>NC_073636.1:20000000-22500000 GCF_029407905.1 Bubalus kerabau
CTATAAAATAGTCAAATGATATTATCAGATGGAAGAAAGACTATTTAAGTAAATTGTGAACGAAAGCTAATATCATGTGAAAGAGATTGCCTTTGTCTTAGAAATGACATTAAATGATCAGTGTCATTCAGTTTAGTTATGTTCCTTAGTAGTAAACAGCGCTAGAGAAAATCTAGGTTTAGAGAAAGCTTATGTCATTGGAGCAAATGGGTGAGTTATCATTAGTTGAGTCTCTTCTTTCCTTTATTTAACCATATAAATAGGATTATGATGATTTTATTGAAACTCCCTCATTAAGTAATGAGATTTGTCCAAACAGAGCTCTGATTGATTTCCAAGTATTCAATCCGATAATTAGGAAAACAATATTATAATAGTATTGCAATAATAGTTGGAACATTTAATAATGGGTTTATTTGTTCACAACCCAAATTTGCAGCCTTCTTTTCTAGAACTTATATTTAAATTGACATCTGAAAAGAAGGTCCAATCAACCAACTTATGTAGAAAGGAGAGCATTGTTATTAGTGTCAAGGGTTTTCCAAAGTAGTAATTTTCTGGCTCTAGAAAATCACTGAGTTGAAGCGAAGAACAATTAACAATACGGGTTGTTAGCCTGCAATTCACCCATGTTTTGGGTGAATTGACTTATTCCTAGAGAAAACTGGCTTTGGAATTAGAAAAATGTGATTGTATATTTGTTTTTGTTCACCTGGCCTCATCCTGTCTATGCCAGCATTGCAGCGCACTCTTTTTTTAGGCAAAATGAGAGGGTGTGTCCTCCTGGGTTTTTTGTCAGTGGCGCAAGGAACATGTTTGTCATCGTAGTTCAACACACAGATTTCCTTGCCAGCAAAATCGCTTTTATTCTTTGATATCCTTTCCAAAAAAAACAACCAGAAGGCACTGAAGCCTTTTACCCATCAAGTGATTTTATGCGGCATTTTATCATAGACACTGAATTAGACGACAAGTAATTGAAAGCGATTCAACTTGACTTCGAAGAGAAGCAGTTTACTCCAAAATGTGAGATCCAAGACATGCACGTCGCGAACCCCACCTCTCCAGCTAGCAGTCTCTTTGAAGCTCCATAGATTCCAAACTAACAGCTCTGGAGTCATTGGTCAAAGTTACACACACTTTCAGAGCCATGAACTAAGTGTGCCTGCAGATGCTTGTGCTGACTTATGGGGCCAAGTGTGAATGCCTAGCTCACGGCACCTGGATGCCCGTGAAGCCAGCTCTCCATCCAGGCTGGGGGAAGAGCTGGAAATGCTCTGTGTCCTAATTATTAGGAATTATTATTAAGATTTCAGGAATAAGCTTCATCAAAGCTAGATGAAATTTTATGTTAAAAATAACCTTCTAAAATATAAATATACAGTATCAATGATATAAATATAAAATATCAGTGATATAAACCTTCCAAAATATAAATGACATAAATTGTGCCAATTCTTTTTTCTGGGGAAAAGTTGCAAAATCCAGATATTCTCCACCAAAAGGTTTACCTTAAGAAAAATAGACTTGGCTGATTTTGTACCTGTTTAAAATGATTCCCTTTTGTGTTTATTTATTCAAAAATACCTTATTTTAATAGTACTTCTTTATAGTAGATGGTTGCCTATTTTTCCTCATAAAAAGGTGGCAGAAAGCCAAATTATCTGATTCTAAGGTAGGGTTCTAATTAATGGAGGGATTAGTGGAAAAAATACAAAGAATAGGGTTTTGCCGTTTCCTCTTTCAAGCAGCACAAACACAGTGTTGCCTTCACACCTGAGAAGCAATGGTCATCGTAGGCCTGCTCTCCCCGCAGAGAGAGCCTGATGCCTGTTTTTTAAATTCTCCAGGCATTCCATTTTTGAATTATACTTCTGTTTTGGGGAAGTTGGCATTCATCGCCTTGCTCTTTGGCTCCACCGTAACGGAAGTAGGGAACCCAAGAGCTGTGATCATGTAAATCCACAAATGAGCACACACACAAGACAGATCAGGGTCCTGCAGCCGCTCCAGCTCAGATCAATATTGCATTAGCTTGCTAGGCTAAGGTCTCGCTGTTGTTCAGGAAAATTCAATACTTCTTTGTATTATAGTCGAAAAAGCCTTTCACTCTCCAGTCTTGAGGGTTCCTAAAGAGAGCTGCATGCTGGTGTCCGGGGGCGATGTTCAGAAGGACAGAAGGCAGATTTACCAGGCATGTCTTCAACATTATAAACCAGTGAGTCATGGAGATTCTCTAAATTATGAGTCTGCACTAGACAAGTTCTCTTCTGTTTGCTCTTTCAAAGAGACCCCCTTTCCCGCCATCCCCAGGGGAATTGGGTGATGGTGGAGGGGAGGGGAGGCAGCCAGAGCTGGTGGCGGGGAGGGGGATGGGGATGACTTCAAGCTTCCCTTGTGTGCTTGTATTCCTGGTAAGGTCAGTGGCTTTGGCCAGTCGAGAACGACCCCAAGGATTAAGGCTGTAAAAGTTTGCCCACAAACACAAGAAAAAGAAAGTTATGAAACCACAACAATGGAATTTAGATGAGGGGAAAGAGTGAGGGAAGATGAGTAGACTCTCAGTTCAGTTCAGTTGCTCAGTCGTGTCCGACTCTGCGACTCCACGGACTGCAGCACGCCAAGCTTCCCTGTCCATCACCAACTCTCGGAGCTTACCTAAACTCGTGTCCATCCAGTCGGTGATGCCATCCAACCCTCTCATCCTTTGTTGACCCCTTCTCCTCCTGCCTTCAATCTTTCCCAGCATCAGGGTCTTTTCCAAGGAGTGGATCAGGTGGCCAAAGTATTGGAATTTCAGCTTCAACATCAGTCCTTCCAATGAATATTCAGGACTGATTTCCTTTAGGATCAAGAGGTTTGATCTCCTTGCAGTCCAAGGGACTCTCAAGAGTCTTCTCCAACACCACAGTTCAAAAGCATCAATTCTTCAGCACTCAGCTTTCTTTATAGTCCAACTCTCACATCGATACATGACTACTGGAAAAACCACAGCTTTGACTAGATAGACCTTTGTTAGCAAAGTAATGTCTCTGCTTTTTAATATGCTGTCTGGGTTGGTCATAGCTTTTCTTCCAAGGAGCAAGCATCTTTTAATTTCATGGCTGCAGTGATTTTGGAGCCCCCAAAATAAAATCTGTCACTGTTTCCATTGTTTCCCCATCTATTTCCCATGAAGTGATGGGATTGATTGCCATGATCTTAGTTTTTTGAATGTTGAGTTTTAAGCCAGTTTTCACTCTCCTCTTTCACTTTCATCAAGAGGCTCTTCAGTTCCTGTTCACTTTCTCCCATAAGGGTGGTGTCATCTGTGTATCTGAGGTTATTGATATTTCTCCCAGCAATCTTGATTCCAGCTTGTGCTTCATCCAGCCCGGCATTTCTCATGATGTACTCTGCACATAAGTTAAATAAGCAGGGTGACAATATACAGCCTTGACGTACTCCTTTCCCAATTTGGAATCAGTCTGTTGTTCCATGTCCAGTTCTAACTGTTGCTTCTTGACCTGCATACAGATTTCTCAGGAGGCAGGTCAGGTGGTTTGGTATTCCCGTTTTCCACAGTTTGTTGTGATCCATACAGTCAAAGGCTTTGGCTTAGTCAATAAAGCAGAAGTAGATATTTAGATTCTAAGCCTCCCATTAAGACTGCAGACCAGAAATGGGATTTCTTTTGGGGAAAGCAAAGACCTGAGTTTATGGCTCTAGTGAGATATTTTCATGTGTATGTTTCTGGCAACTTTGCACCCCTCAGGGGAAGGGGGAAGTGTTGAATTGGTGACAAGGCCACATTCAGAATGAAGAAAGCCTAGCCAAGAGCCAGCACTTGGTGTAGGAGAATCTGAGGCCAGGATTAAAGCTGGAGAGAAACAAAAATCAGTGAGTTTCATCTGAGAGGCTGTCTTCTGCCAACTGGGAAACCTGATACCACGACCTTTCCCCCCAATTCTGCAGAGCCACCGTCCAGGACTCTGGTGCCCTTTGGATCATCTGTATCCATCCCCTAAATGAGCAGCCTCCTTGTCTTCTTTATAATAAAGCGGTTGACACACACAAATATTTGGGTGCTGGAAAGTGAAGGATGACAGAATTTGGCAGATCCGTTACTTTGGGCACATGGAGAAGTTATCAGCTATTCAAACTTTGCATTTTGCACTAACTCAAATAGTCAACCACTTTGGTTTAGTTTTTTTTTTTTTTTTTTCTTTTCTTTCCTTTTATTTTTTAAAGATGGTTGGCCAGGAACTAAAAACCTGTTAGCCCAGGATTTGATCACTCTGTAAAGCAGGGTGTTCAGACAGCCACTGGCCAGGAACTCAGCAGGCACGTGAGGCTCCAGGTAGGCCAGATCTTATGGGGTTCGCTTTCTCGATCACACATGAAGCTTCTCCCAGCCCTCACCGGCCACCTTCTGCATCTAAGTGGCACACACTGGCCTTGGAACCCCACACCCCTCCCCACGACCCATCCCTCCAGAGAAAAGTCCACCTACTGTGCCTCCTTGAACAAAGCAATAACTCTTAGTTGAAATGCACAGAACCATGGATTTCTTGGAGGGGAAAATGGTCTATACCAGATTGTCCTTCTAAGCCCAAACCATCTGGTATGTTTTTACCATATGTGCTATGAAAAAAATTCTAGAGAAAAAGGAGGGGTTTTTTTTTTTTTTTTTTTTTTGGTCTTGCTGCTGATCTATACAGGGAAATGAAAAGATTCTCCAAGCCCAGAGGGCTTCTGCACTGTCCATAAGGCAACTTAGAGTTGCTGAATTGCCACAGTTGGTGTGAAAGCACTTCAACAAAGGGCTGGCCAGTTTAAGCCAAATAACAATTTGACTCTATCACAAGTTCGTCAGTGTCCCCAGTCTTTCTCTGCCTCCGTTACTGCCTGTTTTCCTGGTGTGCAGTCAGATGGCTGATTTGGGTCCTCTCTTGTCCACTGGACACAAGTGCCATGCATCATCTCTCTAAGGTTTGGGACATGAAAAACAGAAACCAGAAAGATGCATTTTTCCTTTGTCTTGATTACAATTCGCTAATATGTATACTAATATCTATAGTTTGTAAATTTGCTAATTATTACAGTTATTAGTCTTCAGATACATCACCCACTGTCACTTGTCTAAGTCTGTGATGTTTATCATAACGAGGCTCCAGGACTGAAAGATGAAAGAGGAAGAAAGTGGGGGTTACCCAGGGTGGGATCAGACCTTGGTTCTGCTCTGTTGCCAGGACCGCTCTGTTCCAGGACTTTTCCCAGGATCCCCTCCTAGGTTGGGGGCAGGGAGGATAGGCAACTCCAAGAACCCTCGCTGGGTGATCACAGCATGGCGGAGTTGCTGGGCGCTGGACCGAGTGTACCATGTGGTCCTGGAGATAAATGCCAGGGTGCACTTGGCAGCCCAAATCTCCTTTACAATTGAAGCCAGTATTTCGATTTTGTTCCTGAAAACAGTCCTGCTCACTGGGGAATGTGGTTACGCCTGTCATTGCCCTTCTGAGCACACTTGAAAATCCTCCACAAACCTGATCCAGTATGTTCACCGCAAACCAATTAACCAGGGAAGGCTTGCTTTTGGTAAGAAAACACTTCTGGGTTCCGCTGGGACCCATGTCTGCAAATGGTTTTCTGGCATGAGCTGCAGCAGAAAAGGTGTTTTCACGGTCTCTGCATTCTCCCTCTGCAGTTGGTCCCCACATTGGGCGATACTGTGGACAGAAGACACCAGGTCGAATCCTCTCGTCGTCCGGCATCCTGTCCATGGTGTTCTACACGGACAGTGCCATAGCCAAAGAAGGCTTCTCGGCAAACTACAGTGTCCTGCAAAGCAGTGTTTCAGAAGGTCAGTATTCACGCCTCTTGCAAAGCCCTGCCTTAAATATTCTCTGCGCTTCCTCCTCACACGCCTGTGGCTCTATGAAACACTAAAGATGTGTTTTGTGAGTTGGAGTGCCAAGTGTTTCTCTTTCTCTTTTAAATGGTTTATATGAATATCAACAGAAAGAACTATTTGGGGTGCTTTCTTAAGAAAATTATGTGTGAGAAGGCTGCTTGTAAACCTCGGAAATTACGTGAGAAAAATTGGGAAATGGCAAAACTGCACCTAGAAACAATGAAATATGACCAGACCACCTACCTGGCACCCTCCGGCATGTATTGGATTGAGAGTCAGGAAAGCACAGGTATCAATCTCTGATAATAAGGACCAGTCAGTATCAACATAGTTCACTGATGGGCAGGCAGGGAGAATGGATGGTGCGTGGTAGTTTGGAGAGACCCTGGCAGATGCTGTTTTTGTCTTTCTTACATGAATGAAAGTGGATGTTCATGTAAAAGAAGCAAGTTTCAATTTCTGTGATTACTTTCCATAAAAGAAAAAAGAAGTAATATGGTTTTGTATCTTATTAAAATACTTGACTAACTCAGTCTTTGCTCAAAGTTGATGTTGTCTCCAGCTTTTTTAAAGGCCCGAGGGAGAAAACATGAAAGAACAATGAATGATTTGGGTTTCAACAGTTTTAGCTGCTGCTGCTAAGTCACTTCAGTCATGTCCAACTCTGTGCGACCCCATAGACTGCAGCCCACCAGGCTCCCCCTGCCCTTGGGATTCTCCAGGCAACAACACTGGAGTGGGTTGCCATTTCCTTCTCCAATGCATGAAAGTGAAAAGTGAAAGTGAAGTTCCTCAGTCGTGTCCGATTCTTAGCGACCCCGTGGACTGCAGTCCACCAGGCTCCTCCGTCCATGGGATTTTCCAGGCAAGAGTACTGGAGTGGGTTGCCATTGTCTTCTCCAGTTTTAGCTGCTAGGTTATCACGTAGCATAGAAGGCAGGGGAGTTTGGAGACCTCTTTTACAGATATGCTCATGTCTTTTCTACCAGATCTTACTAGAAAAGGAAAAAAGCCAATTAAACTTCAAAATCTTCTTTGTACTTAATTTATTTGGTTAATTCATTCATGTATTTTTGTGCCTATTTTATATTCCAAATAACAAATCTAAAGCTTAAAAGTGTGAAACCAGTGAAAGAAAATCTTTTATGCCATAAAACAGTATTAATTATGCTGGAAAATACAGAAAATGTAGAAGTTTCATTGGTTGAGGTTTTTCTGGATGGCTGAGAGCCTTCTCTTTAATCTCTGAAGGTTTTTGGTTTTTTTTTTTTGCACTTTGGTACTTTGAATTCACATTTTCCTGACCTTAATTATTCACTTCCCAGTATCATAGTTCATATTTCATTTTTTGTTGAGTATATGAGGCCTAATGGAATATATGTATTTATGATTCATGGACATTATTGTGAATGTTACTGTTTATGCTGTAAAACTGTGGTGGTCTTTGGGACCCTATGATACTACAGTTTACCCCTGATGGATACTCTTGTATATTAATAAGATAAACTCATGGTGTTATTAACTATGGCCAGGTCAGGGCAGGGGAATAACACAGGGGAGTCTGAGAGGGGAAGCCTTGGCACCAGTGTTAAGGACTCTGAAAGACAGAGAGTTAAGTTCTACTCAGCCCACCAAATAGGAGCTGTAAATGGACAAAGAGTCTTTTTCACTTTTATTAGATCTTAGAGGAAATAGTAAAATTTTATTTAAATATAACTCGATGTGTATGCATATGACATATCTGCATATGTTAACTTTGAAAGTGAATCAGAATATCCATCATTTCCTAAAAAATCTCTAATAATTTTTGTGTCACCCTAAGCCCAGTTGGAAAAATAATCAAGTATGAGATCTTTATAGCCTTGATTTGAAGAATTCTTACCGTGAAAATGCACATATCAGTGCTACAATCCAATAAGCCCCTTGCTGTCATCTTTTGTAAGATTTTGTGTGAACATCAAAATGAAGTTTTTAGTTTTCCAGATCAAAGAAGAAAATATGCATCTTAGGTTTCCATACATTTTCCTGACTTTGGACCATTGTTTCTTCCCTTCAGACTTCAAATGTATGGAAGCTCTGGGCATGGAATCTGGAGAGATCCACTCTGACCAGATTACAGCTTCTTCCCAGTACAGCACCAACTGGTCTGCTGAACGCTCCCGCCTCCACTATCCTGAGAATGGGTGGACCCCGGGAGAGGATTCCTACAGAGAGTGGATCCAGGTATGTGGCTTCTACTTGGCACATCAGGGTAGAAAGTTTGGATTGTCTACAAAGGTTGTTGAAAAAAATGTGCCATCATGAGTACCTTCCAACCAGAAGGACAAGGGGACACCAAATGTAATTACTCTGCAGAATTCACAGGATCAGAGAAAAGCCCAGGTGATTTCCCTGAAAACCCATTTAGCTTCTCAGATACTTGCATATGACTCAACAGAATCTGAGCACAGATGTCTCACTTAAGTAACAACTCAAAGATATGAATTTTTTTTCCCAACAGCTACACATTTTCTATTGATGTGCTTCCTACTTCAACAGATTTTTATTTCCTTAATGAAATATCTTAACTGTACTTGCAGGTGTGCATGAAGTCATTGTTTGATAAGGTGTTTTGTTTGTTTGTTTGCTCAGGGTAGAAGAAGAGAAGAACGAGGTTGAGGTTTACTTTCTCACGCTGGTGTCCACGTAGCATGTGCCCAGAAAGTGGTTTAACTGTGGGTGTTGGTGTCTGTGGATTTCGTACAGGCACATACATATGAAATGTACACATCTCCGTCCTTAGTAGTGATGTTGGTTCTGCTTCCCCACTTTGATACTCTCCGCTTGCCTTCACCCTTCCACCCTCCACAGGCTCCCCTCCTCTGCACCCCGCCCTGGACTTGTCTCCCAGCTCATCCCTGGCATCACTCCCAAAATCTAAACTTGCCCAACCTTGATGTCTGGATACTCTCACCCAAGGCCTGATATTCAGGTTCTTGACTTTTTCACCCACTGTCAAATCAAACGTCATATTTGGCTGTGTGGGTTCAACTGTGGGCAAATTATTCAACATTTTTTGCTGAAGGATCCAGACTTCCTTTTCAGGAGTGTAGGCAGAGCCTGTCTTGCACTCATTTCAAGATATATAAAAATGACTAATTCCCAGGGAGAGTTCCTAAGCAAGAAAAAAATACCAGGATGATTAATCCCCTCCTTTCTACATCTACGGCTGTTTCAGTCTTTTGAGCACAAATACCAGATTTTGTTTTACTTTGGAAAGGTCAATATTAGTTTAACATACACTTAAAGTGAAATGGCCTATTTCAGGAGGCTGAACTCACACTAACCTCAAAATGATAACACTGAGAAATGTGTAGAGGGTGAGAAAAGAAGAGGCTGTTACCTTGGGATCACTGAATCCAGCTCTAGATGAAGTCAGAAATGAAATGAACTTGCCTATGTCAAAAGAGCTCTTGGAGACTTTCCCCCCCACCAGTCAGCAATTCAGTGTGATTGACCTGCCTCTAGAGGGGTGCTTATGTTTTGCAGAGCTAAGCAAGTTTGCATGGTGATATAGTTGTCTTCTTGGTGACGTGGAGAAAACTCAGTAATTTAAGAGACGGTGGTCTTGCATGAGTTTGGAAAATGCAACGGTAGCAATTCGTCTAGGCAAGGAATTCTGTGTCAGTAGAAGCGTAGAGACAGAATGGACTCTCACAAAGCATTTGTCAGTGGGATAGAGTTCACATCTCTCTTAGGAGTCAGGTGCCATTTGAGATGGCCCCAGAAGAAAAATCTCAAATGGTTCAGCTCTCTATCAAAGTATGGTTCAGATATGCTAAGTAACCAAAACCCCTCAGGCAAGAAGGTTTGCCTCTTGCTGATAGTACCCCCCGCATCTCTGGTTGGCGTGGCTGTGTGTGTGCTAAGTCAATTCAGTCATGTCCAACTCTTTGTGACCCTGTGGACTGTAGCCCGCAAGGCTCCTTTGTCCTTGGGATTTCCCAGGCAAGAATACTGCAGTGGGTTGCCATTTCCTTCTCCAAGGGATCTTCCCCACCTAGGGATCAAACCTGAGTCTCCTGTGTCTGCTGCATTGACAGGTGAATTCTTTAGCACTGAGCCACCAGGGAAGTCCTCTCTGGTCGGTGTGTGGGGAGTGGGGGGAAGGGTGGGGGGTGGGAGCAGTCTGTCCCACATCTTCTCACACCGGAACTTAGTTGGATGGAAGAGTCATCATCCAGAACCTGTCACCAAGACAGACGGAGGCAGGTAGCATGGCCGAGCAGGCTGGCTTCTGACACTCTGTCCAGGAGTGGTTCACCACGTTCCTTGCCAAAGTGCCTCCCAGGACCACACTTAACTTCTGAGGGGCAACAAGGGAGGGAGGGAGAACAGACAGAAGTATTTGGTGCCAGCACAAATGACACGTGTCATTCACGGGATAGTTGCCATGTATGAGTGTTTACTATGTGCCCCGAGTTCAGCTGGGTGCTTGACACATTTTTATTTAATCCTCATAACAACCCTGTGATGGAGGTCTAGTTATCCTCATTTTTAAAATGAGGAGCCTGAGATTCGAAGAGCTGAGTAAATGCCCCGAGATCATGGTTCGTGATCAGGCTTGGAGGCGAGGTCTGTTGGACTCCATGTGCTTCATCTTTGTCGTTGATTCCTATACATTCAGGTGTATCCTGTGAGGCATCCGTCTCCTTTTGTACTTTTCCTCGTGCTGAGAAGGCTCACGTGGGATGGGTTTGGGGGTGTCCTGTTTCTAAACTGAGAATGTGGGGCCTTTGCTCGTCCATCCCTGTGGGAGGTGAATGTCAATGACAGTTCACCTGGAGGGAAAATGATCGTTATCGCCTGCGGGCGCGAGGAGCTCAGCAAGTTCATTGCTGTGCTAGATGAGTCTGTGTACATAGTGGGCGATCTTATCATCCACCCGTCACCTAATTATGAATAATTTCATATGTTTCCAGCTTTTCTGAAACTCCTTAGAAGAAGTGGGCTGGTTGCTTTCATTGGGTGGATGCCTAAGAAATTAAGCCACAAGCACAGCATAAGGGAGACGCAGGGCAGGAGGCACCTACCCGCCCCCCTCCCCGCCCCCCAAGAGGACCCTCCACACCTGACAGTCCCATTTGTATGCTCAGCGGAATGTGGATGGAATTTGTTTTCTTTTTCAGCTTTGTCACATTTTGCATGAAATGTACCCCACCAAACATGTTGCTGTAGCAACAAGGACAAACACTTGCATGTGTTAAATTAATAAGGCAGCCCTGGAAGCTGACTCTCCCTCAAGACAGGAACAGTCTTTGGTTCAATTGTTTTCTTTAGGAAATTACCGAGTGACATAAAAAAACAATGCGTCGTTAACCGCCGGTGTGGATGTCCTCTGTGGTGCTTCCTGTGGGATCTGTTGTCTGGCAGAAAGCTTAAGAACCTGGCAAGCGGCTGTGTAGTGAGGAGGAGCATGAAGGAAGTCCCGACTCGGACATTTTCACGTGGTCACATCCTGGTCTGAAGGCCGTTCAGTATCCTGAGAGGCAAAAACCTCCTCTTGTCGACTGCAGAGTTAATCACCCTGTGAGCTTTGCCCTTTTTTCCTCCCCCCCCCAGAATAGTCCTTTCTGGTCTGTATCCTAAAACTACTGATCTTACTATTCTATTCATTTCATCTTTATCTTCGTTTGTTTCTGGTTAAGCAGTCAAGGATTCGGAAGAATCAGTGTATCAGTGGTGCTATAAAAAATTCTTAATTTTCAAGCACATCCTTTGAGCCCAAGCCATTCACCTCATTGACACTGAGTTTTATTTTCCTATAAAATAAAGGTAACGTAAGCTTCCCAGGTGGCTCAGCAGTCAAGTATTCACCTCCAGTGCAGAAGCTGCGGGAGACGTGGGTTTGAGATCCCTGGGTTGGGAAGATCCTCCCTGGAGGATGGCATGGCAACCCACTCCAGTATTCTTGCCTGGAGAATTCCATGGACAGAGGAGCCTGGCAGAAAACTTAAGAACTTGGCAAGGGGCTGTATAGTGAGGAGGAGCATGAAGGGAAGTCCTGACTTGGACATTTTCACGTGGTCACATGTAGCCCGCCATGGAGTGGCGAGCTACAGTCCATGGGTCACAAAGAGTCAGACACAACTGAAGTGACTTAGCGCTCTTGCACAAAGGTAACACAGCCTTCCTCATTCAAGCTCTGGCAGTCTTGCCAGAGACAGTGGATCTCGGAGAAAGGCAGGCTCAGATTTTTCTTTTCACATCTGCAAACTAAGTGCATAGAATATGTGTCTGATCAGAAGACATGTTATCCTAAATCCTAGTATAGCCATTCACACACAAAGCAGAATTTAATTCGTTAATTATTTCGATGTTTTATTAATGATGGTGTTCACCGTGCTGTAAACAGATTTGTCCTTCTAGCTTTAATTAAAGCTCCTGGGAGCTCTTTCCTCAAAACAACTGTGACTTTTCCCTGATTAAAATGCCAGGAGACAAGAGAAGGAAAAAAAAAAGGTAAGAGACATAATGCCTGGATGGAGTATGAACTTTGTTGATCCGAAGAAATAAAAATGGCACTAGGGACTAATCGATTACTTACTACACTCTAATGACTTTAGAAATAGAATTACTTCACACACCAACTCAAGCTGAAACTCTGTGTGTCTCCAAATTTGGTAGCATTGTCTTTTGTGGGGGAAAAAAAAAGATTGGTGCTGGATTATTCATGTCTTCACTTATTCCAGAGGAGCAGAAAGCAGCTGGCTTCTAACCCACATCCTGCTTGGTTTGGTCCCTCAGCCCTATTATGGATTAATCCCATAGAAGAGAGAAATCTCTGAGAAGACCCTCTGTAGCTGTAAGAATCCATCAGCAAGCCCCGTCTCTGTTCACTACATTTTCTGGTTCTTTCTGAGGGATGAGGAGAAGAAAAGTTCCAGAAGAGAGGAACTCATGCTAACCTTCTCCAGAAGCTTGTTTCCATATTTTCCTTTTGCCTTATATGCATTTTCTTTGGATACTGTTCCACATTTTCTAACTGAAGGAACTTTGAAAAGTGACACCAGTAACCAAAGACCTTGGTGTAAGGAGATGAGCTGAATTGAGCCAAAACACGCCTACAACCCGGCCCCCCCTCCACACACACACATTCAGGGTTCACTCACAGCCACAGCTGTGGGGTCGAAGAAGGTGGGTGCCCTCATTCAAGCTGGTCAGATCCAAGCAACCCTGAGCTTGCTTGGAGGATTTTAAAATTCATTTTAAGACACGTTCTAACAACAAAACCGTATTATGTTTCTATAGCATTTTCCCTGTCTAAAAGCCTCTTTTCAGACACTAAGACTAAGACATCCCATCTTAGTCTTAAAGTGTAAGTGAAGTGGGCCAGAGGTTTTTTAATCCGCATTTTCTCATGAGAAAGCTCAAGCTCAAAGAGGTTAAATATTTCCTCAAGTCCCGATTTGGGGAAAGCTACAACCTGTGGGGAGAGTCAGCCTCATACAACCAAAGAGGACCTCCTTTCTCGGACTTGGGACTTGAGTCTCTGGGCACCTAGAGAGCTGGAGGGCAGGCGGCTGCTGGAGACTCAGAGCTCAGGTTCAGATCTGAGCCGGGCCCGGGTGTAGCTGACCTTTGCAGAGCTCTTTGGCTGTGGGAATTACTACTTGGTTTTTTGTTTTTGTTTTTCAAATTTATCTACTTATTTTTGGCTGTGCTGGGTCTTTGTTGCTGCAAGCACGCTTTGTCTAGTTGCGGCAATCGGGGGGTCACGCTCTTGTTGCAGAGCACAGGCTCTAGGTGTGAGGGCTCAGTATTTGTGGTGCATGGACTTAGTTGCTCTGCGGCATGGGAGACCTTCCCAGACCGGGGATCGGACCCGTGTCCTCTGCACTGGGAAGCAGATTCTTTACCCCTCCACCAGCAGAGAAGTCAGGAATTGTTTTTCACTTCCTACTCTGTCCAGTACAGTAAACTGTACAGATTCTGAGCAAAGTGAAAAGCCTGGTGAGGTCTTAAGGCCTCACGTGTCACAGAAGAAATTGTCATGCCCTTCGCCAGGTTCCAGCCCCCAGCCTCAAGATTTTCCTTCTAGTCCAGGAGGTTCTTCAAGGTTTACTACCATCAGGCACCTCCATATCCACCCAGGAATGCGAATTGAATGTGAATGTGAATTGTTGCTACCAGCAACCTCTATGGTGGCTCCATCATGATTCAGAAGCTGAATTATTCTCCCTTAACAAAAACGGGGGCTTCCCTTGTGGCTCAGCTAGTAAAGAATCCTCCTGCAATGTGGGAGACCTGGGTTCAATCCCTGGGTTGGGAATATCCCCTGGAAAAGGGAAAGGCTACCCACTTCAGTATTCTGGCCTGGAGAATTCCATGGACTGTATGGGGTCGCAAAGAGTCAGACACAACTGAGCAACTTTTATACTTACTTAACGAGAATGGAGACAGAACATCATTTAAAGGCATAGACCTGATGTCAAGAGCTGAGGCTAGCTGGACATCCTTGCCGTGCCAAATGGAATGAAATAATTCTTGAATTCTTGGAAATCTTCGCTCTGACACACAGCACTGCGACACGTTTTTATCGGATTTTAGGTGGGAGAAGTGAGTGTTGTTTATTCAATTAGAAGAATTTGTTATCTGAAACCCTTGTTGTAATCTTTGAGGCTTTCCCCAGATTTAAAGTGGAAGCTGAAGAAATTTATCTTAAGGGTCTTGAATGTCATTTATTTTCACAAGTTTCATATCTCATTTTCTTTCCTTCACCACTTTTTTGAGTGAATCTTTCATTCTCTCTTATGAATGTGTTGAGTGTGGAAAGGGATCTCTTATGAAATAGTTTGTGATATTTTCATACAACTACTAGTTTCTAACAGATTTATAATCTGTGTTCAAAATCTGCTTGAATTGGACTAATCCAGAACAAACATGTTATCCCGAGTATAAAGTCTCTTGACTTTATCCTGACTATATGGTCAGGTCTTACAGATCAGACTCTTCAGAGGGCGTTTTCTCATTCAGATCATTAGTAAATTGCTGAAACTGCAATAAAATGCTTTATAAATGTGCTACTAGAGAACTGATGAAAATAGCTGACTGGGTTGCCTAAATGTGGAATGACACGTGTAAAATATAATGTTGGCAAATTTAGGGAAAATACAGCTGTTCAATTGAATGTTTATTCCCCAGGTATGCTCTGTGTGTGTGCAACTAATATTAAGTTACTATTTTAATGGAAACATTGATCTGGAAGGGAGAAATCTGCTTTTTTAAAAAGTCACCCAGGTGAGCCTTTGGTTATCTTACCCTAGTTCTGCAGTGGCTTGTATTCCCTGCACAAAATAAATGCTTTACCTCCCACCTTTCATGTATCACAGACCTGCTATCTCTAACTAGGTTTCCAGCCAGGAAGCTTGTATTCCAAAAGTTATTGTCTCCAAAGGGACTTTTCCTAATGTTTTTTTCTGATAGCTTGGTGGTTTGTGTTATAGAAAGTCATTTGAAAGAAATGTATAATAGGAGATGTATATAGAGACAGAAGAAATTCCAAGGTTTCTGTTGTGTTTGAAGGAGGTTATGATTGGGGAAAAACAATGCACATGTGACATAATTATTATTTAGACATTTTTAGCTGTCTTTTGTCATAGAGAAAAATATTGAGATGACTTTAACCATTTTGGTTAAGTTGACCACTTAATTTTAAAAATCAGTCAAAGGATTTAGTATTTCATATCGATACACTTTAAAAAAAGTGTATGACATTTAAAGAAGCCTCTTTGATTTTTATGATGAAGCATCACTGGGAAGACAGTGTTGAAAGAACCACAACAGTTTAGGTAGAATTACACTTAAAATTGGGCTTCACTGGTAGCTCAGACAGCAAAGAATCCACCTGCAATGTGAGAGACCTGGCTTCTATCCCTGGGTTGAGAAGATCCCCTGCAGGAGGACATAGCAACCCCCTCCAGTATTCTTGCCTGGAGAATCTCCATGCACTGAGGAGCCTGCAGTCCATGGGGTCTCAGTCAGATACAACTGAGCGACTAAGCACGAGCACACTTAAAATAAGTTCGTTGGTAGAACATGAACCTTCCTTTTTGTCTGCTGTTTTGGTTTCTTATTGTTTTATACCAGTGTTGTTTATCTGGACCTAACATTCATAGCTAAATTCTAGAGGAGAGGTTTCTATATTTGTTTCCAGAATATCTTGACTTCAAGAATATGATTAAACAAAGGTGCAAACATCCTTTTGTCTAAATCCCTTAATTTGCATGCTTTCAGAGGGATTAAGTGATTTGCAAGACCACAGAGCAAGTTCGTGACAGAACCTGGGTTGGAATCTCAGTATTCTGGCCCCTGCTTCTTTGCTCCCAACTCTATTGTAACAGTATGAGAAAATAAATTTGGATCCTGTATGCCAATGTATCCCTACTCAGCAACTGATTAGTGACTGATGTCTAGTAAATCGAACGGTCACTGCAGAAGCTTTAATTTAAACAAATGATTGGACTTTCTCTAGAGCAGAGTTTCTGTGTCTGGACAACCTTGACCTTATGGACTGGATATTTCTTTGTTGTGGGGCCTGTCCTGTGTGTTGTAGGGTATTTAGCAACATCCTCCACCGACTAGAAGCCAGTAAGACACACATATATGCACACACACCCTCAGTCATGACAACCAAAAACACCTCCAGGTGTTGCCAAACGTCCTATTTGGGTGCAAATGTATCCCCAATTGAAAACCACTGGTGTAGAAGATACCACACAAATCCTAACCAAGTCATTTTTTTAAAAATAATCAAACCGATCAGCATTTTGAAATAAAAAGTTGCTGGTTACTTGGCTGGTTTTGTCACTTTTCAAACTCTTACCATAGATAGGGTTTGAACAGAACCATAGTTCTTTTGTTTTCCAAAAATACAAATGCATCTGTTTACTTTATGCAGGAAAATAGCATCATAAACCTGCTTGCTTGTTTATCTTAAAGCTTCACTATTTTTAGCTTTTAAAAGTGGACTGTTTTTAGCTAAATAAATACAGATGTTATTTCAGACGTGACTGAGTCTCAAAATGCACTGATAAGGATGAGACTAAGGAAAGGAAACACAAGGATAAACTCAGCAGTCAGCATTGACAAGATTTAGGGAAAATAAGAGTGGAACGAGCTCTTCACACTAGGACGCTGTGTGTTCCTGACCTTGACTTACCTGTTTGAGTTTTTCTTTTTGCAGTATATAAATTAACAGTTGTTTTTTTTTTAACTTCAAAAGTAATCAAGAGTAAGGAACTGTGTTTGAAAACCTGTCTATTGCTTGTTAACTTATCTTTTCTTCGGAAACATATTATTAAGTTTCCAATTCTGAAACATAAACAACAACAAGTAAGGACCCATCAATTACCAGCCAGTTTCTGTGGACCAATAGGAAGGCAAGGTTGATGGTCTTACATCTGTTTTAGGTGAAAGACTGTTCCTGTCTGTGGTATTTAAAATTTAAAGAACTTCTGTTGTTATACAATTGGGAATCCTCAGGGAGTAAAATGTTAATGAAATCCATAACGTGCACAGATTTTATGATACCAGTTTTTAAGAAATTCCTTTGGTGGGGTTTGTTGATTTCTGCCCTGGCTTTAATAATTGTACCTTTTACAGAGTGTGTTAATGTTCACATATCGGAGAAATGGCTACTTTTATGCAGCATGTAAAGCAGGACACAGATTTCTAAGCTTTAAATAACTTTCATATCCAAACTTGAAAGACCCAGAGTACAAAATGTGTGTTCTTCAGAATCGGCAGAATCCACAGTTTGAAACTTTTCAAACACATCCACGGCAACCTTCTTCAAAAAGGTGAAAAAGGTCCACGCTGGGAATTCCAAAGCCAGGGTGTGCACGTGTATTCTGTATATTTCTCGTTTAATGCACCATTGGAAATCTCCACATCAGAATGGCAATTTTTATCCACATCAAAATAGCAATTTTGGATGCTGACCTGAACCAAAGACACACAAAATCACACACACACACTTCTTTCCTTACTCCACAGCAAGCCCCCAGCCTTCACATTTCATTCAATTGTACGCTTAAAGAAAGGAGAGTAGATTAAATTAAAAATGCCCTATAAATCCCAATAGTAATAAAATGCATTATGCTTTTATATTTCCAACTATCGAACAAAGTAAGCATTTGAGACTAATTGCACATGTTATGACAGAATAATCACATATGTACTTATACAAGTGACTTATACATTTTTTTTCAGCTCTTTTTGCCTCCAGGGGTTAAAAACATATTTATGGCCTGCCTCTAATTGCCTTCCTTCAGAAGAATGAAGTCTTAATTTTACCAAAGTTTTATTTTTCTTACAATCCCGGTGCTTTAAAATTGTAACTACATTTTTTTGGATTCAGCAGAAAAATAAATAAGCTCCTTTATTCTTTTAGCAAGCCTGAGAGGGCAACAGATAGAATTCTTCCAGGGATGGCTGATTGGATGCGACAGCTTCTGAAATCCTTTCAAGCATTTAAGATTCTGTGATTCTATTAAAAATAAATTTACTCCATCAGCTGGTGCCCTGGGCTTGCTTAAATGAGAATATAAATATATGAAGCATAGCTGGAATTTGTTTTAAATACTGCTGCTAATCATATCAGGCAACACATAGCCAAAAAAAAAAAATTTTTTTTTTCTTAATTAAAAAGTTTTTTTTTTCCCTTAGATCAAGTCATTGTTTAGGTTGGCTTCACCCTGAAGCTTATCTGAGGATTTCACATAGAAACCTCACTAGTTGGGGAGTGAGGAGGGTTCAGGATGGGGAACACATGTATGCCTGTGGCGGATTCATTTCGATATATGGCAGAACCAATACAATATTGTAAACTTTAAAAATAAAATAAAAATTTTAAAAAAAGAGTCAAAAAAAAAAAAAGAAACCTCACTAGTGGAGCTGTTTCACTTGATCCTTTTGAGCGAGTTCAGGGGGAGGTGCGGCCTACTAGGGGAGATAAGATGAAGCCTGGACAATTCATCCTTCTGTCTCCCCAGTCTTTGACAGAAGTATCTGTAAGGCACAAGCTCAACCACCATTCCAGCCTATTCACACCTTAAAGTCTGGCCAACATTTGGTCTTTCTTCTTTCCTTAAGAAGACAAATCCAAGTGCAATGTTATAGACCACCATACTAATGCAGAAATGTGGGAGGAAAAAAAGCAGGGTGGGAGATCCAGCTGTCTGGAGAATCATCACAGAGGTCTCAATGCTTCTAAGACTCGATGTGTTTACTTAGGGCTAAAACTGATGGAGCATAGACCCGGTCTCCAAAGAGAAATACTGAGACCCTGGTAAAGACACAGGCTGATGCCTACAGTGCAAGAAATGAGACAGAGACTTAAGTTTGAAGATCTGGAAATTAAATATAAAACTTCCAGTGGGAAATACTTGTGATAATAAACAGAGGTTAGCGAATCATATGAACTGTGAAATACTGAACAGACTGTTTTTGATATTTCAGGAGGTACACAGAGTTCATGGGGAAAAGAGAGAAGAACTTCTAAGTTCCCAGTCTTACAAAATGAAGATAAAGTATGCAGAATTTTCCTGGCCTAGTTTTGTTTTTTTTTTTTAATTTATTTCTACTGGGGTATAATTGCTTTACAACGTTATGTTAGTTTCCAGTGTACAGCAAAATGAATCAGCCATACATCTACATGTATCTCCTCCCTTTTGGATTTCCTTTCCATTCAGATTACCACAGAGAATTAAGAAGAGTTCTCTGGTGGCTCAGTCAATAAAGAATCTGCCTGCAATGTGGGAGACCTGAGTTCAATCCCTGGGTTGGGAAGATCCCCTGGAGGAAGACATGGCAACCCACTCCAGGGTGCTTGCCTAGAGAATCCCCATGGACAGAGGAGCCTGGCGCGCTACAGTCCATGGGGTTGCAAAGAATCGGACGCAACTGAGCGCTCAGACATGTCCAACTCTTTGCAACCCCATGGACTGCAGCACACCAGGCTTCCCTGTCCTTCACCATCTCCCGGAGCTTGCTCAAACTCATGTCCATGGAGTTGGTGATGCCATCCAACCATCTCATCCTCTGTTGTCCCCTTCTCTTCCCGCCTTCAGTCTTTCCCAGCATCAGAGTCTTTTCCAATGAGTCGATTCTTCCCATAAGGTGGCCAAAGAACTGGAGTTTCAGCTTCAGCATCAGTCCTTCTAATGAATATTCAGGACTGATTTTCTTTAGGGTTGACTGGTTTGATCTCCTTGCAGTCCAAGGGAGTCTCAGGAGTCTTCTCCAACACCACAGTTCAAAAGCATCAATTCTTTGGCACTCAGCCTTCTTTATGGTCCAACTCTCACATCCATACATGACTATTGAAAAAACCATAGCTTTGTCTATGGTTGGTAAAGTAATCTCTCTGCATTTTAATATGCTGTCTAGGTTTGTCATATCTTTTCTTCCAAGGAGCAAGCGTCTTTTAATTTCATGGCTGTAGTCACCATCTGCAGTGATTTTGAAGCCCCAAAACATAAAGTCTCTCACTGTTTCCATTGTTTCCCCATCTATTTGCCATGAAGTGATGGGAACAGAAGCCATGATCTTCGTTTTCTGAATGTTTAGTTTTAAGCCAATTTTTTCACTCTATTTCACTTTGGTCAAGAGCCTCTTTACTTCTTCTTCACTTTCTGCCATAAGGGTGGTGGTGTCATCTGCGTATCTGAGGTTATTGATACTTCTCCCAGAAATCTTGATTCCAGCTTGTGCTTCATTCAGCCTGGCGTTTTGCATGATGTGTACTCTGCATTTAAGTTAAATATGCAGGGTGCCAATATACAGCCTTGACATATTCCTTTCCTGATTTGGAACCAGTCTGTTGTTACATGTCCAGTTCTAACTGTTGCTTCTTGACCTGCATACAGATTTCTCAAGAGGCAGATCAGGTGGTCTGGTATTCCCATCTCTTTAAGAATTTTTCACAGTTTGTTGTGATCCACACAAAGGCTTTGGCATAGTCAATAAAGCAAAAGTAGATGTTTTTCTGGAACTCTTTTGCTTTTTCGATGATCCAGCGGATGTTGGCAATTTGATCTCTGGTTCCTCTGCCTTTTCTAAATCCAGCTTGAACATCTCGAAGTTCACGGTTCACATACTGTTGAAGCCTGGCTTGGAGAATGTCGAGCATTGCTTTGCTAGCATGTGAGATGAGTGCAATTGTGCAGTAGTTTGAACATTCTTTGGCATTGCCTTTCTTTGGGATTGGAATGAAAACTGACCTTTTCCAGTTCTGGGCCACTGCTGAGTTTTCCAGATTTGCTGGCATATTGAGTGCAGCCCTTTCACACATCTGTGCTATTCAGTGTGTTCTCATTAGCTGTCTGTTTTATACATATATGGGCTTCCCTGGTGGCTCAGAGGGTAAAGCGTCTGCCTGCAATGCAAGAGACCCCGGTTCGATACCTGGGTTGGGAAGATCCCCCGGAGAAAGAAATGGCAACCCACTCCAGTATTCTTGCCTGGAGAATTCCATGGACAGAAGAGCCTGGTGGGCTACAGTCCACGGGGTCACAAAGAGTCGGACAGGACTGAGTGACTTCACTTTCACTTTTATACATATATATACAATGGAGTATTACTCAGTCATAAAAAGGAGTGAAATTGGGTCATTTGTAGAGACATAGATGGGCCTAGAGAGTTTCCTGGCCTAGTTTTTTAAACATTATTCTGAAAATCCAGACTGGTTACTGGTATTGTCAATCACTAACATTTACAGCACACACATCATCCTATTTTTGTAGTTTTAACTTACATTTCCAAATATTGCATTAATTTAAAAGGATGCTGTTATTCATTTACAAAGCTCTGATACCAAGATGGTAAGAATTCATTTATTTAATAATCATTTACCTTGTAAAGAAAACTCAGTCAATACATTTGTTCGCTTAACATATTTCCTCAAAATATGGTAAATCAGTGAATCTCATTTATTAAGACAAATGTAGAAGGCATCTTATATGATCACCATCTGGGCAATCCTATGTCTTCTAGAGGATAGGACAAAAAGGAAAAGGAAGCAGGAATAATTAATTTGGGGTCCAATCTGTAAATGCTGGAACTGAATTCTAATTATCAACCTCTATAATATAATGTTAGTTCCCATAGACTAAGAACTTTGCTGTTTTCCAGAAGAGTTTATGGGAACATCTGTTTATCTACTTATCTTTTTTTAAAGTGCCTAAACTTAGAATATTCATCTCATATAAAATTCATCTTAATGAAAATCTTTTTATCAAAAGTAATTCCAACAAATTAAGAACCAATTCATCCCATTTCTTTTTAAATATCAGAAGTTTTTTTATTAAAACCATGCAGAGTAATGTGTTTTCAGATGTGACTTTGTATCTTAAAGTATAGTGACAACATTATAGGGTTCTTGCTGTTTTGGAAACCTCAAAGTGGTTTGAAAAAAAGTGGTTTCGTTTTTGTTTTTTTTCTTTTGCATTTCCAAATGTGGGCCTTAGCTCTATTTTTTCTTTTTTTTTTATTTTATTTTTAAACTTTACATAATTGTATTAGTTTTGCCAAATATCAAAATGATAAAAAGCACACTCCCCAACACCACACACACCACAGTGTGGTCATGTTCACCAAGAAAACATTTTGCCTTTTGTCACCTCCAAGGATGTGGTGAAACAGACGTGTCTGTGCATGCATTAAGAATGGTTCCGGAGGATACAATGGATGTTATTGTTCAGTTGCTAAGCTGTGTCCAACTCTTTTGACCCCGTGGACTATAGCATGCCAAGCTCTTCTGTCCTCTACTATCTCCCAGAATTTACTGAAATTCGTGTCCATTGAATTGATGATGCTATCTAACCATCTTGTCTTCTGCCGTTCCCTTCTCCTTCTCACTTCAATCTTTCCCAGCATCAAGGTCTTTTCCAGTCAGTTAGTTCTTCGCATCGGGTGGCCAAAGTATTGGAACTTCTCAGGTGGCAAAAGTATTGGAGCTTCAGCTTCAGCAACAGTCCTTCCAATGAATATTCAGGGCTGATTTTCTTAGGATTGACTGTCTCCTTGCAGTCCAAGGGACTCTCAAGAGTCTTTCCCAGCACCACATCAATTCTTTGTCACTAAGCCTTCTTTATGGTCCAACTCTCATATCAGTACATGACTACTGGAAAAACAATGGATAAAATGGATATATGTATATATATGACTGAGTCCCTTCAATGCTCACCTGAAATTATGACATTGTTAATCGGCTGTATCCCAACAGCTTCCCTGGTGGCTCAGAGGGTAAAGAGTCTGCCTGCAATGCAGGAGACCCAGGTTCAATCCCTGGAGAAGGAAATGGCAACCCACTCTGGTATTCTTGCCTGGAAAATCCCATGCACAGAGAAGCCTAGTAGGCTATGGTCCATGGGGTCGCAGAGTCAGACACGACTGAGCGACTTCACTTTCTTTGTATCCCAATACAAATTTAAAATTTTTTAAAATAATTTAATTTACAAAAAGAACCATTTCTGAAACAAACAACCAAAAAAGAATGGTTCTGGTGGATAAATACAAGTCACAGTTCCCATCATGTTAAGGACTCTGGGCAGGGCTAGAGGGGGAAGAGCACGAAGTGATGTGTTTAGTGGAACATCTGTGTTTCTTCTCCTGTAGTTTGAAAGTAGACAGGCAGATACACTTTTCCCACCTCATGACCCAGGCTTGAAATGCATGAAATTACTACAGACAGATTTTTTTTTTCAGAACATTAAAAGAATTTGCAGTTCTGTTCCTTGACTGCATATGGATGGCAAAGCAGCAAGTCTTCAGAGCACAAAAGGTTTCTCCTCTTTTGCCTTGGTTACCCACCTCCATCCACATTTTTCCAACTTTTCAGCTCTTCTCCTGCCATGGGGCTGGTCTCTGCTTCATCCATTACTATAGAACATCACCTGTGAATGGTAGTTACAGATGATTCTCTTAGACAGTAATTCTTTGAAAATGTATTATTCCAAGGCTTTCCCACCTCCTTTATAAGTCATCTTCAAAAAAAAAAAAAAGTCAGTCTACACTTCCTGGCTGAATAGTAAGCTTCCAAATAGGGAAAATACTGTGAGCCAAATATTAAATCGTGAAGTTCATTTCATCTGTTCTCAGGAATGACTGACACCCCTTCAGAGACCTACAGTTTATATACAGTTTCTGACAACCAGCTGCACCTCGGCAGCCTGTTCTTCGTCTCTTCTCCTGTCTCTGGGGCAGTGTTCATTATAAAGGGTTTTGGCGGGTGACCGACTTTAATCTCGGTAATCCCGTCAACTCCTTGCAGGATTTTTAACACCAAATAGAGAAGTTTTCTTGGACACCTGCATGTCCAGATTCCCCATCAGCACATAAAACTCTCATTAGCCTGAGAGGCCCACCTAGATGCCTGAGAAATACACGGAAAGTCGGTGTAAAAGGATGCTGTCAAAGTTTATAGGCCAAGAGGCTGAGTTAGACCATTGCCCCCATCTGCAAGTCTTTAGTTTCCAAAAATTCACCCTTGTGTTTGTTTTTGAAACCAAGCCTTTTAGAAGGAGGGAGAAAAATTAAAGGTATGACTTACTGAGAAACTGATGATAAACAAGTCACTTTGTTTGTGCTGAAATAGATGCTATCTAAGAACAGATGTGTGTTGATCTTAAGTGATTTGAAATCTCCCCAATACTGAAGATATTAAAATTGTGTGGGTAGCATACAACCGGTTTTGAAACAGAAATAGATCTTACCTGTACCTATTTAAGGTTTAATAATCTCTTTAAGAGATAGACTGATAGACTGGAAAGATGTACGTGTGCATAACTGAGGTTACTGCATCGTGGAAAGGTGTTATGTGGCCTGGCCTTGATTCAGAGCCAGCATCAATGCTTCTTCCATGGGGCTGCTTCTCAGAGACCATGAGACAAACACAAAGATCACATAAGGCCTGAAACCTGCATTCATTTCCCAGCCACACAAAACTTACAGGGACAATATCCTATGAAGATCACATGTTAAGCAGGTGAAGACTTGAAGACCTACAGTTAGACAATGAAATGTTGATGTGATTACTTTTTCTAAAATACAGAAAGGGTCTCAGAAAAGTCTAAGATACCATATACATCCAATCCGTAAATATCTTGTGGATGTCATGATTGCCAATAACTTGGCTCTAAAATGAAAAGGTTGAGAAGAGGTTGGAGAGAATGATAGATACGGTGAAAAACAGATTTAAGCCCTGTTGTCCTTTAGGGTAAATTCTGGGAGGAGGGACACTTAGTAAGTTACTGAGAGTTCTTTTGAGAAACAAATAAAAAGGAACCCTTCATGTGACATGGACCTAGCCAATGAAATTCGTCACTTAGCAGACCCTCCCTTTAAGTGGTGAACTTTTCAAAGGACTGGAAATTCTATGAGTAGTTTTAATATTTGCGGTTTAAACGTCAAGATAAGGATAGTCATATTCCTCAACTTAAGAGGACAAATTGGTTGCTCAAATGCTAACATTGACTTGAAGAAAGGCATTTCAGGTCTTGCCAGCAATGTTAAACTGACACAGCATTGTGTTTAAATTCAGCAAATGTGTATTGAGCATTTGCTAAGGATGGGATTCTGCTGTTCAAGACAGATGAATTTAAAATTAAAGAGGGTTTTTTCCCTCTTTCAAAAAAGTTACAATATAGTTGTGTGTGTGTGTGTGTGTGTACGCACATGCGCTCAGTTGGGTCCAACTCTGCAACCCCACGGACTACAGCCTCCATGGATTGTAGCCCACTAGGCTTCTCTGTCCATGGGGATTCTCCAGGCAATAAAAATGGAGTGGGTTGCCATGCCCTCCTCCAGGGGGGTCTTCCCAACTCAGGGATTGAATTCATGTCTCTTGCGTCTTCTGCATTGGCAGGCAGATTCTTTACCACTGCACCATCTGGGAAGCCCACCTAGCTGCTTCAGGCAAAACCACACACACACACACACACACACACACATACATACACACATGCACACACTCCAATTACTCAAATGACTAGGGGAAAAAAAATATTAGGGTCACTTTCTTATGGTTAATGTGTGTAGCAATGCATCACTATGACTCTTATAATAACCAGGAAAAATAACCAAATGGGCTATGCATTAGTATTTTTGTTGGAGGGAGGAGGAGACCACAGCTTGGCATGACTAATTAGCTTGCTTAACATCCTCCAGGTCACTCCTTACAGTCAGAGCCACAGAGGTTCTCCTGGGGCCTGTGCTTTTTTGCCAACATGTGTTGCCTGTATCACCCAGATATTTTCCCTGTAGCCCTAGCATTCACTGAGGATATTTAATGCGACCAATTCTCTCTGTAGAGAGAGTTCTTGTCTACTCGACTTTTTCCCTCGCTGACAAGAGGGCAGGAGTTTGGTAACCTTCAGACTCTTGCATCCAAGTACCTAGCACTTATTTGTGTGATAAAAGAAGAAACTCCAGTCACCAACTTCCCTCCACAGCTCAAAGGATGTGAGACACAGAAATACCCACCACTGTAAGCTCAGGATCTCAACTCGTGGCCCTTTTGGTTTGAGGAACAACAGTGTCATTTTGACAGCAGTGTGGATCCCTGCAGAAAACATCACGCAGTTTTGATGCCATTTCATTGAGGTGTTTTCTTTCAAATGTAGATATAAACAGAGGGTAGGGCTGGACAGCATGCCCAGAGGTTTAGGAGAGAAGGGTCTGACTCATGCGGGCTGAGCGTTAGGTCTTATTCCCAGGAATGCCTGGATTCCCAGAAGTAGTAAAAGCAAACATTTTAGCAGAATTATCTCAGCAGTGCAGTGCATGGTCGTGAGCTGAAAGTTTAATTACAAACAAGATTGCATGGTCTCTCTGTTACCCACCCAGCACTTGCTGGTGGGGATGACTGGATTCCATGAAGGCCTCTGCAAGGAGGGTGTGTATTGGAGGTTGGGGATGGGGAGGACACTTTGCTTTGCTCTCTAAAGGACTTTTGCCAAGAGATACTAGACAGGAGGAAAATGTTCATCATATCAGATATTTTAAAATATAGGCAGTTGGGTAGGATTTTTTTTTCCTGTGCCCTCTGCTTTTAGCTCATCAACCCTGGCCCCTTCCAGCCAAAATCTTATCCTATCCCGTGAAGTCCAGTTTGAATGACTCAGATGACCTCTATTCCATAAAGCCTGAACTTTCCCCTTGTGCCCATAGCCATCTTCTGAACCTCACAATGACTCATCTGTGGTCACGGTGGCAGTTTTTATTTCAGTCTTGTCGTTTTTTTCTGTGTAGGCCTGCTTGCTTCCCGAGCCTGGCATACCATAAATATCTGTTGGATTTAATGGATTAATTGTTTTTATCTGGACCCTTGGTATCCTTCAGTTTACTTTAATTTCACACTTTCAGTTTAAGCATCTATGATGTGTGAAGCACCATTATTGGGCTTTAAGACACATCCGTGTGGACTTGTACCCTAGCTCCATATATCCATTTATAGTTTGCACAAAATGTTTTTAATAATTAAAAAAAAAGCAATAATAAATGCTTTGTGTACATAATACAGTCCTACTGAAGTTATGTGCGGAGGTCATAGATTCTGCTATTACGTTTTAAAGCGGTTGTCTTCTGGACCCCCCTTTATCTATTCCTCCGTTACTGCACCCTCTTTGTTTTGGTCGAGACAGATGTCAGAGGCCAGAGATCTGTTCACAGTCTGCTTGGTCTCACGAGACGTCGATGGATGAAGTCAACTGGATCCATTCCACTTAACCCATCAGTTTGCTCTTGCCTACCAACCCCAAGTGATTCCTGCCCAGTAAGCCTTCTACTAGGAGAATGCTTTCCTAGTTTTCATGAGTATTACAATTAACAATTGATGGATAAAGCCAAAGTTATATCAGGAGAGCCTAAGCCGGCCTATTCCTCCATGTAGGAAATGCTTGCCAAATCTTTGCTGAGTGAACCTTCTAGCAAGAGCCCATGATATGAGTCCTATGAAACATTTAACTAGATCTGCATCATGTTTATACATATTTGAGGATGATTGCAACTTTTTTTAATTGCAGCATACTTAGTTTTCTTTCTTAAGACATTTCTGTTAAGCAGCTTTTGCTATACAGTTTGTAGGTTAAATTCTTAACCAAGTTTCTAGGGATTACATTTGTTTCGTTCTGAGTGCTTATCCTCTTTCCAGATCAAAGGATTAGGCTCAGGGTTTCCATTTAATGTAACTTACAAATAAGCACTCAAAAAATGTTAATTAAAAATATTAAGCCCTTGAGTCTTTTACCATCCAGCAGCAACTCCCAAGTATCTAAGCTGGAAGAGGGCACAATCTAAGAGTCGTCTTGACCAAGCTACTAAAAGTTTCCGAGGTCCCCATCTGAAAGTGAACTTGGTGCTGCAGTAAGGAATCTTCTTCACTTTAAGCAGGAACAGAGTTCTTGGGTTGGTGTTTGTCTAAAAAATATAAAACAATCTTTCCCAAAGTCTAGGCATTCAATCAGCCTTTCTCCTTAACTCTGCATAGCAGTTTCCAGTTGTCTTTGATGCTGATCACTTGTATCCTAAGGTCTATATGAACAATGAGTTCATACGATCTCATTCTCGCCGCCTTTGTTATCAAAATATATACTGCCTCCTGACAACCAGATTTTGCAGACTTAGTGAGTAACTGAGGAATTCTAATGGAAGACTTGTCTGATTTTTATGAACACAATTATGTCTGTTCTAGAGAGTATAGAAGGGGGAAAAGAACCCTCAGATTCTGCAAGGAGTGTGTGAAGACACACACCTCCCATATTTGTCTTAAATATGTGTCATCCATGAAGCTGAGCATGTTCAGGCGTGGGCATCATAGTCCTGTGGCCTGCTCTCCTCAACATCTTTGAAATGCTGACACTCTGAGGAGATGTGGACCCTCCTGGCTGTCCCCTCCCAGAGCAGCATCCTCCTGGTTTCCATGTGGGAGTGATTTGAGTAGCTGGGTTCTGGAAATGTCTCTAGTGGGGACCCTGGAGTATTAACCTGTTACATCGAGTCCCTTTCCTTTCCTCCTACCATGCCCCTTGTCAGTTCTAACAGCTACAGCAGCTCTTACTCTTCAAACAGAACCAGATGGAGCTCCAGTTCCAAGTACATACCAGAATTCCAATTTTCTTTTTTATGTATTTTTTTTTTCTGTGTTTTGGCTGCATCATACGGCAGGTAAGATCTTAGTTCCCCGACCAGGGATTGCACCCATGCCGCCTACAGTGGAAGAACAGTGTCTTAACCACTGGACTGCCAGGGAAGTCCCCCCAAATAGTCCTTTTTTAATTCATTGCTTCTGGTTTCTGCAAATATATATATGTAGATATATATATTTGTGAAAATGAAAGGATATGCCAGCGTACAGCGTACAAGTGGAGCGCCCAATAGCATGATCTCTTTTATCAGCCAAAGGAGATGGAGGTGAGCCCTTGTTTGGAGGCTTCATTTCTCTTGCCCCTTCCTTGTTCTTTTGCGATATGCACAGTAGTATCAGGGAAGCCAGCCTTTGGGCTGCATCTGAGCTGTGCAGCCTTATCTAGTGTTATTCTAGCTGGTTGACTCAAGTCTTTGGAGAGGAAACTCCATCTGTCCACTCCCCCGGGATTGTTTTCCTACCAACACTGGTTTTGTTGCAACCGGTAGTTTGTTTCCACCCAGCAAAATGCTTTCCTTTCTGGAAAAAAAATTAATTCAAGCAATTAAGATGAGAAAAGAAAATTGGTGAGGTTCTTTCTGCATTACACTTTTCATGCTCTTGGATATTGGTATTTTTTACCAGAATTTTAAAATGTTTTCTCATCTTTTGCGAAAAATGATCCATCACCACCGTCTTGCTTTTCAACAGCATAAGTGAGTCATTTGCAAAATTTTGCTTTCCAGTAGTCAAGGTAAATGTTCGATGGAGTCAAAGTAATCATAAATGGTTTTAGAGTCTCCATAATAATGCAAAAATATTGAATTTGCAGAAAGAATAACTACAAGATTTAATTTTTGTTTACTAAGAAATTCTAAATTAACTTTTGATAATTGTGGTTTTGAAGACAGGAGCTGAGGTGGAGCATGGGTGTGGTGGTGACAAGTACATGGGCCACCAATCTGATCGGGAGTGAGAGGTTTATCTGGATCGGTCTCTAACATGTGTGTGACTCTGAACAAGGAACTCATATACTTTGTTTCTCAGTTCCTTTGTCCACAAAACCTTTTCCTTGTATGACTGTTGAGAGCTGAAGAGATAATGTATCTAAGTTTAACCCTTAATAAGATGCCTGATAGGCTTCCCCAGTGGCTCAGCAGTAAAGAAACCGCCTGCAACGCGGTCTCCAAGGCGCAGGAGACCCAGGGTTGGGAAGATCCCCTGAAGGAGGGCATGGCAACCCACTGCAGTATTCTTGCCTGGAGAATCCATGGACAGAAGAGCCTGGTAGGCTACAGTCCATGTGGTTGCAAAGAGTCGAACATGAAGAGTCGAACATGACTAAAGCAACTGAGGACGGAGGACAAAGACGCCTGACACAGAAGAGTTACCCTGTAAATTTTCCATTAATAATGGTAATTTTAGTCATCAGGGTTTTTTTTCCCTATGTAACACAGTAATCATGAAAAAATACATAAAGAGAGAATCCTGTCACCAACTGTAAAACGATTGTATGCCTTTTCATAACTGTAAAAAGTCTAAAGTCCCAAGTCAAGGAATGCGGTGATCAGGTGCTGTGAATTAAGCTCCAAGATCCTGGAACAGCATCCATGTTCAGATGCTCAGGCATTATCAGAAAGCATATGTGTTATCTGAGGAAATGAGACAATTGCTTAAAAGTATTTTCTTTAGCTTGTAGTGTCTAATGATGAATTAAACAGCTCTTTGAGTCATCGGAGATGCTCTAAAAAGAACCCAACATACTCCACCTCCCCCCATCAAAAAAAGTATTTTTCCTGTTTTTAATCAGACTTCCATTCTTTGTCTTTTATTTTTTCAGGCTCTTGTACAGACCTGTCTTGGGAATGTTAAACACCGGGAAACACTCCCTTGCCAATGCTCGCTCAAGGGACAGTATTTTATTGAGCAAGACAGATTTTCATTTTAGAAATGAGGCTTTCCACATTCTGATGTTACGCGTAGCTGGTTATGTATTATTGTAGGAAGCAACGATATTTGTTGCATGGCTGGGAGGCTGCATGCTGGTGTTTGACCAGCAGTTTGCAGAGGTTTGCATGATGATTTACTGCATGATGCTAAAAACGTGCCCTCTGTCCTCAAGTGATTCCCAGTAAAATGTGTCTCTCTCCTGACTTCTTTTTATCTGGGGAATGTGTTTCCTGTCATTACTAAGACAATGCTATGGCCATAAAGTGCATGTGGGTTAATACCTGCAGACATCTTACAAGGAAGAGGGCGTTAGGGTGGGGAGTTCATCCACAGGAGCTGTAGGACACCATCCCCCGCCCCCGGAAGGGGATGAGGATGGCTGTTTTCTTTTACTAATTCACTTCTCCCCACCCAGAATAAAAGGGGGGCTTTCCTCCACTGTGTCTAGCTGTGTCTTCTCTTTGCGTGGGGAGCACAGTGAAAAGAAGATGTGGGTGTAGACATTCTCCTGGCAGTGTTAGACTTTTATATTTATATTGGAAACAGGATGTCATACTGGGTCACTTCTGCTAATGGTGATAAGCTAACTCAGAGAGTGGCCACTCGAACTCCAAAGGAGTTTGGGAAACTTCTGTCAAATCGCCTACAGACCATCAGATAAATACCAGATGTTTATGTTTGTCTCACACACACACACACACACGGAGTGAGACTTTCCACAATTCTAGTGAAGGCATTTGATGTGCAGCTCTGGCTACACCCCCCATCATCACATCCCCTCAACATCACCCTTCATGTTAAACAGGAGTACATCAAACTAGGATGTGAAATCACACCCATCTTCCAACTAAAAATAAAGCAGCTGTGAAACAATGGCATTCTTTTTAAAATAAGAAAATGGTGATGGGAACAGGGCTGATTGGATTTAGGGAAAGCAGGTTAATTATGGTTATTGTGTGTCTAAATTTTTACGGAAAGAAAGGAAATATTGTTTAGGACGATGAACCCTCCAAAACACAGAGGGTTGCCATTGTTTAGAACTTCTGGGGTTGTATCTATCTTTTCAGCTGCCTGTCTTGGGTCGCCAATCTTGTCTGTTAGACTGTGAGGTTGGGGCGAGCTCATCAGAATTCAGAAAGCTAACCCACCAAGAGGATGGCCAGATTTTGAGTAGTATTCATGACAACTGCTTCTTTGGGCTTCCAAATGAGCAGAGAACAATCTCTTTAGAGAGCAATCCATTTATTGACAAATAATATCTATAGGGATGAGAAAGAAACATGCTAGGTTGTTTAGTGATGTTATTTCATTCATTCATTTCCTTCCCCTTGCCTCTGCCCTTCCCATTCCTCCTTTTCTCTAGAATATTCTCTCCCTTTTTTGTCCCCTTGTAAGTTCCTACCATTCATCCTTCTGTGGGTGTCTTAGACATGGAAGTCAACTGTGAGATGTCTCCAGCTCCCTAGCTCCCTTCCTCCATGCACTGGCCCATCCTGTAATCTTGTTTGTGTCTCCCATTCTTGCTTCTCTTTGTATCTTCATCATTTAATACAGAACTTAGTGGAAAGTTGATACTAAGTGTTCACGGGGTAAATATCAATCAAGGGGAGTAGAAATGTTCACAGGCAGCATACTGATTAAACAGATGATGTTACAACCAATGGCATTGTTACAACCAATACCATGAAGCCATTGAAACTGATGGTATAGAAAAATATTTTTGCCATGGAAAATATCCATAAAACTAAACAAAAACAGGTTATCAAACATAGAGGTAATATGACCTTGTATTGAGATGACCAAAAAGTTTTTTTGGGTTAAAAACCTGAATGAATGTTTTGATCAACCCAGTAATAACAAAACATATACACAATTGTCACATATATTTTGCATAAGGAAAAAAAAAAAAAAAAAACTCTGGTAGACTACTTTCAGTGGTTATTTCCTATTGGTGGTCTTATTGAGATTGCAGTTTCTTCTTTAGTCTCTTCTGTATCTTAGGAATTTTTAATAGACATCTATCACTTTTCTAGATAGAAAAACAGATACTCCTTATAAGAAATCTTAAAGGTCTGGATGCAAGTATAGGAAAAACACAATATATTGACTTGAGAGATGGAGAACTGAGCTTTGCACTAAACATCCTGAGGTTCAGTTCAGTTCAGTTCAGTCACTCAGTCGTGTCCGACTCTTTGTGACCCCATGAATCGCAGGCCTCCTTGTCCATCACCAACTCCTGGAGTTCACTCAGACTCATGTCCATCGAGTCGGTGATGCCATCCAGCCATCTCATCCTCTGTCACCCGCTTCTCCTCCTGCCCCCAATCCCTCCCAGCATCAGAGTCTTTTCCAATGAGTCAACTCTTCGCATGAGGTGGCCAAAGTACTGGAGTTTCAGCCTTAGCATCATTCCTTCCAAAGAAATCCCAGGGCTGATCTCCTTCAGAATGGACTGGTTGGATCTCCTTGCAGTCCAAGGGACTCTCAAGAGTCTTCTCCAACACCACAGTTCAAAAGCATCAATTCTGACTTATTCTGCCTACCAGGCCAAAAAGAGGAAACAGCCATGTCAAAGAAAAGAGGAAATGTCCTTTTAAGTCCTTTTAAGTCAAGAAAACTTTATATGTGAAGGTGCAAAGGCAGGAAAGGCATATCTTTTGGAAGAAGAAATGCTTGATGTGGCTGAAAGATACATTGAAGGGAGGTGGATGTAGCAGGTGAAACTGAAAAGGTAAATCTCAAACGTCCCTGGTGGTCTAATGGTTAAGATGCTATGCTTCCAATGCAGAGGGTGCAGGTTCGATCCCTGGTCAGGGAACTACCATCACACATGCTGTGCAGCATAGCCATAAGAAATAACAAGGTAGATCACAGCAACGTCATGATTAGCAGAGATGGTTTCGACCCTGAGAATGTTAGGCAAGAGTAATAGAGTGGGTTGCCATTTCCTTCTCCAGGGGAACTTCCCTACCTGGGGATCGAACCCAGGTCTCCCACATTGCATGCAGATGCTTTACCCTTTGACCCACTAGGGAAGCCCATAAATAAAAAGGTACGTCAAAGCAATGTCATGATTAGCAAAGATAGCTTCAACACTAAAAAAGGTGTAAATACCCAGTAAGTCCTTCTGGGTCTCCCTACAGATACCTGCAGAGTGAGCAGTGGAGCTTCTGAGGCTGATAGTTATCTATCTCCTTCCAAACTCTCAGTCACTGAGAGTCGCTTTTAGGGCAGTCCACAAAGGTCCCCAGGGAAAAAGGATTTACCAGAAGCTCATGGTGTTGCAAGTGAGAGTTTCCAGTACTGGGCTGTGTCTTGTTAGAGTTCTGGGTACCATTCAGTTTTATTTGCAATGGTTCAAGTCCCAGCTATAATTATTTGGTTGTCATTCATTCTTTCTAAACCCAGTGGCAGTAATGTTAGAAAGAAAAATTAAATGAAATTTCAAGTATCCCAGTGCAGTAAGTAAGAGAATCTGCAGAGTTTGAAAGCATTCCATGGAAACCTCATGCAATTACAATGGGAGGTTGTGAATGCATTTCATTGCTGTTAAGAAAAGAACATATCTTTTCTTCTTTATGAGTGATTCATGCACATGCTTTAGGGCCTTTCGATTTGGGACTTTGGACATCTCTTGCATTGGGCATCAGGTTAATTCCAGTCAATAGATCCTTCCTTTAAAGTCGGTTGTTTCTAGTGCTAGGATTCTTCTAGTTGACCACCAGTTAACTTCTTATCTTATCCTAAGAACAAAATTTTAAAAATAGGAAAAGGACAACCAGAGCATGAAGTTCTAGAGCTCTTCCTAATCAGCCTAAGCTGCATATGCACTCTTGGGAAGTTAATCATTTCCAAACCAAAGACCCATCTGTAGGTTTGACTGAGTTTATTTGCACAGCTCTGCTTCACGGTCCCTTGAAAGTCAAGGTTTTAAGGGCTCTTCAGGTTGAAGTGGATTGGGTATTGGGCATGAGGGCGTGACTCAGTGGACAGTTAGTAAAGCCCTAAGTGTTCTGAGAGCATTTGAGAACAGTTGAAATTGTTCAGTGCATCCATGTCTAGAGTAGCCATTAACTTTCAAGTTGCAGCATTAAGAAATTAGTGAGTTTTTGCAGCAACCTAAGATCATCTGATTATTTGTTCAGAACAGAGTTAGATTTAGGGTTGCCAGATCACATTCAGAAAAGAACACCCAGTAAAATTTGAACTTCAAGTAAGCAATGAACCTGTTGTTAGAATGTCCCAAATACTGCATGGGATGTATTTATTTTAAAAACATTTGCTATTCATCTGAAATTCAGATTTCACTGAATATTTTGTATTTTTATTGGCTAAATCTGGTAAACGGGGGCTGCCTCCCATTTTTGAAATGTGTACACAAATTCATACAAAGTGTTAGAGTTAAAAAATGCAAATTTCAGTTAGCAAGTTTAGGCACTTAGTAAAAATATGTTGGATAAGTACTTATTTGTTAAGATTTAGACCATATCTACCATTATCATCTTAAAAATATGTATTTCTAGTAAAGGCTTGCTCCTTTTTTCTTTTAAACCTGGTAAAAGCATTTTGAGCCTGGACTTTACATCTTTAAAATCAGGATAATGAAATAAAGATTGTTTTACACTGAATAGTATCCCCTTCCTTTTTAGATGAAATCTCCTATTGTTGAATTGTGTGTGTCCAAGTTGGCTTCTCCGTGGAGGGGCTGTTGCTGTATTTGGTCTTGGTTCCGTTTTGAAGGTATTGGCAACATGTTGATTTAACTGCTCCAAGGGCCTTCAGGAAAAAGCAATTTGGGGAAGACAATAGCCATTCTTCAGGAGACAGGTTGTACATAAAATGGAAATTGTTTAGGTGTTTATGGCCCATGGGCACTGGAGGGTTAATTGAAATATTGTTTCCTTAGAATTGGGTTGTCATGTAGCAACTGGAAAGCGGGATGCGGAAGTTGCATTTGGGGAAGGGGGTGGGCTTAGGGTTTGGGGGGAGTTGTTTTTGTTTTTGTCACCATTTTCGGGGGAAACAGCCTCTTACTACTGAATATACTGTTGAAATATCTTGTTAGTGTTAATCAGTTGTAACATGCAATTACTTTTTGTGAACATTATGAAATATTTTGCCAAATATTTGTGCTTCGTTTCTTTAAATCTCTGTGTTATACAGAAATACAATCTGGCCATTCCAGATTACAAATCTATGGCCCGTTTCCCAAAGCACAGCATGCACAAGGGTCTTCAGAGTCAGGATGGTTCCAGTCCACATCCTATTTAGAAGGAGGGAGGTTGCTGCAGAGCAATGGGAAATGGGACCATGTGAGACTCAAGTTCTAGTCCAGGTTTCTCCATAACCAGGAGGGGAGCTTATCTTGTTTGTCTTGGTTTTCTGTTTGTAAAATGACATTTATTAATGTGCTGTTTAGAACGTATCATTAATCTCTTAGAAAATACAGTGATATGATATTGGTCCTGGTTTTCTCTTTTGTTCCAAGGATCAAGCCATCTTGGTTGCTGGTTGCAAGGATGAGAAAGTTCTCTTCCCCCTGGTGGTTGCCAGCTTAGGGCAGTGTCTGTCTTACCATATCAGAGGCTTTCTTGGGGCTGTTGGAACTAGAGTGTGTTGACCCCAGATGGAGGAAGACTACATCGTGGTCTCCGCAGGAAAAGACGCTCCACATTACAGAGGTATCAGGATGGGCAACTGATCAGGCTGTATTGTCTTGTAGGTAGACCTGGGCCTTCTGCGCTATGTCACAGCTGTTGGGACGCAGGGAGCCATTTCAAAGGAAACCAGGAAGAAATACTACGTCAAAACTTACAGAATAGACATTAGCTCCAACGGAGAAGACTGGATCACCATTAAAGAAGGAAATAAACCTGTTGTAAGTTTGCCTGCCTCCTCCTCCGCTAATTCAGTCTTTGAAATGGATGATCAATTTTTACTTGTTTGTTTGGGAGCTTGCTGTCTGGCCTGGCTTATTTTTGAATTGATTTAAAATGAAAAGTGCAATTAGAAGTTTAAATCTGACCAAGGGGTCTCATGTTCCCAGATCCAGAAGCCGAAAGGAAATTATACGGATGTTTCCAAGAAAAGTCAATACCAGCCAAATTAAGTCAGACTCAAGAATCGCTTTAAACCTCCCACGGGGACATGGACTATGCATAGGATAAACACCGTCCCCTTAGAACCCTTGGAGTTGTTTTGTTTTGTCTTTCTCCCCGTGTTTCCTCATTCTCTTTCATAGATTAATTCTTTCTTCCTCTCTGTAATGGGCTGGTTTTAGAAGACTCCTTTTCATCTACCCTCTGCGCCTCACAAACTAATTTACAAGTGAGTTTGGCTGCTTCTGTGCAAATGAACAGAACTAAAGGTGTTCTCTCAGATCCCACGAATGGCATGCCACCTCCTCACTGCTTTTTGTTGAGGAGGCCACACAGTGCCCTGTCCCCCGGGCGCTCTGTCCTGAATTATTTGGAGCTGAGATGTTTTTCTCAGCCTGCTGTTTATTTGAAGTTATGCTTGCTCTGAATTACTAATCAAGAGATTACTGAGAGCTCGTGCTTGCCATTTCCCCAAAATTAAAAGCTTGCCCTGGAGGCTGAGTGAAACATGCAGAATTGATGAGAATGAGAGCAAAGATCCAGGTAATTTGGAGTTCTGGGTTCCAGAAGAGACAATTAACATGTCCTTGTCTCTCTTTGGAGCATGTATGGGCTTAAATGTCTCCTTCTGGGTCTGGAACTGAGAAAGGCCTCCTTGGTGTGAAATGAGAGGGCCTTCCTCACTTTGAGGGACTTCCCTGGTGGTCCACTGGTTAAGACTCTGAGCTTCCAATGCAGAGGGCACAGGTTCGATCCCTGGTTGGGGAAATAAGATCCCACATGCCCGAAAAAAAGAAAGAAAGAAAAAACTACCCTCTGACTAGCTGCAAAGCTGCCACTCTCACTTAGGGCAGGCAGGAAGGCTGCAGCCATAGAGATGCAGCCGTCTGAGGGAGGTAAGTTCTGTGGAGCGGCCAGCTCAAGGCCGCTGTCCTGCCCTAGAGGACATGCAGCGGATCCTGCATCTTGGGAAAAAATCCCTCACAGTCACTATTGGTGCAGATCCACTGAGTACATTCTGACCCTGAGTGTCATGGCTTGTTTTTGTTTTGGAGTCATTTTTTTGAAGGCCTGCTTTAGTTTCACACAAATGAAAAAGCACTAATGCCAAGGACACACCGACAACAGAAGAACCCGGAGGGAGTGGGGAGGGCTGACTCAGCTCTCAGGCCGCCTCTTTAATCAGTGAGCGCTCTTTATCCAAGTCCCCTCCTCAGCGTGGCCCACAGGTGTCCGCATGTGGGTGTGGAGAGTGCACTGGGGCCATGGGGGTGTCTGACGTGGACACAGCTCACAATCAGTGTCACCTTGGCACACAGAGGGGCTCTGGAATAGGAGGCAGAAAGAATAAAAGGTCAGGAAAGACTGGGTGTGTGTGTGAGCCCTTTCACTGAACCTGAATGGAATCCCCACATCCACCCGGAGTCCAGCTCTTGCTGCCTTGCTCTGTACTTTGGGGTCTTTCAGCATGCCCCTTCCCTCCGTTCCTTGGGGAGAGCTGGCCATACGCACCTCAGCAGCAGTGGCCTTTGACCACCTTTGACCACAGATGCAGCAGCCTTTTTCTGTTGGTGGCTTGTGTGTTCTCACCTGGTTTTCAGGAAACATAAAACGTCCTCAGGGTAAGCCAGCCTGTGGTCCCTCCCTGAAGTGGACCCCCCTGGCCCCTGAAACACTCGCTTGGGAAACTCTGCCCCTTCAGGCAGGTCCCCTTATTCAGCAGGACACAAAAACGCATTCACATAGATTGCTGCCCAGAGAGATTTGCTGAAGTAGGACAGAAATCTGAAGGCCATCACAGGGTTTCCCTGGTAGTCCAGTGGTTAAAAATTCACCTTCCGTTGCAGGGGACATGGGTTTGATCCCTGATCGGGGAACTAAGATCCCACGTGCCACAGAGCAACTAAGCCCAGGTACCACAACTACTGAGCCCACACACTGCAGTTACTGACGCCCGTGGGCCCCAGAACCGGTGCTCCAAAACAGGAGAAGACACTGCCAGGAGTAGCCCGTGAGCAGCAACTAGAGAAAAGCCCACGCAGCAACAAAGACCCAGCACAGCCAGAAGTACTAAGTAAATACATATTCATTTAAAACAGCAAACAAATAAAGGCCATCACAGGCTGGGATAAATTCCGATACTACATTGTCTCCAGAGAGGGATCTGGCTAACGTCGGACTTAGTAAAATGCTTGACTGCCTCCCATGGAGCAGGGCTCTTAGGCTAAATGCAATAAGAACTTCAGTCCGACCCATAAGCTCCTTCTCCCCGGGGATGGTGGTCCTCCTCTGCAGACTCGCCAGGGAGTCTCTACGCCTCTGATGGCCCCTGTGGTGCTCTAGCTACACAAGGCCTATGTCTGAGACACGGTACTTTTTACACAGCTGTCTCCACTGTAAGCTAGGGTAAAATCCAGGGATGAGGAGGCTTTCAGTCCCACCTGAGACAAGTCGAGTGGCAGAGGGCTCCACATGGCAGACAGCCCCCTGCTCCTCGGAGATGTCACCAGAGGACACTGTGTGGCATCATGCCCAGGCTGAGCAGCCCCCACGGATACTTGTGGGAAACCAGTTCGTGACTGGCACTCATTACACCGCAGCTACATGCCTCATCTTTCTTAGAAGAAAATGACTCATTTTTAAAACAAGAAACAGAAGCCCTGGGAAAACTGATTCTCCATTACATATTATGTATAATTCAGTTTTGATCTTGACCACCGACACATACTTTTACCAACAACCACCCCCCCAACCAAAAAAAAAAATTAGAGTCATTCATGCATGTCAGATATAAGATCTTCCATCAAGAAATGGAGTTCAAAGGGAGGAAGCTCCTTGACCTAGAGCTGAACATAACCTAGAATTTTCAAATAGCCAGATCCTACATTGAACTCAAAAAGCACTCCTTTGGGAAATTCCTGGGAAAGTAAAACAGTGAAAGTTCCCATGAAATGTCCACCGTATTCTGTACGTTCTTTTGATAATGTTAATCATTTTCCCACTTTTTTAGATAATTGCACGTATTCTTTAACAAATGCTATCCTTATAATAATACTTTTAGAGGCTCTATCCTCTCAGAAAAATTGACTAGGACAACATTCTATATGGTTTCCCTGGTGGCTCAGCGGTAAAGAATCCACCTGCAATGCAGTAGATGTGGGTTCAATCCCTGAGTCAGGAAGATCCCCTGGAGAAGGAAATGGCTACCCATTCCAGTATTCTTGCCTGGGAAATCCCAATGAGCAGGGGAGCCTAGTGGGCTATAGTCCATGGGGTTGCAAAGAGTAGGACACAACTTAGCAAATAAAAAACAAAAATCCTCTCGGAAAACTGAATAGATGATTAGGACAACATTCTATCTTAGACATGGTTCTTATCTGATTGCCATCATTTGGAAAAATAACATGACAAGTTATTAACACCACCTCAACCATGGTAAACAATGAAGAGATTGTAAACAATTTGACAAGCACTTGTGAAAATATTTTTGCATTTGTTTTTAATCTGAAATGTCTGTTATTTAAAGGGCTCTTTCTTCTTCCATCTAGATCTTTCATGGAAACACCAACCCCACAGATGTAGTGATTGGAGTTTTTCCCAAACCCCTGATCACTCGATTTGTCCGAATCAAACCTGTGACCTGGGAAACTGGCATCTCTATGAGATTTGAAGTCTATGGCTGCAAGATAACAGGTAAGATGGAAGATCACCTGGTTTTTATCTATGTCAATGTTTAAATATAGGGAGAGTAATTGGATATAAATGGGGTTGGTCATTTTCATTTGATAATTAAGAACATATGCTTTGGATTTAGACAAAAGTGAGTTCAGATCCTACTTGTCCTACTTACTCACTGTTTACTACCTTTCAAAGCCTTAGTCATCTCACCTGGAAAACAGGCATCATGGTGTACACCACTCAGGGTTATTGTGATCATGAATTAGCTCGTGAATACGAAGCGCTTACACAGGCTGGCATGTGGTAGGTATTTACAAGTGGTGTCTTTCCACTAGGCAGGTTCCAGGAAGACAAATACCTTTCCTTTCATCCTCCATCTCCTGGTTATTCCATACTGACTAGTACTTAGTAGGTTTACAATATATAACTGTTGCTTGAAATGTTCTTCACCTGCTTTGTCTTTTTTTTTTAAATTGGAGTATAATTGCTTTAGTGTTGTATTAGTTTCTGCTACAACAAAGTTAATCAGCTAGATGTATACATATATCCCATCCCACCCTGTAGGCCATCACAGAGCACGGAGCTGAGCTCCCTGTACTGTACAGCAGCTTCCCACTAGCTATCTGTTTTACACATGGTAGTGTATACATGGGAGAAGGCAATGGCATCCCACTCCAGTACTGTTGCCTGGAAAATCCCATGGATGGAGGAACCTGGTAGGCTGCAGTCCATGGGGTCGCTAAAAGTCGGACACGACTGAGCGACTTCACTTTCACTTTCCACTTTCATGCACTGGAGAAGGAAATGGCAACCTACTCCAGTGTTCTTGCCTGGAGAATCCCATGGACGGAGAAGCCTGGTAGGCTGCAGTCCATGGGGTCGCACAGAGTCGGACACGACTGAAGCGACTTAGCAGCAGCAGCAGCAGCAGCAGTGTATACATGTCTTTTAAATCTTGAAGCCTAGAGGTGACCTCATTAGCGACAGTTCAGGAGGAGTTTAATTTATGGAGTTAATTTATTCTCCTTTTACTCACTAACTGCCCTGACAACTTTCTCTTAGGTTTTGGCTCAATACATGTCTATCTTTCATTGAATGCATATGCTAACATCAATATTAGAAATCGATTTGTCAATATTTCTTGTTTTGGAGTTTGTTTCTTCTGACGTTAATAGGACTTTAAGAGTCTCTTTTAAATTTGGAAGAAGTAGGTGGATTATATCCACTTGAGAGTTGAAGATGAGGTACTGGGCGATTAAGTGGCTAAAAAGGTAGGCAGGTCAGGACGGAGCAGGAAGTAGAAGAAGGATCCAGTTAGTCTCACTGTGTTTCTATGGCAACCAGTACTGCTCTTACTCGTCCTGTACATCTACTCTGTCTTCTGAAGTAAATAGCACATTTCAAATACCTTTCCTTGTAAGTAAGTAAGCTACAAATTTTTCATTAAAAAAAGTACGATGTAACCTCCATAGAATGCAAAAAAACTTCAAAAACAGAATCAGTAACTTATTCACTACAAAGTAACTAAAAGTGAATAACGTTTAAAGTCTGTCAAATATCTTTCATGGGATGTTAGTATACATATTGAGAGCATTTAATTTCTCATTCCATCAACGCCAACACTATTGTTTTTATTTTTATCCTCTTTAGTACAATTACTTTTAGAGAAGGAAAGTACTGACTTCTGAAGGGAAAAAAAAATCACCTGGGCAATTTTCCATGAAATGACAAGCAATTTGAAGAAAGCTAACTAAGGAGAAAAAAAAAATTACATTTGTTTACAGTACAGCCCATTTTGGAAAGTAAAAACTGACATTTGATCTGTTCCCCAAATTTTATTTATTTCCATCTTAGAGACAGACTTGTTTATTGTTTTAGAATCTAAATATTTACAAAGTTCAAGGCCTTGGAGGCAGGCATTGGGTGGATAGAGGTTTGGAGGGAGACAAGGGGCAGGGTAGGGTTAGATATAACCTTGGCTTTATTCTTGATCAGCAGATACAGGAGAGAAGGCTCTAGGCCATTTTCAGGGCATTACAAATGTAAGCAACTACTTTTAAATTCATAGAAACAAGGCCATTTGAGGGCAGGGTGGAAATTTCTGTCCCATTCCTCCCACCTATTCTCATGTCACTGTACCAAAAAAAAAAGGTAAACGTCATAAATGTATTAGTGTGAATTCTGAATTTCTGGCTCTCCTTTTGATTAAACAAAATACTTGTTTAAGCCTGAATTGCTGTTTCTCATTTTCACAAGGATTTTCCTGAGAGATAATTCTAGGAGCATGAGTCTTTATATATAAACAAGGGAAACTATTGGATTTTTTAAAACAGTCAAATGGCCTACTTATTTAAGCAAACATAGCTGTCTGTAGGGCTTCCCTGGTAGCTCAGCTGGGAAAGAATCCTTCTGCAATGCAGGAGACCCTGGTTCGATTCCTGGGTCGGGAAGATCCCCTCGAGAATGGATTGGTTACCCACTCCAGTATTCATGGGCTTCCCTATTGATTCAGACGTTAAAGAATCTGCCTGCAGTGTGGGACACCTGAGTTCAATCCCTGGGTTGGGAAGATGCCCTGGAGGAGGGCATGGCAACTCACTCCAGTATTCTTGCCTAGAGAATCCCCATGGACAGAGGAGGCTGGTGGGCTACAGTCCAGGGGGGTTACAAAAAGTCAGACATGACTGAGTGACTTAGCACAGCACAAATGTCTGAAATACCATGTTTTAATATTTTCACATTTGATTTGCTCTGTTTTACAATTATTTTAAGTAGCTCTTTTTTTTTTTTTTTTTTCAAATTACATACTGCCACCCTCTTAATCATGACCCCTAATATGTTTTGGATACTTTTTCTCTAATAAGACAACTACAAACTCCAAATAACTGATCAAGGCAGGTTTTTAGAGAGGCCAGCCTTCATAACGATGGTCACACAAAGAGAAGGTGTATAGACATATCCAAGCTTCACTCCGGGCTGTCCACTTAGTGACTGAATGACCAAGGACAAGACTCATGGTCCCTCTGATCTCCATCTTCTGGTCACTAAGAGTAACTTGATTCAGCTGTAATAAGATTAAGTGAAAGGATGCTTATAACACTTGGTTTAGAGTAAGTGCTCACTAAACAGTACCTGGTATATTAAACGGTGCATGATGCTCAATCAGTTGAACCTGCAACAGGCCCCAGCAAACAGAACCTCTAATGAGACAATGATATCAGTGTTTGCTCAGTGTTACCAGAGGAGATAATTTTTATCTTTTAGAGATCATGGCCCCCTCAGTGGAGACTGATAGAAAAAAGCACGAGACTGCAGGGTTCCTGTGGGTCTGGAAGCTCCATGAAAGCAGGGGTCGTGTTTGTCTTCTTTTCCATTGTGTCCTGTGTGCCTGGAACATAATACACTGGACACACTTATTTTTTTTACGAGTGAATGAGCAAATTAATGAATTGAAGCTTTATCCATGTTTTCCTACAAACAAGAGGCTGGATTGCAAAATTTGACCCTCTCCTCTAGAGCAGGCAAGCCCCAACTCAATCAGGATTAAAAAAAAAAAAAAACACTGAATTAAAAGTTACCATGAGAATAGTCTCCAGAGCTCCCAAGGTCTAACCCAATTTTTCTGTTCAGAAATTATTTGCTAGAAACATAGTAATCCTGTAATAACCAGAGTATACAACAATGGGTCACCATATAGAGAGATAAGGAGAACAGAATTGGAACATGTCATCCTGCTTTGTAGGTGATTCACAGAGGAGCATTTGCATTATTTGGACAAGGCAGGCTTCATCATTTTGAAAGAGAAACTGGTGAAGATGCCCTTGCTGTCTAAGAACACACTGCAGACCATGTGGGCTTTTTCGTTTACCAAAAGTTAATGAACTGGGGCTTCTGCACAGGTCGGTGTGTGCTTGTGTTGAGCAGAGTTTGCAAGGATGATCTCGAGCCCTCCAACATCCATAGGTACCTTCTGAGTCATCAGGGAAGATTAAATTATGCTTATTCAGGTTCACCCATCAAATGCAGTTATTGTCTTCTCATTCCTTGAAAAACAGTTAACTATTTGATTTACCAGTATTTCTATTTTCCCGTTAAGTCTCAGTTCATAGATTTTATTGTAAAATAATATCAATGAAGATAACCACTTCCAGAGGGGAAAGGAGGTGAGGGTGTGTGAAATAGGTGAAGAGAATTAAGTTTACAAACTTCCAGATAAGGCCACAGGTATGTACTGCACAGGATAAGGAGTATGGGCAATAGTATTGTAAAAACGTTGTATGGGGACAGATGGTTACTAGACTTAGAGTGGTAATCATCTCATAATATATGCAAATATCAACTCACTGTGGGGTATACCTGAAACTAATGTAATGTACATCAATTGTGTTTCAATTCAAAAAGAAAAGAACCACCTAATTCCCCATCACAAAATTCACTTCCCCCTCCCATCTAGGATTGGTTTTATGTTTTTTAAACAAGGTTGCCAAGTGAAATGCAGAATGTCCAGTTCAATTTAATGCAGATAAATGACAAAGAATTTTTTAGTGTAAGTATATTCCGCATTCAGTATTTGGGACAAACGCTTCCAAGTGGAAGCTCAGCCATAAAGAATCCACCTGCAAGGCTGGAGATGTGAGTTCAATCCCTGGGTCGGGAAGATCCCCTGGATAAGGAAATGGCAATCCACTCCAGGATTCTTGCCTGGAAAATCTCATGGATAAGGGAGCCTGGCAGGCTACAGTCCATGGGGTCTCAAGAGTTTGGCACAACTTAGCGGCTAAACCACCACCACTACCATACTGAAAAATTACTTGTTGTCATTTGAAATTTGAATTTAGTTTGGCACCCTGGGTTTCTGGTGTTGCTGTTTTAGATTATTTGTTCGCTAAATCCGGCAACACTGTTTCCAAAGGATGTGCGATGGAGCCAGGCTTTAACCAAGGCACACTGAACCAGCCTGCTGTGGATGAACAGAGCTAGAACCTAGCATCTCCTTCGAACCTTGAATTGTTAGTGGAATCTTTCTCCTAACCGTGGTTAACAGTGAGTCACTGGTTTTGAGTCAAAGGCAAGTCAGGGTGCCTCTTCCTTGATCTTGGACGAGGCCATCTGACTGCAGGACGGCTGCGTTGGCCGATGCAGGCTGGCCTCAGGAGGCTTGTGGATGCAAGGACCGTGCCCCTGCAACTCTGCATTAGAGAAGGGACATTCCTCTGGTAGAGCTTCTTCTCTCCTTACAGTATTCAAGTTAATTTTGTTTTTCTCTGAAGAGTAACATCTGGTACGGATTACCAGCTACACGTTTTCTTCACAAAAGTCAGTTTTGAGTCAGACAGGTGTGACCACAGTGACCAAAAATTCGACTTCTATTTTTAACACTATAATTTCATAGACCCTCAGTAAAATCGCTTTTGTCAATCTTTTCATAATCCCCATTGAATTTATTCTTGGTTTCCAGACCCCAGCCTGAAGCAAATACTGCGGCTGAATTACAGGAAAGGGTGCTTGGGGAGAATAGCAGCTGCCTTTTATTGTGTTAATAAGCTGATTCATTCAACAAATATTTGTGGAGCAAATACCACGGATAAAGCAGGGCACAAGGACTCATAGAAAAGTTTTTAATATGACTTGGTTCACAGTCTCAAAGAACTTAAAATCTGGGAAGGCAGGTAGCAAGCAAGCAACGCAAGGAACTGAATATGGTCAACATATCTGAGACATGCAGGTGGAGAGCTAGGGAGAGTCCCAGAAAAGGAAAACCACGTCTAGTTGGAGAGATCAGAAAAATTGGATATTTAACATAAAATTTGAAAACAGGTCAAAATTTTAAGATAGTGGGAAGGGCAAAGTGATGGGAAATTCTTTAGTGGAGGGGATAGAATGAGAGGAAGCCTCCAAGTACCACTACACAGAGGTGAGGGAGTTCTCCTTCATTGAGGAGAGGCTTGCAAGGCCATGGTACCAAAAGCCTGGCACACGAGGTTGAAAGTAGGTGCATAATTCCTAGATGAGCAGGCACTGATGTTTTAAGTAAAGAAATGACATGATCTGAACTGTAGAACTCAGGTGGTAAGCATCTGATTCAGAAAATGTCTGAATTAGAAAGTGTCTAATTCATTCTCAAGGGTCAGCTGATAACACGGAGAAGGCTTAATTGCATTAGACACATACCTCTCATTTACAATGGTTACATTTTCAGCTGAATTTTGATTTATGCAGAACGGGGTTGTTAAAAAGAAGAATAAGTTCTTCTTCCTGGCATGTCTTGGATGGAGATGTACAATTTTGAAAAGAGAATAACTGAAGTGTTTAACATTTTGTTATGAAGCCATCAATCAATTAATCAGTGATTGATACTCCCCTTCTGCTCAGAAGCTCCTTGGTCTACTGTAGAAGGTTAGCAAGATCTATGATGCTGTTCATGGTCTTGGATGAATTTACAATCTGATTATGGACACGATTCCCAATCTTAAAACATGGAGAGAATAGCTTAATGCTAAGCTCTGTGCTGCTTCCTGTACATGTAGGCATATTTCTGAGAAGGGAGAGTTCAGAATACAGGCGAGAATCGTTTGAGAAGTTTTTAGGAACAGTCGTAAGCTGGATTTGAATGTTTGGGCAGAACTTACCTCCGTCCACATGATAAGGGGGCAGCAGGAACATTTTGGACAAAGGCAATGATGAGAGTTATCTCTATGGTATATGGGAAGAAAATAGATTCCTGTCAGTAATAGCAAATAAAATTAGATAAATAGGATGAAGCCAAAATGAGGGTGTTGAAAGCCAGAGAGAGACTGTTTTATAGCATACCATAAATAATGGAAAGCCAGGGAGATTTTTCAAAGCTCTTTCTCATTACTGTGGTCAAATATACATAGTTTACCATTCTAACCATGTTTAAGTCCACAATTTAATTGCCTTCAAGAGTCACATTAGTGTGCAACCATCACCACAATCCACCTTCAGAATGTTTTCATCATCGCAAACAAACTCTGTACCCCTGAAACTCTGTACCTATGGAACACTAACTCTCCATTCCCTCCTGCCCCCAGCTTCCAACAACCACCATTCTACTTTCTGTCTTTATGGAGTTGACTCTTCCAGGCACCTCATTTCAGGAGAGTCATGCAATATCTGTCCTTTGGTTTATTTTCCTTAGCAATGCAAGATTCTTGAGCATGAGACTGACACTGCAAAAACAAAGTTATGAAAGGTGACATGGGTGTTGTTGACTCAAAACTGGGGTTTGAGAGGGTAGTCTGGAGATCATTCAGTGTGTCAGCCCGAGTCCTTAGATCCAGTGATGCCAAAAGAAGTTCGCAAGGCATATCGAGGACACTTTTTTTTTTTTTTTAATGAAAATATGACAGGCTTTGGTAGCAGAACAGGAATGGAAAATGGAAAATCAAGAAAGACAAAGATAACTAGGCAGGAACTAGCTGATGGGTGATTCCACCCATTAAAGTAAAGAGTTGGATAAAGAGATTCAGTGTTGAGTGGAAAGGACTGTTCTTGTTTGGGCTTGGGACATTTAAGGTGAGGATGGGATTCTGGTGCAATTAGAAACGGGGGTGGGGAAGACACTGGTCGGGGAGGGGGAAGATGGGCCCCCTCCATAAGCATTAATTTCAAAGGCTCCACCCAACACCCTAGGGTGGGGAGACCCTCCTACCTCTTCAAGCTGCCTCAAGCACTTTCTTTCTCTTCATCTCCTCAGTATCTTTTTGCTTTTGTTTTGGCAACTTTGCTGCTATTGGAATGACTGATTTCCACAATTCCAGCCCTCCATTAACTGAACCTCCAGTTAATGGACTGTACTTGATCTAAGAATAACTTCCGATTCCAAAGGGACAGTAAATAGGTTGACTTTACACTTGGAAGAACTCAGAAAGGATGAAATGACGGTTCTTATTGAAGATTTTTTAATTGGACTGTTGAGTGTAGGGTGGGCAGTGCAGAAAGAGGAGCGGGGGTGGTGGAGGGAGCTTTAGTTTTATATCAGATGGTCCAGGCATTTACAAATGTACATGAATGGGGACAGTCCATGTTTTTACTCAATAGGGTAGATTCTCTTTCTCAGCATGGAGACTTCAAATCATGTTATGTTTGTCTATTCCGTTCCCCGCCTAGATTATCCTTGCTCTGGAATGCTGGGCATGGTGTCAGGACTTATTTCCGACTCCCAGATCACAGCGTCCAATCAAGCGGACAGGAACTGGATGCCTGAAAACATCCGCCTGGTGACCAGCCGCTCGGGCTGGGCACTGCCCCCCGCCCCCCACCCGTACGTGAACGAGTGGCTGCAGGTGGACCTCGCTGAGGAGAAGATTGTGCGGGGAGTCATCATTCAGGGGGGCAAGCACCGGGAGAACAAGGTGTTCATGAGGAAATTCAAGATCGGGTACAGCAACAACGGCTCGGACTGGAAGATGATCATGGATGACAGCAAGCGCAAGGCCAAGGTGAGCCCTGGGCGGGGGCGGCGCAGGGAAGGGGTGCGGGGCTCCCTGGCGGCCTTGACTTGAATCAGGGACCCTGGCCTCTTCCTGCGGAAGCAAATCTCTCATTTCCTGAAAGCCGTGGGATCTGCGGGGGCGAGGGACGGAGTCTGTAAGATGCCAGGGGAGACAGGAATGGGATGCAAAAAGCGCGGCTGAGCGTCTCATCGCTGGTCACCTTTCCTTCCTTCAGGAAACAGCAGGTGACTCAAGGCTCGGGAGCGGGAGGCTGTGAGAGTGGGGGCGGGGACATGGGCACCGGGCAACCCGGTAGGAACACACACTCCCTCCGAGACCCTCTGATCGTCTCTGGAGAGCACCGGCTGCCAGCCCCCTTCTACCACGAATCCCTTGTTACATGTATTTTTTTTAACTCTTTATTGAATGAAAGAGTCTTTCTTTTCTATAAGGCTGTACAATTTTCTAAAGTTCCATAGAAGTGAAAGTGAAGTCGCTCAGTCGTGTCAGACTCTTGGCGACCCCATGGGCTGTAGCCTACCAGGCTCTCCAGTCCATGGAATTTTGCAGGCAAGAAGACTGGAGTGGGTTGCCATTTACTTCTCATGGGGATCTTCCCGACCCAGGGATTGAACCTGGATCTCTGCATTGCAGGTAGAGGCTTTACCGACTGCCATTGCCTTCTCCAAGCCACCAGGGAAGCCCATAATTGGGCTGAAATCCATGTAACAGAAAAATACCCGTCATAACCTTTAAGTGCCCAGTAGTGTTAAGTACACTCACATTGTTGTGCAAACCCATCTCTAAAACTTCTTGCAAAACTGAAACTCCTTTACCATTAAACAATAATTTTCCAGCCCCTGACAACCACCATTTCAATTTCTGTTTCTATTAATTTGACTACTCCAGGAGCCTCTCTTAGTGGAAACATACAAAATTTAACCTCTGTGATGGGCTTGTTTTACTTGACATGATGTCCTCAAGGTTCAGCCAGTATTGTAGTGTGGATCAGAATTTCATTTCTGTTTAAAGCTGAATAATATTCTATCATGTATACAGGCCACATGTTGGGTATCTGTCCATCCATTGATGAACACTTTCATTGCTTTTAACACTTGGCTACCATGAATAATGCTTAAGTCTATTTTTTATACATTGGAACCTTTTAAAAAGCAGCTGGCCTTTGATGATCTAGTGAAAAAAGATATATTCCAGCCTTCCCCAGAACATGTGGTATAATTTTTCTTTTTTAACACAAGTATCCTGTAGTAATAATGGTTTTCTGGGGCTCATGGTTACATGTATTTGCATTTCTTGGGCAGAGAACACCAATCTGAAAAGGATACCCCAAGTATGCTGGGTGACCTGGAAACGGATTTCAGATTAAATAAGGAAGTTAATTTCAGAAATCAGCTAAATTTCAGATTAACTGATTTCAGATTGAAATAAGAAAGAGTCCTCAGAAATTCAGTTCTGTATGCAGAACTCTATGTGGGTATTGTATTCAGCTAATGATACTTCTCACCACCAGCCCAATTGGCCTTCTGTCTCAGCCTCTTCACCCCTGTTTGCTGAGAATCTACTCCTTTTGTGAAAAGATTTGGGGAATGGGAGAGAATGGGACTGTGGGATTATGGCTTGATATAGTCACCCGGGCCAAAGGCTTTGCAGGCGGGAAGCAAAGCCGGGCCACGCAGCCAGCTCCCACTCTGCCCAGATGTGGGGGCTCCGCAGAGGCTGTCCCCACATGTTGTGCTCTGCTCCAGTGGGCGGAGCACCAAGAGGGATGCTGCTGCTCAGAAATGTAAGAATTCCTCTCCCATCTCACCCCTAGTTAACTTGTGGTTTCTAAAACAGTTCCAGTGTTTTTTTTTGTTTTGTTTTGTTTTTTTATCCATGTGAAGCTACTTTCTTTGGTGTCCCTTTCATTTTCCTCTTTTATGTCTGCCCCTCTTGTTTTGGTGGAAGAAAAAGTAAAATAAACATCAGAAACTGGAGTTCCCCTAAGAGCCAGTCTTTTCGGAGGAGTCATGAGCCCTGTGGCTTTAGCACCAAGTGTGAATATGCTGCAAATCAACAAGTTGCCACGGTCACAGGGGAGTGTGTACTGTTGTGGCGTGTTCTTCAGCACGAGGGGTCTAAAAGGGACGGAAAACAGGTCACCGTATGCTCTGGGTGGGATGTGCCCTGTGCTTGCTGGCCTTTGTTATCCACTCATCTGAGGTCAAGTCTAAAGCTATCACTCCCTTGTAGGGCATCACGTGTAGCTTTCACAAGAAGCCAACAGCACCCAGCTTTCAACTGTAACAAAAAAACTCTGTTCAAGATTGGTTGAATGTGTCAGATCTTATTCCTAAAATATGATTTTACCCATCATTATCATGTTCCTATGTATTTAAGCCATGTTCTATGTGCCAGGTCACTTCAGTCCTGTCTGACTCTTTGCAACCCTATGGACTAGCCCTCCAGGCTCCTCTGTCCATGGGCTTCTCCAGGCAAGAATACTGGAGTGGGTTGCCAATGCCCTTCTCCAGGGGATCTTCCCGACCCAGGGATAAACCTGTGTCTCTTACATCTCCTGCATTGGTAGGCAAGTTCCCAGGTAGTGCCACCTGGGAAGCCCCTTATTTAAACCATAAAAGCTTCTAAATTGTTGGCAGGGCATCTAATAAGTGATTCCTAACATGTCCTTCCCCTGGAATAAAATCTTCAAGATGAAAAAGGAAACTGGTTAAATCATCCATTTAGGAGCAGTGTGTATTTGTAACTTTGCACAAAAATAGTTAAAACATACTATATTTGAACTTGCAAGTAAAGGTTACCTGTTCAGGATGCCAAGTATGTTTTATGTAATGGTAAAGTGAACAGTCTGTTTTATGATATGAAACAGCACCTTGATAGACTTGGAATCTTTTATGTCCTCTCCTTATTTCCTATACCTAAATGGTACATGATGGACAAGGTACATCAGAGTCTTTGAATCAACTAGTCTTTTCAGGAGCAAATATATCTAAATACTCTAAGCCCTCTTCTTCTAAAGCATGATTAGTAAAAGGACAGAAAGACATGTTGTAAACAGTGTTATGTTGTAAACAATGTCATGTTAGCAAACTTAGCCCAGTTCCATGTGATACTTCCTTGCTAATATTCTTCCCAGCTCATCACTGATGACCTTTGTAATGTATTTACACTACAAGTAGAAGAAGCTGGGATTCCGAAGGTATAAGTGCTTTTTTCCTAGGAATGTTGAAGCTATGTTAATGTAGATAGAACTTGCCTGTGTAGTAACTCTGTTTTCATTATAATTAGTGTCTTAACTGATAACACTTAATTGAGCCTGACAATGATATCTGTCAGATTCCCAATTACTGGCAGCAACTGCAGTTCTATCAAGAAAGCAAGGGCCCCCAGTAGTGAATTTACTCCTGAAAATGATAGAAGGGACTTTAATTGAGAAAATCAGAAAGGTATGAGCCCTGTACTTCTAGATTCCTAGAGGATTTTCTGAGTTGGAAAAGGCCAATTAATTTACTTCTAGATGGCTCAGTGGTAAAGAATCAGCCTGCCAATGCAGGAGACACAAGGGGTGTGGGTTCGATCTCTGGGTTGGGAAGATCCCCTGGAGGAGGGCATGGCAACCCACTCCAGTATTCTGGAGAATCCCATGGATAGAGGTGCCTGGCGGGGTACAGTCCATGGGGTCACAAAGAGTCATAGATGACTGAGTGACTGAATACTCACACAATAATAGAACCTACCTCTCGAAATTGTCTTGAGGATTATGTTGAGTTAATACATTTTAAGCCTGTAGAACAATGCCTTGCATCAGTAAGCATCACACAGTGCTCGATATATAAAACGACAGTCCCAGTGACAAGGCAATTTGGTTTTTCTAATCCCTTCCCCTCTTCCCATTCTGGACGGAGTTAGGAAGGATACTGGGATAGGAGGATACAGAGAGGCTTATCCATTTCTTGAAAAAGAAAACAAGCCTAGCCATGGCTCCATTTTCCGATGATTCCACTCAAGGGCTTCCCATCAGTGTAAAAAGGGGAGCAGAATAATCCAGCAGCAGCAGGGCAATAATGACTGGTCTCCTGAGCATGTCACAGTGATGTCGTGTTAGGAATGCACTTCACTCACTGCAGGGCAACCAGGCATCTGAACATCGTTTAGGGAGCAGGACCCCTGTCACTTTCCTGAGATGAGAAGTTCTTTTATCTACAGATGTCTGCACTGGTGAGACTGCCTAAGTCAACGGCAGTTCCAGGGGATTGGAATCACCCAAGTTCTTGGTAACGCAGCACTTGCACCATGTGAAATTTACTATCTCCTCCAGGAAAGGACTTTCTCGAGCTTCTTTTTTTTTTAATTTACTTACTTATTTACTTTTGGCTGTGCTTGTCTTCATTAGTGGGGACTCCTCTCTAGTTGCCATGCGTGGGCTTCTCATTGCAGTGGCTTCTCTTGCTGCGGGCTTCCCTGGTGGCTTAGACGGTAAAGCGTCTGCCTGCAGTGAGGGAGACCCAGGTTCGATCCCTGGGTCGGGAAGGTCTCCTGGAAGAGGAAATGGCAACCCACTCCAGTATCCTTGCCTGGAAAATTCCATGGACAGAGGAGCCTGGCAGGCTACACAGTCCATGGGTCGGTTGCAAAGAGTTGGACACAACTGAGCGACTTCACTTTCTCTTGTTGCGGAGCACGGGCTCTAGGGCATGTGGGCTCAGTGATGGCAGCTCCCAGGTTCTAGAGCACAGGCTCAATGGTTGGAGCACAGGCTCAATGGTTGGAGCACAGGCTCAATGGTTGGAGCACAGGCTTCTTGGTTCTACAACATGTGGGATCTTCCCAGACCAAGGATCAAACCCGTGTTCCCTGCATTGGCAGGCGGATTCTTTACTACTGAGCTACCAGAGAAGCCCCCTTGCACTTCTTGAGGATGGAGTTTTAGCAAAACCAGGATCCACTCATCCAAGAGAATGTAAGAGGAGTTGTTATTGGAAACACAGTCTCGATTATAAGCTCTGAGAAGAGGCAGGCTCCTTTCCTGAGTTTTCTTCCTCCACCTCAAGGAAATGGTGAAACTGTCACTTCTTCCAGGCACATCAGCCTATCATTTAAAAATGTGTCTCATTAAATCCTTAGCTTCTGGTCTAGCCTCAGTGTGGCCTCCAGAGTTTCTGAGAAGGAACATCTGTCACTTCCTAGAGAAGGTTAATTGTTTTTTTCCATTCTCATGTAGGAGTGTCAGCCTTCTGTGAAGTGGTAGAATGAGGTCCATTTTTCTGCCCTGTTAAAGAGTCCTCAAGGAGAGACTCTTCTGCCGAAAGGAAGGTTTGTTATGACCTGCTGGTTCTCGTTCTTCACAGTCTTTTGAAGGCAACAACAACTACGATACACCTGAGCTGCGGACCTTTCCACCCCTTTCCACACGGTTCATCAGGATCTACCCTGAGAGAGCCACGCACGGCGGACTGGGGCTGCGAATGGAGCTGCTGGGCTGTGAGGTGGAAGGTAAGCCCGCTCTGCTTCCCTAGATGTTTTCTGTCCTTTTTCACGTGCTTATGGCCCTGACGGTGCTGCTGCAGATTGCCAGCTTTCCACCAAATGATCCTGTGTCTCTTGTGCCTGGCTGTGTGCAGGGCTCATCACCCGGTGAGCAGCACGAAGCAGTGCTTCTGCATCTTGCTTTTGTGGGGGTTGTTTGCATAACACTCCTCAGATTCTGGGTGGAGGGGTGTTCTCTGATCTGTTTTTAAAAAACGATGTGTTGTGAAATTCACATAACAAAATTCACCATTATAAACAAGTCGCATTTGTATGTAGTCGTAGTTGACAGGTGCTTATGCAAGCAGCCTCTGTCTAGTCACAAAAGATTTCTATTGGTCCAAAATGAAAGCCCCTCTCCATCCCCATCTTCCCTCAACCCCTGGCAACCACGGATTCCTTGACCTTCTTAGAGTTCTTCAGAGGCCTGTGTCTGGTCCAAGTTTCCGTCTGCAGCGCTGACTACCATCACATACTAGCAGGAAGCAGCATTTGACAGACCGAAACATTGAGACATTGTCTTGGATAAATTTCTCAGACTGCTGCAGAGAAACCAAACTTTACATCACATAATGTATGTAATGCACAATGGGGTCTGTTTAAAGATACGACTGCATAAACTTAGGTTATCATAGGGAGGTCACGGACAAATTCAGTTCTCACATTGACCCCAGAACTACACTGTCCTCTGCGTTTTTTTTAATCATATAATGAAGGAGATGAATGTTTAAAAAAATCATATGATGGTTGCTTAGTGTACTATTTAATGCTTTTGTGCACTAGAATTCCCATCTGCCTTCGATTTGGGCATAAATGAGTAACCTTATACCAACATTTTCATCCCCATAAAGGTCTTCCTCTAGGTTACTGCAAAGAATGGCTATTGTTGGTACCCAGATGTTAATCCATTGAGCATATGCTCAAAGTTGTTTGGAAGGATGCTTTTTAAATATCACCTTCTTGGGATTTCTAAATTATTTGTGTTTCAAGCTACCCAAATATAATTACATTCCTGAGCACATTAAATATCATAAAACATTTCTTAGGCACTAAAGAATCTTAAGCTATGAATCACCATCCTAGTGAATAATTCATAGCTGCTTTCCTATGTGTTTATTTAAAAGCAGGCCATTATCTCCCATTCTTTTTTGGGTAGCTGTTTCCGTATCTGTGGCTATGTCCCAGGACCCCAGAGTTATCCCGTCACTGTCAACGCAGACCACGAATGACCGTGTTCCAGGACATTGGCAAAGACGCCTAGGAAAAAACAGGGTTGGGGCAGACCGAACCACCTGCAGACACATCGGTTCAGTGTGCTGAGCAGTGTGGTCACCTGGAAAAGGGCCTCTGCTGCTCTGCTGCGGGACGTTAGCCTGGATTCTGGGACGCGACACTGATTTAGGAGGTGGGATGAATGGATGGTTGAAAAGACTGGGCCTGGTGGCAGTTTGCCAGTGTCAGCTCTGTGCTGAGGTCGCGATGGTGGTGAAGGGATTGACTACAGATGTTCACAGGCACTCAGCAAAGTGGGGAAGTCGCCCCGAGCCACATGAGGAACCCGCGTCCAGGGAAAGAACTGTCCAAGCTTTTTAACACAGTTGGTGAAAGGGAGTGTTTTTCTTCTTCCTTAAAATATTAACAGGCCCTTATTAAATATCAACTTTGTACCTTGTTCTACAGGAGATGCCTAAAAGGATAGGAAAAAAGGATGAGGTAGAACCCAGCCATCTCTGGGGCCTCTAGCTTATTTGGGGCTAGGACTTGTATTTAAGAAACAATTAGAGGACCACAGAAGATAAAATATTTTCAAGTAGTAAAACTGGGTCAACAAAATGACTCACTTTGGGGGTTTCCCTGGCGGTCCAGTGGTTAAGACTGCATTTCCACTGCAGGGGGCATGAGTTCAATCCTTGGTCAGAGAACTAAGATCCCATATGCTTATCCACTGCAAAAAAAAAAAAAAAAAGAAAATTTAATTAAAAAAATTTTTAAAAGACTCACATTTTACTTTTTTCAGTTTAATCCAGGTACTACCCTGGGCCACGTCCAATGTAAAACTCCTTTATAAATACCACAAGGAATGTGGAAAAACCAGCAAGATGAATAGAGCGTTTCAAAGTGGCACAAAACCAACAGCAAAGGCAGCTTAGCAAAGGCAAGCATCAAGGTTGCTGAAGAGGATGCTATTGATTCGCTGTTGGCAATGAGCAGAACCCAGAATCTTGTGTGTCCACAGGTTACAAAGTCCAGTTTATAGCCTAAACAGTGTGGACATTACCTATATGTGGTGATTTCCTAGCAATTATTGGTATGTGTCCTGGGCAGTTGAGGACGTCGAAACTAGCTGTGTTTCTCCATTTGTTATAACTCTGCTCAGTCCTTCTCTACAATGAAAAACTGTGTCAATTTTTTATTGAGAAAGCAGCAGTTACCAGCACATTCCAACTGGCCAGAAGCTATTAGAGAACAGACCCCCCACCTCCCCCCCAACTCCCAGCATCTTGTCTGGTTCTCAGACATCAAGAGAACTGTCCATTATCTCAAGTCTTGTAAAGTGAAATGTAATGCCGAAAACTGTAAAATATTAAACAGATTGCAAAAATGAGGAACAGGCTGGGAAAAAAAAATAGATGGAACTAAACGTAAAGAACTTCAAAAGCAGTCTTTGATTAATGCTGGCTACTTTTCAACTACAAACTCAGAGCTATGGGAATACCTGCCGGCAGCGGAATGTGGTCCCCCAGGAGTTAAGGTAACATGACCCCCGGGAGCTCCCAGACACCTGCTCTGGAGGGAGCGCTCACGAGCCCAGACGCTTACTTAGAGGGAAATGGAGTCACTGTGAAAAAAATAAATAAGAACAACATTGTCCTAAAAGTGAACACTGAGACTCCCTTTTGGGAAAAAGATTACAAGATAAACTGAGTAAATATCAAGAATATAAAAGAATTCATGACAATCGATTCCTCTAGCACCTTGAAAATGAAAGGAAAAACAGTTCAAGCAAAACCTCTATCATCAAAATTCTCAACTCCAGGGTCATGAATAAATAACCGGTGAGAATTCAGGAACTTTTCAGAAAAAGGATGTTTATGTAGATAACAACGTATGAAATGAGAAGGCAGCCAAGTCTACCAAGGAGATAGGAATCAAATACCAAAACAGAGCAGTCCCCAGTGCCTTCTGCAAAATCCAAGTATCTTCCATTCCTGAAAGAGAGGCAGGCACACCACCCTGCTGGCCTTCCTAGGGCAGATTAATGTTTTCTGCAAAAGCATTAGCAGAGTCAACAACCAGGGGGCTGGAGAATACATTTCAGAGGTGTGAGAAAATAATCCTTGGATCTTGTTTCAGCACCTACAGCTGGGCCGACCACTCCCAATGGGAACCTGGTAGATGAATGTGATGACGACCAGGCCAACTGCCACAGCGGAACAGGTGATGACTTCCAGCTCACAGGTGCAGAAACCATCTTCATCCCATTGCTGTGGCATCTCAGTTCATGTTGTAGTTGGGAACTGCTCATTAACGCCTCTGTGTGTGTGTGTGTGTGTGTGTGTGTGTGTGTGTGAAAATCCTCGTGGCACTAGGCATCAGGGTGGAGGGAACTTTGCCAGAACGCATGCATCTTCATCTCCTCATGTCATCGCGTAAACAAATTGTCCTGCCAAGTCACAGCCATCCGAAACAGTAATTTAAGCCATTTCAGAGTCAAGGGCCGGGATTGTCTTCATTGAATGAATAAGAATTTCTCCATGGCTAAATGTATCTGAGGTTGGGCTTCCCTGGTGGCTCAATGGTAAAGAATCTATGTGCCAATGCAGTAGATCTGGGTTCAATCCCTGGGTCAGGAAGATCCCCTGGAAGAGGGCATGGCAACCCACTCCAGTGTTCTTGCCTGGGAAATCTCATGGACAGGGAGCCTGGCAGGCTGTAGTCCATGGGGTTGCAAAAGAGTCGGACACAACTTAGCGAATGCTGCTGCTGCTGCTAAGTCGCTTCGGTCGTGTCCGACTCTGTGCGACCCCAGAGACGGCAGCCCACCAGGCTCCCCAGTCCCCCCAGTCCCTGAGATTCTCCAGGCAAGAATACTGGAGTGGGTTGTCATTTCCTTCTCCAATGCATGAAAGTGAAAAGTGAAAGTGAAGTCGCTCAGTTGTGTCCGACTCTTTGCAACCCCATGGACTGCAGCCTACCAGGCTCCTCCGCCCATGGGATTTTCCAGGCAAGAGTACTGGAGTGCGGTACCATTGCCTTCTCCATAACTTAGTGACTAAACAATAACAAACAACAATATGTAACATAAATTGATTCTCATCTTCAACCCTCACCCCCAACCCCAACCCTAACACATGCTCCACACACTTGAGAACATTTATTTTCAAACAGGAATCAAAATGTTTGAGTGGATCCTTCAACTAACTGATGAAATTAGACTTATATTTGAACTGCAGCTTTTAAGTTAGAATTTTGTGAATCATTTTACATTAAAATTTAGAAAGCCAGAATCCGTTGCTATTTCACATCACCACTAACAGATGTATCAGGGATGGCGTGTCCCGTGTCCTCACTGACTCGTTTAGAGGATGACTCCAGAATAGTCTGAAATCCTAAAGCTAGAAAGTGACCTTCTCTTCCACCTGGACTGGCAGAGGAAACATTAAGCAGACGGGGAAGTCGGACTCCACCATTTGGAAACTGGCCAAAGTCCTAGAATTTTCACCCTGTTGTTGCCAAAGGTGCTGTGGGACCTTTATTGCCACCCAGTTTCTTATAGCACGTGACTCTCATTTTACATTAAACAGCAGCCCTTGGGTGCAGTCTGTGTTTTTACCCAGAAGGGACTCTAGAGAGCCCATGTAATTCATTTCCGTGGGCGAAACTGAAGGTGTTCCCATGTAACTTCATAATAGTGCCATGTTAGTGGCTAATGCATTAATGTAAAATCTGGAGGGACCCCCATTTCCAATTACTTCAGAACCTCTCCTCTGAAAGAGCAAGATTGCTCTGCTACTCTGAGATGGAATAAAGGTAAAATCTAGCTGAGAAGTTTAGTACCATGAACTGAGTTTACATTTAAATCCCTCCTCCTAAGGCTCTCTCCCTCCAAATTTCCAGAATAATCGCTTACAGTCAAATGGCCAATAAATATTACATGGCTATGGGCTTTTGAAAATAAATCTTGTGTTTCAGTAGCCACAAGCCACAAAAAATAATCTAATTAAGACAGAGGCCTTTTCTTTGTAAGATGTCAAGCTCCAGCTGAAAACCTTACAGCTAATACGAAAAACAAGAGTACTAGCCTGTGAAGCAGGCCCTACAGAACCTTCCCAAGGTCGCCTATAAACACTCTCTGCAAACCTTAGGCTTTTTGCAAACCTAGTCACACATCCCATCTGTAGTGAAAATCCTCATAAAAAGGAATGGATACAGTCATCAGAGACTCTTCTGTTCAATTACCCTCTGGAGAAGAGGTTCTTTCCTTTATAAACCCTAAAGTGGTCAGTTAATATTGATTAGAGTCAAAGCCTCAGATTTACTCCTCACGTCAGAACAACCAACCTTCTCATTTTTGCATTGCTTCATGACTGAATCAATTGAAACCTAAGCCTTTGAATGAAATAGGGCAAGTCTGTTAGCCTCGAGCAAATTGTGAATGGCACCAAGCTGCAAACCGCAGAAAATGGGTCATTTCCACTGGAAACACTGACAATCCTTTAAAAGTACAAGGTGATCATTTATTTACAGTGTTTAAACTCATTTGTTGGATACAATCATTTATTTAGATAGAAAAAAAAGGGGCATTCTCGGTTTTTTTTACGTATTATCCTGCCCGCCCCCAAAATGTCATTTTCTCAGGCCAGCACATTTGTCTTAATAATTTGATCAATAGGTGCATATAATAAGAACTTCTAGGGGTACTGATAAAGTTAACTTCATTCCACCATTAAAAAGAGGTGATTCTTTAACCAATAAGAACCTACTGTACAACACAGGGAACTCTGCTCAATATTATGTGACAACCTAAATGGGAAAAGAATTTGGAAAAGGATACAGGTACATGTATAACTCAGTCACTTTGCTGTCCATATGAAATTATTGCAGCTTTGGTAATCAACTACACTCCAATATAAAAGAAAAAGTTAAAAAAAAAAAAGAAAAGGTGATCTTAGAAGGCCTTCTCATGCTTCATGTTCGTTTATTGCATCATGGCCAATTTGTCCTTTTTTAAAAGCTTAATTTCCTCTATGAAGCTCTGTGTTAGTCTTTTCTGAAGAAGGGTGTGCTAACAGGTACCAGTGATTGCAGGCAGCCTGGCCCTCCCCCACCCCTGCATCTTTCCCCAAGTAGCATCTTGCCTCCCGGACTCACACGCAAGTCCATACCCTCCTTGCTGTTTTGGTCACCGCTGCAAACTTGGAATGCTTAGTGCCTTGAAACCAAACCAGAAATATTCTTTCTTTCACCCTGATGGGTGGAAGCCTAGAAATTGGGATCAGTGTTCTCTTAAGGTTTGGGTCCTAAACACAGATGATGTCACTTTAATGTCTTCTCCCAGGGGTGACCGATTTGGACATAGTGGGAGATAAGTATTGTAGCCAAATGCTCATTACCTCTAAACAACACTGAATTCCAAGTGAACTGCACCAAACACATGGAAATAAAGAGAGATTTTGCTTTCCTTTGCTTGCTTGCCAAGGTGAAAATTCACCCTTGAAGTTCCTCATTTGCAAATGCCTTTGAAGTCATTAGATAATACAATTGGCTTCAAAGGCACCAGGAGGCCAGATTTCACATTGGATCTGTGTCTACCCGGCAGTGGAATTTGGCTCCCAACCTCTCACAAAATTGACAGTGCGTATCGGTTTTAAAAAGTGAGTTTTCACCTTGAGTCTTTCTCCTGTAAGACCACTGGGAACGGAATGCTAATGCGTTCTGGCCTCCCTCCAGTTCTGCCATTACAGATTCACCTTCTTAACCCATAATATATATAATTCCCTTTCCTAGCGCCTGCCTCGTTGAGGGCACATGCATGTGTGACCACTCATCCAGCGTATTTACTGAGCAAGCGAGGGTAACACGACTTGGTGCTGCAGTGGATGAGCTCAGAAATCTTCAGGCCACTCCAGGAGCTCAGTTTTATGGCTCTCTGATTCATGAGCTGGGTGATTTCTGACCCGTGGGAGCTGTAGGTTAGGACCAGGGCTCAGCCAGAATAGGAATGATCATAGTCTCTTTATTGAATGATAGCATTGAAAGGTGTACAGTGGCACCTCATAACCACCTCCAAACGTTCCAGGATCAGCATGAGCCCACCCATGTCCTTACCCTGAGTCTGCCTAGGACTTTATCTCTTGGGAAAGCAAATAGATGATCCTCAACCATTATCTGCAAGGCAGATGCACATAAGGAGAAATGGCTTTCTCAAGTACCTACGTAGTAAACAATAAGCCAGTTTTTCAGGAAGCATTCAAGTGATGCTTGTGGTTTGGGCAAGTTGAGGAACAGGGCTTTAAAACAGAAATCTCAGGCTTCCCTGGTTGTCCAGTGGTTAGGACTCTGCCACTCTTCCACTGCAGGGGGTGTGGGTTCCATCCCTGGTTGGTGAAGATCCTGTGGGCTGCCTGCCGCTGCTGCCGCTAAGTCACGTCAGTGGTGTCCGACTCTTTGCGACCCTATGGACTGTAGCTCACCAGACTCCACTGTCCATGGGGATTCTCCAGGCAAGAATACTGGAGTGGGCAGCCATACCCTCCTCCAGGGGATCTTCCCAACCCAGGGATTGAACCCGAGTCTCTTGCCTGCATCTCCTGCATCGGCAAGTGGGTTCTTTACCGCTAGCACCATCTGGGAAGCCAAAACAAATAAATAAAACAGAAGTCTCAGGATAAAGGGCAGAAAATGGCTAAGCTAAGATACTTAAGCTGAGATGTAGATCTAAGTTTCCACGACGTCCTTGGATCAAGTATTCCAAGTCAACCCAGACTGATTAAAGTTCACAGTGTTCAGGGTGTTGTTTGTGCAGTCTTCCAGCTCCTCGGGACTGTGAAGAAATGTGTCCCCCGCTTCCACTTTCCCTGCAGCTTGTCCAAGCTACATACTGGGCGGAATATTTGTCCTTGGGAAAAATAAACAACCACAGCAGCAAAAGAAAGGAGGAATTACAGCTATCCACTTTAAACCTTCAGTTTTTAAAATAGATGGTGGGGACCAGCCTTTCAACACCCTCCCCTACAAAAGGCACACATCTGAAACCTTGGGAAACTATTTGAACTTGGAGGTCTAGGTCAAGTTTAATACTCAAGTCACTAAGAACCTTGGGAGGCCTTTGCTTTTCCTTGTTGCCATTGTGAGCATCGTAGATTAGTCTGGGAGTCAAGGAATGCCCTTGGAAGGAAGTCTGGAATTATCCATACTGTCTAGATGCTTTATGAATAAATGGGTGAAAAATAGTGGTTTCTTTGAACTTGGTGTGGTGGTGAGCAAAATTTGAGATAGTTACTCTAGCTGGAATTAAAAGAAGAGTTATTTAAGGGAACTGCTAGCCTTTAACAGATGTATGTAAGAGCGTTCTCTGCTGTGTATTACTTATCATCCTGCTTTTTCTCATCTCGTATGTTACTCTTTCTGTGTTTCAGGTGGTACCACTGTGCTCACCACAGAGAAGCCAACTGTGATAGACAGCACTATACAATCAGGTATCAAATACCAAAGAGGAAATTGATTCACATATGTGTGTCTTCTTCCCCAAAACAGCGCATCGCTACGCTTCTCGGTTTCCATTTCCCATCAAGTCGTAGCAGAGATGCCACCAGCATCTGGTCCCCAAGCAGGAGCCATAAACACTGCTTCCCTTTCATCCACATGTATATGCAGCAGGGAGCGAGATTTCCTCCCCCATCAGTCATTGCCAAATGGTGACAATCCCCACTCTCAACGGAAGGAACCGGGGAACATACTTTGTTTAAACGCAGCACATCTAGGACACGGACTGTGTTTGCAAACTCGGGAGAAGGAAATCTCCCAGGCAGCAGCCTGACTATTTATTTTCATCGCCGCTCTGCAGATCGGAGACAGGCGAAGTTTGTCAGTTTTGCCAGCCACGGAGTTGGCAGTTTTACAGCCACGTTTCCAGTGGGTGCACCATGAGACGGTGTGCAGGGAACCAGGGCTGGAGAGGCGAGCCCTGAGGTGGACTGCCTCTACATCCTTTTTTATTAACATGCAATTGACCAGGGGGGTTTTGCAAAAACTTAGTCGGGTGATTATTATGTAGGTGACTATTGAAATGTCTCCAGTTGATAACATTCAGGTAACAGAAGACGTGGGCTTCCCCAGTGACTCAACAGTAGAGAATCTGCCTGCAATGTAGAAGATACGGGTTTGATCCCTGGGTTAGGAAGATCTCTTGGAGAAGAAAATGGCAACCCACTCCAGTTTCTTGCCTGGAGAATCCCATGGACAGAGGAGCCTGGTGGGCTATAGTCCAGGGGATCAAAAAGAGTCGGACACAACTGAGCAATGAACTACAACAAAAGACATATTAATATGTCTCTGGTCAGTATGTTGTTCATAGAGTCCTGTGATGACTTTCAGAGCTTTGCTGTTGATCAGGGCCCAGCCACAGGGAAATGGTGGCCTCCCCCTCACTCTCTGTATTTCGATAGTATTTTTAAAAAATCTTCCCCACAGACATACATGAGGGGAAACAGTGCGTATAAGCAATCAGAGGTTTTACATACTTTAAAAGTTAACCATTAGAGAGAGGTGAACAGGTCAGCTCACCAGCTTCTCCCATTTCCTCTATTGAAGCCTGCTCAGCCTTGGCCTCCATGGTCACTTATTAACGGGGCATGTGGTGTACATCAGTGTTTCCTCAACAGCAGACCCTCCCCAGCCAGCAGAAAGCAGAAAGGGACTGTTCTAATTAGCATGCTTCCTCAAAGGGTGCTGTCACTCTTGACCTGATTAAACTGCAAAACAAACCTCCCTTCAGTTGAACTTAACCCCAGTTTTCCCCATGGTTGGCTCTGGGTGACAGACTCCCTGCTACCACTGAGCTCATTGTTGTTGAGTCGCTAAGTCATGTCCGACTCTTTTTGACCCCATGGACTGTAACCCACCAGGCCCCTTTGATCATGGAATTTCCCAGGCAAGAATACTGGAGTGGGTTGCCATTTCCTTCTCCAGGGGATCTTCCAAACCCAGGGATCAAACCCAAGTCTCCTGCAGTGGCAGGAGGGTTCTTTACCACTGAGCCATTGGGGAAGCCCACCACTCAGCTAAGACACTCCTAAATACCAAAGATGAAACTGAAGAACAGTGTTCAGCTAAATCTTCACGGTACAGGAGTCCCCCTCATACCTTTTCAGGTTATAAATGTGGCCTTGAGGGATTGGCTAGCTGCCTTTTGCTCGCTTCCCATTTTCCCTGATAAGAAGTTTCTTCCTTTTTCCCACTCAGCCCCGTCTGGGTGGTTTTCCGTGGGGTAACTTCCTGTAAGCTCTTTATGACTGTCACAGGGAATGGGCTGAGGTGAACAAGTGAGGTTCTAATAACGTAACAAACATTTTAACTGTTGCTCTAGTTTTTCCTCTTGCCAGAGAGTTAATGACAACCACTAGGAAGCTGCCATCAACAGATCTCATCTCTCTGCTTGCCTGTAAAAAGAGCTAGGGGTCATCAAAACACAACAACCCAAAATGAGATGACTCCCCCTCCATGTTGGAGGCCTGTGTTATCAAAGCAGGAATGGCTTTGTGAACTTTTAATTTACGGCTCAAAGCCCTTGGCATGATGGCTTCAGAGAGGAGCTCCAGAGCAAACAGTCATCTCACAGCGTCTACTGTGATCAGAGGGTGTATATACAAATTGTGAACCAGTAAGAAGTCAACAGGCCAAGAAGATGGTGGACTAGTGTTCCAAAAAACCATGTTACCTGAGTTAGAACTAAGACTTCATACTAAAAAGGGAGAGGGTACAGCTGGTTGTTGCGAACTTCTTGGTCCTGGAATCCTTTGTTTTTGCAGCTGTCCATGTAGATCTGGTCACAATGTTCCTATAAACCCCCAGGAAGACAATTCATTATTTTCTGTTCTGCAACTTTTTGTCTGTGCATGAACAGAAAGGTGTTGTACCTTTAAAGGTCAGAGCCTTGAGAATGGGCTCTCCTGTATATTTCAGGCTGTAGGCAACATTCTTTTACAAAAGGTGCAGAGCCAGCATGGCTACACTCAGGCAACAGAGCACAGAGTTAGAGCTAAAGTAATATATCCAATATGGAGTCAGGCTTGTTCTCTGTTACAGAACCACAGACCTTACTGATAGGGATGGTCTAGTCTACAGTCAGCCCAGAGTCCTTTACAAGTTGCCTTGGTTTCCTGTTTTTCCATTGTCTGAGTCATGAATCTTGTTCTCTTCATTTGTATATAGTGAACTGTCTGTGTTTCTTGGAGGAGTTCTGTTCATTGTCACCTCCTGGGTAAGCTAATGCTCAGGACCTGAGCATGCGTGGAGTCAGAAAGCAGGTCTAACTCTGAGGTTTCCCCTGCTCGTGGTCAGACCCACCTAGTAATACCTGGATCCCCACTGTCCTGCAGGCACCTTGACAAACAGCAGCATATCAGACCTTAAACTTTCATCACCATCTGATTTTGCTGAAGCCACTAGAGATTCAAGCAGAGTCTGAAGATTTCATGCTGAAGATTCTTCTTAATATAATATGTTCAGTGGGCATATAATTTGCATATGCTATCTGGGTTGTCATCAGATGCATAAAAGCCTGTTAATGCTCTGCCAGCCCTGCATTTTAAATCCATCTTCCCCTTGGCAGAAGGCTCTTACCCTCCAAGGATCCCCAAACATTCTCTAAATCAGTTCAGAGTATGTTCATGACCCATGGTTACATGGACCCAGGCACCTCCGCTTATTTCCAGCCTATGAGTAAGTGAGCTCACATACCCAATAGAAGTTCTGAAGACCAGATTTGAAAATTAAATCCTTGTGCATATATGGTGCTAATGATGTAACTCTGGGCAAGCTAGGTCCCCCAGGCGCAGCTGGTGCTGGCTCACAGCGGCTATAAATTTGTCTTAAGTTCAGAATATTGTTTCCTGCTATTTTTAAGAGTCAAGAAGGGATTTAGCCAGATTATTCCCAATGAATTTAATGAGAATTGTGCAGCCATGGGGCCTAGGTAATATTTTGAAGATTGAAAGGTCAAATGGACATTGTCTTGTATACTAATTTCATTTGTCCATTTGCTTTTTTCTCTTTCTCTGCCCTTTTCTCCTCTGCTTCTGTCCTTCTCTCTTTCTCTTTCCATTTCTAGAAATGTCTGTGTGTATTTTTGTGAGTTTAATAGCCTTTCTAGCCAGACTTGAATCTTCAACATTGAGCTGTTCTGTCTCCATGCTCATGCCCCACAAAAGGTACTGATTAAAAAAAAAAAATTCTAATCTAACAAGATTGCCATAAATTATATATGATTGAGCCAAAGAGATAAGAGTAGTAAAATATGAAAAGTTTGAGTAGTCACTGTGTAAAATTCATAGATTGGAAAGAACAGTGAAAGATAAAGGTTGACTTCCATTCACTGGAACAGGAGATGTCAAAATTAGTCTTTCAGGCAAAATCGCCCTTTGTCTTGGCCACAAAAATGCCCAAGTTCATTTATTTTATGACACTGCCAGAATAGTAATAGCCAAATTATGGATGGTGTGGTTTCCTGTAAATTATACAATAAATTTAAAGTATTAACAAGGCAAATATTACCAGAAATGTGTATGCTGTAATGACTGACTGCCCTCCTCTCTGTGTAGGTCTTATAAATGACATTTAAGGAGAAAACCTAAAACCACACACATATTAATATTTTTCAATATTAACAGTTTCTAACACAAGATTACACAACAGCACATTCCAGGGCCGTGGGTGTTGACATCCAAGGTTATTCAACTACTCGTTCATTGTTCGGCTGACTACATCTGCAAAATTCAGTCATGCTGTACAGAAGAGAGGATTTGGGAGAGGGCTTCTCATGCTTTAAGAAGCCAAGTTTCATGGTTATGATGGACTAGGCATAAAATATGTATCTCCAGTGACACTACCGCTGTGAAATATAGCCCTTTGCACAAACTGAAAGTGCTCGTGTTATACACATACAAGTTATCACATGACTTACTAGGCTTTCTTTCCCCAGCTGGCCCCGGTGAATCCTTTGCCAGGTCACACTGTCATTGGAAGGGAGAATCCATCTTGCTCAGTTTTGAGGATGCGTATGGCGCCTTCCTTCCAAAATTTCACATTAGCATTTGAAAGGAGTTCCTTGGAAGCTAAAAATGCAAAGTAACTCATTCTTATCTATTCAGTAAATCTTTCCCTTACCGTGCCTCCTGCCTGCCATTGTTGAAGTGGGGGAGGGGCAGTGCAGCCCAGACTCAGAAGAATGCAAGATATTTGTGTTAAACACTTAGACAAAGTTACAGGAAAGACCACAATGAGCTAGGCTCTCAGCCTGACCCTAATACAGCGTAGAATATCATACTTCCCTTTCGCTACAGAGAGATTGGTTTAGACTTATTTTTTAGATCAGCGGGCAAGCTGCCGGGGCACCTTCCTTCTCGTCTCAATGCTGCCATCTTGTGGACGCCTGAACTCAATGAGCGGCAATGACTCTCATTAGAGAAAACAGCCCCTATTGTGTGTTTAATTTTATATTCAGGAGAGGAGTGGGACTGGCAGAAGGAAAAGAATTTTATCTTTAGGATAATTTTTATTGTTAGCTCCAGTTTAACAAAAATAATTCCAAATATCAAGGGCTTCATTTTCCCCATCCTTAAAAAGTTAACCAATTTCCCCCAGCAAAAATGTTGAGTAAAAACTAAGGCTATACAAGTTAGAAAAAAAAAAACACCCATAGTCAAATAGCACTTTGTAGAACACACGAAACAAATCATTCTTGAGAATCCCTTCACACTTTCTTTTTAGAACCCAAAGGAAGCATTTTGAACATTAAAAAAATATACAAGTGGGTACCTATTCAAAATATGCTTTGGCTTTACTTGACCTTATATTGCAGTTTTAAGTGGGGCAAACAATTTATATGCAAATCTGAAAATTCACTAAAGAAGCAAAGATTTCCCACTTAAAATTAATTGACCTGATATAAAGCACAGAAGTTAAAAAAAAAAAAATCTTAGGAAATGCTTCAGAGATCTGCCAGTAAAAACCTGGAGCATAAGCTGGTGTGTTGAGAATACAGATAACCTCCAGGGTGAGATATTCAGGCAACTCACGTTTCTAGACTTTGGAGGTTCATGGGTCAGTCTCTAATTAAGATTCTTTTCATTGGTGGATATCAATTTATATGACTATCCTCAAGAGCGGAGTATCTTTTATTATTAAATATTGTGGAAATAGAATGCTACAGATGTAATAATACACGCTTTGGAAAGTAACCTTCCTGGAAATTTTATGTACCAAGTTGACAGGCAGTCCATAATCTTTTTTGAGCTGGATCCAAAAAAAAAAAAAAAAAAAATCACTAAATGTGATGTTGCAAGCATGTGCATCTCTCCATGCATCTTTTGCGCTCCTTGGGAATCCTGGGTGTTGTGGCTTTCCTAGAATTTTCAGATAGATACTAACATATAAATCATGCTTTCCATGAAGGAATTAAGGACCTCTCTGACCTAAATGATCAAATGTGTGTTTCTCTACTTGTCTCTGTTTCTTCCTTTCCACCCACTGAAGAGTTTCCAACATATGGTTTTAACTGTGAGTTTGGCTGGGGTTCTCACAAGACATTCTGTCACTGGGAACATGACAATCACGTGCAGCTCAAATGGAGTGTGTTGACCAGCAAGACGGGACCGATTCAGGATCACACAGGTAATGGAGGGTTCACTGTGGCCTCATTTCTTTAAATTTGAGAGGGTGTTACTGAGGAGGGTTGCTGGGGTCTGTGAGTTTAGAAAATACTACAGATCATTCACTTGTGCTTTTATTTTCTGGAATTAAAAAATGCCCTTCCCTAGTAGAGATTCTCTTAGGCCACTTACTGGAGAATGCTAAATAAACTTAGCGACTGATTGACCCCTGTGAAAAGTAACAAACTGGGCAGATCAGTGTGTGTGAATTAGGACCTGTTTTCTACTCTTTCTGAACGTTTTTCATGGGACATGTCAAACATAGACAAAAGGAGAAAAGAAATGGTAAAATGAACCCTCTCTGTACATAACCCATCGTCAACACTCATCAGGTCCTGGGAATCTCATTTTACCTCTAGCATCCTGACTCTGAGTGATTTGGAAGCAAGTCTAGACATAGATAGTGTCATTTCGTTTATTGCCTAATGCCTGCTCTCTTGACCCTTGGAGTGGAAGTGGATTGGGGTCAGGGGTTGAAATCTTGTTCTTTTGAGGAAGATAGTAATCTAGCTCATTCTCTCTGAGCAAGAAGAAGCCTCACCACACCCCAGTTTACAGCCCACCCCACATCCTGTCTTACTTTCCTTCTAAGATTAATTAGGGTTAGGGTGCACAGGGAGCTGTCAGCCCCTCTAGGAACTCTTACCCATTGCCATCCTCTTTTCCTCCTAGTCATTACTCAGCTTGAGAGATGGACTAAAAAACCATCAGTGTCCTGTAAAAACACACACACATGCATATACTCACACACACACACACAAAACACCCAACCCACAACCTTCCAGCCCCATCAGTGATACCGACAACACTGCTTGTTCAAGTCATGGTTCCCAGAGAGACCCCAGAGGGGCATTTGCTGAGCTGAGACATCTCATTAAGCCAAGGTCCCCCTTGATGAGCGGGCCAGGGGGCTGATGGACGGCCAAAGGCTCCTTCCTGCTTTTCCCACTTGGTTGTTCACTCTGCCCCCAGTGAATACAACCATTAAGTAGGTTGAATAGGCCTCTTTCCATCACGGCTACCTCCTTTCCTAATAAGACTGACAAGGAAATTGGATAAAATTGAACTCCTTCAATTCTGAGACACTTTCAATTGAATCTTAAGACAAGCAGTTTTAGAAAACTTAAAATACTTTGACTGTAAATGGCACTGTACGTAGAAATGGCACCAAATTAACCAAATGCAATTAGCTGAAATGAAGGCAGTAATGGTGGAAAAATTGATGCAAAGTGAAGCAAAAAGGCTCAGTAGGATCTGACATTCAAAGGAGGTTAAAAGCTACGTTAGCCAGAGACAAAAGCTAAAAGGCTTACAGAAGTACAGTGCTAATTGAGAAAACGGAGAGAGAGTTCCTGACCTAGAATTGCGATAAAACCCCGAAAGGAAAAATATCAGCGCTTTATGTGTTGGAGTGTCAGAAAAGGCAGGCGTGTCTTAGATGAACGGCTGAGAAGTGCAATTCCTTCAGAAGCATTTTTCTCTTTTGTCCTCCCGGGAGCCCTCCAGATCCACCCAGACCAGAAAGAGCCCCCGCAGCACTAAACTTGCAATCATTTGCTGAGCGAGCTGGGTGAGCCCGGCATCTGAAAGGCAGGGACTTGTTAACATGAAAAAGTCTGGATGAAAAGAGCCCCACACACATGACACAAGCACACAGCCCGCCACAGCTCATGTGCGGTGCTTTGCAAGTCAGACGTGGAGGCTTCTGAAAATGAACAGTGTCTAGGTACAATAGTCTGTGGCCTGATTTTGAATTTATCAAAGGGATCTCGATTGGTTTTCCGCATTTGACCTCTAACAATGGAGCGGTGTCACTTCTTACAGAGGATTCCCCAAACCCATGGCAGATGCTGGGAGGGGCACGGGAGATGTAGGTATAAAGGAGGGAGTCCGAGCCTGGGGGCATTCACAGTCTGGTTCCGGGTGAGAAACAGCTCACCCATGCCGTGGGATGAAAGTGTCCAATGGCAGGGGGAGTGGGGGTGGCAGAAGACAGCACAGAAGGGAGCCAAGATGCAGGCCTGGCTCAGGGACCAGCTCAGCTAAGCATCCTCAACCTCATTCTTCTCTACACGATGGGGGCAAGGCGGCAGAGGCAAGGTGAGGGGAGGTCTTACTTGCCTGTCTTGGTGGGCTGAGAGAGGTGGTACCATCACACAGACAGGTGACCATCATTCGGTAAATCAGTGGGAGAAAACAGACCCCAGGAGTGACCGAGTCTACACGGTCCAGGAGAGACGGAGATCACACACATTATGCCGGGGCTGTGGCTTCTATTTCCCACCCTCCTTTCATTATCCCACCCAACAGTTTTATTAAGAGTGCTGAGGAGCCTCTCAGACAAGCAGCCAGGTGAGGGAGGAAGATGGTGGTCGAGGACACATCCACTCCACCTGGATGCTGCTAACGCAGGACGCACCCACACACGCAGTGCAAGAGCATCTCCCAAACATGTCAGCCCCTGGGGCAGCACACAGAACACCCCATTGCCCACGGAAGCTCGCCATCAGATCCACGCTTTCATCAGGTGCAGCGTTCGAGTAGCATTTCTATTTGCAGAGCAAACAGTGAAACATGAGTTGTGTGTTTAGACCAGGTGGTAGCAGGAGGCAGTGCTCCCACCGGGAGTCATTAACAGCAGAGCTGGGAGTTAGTCCTCCAAGCTCAGCAAGCATCTCCATTGCCGAAATGGCACATTCTAATAAGCCTCAGAAGAGCAGCCTCTCCTCTCCTGGAACCAGAAGCCCACATCAAACAAGAACGGGACTCGCCGTTGAATTTCAAGCTCTCAGGTGTATTTAAGGAACTTATTAATATAAGCCATTAAAATAAACTAGGGGGAAAGAATTGGAATTTGAAGTGGGGGTGGGGGAAAATTGCCAGATTATATGGACAGACAGCAGCTCCATTGTTATCAGGCAGTTATAGTAACCAAAGCAACATCCACCAGAAGTCTTCCTGCTCCAATGGTAAATAAATAAGAATACATCTAAATATTTACATTTACTCTCTGTGTTCACACATGTGCTGCTCGAGTGTTAAAACTGCATGGAAATAGGTCTTCCAGTACATCCAATCTGCTTGCAATGGTGTAGAGACCAACGCAAGTCGTAGCCCATGTCCGTGTGACCGTGCATTCTAGATAAGTGGTATCTGACTATTGAGATGTACAGTCTCCAGCACAAACGTCCTTTCACGGATGCCAAGAGCAGAGCCTTTCGACGCCAGTGAGGTTGCCTACCATTACCCACTTCACCACCACCACTGCACAATTGGGTTCTTGTGCTCTGGCCAGGAGAGAAGGTTTGAGAGCAGAACGTGATGGAAAAGAGACAGAGGTTCATCCATCTGGTCATTCCCCCTAACACAGCTGTTTGTCACAGCAGGAGATGGCAACTTCATCTACTCCCAAGCTGATGAAAACCAAAAGGGCAAAGTGGCTCGCCTGGTGAGCCCTGTGGTTTATTCCCAGAACTCTGCCCACTGCATGACCTTCTGGTATCACATGTCTGGTTCACACGTGGGCACGCTGAGGGTCAAGCTGCGCTACCAGAAACCAGAGGAGTATGACCAGCTGGTCTGGATGGCCATCGGACACCAAGGGGACCACTGGAAAGAAGGGCGTGTCCTGCTCCACAAATCTCTGAAGCTTTACCAGGTGAGCCCCCTTCCCTAGGTCGGTGCAGGCAGCTGCTTCAGGGGCACTGGGATGCCCTTTGAAAGCTATGCAAATGAGATGCTGGAATCATTCCAAAAATTGTTTCAAATGTGTCCTCAACCCGATACCGATGCACTGATGATCATCTAGGTAGCGTTATTTCATAGTCTCCTAGTTTACAGGCAGAGGACTGATTGCTAAGAAAGAAGGGAAAATGCTACTCTATAATTATTTAGGGCTGTCACAATCAACATTCCTTTTATTTGCTGCTCTTTCCAGTTTTAAATTCTGTATCACACAAAGAGAATGTGAGGAGAAGTTTTATACCATCCCCAAGCAGTTAATACAGATTGAAGAGCAAATCGCATGCTCATTCAAAATCTCATGAATTTCATTTACGTGCTGTGACTTGAGCTGCACAAGCATGTGTAAATATTGTTATTTGGGACCAAACATTTAAATACTGTGAAAATGATCTCATTTTGTTAGGTGATTTTTGAGGGTGAAATCGGAAAAGGCAACCTTGGCGGGATTGCGGTGGACGATATTAGCATCAATAACCACATCCCTCAAGAGGACTGCGCAAGTAAGTATGGGTTGCTGTAGAAACCAAGGTGGCGCTTGCTCAGGGCATGAGTCTTTCCACTTTATATGGTCTTTGTCGTGCTCACTTAGACCTAGAATTTTAACATGGGCTATAAGCACATCCTATAGATGTGCTTGCTTTGATGCACCAAGGCATAAAGCCAGGTCAGTCTACCTTCAGCTACCGCATCATCTAACCTGGTTCACTTAGAATGTCTGGTTAGTATCCAGAGAAGTACACCAATAACATGCAACCAAGAATCGTAGCAAAGAAGAAACTCACGATTTCCAGGCGGTGCCTAAACACTGTGATGAAAAGTGGAAAACTCAGACATCTGGGTAATTCCAGGTATCTCAATGTGTAAACAAAATAGGAAGCCTTTGAAATTTTTCATCACAGTGGATTTAATGAAGATTACATCGTGAATGAATCATAGACAACATCATTCTTTGATTTATTATAAAAATAAGTAGAGGATTCTGACTCTCAGAACAGTTGAAATGCCTCAAAAGAATAAATGAAATTTAGAGATTTTGCCTAGCATTTCAGAGTTTATGGATTTTTCTTGGCCTGGTATATATGAAAAAAAGTCTTGACATAGAAAACCAATTCATACTCCCAGTTCTTGTTATATAATTATAAATACCATCACTAATGGCAATGTAATAGCACAGTAATTAGTCTTAAGCTCCATTTGCTACACTTAAACTTTTGTTATATATCATGATATAATAGGATGTTAATTATAACAAAATGGAATAAGCCTATTGGGCAAATTTAAGACAAAGGAGGCCTGTTGGCTATAATGGGTTTTTGGTCATTTCAGCAATTTACAAAGCTTTTATTATACAATATATTGGATATATGTAGTCCCTAAAGTGGCAATAATTTGATAGGGTCGATTGAAGAAATTAGAATGAGCAGTGAATACAGGTCTGCTTCATATTATGTAAGGAAATCTATTTAATGCCACAGTACCTAGCAGACCTTCATAGAAAAAATGATAAGGCTTAATATGTAAGTTACAACTACTTTACAAACTCCCCGGCATCCGGGTCTACACAGTTGTTAATATGTCTGTTTCATGTAGTTACACAGGGCCAACACTACTTTCATCCCTTTCCCAAGATGGGAAGGCTGATGGTGATGTTTTTGGAATTGGGAGAGCAAACTCCACCAGCTGAAACAAAGAAGTACATTCAGTTTGGTTCAACAGGTTTTCTCTGATCGCCTGCTAAGGGCAAAGCAGCATCCTAGTGCTCCAGTGAATACACAGAGGCTAAAGCAAGTCCCTGAGCCTTTTTCTGTTCATGTGACTGGGCTGCTTAGCTGTGGTTACTGCTGGGCGTTAAACTCAGAAAGTCACAGCTAAAGCACAATTAAAACTTCATGTTCTCCTGTCTAAAATGGATAACCAACAAGGACCTGCTGTGTAGCACAGGGAACTCTGCTCATTGTTATGTGGCAGCCTGGATGGGAGGGGAGCTTGGGGGAGAATGAATACATGTATATGTATGGCTGAGTCCCTTTGCTGTTCACCTGAAACCTTCACAATGTTGTTAATTGGCCATACTCCAATAGAAAATAAAAAGTTTAAAAAAATAGTAAAAAAAACCCAAAACACCCAACAACTTTGTGTTGCTGACAGTAAGAAGTTGTCTAAGAGAATTCTACAATTATTCGTCACAGATGTTTCTTTGAAAATTTAGCCCTGGATGCTAGGAGATTATCAGCTCTTTATTAATTATTCATGCATTAATACCACAAATATTTATTGAGTCATGGAGTGTGTTCTGGACACTGTTCTAAATGCTGGGGACATAGGCATGAACCAGGTCCCTATCCTCTACCAGAATCATAAAGGACGCCAGGACTCCACTCCCCCTGGAGACTATTTTTTTTTTTTTTTTATAAGACACAGGATGCAGTCTCTAGCCTTAACGAGCTGACATACTATATGGGAAACCAACTAACACTTAGGAAGCCGTTATCTACAAAAGCACAGGATGGCAGCCATATGTGCAACCCCACTTCTGTTTTCTATTTTTACCAGATTTCCCCACACTCCAAATGCCAGAGCCACTTCCCCACCCTCCCCCCGCCTCCACTCCCCTCCCGTCTCCTAAGACAACACACTCGGCTGCAGCAGGGCTTCCTGGATTTAGAGCTGACTCCAATTCCCTAATCATTCAGCACTGCCTCTCCATAGCTCTCCAGTTACCTGGTGGGGTCGGATTGTGATAAGACCTTTGAGGAAAAACCCAGCAGAGCCACTGGTGATTAGTGTGTGAGGGTTGATGTAGTTTGTGTGTATTTTGTTTGGTTGAGAGTTCAAATATCTCTTTCAATTTTCTTTGACTTGTCAGAACCAGCAGACCTGGATAAAAAGAACCCAGAAAGTAAAATCGATGAAACAGGTAAGTATGTCTTGCTGACTTATTTTTAAAACAGTTTACATGGCTTTTATTATATTTATGGAGAAACTCTAAAACTCTGGCACACCAGGGTACTAAGTGAAAGTCAGTCATGTCCAACTCTTTGCCACTCAATGGATTATACAGTCCATGGAATTCTCCAGGCCAGAATACTGGAGTGGGTAGCCTTTCCCTTCTTCAGGGGATCTTCCCAAGGGGTCTCCTGCATTGCAGGTGGATTCTTTACCAGCTGAGCCACAAGGGAAACCCAGGGTACCAAAGCAGTTCATGTAGCATAAACACCCACCTGTGTCAGTGATGCTGTGCCTGGGCTATTGTGAGAGGGAGTGCCCGATACAGACTTGGGAGAGGCAGTGACAGGTTCAGAGCGTGTCGGGGGTAACCCCAGGGGACATATGCTAATCTGGCCCTTCCCAACGGAGCTGGAAGAAGAACTCAGAGGACAATGACATGAAATACCCTCGTTTGATAACTATGGAAACAGGAAATGAGTGAAGACTGTTTCTTACCCAGGGACCTACAGTACTTGTCATACAGTAAGTTGAAACCAACCCAAATTCTTGTGCCTGACTGAGAACCAGATATAATCTTTAAAGGGCTGGAGCCCAGTGTCTGTTTGGACCACCTGTTCCCAGCCTTCGCTACTGAAACCCTCGTTTTGCGATAATGATCACAACGTTGATGACAGGGATGATGACGATGCTGCTGATAAGGGTTTTCTGAGGAGCTAGTATGTTCCAGTCACTTTCTGTAAGTTCTCTTGCTTAATTCTCACAGCTCTTCTCTGAGTATATTTATCCCCATTTCGCAGATGAGGAGACTGAAACTCAGCAGTGACTTGGCCTTAAGTAAGATAGGTAATAACTTCCCAGGTGGCGCTAGTGGTAAAGAATCTGCCTGCAATGCTGGAGACCCAAGTTCAATCCCTGGGTTGGTAGGATGCCCTGGAGAAGGAAATGGCAACCCATTCCAGTATTCTTGCCTGAAGAATTCCACGGACGGAGGAGCCTGGTGGGCTACAAGTTCATGGGGTCACAAAGACTAGGACACAACTGAGCAACTTTCACTTCGCTTCACTTAAGACAGGTAATTAGGTGGTAGCCTCAGACTTCAAACTGATTAATTCAAAAGTGTGTTTTCATTGAACACCGCTTTGTGATCCAGTGCAAGGCATTTGGTTGGAGTGAGGTCCTGCCTGATGTTGTATTTCCAGAAGTCTCCGCACCTCCTGCCAGCAGTGGCAGGTGTTGGACACTTGCCCCAGCATCACTCAACCTGCTGCTAGCAGATCTGTACCCTGTCCATCAGCATCAGCACCAGTTGCCATCAGAAATGTGGACATATTAATACCATAGATTTGGTATTAGTAGAGATTTGGTAGAGATAAATAGGGATGGCGCCATATTTGCAGTTGATCATCTCAACACGAGGCTCATTTAGCTTAGTTACGTGGTCCACACTGAGATGTAAACTTTATTAGAGATTGTTTCAAAACAGTGTTGCATCAAGGGAGAGAATATTAATATGTCCTTGTGGCTTCTTTCCCCCTGTAGGGACTTGCATCGCATATTTTTAGTTTCCTTTGATTGGAATCCTTGTTGATCAGAACACCATTAAGTAAACACCAGGCCTGTTGCACATTAACATTCTAGTCTCATTTCTAGTATCAGGTAATGAGGCTCAGAGCTCCCATGTTAATAATTTCTCATGTTCCACTCTAAAGAAAACATTTCCCCAATGCCTGCGTGCAGAGCTGTGTGACCATCTCCAGTGAAACAACCAGGGCAGCAAAGATGCTGATTATTAAATGTGTTCTGTTCAGTACAACACAGACCTGGCTTCTCGATTGGAGCCATAAGCCATTTAAAATATCAGCAGCAGGCATGCCCTCATTCTGTCGGAAAGCTCTCTCCTGATTGAGTGAAACCATGGTCAATTTGGGGGGAAACTTGAAGATCTGACTTGTGGTAGGACCACCACCCAGAAGGGCAGCTTGGGCCATCTTCTCGTGCAGGATTTGGGGATCAAACAGATGCATCAGGAATGGTTAAATCCCCTGCTAGACCAATGTGGGAAGGAGCATTTTGCAAAGCTTATAGATCTCGTATCTGCCCAAGGACAATAAACACAGATTACAGTCTCATGGAGGGCAGGCTGCATAAAATCTGAATTAGATTAGAATCCAGCCCTCACGGCTTGCCCAGAAACAGTTGTTTCCATGTGCTAAGCTTTCTGTCAAAATCACAGGACCAAAGCCCCAATACCATCCCTCCCACGCGTTGATTCCCAACAACTCTCAAACATAAACACTGGTGTTTCTTGGCAATGGAGGAGCCAAACCCCACCACAGAAATCCCCCAGGGGCTGTCTTGGGAAGGACAGCCCAGAACCAGATGTGTGCTTAACTTCTTGTCCATTTCGCTGTCTACCGTCATCTGGTGTGTTAGCAGTACTCATGGAGCCAATTTTGTTTTTCTCCCCAGGGAGCACACCAGGCTACCAAGGCGCGGGAGAAGGCGATGAGAACATCTCCAGGAAGCCAGGCAACGTGCTGAAGACTCTGGACCCCATCCTTATCACCATCATCGCCATGAGTGCCCTGGGCGTCCTCCTGGGCGCCGTCTGCGGGGTCGTGCTGTACTGTGCCTGTTGGCACAACGGGATGTCAGAGAGAAACTTATCTGCCCTGGAGAACTATAACTTTGAACTCGTGGATGGCGTGAAGTTGAAAAAAGACAAACTGAATCCACAGAGTACTTACTCGGAGGCATGAAAGCAGACAAGAGGTGAGCAGGCAAGCAGGAGAGTGGAGCGGAGGACAGAGCTTGAGCTGGGGACCGGCTGATCTTTCACTGTTCAGGCTGGGAAGCGCGTTGATGACGCCAAGCCAGGTTTTTCTCAGGAGCTTCAATGAGTTTGGCCGACAGACACGGACAACTTAGCTGTGTTAACAATCGGAATCCTGTACAGTCAAGCTTCTTTCTGTTGGTTTCGTTGGAATAATCAAATGCTGGTGTTGAGACCAAGTATGATTGACTTAATCATTCGAAGGACTCCCCTTTCCCCTTCTCTCTTCTCTTCCTCTTCTGGATTCTTTTCGGCAACTGTGCAAAATCCAAGATGCTGGCACCAAGTGTATTTAGCGGGGCCCCTTTGACAGACACGCTACCTGCAGCCCAGTGCCCAGAATATATTCGAATAACCGCCTTTCAGTGGACTCCTGAAGCTGGCCTTGTGTATAATCGCCCGCGTCGTGGATAGGCAAAGAAGGAGTAGGGTGTTTTCTGTTAAAGTATACCGTAGCCTCAATACCAGTCTAGTGTGTCAGCTCTGTTTACGAAGCAATACCGTCAGATTTCTTGATGTTTTCCAGTGTTGTACTCAACCTTGTGCTGTGAACTCCATACAGAAAACTGTGCCATCATAAACACTGCTGGCAACTGGGTGTGATGCGGGCAACCGCAACGAAGAATCCTTGGCACTGGCTAGTCTACGTCCTCTCAAGTGCCTTTTTGTTTGTACTGGTTCTCATTGTGTTACATTCACCCGCCCTGTTTTTCGCTGGTGAAAGCCCTCTTCTTGAATCAAACCCTGGGGGCCTGCTGACGAAGAAGAAAGTATATTTTAGTGTGAGATGTCAGCCTCCAGGAAGGCAAGGGCTCCGAAGATTTGGCAACGTGGCTTAATCGTTCCGCTTTTTCCGTAGTTCAATTTCATGTCTCTTGACCCTTTTGTATAAAGCTGCAATATTCTCTCTTACTGTTCTTTCATATGGAATGTATTTTCAAATGTAAACTCTTTCTCTGCTATCCCTCTGTCTTTTTTCTCTCTTAGGATTTAAGCATTTGCCATTCTTCAGAAAAGAAACTTGCAGCTTTAACCTGCTGGGAATGGCAAACAATTTTACTAGACTTTATGTTGGAAAAATAAATAAATAAGGGAAATTCCTAACTTTGCCCTCCAAAGTATAACTTTGGTTTCCTTGTTAACTGGTTAAAGTGACAGTATCTTTTTTCCTAAAGCCGTTTGCTATCTATACCAATCAAAATGATCTTCAATAGAAATGTTTGCTTTCAATAGAAATAGTGGTTAAGTTGAGGGAAGAAATAATTGGCTTTCAAGTGAGACTCAAAGGGATGAAATCCCCTCAAAATCCAAAAATCAGAGATTTTTACATCCAAATACATGAAAATGACCCATGAGAACCTTCTTGTTTTGGTATTGAGTCAAGCAAGGGAAGTGGAAGAAGGAATGGTTAATTTAAGAAAGCGACCATAAATTCTGGTGCCTGGGGATGGAGTATTTTAAGATAAGAGAGGGGAAGAAAAGGAGTAAAGTCAAAACAAATGTTCTTAAAACTCCATTCAGCAAAAACCCTGAAAAAACAAGAGACTTAGTGAAAGCTTCTAGAAACTTCCAGTGGCTCACAATGAGAAAGCCTGCCTTAGAGCTGGCAAGACCTAAGCCACAGAGACGTAAATGTCTTATGAGGCAGCATGTGAATTAGCCCAAAGAAGCTTTGGTTGTTTTCCATGTGTTTGTGCCCTGCCATGTAGGACAGAAGAACTTCCTCCCTCCTGCACTGCTGTAGGTCTCCCTCAAGTACATTTGTGGGGGTCACATTTGCATCATGGAGCCGAAAGTCCATTCATCCTGGTTTAATTGAAATGAGAATGCCTTTTGTTTCCAGGAAAGTATTGATCACTATGAAAGAAGAATAGATTCTAACCCCCAGGGGCATCCATTCAGCCGTTATAATCATACCCAGATGAAAGCATTAAGACTTGATTTTTTTTTTAGGCAACAGACTTAAAGTTGTCCTCAGCCAAGGAAAAATGATACTGCAACTTTAAATTTTAAAGTATCTTGCACTGATAAATATATTTAAAAATTATATGTTTATAAAGTTATTAATTTGTAAAGGCAGTGTTACAAAATGTTCAGTTTATATTGTTTTAGATTGTTTCATAATTTTAAAAGGTGTAAAATAACATATTTTTTTCTTTATTGAGATCTATAAATCTTTCTGTAGTAAAATGTTTTCATTTTACTGGTATATTATTGCTTCATGTTTTGTACCATCATAAAATTTTGTGCAAATTTTTTTTACAGAAATTTTTATTTTCTATGACAATATGACACTTGTAAATTGTTGTTTCAAAATGAACAGCGAAGCCTTAACTTTAAATGACATTTGTATTCTCAGACACTGAGTTGCATAAAACAACCACATAGAACTGAACTGTAACTTAAATTCCAAACTATGACTACTACATTCCAAAGAAACAGTTGAATTAAACATTTTCATAAAATATCCCAAACCTGATGGCTTTTATTATATTAGCTTTGTTATTGTTAAAGAAATTGGTATTATTCCAGCATCAAATAACTTTCATGATTTTTTTAAGTTCTTTTTTTAAAATAATATCCTAATAAGGAGAGAAGATTAAGAAAACATTTCCTGAAAGTAGAACATCAACCCAAATTGGACACTTGTCAAGATAAGGCATAAAGAATTTGGCCTTATAAATGGAAATTTTTCAACTCCAAATCGTGTGTCAAATGTTTCTATATTCCATTTAGTAAAGTTTTTTGTTTTTAATGAAATTCCCATATGTCTGTTGGTAAGTTTTGTTCTTATAGAAAATAGGTAATAAACCGGATAGTGTTTATGCATGCAGCTGTGCTAAATTTCATTAGAGGGCAAAGCTAAGCATGGCATTGCAGATGGCTACTTGGTAATTCTTAGAAAATTTTGAGTCCATCCAAACTAACAGTAGTATAGTAATAATAATAATTACAATAACAAAGACAAGAAGGGTGGAATCAAAGCATGCTCTGTAGGATACAGTACCATTCACGAACCAACAGTTCTTGCCTTACCTTCCTCTGATTATAGGAACATTTAATTCTGAAGCATAGGAAATCTATGCTATTCAGAAGGTGGACTGCTCTGCACAGCTCTTCTCAGTAAATCAATATTCCTACTTTTCTCTGGACACTGATGTCTTTGGCATCTTCCAAGTTTTAACTAAGAAGAGAACATTTGCCCTACTCAGTGGAGTTTGAGGTTTCTCTGCTTAAAGAAAGGGCTTCCCTGATGGCTCATCAGGTAAAGAATCTGTCTGCAATGCAGGAAAACACAGGAGATGTGGGTTCAGTTCCTGGATTGGGAAGATCCCCTAGAGGAGGAAAATGACAACCAACTCTAGTATTCTTGCCTGAAAAACCCCATGGATAGAGGAGGCAGAGTTGGGTATTCACTTTACTGAATTTAAATTCTATTTATGTTCATGGGTGTACCCAGAAAACATGATGATTTATGATGAATCTACCAGAATTAATCCAGAGATACTTTCTGAATTAAGGGCCATAGATTCATGGGTGCTGTTTCCTTGTTTGAGAAACCTTAAACATAAATACTTTCAACCCGTTTCTTATCCCTAGTTAGCTGCTAAGCTAGGCTTTTCTTCCTGGGTTTAAGGAGCTAAATCACTGTATAATTCTTCCCAAAGTCAAGAATAAAATATGTCATAAAGATTGAAACATTTAACTTAAAACATGAAAATTATTTATCATCCCATCTCCTGTCTTCTGTGGTAACATATTAATCACCACTTGGGCTGGATTGTACTTTATCTTTTTGCAAATCAGAAGGATTTTGTAATACTCCATGATGTTTCTGCTTCCCAGTGATAATCAGCTGTCATGTTGCAATGAAAAGCAGTTCTGCCAGAAATTTCCCTAAACTCTATCATGAAGGAATCTTAAGCAGCTTTTCAGCTCACAGGTTGAGAAGCCAGAGGGAAGGAACCTCGAACTAAGTAGAATACAGCACCAAGAAGTGAATGAGACCAGTGTGATCTCTGGCATTATTTTTTTAATATTGCAAAGAAACATTGCAAAGTTATACAAATAAGAGCATTATATTATCACACACAAGTCACTTCTTAATAGCACTAAAGTTCCCATGAACCAGTTATATCATTTCAGGAGTGAAGGAATAAACTCTGTGGGAAACTTCTATGGTAATGATGCTATAGTTCTTTATATTGAGAACATTCTACTTTCACAGCAGCTCTGGGAGCTAAGCTTTGTCATTATTCCTCTTTATAAATGAGGAATCCAAAGTTTAGGCAAGTTGAAGGGTGAATCCAGGATGGATCTGGTCTCATCTCCCCCTCCATTCCTCCTATCACACCATAACCCTGCCTGCATGAGCGTGAGAAGCCCTCACAGAGGGCCTGGCTACTCAAGCCAGCAGCAGCAGCATCCCCTGAAAGTCTCTTAGAAAAGCAGAGTCTCAGAACATGCCCCAGACACGCCGAGTCCTTTTAACAAGATCCCTGGATGACTCACATGCCCATCCGTTTGGGTCTGAGAAGCACTGACCAGCCTGCAGGTTTACTATGCCAGATATTCCAGAGTTTACCTGGTGGTTTGAGGACACCCCAAGACAGGGAACACACCTGCAGATTCTCAAAGCACTTTACAAAAGAGTCTGAGCAGCCTGGAAAAGAGTAAAATTAGAAAAGTGGAAATCTCATTCACTGAGCCTAGAAGCATGTTGCTGGTGAGGACCCTACATGTGGACTTCTCTGAGAGGAAGAGATAATGCCTCATGAAGTATGTTGCTTGATGAAACATTTAAAGTGCTGTAGAGAAAAGCAAATGGGACTTGCCAGCTGGTGCTAGTGGTAAAGAGCCCATCTGCCAATGCAGGAGATGTAAGAGACTTGGGTTCAGTTCTTGGTTGGGAAGATCCCCTGCAGGAGGGCATGGCAACCCACTCCAGTATTCTTGCCTGGAGAATCCCATGGACAGAGGAGCCTGCAGGGCTATAGTCCATAGGGTCGCAAAGAGTCAGACATGACTGAAGCGACTTAGCACACATGCAGCGCTAAGCAAACACTCTGTTACTCATCAGTGTGATTAGGAGGAAAGGAGGAGGATCCATTTGTGAAGAGCCAAATCCTTCTGTTCAAAAGAAGTTGCCTCATTCATCACGCACAGTTTACTGCTTTCCAAAGGTGCTGAAATCCTGATTGGTGTTAAAATCATGAATGGTAAAATAAAGGTCCCATGAGCCAATTCTATCATCTTATCTAAAATCCTGAGTGGTGAAACTAGGTTGAACCCAATTTAATCTTGCTTCAATAATTTCTAATCTTGTTTCTTGGGTTCCTTATTACAAATAAGCAAGAAACTCTCGGGTAATAGTTTTGCTGCCCAACAGTGACTCCCAAGAGAAGGTTTTTCTATACAGAAAGATGGTCGTTCTAGGCCATATAGAAGGGTACCTATTATGATGTAGGGGTTCAATAAATGTGTAACATTCATAACCAGAGGTGGTTTGGTCACTAAGTCATGTCCGACTCTTGGGACCCCATGGACTGTAGCCCACCAGGCTCCTCTGTCCAAGGGATTTTCAAGGCAAGAATACTGGAGTCGTTTGCCACTTCCTTCTCCAGGGGATCTTTCCGACCCAGAGATCAAACCTGGGTCCCTCCCTTGCCCTTCAGGCACATTCTTTACCAACTGACTGAATTTTATTAATATCACTGCCCTATTAATAGAGTTGGAAATCTCTTGCTCTGGCAGAATGTTGGGTTGAAATGGACCTGTTCTCTGGTGATGGTGCTATAACAGAGCCTCACCCTCAGCAGCTTGAATGAGACAACCTGCCAGGATAGAGAGTAGGTCTGGTCTCTGGGATGCTCCTTTCAGTGATTTGAGCATCTCCCCTGCCCATCACTTTTAATGTCAGTTAATTAACAGCCTCTTCAAGGCTCCATCAACATCTTGCAGAGAGGTGGTGCTGGAAACACTAATGGTCTTGATGTAATCCTGTCGGGAAAGCATTCCATGGCTTATTAGGCTATCGTTGCTCTAATTTCATCCAACTTCTGACAAATTTCAACATTGACTAAATCGCTTCTTGACTTTGAATATGCGATTCTATTTAAAGCAGATTCGATCATTACCCTCAGATCATTTGCAAAATTCCTGCTGTTATTCATGCCTTCTATCTAAAAAGACCTGATATTTAGAATCTTAGACATAATTTTTCTTGGGTCATCTTTTAATTTTATGTATATTCAAGCTACCTAAGTTCCAATGAATTATGAGAAGAAATACTCTGTCATCCAAATAATATCCTTTTGATTTATTTCCTGTATTTATTAGAAAGTTTGGGTGTTTGGAGAGATCCACACAGTGACCCAGCTTGGTTTTGATCCCTGTCCCTTAAGCACCCAGAGCTCGGACAACGGATGTGAGTACTTCAGCTAATCAGCAAGTGCATTATTGAATCTACTCTGTGAAAACTTCTTAACTCCTTATCATCATGACCACTGCAATTTTCTGTATGCTTGCTGCTACTACTGCTAAGTCACTTCAGTCGTGTCCGACTCTGTGTGACCCCACAGATGGCAGCCCACCAGGGCTGCCTGGGATTTTCCAGGCAAGAACACTGGAGTGGGTTGCCATTTCCTTCTCCAATGCATGCAAGTGAAAAGTGAAAGTGAAGACACTCAGTCATATCCGACCCTCAGCGACCCCATGGACTGCAGCCTTCCAGGCTCCTCCATCCATAGGATTTTCCAGGCAAGAGTACTGAAGTGGGGTGCCATTGCCTTCTCCGTCTGTATGCTTACTGTGTACCAAACTTTACTGGATGTTTCCACTAACACTTAAAACAATCTTATGAATTGAGGTTACAACAGCTGAGGTACAGGATTTCCCTGGTGGTCCAGTGGTTAAGAATCTACCTGTCAATGCAGGGGACACAGGTTTGATACCTGCTCTGGGAGAATCCCACACACCACAAGGCAACTAAACCCATGCACCACAACTATTGAAGCCCACACTGTAGAGCCCATGCTCTGCAACAAAAGAAGCCATAGCAATGATAAGCCCATGCACTGCAACTATAGAGCAGCCCCCTCTCACCACAACTAGAGAAAGCCCATACATAGCAACAAAGATGCAGCATAGCCAAAAGTAAATAAATAATTTTTTTAAATAATAAAAAACTTAAAAAAAAAAAAACAGGTCAAATTATACCCAGAGTGCAATCCCATATCTGCTCCCTATTTTTTATTTCCATACAAATTATCACCTTTTTGTTTACTATATACCTTACTCATTTATTTTATTATCCATGAAATTAAAAGACGCTTACTCCTTGGAAGGAAAGTTATGACCAACCTAGACAGCATATTGAAAAGCAGAGACATTACTTTGCCAACAAAGGTCTGTCTAGTCAAGGCTATGGTTTTTCCAGTGGTCATGTATGGATGTGAGAGTTGAACTGTGAAGAAGGCTGAGCACCAAAGAATTGATGCTTTTGAACTATAGTGTTGGAGAAGGCTCTTGAGAGTCCCTTGGACTGCAAGGAGATCCAACCAGTCCATTCTGAAGGAGATCAGCCCTGGGATTTCTTTGGAGGGAATGATGCTAAAGCTGAAACTCCAGTACTTTGGCCACCTCATGCAAAGAGTTGACTCATTGGAAAAGACTCTGATGCTGGGAGGGATTGGGGGCAGGAGGAGAAGGGGATGACAGAGGATGAGATGGCTGGATGGCATCACTGACTCGATGGAAGTGAGTCTGAGTGAACTCCGGGAGTTGGTGACAGACAGGGAGGCCTGGCATGCTGCGATTCATGGGGTCGCAAAGAGTCAGACACGACTGAGCGACTGAATTGAACTGAGCTGAACTGATACTGAAAAGTGAAAAAAAGTGAGTGTTAGCTGCTCAGTCGTGTCCAACATTTTGCAACCCCATGGACTGTAGCCCACCAGGCTCCTCTGTCCATGGAATTCTCCAGGCAAGAATACTTGAGTGGGTAGCCATTCCCTTCTCCAGGGAATCTTCCTGACCCAGGGATCAAATCCAGGTCTCCTGTATTGCAGGCAGATTCTTCACCATCTGAACCACCAGGGGCACCAGGGAAACCCCACTAACACTGCTGCTGCTGCTAAGTCACTTCAGTCGTGTCCAACGCTGTGCAATCCCATAGACGGCAGCCCACCAGGCTCCCCTGCCCCTGGGATTCTCCAGGCAAGAACACTGGAGTGGGTTGCCATTTCCTTCTCCAATGCATGAAAGTGAAAAGTGAAAGTGAAGTCACTCAGTCGTGTCCAACTCTTAGCGACCCCATGGACTACAGCCTACCAGGCTCCTCCATCCATGGGATTTTCCAGGCAAGAGTACTGGAGTGGGGTGCCATTGCCTTCTCCACCACTAATACTAATAGAATGCAAATTCCACGTGGACAGTGACTTTTTGTGTTTAGTTTCCTGCGGTTTCCACAGCACATAGAATAGCTCCTGTCACACTATAGGTCCCAAATAAGTATTGTTGAATGAAAGAGCCATGGTGATTGGTTGGAAAAAGAGAACTTCAGTGGAAATGGGAAATGAAGGGAAATTTTCTGGGCAGGTTTAACCTACCAGGAGTTTGTTCTGGAGCAAGAACTTATAGGGTTCATATATTGAGTTTTTTTCTTAAAAGACATTTCTTTTACACCCTACTGAAACAGAGCAGGACCCTATGGTCCTTGCAACTCCTGTCCTCTGCTTGCCTTTTATATGTAGAAAAACTTCAGCCAAACAATAAGTTTAATCAGAGAATTGAGAAAATACACAAAGGAAAACAGTCAAATGAGACCTAGTAATAATAGTCTAGTCATTAAGCAATGTCAAGGACCTTTAGTTCCTCTTCAAGGGCTACAGATAATATTCTGAGCCATATCTTGTGAACTGTCTTATAGATACTGAAACCCCCACCAGCTGAAAGAGGTTAACTACATGATGACCAGACTGCAGCCATGACAGAAGCAGCCACAGTTCTGAGAACTGAACTCAAAGAAATGGGAACAAATCAACTGTGGCACTAAAGGTTAACTGCACTTAAAACAATTAAGATGACACTGATCAGACCACCCTGTGACCAATTTCAAGAAGACAGTCAGAGCCGACTGTGATGTGTCCTCCCTCCATTGATAAAAATGCTCTTGCCCTGTAATTGTCAGTCAGGGGGAGCTGGCCTTTGGACAGAAGTCTGCCCTCCACCCCACCACACGCAGATTGCCAGCCTTTGAAATAAAGCAAACTTTCCTTTCTACCAACTCCGCCTCTTTATCAGCTTTAGAGTGACAAGCGCGGAATCCCCACTCCCGGTCAGGTTTTTGGCTCCCGCCGTGGGGCTCTCGCGACATCTGGCTCCCAGGATTTTCCGGAGCAACGTCGCCGCCATGAGGACGCACCAGGGTGGCTGTGAGGAGCCGCTGCTCGTGGCTACCTGTCCCTAGGAGAAGGGTTTGAGGGGATGCTCCTAGTGGCTGCTGAAACCATTTGCTTCGGGGGTCCTCCCTGTTTCATCTCTGCCCGGCACTGGCTGTTAACTTACGCTTTTCCTCGGTGGAACGGAAACATGCGTCTGGAGAAACTGAAGAGCTCCAAGACGCAGTAAGTCAGTCAGTCCACTGGCGTGCAGCTGGGCTAACTTCTTTTGAGCACAAAGTGCTGTTTGGGTATTTGGCTAGTTGGTTCTGACATGTGTCTGTCATCGAGGACCGTTTGTGTTGGGGAAGTGTTTGCTAGGATTTGTGACCGTTCTGCTTTCTGATGTGTGAATGTGTATTCCCTCCCTGGAAATTAATTACATCCCCCCATTAGGGGATGGGAAATTTGGTGCGGCAGAGCCAACTCATTCTTTAATTTCTTCCTTTAGTGATGAAAGTGAAAGTCGCTCTGTCTTGTCTGACTCTTTGCAACCCCATGGACTATCTAGTCCATGGGATTCTCCAGGCCAGAATACTGGAGTGGGTAGCCTTTCCCTTCTCCAGGAGATCTTCCCAACCCAGGGATCGAACCCAGGTCTCCCGTATTGCAGGCAGATTCTTTATCAGCTGAACCACAAGGGAAATCCTCCTTTAGTGATAGAATTCCCAAGTTTCACCTGCACATCTGACTTCCCAGGAGAAACACTACCTTTCCCAGCCCCCCTTGCTACTCTGTGCCCTTGTGACTACAATCGAGCAAGTCATATAGGACAGGAAGTGATGCTTGAAACCTCAGGTTCCTAGCTTTAAAAAACAGTAATTATGCCCATTCCTTGCTCTTTTTCCCTTCACACTGACTGCCTGTGGATGTACCAGTGAAAGCCAAGTATCCCCATAATGCGTAGACAGATTGACAAGCAGGAAGAATTGAGGCTCCCTGACACGTCTGTGCCACCAACCCAGATGGTTTATGTTCAGTTAGTTACATAGTTCAGTTCAGTTGCTTAGTCGTGTCTGACTCTTTGTGACCCCATGAACTGCAGCACGCCAGGCCTCCCTGTCTATCACCAACTCCCAGAGTTTACCCAAGCTCATGTCCATTGAGTCTGTGATGCCATCCAACTATCTCATCCTCCGTCGTCTCCTTCTCCAAGAGAAATACAAATTTCTATGTTGTTTAAATCACTGATGCTTTGACATTTGTGGCTAAACCAGTATAACATCTAATAACTGATTAGATGTCGAATTTAGAACATTGAACAAAATCTTAAATTTAGCCCAGATATGCTAACAAAGACACCAACCACCAAGATGATCTTGCCCCCCTCTTTTCTCATTTCTCATTTTGCTCACACTGTAGGTCAGATAGAGTGAGGAGAAAGTCAAGAGTTAGCCAATTCTGTGTCAGAGCAAAGATATAGTCCAGGCTCAGTGGTCCAAGCATAAACAGGTTAAAGAGAAGCATCTGGGTACCAGACAAATAACAGAAAACACAAAAACATCATAGAAAAAAACAAAAACACCATCTAGGAAAAACATAAGAAACCAAAGAGACAACAATTATTTGATGTTATATATAGAATATGAATAAACAAAAACTTATAATTAGAAAATAAAATAACAGGATATGACAGAAATAGGACTTTCAAACTTAAGCCAAATGGCTGAACAAACTAGCATCATTGCAGGTTTAATAAATAACTTAATAAAGAACAAAATAGTTTTGAGAACAGAATTACTGGCAGAATTTATCCATAGTAGCCAAGACAGGAATGAAACAGAGCTCTTTCTAGAGAAAGCTGGCCCCTAAAGTTCTCTCTCATTGGTTTTAGTCCCCTGATGCATGAATCCCTCCCTCAAGGACCAAACATCCCTGTTTCTGTGCAGCTTCTGGAGAAATTCTTAGAATGGAGTGGAGAACAAGATGCCAGAGGGAGCCAGGAGAAAACTCAGAGACATTAAAGTATTAAATCATGAAGAGGTGATCATCTGCGTTCCTGGCCTCCAAGAGGTTCACATTTCATTAGCTTTGGAGAAATGGTATCAGAATATGATGCAGTCCCAGTGGGATTGAAATTTGTCATTTCCTGTTGAGGAACAGCGGGGTTTTTTTTTTTTTAATTAAGTGCTGAAGTGTCTGCATGTTACTCTAACTTCTAAGGATAAAGTACATTCATGTGTTCAGTGCTCTGGGGAAGGCTCCAGAGTGTGCAGTTGCCTTGCACATTTGAGGATGGGGTCTCCTCAGGCATTTTCACTCCTGTTACAAAGATCCTAGAAAATCAGCTGGTGGTCATCTCACCCCAAACACGAAGGAAGGAGGAACAAAACATTGTAGAGGGAACACACTAACTGAAACTGGTGGGATGACCGAAGAAGACAACAGGAGGAAAAAACCCTTCATAAAAAGCCTTCCATGGAACCTTGGTTATTTAAGATGCTCCCATAAAAATGGTTCTGAGGGACTAATGTTTTCAGGAAATGCTATATACAACTATATCCTTCTTTAAGAATCACAGCTGCTTTGATATGCTAATATACACTTTAATCTTTAATTCAGAAGGTCCCACACTTACCCACAAAAAATATCTTGTGTGCAATACTTGGACAGTTTCCCCATTCTGAGAAGTGGTTGGAAAGTAATAGACTAAGAAATAAATTTGTTTGCATGAACACAAGACAGAAACATTAGGTTAAGTTGTAGTTGGAAGCATTGCCCCAAGATGTGAAGTGGTCCTTAAGATTCTTTGTCCTAGATGAGCAAATAAATGATGGAAAAAAACCTAAGAGAATTTTTGATGAGGGAGACACAGATATGCAGGAATCATAGGGATGAAATCTCAGCCAGAATTTACAGCATGTCTCTATTCCATACTCGCAACAAATTCTTTATGCTAATGAGCCTAGAATTATCTCATATCATCCTCCCCCTGCTTAATCACCCTTGATTACCTCTGGTGTGCTGCTGGTAACCTCAGGTTAAACAATGCAGACAGCCCCTACCTCTTCCCAGGCTGTGACAGTGTATCATAATTGAGCCATTTCTGCCTCTCTGGTCACCCTCCTATTCTCCAAAGTGCGTCCTCTGTACATTAATCTGCTAGTTAAATATTGATAGCAAGCCTCTGCCTTAATATTTACTTTGTTGCTCCATTATTGCTATATACGGGGTGATTATTTGTTTCTGTCTTCCCAGCATGTTTAATCAGGACTGAGTCAAGCTTTCCTATGTTTAACCTTCTCGTCCAATCATAGCGGGAGAGTGTTTAGGAGAGTATTTCCAACATCAGCTCTCAAATGCGTCTCGGTGCTGGCTCATGCATGTGCTACCACAGCCAGTAGGGGTCAGAAGGGCATTTCTCTTGAGGTCAGGTGGTTGGTAGTGAGAAAGGAAAGCCCTGGAGGCTCTATCTCAGGTTGAACATCTCTCTTTGAACATGGCCTCCTAAATGTAGTCTAAGGGAGAAAGAACCAGGGTCCACCAGGTAGCTTCTGTGTTTTTCAGTGGAATGCTAGCCCTGGAGCTCTTGCAGCACCTACACTTGCTATGACAGCAGCCATCCCATCGCCACAAAGACTGTGGAAAGTGCCAAAAATAGAGACCGAGATGCCACCCCTGGTCTTGATGGGAGTCTGTTAGAAGCTCTCTGGCAAGTAACTGCACTCTCTCCGTTTGCCTCGGCTGCCTCACCAAGTTGTGGGGAAGTATTAAGTCATGAGTGAATGAGAAGCAACTTTGAAAATTCACTCTGCTGGGAAATAAAGATGCTTTATGGCATAGAAGTGTAAATATCACCCTTGAATCAAGAGGATCCTTCTGTGTTAATCCTACGGTGTCAGTGGAAGGTTCCAACATATGTTTCCCAAACCGGAATCTGTGACCTCCCCCAGCAGAAAGGCCATAGTTGCCTTTGGCATGTGTATATTTGGGGAGGAAATAAAAATTAAATTTTAGGCATTTTTGTGCTGCAATCAAAAGACAAAGATTTAACAGATGTACTCTGGGCTCTTAGCGAGTAGTGAGTTGGGAATTCTCTTTCTGCCTCTCCACCCCCCATCCTGATAAAATGGAGCCAAGCGAGTGAATCTTCCAGGAAGTCACTATCTGACTTTCAATGAGAGTGCCTTGCAATTTAGAGACTTTAGGTAATATTGATACCACGTTAAGCACATAGTTTAAAGTTCCTCCACTGGGTGGATCCAGCGGGTGCCAGCTAGGCAAATGGTCCTTCACATCCATAGAATGAATAAGAGTCAGCACACAGTAGTGACTTTTCCAGCTATTTCCTACGTGGTTGTTCCCATTCTCTAAGTCCTGGGAAATTGAAGGTTTCTGTGGCAGTAGTGACGTCTATAGGAGAAGGCAGTGGCATCCCACTCCAGTACTCTTGCCTGGAAAATCCCATGGACGGAGGAACCTGGAAGGCTGCAGCCCATGGGGTTGCTGAGGGTCGGGCACAACTGAGCAACTTCACTTTCACTTCTCACTTTCCTGCATTGGAGAAGGAAATGGCAACCCACTCCAGTGTTCTTGCCTGGAGAATCCCAGGGACGGGGGAGCCTGGTGGGCTGCCGTCTGTGGGGTCGCACAGAGTCGGACACGACTGAAGCGACTTAGCAGTAGCAGCAGTGACATCTACAGTCATAGAACCTAGAATCTGGGGACTTCTCCAATAGTTCGGTGGTTACGACTCTGCTTTCCAATGCAAGGGATGCAAGTTGGATCCCTGGTCAGAGAACTAAGGTCACACAAGCTGCAGGGCATGGCCAAAAGTTTTTTAGAAGAAAGAAAGAACAAAAAGACCAGAATCCAAATTGCTAACCTCCAAGAAAGCTATGTGCTTTGTGCCTGACCCATTCTTCAAAGGTTTCTGATTATTTGACGTTCCTCTAGAACACTATCCCCTGTCAACCTGGCTTGCTTTTTGCTAACAATTGGAATACTCTCTCTCCTCCTGTTTGATCCTCCTTGATTGATTGCCTCAGAACTTCCAACTCAATTTCGGAGCTCATTTTCAAATTTTCCACTTAGGATAAGCTTTCCTGCTCCCCATAAATGAGAGAGAGCCACTGTCTAGGTCCCCAAAGCGTAAGCACAGACCACTTCTAGCAACATCACATAAACTTTATAACTGTTTACACTTTCTATATAGGTCAACCTGTAGATAATTAAATCAAGGTCATTCTAGGAAGTTCAATAGGAGTTGAACATTCCAAGAGTTTAATGCAATAAACTAGTTACAAAAGTATTGAGAGAGTTGACAAGCTCAAGAGGGGACAATGAGACAATGCAGATTGTAATGACACTGGGCAGCTGCTAGCTACCTGCTGGATGGGGCTGGAGGAATGACGGAAAAATAACTGCTATCAGAATTCAGAAACCAAGGCTACATGGCCAGATCTGGTCCACGGGAGCTGGCACCCCTGGGTCACCACCCAAAATAGAAATGGGGATGGCTATCCTAGCATCTCCCATTCTTCATTCTACTGCTGGTACTCCTACCACCTTGAAACTGACCTGAAGCCAGTGACTCAGAGAGCCTGGCTCAGAGACACAGCTTTGAGGGAAAGTCTAAGATTGAATCTGAAAGCAAAGAAGTAAGTGTCTGACTTGATGACTTCTCTCCCTCGGTAGATGGTGAACTTTTGTTTGGTACCCTCAGCACAAGATACTATGTAGATCTGTCAGCAAAGTACTGACTTAATGTGAGATCTATTTTCTTTGTAATCTTGTCAAAAGGGCTTATGCTTTTTTAGAAAAATAATACCAATTTTCTTCGCCTACCTTAAACCATTTTCTTTCTCTTCATCAAACTGAAAATTTCTCTTTGTCTCCCTTTAACCACGGTATTTCCATCTTTGTGGGCTTTTCACAGTTCCCACATTCCCAGCATTCCAAGGGGAAGATAAGAAGCTGCTGGTAATCCTGTTGGAAATTTGCATTGAGTTCCCTAGGGCGCTGCTCTGGAGGCCAGTCAGGCTAAGAAAGGAGCTTCTTTTGCTATCAGACACTTTTTAAGTCTTTTCATTATCAATTCACCAGTGCAGCACATAATGAGGTCTTGTAGTAGCAGACAGGGAATTCATTTCTCAGCCAAGTGGCTGAACTTGTAAGCTGCCAGATCGTGGACCATTATCTATAATTACTCCTTGGGTATTCAGCAAAGATCGTTTTCTTTGTAGAATTAAAAAAAAAAAGGCAGGTCTTGCTATAGGTTTGGTAAATTAAACTCAGGCCAAACGAAGATGAACTGGGGTTGCTACCTTAAGAGGGGATGTTTCTCTCCTCCAGGATGAAATCTTTTGCCCCCTACCTTGGCCAGAAAACCACCTTCAGTGAAGCACCTATGATACGTGAATGTGTGTTGAAAGTGAAATTCTCTCATTCGTGTCCGACTCTTGTGACCCCATGGACTATACAGTCCATGAAATTCTCCAGGCCACAATACTGGAGTGAGTAGCCTTTCTTTTCTCCAGGGGATCTTCCCAACCCAGGGATCAACCCAGGTCTCCCATGTTGCAGGCAGATTCTTTACCAGCTGAGCCACCAGGAAAGCCCAAATGTGTGTTTACTGGTCTCTAAAACCCTGGGTTCTTTGCTATTTGTCTGCTTTTATATGTGAGTTCACTGTCCATGAGTTTTTATTTCAGTCACAGCATTTCTCAGGACTTGCTTATAAATCAGCCAGGTGCCAGATTCCTTACCCAAATGCAGAGAAAGAAAAAAATCATATGCTACTCCAGCGGGAAACAAAATCTGGAAAACTGAAATGAGCAAAAAATATGTTGCTGCTTGAGGAAGACGGGTGAGAAGGTGGCAGAGATGTGCTTGAGCCTGTTGCAGGAAGGGGGACCCCTTCCAGGGACCGAAACTGGGCTCTTGTCTAACACTTGGAAATGAATTGTCCGAGGAGACACATCTGCTGACAAAGCAAGAGGTTTTATTGGGAAAGGGCACCCAGGTGGAGAGCAGTAGGGTAAGGGAACCCAGGAAAACAGCTCTGCCGCGTGGCTCACAGTCTCAGGTTTTATGGTGATGGGATTAGTTTCTGGATGGTCTTTGGCCAATCACTGTAATTCAGAGTCTTTCCTGGTGGCGCACGCATCGCTCAGCCAAGATGGATGCTAGTGAGAGGGATTCTGGGAAGTGGACGGACACGTGGTGTCTCCTTTCGACCTTTCCCGAACTCTTCGGGTTGGTGGTGGCTTATTAGTTCCGTATGCCTTATCAGGATCTCCTGTCATAAAACAACTCATGCAAATGGTTACTATGGTGCCTGGCCAGGGTGGGCGGTAGCAATCAGTGTGCTTCCCCTAACAAGCCCACTGGTATGAATCCATCAAAAGCTGATTATGTGGGTGTCTTCCCAACTCAGCATTCAGTGAAGTCATATCAGTAGCTTGAAACTGACCCAAGTGAGAATATTTCCACCACACAAATAGGCAAACACCACGAATCGGTGCTCTTTCCTTTTCCTTTCTTTTCTGAGATCCTGTAAAATGTTTGCCAGTGAGCCATGGGAAGGAAAGAATCTCATTTTTGCCAGCCCTTGGCCTTTAATAAGGGGCTTTCCAGGTGGCTCAGTGGTAAAAAAATCCTCTTGCCGATGTAGGAGCCATAGGAGACACGGGTTCAATCCCTGGGTCAGGGGGATCCCTTGGAAAAGGAAATGACAACCCACTCCAGTATTCTTGCGTGGAAAATCCCACAGACAGAGGAGTCTGGTGGGCTACAGTCCATGAGATTGCAGAGAGTCAGATACAACTGAAGCAACGGAGCATGCATGCACACACACACATACACCCTACCTTTGCTGAAGCCCATCAGATAAAGACCACCATGGACACACCAGCAGGCAAACAAATTTAGGTTTATAACTTGCTACATCAAGGATGATCAAATACCACAGGATGTGGGACAGCTCATCACAGGGGAGTTGGGGTGCTGCAGAGTGATTGAAAGAGAAACTGGGGAAGAGGGAACTGCTCTGCAGTGGAGGCTGCCAGGCTGCAGGCAGTTTAGAAACCTGGAGAGCAGAACTCATCACCCAGGGGGAGGAAGGATGAAGTCGGAGGCAGTCATTGGGAATGTTGTTATTAGGTAAGAAAAGCAGTGATTGCTCTGAGAAGGGAGGTCACTCATCATTTCCCAGCTGTGCTATTGCCCTGGAAGGCACCCCATGTGGCCTCAGCTGGGTCCCATCAGAAACTTGTTCTATTTAACTTGTGTTGGGAACATCACAGTCTGATTACTAGCAGTGCTAAGTGGACTCAGGGTCCTGTTTCCTTGGAAACTGCCAAGTTGAGATAACTGTGGAATGTTGTCTTCAAAGGCCTTATCGCCTGGTTTGGACACCAGGGCTGCTTCTGTGTCAAAGTGACCCACAGGTTCGGAGCCTCCAGGCAAGAATAGCCATCCATTCCCTCTGAAGTGAAGCAAACAACGAAGTTTTTCACTGTCTCAGATGAACAAAAGTGGTTTTCCCAGGTTCACACCTCAGCAGTCTTCACCTGCTCACCATTGCTTATTTCACATGCAGGTGTCTGGCGACTGGATTCACAGGGGACAAGGCTGCATTTTCCCCCCAAAGGAAGTGCCGATGCAGAGGAAGCTTTTAAGGCTTGAACGGCTTTGTGTCTTAAATACCTTTCTTCTCTAGAACGAGGCACAGAGCCTGGTACAAAGTCAGTGCCTAATAAATGCTTATAAAGTTCAATCCTAGGGGATGGGGTTATTAGGGAGAGAAATGGGACTCTCAAGTCCAAGTTGGGACTGCTGGAACCACACTGTTAAGACAGTTCTATACTCTGCTTGTTTACAAGTTGTTTGTTACCATTGTGATCAAGTTCCTTTTTCTGTAGCAAATATTGCTCCAACCTCTCACGGATAGGAAGGAAAAGGTGGTATCTGCAGCTGTGCCCTGTAGGTGTGGCCCTGCTGCGAATAAACATACAGTGTGACCTTCTGCGGGTCACATCCATATGGCCACAAATCCCCAGGTTTCAGCAGTGTTGCTCTTATTTTGGTCCACAAACCATCCACACCTGGATCACCTTGAACTTGCTTAAAAAACGCAAACTTCCATCCAGGGGGCACTAAGGTTTTAGAACAGCCGATCCAGATTGTGTAATTTTATTTTTTCCCCCGTAAGGTCTGTTCATCTAAAAATCAATAGGAATGTATTGATTCATTCATCCCAGGACCAAAGAGAAAAAGATATTCAGGGAGCTTACAGTCTTCTGATAAACTCATCTGCCAGGACTACTTGCCTTGATCTGAGAGAGATCTTGTTTTCCTTTATTTAGACTAAAAAATTTTAAAAATGACATCACACTTCCTGGCCAACAATCAGAATTGCTAATATTTACAAACTAAGCTGTCTGCAAGCTCAGAGGGTGGGAGTGGGTGCTTGGGAGTGGGTTAGTGCTTGCAGTAAACCAGGTTTTCTAGCCTCCTCCACCACAGTCCACTCCCCAAGTCCCGACCCTCAGCTGTTAGTTCAGTGCAGAGTCTGGTACCCAGTCCTTGGCCCCACCTGACCAGCCCCCCAGAGGGCCTGTTTCTCCTGTCCCTTCCAAACTCTAAGCTGCTCCCTGTACAGGGTAGGATCTCACCTGCTCAAAGGCCAGCAGTGCAGGTGATGTCCTGCCTAGGGCAAACTTTGACTGAGGGACAAGACAGGCCAGAGCCATCGCACCCCAAATACACATGCCCACAGACTGTCCCAGGCAAGGGCCTCCCTGGAAGAGCGCCCGTAAGTAAAGAACTCAGGCTAAGACCTTGTCTCTATGTGTGCTAAGTCATTTCAATCATCTCCGACTCTGTGCGACACTGTGGACTGTAGCCCGCCAGGCTCCTGTGTCCATGGGATTCTCTAGGCAAGAATACTGGAGTGGGTTGCCATGCCCTCCTCCAGGGGATCTTCCCGACCCAGGAATTGAATGCTTGTCTCTGGCATCTTCTGTATTGGCAGGTGGGTTCTTTACCTCTAGCACCACCTGGGACGCTTTCTCCCCAGTTTGTCTATTAAAATACTTTAAATGTCTAGCTTTGGCATTATGAGTAACCATGACCATCTCTGCCTTGACATCAAGGATGGTACTTTGCTCATATTTGTTTATCTAGTGCAAGGATCATGCCTTCAATAGATACTCAGTAAGTGTATATTTAATTGAATAATTCAAAGTCTCTGCCCTCAGGAGACTTGGAGTCAGAATTGCCAGGTACCTGGTGCCATCCTTGAAATGAGCTTGGCCCCCTCAACCATCACGTACCTGAGCTACCCTATAAGATCATACAACATCAGAAGTGAAAAGTAGGAGAGAAGAGAACAAAAGAGATGATCGATTATAAATTTCAGAGTTCCAAAATGAACTGCTGAGGGGACTGTGATTGTCCTGGTGTCCGGGGCTATGCTAGTCACTGGTGTACCACAGGGCTGGTGAATCACCTCCATACAAGAGCAACCAGCTGAAGTCTTTCAGAGGCTCAACCCATACAAGCACATCTCTGATTTTAATATGCAAATCATATAACCTTATCTTTCGAGGAAATTTTCTATTTCACAAATCTTCATAATTTGAGAATATGCTGGTTAATTTACATTTCTTATCAAACACAGATGTTTGCATCACACACAGCTTTCAAAAAAATCCAATCAAACGATCTAGGCATGGTCCCCAGAGCTAACTATAATCAGTTCTTTTGATTTCCCTCAAGTGTTTACAGTCACATTTCTAAATTATATATTGCTATTTCTAATTCTTGGTTTGTCAGTTTAGACATTAACTATTAAATCCCACCATGGTGTATAAGAACTTACCTCTCACCACCCACCTCCCCCATCCCGGCTGCTTTTTTCCACTCTCCCAACTCAGGTTTATCACAATAGAGGTAAAGATAAATCTTTACCTAAATAGTCAACCAGGTATCAACATACAATTATCCTTCACTACTGAGCCCATCGGGCTTTCCTGGTGGCTCAGATGGTAAAGAATCTGCCTGCAGTGCAGGAGAGGTGGGTTCAATCCCTGGGTCAGGAAAAAGAAGGAAATGGCAACCCACTCCAGCATTCTTGCCTAGAGAATTCCATAGACAGAGGAGTCTGGCGGGCTACAGTTCCTGGGGTCACCAAGAGTCAGACAAGACTGAGTGACTTTCACACACTGAGCCAGTGAGCACACAGGTCAATACTCCTTTCGCACACAATTCTTTCCCAGGGGTTAATAATTACTCCATTCAGTTCATTTGCCCGGTTTTGTTTGTATGGATCCCAGTGTCTCTTCAGACATTCCAGTAATTCTGCCACATGTATCTGTGTGTCCAGGTCACTCTCTCCCCCCAGCCACAGTTCTGTATGAACACAGCACAGGCTCCCTCAGAGATGGTTAACTGAGCCCCTGCCCTCCTTGGACAGATTTACCTTGGGGTCCTCTGTTCTTAGGTGATTTACTGTCCAGTAAATTTCAGGATAGAACTAAGGCTTTGCTGGCACATAGGGCCTCAAATTTTCCATTTCCCTAGGAAGCTATTGGTGGATGAACTCTGCCAAAGGAGAGAGTAAACCAAAACACAGGAAGTCAGAAGCCAAGGATATTCCAGGGCCTCAAAACCAGGAGAATAAAGAAAGGAAGCTGAGTCATTTGTCACTTCTCTGGACTCCTCCCCTTCTGGGACAGACTCTCATGCTATCCTGGGAGCAGATGATCCCAGGTACCCACACATCAAATCCCCACAATGTACGCTCTAAATATCTTACAGCTCTAAATGCCAGTTCAGTTCAGTCGCTCAGTCGTGTCCGACTCTTTGTGACCCCATGAATTGCAGCACGCCAGGCCTCCCTGTCTATCACCAGCTCCCGGAGTCCACCCAAACTCATCTTCATCGAGTCGGTGATGCCATCCAGCCATCTCATCCTCTGTCGTCCCCTTCTCCTCCTGCCCTCAATCTTTCCCAGCATCAGGGTCTTTTCAAATGAGTCAGCTCTTTGCATCAGGTGGCCAAAGTATTGGAGTTTCAGCCTCAGCATCAGTCCTTCTAGTGAACACCCAGGACTGATCTTCTTTAGGATGGACTGGTTGGACCTCCTTGCAGTCCAAAGGACTCTCAAGGGTCTTCTCCACCACCACAGTTCAAAAGCATCAATTCTTTGGCGCTCAGCTTTCTTCACAGTCCAACTCTCACATGACCACTAGAAAAACCATATGCCAGTTACACCTCCATAAAGCTGAAATTTAAGAAAAGGGAACTGAAAACGCTTTTTATAAAGTGATGTCAAAGACCCTTTCCTAGTCTGACAGGCCAACAGAGGAAGGCCTTAGGGAACAAATAATCTTACAGGGATTTAGCGCAGCCTGCAACAAGGTTACCTGCACATTCTTACCAAGTTTTTAGAATTTGCCCCTGTGATCTGTGTCTCCAAACTCTCAGTGTCACTGCAGAAACACCAGTGCTGTCCCCCTTCCAGTCCTTTGTGTGTGACATGTTTTCTGAAATCTTTTAGGGTCATTTCATTACCCCAGTTTCACGACACTGTGCCCTGTGCAGGCTTTTCTTTAGCCCTTGGTGTGTTGCTCTAAGTCCATCATGGGCCCTTTCAATCTAGACAACATCACACCCTTCAGTTCTGGGAAATTTTCTTGTATTAATCCTTTGATGATTGTATGCGCTCTATTTTCTGTTTCTGGTTCTGTTTCTGGAACTCCTGGGAATTAGACATAGAACTTCCTGATTCAATCTATCATTTTCTAGATCTTCATTTCTTTTACTCCATTTGTCCTTTTATTTATTTTTTTCTGGGATATTTCCTATCTTCTCTTCTAATTTTTCTAATAAGATATTAGAAGAAGGGGTGTCCTAGTTTTAATTTCTGTGATCGCTTTCTTATCCGTATTTTTTCTCCTTTTCTTTATTTTTCTAAATTCTGATAAAATACATGTAACATGGGCTTCCCTGGTGACTCAGCAATAAAGGATCCACCTGCCAATGCAGGAAACGAAGGTTCAATTCCTGGGTTGGGAAGATCCCTCGAAGGAGGAACTGGCAACCCAGTATTCTTGCCTGGGAAATCCTGTGGACAGAAGAGCCTGGCGGGCTGCAGTCCATGGGATTGCAAAAAATCAGATATGATTTAGCAACTGAAACAACAACCACAACAATATATAAACATTTTCCATTTTAACCATTTATGTGTAATTCAGTGATACAAGTATACATAGTGTTTTTAACCACCACCATTATCCATTTTCAGAATTTTTTCATCATCCACACCAAAGCTCAGTCCCCTGTAAACAATAACTCCCCATTCATGCCCCCACTCCCTCCCAATGGCCCTGGGCAACCAACATTCTACTTTCTGGTACCTCATATGAGTGGGATCATGAAATATTTTATCTTTTGTGCCTGACTTAGTAATAGATCCCCTAGCATAAATGTTTCCTTGTTATAGTATGTGTCAGAATGTCACTCCTTTTTAAGACTGAATTATATTCCACTGTACGTATATCTATTTGTCAATGAACATTTGTGTCGTTTCTCCTTTTGGCTATTGTGAGTAATGCCGCTGTGAACACTGGTATACAAATATTTTTGTGTACACTGGTGCACAAATATGTTCAAGTCTCTGCTTCTAGTTGTCAGGAGTCTATAACTCAGAGTGGATGCTGGATCATCTGATAATTCTGTTTAATTTGGGGGTACTGTCATAATGTTCTTCGCAGTGGCAGCACCATTTTACCTTCCTAAATTCACAACAGGTTCTTCATTGTTTACTGATTTTTTAAAAAAACAATAACCCTCCTAACAGATGTGAAGTAGTGTCACATTGTGGTTCTGATTTGCATTGTCCTAATAATTTGCAACATTAGATAACTTTTCATGAACTCATTGGCCATTTGTATATCTTCTTTGGAGAAATGCCTTTTGAAGTACTTTTAAACCAAGTTGTTTGGGATTTTTTTTTTGTCAAGTTTTAAGAGTTCTTTACATATTCTGGATTTTAACCCTTATCAGGTATGTGATTTGCAAATATTTTCCCCATTCTGTGGGTTCTCTTTTCATTTTCTGATAGTGTCATTTGATGTACAAAACTTTTGATCAAGTCTAATTTATCCATTTTTTTTCCTTTTACTGCCTGTGCTTTTGGTGTATATCTTATTCTTTTTTTTTTCACAGTAATGGATTCTAGTTTTAATGGGAAAGCAGCGCTTATCTTGCAAGCATGTTAATACCAAGTTTGTTTTCTTCTGTTCCCTACATTATCTCTGTTTTCTTCAGTGTCACTATTTCTGTTTTGTTGTTGTTGTTTTGTTTTTGTTTCGCAGAGATCTTCCCTAAATGCTTATAAGCTTTAGCAGTTTCTTGGATTTAAAGGTAGGGTACTAAAAGCCTGATGGGACTTCACTGGGCATGAGCGATGGTGGCCAGAACAAAATAGGGGGCTTTACTTAAGATGATGGCACAGCGGCCCAGCCTGTTTAAGGGAAGGATGCCCGAATGCCAACACACGCAAGCGTTCCTCTGGGGCCCTCAAATTCCTCCATGGATGAATTTTCTATCATCTGACCTCCTGCTTTCTGGACACTTGGCTAGCAGTCCCACAGGAGGAGGGTAGGGGAGGGGGATATTTGAAGCCGTCATACTTTATAAACGTATTTATCGGTTTCATTTGGATTCTTCTGTAACATACACCTGAATGAACTTTTCGGCCAAACCAAGACTTAATCTCCTTGTTCCCAGGTGTGTCCTTCTCCACTTTGTCCCTCTTTACATCTTTGTCTGATGTCTTGAAATTCAGAGCCTCTCAACTTCAATTTTCCCAAGGAAGAATCAGCTTCTAGTTCTTGATAGGAGGGGAACACAAGAGAGGGGAACTTGCCTGGGGGCCTCACCATTCTTCAGGTAGACCTTCTACCTGCTTTCCTATTACAGCACCTTTCTCAGTCTACTCAGGCTGCTGGAACAGGATACAATAGACCAAGGGCTGATGAATAACAGAAATTTACTTCTCATGGTTCTAGAGGCTGGATATCTGAGATTAGGGTACCTGGATGGTCAGGTCCTGGTGAGACCACTGACTTCTTGTGTCCTCACCTGGCAGAGAGCAGAGGCAGTCTTATAAGAGCACTAATCTTGCTGGGGAGGGCTCTAGCCTCACACTCTCGCCAAGGCCCCAGCTCCTAATACCATCCCATCGGGGAGTTAGAGTTTCAACATATGAATTTGGGGAGAACACAGACATTCAGTCTATACTAGTATCTCATCCACAGACTGCCTCAGAGCAATATCTTGTACCTCCCTGGTCTGTGCCTCCTTGGATGCAAACCAGCTCACCTTTCTATGACATCTCCTCTCAGGGAATCTAGGTTTTAGGTTTTAGCTCCCTCCGTTTTCCTAAGGCTTTGCACTTCTGTGGGCTTCTTCATTCCCCAGGAATGTATTGCAATCCTTTGCCTACTGTTGCCTTCTGCTGCCTTGGAGAATGTGTCTTTTGTATTCCTTTGTTGGCATATTGGGAGAAAAAAATAAGGAAATACACGAAGTCGATTTACTTTGTCTCACCAGAAGTCCCTTGCATCTTCCCGAGTATTCCGTGTGTCCCTTTCTTTGTAATGGCTGTAGTTTAGTATTTCCCAAATTTTGAGCAACAGTGGTTACATGGGCTGTTAATAAAGATAATATAAATAAAGGATCCCACAGCAAAAGAAGCGTGGGAGATGTTAGGCCATAGACAATCTCCCAGCGAGGTCATTATCTTTCAAACAAGTGCGGGAGCACTCCTCAAGGAATGGCTTCAGAGCCAGCGTCATCTCCACATAAGAAAACCATTCTCACTGCATATCACACACACACACACACACACACACACACAAACATACACATTTTTATTAGATGGGAACCAGATTTGGCTCTAAATTATTTTAGAGCTAAAGTATTAAGGAAAAAACAATTAAGATCATGGCATCTGGTCCCATCACTTCATGGCAAATAGATGGGGAAACAATACAAACAGCAACAGATTTTATTTTCTTGGGCTCCAAAATCACTGCAGACAGCGACTGCAGCCATGAAATTAAAAGACTCTTGCTCCTTGGAAGAAAAGCTATGACAAACCTAGACAGCATATTAAAAAGCAGAGACATCACTTTACTGACAAATTTCCATATAGTCAAAACTATGGTTTTTTTTCAGTAGTTATGTACCAATGTGAGAGTTGAACCATAAACAAGGCTGAGCACCAAAGAATTGATACTTTCAAACTGTGGAGCTGGAGAAAACTCGTGAGAGTCCCTTGGACAGCAAGGAGATCAAACCAGTCAATCCTAAAGGAAATCAGTCCTGAACATTCATTGGAAGGACTGAAGCTCAAGCTGAAGCTCCAATATTTTGGCCACTTGATGCAAAGAGCCGACTCTTTGGAAAAGACCCTGATGCTGGGAAAGGTTGAGGGCAGGAAAAGAAGAGGGCGACGGAGGAAGAGATGGTTGAATGACATCATTAACTCAATGGACATGAGTTAGAGCAAACTCCAGGAGATAGTGAAGGACAGGGAAGTCTGGCTTGCTGCAGTCCATGGGGTGGCAAAGAGTCGGACCCAACTGAGTGACTGAACAAGAACGACATAATTATTCAATGAGAATATGCTTTAGCCTCTGAAGAGGAATTCCGAGAATGTTTCAAGTAATGACACAGTCAGTTTAAGTCTAGAGCCACCCACGATAAGTACTTAGAAAGGGACGGCACACAGCTGAATTCAGATGCCCATTTTTGAATATTGCTTAAGTCTTCTGATTTTATGGCCACTTCTTATACTCTCAAATGAGACACATCCTGCCCTGTGGTTTCCAACTTCCTAGAAAAACAACAATTAATCTTCCTCAGTGGCCAGTGATGTCTTCTCCCCTGACAGGCATCAAAACCAGCAAGAGCTTGGGTGCTTGATTTCTTTATTTTTTCCCTCTAAGCCCTTCCTATGAAGTTGTCCCACATTTGATGTGTTCTTTGTTAAATAGCACTTATTCTCTGCCTGTTTAGCAAAACATGCTTTAGCTCTACAGCTACAGCTGAAAGGGTGGATAAAAGAAGATCTGGGATTTTTTTGTTTCCAAGAGTGGGTGGAGAGAAGCCTTTCCAAAGGCACTCAGCAATTTTATTCATTCCTGCTTTTGACATTTCTTTCATAGTTTGTCTCGTTTCTGAGCTGGATTCCAAAACGCCACTTGTTACTGATGCAGTCAGCGTCCCTGAAACACTCAAGAGGGTAACTTCATGATCCACCGAGGTGTCTGGCTGACACGCAGTGCAGCTCAGCTGCCAGGACCCTAAATGAATGCCGATTACAATTAAATGCAAATTAGCTTTGCATTTGCTTCAGCAGTACATACAGAATTTCTTCAGCTGCCTCCGTATTTCAAGGCACAAATGCCATTCCAGACCGTTATAATTAATTGCCCCCAGATAAATGTACAGCAAGAATATCCCTATCATGTCATCTGTCAGCACTGATTTACACATCTGACACAGGGAATGTGTAGTTTACCAGTTAGGCGGTTAAATTAGGTTAATTGACCTGCCACCAGTCTGCTACAGAGGTCAGTAGACTCTTTGTGACCCGCCCACCTGTCTTTCCGAGTGCAGCACACTCATGCCAGATTCTGGCTGAAATCAGGCATAAAGCCCACGGCTGGGGTCCCCACCCCCTCAACCTCCTGTCAGTCTAGTTCACAGAATTTCTCCCGAGCCTGGCACACAGTAGGTGCTCATTAAATTTGTTAACTACATAGTGGAATAAATGTTCTAGTGCCTTCCTTGCTTCTCTGTGATGCTTTACATCCACTGGAAGTCACAGTAGCTCTAAGAATGAAGGGGCAGGAGGATGAGGAGGGAGAAGAGCAGGGGAAGGCACAGCCTGTGACCCACTTGCTCTGTTTCTGCAGCTGCTCGGCTGAGCCCAGGTTTGTCTAGCCTGGCTGGGTCACTTGGACTGTATTAAAGATGGAAAGTGTACAGAAGCTGCCTGGGCAGCACGTGATCACACTTTCTCCCTAAACAGAACCTCATGCATTCACAGCATGACTCTACTTTTTCTGCCAAAGCCCTGGCTGAGATGCCTCCCTTCCATAGGATGTGTGAGCATTACAATGGACCCATTCATGACATGAAAAAATTGCATGTGGCCAGCTTGCTACAACTCAAAAGGGCTTTCCTGCCATCACTGTCACTTTGAAGCGGCTGCCCAGCTCCAGCTATGTTTCCTAAGCTCACCTGGCATCTAGATGTCCTCAAGAGACTGGTCCTCACAGATGGGGTTGCGGCTGACGTGTAATCTGTAGACAGCCACATCAAGAGGACCCTTGTCTCATGTCTCACAGTGTGTGATACTGCACTCCTGTATCAAGCCATGGGGTCTATGTCCTCTCCCTTCCATCTGGGTGGACCGTGAGGCTTAGCAAACCAAGTCATAAAAGGCAGTACAGCCTCTGTCCTGTCCTATTGAGACACTCACCATGAGAACCCAGGAACCAGACAGCCCGGCAGCCACATAGAAATTTCAAGTGTACAAGCTCTGGCTACAGCATCAGCTGACATACCCATGGATGCTACACTGCAACAGAGGAAGTGAGGTGGCCAACAACTGCGGCCCTCAGCCTCCAAGCCATCCCAGGAGACACCACACGGAGCAGAAACAAGCTGTCCCCACCAAGCCCTGTCCAAATTGCAAGTTCAAAATGAATGTTGTCACTGTTGTGAGCCAGTAAGTTTGGGGTGATTTGCTGCACATCAGTAAAGAACTGGAACAGGAATACAGGTGGAGATGATGTGTGTCATTTCCAATACAGGGCATTTGAGAACTCGGGGATGCCTTGTCTATATGCTGTCTCTGCCCAAGGCCCTGGAGACAGCTGGACCACAAGGTGGGAGGAGCCAGGTGTCCTGACTGCCACACTGTTCAGTTCAGTTCAGTTCAGTAGCTCAGTCATGTCCGACTCTTTGCGACCCCATGAACTGCAGCATGCCAGGCCTCCCTGTCCATCACCAACTCCCAGAGTTCACCCAAACCCATGTCCATTGAGTCAGTGATGCCATCCAACCATCTCATCCTCTGTCGTCCCCTTCTTCTCCTGCCCTCAATCTTTCCCAGCATCAGGGTCTTTTCAAACGAGTCAGCTCTTCGCATCAGGTAGCCAAAGTATTGGAGTTTCAGCTTCAACATCAGTCCCTCCAATGAACACCCAGGGCTGATCTCCTTTAGGCTGGACTGGTTGGATCTCCTTGCAGTCCAAGGGACTCTCAAGAGTCTTCTCCAACACCACAGTTCAAAAGCATCAGTTCTTAGGCACTCAGCCTTCTTCACAGTCCAACTCTCACATCCATACATGACTACTGGAAAAACCATAGCCTTGACTAGACAGTCCTTTGTTGGCAAAGTAATGTCTCTGCTTTTGAATATGCTGTCTAGGTTGGTCATAACTTTCCTTCCAAGGAGTAAGCATCTTTTAATTTCATGGCTGCACTCACCATCTGCAGTGATTTTGGAGCCTAAAAAAATAAAGTCTGACACTGTTTCCATTGTTTCCCCATCTATTTCCCATGAAGTGATGGGACCAGATGCCATGATCTTCGTTTTCTGAATGTTGAGCTATAAGCCAACTTTTTCACTCTCCTCTTTCACTTACATCAAGAGGCTTTTTAGTTCCTCTTCACTTTCTGCCATAAGGGTGGTGTCATCCGCATATCTGAGGTTATTGATATTTCTCCTGGTAATCTTGATTCCAGCTTGTGCTTCTTCCAGTCCAGCGTTTCTCATGATGTACTCTGTATATAAGTTAAATAAGCAGGGTGACAATATACAACCTTGACATACTCCTTTTCCTGTTTGGAACCAGTCTGTAGTTCCATGTCCAGTTCTAATTGTTGCTTCCTGACCTGCATACAGATTTCTCAAGAGGCAGGTCAGGTAGTCTGGTATTCCCATCTCTTTCAGAATTTTCCACAGTTTATTGTGATCCACACAGTCAAAGGCTTTGGCATAGTCGAGAAAGCAGAAATAGATGTTTTTCTGGAACTCTCTTGCTTTTTCGGTGATCCAGCGGATGTTGGCAATTTGATCTCTGGTTCCTCTGCCATTTCCAAAACCAGCTTGAACATCTGGAAGTTCACAGTTCACGTATTGCTGAAGCCTGGCTTGGAGAATTTTGAGCATTACTTTACTATCGTGTGAGATGAGTACAATTGTGCGGTAGTTCCACACTGTGACATCACTCAAGTACCTGCATCAAACTGATCAGGAGACAGAAATAAATTGTTGTATGAAGACATAAGAGTTTAATCTACAATTATCCTAACTCATTGATTTCAGTTTTCCTAAGCTGTCCCAAATCTTCCACGCCTCTGTTTTCCCATTTGAGTAACACTGAGTGTTGTCACTTAGGTTTCTGTCCAGTTATCCGCACAACAATGCAGGAATCCTGTATATTATCAGAAGGGCAATACTGACAAACTTCAAATTTCCTGGGTGATGTTTAGGCAGAAGACAAGGGAAGGGCAGGACATCGCCATTTCTACTCCTCTTCCTCAACCAAGGGCAGCACCAGCCCCATATACGGAGGGAAAGAACCACTGTGCTCCATAGAAGGAAACCCACACAGGTCAGCAGAGTGGCTTTTCAAGCTCCATTTTGGAGGCATCCTTGGGTGGGTGAAGCTGAAAGTCACATGTGGCCCTTTAGGAATGAACCATATTGATGTCTTTGTCACAGTTCATTTTGCGGGGAGGAGATAGATCTTTGGGTAGATCTATCTTCCAGATAGATGTCCATGGGCTTTGGTGCCAGATAGAGGGCTAGGAAAATCAGGGGTTCAGAGCCTCACCTGCCCCCTCCCATAGTGTCCAACCCCTCCCCACAGGCTCAGGAATCCAAGTCAAACACTCATTTCTTACACTCTGTATTGACCGGTCTTCCTACTTCCTTGGTTCTGAAGACTCGTAGGCCACCAAGCCCTCCCAGATAACAATGCAATGTCCTATAACATCCCTCAACTTGGGAACAGAGAAGTAGAGAATACTGGCTGGTGTTTATGTACAAACAGGAGTCGGTGCTACAGGAGAAGGAGGATGGGCCTCTCAGCATTTTGGGATTCTGAGAGACCCCCAAAGACCTGACTCTCTGCCTAGTATTAAAATTCACTTCCTCACCTGAAACACATCTGGAAAAATTGGAGAAATTCTGTTGGGGACCTCAGATTGTGTCCCTGATACCATGCTTGGGGAGTCTTGATATTAACTGTGGTTTTCCAGGAGGTAACTTTTTGAATGTTCAGCATAAAACATCAGTGCCCCTGACCTGAGACATGACCCATGCATCCTCCAGGCACCCAGGGACCTGCCCCACAACCGCTTGCAGCTTCCTTCTCGATGGTATCTTCACCTCTATTACTTATAGCTGCTGAAGCCTTCTCCGTTTCATTTTTATTTTTTCAAAACTGCCCAGGGAGCAACTGGGAATCCAAACCAAGATGAAAAAGCTTTAGATGGAAAAGTGCAATAAAAATACTCTTGGTTCCTGTTTGCTTTTTGAATTCCAGTAAGAACTCACTTTATCAGTGAATTTCGAATCCCCAGACCTAACAACTCCCTAGTATGATATTTTGGGGTGCGATCACAAAGGAATGTGGGGTTCACTGTGTGTTGCCAGCCCTGGAAGAGAATACACACAATCACATGGCCTGTGGGAGAATTTTTGTTTTTTTTATGCTTCAGCAGGGACCCCCGGAGTGGAATTCTGCTTTTCACAGCTCATTGCTAAGTTGAGCAAACCTCTTCCTATGGGAACCTCAAGAATGTTAGAGATTCTCTCATCTAAAATGGTTCCAATCTTGGTTTAATCCCTTATCTCTTCACGAGCTGTTTTGGCTCAAGCTGTTTTGATTTCACAGAATGGCTGAGCCTCTGAGATCCCGGCTCCGGCCTCCTCTCTTCAGTGGGTCTCTTAGGGCCTCTAGGCTTAATGTCTTCAATGGAGATCTTGTGGGATAATGTTTCCAAATTTGTTTTCCAGAGCCTCAGCCCCTGGGAGCAGACTTGCCTGGGTTTTGTCAGTCTCTGCCGGGCTCCTCCTGCTTCCTTTCCAAGTCCTCTCCCCTCTCCCGCTCCCGCCTCCTCCACGGGCTGCTCTCTCCCTGTTGGCTGCCTTCTCACTGCTGACCTCGGATAAACATAAAGGCTTTTGCTGCCTGTGTTCACTGGAGAGACTCAGAGGTGCCAAAAGCCAATCGCCAGCTCTTGGCCTCCTGCGTCTTTCACCAGCTCCTCACAGATCTGGAGGTTTTAAAGGCTTTGTCAGTCCTCAAAACCTCTTTTCACCATTTCCTGACCGTTAATGTCCTTGCTAAAGGTGACCCCTGTGGACCAGACTCTCTGTCTTAGTCCTGGAGCCAGACTGGGCGTGTTTTCCTTCTGTGTGGAGCTGGGAGCAGAGGGTGAGCTCACTGAGACCCCAGTCTAGGAAAGACCATTCCTCACTTCTGGTGTGCTGGTCAGCCTAGAAAACACATAAGGATGGAGCAGGGGGTCTTTCTAGGTGGCCCACCCACCTCCAGTGCTGCCCCCTCTGCTACTGCAGACCCAGGTCCTGTTTTCTACTCTCTGGATTGCTGAACAAGTAGGAACATTGGCCAGAAGCAGATGGGGCTGAGAACTTTGACAAATCCAGATTCCCTAGCAAATCAGATAAGAGGAAGGTAACTCAGGGATGAAGTGCATTATGATCCAGGCCTAGTGCCACCCAGACATGCAGCTGGGTGATGACTTTATGCCATCAAGTTACAACCAGGTTTCAAATGTGAGCCTCCACACCCTGGCTGGTACACTTCTCCCCTAGAAGCATTGGTCTTGAAGTCATGCGGGAAAGGAAGGAGCCTTCTAGCAGTGTGTTTCCCAGAGGCAAATACTCATCCAGGTAACTGGACTCCATTTAGAAGCACTTAGAAAACGGGGATTGCAGCTGGAGAAGGTGAAGGTTCACAGACACAAACTCTGGGCTCAAGGAGGCCCCACTCTAATCAAAAAGACCAAATGGGGAGCCTGGGCTGCTCCCACGCCTGGCCCCCAGCCCCTTCCTCCCTGAGAATATCTGGGCTGGGCCCTCAGGTTGTGCATTCTTTAGACACCAAGGATCATCTTGATGGTCCTTCAGGGAAAGGGAGTCCTAGAGTAAACACAGAACATGGCGGGAGGAGCAAGAGGGACCAGCTCACCCACCCAAAAGGGAGGAGAGAAGAGTGCAGAGAACCAGGGGAGTTAAGTCATTCATTCATTCATCCAAGAAATACTTATGGAGGGCCCAGGAAGTGCCAGCCACTCTTCTGGGTGCTGGGACTATGGAGGTGCACAAAACAGAGAAACAATCCCTCTTCTCATGGAGATGATGGACCTTGATCTCTGAATTGGGCCCAGCCTGAGAGAGGCAAAGGGTGTTCTAAAGACAGAGCCACAATGCGAGACGAGAGAGGCTTAGCTGATGGATGAGGATGGACTCTCCTGACCAGGGATGGAGGGCAGGGTACCAGATGGAGGCTCCCAGAGGCCAGGGCATCTGCAGAAGAGACAGAGAAGGAATACTGGGAGGAAGAGGAGGAGGAACGGAGGGGACAGGGAGGTTAAGATGCAGGCCGCAGAACATGCTGTGGATGACGAGGTAGGGCTGTGACCACGGAAGATGCGTTGGACTGGAGTGAAGTTCATGGGGGGGCTGAGTGATCAGCCAGCAGGTGTCAAGAGTGACTGTCAGAGAAGTGAAATCCAGGGACCTGCCCATCACGGGAAAGGAAGTCCTACACCACTGCCTTGGGTTTGCATCTTCTGCCTGTAAAGGGGAAAATTTGTTATCAGCTGAATAAAACCAACCATTATTACCACTTCAAGCATTTGGGGTTTGTTTTCTTGCTCTTCGAAAGGAAGTAACCATGGGTAGGTATGTGTGTATCTCAGCTTCCCTCTGAATACCAAGCTGTTGCTGAGTTTACCTCACAAATTGCAATTCTTTCCTGTAACCAGTTTAGAATTGGCAGAAAGAAATTGCTGGAAAGTACCAGTTTATTCCCTGCTCCACTCCTCTACCTTAGGATGATGATTTTTTTGGTTAATATAGAAATTTCAGTCTTGATCTGAAATATCATACATATAAAATCCCCTGAAATAGACATGTTTGATCTTAGAGTTTGTTCTAAAAATAATACACTGATTAAGCTCTAGGCCCTTTCCTTGTGTGTTTGTCAAATTCTGGTTCTTATTTGCAATTTTGCATAATATAAAATGGTCACATAACTTTCTGTTGGTTTTTTTGGTTAGGCATTGCTTTGCCTTACTTTAAAAATTTGATTACTGTTTTCAGATATCTTAAATTCTTTAAGGGAGTTGTGTTATTTGGGTAGGTGAATAATTTTACTCAATAGGTCTCAATAGAATATCTGTACTCAAAAGTGTTGACAAAGATGGGTGCATTTGTCACCCGTGTCTCCCTAGAAACTTTCATTAGGAAAAGAAAGATAACAGAAGGAACAAACTTACAGTCACAACATTTGGTGCCAACATCTCTGCAGTTTCTGCCAAGGTCCCAGGACCCCTCTTTCAGCTGGCCCCCTTGTGTAGCAGCACACAGTGGAGGGCCTGAGTTGCACCTTGGGTCTGCTGGCTTGTAGGTGCCAAAGCCCTGGGTTCCTCAACGTTACACTGAAAACAGGACACTCTCTCCCTCCCCCAGCCTTTCCACCAGGCTGGGCCTATTCAAGGAGATCAAGGCCCATTATCTCCAAGAGAACAGGGGTTGTTTATCTGTTTTGTGCACCACCATCGTCCCAGCCCTCAGAAGAGTGGCTGGCACATCACTGGCTCCTTACAAATATTTATCAGATGAATGAATGAATGACTCAACTCCCCTGGCTCTCTGCACCCTTTTCTCCTCCATTCTGGGTGGGCAAGCTGACCCTTGCCTTTGCTCTATAGAGAGAACCATGTTCTGTGTTCTCTCAGAAGACTCCCCCCACCGACCCTGAGTGAATATCAGGATGATTCCTGGTGTCTAAATAACACCCAGAGATTCTCAGTGAGGAACGGGTTGAGGGCTGGGTGGGGGAGCAGCCCAGGCTCCCTTGCTGGTCTTCCTGATAAGAGTGGGGCTTTGCGGAGCCCAGGACTGTGTCTATGAGTGCTCACCGGCTGTGGCCACCATTTCATGAGTGCTTATGTCTAAGGGTCTGCGTGCATGTGTACAAAGTTGCTTCAGTCACGTCCAACTCTTTGCAACCCTATGGACTATAGCTCACTAGGCCCCTCTGTCCATGGGATTTTCCAGGCAAGGGGTGGGTTGCTATTTCCTTCTCCAGGGAATCTTCCTGACCCAGGGATTGAACCTGTGTCTCTTATCTCTCCTGCACTGGCAGATCAGTTCTTTACCACTAGCACCATCTGGGAAGCCTGTCTAAGGGTCTCAGTTCAGTTCAGTTCAGTTACTCAGTCGTGTCTGACACTTTGTGACCCCATGGACCGCAGCACGTCAGGCCTCCCTGTCCATCACCAACTCCCGGAGTTTACTAAGGGTCTAAGGGTCTGGCCCACAGCAAATGCTTATCAAGCACAGCTGATACAATGCGTATGACAATATTGACATCTATGGGTTTTTTACTCACCCCCCCACCCAGTGGCCCAGGAGCCTGCAACCTGTCCCCAAGTTCTGTTCACAACTTCTCCCAGACAGTAGGATTCACATTGTATGGGAACCAGCATTCTACCCTACAGACCGTGAGGCAATAGCATGCACATGGGAAACCAAATAATCTTGGGGAAATCTTGTCCCCATGATCTATATGATTTTCTGAAGAAAGAGCATATTTCGGAGAACAGAGCTTTGGGTTTGAAGCCTGGGACTGTGCTTTGAGATCTGTCTTTCCTAGTGTGTGACGTAGGGGGATTCACATAGCTTCCCTCAGTAGTCCCGTATCTACAAAGAGGATACTAGGAATAGCCATCTCCAGGGTTTTTATTTGAATCATGTATGAATATAAACAATAACCCCCAAAAGGATAAAATCAGAGCATAGTTGGATTTCCATCATTGGTTGCTAATTAAGCTGTGTATTCCTTCCCTTACCTGTCACTGTCTATCCCCGATCTTCCCTGGCCCACACACACACAGCCCCTTGGTCACTTCAGTGCATCTTCCAACAAAAGGAAATATAATAGATAGGCATTCTTATTTTAAATTTTTAATAAATTGTTTAATGGAAGTCATGGAAGGTTGTGTCTGCTTGGGTTGAAATGAGTCTGGGAGCTTGCTGCATCTCACTAAGTTCAGCATGCCCGCCCTGCAGTTTCCATGGAGAGAGCCTGCCTGCGGAGCACACCTGTCTCCTGTCATGTCGCATCGTCATCTTGTATTCACAGGTTTTCGCTTCAAAACACTTGCATCCTGCTATACTACATGACCCCCTCTCATGTGGAGGAGTTTGTGGCACACACTCGTTCAGCCGCAAGTCTATGCTCATGACTGCATCATCTCTGTGGCTTGGCACATAGACGCAAATAGCTTTGATGAGTTTCGGTCTCTTTGGATAGTAACAGTTGTGTCTGCCAAGGGAGGCTGGACTCGAGCTGAGACTAAACCAATTAGCAGCAAGAACACCCCTGCCCTTCCAGGCTGCTCCCTCATGGATGGTTGAATTTGCAGCATGAACAGTCCTCACAGGGGCTGTGCCCTGTATTACCTGGGACCCTCAAAGCCCCACCTGGCTGCTGCCTCCTCTGGACACAGCAGCCTCTGAGAGCCCTGGCCTGTCTAGGCTATACCTCCCATGTCTGCTGTGAACTACTTTCAATGTGAGGGGCTCTTCCCATTGTTTCAGAGATTCCATCACTGTTGAATAGCTTGCTCGCTCAGTCGTGTGTGACTCTTTGTGACGCTATGGACTGTAGCCCCCCGGGCTCCTCTGTGCATGGGGATTCTCCAGGCAAGAATACCGCAGTGGGTTGCCATGCCCTCCTCCAGGGGATCTTCTCGACCTAGGGATTGAACCCACATCTCTTTATATCTCCTGCGTTAGCAGGAGGGTTTTTACCACTAGTGCCGCTCAGGAAGCCCATCACTGTTGACTGCTGGCTTCTAATTGTAGTTTCAACCAGTAAAGCAAAGTCAGCTGTTTTTTTTAATATTATTTCAATTATGTAATATTCTTTAAACTCTGAAACCTACTGTATATGTAAAAGCCCCCAATTTCAACTCAAAGCTGAGCAGCTACACCAACTGTCGACTCCTTCTGGGGCAGGGTTGGGGGAGGGTGTAAGCCAGCAGATAGGCTGGAGGGGAAAGGCCTGCTGCTTTGCCACCTCCAGATCCTCTGAGCTGCCTGGGCCTCAGAGCTGGAGCTCTGAGCACAATCTAGAGATGACTGGTTATCTCTTGTTTATCTGTGATCATTGAGTGGAAAATATTACTGGGTGGTGAACTGGCACAGCTTCAACTTGAAATGACTAAGCCTGCGTGAGTCACAGATGCTGCCAGATTTCAGGCACCATCCCCAGGTTTGGGTTCTCAATACCTTGTTTAGGGTTCAGGCCTCAACCAGGTAGGTCTTGAAGGTTGCCTATCCCCACATCCTCCAGTAGGAAGGAGATGACCACCCTGAACACAGCATAGGCCTATGACAAATTTGATATCCTGGGAAAGTGAGATTTTGCCTCCTGTTCATCATTTGTGATAAAGACTTGTCATCCAATAAAGATGGGCGGCTTTGCCCCTTGGTCATAGCCAGACCTGAGTTTTGTCTGACGATGGGGGAGTTTATTCCTTTCCTCAGGCAGTCACTAAATCCCAACTCTGAAACCTCAGGAGATGTACCTTCAATCACCAGCAAATCATCTTTCTCCGCTTTTGTTTCCAAGGGGGCAGGATGGCTGCCGTGTGGGGCGTTCTCTTTGTAATTAGCTAAAAGGCTCTGTGTCTGCCTGTCACCTATAAATTCATGCCCACTATAACAGGCCAAGTAGAGAAATACTCAAGGCTAGGATTAGCCCATCAAGAACCAGAGCTGGGTCTTTACCATTAGTCACTGTCCTGACCAAGAAAGGAGACCCAGAATAAAAATCTGTGCATCACATAACATCAAGTAAGCAAAGCAAAGGAAACACACTGTCACAGCTAAGGCGAGCTGCTTCTGCACTGACGGATCCACTTTCTCTGCTGGAGGTGAGCTTGGTGCTGTAGGATCCGTGGAGGCACACGGGCCAGCCTGGTGGAGGGAATGGTAAAAGAGACCCTGAGTTGAATCTCACAGTTCAGTAGGATTTGGCTGTGAGGAGGGTGTGAGCTGACCATTCAGAGGGAGCTGGAAACGTAAAACTCAAGAGGAGACAGGAACTCCGAGCAGTTCAGAGGGAGGGCGGTGGACTAGGAATCCAGAGAGGAAGGCCGACTGGATGGAAGGGTGTGACTTGCAAGTGAGACGTGCAGGAAGGATTTGAAGCAGAGGAACAACACGATCAGAAGCGCAGCTTATGGAGCTCACCCTGGTGGAGGAGTCTCAGGAGGGAAGAGAGGCAGCAGGAGAGCCAGGAATGAAGGGTGTTACCTTGGCACCTGGGCAGCAGAGGGAGACAGAACGGAAGAACAGAGAGATGACCAGTGAGATGCGGGGGTCATTGAGGTGATGGGCGGGAGGGTGCATTGGCCTCAAAGACTTCTGGCTTCGGCATCTGAAGAACATCAGGCCATTCATGGAGAAGCAGCCCACGGCGGGGAGCAGGTGGGTACGATGGGGTCGGAGGGAGGATGGAGTGATGCCAAGCTCCACCAGAGGCGTGTTGCCCTGGAAGCTCCCAGTCCTTGGCTTCTGGTCATGTGCTGTGGTCAGGCACGTGATGCAGTTCCATGTGTTTCGGTAGTTGTGACACCCTCTGTGCCCCTGTGGAGCCCCTTACCTGAGGGCACATAGAAGAACTGGGAAAAGAAACAGCTCTTGTTGTTATAGTAGCTTAGTCACTGTCGCGTCTGACTCTTATGATCCCATAAACTGTAGCCAAACTCCTCTGTCCATAGGATTTCCCAGGCAAGAATACTGGAGCCAGTTGCCTCCAGTATTCTTGACCTCCCTCCTCAGTATTTTCTTGACCTTCCCAACTCAGGGATTGAACTTGCATCTCCTGCATTGTCAGGTGGATTCTTTACCACTGACCCACCAGGGAAGCCCATCAGCTCTTAGTATTTCCTGAATCACATCAACGCAAAGGAAAATGTGAACGCAAAGCACACTGTGAAAATGCTATATGCTACATGAGACTGAAAAGGCAACAACCTTCTTAATCCTAATCTAAAAAAACTATAATCATTTTTGTTCCATGAAGCAAAAACTTAAGGCCTGTTATAAATTCTGAAACAGCTGACTGGTGGTAATCAATTTTTGCTACATTAGTAAAAGCATCAAGATCTAGGTAGCCAACCAATAAATAATTAATAGTGCCTACTATGTGGAAAGGCATCTAGGAGATGCAAAGATGTGTGTGATAGACCACATCCTCAAAGAATTTGTAATTTTAATGGGCGTTCATGAATACAAATAGCTATAGTTAAAGGTGTATATTTCACAAGAACTGCTAGTCAACTGTCAGCAGATGGAGGGATTAGCTCTGACAGGGGTGGTGAGAAACCATGAGGGGAATTAATAGGACTAAGTTCACTGGGGTTGAGGTGCTTTACGGACCTTTGAGCATGAGTAGGATTTCATTCTAAGTGCGACAAAGGGGCTTTCTGCCTCCATGAAAGAAAAAGGTCACTATCAAGTATCAAGTATATACATTAGGTCAAACCACATGAAACAGCCATTTTTACAGGTTAAAACATGGTTGAGGGGGTTCGCTGGTGACTAGGTGGTAGAGAATCTGCTTGGCATTGCAGATTTGGGTTTGATCCCTGGTCCAGGAAGATCCCACGTGCCATGGAGCAACTAAGCCTGTGCACCAAAACTATTGAGTCTGTGTTCTGGAGCTCGGGAGCAGCAACTATTGAAGTCCATGTGCCCTAGAGCCTGAGCTTTCCAACAAGGGAGGTCTCTGCAATGAGAAGTTCGCATATTGCAACTAGAGAGTAGCCCCCACTTGCCACAACTAGAGAAAAGCCAGAGCAGTAATGAAGACCTAGCACATCCAAAAATAAAAATTATAAATAAATAAAATCTAGTTTTAAAAAAACAGTTGAATATTGGCAATCTCATGGAGCTCAATATTATCATACTGTTTGAACGGAGGCCTCAGTTCCAAAAATCTCTAACACTAGTTCTGGATCCTGAAGCCTGCTGACGAGGCTTTGCCTAGTGAGGTTCCAGCATCCTCTCGTCCTTCATATCCTGAGGGAGGCATTCCCAGGAGCCCACTTATTTCACTGGAACAAATTCACTGGAGGCCTACAGACAATTTGGAAAGTTCACTGGTGGCATCTACCAGACTCTTGTGGACAATAAAGGATAATCAATACAATTAGGTCATAATCCTGATGGCAAATGTCCCTGGCAGGTCTTGCATCTGAAATTCTTACTAAAACCAAGGCTCTTAAGTTTCAACAGCTTCTAAGAAATCCACATTAATTCCCTGTTCAATCTTTTGTGCGGGAGATTAATCATGAGAACATCACCATCGTCCCAACTCTACTCTGCTAAAACTTGCCCAGGGTTGAAGAATTTGAGCTCAGACCTGCATCCGCAGGAGGGTCCTCTAAGGCCAGGCTGAGTCAGGCTTTTTGAATCACCCGTGCTTTTTGGAGCCAACTGATTTGATGTGGTCCACTGATGGGAACGCAATGATTCCCGGAAGTTGAGGTCATGAACTGGAGCATATTTTTAAAACTGTATTAGAAAACCATTTCAACATCCGGGTGGAGTTGAGAAAAACAACTTTTCTGATAAATAATTGAAGTAGTTACATTTAGGCCCTGCCCAGGATTGTGGATTCAACTACAGAATGAAGATGAAATTATTGTGCACAGCTCATTTAAATTCACCGCTCAGATGGCCTTGTTTCTTTCTTTTTTTTTTTTAAAGAGACAGTGTCCTTCTGGAATGAGAAAGAAAATTACTCTGAGAAACTCAAAAGATCCCACAAACATTTTCAGACGTTACTTCATTGGCCCCGTAGCCCTTTCATGGCTCCTGTTTGGCTTTGTTCGGAAGCCGAGGTAAAGCGCAGAGTTGAGCCAAGTCACCCCAGCACTGGCCGAGATGTACCTCAAAGTGGTTGCTGCACAGTGTGGTCGTGACAAAGAGAAAACACTGCCTCAGCAGCTTGGATTAGCCACTGCATTCCTTCTGTGAGCAAGAGAGAAAAAGGAAAATACAATTAGAGCTGATTTTAGTGGTTGGACAGCTTGGTGAATGGAGCCCGGGGTTCGTGGGGGCCCCCAGCCGCAACCCCATGTGGGCTGGAAGGACAGTTGGGCCTTGGGTCAACACGTCAACAAGATCAGTCCGAGGTTCTGTTCCCAAGCCATGTTCCAGCTTCCTGCTTCTACTCACAAAGACACGAATCCCAAGGGGGCGAAGGCCTCTTCCAAGGTCATAAAGAGTTGGTGGCTTGCCAGTTCTCTTGGTTCCAAAGGACTGGGTAAGGGGTGAGGGGGAAATTGAGTGGGTAGGGGAAGGAAGAGAAAAGGGGAAGAATGGAGACAGAGGGACAGAAGGAGAAGATGATGTGTTGGGAGAGGAGATGTTTTCATGTCCCTGGCAGTGGCCTGTGGCCTGCTGACCACCTGTGGGAACAAGCACCGTGGGAGGTAGCTCAGGACCCCCGGGAAGCAGGGACCTTGGTGCTGCCCCTGCAGGAATGGAAACACCAGGAACTGAGTGCCACCCCGCCCCAGGCCTGTGTGCACGGTACCTCCTGCAAGAAAAGTGCGGGGCTGGCTTTATAAATGACTGAACGCCTCTGATCCATGTCCGCTACCACAGCCAGGACTGCATGGGGCCCAGCCCTCCCTGCAACCACACACACCCTCTCATGGACACGTGTGTCACAAATGCCCACAGGGCCCCCTGGGTAGAGGAGCCCTGAGCCGGCAAAGCAGGGGGTTGTTGATCCTGGTCAACAAGGCAGCTGGGAGGGCAGTGACATCATCTTCTCCAACACCCTGGCCCCACACGTCTGTGACTTCCTGGGACTGAGTGCGGTTTTAGAGGGAAAGGACAGTGTTTTGTTTCATATGTTTTTCAGTTGAGTGGCAGGTGGTGAAGGTTTTTTGGCCTGAACAGACCTGAAGGAATGGTAGGCCCATCCTGAGCTTTATGAGAGAGGGCTGGCAGCACTAGTGGAGGACCCCCGTGGGTGACGGATGAGGGGCCTCCAGGACCTGCAGGCAGCATGAAGCAGCAGAAGCAGCAGAGCCTCTGGCATCACGCTGCCCCCCACCCTTTGGAGTCACAGCAGCACTTCTGCAGGCCTGAGAGACTTGAGGTTCACATGTACCTGATTGCAAAAGGGAAGTCCTCTGGGTGGGCATCGTGATGCAGAGGGCCCTGCAAGGACATATTCGGTATTGCTTCGCTTATTAATTGTTTTTCCTAGTAGTTAGTCATTCAGTTGTATCCACCTCTTTGCGGACCCGTGGATGATAGCCTGCCAGGCTCCTCTGTCCATAGGATTCCCCAGGACAGAGGAATTCTGGAGTGGGTTGCCATTTCCTTCTCCAGGGGATCTTCCTGATCCAGGCACTGAAGCCCAGTTTCCTGCACTGCAGGCAGATCTTTACTGTCTGAGCCACCAGGGAAGCCCTAAGTGACTCCCAAATAGGCCATGCTGTCCTAATGTAGAGGGTCCCCTGATTGATGTCTCTTCTCTCTGGGGCTTCAGGGAGCTGTGTTGACAGCCCAGCTCCCCTCTGGGCTGAAGTACATCAGAGATCTGGGCACGGGTTAAAACGAGGGCAAGAGACAGAACAGGAAGTCTGCACGCGCCTGGCAGGCAGGAAACAGGAGCTTATCTTCTGTTCCTCCTGCCGCCCAGGGCAGGAGCCACACGGAGGATGCGACAACCCAGATTGGTGGCTAGTTGGTGGGAAGAAAGGGTGAGCAGAATGGGCGTGTTTCCTGGACACCTGTCTTGTACGCAGGGAAGGCCCTGCTGGTCACTACACCCTATCTGCCTCCCTTTCACAAAAGATGCACTGATCCCACTCTTGCCCCCACTGTAAATTCTGAACTGACTTCTAAGGATGTGTCAGATCTCAAAAAGAGAGAAAGTGGGCTTGGCTAAAGGAAGCTCCGCCATGCTCTCCTTTCATAGAACAAGCAGGAAGTGGAGTCAGAGACACAGTGTTTAGAAATAGATCAAGCAAAGGGAATGGCCTGGAAAATCACCTTCCATTTGCCTTCAGAGGCTATTAAGCATGAAAGGAAATTCCCAAAGGAAGTGAGGTATCTGTCCCTACCCATCTCTGCAGACAACCTAGATGCTCAGTGCTCTGGAATGATTCAGGTGGGTGGCCCCTGCGAGGGCAGGGAAAGAAAGAGGCCACCGCACACGCTTCCTCCACCCATGGGCGGGCACCCCTCAGCCCTGAGTTTTGTTGTTCCAGCCAGACTTTATCAGGACAGAGACTGTATTGGAGCATCATTTTTCATGTACTAGAAGTAACTTCATCAGCGTTACCAGAATCTTCCTGGTACTTTGAAAATAATGTCCCAGCTTCTCCACACTTTGCAGGAACGAATGATATGAAGGAAGAGGTGCCTGCCCGTTAGGCCACCACCTGGATTGTGATATTTATGCCAAATGTTCCTCCGCAGCCCTGAATATCCCAGCTCCATTTTTGGGGCTCAGCATCTTGCCTGTTCATCTTACTTTGTCTCCAAGCTCTGATGACTGGGCAGTGCACCTATTAATCTTAAATGAAATCGAGTCTCCGCCACTTCCATTTGAAAAAGAAATTGCTTTGCCTATCCCATTTGATTCCACAGCATAAAATATGTATGATTCCTCTGGCCCCTCCACTCCCCTGGCTCCCATCGATTCTTTCAGTAGCACTGAGCACTCACTGGAGGGAAGTACTTCCTGTCCATCAGGGATGAGCCCAGGATGACAGCATCCCCAGGGGCCAGCTGCTCCTTGTCCACTGGGTCTGCAGCGAAGCTCCTGCTGCTCCCACTGGGGGCTCTTGAGGGTTTCCAGGCCACTCTGCAGATCGCTGTCCCTGGGGCTCTGGGTCCTGATTTCGCTTCTTATTTTGTACACCTGCTACACACAAACACTACAGACATCTTCTGTGACTTCCTAAAGAACCCACCTGCCAATGCAGGAGACACAAGAGACTTGAGTTCCATCTTTGGGTCAGGAAGATCCCCTGGAGAAGGGCATGACAACCCACTCCAGTATTCTTGCCTGGAGAATCTCAGGGACATGGTGGGCTACAATCCATTGGGTCGCAAAAGAGTTGGGCATGACTGAAGCGACTTGGTACACATACACATACATACTCTGTGACTCCAGGGACTGAGTCAGGGCAACTGGGGGTGTGGCTGTTGAACCACGAGGGCTGGGATCACTAAGCCACTTGGCTGACCCCAGGGTGGTGGGTTCTTCCACAAGAGAAAGCACCCACAGCACCCACATTGCGGTTCTTGAGTCTTCCTCCTGCCTTTCATAAGTAACTCCTGCTGGTCTTTGTACATTACTCCTGACTTCACTATATGTCAACACATAGTAGGTGTTCAATAAACCCTGAATGTGTGGGTTTATGCTCAGCATCCTCCATGTTCTATTTTTGCATCTTCCTAGCATCCCAAGTGTTTTCCCTGAGAAAGAACACCTCTCTATCCTCCCCTAGCCAACACCATCAAAACATACCTGTCAGGTATCCCAAACTGTTGAACTCCTGCACTTTGCCAACTGTGTACTTAATTGCTGTGCAGTGGTTCAAAACAAGAGTTTTGGAGTAAAGCAGACTTGGGTTCAAATCCTTGCTCTTAAAATATATCCAAGGAACCTGGGACAAGCTATGTAACCCTCTGAGCCCTTATCTAGGAAGCAAGGATAACAATAGTGACTGATCCAAGTTGTCACTCATATAGCAGAGATTTTATGAGATGTTGCAAGAAAAGAGGTCAGCCAAGCACATCCTACATGCCCAGGACATGTTGATTATTACAGCCACTGCTTTCTTGAGTTAATCCATGTAACCAGGGGACATTTGACCTTTACTGAACATCCCATAGGCTAACTGTGCCACAAGACTATGGGGACAGCACATAAGTTAGTGGTGAACATTTTATTCAGCCAGAGGGAGAGATTTGAGGGTAAGTGATACTCTGGACAGACACCTCTCAACCCCAGCAATGGAGTGTTAACCTCTTCCTGTCCTGACTGAGGAAAGCAAAAACCAGAAGCCCTGATACTGGGCTGAAAGGTAAACTGAGTTTGTCCAGCTCCTCCCTGTGGCAAGAAGGCAGGATGGGGAAGAGATAGAACAAATCGAAATCTGATTCTGAGCCAGTGGGGCCCATGTCAGTCATGAAGTTATTTTAAGTGGTGGCAACAGGAGTCGGGTTGGAGGTGGCTTTGTTGTATTCTCTGCCCTGAGAAAAGCTGGAGAACATAAAAGAAATAGTTAAAAGTCACTCTGCCTAATCTGGTATATTCCCCCGAAAGCTCACCAACAAGGCTCTCATTTGCTGTACAAATGTCTACCGAGCTGAGATGGAGCCCTTCCCGGGGGGAACCCTGAGAGAGGCATTAGCTGTGCCCCTCGCCAATGTGAAACTTCTGGGTCCTCTGGGAAAGGGCTCAGCAAACAGAGTTGTTTAATGCAGCTTCATTTGCCCAAACAGTGTCAGCATGTTACTGCTTTAGAATGCATTCTGCAGGGCCAGGCTGGCACTTTCTCCATCTGTTTACATTTAGAATGGGACTCGCTGCCAAAGATTCGAGTTCCCTGGATTGTGGAATCCAGAAAGCACAAGCCAAAGGCTAGAAATAAAAACAAATTGAAAAACTACTCGTAGCTTAGTTGGATTCACAAGGACCAGGAATTTTCCCTTAGAGCATTCAGTCCTAGAGAGGAGGGTCTTCGTGGTAGAAAACCTGAGTGGGCTTCACCAGGTTCCCTCCCCAAGTTTACTCCACCGCCATTGGCCCAGGGACTCCTTCAGGTTGGCCAGGATGTGTTGAATTCTTAGTTATCCCAGCCTGGTGTCTGGGCTTAAGAAACACTGATAGGTGGAGTGAAAAAACGGATTACAGTCAGTTCTTTATGATGGTTTTCAAACATGGCTACAAATTCTTTGACAGTCCTCCATTGAGAAGTAACATCAGTGCTCCCTCCCCTTGAATCTGGATGGGATTCTGACTGTTTCCACAGTCCTAGTTAAGCAGAAATGACACATGTGATTTCAAAGCCAAGCAGCTTTTGCCTTTGTTCCTAGAGCCACATGTGAGATGTCCAGCCACCCTGAGGCTGCCATGTTGGAGAAGCCGATGCAGTGACCACCTGAAGACATCTCAGCTGGACCTTGAGAGAGACGCACAACCTGGCCCTAGACATCAGACATGTGACTGAAGACACCAGCTGAGGGTCCCAGGATCATGTAAGTTCCTTCCAGACTTCTGAATCTTCCCCACAGTAGAGCAGACCCAAACCACTCTACGCCCTGTCTGAATCCCTGACCCACAGAAGCCAAAAGCATCATAAAACTGTGCTTGCTTGTTTCACACCATGAGGTTTTAGGGTATTTTGTGCATGGCAGTAGATGAACATAACATTCTTCAAGACACAAGGCAGGAGGCTCGTGCTACACCATCCCTTCCCAGTTGGCAAAAATCCCCACAGTCAGGAAGTTGATTTTAAGAAAACTTAAATGGCCTCTTCAAAATGAAGCCCATAACTTCTTTATTTGACGTCCAAAGAGATGGGTAACAGCTGGTTTCCACTCACACTCTATCATAGGACTTTATATCCTTGAAGATATTAAGAAGCTTTTCAGGTTTTTCCTCTTTGGGTCAAATGCTCTGAAATTTTTGCAGATCCTTTCATCTTTCTTCATTTTACCTTGTATCTGTCATCCTCTGAAAACAGATGCCAACAGCTTTTTTAAAGAGATGGAGAACACCATCGTGAAATGAGAGACTTTGATCAAAATGACAATCCTTTTGGCATTTAAGGCACTTTATAACATACAAACCATTTTCACCTGTAGAATCCCCAGATTCCCATAACCACCCCTTGACATGAATGAGATGGACATTTATTCCTACTTCTTAAAGTTAGGCTCCTTTCTCAGATTCATACTTGCTGAGATGAGAATAGAAAACAAACCTCCTTAAGTTGCAAGTCTATGAATAAAGACAGGAAATGAAAAGAAGACGATCTTCTGCAGTGCTTAAATAGCAGATTATTTTCTCTTTAAATTTCATTGATTATAATTTTGTCTTTTCAATAAACAAAATCAGAACATTTAAAAAAAGAAATTCTAGGTCTTTATAAAGTGTTTGAACAGTGTTGACCTATTTTGAACTAAGTCATTTTTAAACATGGGCTTCTCTGGTGGCTGAGTGGTAAAGAATCCATCTGCCAATGCAGGAGACACAGGTTCAATCTCTGGGTTGTGAAGATTCCCTGAAGGAGGGCATGGCAACCCAATCCAGTGTTCTTGCCTGGGAAATCCCATGGACAGAGGAACTTGGCAGGCTACAGTCCATGGGGTTGACTTAGCATGCATGCATGCATTTTAAACATAAATAACTCAAATTGTGGGCACAACAGAAAATTACATAGTAAATGATCTTCTCATTGCTGTCATTGATTTTCATTTTTATAGTTCTAGAAAAATGGTTGAAAATGGGTTATGATCAGAATTAGAAATATATTGCATACCACTGGAGTAGCCAAAAAAAAATGTACATGTATTTGTCCAGTTACCAATTGCCAATGTATTCTATTACATAGATAACGTTAAGTATTAGGCCATGGAGAAGCAGCAGGATTTCATGGGTTCCGTGTGACATCTGACATCTCCATCAACAAGGCACTTGAGTGAAATTCCCACTGTATCTAGTCCTATGCTCGCAATAGAATGTAGCAAGCAAGTCAGGACATAATGACCTATGCCCCATGAAGTCGATTATGTGTTCATGCTTACTCTCAAGGTCAGACCTTTTGGAAGCAACAGCTAGACAGGCTGTGTATGTCTATGTCCTGAATAGGGCAAAAGGAGGAGGAAGGTGTTAGTGATCAGAGAGAGGAGGGGTGAAGATGGAACAGAAGGTGGATGAAGCCACTTGTTATTCCTACTTAGTGACGTAAGGCTACATTCTCAGGATCACATCTAGAAAACAGGGTGAAGAGACCCAGTGGGACACTGTGCCATGTTGAGATGGCAACAATCACATGGTTCTCCATGGTGCCCCTCAGACAGACCCAAGGAAACCTGATTCAAATCTCTGCTGGAGGGCTGGCAGGGAGATCAGAATCAGTATGTCTATCAAGTCTTCCAGGCAATGCTGAGCCACACAGAAATGAGTGGCTTGCCTGTCATCAACAACTCAAAAAAAAAAAAAAAAAAAATTCAACAGTAACAAAAAGTAATGTGAGTCTCAGAGAGGTTCTGCTCAAGGGCAACTAAAATAGTTGCACTTGAACCTCTGACTCCGGAAGCAGAGTCTTTTCTTCATCACCTCAACCTGAGGGCAAGTCTTTGCACTTCCCTGAACCTCAGCGTCCTTGTGTATAAAGTGAGCTAGCCAGTTGGACTACATCAGCCTTGAGAGCTCTTTCATGTCTGATGTTTGGCGATGTCTTGAATGAAACAGTTGGCCACATCCAAGTCACCGGGAATCAAGCTGCCATTTTGGATCAGAGAAACTTGTTCAGACTTTGGGCCAAATGGTCTTCTAGTGGTCTCTGAAGCCCCCAAGAGGGAGGACTAAGCCTATGGCCCACATATATCGAGATCTAGTTGAGTTCTAGTTGGCATTGTATCCAACGGATCTTGCAAAAGTGATTGCCACCAGCAACCCAGGTGCAACGGAAAGGATGTGGGTACAAACCCTTCAGACTTGGGTGTGTCGCTTTAGACCAGGTCAGAGCAATCAAAGCATCAGGCTCTCCTCCACCCTTTCCGACTGCCCTGAGACTGGCACAGTGCTTAGTAAGAGCGAAAGTAACACTTGACTATCTGAGGGCCAACAGTCTTTTCTAGGTGGTTGAAAAATGTGCCAGACAGAGCTGCCACCAGAGAGAGAAACTTCATAGCCCAAAACAGAAACTTCTGCTACCTGGGGTGCCAGCATCCAGGCCTGGCCCTGTGTTCCACTGGACCACGTTGCAACAAGTGATAAGTGTACATTTACCGGCAAGGTTTGACTACAAATCCTTATTTTAATCTGTCATTCCGAAATACGTAACGGCACTTACTTAGGCCAGAAAGCCTTCTTTTGCCTAACCGTGCTTTAGAGATAAATTGGCAACGAGAGGAGCCTGCGCTGGTGGGCACTGTTTGTCAGCTGATTCCATTTATCAATATATCAGTGCCATTCTGCAAGAAATAGTCTCCACTTTAGAGATGACACTTCGTACATAAGAGGGAAGCTTTCAGTCTTAATCGGCTGCCAGCCTATTACATAAGAGAATGTGTCACCCAGCCTCAAATAAAGCAGAAAGGCTGCGTATTTGGGTGACACCAAAGCCAACATGTGCTTAGCCAAAAAGTGATTCAATGCCTCCAGAATGTGGCTTTGCAGAATGAGAGTCTGTAGGAGTCAGGGGTCGAAAGTGGGAGAGTGCGAGAGAGAGAGCTGACAGCTTCCTAGCTCTGGGCAAGCTGTTCTCAGTTACATAAGAGCAGGGAGGAGACCCTGAAGGATGAAAACTCTCTTACCCTTAATCGCGCGAATCAGTTGCACTCTTTGACTTGACTATATGTGTCTGTTTCCCATCCCCTTCTGACTCCTTCCTTGGGCTGCAGAATGGGCTTAATTAGCTGGTTTGGTCATCAGTTATCAACTGTAACTGAGATAAATGGCAGTTAGGGGGTGGTGGGGAAAGGGGTCCCATCTGTAAAGTCTCAGTGACTCTCCAAACCAGACAATTAATCAAGAGCAAAGGAAGCCAGACTTCCCTGGTGGTCCAGAGGCTAAGGCTTCATGCCCCTGACGCAGGGGGCCTGAGTTCAATCCCTGGTCGGGGAATACCATGTGCCACAACTAAAACTAAGACCTGGTGCAGCCAACTAAATACAAATAAATATTTTCTTTAGAAAAAAAAAAGAGCAAAGGAAGACCATGGGTGGTTTTCATTCAAAGACAGCAAGGCAGTCTTTCTGAGAATGCCTCAGCATAATGCAGAAACCCTGAGGTATTTTCTAGGTCTGTCTGGCTCTGGACTGAACGACTTATGCCATGTATTAATAGTCTCTCTGGATCTATCTTTTGAAAAGCGAGGCTAATACATGTCTTCTGCAGAAAAGTACTGGTGAGGAATAATAATGAATTATTAAGAAGCCCTTTCCAGTATCAAAGTGGTGATGTAGCAATAATGAGCTTTGACCAGAAGCCATCTGTTTCGTGGGGTAGATGCTTTAATTGCTCCTGTTCGTCATTAAACTGGCGCTGGAGTTGCAGGAGGGCCGAGGTGAGAGCTTAGGTGGTCTTGTGAGGCGGTCGAGCGTGGTCTTTTGCAGACGTGCAACACTGCCCTCTATCGGCAACAGGCGTATTCACACGCCTCTGAAGCCGACCAGCCCTTCATCCACAGCTGGGCGGCTGTCCCTCGCAGCGGAGGTCGAAGGACGTGGGGGGGAGGGGGGGGCTGGTGTGCAATCTCCCGTGACCAGCCCACGGCAGCGGAAGGCTCCTGCTTCACAGAGTGTGGTGCGTGTCCATTAGAAAGCTGCTGAGCAGAAGTCTTATTCCTTGGGTTTTAAAGAGCCCCATTTCTCAGTATTTGACATCAATGGGACATTTAGCAAATGGAGTGCCAGATGGAGTTCCTGGCTCTATTTTCTGTAAGACACTTGAGAGTCAGAACCCTCTGGATGTTTACATTCGGTGGGCTTGCTCCCGGGAGGGCTGGCCATGGCTCAGTGGACGCTGGGCATTCTGCAGCGGCCTGCCGAATCAGGGGAGGTCTAGGGTGCCTATGATGCTGTGGAGAAAAGCGTGGTCATTATTGACTCCAACATGCAGACGCTTATTTCTCTTACAGTGCCTGACTTTCTGCAAGCCACCGCAAAAAGGCAAATGATAATTGATTACCACCTTCATAAGCCTCCAAAAGGGCCAGCATCAGTGCCCCCATTTCACAGATCAGAAAATTGAGGCTCAGGATGGAGAAGGACTTGCCTTCAGTTCATGGTACATGTGATCAGAACCACACAAACACAGGAAAGTGATTACATTTCAGGCTTCTCTTGAAGCTCAGCAGTGCTCTCCCACCCCCGCTTTATACATGACCACGTGTTCATGTAGAAATTATCTTGGTGATTTGGTGTTAATCATAATTCACAGTCATGTGAATCACAGCCCAGGATTATAGTCCTTTGAAATTGCTTTATTAATCACTGTATTTGTGAAGGCTTAGAGAAAAATCTCAGTGGTGATATTCTGAGAGCCTTTGATAAGCTCAAAGTTGTCTTGTAATTATAGCAAAGAGACTGAGTCCATCAACAACGATTCTCTGAGAATGAACGTCTGGATTTCTTCTTTCCCTGCTGTTGCCAGGGTCTGTATTCAGGCTGGTAGATGTCAGGTAGCTGTATTAAACTGGTATGATACTGCATGGCTATGGTTCTTTGTCCTTTGCAGCGACTATTTAAAATTCTAGAACCATGATTCATCCCAGAGGAGTTTTCACTCATATTGTACAATGACCAGAAACAGTTTGGAACTCAGAGTGTTGTGAAGCGGGCATGGCCCTGTCCTTCTGAAGTTTGCATGCTGCTATTTTTACAGATGTTCTCCTGGGCTCCCACCTTAATTCAGGTCAGGAGAGTTACTGGGAAATGAGACTGCATTTCCTCTGTGTCCCCTCTCCCTGCACGGTTGACTTCAAGAGCAGATATGCTCTGCCGGCCGATGCCTGAGTTGTTTACCACCTCAACCCAAAGATGCATTTTCGTTACCTGTCTTTGCTGGCTCAAGAAAAAGGGCTGCCTCATAAATATTTGGGGAGTTGATCTATATTTCTGGGGCATCTTACTTTTGCCTAGACTGAGACAGCGATACTTCCTTCTTTAAGGAAATGCTAAATCAGCCTCAGGCTGCTCTTACAGAAGGATCTGTGACGTGTGTTTCCGCTTAAGATAATTTCTCACCATGCCACACAAACTAAACCGCCCTTCTTTTGTTCCAAAACAAAAACCTTTACCCCACATGACTCTTTCAACAACAACAAAAAAGAACATTTTCACTTTTTCAAGTAAAATTGATAATAATAATAATAATAAATCTTCCATTTATATTTGTTAAGCTTCCCTGGGCTCCCCTATATTAAACTAAGTGAGTGTAGTTTCAACAGATGTTAGCTTCAGAAGGAGTTTTAGAAAGAATCTGTTTCAACCTTCAGGTTAACATGGAAATCCATTCTCTTCATAAATACTTGCATGATCCATGCATCCTGTCTTTAAAAGATTGTCCATTTCATTTCTGAAAAAACTCTATTAAAGCCTAATCCACAGGAAAGGGCTTTCTTTCACTGGACTTACATCTTATATGGGTTACTTACACATATATTCACAAGAAAAAGGAGAGTAACCTACAAGACTCAAGAATAGGCCGTTTCTGTGAAATGATGGCACAAGGAACAAAAGTTGATAGATTTGATCAACCTTATTAATTGTGAAAAGAGAAGTCTCACAGAAGGAGCCTTGGCAGACCCCCAAACTGATCCTTTCTGTGCTTGGTGATAGGTCTAGAGACAGTCGTGGAATGTGGAATTTTGGTCCAACTCGAGCACAGAATAACGTGAGCACACACCCAAGTTAAGTGAATCTCTAGTGAATAGGTCCGTGCAGTCTCCAAAAACCAAGCACAGGACTGTAATGAAAGGAAGTGTTGACAGACAAGTTATAACACACAGCCAGCCAATTTCTGAACACAGTGTTTTGGCTGACTAGCCCTGGACATGGGAAGAATTATGTTACTCAATTTACAACTTACTAAAGAAGCAGAGAAGCCGTTGATACAGATGGCTGGTTCTATATCAAAGAAGACCAGGAGAGGTGATATTACAGAGCTTCTATTGAGCCAACTGTCAGGCAGTACTTAACTCACTTTTACCCATACCTAATCATTAGACAAGAATGAATTTTCAAAAGGTAGGAAAAAAAACTAAAAGCCTGCAGTATTCTTGGTAAGTCAAGACGTTGCTCTCTTGTTATCTGCAAAAGCTTAGACATGCTGATAGAATCTGTTTCTTTCCTTAGGCATGGCAGTAATGAATTTTTCACACGGTGCATGTATCTCGCAGTCAGTTGCCTACGACAGCCAGGATGCAATGCCTCTGTGTGGGGAGGGGGCTGAATTGAAAATATATGATCATGTTTTATGCTGGTAGATGAAATCTTCCCCCCAAATACAACATAAAAACTACTACTGATTCACCAGAAGCAGCACACGGTTCCTTATGTACAGTTGATGGGCATTTTTAACTGTCAGCCCCAAAAATAGGCCTCAGCAATGTTAAGCAGGAGAAGAAAAGAGCCATCCCACGCTGCAGAAAGAGCCAAAAGACCCATAGTGTAGTCATGAGTTATGCCCGATTTTGGTAATCTTGCAGAGGCCTAATTTGCCTTGTCTACAGAAAGGGGAAACCTGGATTTCCCCAAGATTTGTTCAGCCCTTACGGTCTGTGATTTTATCTTCTTGGATGAATAACTACAGCACCTAGCAGCGCGAAACAAAAGCCATCAAAAACCTTCATAAGCCTTAGGTCCATAAGAGGGCTTCTGGATAATGTATTTCGGAAGACGAATAGGCTCTTAGTCCCCTCACTGCCACGTGGGTGTGAATTAATCACCCCACCACTGAGTCATCTCTGACCTTAGAGAGACTTAAATTTCTTTCACTCTTATCCCTTTGTAAGTGGTGATAACCTGTCTAACCAACTCCTTACCAATCAGATCTGACTCGTAAGAATTAATTAATCTTACATTCTATTCTATGGAAGTAAACATTCTAAAAAGGTAACAAATGTGTGTGTGTGTTTTTAATTCTTTTACATTTTTGGGGGGCGGGGGAAATCTTAGTTCCCCATCCAAGGATTGAAAGCAGGCCACGGCAGTGAAAACACAGAGCCCTAACCATTGAACCACCAGGGAACTCCCTATTTTTTAAAACAACAACATGTCAACAACCTATGTGGTGTCACACATAAATTAAGCCATCAAAGAGAATATTTTGAGTGTACTCTGACTCATGAAGTAATTGCCAATTTTCTTTACAACCACAAGTCTTCAGATTTTTTTCTGAATTTCGGACTACTTATCAGAATAAGTCAACAGCTTGGGGCGTATTTCCTTTTCTCTGCAAGAGGATTTCACATGGTGAGATGGGATTTCCTTTATTTAAGATGCTTGGAAAATCTGGAATGGTCTCACTGGTTCATTTCTGGAGTAGGAGAATCCAACCAAGAGCTGAAACTGACATTATGCATAAAGGATGTCTTTGGCATGGCAGTAATTTATACTTCACATGTGACAAGTTAATGCCAAGCAGTTGTTCAGTCCATGCAGAAGCAAATTTCATAGAATATAAACTCCTGAGTCAGGAACACCCTGACGTACCTCAGACCTGGGTAACAGGCCAGGCTTACCTCCAGAATAGTTATATATGGGAGCAACTGTTGGGCGATTCATGAAAAACACAAACAGTTCCTTGGAACTTTCCAAGACTCTTCAGCTACTATTTGGTTTCTTTCCTCCTGTTTAATTTGACTCATCTATCTGGTGACCCGTTTAGGTCAAATTTTCACATTTCAAGACAATAAATTGTGTCTCTCACCTTAATATCATCAGAACAAGATATGAAGCTATGGATGACATTTTTATTTGATTCTAATGAAGAAGCACAAGCTGGAATCAAGATTGCCGGGAGAAATATCAATAACCTCAGATATGCAGATGACACCACCCTTATGGCAGAAAGTGAAGAGGAACTAAAAAGCCTTTTGATGAAAGTGAAAGAGGAGAGTGAAAAAGTTGGCTTAAGGCTCAACATTCAGAAAACGAAGATCATGGCATCTGGTCCCATCACTTCATGGCAAACAGATGGGGACACAGTGGAAACAGTGTCAGACTTTATTTTTTTGGGCTCCAAAATCACTGCAGATGGTGACTGCAGCCATGAAATTAAAAGATGCTTACTCCTTGAAAGGAAAGTTATGATCAACCTAGATAGCATATTGAAAAGCAGAGACATTACTTTGCCAACAAAGGTCCATCTAGTCAAGGCTATGGTTTTTCCTGTGGTCAAGTATGGATGTGAGAGTTGGACTGTGAAGAAAGCTGAGCACTGAAGAATTGGTGCTTTTGAACTGTGGTGTTGGAGAAGACTCTTGAGAGTCCCTTGGACTGCAAGGAGATCCAACCAGTCCATTCTAAAGGGGATCAGCCCTGGGATTTCTTTGGAAGGAATGATGCTGAAGCTGAAACTCCAGTACTTTGGCCACCTCATGTGAAGAGTTGACTCATTGGAAAAGACTCTGATGCTGGGAGGGATTGGGGGCAGGAGGAGAAGGGGACGACAGAGGATGAGATGGCTGGATGGCATCACCGACTCGATGGACGTGAGTCTGAGTGAACTCCGAGAGTTGGTGATGGACAGGGAGGCCTGGCGTGCTGCGATTCATGGGGTCACAAAGAGTCGGACACAACTGAGCGACTGAACTAAACTGAACTGAACTGAATTCCTCCATAACTATTCTTCACCTTCAAAAACCCAGCCATAGCTTTTTTTTTTTTTTTCAATTTTAAAATTGAACTATAGTTGATTTACACTGTTGTGTTATTTTCAGGTGTACAGCAAAGTGATTCAGGTGTACATATACATATTATTTTCCATTTTGGGTTATTACAAAGTATTGAATATAGTTCCCTGTGCTATACAGTAGGTCCTTACTATTTTATATATAGTAGTGTATGTCTGTTAATCCCATACTCCTAATTTATTCCTCCCCTGCCTTCCCTTTTGGTAACTGTAAGAGTGTTTTTTATGTCTGTGAGTCTGTTTCAGTTTGGTAAATAAATTACTCTTTGGTAAATAAATTATCATTTTTTTAAATTCCACAAATAAGTGATATCATACGATATTTCTCTTTATCTGACTGGCTTCACTTGGTATGATAATCTTTAGGTCCATCCATGTTGCTATAAATGGTGTTATTCCATTCTTTTTTACCCAACCATAATTTAGAGCAGAAAATAGATGATTCAGGCCTTCTGTTTATTTTTAACACGTTCCTTCGGAGGTGGCGGGGTGGATTTTTAGTTAATTTCCCATAGGTACCCAAAACTGTGAAATATTTTTTCCCAGTACTATCTTTAAGAGCTGGTAAAAAAAATAATAATGATGATAAATCCATTGTTACCCTGTTAATTGAGCCGTTTCTGGATCCAAAATGCAAATCTGAGAATCAAAGCATGGGGTCCGCAGGGTAATCTTCCCATCACGGCAGCCTCTCTTCAGCAGAGGAAAAGTGGAAGGTGGCAGGGTTCAGAGGCAAGCCCAAAACATGGCTGAGAAACTGGGACTCACAAGGAAAAAAAGTTACAGAAGTACATTTTCTAATCTTGGTCGGGAAAAGGGAGACGCGAGGAGTGATGGACTCTAAGTCCTTAAGCTTGTGAAGGACCCTGACACACAGGCAATGGGAGGGCATGTCTGGAGAAAGCAAAGGCAAGTGAGAACATGCAGGGTTGTTGGGGGCAGGGGATGAGCAGGGACTGGTGTCGCCCTGAGAAGCATCTCCTGAGTGGGGGCCGTTACACACCAGAGCCAGGCGCCCGGGGAGGCTGGGTGTGGAAATTAGGTAGCTCTTACCTGCTGGGATCAAAGCTGTGGGGACAGCACTGAATCAGCTCAGGAGACCCCTTTCAAGGGGAAGAATCTCTTGGCTACTGTGGGAGGAACGTTGATCATGAAGAAACAAAAAGGACTCTCAACTGACTCTCTTTATCCATTTCCTTTTTCTGTCAAAGCGAGAATTTTTTTTTTTTCTTTCTTTTCTGAGAGGATGTGTATCCTGAGGAAATTATTATTTTCTATTTGCGTTTGATAAAAATAGCGCTAACCACTTCTGAGTTTTTAGCAGAAACCTCTGGCAGGGAGGATGGAAGGCTTGGGGCACTCGCTAAGGCTCACTTATGAGTCTTTCTCCAAGGTGTCCGTCCATTAAGGGAGGTGTGAGAGGGCCGGGCCGCTGCGCGCCAGCTTGCAGGAGCCCTGAGGATGTCAGTCTGTGTGGTTCTTACAAAGAAATAAGAGAAAGGGGGGAATTTGAGCTCTCACAGAGCGGCTACCTGAGGGACTGGGCCCCCCCCCCTCCCCAGCATTTCTGAGTACTGGGGAAAGCAAGAGAAGCTTTTCCAAGCTACACTTGCTTTCAGTCGGGTGCTTCTGAGAAAGTGGCACGTGTTTTTTATAAGCTTCCGGATAAAAATTGTAAAGACTTGTATTGCATCAAAATATGTGGTTTTCACACTTATTGCTGTGGCCATCACAAGATTTTCACACTTACAAGAACATCTTGGGAGGAGGACCAAGAAAGAAATTTGAACCCTTCTGCAGACTGTTCTTCCCACTCAGATGAGTCTTTGCCCAGATGAGATCTGTTCCACTCTGGTTGTTCCCGTGCCTGAGGCCACTTGTGCCATAGTTTGTTAAATAAAAATGGTGACTCGCCTGCAAAAAAGCAGTACAGTCTTTCCAATAAGGAAGGACAGGAGTCTGTTGTGTTTCTTTTAAAATACAGAGTCAATGGTAACTTCAGGATGGTTTCTATAGCCCTTTCTGAGGGAAGCTGAAGCAAGTGCCCTTGGGGAGTGATTATTATCTATTCTCTCCTAGTTGTTGTTTAGGGTACAATATGTAGTTTTCCCCTGGCAGCTGGGAAATTATGTTGTGGCAGGAAGGACATCATTTTGCCTGTCTTGAAAGGCTTTCCCCAAGGGATCTCAGGCTGAGGCTGTGCTGATAAAACGCACATATAGAGAAGAAAGATTTTTTTCTTTCTTTCTTCCTCTCCTTCTTTATAATCTTTTGGTTACACATCTTTGGCAGGGAATAAACTAAATATAGAAATAAAGTAGAGAAGGAACATGAACATCTAATTTGATATGAGCACGTTCTGCCTACACCCTGAGTAGACTAAATTATGGCAATTTCTGTATTACTGTTTCAGCTCCAAATGGAAATTGGCCCATTTGTAGATTGGAGCTTCTTTCTGCAAATAAACCAACTGAACTTCTTCAAAAGTGTGCATGCACACAGATCTGAAGCCTTTCTACAACCTACTGTGTTGTAGCCACAAATGGCTGGCTGAACTCCCCAAAGGAATGAGTTATCCTGCCTTCCCAGGCCTTCTTAACTCTCAAACATTGTGTCTCAGAAGCTCTGTCTCTTCTCCCTACTAATAAACTTCACTATTTTATATACTGTAGTTACAGGCAATCACAAGCCATTTCAAGTTCCCATCCCTAAAGTTGCCTATGTTTTGGGTGGTTTGGGGCTACATTTTGCCTGTGTTTTGGGCTAGTTATTCTCCATGCAGGAAGGTAGCACCCAGTTAACTGCGTTTGGAGCCTTCTGTGAACAAACCAGCCTTCAGGAATGAGTGCAATAAAACATATTCTTAGATGCTTTTTGGAGAATTAGTTCCTCTGACATAAAGTGTTCCCCTTTTCTCCTCTGATGTCTACAATTAGTAGAGGAAAGTATATAGGCATTGTACTCTGGTACAGTTGTGTTTGAATTTCAACCTACCATGTGTGAGCTGTGTGACTTTAGGAAATTGCTTACCATCTCTGAGCCTCAGATTCCTCATCTGTAAAATGAGTGTTCTTATCTCTTCTTTACAAAGTTGCTGTGAAGACCGGTTGAGAGGATGTAAGTTCCCTACATATGAACCTTCGAGTCTCGAACTTTCAAAGAGGCAAACATGCATTCGCCTGTCAGTCACGTAGGTTCCCGTGTCTGGCATACATTGTCGTGTGTGAGCATCCTCTACAAGTGATTGTGCTTTTGTGTACTTTACTGCGCAGTACTGTATAGAGTACAGGAGTGCAGTACCTTCATTTCAAGCCCAGGATGTACCCAGACATCACTGGATTGTTTTTTCAAGAAGGTAGATAGAATTGAATCAGGTAACAAAGCAGAACCTGTGCCATCAATGTCAGGCATGAGTGAAACCCCCGCTTGCCCTCCGTCTCCTGTTGCTGATGACCCTTCAGCTCTACCATCTCCCACCTCCTCTCCCTGCTCCAGTCAGTAACGCTTCTTGCCTGTTCATTCCACGCCAGCCCCTGTATGTCAGCTGTTGTACTGGACTATTGTACTTTTCAAGGTACTGCACTCTAAGTTTAAAAATGTTTTCTTTATTTTTTGTGTCTTTTTTTAATGTATTATTTGTGTGAAAACTATTACAAACCTGTTACAGTATAGTACTATATTACCGATTGTATTAGTTGGGTACCTAGGCTAACTTTGTTGAACTTATGAACAAATTGGACTTACAATCATGCTCTTGGATTGGAACTCATTCATATGTAGGGGACTTACTATAATGAGACACATGGTGCAGAGTAGGCACCTGGTACTTTTGGTCCATTGGTAAGGACATGCCCCACCCCCCAAATTGTAAGAAGATTCCTGGAACAAAATTGGAAAGAAAACTCACAAAAATACAAAGGAGGGATAGAGACTATAGACTGACACAATAGACTGCACTGAAACCCAATTGCTCCATCTTTTCTTCCTAATTTCTTTCTCTTACTTCCTGGCTCTTCTTGGGTTCCCAGAAGCAGAAACTGGTTTAACTTCTGAAATTCGCAACTCTCATTAAAATGATTCAATTCTTCTGCTCGCTCTTTCCAAAAGAATTCAGAATGGCAATGACCATGTGCTTTCCTAGCCAGTTCCCACATTAATGCCTTTCCTAGTCTCTTTATTAAAAAAAAAAAAAAATGACCTCTGGCCGGATCCAACCGGAAGGCTGTTGCGAACTTCCTGGGCCAAGGTCGCCTGGGGTCAGGTACATTAATAACCGTTCCCTCCTCTGAACTTTCCTGGGAATTTTAAAAACCTCCTGAATCCACGATAATGAGCTGTAAGGACCCTACTTCCTATTTCCGAAGGAGTATGGAATTTGCAATTTATCTCTTCCTGCACTTTTCCTTCCAACTGCATCAGTATATCCCTACACTACTCAAAAATCTGGGGATTTGTTAAATCCCCCATTTGTACAAAATGTTTCCCATTGATTAAATTGCTTGTTAAAACCAAGTCCTTTCTCAGGGAGGGCTTTGCATGCATGCATGCGTGTTAAGTTGCTTCAGTCGTGTCCAACTCTTTGTGACCCTATGGACTGTAGCCTGTCAGGCTCTTCTGTCCGTGGGATTCACTACGCAAGGATAATGGAGTGGGCTGCCATTTCCTCCTCCAGGGGATCTTCCCAACCCAGGGATTGAACCTTCATCTCTTACATCTCCTATAATGATAGGCAGGTTCCTGACCATTGGCACCACCTGGGAAGCCCAGGAAGGGCTTTGCTAAGAAGGTATTGATAGGTCCTCAAGTAATTGGCAAAGAAGGCAACGGCACCCCACTCCAGTACTCTTGCCTGGAAACTCCCATGGATGGAGGAGCCTGGTAGGCTGCAATCCATGGGGTCGCAAAGAGTCGGACATGACTGAGCAATTTCACTTTCACTTTTCACTTTCATGCATTGGAGAAGGAAATGGCAACATACTCCAGCATTCTTGCCTGGAGAATCCCAGGGATGGAGGAGCCTGGTGGGCTGCCGTCTATGGGGTCGCACAGAGTTGGACATGACTGAAGTGACTTAGCAGCAGTAGCAGCAAGTAATTGGTATATTTACTGAACACATACTCCAAAGTACCATCTCAATGACTCCTCCTAACAAGTATTCATACTTCTGGATGAGGGACACCGAAGCCTGGACCATCACAGGAGCCCCTAATGGGAGGATGCAGAACGAGCTCGGGCCATCTGATATCAGAACCCAAACTCACTCCACTGTCTTCCCTGTAGGTTCCAGCTCAAACCATTCATTTTGCCGCTGTAACAGAGTCTGTATGGGTGTTTCAGAGAAACTGAACTAAATCATGAAAAATACTGCTTTCTACTGTCTTCTAAGGGTTGAGTACGAGGTTACTTCACTTCTAAATCACACCCTCATTTACTTAGAACAGATGCCAAACTGAAGAAAATCCTAGAATTCCCAGAAAGCTGGCTTATTTTTTTCTTTGAGTCAAATCACCATAGTATGTTTCCAAACGTCAGTAATTCTTCCCCAAAGTTGAATGGGACCCCTAGGAATTTACAGTCATTATTAGGAGCAAACCCCAGGAGCCATGTCCTTTCGCTGTTGGATCGCAGTGCACAGAAATCACCTCTATCTGGAACAGATAAGTTTTAGTGTCTTTCTACTTAGAGAAAACCAGCACAGGAATTGCATAGAAAATGTTAAGTTTCTATCCAGAGCAGGAAGTGGTTTCAAAGCCAACTCCTAAATTCCTAAGCACTTTATCTTCACAGACCTTCTCCAGTTCTTGCTGGCTGACCGGCTCTCGTCTGTGTACCTTCCTTCTGGGCCACATGGTGGTGTTGGTTTTGAAAAGCAAGTTCTATACCAATTTACTTCTTCCTAAGCATTTCTTGCCAGTCCCCAGCTCCCCTGTCCCCAGGTTATCACAGTGGTGAGGGCAAAACCTTCATGATCCACAGCCCAGACCCAGGCTGCTTTTCCAGTCTCTTCTTTACAGTCTTTCTGATCCACCTGGAACTCTGAGAAGGAGGGTATATATCTTCTTCCTTTCCACCTCTCTGAATCCTATCTACCCTCCTAAGTTCAGCTCTAATTAAAACAAACCTTCTTCCTACAATAATCACTACTGTTGTTCCAGCAATCATCCAAGTCTATGCTATGGTTCAGAACTGAGACAGCTGAAAGAGTAAGATTCAAGGCAGGGAGTGAAATAACACAAAGAGAACCATCTGTATCCACAGTTGTGTATGCAGCAATGCTGGAAGGCCGTGTACCATTTTGAAAAGGCATTGAGCTAATAAGGCCCTCATAAAAAAGCAGCAAAGACTGCAAGAGACTCAAGAATGCAGAAAGGAAAAATCCAAGCACAAAATATTCAAGACTAAGACCAACATGTGGACCTGGAGAGAAACCTGATTGTTGAGAGCACTGACCCTGGTCACAATGAAAAGGAACTGCTGGTTACAGAGGAAAACACGTCTGAGCACCACGTGTCATCCACCACAGGTTTCTATGTAGTTTAACCAGCATGATTGGCTTTTCCTGGCATGCTTAGTATCTAAACTGCTAAGTGAAAAGTCCCTGTTGAATCCCAAGGATGGGAAAACTCATGTGCTAGGAGCCCAGGTTCAGATGTAGGTCCAGGGCACTCCATCAGGTGATTCCCACCTTCCCCAGCTGCTCCTCTGCAATGAAGACCCAGCAATTAGAGACACAGCTGGTATTACCCAACGAGAAGGAAATAGACAAGACAGCCCTGCATCCCTTTCTCACTTAGGCAAACAGCAACATTCAGAGGCTGATTAGATGCAAGAATGGGAACCCAGAACTGTGTTAACAGTTCTTCAGTCCCTGGACCCATAAGATGATCAGAATCAGTCTGAGGACTGCAGAATTTCTGGAGATGGCCCCATATCTGTATGGTCTTTTGCCTGAAGACACTTTAGAAAATCTGACAGCTATGAGCCAGAGTTCTCCATCCTGTATGTTTTTCTAGATTACTTTCTTTTTTTAAACTACGACAGTGTTGAAAGTGTTAGTCCTTCAGTCATGTCCACCTCTGCGACCCTATGGACTATAGCCCTCCAGTCTCCTCTGTCCATGGAATTCTCCAGGCAAGAATATTGGAGTGGGTAGCCTTTCCCTTCTCTAGGGGATCTTCCTGACCTTGGGATCAAACCCAGGTGTCCTGCATTGCAGGCAGATTCTTTACCGTCTGAGTCAAGAGGGAAAATGATTTTATTTAATTCTTTATTTTTGGCTGTGCTGGATCTTCAGTGCTGTGTGGGCTTTTCTCTAGGTGCAGCAAGTGGGGGCTACTATCTAATTTCAGTGCATGGGCTTCTTGTTTGTGGCCGCTTCTCTTGTTGTGGAGCATGGGGCTCTAGGGCGTGTGAGCTCAGTAGCTGTGGCTCCCCGCTCTAGGGCTCTGGCTCAGTATTTGCGGCACACAGGCTTAGCTGTCCCACCGCAGGTGGGGTCTTTCCAGACCAGGAATCGAACTCGTGTCTCCTGCATTGACAGGCAGATTGTTCACTACTGAGCCACCAAGGAAGTCCCCCTTTCTCTTTTTATAGTAATTGACTGGGTGCCATGGGAAAAGCAAAGATGGAGGGATTGTAGTCTGTGTCCTAACGGTGCTTACAATACAACTGGCGAAACAAAGCACATTCACATTCACATACCTGGCATGTGCTGCCAGTTGTGATTAAGTACTAAACGAATAGGTGATCAATCAATGGCATGTCGGGGTGTCAATCTGCACCCTGGCGTGCCAGCCACAGCTCAGTGCACTCGACATGAGTCAGGGTGCAGGGAGGCCACAGCTAAAAATGACTTTTGTATATAATCTAGCAGAAAAGCAGCTACAGCATGGGGCGGTGGGGAGGCCAGACAGGAGGGGAGTCCCCCGCTCCTTTCCACCTCCCATCCACTGGACCATCTGCCTGGACTGCCCCTCACTGCAGCCCTCTGTAGAGAAGGATCCGCCTATCTCTTCCCATCCCCCACCTCATTACAGGGAAGAAGTGTATTAAGTTGTTTTAAAATTTCCTCTTGGCACTTTTCAGTTCTGCTTTTTGGCTTTTTCTATCTCAAGCTCATTAAACACGATTTAAAATATTTTACCTTACCTCCTTATTCATTCAGCTCTTAAAAGTTTCCCTTCACCACCCGTGTTTTATTATCACCTCTGCATTCTAATCATGTTCCCAGCTGCAAAGATCATCACACAACCTTGTTTTAGCAATTGGTTTCTTTTCCTTTTATCTTCTAATTGGAATTTACCTTAAAAATCTTCCAAGACTCCTTCCTGCCGACTCCCCATTTTTATTCCCCATGATTCACATCCTTTTATATTAAAGCTGTCTCCATTCAGGAAGCCAAACACTAGCTTTTTCTTTAAGGCTCTCTCTCTGCAGTTACTCATTTCTTAGAAAGGCCTCTCTCAGAACCTGAAATTCACCATAAAATGCACAGCTTAGGTTGTCAGGAAAACCAGCTAGTTTCTATAGGATGACGCAAGACAGAGGTCACCTTGATTCATCCATGGAGTAGACATCAATAAAGGAATGGTTGGAAGCAGAAAGACCAGAGTTTCTGTTTTACAAAAGAAAATTATACTTGATTATAATGGTGTCTTATGTGGTGGTTTTTTTTTCCGAAATAAGCAACTAAAAATAGAAATTTTGTCGGTTCCATGATTTGCCAGTGAGCGGCGTCCAGATGGGTGGGGAACAATTGACTATTCCACATAGAGAGAAAGACTAGTGTGAACGTGTCCACCCATGACTCAAGGACTCGCCGCAGATGACAGTCCCCAGCTGGAGGCCACACGGGAACAAGGGGAACTTGTGCCCACAGGGCACGCCCAGTGCCCGCCAGGCATGGAGATTGCAGAACAGGCTTGTAGGGCAACAAAGCCTTCATTACTCTCTAATTTTCCCACCAGTGAGAAAAAGTGCCAAGTGCCTCCTCTGTCCTGAGGAGGCAACTGCTATGATTTTTTTCCTCCAGGTTTTATTGAGATATTAATATAATTGCCATATAGCATTGTATGAGTTTACGGTACATGGCATAATGATTTGACTTACATACATCATGAGATGACTTTCACAGTAAGTTTAGTGAGCATCCATCATCTCATACAGGTACGACATAGAAAAAAATAGAAAAAAAATTTTCCTTGTGATGATAACTCTTAGGATTTACTCTCAACAACATTCATATACAACCCAGTGGTGTTAATTGTATGTATCATGTTGCACACTGCATCCCTAGTATTTACTGATCTTATATAAGGAAGGTTCCTTTAGAATTAACTCTCAGAAGGGCAAGGTGGGTGGACAAGGCTAGGAAGTGAATTCTGGGAAATTGCTGGACATGGAGCATGGTTGTGTCTGAGGACTAATTGAATCCATAGTGGCACTGAGCCAGAACTGACATCTGTTCTCACCATTTGAGACTCCAGAGTCTATGTTCAGGACGCCTGAAATTCCAGCACAAAATAGTCAGCAGGTTGATATTCTTGAACTGTTATAAATTATTTCCTTATAAGAATTGTGTCAAATCAGAAAGAAGTTAGGTGTATAAGTCATAGAAAGAAATTCACATGTAGCATTATCAGTGGAGGCGCCATGGAACTCTGCTCAATGTTATGTGGCAGCCTGGATGGGAGGGGAGTTTGGGAGAGAACGGATACATGTGTATGTATGGCTGAGTCCCTTTGCTGTCCATCTGAATCACAACATTGCTAATCAGCTATACCCCAATACAAAATAAAATGTTTTTGTTTTTTTTTTTAAAAGAACAAAGTGTCCTGAGGCTAAAAGAGCTCAGCTCAGTTTAGTTTAGTTCAGTCGCTCAGTCCTGTCCGACTCTTTGTGACCCCATGAATCGCAGCACGCCAGGCCTCCCTGTCCATCACCAACTCCCAGAGTTCACTCAAACTCATGTCCATCGAGTCGGTGATGCCATCCAGCCATCTCATCCTCTGTCGTCCCCTTCTCCTCTTGCCCTCAATCCCTCCCAGCATCAGTCTTTTCCAATGAGTCAACTCTTCGCATGAGGTAACCAAAGTGTTGGAGTTTCAGCTTCAGCATCAGTCCTTCCAATGAACACCCAGGACTGGTCTTTAGGATGGACTGGTTGGATCTCCTTGCAGTTCAAGGGACTCTCAAGAGCCTTCTCCAACACCATAGTTCAAAAGCATCAATTCTTAGGTGCTCAGCTTTCTTCACAGTCCAACTCTCACATCCATACATGACCACTGGAAAAACCATAGCCTTGACTAGATGGACCTTTGTTGGCAAAGTAATGTCTCTCTTTTAAATATGCTGTCTAGGTTGGTCATAACTTTCCTTCCAAGGAGTAAGCGTCTTTTAATTTCATGGCTGCAATCACCATCTGCAGTGATTTTGGAGCCCCCCAAAATAAAGTGGAAACTGTTTCCACTGTTTCCCCTTCTATTTCCCATGAAGTGATGGGACCAGATGCCATAATCTTAGTTTTCTGAATGTTGAGCTTTAAGCCAACTTTTTCACTCTCCTCTTTCACTTTCATCAAGAGGCTTTTTAGTTCCTCTTCACTTTCTGCCATAAGGGTGGTGTCATCTGCATATATAAGGTTATTGATATTTCTCCTGGCAGTCTTGATTCCAGCTTGTGCTTCTTTCCAGCCCAGCATTTCTCATGATGTACTCTGCATATAAGTTAAATAAGCAGGGTGACAATATATAGCCTTGACATACTCCTTTTCCTATTTGGAACCAGTCTGTTGTTCCATGTCCAGTTCTAACTGTTGCTTTCTGACCTGCATATAGCTGTGAAAAGAAGAGAAGTGAAAAGCAAATGAGAAAAGGAAAGATATAGGCATCTGAATGCAGAGTTCCAAAGAATAGCAAGGAGAGATAAAAAAGCCTTCCTCAGTGATCAATGCAAGGAAATAGAGGAAAACAACAGAATGGGAAAGACTAGAGATCCCTTCAAGAAAATTAGAGATACCAAGGGAACATTTCATGCAAAGATAAGATCAACAAAGGACAGAAATGGTATGGCCCTAACAGAAGCAGAAGATATTAAGAAGAGGTGGCAAGAATACACAAAAGAACTGTACAAAAAAATCTTCATGACCCAGATAATCATGATGGTGTGATCACTCATCTAGAGCCAGTCATCCTGGAATGTGAAGTCAAGTGGGCCTTAGAAAGCATCACTACAAACAAAGCTAGTGGAGGTGATGGAATTCCAGTTGAGCTATTTCAAATCTTAAAAGATGATGCTGTGAAAGTGCTGCACTCAATATTCCAGCAAATTTGGAAAACTCAGCAGTGGCCACAGGACTGGAAAAGGTCAGTTTTCATTCCAATCCCAAAGAAAGGCAATGCCAAAGAATGCTCAAACTACCACACAATTGCACTCATCTCACATGCTAGTAAAGTAATGCTCAAAATTCTCCAAGCCAGGCTTTAGCAATACGTGAACTGTGAACTTCCAGATGTTCAAGCTGGTTTTAGAAGAGGCAGAGGAACCAGAGATCAAAATGCCAACATCTGCTGGATCATCGAAAAAGCAAGAGAGTTCCAGAAAAACATTTATTTCTGCTTTATTGACTATGCCAAAGCCATTGACTGTGTGGATCACAATAAAAGAGCTCAGGATGAATGAAATTCCTATGCCTACTGTCACATAAATAAAAAGTAAGTCACGGTCTGAGAGAACAATATTTGCAAAAACATTCCCCACCCCAGAAGGTTTGTATCTGGGCTATAGAAAGAAGCCTTATAATTCACTAAGGAGACAAATGGCCCAATTTGGAAAAGAAGATAGGTGGCATTTAGGTACATCAAAGATACTCACTGGGGAAATTCAAGTTAAAACCGCAGGAAGATACTATGACCACCCACTAGAATGGTTAAAATTAAAGACTGACCTACAGTCAGTCAGCAATAATGTGGAGAAACTAAAGCTGTCATCTGCTGCTGGTAGGAATGGAAAATGGTAAAACCACCTTGAAAAACAAGGCAGGAGGGACTTCCTGGTGGTCTTAGTGGTTAAGAATCTAACTGCATTGGAGGGGTCATGGGTTCAATCCCTGGTCAAGGAACTAAAATCCCACATCCCAAGGAGCAACTATTAATTCTGAAGCCCATGAGCTCTGGAACCCACACACTGCAGCTACTGAGCTCGTGAGCCACAGCTAGAGAGTCCATGTGTGCAACAAAAGATCCAACATGACTTGATAAAGACCCGATGCAGACAAATAAATGAACGAATATTTTTTAAAGAAGAAAATAAAACAGTGAGGCAGTTTCTTACATAGTTAAACACACACCCACCCAGACATATAACATAGCCACTCAACTCCTATAGGAAGAAATGTATTCAGATAACGGACAAAGACTTGTAAATCAATGTCTGTAGAGCTTTCTTTATAGTAGCCCAAAGGAGAAACATTTCAAATGTCCAACAATAGAACAATGGGTAAATGACTGTAGACATCCCTAAAAGAGTAGGCTACAGGTCAGTAAGAAAGAGTGGGTTATTGGTATGTGCAAATATCAAAATAATCACACTGAGTAAAGAGACCAGAATCCCCAAAAACGTAATATATGCTTCACTTATATAAAGTTCTAGAAACTGCAGACTTCTGTATTGTGATATCAAGCAGATCAGTGGTTGCCTGAAGATGGGTGAGGGGCAAGAAGAGAAAAAAAGAAAGGGTGACCCAGGAAACCCTGCGGGTGATGAAAGTGTTCCTTATCTCAATGGTACTGATGGATTCATGTGTGTATACATACTTGTATACATTATACATGTACAGGTTCATGTGTTTCAATTGTTCATCAACATTTTAGTTGTTGTTCAGTTGCTATGTCATGTTCGACATTTTTAAGAAGAAATAACCATGTAGTCAGACTCTCGATTATTAAATTACAAGATCTAAAGCCCTATTTTAATTCAGAAGTTCCAGTGTAATGGAACTCACATGAAATGTATAATTGAGACACTAAAACGCAGTGATATAATCAACTTTTTACATAACTGACTGATGACATTCCAGGAAAATGTCCTATACTACGAAGACCTAAGTTACAACTCCTATCTCACCAAATACTAGCCTGAGGGACTTTAATCAATTACTTCAACAGCTGTGAACTTAAATAATTTTTATAAGATGCATGAAAGAGTAATACTAAAGATGTCTACAACATAGGCTGTAGTAAGCATCAAGTGCAAAAATGATATGTGAATTTTTTGTATAAAATTATAGATCATTAAAGGATTAATAGCCATATTCCAATGATAACAATGACTGCATGCCTGGCAGCATCCTGAGTTTTTTGCTTGTGTACTCTTTACAGGAGCTCTGCAAGGTAAGTACTGTGACTCTTCTCCTTGCTGTGGATTGGGTTTAGAGGTTTAGAAAGGATGGATTATTTGCTTGTGGGCACATACATAGGATGTGGTGGGGCTGTAATTTTCAGTCTCGTTTCTTAGACTCCACAGGCCATAATCATGAGTATCGTATGATAGCGTCTCCTCCTGTGACTTTTGCGTGAATGGATTCCAAATGCATATGTAGATGCACTGACTCCTTGAGAGGGCAGATACCCCACTGCACTGCTTTTCCAGGCTCTATGGGATGTAATGTTGGCAAAAGTTATTATGAAGTGCTTCTCTGTAAAGTGGATCTGATATAAAGTGGGTCTTCAAATCACCTCCCTATACATATAGGTGGATAGAGACCATTTCCACTAGCGAAATAGATAATGATGCCAGGCTTGTGAAAAAGTGATCCAAAATATACAAAGAATTCATACAACTCAACATCAAAAACAAACAACCCAATTTAAAAATGGGCAGAGGATCTGAATAGACATTTTTTCTGAAGAAATGGCACGTGAAAAGATGCTCACTAATCATCAAAGAAATTCAAATCAAAAGCACAATGAGATATCACGTAACACCTGTCAGAAAGGCTGTCATCAAAAAGACAAAAAATAACAAGTGTTGGCAAGATTGTGGAAAAAAAGGGGCCCCTGTGCACTGTTGGTGGGAATGTAAATTGGTTCAATCAATATGTAAAACAGTGTAGAAGTTCCTCAAAAAACTTTAAAAATAGAACTGCCATATGATCCAGTGATTTCGCTTCTGACTATTTTCCCAAAGTAAACAAAAACACTAACTTGGAAATATATATATATATATATATATATATACCCATATTATTTATGGGTATAGCCAAGTTATAGAAGCTATCTGTCTATGGATAGATGAATGTGGGCATCTATCTAAAAAAGATACACATGCACACATAACATACAATAGAATATTACTTGGCCACAAAAAAGAATAGAATCTTTCCCTTTCCAACAACATGAGTGGATCTGAGGGTATTATGCTAAGTGAAATAAGTCAGAGAAAGACAGATACCACATGATTTCACTTATATGTGGAATCTAAAAACCAAAACAAATGAACTCACAAAACAGAGTCTTAGATACAGAGAACAAACAGGTGTCGGTCAGAGGGGAGGGTGTTGTCGAAAGAAAAGAAATAGGTGATGGAGATTAAGACATTCAAAATTCCAGTTGCAGAATAAATACATCACAGGTTGTGAAATGTACAGTGTGAAGAATACAGTCAATGAAAAAAAAAAACAAAACAAAACAGAACTGTGTGAATGTTTATTCCTAAATCCATAATAGCCAAATGGAGAGGCCACCCATGTAGCAAGGATGAATGGGCTGATGGATGGGAAAAGGTGGCAGATGCAAGGTTTACTCCTCAGATGCCTGGCTTTTTAATCCGGTACTTGACTGAAGCTTTTCTGTTTCATTCACCAATTAATTTTCCTACCTATTCTTCTATTAATTTATCTCTCATTTTTTGGAAAAACTTTTCTTCTGTTTTCTACTGTTTTTATTCTTTCTGATCACTCATTGATTATTTAATTAAATATGTCTACCTAATGTCTTGAAATAGGCAATGAAATAGGCTTATAAAAATAAAATGGGGAAATGAGAGTGATTAGCAGCTTAAAATGACATTCAGCTGACTTTCAATTTCCTCATTACACTGGCAGAAACAGAACACAATTACAAAAAGATACTCCAAATAAATCATTAAAAATATTACTTTAACCTTCTCTCTAACCACCTGTTTAAAAAGTAATAGTATTTATTCTAGTAACTGTGACTTAATGAATTTCAAATGCTCAAGCAAATACTAACTGGGAAAGAGAGAAATTAGGCAAAAGGAGAAATAAGACAAACTATTTGCTATATTATGCTGTGCATATTATATTATGTATATTATACATAATTATATATTGTGTTTGAAGTAGAATTATATGTTGTATTTTATAGGTGATTTTTATATACTATATATCAATCCAGTGAAGTTTGCCTGTAATGTAGGAGTTCAGTTCAGTTCAGTTCAGTCGCTCAGTCGTGTCTGACTCTTTGCGATCCCATGAATCGCAGCACGCCAGGCCTCCCTGTCCATCACCAACTCCCGGAGTTCACTCAAACTTATGTCCATCGAGTCAGTTATGCCATCCAGCCATCTCATCCTCTGTCATCCCCTTCTCCTCCTGCCCCCAATCCCTCCCAGCATCAAGGTCTTTTCCAATGAGTCAACTCTTCTCATGAGGTGGCCAAAGTATTGGAGTTTCAGCTTCAGCATCAGTCTTTCCAATGAACACCCAGGACTGATCTCCTTTAGGATGGACTGATTGGATCTCCTTGCAGTCCAAGGGACTCTCAAGAGTCTTCTCTGCTTCTTCAGCACTTAGCTTTCTTCACAGACCAACTCTCACATCCATACTTGACCACTGGAAAAACCATAGCCTTGACTAGACGGACCTTTGTTGGCAAAGTAATACCTCTGCTTTGCAATATGCTGTCTAGGTTGGTCATAACTTTCCTTCCAAGGAGTAAGCATCTTTTAATTTCATGTTTGAATCACCATCTACAGTGATTTTGGAGCCCCCCAAAATAAAGTCTGACACTGTTTCCACTGTCTCCCCATCTGTTTGCCATGAAGTGATGGGACCAGATGCCATGATCTTAGTTTTCTGAATGTTGAGCTTTAAGCCAACTTTTTCACTCTCCTCTTTCACTTTCATCAAGAGGCTTTTTAGTTCCTCTTCACTTTCTGCCATAATGTAGGAGACCTGAGTTCAATCCCTGGGTCAGGAAGATTCCCTGGAGAAGGTATTCCCTGGAGAATCCAGTTTCTTGCCTGGAGAATTCCATGGATAAAGGAGCTTGGCAGGGTACAGTCCATGTGGTCGCAAAGAGTTGGACATGACTCAGCGAATAACACATGGGTATACACATACTTTCACTTCAGTTCAGTCGCTCAGTCATGTCCGACTCTTTAAGAAGACCCTATTGTTTGGGGAATTCCCCAGTTAGACCATGGTGGGAAGCAGGCCCAGCTTCCCATTACTGAAACTGGAAGTGACAACTTTCCCCTACCCCCACCTCCTGGCCACAAGGCACAACCATGTGGCCTCAGAGGCTGGAATTTGTATTTGAGAAAATCAGTGTGGGAGAGATCAAGGTAGTCTCCCCTTTGAAACTATTTCTAGGTTGAGGTTTTGATACCTTTGCAAAGGAGAGGGCAGGTAAATGTACCTGTTTAAACTGTAAATATTCCTGGGACTTCGCTGGCAGTCCAGGTGTTAAGAATCCACACTTCAACTGCAGGGGGCACGGGTTTGATCCCTGGTCCAGGAGCTAAGATCCTACATGCCATGAGATACAGCCAAAGAGAGGGGAAAAAAAGAAAGTAAATAAAATGTAAATATTCCTAGATAAGTGAGATGTTACTGACCTGGAAGGGAGACAGATTGCTTTTCATTATAAAGGAAAATCAAGGGAAACAAGACAAGAGAGAATCATGTTTGAAAGAAGAATGCTGGAAATACTCAAGAGACAGCCCAGCCTGGGGGTCCAAGGGGGACAAAGGACCCAGACTTCTGGGAAGCCTGGGAATCTGGGAAGGACAGACAAAGGTCTTCAGGTAGGAGTAGACCTCTTCAGCGTGTGGTCCAGGGCAGCACAGGCGAGACATTGGCGTAGTAGATGCCAGAATTGTCACCTATTTAAAGTAGGAGGTCTCCCCTTATGGCTCAGCTGGTAAAGAGTCCGCCTGCAATGCGAGAGACCTGGGTTCGATCCCTGGGTTGGGAAGATCCCCTATAGAAGGGAATGGCTACCCACTCCAGTATTCTAGCCTGGGGAATTCCATGGACTGTGTAGTCCATGGGATAACAAAGAGTCGGACATGACTGTGCAACTTTCACTTCACTTCACTTCAGTTAAAGTAGGGAAACTCCAATTAATGGTAATTTTCGGTGGCGTGAAAGCCTCCTCAGGGCCTCCCAGGTGGCACTGGTAGTAAAGAACCCGCCCGCCAATGCAGGAGACATAAGAGACGAGAGTTCTGTCCCTGGATCGGGAAGAACACCCTGGAGGAGGGCATGGCAACCCACTCCAGTATTCTTGCCTGAAGAATCCCCATGGACAGAGGAGCCTGGTGGGCTACAGTCCATGGGGCTGCAAAGAGTTGGACACAACTGAGTGACAGAGTTGGACACAGCATAATCTGCTTAGTCTTTTACAGCCGGTTCATTAGAAGATGAGTATGCCCTCTCAGGTTTCAGGGGAGCCTCTTTTCAAGTTCAGTCAAAGCATCATTTCCCAGTTAACTGTTGAACAGCTTAGACCTCGAAACTGCTGGCACTTGCCTTCAGAGAGGACCACACTCACTCCTTGTCTTGCTCAAGGAATGTAGAGATTCAGCTTGTTTTTTTGTTAATTGTTATTATTGTTGTTTTTACATTTTCTCCCCATCAATCTGTCCCTCAGATCGTTTATCAACTTTGACTCTTCCTGAAATTCCACAATCTGTCACTATTTCCCCAACCCTTAACAAACCTCTTACTTTAACTTTTTTCTTTGACTCGCCTGTTTATTTTCTAAGAAATGAAGGAAGCTTGAATATTAGTGTCTGTCAAGCATAAAACAGCAGGAATGCAGATGCTGTAAATTAACAAGCCAGAGAGTCAGATTCTCCTGGGAATAACCCACTCCAGGAGGTCAGACCCTCGGGGCCCTCCTGAGTGCCTGCAGACTCTCCTGCCCATTGCTGTAGGTAATGCCCCGTGGGGAGATGTCATGCATGACTCAGAGTCACAATATGGGAGGGCAGCAGATTAAAAGCCAGAGGTCCTCCTGGCCACCACCTAGATGAGACTCTTAACTTTTTTGTGCTCTTATCCATTTCAGAGAGTGGCAAAGATGCAGAAATTATTTTAATAACCCCAAAGAAACACAGTGTAAAGGCTACAGCATCAGCAGACCTGAGTTTGATTCCTGGACATCCACCCCCTGGCCCAGCTAAATGGCCTCAGTCTAGATCTGCCCCTCTACTTCTCTGTCTATAAAATGGGGCTAACATTAGCATCATGAGTTTTGTCAAGACTGAATAATACATATAAGATGCCTGGCACATTACAGGTACAAAATAAATGCTATCTTTTTAATCCTTCCTTTCTCTTCCAATGGTAAGTATTAAGAATTAATTTGGGGACTTCCCCAGCAGTCCAGTGTAAGACTCTGTGCTTCCAATGTGAGGGGCATGGGTTCGATCCCTGGCTGAGGAACTAAGATCCCACATGCCACAGCCAAGAAGAGAATTAACTTTAAAGATTAATGTTGTGGTTACTAAATAATTTATAAAATATTAAAGTAATGTATCTGAAAATGTCTGTGTAATATAAAGAGCAACAATAAATATAGAGCATTTTGAAAGTTAAAGCACTAGATAAAACAGAGATGCTTCATTATTAATTATTACATAAATTCATTACATTAATTTTGTCCTCGTTTGCTCATCTTAATAGAGCACAGTATCCCCAAAGAAGCTATTACTTACCGTTTTTATCTGTTGAAATAATCTTGAACTGGATATTCAAAGGCAGCAGATCATCTAAAAGTTGTTCTAAAAAGTCAGCTTCCCTTTGAAATGCATTTCATGTCACTAGGGGGACAAGATCCTTGAAGGCAGAAACATTAATTACTCCTTTCATATTCCCAAATCCTTGCTCGTTGAAGGTGTCCTGTAAACAGTTTTCAAGCTGAATTTACTAAGTAAAAAGTCCAAACTATTTCTTATCACATGTTAGGTGACGCTGCAGTCAGAGAACAAGCATGGGATTCAGAATTTGTCTCACAGATCTGAAGAGAGGGCTCAGAATCAACCATCTCACCCTCTGATGAGACTGGGACTCAGTCGAGAAACATCATCCACAGGCCTCCTCTTTGGGGTCAGAACTAACCATGTTAATGTCATAAATGGAGCCCTTTGTCCGACGCCTCGTTCTTTGTCTCCTATTAGCTGAAGTGTTGAAACTGCTTCAACTTCCACACACCAAACGTACAACCTTCTTCTCCTTCCTTCCTGTTACAAAGAAAGACACACCTCAGTCTCTGTAAATGCATCTCTGCCTTACCCGTCCATCCCCAATCTCAGCTGCCTTGGAAGGGAACAGAACCCTCTTTATTGAATATTCTCTCTCCCGCATCTGTTCCTCACTTGACTCTCTTCCACCAGTATTGAAAGTACTGCAGACGCTCCCATCTTAAGAAGCAAACACCAAACAAAAACTCTTCTTAACATACTATCCTTGCCCATCTGTCATTCTGTCTCTATCCAACCGAATGCAGAGTTCCAGAGAATAGCGAGGAGAGGTAAGAAAGCTTTCCTAAGTGAGCAATGCAAAAAAATAGAGGAAAACAATAGAATGGGAAAGACTAGAGGTCTCTTCAAGAAAATTAGAGATACCAAGGGAACATTTCATGTAAGGATGGGCACAATAAAGGACAGAAACGGCAAGGACCTAACAGAAGCAGAAGAGATTAAGAAGAGGTGGCAAGAATACTCAGAAGAACAGTACAAAATGGTCTTAACAACCTGGATAGCCACAATGGTGTGGATGCTCACCTAGAGCCAGACACCCTGGAATGTGAAGTCAAGTGGGCCTTAGGAAGCATTACTATAAGCAAAGCTAGTGGTGGTGATGGGATTCCAGCTGAGCTATTTAAAACTGTAAAAGATGCTGCTGTTAAAGTGCTGCACTCAATATGTCAGCAAATTTGGAAAATTTAGCAGTGGCCACAGGACTGGAAAAAAGTCAATTTTCATTCCAATCCCCAAAAAAGGGCAATGCCAAAAATGTTTAATAGAACTCACTTTACATGCAAGCTAGCAGGGTAATGCTCAAAATCCTTCAAATCTGGCTTCAGCAGTATGTGAAACAAGAACTTCCAGATGTACAAGCTGAGTTTAGAAAAGGCAGAGGACCAGAGATCAAATTGCCAATATTCGTTGGATCATAGAAAAAGCAAAAGCATTCCAGAAAAACATCTACTTCTGTTTCATTGAGTATACTTAAGCCTTCAACTGTGTGGATCACAACAAATTGTGGAAAATTCTTAGAGATGGGAATATCAGACCACCTTACCTGCCTCCTGAGAAACCTGTATACAGTTCAAGAAGTACGGTAGAACCAGACATGGAACAACTGACTGTTTCAAAACTGGGAAAGGAATATATCAAGGCCGTATATTGTCACCCTGCTTATTTAACTTATGTACAGAGTACATCATGGGAAATGCTGGCCTAGATGAAGCACAAGCTGGAATCAAGATTGCCAGGAGAAATAACAACCTCAGATAAACAGATGATACCACTCTAACAACAGAAAGTGAAGAGGAACTGAAGAGCCTCTTGATGAAGGTGAGAGAGTGAAAAAGCTGGCTTAAAACTCAACACTCCAAAAACTAAAACCATGGCATCTGGTCCCATCACTTCATGGCAAATAGAGGGGGAAAAGTGGAAACAGTGACAGATTTTGTTTTCCTGGGCTCCAGAATCACTGCGGACGGTGACTGCAGCCATGAAATCAAGAGACACTTGCCCCTTGGAAAGAAAGCCATGACAAACCTAGACAGCGTATTTATTAAAAAGCAGTCATCACTTTGCTGAGAAATGTCTGTATACTCAAAGCTACGGTTTTTCCAGTAGTCATGTACAGATGTGAGAGTTGGACCACAAAGAAGGTTGAGCACTGAAGAACTGACACTTTTGAATTGTGTTGCTAGAGAAGACTCTTGACAGTCCCTTGGACAGCAAGGTGATGATCAAACCAGTCAATCCTAAAGGAAATCAACCCTAAATATTCATTGAAAGGGCTGATGCTGAAGCTAAAGCTCCAATACTCTGGCCGCCTGATGCAAAGAACGGACTCATTGGAAAAGACCCTGATGGTGGGAAAGATTGAAGGCAGGAGGAGAAGGGGACAACAGAGGACTCAATGGACATGAATTTGAGCAAACTCTGGGAGATAGTGAAGGACAGGGAAGCCTGATGTGCTGCAGTCCATGGGATCACAAAGAGTCAGACAGGACTTAGCCACTGAACAGGAACAACAATGTCCTTTCTTCCACGGAAAGCCCAAGGAAGCATCAACACTTACTATGTCCATTTCTTCACCTTCCACTTACTCCTTGAGTAGCTATCATGCCAGGATTCCTTGAAAACTATTCTCACCAGGATTTGCACCCACGACCTCCTTATTGTGAAATGCGATGGGTATTTATTTGTCCTGATCTTCAGCCCTCTACAGTGTCTATCAATGCTGGCCATTCCTCCTTGTTAAAGCATAACATTCCTTGTAGATAGACCATATTGTTTTCACTTTTTTGCCTATCTCCTGCAACCTCTTAAATTTTCTCCTACATCTTTCAGTCTCATTTGAAGGTTTGTCTTTCCTTGACCATTCCTTCCACGTTGGTGTTCCACAGGTTAGCCTGCTCTCAGCTTGTTTCTCACTCTCTATCTCTGGAAACCCATCCACTCACTGAATTGCCTCAAGGAGAAGTACCATGGCTGTCTCAGGCACTGTTGCATGCCCAGAATCTTGAACTTCCTGTTTAGTGAAGGCCCTGAAGGTGGCTCCCTGGTGGAGGTCAGGAGTGTGTGTGAAAAGAGTAGATGCCTGGGAAGTCCTGACCTATGCTCCTGCGGCTGCTAGTTCCCAGGAGCTGGCTACTAAATGAGCCGAACAGGAAGAATCACAACCTAGAGGACTAAAGTGTGGGATGGTCTTGTCCCAACTTTGATGACAATGGGATCATTGTCCTGGAAGATCCAGGGCCGCCCATACAGGGATCTGGGCCATGAGGACCTCACTGCAAATTGGAGCAGCATCACCTTCTGCAGAGGACTGACTTTGCACAGTAAACTCCCCCTGAGATCTGTCACATTCCAGGCTCAGGCAGGTAAAGCTCAAGAGGAAGTTATTATGTTTCATTAACACAGGATGTGGGAGTTTAAGTCATTACCTGGAAAACTCAAAAGAGAGGAGACTATATTTACACTTTGGGCAGGACACACAGTTCATAACATCCAGGCTAGGACACTTTGATGTTACATTTCCATTTCTTTTTTTTTTAGAATTTTATTTATTTATTTTTGGCTGTGCTTGGTCTTTGTTGCTGTGTGGACTTTTCTTGCCGCGAGGGGGGATACTCTCTAGTTGCTGTGTGTGGGTTTCTTACCGCAGTGGTTTCTCTTGCAGAGCGCAGGCCCTAGGGCGTGCAGGCCCTAGTGGCAACACATGGGCTCAGTAGTTGGAGCACAAGGGCTTAGTTGCTCCACGGCATGTGGGATCTTGGCAGACCAGGGATCAAACCTGTGTCTCCTGCAGTGGCTGGCAGATTCTTTACCACTGAGCCACCAGAAAAGCCCTGCATTTATTTCTTAATGGTATTTTCCCTGTTCCCAGAGCCTCAGCAGAAAGGGAGCAAACAGCAAATATGCTCTCACAGTGACAGTCCTGAAAATGAGTAGCAAATTTCTCTCTTGCTTGTCTTTCTCCTGGAAGTAGTCTGGCATATGTGTGCTCCCCCAAGAGCCCTGGAGGCAGCCAACACTTTGACAGGCTCAGTAAATAATGAGCGAGCGCTTTACAGAATGTCTTGTTGTATGAGGGCTCCAGACATGAGACTCGCTGTGACTTGATGGAAACCACTTGCCAAAAGACCAAAGGTAGTCTATCCTGCTTCCACAGAGCCCCTCGTATCTACTTCATGCCAGAGTCTGGCTCAGATTGGGGCTGAAAGAGAAAGCAGATATGGTTCCTTCAAGGAACTGATGGAGCATGGATGACTCCAAGAATTGGCACTCACTCGGTGCTGTACTCCTCAGGTATAACATCATCTCCTCTTCTCTCTGTCGTGGGGGGCACACATCTTCTTACCAAAAAGCCTCCCAGTTTCACCCAAAAAGCAATCCCTAGGGTCAGTCTACCCTCCTCAGCAGCTCAATAGAATCGGCAATTCTTGCTTTTCCCTTTTGATCTTTCCTTCTTCTTCCTCTTCTCAAACTGTCCCTTTTGAGCAAACAGCTTTGACCCTTGGCTGTGGAGGGGACCCGCTGCAGCCCCTCACCAACAAGCCTGTGTCCAGATTTACCCTGAATTCTGTCCGAGCTGGACAATTTCCCCCAGGGAGTAAGACACTGCTGTGCTGAAGTGTTAATTCGTGTTAACCTAAATGTATTTTTAATCTTTAAAACGGGTTCACAGACGAGTTTTTCTAAAGCTTTGAGATATGGATCAGTAACCTAAAAATGAGGGGAGGAGAAAAAGGGCTCCATTTGGAAGCTGGAGAAACCCTAATCCTCTTCAAGATGAACAGGGGCAGCCTCTTTCCTCTAGTGGTAAACTCCAAAAGTAATCAGAATTAGGTCAGCTCACAAATAAAGATAAGAAGCCCTCATTAGACCTTGCTAGGCTTTCAAGTCAGCCAGCAGGCTCCTGGATTATTCACAGACAGTTCTGACTCAATACAACACTGTCTGGATTCATTGTCTACACACACACACATATATGAACACCCACTTCTCCCACCCACCCCCACAATTTCTTCCTGCTCCTAGGCACCTTTTGAGGAAAGATGGGCTTCCCTGATGGCTTAGACGGTTAAGTGTCTGCCTGTAATGCGGGAGACCTGGGTTTGATCCCTGGGTCGGGAAGATCCCTTGGAGAAGGAAATGGCACCCCACTCCAGTACTCTTGCCTGGAAAATTCCATGGATGGAGGAGCCTGGTAGGCTACAGTCCATGGGGTCGCAAAGAGTCAGACAGGACTGAGCAGCTTCACTGGTTCAGTGGGGGAGAGAGAGAGAGAGATCACTTAAGATGAGAGAAAAATCCCTCAGTGTAAATCTATACTTGGAAATACAAAATATTTCCCTGAGAAAGATTTCTTCTAACTAAAAAGAGCCTGAATTACCTTTAATTGAGTTTTTTTGTGTTTCTACACTCAGCAAAAATGAGGTCAATGATAAAAAAATAAGACTCTTCCCCTCCACATTTTTTTTTTCCAAAAATGATTTAAAGAAAAAGTATATACCTGTGGAGGATTCATTCTGATATTTGGCAAAACTAATACAATTATGTAAAGTTTAAAAAATAAAATTAAATTAAAAAAAGAAAAAGTATAAAATGCAAGACTGTTTATAAAATAGGGAAGAACAGAAGAAAGGAAGTGAGGCAAGTAACACAAATGGAACCAGGGATGATGGCAATGAGCATCCCACAGTGAATTCTTCACTACAGCTGTTGGATGGCAAGGTGGACGCTGTGTTCTTCAGCGGACGTCAAAGGGGGCGTTCACAGTGTCCATGACATAAAAACAAACGACTGTTGAAGGGAGGTAGGACTGTCCCCTCAGGAAGTGGGAGGGGTCCTTCTATTTAGGACAACATTCTCACAGCGGACAGCACGAGTTCCATGGAGCTGCATCCTACAGCAGCCTTCTCCTCCAGGTCCCCTCCGTCTAGGCGATGACGGTGCAGCAAAATGGCCCTCAGAAGAAGCAGTTCTCCAGGGGACATTCAGTGTGACATGAGCCTTCAGGTCCTGACAAATCCTGCGTGATCCAGGCTGTGAGCCATCCGAAGAAAACGATGGACTTAGTTTGCTCCACTGACTTTCTCATCGATGCTGGGCAATAATCCCCTGGCAGATATGTGGTTACCAATGTGCTCTCATCCTCAACTGCAGACCAACTGGATGTTCAAGGACATCCTTTTGTAATGCATGAAAAATGGGAGACCACAGTCCCAAAGTTCTAGTAAAATAGTGTGAACACAGTTTATAAAATAGGTGGAATCAGATGATCACTTCAGGCAAACTAGTCCCATAGCAAAAAAATTTTTTTAATTCTGCGCAGCACTCTCTCATGTGTGCCCTCCAAAATGAATTACTTAGAAATATGAGCGAAGAAAATGAGCTTACTTTTCTGTGGCAGAGTTAACAGTAAATCAGATAAAATAAAAATGGGTCACATGCATCAAGTGGAGGAGCTTTAACTTTTAAATTTTTCTGATAATATCACTTGTTATGGTTTTCATAGCTATTCGATTTCTCCTACTTCTGTGCAAATAGGAGGACTGCACTCTCATGTCCCCTTGGGAGTTAGACGTGGCCACGTGAGGCCAGTAGATGGAAGAGCCAGTGTGTAGTTCTCCACTGTCCCATGCCCCTTTGGAATCACTGACAGTGACAGAGCCTTCTTCAGTCAGAATCTCTGGGTGAGGTCCAGATACAGCAGGCTTTCAACAACCGCCTGATTCTGCCTCTCTAGCTCACAGTCTCAGGGCTGTGTATACATATAGCACACCCACCATTTCTTATTTGGCAGCTTCTATGTTTGCTAAGGGCTTCCGCAGTGGCTCAGTGGTAAAGAATCCTCCTGCCAATGCAGGAGATGCAGGAGACACGGGTTCAGTCCTTGGGTCGGGAAGATCCCCTGGAGGAGGGCATGGTAACCCACTCCAGTATTCTGGCCTGCAGAATCCCAGGGACGGAGAAGCCTGGCAGGCTACCATTCATAGGGTCATAGAAGAGTGGGACTCGACTGAAGTGACTGAGCATGCATGTGTTTGCTACACTCGCAGTCTGAGAAGACTTTTCCTATCCTGTCCTTACAATATCCACATAAATAACTCCCTCTGATAAGGCCCAACTCAGATCGCCTCTTCCAGAAAGCACTCTTAAATCACCATCCCATCCTGGGACTGCATGAGATACACATTTGTGTGTGTGTGCTTCCAGAACCTCCTGCACATTGTGCTAATGTTGCCCATCAAACCGAAATGGTCTGACCCTCCCTCATCTTGTTTTAAGCTCCCTGAATTGAAGTAGACACTAACCTGTTCAGAATCTCTGTTATCTCAGCGCCCAAGTCAGTACTTAACCCATAGGATGTGCTCAGCGATATGTCTGTTGGGTGAGTGAATGACTGACTTCGTAAAGGAATGAATGGAAACAAGCAAGTGTTGAAGCAAAGGAGAGACGTCCATTCCCCAAAGACCATGCTAAGATCTGCTCTCAGTCATGTCCAACTCTTTGCAACATCATGGACTGTAGCCCACCAGGTTCTTTTCTCCATGGGGTTCTCCAGGCAAGAATACTGGAGTGGGTTGCTGTTTCCTATTCCAGGGGATCTTCCCAATGTAGCAATCGAAGCAGGGTCTCTTGTGTCTCCTTTAATGGCAGGCAGATTCTTTACCACTGGCGACACCTGGAAAGCCCAAAGAACTCAAGAGATTTTATCTTTCTGGTAGCTATTTCTGCTAGTATATGATGACCACTCAATAACTATTTGCGGAATTGAATACCAGATTAAAGCCTTTTTAGTGTTCTTACGTCAAAATTAACCACCCACTTCAGAAAGGATGCTTTATTGTGGGAGATTTGTTATTTAGGCTTTCCAAGATTTGCTTACTAACACACATGAACTCTAGTGACATCCTGGGGGCTTGTTCAGCGTGGTGACATTGGCCAAACCAATTAAGCGCTCCCTTTTCATCTGTTAAATAAGAAGACAAGCCCACATATCTCTCAGTCTTTAAGTACCTCCCAGTACTGAAAAACAATACCAGACAAAATTTGAAAGGACAGACACAAAGTAGTTGGTCAAGTGGCCTTTTGGAATTGAGCCAGAAAGCAAAATCCTGGAATAAAGTAGAAATTATATGTATATTGTGCCTCCAACCTACTGATAAAAAGAATACTGGCCATTCTCATAAAACAGCTGCTATACCAGCACTCTTCCTTCTGCTTGTGAAGGTCAAGTTCATGGCGTGAATGGTGTCCCTCCTGGTATATTAACATGTTCAGACACCGGGCTGGCATTTCAGGCTGGTTTATGAAAGAACCGGAAAAGGTCAGGATTTTAGTTCTTTATCTTCACTATTGCACTGGTTATACAACAAACAACCACGGGCGGTTTCCCTATTTATGTTGCTTAGTGACAAGAGCATTCTCTCCTTCCAATAATATATATTAAAAAGGAAGAAAAAAAAAGAAAAGCTAGGTCAAACTTTCTCAAAGTCTCAGGAAATGAGAAACCACAAGCAAAACAAAGCAATAGAAGTTATTTCTAAGGGTAATATGAACTTTACTTTTTCTGATAGATCTTCTGTGGGGAGGGAAGGGGCTGAAGGACGTTGCACGATTTATATTCTACTTTGGATAAATGTGGTTGCGGTGCAAACAAGCTCTGGCTGCTGATGACCGCCCCACAGCGGTCACCCTTGGGAGGCTGAGGAAAGAGAAGTAAGTGTTGAACTTTCTCTCAAGATGAACTTCTGCATTCTAAATTAGCTGAGTAGCGAAATCCAGCCAGAAGGAGGACCAGGGGGTCAGAGGTATGCAGGACCATGAATCACAGTCAGGAAGCAAATGCTGAAAGAGTCCACCTCTGGAAGAATGAGCTCATGGTCACACTGGGGTGCCCTCTGTGAGAGCAAGATTAAACTTCCCTGGCACCAACCTTCCCCAGCTAGACGTTATGAAGAATAATAATGCTACCTGGCACAAAGGGAGGACTTGACGCTTATTCACAGTGACAAAGGGCTCAGTGAGTGGCTCACATTCTTTGCCATCATTATTTTACAGATGAGCTAACAGATTCCCTAAGCGGCCCCAGAGTCTGACACAGCAGGACTGGACTTGTATCCACGGGCCTGGCCTCCTGGCCACACACACACAGAGAAGGCTAATCAGATCTTCCTTCCTAGAAGGAAGAGCCTAGAGCAGCTGGCTGATGTCTCACTCACTCCTTCTTGTAGGGGTTCGGCAACATAAAGAAGTCAACCACCCAAAAGAACATGCACTTCTGAAAGGACACACTTTCCAGATATTTTTCTTAAATATCTCAGTTTATTGAATTCCTTGGTAGGAGACTGAGGTTCAAAAAAAAAAAAAAAAAATCCTAATAGCAGAGGGAAAAAAGGCACAATTATATTAGGAAGACAGGTTTCATTTTTCTTCAAAGACATTTACTTATGTTTTGAAATAACAGGTAGGTTAACTGTAGTCAGAAGTGGTGGGCGGTGCCCAATATTTCCCCACAACTTCCTGGGAAAATGGACTGCATAGTGTTGTGTCTGCATGTGTGTGCTTAGTCGCTCTGTTGTGTCTGACTCTTTGCAGCCCCCTGGACTGTAGCCCATCAGGTTCCTCTGTCCAGGAGATTTTCCAGGCAAGAATACTAGAGCAGGTTGCCATTTCCTATGCCAGGGGATCTTCCTGACCCAGGGATCAAAACCATGTCTCTTGCATCGGCAGGTGGATTCTTTACCACTAGCGCCACCTGGGAAGCCCCTGCATAGGGTTGCTGCTGCTGCTAAGTCACTTCAGTCGTGTCCAACTCTGTGAGACCCCATAGATGGCAGCCCACCAGGCTCCCCCGTCCCTGGGATTCTCCAGGCAGGAAAACTGGAGTGGGTTGCCATTTCCTTCTCCAATGCATGAAAGTGAAAAGTGAAAGTGAAGTCGCTCAGTCGTGTCCGACTCTTAGTGACCCCATGGACTGCAGCCCACCAGGCTCCTCCATCCATGGGATTTTCCAGCCCAGAGTACTGGAGTGGGGTGCCATTGCCTTCTCATTGCCTTCTCCGCATAGGGCTGGCATAGGGTTGGTGCACAGGTGAACTATAGTGTGGAGAACTTGGCTTCCATTAGGGCCTGGGAGAGAATGAGATGGCTAACTCGGCCATTTTCACTCAAAACCAAATCTCTTAGCACCATGAGCCCCACTCTAGCACTTATTTGAAAACCATTCAGAATAGAACCTCATAGCTGTCTTTTATTCCCTGAGCTAGAATTCCTCATGTTGCCACCAGCCAATAGCCTCAACACACCAGTTTTTTCTAAGTGCCCGGCAAATACCATTCAACATTGAACCTACAAATAGGGAACTGTCCATCTATCACTGATCTATTGTGGATGATGGTCCATTATATAAAATTCCCATTTAGATTTCCTATGTTAAAAGGGAAGGTAAGTGGTGATGCAAAAGTAATTTTCCAGGGAATATTTCTCTATTCAGAATATTTCAGGCAGATCAGGATTCCTCTGCTTTTGAAAAAAAAAAAAAAAAAGATTTGCAATGCTCTTTGATTCATCTTATCATTAGATAAATCTCTTCTTTCTCTATTACTTCAGAGTGGTCCCAATCCCCACTTTCACCCCGATCTGTTTTTAAGGCATAGACTCTTAACCTAACAAAGTAACATTTGAAATGCATCTGTAATGTATGAAGGAAGCATTCAGAAATATAAATTTTCTAAATAAAAGTGTCAAACTCCTAATAAAGTAAGATAGATTTATTTTTCTTTTGTATATCTGTAGCATAATTCATTTCCCCCATTAAAATTCTCATGTAGAATACCAAGATTCACAGTTTTTCCCCTAGGAAAAAACATTAGCCTAATTCCCCCACTTAAAATGATTTAACTTCTCAGCAGATGTCCTAAGCAGGCTTGGGCTATGTTCAGAGGCTCTCAGCAAATTAGCTATAGTCATGTCCGAGGATGAGTAGACCTTTTCAATGCCTAAAGGAGATTATTTAAGAGAAAGAGGAAGCAGACCAGCCCTAGAATAATAATTTGAAAACCATCTCTAAGCATTTGTAATGCCACAAAATCTTGATTTAAGGGCTGGTGTATTATTTCACAGATGCAGATATACCAAAGGTCACACCACGTCTCTAAAAACAAGTGCTTGCAGCAAAGGCCGAATAAAATGCACTTTGACCATGAGGAGTATGTTAATGCTGTTTCTCAGACTCTGTTCAAAAGAGGATCCACTATTTATTCTCATTCAACATCAGGGCCTGGTGCCCTGGACCTCCATTCACCTACTGGAAGGAATGTGTCCTCCTATGGTTTTTAAGTTGTCAGTGAATGACATATGATCAATAAGCTATTAAGGGAAGCCAAGCGTACCTATAAACTAAGTTTTGTACACAAAATATAACTTATAATGGTACTTTGGGGTACATACTTCACTATTACACATCACAGTAATAAGGAATAAAATTGGTGAGTTTATGCAAATGAATTTAATTAGTAATACCTTAATATATGGGCTTGGACAGCGAGGAGATCAAACCAGCCAATCCTAAAGGAAATCAACCCGAAATATTCATTGGAAGGACTGATGCTGAAGCTGAAACTCCAATACTTTGGCCATCTGATGTGAAGAGCTGACTCACTGGAAAAAGACCCTCATTCTGAGAAAGATTGAAGGCAGGAGGAGAAGGGGACAACAGAGGATGAGATGGTTGGATGGCATCACTGACTCAATGGATATGAGTTTGAGTGAACTCTGGACATAGGGAAGGACGGGGAATCCTGGTGTACTACAGTTCATGGGGCTGCAAATAGTCAGACAGGACTTAGCAACTGAACAGCAACAGGGACGTCCCCGGTGGCTAAGCGGAAAAGAATCCACATGCAATGCAGGAGATGCAAGAGATGTGGCTTGATCCCTGGGTCAGGAAGAGCCCCTGGAGAAGGAAATGGCAACCCACTCCAGTATTCTTGCCTGGACAATTCCATGGGCAGAGGAGCCTTGTGGGCTACAGTCCATGGGGTCGCAAAGAGTCAGACACGACTGAAACGACTGAGCACACACATGCACTTTTGTACAGTCCTATCAGTAGGAATTAGGGTTGGCTACTAGTGACAGAGAATCAAGAATAACTGAGGTGTAAAAATGATTGACATTGATTTTTCTCATTCTGGCTAGAAGATGTCTCCTTTCAGATATCACACTGAAGGTCCCTGCAGGGGTGAGATGGTGGTTTTGAAGCTTCTGGAATCAATCCTTATCCTTTAGAGGAGAATCTGAACCCAGGGTAGGATTCACTGAGGAAGGTAATCAACTGTCCTGGTTTGCCGCAACCAGTCTTAGCACTGAAAATCCCACATCCTGGGAAAACTCTAGACTTGGACCAGTTGTTACAGGTCACTGGGAGCCTCTTCTCAGCAAAGGGAGGAACACAAGTCTGGCCAGGTGACTTCGTCAAAGTTCTGCCAGCCAGGGGAGTGGCCCCCTGACCTGTCCCGGCCCAGGCCTGGTGACAGCTGTGGTCAGCCCGTCCAGGCACTGTACCCCCGCATCCAGGCACTGTACCCCGCATCCAGGCACTGTACCCCCGCATCCAGGCACTGTACCCCGCATCCAGGCACTGTACCCCCGCATCCAGGCACTGTACCCCGCATCCAGGCACTGTACCCCCGCATCCAGGCACTGTACCCCGCATCCAGGCACTGTACCCCCGCATCCAGGCACTGTACCCCGCATCCAGGCACTGTACCCCCGCATCCAGGCACTGTACCCCGCATCCAGGCACTGTACCCCCGCATCCAGGCACTGTACCCCGCATCCAGGCACTGTACCCCCGCATCCAGGCACTGTACCCTACATCCAGGCACTGTACCCCCGCATCCAGGCACTGTACCCCCGCACGCGAGCCTTCCTCTCTCATCACCTGCCCTTGTTCCACAAATGCTTGTCAAACATTCATTCTAGGTCCATTTCTCCATTACCCTGGAAAAACGTCATTGTTGAGCCATCAAGAAGAAAAACTACCATGTCCAGTTTTTTGACAAAACCTCAGAGGAGTGGCCTTCTGGCCAAGGGTCTGTGATTTCATCTTGTTGGAGCATTCATTGTCCCCCTGGGAGTTGCAGCTTTCTATAAGTTTGCTGTGGCTGAACCAAGAAAGAAGGAATGTGCAGATTTCTACAGCAATTATGATTCCCTGAAAGATTTTGAGGAGAAGAGGAAGGCTGGTATCTTTCAAAGTGATTTAAAACATCAAGAATTTCTTCGGGTTGAGTTCCATGAAATTGTGTCACTTACCTGTGTTCCTGAACTATGAAACTAGGAGTATCTGGGTTGAGGAATAGTCTCTCAAGAAATAAATGATTAACAAATACTGTGGACACTAAAAAAAAAAAAAAAAATTCATTCTAAGTCAGGCAACATCCAAAGATTCTGGTTCACCAGGCACAGGATTTGCCATATGTTCAGCAAAGTTTTCTTTTCCTCCCTCTTCTGTGGAAATTTAGGTCACCATTAACTGAAGAAGAGGAAAAGGCCATGGCAAAACCCCAAGTCTTCAGTGGCCTTAGTATCTGCAAAATAGTGTGAATTAATATGAAGTCATTTAGAAAGAGTTTCACCATACATTAAGTTTAAAAAAATAAATGAGTTCCACAGAACAAAGTGAACAGTATAATCCTAGTCTATAAAAAATAGATGAATATTTCTTTCTTTGTTTAATATATTGATAGGAGGAAAAGGCTGGAAAAATATGCACCAAAATGTAAACGGCTATTAACTCCAAGTGGTAGAACCAGGGTGAAGCAGTTGTGATAGAGATGAGGAGACCTATTCAAAAGCTACTATGAACCACTAGAGACTGTCGTACGAGAGAAGTAAGTCAGATAGAGAAAGACAAATATCATATATTAATGCATATATGTAGAATCTAGAAAAATGGCACAGATGAACCTATTTGCAAGGCAGGAATAGAGACGCAGACATAGAGAACAAGCATGTGGGCCCAGGAGGGGAGGAGAGGGTGGGACGATTTGGGTGATTATGACAGATATATATATACACTGAAAGTGACAGTGTTAGTTGATCAGTCATGTCTGACTCTCTGCAGCCCCAGGGACTGTAGGCCGCCAGGCTCCTCTGTCCATGGAATTCTCCAGGCAAGAATACTGGAGTGGGTAGCTGTCCCCTTCAAGTGATCTTCCCAACTCAGGGATCAAACCTGAGTCTCCTGCATTGCAGGTGGATTCTTTACCATCTGAGCCACCAGGGACATCCTTATATTCACTATGCTGTGCTGTGCTTAGTCGCTGAGTTGTATCTGACTCTTTGACTCCCTGTGGACTGTAGCCCCCCAGGCTCCTCTGTCCGTGGGGATTCTCCAGGCAAGAATAATGGAGTGGGTAGCCTTTCCCTTCTCCAGGGGATTTTCCCAACCCAGGGATCAAACTCAGGTCTCCCGCATTGCAGGAGGATTCTTTACTGTCTGAGCCACCAGGGAAGCCCGTACACTACAATGTGCAAAATAGATTGCTAGTGGAAACCTGCTGTGTAGCACAGGGAGCTCAGCTCGGTGCTCTGTGATGACTTGGAGGAATGGGATGGGGGGTGGAAAGAAGGCTCAAGAAGGGAGGGGACATATGTATTCTTACAGCTGATTCTCTTTGTTGCACAGCAGAAACTAACACAATGATGTAAAGCAATTATAAAAAAGAAAAAGAGAAAAACTACCATGAAGGCAGATTGTGAGGACTTGGCGGTGGATTTGCTGCAGAGGGTAAGGCAGAGGGTGCAGCCAAAGATGACAGGCAGCCTGGATGGATGGGAAACAGCGGGGCAGCCGAGAAGAACAAGGAAGGCAGAGGGAGGGGAATTTGCTTTGAGAAAATTTTGCCTTTGAGACATGGGGAACGTTGGAAGTCAAGATTTTCAACAGATCATCAGCAACACGGAACTAGCGCTTCGGGCTGCAGAGGACTAGAAAGTCATCCACGTGCACACACAACCTGAAGCCCTGGAGTGGGGGCAGAGGGGGCGGGCATGAAAAACAAAAGAAGAAAGTCAAAGGCAGGAGGGTGAGAGAGACAGCCGCACTCAAAGGGGAGGAAGAGATAGAAACTAGGTGACAGGTCAGACAGGAATACGAAAAAGCTGGGGAAGCCAGTGTGAAACCCATAAAGGCAAGACAAAGATGCAAGGGAAAAAAGTGCCCCCTCAGCTGGAGCTGCCAGGCTGGCCTCTCACTCTCTGGGCTTGGCAGAGTTTACAGCTGGAGAAAAAGCGGTCAGCTGCCCCCTCCCTCCTGCCGCAGATAACCAGAGGTGCACCTGTAACCTTGAATGAAGTTCAAAGTTTTGGCTATTACTCTGAATCAGACATCTTAATTACCTTTTAATACGTGAAGTAATAGTACTGGGAGACCTTTTATTACCTGAAGGTGACCATAAAAGCCATGGTCATCCAGGAGCAAGAGACCAATTAGCTCCACAGCACAAAGAAAGACAAAAATAAAATTACTTCATAATTACACCCTGAAGTCATGCTTCTTCAACATCTCCGTTACACAGAGACGGAGCTGCTGTGACCACCACGTCTCCCTCAGACAGCAAGCAGGATGTCCACCAGAACTTTCTCTGTAGTCTGGGAATTGCAGCTCATTTCCAAAGTCAAAAATAGTAGTGCAGTGTGCCCCTGTTCTTAAAAGACCCCAGTAGCAGCCAGATATTTCCCTGGGGCTACGTGACTCTGCTGCCGTCAACCCATCACCTGCCTCTTGTGTGCATTTGGAAATGCACACTTTTACAATGCACACAGCTCCTGTCATTGGAGCCGGGAGTTGCTGGCTTCCTGAAGATCACTGGAGTCTCTTCTCCCTCTTTTCTACTATTCCTTTTATCTTGCTTTGTAACAAATCACCACAAATGTAGTAGCTTAAAAACACAGAGGTTCCTGAGCTCTGCACGTGAGAAACCCAGGCACAGTTCTCTGCTCAGGGTCTCAGAGCCGAAATCAAGGTGTTGGTGGCTGTGATCGCATCTGACGCTCTGGGCTCTCTTAGCTCACTGGTTATGGTAGAACTCAGTTCCTTGCAGCTGTAGGACTGAGGTCCCTGTTTCCTTCCTGACTGTCATTTGGGGGCTGCTCCCAGAGGCCATGAACCTCCCTCACTGTGTGGCCCCCACCATCTTCAAAGCCAACAGCAGAGCCCCCGTGTCCAGTCCCCCTCACACTTAGAGTCTGTTTCCAGGAGGAGCCAGGTCTTCTAAGCCCTCCCCAGTTAGGGCAGGCCCAACTCATTACTCTCCCTTTCTTAAAGGCAGCTGTGCGGTAGAACATGACCTCATCATGGCGGTAAACCATCACACCTGCAGTCTTGAGGGAGTGATGCATGGTGTACCCCCAGGGGCAGGGATCTTGGGGCTGTCTATTCTATAACACCGCCTCCAAAAAGCCAGTCCTAGGTGGGCTCCCAAAGGCTCCTTTGTGAAGTGTAAGGAAGGAGAGTTACTGGGGGGCTGTTCCTCAGTTGGACAGTCTCTGCTGCAGCAGACTTGCTGAGCTGCCTTCCTGCCTTTCAGATGGAGCTGGCAGGATGGCCAGTGGGTGGCAATAGTGATGTTTACCCCCCACCCTTTGGCATGGCCGGAGTGTGTGCGCCACCTGGGATCGCCACAGAATGCCGTGGGTTTTGAGCTGACTTCCCAGGACAGCATCCAGGAGCGCCACTGGCTGTGGGGGTGTGTTGGGGGGAAGGGGCTTCAGGTGTAGGCAGAGGACATGGGGCCGCAAGAGGCTACCACGTCAGGAGGTCATCACTCTCCCCAGCACCCCCACCCCAACCTCTAGCCAGCACTCCCAATTCCTCCACACAGGGCTATCAACAGCCAGGAGAGAACAGCCACAGCCGCAGCTTAATCAAAATGTGTGCTCCTTTCTCTAAGCCCACCTCCACCTTCATCTCAGCCACACCTGTGAGAAGCAGAAGGTGAGAGAAATGAAAAGACCAGCCACACCCCGGCAGGTTCCCTGGATGCTCCGCCTGCAGGGCTCTCAGGAAAAGGATGTGACCTGAGCCCTAAAGCAGCTAATATGTCACGTCTTCAAGTGGCCAGACTGCATTTTGGGGATTCCTGTAATACCTGAGAAACAACAGGTCCATCACTCTGGGAAGGAAATGGAGAGTCGACAAATCGTGTCGGAAGGTCAGCTTTGCAGAAAAAAGAAGCTTCATAAGTGTTTCTCACCAAGTTCGCAGCATTTAATAAACCAGTTACACTCTTGAACACTGGGAACTGTCAACTTCGGGAGGGGACATGCTCAGTTCAGCGACCTCAGAGCAGGGGGAGAAATTCAGAGAGTGGCCTGACCACCAGGGCCCAACTTTGGTGGATAATCTGGGAATTTCAGGAACGTGTGCATCCGTAAGGTTGAGTGTTTGTATTCACACGTGAGTGGGGAGTGTATGTGTGGAAAGAGAGAGGGTGTGCACATGAGGGCATGTGTTGTGTTTGAGGCCATACATGGGGCAATGTGTGTTTCTGGGTTGATGTTGATGGTACAAGGAGGCGCCTGACCCTAAGTGGAGGAGGAAAGAAATGGAGTAAGATGGACTCTAACAGGCAATGTACCATGAGCTCTAACTGGCAAAAGGACAATAAGACTTTGAAAACACGGGAGGTGGCAAAGCCAAGTTTACTGCAATGAGGATGCTCATTTAGGGATCGGCATCTTAATCCAAGGAGAAGACCCAACGTGATCTACTGTTGCTGAGTTTCCAGGGCTGCTAACTTGTTTTGCTCCCCAGCCATTTGTCTCTCTGTTGGTTTCATCCTTTCCACAGCTGTTGTGTAATGTAACCATGAATGTGCTGCTGAGCCAGCGTCCCCCAGCCAGCCCTGCTTCCACAGGAACTACTGGGAAGAGGCAGCACCGGGATCTCTGCTGCAAACCTGCCAGAGCTGGCGAACTGGGCTGCAGTGAGCTTGCTGCCCAAGGGAAGGGCAGACAGGCTGCCGTCTCCACCGAACATGTCCTTTGTTTTCCCTTTCTTGCAGATAGCACATCTTTCCCTATTTCTGAAGAAATCCATCCTCTCCCTAGTTACCTGGCTCTTTAAGAAAAAAAAAAAGGCAAGACCTGAAGAGTAAAGATAATCATTTAGGCACAAGTTGGGGCTTCCCAGGTGGTGCTAGTGGTAAAGGATCCACCTGCCAATGCAGGAGACATAAGAGATGCGAGTTCGATCCCTGGGTCGGGAAGATCTCCTGGAGGAGGACATGACAACCTGCTCCAGTATTCTTGCCTGGAAAATCCCATGGACAGAAGAGCCTGGTGGGCTATTGTCCACTGGGTCGCAAAGAATCAGACATGACTGAAGCGACTTAGCACGTGCACACAGTTGTGCAACGGCTTTTGATTCCATAAAGAGCACAGCTTCTATTTTCTTCATCTTATGTCTCCCCGAAAGCATTTCACGATTATTTCTTGTCCTCTGTTTTCCCAATTGGATGACTTCAGTACCATCTCAGAAAGGCAGCTGTATCCAGAGTACTGTACCATTTATCAAGTTCAAGAGAATTGTGACCATCGGCAGCACCAATCTTTACAGAGAATCCTGGAGAAACAAGTTGCTAACTTACAAAGGAAGTGATTTCTCCCAGAGTGTCCCTTCACCCAGGAATAGGAGTGAGCACAGTGTCACAGATTTTCAGGAGTCAGAGTGGGAAGTCACCACCCATGCTGAACCCCCTGTCTTACTCCTAAGGAAACCAAGACCTGGAGAAGTGAGCTTCTTTGTGAACTAGTTACCAGGAGCAGAGCTGCAATTGGCTGTTAGCAACCATGCCTCCCAGCTCCAGTCTCTGGTCCTGGTTCCCCGTGGCCCCCTAGATCTTGGCCTTCTTGATACTGAACATTTCCCCTAGTGTTGGCTCTGCAAAATATCCTTATTCCAAAGCAAAATGATTCCTACATTTTCTTTATTGGATATGTAATTTAGAACTAAGATTTATGAAGCTCCACTGGGAGCCAAGACCTGTGCTGTTTCGTGCACATTGACACATTGATAGAGGTATTTTCCAAGAGGCTGTAAAATGTAGGCTATTAGTGAATGGCATTAAAAAAAAATCCATGGCAGAAAATATCTTTTCTCCTCCATATAACCACAGAAACTAGTCTACACTTCACTAAAGAAATAAGGACTTAAAGTGTCCTTAGCTACTGAATTAGGTGGCTGGTGAGTAAATGTGGTGTAGGTGTGTAGATGTGTGTGCTGTGGCTTGTGCTATGAAAAGCTAAGTCAGAATGAAGTTGAGAGTCACAAAGGTGATGGAGGCTGAAAAAGTCTAGAAGCAGAGACAAGAGACTGTCCACGTGTCCACTTTATCTGCCCAATTAGCCATCAACAGGCAGGTCACAGACTACGGGGTCAGCAAGAGGAGTGTCTTTCTCTTCTCAAAACACATGCCTATCTGCTACTGTTGCCTTTTTCTCTGTCACTTTGGCAAAACAGCTCACCCTGGTCTGTCTCTGAAAGATGCTTAACGCTTATCTTCTTTCCCTGAAATTGAGGAAGTTTCTCTACTTTCCAACTCTTGTATGTGGGTGAGTTTGGCAAGTCTGGGGGTAGCTGCTGTCTCATCAGCCCACCCCAGACTTGCCCTTGGCCTCGAAGTGAGGAGAAATAAACCTCCAGAGCAATCCAGTCCATCCCTGAAGGGGGCCAGGGATGGAAAGAGAGTCCTGGGTGTACCATTGTTTGGTATTTTAAGAAAACAAAACACCAAAGATGGAATGCTGACAGGGCCAAATGACATCATAAAGTAGCAGAAACCCCTTCCAGGAAGTGTTTATGTGGGTCTGTGATATCAAGCTAGTCTTGATAAACTAGATAAACTCTCTAGTAGTAGAGTTAAGGTAGTCCAATTAAACTCATAGTCTGAGAGATGTGGAAGGTACTTGGCAGAGATTTAAGTGGGAAATGAATAAGGTTCAAGCCTAGTGTTAAATGAGCCTTCTGAACTCAAAATCCAAAGACATGTCCTAAGTTGTGTTCTAAATTTCATGAGATTATATTCAAGGGTAAAGAGAGGCCAGGTGAAGTAAGTCAGGAAAAGAAAAACAAGTATCATATATTCATGCATATATATATATATATATATGTATATGGAATCTAGAAACAGTGCAGGAATAGAGACGCAGACATAGAGGAGAGACTTGTGGACACAGGAGGGGAGGAGAGGGTGGAGCACACTGGGAGCAGCATTGGCGTGTGTGACACCATGTGTGAAGCGGCTAGTGGGGAGGTGCTGCGTAGCACAGGGAGCTCAGCTTGCTGCTCTGTGATGGCATGGCGAGGGAGGGTGGGAACGAGTCTCGAGAGGGAGGGGATAGACATACACATAAAGCTGATTCATGCTGTTGTACAGCAGAAACTAACACAACATTGTAAAGCAATTGTTTTCCAATTAAAAATAAAAAGTAAATTTAAAAAAGAGAGAAGCCAGGGCTCTCTCTGAGGAGGGCAGTGAGACCATGGATCCTTGGTCAGGAGCAGAAAGAGACAGAGACCCCATCAGGCAAGTGTGGGGTCAGGTGCTGCCTTTATTTTAAATGTTGATGTTTTGCTCATTATGGAATTTTTCTTTAACTTTGTTTATAATGAATTATTAACATATTATTTATCTTGATTGCTGACTTATTTTGCACTCCCTAAATTTAATTACAGATGAGTGTCTCACTTACCTCACTCCAGTATCATCCCAGGTAAGGGGCCTGGTACATACAAGTAACAGAAAAGTTACCATCCATTATGTGTTGAATTGTGTTCCCCAAAAGATGTTGAACTGTGGTGCTGGAGAAGACTCGTTGAGAGTCCCTTGGACAGCAAGGAGATCAAACCAGTCAATCCTAAATGAAATCAACCCTGAATGTTCATTGGAAGGACTGATGCTGAAGCTGAAGCTCCAGTACTTTGGCCACCTGAGACAAACAGCAGACCCATTGGAAAAGACCCTGATGCTGGCAAAGACTGAAGGCAGGAGAAGGGGATGACAGGATGAGATGGTTGGATGGCATCACTGACTCAATGGACTTGAGTTTGAATGGACTCTGGGAGATGGTGAAGGACAGGGAATCCTGGCATGCTGCAGTCCATGCAGTCGCAAAGATCAGACATAACTGAGTAACTGAACAAAAAGATGTTGAAGTCCTAGCCTCTGGTATCTCAGAATGTGGCCTTATCTGGAAATAGGGTCATTAGAGATGTAGTTGGTTAGGATGCGCATTCTGGGGTAGACTGGACCCCTGATCTTGTGTGACTGATGTCCTTATAAAAATGGGAAATTCAGACAGAGACTCATGTGAAGGACAAAACATGAAGGCAGAGATAAGGGTGGGTCATCCACACATGCAAAGATCGCTAGCAAAGAGGCAGAAGCTAAGAGAGAGGGAAGCAGTGGACTCTCCTTGTGATCCTAATAAGGAAATGGCGCTGTGGACATGCTGATCTTAGACTTCTGGTCTCAGAGCCATGAGACGTTACATTTTTGTGGCTTAAACCCCCCAGTTCATGAAACTTCATCACGGCAACCCTAGCAGACTAACACATCATTCTGCATCTTAGGAGAGACAGCACCCCCATGTCAGTTGGTCAGAAGGGTCCTATTTCAACCTTGTAGTCAGGAAACCTGGATCATTGCTTAGCCCAAAGATGTAACTATCAAGTCAATTGCCGAGGCTGTGGGGTAGGTAAGCTGGTTGTAGGGAGGATGAGGCAGCTGGAATGAGGCTGTGATCACTGTCAGGGCACAGCGTTCTAAAAAAACGGCGGCACCAGGAAGGTCAGAGGAAAGAGGCCCCTGAGGGCAGGTGTGTGGTTGAAGCAAGGGGAGGTATGGGGCAGGAAGGCCACTGCGGATCCCCTCACAGGATGGCTGCTCATCATGGGAGAGAATTTACCCATCTGGGAAAAGCATCTCTGAGCTCTGCCTGCATCTGACCTTGAGACTTAACAAAGCTCCTACTGTGTGTGCCCAGAGCAGCACCAGTTTCTGTGTCAGAGAGAGTGTGTATAAGAACGAGGGGTCCTATGAGAATGTGAGAATGCTACCGAGTCCATGCTTGCTCTGCTTATCACACGACAGGCCAGTGAATCAGGGAGTTGTTGGGATAAGGAATGGCGATTCTTTTTTTCAGCTGCAGCAGGTCTTAGCTGTGGCTCTTGGAATCTTTAGTTGCAGCCTGTGGGAGTCTAGTTACCTGACCAGAGATCAAACTGAGGCCCCCTGCTTTGGGAGTGTGTCATCTTAGCCACTGGACCACCAAGGAATTTCCAGGAATAGCGACTTTAACAGAAAGCTGGTAGACTGAGAAGATGGCAGACTAGGGTCTCAAAAAACCGCCTTCCCTCAGTCCCAGTTCTGCTCCTTTTATACAGAGGACGGGAGGGGGCAGAGCCCGCAGCAGTGCCTACCAATGGCTGAGCAGGACTGCTAAGGTCACTCCCTAACTGCCGCTCGCTTGGGGGAGGGACCCACTGCGATGCTGACCAGTGGCCGAGCGGGAATCCCTAACAGCGGCTCACTAGCAGCTGTGCATCTGCCCCAGGCCCATTACAAGAAAAAGGAGAGAGATGAATAACGCAACTCCCTCAACCTTCTCTTAAGGTTGGTCTTTATGAGAAATTCATTCTTGATTTCTGAGAAGAAATTAACAGAGAGGAAGGGAGGGTGTCTCCTGGACTCACCATGAACTAAGGGGCCTCGTTGGCTCTGGCTGGCTCTGGTCACTGACCCTGTGGATGAGTGACATTGTATATCTCGTGTGAAAGTTAATCCCTGAGAGTCACTTCTTTTACTTGCACAGAACATTTTTCTCACCATTTTAAGGTTCCTCTCTGATGCTTTGAAATCTGTTGCCTTTGGCTACCACCTTGGCTTTACAGCCCAGGTTATTCTCTTGCTGTCTTTCTCCCCTTCTGGGTGGCTAGTGTGGGTGTGATTGGTAGCCTTCGCCTCATACTGCTTTCACTGTGTCCTGCCCATCATTTGTTGTGGACAGAAAGGAAGAGTAAGATAAACAGAAATTCAGGGAGGAAGAAATCACAGGCCAGACTTTGGCTCCAGCCAAAAGCACATATCCAGACCAGCTTCCACCAGAGGTGAGTGCTGGGTATGAGGGGTTGTCACATTAACAAAACTGCTCCTGGTTCCTCATGGGTCCTTGATCCCTGAGCATGTACATCATCAATCAGAACCTGAGCTAAGAGGCAAAATAAACCACCAATATTAAGTGTAATGGGCAGCTATTGTGTAGATGAAAATAGAAATATCTTAAAGTTTTCTGAAAGGTTAATCTGTGATAGTGTTTCTTAAATTGAGGTCAATGGATCACTGGCATCACAACCTCCTGGGATCCTTATTAAAAATGTATATTTCTGTCCACAAGATCCATTGAGCTGGCATCTCTGGAGATGGGAATTTTAAGCAGGCTCCCCAGATGATCTCTATGCATCTCTATGTTTAGAACATTAAGTATCACATAATAAAATGGCAGGGTGTTTTCCTGCCTTGAGTGCAAGAACATCAGTGAGTCCTCTTTTACCATTTCTTGGTGGACTTCCCTTCCTCCCAGCCTTACTTTTTAAAAAAATATTTATTTGCTTATTAGGCTGTGCCAGGTCTTAGTTGTGGCATGCAACTAAGATCTTCAGTCTTCCTTATGGCATGCAGGACCTTTAGTTGTAGCATATAATCTCTTTGTTGTGGCATGTGGGATCTGGTTCCCTGACCAGGGATTGAACCTGGGCCCCCTACATTGGGAGCATGGAGTCTTAGCCACTGGATCTCCTGGGAAGACTCACCGGCCTGACTTTTTTTTTACTGACTTAAATGACTTCTCCTCCCACTTCCTCAAAGTCTTCCTAGTTCAGTTCAGTTCAGTCGCTCAGTCGTGTCCGACTCTTTGTGACCCCATGAATCGCAGCACACCAGGCCTCCCTGTCCATCACCAACTCCCAGAGTTCACCCAGACTCACGTCCATCGAGTCGGCGATGCCATCCAGCCATCTCATCCTCTGTCATCCCCTTCTCCTCCTGCCCCCAATCCCTCCCAGCATCAGAGTCTTTTCCAATGAGTCAACTCTTCCCATGAGGTGGCCAAAGTACTGGAGTTTCAGCTTGAGCATCATTCCTTCCAAAGAAATCCCAGGGCTGATCTCCTTCAGAATGGACTGGTTGGATCTCCTTGCAGTCCAAGGGACTCTCAAGAGCCTTCTCCAACACCACAGTTCAAAAGCATCAATTCTTCAGCACTCAGCCTTCTTCACAGTCCAACTCTCACATCCATACATGACCACAGGAAAAACAATAGCCTTGACTAGATGGACCTTTGTTGGCAAAGTAATGTCTCTGCTTTTGAATATGCTATCTAGATTGGTCATAACTTTTCTTCCAAGGAGTAAGCATCTTTTAATTTCATGGCTGCAATCACCATCTGCAGTGATTTTGGAGCCCAGAAAAATAAAGTCTGACACTGTTTCCACTGTTTCCCCCTCTATTTCCCATGAAGTGATGGGACCAGATGCCATGATCTTAGTTTTCTGAATGTTGAGCTTTAAGCCAAATTTTCACTCTCCACTTTCACTTTCATCAAGAGGCTTTTTAGTTCTTCTTCACTTTCTGCTATAAGGGTGGTGTCATCTGCATATCTGAGGTTATTGATATTTCTCCTGGCAATCTTGATTCCAGCTTGTATTTCTTCCAGTCCAGCGTTTCTCATGATGTACTTTGCATATAAGTTAAATAAGCAGGGTGACAATATACAGCCTTGACGTACACCTTTTCCTATTTGGAATTAGTCTGTTGCTCCATAACCCAGGCCCATATCTGACCACTTCAGATATTCTAGAATAGAGCCCAGCATTCATGGGATTATTTGATAGAATACTTACCTAGAGTACCAACGTGGCACTCATTAAATACTATTGTACCATGAAAAAAAAAAATTACCTAGAGCTCCTCAGAGTTAAAAAGCCTTTATACATAGAGACAGAGACTTATTCAATACCCGAGAAGTTAAATTTAGTTGAAGAACACTGCTTTGTTAAACCAAGAAGATCATCTTGGGTGATCTCAAGATATCCCACCATCTCCATGACTAGGGCTCAATTATGCCTTTTTCCTTCAAACAGTGTAGCTTTGGAAGTCTTTGTCACAGCCATTTAACCATTATCCTAACAGACTCTAGTTTTCTGACTGAATTGGGCACCTTTTTATTTTTATTAGATTTTTATTTCCTTTTTATAAAAACATGGTGAGATAAGTATTGTTCTATTTTATTATTTTTTGTTTTGTTATTGTATTTTATCTTCTCACTGAGGGTGAGAGACCCTTTGTACCTTGTCTGTAAAGTTAGGAAATGGCAAAGTTGGGACTGGGACTTGAATTCAGGTCTGTCTTCCTTCAAGACCCTGGACTCTCTCGCCAACACTGTGCCCCCTCCCTAGTGAGCAGCAAGTGTACAAATCACAGGCAAAAAGAGGTGTGCAGAGTCCCACTAGCTGTGAGCCTAAGGACTGCCAGTTTGTTCTTTCAAAGTTTAGCCCAAGGCCCGTTTCTTCCACAAAGGCTAAGCCTCTGCCTTTAATACGGGTGGGACTGATTGTAACCACTGATGGGTATTTAGCTCTCAGACTCACATGTAGTGATCTTCACAGGGACTTGGAGTGGACAGTAAACCCTTCCAGGGCATGGCCAGCCTCACAGTCTGGAGTCTCACGCCTCACATGGACCGCGGCTCTCAGTGGATGTCACTGCCTCCATGTGGGAGGTAAACTGGCCACTGCTTTGTAATCCTAACAGACCTAGGGGTTGGGGGGCAGAGGAAGAGAGGCAATGGGGGATTCAATCTTTTTACATCACAGTGTTCTCACGAATTCTGGGCACCATCCCAGGGGGAGGCCCACGTGGCAAAGCTAGAGAGTTTACACACTGCAAGAATAAGACCGGGCTACATGCACTGCCCTGCAGGCTGAAGTAAAGTAAACCCTATGGGAATCCCGCCGCCCCCTTGGCTCTGCTGCTGACACTCTGTAGTGTTTTCCTCTGCGACATGTTTGTATTTCACTCTCAGTGTGTGCCCAGCACAGAATTTTCCAGTTGTAGATTTGCTATTGGTCTAAAGTAGTTCCTTCTCAAATTCTCAAACTGTACATGTTGTGAGCTAAGTGGTGCCCAAGAGGAACCGAACACTATGCAAAGACCCCTGAACTCTTCTCCCAGACCTTGAGTGACTAGACAATCCCTCTCGCTGAAGCACCTTCCAGGGACCAGGAAAACCAACACCCATTTTGCCTGTAAGTAAGAAGCTACTAGAAACCAGCTTCTTAAGTCAGTATTGGTTTTCTTGTCACCAGTATTTCTAAAACAAAATAACTCATCAATGAAAAATAATTCAAAAACTTCATAGATACTCCCTGAACTAAGAGAATTTCAGAGTGGAGTCTGAGCCTTCTTAATCTTTATACCTCTAGTGACTAGCCTGACATTTTCTAGATGATCAAGAAACATTTGTTAATCTCAAATGATTTGCATCAATCCCCTGCATCAAAGCAAGATGACCGCCCCAAGTGGGAGCGCACTGCCAGAGCTAGTAGCCTCTGGGGTCCTCGACTTACAAAATCACATACAGGCATCCACCCCCTCCACTCCCCCAAATCACCTGTGCCTTTGCCCTTTTTTGTGCTAGGAATAAACAGTACCCATTGTGATTCGAGATGCTGAGAGGTGGTCAAATGCCTTTCATTAACTAAGGTGGATTAAATAACTGAAATAAAAGATTTCAAGTGCCCTGTTATTTAGCTTTCTGTTTAAATACTCAGTGACTACCTGCTCCTTACAAGCCATGAATCATGCAGTGAATAAATGATTTAAGGTGACTACTGGATTATGCCCAGGAGGGCCTGTCAATATGGCTTGCTATCAACTGCCACTTTATATCAAGGCTAATGGAATGAAATGTAATATGAAATTCAGGTTTGGATAAAAATAAAATAGTCGTTGTCTATTGATTAAATTTGCCTGAAAGTCTGACATAGTCATCGACCAAATGTTGTATTTCTGAATGAGTCATGTGCTTTTAAGAGGCTGCCAGTAAAATACTGCCTCTATTTTAGACTAATCCTGAAAGCTTCTGTTCTGTAGGCTAACTCCTGTGATGCTCAGCTCCAAACATGCGACCCTATGGACCATAGCCTGGCACCAGGCTCCTCTACCCATGGGATTCTCCAGGCAAGAATACTGGAGTGGTTGCCACGCCCTTCTCCAGGGAAACTTCATGACCCAGGAATCACACCCGCGTCTCCTGCATTGGCGGGTGGGTTTGGGTTTTGTTTTTACCACTAGCACCACCTGGGAAGCCCAAACATGACCAGTCAGGACTGCAGGCCTTGACTGATTCCTGGGCTGAGGACCCTCGGCTTAGACCACAGACCGGAGAGGGCCTTGTGATAAGCTTGTCCAAAGTTGACATTTCATAGAACAGGATACCTTTCTGCTGTACCATCTGCTGTAACAAATTACCACAAACTTAGTGACTTCAAAAAGCACAATTTTATTTTCTGACAGTTCTGGAGGTCAGGAGTCTAAAATGGGTCCACAGGGCTGGGGTCCCTCTGGATGTTCCAGGGGAGAATTCCTCTCCTCTCCCTTTCCACCTTCCAGAGGTTGCCTCATCTCATCTTTTGGCTCCATCTGCCTCCTTCATCTTTAAAGCCAATAGCATAGCATTTTCTCCCCCTTCTGACCTCTTGCCTCCCTCTTATAAAGACGCTTGTGATTACATGAGGCCCACCCAGATCATCCAGGACAACCTCCCCATCTCAATACCCTCAACTTAGTCACATCTGCAAAGTTCCTTGTGCCACATAAGGTAACATACACCCAGGTACCAGAGCTTAGATTGGATACATCTTTGGGGAACTTTTATTCAGCCTGCTATATTGTCAAAAGAGAAAATATTGTAAGCAGACCACTGGAAATATTCCTATCTATTGACATAATCTTATCAATCTCAGACTGCCTGCATCTGAGTAGTGAGTGGGTCAGAGGACAACTTCCAAAGATGGGAGAAGGCACACCAATGAGTGTTCCAAGCCAACCTCTTCTGGAGCCGTGGCTGCACGGGAGCAGGAGGGCTGAGGGGAGCAACTCCACGTTCAAGGTCAGGAGGGGCAGCTGTGAGGAGATACCCCTCATCCAAGGTAAGGAGCAGTGGCTGAGTTTTGCTGGAGCAGCCGTGAAGAGATACCCCACATCCAAGGTAAGAGAAACCCAAGTAAGACAGTAGGTGTTGCGAGAGGCACCAGAGGGCAGACACACAAACCATTATCACAGAAAACTAGTCAATCTAATCACACAGACCACAGCCTTGTCTAACTCAATGAAACTAAGCCATGCCCCGTGGGGCCACCCAAGACGGGCAGGTCATGGTGGAGAGGTCTGACAGAATGTGGCCCACTGGAGAAGGGAATGGCAAACCACTTCAGTATTCTTGCCTTGAGAACCCCATGAACAGTATGAAAAGGCAAAATGATAGGATACTGAAAGAGGAACTCCCCAGGTCGGTAGGTGCCCAATATGCTACTGGAGATCAGTGGAGAAATAACTCCAGAAAGAATGAAGGGATGGAGCCAAAGCAAAGACAATACCCAGCTGTGCATGTGACTGGTGATAGAAGCAAGGTCCGATGCTGTAAAGAGCAATATTGCATAGGAACCTGGAATGTTAGGTCCATGAATCAAGGCAAATTGGAAGTGGTCAAACAGGGGATGGCAAGAGTTAATGTCGACATGCTAGGAATCAGCAAACAAAAACGGACTGGAATGGGTGAATTTAACTCAGATGACCATTATATCTACTACTGTGGGCAGGAATCCCTTAGAAGAAATGGAATAGCCATAATGGTCAACAAAAGAGTCCAAAATGCAGTACTTGGATGCAATCTCAAAAACGAAAGAATGATCTCTGTTCGTTTTCAAGGCAAACCATTCAATATCACAGTAATCCAAGTCTATGCCCCAACTAGTAATGCTGAAGAAGCTGAAGTTGAACGGTTCTATGAAGACCTACAAGACCTTTTAGAACGAACACCCAAAAAAGATGTCCTTTTCATTATAGGGGACTAGAATGCAAAAGTAGGAAGTCAAGAAACACCTGGAGTAACAGGCAAATTTCGCCTTGGAATATGGAATGAAGCAGGGGAAAGACTAATAGAGTTATGCCAAGAGAACGCACTGGTCATAGCAAACACCCTCTTCCAACAACACAAGAGAAGACTCTACACATGGACATCACCAGATAGTCAACACCGAAATCAGATTGATTATATTCTTTGCAGCCAAAGATGGAGAAGCTCTATACAGTCAGCAAAAACAAGACCAGGAGCTGACTGTGGCTCAGATCATGAACTCCTTATTGCCAAATTCAGACTTAAATTGAAGAAAGTAGGGAAAACCACTAGACCATTCAGGTATGACCTCAATCAAATCCCTTATGATTATACAGTAGAAGTGAGAAATAGATTTAAGGGCCTAGATCTGATAGATAGAGTGCCCGATGAACTATGGAATGAGGTTTGTGACATTGTACAGGAGACAGGGATCAAGACCATCCCCATGAAAAAGACATGCAAAAAAGCAAAATGGCTGTCTGGGGAGGCCTTACAAATAGCTGTTAAAAGAAGAGAAGCGAAAAGCAAAGGAGAAAAGGAGCATCTGAATGCAGAGTTCCAAAGGATAGCAAGGAGAGATAAGAAAGCCTTCCTCAGCGATCAGTGCAAAGAAATAGAGGAAAACAACAGAATGCAAAAGACTAGATATCTCTTTAAGAAAAGTAGAGATACCAAGGGAACATTTTATGCAAAGATGGGCTTGATAAAGGACAGAAATGGTACGGACCTAACAGAAGCAGAAGATATTAAGAAGAGGTGGCAAGAATACACAGAAGAACTGTACAAAAAAGATCTTCATGACTCAGATAACCACGATGGTGTCATTACTCATCTAGAGCCAGACATCCTGGAATGTGAAGTCAAGTGGGCCTTAGGAAGCATCACTACAAACAAAGCTAGTGGAGGTGATGGAATTCCAGTTTAGCTATTTCAAATCCTGAAAGATGATGCTGTGAAAGTGCTGCACTCAATATGCCAGCAAATTTGGAAAACTCAGCAGTGGTCACAGGACTGGAAAAGGTCAGTTTTCATTCCAATCCCAAAGAAAGGCAATGCCAAAGAATGCTCAAACTACCGCACAATTGCACTCATCTCACACGCTAGTAAAGTAATGCTCAAAATTCTCCAAGCCAGGCTTCAGCAATATGTGAACCATGAAATTCCAGATGTTCAAGCTGGTTTTAGAAGAGGCAGAGGAACCAGAGATCAAATTGCCAACATCTGCTGGATCATGGAAAAGGCAAGAGAGTTCCAGATAAACATCTATTTCTGCTGTATTGACTATGCCAAAGCCTTTGACTGTGTGGATCACAATAAAGTGTGGAAAATTCTGAAAGAGATGGGAATACCAGACTACCTGACCTGCCTTGTGAGAAATCTATATGCAGATTAGGAAGCAACAATTAGAACTGGACATGGAACAACAGACTGGTTCCAAATAGGAAAAGGAGTATGTCAGGGTTGTATATTGTCACCCTGCTTATTTAACTTATATGCAGAGTACATCATGAGAAACGCTGGGCTGGAAGAAGTACAAGCTGGAATCAAGATTACTGGGAGAAATATCAATAACCTCAGTTATGCAGACGACACCACCCTTATGGCAGAAAGTGAAGAGGAACTAAAAAGCCTCTTGATGAAAGTGAAAGAGCAGAGTGAAAAAGTTGGCTTAAAGCTCAACATTCAGAAAACGAAGATCATGGCATCTGGTCCCATCACTTCATGGGAAATAGATGGGGAAACGGTAGAAACAGTGTCAGACTTTATTTTTTGGTGCTCCAAAATCACTGCAGATGGTGATTGCAGCCATGAAATTAAAAGACGTTTACTCCTTGGAAGGAAAGTTATGACCAACCTAGACAGCATATTCAAAAGCAGAGACATTACTTTGCCAACAAAGGTCCATCTAGTCAAGGCTATTGTTTTTCCAGTGGTCATGTATGAATGTGAGAGTTGAACTGTGAAGAAAGCTGAGTGCCAAAGAATTGATGCTTTTGAACTGTGGTGTTGGAGAAGACTCTTGAGAGTCCCTTGGACTGCAAGGAGATCCAACCAGTCCATTCTGAAGGAGATCAGCCCTGGGATTTCTTTGGAAGGAATGATGCTGAAGCTGAAACTCCAGTACTTTGGCCACCTCATGTGAAGAGTTGACTCATTGGAAAAGACTCTGATGCTGGGAGGGATTGGGGGCAGGAGGAGAAGGGGATGACAGAGGATGAGATGGCTGGATGGCATCACCGACTCAATGGACGTGAGTTTGAGTGAACTCTGGGAGTTGGTGATGGACAGGGAAGCCTGGCGTGCTGCAATTCATGGGGTCGCAAAGAGTCGGACATGACTGAGCGACTGAACTGAACTGAACTACCAGTCTCCAGTGAGTGTGGCAGTAGGAACACAAAGCCTGGGCCCAGGAATCACCCAGGTCCCATCTGACCTGGCTTTGCTATTCACAAACTCTGTAAGTGTGGATCAAAAAATTCATGAATGGTCGTGTGGCTTAAGCATCAGAGCCTAGAAGTGGGAGGAAATGAGGCAGGAGAGACAGAGGGTGATTGAACTGAAGTAGCACGCCAGGAATTCCACAGACACATGTGAGTTCTCCTCTGCCCTGTGTACCTCTGAGTTGTGGGTACCTGGGACAGCACTGCCGTGGAAAACAGCTGACGGATGAGACACTGACTCTTCAATTTCATGAGCCTGTACCATGGCAGCTATTATGAAAACAAATTGTGCATCTCTATCTTGCCCACTTGGGCTTCCCTGGTGGCTCAGATGGTAAAGAATCTTGCCCATCTACGTGACTTGGACAAAGGGGCCAAATCTTATTCTATTTTACACGCTCACAATACCTAATACCTAATAGATACATGCTTAGATACACCTAAGAGTTAAGAACTTACTAGACCCATGCTCATATGCACTTAAGAGTTGAGTCAGACTGCTAATAAATTTTAAATTAAATGTTCTCTATTCATATAGATAAACGTATATGTGAATGAAACCATCTGTTTAGTAGAATATTTATAAACTTTCTCACCTTGTCTCTTTAGTAAATCTCTTCAGAAATAGATCCACTAATTTTAAATATAAGATAAAACAGGCTCAAGAGAAATCTTGAAAATGCTGTCAACTACAGCAGATGTCAGATCCTGCCCAAAGCTTCTCCATATTCAGCCCTAGGTGAGCCAGCCCTGCAGCCCCCCAACGCAAGCTCCTCCCATTCCTCGCTGAGGGCTTTCTCTGGCCTCCAGTTGGCTGAGGAGTCAGGCAGATGTGTGGGGGAGTCCACGTCCCCTGAGGCAGCCTTCAGCTGATGACTGACATTCATGGTCATTGTAGAAGGCAGCCTCCATGGCCCATAGTGCCATTCTCCTCAATAACGCATTTTTGTTGGCTCCCTTGCTCCACTGTAACCCCCCACCTCCCGCCACTCCCCTGCCAGTGCCTCTGGCATCACCACCCAAGTAAACTACCTGCACTGAATCTGTGTCTCGGGGTCTGCTTCTGTGACAAGTCAAGGACCACCTGTGGCCACTGGAAGCCGAAAGAGGCAGGGACCGGGTTCTCCCCAGCCTGTGGAGGGAGCCCAGTCCGGTTTACACCTTGGTTTAAGCCCTCAGACGTTGAGCTTCTACCTCCAGAACTGTAGGAATTCATTTCTGTTGTTTAAAGTCACCAAACTTGTGGTCGTTTGTTATGGCAGCCCCAGGAAATGACTTATTCTGTAACTTTTACAGACAGTAAGTCATTCCTTTTAGGAAAACCGAAGCAGCTTAAGAAGTGCTTACCTCTCTTAGATGCAGGATGTAATTCCAGTTTTGAAGTGGAAACTTACACATTCAGAAGTAGTTACTTGAGGCAGGTAACATTGTTCTGCTGCATAAAACCCTCCAGGGGGTTGCATCCAACTGAAACTGAAATCCTATCTCACTGGGCTACAAAGGGCTACACAGCTCCTCCCGCCTCTCTGCCTCCTCTTGTCCACACTCTCCGGCCACATAGACCTTCCTTCGAATCCTGAACGAGACTTAGAGCCACTGCACTGCCTTGTCTTCAGCCTGGAACCCTGTCTCCCTGATGACTGCACACCTGACCCCTCCTCTTCCTTCAGACGTCAGACGCCAGCTCTTGAGGGACGCCTTCCCGGGTTCCTCTCTGAAGTCCCCATCAGATAGCTCAGTTGTAGTTCTCTGTGGAGCACAGTTTGGCATCTTTGGCTTCTTCCAGTAATCATGCTTTGCTCAATTCTTTCTCCTCCTAGACTGTAGGTTCCTCCACAGGTTCGAACCTTGTCTGTGTATTTCACTGTGAAAGTGAAAGTGTTAGTTGCTCAGCCACGTCTGACTCTCTGTGACCCCGTGGACTGTAGCCCTCCAGGTTCCTCTGTCCATGGAATTCTCCAGGCAAGACCGCAGCATGGTTTGCCATTCTCTTCTCCAGGGAATCTTCCCACCCCGGGATTGAATCCCGGTCTCCTGCATTGTAGGTGGATTCTTTACCATCTGAACCACCATGAAAATCATTCCCCCAATATTAGAACAGGTTCCAGCATAGAGTCAGGTTTTAACAAGTATTTGTAAGTGGGTAAATAAAAGAATATACAAATTCTGGTGGAGATGCAGTTTAGTGGCTTTTACCGTTTCCTCTTCAATAATCGTTGTAAACCCAGATTGCTGTCATGAAGATATATGGCAAACCTCAGTGAGAGAATGCATGGCTCATCCACAGGGCTCAGACCCTGACGATTCTGCCACAGGGAACTGTGGCCCAGTGTGGACAGATTGGCTGATTATTTTATTTAACAAGACATACTCCAAATCCAGGTTCTCATATGAGGCCACCGGTTTTTAAACATTGTCTCAAAGTATTTTAAATACTCTTCGAGCCGAATGAAGTATGTCTGCCAGTCAAATTCAGCCCAAGAATCTATTGTGCTCTGTCTCTTCTTAAGCCTTCCTGAGCTTCCAGGACAGTAAGAGGTAGATACTGGATATGTTGAACTGCCAGCTTATCAGAATTTATCAAGGGAAGGAAAGGAGAGCTGTTTCAGGAACCCACACACATGTAGAAACACAGGGCCTAATGAGAATATCCATGTTGGCACCATCCTAAAAAAAAAAAAGGAAAAAGAAAAAATGAGAGCAAAAGATCACGGCTTGGAATAGGCCAGGCCTACAGTCAGACCCCAGCACCCAGGAAACAGCCTTCTCATTGTGAGGTGTTGCTGGTCAGTGAAGCAAGGCCCAGGGGTAACTGTGGATGCCAGAGCACTAAGTCCTCAGCTTGTGGTTTTAAGGCAAGAAGCCCTGCCTAGACCTTGCTGCAGGGCACTCTCTCCATAATGTGCACCACGTGTTTACTCTTTATGAATATACTTCATTCAAACACATGTTTCTGCCTTCTTCCTGGGATTTCTGATGACAAGTGTTACTGACCCACTCGGGAGGTGCCCGGCATGTTCTCAGAGTTTCAGACCCAGTCTGTGATTGCTTCTCTTTCATATGAGACAGAAATTTAGATCAGATGAAGTCCCTCACATCCCCCAGCTCAGTATGGAATGGGGGAAAGCCCCTAGTCAGAGTCTCAGCTTTTCTGGTTATTACCAGGTGACCACAGACAGGTCAGGTGACCCTCTCTGGCTCTCAGCCTCCAAATCTGTAGAAAAAGGGAGCTAGTGATGACGGCCTGCAGACCCCTTCCTGTGTGACAGTCTTGGTTTGCATGACTGCATTTCATAGGTGGTGCCTCCTGCTCCTTTAGGGGTCACTTAACTCCAGTACTATTACCTGGAAAATCCCATGGACAGAGGAGCCTGGAGGGCTACAGTCTATGGGGTTGCAAAGAGTCGGACATGACTGAGCAACTTCACTTTCACTTTCCCTTTATGGAATTCCAGGATGCCCAACACACCTGTAAGAGTGGAAGGAGCAGGAAGTGCAAGGACCCAAGAAAGGAGATCATGGATGGGCTTCCTCCGTGCTCTCATGTGACCAGATCAAGCTGATGGAGAGCAAACCCTGACACCTCTTTGAACCAGGGCCTCAGAGCCACATGCATCTCTTGGAAGGAAAAGAACATTGTTGTGGACAATTCTGGGAAAGATGCTGAGGAAGATTATTTTTGATCACAGACAAACTCAAAATATATTTGCTTCTTAATTCCTTGAATAAATGATTCATGGAATGCATGCATTTTAAGAAGTTGAATGCTTTGGGGTTGTTTTCCTGGAACCCTCCATTTCTGAACAGTCTCTAAAGACCAGTAATAAATATACACAGCTGCACAGCTAAGTGATCATGAGCATGCCCTTACGTGTCTATTGCATTTGCTTTAGGAAAATTCATTAATAAATAAACATTTTCCATAAACATGCCAGATAAAACAAAGGTAATGAGATTCACTTTTAACAAGTCAATACTAAGAATAACAAATGATGACTTTTTAGGGGATTTTCCTGTAAGTTTCCTGAAAGCCTCATAAATCTCTTCCTTCACCTCCTTTTTTCCCTGACTATATTCTCCTGACTGAAAATACCCTCCTACAATGAAAAATCCACAGTCAATTACACAGAGTTACAGAAAAGATGGTGAGAATGTGGAAAATAGCAAATAATCCTGGGAGAGTCTTCTTCATGTTCAAGTTCCCTTAATGTGCCCAAATGATCCAAGGCTGCAACCTCATGTCTTTTCTCAGGGTGACTGGTGTGGGATCAGCAGCCAGGGGTGTAGTGTGATGTCAGGAGACTTAGAAGTGCTTTGTGCTAGAATGACTTCCCCCACTGACACAGGCTTCCCTGGTGGCTAAAGAATCTGCCTCTGATGCAGGAGATCCAGGTTCAATTCCTGGATTGGGAAGATCCCCTAGGGAAGGGAATGGCAACCACTCCAGTATACTTGCCTGGAGAATTCCATGGACAGAGGAGCCTGGCGGGTTACAGTGCACGTGGCTGCACAGTTGGACACCACTGAGCAAGTAACACGGGCTTCTGTGTCTACAGTCCCTACTGTGTCTGGCACATCCTAAGAATTCAGATGAATGAATTACTTGAGTCTGAATTGGCCAAGGTACAGGGTGACGTTTGTTTTGGCCAACAAAGTGTATGCAGTGGTCTCTGGGATGAAGAAGGGAATCCAACCAGGCTTCCATAGCTTGATACACATATTCTCTAAGTTTAAAATAGTCATGGAGAGAGCAGAGATTTGGAATCTTACAGACTTTGTTGAATCCAAGGTCTACATATACAAACAAGTTGTGTGAGCCTGCATGAGAGATTTAAAATCCTCAAGCCTACATTTAAAAAATTTTTTTATTTTTGGCTGTGCCACATGGTGAATGGGCTCTTAGTTTCTTGACCAGTGTTTGAACCCGCTCTCCCTGCACTGGAAGCTTAGAGTCTTAACCACTGGACCACCAGGGAATCTCCTCAAGCTTATATTTTATTCTTATCCATCAAGGACTATAATATTCACTAAATCACAGGATGGTTGAGGAATAGAATAAAATATATAAATTATCTAGCACAGCATTGAACACAGCTGGTGCTCAATGTATGTTTAGGTTTTCCTCTCAACTCACCCCTATACACTAACCCCTTGGCTCTGATCCCTTTTCTTTTAATTCATATTCCTCAAGTAACCCAAGTAGGAAAAAAAGGTGCTTAAAAACCTACACAGAACATTTTACTCTTATTAAGCTCATTGCATGGTGATTTATCAAAGTTTGTATTATCTGTTTTGCAACTTGGAGTTTAGAATCTGGAAAAAGGAACCATTCTAAGCCACAAAGAATTTATATCTATAAAAAGTTTGAAGATGTGTATTCACTTTTTTCAAGGCTAGCTCTTGTTTGGTAAAAAGTCTCTAAGTATTCCTTTAATTTTATAGATCTAAAGGAAGATACTCTGTTATTTTTCCTAGTATTTGGACATAACCATTGACATGAACGCAGTTGTAATATTGAGAAGATAATTTGCTTGAAGAACTGAAACATTACTAGAATTAATTGAGCCAAGGCCATTTAAGAATTTCTTGCCTTTTGGTGGGGGATATTGAGGAAAGGGTTCTGTCAATGTCTCTCAGCTCTATGTAACTTCAGAGGGCAGTGTGCTCTGGAAATTGTGGAAAACCTAGGTTGGAGACTTGGCACAAGATAGAAAGAAACTGTATTTCCTACCAGACCATTCTTCCCACCAGAAGAAAGTGCATGGAAAACACCTGGCCAGGGTTTGGCATAGCCCAGCATGGACTTGGTATCAACTATCATGAAAGACATTACTAATGAATAAATAATCCAAAAGAAACTGATATCAAGCTGTTACACACCTGTGTGTAAGAATGATCTGTCTCTATGGGTAGTGGATATTTCTCTGGCTAGTTATTGAGAAAAGAGAGTCAATTCTGGGACAGGAATCAAGGGCTCTGGAGTGGACCGTAGACTAGGATGTGGACAGAACATCTATTTTCTCCCTGTGCCTCATGATAGCCGGGTGCCGACCATCCTGGTGGGCAATCCGTGGAGGAGGACCAGTTCTGGAGCTTTGGCAGAGTTTGCACAGGTGGGGCCATGAAGAATCAGCACACAGAGCAATGTCCAGAAGCAGTAAGGTCACTGGTGCCACGGCTCTCAGAGAAGTTGCCGCCCAAGAGCACAAGGACCCATGGAGAGCATACACCACAGGGTAAAACCTCTTCACACGTAAGCCGAGGTTCAAGCCAACACTGGATTATAAACAATCTAAGCACAGGATATATTCAGCTTGGGCTCGGATATTTTGCTTACACACAGATTATGTCCCTCACCGTGTTCATCTCAATTCATTTGGTTGAGGTAGTTTCCAAACCAGTTTTAAAGAGCAGAATCTGAACGGATTGAAAACTTCCATACCTACTCACCAAACCTGGCATCCCACATCAGCCAAGCCAGTGAGCAAACCTGGAATTCTTGTGCTTGCTTTGACAAGGCTTTTTTCGGCATTATGCCTTTAACACAAAAATTATGAAAGGGAAAAAGTGTGTGGAGTCCAGTCCAGCTATGATATTATTTATTCACCAGATACAAATTATATCTCCATTATAAATACAATCCTGAATTGTGCTTTAGTGGCAAGACTGGTTCTATGTTTTATTGGTGGAGGAAGCCCCTGAGATCTCCGCAACCCGTGGCTCGGTTGGAAAGCAGGACGCTTCTGTGTGGCTGTTCACCCTCTGCCTGATCACATTTCCAGATGCCACCGCAGCAAAGCAAGGCAGAAAGAAAATCACCAGAGGCATATCCAATGCACAAGATAAACAGAAGCTACTGGAAAGATGTGTAGGATCAGTAACGAGACAAAAAAAAAAAAAAAGAACCGCAGAGCCCAGTTGAAACAAGGGAAGAAATCACTCACCGCTCAGCAGGAGAATCACTGCACTTCACCGGGGCAGGTGAGCTGGGCATGTTTGCCTGTTAAATCATTACTGGGATTTAAAGAACCTGCATGAAGCAAGGCCACAGATTGATTCGCATGCTATTTATAATTCCTTAACAGTTTGATGTTTTGCAGTCAGAAAAATAGATCACAGGAATGATTCACTGAAAAAAAAAAAAAAGAAACATATATATTTAGTTCTCTCTGCTGAATAAAGTGGCACAACCACGTTTTGCATTTTTTCCAATACCATGAAAATGTGTTTTCATTATGCACCACATTATATAAAACGTAGTGCTGAGAGGATTCCTGCTTCCCTCACCAGGCAGGAGTGGAGAAAACAGCCTGAGTATGGAAATTGGGCCTCCCACAAACCATGCTTGGGGCCCATCCAAGACTCAGAGGGGAGACCAGCGTCATGAGCCCAAGGGCCTTCAGACGCTCTTCAGAGGGCCTGGAGACCAGGAAAGAGGTGTTCAAATTGCCCTTAAACCCTGTCTCTAGAGAACTCGGCCTGGGCCCCTTCATGAGAAGGGTGGAGGTCAAATTCATGAATGATCCTGAACCCCTGTCTACCACCTAGGAAGCTACAAGCTGACCACTGGCCCTGGCTCTGCGGCAGGAATTCCTGTCCTTTACCAGGGGATCACCTGGAATAGGAGTCGATTCCATTTTACGATGAAGCACATTTGTTCTCTTACCCCAGGTCTGAAGGACAATCTAGCTACATTTTCAAACTATTGCTTCTGGAGAGAGTTGAAGAATCCTGTAGAGGTATATAATCTCCCGCTTGAGGAACGGTAGGTCTGGTTTCCTGGTGGGTCAGACGGTAAAGAATTGCCTGCGAGGCAGGAGACCTAGGTTTGATTCCTGGGTTGGGAAGATCCCCTGGAGAAGGGAATGGCTACCCACTCCAATATTCTTGTCTGGAGAATTCCATGGACAGAGGAGCCTGGTGGGGCTAACAGTCCATGGCCTGGCAGAGCTACACAATCCATGGGGTCGAAAAGAGGCTGGACACGACTGAGTGACTAAGCACACATGGACATCTGCCAACCAGGAGCTGGCTTCAGGGAAAGTGTGTGTACTCAATCACCCAGGACCATCACTGGCACTTTCTGTCCATTTCCCTGGGCCACACTGCTCCATTTGACACTGGGAACCTTCCAAAGCTGAGCAATTCCTCAGTGCTGGTTGAACTCAAGCAAAGAAGACTGAACCTCCCCCCACCCTCCTCAGCCCACCGAAGGCCTGTCATTGGTGGCTCTCTAATATATTGAAATGTCCTCATTAGGCTATACATCCCTTGAGGTATGAGTTTTTGTTCATTCATGTGCATCTATTTCCCACAGTCTGGAACCTGATGTTGTACACCTACCAGGGTGTGACTGCTATTGATTGATTGATTGACGGAGGCCTTTGACTAATTCAGACATTCACATGCAAACTTCCTCTGCATTGTCTGGAAGCCCAGAGGCCAGACAGAGTTCAGCTCACTCATTTTCTTTCTGCTCTCTCAGCATCACGTCCAGAAACCAGATATTTGGAGCACTGATTCTATCCTTGACATCAGAATACCTTCATTTCCACAGCAGATCTATGAATGCCCATCTCTCTTGTGCTCATGCTCAGTCGCTCAGTTATGTCCAACTCTTTGCAACCCCATGGACTGTAGCCTGCTAGGCTCCTCTGTCCATGGGATTCTTCAGGCAAGAATACTGTAGTGGGTTGTCCTTTCCTCCTCAAGGGAATCCCCGACCCAGGGATAGAACCCGTGTCTCTTACGTCTCTTGCGTTGTAGGTGGATTTTTTCACTCCTGAGCCACAGAGAAGCCCTTGTCTTCTTCTCTCTGGCATTTCACAATAAGAACCCTGACTAATAATAATTCATTTTTTATGCCCTGTGCTAAAGAACAGAGAAGGCAATGGCAAGCCACTTCAGTACTCTTGCCTAGAAAATCCCATGGATGGAGGAGCCTGGTAGGCTGCAGTCCATGGGGTCGCTACAAGTCGGTCGCGACTGAGTGACTTCACTTTCACTTTTCACTTTCACACAATGGAGAAGGCAATGGCAACCCACTCCAGTGTTCTTGCCTGGAGAATCCCAGGGACGGGGGAGCCTGGTGGGCTGCCGTCTATGGGGTCGCACAGAGTCGGACACGACTGAAGCGACTCAGCAGTAGCAGTAGCAGCAGTGCTAAAGAAAGCAATGCCCTTCTGAGAGGTGTATGTGTTTTAAAGAAGGGATCCCCAACCTCCAGGATCTCATGCCTAATGATCAGAGGTAGAGCTGATAGAATAATAGAAATAAAATGCGTAATAAATGTAATGCGCTTGAATCATCCTGAAACCAACCCTCCACCACCCCAGTCCATGGAAAAATTGTCTTCCACAAAACTGTTTCCTGGTGCCATAAATGTTGGGGACTACTGTTTTAAAGAACATAGGCTAAGTGAAATGACCTTGATTTATCGAAATTAGAGTCCAGAAAGCAAACAGGACTCATCCCACATGGGACTAAGTTTGCAACTGTTTCTCAGAAATAGATAAGTTCTGGAACAAATCTAATTACTTGATGTCTAATCTGCCAGTTTCAATAGGTCACCCTTCATTACTTGAGAGCATCTTAAATTCACAAGACAACTGGAAATGCTAAAGTTCTGAACATCATGATTACTCACAAAATAGTTTACTATAGGAAGCTTGTAACTGAGCAATGCAAATTTTTCTATTCATTTTTCTGATTCTATAAATTTTTCTGATCCTTTTTTAGTTTAAAAGTAGAAACAGAACATCTATATGGGCCTCAAATGCCAATATGTTGAAGCAAGGATTTTGCCTCAGAATCATATAGTACATGAAAATTTAAAATAGTGTTACTAGAAAATCACAAGCACACAATCGTATCAATCATTTCTGTCTTTGATCTCTGAGATGTTTAGTCTTGTCACATATTTTTAAAACTTAGGAAGTTTTCACCAGTGTTATATAATGGGAAAGAAGGAAACATTTGAAACTAAGGGGCCAAGGTTAAAGTCTTGTTCTGATAATTTTCTAGCTGTATAACTGGGGACACATCCTTGAATGCTCACAGCTCCATTTTCCTGTTCTGTAAAATGTGAAAAATAATGCCTATTTCATAAGATAGCTGTGAGCATTAAGTCAGATAATAAATGTGGGAATGATTAAATAGAGCACTCTGTAAACTAGGAATTATTGCATCATCATCACTTTTCTTCATTTGAAAAGTCATAGTGCCAATGTATGCATGGCCCTAAATTAGGTATCTTAATAGATCAAGAAAGAATCCCATTAAAAAAACATTGTATTTTAATTAGCATATTTTATAATTCACTGGAACACTATCTCTAAGACTCAAGGACACTGGTTTTACATTAACTAATATAGTTCAAACATTCAAAGCACTTAGCTCCTGCGGATACTGTCTAGAAAGTTTGACATGGTCACCTAAGAGTAATTAAATGAATGAGCAGTAGCACCAGCAGTAAGAGGCCTCCTCGTCTTGCCAGGTGGTTGGTTTTCGATGTGTAAATTTACCCTGGGCTCTTCTTTGTCTGGTCCTTTGCTACTGAGAGAAAGGCCTACTTTATGAAGAAACCACTTCAAAATTATCTCAGAAAGATGAGAATAGCATATTTTTTTCCCCAAACATTTATTTTGAATTGAAGGAAAATTGCTTCACTACGTTGTTTTGGCCTCTGCCGTACATCAGCATGAGTCAGCCTTAGGTACACATGTGTCTCCTCCCTCTTCAGCCTCCCTCTCACCTCCCACCCGATCCCACCCCTCTAGGTTGTTACAGAGGCACAGTTTGAGTTCCCTGAGTCACACAGAAAATTCCTATTGGTTATCTATTTTACACATGGTGGTGTATATGCTCGGAGAAGGCAATGGCACCCACTCCAGTACTTTTGCCTGGAAAATCCCACGGACGGAGGAGCCTGGTAGGCTGCAGTCCATGGGGTCGCTAAGAGTTGGACATGACTGAGCGACACCACTTTCACTCTTCACTTTCATGCATTGGAGAAGGAAATGGCAACCCACTCCTGTGTTCTTGCCTGGAGAATCCCAGGGACGGGGGAGCTTGGTGGGCTTCCGTCTATGGGGTTGCACAGAGTCGGACACGACTGAAGCGACTTAGCAGCAGCAGTGTATATGCTTCCACGTTACTTTCTCCATTCATCCCACCCTCTCCTTCCTCCCACTGCCAGCGTCCATAAGTCTGTTCTCTATGTCTGCATCTCCATTGTTGCCCTGTATAAATAGGTTCATCAGTACCATCTTTCTAGATTCCATATATAGAGAGTAGCATATATGTTTTCAAGTGTAGGAGAAAAAGCATTTATTGATCATGCATATCAAGACTAAGAAATCCAAGGTTTTTTAAGGAAAATGCTTTGTAAAACTTTAAAAAAATATATCTATTTATTTGGCTGTGCCAGGTCTTAGTTGTGGTATATGGGATCTAACTTCCTGACCAAGGAACAAACCTGGACCCCCTGCATTGGGAACAGAGTCTTAGCCACTGGACCACCACAGAAGTCCCTGTAAAACTTCTCTAAGAAAGAAATTCCTATGAGAGAATAAAAGGAAATTATGTCTCAAAAAAAGAGGGACAAAGTAAGAAAGGCTATGTATTCAGTGTGTAGAATAACTTTATATGCAGAATCTTTGGAACAATGTTTATACCCTTTGCTTTTTTGGTTTTTTGAGCTTCTCTAATAAGACATTATGAGGGTTTTTTTTTTAAATTATCAGTTCAAGATGGTGGAAGAATAAGACGAGGACACCACTTTCTCCGCCACAAATTCATCAAAAGATCATTTGAATGTTGAGCAACTTCCACAAAACAACTTCTGAACACTGGCGCAGGACACCAGGCACCCAGAAAGGCAGTCCATTCTCTTCAAAAGGAGGTGAAAGTGAAAGGCACTCAATCATGTCTGACTCTTTGCAACCCAGGCCAGAATTCTGGAGTGGGAAGCCTTTCCCTTCTCCAGGGGATCTTCCCAACCCAGGGATCAAACCTAGGTCTCCCACATGGCAGGCAGATTCTTTACCAGCTGAGCCACAAGGGAAGCCCCATCAAAAGGAGGTAGGGCAAAATATAAAAGACAAAAAGAGAGACAAAAGAGTTAGGGATGGAGACCTGTCCTGGGGAGGGAGTCGTGAAGGAGGAGAAGTTTTCACACAGTAGGAAACCCTCTCACAGGTGGATCTGTGGGGAGTTTTGGAATCTCAGAAGGCAACATAACCTGGAAAAAAAAAAAAACAACACAGAATACATGCCTAACCACAACTGCGGAAAAGAGAATTTTCCTGTGAAAGGCTCTAACCTAACAAGCTAACATGCAGCCTGGCCCACTCACAGAACAAAGGACTGAGCAAATACCAAAGGAGAGCTAGCCGGCTGCATATCGGCCCCTGCCCACCCAGAGGCAGAGAGGCAGGCTTGCAACAGCCAGAGCCAGAAGGCAAGGGGCTGCTGCAATCTCAGCCCCAGAGATGCAGGCATCTTCAACCAAACCGTGAGCAGGCTCCCAGCTGCTAACCACATCTTCCTGAGATCCTGGGTGGCTGACATCTGCCAGGAGGGTCACAGCCTGAGATCAGCTCTCCAAAGGAGACACACAGCACACCTGAGACAGAGCTCTCATGGGGCACCTGTAAAACCGAGCGGCCGGGACCGGGGAGGTGACTAAGATGCATGGCCCACCTAGGACAGTGCACTTGCAAGCACCTGGTCACCTGAGCTGCTCAGATCCGGGAAGGGCACAAAATGCACGCCCAACCCACAGAGACTGAGCCAGAACTGTGTCTGAGTGTCTCCTGTGGAAGTACCAGGGCAGTGGCCTGCTTCAGGGACAGGGGCTCTGGGTGCAGCAGACCTGGGTATGGCATAAGCCCTCTTGGAGGAGGTCGCCATTTACCCCACCATAGAACCAACAGAACTTACACAGGACTGGGGAAACAGACTCTTGGAGGGCACAAACAAAACCTTGTGCACACCAGGACCCAGGAGAAAGGAGCAGTGACCCCACAAGAAACTGATCCAGACATGCCCATGAGTGTCCAGGAGTCTCTGGCAGAGGCGTGTGTCAGCGGTGGCCTGCTGCAGGGTTGGGGCACTGAGTGCAGCAGTGCGTGTGGGGGACCTTTTGAAGGAAGTTGCCATTATCTTCATTACCTCCACCATACTTTGGCCTCAGGTCAAGCAACAGGGAGGGAACACAGCCCTGCCCATCAATAGAAAATTGGATTAAAGATTTATTGAACATGGCCCCGCCCATCAGAACAAGAACCAGTTTCCCCACCCCACCCCACCACCCCCCCCAGTCAGTCTCTCCCATCAGGAAGCTTCCATAAGCCTCTTATCCCTATCCATCAGAGGGCAGGCAGAATGAAAACCACAGTCACAGAAAATTAACCAAATTGATCACATGGACCACAGCCTTGTCTAGCTCAATGAAACTACGAGCCATGCTGAGTAGGGCCACCCAAGACAGGTTATGGCAAAGAGTTCTGACAAAACGTGGTCCCCTGGAGAATGCAATTGTAAACCACTTCAGTATTCTTGCCTTGAGAACCCCATGAACAGTATGAAAAGGCCAAAAGTATGACACTGAAAGATGAACTCCCTCCCCAGGTTGGTGGGTGCCCAAAATACTACTGGAGAAGAGTGGAGAAAAAATTTCAGAAAGAATGAAGAGACAGAGCCAAAGCAAAAACAATGCCCAGTTGTGGATGTGACGGGTGATGGAGTAAGTCCAATGCTGTAAAGAACAATATTGCATAGGAACCTGGAATGTTAGGTCCATGAATCAAGGCAAACAGGAGATGGCAAGAGTGAACATCGACATTTTAGGACTCAGTGAACTAAAACAGACTGGAATGGGTGACTTTAACTCAGATGACCATTATATCTACTACTGTGGGCAAGAATCCCTTAGAAGAAATGGAGTAGCCATCATAGTTAACAAAAGAGTCTGAAATGCAGTACTTGGATGCAATCTCAAAAATGGCAGAATAATCTCTGTTCATTTCCAAGGCAAACCAAGTCTATGCCCTGACCAGTAATGCTGAAGAAGCTGAACTTGAATGGTTCTATGAAGACCTACAAGACATTCTGGAACTAATACCCAAAAAAGATGTCCTCTTCATTCTAGGGGACTGGAATGCAAAAGTAGGAAGTCAAGAGCTGCTGGGAGTAACAGGCAAATTTGGCCTTGGAATACAAAACGAAGCAGGTCAAAGGGTAACAAGAGTTTTGCCAAAAGAACGCACTGGTCATAGCAAATACCTCCTCCAACAACACAAGAGAAGACTCTACACATGGACATCACCAGATAGTCAACACCAAAATCAGATTGATTATATTCTTTACAGCCAAAGATGGAGAAATTCTATACAGTCAGCAAAAACAAGCCCAGGAGCTGACATGGCTCAGATTATGAACTCCTTATTGCAACATTCAGACTTAAATTGAAGAAAGTAGGGAAAACTACTCGACAATTCAGGTATGACCTAAATCAAATCCCTTATGATTATACATAAGTGACAGATTCAAGGGATTAGATCTGATAGACAGAATGCCTGAAGAACTATGGACAGAGGTTCGTGACATTGTACAGGAGGCAGTGATCAAGACCATCCCCAAGAAAAAAAAATGCAAAAAAGCAAAATGGTTGTCTTAGGAGGCCTTACAGATAGCTGAGAAAAGAAGAGAAGCTAAAGGCAAAGGAGAAAAGAAAAGATATACCCATTTGAATGCAGAGCTCCAAAGAATAGTAAGGAGAGATAAGAAAGCCTTCCTCAGCGATCAGTGCAAAGAAATAGAGGAAAACAATAGAATGAGAAAGACTAAAGGTCTCTTCAAGAAAATTAGAAATACCAAGGGAACATTTCATGCAAAGATAAGATCAACAAAGGACAGAAATGGTATGGACCTAACAAAAGCAGAAGATATTAAGAAGAGGTGTTAAGAATACACAGAAGAACTATTACAAAAAAATATCTTCATGACCCAGATAACCATGATGGTGTGATCGCTCACGTAGAGCCAGACATCCTGGAATGCAAAGTCAAGTGGGCCTTAGAAAGCATCACTCTGTACAAAGCTAGTGGAGGTGATGGAATTCCAGTTGAGCTGTTCCAAATCCTAAAAGATGATGCCATGAAAGTGCTGCACTCATTATGTCAGCAAATATGGAAAACTCAGCAGTGGCCACAGGACTGGAAAATGTTAGTTTTCATTCCAATCCCAAGGAAAGGCAATGCCAAAGAATGTTCAAACTACCACATAATTGCACTCGTCTCACATGCTAGCAAAGTAATACTCAAAATTCTCCAAGCCAGGCTTCAACAATACATGAACCGTGAGTTTCCAGATGTTCAAGCTGGATTTAGAAAAGGCAGAGGAACCAGAGATCAAATTGCCAACATCCGCTGGATCATCGAAAAAGCAAGAGAGTTCCAGAAAAACATCTACTTTTGCTTTTTTGACTATGCCAAAGCCTTTGACTTCAGAAATTCTGGATGGAAATACCAGAACACCTGACCTGCCTTCTGAGAATACTGTATCCAGGCCAGGAAGCAACAGTTAGAACTGGACATGGAACAACAGACTGGTTCCAAATTGGGAAAGGAGTATGTCAAGGCTATATTTGTCACCCTGCTTATTTAACTTACATGCAGAGTACATCATGCAAAATGCCAGGTTGGAGGAAGCACACGCTGGAATCAAGATTGTGGGGAGAAATATCAATAGCCTCAGATATGTAGATGACACCACCCTTATGGCAGAAAGTGAAGAGGAACTAAAGAGCTTCTTGATGAAAGTGAAAGAAGAGAGTGAAAAGTTGGCTTAAAATTCAACATTCAGAAAACTAAGATCATGGCATCTGGCCCCCATGGCAAAAAGATGGGGAAACAATGGAAACAGTGACAGACTTTATTTTCTTGGGCTCCCAAATCACTGCAGATGGTGACTGCAGCCATGAAATTAAGAGATGCTTACTCCTTGGAAGAAAAGCTATGACCAACCTAGAGAGTATATTAAAAACCAGAGAGATTACTTTACCAACAAAGGTCCATCTAGTCAAAGCTATGGTTTTTCCAGTAGTCATGTATGGATGTGAGAGTTTGACTATAAAGAAAGCTGAGCACTGAAGAATTGATGCTTTTGAACTGTCGTGTTGGAGAAGTCTCTTGAAAGTCCCTTGGACTGCAAGGATATCCAATCAGTCCATCCTAAAGGAAATCAGTCCTGAATATTCATTGGAAGGACTGATGCTGAAGCTGAAACTCTAATACTTTGGCCACCTGATGAGAAGAACCAACTCATTGGAAAAGACCCTGATTTGGGAAAGATTGAAGGCAGGAGGAGAAGGGGATGACAGAGGTTGAGTTGGTTGAAAGGCATCACCGACGCAATGGACATGAGTTTGAGTAAACTCCAGGAGTTGGTGATGGACAGGGAAGCCTGGCGTGCTGTAGTCCATGGGGTTGCAAAGAGTCAGATGTGACTGAGCGACTGAACTGAACTGAAGGAAAATTTTTAAAAAATATTTTCCACTATCTTATTTGATGGCAAAAGGGAAAGACAGCAAATCAAAGGAATATTGTAAAATTATAGACTGTAGTTGAATATTTCCAATGACCTGATAGGTTTTTCCAAGGTTGTTGCTCAGTTGTTCAGTCATGTCTGATTATTTTCAACCCCATGGACTGCAGCACACCAGGCTTCCCTGTCCTTCATCATCTCCTGGAGTTTTCTCAAACTCATGTCCATCGAGTCAGTGATGCCATCCAACCATCTCATCCTCTGTTGTCCCCTTCTCCTCCTGCCTTCAATCTTTCCCAGCATCAGGGTCTTTTCCAAACAGTTGGTTCTTCCCATAAGGTAGCCAAAGTATTGGAGTTTCAGCTTCAGCATCAGTCCTTCCAATGAATATTCAGAGTTGATTTCCTTAAGGATTGACTGGCTTGATCTCCTTGCAGTCCAAGGAACTCTCAGGAGTCTTCTCCAACATCACATTTCAAAAGCATCAATTCTTCAGCACTCAGATTTCTTTATGGTCCAACTTTCACATCCATACATGACTACTGGAAAAACCATAGCTTTAACTAGACGGACCTTTGTTGGCAAGGTATTGGCTCTGCTTTTTAATATGCTGTCTAGGTTTGTCATAGAAGTAAATTTTATTTAATTCTACTGAGTCTTATTGAGCTGTTCAAACCAGAACTGTATGTTAAATTGTATTTCTTTATTTGCCTATCATCACAATTCAATAATAGTTAATAATAAGAGTTACTGTGTATCATCATTTACAATGGGCCACACCCTACGTTAGCATCTTTACCTACATTATGGCTTTAAATCTCCAAAATGGCCTTTGAAGTACACACCATTCATATTCATACTTTCTAGCACAAAAAATCACTTCATGGGAAATAGATGGGGAGACAGCAGAAACAGTGTCAGACTTTATTTTTTTGGCTCCAAAATCACTGCAGATGGTGACTGCAGCCATGAAATTAAAAGACGCTTACTCCTTGGAAGGAAAGTTATGACCAACCTAGATAGCATATTCAAAAGCAGAGACGTTACTTTGCCAACAAAGGTCCGTCTAGTCAAGGCTATGGTTTTTCCTGTGGTCATGTATGGATGTGAAAGTTGGACTGTGAAGAAAGCTGAGCGCCGAAGAATTGATGCTTTTGAACTGTGGTGTTGGAGAAGACTCTTGAGAGTCCCTTGGACTGCAAGGAGATCCAACCTGTCCATTCTAAAGGAGATCAGTACTGGGTGTTCTTTGGAAGGAATGATGCTAAAGCTGAAACTCCAGTACTTTGGCCACCTAATGTGAAGAGTTGACTCATTGGAAAAGACTCTGATGCTGGGAGGGATTGGGGGCAGGAGGAGAAGGGGATGACAGAGGATGAGATGGCTGGATGGCATCACCGACTCGATGGACATGAGTTTGGGTGAACTCTGGGAGTTGGTGATAGACAGGGAGGCCTGGCGTGCCTCAATTCATGGGGTCGCAAAGAGTCAGACACGACTGAGCAACTGAACTGACTGACTGAGCACAAAAAATTAAGTGATCATACCTAAGGTCACACATCCAATAAGAGGAAGATTCCAGGTCACATCAGTAGCAATGCTAACAACCTATCACCTAGCACATATGGTGCTACCAAATGCAGAAAGTGCTTATTGGATATTAGCTGATTACAGTTTTGATTGAATATAATGAAAATATACTGACTTATAAAATGTTATCTGCCACATCACTGTATTTTTATAGATTTGAGTTAAAAAATTTGAAGTTATATTGCATGTATAATATTTGATTAGATAGTTTCAGATAACCAAACTAAGCCTAGACTAGGAAACTTGCACCTAGCTCTAATAAGTAATCTATATTCTGACATCATTTTACTTTTGAACAGCTAAATTACATAGGGGACTAGAATCCCAGAAAAGGTTCTGAGGAGACTCTCTCCCATGCTTAACATGCAATGACTAAAGGGTGAAATAGCCCTAACCTTGAATTCTCTCACAGCTTAGGTTATACCCTAAACATTACGTTTACGCTGTAATTTTGTTTCATTTTGGTGTAAGAAAGGAACTGTTACAGGCAATGCCTATTGAGCTGTTGTGGTCAAATATTTATTAAAAAGACCATATTGATTTGCAGATTATGACTGACCACATATGAACCCATCTTTCCAGTGACATTCTTATTTAAGGTATTGATTAAGGGCTTTTCATGCAGAAAGCATTTCTCTTGTCAGTTCAGTTATGCTGGCTTTTGTAATAAGCTAATTTGATTTCCTTTTTTAACCTTTGTTTGATTAGGGGAACGACATTTGCATTAAAATTCAAGAGAGATGAAGTCTGCCATCGATCTTGACTTCCTCATGGACCTCTTGTACTGAGCGAAAAGATGATTTAGAGAATGTCAAGAGTCTTGGAACAACCATAATGAGAGAGGGAAAAAAATCACTTCAGACTTACACACCAGTAAGGGCTTATTTGACAGAAAGGGCAATTGCGTTTGGTGGATATATTTTAGAGAAATCAAATTCAGGAAGTTTAATTTTGTTCTTAGGGCAAGTCATGAAGAAAGCTGTAAGGTAAACTGCCATTAATAAAGTACTCCCTAGTTAAACCAAAACATTTCCAAACAACTGAAGAGGTTAACCAAAACATGTATATTGTTACTTGCCACAAAGGAGGAAGAGAAGTAAATTCTAATATTTCTCTATAAACATGTTCCTGGTAAAATACTAACCTCAAACAAGTTTGTGGTTAAATAGAGTTAATCCTTTTCATATTGTTCATGGGGTTCTCAAGGCAAAAAAGAAAGAAAGCTTAGCACCAAAGAATTGATGCTTTTGAACTGTGGTGTTGGAAAAGATTCTCGAGAGTCCCTTAGACTGCAAGGAGATCAAACCAGTCAATCCTAAAGGGAATCAATCCTGAATATTCATTGGAAGAACTGATGCTGAAGCTGAAACTCCAATACTTTGGCCACCTGATGCGAAGAACTGACTCTTTGGAAAAGACCCTGATGCTGGGAAAGATTGAAGGCAGGAGGATAAGGGGACGACAGAGGATGAGATAGTTAGATGGCATCACCGACTCAATGGACATGAGTTTGAGCAAGCTCAGGGAGTTGGTGATGGACAGGGAAGCCTAATGTGCTGCAGTCCATGGGGTCGCAAAGAGTTGGACACAAGTGAGCAACTAAAATGAGAGTTAATCCCCTATTGCTGTCCCTGAGAACTGTGGAGATAAAACCCACATCAGTTCAAGTCCTCCACTGGCGTTGTTGTTATTGTTCTGTCGCTCAGTCATGTCTGACTCTTTGTGACCCATGGACTGCAGCACACCAGGCTTCCCTGTCTTTCTCCATCTCCAGGAACTTGCTCAAACTCATGTCAATTGAAGTCGATGATGCCATCCAACCATCTCATCCTCTGTCACCCCCTTCTCCTCCTGCCCTCCATCTTTCCCAGCATCAGAGTCTTTTCCAGTGGGTCAGCTCCCCCAGGCTTAATCAGTCCTCTTTCATAATAACACTCAAAGATATGTGCAACTTCTTACAGTTGCCTTTGACTCTGGATCCTTTTCCTAGGGAGGAAATCAATGTATCTTGTGGCTTCAATAGCTTAGTTCCATTACTTATTCCTGAAATCTCCAAAGATCTCTATTTGAATCTTTTCTGGCAATGAAAACGCTTTCCATTTTATAAGGAGTTTCACTGGGCTGGGGATTTTTAATTCAAGAGAAATTCGCCTAAAATGAACCTAGGGATGTATTAAATGCTCAGTGGAATACGTGGAAACTGTATCACATGGGCCCACCCATTCCTTCTGCAATAGCAACTCAGAATGTTTTTCAGCTGACACAATGTAGGAGTTAGAAAAATCAAAAGACAAGAAAGGGGAATAACTTGCAAGCAATTGGTTGCAAAACTTCTGGTTCCCAATATAATTGGAAACTCTCTTCGCTCATTTGGGTAAATTCTCATGATTCTAGGTCACTTGGAAGAACTTTGAGGGTCAGCAGGTCTTTGCTAACTTCTTTCTTTCTCGGGAAAAGTCATTGAGTATATTTACTGAAAGTAACTTTCCATTTGCCATTGTTCTGCCAGAGGTGATTCATCTCCAGTCCCCAGTTTCCCGATTTTATAGCTTAAAGTTGTGGCTTGACTCTTTTTATATTAATTCTTAAATTAATGTAAATTGATATATTTCTCCTTTAAAATAACATAAGCTAAGATACTAGGAAATCAACTTCTTAAAAACCCAATTCAATTTGGAAGTATACAGTTGACTTTTGGCCTATGGCACTACAGGTAAATCTAATGCTTCCTTTCTTCTGTGAGTAATGTTACACAATTATACACATTTTAAGGACTGCAGATAAAATATGATTATTCAGAGAAAGACCAATGTTCAGCTGCTATCTGTGGTTCTACAGCAATAATTAGATTTTAATTAGGAAAGAATAAGAACCACTGAACACCAGGAGAAGAAAGGACTGTAAAGAAGGTACAACCTTGTCTTGTTATAGATGAGGAAATTTGGTCAAAGAGAGGGAACTGCCATGTGAAATATTTCCAAATTAATAAAATAAGACAACTACAATTACTTTCAAATTCCATGAAGTTAGGTTCTTTTACAGTAAATATGACACCATTTAATCTTATGTCTAACAAAGAATTGAGATGAAAAATGTTCCACTGATGCCACCAAGCTTTCATACCGTTAGCAGTATGGAAGTAGATTATCCATAAAACATGGCAGAAGAATTTAAGGAAAGTATTTTCATATGTCCCATATGGGCAAATCATTAACTGTTCTTTCATGTTGTGAGCCCAAAAGCATCTCTATTATATTTTATATTGTGTTAAAATCAATATAATGTAATATAAAATTCATCCAGAGGATAACATATTTATGTATTCCCAAGGCATTTTTAGTTGAGACATTTATTTGGACTTTAATTTTAAAAATAACACTGCTTAGCTTCTGCCGCCATTGTTCCTCCCATTTTATTACAGCCCCCAGTCCTGGCACCTGGGAAATTCATCAGACTCATCTCTGTGGAGGTTTAGAGGGCAGACACATCATTTTTTTAAATCTTCAGTTGCCCTTCAAATCCGCTGAACAGAATTCCTTATCTCCTAACAAAGATTTTACTTGAGTATTTTATGTGTAATTCATCAGAATAGCTGCTAAGCTGTTCAATTTTATTTTTAAAAGGTAGGAGCGTTGTGGCAGACAAGCCTGAGGTTTAGAAAGCCTGATTCTGCTTGCCTTTCATTTTCCCTGTGGCCTCTGAAGTGTGGTTTATTGGTAACCACCACGTTGCTATTCCTGTCTCAACTGACTCCTCATTACTCAAAGCCAATAATAATTGCTAAATATGACTAATATCACATGGAAGTTCGCAAAGTTCACTGCTAACCTTCATTCCAGCTCAAAATGTTTTCAAGGTTAATAGATTGATCTCGAGCCGAGATATGATGCATTTATAAAAAGGGAGAAAATGAAAAATTTGGCATCACCAATATGCGAACAGTTTTAAATGATTCATTTGTTACATTTGGACTGTAGCCATGAAATTCATTTGATATATATCACATAGTTATATTCTAACCTAGACACTGGAAAATAAATTAATGATACATTTTAACATTAGACAATTTTACGAACACACACACACACACACACACACATTAATCCAGGATGAGAATCAGGGCATTAAAACTTACTGGCTATTCCAGCTGGGGAATACTAGGCATTTAAGACAGAGCTAACCACTTTCAAAGACTGAGACTGCTCTAACACACAGCTCAGTTACAGCTGCGACCTTAAGAGGCTAGTTGCCAATTGTGTCTCTTGGTTTCCTTGCTTGGAGGAAAGACAAATGAAATTCCTGACCTCATCTCAGTTCTGTGCTTCTTACAGTTTTTGGTACCCAGGTTCCGGCCCACAGAATCTCTTGTTTTGCCCACACCCTTGATTGGACTCATCAAGGTTTCTAGGGTCCCAGAGAGACCTAAACCACCGCCTTTCTGATCCTGCCCCATGCCCGCTCTGAGCCCATTCCCACAATCTGTTTCTGAGCCTGGATTTCAATTCCAGTTTGGTGAGGTTAGGGAGTCCTGGCCCCTGGCCCAGCTTTGCCAGAACCTGGCCCACCGAACTGGAGGCAGCATTTCCCGATAGGCTTCCTGGTCCTCGTTAAGAGCAAGCCAGAGAGGCCGGCGGTTTCTTCCTCTCAATTGTTCAGCTCGCCATCCTCCTTGATTTCACAAGGCTCAGACCACTAACTGCCCCTACTAGCAGGACCGCTTTTATGACTCTGCTCTTCCCATCTTTCTTCCTGGTTAATTAGCCCACTCACAATGAATATTGTGGTTGTGTTCTCCAGAAACAGCGCCACTGAGCTCCACTTACCTGCAGACGTGCACGCAAACCCCTTGGCTTGGCACTCAAGTCTTCCTACCTGCAATACCACTTTCCCGCTCCTGAGGTCCTTCGGGAACAGACAGCCTGTGATCTCCCTTGAGTCAGCCCTCCGCTCACTAACTGTGAACTCGGGCCCGTCACTTAATCTAGCTGAGCCTTCCTTTCTCAGTTCTGCGGAGTAACACCTTCCTTACTCACTGTGAGGATTAACCACACAGCGCAGACAATTTCTAGCATGCTCCAGGCACACAAAAAAGGCCCCACGCACTTGTAAGAAGACTTTGTTAGCTGCCTGCTGTTCTCAGCACTTCTCAAAGGCTCTCTACCTGCTCACTTCCCACTCACTCTTTAAGGCCATGTCAGAACCCACGGTGATGAAGGCACACAGACTAATATCACAGCGGTGCTTGAACACATCTTCTTCTTACCATTTCCTAGTTTCTCGGGTTTGACCATCTTGTCTTTCTCAACAGATTATTGGGAAATAATCCAGTAATTATTGGAAATAAGTTCCAGGAGGGCAAACCAAAATCTCGTCCTCTTGTCACTGGTTTTTTGCTGCTTCTTAGCCTCATCTGCTCCCCTACTCCATGTCCCCTCTCGCCAGCTACTCCTGAGGCCCTCCAGGTGTGCTACAGGGTTCATTAATATTTCGCTCTGCTGAGCACCCCGTGCCTCATCCTCCTCTGTGAGTTCCCACGATGCCTCCATGAAGCGTTTCCACAGACCTCGCTGCCTCTGCTGTGGGCACTGTCATGCCCTCATCCGCATCATGTCTGCCCTCTCTGGAGGTTGTCATGTCCACTGACCATCATCTCATTGCACTGGGACCTCCGAGTCCTATTCCCTGTGCCCCAATATCTCAGGAGAGCTTTTAGGAAAACAGTCTTTATTTAGGGAAACATTTGTCATGGGATATGAGTTTATGGGAAAGCAGCCAAGAAAAAACAGAGTGACAGATGCAGAATTCCCTATTCCAACTGGTAAGTCAGGCTTTGTTACTGGATTAAGTCTGTGGAGCTGGCTGCCTCTTTCCCAAGGCTGGGTTTGCTTCCAGGAGCCCTCAGTACCTCAAGCTAGTAGACTCCTGATGAGCCCTGTGCCAGGGCCCCAGCCAGCTCTCATTTGCAGCACCAGCATGTGCTCTGGACAAGTGTCACAGTTCTTAACAGCACCCTGCCGGATACACGCAGAAAACTAAGCGGAAGGGAGTTCCCTGGCAGTCCAGAGGTTGGGCCTGTTTCCATTGCAGGGGGCACAGATTCAATCCCTGGTCTGGGAACTAGGATTCCACAGACTGGGTGCATGGCCCCCCACCACCAAAACAAAATCAACTAAAGGTCAGTGGACCAACTATCTTATTCTAGAATATAAATAAATAATTTGGGGCCATTAAACTGAATCTGTACCAGGTAATTTTGTTTTTTTTTTTTTAATTCCTGTTTTGAATGTTTTAAATTGTCTTTTTTTTTTTAATAAAAGTAAGCCTAAAGAAAAATAACATCTGTTATTTGAAACATGCATGTAGGGCAATTTATAGCACATCTAGGTTCAAATAACCAGGTTGAGGAAGACTAAACTTTGCCAAAGCATATGTTCAAAGGAAAACTGATTTTTTTTTTTTTTTTTTGCATTTTAGATAGCTAACATCAGAATACTTCCAAAGCCCTGAAGTGTGGTGGCTGCATTAAAGAATCTTGCTAAGGATACTTCTGAAGTTTTAAAAAGCCCACTGGCCTGAGAATTCCAGTCTCCCTCACAGTTATGGTACAATCATTAGATGCCCCCGGTACAGGTAAGCCTCATCTCCAGTCTGGGGCTGTTAACTACCCCTAACCATCCTGGGAAGGCCAAGGCCATCCTTAAAGGCATCAGTGGATTCTCAGTGCTAGAGGCCTGTTATGCAGGACTCCTCCCCGATTCTGAAAGAGAAATAAGAGAAGGGGAGGGGTAGCTTGAAGAAAATAAAAAGTAAAAGAGAGAAAGCAAAGCGCTATGTTTTTCTGTGGCTGGTACTCTGGGTTTTAGTCTGCTTAACACAGTGGCTTTACCTGGTTACTTCAAGGCTTTCAAATCTGAATATAACGTCCTACACAAACACATACCCCAGACAGATGCATATACATACACCTTCACAAAGACTCTTACAGAACTGAGAATACTAAGACAAATCAACAAGGAATCAATTTCACCATTGTTGCCATTTTTTTGTTTTGTTTTGTTTTTGATGTAAGTCAGGGGCAGGAGCACTATGGAATTTCCAGATGATACAATATAGATGATACAATACTAGAAAATGGCATGAACAGAACATTAGAACCAGAAGACCTTGGAAATCATCTAACTCAGTCTCCTCAATTTGCAGATGAAGAAACCAAGGTCTCAAGAAATAAAGTCATTTGTTCAGAGTCAGGGAAAGGCTCAAAGTTAAAGTTGGAATTAGGACCCCCCAAATCTCTAAAAATCGGCCTCACTTGCCACTCTGAACTGCTGTAATCATTTGCCCAGTTTAGGGGCTGAAAGCTGAAGCTGCCTTCCTGATCCTGGTGTTGTACTGGGGTATTTGTGAAGAACTCGGCTGTTCAGGTATAAACATATTTTGTGGTTTCCACACCTCTTGTATTTAATATGCTACATGATAACTGAAAGACTTTTAAAAAGACTTTGAAAGAAATTTAATTGATACGTTCCTTATGTCTAGTGTTCCGTACTTTCATTTTTAAATTCTCTTTCTTTCTCTACATCCCCCTGCCTTGGGCCCAGTTTCGCTGAGGAGTCATTTCTGAAACTTTAGGTTTTAGTAACTTTAAGCCATTGTCAGAAAACACAGGAAAAGCAGTTAGGGGGAACCCCATTAGCCATGCCTGCAAGTCCTGTTAAATTACGTGCTTGTTGCTGTTCGCTGTTTAATACCATAAGATCACCCTTCTGTCACTCAACTTGGACAGAAACTTATGGAGACAAGACAATCTTGGCAAAAACTGAAGAGAAACTGTTGCTGGGGGCTGGGGGTGGGAAATGGATGTAGCTGACAAATCACAAGGCTGCCTATTCAGTCATGAGCATGAAAACATGACTCTGGATCAATGTATGAAAAAGATATTTAATGGGATGGGACAAGTCATTTGAACACCTGTTTCCTTGGCAATTGAATGCACTGGTGCCAATCACTTAGCCTGGATCTACTCTCCAGGCAGAAAATGACCTCGTCTCTTATTCTTTGAAGATTGAAGCAGCAGAACAGCATCTATTTTTAACAGGACTGGGAGCAATAGGCATGGCATTGACAGCTAGGAAAGTTTGTCTTAGAAAGTCTGGCCCGCAGCCGGGGGGAATCAGAGCCAGGAGAGGGACAAGGAGAGAGGTTGTAAGCTTGTGTGGACACCAGCACATGAAATGAGAAGCACAGGACGTAGAAACTCTGAATAAGAGGTAAACTCATCTCACCCTGAAAGTTTCTAAGCCTAGAGTCATAAATGCCTCTTCATCTCGCAGCCCATTCTGGTCATGGAGAAGTTCCTTTTGAAGGGTAGCTGTCTGTGTTGATTTTGTTAAGGTGGAAGTTCAAGCTCATTTATGAGGACAGAAGGATTCAAAGTACCCTAGCAGGGCTCAGCTCTGAGCTTCACATGTACCCCATGGAAGGGCTCCCCTTATCAGGACCAAGCAATGAAATGTTAATATAAGCATGTTTCTTTTCTGCATTTCTCTGAAAACTTTAGGTTTCCTCCATGCAACTGTGTCATGGCTGCGTTTTTATCAGAGATTCTCACTGAGCTTGGTTTTATCCTCTTCCATGTACCTGAACCTGGAGAAGGAAATGGCAACCCACTCCAGTATTCTTGCCTGGAGAATCTCATGGACAGAGGAGCCAGGTGGGCTACAGTCCCTGGCATTCCAAGAGCTGGACACAACTTGGCAACTAGACCATGTGCCTGAACCAGCACTGTGGCTCCAAAGAACACAATATTACAATTATCTTGGCCTCTGAAATGTATGCCTATGCTTTCTTTTAGCTTTTCTCTTCCCCCAGGGATGAACAACGCATCTAGCATACATTTCCAAAAAGCTTACAACTTTTCTTAAAATAAAACTCAGTCTCTTTACTGTATCCCAAGTTTCTGTTTGATTCTTGACATATTCCATAAGAAGCTCTTCAGTTAGACACTGATATGCTTCAGGACTCCAGGGGTACATCTCACACAGGTTTCTTTCCCCACATTGGACAGTTCAGGGGGAGAGACTACAGACCTACTCTAAAATGTGGGGAAATATTTGGCTGGAAAAGACTCTTGAGAGTCCCTTGGACTACAAGGAGATCAAACCAGTCAATCCTTTAGGAAATCAACCCTGAATATTCATTGGAGGGACTGCTGCTGAAGCTGAAGCTGAAGCTCCAATACTTTGGCCACCTAAAGCGAAGAGCCAACTCACTGGAAAAGACTGTGATGCTCGGAAAGATTGAGGGCAGGAGGAGAAGAGGGTGGCAGAGGATGAGATGGTTGGATGGCATCATTGACTCAATGGACACGAATTTGAGCAAACTCTGGGAAATAGTGAAGGACAGAAGAGACTGGCGTGCAGCAGTCCATGGGATTGCAAAGAGTTGGACACAACTTAGCAACTGAACAACACCTGAGTGTGATGCAGTGTTGTAAGTTATAATAAAATACGATACAGGAAGTTGTGGGAGCATGTGGAATGTGGCAATTAATTTGCCTGGGGAAGGGAGACCAAGGAAGGGCTCACAGAGTAGAGGTGTCTAGGCTGGCTCTTGTGGTGGAGGAGTGGGTGTTTCACACAGGAAACAACATCTGCAAAGACCCAAAGGTGTGAAGATATGTGGCTCTTTCAAAGACTAGCCAGTAGTCTGCTCCGGCGAGGGTGAAGTGCACGGGGTAGGGAGGTGGGGGCTGGACAGGGAGCAGTAAGACATGAGCCTAGAAAGGAAGGCTAGTGTTCCACTGCTCAGGGCTCACTGCCAGGTGCCAAGGACTCTGAACGCCTTTTGGTGAAGAATAGAGAACCCCTTGAATTATCAGAGGGGTTTTTCTTCATGGATTAGACATCACTTGATTCTTACCTATAGGAGTTTTGCCTCCACAGGTCTGGTGACATGTTCTTTAAACCTTCTCATTTTCCCGTTAGGTGCCCAGGACAGCTCCCATACAATTAGATAGAACCCCGTGACCATCCTGGCTAATGAAACGTGGGCAAATGCAATAGACATTACTCTTAGAAACTTCAAGTGGAGAACTCTGAGACTAAAAAGATGGCAGGCTTGCTAGATGGAAGGATTGTGGGTCCCAGAATCACCACGTGGAAGGCTATCTACTACATTCCCAATCGGCTTGTTTGAAATGTAAACATTCTATGCCATTAAGCTACTGAGCGTCAAAGATCATCAATTAGTGGTTCTACTGATTCTACCAATTCACTGGGTGAGGATGTTCTGAGGGCAAAAGTAGCTGTTTGCACAGATGGACCAGGCCAATGTGTGGACAAATACTAATGGCACCCACCTGCTTTTCTCCAGAAGGACTTCCCCAGCATGGCCATTGCACCAGATTCTCTCTGACTCTCACTCATTGACAGTATGTGTGTGCAGCTTCCTTCATCCTTCCAGCCCTGGTTGTCCACCTCCACAAAGCCCAGCACAGAATCAGCTCCATAAAACCCAACCACCTCTCCCCTCACTTCTGCCATCCCATATATGTCATTCATGGTGTTTCTTGTGTTTTATGACTCTTGCCTCAAGGCCACAATTGACTTCATTTTAATTTGATTTCATCTGTATATACAGTTATTTATTTAGGGAGTGTTAGGGAGCTATACCCTCTAATAGTGCAAAGCTCCACACCTCTCGGGAGATAAGACTAAATGCAATTCTTTTATCAGACAAACCTGAGCCAGTTCTGAAGAAAAGGGAGCGATAAAAAGGATGAAGGGTCAAGGATGATGAGGAGGCCGTATTTGGAATTCTAAGCCCTGCCTGTGACGGGCTTGTAACATGTGGCTTTAATCACCGTTTTCCTGCCCATGTTGTTTAACAAGGGCTGGATTCCCGTTGAATCCAGTCACTCAGGTTGATGATCACAAATCTTTTAGGATTTGTCCTAAAAGATTTCCTTATCTGGGTATAAGATCCATGAATTTAAACTCTTTTCACGATTTGATACCTTGAGTTTTTATATTCTTTGGTTCTGAGTGAACATGTAGCAAAGCAATTCAGAGAGGAGGCCGAGGGGTTATTGAACACACTGTGACCGGATTACCTCCATGTTTTCAATACCCCTGCATTGAGCTTTATGATCTCACAAGTTACAACTGGCATCAATTTAATGAATTATTTCTGGAGGAAATCCATAACACCATTTTACAAAGTTTTATTACTGCCATATTTGAGTCATCTACTAAAATTGTTTTTATTAAAGCCTGCTGACAATTTAGACAAGATGGTACAGGTAGTTCACAAATATGAGCGCTCCCAGAGGAGGCATCTGGAGAATGATTCAGCCTCCCGAAGTCAGACCCCTTAGGATCACATCTTGGCTCTTCCACTAAGGAGCCCTGGGACCTTGCACCAGGCACTCAGCCTATCTGTGCCTCAGTGTCCTCCTCTATGGCGAGAGCTGCAACATTCTGACCTCATGAGGCATGGAGATTGTATCATTGGCTCACAACTTCCGTTTCCTTCCCTGCTCTTCCAGTTCTCCCTGTAGACCTCCTCATCCTACTGACTGGAGCTTGGCCACTCAACTGGCCAAGATGGTCCAGAAGCAGAGGAGCCATTGGCGTCACCTGAGCAGAGGTTTTTAGAAGCGCTGCGTCTTCCCATCGGCCCTTATGTTTTGCCCGCACTCTGAGACCATCAAGTCTCATGTGGTGGCTACTTCTTCAGTCTGGTTCTGGAATGAAGAGACACATGGAGCAGAGCCAGGATGAGTCCAGCAGAGCTGCCAACGTTCAGAAATTCCAGAACTTTTAGGGTTGAAAATGGAAGCTCTCAGTTCTTACAGGCAGAAAAAAAAAAGTCTTAAATTAAGGCAAAGATTGGGCATAGATCCAACACACCCATTGTTGAGTCTACTGATTAGACTTACATGGCCCTAGTAATTTATTTCCATTGACAAAATGTCTCTGGGGAAAGAGTGAAGGTGCAGTCATCTGAATCTTAATGAGATCAAAGTACCTTAGGAGGCATTTCTTGAGAAGTAAGTTATGGGTATGGCTGTTGACTTACATGGACCTTCCTGGGATCAAATTGACTAAAAATGAAAGTAGTTATGTAAATAGAGTTATGCATGAAATATCATATGCTCATATCACATAGAAAGCTGTGGATTTGTGTTTATGAGTATAAGCGTTAACTATCTCTAGAAGGATAAAGAAATGGGTAAAAACATGTCACCAGAGAGGGACACTGGGTCAGGAGGGGATGAAGGCAAGAAGAGTAACTCGTCACCACGTACTCTTCTGAATACTTCCCAACTCCTGCACGTGGGCATGTTCTACCTCACCAAAGCCATATAAATTAAGTAATTTACAACCTTTGATCTACCAAATGTAGATGGAGGTAGATGGCACATTGGGCTGGCACATGTGGGTTTTCTTTTGGGGTCTCCTGGAAATGGTCTAGAGTTAGTATGATAGCTGTACAAAAGTGTAAATTACTGAAAACTACAGAATTGTTTACTTTTAAATGGTTTACATGGTGAATTTTATGTTTTCTCATTAAAAAACAGAACATCTTTCTTTTCATAGGAAAAAATTTACATTTTGTTTGTTTTTCCAACCCTGCCCTGAGGCTTTTAGGATTTTGGTTCCCTGACCAGGTATCAAGCCTGGGCCATGGTATTGAAAGCCCTAACCACTGGACCACCAGGGAACGCCCAGTCATAGGAAAATATCTTAAACTGTATATGAATGAACATTATGTGGTTTTAACAAATGCACAAAAAATAAAGTAATTTACAAAAGGCAAAGATGGTGTTACTGATAGGTTGATCGTGTTATGCAAGTGTCAGTTTATAAAAGCTTGGGAAAGGGAGATGGTTTGACTCAGAATAATTCCCTACCTACAACACCTCTGAGCGAGTTGACTGTTCAGTCTGCTCCCTTGTCCCACTGAGAGATCAGGTGCCGGGAGCCGGCATATTGCATATTGAGTGCATATTGCATATTGAGTGAGGATCTGGAATAGCTCAACCGGAATTCTATCACTGCCGGGAGCCAGCATGAGGAACTCCGCCCATGACAAAGGTCATGAGGAAGGAGGCTCGGCATACGCAAAGGCGGGATCGAGCCTCAGGAGTCCCCCTGGAAATTCTCGAGCATCTACCCCCCAAGCCAGAGTCTGCCTACTTTCTGCTTTGTGCTTTCACCTACACCTCTGACTTTACAGGGGGCTGTCCCCCACTACCTCTCTCTGAAAAAAGAGTTAGCTTACAGCTCCAGTTAATAATTCTTGGATGTGACAGTGTTTCAACCTACAAACTCCTTTGGAAATCCTCTAGCCTGCCTGAATGGGTTTTTCCGGCCACATGTGATTGTTCAGAGCCTCCCAACTGTGAGAGGCAGGAGATGTTCTAAACTGCCTAAACACAGATTCCTTTGAGTAGTTAAAAGATTAATTAGAAATTGTATTGGTGAAGGGTTTTTTCACTTGTTGAGCCAGTTTGCTGCTAAGTCTCCATACTCCTTACCTACTGTGTCCTTGGCAGTGTATTGATTGATATAATGGGTGTATAGAAATGTAAAATGCAGCTTTGTCTAATGCTTTTTGGAAGGCTGGTGCCTGACTTTGGAATAATCACCTTTAGAGAAAAATAAGTTTCTTAAAATGTTAACAGGCCTCCGGGCAAGAAGATGATGTCAATCACCTGAACTTTTGCATATGATAAGTTTGAAAGCCTGGCTTCGATTAGGACCAGGAACTGCTGTCCTTGCATGACTCCACCCCTTCCCCCATTATCCTCTATGCACAACTTTAGGTATAAAAACTACTTTGGAAAATAAAGTGCGGGCCTTGCTCACCAACGCTTGGTCTCCCCATGTCATTTTTCCCTTTAACTTCCAGCTGAGTGTCCATCTGGAGCGCGGATGTCCTCTGCGACCATTTATTTGCCTGGGCTTCTAAGACCCGCTCGAGAAGGTGTCTAAGGTGGGGCACCTTCCGCTATTCGAGAGGGCGCCTGCGGCCTCCATCGTCAGAGCTAACCTGGTGTCATGGGTTATATTGATTTTCCGCGTAAACCAAGCCACTCAGCTTTTTTTCTCCACTGAATTTTCCTACTGAGCTATCCTTATTCTATTACTCTTTGTATCCTTAATTAAAGTGTAATTAAGCAGTTGTTCCCTGACCCTCGCCTATGCCGTCTCTCCTTCGAATACCCTGGATCAGCCGGGGCTGGTCCCCGGCAATCAGGTTTCATTTTTGCCTTGGAGCCACGGTCCAGACCAGTGGCACAGTGCCTGCTTCATGAGAGGGAAGAGAACATACACCCTGTATGAGGGAAGAGAGCATGCACACCAAGCAGACACAAGGATCCCGAGTCTAACCAGAAGGAAGCCACAGTTAGAAGTGGCTGCCCAACCTGAAAGGCCATTGCTAAGTGATTCTTCAATCTCTAACTTTTCTCACTGAATATCCACTCCCACTAAGAGCGCCTTTTGCAGACTTCATTTGAAGTGAGAAAACATGTCTTGCTTTGCCTCTAATATGTGGGTTTTTCCAGCTTTCTACCAACAGATTATGATCTCCAGACGTAGGTCTGAAGGCCAGTTTACCCAAGACTCTTCACACAGTAAGGTAGTCCACAATTTGCTATTTCAAGGTATGGGGAGGTGGTGGGGAGACAAAGAATCACAACTGCCTAGGGAGAAAAAAAAAAAAGAGTTATAAGGGCAGCCTCCCTCTTGAGAGTTGAATTTGATCCTTTAAGGCTGGCAATTCAATTCTTTTAAAAGGCACATCTCTGTTCTAATCAATCAAGCTTTCATTTCCAACAGCAATAACCTTCCCTAGGCACTCAAGAAATCAGAAACTAGAATCTTGGACATAGAAAGTCAATACAGAATTTTCTACTGAGTCGACCTGGTCCTACAAACCTCCCCAGGATTTTGTCAGCAGGAAATCTGATGCTCCAATATATCATGGGATGCCAACACCATCTATCAGTTCAAATCTGTCACATTAAGTAGAAAAGATGTGGTTTGCATCCAGGGCTTAAGGAATAGAGGGTCTGATAAATCTGAGAAGAATCAAAGATAAGTAATGGTGTCTGGTGTGTTTTCCAACCTCTCATCTTGGGTTTATTGTTTTGTGAAGACTATATCTGAGGTTGATTGATTAGATATTCTGGGCCTTAGGGGTTCTGATCCAAAGCACTTAGCTAGTGGCTTTGCAGATGCTCTTAGCCAATAAAAGGGTCAAACGTCATGGGTGTGATCTCAGCCCTCTGTCATCTTCATTAAGCTTTGTGGGAAGTGATAGGAAGAATCATACAATCTAGGTGACCCCCACACAATGCAATTTAAGGTACAAGGTATTTTTAAGCAATTTTTTTTCTCCAAGGTGCCACATTAGAAATTTGCTCAGGGAACATCCAAATTTCCATAAGACTGGAAAAATAATAGTGTGGGCAAACGTATTCTAAGGGATGATTAGTCAATATTATATCATGTTATATCGTATCTTAACTGACTGAGGTCTGGATAGTTAATGGATGTGAAGTCACATGGCAGGGCTTCAGGTTGAAGCCCCTTACCCCCACCCCCACCACAGTATGAGGCAGGTAAGAGTTGGAAGCCATTTGACTTTCTAAGCCTGCAAAATAGGGATCAGAATAGCTGGTGTGCCAGGACAGCAAAGTTGTTTAAAGGTTCAAACAAGCAAGTAAACTATGATTTACTTTCTGTAAAAGTTAACATCATTGCTATATGGGCAGTTTTCAGTAGTAATAGTTCTGAGATCCTCACAGGTATGCTGCCTCTCTACATTGTACAGCAAGTTCCCAGTCTGCTAGAATTCTTTTAGAAAAACACTTTATTGATGTATGATTGGCATACAAAAATTTGTACATGTTTAATATGTATCCAATTTGATAAGTTTGGAGATAAATATTAACCCATGAAACTATCACCACAATCTACAACAGAAACATCTCCAATAGCACTGAAAGCTTCCTCCTGCCCTAATTATTTATTATTGTTGTGTGTGTGTGTGTAACCTAAGCTTTACCCTCTTAGCAAAATCTCAAGTATACAAAACAGTATTGTCAACTATAGGCTCTGTGCTTTAAGTAGAAATCTAAGGACTTATTCATCTGTATAACTGAAACTTTTGAATCAAATTCATAGTTGAAAATTTCTTGCCACAAGTATCCTGAAAGTTTTTTACAGCTTAGCTGGAAGCTAATCTTCTTTATATGTTAACAGTATCATCATAAAACAAAGGTAACAATATTGCATTCCATGACCCTTATAGATAAGTTCTGATCATTTCATTAGACATGCAGTTATAAAAGTCACTTGTAATGATTGCATATTTAGATTTTCTTGCCACTGCTTTTTGTACAATGAATACATGAAATAATTCTGAGTCAGTAGAATTGCTTAAAAATCTTGTTAGTACTTATCTTCTAGACATTTAATAGGACAAACTTCAGCAACGCTATCTCTCTGAGTTGCTCAACTACGTGTAGATATGATATTTTTCCTTTGCTACCAAGTCCTCCTGCTGAGCCAACCACCATCTCGGGACCTGACCCAGGACTGCGAGCTCCAACACATCAGTGGAGGTATCCATGCTGCGAGGCAATGGAGATGCACACAGGATGGAAAATTAATCCATCCTGTGGCCAGAGTTGGAACTGCCTAGAAATCCTCCTGACTCCCTAACGACTCTGGTAAGACAGCCTGGTAGTAGCTGTTCTTAAATGCTTGGTGTGAGCCTGGGTGCCCCAGAATAGCTTTAATCAGGTGGGATGGGGCAGGAGACGGTCACAGTTGTTTAAAGGTTCAAACAAGCAGATCAGTCACTTAACCAGAGGCGGTGCTGAAAAATGTAACTGCCAGAGAACCAGTTTGTGGTTTGCAAACAGGACAAATGGGTGTGGGCTGAAAATGTGGCATAACCACCCAGGAAGAACTGAAATTGCCAAGCAGGAGGCATAACTACACGCCCTGGTTACGACCTCTTGCCTGGCAGCTCCCAGCAACATAAGGCCATGTCCGTTATCTGTAAGAAAATGAAGGTATCTATCTGAAAGTAAAGAGGGGCTGAAGGCGGGACTTCACCTTTTAGTGCAGGTCCGAGGGCAGCAAGGTGCGCCAAGGGGAGCCCTGGACACGGAGGAGACACCAGCACTCCTGCCCGAGCTCTGTCACTGACAAGAGCAAATCTTGCAAATGCTCTGGGCCTCAGCATCTTCATTCACGAAATGGGAATAACTGTACCAGCTGCATCTTCCTTGCAGTATTGTGTTGAGGCTCAAGCAAACCATCAAGAAGTTTCTAAGAGCTCCTGGTGTTCCCAGAAGTGTAGACCCTGAGTGGGGCTGGGATGAGGATGAGGAAGAGTATCTGGCCTGGAGTATTCACAACAGATTTTGGAGGAACTGGGACTCAGACCTAGGAAACAGTAGTAAACCATTGGACAGAATTTGCACAAGGACTCTGTTTCAGAACACAACTTCTAATTCCTCTAAGATTTCACAAGCAAGGAGGGTGTCCATGGAGAGGCACAGCTGAGGTGGATCCTGAATGGTGAGGACAAATGAGCTGCACAAAAGGAGGGAAGGACAGGTGTTCCTTGTGAGAGGGGCTGCGTCAAAGCTTGGAAGGAATAGCAAGCAGTTATTTAAGGAGGCATGAATCAATGGGCAAAAAGCTCAAGAGTAGGGAATGACACGGTGTAGGTAGGATGAGACCAGATTAAAGTAGCAGTGAAACCAGACGGAAGAGGTATTTAGGAAGAAAGAGAAAGTTCCAGGAGAGTTTCAAGCAATAGTTTAAGGAAGATTAGTCTGGCAAGTAATATGCAGGCTGGTGGCAGCTAAGATGGAAAAGAATAAGGAAAATTATCTATTAGCCATTCATAGCAGTGGTAATGGAGAGAAATGGAGAGAAAAGAAACAAAAGAAAAAACTGAAAAGTATGGATGACTAGCTGGATGTAGAGGATACCCTGTTCTCCGTGGCGGTAAAGACTGAGACCACTTTGTTTGCGCTGCTTTCTTGGACAGTGGTTTCAAGCCATTGTTTCCAGAGTATCATGAGTACAATCGACTCATTGATAAGGAAAATTTTTTCTCGCTGCCCACAGCTTTCATCACTTGGTTCTGTAAGTGGGGTTTTCTTGATTCTTTCCATCTCGATTTAACATAAACTCCTGCTGTCCAGTTTTGCAATAAATGTTTATTGCTGTGTTCTTTTGTTGTTTTTTTTCACACTACAGGGGCACCAGAAGAAGACAGGGAGGACAGGCCCAAGAGAATATGAAGATATAATTGCTGAAAAGCTCCCTAGCCTGGGAAAAGAAACAGTTATCAAAGTCCAGAAAGCACAGTGCTGCATACAGCCAAAACACATTGTAATCAAAATGATGAAAATTAAATATAAACAAAGAATACTAAAAGCAGCAAGTGAAAAGTGCAACAAATAACATACAAGGGAACTCCCATAAGGCTATCAGTTGATTTTTCAGCAGACACTCTGCAGACCAAAAGGGAATGGCAATGTAAAGTGAGGAAAGGGAAAAAATCTACAGCCAAAAACACTCATTTTTTTTTAACCTGTGGAACTCGGAAGCTTGAAAGTAGACTTATGTGCAGAATTCATCATTCTTTATCTGTACACTATTTGTATGAAATTTAGCCACTGGATCCTAGTGGCAAGAGGCAATTCCAAAGTAGCCCACTAGATGGAAGACAATAACTACTTTCTCCCCACCCCATCCCAAATAAATGAAAGGGTGGGAAAACGAAGCGCTGTGGCTTCACACATAAGAAAACAGACTTTTATAGCGACATCTATCTGCATTGCGCTGAAAAAGTGAGAGAAGGATTTTCAGACTAGTGAGACCTAAGTACACTTCCCCCCCCCCCCGAAGTTTTTGGTTTGACTTTGTTTGGTTTTGCCCAGGAAGGACACAGTGGAGGGAACAAATAATGAGCGTGGTCTTGATAACAGTTTGAAGAGAGAGACTATTGATTACAATACAGTATGTATTGATTGACTGGTTGATATCTGCCTGGCAGGGTTGGGGGAGTTCGGTGGGAAGGGCACAGTGGGAATCTACAGATGGAAGCCGTGGTCACAATGAATAACAGTGAAACTGTTTCCTAAAGTCACAGAGCAAAATCATCCAAGGCTCTGTGCCACCGTCTCAGCCCTGACGCCCCAGGGGTGAGAAACTCCAAGTTGTTTAAGGGAGGCATTTACTTTCCCTTCCTCCTCCAGGATAGAACTGCACTTCATCAACTTAGCGGAAAGCAGCTGACAGTGGACTTCACACCTAACTCTGATAAGGAATTAGCTATGAAAAGTGACCCAGCGAGGATAACTGCCCTGCGCGGTTCGATGAGGTCACGGCAGACAGGAGGGTAAGGACTCCAAGAACCGCAGCAGCAGCAGCTGGGGCCCAGGACCCGGACCCGGACCGGGATGCGCCCCGGAAGCCGGCGGCTCCTGGCGGTAGCGAGGAGTGGTTAAGTGCAGGTAACGAAAAGGTTAAGTGCTTTCCTCGTCGCAGCTCACCTTCCACTGCGGAGGAGCTGCCAGGCCAACCGCAGACTCCAGCTGCGCTCACGTGACTTCTCCTTCCAGTTTTCCAACTGGAAGCACGCACAGATCTGTGTAGTGTTATTACCATATATAGAGAGAAACTGCTAGGCGAAAAACCCCGGAGAAGCCTGAGTCAGTTGCCTGAAGTAGGAGTGACCGGCCCGGAGAGGGGGTGGTTAGGAGGAAACCTGCCCTTCAGCACACATCATTACTAACGGTGTCAGGTCTGCTGATGATTCAGAAGACAGATCAGAAAAGGAAAGTGCTGCAAATGGGCATCTAACTGCAGGAAAGGTTATTAAACAGCTATTAAAAATTCTGGAGAACTAATGGAAGACTTTTCTCAACCTTGATTTTTAAAGATTATAAGTTCTAACCTTCTCCCTACGTGTACTTGTTGTTTTATTTAAACAAAACAAAAAATATTCTAAATAGAAAGAGTCCAGTGGATGATCTAAGACAAAATCTCTGTGACTGAAGCATTGCTGCCGGTTAAAAAATAATGCAAGTTACACATGAGGTATCCTTACTGACCAGAAATGATTATGGATGTGTAACTGCTTTGATGTTGTGACATAATTGTTACTGGCAGACTGAAAAATAGAACCACCAAGAATTTTGACCAGAATGGTATCAAAGGGAGTTCGGGGACTTTTGGATGAAGGTCTGGAAAAGAATTGAAAGCTTTTACATCTATTCCTAGCGTTTCCATCTTGCCAGTGTGTGCATAGCTCAAACTACCTCAGTTTTCCACTCATAAAATGGTCATAGCATCTATCTCTACATAGTTTTTAGTACTCTATTAAATTTTTCTGAGATTATGTCCATAATGCTTTCTGAACCTCTTGAAAGCAATAGAGTCTCACTTTTTAAAACTTTCCTGTCACAGCCTATTATCTGATCATCAACATATAGTTTTTAATATAGTTTTGTTGATGATCAGACAATAATAAATAATGCCTGTAACTTGGGAAATTTAAACATTACTAAATAACCAGAGTAAGCCTATAGGCTTATTCTTGGATTCCATAAAAGTGGCCCCCAAAAGGGCAGAGTATTCTGTGCAAGTCAACTAGGAAAACCACTCTATAATATTGCTAAGATTAAGCAACGTGACAGAGGAAACCAAATAACTACCCATTGAGAGTCTCCTTGTGTAAAGTAATAATTCTGCAGATTTCCAAATGTATCCCCCAAAATAATACTTTCCCACTAAATTGACTGTCATTTCTTTAATAGAAGGCAACATTCTCATCCTGGGAAAATCAAGCAGTAGAGAAATGCAAAAAAGAAAAATGTGAATATCCCCTACAGCCTCACACTCCCCAGAGACCAGAGAGATCAAAACTATCCTGCCTGACCTCTTTCTAAGGATAAGCATGTACACATACACATGCACACACGCGGATGTGATCATAATATAGATAATGCTCTGCAAGGGACTTCCTTCACTTGATTCATTTTATATAACTTTACAGATTAATATGTATACATCAACCCCATTGTTAGTACTGGCTGCAGCCATTGACTGATAGACCTGTTTATCAGTTCTTCCATCTCTGATGAAGCCTTAGGGTTCCCCTCAGGGATGTTTTCAGATTACAGAAAATGTTGCCGTGAACATCTTTAAATTCTTACATATCCATGATCAAGTATTTCCCCTAATGGTAAATTATAATAAGAGGGATTTCTGTGTCAAAGTCAGGAGACTTTAAAAATGCTATAGTTTCATTTCCCTTTCCTCAAAAGCACTCACATGCCCACTGTGGACTTACAAAATATTCACAAAATGAAAGCTGAGAGTTATGTTTTACTCAGTGGGAATTTTTAGGACTTCAACCCTGGGAGCATCTCAAGTAAGCCTGAGATAACTGTTCTGAAGAGGTGAGGGGAGGAGTCAGGTTATACAGAAGTAAGTTTTGCAACAAAGGGCAGGTAATTGGAACATCATAAGATTATTGTTAATTAAAGAAAACCAGATATCCCAAGTTATGAAAGATGCAAGAGTTGGGGCTCACTGAAATAAACCACTCCTTTATATACACCTCAGCTCTCTGGGGCCCGCATCCCGTGTAGGGAGTGGCTGCAGTCTGATGGCTGCTGGACTGCAGGGACGCTTCTCCTTCCTGGGTGCCCTTGGGCTCACTAGCTCACTAAGCATGGTGGCTGCAATTGCTGATGGCTGTGACATCCTTTGTTTACTCCTGTGGCAGGAAATATTCCATTTCTCACCGCCTACTGAATTGTATGAGGGTCTATTTTCTGTTGCTGCTGTATTTGCAGCTCAAGCCATTCTTGTTGTTGGAGTCTTACCAGTATAAGCATCATGGTACTGTATCAAAGACCCCTCCAAAGAATATCAGCTGATCCAGCCAATCAGTTTCTGTTCCCCTGGTTTTCCACAGCAGGCAGACAACAACGGTGCCCACTTTACTATTAGTTACATGAGTACCTTAACGTGGCGCTCTGGAAAACCTCTCCCCAGAATGTGGCTTAGACATGATCTGTGGGAGATGCCTTCACTCGCCATTGCCCAAGTCTGAATGGTGGGATTTCCACTTTCCCACAGACCTCAGCTTGCATGTGAGAGTCTGCAGGGCCTCCTTGGACCCAGGAAAAAGAAAAGGTGGATGAAGTGATGTCTGCCATTAGTTCATATCTCTTAACACCCAGTGCTTGGTCCTTTGGTGCAGACGACTCTCCTGGAGGGGAGGCCAGGAAGTGCGTGGTGGAAGGCAGATCCCACGAGGGAACACTGCAAAAAGGGCCCCTCCCCTGTGATTTTTTCCTCCCTCTCTTTCTTTTTTTTAAATTGAGGTATATTGACATATGGGCTTCCCTGGTGGCTCAGCAGTAAATGATCTGCCTGCAATGCAGGAGACTTGCAGGAGTCCTGGGTTCAATCCCTGGTCAGGATGATGCCCTGGAGGAGGGCATGGCTATTACCTACTCCAGTATTCTTGCCTGGAGAATTCCATGAACAGAGGAGCCTTGCGGGCTACAGTCCATGGGATCACAAACAGTCGGACACAGCTGAGCGACTAAACAACAATGTTGACATATAAGATTGTACTAATTTTAGGTATACAACGTAATTTAATATTTGTATTGTGAAGAGACCAGTTAACATCCATCACCACACAGTTATAATTTTTTTCTAAAGATGAGAACTTCTAAGATTTACTCTTTATCCTCCTCTCTTGATTTATCCTTTGTTATACCAGTTTTTATAATTTTTTTTCTTTATTGACCAGGCAGTTCTACATATTAGTTTAGTTCTACTGGTGGTCACTATTATATTTTACCAAAGACATGTGAGTCCACATTTCTCTCTCAGACTCTAACAGCAATTATAGCAATGTTCTGGACTTTCTACCCCAATGGGAACCCTTTGCAGTTCTTTACTTTTTCTTCCTGCCCTTCTTCTTTCCTTTCCCCAGGCTTTACTGAATAATCTGTCCAATTTTCCAGACACTGTAATAATAATTTTCTTACAGTATGACTTATTTTTTAAGATTACTTTTAATTGCATCACACTTCATTTCTCAGAATTTATTTAGATTTTACTCTAAATTTTATTGGATTTTTACTACTTAGTGTCCTTTCTTGGAGAAGGCAATGGCATCCCACTCCAGTACTTTTGCCTAGAAAATCCCATGGACGGAGGAGCCTGGTGGGCTGCAGTCCATGGGGTCGCTCTAACGTCAGACACGACTGAGCGACTTCACTTTCACTTTTCACTTTCATGCATTGGAGAAGGAAATGGCGACCCACTCCAGTCTTCTTGCCTGGAGAATCCCAGGGACGGGGGAGCCTGGTGGCCTGCTGTCTATGGGGTTGCACAGAGTCGGACACGACTGAAGCGACTTAGCAGCGGCAGTGTCCTTTCTTATATATCATATCTTTTCCCTTCCTGTAATCTTTACTCTGATTCAGATTTTATTTAACTAAAGTATCTTCACAAGTAATTATTCAAAAGAGTACATGATTGGTATATTATTACATTCTGATTTTCTGAATATCTATAATTCATAGTTACCATTCTTTTCCTTTTCCTACCATTCATTCTTTCCATTTTCTTTTCCTCTAATAAAACCTCACACACTTCATGGTTCTTGATATTAGAAATGGGCTTTGAAAAATAAAGCTGTCATTATTTGATGAACATTTTCAATTTTCAAGATTCAGCAGGTACTTTCTCTAGCTTTGAAGAATTGTTTTATATTATTTCATTGATTTTTGTCCTGCTTCCGTTTTTGCATTTAGAACTCTGATTGTTCTTAGATTAGACTACTAAATCTGTTCTCCAAGGTATTTTTCTTTCCTCACAATCTTTCTTGTGTGTATACTCCATGAATGTAATCCAGATTTGGGGTTGTCATATTATTCACTGTCATTATCTAGATTTTTTTCTGGCAATTATAGTTTTAAATTTTTGTCAAAGAACTGTTTATTTTCAGAGCATTTATTTTGGTGAAAACCTGGTTTGTTGGTTGGTTGGCTGGTTTAGTGGATGCAGTATCGTCTCAAATCTCATTGTGAATATGAACTAGGAGTTTTTTCCTAATTCCCCTGGATCTTGTTTCGTGGAGGTCCCTTTGTTCTAAATGGTCATCTTGGTGCTCCCCTTCTGACCGGAAGATTCTACCTCTGTAGTTAGTGATGCGTTGTTGCTGTCTAGCTGATTTACTTGTATTAGCAGGTACATAGATCTGGCTCTGGGGTCTCCTGGGAGGAAATGATCAGAGCCTTGACCAAAAGGAGTGAGTGAGCCGCTTCTTAGGCAGGCTGGTGATGGGGGAGGGCATAGTGCAAGTGGCTCCCTTTCAGGTACGCCAGAGGAAAGCGCCCTGGCATGCTGAGCCCGCTCCACAGGCAGGCAGCAATGGGGCCAACCGGGATTGGAGCTATTCCTCTGGCCAACTGAAGGGATTTGGGCCAGCAAGGAGACGCCTTCAAACACAGATCTGACCGTGGAGTCCAAGGGTTTCCCTGAGGAGAGGGAGCAAGACCTCATGGGCTTTCTTATAACCTGACTCCCCCCACTGTATAGCCTCTGTAGGAATTTTCTGTTGCATGACAAGTGACAACAAAGTTAATGGCTTAAAATAACACGTGTATTATGTCATAGTTTGCATGGGTCAGGAGTCCAGGCATGTCCTCTGATCAGGCTCCACCAGGCCACCATCTCATCCCACATGAGGCTCTAGATTCTCTCTCAAGCTCATTAAGTGTTTGGCAGAATTCGGTTTCTTGCAGCCAGATGACCGAGTCCCCTGTTTTCTTGCTGGGAACTGTGCTCCATTTCTAAGGCCACTTGATGTCTCCTGCTGCATGGCCCCCAAGGCAGGCCACAAAGCAACTCTCTGCAGCTTTCCAGGCCCCTTCAGGCAAGTGTAGAGTGTTCAGACTGCCATGTCATGGCTTAAGATGTAACAGAGCCTTCTGTGACTATGTAGAGGTTGGCCTGAGGTCCCTGAGATGCAAAAGTGATTATTAGGGATGACATGTTTCAATCTGTTTAAGAAGAACACAGTCTCTAGGGAAGGAATTTTAAGACAGAGAGGGCAGTTTAGGTAATAATACTAATAGCATGATCCAGACCAAAATCCAATGCCACAGAAGAACAATGAGTTTCTAGAAATAAAATTATCTTGAGGATGCTCTGTGAAAGACACTGTGGAGAGAATGAGAAGAAGCCAGGGAGGAAATATCTCACAAGACATGTCCGATAAAAGATGTTTACCCAAAATATAGAAAAAACTGTTAAAACTCAACAATAAGAAAATTAACAACCAGATTTAAAAATGAGCAAAATGAGATGCCAACACACACCTATTAGAATGGCCAAAATCCAGAACACTGATCCCACCAAATGCTCACAAGGAGCATTTGAACCCTCATTCATTGCTGGTGGGAATGCAAAATGGTGCAGCCACTTTAGAAGACTATTTGGCAGTTTGTTACAAAACTAAACATACTCTTACCAGGTAATCCAGGAATCACACTCTGGTATTTACGCAAATAAGTTGAAAACTTATGTCCACATACCCCACCCCCCAAAAAAAGTGACCTCTCAAGCCATGAAAGACATGGAGGAAACCCAAACATAAAGAGCTAGTTGGAAAAGGCTACATGCTGTATGATTCCAATTATACGACATTCCGGGAAAGGCAAAACTATGGAGACATAAAAACACTGGTTGCAAGTGAATAGGAGAGAGGGAAGGATGAATAGGCAGCCACAGAGGAATTTTTAGGGCAGTGAAACTATTCTGTATGACACCACTATAGGGAGACTGTACTTTCTGCTCAGTTTTGTTGCAAACCTAAAACATCGGTTGATCTAAAAAACAAAGTCTATATAAACATCATGAGGAACATGGGTTTCTGAAGGATCTGTAAAGACTGGCTTGAACATATGCGTAGCTGATGTTCAGTGTTCCTTCCAGCCCAGTCGCTCTGGCTGGCACAAAGCCTGTGCCCGGGAGTGATGGCTGTGTGGCTCTATTCACTGAAGACGCAGCCTGAGCACAGAGCAAAGCCAGCTAAGCTCCTTCTCCCTAGGACTTCAATGGGGATGAGGACAGAGCAGTATTGTGTGAAGTAGACTAGCCACATCTGTTGCCTGAGGGTGACAGATATGCAACAAAACTCCCTTTGGCAGTGAGAAACAACGGCAATGTTAATTCTTCAGATGTGAGTATTGTGCTCTCTTGGGAATAAGAATCAGACAGATGACCCTTTGAGTGACACTAAAGTCTAAGGGGGCTTCCCAGGTAGGAGTGGTAAAGAATTTGCCTGCCAATGCAAGAGACATTGGGTTTGCTAGGAGACAGGAGACTTGGATTTGATCCCTGGGTCAGGAAGATTGCCTGGAGGAGGAAATGGTAACCCACTCCAGTATCCTTGCCTGGAAAATTCCATGGAGGAGCCTGGTGGGCTACAGCCCATGGGTTCACTAAGAGTTGGACACAACTGAGCACACACACACACAAAGTTCAAGGAGGATACTTAGGTGTGTCATGAGGATGATGAAAGAGAACACTGGAGGGAGAGTTAGACATTGATTTGATAATTTTGGAACTGGAGGGTTTCCATTCATTTTGGAAAAATAGAATAATGTAGCATCTACTCACAGATGATTGTGTCATTTATTTTTTCCGAATACTTTGACTTTGTTTTATGTCCTTAAGTTTCCGTCTGTATATTTGGAACTCAGTGAGTATAGTGTGTGCAGGAGAAGGATTTGGGAAGCAATCCATCCATCTTAGAGTCAAAACTAAAAATAGTTCAGTTAACTTTGTATCCAGATAACTTTTTAAAAGAGAAAACACTAGATTGAAATCATAGCATATTTGACAAACAACATAATCCATGCGCCTCTGCTTTCTTAGTGGATTGAGATCCCCTGGGAATCCACAACAGGATGTGGCAAGGAAATCCTACAGCAGCTACTTAGATGGAGTCTCTGAGTTGCTGCTTTGGTTTCGCTTTAATGTTCCTGGATTCTCAGGCTCATTCGTTTCCTTTCTTTGGCTTCTTACTCGGCTATAAACTGGTCAAACCACATGCTTTAGAAAAACTAGTATCAAAAAGAGAAAGAATAAAAAAAAAAAGAGAGAGAAAGAAGAAAGGTGGAAGAAAGGAAGGAAGAGAGATAGAGCAAGAGGGAAGAAGGAAGAAAGGAGAGAGGGAGGAAGGCAGGGTGGGGGGTGGGGAGGAAATAACCAGCGCTGATCATAATGTGGGGAAATTGGGACCTTTGTGCATTGCTGAAGCGAGTGTGAAATGGTGCCATGCTACAAAAACCAGCACGGCAGTTCCTCACAAAATTAAACAAAATTACCATATGATCCAGCAATGCCACTTCTGGATATCCACCCAAAGGAATTGAAAGCAAGCACTGGAAAAAGATATTGGTACACCCATGTTCATAGCAGCATTATTCATAAGAGCCAAAAGATGGAAACACCCCAGTGTCCACTGATGGATGAACGAGTAATGTCATCTACACATACAATGCATACAGTGGAGTATTATGCAGCCCTAAAAGGCATGAGCTGCTGACACACACTTATTACATGGATGAACCTTGAAGACAATATGCTAAGTGAAATAAGCCGGGCACAAAGGGGCAAATATCACATCTTTCCACTTACAGGAGGTACTCAGAGTGACAGTTAAATTCATAGAGACAGAAAATAGAATGGTAGTTTCCAAAGCCTGGAAGGAGGGGACAATGGGAGTTAGTGTTTAATGGGTAGAGGGTTTCTGTTTGAGAAGAAGCATAAGTTCTGGTGGTGGGTAGCAGAGGTATATTTACCTAATGCCACTGAGCTGTATACTTATAAATAGTTAAAATGGTAAATTTTATGTCACGCATATTTTGCCACAATAAAAATTATTCAGAAAAGGAAAAACCATTGGGCGGTGGGAATGGAAACATGGCTCTCAGAGCCAGGTGGCCGCACTGTTCCTGTACAACACTTAGCTCTATGGTCACCCTCCCTTCTGAGACCTGTAAGTCTGCGTTCATTCATTCACTTATTCATTTTTGTTCACTAATGTTTAATGTTTATTAAGCACATACTGTGTGTTCAGTTTACTCTAAAACTATAGAATAGTTCAAAAACCCTTGATTGTAGTTCAGATGCGTGATAGATTTTATCAAAATCATCAACACATGGCAATAATCAAAATTGCTTGCTTTCCTCACTGCACATTTTTCACATTCAGATATAGATTTGATTCTGAAATCAGAGTATCACAAAATATGAAAGCTGGGAGAAAAATGACCTAGCCTAGTAAATTATTTAGCAGAGTAATATTTTTTCAAATAAAATGCTACAGGGTTCACTAATATAACAAAATAAAATATTAAAACTGGTACATAACCTTCTTGGACAGTCAGTTTTTTACTGTTGGGTCAAAAACACGACATCGATTGTGGCAGACTTAAGCATATTCAAAAACTCCTGACACCCAAGCTTTTAGGCAGCCACAGGGCACAGGTCAATATCCCATATTGAATTTACCCCTTCGTCCTACAGATTTAATTGATCAACCACAAAACACGTACTACAATTTTTTGTTGTGATTTTTAAAGAGCAGTTCTAAGTTACACCTGAAAATTGAAATAGTTTGTTCTTTGACTCAGTTTTGTTTTTTTAATCTGTAAAGCAATTGAAGATTAGAAAAGTCTGCATGGCCATGAGGGTGGTTTTTGATAAATGTGGTAGAGTACAGAGTGTGGACTTGGAGCCCAAAAATCTAGGTTCTGGTTCTAGTTCTGCTAATGTGAGACGTGGGAAGAATTGGGTCACCTCCCTGATCCTGATGCTGTGTTATTTCTGAAAGTAAAGATAATAATGCCCAAGGCACCTAGTTTCTGAGGTTACCATGTACACGTGAGTTAAGCTTACAGTTTGGAGTATGTTTTTGCCATAGTGTAAGAAAATGATAATAACGATCCCCCAAAACGGAGTTCTTTTAAGTTTAAATAAGATGGTGTGTACATTTAACTCTGTATATTAATAAACATTAGAAGTTTGTTAGTCTAAATATTTTTGATTTATAAAAATGAAACGTTACTGGTTTTAAAAAAAAAGCCAAGTAGAGTCTGTAAAAAAGTTTTGAAGTCTACCTCTGTCATTGGGTAGGAATTTCTAGAGATTAAAAATAGCAGTTAATTTCCCCTTCCCAGTAAGGAAATGAAATGTATTGGTCCCTCAAATGTATGATCACTCAATCTACTCAGAGTTCAGATTGCCCAGTTCTTTCTCTTAATCAAATTTACATTTGGAATGCAAGATTTTAAAACATTAAACTTATTTTTCTATTAAAACAATTTTATTCATTTAAAAATTTAAGCTACATGTCTTTTAAAATTTTTTTAAATATATTTATTTATTTGGCTGCACCAGGTCTTGGCTGTAGATGTGGGATCTCTTTTTCGTTATGGCACGCAAGATCTCGTTCCCTGACCCGTGATCAAACCCAAGCCCCCTGAACTGAGAGTTTTAGCCATCGGACCACTAGGGAAGTCCCTTAAGCAACATACTTTGATAAGGCTATTCCTCTTCCGGAATGAACAGAAGCACAAAACAGGTAATAAGGATTTCTGTTTCAGACTGATGCCTTTGATAATTATCAAAACACCTAAAACAGGATGTACCTATATAAGATGTGAAATTTTCTTGCTCTGTCATGGGTATTTCTTAAGCGGTGCTTTTTAATCAGCATTTTTTTTTTTTTTTTTTTTCAAATAAATCAGTGCTCTAGGGCAGGGACTGGCAAACAAGCCAAGGCCTGCAAACCAAATATATCCCAATTCCTGTTTTGGAAAATGAAATTTCACTGGAACACAGCCATGCTCATTTGTTTACATATTGTCCAAGGCTGCTTTTGCATCATGACTGCAGTTGAATCATCGCTGCAGAGACTATACGGTTTTCAGAGCCAAAAATATTTCCTATTAGATCCTTTGTGGAAAAAAACTGCCCACTCCTGTTTTAGGGACTAGGTAGAGGAAAAAAGAAAAAGATGGTCCCCCCCTCCTTTTTTTGCCTCAATGTTTCCATCAGGAGGTTCTAAAATATAAATACTCCGCACTGAGTTGAAAAACAGGCGTTCTACCTAACGCTAATGAAAGCCTGACGTTGAAAGATCTCCCCGTGGTCTGTGTGCTTCATGGTTGCTCTCTGGGAAGTGAGTTCCCTTCCTTCCTCTGTCTGTGGAAGCAAAGACCGGGTTGCTGGGTCCAGACTCACGAGGCAATAAGACTTTTTAAAGGGCAGACAACAGTGATATGTAAACAACAAATAACAAAATGATGCAGATCCTTTGCACACGTTTTTGGATGGGCGTGTGGACCACTTGGACCCTACTGACACACTGACTTCGGCTGCTTTGGAACCTCAGGTTCCGGGACAACAGAGAGTGGTCAGTGGCCGCAGAGGCACCTTTCCTGTGGTCCCCACTCTGCAGTCCTGGGACTCTCCCTCCGTTTGTAGGTGAAATGTTTCCTGTGCCCGCCACAGCCTTAAACCCTGGGTATAGCCAAGCCTGATGCTTGTCCCACTCGATTCAAACTTCCTCGCTACGAAAGGCAATCCATTGCGCTTTTGCTTAAGTGCTTTGAGTTGGTTTTCAGTTTACTCATAATCACAGCAGTTCTTCGTCTGAATAGTCTCTGTAGCTCTAACATGCTAGGATTTTCTAAAGTTTTTTATTGGAGTAGAGTTGATTTACAAAATGTTGTCTTAGTTTCTGCTGTACAGCACAGAGAATCAACTTTATTAATAGATATATATGTATCTATTCTTTTAAAAATTCTTTTCCTATATAGGTCATTACAGAGTATGGAGTAGAGTTCCCTGCGCTATACACCTTATTAGTTATCTATTTTATATATAGTAGTGTGTATATGTCAATCCCAATCTCCCAATTTATCCCTCCTCCCCACTTCCCCCATCACCCCTCCCTTCCCGCAGTAACCATATGTTTTTTTCTATCCCTGCAACTCTATCTCGTAAATAAGTTCATTTGTACCATTTTTTTTATTCCACGCATAAGCAATGTCATATGATATTTTTCCTGACTTCACTCAGTATGATAATCTCTGTTTCATCCATGTTGCTGCAAATGACTTTATTTCAATGATTTTAAGACTGAGTATAATATTCCATTTCATATATGTACCACATCTTCTTTATCCTCCTTGATGGACATTTAGGTTGCTTCCATGTCCTGATTTTCTACCCCCAGGAAGCTCATCTGTGAAGGCTGTTGCTTGTAACATTAAGACTTTTGTTAAATGGCAGCTCCAACATTTGTTCATTGTGTGAGTTTTTGAGCTTCAGTTTTTAGCTCTCTAAAATGGAGATAATAATACCTGCTTTCAATTGTTGCATATTTGAAAAGTGTGGGCATAGAGGAGACAATAAATATTCTGAAAGTGTTCCCCTAGTCCTCCTCAACCAAATCAGGATCAATGGAGTCAAAGGTCCTATCCCTCACCTCTGACCCATCCCATGCATACTTATTCTTCTAGAATTAAGTCAGTGGCTTCTCCTTTGGGAAGCCTTGCTGCCCACCCACCACTCTCCTTAGCTTAACTCAGCGCCAATTAGCAACCCTCTTACAACCCTCTGAGATTAGCATTTATACCATTTATAGCACTGAACACAGATTTTAAGGATAGTTTTATACTTTATTCATATGGCTCAAGTGGTAAAGAATCTGGCTGCAATGACAAGAGACCTGGGTCCAATCCCTGGGTTGAGAAGATCCCCTGGAGAAAGGGAAAACTCCAGTATTCTGGCCTGGAGAATTCCATGGACTGTATAGTCCTTGAGGTCGCAAAGAGCTGGACACAACTGAGTGACTTTCACCCCAGTCCAGTATTCTTGCCTGGAAAACCCCATGGATGGAGGAGCCTGGTGGGCCGCAGTCCATGGGGTCGCTAAGAGTCGGACAAGACTCAGCGACTTCACTTTCACTTTTCACTTTCCTGCATTGGAGAAGGAAATGGCAACCCACTCCAGTGTTCTTGCCTGGAGAATCCCAGGGACAGGGGAGCCTGGTGGGCTGCCGTCTATGGGGTCACACAGAGTCGGACATGACTGAAGTGACTTAGCAGCAGCAGCAGCAGAGTGACTTTCACTTGCACTTCACTTATTCATAGTATACACATTCATTATTTTAAAAATTGGAAAACATAGAAAGTGCAAAGTAAACATAATAAATGCACACATCAGCTGTATTCCCGTTCCTACAATTCAGAAATAAGTGAGAGATAATTCTTCTGCCTCTCTCTCAACCAACATGTATTTAATATGCTTTTAGCTGCAAGTAAGGAGAAGGTAATGGCACCCCACTCCAGTACTCTCGCCTGGAAAATTCCATGGACGGAGGAGCCTGGTAGGCCGCAGTTCATGGGGTCGCTTAGAGTCAGACACGACTGAGCGACTTCACTTTCACTTTTCACTTTCATGCATTGGAGAAGGAAATGGTAACCTACTCCAGTGTTCTTGCCTGGAGAATCCCATGGACGGGGGAGCCTGGTGGGCTGCCGTCTATGGGGTTGCACAGAGTCGGACACGACTGATGCGACTTAGCAGCAGCAGCAGCAGCAACTGCAAGTAAGAGAAAACCAAGGCTCAATTTTCATTTGCCTTAAACAATCAGAAATAATTGGCTTACCGAAGTCCAGATATAAAGTGACTTCTTAAGCAGGACAACTAATTAACAGTCAGTCTTAAGTTACAGCAATAAGGAACTGCAACAAAGACAAATTTAAGTGACTTCTTAAGCAGGACAATTAATTAACAGTCAGTCTCAAGTTACAGCAATAAGGGACTGGGACAAAGACAAATTGAATATTTCTTAAGTGCTGTTTTGAAGACGAAATGAAAATCACTCATCTATATCTAAATATCTAAGTAGTTGAAATCAGTGAGTAAATTCAGCAAATTGGCCATATGGGGAATTGATTACAGTGGGTGGACATTTGATGAATTGACTTTTGGCCACCGACTTACAGCGGATGATGCCAAGTTTGAGGGACCAGCAGATCAACAGCCACCCTGTCCCCCCCAGGCCTTCCCCTCTTCCTGCTGTCTCCTGGTGTCAGCTCGGCCCAGCCTCGCTGCCTGGTAGTTGCCGTGGTGCAGGCGTCACCTGCAGACACACCAGTAGGTAGAAGCAGAACTTTGGTTTCCTGTGTCTCTTTTTAAGATGGAGGGAAACTTCCCAGAAGCTTCCTCCCCACCCAAACCACATCACTGCCCTGAAATGACCCATGCCTGTCCATGTCTCAGCCTACCACTTGCAAGGGGCATTCGTGGAGACCACTGGTGACTGACTCCCCAGAGCAGGGCTGCCCACTGAAGCACGCAGCTATGCGGAGGAGAGTAGATACTTTGACAAAGCTGTGTTGTTAGAAAAGAGAAGGGAGAAGGCCGGGGTAGGAGCCGACAGTTTCTGCCGCCTTGTCTTTCTGATTTAACATATATATATTTCCCCACTGCAGTAAATGATTTTGGAAATGTGATTTCAACCAAAAATATAATTGCATTAAAACATCAGAGTTTATTTAACAAGTTCCCTGTTGAATTAGGGCAATTCAAATCTTCACTATTGTTAATCACTCAGTGTTTTGTCCTAAGACTATCGTATTCATGTCTGTAAACACATTACCTTGAAAAATGCTATTTCTCTTACTGAAATAAGTATTACCATCTATAGGTGCCTTTAGTTTTTCAAGAAAAAAAAAAAAACTATATGTACAATTTATATTATACATGCAGACTTTGGTAACCTTTACTACCAGTTCCTGTGTTGACTCTCCCTCAGACTAGAAGAGCTCTTGGCCAATTTATTTTAACAAAATGTTTACTGACGATGTTGCCAAGCCCCATGAAATGAGTAAGACCTAATCTCTGTCTTTCTGAGCTTAGAATTCACTCGAGTTTTTCCCCAGTTAACCCTCAGCAGGTAGTGGTCTTTCGATGATCAGAACTGCTTGATTTATGTATGTATTTAATATTTCTTGAGCATCTGTTACTTGCCAGGTCCTGTCCTAGGACAGAGGAGTGTGATGCCCTCATGGAACTCGGTAGCATCCAGAGGCACTGAGGAAGTAGTCTAAGTGGACCTTTCGTAGTTGCTCCTCCCACCCATTGTTCTCAGGCCCTTTGCTCTCCAAAAGGAAACATCTGGCCTCCCTCTCTTTTTCTGAATACTTTTGAGGGAGGAGACTCATGTATATTTTCTCGATTCTGGCCTTGTCTCTGATGTCATAGATAATGTAGCTTTCTCAACAAAGGGTTCAGCCAGAAATTTTAATTCGACAGACTTTGTTTCCTGATGCAGTCCACAGCAAACAAACAAGGCAGGAAGTGCTCACAATGAACTTGGCCGGTTGCTGCCAACCGCCCGGGAGAACTGGAATCCTGCTGACCCAGTGAGCTAACTGCATTCTCTCCTGGGACCCTGGACCTACTAGGGCAGTGAGAGGCCACAGAGCACTGGGCTCTGACTTGGCACTTCCGTTCAGTTTAGAATTTTTCAAGACAAAATTTCATGCTTAAACACAAATAGTTCTGCAGTTGCCCAGTGAACATGTCTTTGTTTGTTGTTTTACTGAAATAGAGTTGACTTACAATGTTGTATTTAATTTCTGCTGTACGGCAAAGTGACTCATTTATACACACACACACACACACACACACACACACGTATATATAGGACTTTATTGTTAATTCATTCTATATATAATAGCTTGCATCTGCTAATCCCAAACTCCTCATCTTTCCCTCTCCCATCCTCCCATCCTTGGCAACCCAAGTCTGTTCTCTATGTCTGTGAGTCTGTTTTTGCTTTGTAAATATGTTCATTTGTATTTTATCTTAGATTCCACATATAAGTGATATCCCATGGTATTTGAACTTGGTTTTTAAAAAAGATAAAAGCATTTCATTTTTACCAAAATAAAGTAATAAGAATCTTTCTACCTTTTTGTGGTCCATCTAAATCGATGCAGTTAATAAATTCCTTTTTTGGACTCAGGGACTTGATTCATAGACTGTTAAAGAGTTAGAAAGACTTTGGAAATGATCATGTCTAACGATGGGTGAGCCTGGCTGTCACCCAAACAACATGGGGAGGTTTTAAGAGTATAGTTTCCCAGGCCCCACATGGACCAAAGGAGTCAGATTCTCAGGGCATCATCAGGTCCAGGTGCCAGAAACATGGGTCTAAACCTCAGGTTTCACAGATGAGGAATTATCCGCCAAAGATTGATGGAGTCATAAATCATGTCATCAGAATTGAGACCTTTTTTTTTTAAACTCAAACATCAACTTCTTTCTTTAGTTTATTACCCGAGCAAAGAGGCTACCCTTGAATCCTTCTAAGGAGATGGGGAGAGGTCAGTAAATGAACAGCAGGGGCAGAAAAAGCAGGCGAGCCAGGGGGGCTGCAGAGTCATCTGCGAGATGGCAAAAACCATAGCAGAGAGGACAAGGGCGAGCTGAGCGGCAAGGCGTTCCTGCTGCAGGAGCAAGCCTGCTCCCGGCGACACCCCTCCTTTCCCACACAGACTGGAGCCCGCTGGGAGGGGCTGAGGACTGCGGTGAGCACTGCAGTGTCGGCCTGCAGAGCAGAGCCGCCCCACGCGGTGATGCGGGAGCAGGATCTGACTCAGGGTGAGGTAACGCTGACTCAGGGGCTGCGCTCTGCACACACAGCTCGCTGCCGGCGCTCCCCACCCCGCAGGCAGGGAAGAGCTAGAGGGTCAAGGTAGCAGACACACATCAGCTGAAGCCCAGGCTGCTCTTTTCTGCTCAATGCAGATAAATACAGCAAAAGTGGCATGATACAGCTTTTTAGTAGAAAGACAGCAAAGGTTGATTTTTTTTTACTGATATATATTTTAAAAGGAATATAATCCTCTGGGACTGAGTTCTCCATAAGATTCCTTTATTGAGAGGATCTGGTAGCTCAGCGGTAAAGAATCTGCCTGCAATGCGGGAGATGCAGGTTCAATCCTTGGGTCGGGAAGATCCCCGGAGAAGGAAATGGCAACCCACTCCAGTATTCTTGCCTGGAGAATCCCATGGACACAGGAGCCTGGAGGACTACAGTCAATGGGGTTGCAAAAAAGCCTGACACAACTTAGTGACTAGAGCACCACCACCGTTTACTGAGGCCCTACTGTGCAGAAGGCAGTGTTCCGGGTGTTAGCTTCTGGAACTTACATTCTTAGAACTGAAATCATAAATGTCTTTCAGAAACAAATACATAAATGGTTTCCTTTCCTTGGAGTAACAGCTTCCTGGTGGCTTTTGTTTTTGTTTTTTTGAGGTCTGCTTCTTTCCGTATTTAAGAGAGCAGGGATTTAATCAAATGAGAAGACCTAAAATAAAGATTGTGACATCCTAGCAAATACAAAGTATTAGGTTAATTTTGCTCTTTCGTAGCATGTTAGATGGAAGTCCACAAAGCCACACATTATTATGAAAAGCAAAATTTTGTTAAGTCTGACCAAGGATCAAAATCCATAAACTATAACATAGTTTATAGTATATTGTGGATTATATAGTATAATCCACAAACTATAACTCCACATTTTTTTTACTCTTGTGTCAACCTAAAAAGTACTGATATATAATTGTAACAATATCACCAATAGCTATAATTTATCGAACACTGTGTGCCAAACATTTTTCATTTTAAAAACTTAATCCTTACCGTAAGCTTTGGAGGCAGGTCTTTTTACAGACGTGATAACTGAAGCACAGAGAGGTTAAGAAACATGTGTAAGAGGGGCTTCCCCGGTGGTTCAGTGGCTAAGACCCTGCACTCCCAATGCTGGGGGCACGGGTTCCATCCCCGGTCAGGGAACTAGATCCCACATGCCGCAACTAAAGATACTGCGTGCCTCAACTAAGCCCTGGTGCAATCAAATAAATAAACATAAAAAAAAAAAAGAAACAGGTCTAAGATTACACCGTTCTTTTAACTTTTTATTTTGTATTGGAGTCTAACCGATTAACAATGCTGTGATAGTTTCAGGTGGAGAGCAAAGGGACTCAGCCGTACATATACATGTGTCCATTGTCCCCAAACTCCCCTCCCATCCAGGCTGCCAGATAACGTTGAGCAGAGATCCCTGTGCCATACAGCAGGTCCTTGTTGGTTATCCATTTTAGATATAGCAGTGTACACATGTCGATCACAAACTCGCTTCTCTTCCCCTCCCTTCCTCTGCCCTTCACCCCCAGCGCCTAAAATGACATAGCTCTTGAACCGAATTCAAAGCCAGTTAGTTTGATGCCCAAGCCCCCATTATTCACAAACAAGCTCTGGTGCCTCCCCAGATATCCTCATGAATTGATCGTGCATTATAAGTGGGAAGAGAGAGCACAGTGGTTAAATGCCAGGGCTGTGATGTCAGGCACATCCTCTGTGCATCCTGGCTCTGCTGCTGCCTGGGCAAACAATGCGTGCCTCACTGAGTTGTCCTGGGAGCACAGGATAATTCGTGTTAAGCACGTAAATCAGTTCTTGGCTCTCAGCTCTCAGTTCACGCTGACCGTAATAACTGTGGTCAAAAAGGTGATGGTGGTGACTATACAGGAGCCAAAACCTTGCTTTGGTATGTAATCTCCTTTCTGTAGTTCAGGCCTTCAAATTCTGAAGTTTGAGTTTGTGAATCTCTTAAAATTAATGACAAATTATCATCAGATTGCTGGTTTGTTTCTTTCTTAACTCATCATCACCATTATCAAATTGGGAGATAGTAGAGTGTCATTGTTGGAGAAGGCAATGGCACCCCACTCCAGTACTCTAACCTGGAGAATCCCAGGGACAGAGGAGCCTGGTGGGCTGTGGTCCATGGGGTCGCTAAGAGTCGGACATGACCGAGCAACTTCCCTTTCACTTTTCACTTACATGCATTGGAGAAAGAAATGGCAACCCACTCCAGTGTTCTTGCCTGGAGAATCCCAGGGACGGGGGAGCCTGGTGGGCTGCCGTCTATGGGGTTGCACAGAGTCGGACACGACTGAAGTGACTTAGCAGCAGCAGCAGCCGCAGAGTGTCATTGTAAAGAGCAGGAACTTTGAAACCAGGAGAAGGTGTAAATCTTGATTCTGACACTTACATGATGTGAAAGTTTGGACTAATCATTAAATGTCTAAACCCATATTTCTCAAGCTGTTGAAGGAAAGGAGCAATTTTTTCTTTCCCTTCCTCTCTTTTTCTTTCTTTCCTTCCTTCATCCCTACCTCTTTCCATCTCCCCTTTCTTCCTTCTTTCCTTCCTTCCTTTCTTTCTGGTTGTTTCAAATCTCTTATGGACCAATCCCTTTGCAAAATATGATAGAAATATCTTAGCAATGTACAATTCTACAAACACTCCTAAATGATCTCAATTTCTGTTCTAACCTCTCTGAGGAGATTAACAGATACAAACTACTTTAAGCTTTGATTTCATAATCTATAAATTTGGGACCCTACTACTTACTTCATGTGATTGTTATAAAAAACTAAGTGAAATAATGTGGATAAAATGCATGCCTCAGGGGTAGGGGGCACTGAAGAACTGGGAGCGAGCCCTTAGGAGCGCCTATTCTTGGCCCACACCAGGAACAAGGACATGAGAAAGGGCTCTGAAAGGCATCTCAAGTATTCATAGCTGAGTCTCATATGAATCTATTTTTTTCCCTATCTCTCTGGGCAGCTGAGTTGTTCCTTGGGAGATATATTCCACAACTCCAGTGTTCTTGGTGATGTATTAAAAAGGTAAGTGACCAGCCTGGGCTAATCCTTGAGTCAGGCCAAAGGCCTGTGCCCTCTGAACTCAGCCCACGGTTCCATCTTGCTCAATATAAGGATAACCCTAGAACATCACTAGAGAGAAGCATTGTGGACCTCACCATGCGTATCTTGAAGTGGGTGCATTATGGCCAGGATTTTGGTAGTGGCTCAGTAGTGAAATAGCTCTGCTTGTAATGCCCAGTTAAATTAACCTGAGACAACACTGTTAAATAACACATTTACAAACTGGATAATCACTCTGTTGGGCTTCCCTGGTGGCTCAGTGGTAAAGAATTTGCTTGCCAGTGCAGGAGGCACAAGTTTGATCCCTGGGTAGAGAAGATCCTCTGCAGAAGGAAATGGCAAGCCACTCCAGTATTCTTGCCTGGGAAATCCCATAGACAGAGGAGCCCGGCGGGCTACGGTCCATGGGTTCATAAAGAGTCAGACTCGACTGAGCAGCTAAACAACAACAATGATCACTCTGCTGTTGTCATCCATTTGGTTTTAGGAATGGGATGAACAGAGTTCCCAGTGCAGCTGAGGGAGGAGCTGGATCTGCCCTGGAATGCTATCCACCAGGACAATTCCCATAATCTAGAGTGTACTATACAGGAAGCATAGCTGAGTCACAGACATGGCCATCAGCAATCTCCAGGACTCATTCGAAGACTTGGTGAGTATCTTAGTGATTAAATCATGATGCTGACAAGAGACAGGATGATGTCTTCTTGGTCATGGTATTTATCTGAGTCTGACACAAGTTGCAATCAAAGCCCCAGAAACATAAATAGGAAGATGACAAACATCTCCAAGTTTTGTTTGATGATTCTAGCCCTGAGTAATATCCTCAAAATCATGAAGGAAAGTGGCCTCATGAAAACAGCAGTTGAGGCATGTCTAAAACATCAGAGTAAAAGTAAGTTCTCAGAATCCAGATTTATATCAAATTTAAATTTATATCAAGATATATCTGATAATAAACATGAAATATTACTTAATAGAGTAGGGTATATTGCATTAATAAATATTTAAAGTACTTTCCATAGATTATATCAGATAAGATATCCTAATGTAAATATCAGTTTATCTTTCACCGGGACTTGGGAAGCTACAATACTGAAAAGCATCTGAAAGATAATCTCTCTGTTGGATAAGACACACCTGAGAAAACTTCCATGTGAAGCCTCAAATGAAAATAAGCTGATGGAGAAAAAAGATGCGACAGTCCAATAAAAAGCCAAAATTCGTCAGTTCAGAGACAGGAAAAATCAATACATTGAATGTCATATGGTCTAAAACGCTGGAAATATTGTGACACAGATCACTGTTCACTAGATGAGTTGGCATTGTCTAAGGTCTCAAAGTCAGCTTTGTCAAAAAGCAGGTAGGTAAAAGTCATGAGGGAGGGAGGGCTGGGGAGAAGAAATATTTTAGCCTCTAAAACAACTCAGTCATGGCAAAGGGAACATTGATGGAATAATATGTAAAGCAGTATAAGCAAAGGAAAATAAAGCACGTGGAGGCAGGCAATGTTAGGTGTTTAAGAGCTTTTAGTCACAAATCAGGGCTGAAACCTTTGAATAAAGTGGGGATGACAGTGTCGCATTTGCAGATTTAATGAGACAACATTTGAAAAGGGTTTAGCAAATTCCTAACATCTATTCTGGGTTAGAGATTTTTTTTTTAAATTGAAGTATAGTTAATTAATAGCAATCTCAAAAATGACAGAATGATCTCTGTTCGTTTCCAAGGCAAACCATTCAATATCACAGTAATCCAAGTCTATGCCTCAGCCAGTAACACTGAAGAAGCTGAAGTTGAACGGTTCTATGAAGACCTACAAGACCTTTTAGAACGAACACCCAAAAAAGATGTCCTTTTCATTATAGGGGACTGGAATGCAAAAGTAGGAAGTCAAGAAACACCTGGAGTAACAGGCAAATTTGGCCTTGGAATACGGAATGAAGCAGGGCAAAGACTAATAGAGTTTTGCCAAGAAAATGCACTGGTCATAGCAAACACCCTCTTCCAACAACACAAGAGAAGACTCTACACATGGACATCACCAGATGGTCAACACTGAAATCAGATTGATTATATTCTTTGCAGCCAAAGACAGAGAAGTTCCATACAGTCAGCAAAAACAAGACCAGGAGCTGACTGTGGCTCAGATCATGAACTCCTTATTGCCAAATTCAGACTTAAATTGAAGAAAGTAAGGAAAACCACTAGACCATTCAGGTATGACCTAAATCAAATCCCTTATGATTATACAGTGGAACTGAGAAATAGATTTAAGGGCCTAGATCTGATAGAGTGCCTGATGAACTATGGAATGAGGTTCGTGACATTGTACAGGAGACAGGGATCAAGACCATCCCCATGGAAAAGAAATGCAAAAAAGCAAAATGGCTGTCTGGGGAGGGCTTAAAAACAGCTGTGAAAAGAAGAGAAGCGAAAAGCAAAGGCGAAAAGGAAAGATATAAGCATCTGAATGCAGAATTCCAAAGAATAGCAAGGAGACATAAGAAAGCCTTCCTCAGCAATCAGTGCAAAGAAATAGAGGAAAACAACAGAATGGCAAAGACTAGAGATCTCTTCAAGAAAATTAGAGATACCAAGGGAACATTTCATGCAAAGATGGGCTCGATAAAGGACAGAAGTGGTATGGACCTAACAGAAGCAGAAGATATAAAGAAGAGGTTGCAAGAATATACAGAAGAACTGTACAAAAAAGATCTTCACGACCCAGATAATCATGATGGTGTGATCACTGACCTAGAGCCAGACATCCTGGAATGTGAAGTCAAGTGGGCCTTAGAAAGCATCACTACCAACAAAGCTAGTGGAGGTGATGGAATTCCAGTTGAGCTATTCCAAATCCTGAAAGATGATGCTGTGAAAGTGCTGCACTCAATATGCCAGCAAATTTGGAAAACTCAGCAGTGGCTACAGGACTGGAAAAGGTCAGTTTTCATTCCAATCCCAAAGAAAGGCAATGCCAAAGAATGCTCAAACTACTGCACAATTGCACTCACTCATATGCTAGTAAAGTAATGCTCAAAATTCTCCAAACCAAGCTTCAGCAATATGTGAACCGTGAACTTCCTGATGTTCAAGCTGGTTTTAGAAAAGGCAGAGGAACCAGAGATCAAATTGCCAACATCCGTTGGATCATGGAAAAAGCAAGAGAGTTCCAGAAAAACATCTATTTCTACTTTGTTGACCATGCCAAAGCCTTTGACTGTGTGGATCACAAGAAACTGTGGAAAATTCTGAAAGAGATGGGAATACCAGACCACCTGACCTGCCTCTTGAGAAATCTGTATGCAGGTCAGGAAGCAACAGTTAGAACTGGACATGGAACAACAGACTGGTTCCAAATAGGAAAAGTAGTACATCAAGGCTGTATATTGTCACCCTGCTTATTTAACTTATATGTAGAGTACATCATGAGAAACACTGGGCTGGAAGAAGCACAAGCTGGAATCAAGATTGCTGGGAGAAATATCAATAACCTCAGATATGCAGATGACACCACCCTTATGGCAGAAAGTGAAGAGAAACTAAAAAGCCTCTTGATGAAAGTGGAAGAGGAGAGTGAAAAAGTTGGCTTAAAGCTCAACATTCAGAAAATGAAGATCATGGCATCTGGTCCCATTACTTCATGGGAAATAGATGGGGAAACAGTGGAAACAGTGTCAGACTTTATTTTTTGGTGCTCCAAAATCACTGCAGATGGTGACTGCAGCCATGAAATTAAAAGACGCTTACTCCTTGGAAGGGAAGTTATGACCAACCTATATAGCATATTCAAAAGCAGAGACATTACTTTGCCAACAAAGGTTCGTCTAGTCAAGGCTATGGTTTTTCCAGTGGTCATGTTTGGATGTGAGAGTTGGACTGTGAAGAAAGCTGAGCGCCGAAAAATTGATGCTTTTGAATTGTGGTGTTGGAGAAGACTCTTGAGGGTCCCTTGGACTGCAAGGAGATCCAAACAGTCCATTCTGAAGGAGATCAGCCCTGGGATTTCTTTGGAGGGAATGATGCTAAAGCTGAAGCTCCAGTACTTTGGCCACCTCATGCGAAGAGTTGACTCATTGGAAAAGACTCTGATGCTGGGAGGGATTGAGGGCAGGAGGAGAAGGGGATGACAGAGGATGAGATGGCTGGATGGGATCACTGACTCGATGGACGTGAGTCTGAGTGAACTCCGGGAGTTGGTGATGGACAGGGAGGCCTGGCGTGCTGCAATTCATGGGGTCGCAAATAGTCGGACACGACTGAGCGACTGAACTGAACTGACAGTTAATTTACAATGTTGTGTTACTTTCAGTTGTATAGCAAAGTGATTCAGTTATATATATATATATTTTTTTCAGATTGTTTACCATTATAGGTTATTACTTGAAACTGAGTGAAGTGCCCTGAGCATACTGATGCAAGGACATACCTATGTCCTTGTTATTTATCTATTTTATACCTAGTAGTGTGTATATGTTAATCACAAACTAATTTACCCCTGCCCCCTCTCCTTTGGTAACAATAAGTTTGTTTTCTATATCTGTGAAGAGAGCTATTGTTAAGAGCAATAATAATAATTCAGTAAAAACAATGATTCAACAGTATGTGAACCAAGAACTTCCAGATGCACAAGCTGGATTTAGAAAAGGCAGAGGAACCAGAGATCAAATCGTCAATATCTGTTGGAGCATAGAAAAAGCAAGTGAATTCCAGGAAAAAAATATACTTCTGCTTCATTGACTACACTAAAGCCTTTGACTGTATGGATCGCAAAAAACTGGAAAATTCGTTAAAAAATGGGGATGCTAGACCAGACCACCTTACATGCCTCCTGAGAAACCTGTATACAGGTCAAGAAGCAATAGTTAGGACCAGACATGGAACAACGGAGTGGTTCAAAACTGGGAAAGGAGTACGTCAAAGTTGTATATTGTCACCCTGCTTATTTAACTTATATGCAGAGTACGTCATGCAAAATGCTGGGCTGGATGAAGCTCAGGCTGGAATCAAGATAGCTGGGAGAAATATCAATAACCTCAGATAACACCACTCTAATGGCAGAAAGCAAAGAGGAACTAAAGAGCCTCTTGATGAAGGTTAAAGTGGAGAGTGAAAAAGCTGGCTTAAAACTCAACATTCAAAAAATGAAGATCATGGCATCCGGTCCATCACTTCATGGCAAACAGATGAGGAAAAAATGGAAACAGTGACAGACTTTAAATTCTTGGGCTCCAAAACCACTGTGGATGGTGACTGCAGCCATGAAATTAAAAGACACTTGCTCCTTGGAAGAAAAGCTATGACAAACTTAGCATAATAAAAAGCAGAGACATCACTTTACTGACAAAGTTCCATCTAGTCAAAGCTATGGTTTTTCCAGTAGTCATGTATGGATGTGAGAGTTGGACCATAAAGAAGGCTGAGCAATGAAGAATTGATGCTTTCAAACTGTGGTGTTGGAGAAGGCTCTTCAGAGTCCCTTGGACAACAAGGAGATCAAACCAGTAAATCCTAAAGGAAAGCAACCCTAAATATTCATTGGAAGGACTGATGCTGAAGCTGAAGCTCCAATACTTTGGCCACCTGATACAAAGAACTGACTCATTGGAAAAGACCCTGATGCTGGGAAAGATTGAAGGCAGGAGGAGAAGGGGACGACAGAGGATGAGATGGTTGGATGGCGTCACCGACTCAATGGACATGAGTTTGAGCAAACTCCAGGAGATTGTGAAAGACAGGGAAGCCTGGTGTGCTGCAGTCCATAGGGTGCAAAGAGTTGGACACAACTGAGTGAGCAACAAGAACAAAAACATTGATTAGGGGCTAGTACACTCATTGTTCATCTGCCAGTCCACCAAGATAGGAACATTTTCCAAAACCTCAAGACAATAATAAAGTATCATTTATTTTTAAATTTACATAGCTCTCTCAAAGGGAAAATATCTAATTGTGAGAGGAAAGTGGAGATAAATTTGGCAAATTCAAAATAGACCTATTTGATTTGATTTGATTTGCAAATTGGAGTTTTGAAATAAATACATAAAGAGTATTGAAATAAATACTCTAAGGGTTAATTTGAAGTGAGATAATAATATCCGTTAGGGCTTCAATTATCACTATTGTTTTTTTTTTTTTTTTTTTGGCTGTGCTGCATGGCTTGCGTGATCTTAGTTCCCTAACCAGGGATTGAACCCAGGCCATATCGCTTCTCGGCCTTTTGGCTAAGATCAAGTGTAGTGTGAACCCAGGCCCTGGCAATGGAAGTGCCAAGTCCTAACCACTGGACTGCTAGGGAAGTTCCAGGGCTTCAGTTATTTATTTAGTGAGGCACCAAGTATTTTAGGTGACACTCTATTACTATTTTTTAAATTGGGGTTTAATTGCTTTACAGTGTTGTTTTATTTTTTGCTGTAGGTCGAAGTGAATCAGCTGTAGGTATACATATATCCTCTCCCTGTTGGTGCTCCTCCCCGCCCCCACTTACTATTTAACCTTTAAACATTACACTTTAAAAATAAATATCTCTACAGAATAACTGGTCTAGCTTTTTCAACAAGTTGGTAGCTTGAAGGGGGAAAATGGTGAGGAATTACTACATAGACCATAAAAGACTTACAGCACATGGTAATTACAAGCAATAAAGGATATTTGGTGATCTTATTTAAACAACTGTAAAAATATACATTTTTTGAGATAACTGGCAAATTTGATTGTGGTTTGGTTATGAGGTAAAGGGGAAAATGTCACTATTATTGGGTGTAATAATGGTATTGTGACTGTGCAAAGAAAATGCCCATATTTTCAAAATTTTGCACCAAAGAAGGTGTATGAACTGAGTTCTCAACAGTTGGATTTTGCTTCCAAATACTTCCAAAAAGGGAAAATCAGGAATAGGTGGAACAGAGGCAGCAGAAGCCTGATAACTCCATTGATAAGGTGAAAGTACACTGAACTCTTTTTGCTACTTTAAATGTGCTTCAAATTTTAAATCATAAACTCATGAAATGTAAAGCACTTAAACATCAGGCAATTAATGTTCTCTTGGAAATACCTCCAGAACTCCATTTGTTCATATTTACTTCTATTTTTTTTTTTTGAGATAGATTATAACATTTCCCTACACTATATCAGGAGGAATACAATGAAATAATTTGGAATTTACGGTACTGAGAATATCAGAACCTCTACATTTAAAAAAATCTACAGACGCCCTGATATTATCAGGAAATGTGGCTAATCTCTAGTAAGTTTATGTACCCTGAGAAGCTCAACTAAGATTTTAAAGGTATTTGCTTCACAATGATGTGGATAATTGGTAAAATTTATTTTTATTTCAAGTAGAATAAATTAGGCTATCTAATCTATTCTTTTGGATTAAATTAAATTCATTTTACACATCCATGTATTAAAACAATCCAAAGAAGATATTAAAAGCTGGGATCCTAAAGTTCATTTCTGGTTTGAAAATTTGGGGGACAGTCCTCTCCTTGGCCTGGGAACAAACCTCTCAATGCTTCTAATTAATTCCAGAGTCCCTTCCTAGAGAGAAATCATCCACAACACCTTAGAAGCGTGTTATATTCTGTTTCTGTTTGCATATGGGTGTGTGTGTGCGATGTTTGTCTTCAACCTGAATCTAGCCCAGACCTCTTTTGCAGTCTCTGAGTAATGATGAGGTCTGGGGGGAGTTCTGAAGTCAGAACCACAGACTTCAAGTTTGAGCGACTCTGTGAAAGTTCACTGTTCCGTCCTTGGTCCTTTCATGCAGAAGTTTCACCTCTAACCTTCCAGCCCTTTGACCTTGCACCATCCTGCGTGTCTCTTCTGCCTTTGTTCGGTGTTGCCTGTTGTCCCTTTCATTTCCTTTCTCCGGCATGACTCAGGTACTCTTTGCAGCCCCATCTCCAGCCTTACTTTTGGAACAATTTCTCTGCTCCTTATGTTTGAATTTCAAATCTTCCAAGTTTCATAAACTGCAAAAGAGAAGAGCTATTAGTCCATATTTCTGTGCAAGAAAACATATCAGAAATCCTCTAAGGAGAAGGAAACTAACTCTGAAGATTGCACCTTCTAAGTGAACCTAGTATAAGATCCATAAAAGGCTTTCAATACCTTTATAAATAACTAGAATTGCTGTGGTCTAATAAGCTGTAAGAGTTTAAAACCTTCTATCAACGATTTACTAGGAAAACACTACACACAGTAAAAGATTTATCATGAAATTTAGAGCTGAAAAAATTTTAAATTCTAGACTGGCAGTGTCACAAGCTCAAAAGCAAACTGCAGCTCTATTTGTAGCTAGAGGCAGTGTTGGCATATAATACAAATGGTATTAAGATTACAGGGGAAAAAAAAAAGAGAAAAGGGAATTTATTTTCAGTGAGCTGCAGGAAGTTAAAAATTTCAAAATATAAGTACAGATATCCAACTCGACACTGTCAACATCAAAATCTAATCAAAATGGAATGGTAGCAAAAACTGCTTCCTTCCCATTTATTTTTGCATAACATCCTGATTGACCAGCTGCAAGCATTTTAACATGCTTGAGATGGCGGCTTTAATTTACATCACAGGCTGTCTCCAATTAGTCATCCTGCTGTAAAAGCTGTGGCCTGGAGTAATCTTTTATGGCAATACCATTAAGTGTTTCTTGTAACATCTGAGAAAAGGCAACTTTCTGCTTTGTCAGCCTAGCGGCTAGCCCCATTTTTTCCTCTTTAACAGCCTGTGGAAAAGTGCACCCACAGTTCTGAAAATCTAGTCTAGTCTAGTCTAGAGAAAGATAAGAAATGACATAGCATGTTCCTCAGGCTTCAGGTATGAATGACCTAAACTGTTTAGTGGCAAATAAAAATATAGCCTGTTTGTAAAGATCTCCAGAGATGATTAGGCAATGACTAATTCCCACTCAACAGTTTTTCGTCTTATTTAATCTGGATCCAAGGGCCGAGGGTACATTACACTTCTCCACTGAGAGGCAGGAGAGCTGGACTTCCCCTTGGTGGGACTGAGGTGCAGTTGGATTTCGTGGTGTGTGTTGTCTGAGATGGTCTGGCTATGCCAGCAGGGCTGGAGCACTTCATGGTCCTCAAGTGTGTGGTGTTTTCTGTTCACAGACACACAAAACCCCCTGCAGGTCAGTCAGCCCTGAAGCTCTGTCTCTCACTTCAGCGATTTTACCCTGACTTGAATGCTCACTTTTACTGCTTCCTCACAGAACTGCCTCCTACCACCCACCCACCCTCCCACCCACCTTTTACACCGAGATACTTAATTTAGTGCAAACTTCCATTTTCTGTCTCAGAACTATCACTTTTGAGACCTCCTCATTCTCACAGCCACCAAGAGTTGAATTTTTTTTCCCCTTACAGACTGGAGATTTTGTCACCCCAAAACAAATTTTTTTGCTTTTGATTTAGATTACTCTTTTCAATGGCAGAGAACTTTCAGGCCGTGTTGAGCTGTGGCTGCTGACTCAGTCCTTAACATGGGCCTACAGGTATGCTAATCACACCTCAGCAAAGGTGCCAGTGACTCTAGCTTCTACTCCACTTGCTACAACTAGTAAAAACTACATTTAAACTGCGAGCACCAAGCAGTGACTTCCGATAGCTCTGGGGTCAGATTCTCCTCGTGGCTTAGGCCGGCTCAGAGCTGCAAAGACTACCATCCCACCCACTCTATTGTGTTCTCCTCCTGTTTTTCTCTCCTCTCTCTGATTTTTTGCTTCTGGGTTTGCCAACCCACTCCAGTATTCATGCCTGGAGAATCCCATGGACAGAGGACCCTGGCAGGGTACAGTCTGTGGAGTCGCAAAAGAGTCGGACACGACTGAGCAACTAACACCTCTACTATTAATCTCTTTAAACCCTGCTCCTCCCACGCCTGTTTTGGTCAGTAGGGTGTGGGTCCCCAGGTGCACCAGGGCAGGGTTAACATTTTTCAGAGTGCCACCAAGAGCAAGGTTGAGTGGTCTACTTTACATAATAACCCAGGGGCACTGGAAGGCTAGCCTCAGTAGAAACCAGCCTTTACTTTTCCTGGTTCAAGAACACCACTTGCTCTGGTTTTTTTCCCCCTAAGCATTTAGCCTTCCATCTTTAATTTCTCTAAACTTTCCCATTGCTTTGAGGCAATGGGTTGCTTTATACACCATTGGTAGAAGGATCTAAGTGAAAGTTGCTCAGTCGTGTCCGACTCTTTGCGACCCCATGCACTATACAGTCTGTGGAATTCTCCAGGCCAGAATACTGCAGCGGGTAGCCTTTCCCTTCTCCAGGGGATCTTCCCAACTCAGGGATCGAACCCAGATCTCCCACATTGCAGATGGATTCTTTACCAGCTGAGCCACAGGGAAGCCCAGGAGGATCTAAGCAACCCCATAAGTAAATTACACAGCAAGGAGTTCTTGAGTGTTAAGGACCCAGAGCAACATCCCAGAGTAGTCACCCCTGCCCAATCAGGCCACTTAGAATCAAGATGCTCACCTGTGTGGTCTCCTAAGCTGTTTTAAAAGAAGGGAGAATAGGTATAAGCACCATTATTTTCATTATAGACAGTTTTTTGTTTGTTTGTTTAACTTTTCCATTACATATACTGTCTCAGCTACTTTATGGTCCATAAAAACCTGAAGAAGAAAATCATTACATCTCTATTTAACGAGGGAAAAGGCTAAGACTCAAAGAGGAGGTATTGAAAATCAGAATTCTATTCCAGGTCTGTCTGACATCAGAGTGCAAGTTTTTGTACTAAATCATGCTATTTTGAAAAATGCAACAGGCAAGGAAAGACTTTCCTGCCCCCAAAACAGCTCATCAGAGTGCCTTGGGGCTCCCCCTCAAATTCTCAAAATGGTATATTCATCCTCATAACTTTGCAGAAACCAGCAGCTTCTCCAGCTGAAGACTTTTGGAGAGGATAGGAGAGGGAGGTAGAAATGTAACAAGAGGTAGAAAAAAACATGGATATGGTGTCAAAGATATAGGAGTTTTGTTGAAAATAGATTTTGAGATGTAAGAATGGAATTTCTGAGACTAGATTCAAATTAATGATAGCTCATCTGTGCAGCTAAAATCTAGGACTCTTCCTGATTAATATAAGAAGCTTCGGTTGCAGACTCTGCAGTTGTGAAGTCTGTTGGCGCTGTCTTCAGGCTGACATTTGTCAGTGGCTGTACACTATCACTGTTCACTCATCTGTCAAATCTATAGACAGAAGGTTTTCATCTTAAGTTTATGTAAATTATCTTATGTGACTACTGTCATTTCTTCTTTCTGGGGATTTTTTTTCCGCCAGATTCACTTTCCAATACATCATTCTGCCTTTGATACTGAGTCTGTTTTTCATGATATCAGCAATCCACACAGATTACGAATAAATGCATCTCCTCTGTCCTGCTGAGGGCTGACTATATCTCTGATGGACTCAGAATTGCTCCTTAAAGGAGGAAATTTGAGGGCTTCTCTGGTGGCTCAGTGATGATAAGTCTACCTGCCAATGCAGGAGACACGGGTTTGATCCCTGATCTCACATGCCACAGAGCAACTAAACACCTCCACCACAACTACTGAGCCTGTGCTCTAGACTACGGGAGCCGAGGCTACTGCACCCCACACCCTAGAGCCCATGCTCCACAACAGAGGAGCACTGCGATGAGAAGCCCTCATCCTGCACCTAGACAGCAGCCCCAGCTTGCTGCAGCTAGAGAGAAGTCTGCGCAGCGATGAAGACCCAGCAGAGCCAAAAATAAGTAACAATTATTTTTTAAAAAGAAGGAAATTTGACATTTTATAAGACAATTATGGACTAAATTGTAAACATACTTCATTGTCTATATACCACACAGTATCTTCTCTTTTTTCAAAAAAGTGTAATTATAATTCCCCAATATTATTTAATGTCTGTAAGGATACAATTAGTGCTAATCTAGATTTGCTTCATACTAGAAGCCAAGATATTTGGAAGAATAAATCTTTTCTGAGGAACATCAGCGTTTATTCTCCTGAAAATGGGGATTTATTTTGAAGTAGGTACTTATTTTAAAAAATAGCTTCCTATTTTTTATGGCTGAGAATCCCAGGGATGGGGTAGCCTGGTGGGCTGCCGCCTATGGGGTTGCACAGAGTCGGACACGACTGAAGTGACTTAGCAGCGGCGGCAGCAGCAGAGATTTTATATTTGGAGAAAAACATGAAGAGATTAATTTATGTTTTATAAATGTGTAATTTTAACAAGTTTAAAGTATAACAATTACCTTCCTTATTGTCATTTTTATCTTCTCTGATTATGGTTAAATTATAATTAAAACTCTCTTCTGTTTCCATCAATTTGAGGAAAAACAATAGAAAAGATTAAGTGCAGTCGACGAATGTATCCAAGGCACAAAGCTAGAATAAGATTAGAAGGAAATCCAGGACTATAAAGGGAATTTTATTTGTTAAAATGTTGAAACTGTAAAGTATGTTTTAATTTTTGTTATTGTATAATGTAGTATTTGTAATACAGAGTAATTTGAACCCTGCAGTATGAAAATTTAAAAAGCACACAAAAGTAAAGACTAATATTATGAACTATGATATATCCTTCTCCTCTTCAACTTTTCAAGATCTTTACTTGTAAGAACCAGGTCAATGGTCCTGTAGAGTATCTCACATTCTGAAGGTTTCTGATGTTTTCTTGTGGTGTCATTTAAATTGTTCCTCTGTCCCCTGCATTTCCTACTAACTTAAAGTGAAGTCAAAGTGAAAGTGAAGTCTCTTAGTCGTGTCTGACTCTTTGTGACCCCATGGACTGTAGCCTACCAGGCTCCTCAGTCTGTGGAATTTTCCAGGCAAGAATACTGGAGTGGGTTGCCATTTCCTTCTCCAGGGGAGCTTCCCAACCCAGGGATTGAACCCAGGTCTCCCGCATTGCGGGCAGACGCACTAACTTAAAGTAAGAGCTAAATACTTGGTTAGATTCTGTTCTTTTTTTCTGCTGAACTGTTGCACAGGTGATGCTTTATATTTCACAATGCAGCACGTCAAGAAGCACATGTCTGGTGGACAGAGTTTTAGGGATGCTAAGATGACCTGAGTTCAGGTGGCCTTCCACCAAATTTTACCTGATAGCTTTTAAAAGAATCAATTACTTCAATAGAGATCACCATATAGTTATGTTTTTCACTTTTATCATTACTTTTATAGTCATTAACTTTCATCCTTCTGAAAGAAGTGCTTTGCTTAATCAAATATATCACTTTAGATACTTTGCCACTCAATTCATACAATAAAGTATGGATAAATGTTTAATTCTATTGTTCTAATTCCCGGTTACCAGAGTAAAGAAGTCAGTACTCTGGCTACCTCCAATGGTGACAAAGATGATTTTCCTTTTTTAATTTTTTTTTTGTTCATTTTTAAACCATTTCTGGGTTTTATTTCTTAAAAATGAACTCATTACAAACACAACAAAAAGGAATAAAATACCTAGGAGTAAATCTAAATAAGGAGGTAAAAGACCTGTATTTAGAAAATTACAAAACACAGACTAAAGAAATTGAAGACAATACAAACAGATGAAAAGATACACCATGCTCATGGGCCACAATCATTAGTACCGTTATTATGACCAAATTATCCAAAATAATCAGTGCATTTAAATCAATTGCAGTCATTTTTTTCTCTCCACTATTCATATTGTCCCATCTGTCTTCAATGTGATTCCTAGGTGCTTTTGATATGATCCAATTAATCCTGGTAGTTTCTTTGATTTCAGGTACATATGTATACACACACACACACACACACACAGTCTCAATCCATCTTGTACATTTCCTGTTGCAAGTTTGGAATCCATCATTTTCCAAGCACCCAACAGGTGGGGAATTTCCAGTAGACCACAATCTGGATACTAAGGATAATCATTGCTTCTAGGTTACCGCTGTTTCTAAGTCTTTTCTGTGTGTGAACTAAGAAATAAGCATTTTTAAAGATTGTGTGAAATACAAAACATAAAACTTACCATCTTCACTATTTTTAAGTGGGTGGTGGTTTAGTCACTAAATCATGTCTAACTCTTGGGACCCCATGGACTCCTCGGTCCATGGAATTTTCCAGGCAAGAATACTGGAGTGGGTTGCCATTTCCATCTCCAGGGAATCTTCCAGAACCAGGGATCAAACCCGCAAATCCTGCATTGGCAAGCAGATTCTTTACTATTGAGCCACCAGGGAAGCCCTTTTAGGTATGTAAGTCAATAGTACTAAGAAATTCACATTGTTGTACAACCAATTTCCTGAATACTCTTCATCTTGCAAAACTGAACTCTATACCCATTTGTTGCTGTTTGTAACTCTCCATTTTCCCAGCCCTCAGTCCCTGGCAACCCATTTCCGCTTTCTGTCTCTATGAATTTGACTATTCTAAGTAACTCATATAAGTCAAGTCATACAATATTTGTTTCTTTTGACTGGCTTATTTCACTTAGCTTAATGTCCTCAGGCTCAACTTTGTTGTAGTATGTGTCAGAATTATCTTCCATTTTAAGACTGAATAATATTCCCATGGCATGTATATACTGTGTTTTGCTTATCCATTCATCCATGGATAGACATTTGGATTGCTTCTCACATTTGACTATTGTGAATAATGCTGCTATGAACATAGATGTACAAATATGGTGACTTTATTTTCAATTCAGTTAGGTATGTACTCAGAAGTAGAATTGCTGGATCATATGGAAGAGATATCCCACATCCAAGGTAAGAGAAACCCAAGTAAGATGGTAGGTGTTGCGAGAGGGCATCAGAGGGCAGACACACTGAAACCATAATCACAGAAAACTAGTCAATCTGATCACATGGACCACAGCCTTGTCTAACTTTACGAAACTAAGGCATGCCATTTGGGGCCACCCAAGACAGGCAGGTCATGGTGGAGAGGTCTGACAGAATGTGGTCCACTGGAGAAGGGAATGGCAAACCACTTCAGTATTCTTGCCTTGAGAATCCCATGAACAGTATGAAAAGGCAAAATGATAGGATACTGAAAGAGGAACTCCCCAGGTCGGTAAGTGCCCAATATGCTACTGGAGATCAGTGGAGAAATAGCTCCAGAAAGAATGAAGGGATGGAGCCAAAGCAAAAACAATACCCAGTCGTGGATGTGACTAGTGATAGAAGCAAGGTCCGATGCTGTAAAGAGCAATATTGCATAAGAACCTGGAATGATAGGTCCATGAATCAAGGCAAATTGGAAGTGGTCAAACAGGAGATGGCAAGAGTGAACGTCGACATTCTAGGAATCAGAGAACTAAAATGGACTGGAATGGGTGAATTTAACTCAGATGACCATTATATCTACTACTGTGGGCAGGAATCCCTTAGAAGAAAAGGAGTACCCATCAGGGTCAACAAAAGTCCAAAATGCAGTACTTGGATGCAATCTCAAAAATGACAGAATGATCTCTGATCATTTCCAAGGCAAATCATTCAATATCATAGTAATCCAAGCCTCTGCCCCAGCCAGTAACACTGAAGAAGCTGTGAAGACCTACAAGACCTTTTAGAACTAATACCCAAAAAAGATGTCCTTTTCATTTTAGGGGACTGGAATGCAAAAGTAGGAAGTCAAGAAACACCTGGAGTAACAGGCAAATTTGGCCTTGGAATACTGAATAAAGCAGGGCAAAGGCTAATAGAGTTTTGCCAAGACAATGTACTGGTCATAGCAAACACCCTCTTCCAATAACACAAGAAAAGACTCTACACATGGACATCATCAGATGGTCAACACTGAAATCAGATTGATTATATTCTTTGCAGCCAAAGATGGAGAAGTTCTATACAGTCAGCAAAAATAAGACCAGGAGCTGGCTGTGGCTCAGATCATGAACTCCTTATTGTGAAATTAAGACTTAAATTGAAGAAAGTAGGGAAAACCACTAGACCATTCAGGTATGACCTAAATCAAATCCCTTATGATTATACAGTGGAAGTGAGAAATAGATTTAAGGGCCTAGATCTGATAGATAGAGTGCCTGATGAACTATGGATGGAGGTTCGTGACATTGTACAGGAGACAGGGATCAAGACCATCCCCATGGAAAAGAAATGCAAAAAAGCAAAATGGCTGTCTGGGGAGGCCTTACAAATAGCTGTGAAAAAAGAGAAGCAAAAGGCAAAGGAGAAAAGGAAAGATATAAGCACTTGAATGCAGAGTTCCAAAGAATAGCAAGGAGAGATAAGAAAGCCTTCCTCAGTGATCAATGCAAAGAAATAGAGGAAAACAACAGAATGGGAAAGCCTAGAGATCTCTTCAGGAAAATTAGAGATAGCAAAGGAATATTTCATGCAAAGATGGGCACGATAAAGGACAGAAATTGTATGGACCTAACAGAAGCAGAAGATATTAAGAAGAGGTGACAAGAATACACAGAAGAACTGTACAAAAAAGATCTTCACGACCAAGATAATCACAATGGTGTGCTCACTGACCTAGAGCCAGACATCCTGGAATGTGAAGTCAAGTGGGCCTTAGAAAGCATCACTACCAACAAAGCTAGTGGAGGTGATGGAATTCCAGTTGAGCTATTCCAAATCCTGAAAGATGATGCTGTGAAAGTGCTACACTCAATATGCCAGCAAATTTGGAAAACTCAGCAGTGGCCACAGGACTGGAAAAGGTCAGTTTTCATTCCAATCCCAAAGAAAGGCAATGCCAAAGAATGCTCAAACTACCGCACAATTGCACTCATCTCACATGCTAGTAAAGTAATGCTCAAAATTCTCCAAGCCAGGCTTCAGCAATACATGAACTGTGAACTTCCAGATGTTCAAGCTGGTTTTAGAAAAGGCAGAGGAACCAGACATCAAATGGCCAACACCCGCTGGATCATCGAAAAAGCAAGAGAGTTCCAGAAAAACATCTATTTCTGCTTTCTCGACTATGCCAAAGCCTTTGACTGTGTGGATCACAAGAAACTGTGGAAAATTCTGAAAGAGGTGGGAATACTAGACCACCTGACCTGCCTCTTGAGAAATCTGTATGAAGGTCAGGAAGCAACAGTTCGAACTGGACATGGAACAACAGACTGGTTCCAAATAGGAAAAGGAGTACATCAAGGCTGTATATTGTCACCCTGCTTATTTAACTTATATGCAGAATACATCATGAGAAATGCTGGGCTGGAAGAAGCACAAGCTGGAATCAAGATTGCCGGGAGAAATATCAATAACCTCAGATATGCAGATGTCACCACCCTTATGGCAGAAAGTGACGAGGAACTTAAAAGCCTTTTGATGAAAGTGAAAGTGGAGAGTGAAAAAGTTGGCTTAAAGCTCAACATTCAGAAAACTAAGATCATGGCATCTGGTCCCATCACTTCATGGGAAATAGATAGGGAAGCAGTGGAAACAGTGTCAGACTTTATGTTTTTGGGCTCCAAAATCACTGAAGATGGTGACTGCAGCCATGAAATTAAAAGATGCTTACTCCTTGGAAGGAAAGTTATGACCACCCTAGATAGCATATTCAAAAGCAGAGACATTACTTTGCCAACAAAGGTTCGTCCAGTCAGGGCTACGGTTTTTCCAGTGGTCATGTATGGATATGAGAGTTGGACTGTGAAGAAAGCTGAGCGCCGAAGAATTGATGCTTTTGAACTGTGGTGTTGGAGAAGACTCTTGAGAGTCCCTTGGACTGCAAGGAGATCCAACCAGACCATTCTAAAGGAGATCAGTCCTGGGTGTTCATTGGAGGGACTGATGCTAAAGCTGAAACTCCAATACTCTGGCCACCTGATGCAAAGAGTTGACTCACTGGAAAAGACTCTGCTGCTGGGAGGGATTGGGGGCAGGAGGAAAAGTGGAAGACAGAGGATCAGATGGCTGGATGGCATCACCGACTCAATGGACATGAGTTTGAGTGAACTCCGGGAGTTGGTGATGGACAGGGAAGCCTGGCGTGCTGTGATTCATGGGGTCACAAAGGGCTGGACACGACTGAGTGACTGAACTAACTGACTGACGGTAATTCTAGTTTCATTTTGTAATATTCACGTGGTATTGGAATAACCATTATGAAAGTGAAAGTGAAAAAGTGAAAATGAAGATGCTCAGTCATGTCCGACTCTTTGCAACCCTATGGACTGTAGCCTACCAGGCTCCTCCATCCATGGAACTTTCCCAGCAAGAGTACTGGAGTGGGGGGCCATTGCCTTCTCCAAGTAATCATCGTACTAGTTGCTAAATAAATAATGAACAAGCACTTGGACTTCCCTGGTGGTCCAGTGGGTAGGATCTGCACCTCCACTGCAGAGGGCATGGGTTCAATACTTGGGCAGAAAACTAATATCCCATTTGCTGTGCGGCATGGCCACAAAACAAACAAACATTATTCATTCATTCAGTGTTTATTTCTTTGCTCTCTACTTGTTCCAGGCACGAGCTGCTCTTCTGGAGTTTGTATTTCAGTGGAAAAAGATAGAAAATTATCAGATAAAAATAAATAGAAAAATATCAGATAATGATAGGTGCCATGCAGAAAATTAAACAATGGTGATGTGATGGAGAGGGCCTGGGAGGCTACTTTAAGTTGAGGGGTAGAAAGACCTTCTAAAGAGGTGATAGTTAAGCTGAGTTCTTATTGACAAGAAGGAACCAGATATATGAAAAGCACTTCAGGCAGAGAGAATGACAAGCAAAAACTCTAAGAAGGAACATACTTGATGAAGTCATGGAAATAGGGTTAAAGTACGGTGGGGAAAGGGGAGGTGGTTTAAGATGAGGTCAAAGACAGATGGTGATTTTATTTTCAGTGAAAGAGAAGCAATATAATCATGTGTAACTCTACTAACACCACTGCATTTAAAGAATTCCACATAACGTGCTCTTCTTCATGTTCATTAGATACTCATAATATACATCAAATATCTTTTCATAATCAGTGAATTCAGGTCTAACTCATTTTTTTAAAGCTGTAGATTATTTCATTCCATGGATGTATTAGAATTTATTTAATCAATTTTGCCATTTCCCGAATGTCACACAATTGGTATTATCATGATGTAGTCTTTTCAAAGTGGCTTCTTTCACTTAGTAATATGCATTTAAATTTCCCCCATGTCTTTTCATGGCTTGACAGCTCTTTTTTGCAATGAATAATGTCTGGATGTACCATGGTTTATTTATCCATTCACTTACTGAAAATCATCTCGGTTGCTTACAGGCTTTGGCAATTATGAATAAGTCAGTATAAACATCTGTTTTCAGGTTTTCCGGCAGACATTTTTTGAACTCCTTTGAAGAGATACCAAGGAGGGTGACTGCTAGATGCTATAGTAAGAGTATATTTAATTTTGTAAGAAACTGCCAAACTGTCTTCCAAAGTGGCTGTACCGTTTTCCATTCCCACCAGCAATGAATGAGAGCTCCTGTTGCTCTAGATCCTCACCAGCATTGGTAGTATTAGTGTTCCAGATTTTAACCATTCTAGGAAGTATGTAGTGGTGTCGTATTGTTGTTTTAATTTGAATTTCCCTAATGGATGGTGACTGCAGCCATGAAATAAAAAGACACTTGTTCCTTAGATGGAAAACTATGACAAACCTATGCAGCATATTAAAAAACAGAGACATCACTTTGCCAACAAAGGTCCATACAGTCAAGCTATAGTTTTTCCAGTAGTCATGTACAGGTGTGAGAGTTGGACCTTAAAAGGCTGAGCACCAAAGAATTAATGCTTTTGAACTGTGGTGTTGGAGAAGACTCTTGAGAGTCCCTTGGACTGCAAGGAGATCCAACCAGTCCATTCTGAAGGAAATCAAACCTGAATATTCATTGGAAGGACTGATGCTGAAGCTGAAGCTCCAATGCTTTGGCCACCTGATGTGAAGAGCTGACTCATTGGAAAAGACCCTGATGCTGGGAAAGATTGAAGGGAGGAGGAGACGGGGATGACAGAGGATGAGATGGTTGGATGGCATCACTGACTCCATGGACATGAATTTGAACAGGCTCAGGGAGTTGGTATGGACAGGGAAGCCTGGCATGCTGCAGTCCATGGGGTTGCAAAGAGTTGGACATGACTGAGCAAGACTGAACAGTAACAGTGACATATGATGTAGAGCATCTCTTCCTCTGCTTCTGTGAATCTCCTTTGGTGAAGTACCTGTTAAGATCTTTGGCCCATTTTTTAATCAAGTTATTTGTTTTCTTATTATCAAGTTTTAAGATTTTTCTGTATCCTTTGGATAATAGTCCTTTATCAGATATATCTTTTGCAAATATTTTCTCCCTACTGGTGAAATTTTAACTGAAGAGTTTCATTTATGTAGCCGATGTTCTGACTGTAAAGGAAGAAACAGTTTAACTGACATTTTAGGCATGTGGCAGCCATAAGCAGTTATAAATAGGGAATTCTTGTAATCATAGACCAAAAAGTCCATGACATCAGCCAACAACAATGCAGAAATCCTAAAGGAGAAGAGATACAGGGGTGGTTATTCTTAATAATGGGTGGAAAATACTCTTAGGAAGTATAATTAAAATTAACTTAGAATTGTTCTCAAATAAAAAATGTACCATAGTTTTCAATCAGGGTGATTTTTAGGTATAATTGGAAGGCATTTAAATCCTAGTATATAAGTTGAGTCCCTTGAAAAGACCCTGATGCTGGGAAAGATTGAAGGGGGGAGGAGAAGCGGACAACAAAGGATGAGATGGTTGGATGGCATCATCGACTCAATGGACATGAGTTTGAGTAAACTCCTGGAGTTGGTGATGGACAGGGAGGCCTGGCGTGCTGCAGTCCATGGGGTCACAAAGAGTTGGATATGACTGACCGACTGAATCGAACTGATATAAGTTGAAAATTTGACATAAAATATTCTGGTTTCTCTTTGAAATTTATTATACCTTGAACAGTAAACACAAACAACACACTTTTTAGTCATGTGGTTTGATCACAGAAGACTTTCTCTGTTCTACCTCCTACAGGCTAAATAATACTGTGGGGAAAATCTTGTTAGTGCCAAATATTTAGTGGTGTATCTGGTGAATAAAAAGTTGTTTTATATATGACTAGTACGCAAATCAAGATTCCAGGGCCACAACAACAACAAGAAAAATGTGTTTAGGCTCCTGGTCTATAAAAGGGACTGATCATATCTGTGTTTAATATCAGATCAGATCAGATCAGTCGCTCAGTTGTGTCTGACTCTTTGCGACTCCATGAATTGCAGCACACCAGGCCTCCCTGTCCATCACCAACTCCCGGAGTTCACCCAGACTCACGTCCATAGAGTCAGTGATGCCATCCAGCCATCTCATCCTCTGTCGTCCCCTTCTCCTCCTGCCCCCAATCCCTCCCAGCATCAGAGTCTTTTCCAATGAGTCAACTCTTCCCATGAGGTGGCCAAAGTACTGGAGTTTCAGCTTGAGCATCATTCCTTCCAAAGAAATCCCAGGGCTGATCTCCTTCAGAATGGACTGGTTGGATCTCCTTGCAGTCCAAGGGACTCTCAAGAGTCTTCTCCAACACCACAGTTCAAAAGCATCAATTCTTTGGCGCTCAGCCTTCTTCACAGTCCAACTTTCACATCCATACGTGACCACAGGAAAAACCATAGCCTTGACTAGACGAACCTTTGTTGGCAAAGTAATGTCTCTGCTTTTGAATATGCTATCTAGGTTGGTCATAACTTTCCTTCCGAGGAGTAAGCATCTTTTAATTTTATGGCTGCACTCACCATCTGCAGTGATTTTGGAGCCCAGAAAAATAAAGTCTGACACTGTTTCCACTGTTGCCCCATCTATTTCCCATGAAGTTATGGGACCGGTTGCCATGATCTTCTTTTTCTGAATGTTGAGCTTTAAGCCAACTTTTTCACTCTCCTCTTTCACTTTCATCAAGAGGCTTTTTAGTTCTTCTTCACTTTCTGCCATAAGGGTGGTGTCATCTGCATATCTGAGGTTATTGATATTTCTCCCGGCAATCTTGATTCCAGCTTGTGTTTCTTCCAGCCCAGCGTTTCTCATGATGTATTCTGCATGTAAGTTAAATAAGCAGGGTGACAATATACAGCCTTGACGTACTCCTTTTCCTATTTGGAACTAGTCTGTTGTTCCATGTCCAGTTTGAACTGTTGCTTCCTGACCTGCATACAAATTTCTCAAGAGGCAGATCGGGTGGTCTGGTATTCCCATCTCTTGAAGAGTTTTCCACAGTTTCTTGTGATCCACACAGTCAAAGGCTTTGGCATAGTCGAGAAAGCAGAAATAGATGTTTTTCTGGAACTCTCTTGCTTTTTCGATGATCCAGTGGATATTGGCAATTTGATCTCTGATTCCTCTTCTTTTTCTAAAACCAGCTTGAACATCAGGAAGTTCATGGTTCACATATTGCTGAAGCCTGGCTTGGAGAATTTTGAGCATTACTTTACTAGCATGTGAGATGAGTGCAATTGTGTGGTAGTTTGAGCATTCTTTGGCATTGCCTTTCTTTGGGATTGGAATGAAAACTGACCTTTTCCAGTCCTGTGGCCACTGCTGAGTTTTCCAAATTTGCTGGCATATTGAGTGCAGCACTTTCACAGCATCATCTTTCAGGATTTGAAAGAGCTCAACTGGAATGCTATCACCTCCACTAGCTTTGTTGGTAGTGATGCTTTCTAAGGCCCACTTGACTTCACATTCCAGGATGTCTGGCTCTAGGTCAGTGAGCACACCATCGTGATTATCTTGGTTGTGAAGATCTTTTTTGTACAGTTCTTCTGTGTATTCTTGCCATCTCTTCTTAATATCTTCTGCTTCTGTTAGGTCCATACAATTTCTGTCCTTTATCAAGCCCATCTTTGCACGAAATATTCCTTTGGTATCTATGATTTCCTGAAGAGATCTCTAGGCTTTCCCATTCTGTTGTTTTCCTCTATTTCTTTGCATTAATCTTTTGGGATTAAAATCCGATTAAAACTAGAAACATCTGCAAAAATGCAGATCTATATGTTTAAGTGAAATAGTCTCCAGTTGTGGGGGTCTGTGGATTCATCATTTCCCAAACACTGGCATACAGCAAGAACTCAATCTTAGACAAAATGTGATGGGAACTAATTTGGGAGAGGAGAGCTATATTACTTACCAAACAAACACACCTTTCTACTAACCTACTTATCCCAATCTCTAATAAATCTGGCCTAAAATCAAGCTTCTCCTAATTTAAATTGCCAGATTTTCTCAAGATACTTACAAGTAGTTCAATGAGGAGAGAAATTATGTTGTTTCATAGTCTCTAGCCATAACTCGCTGGTAGCACCATCATTTCCTGTACTGAGTAACCCTAGTTCCTAAAAATAACTCCAGTGCTATTCAACTGCTTATATTTGGCATATTTTTCATTCTTATTTGGGAAGGCACATTCCCTTCTCCAGCTGAAGAAACTCAGTGTCTGAAAAGAGCTGCCTAAAAACACTGTTCCCTCTGGGCTCTTAAAAATGTTCAGCATCTGAAAGCTGGCAGGGAATGCTCACACCCAGCAGAGGCAGTAACTCCATGGACTGAGCAAAAAAAAAAAAAAAAAAAAAGAAAGAAACACGGGGATGCTATATATGGAAAACAGGAAGCTGAACAGTTGAGGCAGCCTTACTCATATGTGACCCATATTCAGAGCCATAACCTAGCAACTGTGAACTATCTAGAAAAGGAAAAGACTCAATGGCTAGGCCTAAGCTAGAAGGGAAAACTATCCCAACACTTTTCCACCTTACTTTTAAATAAGCAAAGGAATAAAGCACTAAATAAAGCCTCAGGATGGGTTAATCCAATATACTGCTGCATACCACACATACCCAACTGCTGACCTAACTGCTGACCACCTTGTAGCAAACTCTTGGTTCCTCTGGCAATTATAACAGGGTGTTGAGCAGCGGTCACTCCAAGTCCCCAAAACAAAAATAAGAAGTTGCAAAATAAATGACCTTCCAGTTTCTTTGCAATATTTCATTATTTGTATGTTATTTATATTCTTGGCGACAGAAAAAGGAGGAACTGGAGGACTAGCTTACCCTTTCTTTATTTTCAAAATGTTAATAATTTCCAGGGCTATTTTTTTTAGACTCGGACACACAGATTCACATTTTAATAGTGGCAGTTCAGTGTCTTAGGAAAAGGGAATGAAGTTATGATTCAGAAGCTCATCAACATATGTGTTATTGATAATTATCAGAGACTTCTATTCCTTCTAACCCTATCTGCTCATCTTTATTTACGTTTAAGGGTTTTACATTCTAATTAGCTGGAGGTGGTAGATGAGAAAAATGTATCCAGATCACTCTATAGAAACAGTTCTTAGGAAAGTAGCTGAAAACTTAACTTTGTCATTGTTTAGTTGCTTTAAGTCCTGTCCGGCTCTATGAGACCCTATGGACTGTAGCCCGCCAGGCTCCTCTATCCATGGGATTTCCCAGGCAAGAATACTGGAGTGGTTTGCCATTTCTTTCTCCAGGGGATCTTCCTGACCCAGGGATCAGATCCACATCTGCATTGGCAGCGGATTCTTCACTGCTGAGTCACCAGGGAACACTTACCTAGCTACTGGCAATCAATCTGCTCCAGAAACCATTATATACATTTACAATGGTATTTTAAACCCAAATCTGTTGATCAGCCAAGCTACTTTCAAGAGTTTTCTTTCATTAAATCTCCTAGAAGGACATCTTCATCGCGTGTGTTAAAGATGTTACATTATTCTGTTTTTCCAAAATAAATGGAAACCCTCCAATTCCGAAATTATCTAGGATATGAATGTCTAACTCTCCCCCAGTGTTCTCTTCCATCACCCTCATGACTCACCTAAGCACCTTCCTTGGACTTTACGTGTGTGCATGCTCAGTCGTGTCTGACTCTTTGCAACCCCATGGACTATGGCCTGCCAGATTCCTCTGTCCATGGGATTTTCCAGGCAAGAATACTGGAGTGGGTTGCCATTTCCTCCTTCAGGGGATCTTCCAACCCAAGGATCAAACCCGAGTCTCTTGCATTGGCGGGTGGATTCTTTACCACTGAGCCACCTGGGAAGTCCCTACTCAGGAGCTGCCTAATTTATTTCACTCATCCTCACACAACTTTTTTCCCTGAAGATCAGTATTGGAATTGGTCTTCACCTATAAACCTGGGATGTGATTTGCAATGTGTCCCTATGAATCCCCTTTGAACTGCTAAAATTACTTTTTTCATACCTCCTTGGCTGGACACGCTTACTTACAGGGTGATGATATAATCTACCATCCATATCAGGATGTACTTTTGAGAATGAAAAGGGATGCTATTAATAATTATGCTTGGGTAACAGACACATTGGGGGTAACTTGAACATGCTGGGACACAAAGTCACCCAGCTTATTTAAAGTTGATCTGGTCTGGGTTAAGCCAGAATGTGCCAGCCAGTGGTCAAGACCAAAACATTTTTGTTCTGGGGTCCATACTCCTCACTATGCAGGCATTCACCCTTTGCTCTACCTCCATGGAGTCTTGCCCAGGTTTGATTACTGCAGTTGGACAATCATTTGTAAATGAATGTGTACTAACATACTTGCCTGTAAAATGTTACATTTTTATAGAGGTACTTCCACTCTCAAAAGACTGAAAAGGCTGTTATGGGATGATTTGTAGCTTACTGGACAGGGTAAGATTTGACAGACTGCATCCCCCAAGTGTTCAAACTGCAAGAGAAAGACAGCAATCCGTTCCTGAGGCAACACTGACTCACTCCCCCTCCCAGTCCTGTATTCCATAATCACGTGATTAACTACAGCCTACTAGATCTAAAGGTCAGTAATCAACGCTGATCCCATTGTCTGAAAAAGATAATCAGGTTTCTAGAGAGGCCTTTAGCCTCTTTTGTACTTGACTAAATATTAGTGATTCCTTTCATTTATGTAAGCCTATCTTTTAATCATTAATAGAAATGGGGGTTAAACAGTGATTGAAATGAACAGTAAAGTCTTTGCTGGTGAGCAACTTTGAAAACTTACTTTTGGAAAACAATAGTGAATAAACACATATTTTGGAGAGCATGCAGTAATAAGATACCAAAACTAAAGGAAAGGTCAACTTTTAATTATTTGATAAAAATGACTTGTGAGATGGCATAAGACAATTTATAATAACCGGGAAAGAGTGTAGGTAAAATGTGATTTGTCTTAAATTCAAGATACTAATAGATGTTGTATCATGACATAGTTTAGCAATGTGACTTACACTATTCCTACTTACGAGGATACTCTGTTTAGCATGGTAAAACTGATCAACCTTTGGAACGCTCATAAATTTTATAGTTAGCTGTCCTTCGATGAATATTTATCTGAAATTACGAATGCAGCCATACTCCTGACCAATCACTGCTTTTCTTAGAGATTATGTTTAATTTCTCATTTCCTCAAAGCTCATAACTTCTGCACATAAATTGTTACTCACACTTTAGTGTAGTCGGATGGTCTGGTGTGGTCCCAGGGGAGCAAAAGGACCCATTTATTCTTTTATCCAGTATTAGCTGAGACCCTATTGTGTGACCTGGAACAGTGTTTGAGACTCAGATTAAAAAGATGATTATTACACTGCCTTTGGCCTAATTTAGTTTAATGTTGTGCAAATGTGAATCTTATAATGTTCTTGTAGCAAATCACACAAGGAAGAAAGTTCTGGGGAATGTAGTACAAATCAAACAAATAAACTACACTTCAGAATGGTAATCCATGTTGAGACCAGACAGATTTTGATCTGTTTTGAACAACGGTATAAACAGTACCTTTAAATTCAAGAATGTTGAGGTCTGCTGGCAGCTGCACCATTGGGTTGTTAACATAGATACGTTAATTTTTAAAAATTTAAGTATAGTTGATTTACAATGTTACGTTAGTGTCCGGTGTACAGAAAAGTTTGTTATATATATCACCGAAAAGAAACTGTAAAAGAATATATATATATGGAAAAGAATATATTTCAGATTCTTTTCCATTATAGGTTATATTACAAGTTACTGAGTATAGTTCCCTGGGCTCTACAGTAGGTCCTTGTTATTTGCGTTTTATATAGAGCAGTGTGTGTATGCTCATCCCAAACTCCTAATTTATCCTCCCTCCCCGTCACCCTTTGGTAACCATGGGATTGTTTTCCTATGTCTGTGAGACTCTGTTTTGTAAATAAGTTCATCTGTATCCTTTTTTAGATTCCCCAAATAAGGAAACATCATTTAGTCTCTTAAATTTGCTCATCCATTAAGTGGGAAAAATCATTCTTGTTTCTATAGAGGTTTCCAGAGATTACCTAACCAAAGATTTAATTTTGCTGGCGAGCAATGGGCAACATTTCCATAGATGGGCTGTCTTTTTTTCTTCCTCAAGACTGGCGGTCTAATGAGCATATCACAGCTTCTAATCTTCCCCAAATGAAACACTGCTTCTCAGTTTCACAAATCTCATCATTCGAGTTCTGTTCCCAACAGGGTGCTGCAGCTCACCACGTGGCAATGCGCATTTTCGGCTAACAGGATGGCAGCCTGCCAGCAGCGCATTCTGAGTAACCGGGTTTCAGTATGATGCCGGCCGGCAGCGGTTTCGATCCTCTTATCAAAATGTGCCCAGCCATGCTTCTTTTAGCTGCCTCTTCTCCAGCCTCCCTGTCCACCTACTAAAAAAAGTAAGGATGAACAGAAACTGTATCAAGGATGAACTTTTCCTTCTCCTCCCTGTTCCCCATAAATGGACCTCCAGATGAACCTAACAAAAGCTGCTCCTCAACTCACCAGTTTTTCCTCTACAACTTTCTTCGTCTTTCCTGGCACCCGTCTCCCCTTAAGTCTTCCCCTCTCTCAAAGACGTAAGCAAATCCTCCCACCAGAAAAATATCGGCTTTAGCTACTTCCCTTCCAAAGGGAAACGTTTTTGGCCCCACGAAACTTTAACAAGGTGAGTGACTTAAGTGTCCCCGATCTGTCTGAGCCGGCTCCTGGGAGGCAGGGCTTCCAGGGTTCAAACCCGGGCAGTCCTGGGCCGGCCAGGCGGCCGGCCGGACACACATGGGGCTTTGGAGAAGCAGCGCTTAAGGCAGGCCGAGAAGGATATTAAGGTGAGCACGGCCAGGCAAAATCCTCCCACTCTCCCTCGGCTGCAAAGGAAGGAGGCGCCGCAGGGGTTGCGGCGGAGCCCGTGGCCCAGCAGGGCCGCTCCTTTGTCCCGGCGGCCCCCGCCCCTCGCACGGCCCGCGCCGCCGTCCCCCTGCCCCTCCCCCTCTCAGTCCCCCTCCCCCTCTCAGTCCCCCTCCCCCCCTCAGTCCTCCTCTCCTCCCTGTCCCTGTCCCCCTCCCCCTCCCACCGCGGGCGCGGCTGACGCGGCCCGAGAGGAATGCGCTTCCGGAGGGCGAGAGCCGCGGCGGAGGCCTGAGGAGCGGGATCGCAGCGCCAGGGAGGCGGTGCCCCGGGGGTCGTTTCCTGCCGGGAGGCGGCCCCGCGCCGCCGAGTCTCCTCCTCCCGCCCGCGAGGAGGAGGAGCCGCCGCCGCCGCCGCCGCGCCCGAGCCCGGGAGGCCACGCCAGCTCGGGACAGGCCGAGCGGGAACCGCGGAGCACAGGCCGAGCCGACCGCGCGGGCCGGACGCCGCGGGAGAAGGTGGGCCTGGGCGGCCGGCCGGGAGGGCGGGCGGCGGACTCGGTGCGCGGCCGGGCTCTCATGGAGGAGCAGGCGTGGGGGCCGCGGCCTCCGGGTGGATTCCAAGCCTTCGGGCGGGGGAGGAAGTCGGGCCGCGGCCGCCCCTGGACCTTCCCGGCAGGGGCGCTGTCCTCGCGGGGCCGCGGTCGCGGAGGCCCGGGAGTCTGACCCGCCGCTCGGACGCTGGGCTGGGCGCGAACCGGCTGGCTGGGTGCAGACGGGCCTCTGCGGACCTGCGTCCGGCAGCGGCCTCGGCTGCCGGGCCTCCACGTCGGGACCACTCACCCCGGCTCCAGCCCCGCGTCCCGGGCGTCGCCGGGCCGCTGCGCACCGGGGCGCCGGGTGGGCGCGTCCTGTGGGCCCTTCGCCTAATGCTGGGTGTGGGCGCCGCGACCGTGTCCAGTGCTCCTGCCCGGCCTATGCCTGATTCGTGCCGTTCCTGATGCTTCAGAACAAGTTGTATTTTTAAGAATGGTAGTATTTAATGCCTGAGTGATTTTTGTTTCACCAGTTTTGTGTTTTTGCGTGAAAACCTAGCGCTAGTCTTGTATGATCATTACTAGTAAATTACACTCTTTAAGGCTCCATTTCTTCCATCTGTAAAACGGGAACAGTATCTACCTATACTAATAATAAAGCTAGAAATTGTGAGGACAGTGAGGGCTATGCTTACCTCTATGCACTTTACCTTTATTTTGTCCTTTAATCCTGAAACTGATCCAAAGAGGTAGGTGTTGTATTTAATCCCTGTTTTACAAATGAAGAAACTGAGGCACAGGGAGCATAGGTGATCATCCAGTTGTGATGAGGATAACCCTTGCGGTCCAGCAACCCATGTTTGAACCACAGGTAACCTTGTATAAGTACAGTGTAGTGAAGAGAAAATGTAAGAGGGAAGACACTTAGCTCAATAAATATTAACTCCTTTTCCTTCCTTATTGATAAAGTAGAAGGACTTTAAAAAAAGATTTCACCATGTAATTGGTGACATTATCAGTAAGGTTTCTTTGAATCTGCGTTCCACATAAATATTAGCTGGGTAGAATTATTGTTATTTTTTATTGTTTTGATGGTACAATAATAACAAATGCTAACTGAATTTCTATTAGCAATTTTTCTTAAACGGAATCTAGACTTTGCAATATGTTGTGTATTAAACACTTTAGAAGTGGTGAAGGAACTTGACTTGCAAGTTACATATTCTGGATTTGTGGACATCAAGGCTCACAGGAGTCAGGGCTGGCTTAAGAGCCCTGCAGAGATGTTCACATTTGAAAATAATTTTAGTTCACTGATTAATAAATGAGGGACTGAAGATGATTAGCAAATAAATAGAAATCACATGAAACAAATCAATGTTTTAGTTAACAGGCATTTGAGGAGAAAGCAATTATACCCACCTTAGAATTCAGTATAAAATGGAAGATGTTATTAGAATGCTAGTTAAAAAGATGGGATGTGGTTAATACTTTGCTTCTGTAAATAGCAGACTCCAAATTGAGTCATCAGTGTTGATTTCACAGACTTAAAGTTTTTGTAATGTTGATTCTTTTTAAAAGAATGTTAAGTTCTGTATTGTTTTCTAATCCCCTCGCTATTCTGTGTGTGGAAAGTATAGGATCAGTAATATTGAATAAATCACTGGATTTAGGTGGCTTTCTCCTCAGCTTTCTGGTCAGGATATTTAAAAGCTGCCCCAAATTAGCATCATTGAATGAACATGCAGTCCTACACTGGGGTCGATAAATTCTTAACTCCTGGGGAAACTAGGGCATCTGGTTACTTTCTAAAATACTGAAAACTAACAGTTTCAGGTGGTGCTTGTTTTCATGGCATATGTGTGGGTGATTAGTTGTTCTTGACTACTCCGCTGGAGTGATGAGATGAAACACGAGATGGTAAAGTTTCAGAACTTTTGAGTTCTGCTAATTGATATTTCTGAACGTGTAACAAATTGAATTAGTATCAGAGAGGATTCATGTGGACTGATTACCCCACTCTGGAGGGTTAGGATCTGTCTGGTTGTCAGTGGAATCCTAGATTATATTGTGCAAATCTAAATATCTTTTCTTTGCGTGCGCAAGTCTATTCTGCCTGGTCATACGTTGTGGAGTTTTGTCCTTGTATGTTGTTATAGCAGAGGTGGGAGTCTTGGGGTCCAGAGGGTGGGCTGATAGGGGTAAGAGTCCAGAAGACTACCTTATTCTTCAGAACCCTGAAATGATAGCAGTATCTATAGCTGTAGAAAACTGAGAAAATTATATATCTAGGTTACAGGAGTTGCAGTGCAGAAAACCTTCAGAACCGTAGCAGTCTTAGAATTTTCAATAGATAAGTGAAAAAGGTGGTATTTCTTGTTCTGGAGCTGCATGCAAAAGGAGCCAAGCTATACTTTGCAGGTTTCTCATCTTTAAATGTGACTAATTGTGAGACTTTTGCAGAGTTAAGTTTTATTTATAAAATAATACAGAAGCCAGCTACTTTTAAGCTTTAGTTTTGGTTTGTGGCTTTGGAAGATAAGGTTAACTATATTTAGCAATATGCTAAAGCATATGTACATCATCTGATCAAGAAATCTGTGTAAGTGACAGACTGTTTCAAATATACATAGTGCATGCATGTATAAACACAATTATTGGACTTGTCTCATTTTACAGTCTCCAAAGTGCAGCTTCCTGGACCCCAGGGATGTATAAAATAATTCACTGGATGTAGGAAGAAAATATTAGACTTACTATTTTTTAATAAAGCTTAAATGTATTATTATGATTTATAACATCTTACCACATTGCTGTAGAGTACATGTATTTTAATTTATAAATACATATTTTGGGGTACATGTATTCTCAAGTTTCTTTTTGTTTTTATTGTTAAATAGTAAAAGGAGTATTAAAAAGCTTTGGAGATCCTTGGCATGGGGGACGACCTGGGTGGGGCTACAAGAACTACTTATTTTGGAGGGTGGACAGGTCAGACTTGGTGTCTGAGGTAAGAGACAGGAACTGAAGTGGCCTAGGTGTCTGGTTAGGAGGTGGCTTGTCCGAGGTGGGAAGCGTGACCGCAAGGGGGTGCTGTGCTGCTGGCCGCCTGGAGGCAGGGGAATGCTGGACTCCTGCTGAGATGCCTGGAGTGTAGCTGACTGCAGACTGCGCGCTCACAACCGGCAGTCTGGTTGGGAGCCTACGATTTGGGAATTCTTAGTCTGTATAGCCTGACGCTCTGGGCTGCAGATGAAAATACTGGAGAGCGTGTAGAGTGAAAAGGTGCCGCCGAGGGGCCCTGGAAACACTTTCCCAGTCAAAGGCTGGGTGGAGGAAAAGGAATCTAGAAAAACCATTTCCCTCCTCAGTTTGTTTGAATTTCTGGTTCCTTCCTGTGGTAGCTTAGTGGGGGACTTGGATATGTTCAGGCTTTTCCTTTGATGAGCTTGTTTAAGGTGAAGAGAGAAGCATCTTTAGAGAAGCAGTTGATAAAGCAGAGACTTCTTGATTGGGAAACCTGGGTTTTGGGCAAGCTCGTTCTGAGCTCTGGGACGTTTGTTGGAACACCTCACCTGGAAAGGGCTCTGGTTTCTGTATCTACATAGTAGAGTGGTCTCTTGGTTTCTCCTTTCTATTGCCCTGTGAGCTGAAGGCCAGCTGCTGTGTGACCTGACTCTACAGAGGACAGGTCTTCCCTCTCCCATGAGCAGCCTTTCTCTTGTGCCCTCACCGCAGAGGGCATGTGGTGTGCTGAGTCATGGCTTTGAGAAAGCCTGCAAGTGCTGGCCAGGCAAGTCTCGTGCTCTTAGCTCTCTGTCAGGATGGAGCTCTGTTGTCAGTAACGATTTAATCCATTAGTGTGCTAAGTGCCACTTCCCTGAGCAGTGTGGTGCTTACTGGGTGTAGGGCAAGAGGCTGACCTGCACCTTGCAGCTGAGGAGACTGTCCAGTTGGCATGCGTTGTTTTCAATTTAGGGAAATGTGGCAAACACCACAGGATGTTTACACGGTGCACTGTACTAGGTGATTCTAATAGATTTTGAGAAAAAGATCAGCTTTGGCTTAACTGGTTTTCGAAGGCCGTGAGGAGCTTGGAATGGTACGACCAAAGAGACGAATATAAATGATGACGTGGTCAAAGGACAGTATAGTTAGAAGGTAGAATACCGTCTAATTTAGCAAATAAATATTGTTTGATTACTTTGATATATAATCATACATATATAAATATATATGCCTTTATCTAATACATATAAATAAAATGAAGGATATTTTAAATGAAGGCCTGGACTCTTGCCCTCTAACTCTTGTCTGGTGTGGTTCACAGACATAAATACAACTAGTTGTAATAGCAATTTGAATTAAACAACACTGTGTTACTGAGCATCACCGAAGGGTTGTCATTTGCTGTGCCAGACTCTATCAAGACTATATTTTGGGACACAAAAAAGTAGTAGTTAATGCTACTTATGGTGGTTGAAAAAATTAAAAAATTTTTTGAAATTTTGGTGAAAATTTTTTTCAAGTTTTTTGAAATAATTCTTATGGTGGTTGAAAAAATTAAGAATGATGAGGAAAAGTATTTAGATGTATGGAGGTCACATTTCCGTGTATAAATGTTATTGAATGAATACATAGGTAACTTAAGCTTTCATAGTCTTTGTAAAATTAAGAATAGTAATTTATTAGCTCTCCAGTATTTTAGTTTATTATTTATTTCAGATTGTAATTTCTTTCCTTCCCCAAAGGTGTAGTGTTGGGTCATATTTGATTATTGGAGGTGGAGATTGTAGTTTTAAAAGTTGCGTTTAGTATTATATTATTTTAGGAAAACACAACAGAAACAGTAAGGAGTGGACTTGTGCTTACTAAAGCAGTATGGGTTAAAAAGATTGAGAACCATTTATTAAGCAGTCACTCAGGTTCTAATGCTTAGAAGTCAGTGAATGAGTTGAAGAGCAAGAAGAAAATTCAGTAATCAAGTAAGCTGTGATTTATAGGTCCCTATAAAGATATTTGTTTTACATTCATGATCATATTTTATCCTTGTAACAGTTCTAAAGTAGATATTATTCCCAGCTTAGTGCTAAGTGAGAAATTGAGTTTTAACTATAGGTAAAATTTTTTTACCTATATTTACTATATATATATATTTAGAATATATTCAGCACAGTGTTTGTTTCAATCTAATACAGGGCAGAGGAGAGAGATGACAAAGCATATGGTCAAAATTTATTAAAGTTTTGACCAAGTAAGAATTTTGGAATGACTTACCTAAAAAGTAGATAAAATTATCCAAGGGAGCATAACTTAAAGTTCTCCTCGACTGAAATTACATGGAACATATATTACTCTCAAGCGCTTGTTGATCCCATTAGTTAAGGTGGTAAACTTGTTTTTGCTAGTTGTTTGTAAACTTGCCCCAAAATAAATTCTTCAACCAAAGCAGCTGCTCACTTACTCTTTTCCCTTCACAGAGAAAGGCAAAATCTACAGACATAGCCAAGTGTAAAGAAGGAACAGCTCGCTAGGCTACTTTGAAATATAGCAATTGCTGGGTAATGTCTTTTGAGTGGAAGGAGGACCTGGGAAGAGTTAAGTTCAGGCAACTTTTCATGCTCATTTTGGGTCAGCCCTTAATATTATGTCTTAATAGATTTATTTAGAGTGTTAAACTTTTGCTTGTTTATTTATTTGCGTGCACCAGGTCTTAGATGCGGTACGTGGCATCCTCAATCCTAGTTGCAGCATGCGGGGTCTTCAGCTGCTGCCAGTAGGGTCTAGTTCCCCCACCATGGATGGAACCCAGGCTCCCTGCATTGGAAGAGTGGAGTCTTAGCCACTGGACCACCAGGGAAATCCCTTGCTCATATTTTAAATCTTGTCCTTTTGCTTATTTTATGAGCTTTGAACTTACTTTATGCCCCTTCACCATTTTTTGGAATTTAATGCTTAATCTTTTTTTTTGGTCCTCATGTAAAGGCTATAACCTTTTTGGTGGGGGAGATGGTGGTGCTGATATACCAGTTATCTATTTACTGGGTCACTGTTGGCTATAATGTCATGCTTCTTATTGCCTTGGATTATTTTGAATTCTGCGTGCTCAAGCCTGCTCTTCCTGTTGTGTTGATTCTGTTCCTGTGTGTTTTGAGTTCTGCAGAGGATTTCAGCTTACATTTCCTCCCGTAGCTCTGTACACTTTTCCTCTAGTTTTGTGGTCTTACCGTGTTTGATTGCTACAAAACCTATTTGAGATTTTCTTAATTCCTTGAAGAGCATAATGAGTTCATTCTCCCTTTTTTTTTTTTTTCCAGAGAAGATTCTTAATTTTCTCTTTTTGTGCTGTAGAAATTTTTCGTAGTTCAGTTCCATGTCCTGACTTCCCCCCACTTCCATCTTTATCGTTGAAAGTATTTCCCAAGACAGTGCGTCCATTCTTTATCTTCCCCTTGCACCACAGGAGTGGGTGCTGATGATTGATCTTCCACTTTCTCATTTTCGTGGGGGGTCGGGTAGACACAGTTGGTTAGTTGCTCAGTCGTGTCTGACTCTTTCACAGCCCCATGGACTATAGCCCACCAGTCTCCTCTGTCCTTGGGATTTCCCAGGCAAGAATACTGGAGCGGGATGCCATTCCCTTCTTGGACAGATCTTCCTGACCCCGGGTTCAAACCTACCTCTCCCTCATTGCAGGCAGATTCTTTACTGCTGAGCCACCAGAGAAGCCCCAGAATAGACACAGTTTGTTCTGTTATTCTGTAATTTTCTTTAAGTATTGGCCCTGTTCTCAGGTTTCCAGTTGTTTTTTAAGCCTGTAGTTTTGGAGTAGTCAAACCTTTGTTGTTGGGACTCAACTCAGGCTGATAACCACCTTTGGGTAAGAAGGGGTTGGGACTCATAAAAAGCCTTTTTTTCTTCTGGGTGGGAGTTTTGAATTTTAGAAAGTTTTCTTTCTAAATAACTTCAGAATACGATCTATCCTCCACAGTGGGTGGACACAGACTTCAAAGGAAATGTTGCCTGTTTGCCTTGGAGTACTCAACCTCCTTTCTTTCCTGGTCCCTCTTTTTTTTTTTTTTTTCCCTCCTTCATCCTTTCTGCTAAGTTTTGTTAATCATTCGTTGTAGCTTATTATTTATTTGGGCCATAGACACCTCCAGGCTCACCACCACGCACCTCTTCCTGCCAGAGAGGGGGAAAATGTTGAGTTTTACTTGCTCTTCTCACAAGGGGAAAGCTGCTCTTGCTCTTGGTGAATTCATCCCCAGCTCTCTCCCTCGAGTCTGATGGTGTGAAGCAGAGCAGGCTCCTGTATGTTCTCCTGTCTGCTTGCTCTGTGTGGGGAGACGCAGGGTGAACTGCATGGTAGGAAAGCCTGAGGCTTTCCTCTTGGCTCTGTGTTCCTTTTCTGGACTGTGTTGATTTGTAAATATTAATGGGTTATTGGACTATTTTTTTTTTTCCTTTTAAACACAGATACAGAAAATAGCGGTGGTGGTACAGACTTGGGATGAATCTAACCTTATTCTATTTTCAGGAGAGGCTTATAATATACCTCAATGGAGGTATCTGAATCTTTTCCACCATTAAGGTGAAAAGATTTAAAATGTTAGGATATAAAAGAAGGAACCTTTCTTATTGGAAACCTACTTCTGTTGAAAGCTTGGGCTTTCGGTTCATGCCTGGGTTCATGTCCCAGGTTCGTCAGTTATATGTCTTGTACATGGTAGATGTGCAGTGGATATTTGACTTGGAAATCCAAGTTGTACTGAATAAAAATGTGCTCTTTGTGCAAAGATTTTATAGGAAGAAATCTTTTGTGGTTGACTTCTTTTTGTACTGTGTCCTTTGGGGCATAGATGGCCTCTGAGCATCCAATTTTAAAACTTAAATGTAACTCTCCATTTTTTAAAATTTTTCTCTAAAGCATAATTGTTTAATTTCTATAAAGTACATATAAAATTTCTAAAGATCTTATCTGTAAATGTAAAAAGAAATACCAAATGAGTTATTTGTCACATTGTTAAGAACATTAATAGATGCTTAGTATGTATTTAAAAGTTTGACTAGCTCATAAAACCACATTTAACCTTGATAAATAAAGATGAATTTACAGTGGAGATTAATTATGTACAGTTTTTGACAAAGGGAACAATTGCATGTTTCTAACTATCAAAATGATGTTTTGGAGCTATTTGAGGTAATTTATTGTTCAAAGGATGAATTATGACCCTTTGTGTGTGTGCTAAGTTGCTTCAGTCGTGTCCGACTCTATGCGACCCCATGGACTGTAACCCTCCAGGCTCCTCTGTCCATGGCATTCTCCAGGCAAGAATACTGGAGTGGGTTGCCATGCCCACTTCCAGGGGATCTTCCTCACCTAGGGATTGAACCCGTATCTCCTGCATTGCGGTTGGATTCTTTACCACTGAGCCATCAGGGAAGCCCTTATGACCCTTTAGTTAAAATTAAATGTAGTAAGAAAAGATATTTGGATGAAATGCTTTTGTAGGATGAGACCATAACCTGTCAGTATACTCATGAAATTTGACAATTAAAATAACTTCTGTTGGCCTCCAGTCATTTTGAAGGACTAAGAAATAAACTCAAAGAACATTTTAAGTCCTTTCCATTTCTGTTCTGTGAGTCAGTTCTAACAGTAGAAGGGTATTCTTTTATTTTTAAAATAGTGACTGAGTATGCCTTCAAAATATTGTAGTTTAGTGGAGCACAGACTCAGGTCACAGCTTCAGAATTCAGATGGTCTGGTTTCAGTTCTACCTGTGTGACTTTGGAGAAGTATTTGTGGTTTGGCTTCCTCATATATGAAACAAAGATAATATTGTTCCCAACCTCATGGAGTTGCTTAGAAGAGATAGCTGTTGTTATTTTTATTAGTTATTGTCATTTTTATAGTCATTTGCATGTGTTAGAATAAAAGTAAAAATAAAACTTTTTGTTACAAATTACCATAAATCATCAAAACTCAATTATCGTATCATTCTTGGGTGTGCCTGGTTGAGCCTTGTCTGCCTTCTAAGTGAACAGATCACCCTTGTATTTTATAGTTCTCAGTGGGCAGCAGTCTCTGAATGAACCAGACTGGTACACAGCCTCCTGGTCTAAGTTTCTGCTACAAGATGTCTTTTCAGGGCAGTTTCCTTCCTCCTCTTAGCCTCTCCTAGATTTGCTTCCCCATATAGAAGAAGAAACCTGAAGTCATTCTTCCTTATTTCTATTTTTATTAGGTATGTTACTCTCCACTTTGATCTTTTTTTAAGGTGATTCGTGATACTAACATTCAAAAATATCTGTGCTGTATTTAATGTGGTAGTAAAAAGCATTAAAGTTTTGATGCTTTTATTATTTTACATACAAATTGTTAGAAATATGATTGTTAGAAAGTAGAATAATCCTACTTAAATGTAGAACCTAAAATAATTATCAAATTTACTTAGCATAATAATTAGTATCTAATTAATAATTAGCACCTGATTAAGCCTTATTTTATTTTATTTTATTTTTTTTTACAGTATAGGACTTCCTGGTGGCTCAGTTGGTAAAGAATCCGCCTGCAATGCAGGAGACCCTGGGTGGGAAAGATCCCCTGGAGAAGGGAATGACAACCCACTCCAGTATTCTAGGCTGGGAAATCTCATGGACAGAGGAGCCTGGCGGGCTACAGACTATGGGGTCACAAGAACTGGACACAACTTATCGACTAAACCACCATCACCATATACAGTATCAGGTTTTGATATCATATCAAAGTAATGTGTTTATTTCTATAAAAAGTCAACATTAATCTGTTGTTTGCAGTTGTGTTTTTTTCTGTCTTTTCTTCTATATCTTGTGTTTCACCTAACATGGATCAATTCAGAGTTTTTGGTTAATTAGGATTGAAAAAAAAAAACCCAAACATTCAAACATAGTTACTTCTTTATTGAATCAAGTTGTTGCTGAGCTCCAGCTGTAATGTATAGTAATAATGATAACAAGTACCATCTAGGTATTGCTTGCAATGTGCCAGATGCTGTTTTCAATATTTTATATTTACAACTCATGTAAACTTCACATATCCCCCATAATGTAGAAACTATAGTGTCCATTTTAAAGATGAGGAAACCAAGGCACAGATTAAATAACTTGCCAGTGTCACCTGCTTAGTTAGGGGTTGATTAGAGGTTTGAGTCCAGGCACCTGACTCCACAGTCCACACTCTGAACGCTGAGCTATGCCTTAGCAAATGGTGGTGATCACTGCACTCTGCTTGGCTTTGTTTACTTTTCTGTGGATACCTCAGAATATCTGCAGTTATCTTTAGACTCTGTGTACTGGGCTAGGTACAGAGGACACACAGAACTGATTTCTAGAAGATGACAGTTCATAAGGCAGGTCAGTCATACACATCTGCAGTAGATGGGAAAGAGCTTTGTACGTCTTTAATTACTGAATCTTTTAAACAGAAGTTGTTTGTGTTTGTTTTAATATATGTATGTGTGCCTATATGTGACTCTCCTGGCCTAAATCCCCTTCCCAGTTCTTGCCATCATTGAGATCTCCAGAGTTAATGCAAGTGACGCTTCTCACACTGTTCTAGCAGTTTTCTTGCTCTTTTAACACCAGGGGGCTTTGAGCGCTGGACTAGAAACCTCTGTCCTCCTCACTTCTTTGGGCTTCCTCTGGTTCCTGTTGCTGCCTCTCGGAGCAGTTCTCTGACTCACTCTGGCTCTGTCTTTTCAACCCTGGGGCATCTCCAGCCAACCCTCTTGTCTGTCTGTGGGGAGAGAAGCTAGCAGCAGCCTTCTGGTGGGGTGTACTGTTGTTCTTGGAAGCCCCTTGGGGCAGACTTTTCCCCACTAGACTGAGGACTAGAACTGAGGCACGTCTTCCCAGTGACCGTTCTCTGGACACACTTTCCACAGTTGTCCCTCAGTATCCGAGGGGGATTGGTTCCAGGACACGCCTCCTCCCCAAGCAAATCCACAGATGCTCAAGTCTCTTTGAGAGGGTGTAGCTCTTTAGTGTAACCTATGCACATACTCACGTAGACTTTGTCACCTCCAGATGATGCCTGCTGCTGCTAAGTCGCTTCAGTTGTGTCCGACTCTGTGTGACCCCATAGACGGCAACCCTCTAGGCTCCTCTGTCCCTGGGATTCTCCAGGCAAGAGTACTGGAGTGGGTTGCCATTTCCTTCTCCAATGCATGAAAGTGAAAAGTGAAAGTGAAGTCGCTGAGTCTTGTCCGACTCTTAGCGACCCCATGGACTGCGGCCCACCAGGCTCCTCCGTCCATGGGATTTTCCAGGCAATGTAAATACTATGCAGAGTTGCCTGTGAGGGCACATTCAGGTTTTGCTTTGTGGAACTCTGCAGTTAAAAAAATTTATTTCCATCTGTTGGTTGAATCTGCTGATGGAATCCATGGATTCAGGGGTGAACTGTATACACTTCTCAAGACTTCTCAGGAAGGCCAAGCCCCTGGGCACCCCTGTGGTAGCTAAAGTGCCCTGGCCTTTTCTCTTCTTGGTTTGCATCTTCAGCACCTCTCATTCCCTGTCACCCTCTGAGTGAGCTGCCTGCGTGCCTGCTCTTGTCTCAGACTCTGCTTTGGGAACGGACCCCAGCCAACCCAGTTCCCATAGCTGTCTTCTCACCTCGACCTTTTACCCAAGACTGCCCACCCCTGAAATGTTACACCTGGCTCCTTAGCCCTTGCTCTCACCTGCACCCTGATGTCTAGGCCCTTGACTGTGGCCTTCTCTGTGTGTGTGTGTTCTCAGCACTGCCCCTTCCTCCTCTTGCGCTTGCTCTGTAAACAGTGGCATTAATTCCACAGTTTCAGATTGGAGTCTGAGGACCCATGGGAGGTTGTCTCAGCATTTGACTGTTTCTATAAGAATTTCTAAAAACTTTGGGGTTTTGTGCTAATAACTAGAATAATAACCAGTAAGTGGATGACCTTATAACTGAGTGTGTGTATGTAGTATTTCAGTGCCTATGTTTGTATTGCTTGTATATGTAAATAAATTTTGATTCATGATGTACAAGCACCTAGAGTGTGAGGCATTTTATATCTAGCTGAAAGTTGGCTTGTGTATACTTACGTGGGTTAAAAATTGTAATCCCTAGGGTATCTATACTTTCTTGGGCTTCTAAATAATGTCCAAGAAAAATGACATAAAACAACATATTTCAGCATAAGTTTTCAGCACTGATTTTGTCCCAAGCACTTCAGGTCCTGTCCCTGAAGACACAGGAAAGATTGTGTCCTTGGCACTTAGAACCCATCAGGGCAGATTACTACCAGGTAGTTTCAGGTGAGATGAGTGTTAGATGTGCCTTTATAGATCAGGGTGTCCAGTACCTGCTGGGCCTCAGCACTGCTCCATAATCCTGTTGCAGCGTCTTGATTTTCTTCCGTCTGCCATCCCGCTCCCCTTTTCTCCCAGCACCTGTCCTTGCTTCCTGTTTCGGGAAGAAACCATAAGCTGTCATGCCTGAACTCGCCCAGCTTCTCACCTGCTGCCCTGACTTAGAGAAAGCTGCCGCACATCTCCTCAGGGAGGTGGGCCCCTTGTGCTCCATCCCTCTTTACTCCAAGGAGCCTGGCTCTGGCACTCTTTCCCTTCTTCCCTTACGCCTGCCTTCAGCTCTCCTCTCTGCCTAAGTATTCTTCAGTCTCATCCATCTTCAGAATTTCATAGCTGCCCACAACTCTTGGGTTTGTATCTCTAGCCCTGAAGTCCTGAAAGCCAGAGCCGTAGGTCTTAACTTCCCACTTAATATCTTTCCTCGGTTTCACACTGGCATTTCACAGTCACAGTTCTAAATCAAAATCAGTATTTTCTCCCCTAACTCTCATCTTTCTCTGTTTTCCTTATTTGAAAGTGATAATCCTTTCTCTAACTATTCCTTACCTAAGCAGCCTCAGATGCCCCCAAGCACCTCTTTGTCCGTTGTTACTCTGGAGCCTGGGCAATACATTCTGTAACTGTCCAGCAGCTCGTGTCTTGCCATTCATCCTCTACCCCACTGGTTTTCTGTCACATCCATGTTGTCATGTTACTACCCTGTGCCATTTTTCCCAGCTTCCTTGGTACATGTAGCATAGAATCTAAACTCTCAGCATGAATGGCATTTAAGACTCTCTGCAACCTGGCTGTAACCTCCTGCCTTGTTGGTCTCGGTCTCTGTTATTTCTAGCTTATAATTTGTCAAAAAATACTTAAGTACTTTAAGGTTTTTTTTTTTTTTTTTTTTTTTAGCTCTATGACATTTTAAGATTGTAACATAATGTAATTTATTCTTATTGTAGAAAATTATGGGGATAAAATAATCACTCACCCCGCTGACCAGATTTAACTACAAGTAATGCTTAAATACATTTTTTCTGTAAAGTTAGACCAAGTCCATTCCAGTTTGTGGGGAGAGAGAGAGAAGTCACCAAAACGTGTATGTTTAGTAATAAGATTGGAAAGAAGTTACTACAGTTCTTCTCATGACTCTGGCCTTGACATGCGGGCCTCTGGCCTGGGATGCTCCTCTGCAGGGCCTGCTGTGGTTTCCTGGGTGCTGTGGTTCCAGCCCCAGGAAGCCTCTGAGCTTGTCCTGGCAGGTTCTGGCATCCTTGGGGCACTTTGTGCTTCTCTTCGTATAGAAACCATCAAGTCCCATTATAGTTATTGGTATTTTTTGTCTGAAACTGAAAATTCCTTGAGACAGCAATCTTTGTATCTCCTGTAGGGCACAGAACCTGGCAGAATTTTCCAAGGAAGCTCTTCCAGGAGGAGAGGAGGAGCCAATAAAGTCGGTGTGAATAGAGCATGTTAAGGAAGAACGGTGAGGTGTAGGCAGTGATGCTGTGTGCATTCTGTGCGTGGTAAACGGATGTGTGTCTCCAGGAGGCAGACACCACTTACACAGGTGGAGGAGGAGCTAGAGACTCGGGTTCACGGCTCTTTCTAGACCTTTGCTCATGAAGAGGAAGAGAGTCAGGGTTAGGACAGGACCTGAAGGCATCTCTTACTGGGGGCCCCTCCTTGGGAGCTGTTCACTCCTCAGGGTGCCTTTCTCAGCCTGAGAGGCAGCGAGGAGACGGGTAGGTAGTCACCGGCCCTACCTCCAGAGATGGGGGTTTTCAGGCCCGGGGTGCTCCCTGGACCACACACTGGCCGGTGTTGCCTCAGGGCATCTGAATGTCTCGGGAGCTCTCGGGCAGTCCTGCCCCCGCCTCTCTCACCCCGCTGCCTCTTCACCACCCCTCTTCTCAGGGCCACTCCTCACTGCTCTGTCTCTGCCTTGTGGCCCTTGTGACTTTCCTTATCCCTGTCGGCTGCCTTCTTCCGTCCCCTGTGGCTGTTCCGTTTCCTGGGGAGAAAGCCTGGCCTTTGCAGGCCTGGCGGCTGCCCTGCTAGAAATACCACTAGTCTCGAGCTGCCCTCCACCCTGCCGCTCTTGCCTCCCTGCAGCCCTTGTGCTGTCTGCTTCTGGGGTCAGAGCTCTTCAGAGGCAAGAGGGCTTCAGAAGTCTGGTCTTTAGCGTGTCAAGGTTTATAGAGGAAAAGACAGCGGCATTAAAGTAGTAGTTTAAAGCCATGAACCTAAGAATGTCAGGAAATATTTTCTGCTACCTGGTAACTTTATCTGAGTGGTCTTCTATGAGTTGTATGACATTTTAAAGGTTTTCCAAGGTAGTCTCCTGGTCCTGAAAGTGATCCGAGTTGTATTCTGAAGACCATGGATCAGAGTCCATATATGGACCAGTTATTTGTTCTGTTCCCTTTGTGTGGAAACTGCTCAGAGGCTCCATTCATCACAGTCAGGCATTTCTTCGGGTGTCTTACTGTCCAGGGCCTTTTAGTCATAACTTTGGAATTGATAACATTATTTGAACTGCTCAGAATCATAGTCTGTGTGGATTTATTACACATTGAACCTTTTAGTCAGGCCTTAAAAGGTGAACTGTCAGTGACCCTCAGCTTCATTTGGGCTTCTGGATGCGTAAGCAAAACTGGGGCATAACAGAACTGGCTGTTCTGAGCTTGGTTGCAAAGTGGATAACTGTGCAAGTTACTCACACTGCTTTTCTCTGGAAAACCAGAAAATGCAAGCAGCATTTGGCAGCAGAGGAAACCCAAGGATCCCAGAGTAGAACTTTGAAGCGTTTTTCTGGAGCTGTGGTGTTGTATCCTGAAATGAGGGATTTTAAAGGAATTTTTTTTCCCCTTATTAAAGGAAATTTACCAAGAAAGAAAAAAATTCCACACAGTTATCCTACCATATTGTTTTTAGTAAGAAAGCGAAATGAAGAATATACTAGAACAATTTAAAAACAAATGAACCCATTGTCTTTATATTATGCTTATAATGCTGTCATCTCCAGGACTCTGGTTACTTTATATGTTTATATACTGTTTATTTCTACATACCTGTCATCTTAAATGTGTTCTTTGCATCCAAAAAGTATTCTGTAAACCTTGTGATGTTGCTGCATTGTATTCTTTTGACTCCAGTAGTCCATGAAGTCGGTTCAGTTAGCCCTTTGCTCTTTGTGGATCTTGGGTAGAGGACACTGGCATTTTTGACTGTTATAAACATGATGGAGTTCTGTACTGAAAGTGTTGTGCATGTATCACCTTTGATACTTTAAATTATTTCCTTTGGATGAGTTTCTAGTAGTTAGTTTACTAAGCCAGAGGGCAGAAACATTTTTAATGGGTTTTGATACAGATTGTTAAATTATTTCCCCCAAATTGTATCAACTTACAGAGCCATCTCTGGTTTCTCTTACCCACCTGCAATAAATCATTAAGTTTTGTTGGGTTAAAAAAACCTTTTTTTTTTTACCTGCTAGTTCACCTTATATTGCTTTATATTTCTTTGATAAGTAGTAAAGCTAATCTTTGTTCGAGGGCATGTTATATTTGCTTTTGGTTTTTTTGCGTTCTGGTGGAAGGGGCAGATGTTACTAGAGTGCAGTCCAAGAGCAGTGACTTGTTAGAGTTAGTGACCTATGACTTGAGCTGTCTTTGACCAACTCTGGTAAGATGTAGATTAAGGTTGTGAAAAACTTTAATTCGTATATTTATAGATCTAGAAACAGTAGGCAACTGAACTGAATATTTTACAAATTTCATGCATAGAAGTTGATTTTCTTGAAAAGGAAATAGTTACAGGACATCAGACACAAAAACTGAATTGGAGGCTTGTGCAAGATGTTGGTCTTACCCTTGCAAGAAAACGATTGAAACGTTGTAAGCAAGCCTGTGGCATGATCAGGATTCTGGCAGGGTCACTCACAATTCATTGTTGAGATAACTGAGGCATTGGGATATACCTGATTGGCCACCTTGGAGTCACAGGAGGTAACAGATTCCATGGGACAGAGATTTAATACATAGCTTTTAGGTGTAAGAATGCTTGACATTTTTTTCCTGAGCACTGTTAATTAAATATTAAACTATATTTGATTTGGAGAAAAGCAAGAGTGGATTCTGGGAACCTGGGGGGAGAGGAGGTGGGTGAGTATGGAGAACGGTTGGGGAAGAAGATATATTATGTTTATAAATCAGAAAATCAGGTGAGTGGGAATGATTATGCTTAATATGTTAACCTTTTTTTTTTTTCCCCCAAAATATAACATTGTATGTTTTCTATTTCAGATGAATTTACAACTGATTTTCTGGATCGGATTGATCAGTTCAGTTTGCTGTGTGTTTGGCCAAGCAGGTAAAAAAAAAGTTGCCTACTTGTCGGTTCAATATCTTGTATTGCTTTTTGACCACTTTAGATTCCTGGGAAAACCTAAATCGCGCAGTCCTGCTCCTTCAGAAGGCCTCGCAGCGGCCCACCTCTCGGAGTCGAGGGCGGGCGCCTTTGGTGCCTGCAAGGTCCTTTGTCAGGTTCCCCACCCACCACCCAGAGAAACAACAGGAATAGAAGGCACTACATAGAGACCTTTGGGGGATATAATAGAGTGTGTAAGTGAACACAGAGAAAGCAAAGGCGTGTTACATCTTAGAAGGAAATAAAGTAAATGTGTAGAAGAACAGATTATGAACTATCCACTACTGTCTGAGAAAATGAAAGGAGGAACAATTGGTTTTCCAAAAAATGTTCTTGCTGTTTGATCAGAAGTCTTGCAAAATGTTGGTGGTGTATAGAAGAGGAATGAAAAAATAAAGCTGAAAATGTATTTAATCCTCTTATAAACCATGGTGCACCCAAATCTAGAATAATGGATGTCCAGTTTTTTTTGTTCTCCAAATCTCAGAAAATACACTGCATAGAACAACTGTTTGATACTAGTGATGAGGGAAGTTATTAATAGATTTAAATTACAAAAGACCAACAGTAACATAAAAAAGCAAATTATCTGTATGTCAAAACAGTATCAAAAAATAGCTAAATAAGGGTTTAATTGCGCTCACAAGTGTAGAGATCCAGTAAAAACGGTTAAAAACATGATGATAGAAAACTTTGCAAAAGACAAATAGAAAATTTACAAAGTAAATGGCCAGGGAAAGTATGGGGAAAAAAAATGAAGCCTTAAATAACCGACAGTTGATGTTCTTATTTATACCTGTTAAATGAAAAGAAAATCTTCGCATTAAAAAAGGAAATACGGTGTGTGTACACTGCTTGTGAGGATGTGTGTGTGAATGTTATTGCTGGAGAGAGGTTAAAAGTTAATCCTTTTCACCTCCAGTGTTTCTTTTTTTTAAATTTGTGATAAGGAAATTGAGTTTTACATGATAAGAATGGTCATCTGTGTGGGTTCATATATGTGCATGCATGTGTGTATATGTCGGGTTTATGGCCCACATGAACCATGCGATTAAAAATAATAGAAATTTTCCTATTCTGTAGGCTACATTAATACAGTGGCATATGTAATCTTTAAAGCCATGTTTTTGAAGACTCTGGAATGAAAGAATTAAGTATAAAAAAGTAGTATACAAAATGTATGTCCTCAGTTTCAATTAAGTAATATCTGCGTGCTGCCTTGCTATTTTTTGATTAATCTACATAGACAAAAGACTGGGGAAAATATACAAAAAATGTATTTCTTAATGAGCAGGTTTTGGGTGATTTTTAGTTCTTTATGCTTTTATGTATTTCCCACATTTTCTATAATGAGCGTGTGTTAGGTTTATAAGCAGAAAACATACATTGGAGACAGTCCATATTAGTGTGTACTGCATGGCAGGCATGCTGATTCTTACATGGATTTAAAGAAATACTTGACATACTTTGAACACAGACCTGAGAAATCAAGGAGTTGTGGATAGGATGAATATGGATTTTTCAAGTATTTACCAAACTAAAATGAAGCAGCCTGGTTGGAGGGGGAGTATGGGTGTGGTGGTTATGAGTTAAATGAAAAGAAATAATACTTTACCCAGTGGTAAGAAAATTCTTGACAATTATGACCAACTTGAGAGAGCCTGGAATTATGTCTTTGGGGGGGAAAAAAGGACAAGTGTATAGATTAAGGGTACCTAGTCTTTGCTGTAGAAGACAGGAAAGATAACTCTCTTTTTATTGTTCTCTGCACCAGGATGATCCAAAATCACCTCTCTGGTGAGTAGGTCTGAGTCAGTTTAGTAACTAGCTTCATAGTATTTCTATGTCATGTTCATATATATTGTATTGTCATCGTGATCCTGATCTGTCATTGTTTTCTCTCTTGAACTTAAGTAGCCTAATTTTTCTTTTTCCTAACAGATGAAAATAGATGTTTGAAAGCAAATGCCAAATCATGTGGGGAGTGTATACAAGCAGGGCCAAATTGTGGATGGTGCACAAATTCAGTAAGTCAGATTGATTGTTCAAGCCTTTCCATTCATTCCCTCATCACTTAGTGTTGCTCAAAACCGTATCCTTGGGAAGTGCTTGGCGTGACTTTTCACTCACTCAGCGGTGATTGAACAAGAGCCAGCTCTGTGTGTGAGCCTGTGTGGCGGTCTGGAGCTGTGCTGCCCCACACGGCCCGCCAGGCCTGTGTGGTGATGTTGAGCACCTGAGAACTGCTGTCAGCCTTCATACGTGCCAGAGATCAAGGACTTCGTGATTTAAAAAATCATGAAGGTTGAAATGCTCACATTTTGTATATATTATTAATTTTCCCTGTTTTTCCCCCTCAGTGTGGCTATTAGACAACTTAAAAATACATACGTAGCTCACCTTTGTAGCGTGTGTTATGTTTCTGTTGGACAGCTTCCCAAAAAACTCTAGCCATCTCACTGAGCTATTTTAGATTTTCCCTTTTTTATGATGGGAAAGATATAATTAATCTGCCTAATTGTGTTTTAATTAAACTAATACACACCTGATTTATATCCTAATAAAAGCCCATTCAGGTGAGGGTTTAAATTTTATTTTTTGTCATCTCTATATATTGCTTAACATGGCACCTTCCACAAGTTAAGTAAGTGTTGAATAATTGAATGGACAATAAACACTAAGTTGGAACTGGAGGTAAAGGGAAGTCATTTTGAGGATATGTAATTTATTTACAGAGTGAATAATATCAGAAGGTTGAAGGCTTATTGTTTGTTTTTTCTCAGGCACCTGAGTAAAAACCCCACATTCAGATACCTGCATTCTGGCCGTTACTGGTCAAGTATCAGATGTTTCATGTGATTTGACCTGAAAGACAAAATGAGAGGTTTTTGTTTTCTTATTTCAAAATTTTTCTACTGGCAACTTTCTCTTCTTCAAAAAACGGTGTTCTGGAATTAGTTGGAGACAGTGGAGGAGACAGGGAGTGCCTTGAGTTTGTCTCAGACAAGGCTTACTTAACTGAAACCCCAGGTTTTCTTACAGTTGAGCATGAGCTGCCTCCTTTGTGTTGGCACAAGAATTGGAGAAACTTAAAGCAGTTTCACTTAGATGATTATAAATAAGTGGTACTTGCTGTTCCCAACAATAGCATTCATTTTATGAAGGTTATAGTTTATCTGGGGTTTAGAGTTATCCTAGCCAAATTATTCTTTTACTAATTTAGCCTTTGATCTTTGTGGCACAATTCTTAAATTATTAAAGGTATTTGGGGATGTGTTTGCTTGAGTTTTGTGATCTGAATTTCCTGGATTGGCTAATATTTGGAAATGGATGGTGCACTGGGCCTGTACTTTGGCAGCATTTTGGGTTTGATCATACATAAAGGGAGGGCAACTTTGAACTTTGAACCATCAGACCTATGGCATTCCCTTCCAGTTGTTTTTCCAAGTACAAAAAGGCTCTCATTTAGTGTTATATTTTCCTTAAAAAAATAACTGATCAAAACTATTGTGTATTCTTTTTTATGAATATCCTCACTTTATGCAGCACCACGAAATCGATAGATAATAAATACCATATAAAACTGAACACAAAGTGACCCTAAATTAAAGGCATTTCCTCATTTTCCTAATGACAAGATTTTAAAAAAAGACTTCTGGCCAACTAAACAATTTTTAGGGGTATATGTGAAATAATTAAATGGCCATTATAAGTACACATTTTAAAATGATATGCATAGATACACATGTATACACTGTTGTTCCCCTTTCTCACATTTATGAAAAACTTATTTAGAATCTTTACATCTTAGGGCTTCTCAGGTGGCGCAGTGGTAAAGAATCCACCTGCCAATGCTGGAGTTGAAAGAGATGTGGGTTCCATCTCTGGATCTGGAAGATCCCTTGAAGTAGGAAATGGCGACCCACTCCAGTATTCTTGCCTGGGAAATCCCATGGATAGAGGAGCCTGGTTGGCTACAGTCCAAGGGGTCACAAAGAGCTGGACATGAGTGAGTGCACACATGTGTGCGCACACACACATCTTAAACAGCAGTTTTTTTGCTTTCACTAAAAGTACTTCTGAGTTAGTCATCTGATAAAAATGACACATTTTTAAAAAATAGTAGTAATGAATATTTATTAGCTGCTGTTTATTTACCAAGTACAGAAAAGATCCTGGATGCATTATATTAATGCATTTCTAACTCACCATCCTATTATAAACAAGAATATATTTTGTAGCTATTTCTGTTACTTAAAAATTGTAACTCTTTTTTGTTCTCTTATTCTTTTGGCAAACATTCTTTTTTTTTAATTGAGATGTTGATGTATCATATGTATATATAGTCACAATTTTTAAAGGTTCTATTCCGCTTGTAGTTGTTATAAAATATTGGCTGTATTCCCTGTGCTGTACAGTATATCCTTTTATTTGGAGGATAATTGCTTTACAGCGTTGTCTTAGTTTCCACTATACAGCAGCATGAATCCGCTATATGTGCACATGTATCCCCTCCCTCTGAAGCCTGCCTCCCACCCCCCATCCCACAGCCATAGTCCTCTCACAGAGCGCGAGCTGAACTCTCCGGGCACAGCGGTTTCCCTGAGCCTTTTCACACACCACACACGGGAGCGTCTGTGCCCGCGCTGCTCTCCGTCCGTGCCCCCCTCCCCCTCCCCTGTGTCCGCAGCTCCGCTCTCTGCGTCTGCATCTCTGTTCTTGGAGGTAGGTTTCTGTTTCCAAACCCTGGAAATAGGGTTATCTGTACCATTTTTCTAGATTCCACATAAAACCCATTTTAAAATCACATCACTACTGGAAGTTTTACCCCACACCACAAGTACCATTTACATAGCATTACCATTTTTTGTTTTTAAAAAATTCACCCAATAGAAATACATTCTGACCCTGTTATAAAATCACTTGCTTTTTTTTTTTTTAGTTAATTCTAAAAGGCTTTTTTCTATTAATAGCCAATAGTTTTTTTTTGTTTTTTTTTTTTTTTTTAAACTTCCAAGAATACTTAGTAAATCTGTGGTAAATTTCTTGGTCTCCTTTTTAAAAAAGGTTTTGGGCTTATATGTTTTACCTAGTATTGAGTTGTTCAAAATATCATGAAGGAAAATGCTATCTAACATGAAAGACTTCTAAGAATTTTTCTAAGGGAAATTTTGGGAAAAGTATTTGTCTGTTATTTGGGTATATTTATTATTAATAATTCTTAACCCTGCTGAATAATTTCACAAAAAAATTTCTTTGAGTAGATACTCTGAACATGAAACAGTTAAAATATACACTTGCTGAGTCGCTTCAGTCGTGTCTGACTCTGTGCGACCCCATAGATGGCAGCCCACCAGGCTTCCCCGTCCCGGGGATTCTCCAGGCAAGAACACTGGAGTGGGTTGCCATTTCCTTCTCCAATGCAGGAAAGTGAAAAGTGAAAGTCAAGTCGCTCAGTTGTGTCCGACTCTTAGTGACCCCATGGACTGCAGCCTACCAGGCTCCTCTGTCCATGGGATTTTCCAGGCAAGAGTACTGGAGTGGGTGCCATTGCCTTCTCCGAAAATATACACTTAAGTCCTACTAAATATTTCTAAAATAATATAGTACTAGTTATATATTAGTAACAAAGGTACTACCTTCACGGAGAAGTGTTTTTGTTTTGTTTATTATGGTTAGATGAAGGGAACAACATTTTCCTTAAAACCAGAAATGAAGTACATTAGACATGTTACCTGATTTTTGCAATTTAATTGGTTATTTGCAATTATATAAAAGGTTTGACCATTTTATATCATATTTATAGCTATATTTTATATGTCATTTAGACATTTTTACAAGAAGGTATGCCTACATCTGCTCGATGTGATGATTTAGAAGCCTTAAAAAAGAAGGGCTGTCATCCAAATGACATTGAAAATCCTAGAGGCTCCAAAGATATAAAGAAAAATAAAAATGTAACGAACCGAAGCAAAGGAACAGCCGAGAAGCTGCAGCCAGAAGATATCACTCAAATCCAGCCACAGCAGTTGGTTCTGCAGTTACGATCAGGTATAGAAATCTGATTCTAGGAGTGTCTTTGGCTCCACTTGAGCTTCCAGACAACTTTATATATGTTTCTGTTGAGAAATGTTGAGTATGTTAACTTTTAGAAATTTTTTGAATTTTTTGCAGATATAATTTGTCAGACCATGTACCTGACATTTGCCTAATGTCCAAAGTAAATTCTGTTAAAGATTCAGAAAATATTATTAATAGATTTAGTGGGTTTTTTAAAAATAAAAATATCCATCTTCTGGTTTAACTATAAAACATAAAGATAACATTTTAATCTATTTTTTCCTTTGTTTTTATACACTACTGTTAAAATATTAAGGTTTTCATAAGAATCTGTAGCAGTCCTGCATCTGGAAAAAAGAAAAAATATGCCCCGTTCTCTTCTAATCTCCAGCCCCTTCCACCCAGGACTCACGTGTGCCCTCCCCGCCCCCTCCCGGTTGCCCTCTCTTCAGCCCGGTGCCTCTAGACTTGCTCTGCCAACCTCTGCTGGCACCTGAAACCGCCAGGCCTGATGGACCCTCGGCAGGCCTTTTTTTCCCCTTTATTTAACTCTTCTGTACATGTGATGCCTTTGAGCTTCTTGACATGTTTCTTTTTGGCTTCTGCGATAACGCTTCTGCTTTCCTTCTTATCTCTTGCCAGTGCCTTCCAGTCTTCTTTCTGTCTTTTTTCTTCCTTCCTTTTTGTAATCCACTTAACTGTTGGCTTTCCTTTCATGGTTTTGAAACCCTTTGTGTGCTGTAACACAGACTTTTTTCTCTCAAGCTCCAAACACAGTTATCCAAATGCCTACTAGAAATCTATATAGAGAAAATCTGCAAGTTAAAAACGAAATGACCTTTTACCCAGACCTCTTCCTACTCGTGTGTTTTCTGATGCATTTCAACTCATACCTCTGGTACATCTGTTCTGTGTCCTAATTGGTTTCATATCTGTATCCTCTTTTTTGCCCCTATAATTTCTTAACAAGTTTGTCTCTTTAATCATCTTAAAACTTTTCATCAGGTTTTCTTAAGTGGAAATCAGATTACTTTATTCACTGAACGCAGTGCATCCCGTAAACAGAGAAGTCTCTCGCTTGACAGCGTCAGTCTCTAAAATGCCTGGAGTGCCCTGTAGTGTGCCTGCCTCACCCACCCCATCCAGTTTGAGTTGTTCCTATCTGTTTTCCTTTGTCCTAGTTAGCAACCCACTATTTGCCTGTCTTGCCCACTGTAGATTGGGAATGCTGTCTTTTTCATTATCTCTGGGGCCTGGCATTTTAAATATTTGTGAATAAAAAGAGTACACAGCCATTGATTGAATTACCTATGGAATGCCCTGGTTTTTGTAAAAACTATGTGAATAATATGGTTTACTCTATAGTGTTGACCTTATCAATCTGATTTACTTGGCTTTTCCATTTGATTTTGATTGCTGGCAAGCTAGTTTTCTAATCTCTGATTAATTAGGGGAGCCACAGACATTCACACTAAAATTCAAGCGGGCTGAAGACTATCCCATTGATCTCTACTACCTCATGGACCTCTCCTATTCCATGAAAGACGACTTGGAGAATGTGAAAAGTCTGGGAACAGATTTGATGAATGAAATGAGGAGGATCACTTCAGACTTCCGAATTGGTAGGAATTTTGAGAAAATTAATAATTTTCATTTTTGTAAATCTTGGCAGTTTTATCCTTCACTACATAAATGTGAGATTAGGAGGCTAGGTTTTAGCTTTTTCTTTCTGAGAGGACTGATATTCCTGTCACATGGCTAATGATTTTTCTGCCTCTTTGTTCCTCTGTTACTATAAAAAAGAAAGAAAGAGTCAGTCGTGTCTGACTCTTTGTGACTCTGTGGACTGTAGCCCGCCAGGCTCTTCTGTCATGGAATTTCCCAGTCAAGAATACTGGAGTGAGTTTCCATTCCCTTCTCCAGGGAATCTTCCCAACCCAAGGATGGAACCTGGATCTCATGGATTGCAGGCAGATTCTTTACCGTCTGAGCCACCAGGGGAGCCCTTCTTACTGGCTGCCATGTTAATTTGACACACATTACACCACATAGATAATAAACTGCATGTTTGTTGTTACAGGAATTTACTCATTCATTTGTTGATCTTATAAACATGTTGATTATTTAGACTTGATTTTTTTTAATGCAGTTTAACTATCCACCCTCCATCCTCACCGCATGTGCGTTTTCCTCCACAGGGTTTGGTTCTTTCGTGGAGAAAACTGTGATGCCTTACATTAGCACAACACCAGCTAAACTCAGGAACCCTTGTACCAATGAACAGAACTGCACGAGCCCATTTAGCTACAAAAATGTCCTCAGCCTTACTGATAAAGGGGAAGTATTTAATGAACTTGTTGGTAAGCAGCGCATATCTGGAAATTTGGATTCACCAGAAGGTGGCTTTGATGCAATCATGCAAGTCGCAGTTTGTGGAGTGAGTGCATTCATTCTCTACAGGGGATATTATTTGTGTGGATTTTAAGTGTGATTTTTCTGTCAGAAAATATTACCTTAATTTCTATACCATACTGATTAATCCCTTAAATTCCTTCCCAACTGCAAGTGGTTTAAAAAAAAGCATAGTTAATCCGGGTTTTAAAAGCCAAAATGCTCACCATTTGAAACAGTGGGGCAGTGTAGCTTTAGCTGGTGTTCTGGGTTTTTTAAGGAGGCTCAGGGTACCCTGGCTTTCAGCTTTGTGACTGAGATGGTATTGGGGTTATCTGAGACGTCACCAGGAACATTAAAAGTGCTCAAATAGATTGTATGTCAGGCACCATTTTCCTTTGGTTAGTTTTCTTCTGCTTATCTTTGAGAGGCATCTTCCCCATGTCTTAGTAATTTAAAAAGAAAGTTTTAAGTCCTAGTTTGAAAGCTGTATATATTCTGAGAAGTCATAAAATGTTTGTAATTTTAATTACAAGATTTTCACTGACAGTAAGCTGATCCTCCATTGGACTGGTGGTTAGAATTTTTTGACTCATTTACCAACCCAAAATTTTAGGTGATCTTTTAATGATGTAGCTGAGGATGGAAGTAGAAAACATTGTGAGCTAGATGAAGTTTTATCTGTCTCATTTTTCCCCCCTTTTTCCTTATAGTACCCCTGTGCCCTAAAACACTTTTCTCTTCCGGATGCTTCTTAATGGTTACTTTTCAACGAAGTTTTAGTATGCTATTTGATACCCAAGATGATGATACAATACAGTGCTTGAGATAACAGTCTTTAGACTATTAGGACAAAGCTTCAAATGTTCCCATCACTGCTCATCCACTAGGCAGTTTCCTTGCCATTCTAGAGGGCTGTTTCCTTCTCCTTAAGAGATAATAACAGGTATACCTTAGGAAGTTTAAATACGGTAATCCATAGATAGTGCAAGTAGCCAACAAACAGTTAACACCTGTATTGTGGTCACTCTCGACTTCTCATCAGGGTAGATGCAGTTTAAGGATAGTCGCCACTTTTAAAGGGGAAGAGTAGTTTTCCAGGCGGTGCCTAGCTTGATGCCTGTTTCCTCTCCAGCCATTCATTTGTGATCCCACTAGAAGCTCATATGGAGAAAGCATTCTTTGCGCTGTCTCTGCCTGAACCTCAGCCTTGAGATTAAAACAGGCCATGGTATCCTGGCCGCTGCTCTCTGTTCCCTGTGCTGACTGAGAGTATCTGTTCCACTTACTTCTCTAAATGCAGAAGAGACATATTCCAACTTAATTCTTGCCTTCAAGGATTTTATAGTCTTAGAAAGATATATACAGATGTATGGAGTAAATAAAGACAGATGATTGTAAGATTACCATTCAAGAGGATTTTACCACCACTTTAAATTTTTTGCTGAATAAGGTGGAGAATAAAATAAATGAACAAACAGTACTGATGGATTAAAAGGGGTGGAATTAAGCAGGGTCAACTCTGAAGAAAATGCTTTTTATTAGAATTAAAAAGGGGAGGCTTTTTTAATATGGTGGCTGATAAAGGGAGTATATGCTCCAGAAGGTGGAGTAGGTATGGATGGGAAGGGGAGATAACAATGTTTAGATAAAGTTGGGTGTGGGCTGAGATTATTCATTAAGCACCTAGTAGAGATAAGATGATGCACAAAACCAGATGTGGTCCCTGCCCTGTGTGGAGTGGAGCTGCCTTTTAGTGGGGAGAAGGACATTGATTTTAAAAGGTAGTTTTTAAAAAAAGAGACAGACAGCTAGGCAAGGTGAAGTGTTATAGTGAGGCAGGGAAGTTTTATTCAAGCAGGCTCAGTGCCTTTATCAGCAGGGATGTTATTAGCATTGTGAAAAGAGAAAATACAGAATTAAGTTGAAAGTATAGTGGTAGCCTATATAAGGATTAAAAGATTTAATCTTTGCTGAATTTCTGTAGGTAGTATTTTAAAACTGAAATCCTTTTCTTTTCAAGTCCCTGATTGGTTGGAGGAATGTGACACGGCTGCTGGTGTTTTCCACGGATGCTGGGTTTCACTTTGCTGGAGATGGGAAACTTGGTGGCATTGTTTTACCGAATGACGGACAGTGTCACCTGGAAAACGATGTGTACACAATGAGCCATTATTACGTAAGTGTTAGCGCCTTGCATGCTCAGTGGATTTGGGTTTTTAGAGTATTATGGGTAATGGGCTTGTGGGTGTTTCAGGATTGGGGTTTTGTTATTTTGGTAAATTGGGCCCTGACCTAATGTGCAGGAAAGCTTTGTTGCTGTTTTGAGGCTGTGGCTCTGTGCCTGCTTCCTTCTGTGGAGCTGAGGGCCTGGTGGTGAAGGGAGCTGTTGACTCCTGGCCCTGCACCCCAGCCCAAAGCTCTGTCTCCTCTCACTCGGTCCATCAAGGGGTAGCAAGTTTGATACTATGTCTAAACAAATCATTTGTATAGTCTTACACTCCTTGTCTTATTTATATATGATTTAAGGAAGTAGGCATCCTGCCTCTACGGAAAATAAACATTGGCAGTTTATTCAAGGTCTGGAAGAAACCTAAACCTTGCTGAATCTTGGTCTTTTTCTTAGTGATAATATAACCTTTAATTATGGCAATTCTTCAATTTCATTTTTCTGACATTTAATATACATAGATAATCTTTTAAAAATCTTTTTTATTGAAATTTTTATGCACACATAAAGATAAAAAAGGATCAGAAACCCACTAGACAGCACCCACTTCAGCAATAATTTGTGTTGTTTCAGGCAGTCTTGTGTAAGTAATCCAGATATATCTGCAAATCATTTTCAGAAAGTATTGAAAAACTGGAGTATATTGGATATAATTACATACTAAATTTTATTACTTGATTTCTTAGGATTATCCTTCTATTGCTCACCTTGTCCAGAAACTAAGCGAAAATAACATTCAGACGATTTTTGCAGTTACTGAAGAATTTCAGCCTGTTTACAAGGTAAATATATACTTGTGAGATCAAAATAGGAACACATTTCTAGATTCTTATTGTTTAGTCATCAAAGGCAAAATGATACGTCTGAATTGAAATGTGGGAAAATGTCATCAGATAGAAAGGCTAGATTTTTACAAATGTGGTATTAATTTTAATTACATTGCAACACTAGTTGTTTTTAGGTCTGACTCCTTATTTAGGATATATATCAAGAAATGGTTTTTAAAAATAAATAGTAGGTACTCAGTAGATGCTAATTAGTCAGATTTTATAGGTTTTATCTTTTAATTGCAGGAATTGAAAAATTTGATCCCTAAGTCAGCGGTAGGAACATTATCTGCAAATTCCAGCAATGTGATTCAGTTGATCATCGATGCGTACAATGTGAGTGCATTCTAAGTAAGATCTGTTTTGGGCAGTACCCTGTTGAGAATACTTTGCTTAAAAATAGTAAAACTCCTTTCATACACAATTTAGCAGGCCCCAGAAGACAATGTAAAACTTGTATGTAGAATTCTGTATGTGGAGGAAAAACTCATTTTCTTACAAAAATGTGTTTGCAAGGCAAAATAAAAGGCATGGCGGGGGGTGGATTTCTAAATTCTGTTTGAATGTCATTAAGTAATAAGTCTCCTTTTTGGAAAACAAGTATGAAACAACTTTCATTTAGATTTATAGGATTACCTCAGTCTTCTGTACTTCCCTTCATTTTATAGATTCATTGATTTTGATGAATTGTGCCAGAAAAGCCTTTTATTTTTTGCTAATTCTTCTCCTGCCATATTTTCAGGGTACATAGTTCTCTGTTCTCAAGTGGTACACACACAGTCATATGTGCTGCTGCTGCTAAGTCACTTCAGTCGTGTCTGACTCTGTGCGACCCCATAGAGGGCAGCCCACCAGGCTCCCCAGTCCCTGGGATTCTCCAGGCAAGAACACTGGAGTGGGTTGCCATTTCCTTCTCCAAGTCATATGTGCATGTACTATAAAGTATATATGAATGCATACATGACTTATTAAAATAAGATTTATAAAATTTTTACCCCACGTGGAAGGAAGTTGAAATTAAAAGAGGAATTGTTCATCTCGAGTTTAGTTCCGAGTACTTTAGCGATACTCATTAAGCCTTGGTCAGTAATCGTTGTAGGTCATCGGAGGCCTTTGTAATACAACTGTAACCATCCTGTGCTGCATATACCAGCTCCAGCCCTTCGACAAGTTTAATTTTATTTTCTACCTCATGCCAGGGGGTTACAAAATGTTTTGGAAAGACCCTACTCAGATTTTTACAGACTTTCTAGATTGTGGTTTTTCCCTGTCACCCCCATAGTCGTTCTGTCTTTACAGCATATCTTAATGCGTTCCTAACTCCATCTGTTGGGCTTCCCTGGTGGCTCCGAGGTTAAAGCGAGTGGTGTGACCAGGACTGAGCTCGCCGCTGCAGCCTTCTCCATTTGTCCTGCGCCCTCTGCTGTTCTACAAAAGCACTGGCTTGAATCCTCCCACTCTGGGTTTTATTTCTTTGAGGGAGTGGGGGCAGGCCTGCAATGGCCCCTAAGCAGATTTGTTTCCAGCCTATGTAGTAGGTTATTTACCTTTGTCTGTAGTGAGCTGAGGCTTCCCTGATGGCTCAGACGGTAAAGAATCCGCCTGCAATGCAGGAGACCCAAGTTTGATCCCTGAGTTGGAAAGATCCCCTAGAGAAGGGAATGGCAACCCACTCTAATATTCTTGCCTGGAGAAATATATGGACAGAGGAGCCTTGTGGGCTATAGACCCTGGGGCTACAAAGAGACGTGACTGAGCGACTAACGCTAGTGAGCTACAAGTGGCAGGGCAGAGGAGAGTGTGTAGCCAGTGGGGAAAGAAAGTATTCTTTGTTCTTAGAGCTCTTCATAATTAATATTAGGCCTCTGTGCTGTGTCATCATTAAAATTTTAACTAAATACTCTTTTCAGTTGTGTACATTATTTTGAATAATTGGTTATTTATTTGAGCCCATTTATCTGGGTTTTGTGTTTTCTAGTCACTCAAGATTAGGCTTCCAATATTTAAATAATACTGTTTTCTTAACAGCTCATTTTATCCATTGGATTTATGAATTCAACTTGTTTTATAGTATCATTTGTTTGCCTTTCCTCTTATTAGTCTTTCTGTTAGTCCCTTTCTTCAGAAGTCATTTTGGAAAACAGCAAATTACCGGAAGGAGTAACAATAAATTACAAGTCTTACTGCAAGAATGGGGTGAATGGAACAGGGGAAAATGGGAGAAAATGCTCTAATATTTCCATTGGGGATGAGGTATGTTACATGAACATTTTTCTGAAGTAAAAGAAAAAGCTTACTTGTTTATAAGCAATCTAGCTTATAATTTGAGAAACAGTTAAATATAACTTGAGTAGCTTTTTGAAAAATTTTTAGTAGATTTAAATTGCTTAGTTTTTAACTTATCTTCTTGTTTTCCTTTTAAGGTTCAATTTGAAATTAGCATAACTGCAAATAAATGTCCAAATAAGAACTCTGAAACCATTAAAATTAAGCCTCTGGGCTTCACTGAGGAAGTGGAGATTATCCTTCAGTTCATCTGTGAATGTGAGTGCCAGGGTGAAGGCATCCCAGGAAGCCCCAAGTGCCACGACGGCAATGGCACCTTCGAGTGTGGGGCCTGCAGGTGAGCGGGAGGTGTGCACGGTCTGGGGGGCGTGGCAGCTGGGACAGCTGGAGGCCGTCTGTCTGAGCTTCCCGGAATCTCTGTGGGAGCAGATAAATTACTCTTCGGACTACTGTTGCTCACCACAAGATCAATTTGTTGGTCTTGTGTGTGTTCTTTATAGAAAGCTCTTCTCTGCCTTTTTTTCTTTAGGTAGACTACCTTTTATTCTAAAATAAAAGCTTTTGTAGCCATCCAAGATGTTACTTAACAAATGTTTATGGTAGCATTTGGGTTTTTCTCTCATGATAGCAATCTGAACTCTCTAGAGCTCAGTAAGCTTATAGAAAATAATAGTGATTTTATATGGGAACTGGAATTAGGAATTAATAAAGGATGTTCACTTGTTATTACATGTACTTCTGCATTGTTGGAATAATTTTTTTTAATTCATATATTTGTAAAATTAAGAGAGCACTATTTTCAGAACATAGAATCTACTAACAGAACTTAAGTCAAATTAGTTTTAATTTTTATACTGTAAATCTTCCTATTTCATCTTTCTCCTATTTTTTTAGAACAGGAGAGAAGACTATTTTGATCCAACTCTCAGCTCCCAAATGACTAGGCTTTGAAGGGTTTTTAATCATGAGGAAAATTAATGACTATTTTGCCATCATTTACTAGCTTTCTATTCTAAATAATAAAATGTTACATTTTTTATTTTCCATGTCATATCCTGAGTTGTATAGATACATTTTTAGTAAAATATTATTTATCTGAAAGATCTTGAAAATGTTTTGCCTTCTTTTTGTGTATTTACCAGATACTGTATTATACCAGTGTGTATAAGCACTATAAAAAGTGTCTGTAAAGTCTGAATCCTTAGGATAAATTTTTTAAACATTATGGTAGTTACATTTTTAAATGATACTTTTAGTATGGTTTTCAACTTCCATGTACTTTTTGGGCTGTGTTTTTATCAGTTCAGTTGTTCAGTTGTGTGTTTTTATACTTTTTGGTATAAAAATTGGGTATAAACTTTTAGTATAAAAATTGGGCAAATAATAGCAAATGTAATATACAGCATATCCTTTGAAAACATACCACACTTTAAAAATCAGTTTATCCTTTGTTTCCAAATGTTGTGTTCACCTGTTCATTGCTAGATTGTATTTTCATTTTGATCAGAATGCTTACTTTCCTAAAGAGGAATTTTTTCCTAGGCCCCTGTGTAGATTCCGTACAGACTTGAATGGCTGTGTGTGTGTGTACGCATGCACATATGTACACTTCCGTTACACATATATAATTACAGTCTGAAGATAATGTTTATAGTTTTATTTCCTCTCTTTCTCACCACTTGTTACTTTCAATTCTTATTTTATGTGACTGAAATTTTGGACTCTTTTAGGTGCAACGAGGGACGTGTCGGGAGACACTGTGAATGTAGCACAGATGAGGTGAACAGCGAAGACATGGACGCCTACTGCAGGAAAGAAAACAGTTCAGAAATCTGTAGCAACAATGGAGAGTGTGTCTGTGGACAGTGTGTGTGTAGGAAGAGGGACAATACAAATGAAATTTATTCTGGCAAATTCTGCGAATGTGATAATTTCAACTGTGATAGATCCAATGGCTTAATATGTGGAGGTGAGAATGGGTCTGAAAGTGGTTATAAAATGTGGTCCTGTCTAATATAATGAAACATGGTGCGAGTTTGCTTGGTGAATAAATAGAAAAGGGGCACCATTGAGGGCCACTCCCTCCCGTGGATACTTTCTTACATATTCTTGCTTGTTTTCATTTTTCAGTGTTGTGATTATATTGTTACCACTGTTGTGAGAAATGAGATTTTTAATTGCAGGAAATGGTGTTTGCAAGTGTCGAGTGTGTGAGTGCAACCCTAACTACACCGGCAGCGCCTGTGACTGTTCTCTGGATACCACTTCCTGCATGGCCGTGAATGGGCAGATCTGCAATGGCCGCGGCGTCTGCGAGTGTGGTGCCTGTAAGTGTACAGACCCCAAGTTCCAAGGGCCAACCTGTGAGATGTGTCAGACCTGCCTTGGAGTCTGTGCTGAGCATAAGTAAGTGTTTCTCAGTTGCTTGAAATAGGTGACTGCTCACTGTATGATCACATGGTCCATAGAACAGTGCTAATACTAGGCCACGCTCTAAATAAAGTATCTGTCACATTGAAGCCCACTTTTTAAATCTAAAAATTCTCAATCGCTAGTGTTTGGCACATGATAGTGAATTGTATCCTATGAGTGTGGTGGTACCATTATTTCAACCTGGATTTGGTATTTAATTGAATCCATGTGGTAGCCTTTGTTAAATTTGTATTACCAATTGCTAATTAATTTATTTACTGCCTTTTGACTAAATAAAATGGAAGGTTTTGTCCCTTGCAGAAAGAACCATAATACCAGCAACACATTTCAAAAGTTATTTTGGCTTTATATTGTATATTTCATATCTGATAGGGCTAGTTTTAGCTTACTACTCATTTCTTTTGGAGGATTTTAGTTTGAGCTGTAATAAATCTATAATTTCACTTAGGAAGCTAGCATCTTTATGTTTAGTTTTCCCACCAAGAAATGTCATATGTTTCTTCATTTATTCATATCTTCTTTCACCTCTCTTGGCCTAATTTGGTCAAATTTTGAGTCTAGCACACAAAATAATCTTTAAGCAAATCTTATTATAAATAATAAATATAATCATTTGCATTTTAACAGAGAATGTGTTCAGTGCCGAGCCTTCAATAAAGGAGAAAAGAAAGACACATGTGCTCAGGAATGTTCACATTTCAACATCACCAAGGTTGAAAATCGGGACAAATTGCCCCAGCCAGGCCAGGTGGATCCCTTGTCCCACTGTAAGGAGAAGGATGTTGACGACTGCTGGTTCTACTTCACATATTCAGTGAATGGGAACAATGAGGCCACTGTTCACGTTGTAGAGACTCCAGGTAGAAATCTGATCATTTCAAAGTTTTTTGCATTTTCTTTTATGTCTTTCTGCTGCTTAGAGCTTTTGGCAGTTCCCCTCGATTCCTGGGTTGGGAAGATCCCCTGGAGAAGGGAAAGGCTACCCACTCCAGTATTCTGGCCTGGAGAATTCCATGGATGGTCTATGGAGTCGCAAATAGTCAGACATGACTAAGCGACTTTCACTCACTCAGATCTAGGAACAGCTTCCAGCTACTTTACATGACTACTTTACATTCAAGTTGGGGCATTTTAAATCTCTTCAAGCTTAAAAGAGCATTTAATTAACTATAAGAAATAAGGGAAAGAGAAAGCAAATTTTATGTTATGGCGAGTTTGAAGAGTAAATGCAGTAACCCATATAAAGCCCTTAGCACAGTGCCTGATAGAAGGTACTCAGTAACATCATTACTAATGATATTTTTAATAGCAGCTTGATTTAGGCTTGGACACTGGGAAAGATAATTTGTTAAAGGGTATTATATGGCATGAATTTGTTCTGCTTTTCAAGTATTATATGGCATGAATTTGTTCTGCTTTTCAAGAGATGAATCATTTTTATCTTTTTTTTTCTGGGAACTTTTAATACGTTCTTGGAATTTTCTACATTTGTGATTATTATTGGAATGTAAGTTTTCATTTCTCTAGGATAAGTGTTAGGGATTGGGGAGAGGGCATATATTTAACTTCAAAAGAAACAGCCAAAAGCCTCTGTTATTATTTTGCATTTTCAGGTATGTGTATTTCACATACTGTTTTTTTGAAGACCAGAAGCTTAAATTTTACCAAGTTTTTCTTTTGTAGATCTCGCTTCTTACTATGTTAGAACTCTCTGCATAACTCAACTTCATAAGTATTTTTCTCCTGTGTTTTCTTCTGAAAGTTTTAGTTTCTGGCTTTGCATTTAGGTCCATAACGTATTTTGAGCTGCTGTCAGTATCTGGAGTGGAGGTCCAGTTATTTGTAGGTAGATTTCCAGCAGTTCTTGTACCATTTCTTGAAAAGGCTGACCTTTCTCCACTTTGGGTGAAAATAAGATGACCTTATGTGTGTGGGCCTGTTTCTGACTTTTGATTCTGTTCCATTAATTTAGGCATCTGTCCCTTAGCCAATACCACACTGTCTCAATTACTCTTGCTTCATGGCTAGTTTTGTGACATCTGGTAATGTAAGTTGTCCAACTTTTTTTTTCCCTGAAAGTGTTTTTGAGACACTTTCCTAGTTCTCCTACTTCTTTGTAAATTTTAGAATTCACTTGCTTGATATCCCACACATGTCCTGCCGGGATTTTGATTGGGATAATACTGAGTTTATAGATCAAATTGGGAGAGTATTGACATCTTCTGATCAATGAACATAGATAAAATCTCTCCATTTATTCAGGTCTTTAACTTTTTTTAAAATCAGTATTCAGTAATTTTTAGCATATAAATCTTGTACATGTTTTATTAGGTTTATATATAGGTATTTCATGATTTTGGTGCTATTGTAGATAATACTGTTTTCTGAGGTTCAGTTTCTAATATATAGAAATCAGTTTTGGTATAATTCATAGAAATACATGATTTTTATTTATTGATCATGTACCTTATGATCTTGTAAACTTACCTGTTACTTCCAGTATCTTTTTTTATAGGTTCTTTTGGATAGTGTGCCCCAAGACTTCACTTATCTTGGAGTTTCAATTCCTGTGTCTTTTGTGAGACTGCACAGCTCTCTGTAGTTTTGGCTGCACTTTCACAGGCTAACCCCCTTGTGTGCGTATCCTTTGCTTTTCACTTTACAGAGTGCCCCACTGGTCCAGACATTATTCCAATTGTAGCAGGTGTGGTTGCTGGAATTGTTCTTATTGGCCTTGCATTGCTGCTGATTTGGAAGCTTTTAATGATCATTCATGACAGAAGGGAATTTGCCAAATTTGAAAAGGAAAAAATGAATGCCAAATGGGACACGGTAAGTTGGAAAACATCTAAAATGGAAAGTGTTTCATAAAGTAAATGTAACGCTTCTAAGACTTGTTTATTAGCTCTAAAGCTGATTGTTAAAGTCCTTTAAATATTTCACTTGCCCCCCAGAATTTATTATTCAGGAAACTTGCATTCAGTGAAAAACAGAAAACATCTTAAATACATCCCATTAAAGAAAACAATTGTAAGAATGTTTCTTCAGGTTACTGTGGCATTTTTATTTTCTTAATTTAATCTTAACTCTGCTCTTCTGCCTTTTCTTCTTATATAAAATAGAATCCTGGGGACTTCCCTGGTGGTGCAGTGGTTAACACTCATTTCTAATACAAGGGGTGTGGGTTCAATCCCTGGTTGGGGAACTTAGATCCCACATACTTGGCATGACCAAAAAAATTAAAACCCTACATAACTTCAGACTATTCAGTGGAAAGCTGCTGCCTTTTTTTTTTTTTTAATTTAACAAAGAACCCTAAGTAGAAATCAACCACTCAAAAGACTACATGCTGTGTAATTCAATTTATATAATAGTCTGCTGCTAAGTCGCTTCAGTCGTGTCCGACTCTGTGCGACCCCATAGACGGCAGCCCACCAGGCTCCCCCATCCCTGGGATTCTCCAGGCAAGAACACTGGAGTGGGTTGCCATTTCCTTCTCCAATGCATGAAAGTGAAAAGTGAAAGTGAAGTCGCTCAGTCGTGTCCGACTCTTAGCGACCTCATGGACTGTAGCCTACCAGGCTCCTCTGCCCATGGGATTTTCCAGGCGAGAGTACTGGAGTCTAGAAAAGGCAAACCTATGGGGACTAAACCTATGGTCTCTAAATTGTCCAGATGTGTGTCTTCATACATTTAAGAATTCATGAAACTATGTACTTTAAAAGGGTATTTTTACTCTGCAAATTACAACTCAGTAACCTTGTTTTATACAAAACTTAAAAGCTATAAGTGATGAAAATGTATGTCAGCATTTAGTGCTTTGAAATGTGGGGTTGGAGGCTAGTGTGGCCACACGTTGGCTGTCTTGTATTCATCTTTTGATACAAGAAGGCAGTGACAATCTTCAGTATTTTTCAGGTGTAAAGGAATTTTAGTCATTTGCATTTTACAACAATCTGCTTGGATTTTTAAAAAATAATTTTGGAAGCGTAAGAATAGTTCAAATTGTCTTTAATAGTGCTTAAGCACTCACTATACATGTCAGTTTTTTTCTGATGAAATCATTAGAAACTATTTCTTTTACTTTAGCAAGAAAATCCGATTTACAAGAGTCCTATTAATAATTTCAAGAATCCAAACTATGGACGTAAAGCTGGTCTCTAAATTGCCGTTCGTATTTTCTTTCATTTTCTGTCTTTGCATGTCTTTACTGCACTGCGTGTCTTTTATCACTATTGCTTTTTTTTCCCTCCAAAGTCTGGCTTTATTTATATGGCAATACTATGGCTTTTCTTTCTGTGTGTTAATAATAGTATTTAAAAGGGCTTTGGATTGAGCTTTATGGTATAGAAGCAGCAACTGTGTTGTAGTGAAAAGAACATGTGTTGTGATCAGACTGACCTGGGTCGAGTCCCAGCTCTTCTGCTTAGGTAGAATGGCACTGGGTCACTGCACTTCCCAGAGCTTTAACAGGGAGTCAGTAACTACACTGGGTTGTTTTTGGCTAATGACTACAGTATTTGATAGCAGCCTGTCAGTTATAATCCTCACTAGAGTCCTTTGCTTTAGGTGGTATTATCATCCTTATATGATAACATCCTTATATATAACAAATTATTATTTGTAGGTTTTAGAGTGAACAGTGAACATGAAAATTAAATTTCATGTAGAGAAAAACCCTACTAGAGTTTTAAATAAAAACTTTGCTGAAAATTTCATAGTGGTAATAAAGCTTGGTTCACCTGTTCTCTAAGCTAAGGGAAAGTTATTTTGGTGAGTGTATGCTCTACCTGCGTGACAGATGTATCATTTCCTCTTTTATCAACACTGGACAGGCTTTTTCCTTATAACTGAATTTTCATGAAGTGTTTCTAGCATGTTTTAATAAAATTATGTAAGCCCCTAATACTCTGATAAAAAGGTTGTGATTAGAACCAATTCTCCTGACTGGTGATCCTGAACTCCTTCCTTTCCTTTATTCTTATTTCACATATGAGAAGACTGAGGCACAGAAGAGTTCGGTAACTTGACCAAGTTCACAAGAGTAGTTGGTGGAAAAGCTGAGATTCAAACCCAGGCCACTGGGCTCCAGGGTCTGGGTTCTTAACCACTGCATTGAACTGGTAGCAATCAACATGTCTTCAGGAGACACTGTTACCTGGTTAGGAGGAGGGAGATCACTACAGGAAATGACAGTCTTTGCTATTTCTAGTAACTTAAGAATGTTAGTGTTACTGTTACTGGGACACTACTGGATGGGGAAGTCACTGTTATACCCAGAAACCCATCAATGCAGATTTGTTTGTTTACTCTGAGAGTATACTTATAACAACACGGTAAGATTTTAAAGTACAGAAATGTTTCTTATTTTTAAGAGATACAGGGAGTACTGATAACGTTAGAAACTATTATGTGTCCGATTAAGCAGATCTTAAGAGTTTTGAAATGGCAAAGTTAAATTTGATGGCAGAAAATTATTGTCAGATCCATCTTGCGTAAGACTTCGCTGTAGCTCAAATGGTAAAGAATCTGCCTGCCATGCAGGAAACCAGGGTTCGATTCCTGGGTTGGGAAGTTCCTCTGGAGAAGGGAATGGCAATCCACTCCAGTATTCTTGCCTGGAGAACTCCATGGACAGAGAAGCCTGGTGGGCTGCAGTCCGTGGGGTCGCAAAGAGTTGGACACGACTGAGCGACTAACATACACATACACCATCTTGCGTAGTCTGGTACATTTTTTTAGTAGTATGAGACTTAATATTCTTTTCTTCCTCACTTAGAGCTTTACAGAAAGAATGTCATTTTTAGAAGGAAACTAATTTGCTGGGTTTTTTTTTCCTTTTTTCCTTTCCAATTTCTGTCATAATCAGATATTGACATTTTATATGGATACTTACATGAAAAAATTTCTGTATCTCCTATTGAAAGGTGAAATTTTTACCTTGCTATATGTTAAATTGTGTTTTGAAGGAAATTATCAGTAACAGTGAAACTTCATGTTTTTATTGTTAAGTCAATTTTTGGTACACTGTTACTTCAGCCAAAATAACCATTTTGGATAATTCAAGATGTGAAAGTTTTGTGAAAATTTTTTTATTCGTTAGTGAAATTCAGGAAAATTAATGGGTACTGGTTATTCTGAGATGTTTTCTCAAGAAAAACTAAAGTAGAAATAAACAGTAGATATTAATGAATGAGCATTAAGAAATTAAATCATGGCTTACAAAGCACTTTTCCAGTATGGGACCAAGGTTGCTGGTCATTAACATATTTCAGATAAATAGGCAGGCAGTCTTTAGCACATAAGACTATTCATGTAGGTACATTTTTAAAAAATCAAATCATCAACTCTGTTAAAGCCGTTCATATATAAACACATTAAATGTGGGCTGCTGATCTCCCACAGTGGTTCACTGCATTTCTAATATGCAACAGAAATGATGCTGTAACCACATCAGGCCTTCCAGAGTAAGCACGGACGACATTTACTGAGAACAGAGGACTTCCCTGCTGAATGTAACCCTGTTCCTCTTGATTTAAACAGGCTTTGCTTTTTGTTGGGATGGGGAAGGGTTGTGCTCTGAACGATGGGAACTAATATGCATTATTTTAGCTTACCTCCATTTAAGATGATGCCCAACGCAGATGGTTTAATCTCTTACCTCTAACCTCGCATGTTAAAATTTTGTTTGGATGCACTTTGAAATAATAATATATATGAAATAATAAATACAAATGTGTACATGAAAAGGCAGTGTTTTCTCCAAAGGTAAGTTCTGCCATGTAAATTGTACTTTGGTTTCATCTGTAACTTAGGCATTTCTTTTTCTTCTCCATGTTTTATTACCTCTCTTACAGTTTTTAAGTATTAAATATTAGATTTATCTAATGCATTAAAGAAACTTAATGGTAATTTTTTTCTAGCATATTTGAAAATAAATGGGAGTTCTAGCCTTGCATGATAGGAAGGTGGAAATAGACTCACTCATTTGTACTTGATTACTCATTAGGAATGTAGTTGCTAGGATCCATACTCCAGTCTCCATTATGAAATGTCTGTTACAATACCATTTGGGATCCAGTTGGGACGAGAGCTCAGAATTTGATATCTGATGTGATTTTTGTCATCCATATTATATGTTTATCTCTGAGGGATCCTGAGTTCTCCTGTGTTTCAGGAATGACTGGGCAGGTTGTGCTTTGTAGGGCGGAGTGAAGGCACAGTGTCAGGTTCCAGACTAACTGCTGAACTGCAGTCAGAGTGGTTTATTTGGTGTTTCTCAAGACACCGCCTTTATATGTTTTACTTTCCCTCAGTGAATTCTTAGTCTTTTTAAAAATGGCATCGTCTGCTTTCTCTTTCCCACTCAAGACATACATATGTACCCTTAAAAACTTCTCAACCATATAGATTTCTGACTCTGCATGTGTATATGCTTCTATAGACCTTTCCGTGTTTTATCTGTAGTCCATTTCATTTTGACAATATCCTTAATCTCAGTCAATCCCTTTTTTCTTATGCTGTTCCCATTTTATGTATGTAATTCTCTTGTGTACTGTTTCAGAGTTCTTTATCTTCGTGTTTGTCATCCACCAAACTATACCCTTCTAGGAGGAAGAAATTGTGGCAATGAAAGCGATACCAAATGTAACCTGAAGTGAAGTGTGGATAAAATTTAAAAGCAAAAATTACCCTTTAGGTGCTTTCTATAAATATTTTAAAAATAACCTCAAATGGTTCTATAGTAAAATACGAAACTAAATAGCATTTAAAAATCTTAAAACATTTATTTGATTTGTACTCACTTATTTCCTCTGAGATAGGAATATTTGCCTGTATTTCTCATTTGACTTTCAAGCCTATCTTCAGTTTTAAAGAATAGAAAAAGAATGCTATAGAAGATATTAAAATGTATAATATAGAATGAGAATTTTTGAAGAAAATTATATGTTTTAAAACATCACTGTCAGTGAAGTTTTGACTCTTGAAAGATCTGTCATGTTTATGGCTTGGAATCATTTAACTCTTCAGTAAAATATAGTGTCAAAGATAAAATGTTTCATCAGCATATAGAAGAATAGCAGTTATTTCATGAAGAATAGTAATTACTTTTGTCTAAGCACATTTGGCACTGTGCCCACTTGTGACAGTCTTAACCTCAGAATTTCTGCACCCTGAGTGGCAAAGCCTCAGAAGAGCACCTCCCTCACAGACAAGAAAGCCAAGCACTCTGTTCATTATCAAGCACCTTTGTGCACAATAAGGATTAAGAATCAGGCAGTTGATGGCAGAAGAGTGTGTTAAAAACTAGTTTCAAGACAGTATTCAGAACTAGTTTAAAAAAGAGAAGCCGTTGACAGCAGAATCACTAGTGGAGGAGGGACTTTTCAGGGGCACCTTTAGCCTTGTGGGGCAAAGCTTTCATTTTTCATTTTTTGTAAGCTTTTGATATCTGGACAGATCAAATGGAAATGACTTAAGGAAATGGTCTTTAATTTTAATATTGTTTTGTGAAGTTAGAATGACTTCAGTAGAGTAACTGGTAATTTTTTCTTTTTCTGTCGTAGGGTGAAAATCCTATTTACAAGAGTGCCGTGACAACTGTTGTCAATCCGAAGTACGAGGGGAAATGAGCGGCCTGTGCGCCACAGCGCTGCAGGCAGAGCGCTTCCAGGCACATGAGGGCTTCAGGCCGTCACCGTGGTTCTCTCATGGGCACGTTCTGAAAATGTACCATATGTATAATTTGAAAAGTTTTTTATTATTTTGAAAATAATGTTATAACCAATGCCAGGGACTGACAAAAGACTTGAGACAGGATGGTTATCCTTGTCATCTAAGGTCACAATGTGCCTTTTTGACCTTTTCTCCTGGACTAGTGAAATCCAGCTCTTACTGGATTAAGCAGTATTTCTAGAGTGATTGAAAGGCAGTAGTTAACGAGGATGATATAAGATTTTCTGTTAAGTGTTAAAACTGATTTCTAGCTTTGCAGACATGTCATTTTTCAGTTATACAGAATCCAAAGTAATGTCCTTCTAGCTAGTTTAGAATTGTTTTAAATGTATTATTTTGCTATTTGCCTGTTAGACATGACTGATGACATACCTGAAAGATGAGTATGCTAGGAGTTACAGGTGTAAAATAGTGAAATATTTGATCTGCAAAGGCCATGGGGAAAGTCAGAGCTAGGAAGGGAAAACATAGCTTTAAAACCTGTGTGCCATTTTAAGAGTTACTTAATTTTGGTAACTTTTATGCCTTCTCTTTGTAAATTCAAGTCTTGGGAAATTTTCTGCAAAAAGTCCTTGATTTAGCATTATCTACATAAAGGCCTTAATTTACTTAGTATTTGCTAAATTGAGGACCTCGGGGTGAATTTTATTTTATTCATTTTCTTTTTAAAGCCTGGTGCTTTTTATCACCTCTTCTAATCATTTAATGTATTTGTTTGCAAGTTGGGGTAAGACTTTTAAAAAATCAGTACTTTTTCATTGATGTTTTAGTTGTACATTTGCCTTTTTATTGAACATGTGAAGTTGTACTGTGGCTCATGCAATAGCTATCACTTAAGCATTTCTTACTTTCCATTAGTGCTATAACAGACCACTGTGTATTTACTTCTCACTGTTTGAGTTTCCTGTTTTGTTTCATACTATTCACCTTCTTATTTTAAGTGCCTTTTAATTTTAACAGTTCACTTTTTACAATGCTGTTTTAGTGAAGTTATTTATTAAATAAAGATGCTTAAAATATTTAAATCAGATGTTTGGGCTCTGTATATTTTGTTAGTTGGTATACGTGAAATTTTTATAGCTTAAAAAATTTCTGATATTTTACTTAAGCCAAAAGAGAGAAGGAAGGTAGGTAGTTAGAGTAAAATAAGATGTCAGTCTACTTTTTGGCTCTCCAAATACTGGACAAATCTGCTTCTCTTCCATCCCTAGGAGCTGGGTTTCATTCCTACATTAAGCAAAATTAACTCTTTAAGAACATGATCTTACAGCTGTTGACTTAAAGCTGGAAACGATACCATTTTACTTAAGATTCAGACAGGAAATTGTTACTTTTCTGTTAAGGAGTTTTTAAAATTTTCATTTGTCTTTGGTTTATTTATGTTATAAAGTATATGTATCCATAAAAAATACTTGTGTGAAGCTTTTGAAAGAAATAGGTCTCTTGCTGGACCATTTCAAGTGTCAGATGTGGGGGAAGCCCTGTGGGAGAAGTCCCAGCACATTGGCATTGCCCCTCCTGGTTTTAAAAATGGGTATCTTTTTTTACCTCTCCTGTTTAAATGTATTTCCTAGCTTAGAGTAAATCATCTTTGAGGATTATACCTCTTTATGAGAAAAAGAACCATCCATTTCACCTGCTTCACTTTCCATTCATGCCACCTACACTGCCGTGTGGTTCAACTCATTTCCTTACACCCACAGTGTAACTGAATTTCTATTTTTTGCTCCACACGTTTGTTTTTAATGAGATTTTAAAAAATAATATAGGAACATAGTCTACTTTCTATAATACATGATTTTTCTCCTGAAATATGTTTTTATATACAGTTACAGTATGAGCCAGTCATCCCAACCCTGTGCATATTAAGGAGAAAACTCTTAATTTGAAAAGATATTTAGACATACATGTACACATTGGAATACCACTCAATCATAAAAAATGAAATAATGCCATTTGCAGCAATATGGATGGACCTAGACATTATTATACTAAATCAGAGACAGATAAATATCCTGTGATATCACTTATATGTGCATTGTAAAAATAGTGATACAAATAACTTTCTTTACAAAAGAGAAATAGACTCAGACATAGAAAACAAACTTAAGGTTACCAAAAGGGATGGGGCAGGGAGATAAATGAGGAGTTTGGGATGAACCTATACACACTGCTATATGGTAAACTATAGTAAACTAGGTAACCATCAAGGACTTCTGCATAGCACAGGGAACTATACTCAATATCTTGTACTGACCTAAACTGGAAAAGAATATATATATAAAACAATCACTCGTCTGTATAACTGAAACTAAGAGACTGTAAATTAACATCAATTTAAAGATACCTAGAAGGGAAACAGGAAAATAAGGGAATCAAAGTATGTATATATATAAAAAAAAAAAAACCCCACCAATTAAGACAGGAAAGAGGAACAAAAATGATAGAAATCATATAAAAAACAGTTAACAAAATGGAAATAGTAAGTGCTTCTCTTAATCAGTAATTACTTTAAATGTAAACAGTTTAAATATACCAGTCAAAAGCTATAGATTAGCTGAATGGAGAGAAAAAATTCAACTGTATGTCGTGTACGAGACTTGCTTTTGATCTCAGGACATATGTGGCAAGTAAAAGAATGGAAAGATAAAATAGCAACCAAAAAAGAACAAGAGTGGCCATACTCATGTCAGACAAAGTAGACTCTAAACATTATGTAAAGATAAGGTCCAAAAGACAGAGCAGTTGTATGTGCTTAGTTGTTTAGTCGTGTCCTACTCTTTGTGACCCCATGGGCTGTAGCCTGCAGGCTCCTCTGTCCATGGGGATCCTCCAGGCAAGAATAACTGGAGTAGGTTGCCATGCCCTGCAGGGGATCTTCCCAACCCAGGGATCAAACCCAGGTTTCCGGTATTGCAGACGGATTGTTTACTGTCTGAGCCACCAGGGAAGCCCAAGAATACTGGAGTGGGTAGCCTATCCCTTTCTCCAGGGGATCTTCCGGATCCAGGAATCTAACCAGAGTCTCCTGCATTGCAGGTGGCTTTTTTACCAGCTGAGCTACCAGGGAACCTCAGTTATAAGTATACAGTTAACCTAGCACAGTGTATACATATATTTCACAGTATATACATAAAACATTATGTTGTACACCTTAAATGTATTGGTTTTACCAGTTATACTTTGATATGATAGAGAATAGAAAACCAATAGGAAAAAATGAAACTAAAAGTTGGTTTTCTGAATATGTCAACAAAGTTGACAAACTAAGGAAAAAAATGAATGACTCAAAAGTAGATATTTCAACATAAAACACATTAGTATAGCATTAAATAACTCAATTATCAGAGGGCTCTGTATTGGGTGTGGGCTCTGTATTGGTTACTTTGTATTGGAACAGTGCTCTCAGGTGAGTTATCACCTTCAGGAACTGTTCAGCCCTGGGAAGGCCCCAGACATCAATGCATCAAAAATACAGAAAATAAAAAGGCACGATAAATATACTTCTGTAATACCATCATCTTGTAAGGTACATTTATCCTAATTAATGAACCAATATTGACATGTTTTTATTAACCAAATTCATCCTATATGGGCTGAATGTGTCTTCCCAACGGTGACTGTATTTGAAAATTGGGCATTTATGGAAATAACTAAGGTTAAATGATGTCATACAGATAGGGCCCTGATAAGATTAGTGTCCGCATTACAAGAGGAGGAGAGACCAGAGCTCTCTTGCTCTTTGGGCACACGTGCTAAGGAAAGGCCATTTGAGAATATAAGCAAGAGCACTCTCAACAGGAGAAGCGAGCCAGGGGGAAATGTGTCTACAGACAGATCAGAAAGATGCTTTGAAGATGGAGGGAAGGGGGCCACAAGTGGAGGGAATGTGGCCAGCACATGGAAGCCCAGAAAGGCAAAGGAATGGATTCTCTGGGAGACTGCAGGAGGGAACACAGGACCACTGACACCTGATTTTTAGTCTAGTGCAACCTGTGTTGTACTTTTAGTCTGCCACACTGCAGGATAATAAATTTGTGTTAAGCTAACTTTGTGATAATTTGTTACAGCAACTGCTATTCAGTCGTGTCAGACTCTGTGACCCCATGGACTGACCCATGCCAGGCCTGCCTGTCCCTCACTGTCTTTCAGAGTTTGCTAAAGTTCATGTTCATATTGGTGATGCCATCCAACCCATCTCATTCTCTGTCACTTGCTTCTCTTGCCCTCCGTCCCTCTTTCCCAGCATCAGGGTCTTTTCCAATGTGTTGGCTGTTCACATGAGGTGGCCAAATTATTGGAGCTTCAGCATCAGTCCTTCCAATGAGTATTCAGGGTTGATTTCTTTTAGGATGGACTGTTTTGATCTCCCTGCTGTTCAAGGGACTCTCAAGAGTCTTCTCCAGTCCCCAAAGCATCAGTTCTTCAGCACTCTGCCTTTTTTATGGTCCAGCTCTCACATGTGTACATGACTACTGGAAAGACCATAGCTTTGACTATTCAGCCCTTTGTCATGTCTCTGCTTTTTAATACACTGTCTAGGTTTGTAACAAACAGAACACAAATATAATGGGGAAGGCCAAATAGAGGCCTCTGAACCTACTTCAGACCCAGCTAAGCCAGTAAATTTGAAAAACATCTATGAGAACAGCAGAAATAAATGCAAACTAATGACTCAAAGGATGCAGGCATGGTGGACTCCATCATATGTTTAATTTGCTAATCTGCCCTCTCTGGACTCAACTAGTAGGCACATGGATAGATGCCAGGAGAGAGGTGGAATAAGTGCTGGAGCAGATTTTCATGGCATGTGTCCACTCAGCCACTATATGTGTTCTTTTTCATTTTTACCAGAAAAGATCATGAATTTGCATCCACTTGGGATGGATGACAGTATATATGTCTGTCTGGCAGTGTTTAATCTCTCAGCCTCTCATATGCCTGAAGAGATGTGACCCAGTCAGACATCTGATAAACAGCACATCAGCTATGTCTTCAGAACTAGGCTCATTCCAGATGGCTAAGAGGTCACAGTATTTTGGATGCCTTGATAGCCATATGTATTCCAAGGGGTAGGAGACAAACTATAAATATTCAATGGCATACCATATCAGTAAAGCTCTTAGGAGCATGCTAAGATATCCCCTCAAAAATGAAAGATAGTCACATGTCACAGATCTCAGTGACGAGAATTTTAAAAAGTGCTTGGCAATCCTATTTGGGTCCTGGAGGATGTGTATTTGAAACTTGAAAGTACTTACCTGACCCATATATCAGGTGTACTGCCGGGTTTGAATGGGACTCGGGAAAGAGCTCTGCAGCAAGTGCAGTCTAGGGGTAAGCAGACAAGACGCTTGAATCCTATGAACTGATAGGCTCTAATATACGAAGTGACTGTAAAGATGAATGTGGAGTTTATGGCAGGCTCAAGTAGGAGAATAAAATCTATACCCTGGGGGCCAGACTGACATGAAAAAAAAAGGAACCTGATAGAGAACTACTGACTGGGACATCCCATATCTATGAAACTAACTGCCCATCATCACCTGAGTTTTGTCAGATGATTCATGTTAAAATGACAGTGGGTCCAACAGCAGTCTGTTCCGGGGGAGATGCTGTATCCAAGGTGGGGCACAAGTAAGGCCAGAGGGCTCAAGTTAGCCGGATGAGTGGGTGACTCAGACCTCCATGCCATCCACCATCAGCATCTCCTCAGAACACACCCACAGTTAGGAGGTGGGGGAGTCCCTGTATCTACCCGTGGAAGAGTTAAAAAAAAAAAAATAGCATTCACAGAGGGATCACCCTGTACCAATAATATGGAAACAAGTTAAAAATGGGTTGTTGTATTCTAAGTTCATACTTGGGTGATGCTGAAAGATGAGTAATCCTCCAAAGAGAAATCCCACAATGGTCAGAGCTTACCCACTCTGTGTCAAGAGAAGGATTCTGAGGTGAGATTATACCCTTGCTCATTGGTAATGGTGAATGACTTGCTTGGTTGGTGAGAAGCCTATAAAGAGATAAAAGTAGAGTGGGGAAAAAGAAATTTAGAAGAAATCAGATGGATAAACTCACGGGTCCCACGGTATATACATTACATTTAATGCTCAAAGAACATCCACTATGAAAGAGGCTCTTTAAAAAATATAGACTAACTCTGTGAAGCTGAAGAATCAAAAGTCAAAATGTGAGATAATACTACTACTACTAGAGAAATATCTCTTCTTTAGGTAGGCAGAAATTTCTAACACTGGAAACAAAGCTAACTTATAGATTGCTCTTCACTAAAATTACAAACTTAAGGTTATTGAATTATTAAGAGAGTGAGAAATTAAGCAAGATACTGGAAAATCAAAATTGGATATACATACATGTAATAAAGAATTTATATTCAGAATATGTTAATAATTCCTATAATCATTAAGTAAAAGAATAACCCACTTTGAGAAAGTGGCAAAACACTTGAACAGACACGTCACTAAAGAGGTCTGTATGACCAGTAAACACGGAAAATGACGCTCGCTGTGTGCCACGGGGACAGGCGTACTAACACCATGACTGCACTTCATGCGACTTCAAACACACTAGAATGGCTGAAATGGAGAAATACGGTAATATCAAGTATTTGCAAGAATCTCCAGCAAGCACAGTTTTCATTTGTGGCTTGTGGAAATGTTAAAAAAAAGTTTGGCATTATCTAGTAAATTTAATCATATATGTAACTTATGGTCCTTCAGTTTTACTTCTAGGTCTAGATAAACAAGTACATAAACCTACTAGAAGTCATGAACAAACCATTTCATAGCACCTCTATTTCTGATCGTCAACAGTTTGGAACAAACCAAATGTTCATTATCAGTTTATACAATGCAACAAAATTGATTAAAGAAAAAAAAGTGAGTAATGATACATGCAGCAACTTGGATAAATCTCACGAATCAGTGTTGATAAGAGAATACACACAAGAGTACATACTGTATGATTCTATTTATGTGAAGTCCAAGATAGGCAGAATAATCAGAAGTGGTAGAAATGAGAATGGTGATTAGTTCTGGGCGAGAGTGGGTCATGACTGGGAAAAGTAAAAGGAAAATTTTTGTGGTGATGGAAATGTTCTATATTTTGACTTTGGCTTTGGTGGTAGATACATGATTATATACAAATGTCAAAATTCATTGAACTGTACTCTTTGTATTATGTAACTTACCTCCTTTACTATGTTATACCTCAATGAAAACAATTAAATTATTTTAATACAATCTGCCATATTATAGAATTGAGCAGTATCATTTAATAACCTTAATAGATGCAAATAAGTATTAGATAAAATTCAGAACAGTCATCTTAAAAAAAAAAAAACTCAGAAACTAATAATAGAATGTGAGGAAGTCTTTAAAGAGAATTTACAAAAATGAGTAACTCAGGAGGTGGTCCCAAGATGGCAGAGGAATAGGACGGGGAGACCACTTTCTCCCCCACAAATTCATCAAAAGACCATTTGAATGCTGAGCAGCTTCTGAATGCTGGCGGAGGACACCAGGCACCCAGAAAGGCAGCCCATTCTCTTCAAAAGGTAGGACAAAATATAAAAGACAAAAGGAGAGACAAAAGAGTTAGGGACGGAGACAGTCTTGGAGAGGGAGTCAGGAAGGAGGGGAAGTTCCCAAACAGTAGGAAACCCTCTCACAGGAGGGTCTTTGGGGAGTTTTGGAATCTCAGAGGGCAACATAACCGGGAGGAAAAAAAAAAACCCACAGAACATGTGCCTAACTGCAACTGCCAACAGAGAAGTAGCCCAGACACTCCAATCCACCACCAGTGAGCAAGGGCTGAATAGGGAGGCATGGGCTGCATAATCGGTGCTTAGGGTAAGGACCGGCCTGAATGCCCTGAGGACAATCTGAGGGAGCTAACGTGAGATAGCAACCCAAACTGTGGGATCACCAGAGAGAAAAAAAAAAAGAACTTTCCCACGAAAGGCTCTAATGCACAGCCTGGCCTGTTCACAGAACAAAGGATTGAGTGAATACCAAAGGAGAGCTAGCCAGCTGCCTACAGGCCCTACCGCCTGCTGGAGGCTGACAGACAGGTATGCAACAGTCAGAGCCCGAAGGTGAGGGGCTGCTCCAATCTCAGCCCCAGAGACTGGCATCCCCCACCAAAATGTGAGCAGGCTCCCAGTTGCTAAACACGTTTTCCTGGGATCCTGCACGGTTGACATCTGCTAGGAGGGTCGCGTTCTCTTGGCAAAACTAAATGAAGATCACGGCATCTGGTCCCATCACTTCATGGGAAATAGATGGGGAAACAGTGGAAAGTGTCAGACTTTATTTTTGGGGGCTCCAAAATCACTGTAGATGGTGATTGCAGCCATGACATTAAAAGACACTCCTTGGAAGAAAAGTTGTGACCAACCTAGATAGCATATTCAAAAGCAGAGACATTACTTTGCCAACAAAGGTCCGTCTAGTTAAGGCTATGGTTTTTCCAGTGGTCATGTATGGATGTGAGAGTTGGACTGTGAAGAAAGCTGAGCACCGAAGAATTGATGCTTTTGAACTGTGGTGTTGGAGAAGACTCCTGAGAGTCCCTTGGACTGCAAGGAGATCCAACCAGTCCATTCTAAAGGAGATCAGCCCTGGGTGTTCTTTGGAAGGAATGATGCTCAAGCTGAAACTCCAATACTCTGGCCACCTCATGTGAAGAGTTGACTCACTGGAAAAGACTCTGATGCTGGGAGGGATTGGGGGCAGGAGGAGAAGGGGACCGACTCGATGGATTTAGGTTTGAGTGAACTCCAGGAGTTGGTGATGGACAGGGAGGCCTGGCGTGCTGTGATTCATGGGGTCGCAAAGAGTCAGACACGACTGAGCGACTGAATTGAACTGAGGAGGGTCGCAGCCTGAGATCAGCTCCCCAGAGGAGATACACGGCACACCTGAGAGACTGCACTCATGGCGACCGGGGAGGTGATTAAGATGCACGGCCCACCTGGAACAGTGCGCTTGACAAACATCTGGTCGCCTGAGCTGCTCGGACATGGGAAGGGCAAAAAACGCACACCCAACCTAGTCGTGCCCTTGCAGGGTACCCGAGAACCTGAGTGGCTTAGACCTGGGAAGTGCATGAAATGCAGGGCCTGAGTTGGACAGTGCCCCTGCAGAGTACCCTGCAGCCTGAGCAGTGTACACCCAGAAAGTACACACCGCTGTGAGCTGGGGCAAACCCAGTGTGGTCCATACACTGCAAGCAATCCCCACACATGCCACTTTCTTTTTTTTTTTTTGCAGTGTCCCTCTCTCCCCACAACACAACTGAACAAGTGAGCCTAAATAAGTGACCACCTTCACCGTCTTGTGTCAGGGTTGAAATTAGACACTGAAGAGACCTGCAAACAGGAAGCCAAAATAAAGAAGAGGGAACTGCTCTGGAAGTGACAGGTGCAGCAGATTAAAACCCTGCAGTGGGCCTTAGGAAGCATCACTTTGAACAAAGCTAGTGGAGGTGATGGAATTCCAGTTGAGCTATTTCAAATCCTAAAAGATTATGCTCTGAAAGTGCTGCACTCAATATGCCAGCAAATTTGGAAAACACAAGGTGGCCACAGGACTGGAAGAGGTCAGTTTACATTCCAATCCCAAAGAAAGGCAATGCCAAAAAATGTTCAAACTACCACACAATTGCACTCATCTCACATGCTAGTAAAATTATGCTCAAAATTCTCCAAGCCAGACTCCAACAATACGTGAACCATGAAATTCTAAATGTTCAAGCTGGTTTTAGAAAAGGCAGAGGAACCAGGGATCAAACTGCCAACATCTGCTGGATCATTGAAAAAGCAAGAGAGTTCCAGAAAAACATCTACTTTTGCTTTATTGACCATGCCAAAGCTTTTGACTGTGTGGATCACAACAAACTGTGGAAAATTCTGAAAGAGATGGGAATACCAGACCACCTGACCTGCCTCTTGAGAAACCTGTATGCAGGTCAGGAAGCATCAGTTAGAACTGGACATGTAACAACAGACTGGTTCCAAATAGGAAAAGGAGTACGTCAAGGCTGTATATTGTCACCCTGCTTATTTAACTTATATGCAGAGTACATCATGAGAAACTCTGGGCTGGAAGAAGCACAAGCTGGAATCAAGATAGCCGGCAGAAATATCAATAACCTCAGGTATGCAGATGACACCACCCTCATGGCAGAAAGTGAACAAGAACTAAAAAGCCTCTTGATAAAAGTGAAAGAGGATAGTGAAAAAGTTGGCTTAAAGCTCGACATTCAGAAAACTAAGATCATAGCATCCAGTCCCATCACTTCATGGCAAATAGATGGGGAAACAGTGGAAACAGTGTCAGACTTTATTTTTCTGGGCTCCCAAATCACTGCAGATGGTGATTTCAGCCATGAAATTAAAAGACCCTTACTCCTTAGAAGAAAAGTTATGACCAACCTAGTTCAGTTCAGTTCAGTCACTGAGATGTGTCCGACTCTTCATGACCCCATGAACTGTAGCATGCCAAGGCCTCCCTGTCCATCACCAACTTCCAGAGCTGACCCAAATTCATGTCCATTGAGTCGTGGATGCCATCCAACCATCCCATCCTCTATCGTCCCCTTCTCCTCCTGCCCTCAATCTTTCACAGCATCAGGGTCTTTTCAAATGAGCCAGCTCTTTGCATCCAGTGGCCAAAATATTGGAGTTTCAGCTTCAACATCAGCCCTTCCAATGAACACCCAGGACTGATCTCCTTAAGAATGGACTGGTTGGATCTCCTTGCAGTCCAAGGGACTCTCAAGAGTCTTCTCCAACACCACAGTTCAAAAGCATCAATTCTTCGGTGCTCAGCTCTGTTTATAGTCCAATTCTCATATCCATACATAACTAGTGGAAAAATCATAGCCTTGACTAGATGGACCTATGTAGGTAAAGCGATATCTCTGATTTTCAATATGCTGTCTAGGTTGGTCATAACTTAACATCCAAGGAGTAAGCGTCTTTAATTTCATGGCTGCAATCACCATCCGCAGTGATTTGGGAGCCCAGAAAAATAAAGTCAACCACTGTTTCCCCTTCTACTTGCCATGAAGTGACAGGATGGGATGCCATGATCTTTGTTTTCTGAATGTTGAGCTTTAAGCCAACTTCTTCATTCTCCTCTTTAACTTTCATCAAGAGGCTCTTTAGTTCTTGTTCACTTTCTGCCATGAGGGTGGTGTCATCTGCATACCTGAGGTTATTGATATTTCTCCTGGCAATCTTGATTCCAGCTTGTACTTCATCCAGCCCAGCATTTCTCATGATACACTCTGCATACAATATAAATAAGCAGAGTGACAATACACAGCCTTGACGTACTCCTTTTCCTATTTGGAACTAGTCTGTTGTTACATGTCCAGTTCTAACTGTTGCTTCCTGACCTGCATACAGGTTTCTCAAGAGGCAGGTCAGGTGGTCTGGAATTCTCATCTCTTTCAGAATTTTCCAGTTTCTTGTAATCCTCACAGTCAAAGGCTTTGGCATAGTCAAGAAAGCAGAAATAGATGTTTTTCTGGAACTCTCTTGCTTTTTGAATGATCCAGTGGATGTTGGCAATTTGATCTCTGGTTCCTCTGCCTTTTCTAAAACCAGCTTGATACATCTGGAAGTACACAGTTCACATATTGCTGAAGCCTGGCGTGAAGAATTTTGAGCATTACTTTACTATTGTGTGAGATGAGTGCAATTGTGAGGTAGTTTGAGCATTCTTTGGCATGCCTTTCTTTGGGATTGAAATAAAAACTGACCTCTTCCAGTCCTGTGGCCACTACTGAGTTTTCCAAATTTGCTAGCATATTGAGTGCAGCACTTTCACAGCATCATCTTTTAGGATTTGAAATAGCTCAACTGGAATTCCATCACCTCCACTAGCTTTGTTCAGAGTGATGCTTCCTAAGGCCCATTTGACTTCACATTTCAGGATGTCTGGCTCTAGGTGAGGGATCACACCATCATGATTATCTGGTCATGAAGATCTTTTTTTGTGTAGTTCTTCTGTGTATTCTTGCCACCTCTTCTTAATATCTTCTGCTTCTGTTAGGTCCCTATCATTTCTGTCCTTTATTGAGCCCATCTTTGCATAAAATGTTCCCTTTGTCTCTGATTTTCTTGAAGAGATCTCTAGTCCTTCCCATTCTATTATTTCCCTCTTTCTTTGCATTGATCGCTAAGGAAGGCTTTATCTCTCCTTGCTTTTCTTTGGAACTCTGCATTCAAATGGATATACCTTTCCTTTTTCCTTTACTTTTCACTTCTCTTCTTTTCACAGCTATTTGTAAGGCCTCCTCAGACAGCCATTTTGCTTTTTTGCCTTTCTTTTTCTTGGGGATGGTCTTGATCCCTGTCTCCTATACAATGTCACAAACCTCCATCCATAGTTCATCAGGCACTCTATCAGATCTAGTCCCTTAAATCTATTTCTCACTTCCACTGTATAATGATAAGGAGCGGCATCCGCACTTTCCTGAAGCAGTCATGAAGAGATAACCCATGTCCAAGGTAAGAGAAGCCCAAGTAAGATGATAGGTGCTAAGAGAGGGCATCAGAGTGCAGACAGACTGAAACCACAATCACAGAAAACTAGCCAATCTGATCACATGGACCACAGCCTTGTCTGACTCAATGAAACTAAGTCACGCCACCCAAGACAGACTGGTCATGGTGGAGAGGTCTAAAAGAATGCCCAACTTAGACAGCATGTTAAAAAGCAGAGACATTACTTTGCCAACAAAGGTCCCTCTAGTCAAGGCTATGGTTTTTCCAGTGGTCATGTGTGGATGTGAGTGTGGGACAATAAAGAAGGTTGAGCACCGAAGAATTGAAGCTTTTGAACTGTGCTGTTGGAGAAGACTCTTGAGAGTCCCTTGGACTGCAAGGAGATCCAACCAGTCCATCATCAAGGAAATCATCCTAAATGTTCATTGGAAGGATTGATGTTGAAGCTGAAACTCCAAAACTTTGGCCACCTGATGCGAAAGCTGACTCATAAAGACCCTGATGCTGGGAAAGATCGAGGGCAGGAGGAGAAGGGGACGACAGAGGATGAGATGGCTGGATAGCATCACCGACTCAATGGACATGGGTTTGGGTGGACTCCGGGAGTTGGTGATGGACAGGGAGGCCTGGCGTGCTGCAGTCCATGGGGTTGCAGAGTTAGAAACAACTGAGCGACTGAACTGAACTGAACATTGACTAAGCATTGGAGGGGGTTTATACACCTTGAGAACAAGTACGAGCTGGAACAAGGAACTATCTGAAACTGAACTGACCCCATACTGCCCACAACAGCGCCAGAGAAATTCCTAGATATATTTTTATTATTATCACTTTAAAATTTTTTTAAAATTTAAGTTCTTTATTACTCCATTAATTTTCATTTCATAACCTACTATTACCTTGCCAAAAATACCCTATTTTAAAAGCAAATTTCATATATATATTTTAAATAATTTTTGTGGTTGATTTTGGCTTTTTTTAATAAGTTATTTTAAGAGTCTAACCTCTAGATTTTTAATCTTTGCTTTTTGGTATTTGTTATCAATTTTGTACCTTTAAGAATCTAATCTTCTGTATCCATTTTCACTTAGAGGTGTGATTACAGGCTTGATTGCTCTTACCCCTTTTGACTCTCCCTTTTCTCCCCCAGGTCACCTCCATCTTCTCCCTCCCCCTGTCTTCTCTGCTTAACTCTGTGAATCTCTCTGGGTGTTCCAGGCTGTGGAGAACACTTAGGGAACTGATTGCTGGCTAGATTGTTCTCTCCCCTTTTGGCTCCCCATCTTCTCCTGCTGGTCACCTCTATCTCCTTCCTCCCTCTTCTCTTCTCCATGTAACTCTTGAACCTCTCTGAGTGTCCCTTGCTCTGGAGAACTGTTTCACCATTAACCTAGATGTTTTATCATCTATGCTGTATGGATGGAGAAGTCTTGAGGATACTGTAAGAATAAGACTGAAAGCCAGTGGCAGGAGGCTTAACTCCAAAACTTGAAAACATCAGAGAACTCCCGATTATAGGGCACATTAACAAACAAGAGCTCACCCAAAAGCCTCCATACCTATACTGAAACCGAGCTCCACCCAAGAGCCAACAAGTTCCAGAGCAAGACATATCGTGCTAATTCTCCAGCAAAGCAGGAACACAGCCCTGAGCATTAAAAGACAGGCTAACCAAAACCATGCCAAACCACATACATACCGCAAAACTCACTACTGGACACTTCATTGCACTCCAGAGAGAAGAGATCCAGCTCCACCCCCCAGAACACAGACACAAGCTCCCCTAACTAGGAAACCTTGACAAGCCACTAGTCCAACCCCATCCACAGGAAGCAGGTGCCACAATAAAGAGGAACCACGAACTTCCAGCCTTTCTGTAGAAAGGGCACCTAAAACACAGCAATAAAAACAAAATGAAAAGGCAGAAAAATATTCAGTAGGTAAAGGAACATGATAAATGCCCACCAAACCAATCAAAAGAGGAGGAGATATGGAGTCTACCTGAAAAATAATTCAAAATAATGATAGTAGAGATGATCCAAAATCTTGAAAGCAAAATGGAATTACAGATAAATAGACTAGAGACAAGGATTGAGGAGATGCAAGAAATGTTTAACAAGGACCTAGAAGAAACAAAGAAGAGTCAGTCAATAATGAATAATGCAATAAATGAGATCAAAAGCATTCTGGAGGGAGCAAACAGAATAACTGAGGCAGAAGATAGGATAAATGAGGTGGAAGATAGAATGGTGGAAATAAATGAAGCAGAGAGGAAAAAAGAATTAATGAGGACAACCTCAGAGACCTCTGGAACAATGTTAGACACTCCAACATTAGAATCATAGGAGTCCCAGAAAAAGACAAAAAGGGCGTGAGAAAATACTTGAGGAGATAATAGTTGAAAGCTATTGGGGAAGGAAATAGCCACCCAAGTCCAAGAAACCCAGAGTCCCAAACAGGATAAACCCAAGGCAAAACACCCCAAGACACATATTAATCAAACTAATGAAACACAAAGAGCAAATTTTAAAAGCAGCTTTTATCCTTATGGAGGATAAAATAATATTAAAAGCAGCTGTTAAATATAAAAGCAGCTGTTATCCTTATGGAACTTATTATTTTAAAATATTGTTACTATTATTAAAATAATATTAAAAACAACAACACACAAGGGGATCTCCAGAAGGATAACAGCTGATCTTTCAATAGAAACTCTTCAGATCAGAAGGGAATGGCAGGACATACCCAAAGTAATGAAAGAGAAAAACCTACAACCCAGATTACTATACCCAAGGATCTCATTCAAATATGAAGGAGAAAACAAAAGCTTTACAGACAAGCAAAAGCTGAGAGAATTCAGCACCACCAAACCAGCTCTTCAACAAATGCTAAAGGATCTTCTCTAGACAGGAAACAGAAAGGGTGTATAAACTCCAACCTAAAACAACAAAGTAAATGGTAATGGGATCATATTTATCAATAATTACCTTAAATGTAAATGGGTTGAATGCCCCAACCAAAAGACAAAGACTGACTGAATGGATACAAAAACAAGACCCCTATATATGCTGTCTACAAGAGACCCACCTTAAACTAAGGGACACTTATAGACTGAAAGTGAAGGGCTGGAAAAGATATTTCATGCAAATGGAGATCAAAAGAAATCAGGAGTAGCAATACTCATATCAGATAAAATAGACTTTGAAATAAAAATTGTAAAAAGAGACAAAGAAGGACACTACATAATGATCAAAGGATTAATCCAAGAAGTGAGTGAAAGTCCCTCAGTCATGTCCGACTCTTTGTGACCCCATGGACTGTATAGTCCATGGAGTTCTCCAGGCCAGAACACTGGAGTGGGTAGCCTTTCCCTTCTCCAGGGGCTCTTCCGAACCCAGGGATCAACCCAGATCTCCTGCATTGCAGGCGGATTCTTTACCAGCTGAGCCACAAGGGAAGTTCAAAAATACTGGAGTGGGTAGCCTATCCCTTCTTCAGCGGATCTTCCCAATCCAGGAATCGAACTAGGGTCTCTTGCATTGCAGGCAGATTCTGAAGAATATGTAACAATGATAAATATATATGCAACCTCAATACACAAGGCAAATGATAACAAGTATGAAAGGGGAAATTAACAGTAACACAAGAATAGTGGGAGATTTTAAAACCCTGCTCACAGCTGTGAATAGATCAACCAAACAGAAAATTAGCAAGGAAACATAAACTTTTAATGATACAATGGACCAGTTAGACCTAATTGATATTTATAGGACATTTCACCCCAAAACAATGAATTTTACCTTTTTCTCAAGTGCACATGGAACATTCTCCAGGATAGATCACATCCTGGGCCATAAATCTAGCCTTGGTAAATTAAAAAAAAAATTGAAATCATTTCAAGCATCTTTTCTGATGACAATGCAGTAAGATTAGATGTCAACTACAGGGGAAAAAAGTATTAAAAATACAAGCATATGGAGGCTAAATAACACGCTTCTGAATCATCAACAAATCATGGAAGAAATAAAAAAAGGAAATCAAAATATGTATAGAAACAAATAAAAAAAACACACAACAACCCAAAATCTATGGGATTCAGTAAAAACAGTGTTAAGGGGAAGGTTCATAGCAATACACGCTTATGTCAAGAAACAAAAGAAAAATCAAATATATAACCTAACTTGACACCTAAAGCAACTAGAAAAAGAAGTGCACTGGGACGACCCAGAGGAATGGTATGGGGAGGGAGGAGGGAGGAGGGTTCAGGATGGGGAACACATGTATACCTGTGGCAGATTCATTTAGATATTTGGCAAAACTAATACAATTTTGTAAAGTTTAAAAATAAAATAAAATTTAAAAAAAAACTCAAAAAAAAAGAAACGAAGAGCACACAATAAAAAAAAGAAGAAATGAAGAACCCCAGAGCTAGTAGAAGGAAAGAAATCATAAAAATTAGGGCAGAAATAAATGAAAAAGAAACAAAGGAGACTATAGCAAAAATCAACAAAACTACAAGCTGGTTTTTTGAAAGGATAAATAAAATAGACAAACCACTAGCCATACTCATCAAGAAAAAAAGGGAGAAGAATCAAATCAACAAAATTAGAAATGAAAATGGAGAGATCACAACAGACAGCACAGAAGTACAAAGGATCATAAGAGACTACTATCAGCAACTATATACCAATGAAATGGACAACTTGGAAGAAATGGACAAATTCTTAGAAAAGTATAACCTTCCAAAACTGAACCAGGAAGAAATAGAAAATCTTAACAGACCCATCACAAGCACAGAAATAGAAACTGTAATAAGAAATCTTCCAACAAACAAAAGCCCAGGACCAGATGGCTTCACAAGTAAATTCTACCAAAAATTTAGAGAAGAGCTAACACCTATCTTACTCAAACTCTTCCAAAAAATTGCAGAGGAAGGTAAACTCCCAAACTCATTCTATGAGGCCACCATCACCCTAATACCAAAACCTGACAAAGATGCCACAAAAAAGAAAACTACAGGCCAATATCACTGATGAACATAGATGCAAAAATCCTTAACAAAATTCTAGCAAACAGAATCCAACAACATATTAAAAAGATCATACATCATGACCAAGTGGGCTTTATCCCAGCGATGCAAAGATTCTGCAATATTTGCAAATCAATCAATGTGATACACCATATTAACAAACTGAAAGATAAAAACCATATGATCATCTCAATAGCTGCAGAGAAAGCCTGTGACAAAATTCAACACCGATTTATGATAAAAACTCTCCAGAAAGCAGGCACAGAAGGAACATACCTCAACATAATAAAAGCCATATATGATAAACTCACAGCAGACATTATCCTCAATGGCGAAAAATTGAAAGCATTTCTCCTAAAGTCAGGAACACGACAAGGGTGTCCACTCTCACCACTCCTATTCAACACAGTTTTGGAAGCTTTGGCCACAGCAATCAGAGGAGAAAAAGAAAAGGAATCCAGATTGAAAAGAAGAAGTAAAACTCTCACCCTTTGCAGATGACATGGTCCTCTACATAGAAAACCCTGAAGACACCACCAGAATATTACTAGAGCTAATCAATGAATATAGTAAAGTTTCAGGATATAAAATTAATACACAGAAATCCCTTGCATTCCTATACACTAACAATGAAAAAACAGAGAAATTAAGGAAACAATCCCATTCACCATTGCAACGAAAAGGAATACATATACCTAAGAAACAAAAGACCTATGTATAGAAAACTATAAAACAAAGTGGACACATACAGTTGGAGAATTATACCATGTTCATGGATTGGAAGAATCAATATAGTGAAAATGAGTATACTACCCAAAGCAATCCACAGATTCAGTGTAATCCCTATCAAGCTACCAATGGTATTTTCACAGAACTAGAACAAAAAATTTCAAAATTTGTATGGAAACACAAAAAACCTTGAATAGCCAAAGCAATCTTGAGAAAGAGGAATGGAACTGGAGGAATCAATCTGCCTGACTTCACACCATACTACAAAGCTACAGTCATCAAGACAGTATGGTACTGGCACAAAGAGAGAAATATAGAACAATGAAACAAAATAGAAAGCCCAGAGATAAATCCACGCACCTATGGACACCTTATCTTTGACAAAAGAGGCAAAAACATACAATGCAGAAAAGACAATCTCTTTAACAAGTAGAGCTGGGAAAACTGGTCAACCACCTGTAAAAGAATCAAACTAGAACACTTTCTAACAGCATACACAAAAATAAACTCAAAATGGATTAAAGATCTAAATGCAAGACCAGAAAGTATAAACTCCTAGAGGAAAACATAGGCAAAACACTCTCCGACATAAATCACAGCAGGATCTCTATGACCCACCTCCCAGAATACTGGAAATAAAAGCAAAAATAAACAAATGGGGCCTAATTAAACCTAAAAGCTTTTGCACAATGAAGGAAACTATAAGCAAGGTGAAAAGGGAGCCTTCAGAATGGGAGAAAATAATAGCAAACAAAGCAACTGACAAAGAATTAATCTCAAAAATATACAAGCAGCTCATGCAGCTCAATACCACAAAAATAAATGACCCAATCAAAAAATTGGCTAAAGAACTAATCAGACATTTCTCCAAAGAAGACATACAGATGGCTAACAAATACATGCAAAGATGCTCAACATCACTCATTATCAGAGAAATGCAAATCAAAACCACAATGAGGTACCATCTCATGCCAGGCAGAATGGCTGCTATCAAAAAGTCTAGAAACAATAAATGCTGGAGAGGGTGTGGAGAAAAGGGAACCCTCTTACACTGTTGGTGGGAATGCAAACTAGTACAGCCACTATGGAGAACAGTGTGGAGATTCCTTAAAAAACTGGAAATAGAACTGCCATATGACCCAGCATATACCTCCCACTGCCTCGCATATACACTGAGGAAACCAGAATTGAAAGAGATGCATGTACCCCAATGTTCATCACATCACTGTTTACAATAGCTAAAACAAGGAAGCAACCTAGATGTCCATCAGCAGACAAAGGGATAAGAAAGTTGTGGTACATGTACACAATGGAATATTACTCAGCTATTATAAAGAACACATTTGAATCAGTTCTAATGAGGCGGATGAAACTGGAGCCTATTATACAGAGTGAAGCAAGTCAGAAAGAAAAATACCAATATAGTATATTAATGCATATATATGGAATTTAGAAAGATTGTAACAATGACCCTATATGCAAGACAGCAAAAGAGACACAGATATAAGGAACAGACTTTTGGACTCTGTGGGAGAAGGTGATGGTGGAATGATTTGAGAGAATAGCATTGAAACATTTATATTACCATATGTGAAATAAATGACCAGTCCAAGTTTGAAGCATGAAACAGGGCACTCAGAGTCAGTGCACTGGGACAACCCAGAGGGATGGGATGGGAAGGGAGCCGGGAGGGGGGTTCAAGATGGGAGACACATGTACACCCATGGCTGAGTCATGTCAATGTATGTAAAAAACCACCACAATATTGTAAAGCAATTAGCCTCCAATTAAATAAATTTTAAAAGATCAGTAACTCAGAAAACACACTGGTTAACAAAATATTGAAAGTATTTCCTCTGAGAGAAACAAAAAATGTCTGCTGTGAAGTATATCTCAAGACAGATTTAGAACTGTACTGGATTTGACAGACTTTGAACTGTACTAGAGATGGAGCAGATGTTGACCAGGAGAGCCTTGAAATTGTGATGGAGGTTTAACACACAAGAAAACAAAGAAGGAAGATTACTTAAGAGAGTATCAGACTACAGTGCATCTCAGAGTCATTCAGGCCAATCAGAAAACCAGATTAAAAACTGTTCATTAGCAGAGTCATGGGTAAGGCAGAAATGGATTGACTCTGAAAGTGAAAGTCGCTCAGTCATGTCTGACTCTTTGCAACCCCATGGAATTCTCCAGGTCAGAATACTGGAGTGGGTAGCTTTTCCCTTCTAGGGAAAGATCTCTGGGGATCTTCCCAACCCAGGGATCAAACCCAGGTCTCCCACATGGCTGGCGGATTCTTCACCAGCTGAGCCACCAGGGAAACCCATGAAACTATAAATAGAATTGTAATAAATAGAAACTGCAGTATAATATATAAGAAATAATAGAGAAATAAGCCATAATGATTCATTTGAAAAGACCCTGATGCTGCTAGGAAAGATTGAAGGCAGGAGGAGAAGGGGACGACAGAGGATGAGATGGTTGGATGGCATCACCAACTCAATGGACATAAATTTGAGTAAACTCCTGGAGTTGGTGATGGATAGGGAGCCCTGGTGTGCTGCAGTCCATGGGGTCACAAAGAGTAGGACACGACTGAGTGACTGAACTGAACTGAAGCCATAATGTAATAGCTGTTACAAAAATGATAACTGGAGGGGAAAAAAGTGGCATCAAAACAGGTCATTCAAAAGGCACACATTTGAAAGGGTAGGCAAAAGTTGACATAGAAGAAAAAATGGAATGCAAGAATACTGAGACGGTCTAGTAATTTAATATAACACTTTTATCAGTTACTGGAGAAAACTCTAAACAAAACAAGAACCTTACAGACTAGGACAAAATATTTGCAAACAATGTGACCAACAAAGGCTTAATTTCCAAAATATACAAACAGCTCATACATCTCAATATTAAAAAAAAAAAAAAAACCCAAGCAACACAATCAGAAAATGGGCAGAAGATCTAATAGACATTTCTTCAAAGAAGACATACAGATGGCCAACAGGCATATGAAAAGATGTTCAACATGGCTAATTATCACAGATATGCAGATCAAAACTACAATGAGGTATCACACATTATGCCAGGGAGAATGACCATTTTAAAAAAACCCACAAACAATAAATACTGGAGAGGATGTGGAGAAAAGAGATCCCTCCTACATTGTTGGGAATGTAAATTAGTGCAGCCACTCTTGAATCAGTATGGAGATTCCTTTAAAAACTAAATATAGAACCCAGCAATCCCACTCCTAGGCACATATCCAGAAAGGAGGAAAACTAATTCAAAAAGGGCGGTGTGTGTGTATGACTGAATCAGTTTGATGTTTACCTGAAACTAACATAATATTATAAATCAACCATACTTCAATAAAAATTAATCTCAGTATATGGATATTTTTTTTAGTACATGACTTTAAAAAGCATTTTGAGAGTGACATTAGTCAGATGGCTGACTAGGAGAACATCCACTTTTAACACCACATCTACTGCTGCTGCTGCTGCTGCTAAGTCGCTTCAGTCGTGTCCAACTCTGTGCGACCCCATAGATGGCAGCCCACCAGGCCCTCCCGTCCCTGGGATTCTCCAGGCAAGAACACTGGAGTGGGTTGCCATTTCCTTCTCCAGTGCATGAAAGTGAAAAGTGAAAGTGAAGTCGCTCAGTCGTGTCGGACTCGTAGCAACCCCATGGACTGCAGCCCACCAGGCTCCTCCATCTATGGGATTTTCCAGGCAAGAGTACTGGAGTGGGGTGCCATTGCCTTCTCTGTAACACCACATAGCAACAGTAATTTGGCAGCTATCCATGGACAATAGTGCCTTTGTGGGATCCAGGAAGGAATTTGTGAACCTTAGTGGAGCTCAAGACCAAGAAAGGCCATTTTGTTGTGTGCACTCAGGTGGCAAGCTTGCCAACTGTGGTCCTTGCTACAGACCTGGACTTGTTCTGCAAACAGTACATCCACCAAGGGTCTAGGAGGAGTCACACCTATCTTCTGTGGGTAGCAGGCCCTCCAGCCTTGGTCTGGCTATGGACACTGTGTCAGCCTGTTATTTGGCTCCAGTCCCTTTCACCTAAGAGCAGGTCTGATCCTGCCAGGCCAGGAATCTGCTGGGAGTCATGCCTGCCCATACCTGCAGCAGCAGCCATAGGATCTGGCTCCAGTCACATGCAACTACAGCACCAGAGCAAATCCCATTATCTCGATACCCGACCAGAGAAGATCTTCCCTAGCCAAACCACACCCACTTCGGTGAGAACTTAGCACACCACAGATGTGGTGTGCTTCATAAATCAGTCAGGAAAAGGATGGTTCTTTTAGTAGATGGAACTGGAGAAAAAAAGACTCATAATATGGAGAAAAATAATATGGGATCCCTATAGTATGTCACATACCAAAATGACTTCTCATGGAGTAAAGTTTAAAACATGAAAAACAAAAGTATAAAATTAATAGAAATCAATGTAAAAGGTACTTTAATACCTTTTCTCAGGCCCCTAAACCTAAATCATAATAGAATAATTAATGTATTTCACTGTATCAAAAACAAAGATTTCTGTTCAACTGGACGATACAGATGTAGTTAATGGCATAGGTGGCTGAAAATATTGGCAACATTTAAAATCAGTAAGATAAATATCTAGACTATGTAAGGAACCTCTGGCACATCAACACAAATAGATAATATATCAAACCCCTCCTTAGAATGGAATGCCTAAATTACTAAAAAGGTACATGGATAAAAATATATATGAAAGGAAATTGTTTAAAGATGATGACAATTAGAAAAATACAGTTTGGAATAATGAAATGCCTGCCAGTTTATGTTCAACTGATTCGGACAGATTAGGAAGCCTGGTAACATTAAGCGTTAGTGAGTGGTTGACTGATGGCCACCTTCATGTACTGCCACTGAAAGTGCAAACTAAGTACAACTGCTTTGGGACAGTTGAGTAGAACTTCAAGAAAAAAAATTATACCCTAGCCTGGCGATCACTCTTGTGGGTATTCACCCTGCAGACATGGAAAAGGCATGTGGTTACAAATAATTGGATCCTACTGTGCAAGGGAACTGGATGATTAGAGCATGAGAATGAGATGCATCAGTGAGAAACAATGGCTCAGACATACTTCCAACTACAGAATAGTGCTTAAAAAACTAAGGCTGTTGAAAAGAAAAACGCAGGATATCTACAGTAGCATGTTATTTATGCAGACTTAAACTACTTCCATAAAAAAAGACATGACATTTTTTTCAAACTTCAAATTTATCTAAAGACACATTAAATCCATTAGAGTGAACACTTGTAGCTGAGTAGCAAAGAAGTGGGAAAAGGATAGGGACAAATGTTAATAATGTAGAAATGAGAGAGGGAACTTGAATAAACTAATGATGATAACACACCACAATGTTAGTATGATTAGTTCAACTCTATCTCCCTTCGTTTTACCTACAAACAATAAAAAGCAAGGTCAGAAGTAAACACATTCACAATTCATTCAAGGAAAAGTCACTCAGTATTGAATTTTTATCTTTCTATTTGAGTACAGAACAACACTGACCATTGAAGTTACTGTTTTATGTAAAATTTTAATATTAAAATTAACAAAATCTAGTAATAGGTAGAAAATTCAGTGATATCTCTGAATTCACATCAGTTTATTATGCTGCTATTTAAAATTTTTTAAATTAAAATTTAAGAAAATAAGTTGCTAAAATTAAGTGAGCCAGAAAAGAAATTTTGTTAATAACTCTTACCTGAATGTGACTCGGCTCTGTATTTTCTCTGGAAAACAAATTTATAAATTCTTCTACAAGTTTAGAGTCTTTGTTCCTCTAGAATATATTAACGCTTGTTAGATTTTCATTTGTTTCTAAACAAATTAGCAAATTACCTTGAAAAATTATAATTAGAAAACAATGTTAAACCTTTCTCATGGGTAAAATATTCACAACATAAAAATCAATAATTTTAACTACTTTTAAGTATACAGTCTGTTTTCTATGAGTCTGTTTTGTAAATAATTTAATATGTATCATTTTTTAATATTCCAAATATATCTGATATCATATGGTATTTATCTTTGTCTGTTTGACTTACTTCACTCCACATAGATAATCTTTAGCTTTAGAGAAATCAGTTGATAAACCTGTGGGGGTTCTTTTGTAACTAACTCTGTTTTTCTTCATGCTGTCTTTAGTATCCTCTCCTTAACTTTTGCCATTTTAATTATAATATGTCTTAGTGTAGACCTGTTTGGGTTCATCTTGTTTGAGACCCTCTGTGCTTCCTATACATGGATATCTGATCTGTTTCCTTCTTTAGGTTTGGGAAGTTTTTAGGCATAGTTTCTTTAAACACATTTTCAATCACCTTTTCCCTTTCTTCTGGGAGTCTGTCAGTCTGAACAAGCTTATAGTTATCAAAGGGGAAAGTTTGGGATGGGCTTGTGGGGAGGGATAAATTAAGAGTTTGGGATTAGATACAAACCACTATATATAAAATAGATAAGTAGCAATGCTCTACTGTATAGCACAGGGAACTATATTCAGTATCTTAAACTAAAATGGAAAAGAGTATGGACAAGCATATATACACACACACCTACATATAAGTGAATCACTTTGCTATACACCAGAAACTAACCATTGTAAATCAAAAATGATTAAATATTTTAAATCAAATTTTAAAGTGTTATATATAGATATGTATACTATACAAACTTATGTATTCATAAATCCTAAACGTAATTCACCTTTCCATACACATAGTCAGTTAACATTTGTTTCCCTCACTAGATTTTGAGTTGATGAAATGACAATTAGTTTACCCTTGTAAACCTAACAACACTGTGCCTGGACATAATAAATACTAAAGTTTTAATTGAAGGAATAAATAAATGGATAACAACATAACTTGTTTTTCTGTCCAAATTCTTAAATATAGAATTTACTGTTCGTACAAATACTCTCTGGGTGATTACTGAAAAAGTGATTTTACATACATACATGTTGCAAAAATAGTATGATTTCCTATCATACCCATTACCCTGGGGTTTATTCTAGACTTTCCATCTTGGTTATCTATAACTTCTTTCTCCAACGGTGAGAAACTTGGCTTTCACTCTCCATCAATGTTAATAACCATTTCTGACGCTGAGACTTCTTAGAATTAAGACAGTGAGGCCACTGTAACTGGATATACTTAAGGAGAGGCCAAATGATCATCTTTAAAATATTAAGTTGTGAAAGTAATTCTACATGGAGAACAATTATATGTTGTTTATGGTTTGTTACAAGTCATGCTCTAAAATCTAGGGTTGTTTAGAGAGATATACTCTACAAAATGAAGGTGGATAAAGTAGGATAAAATGTTATCCTCCCCCTACATCTCACATTGAGGTTTCACATTTATCAAATTAGTGATATTTTATATCAACAAATTAGTGTTGATGGAGTGTGTATGTGTCAATACACATAAATGTTTATATAAAGACTATATATATATATAAATATATATCTGTGTATAAAATATATAAATCAGTGTATCACTGAGAGACACAAGAATGTGACAATGAAAATACTTTGCCTCTGTCTTGGGTCCACAATGACTATATACTGAGCTCCTGTGGGTTAAAAATTAAATTCTTACATGCAAATATTTAAATACCTATCCACATTTTTTTACTAAATCAGTAGCCTATCAATATAAGCATGTTTTGAATGTTATACTAATTCTGGATTTTGGAAGAAAATCTAAATATATGAGTATTGTTTCATTTCTGTTTTGAAATGAAACTGAAAGATAAGGAACCAAAATTTTATTAATAATATTTAGAAATATTAGAAGCTGATAAAAATATTCAAAAAATAAATAAAAGAAACCTTCACATAAAAAGAGATACTTGATTAGATAATAAACAGTCATGAAAATTCATCCATCTCAGGGCCAAAAGAGAAAGCAAGGCAACAATAAAGATATAGGACTACTAACTCAATCAATACTTACAAGGTTTTTCCTCTTATTCTTTTCACTATTCCTTTAAAAATTAATACCAATTAAACTTGATACTAATAATATTCCTACACAGAATAAATTCTTTGAATTTACAAATAATATCTTTTTTAGTTCAGTTAAAAGCTAACAATATGATTTGTAGTCTTACTAAGTTTAATAAATATTATATAAAGACTTTGTTCTGATCTCTTCAATGAATTTTCAGATTAACATAAAAAACTACAGCAAGATTTTTTTCTTAATTCATTTCCTCTATCTGGAAGTGTAACAAAGGTATGGAGGTGACTTTTTTCTACATAGGATCATAAAGAATAGATTTGCAAATAGTTGACACAAATAATTAAGACATTATCAAAGCATGTGGAGGAAAGATTTCATTTAATTGCTTTTATACCACACCAGAAGGCATTACAGGGACATGAATGAATTGAAGCAAGGTAGAATTTCGGCAGACAGCTCCTTTCTTAACATCAGCAACAGTGGCTATGATCTTAAAGAGTTTCAAATGTGTTCCAGATGGTAAAGAAGAGTTCTGAAAATAAACCGAGTTACTGTATTTTTCATTTAATTGAACCTCTAATATACACATAAGCATTTCTTTCAGTTTTGTATATTTCTCATCATTAGAGTAAATTTTACACTTGTTGCATAGCATTTTTCAAAATATTATCTGGAGCTTTTGGTTTTCAAAATCAATGATCTTTGTCTCAATGCTAGAAAGTTTATTTTAGCTGAACATTGACAAAAACTTCTCCTAAGCAAAATTTAGTTGGGTTCCTCTAAGCCTTCTTTTCAACTAGGATTCATACTTGGCCCTGTCCTTGGTCTGCCTTCAGCAAGAAGACTGTTAGGGTTATTTAGCAGGAATCCCTGACACTTGATGCCGCCTCTTAGTAATGTCACATCCACTTACTCACTCACTCACTCTGCTCACTGGCTATAAACCCCAGCTGTTTCTGCTATATTTGGAGTTGAGTTCAACCTTCCTCCCCTATCACAATAGTTTCAAATAGTTTTCATTAAAACAAATGTCAGAATAATTTTTTTAAACAATATTGTAAAGCTGGGTATTATGGACTATGACCTTGTAATGGGATATATGTGCTCAGTTACTCATTTGTGTCTGACTCTCTGTGGGCCCATGGACCATAGCCCACCAGGCTACTCTGTCCATGGAATTTTCCATGCAAGTATACTGGAGTGGGTTGCCATTTCGTTCTCCTAAATGGGATATATACTAGAGATTAAAATCATGGACTTTATATACAGTCCAGTTTTATGGGTTCCCCTCTCTTTGCTTCTAATGTGCTCTATGATATTGAACAATTTAAATGAGCTTCTTTCCTTGACCCTTGATGAATACATGCTCTGAACTGATAGACTTAACCTATGAGACCATATGAACACAAGAGTCGTCCATACATAGTTCTACCACTCTGACCCATCCCCAAACTGAAAGGTCTGGGAATCCTATCCTCCTAAGATAGGAATTATGCTTGTGCTTTGCAGAACTGAACATGTTGACAGTTCAGCCCATAGCTGAACAGCCCATAGCTTTCCATCTGCTACTCAGTCACCTGACTGGCTGTCAGGAAAGTGATAGGAGGGTAGGAAAGATACGGGAGAGAGAACAGTCACAATGCTTTTTCTCTGCCCAGTCTATGGGTTCAGAGGGAGCAGTCTATGTCTCAGTGAAACGCTTGGTTGTGGGTTTCTGCCATTCAGTTAAAGCAATGATAGACTTGAAAGCGTTGGGCAGCTGCATGCACCAGGATTTCACTCAAGAAGCTATCAATACCCTTATTCACTGGCCCAGTGATTCAGCCATTTTTGTCAAAAATACAAATCCTGTAAATTACAGTTACCACCACACCCTCTTGCTTTTTCTTTTTCAATCATCCTTCGGATGTTGGCAATCTGATCTCGGGTTCCTCTGCCTTTTCTAAAACCAGCTTGAACATCTGGAAGTTCATGGTTCATGCATGGTTGAAGCCTGGCTTGGAGAATTTTGAGCATTACTTTACTAGTGTGTGAGATAACTGCAATTGCACGGTAGTCTGAGCACTCTTTGGCATTGCCTTTCTTTGTGACAGGAATGAAAACTCACCTTTTCCAGTCCTGTGGCCACTGCTGAGTTTAACTGCAATTGTGCGGTAGTCTGAGCACTCTTTGGCATTGCCTTTCTTTGTGACAGGAATGAAAACTCACCTTTTCCAGTCCTGTGGCCACTGCTGAGTTTAACTGCAATTGTGTGGTAGTCTGAGCACTCTTTGGCATTGCCTTTCCTTGTGACTGGAATAAAACTCACCTTTTCCAGTCCTGTGGCCACTGCTGAGTTTAACTGCAATTGTGCGGTAGTCTGAGCACTCTTTGGCATTGCCTTTCCTTGTGACTGGAATAAAACTCACCTTTTCCAGTCCTGTGGCCACTGCTGAGTTTTCCAAATTTGCTGGCATACTGAGTGCACCACTTTCACAGCCTCATCTTTTAAGATCTGAAATAGCTCAACTGGAATTCCATCACCTCCACTAGCTTTGTTTGTAGTGATGCTTCCTAAAGCCCTCTTGACTTCACATTCCAGGATGTCTGGCTCTAGGTCAGTGATCACACCATCGTGATTATCTGCGTCGTGAAGATCTTTTTTGTATAGTTCTTCTGTGTAGTCTTGCCACTTCTTCTTAATATCTCCTGCTTCTGTTAGGTCCATACCATTTCTGTCCTTTATTGTGCCCATCGTTGCATGAAATGTTCCCTTGGTATCTCTAATTTTGTTGAAGAGATCTCTAGTCTTTCCCATTCTATTGTTTTCCTCTATTTCTTTGCACTGATCCCTGAGGAAGGCTTTCTTACCTCTCCTTGCTATTCTTTGGAACTCTGCATTCAAATGGGTATATCTTTCCTTTTCTCCTTTGCCTTTTGCTTCTCTTCTTTTCATAGCTGTTTGTAAGGCCTTCTCAGACAACCATTTTGCCTTTTTTTTTTTTTTTTTTTACCTTGGGGATGGTCTTGATCCCTGCCTCCTGTACAATGTCAGGAACCTCCGTCCATAATTCATCAGGCACTCTATCAGATCTAGTCCCTTGAATCTATTTCTCACTTCCACTGTATAATCATAAGGGATTTGATTTAGGTCATACCTGTATGGGCTAGTGGTTTTCCTTACTTTCTTCAATTTAAGCCTGAATTTGGCAATAAGGAGTTCATGATCTGAGCCACAGTCAGCTCCCAGTCTTTTTTTGCTAACTGTATAGAGCTTCTCCATCTTTGGCTGCAAAGAATATAATCAATCTAATTTTGGTATTGACAATCTGATGATGTCCATGTGTAGACTCTTCTCTTGTGCTGTTAGAAGATCAAATTGCCAGCATCTGTTGGATCACTGAAAAAGCAAGAGCATTCCAGAAAACCATCTACTTCTGCTTTATTGACTACACCAAAGCCTTTGACTGTGTGGATCACAACAAACTGGAAAATTCTTAAAGGGATGGGAATACCAGACCGCCTGACCTGCCTCCTGAGAAATCTGAAGAAGCAACAGTTAGAACTGGACATGGAACAACAGACTGGTTCCAATAGGAAAAGGAGTTCGTCAAGGCTGTATATTGTCACCCTGCTTATTTAACTTATATGCAGAGTACATCATGAGAAACGCTAGGCTGGAAGAAGCACAAGCTGGCATCAAGAGTGCAGGGAGAAATACAAATAACCTCAGACATGCAGATGACACCATCCTTATGGGAGAAAGCGAAGAACTAAAGAGCCTCTTGATGAAAGTGGAAGAGGAGAATGAAAAGGTTGTCTTAAAACTCAACATTCAGAAAACTAAGATCATGGCATCCCATCCTGTCACTTCATGGCAAATAGATGGGGAAGCAGTGGAAACAGTGGCTGACTTTATTTTTCTGGGCTCCCAAATCACTGCAGATGGTGACTGTGGCCATGAAATTAAAAGATGCTTACTTCTTGGAAGGAAAGTTATGACCAACCTAGGCAGCATATTAAAAATCAGAGACATCACTTTACCAACAAAGGTCTGTCTGGTCAAGGCTATGATTTTTCCAGTAGTCATGTATGGATGTAAGAGTTGGACTATAAAGAAAGCTGAGCACTGAAGAATTGATGCTTTTGAACTGTGGTGTTGGAGAAGACTCTTGAGAGTCCCTTGGACTGCAAGGAGATCCAACCAGTCCATCCTAAAGGAAATCAGTCCTGAATATTCAATGGAAGGACTGGTGTTGAAGCTGAAACTCTAATACTTTGGCTACCTGATGTGAAGAGCTGACTCATTTAAAAAGACCCTGATGCTGGGAAAGATTGAGGGCAGGAGGAGAAGGGGATGATAGAGGATGAGATGGTTGGATGGCATCACTGACTCAACAGACATGAGTTTGAGTGAACTCCGGGAGTTGGTGATGGACAGGGAGGCCTGTGCGCTGCAGTCCACAGGGTAGCAAAGAGTCGGACATAACAGAGTGAACTGAATGCCCACACCCTATTTAAAAAGTACATTTTATTTGCCACTGCGGTGTTCATTGACATACAGAAGAACAAAATATATTGAGAACTGTTTTCTAAATCAGAAAACAAAATCACATGATTCCCTTGCCTCTGGAATCTAATTGTGTAATCAACTACTGTCTAGGAACCTTCAAGTGAATATACTCTTTCTGTACCTGAAATCATTGCCCTGTACAAAAAGTTAGCCACCAATATACAGAGGGGGGAAATATATTCCTCAAACCAGGCCCCCCAAAAGTAGTCTCATGTTCATCTTGAAAAGAAAAATAAGGATTTTTGCCTCTCATTAAATACTAAGTTGTCAAATGGTTACATTTAGATTACTATCTGCTCCTATTGATCTCTAATCTCCTGCACCAGCTAGCTCTATGATACATTTGGAAGTAAATGTTTAGGACACTAACAATTTGACTTCAATTAGAGATTGTGACAAACAGAAAATGAAATGCTGGAGATGCTCTTACCAACTGGATAAGCTTCAACAGCATATTTATGAACATAAAATTTCTCTTCTACTACCTTATGGGCAGAGTGTGTTTATAAAGTTGATATTCTAATTTACATAAGAAAACAGACCTCACATTAACCTTTGGTTTAGGCAGTCCAGATCTGTCTTTAGAAGCACCATTTTTAGACTAACCATAGCAAAAAATGTATTCAAAAGACCAGAGAAATACTCTCTTGAGGCTTTTTCAGCTTACTTACAGCATTAATATGATCTCTAGTAAGTTTTTAAGTTTTGAGTGAATCACAATAAAAATCAAAGGAATTATTGGATTTCTAGAGGTTGTTAGATATTCATTCTCATAAGGGTGCCCTTACTACTCATTATCTGACTCTAAGATGAGACTTGCCTTAATTTTGAAGGCAACCAAAACCTTCCAGGAGAAGGCAATGGCACCCCACTCCAGCACTCTTGCCTGGAAAATCCCATGGACGGAGGAGCCTGGTGGGCCGCAGTCCATGGGGTCGCTAAGAGTCGGACAAGACTCAGCGACTTCACTTTCACTTTTCACTTTCATGCATTGGAGAAGGAAATGGCAACCCACTCCAGTGTTCTTGCCTGGAGAATCCAAGGGACAGGGAAGCCTCGTGGGCTGCCGTCTATGGGGTCGCACAGAGTCGGACACGACTGAAGTGACTTAGCAGCAGCAGAAGCAGCAAAGCCTTCCAACAGCTGTAGATCCTTTGCTTTTGCCCACTAATCCTGGCCTAATTTGAGCTATTCAGAGTCTGTAGTTGAAACTGACATTGCTGCTCAATGTTAAGGGCCATCCTGCCATCCTAAGAAGCATCACATCTTATCCAACAGCTCTGCTGAAATACTATTCCTGCTCCTACTTCTCCCAGGAGATATATTTAGTTGTACCTATCATTAATCAGCAAAAAGGTTTCATATATGTCACTTTATGGAGAGCTCACTGCTTTTCCAAGTCCTGATTGGTTGTTGAATCATTCATGAGTTGTGCTGTTCAATATATAAACCACAAACCACATATGGCTATTTAGATTTAAACTAATTAAAAGTAAATAAAATAAAAAGTCTAGATTCTCAGATATACTAAACACAATTCAAGAGCTCAACAGCTGCATATAGCTCATAGCTTGCATACTGGAGAGCACAGACATAGAACACTTTCATTATCACAGGAAATTCTGTTGGGGAGTCCTGTGGAGGTCAAGCCATGATCGCCATGAACAACATGGTTTGGGAGAAGGAATATTTACATGGATCCAATACAGACTGAATCTATTCATTGGGCACTCCTTTTCCAGAGCTACAAGATCCAGATTAAAAACAAAACAGCCACAACCATTCACGGATGGACTGAGGTATTCATGGATTTCCTTTATATCATCAGATAATAAGCATCACAGTTCTCAGCTCTGGCTGCACAGTATAATTAGTAGCTTTTAAAGCACCTTGCTGCTGCCGCTGCTGCTAAGTCACTTCAGTCGTGTCCAACCCTGTGCGACCCCATAGATGGCAGCCCAACAGGCTCCCCCATCCCTGGGATTATCTAGGCAAGAATACTAGAGTGGGTTGCCATTTCCTTTTCCAATGCATGAAAGTGAAAAGTCACCTTAGGTGATTCCTATTTTGTAGACAAGCTTGAAAAGCACTGATTTAGCACATATATCAGCTCATCTAATCAAATAATCACATAATTAATGAATAAATTATATTCACTATTATCTGGATAGTCCACAGAAGCAAACTGAGAGGCTAGACTGGGTCCAGCAATCACCACTCATGGGGGCAGGATGCTATGCTGAACTTATGTTGGAAAAATAATTTTGCATTGCTCACATTCCAATTTTTGGCAGCTTGCAACAATTCTCCTATTCATTTCTGCATAATTCTTTCCAAAACCTTCACAAAAATTATTAATACACATAATTTCTATGTTACCTCTTGGATCTTTTTCAGTTTCAGACAACAATCAGTAATTAGTGAAGAATCACTCCATTTATCTTCTCTTGATTGATATTTTATGCTCAGTTCATGATTTCTTCTTGCCATATAAGTTGTACATTTTTTACTACAGTATAAAATATAAATAATATCTTTATAGTGAGGAGTTATAGAAGATAGCCACGATTTCACTAATTTTATTCCACTTTATATTGTTTTTGTAGAAATCCAATTTTCCTTATTAAATACTGATACAAAACAGAACTCCAAAATACTTAGGTCAATACTACTCATTGTTCAAATTCTTGCTGGAGAAATACAGTAACATTTAAGGCACAAAAGGATTATATTCAGTAATAATCCAGATTGGATTTAAGGCTATTTCATCCAATAGTATTTATGCTTTCCAGGGCACAGTAAAAAAAGTGGTTAAAAATACTATCTTAATTATTATTCAAGTTGCTAATAACACTGATTATTACTTGTAATATTATATGTAATATGTATAATATTATACATTATTATGGTAAGATTGCTATTAACAATGTTATTAACTTTTGTTGGCAAGAAGCACATTTTTAAAATTCTATCACTTGTATTTTGTGCAATTACAAACTCCACAGAATATACAACACATATCAATTACGTTATTATCATGAAAGTCAAAGTTTCTCAGTCATGTCTGACTCTTTGCGACCCCATGGACTATACAGTCCATGGAATTCACCAGGCTGGAACACTGGAGTGGGTAGCCTTTCCCTTCTCCAGGGCATCTTCCCAATCCAGGAATCAAACCCAGGTCTCCTGCACTGCAGGCAGATTCTTTACAAGCTGAGCCACAAGGCATTTGCTTTTACTTCCTCTTTTTTTTGAAGTTGGTTGTGCAGTGTTAAAACATGACTATTTCAAATTAGGGGAATATTTTCATTATTTGCTATTTAAAGGACAACTGTAACTTTTCCAAAATTAGAAAACAGAAAATTCACTAAAACTCACCTGATGCCGATCAAGGTCCTCCATGATTTGGGCCTACCCTGTTAATTCAGGGTCTTTCTCAGTATTGTTCAATAAACACCATTCACTCAAGGCAATGTTATTTTCATAAGGCTTCCACTCCTGCAATTTCATTGCTATCTCCATAAGTTTGCTCACCTTATTTATTTTGCCCGGAATTAATTTATTTTCAAAAGTATGGGTGGGGTGGAGATTTTCAGGCAGTTGTATATGGCACTTTAAAGGAAAATTGTTGTGTGATTAAAAAAATAGTTCTATTTAATTTCATTGTACTTGATACAATTTTTATTATGTGACATCATGAAAAATAGAATATTGTATATGAAATTAACAATGAAAATGGAAAAGAAGTACATAAATCTACCTATGTTTCTATAGAAATGGTTCTCCAATTTTACCCTGCATCAGAACACCCAGAGAACTTGTTAAACAAATTAAGGGACTTGAACCCCACAGCTTTTATTTCAGTAGGTCTGGAGTGAGGGCCAAGGATTTGCATTTCTAAATAAGTTCCTAGTTAATGCCCAGGCTGCTAGTCCAGGGACCACACTTTGAGAAGCATTTATACAGGAATCAAAAAGTTAAAGTTCACTAGAATATTGTTTTTTTGAATACACACAATGTATATGCTTAATATATCTATGGTTCTTCAAAAAATCAGTCAGTTTTAAATGAGAAGTGAATGTCTGAGCTGCGAAAGGAACCCAAAAAAATCAGCATCAGGAAAGAAATAGTGACAATTCCTTTTAGGTGAAAGACTTAACTCTGAGCTGATGGAGGCAAGACAGGATTATGAAATATCAATTACGTCCAATGATGTTTGTTGCAACACTGTTATAAACAGTGTTTGGAAACAATCAAAGTCCCCATTTAACAGAGGCCTAGTTAAGTAATATACCATTACTTTTACCTTTATAGACAGGTTTTCTTGTTGTAGCAATCACAGTGGGCAGAGTCTCTTCATGTTCAATTTTCTTTTTTTTTAAGGTTGATTTTTTTTGATGCCCTAAAAAAAATGAGGATGGTGTTATAACCTAGAAATAACCTCATTTACACTTTGAAAAAATTAAAATAAATCTTACTAATCTATTTCTAAAGTACAGCTTCTGTATATTTTTTTCAATATTTTAGATAAAGCAGCTTTACTAACATAAATATTGTATAATTTTTCCTTGGTGAGTATTTGACCACCTGCCAATGCAGGAGACATAACAGATGAAAGTTCAATCCCTGGGTCAGGAAGATCTCCTGGAGGAGGGCATGGCAACCCATTCCAGCATTCTTGCCTGGAGAATCCCAAGGACAGATGAGCCTGTTGGGCTACAGTCCATAGGGTTGCAAAGAGTCAGACACAACTGAAGCAACTTAGCATGTAAGCATAAACAATTGCACTCATCTCACAAGCTAGTAAAGTAATGCTCAAAATTCTCCAAGCCAGGCTTCAGCAATATGTGAACCGTGAATTTCCTGATGTTCAAGCTGGTTTTAGAAAAGGCAGAGGAACCAGAGATCAAATTGCCAACATCCGCTGGATCATGAAAAAAGCAAGAGAGTTCCAGAAAAACATCTATTTCTGCTTTATTGACTATGCCAAAGCCTTTGACTGTGTGGATCACAATAAACTGTGGAAAATTCTGAAAGAGATGGGAATACCAGACCACCTGATCTGCCTCTTGAGAAATTTATATGCAGGTCAGGAAGCAACAGTTAGAACTGGACATGGAACAACAGACTGGTTCCAAATAGGAAAAGGAGTATGTCAAGGCTGTATATTGTCACCCTGTTTATTTAACTTATATGCAGAGTACCTCATGAGAAACGCTGGACTGGAAGAAGCACAAGCTGGAATCAAGATTGTCCGGAGAAATATCAATAACCTCAGATATGCAGATGACACCACCCTTATGGAAGAAAGTGAAGAGGAACTAAAAAGCCACTTGATGAAAGTGAAAGTGGAGAGTGAAAAAGTTGGCTTAAAGCTCAACATTCAGAAAACGAAGATCATGGCATCCGGTCCCATCACTTCATGGGAAATAGATGGGGGAACAGTGGAAACAGTGTCAGACTTTATTTTTTGGTGCTCCAAAATCACTACAGATGGTGACTGCAGCCATGAAATTAAAAGACGCTTACTCCTTGGAAGGAAAGTTATGACCAACCTAGATAGCATATTCAAAAGCAGAGACATTACTTTGCCAACAAAGGTTCGTCTAGTCAAGGCTATGGTTTTTCCTGTGGTCACGTATGGATGTGAAAGTTGGACTGTGAAGAAGGCTGAGCGCCGAAGAATTGATGCTTTTGAACTGTGGTGTTGGAGAAGACTCTTGCACTGCAAGGAGATCCAACCAGTCCATTCTGAAGGAGATCAGCCCTGGGATTTCTTTGGAAGGAATGATGCTAAAGCTGAAACTCCAGTACTTTGGCCACCTCATGTGAAGAGTTGACTCATTGGAAAAGACTCTGATGCTGGGAGGGATTGGGGGCAGGAGGAGAAGGGGACGACAGAGGATGAGATGGCTGGATAGCATCACTGACTCGATGGACGTAAGTCTGGGTGAACTCCAGAGTTGGTGATGGACAGGGAGGCCTGGCGTGCTGCGATTCATGGGGTCGCAAAGAGTCAGACACTACTGAGTGACTGAACTGAACTGAACTGAACTGAAGGTTACTTTAAAATTCTTCAAGCTAGGCTTCAGCAGTATGTGAACTGAGAACTTCCAGATGTATAAGCCAGGTTTAGAAAAGGCAGAGGAACCAGAGATCAAATTGCCAACATTCATTGGATCATAGAGAAAGCAAAGGAATTATAGAAAAACATCCACTTCTGCTTCCTGGACTGTGCTGCCAAAGCCTTTGACTGTGTGGATCACAACAAACTGTGGAAAATTCTTAAAGAGATGGGAATACCAGACCACCTTACCTGTCTCCTGAGAAACTTATTTATGGATCGAGAAGCAACAGTTAGAACCTTACATGGAACAATGGGTTGGTTCCAAATTGGGAAAGGAGTATGTCAAGGCTGTATATTGTCACTCTGCTTATTTAACTTATATGCAGAGTACACATGTGAAATGCTGGGCTAGATGACTCATAAGCTAGAATCAAGACTGCCAGTAGAAATATCTCAACCTCAGATATGCATATGATAATCACTTCAATGGCTAAAAGTGAAGAGGAACTAAAATGCCTCTTGATGAAGGTGAAAGAGGAAAGTTAAAAAAAAACTGGCTCAAAATACAACATTCAAAAAACTAAGGTTATGGCATCCAGTTCTATCATTTCCTGGCAAATAGAAGGGGAAAACGTGGAAGCAGTGACAGATTTTATTTTCTTGGGCTCCAAAATCACTGCAGACAGTGACTGCAGCCACAAAATTCGAAGATGCTTGTTCCTTGGAAGGAAAGCTATGACAAATCTAGACAGTATATTAAAAAGCAGAGAGACGTGACTTTGTTGACAAGGTCCATATAGTTAAAGCTATGGTTTTTCTAGTATGGATGTGACAGTTGGACCATAAAGAAAGTTGAGTGCCAAACAAATGATGGTTTTGAACTGTGGTGCTGGAGAAGACTCTTGAGAGTTCCTTGAATTGCAAGGAGATGAAACCAGTCAATCATAAAGGAAATAAACCCTGAATATTCTTGGAAGGACTGATGGTAAAGCTCCAATACTTTGGCTACCTGATGTGAAGAGCTGACTCATTGGAAAAGATCTGGATGCTGGGGAAGATTGAAGGCAAAAGAAGAGGGCAGCAGAGGATGAGATGATTAGATAGCATCACCAACTTAATGGATATGAATTTGAGCAAACTCTGGGAGATAGTGAAGGACAGGGAAGCCTGCTGCTGCTGCTGCTAAGTCGCTTCAGTCGTGGCCGACTCTGTGCGACCACATAGATGGCAGCCCATCAGGCTCCCCCGTCCCTGGGAGCTGCAATCCATGGGGTTGCAGAGTCAGACATGACTTAGCGACTGAATAACAACCATAACAACAAGCATAAACAGTAAGAGTGTGAATCAAGAAAAAAATAATAAAAAACTGTAAAAATGTTAGAGGTTTTTTTTTAAATGGTAGGTCAGTAAAAAAAATTTAAGCAATTAAATAAATTATCAAGTAAAGTTTTTCTCTCTCTATGAAACAGTGTATCTTCATTTTCTAACAAAGAAATTTGTATTCCTACAGTGAAAAATCTAGTGCTAGAACAGAAGGAAAGTGAAAGTGAAAGTTGCTCAGTAGTGTCCAGCTCTTTGTGATCTTATGGAGTGTACAGAGCATGGAATTCTCCAGACCAGAATACTGGAGTGGGTAGCCTTTCCCTTCTCCAGGGGATCTTTCCAACCCAGGGAATGAACCCAGGTCTCCTGCATTGCAGGCAGATTCTTTACCAGCTGAGCCACAAGGGAAGCCCAAGAATACTGGAATGGGTAGCCTGTCCTTTCCATCCGGGGGATTTTCCCGACCCAGGAATCAAACCAGGGTCTCCTGCATTGCAGGTGGATTCTTTACCAACTGAGCTATAAGGAAGCCCATAATGGAAGGAGAGATACTAAAAAAACACTATTTCAAAGATACATATTTTGAGCACTGTTTAAAAACAAAACTATGTAATAATGAAAACAGTTTCAAAATGGTCACTTGGAGAAAAATAAAAAGCAGAATGCGGCACATTTAGATGCTACTCTCAAAGTTAGTAGAAAAAAATTGCATTAATGTGCTTAGTTTCTACAATATATATCTTGCATGATAAATACCACTGGAGTAATGCATAAGAAATAGGGTCTGTAAATTGGTTCTTAGACATGAATGGATTAGACAGTTGGAAGATGGTAATGGAGGAAGAAAAATGAACATATTATTTATCGTCCTTCAGACTTACCCTCACATTGACTCTTTCTATTGACCCTGCTTAGTGAAAGAAAGTGAAGTTGCTCAGGTATGTCTGACTCTTTGCAACCCCATGGACTGCAGCCTACCAGGCTTCTCTGTCCATGGAATTTTTCAGGCAAGAGGTACTGGAGTGGGTTGCCATTTCCTTCTCCAGGGGATCTTTCTGACCCAGGGACCAAACCCGGGTCTCCCACATTGCAGGCAGACGCTTTACCATCTGAGCTACCAGGGAAGCCCATTGACCCTGCTTGGGACTGATAAAAAGAGGAATATTTAAATATAAGGAAGAGGATTATAAGATGCATTTATCTCAGTCATCTGCAGGAAAGGAAAGTTGAAAAAAATAATGTTGAAAAAAGTGAAATAATGTTGAGAAAAGGAATGTTGAAAAAAATAATGGAGTTCCAATTTAGTAGTGGTAGGCAAGGGAGCCATGCCAGAGACACCATTCACCCACTAAGAATGCATATATGTCAGATGAGCTTATTTTAGCATTTATTTTCATTTATTTTTGTTAAACTGGTTATATGACTAAGGTTAGTACAATCTGGTAATTTCCATATAATCAAACCTTTATTCATTAAAAACATCACATTGTACAATAAAAATATTATGAATTACCTGAATGTTCTTTATTCAGTGAAGGAAAATTGATGGCTTTATAAAAACCTGGCCCAGTCTTAGATGGTCTATGAAGTACTTTTGGGCGTTCAGTCATGTAAGATGAAAAGTCCTCAAAAGATGCATCTAGAAATATTTAGAAAATATGTTAGCTGTGAGATGGATCATATTCATAACTATTTTTATTTTTAATACTCAAACAGTAAGTTGTCAATAAAAATAAAGAAGTTTATATAATGAAAATTAATTTTTTGAGAACATTAACTCAATTAGAATAATAAAGATATATATTTAGAAGATTAGTTTGGAGATCAGAGCTAAAAGAAAGAAGCAAGTCACAAAAAGCCTCAATTATAATAGAGACAGGAATTAGATAAATTGATGCTTAGGGCTAGGGGAATATGAGGATTAGAGCACACAAGTAGTGGAATTATATTTTCAAAGTGCTGAAAGCAAGAATTCACAATCATGAATTTTATACCTAGAAAAACTATCATTCAAATATAAAGATGGAACAAACCATACCCAGATTAAAACAAACAAACAAACAAAAAAACCCCAAGGGATTTTGTTTTTATACTACCAGCCATGTCTTAAAAGAAATACTAAAGGGAATCAGTTCAGTTCAGTCACTCAGTCGTGTCTGACAATTTGGGACCCCATGGACTGCAGCAGGCCAGGCCTCCCTGTCCATCACCAACTCATGGAGTTTACTCAAATTCATGTCTGTTGAGTCAGTGATGCCATTCAACCATCTCATCCTCTGTCGTCCCCTTCTCCTCCTGTCTTCAAACTTTCCCAGCATCAGGGTCTTTTCCAATGAGTTAGTTCTTCCCATCAGGTGGCCAAAGTATTGGAGTTTCAGCTTCAGCATCAGTCCTTCCAATGAATATATAGGACTGATTTCCTTTAGGATGGACTGGTTGTATCTCCTTGCAGTCTGAGGAACTCGCAAGAGTCTTCTCTAAACCACAGTTCAAAAGCATCAATTCTTATGCACTCAGCTTTCTTTATATTCCAACTCTCACATCCATACTGGAAAAACCATAGCTTTGACTAGACAGACTTTTGTTGGTAAAGTAATGTTTCCAATTTTTAATATGCTGTCTAGGTTGGTCATAACTTTTCTTCCAAGGAACAAGTGTCTTTTAATTTCATGGCTGCAGTCACCATTAGCAGTGATTTTGGAGGTCAAAAAATAAAGTCTGTCACTGTTTCCCCATTTATTTGCCATGAAGTAATGGGACCAGATGCCATGATCTTAGTTTTCTGAATGCTGAGCTTTAAGATAATATTTTAACTCTCCTCTTTCACTTTCATCAAGAGGCTCTTTAGTTCTTCGTTTTCTGCTAAAAGGGTGGTGTCATCTGCATATCTGAGGTTATTTATATTTCACCCAGCAATCTTGATTCCACCTTGTACTTCATCCAGCCCAGCATTTCTCAGGATGTCCTGCATATAAGTTAAATAAGCAGGATGACAATATACAGCCTTGATGTACTCCTTTTCCTATTTGGAGCCAGTCTGTTGTTTCATGTCCAGTTGTCACTGTTGCTTCCTGACTTGCATACAGATTTCTCAGGAGGCAGGTCAGGTGGTCTGGTATTCTCATCTCTTTCAGAATTTTCCACAGTTTCTTGTGATCCACACAGTCAAAGGCTTTTGCACAGTCAATAAAGAGAAGTAGATGTTTTTCTGGAACTCTCTTGCTTTTTCGATGATCCAACAGATGTTGGCAATTTGACTCTGGTTCCTCTGCCTTTTCGAAATCGAGCTTGAACATCTGGAAGTTCATGGTTCACATATGGTTGAAGCCTGGCTTGGAGAATTTTGAGTATTACTTTACTAGTGTGTGAGATGAGTGCAATTGTGTGGTAGTCTGAGCACTATTTGACATTGACTTTCTTTGTGACTGGAATGAAAACTGACCTTTTCCACTCCTGTGGCCACTGCTGAGTTTTCCAAATTTACTGGCATACTGAGTGCACCACTTTCACAGCATCATCTTTTAAGATTTGAAATAGCTCAACTGGAATTCCATCACCTCCACTAGCTTTGTTCAGAGTGATGCTTCCTAAGGCCCTCATGACTTCGCATTCTGGCTCTAGGTGAGTGATCACACCATCATGGTTATCTGGGTCATGAAGATCTTTTTTGTATAGTTCTTCTGTGTATTCTTGCCACCTTTTCTTAATATCTTCTGCTTCTGTTAGGTCCATACCATTTTGTCCTTTATTTTGCCCATTGTTGCATGAAATGTTCCCTTGGTATCTCTAATTTTGTTGAAGAGATCTCTAGTCTTTCCCATCCTGTTGTTTTCCTCTATTTCGTTGCACTGATACCTGAGGAAGGCTTTCTTACCTTTCCTTGCTATTCTTTGGAACTCTGCATTCAAATGGGTATATCTTTCCTTTTCTCCTTTGCCTTTTGCTTTTCTTATTTTCATAGCTGTTTATAAGGCTTCCTCAGACAACCATTTAGCCTTTTTGCATTTTTTTTTTTTTTTTTTTACCTTGGGGATGGTCTTGATCCCTGCCTCCTGTACAATGTCACAGACCTGCGTCCATAGTTCATCAGGCACTCTATCTATCAGACCTAGTCCCTTGAATCTATTTCTCACTTCCACTGTATAATCATAAGGGATTTGATTTGGGTGATACCTGAATGGGCTAGTGGTTTTCCCTACTTTCTTCAATTTAAGCCTGAATTTGGCAATAAGGAGTTCATGATCTGAGCCACAGTCAGCTCCCAGTCTTTTTTTGCTGACTCTATAGAGGTTCTCCATCTTTGGCAGCAAAGAATATAATCAACCTGATTTCGGTGTTGACCATCTGGTGATGTCCAAGTGTAGAATCTTTTCTTGTGTTGGTGGAAGAGGATGTTTTCTCTGACCAGTGGGTTCTCTTGGAAAAACTCTATTAGCCTTTGCCCTGCTTCATCTGTACTCCAAAGCCAAATTTGCCTGTTACTCCAAAGTAGGAAGTCCCCTATAATGAAAATAACATCTTTTTTGGGTGTTAGTTCTAGAACGTCTTGTAGGTCGTTATATAACCGTTTAGCTTCTTCATCATTACTGGTCGGGGCATAGAAGCTGGTTGAATTACTGTGATATTGAATGGTCTGCCTTGGAAACAAACAGAGATCATTCTGTAGTTTTTGAGATACACCCAAGTACTGCATTTCAGACCTTTTGTTGATTATTAGGGCTACTCCATTTCTTCTAAGGGATTCTTGCCCACAGTAGTAGAGATAATGGTCATCTGAGTTAAATTCACCCATTCCAGTCCATTTTAGCTTGCTGATTCCTAAAATGTTGACATTTACTCTTGCCATCTCCTGTTTGACCACTTCCAATTTGCCTTGATTCATGGACCTAACATTCCAGGTTCCTAGGCAATATTGCTCTTTACAGCATCGAACTTTACTTCTATCACCAGTCACATCCACAACTGCGTGTTGTTTTTACTTTGGCTCCATCTCTTCATTCTTTCTGGACTTATTTCTCCACTGATCTCCAGCAGCATATTGGGCACCTACCGACCTGGGGAGTTAATCTTTCAGTGTCCTATCTTTTTGCCTTTTCATACTGTTCATGGGGTTCTCAAGGCAAGAATACTTAAATGGTTTGCCATTCCCTTCTCCAGTGGACCATGTTTTGTCAGAACTCTCCACCATGACCCGTCCATCTTGGGTGGCCCTACACAGCATGGCTCATAGTTTCATTGAGTTAGACAAGGCTGTGGTCCCTGTGATCAGATTGGTTAGTTTTCTGTGATTGTGGTTTTCAGTCTGTCTGCCCTTTGATGGAGAATGATAAGAGGCTTATGGAGACTTCCTGATGGGAGAGACTGACTGAGGGGGAAACTAAAGGGAATACTTCAGGCTGAAACAAAATAACAACAGAAGGTAACTCAAATTCACATGAAGAAATAAAAAAGTACCTTAAAGGTAATTATATAGGTAAATATAAATGACAATATACATTTCTACCTCTTCTTCAATTGACTGATTAAAAAGACTACATCATAAAACTGTACTGCTGGACATATAATATAAGACTTAATTTTATTTCTATATAAGTGCACACAATAATCCAAAAACTTAATTAAGGGAACAATTTTATTTGTGAAAGCATCAAAAATAATAAAATAGTAATAAATTCCACAAAGGGGAATAGCTATAGTAAATCTTAAAAAACATTACTGAAGGAAATTAAAGAAATCTAAATAAATAAACTCAGTGTCAACAGATTAGCTAAATAGTATTCCTCTGTGTATGTATGTGTATATATATATGAACATTGTAAAACTGAAAAAGGAGTATGTCAAGGCTGTATATTGTCACCCTGCTTGTTTAACTTATATGCAGAGTACCTCATGTGACATGTTGGGCTGGATGACTCACAAGCTGGAATCAAGACCGGTGGGAAAAATATCAACAACCTTGGCTATGCAGATGATATCACTCTAATGTCAAGAAGTGAAGAGGAACTAAAGAGGCTCTTGATTAAAGTGGAAGAGGAGAGTGAAAGAGCTGGCTTAAAATTCAACATTCATAAAACAACGATCATGGCACCAAGTCTTATCACTTCATGGCAAATAGATGGGGAAAAAGTGGAAACAATGACAGATTTTATTTTCTTGGGTTTCAGAAGTGCTGCACTCAGTAAGCCAGTAAATTTGGAAAACTCAGCAGTGGCCACAGGACTGGAAAAGGTCAGTTTTCATTCCAATTCCAAAGATGGGCAATTGCAAAGAATGTTCAAACTACCACAAAACTGCACTCATTTCACATGCTAGCAAGGGAATGCTGTAAACCCTTCAAGCTAGGCTTCAACAGTGCATGAATTGAGAACTTCCAGATATACAAGCTGGATTTAGAAAAGGCAGAGGAACCAGTGATCAAATTACCAACATCTGGTGGATCATAGAAAAAGCAAGAGAATTCCAGAAAAACATCTACTTCTGCTTCCTTTACTACGCTAAAGCCTTTGACTGTGTGGATCAGAACAAACTGTGAAAAATTCTTAAAAGGGTGAGAATACCAGACCACCTTACTTGCCTCCTGAGAAACCCGTATGCAGGTCAAGAAGCAACAGAACAGGACATGGAACAACAGACTGGTTCAAAATTGGGAAAAGAGTATGTCAAGGCTGTATGTTGCCATCCTGCTTATTTAACTTATATGCAGAGTACATCATGTGACATGCCTGGCTGGATGAATCACAAGCTGGAATCAAGATTGGCAGGAAAAATACCAACAACCTCAGATATGCAGATGACACGACCCAAATGGCAGAAAGCAAAGAGGAAATAAAGAGTTTCTTGATGGGGGTGAAAGCAAGTGAAAAAGCTGGCTTAAAACTCAACATTCAAAAAAAGAAGATCATGGCATCTGGCCCTATGACTTCATGGCAAATAGATGGAGAAACAATGGAAACAGTGACAGACTTTCTTTTCTTGGGCTCCAAAATCATTGCAGATGGTGATTGCAGGTATGAAATTAAAAGTCACTTGCTCCTTGGAAGAAAACCCATGACAAACCTAGACAGTGTATTAAAAAGCAGACACATCACTTTGCCTACAAAGGTCCATATAGTCAAACTATGGGTTTTCCAGCAGTCATGTACAGATGTGAGAGACGAACTATGAAAAGGCTGAGAGCTGAAGAACTGATGCTTTTGAACTGTGGTGCTGGAGAAGACTCCTGAGAGTTCCTTGGACTGCAAGGAGATGAAACCAGTCAATCCTAAAGGAAATCAACCCTGAATATTCATTGGAAGGACTGATGCTGAAGCTGAAGTGCCAGTACCCTGGCTACCTGATGTGAAGAGCCAACTCACTGGAAAAGACCCTAATGCTGGGAAAGATTGAGGGCAGGAGAAGAAGGGGACAATAGAGGATGACATGGTTGGATGGCATCACTGAGTCAATGGATATGAGTCTGAGCAAACTTAGGGAGATAGTGAAGGACTGAGAAGCCTGGTAGGGTGCAGTTCACAGTGTCGCAAAGAGCCAGACTTAGTGACTGATCAACATATATGAAATAAAACAGTTATTTTAAATTCTTTATTGGGTAAAGTACAGATCTCCGTGTCTTTGGGGTTGGTTTCTGGAAGATTATTGTGATCTTTTGGTAGTATCACGTTGCCTTGATTCTTTGTGTTCCTTGGGCTTTAGTGTGCTGTCTTCACATCTGAAGCAGCAGTCCCCTCCTTCAGACTTACTACTGCTTTCAGGGGAGAAGTGCTTTCCATCAGCCTTGTTAGAGACCTGGAGGTTTTCTCAGACCTTGAGTGGATACACCTGCTCACATTTCTTGCTTACTCTTGTGGCAGAATTCTTAAGCTTGTATATCATCTCTGGATTCTGCAATGCACCAGGTCCAACGCTGATAACCTCCCTTTTGTTTCTCAAGTGGTGCTACATTTCAAGTTTCTGGTTTCTCTCTGGTGCACAGACACTGGACTGCTTTAGGAAAGTGCTCCATAGCTGTCCAACAAAGACTGCTCTGGCTGCCACACTCTGGAGCATCCACAGGGAGTTGGCTGCAGAATGAGGGCATGTGGATGAGGCATGTCTGACCCTGGGGGAGCTAAAGGCCAGCTGGGGGTATCTGCAGGTGAGGCTTTCCCAGAAAGTTCATAGGTGGGCTTTCTGATGGAGTTCACAGCATAGTCAGAAGGAACCCAATTCCTTTAATGCTCTCCAAAAACCTTATCTGCCTCTCTCCTGACCTCGTATTGTCCTGTAACGTAGTGCTCTGAATGCTACAGGAGAGAAATGAGTCTTTTTGGCTGCGCCCCAAACAGCTGTGGAAGCCTGGTGCTCAATCACTTGCTCTTCCTTTGACCTACCTCTCACCCCCTCACAGGATGGCTTTTGTTTGGCCCTACTGCTGCCATCTTAGGGAAGGTCGGCAAAGTCAAACTGTTCTGCTTATCCACTCGAATGTGTCCAAACTCATCTTTTACTCCAATGGAGTGCTGGCACTTCTCCTTGAGAAACCCAGACTTCCATTAAGGCTCTCTTATCTGTGATGACTGCCCCAGTCAAGGTTATCCAGATTCCCCTGGACCATAGCCAAGAGGAGCTGGAACCAGTTCATAAGCTACTGAAGGGTCCACAGTCAGGATGGAGGTCTGTCTTCCTATTACCTGATGCACAGGCATATAGAACTCTTCCAAGTCCCTTGGTAAATGATGCTGGATCCCAGACTCCCACAATGTCACTTTTGTTCATGGATACATGACAAATTTTTATTGTTGATAAGAGGCAGATTAGGAGCAGTATCCTTTGCCATCATGATGCGGATGTCACCTGTCATACATCTGTAGCACAGTCAGTTCTGCATTCTCTCCTGGGTTTATTTGTTGTATTATTTTTGGTCTTGCCAATTGGCATGCAGGATCTTAGTTCCTGATCATGGATTGAACCGACAACCCCTCAGTGGAAGCATGGAGTCTTAACCACAGGACTACCAGTGAAGTTCCTGGTTTGTTTCTGAATGCATATTTTATAGAGAAAATTATAATTAAAATATAATCAAATGATGGGAAAGATGACCTAAATGTATGGATCACTGCTATATGCCTGTTTTTCCCCCCACATTTTATAAGGGAGCGTCTACTGCGGTATTAGTTGCTTAGCTGTATCCGACTCTATGTGATCCCAAGGACCATAGCCTGCCAGGCTCCTCTGTACATGGAATTCTCCAAGCAAGAATGCTAGAGTGGGCAGCTTTTCCCTTCTCTAGGGGATCTTCCTGACTCAGAGACTGAACTAGGGTCTCCTGCATTATAGGAGAATTCTTTCCCATCTGAGCCTCCAGGACACTTTGGAGTCTCCTTGTCTGTGCTACTCTATTGTGTGTGTGTGTTTTACGGGAAGTCATATCACAGGAGCTGCCTCTGAAAGAGATCATAGATCCTAAGACAGTGGTCTCTGGCACTGATATCAAATTTTAATGAGAATTTGTGGAATTCTTGGAAGAGCACATGTATTTTCCATGGGAGGGGGGTAGGAATCATGGGTATTTGCAACCAGAAGGAGCACCGGTGGACTGGATTCAATAACAGGCTCCACATCTTCTTGACTACCTGTATTCACGTGCTCCCACACAACTCTGATCTTGGTAATATGACTTCAGTGAATGCAAGAAAAGCAGACAAATGCAGGCAGAGACTTGAAAATTGCTTGTGCATTGATTGAGATTTGCTCCCATTCTGTGCTAAGGATCCGAGGTTACAATGTGAAGACCAGGGCCAACCAGATGAAAGATGAGAAACGTGTAGCGAGGTCACCTCCAGTAACACTTGAGAAGCTTATTTTCTCTTAGGTTCCAAACCACTCTTTTACATTCTGCTTTGTGGTACTGGATCTGGGATTCTAAAAACTACATTTATGCTTTTCCAGGTAGCACCAAGTTAGGCTGTGCAAAACAGGGCCTGCTAGAGGGAGACTTTTGGAAAAGAACCAAGGAATTTGTTTCTCCCACTTGGTTACCAGTGCGCTTCCCAAAAGCTCATGTCCCTTTTCAGTTCTGGTGAACATCATGCCAGCAATGTACCTTTTCCCCAGGAGCAGAAATTCTTTCCACGGCACAAATTGTTGGTATTCTTTCCAACATTAGAAGAACAAGTTTTATTAAACTCTCACCACCCGAGACACTAGCAGTGCTTTGTCTTCAGAAGTACATAGGAGACTTCCTGAAAAATCAGAGATACCAGCACCAGCCAAGTAACATCCTATACTGAAGTCTCTTTTAGCCCTAATAGTAGAAACTTCTGAAACTGCTTTCTCCATGACCCAGCTCAAACCAGTCTACATTGCTAACTCCCCAGTCATGAACTATATAAATAGCTATGCTTCAGGCTAAATAGTTTACTTGGTAGTTATCCAGTAAAACAATACTAACAAATGTGGGAAAATTAAAATTAGATTGAGATATGAGAGATATGATTTAGTAACTTTGGGAATAAATGGAAAAAAGCAAATAAAAACCCACTAATCTATATGGCTGAAGGTTATTCAGAGAAAAAAATATTTTTCCTCAATTGCTGGTAAAAATGTTAACAGCCCTTTAGGTAAACAATCTGAAAGTATTTTTCAGTATTAAAAACTTATAAATGCTTTAACAATATCAATCCTAAGATACTACCCCAAAGAGATAAAAATATTCATATGTAAGAATAGATATTCATGGACACATTTACATTTAGTAGGGCGAAAAGTGTAAAAAGTCAATGACCTTCAATAGAAGAATGATTGAATAAAGAATTCTATATTATGAAATATACTGCCAGTAAAAAGGAGAAATTAAATTTCATTTTCAAGCTTGCAAGGGTTTATCTAAGATATTTCTGAAGAAAAAGTAAGATACAAAAAGAATGAAAAAAATACCACAAGAACTATTCTATGTAATTATACAGTATTTTAATATCTTTATATATAAATTTTTACCTTCATCATCAAAGGGTGATAAAGTAATTATTTTTGTTTTATATTTACTTGGTGCAACGTGCCTGGCATAGACATTTTCTTGCTGTAAAAATGCATTTTTGCCTTTAAGTAAATCTATAATAAAATTTAAAAAGAAAAATTATTTGAAGTCTGAACATTCATACACTACTCTCTTAAACCCCATGTATTAGTCTTTATGCATCTGTAATGTTTCCCTCCCATAGTTTAGCCACTTGTCGATGACTATTACTCTAGTTTCTATAAATATTTCATCATTTTCTCTTCTTTGTCTTTATTCTGTGTTCCTTGGTAGCATCCTGCTTTTTCTTTTCCAACTTCACTGAGGTATACTTAGTATATAAAAACACTGCCCAGATTTAATGTGCACATTTTGATGATTTTAAAATAGCCATACAACCTGTGAAGCCATCATCACAATCAAGGTAATAAACATGTCCATCACTTATAAGAGACTTCTCCTGTCTCCTTGCTCTTTTATGTGTATCTTATAAAAACAGCACAAAGCACTCCTGTCTTAACAATTTTTACATGCACAACATTTCTTTTTTTTTTTTTTGATAGTAAAGGAGCCTTTTTTTTTTTTGCTTTTCTCAAACTTACACTTTTATTTATTTATTTATTTATTTTTATTAAATTTTATTTTTAAACTTTACATAATTGTATTAGTTTTGCCAAATATCAAAATGAATCCGCCACAGGTATACATGTGTTCCCCATCCTGAACCTTCCTCCCTCCTCCCTCCCCATACCATCCCTCTGGGTCGTCCCAGTGCACCAGCCCCAAGCATCCAGTATCGTGCATCGAACCTGGGCTGGCAACTCGTTTCATACATGATATTTTACATGTTTCAATGCCATTCTCCCAAATCTTCCTACCCTCTCCCTTTCATTGTTAACTGTAGACGTAATGTTTTACAGAAGATCTCTAGAATTTACTCAACTAATATAAATGTGACTTTATATCCATTGAACAACTACCCACTTCTCTCTACCCCTAGCCCCTGGAAACAACCATTTTATTCTCTGGTTCTGTGAGTTTGACTACTGATAAAATGCTAGATTAAAAATGTATTTTCAAAAGTATTGCTGAGATGGCATAAAAACATTCTCTAGAGACTAGAAAGGAATAAAAGCATTTAACTTGAGACTTTCTGCTAAAAAGGGGTATGTATATTTGTATGCATGTACATTTTTTATAAATTTGACTGACCTACAGTAATGTGGGTAGTGAGGAGGAAGATAGGTGGGAAGTTTCACAATAAAGAATAATCAAAAAATAAAGAGAGCACAATAAAATAGTTTAGAATATATTTGTATAGAGCATCATTATATATTCTTTATGACTGTGTATAAAAAAAGCTGAGAAAGGAGGGATTAGGATTGCAAAATCATACAAAGGGAACCTTTATTAGAATGTTGTGTGTTTTCTGTAAATTTTCTTATTTTCTGGATGTTTAAAATATTTTATAGAATAAAATTTTAAAGACATATTACAAAAGTAATCTAAATAATTAGATATTTATTTTATACTGTTATATCTTTTACCTTGATTGTCAACTTGTGAAAAATTGATCACGTTCATTGGGAATTTACTTCCTGTGATGTGCCCAGTAAAAAACTCTGTTTGATGTTGTGTGGACTTATCTTTGTCTTTAAATAAATTCACTCCTAAAATTTAAAAAAAAATTTCACAAAGACATTATAACTATTTGCACACTACTCCCCATCCTTTACACATTAGTCTTCATTTCGGCACTTGTACATTTTTCTTTCCACATATAAGTGGCCACTTTTCTATCACTCCAATTTCTATAAACAATTTCTTCATTTTCTCTTCCTTTTTGTTGTTTTGTTTTGTTAGATAGCATCTCACTTAATTTCAAAATTTAATCCAATCACCTTTTATATTTATTTCTATATTTGCATATTTATTTCTATATTTGATCTGTATTCTCCTTTCAGTACCTTTTCCCTTAACAATTTATATTGCTCAAATTTTATTCAGGGCATTTAATTATAAACTCCTCATTAATAAGTAAGTATAAAATAATTAACTAAATTAATTTCATTCTTAAGATGCATGACATTTCAAATTGGATGTAAATGAGAGCAAATTCTTGGTGTGCCTAAGGCTGTTATTCAAAATTGAGAAGGATTAATAAGCAACAATGAAGTCAAAATAATTGAAAGAACCTACATAAAAATACTCTGAAAATTAAAGACATGGAAAAATGTCTTATCATAATATACCAAATTTATCACAGCAAAACAGAAAACAAATTTAACTTCTTAGTTCCTACAATTTAAGTTTTACACTTCTAGCTTTTTCTCAGTTAAAAGTTGTCAGTAAATAATTTTTATTTGATTATTTTCAACAGTTTTTTTTTTTTTCAGGAATAGAAGTGAGATTGTAACAAAATAAAGCATTCAAAAGTAAAGTTTGATAAATCTTGTTTTAAATGTTAAATTTCAGTGAAAACACATATTTTGGTGCTTTAATCTGAGGATTCAGCTACTTTCAAATTCTGGCTTTCAGCATCACTTTTGCAAGAAGTTCATTCTTTCACCAAAGAGAAATGTATCTAACCCTGTTACTCCAGGACTAAAGCTGTGTCTGTGAATTGTAAACTCAGCTAGAGAACTTCACTTTGGTAGAGATATAAATTTACACACAAGACTAATTATGTAGAGAAAACTGAATAAAATAACTGCTATATTCCTATTCTTATACCACTTATCAACTAGCTTTTTTGCTTTTTCAATTTCAAGGCAACACTCTTTACTAAGCCAGCAAGAAAGTGAGTAGATTAACAGTTTGAAATACTTAAACCAAGCATATCCTAAGGTCATTAGAGCATTGGATTATATGAATTACTTTCCAAATGTATGAGCTTACAACTAAACAATATCTAGGTAAATTTCCACTGACAGCAAATACAAGACTTCAATACTAATTATAAGATGAAATTCATGAAGATTACTCCCCATTAATATTAACATACAGTTACTGCTGCTGCTGCTAAGTCGCTTCAGTCATGTCCGACTCTGTGCGACCCCATAGACGGCAGCCCACTAGGCTCTTCTGTCCCTGGGATTCTCCAGGCAAGAACACTGGAGTGGGTTGCCATTTCCTTCTCCAATGCATGAAAGTGAAAGTGAAGTCGTTCAGTCCTGCCTGACTCTTAGCGTCCCCAGGGACTGCAGCCTCCCAGGTTCCTCTGTCCATGGGATTTTCCAGGCAAGAGTACTGGAGTGGGGTGCCATCGCCTTCTCTGACAGTTAGTGCTATCATTAGTTAAATCACAGAGAAGACATAAGCCATAAATATTAGACTTGACAAATTCTTGTTCTTACCAGGGTGACTTTTATGATGTGTCTTGATTTTACTAGTTTCTTTTTCACTTTCAACAGTCTGTCATATATTCTTTATCAGTTGCTACAGATATAAAATAAACTTGAAAACACTTTCTAAGGTAACAATTAACACACATGTATGTGTGTCTGTGTATGTAGTACTAAGCTACTTAAAACTTGTTATTATGGAAGACAATATAATATCTGCACTGCACAATCATAAAACATTAGAATTTGAAGGGCTCTTAGCAATCATATAAGCCTCATGATATAGAAGCTTAGAGATGTTTTGGGATTTGACTGAGAACACATACCAAGAAAATACAAAATTGACCACAAGCTGAGGCCCCATAATTCCTTAACCAGTGCTTTTTCTACATGATGCCATGTCCCACACAAACCTTAATCATCTTGGGGAGTTCATGTTAATGATATAACTGCCAAGTTTACACTAAGAGGACACTCATCCTTTAAGAATATACCTATGAGTGGAACATGGCATTTTCCCCCTGCTCACTGGTCAAGTTACAAACCATGGTCACACAAAGTTACTACCAGGCAGAAATTCTTTGACTCTCTTAAGAGTGCTTTATGCCATTTTTAAGGTTATGTAAGTCCAGTAGACATTAATGATGCAGAAGAATAACAAGACATTCTGTGGTCTAAGAAAAACTGCCTATCAGGTCGTCTTACAATGTATACCTTTCCGCTGGGGAGGGAGAAGTGGGTAAATCTGCAGCAGTACCAGCACCAGGACTGCATCCCACTCCCTTTGAGTTTTTGTGTGATTTGAAGATTTGGCAGGATTTAGTAACTACAAACTAGGTCAAAGGAGAGGAAACTGCATGAAAGCTATTAAACAAAAATTCATATTGAAAAAGTGGTAAGTACAGGACTGGTGACTTGGGTCAAATAATGTGTCCAATGTTTTGTGAATGGAAGGTAGTTCCAAAGAACACATACCAAAAGTTGGAAACCTATCCTGAACCTGAAACCATAAGGGGGATCTTACTATTAATACTTTGTTGTAATGGCTGAGAGCAGGAGAAAGTATTAAAGCGTTAAAGTGTTAGAGGAGATATAACTGAGGCTCTCTGGTTTTCTGCCTCCCTTAATATCACACCAAAGATCAAGGAGTGGTATGTCAAACACCCTTACACCAAGACAAAGGGAAACAAGTGTAAACTATGAACTATGTAACAAGACTACAGCTCTCTACTTCACCTGAGATACTGAAAATATGCTTGGTATTTTAATTATATACAGGGAATTAATAAGCAATGCAATAACTATCTGGTAAGTCTTTAAATCCCATTCATAAACTAGACTTTTTGCTTTTCCGAATACAAAGCAACTAGCCTGAAAAAAAAAAGAAAAAAAGAGTAGCATTTGAAATGCTTTAATTAAGTATATTCCAAGCTCACTATACCACTGAAATTTTGAGGATCACTTTTTAAAAGAAGGAGCTCTGAAATTTAAAATATGTAACTAATTTTCCATTGATAATAACTGCTGGACTTCCAGCAGTTCTAACTTTAGAAGGGAATTTATGAAGATACTGTATCCTGTAATAACAGCATACAGGTACTATAATCAGGCTCAAACTCAAACTCTGGGAAAGATAAATAAGCCAGAATAGACTTGCAATATTCTTACTTTTACCAGGATGACTCTTGGATTGTGTCTTGATATCACTCTTTAGTATACTTCTTCCAACAGCATCTGGGAAGTGCTCTGTATCAGTGTCTATAGAAATAAACAGTTTCAAAACACTTTCATAAGATAAATATCAACATGTAGTTGTGTGAGTTTGTGTGTAATACTCCTTTAATTAGCATTTTATTATAGAAGAAGAATTATAATGAAATGTCTTACAGAATCGAAACACCTTAGAATTGGGAGAGCCATTGGCAACCATATAAGCCTCATTATATTGTACCTTAGAAATGTTTATTAGTTTGACTAAGACCACATAGCCAAGTAGTGATAAAAGTGATTCATAGACTGATGCCTCATAATTCTTTAATTAGGGCTTTTTCCATAAAACACAGTCTTTTTGCAAATTTAAGTCATCCTAGAGACTTTATCTTAATTAATGTAACTTTTCATTACATTAAAACTACATTGTATACGTTTAAACTACATTCATATGGTAAGAATTATACCTGGTAAGGCCAGACATGACATTTTTTTTCCTGGGCCAAGTTGCCTGGAAAAAATGATGGGCATCACAGTCACAGAATATTATTGTGAGGCAGAAATTCTTTGACTTTGTCCAGGAATATTTTAATTCCTTTTTTTTTTTTGAAGAAGGTCAGCATTTTAATTTGATTTAAGTGGCATGTCTAAAATATTCCTTCCCCTTTTCCTTTCCCTCTACTAGAATATTTTTTTTAATTTAATTTTATTTTTTAACTTTACAATGTTAATATTGTATTGGTTTTTGTATAGAACAATCTTTAATTTCTTTTTTAAAGGTTATATAAGTCATGGACATAAATTTGAGCAAACTGGGAGGTAGTGAAGGAAAGGAAAGCATGGCATGCTGCAGTCCACAGGGTAGCAAAGAGCTGGACACAACTTAGCAACCAAATAACAACAACTATAAATCAAAAGACAACACTGATGGAAAAGTTAACAAGTAATCTGTAGACTAGCACTTTATCCCAGATCTTTTACTTGGGGAAAAGGAAATGGGTAATTTGCATGAATATGAGCATTGGTATTATACCTCTTTCCATTTGAGTCTTTGTGTGATTTTCACTTTTTGATGGATTCAGAAGCAATGATATAGGTTCAATGACAGGAAAAAATTTATTTAAAATAATTTTATATTGCAAAATAAATAATTAGAATTGGTGACTTTGGGTCACCTATTAGGTAAAGATTTTGGTGGGAGGGAGAAGGGTTCAGGATGGGGAACACGTGTATACCTGTGGCAGATTCATGTTGATATATGGCAAAACCAATACAATATTATAAAGTTAAAAAATAAAATTAAATTAAAAAAAAAGATTTTGGTGGGCAAAATTTGGTTCTAATATAGCATATAAGTGAAGGTGGACACTGTCATATCCAGAATTTATAAACCAGAAGTCCTGCTTTGGAGAAATGACTGAGCCCATGAATATTTCAAGCATGTGCTATCTCTGAGGCAGCACAAATCTATCACCACTGCAATCCAAACAGAGGTGAAGACCATGGGGCATCATTACTAAAACCAAAGACAAATTAGATTGAGCATTTGTGAAAGTCATGTGTGCTTTGGCAACACATAACACATAAAAAGATTAGCAGACTCTAGCTGCTGATGTTTCTCCAACAGAAAAAAAATTAGAAGAACTGATTCATTTGATTTGAAAAAGCAAAGGCTTCTTAGGTAAGCAGGGAGGCAATGGGAATAACCTTTGAGGACAGATTGGGTTAAACACTGGAAGTATAAATGATATGTGGTAAAGAAGCCTAATTTATTCAGAGCCACAATGTTCCTTCTTCACAACATATTCCCAACATCTTCCCATTGCTTTTAAGTATTTAAAGGAAAATCCTATCCTGCTTGGAGTTTACTAAACTATTTTTTTAAAGTTTAACATACAATATGCCCATTTTAAATGTGTAATCAATGGTTATTAATATATTTATAGAATGTGTAACAATCGCCATAGTCAATTTTAGAATCAACTTCAGAGTCATACTAATTAAATTGTAGGAAAATGCAGAAGCATGACTGATATATAGTTTTATTCCCTTATCCCTATTTTTGTGCTACTGAATTACATGTTACATGTATAAAATTAAAGATATTGTTAAAATTGTTCTTACAATTATTTCTTTATGAACCTATATAGTTTTTAAAGAATCTGAGAGACAAAATTAGAACAAGTTTAGTATGTATATGTAGTGTTTGTTCTATTAGCTACCATCTAGTGTTATTCACAGAATTTTCAGCTATCTTTTCAAATATTTTTACTGCACTCTCTCTCTTCTAGTATTTCCCATTACCTTAAATTCACTGTTTCTTTCTCCAGACTCTTCCCTTAGGCAGTATTCAATCTCTTCCCTTAGGCAGTATTTTCATTTCATTTATTGTATATTTCTACCACATTTGGTTCTTCTACATTTTTATTTTTAGATGATAATATCTAGTTGATGAAATATTTTCATCATATCTTTGTTTTCTTAAAACAAAATTTCCTTTTTCTATTTATAATAACTATTAGGTCATCACTGTCTGCTAAATCCAACATCCAAGACTCTCACAAGCATATTTTGTTTCCTGCTTTTTCCTGTGCATGGGTCACAATTTATTATTTCCTTGCATGTCTTAATTTTTTTTTTTTTTTGCTAATAACTGGACATTTTCGGGGCTTCCAGGGTGCCACTAGTGGTAAAGAACCTGCCTGCCAATGCAGGAAACATGAGAGATGTGGGTTCGATCCCTGGGTCGGGAAGATCCCCTGGAGAAAGGCATGGCAACCCACTCTAGTATTCTTGCCTGGAGAATTCCATGGACAGAGGAACCTGGCGGGCTACAGTCCATGCAGTCGCAAAGAGCTGGACATGACTGAAGCGACTTAGCATGGACATTTTAGATAATATATCATAGTATTTCTGGATTCTAATTTGTTTCCCTTTTTAAGGCTTGTTGTTTAGTGTGTTCGCTTGCTTGTTTGCTTGTTTATTTACAGTGATTTCTCAGAAGTGTCTTACTAATGTCTCTTTTTTCCTGAGGTGTGAAGCCTCACCTATTGGTCCTCAGAGGGCACATCCTCAGGCATGCACACAGTAGCCTGTTGGTGTTTGTAGTTACAGGGTTCTGTTCGAATGTCTGTTTTCCTTTTATCTCTATTTAGATGTCTTCTTTCAATATCACAGAAAACACCATAAAGAAATGTGTGTAATGCTGTTGCTGCTGCTGCTACTGCTGCTAAGTCGCTTCAGTTGTGTCCCACTCTGTGCGACCCCATAGATGGCAGCCCACCAGGCTCTCCCGTCTCTGGGATACTCCAGGCAAGAATACTGGAGTGGGTTGCCACTTCCTTCTCCAATGCATGAAAGTGAAAAGTGAAAGTGAAGTCGCTCAGTCGTATCCGACTCTTAGCGATCCCATGGACTGCAGCCTACCAGGCTCCTCTGTCCATGGGATTTGCCAGGCAAGAGTACTGGAGTGGGGTGCCATCCCTTCTCCCATAATGCTGTTACTACAGGTCTAATAAAGAGGGAATCGATAACCACTGAGATGTTATATTCTTATCACATTCCTTAGCTAGCCTTTCTGCACTTGCAAATTCAAGAGAAATGTCTACCTAAGCTGAAAACAGAAAGTGAATAGAATATAATTGGTCATATTTTTCACCAAGCATATGCTAAGTTTATTAAAGGACTGGTTTTTATGGATTACATCCTAAGTGAATGAGTTCTACCATTAATAATACGTAGATAGTTTTACATTGATATTTAATATCGAATTTAAGGAAAAAATTCTTGAAAATTTAAGCCCATGTAATATTAAAACATAGATACTGATGCTATTCATGACTCTTGTTTAAATATCTCTAGAGAAGATAAGTAAACCTGAAATCTTAGATTTGTAAAATTCCTATTCTTACCAGGGAGATTCCTTGATTGTGTCTTGAATTGTCCCTTTATTACACCTCTTCCAGTTTTACCTGTCAAGCCTTGTACATTAGTCCCTGTAGAAAAGAACAAATTTCAAAACAGTTTACAAGGTAACTATTTACATAGAAATATGTGTGTGCGTTTGCATGTGTGTGTTTGTGCACGTGTGTGTGTATGATTAACCTAATTAGTATTTGCTGTTATGAAAGATGAGTTATATTGAAATGTCTGGTTTGGAGAATCACAAAACCTTAAATTAGAACAGATGAAGCAATTATTAGTATGTAAGTTACATTATATTGAAGTTTAGATATATTTAGGATATGACCAAAATCAAACATTCAGGGAATGACAAATGGATGTACCACTTTGTGCCTAACCAGTGCCTTTTCTATAATCCTTTTACCAGTATCTTTTCTTTAACCATGTTTAATTCCTTAACCAGTGATTTTTCTATACAATGCTCTCTTTTACACAAGCTGAAATAATTCCAGAGAATTTATGATAGTAATATAATTTCCAAGTTCATATCAAAAGTACAGTTACTCTGTAAGGATGTTCCCAATGAGGCACAACTTCACATTTTTTTCCCCATCAAGACAAGATATAAACAAGAGTCTTCTTAGTCACAGAAACTTACCATGAGTCAGAAATTCTTTGACTTATCTAGGAAAATTTTAATTCCCTATTAGGCGGCTGCTGCTGCTGCTGCTGCTGCTAAGTCGCTTCAGTCATGTCCAACTGTGCGACCCCATAGATGGCAGCCCAACAGGCTTCCACGTCCCTGGGATTCTCCAGGCAACAACACTGGAGTGGGTTGCCATTTCCTTCTCCAATGCGTGAAAGTGAAAAGTGAAAGTGAAGCCGCTCAGTCATGTCCGACTCCTGGTGACCCCATGGACTGCAGCCTACCAGGCTCCTCCATCCATGGGATTTTCCAGGCAAGAGTACTGGAGTGGGGTGCCATTGCCTTCTCCCTCTCTTAGGCTACATAACTGTAAATCATGTGGGTATCACTGACTTAAAGAAAAAGTGCCTCTGGGATTCCTTGGGCATATACATTTCATGTCTTGCCAGGAGGAAATGGCAATATTTGTACCAGAACCAGGACTCTGACAGGATCCATTTCCATTTGAATTTTTATGTGGTCTAAAGTTTTTGCTATAATTGACAGCAATTAACTAAGATTGGATGACATAAAAAATACATGAAAGTTAGTTTAAAGATATTCACACTGAGAAAGGGATAATAAGGATTGGGAACCTAAAGGGCATGCATGCAGTTGCATTTTGATGCTAGTGGTTTTAACAGGGCTCTATTTGAATGCCTGTTTCCCTGGATCAAAAGGTTAGTGCATGAAAGTTGGTTCCAGTTGAGCATGTAAATGTAGTTGGAAACCTGTCATGATCCTGACACTGTCCAGTAGAAGACCACTTTGAAAAAAGGGCTGAGCCCATGCATAAATGCAAAAGGTGGCACTATGATTTTGGCAGCCCAAGTGTACTACAGAGAAGATACCTCCTGGAACATCAATAACCAAATGAACAAAAATGAATCAGATTGGCCATGTAAGTCTTCAATAAATAACACTTAGTGGGAGTAATAAAATTTATAGCCACACAAAATTAGGGATTATTGTATATATTTTAGCCACTTTCATCTTCCTCCAATTAATTAATAAGGAGAATGGAATCATTTGACTCAAGAAAGCAGAGGATCCTCAGATAAGCTGGGAGCCAATGAGAACAGCATTTAATCTCATTGTTGTTCAGTCATTAAGTCATGTCTGACTCTTTGTGACCCCATGGACTGCACCATGTCAGGCCTCCCTATCCCTCACTGTCTCCCAGAGTTTGCCCAAGTTCATGTCCATTGAATCGGTGATGCTATCCAACCATCTCATCCTCTGCTGCCCTCTTATTTTGCCTTCACTCTTTCCCAGCATCAGGATCTTTTTCAATGAGTTGGCTCTTCACATCAGGTGGCCAGAGAATTGGAACTTCTGCATCAGTCCTTCCAGTGAGTATTCAGGGTTGATTTCCTTCAGGATTTGATATGGTATATTAACACATATATATGGAATCTAGAAAAATGGTACTGATGAACCTATTTCCAGGGCAGGCATAGAGATGCAGACATAGAGAACAGACTTGTGGACATAGTGGGGGAAGGAGAGGGTGGGGAAAATTGACAGAGCAGCACTGAAATATACAACACTACTTTGTGCAAAATAGATAGCTAGGGGATAACTGCTATCTAAAAAGGGACTCAGATTGGTACTCTATGACAACCTAGAGGGGTGGGATGGGGATGAAGGGGAGGGAGGCTCAACATGGAGGGAATATATGTATACTTATGGCTGATTCACAGTGCTATACAGGAGAAACCAACAAAACATTGCAAAGCAATTATCCTCCAATTTAAAAAAAGAATAGCATTTGAGGGAAAATTGAGTTTAAGCGCTAGAAATTAAAAGGTTTGCACTAGAAAAGTCTTTGAAATATCCCAAAGAAAAAGAAATTTAACAAGGCAAAATGGTTGCCTGAGGAGGTTGTCTTACAAATAGCTGAGAAAAGAAGAGAAGCAAAAGCAAAGGAGAAAGGGAGAGATATACCCAACTGAATGCAGAGTTCCAAAGACAGCAAGGAGAGATAAGAAAGTCTTAAGTGAACAATGCCAAGAAACAGAGGAAAACAACAGAATGGGAAAGACTAGAGATCTCTTCAAGAAAATTAGAGATGCCCAGGGAACATTTCATTCAAAGATGGGCACAATAAAGGACAGAAATGGTAAGGACCTAAGAAATAGAAGAGATTAAGAAGATGGTAACAATAACCCTGTGTACGAGACAGCAAAAGAGACACTGATGTATAGAACAGTCTTATGGACTCTGTGGGAGAGGGAGAGGGTGGGAAGATTTGGGAGAATGGCATTGAAACATGTAAAATATCATGTATGAAACGAGTTGCCAGTCCAGGTTCGATGCACGATACTGGATGCTTGGGGCTGGTGCACTGGGATGACCCAGAGGGATGGAATGGGGAGGGAGGAGGGAGGAGGGTTCAGGATGGGGAACACATGTATACCTGTGGCGGATTCATTTTGATATTTGGCAAAACTAATACAATTATGTAAAGTTTAAAAATAAAATAAAATTAAAAAAAAAAAAGAAGAGGTGGCAAGAATACACAGATACTCTACAAAAAAAGGTCTGAATGACCCAGATAACCATGATGGTGTGGTCACTCAGCTAGAGCCAGACAACCCAAAGTGTGAAGTCAAGTGGGCCTTACTTCACTACAAAGAAAGCTACATGAAGTGATGGCATTTCAAATAAATTACTATATGAAAGCTATATGAAGTGATGGCATTTTGGCTGAGCTATTAAAAATCTTAAAATGATGTCATTAAAGTGCTGCACTCAATATGCCAGCAAGTTTGGAAAACTCAGCAGTGGCCACAAGACTTGAAAAGGTCAGTTTTCATTCCAATTCCAAGGAAAGGCAATGCCAAAGAATGTTCAAACTACCTTACAACTGCACTCGTTTTACATGCTGGAGAGATAATGCTCAAAATCCTTCAAGTTAGGCTTCAACAGTATGTGAACCAAGAACTTTCAGATGTACAAGCTGGATTTTAAAAAGGCAGAGGAATCAGAGATCAAATTGCCATCCTAGATCATAGAAAAGGCAAGACAATTCCAGAAAACCATTTATTTCTGTTTCCTTGACTATGCTAAAGCCTTTGACTATATGGATCAGAACAAATTGTGGAAAATTCTTAAAGAGGTGGGAGTACCAGACCATCTTACCTGCCTCCTGAGAAACCTGTATGCAGGTCAAGAAGCAACAGTTAGAACTGGACATGAAACAACAGACTGGTTCAAAGTTGGGAAAGGGGTGTGTAAAGGCTGTATGTTGTCACCCCATTTATTTAACTTATACGCAGAGTACATCATTCAAAATGTCAGGCTGGAAGAATCACCAGCTGGAATCAAGACTGCTGGGAGAAATATCAACAACCTCAGATATGCACATAACACCACCCTTATGGCAGAAAGTGAAGAAGAACTAAAGAGCCTCTTGATGAAAGTGAAAGAGGAGGGTGAAAAAGCTGGCTTAAAACTCAACATTCAAAAACTAAGATCATGACATCTGGTCCTATCATTTCATGGCAAATAGATGGGGAAAAGATGGAAACAATGACAGATTTTATTTTCTTGGGCTTCAAAATCACTGCAGATAGTGAATGCAGCCATGAAATTAAAAGACACTTGCTCCTTGCAAGAAAAGCTATGACAAACTTTGACAGTGTATTAAAAAGCAGAAGTATCATTTTGCTGTCAAAGGTCTGTAGAGTCAAAGCTGTGGTTTTTCCAGTAGTCATGTATGGATGTGAGAGTTGGACCATAAAGAAGGCTGAGCACTGAAGAATTGATGCTTTCAAACTGTGGTGCTAGAGAAGACTCTTGAGAGTCCCTTGGACAGCAAGGAGATCAAACCAGTCAATCCTAAAGGAAATCTGTCCTGAATATTCATTGGAAGGACTGATGCTGAACTGAAGCTCCAATACTTTGGCCACTTGATGCTAAGAGCAGACTCACTGGAAAAGACCCTGATGCTGGGAAAGACTGAAGGCAGGAGGAGAAGGGGGCAACGGAAGATGAGATGGTTTGATTCCATCACTGACTCAGTGTGCAAACTCAGTGAGTTTGAGTAAACTCCAGGAGATGGTGAAGTTCAGGGAAGCCTGGCATGCTACAGCTCATGTGGTTGCAAAGACTTGGACATGACTTAGTGACTGAACAACAACAGCATATATAACTTTTCCATATTTTTTATACTGTTCTATACAACTGTCTTTTAAGTCAATTAATAGAAGAACAGGAAATACTCTTTCATATTGTCTTTTGAAGCACGGAATTCTTTTTTTAAACTTTAACCCAGTTCCTTCTGTTTTTTTGACATGAACTTATTCATGTGGTACCCATAAAGTACATTGGAAACATGTATTTTGTTTCACAAAGAAGGAGAAAAAAATGAAAAAATATGGTTGCTTATGGAAAGCTGCACAGGAGGAGAAAGACAATGGAACAAAAGAGGATGCCACCCAAGAGTCTTGCTCTTCAGACTGCAGTATTTACATAGTAATGTAAATACAGTTTATACCTTGGCCATCAGGGCCACTCTAATTACTTGAGTGTTTAGAACTTCAGAGCACTATTTTTGTTTCAAGTTTGTTTTCTGTTTCCCAAGTGAGACAAGTTACTGTTTCTTTTTTTTGTTGTTATTTTTAAAAACTTTATTTCAGTAAAATATATGCTTTCACTATTAAGATTTACACATAGTTAATGTTCTATTGACAGTATTGTTTCTTATTATTAAAGTAACATATGGTTAACTTTTAAAAATTCCACCTATGAGTGAAATCATATGGTATTTGTCTTTCTCTGTTTGGCTTACTTCACTGTATCACTGAATTTTTTATGGATCACTTTTGAATCAAATAATTTCTAAAATTAACAATATGCAGCTAATTCCCCACTGACAGTAATTGCTAGAATTCTAGTAATTATAGGAGGGAATTGATGACACTTTTTAATCCTGTAATAATAGTATACAGGTGCTGTAGTCACTAAAGATGCAAAGTTAAATAAACTGCAGAGAAACTATTAATAAAACAACAGGAAACAGACTCAAAATATTGTTCTTACCAAGATGGTTCTTGGGTTGTGTCTTGAATTCACTCTTCAAGAAACGTCTCCCAATAATATCTGGGAATAGCTCTGCATCAGATGCTACAGAAATAAACAGTTTCAAGATACATTTGTAAGCTAAACATTAACATGTGTATGTTTGTGTGTTTGTGTGTGTGGAATATGTGTGTATTCTTATTAGATATTTTTATTATAGGAGAAGAATTATAATGAAATGCCTGGACTGCACACGTAATACCTTTAGAATTGGAAGTCTTATAAACCTCATTATATTGAGGCTCAGAAATGTTTAGTGATTTCACCAAGGCCATATATCTAGTAACAACAAGCAAAATTGATCCATAGACTGATGCCTCATAGTTCCTCAACTGGGAACTTTTCCATAAAATATCAAGTCTTTCATAAATTTAAGTCACCCTAGATACTTCATTTTTCACTTTTACTTAATAAATATAATCTTCTTGTGTATATTAGAAAACATTCATATGGCAGAGATGTACCTGGTGAGATGGGATATAACACTTTTTCATTTTTACATTTGGCAGTACATTCAACTTCTTTCCTCTTAGTTTCTGACTTTCAAATTTCATTTAGAGCATTTAGTTATAAATTTACCATTAATAAATAAGAATGAAATAACTAACAATTTTGTTACTAAATAGCAGGACATTTTTAAATGAATGGATATAAAAGAAAGCACTTTTTGCTGTGTCTAAGTTAATTATTCAAAACTGACAAGGATCTCTATTAATAAGCAACACTGAAGCAAAAATTAATTGAAAGAACATAACCCAAAATACTCTGAAGTAAAACACAAAACAAATTTAACTGCTTGGTTCAAACAATTTCACTTTTACACCACCAGCTTTTCCCCACTTAAAAGTTGTTGGAGTAAATAAGTTTGATTTGATTCATTTTTAACATTACTTTTTTTGGAAATAAAAGTGAGAATGTAATAAAATAAAGGAATCAAAAGCAAATAAATTTCATTTCTTTGTTTTCTTTTATAGTGAAATTCCCTAGAAGGTTTGTCTCTGCTTGCTTTTAATATTTTTATTCCCTGCTGCTGCTGCTAAGTTGCTTCAGTCATGTCCGACTCTGTGCGACCCCATAGACGGCAGCCCACCAGGCTCCCCTGTCCCTGGGATTCTCCAGGCAAGAACACTGGAGTGGGTTGCCATTTCCTTCTCCAATGCATGAAAGTGAAAAGTGAAAGTGAAGTCGCTCAGTCGTGTCCAACTCTTAGCGACATCATGGACTGCAGCCCACCAGGCTCCTCTGTCAATGGGACTTGCCAGGCAAGAGTACTGGAGTGGGGTGCCATTGCCTTCTCCGTTGCAAGTCTAGTTTTCAGCATCAGTTCTGCAGAAAGTTCGTGACCATAGGATTTCCTGAACCAAAGAGAAATGTATCTAACTCTATTACTCCAAGACTAAAGCAGTGTCGGTGAATTGTAAACTCTGCTAGAGAACTCCACTTAGTAGAGATACGAATTTACATGCCAACTTAATTATGTAGAGGAAATTGGTAACCAATGAAATAACTGTTATATTCCTTATCTCATCAACTGGCTTTTTTTGCTTTTTCCATGTTAAGCTAGCAATGAAAATGAATAGAAGGGCAGTTGGAAACACTGAAACCAAGCATATTCTAAAGTCACTAGAGCATAGGATTATACAGGTTACTTTGGTGGTGGTTTAGTCACTAAGTCATGTCCAACTCTTGTGACCCCATGGACAGTAGCCTGCCAGGCTCTTCTGTCCATGGGATTCTCCAGGTAAGCATACTGGAGTGGGGTGCTATTTCCTTCTCCAGGGGATCTTCCCAACCCAGGAATCAAACCCAGGTCTCCTGCACTGCAGGCAGATTCTTTGCCAACTGAGCTATGAGGGAAGCCTATGTATTACTTTACAAATACTTAAAAACTAGTAACATTCAGCTAATTTTCCACTGATAGTAAATACTAGAGTTTAATTATTAGAGGGAATTCATAAGCATTTTTCCCTGTTAATAACAAAATATAGTTACTGTTGTCATTAATGGTTCATAGTTAATTAAATCCCAGAAAAGACATAAACCATAAGTATTACTTGAAAAACTGTTGTTCTTATCAATGTGATTCTTTGTGTCTTTGACCAATTACGTTTTCTCTTCTAACTGTATCTGTCATGCATTCTATATCAGTCTCTATAGATATAAAACAAATTTCAAAACACTTTCTAAGGTAACCACTAACACACATGTATGTCTATCATTGTATCTATGTGTAGTACTAAGTTAATTAGTATTTGTTATCACAGAAGAGAAATTATATGCCTGCATTGCATGGTCATAAAACATTAGAATTTGAAGGGCTCTTAGCAATCATATAAGCCTCATGAAACTTAGAGATGTTTTGAGATTTGACTGAGAACACATACCAAGAAAATACAAAATTGACCACAAGCTGAGGCCCCATAATTCCTTAACCAGTGCTTTTTCTACATGATGCCATGTCTCACACAAACCTTAATCATCTTGGGGAGTTCATGTTAATGATATAACTGCCAAGTTTACACTAAGAGGACACTCATCCTTTAAGAATATACCTATGAGTGGAACATGGCATTTTTCCCCTGCTCACTGGTCAAGTTACAAACCATGGTCACACAAAGTTACTACCAGGCAGAAATTCTTTGACTCTCTTAAGAGTGCTTTATGCCCTTTTTAAGGTTATGTAAGTCCAGAAGACATTAATGATGCAGAAGAATAACAAGATACTCTGTGGTCTAAGAAAAACTGCCTATCAGGTCGTCTTACAATGTATACCTTTCCGCTGGGGAGGGGGAAGTGGGTAAATCAGCAGCAGTACCAGCACCAGGACTGCATCCCACTCCCTTTGAGTTTTTGTGTGATTTGAAGATTTGGCAGGATTTAGTAACTACAAACTAGGTCAAAGGAGAGGAAACTGCATGAAAGTTATTAAACAAAAATTCATATTGAAAAAGTGGTAAGTACAGGACTGGTGGCTTGGGTCAAATAATGTGTCCAATGTTTTGTGAATGGAAGGTGGTTCCAAAGAACACATACCAAAAGTTGGAAACCTATCCTGAACCTGAAACCATAAGGGGGATCTTACTATTAATACTTTGTTGTAATGGCTGAGAGCAGGAGAAAGTGTTAAAGGTCCTACAGAGGAGATATAACTGAGGCTCTCTGGTTTTTCTCCACCTGGTATAGGTTAAGAATGACAAGTACAGTTGATGCCTATGTAAGCAAGGAAGCATTAAGAAGAGCATCTAATAGCAGAATTAAGGATGAGGGAAAAAACGGTATGTGCTAGAGGAATCTGTAACCTAGTAAGAATCACAATTTTCCTCCTTCACAATACTTTCTCACTGCTTAATTTATTTTTTACACCTACTTTTCCTGAAGTTCCTAGTACCTGATTCACACTTTGTTTCTTTGCCTGTCTCAAATTTTGGGGGATAAATACTGGGCATTCTAGATAATATAAGAAATCTAGATACTGAGTTCCCCTCCTCTTTGGAGGCTTGTTGTTGCTGTTTTCCTCATTATTTGTTTAGTGACTTGGCTGGAATATGTAAAAGTGTCAAAGTGTTAGTCACTCAGGCATGTCTGACTCTTTGTCACCCCAAGGACTTTAGCCCACCAGGCTCCTGTGTCCATAGGATTTCCTAGACAAGAATACTTGTGGGTAGCCATTCCCTTCTCCAGGGGATCTTTCCAACCCAGGGATCAAACCTGGGTTTTCTGCATTGCAGGCAGATTCTTTACCATCTGAGCTACCAGGGAAGCATATATTCTGTTGTTGAGAAGTCTCCTTCTCTACAGCATGAAGCTTCTAATGTTGTTCCTCCAGGAGCACAGACTTGGGCAAAGAGTTACCTTTGATGACAGCTGCTTTTCCTTGTGAGTATCTCTTTCCTTTACTTTTCTGTCAAGCTCTCTGCCTCCTTTAATACCACACCAAAGATCAAAGAGCAGTGTGACAAATACCATTACACCAAGACAAGGGGTGGCAGTGTAAACTATGAGCTACACAACAAGACTAAAGATCTCTATTTCACCAGAGTTACTGAAACTGTGCCAGTATTTTAATTAATTAGAGGGAATTAGTAAGCAATGAAATCTCCATTTTAATTCCATTGATAAAACTAGCTTTTCTGCTTATGCAAATACAAAGCAGCTATCTTTCTAGCGTGAAAAAGAAAGTGAATAGTAATAACATTTCAAATGCTTCTGTCAAGCATATTCCAAACTTACCATAGCATTGAATTTCTAAGGATAAGTTTTAAGTGAACGAGTTCTAAAACTTATACTATGTAGCTAATTTTCTACTGTTAGTAACTGCTGGAATTCCACTAATAATAGGAGGGAAGGCAATGGCAACCCACTCCAGTACTCTTGCCTGGAAAATCCCATGGACAGAGGAGCCTGGTGGGCTGCAGTCCATGGGGTTGCTAAGAGTTGGACACGACTCAGCGACTTCACTTTCACTTTTCACTTTCATGCACTGGAGAAGGAAATGGCAACCAACTCCAGTGTTCTTGCCTGGGGAATCCTAGGGATGGCGGAACCTGGTGGGCTGCTGTCTATGGGGTCACACAGAGTCGTTCATGACTGAAGCGACTTAGCAGCAGCAGATGAAAACATTTCAGCCTGTAATAATAGCATATAGGCACTATACTCATTTAGATACAAATTTAAATTCCAGAGAAGATAAATAAAGCAGAAATAGACTTGAAATACTCTTGTTCTTACCAAGATGACTCTTGATTTTGCCCTTTAGAATATTTCTTCCAGTAGCTTCTGCATAGCGCTCTGTATGAGTCTCTATAAACAGTTTCAAAACATTTTTGTAAGGTATATATTAAAATGTGTTTCTCTGTGTAGTACTCCTTTAATTATGTTTTAATACTATAGAACAGACTTAAAATGAAACGTTTGGATTGTAGTATCACAGGACCTTAGAATTGGAAGGGCTGTAAGCAATCACATAAGCCTCATTATATTGAGAGTTTCTGCCTGCAATGCAGGAGATCCAGGTTTGATCCCTGGGTTGAGAAGATACCCTGGAGAAGGGAATGGCAACCCATTCCAGTATTCTTGCCTGGAGAATTCCATGGATGGAGAAGCCTACTGGGCTACAGTCCATGGGGTTGCAAACAATCAGACACAACCAAGTGACTAACACACACAGAAATAATGATTTGACCAAGGCCACATATCTAGGTAACAACAAAGCTGATCCATAAACTGATACTTCATAGTTCTTTAACCAGAGCTTTTTCCATAAAATACAAACTTTTTGCCAACAAAAGTCATCCTAGAGAGTTTATCTTAATAAATAGTGTGCACATTAAGAACACATTCACATGGTAAGGATATACCTGGTGATGTAGAAGATAACATTTTTCCCCAGGGTCAAGTTGCAAATGATAGGCATCTTAGTCACAGGAAGTTACTGTGAGGCAGAAATTCTTTGACTTGTCCAGGAATATTTTAATTCTTTTTTAAAAGGTTATATAGCTAAGTCAAGTAAGCATCAGTGATGGGAAAGAAAAACAAGTAATTTGTAGACAGAGATAAAATACTCTCCCAGGTTCTCTTAGCACATGGACCTTCTCCCCTGAGGAGGAGGAAATGGGTCATTGCAGGAATGCGAGCATTGGTACTGCATCCCTTTCCATTTGAGTCTTTTCATGGTTTTTACTTTTTGCTGGATTCAGAAATGACGATCTATGTTCAGTATCAGGAAAAAAAATTATTTAAAATAATTTTATATTGCAAGAGGAATAATCAGAATTGGTGACTCTGGGTCACCTGTTAGGTAAAGTCTTGGGTGGGCAAAATTTGGTTCTAATATAGCATGTAAGTGAAGCTTGAACTTGTTACATCCAGAACTTCCACATTATAAGTCTTGCTTTGGAGAGCTGGCTGAGCCCATGAATATTTAAGTGTGCACTATTACTGAGGCAGCACAAATTTATCACCACTGCAATCTAAACAGAGGTGAAGACCTGGGACATCATTACTAAAACTGAAGACATGCTGGATTGGGCAGAATAAATTTTAGTAATTAAGTCACAGCATTTGTGAAAGTAATGTGTACTATAGCAACATAGAACTGGAGAACATTAGCAGACATACTTTAGCTCTCTTCTCTGGTCTTTCTCCAAAGATAAAATTAGAAGAACTGATTCACTTGATTTGAGAAAGCAAAGGATTCTTAGGAAAGCAGGGAGGCAATAAATGATATAGAGTAGAGAAACCTAATCTATTAAGAGCCACAATTTTCTTCCTTCACAATATTCTCCCACTGCTTTTAAGTTTTGTTTTTTTTTTAAATCCTACTCTGCTTGCAGTTTGTTGAACTATTTTTCTTTAATGTAACATGATCCATTTTAAATGTTAATTCTATGCTTATTCGTATATTCATAGAGCTATGTAACAATCACAGTCAATTTTATAGTCTACTTTAGATTTATACTAAACAGATGAAATTCCAGGAAGATTTAGAATTTTTTTTCATATTCTACATATATAGTTCTCTTTATAACATAATTCTTACTATCTTTTCCCAATTTTATATATGAAGCATGTAAAAATAAATTCATTTATTTAAAATTGCTTTTAAATTACTTACATAATTGTGTGCTCTACCAAGAGAAGACAAAGCATGGATGTATAGCGTTTATTATTTTAACTATAATATTTTTTTGGTGATTATTTAAAATGCCATTTTCTGCTCTTTAATCCCTCTGCTGTCCATGCTATATTTCCATACTTTAAATTTGCTCATTCTTTCTTCTGATAGTGTAAAAATACTGAACATCTCTATTGATTTTTTAAAATTTCAGTTATACTTTCAACTCCGATTTCTATGTGTTCCTTTTCAAAATGATATATTTCTCTTTGTATATATTCCCTATTTGATAAAGAACTGTCATGAGATCTTCCTTCTCTTCTTAATAATGTTTACATTTAGTTCTTTGAAAATATATATATAATAACTTCTTTTTAGTTTTGTTCTTTAAGTGCAATAGCTTGGATCCTCACAAGCAGTTTTTATTGTATTCATTTTTCCTTGTTACATGTCACATTTTACTGTTTTTTTTTTTTTTTTTTGCATGACCCATAATTTTATGCTGAAAACTGAGTATTTTGGATATGCAATATAGCACCTCTGAATACTGACTTCCTTTTTCAAGGCATGTTATTATTATTTTCTTGCTTATATTCTTAGCTATCTGGCTGAAACATTTTACTGAAGTATTCCTTTGCAGTTTGAAGGCACAACTACTGCTCCTCAAGGGAAAAATTCTTGGATATAGTGGTTTTAGCAGTGGTGTCTTTTTTACATCTCTGTTATATGGTCTATCTCTTTTGATGTTATCAGTCAGTTCATTCAGCCTCTCAGTTGTGTCCAACTATTTGTGATCCCATGGACTGCAGCACGCTAGGTCTCCCTGTCCATCACCAACTACTGGAGCTTGCTCAAACTCATGTCCATTGAGTTGGTGATGCCATCCAACCATCTCATCCTCTGTTGTGCCCTTCTCCTCCTGCCTTCAATCTTTCCCAGCATCAGGGTCTTTTCCAATGAGTCAGTTCTTCGCATCAGGTGGCCAAAGTATTGGAGTTTCAGCTTCAATATCAGTTCTTCCCCCAAAATTAAAGGGCAGTGTGTCTATCACTTTTACAAGAGTAAAGGCTGTAGCATAATCTCTGAACCACATAACACAACTAATGACTCTATCACAGATGAGAAGGCTAATATGCCTGATAGTTCCATCAAATAGAGAGAAATGGCAACCAATGAATTAACTCTGTGTTAAATTCACCTTGTTATTATCACATTCATCAGGAAGACTTTCTCCTTTTCTAAACTAGAAAGAGAGATTAGAATAGAATTAAATACACTTGAAGTGAAGTGGCTCAGTTGTGTCTGAGTCTTTGCAATCCCATGGACTATAGCCTACCAGGCTCCACCATCCATGGAATCTTAAGGGCAGGAATACTGGAGTGGGTTGCCATTTTCTTCTCCAGGGGATCTTCCCAACCCAGGGATTGAACCCAGGTCTCCTGCATTGCAGGCAGATGCTTTACTGTTTGAGCTACCAGGGAAGCCAGGATGTATCAAGTATATTCCAAGTTCATTATAGCATTTCAGTTTATGGTTTAATTTTTAAATGGATCCTTTCTAAAAATCATATCTAGCTAACTTTCAGATTTCTAGTAAATACCATAGTACAACTAATTATGAGGATATTCATGAAGATTTTACCTATATAATAACAACATGCAAGTACTCTTTTCATTAAAAATTCATACTCAAACTCCAAAAAAGGTAAAGAAACCATATAGATCAGACTTGGAAAGATTAGACTTACCAAGGGGAGCCTTTGCTAGGGTCTTATTTCCCACTATCCGTATATGTCTTCCAAGAGTATCTTTCAAGTGTTCTAGATCAATTTCTATGGAAATAAACATAACAAAACACTTTGTAAAGTAACCCTAACATATGAGTGTTTCTCTTTGTCTGTATGTGTGTTCATGTGTGGTACTATCTTAATTAGCCTAGTTATTAGTAAATATGCATTATAATGGAATATCTTGGTTGCAGTATCATTAAACCTTAGAATTAGAATGGCTGTTAGCAATCATTAAGTCTCCATATATTGAGACTTAGAGACATTAACAGTTTGACCAAGACTGTGTATCCAGATAATGAAAAACCTGATGCACAACCTTATGCCTTTAACCAGTGCTTTTTCCATACAGTGCTCTCTCTTAAACTAAATTAAAATATCCTGGAGAGGTTATGATAATAATCAACTGTTCAGTTTAAATTAAAATCAAAATCATACTACAGGGATATATACCAGTGATGTGGAACACAACATTTTTTTCCTCAGGCTATGTTGCAAATTAGGGTCTCCATGGAAATTTACCATGGGGCAGAAATTCTTGGACTTTCCAGAAATATTTTAATGCCCCTTTTATGTTACTTAAGTGTAAACAAAGTGGCATCAGTGATGTAAAAGAATATCAGAATATGTTGTAGACTGAAAAAACGTGCTCTCCTAGGTCCCTTTAGCATGTAGACCTGGTAGTCTGGAGGAAGAAATGGTTAAACTTGTAGAAGAACCTGGATTGAGACTGGGTCTCTTTTCATTTGAGTTTTATGCCATTTGAAATTTTTGCTTGATTTAAACTGCTGCTGCTGCTAAGTCGCTTCAGTTGTGTCCGACTCTGTGCGACCCCATAGACAGTAGCCCACCAGGCTCCCCCGTCCCTGGGATTCTCCAGGCAAGAACACTGGAGTGGGTTGCCATTTCCTTCTCCAATGCATGAAAGTGAAAAGTGAAAGGGAAGTCGCTCAGTCGTGTGTCCGACTCTTCGCGACCCCATGGACTGCAGCCTACCAGGCTCCTCTGTCCATGGGATTTTCTAGGCAAGAGTACCGAGTGGGGTGCCATCGCCTTCTCCGGTAGTTTAACTTAGAAGTGCCTAAATATTACATGCTGCTGCTACTGCTGCTAAATCGCTTCAGTCGTGTCCGACTGTGCAGCCCCATAGACGGCAGCCCACCAGGCTCCCCCGTCCCTGGGATTCTCCAGGCAAGAACACTGGAGTGGGTTGCCATTTCCTTCTCCAATGCATGAAAGTGAAAAGTGAAAGTGAAGTCGCTCAGTCATGTCCAATTTAAACTGCAACTAGGTCCAATTATGAGAAAAATATGTTAACATTATTAAAGGACAGTTTATATTGAAAGGAATAATTAGGAATGATCAACTACTGGATTTAAAATACTGTAGCTAATTAGTTTCTAGCAGAGTGTGTACCTGAAGTTAGAAACCTGTTATAACTAACATGCCCAGATGGAAGTCTCTCTTTGGAGAAATGTATGAGCCAGTAAGTATTAAAAAGGTTGTGCTATTTGTGTAGAGGTGGTTACCTGCTGCAGCACCATTGCCAAAATGACAAAACAGTGTGTCTGGTTAGGCAGAACAATTAACATTTTGTGAAAGTAATAAGATGCATAGCAAAATGAAACTGGGGAGTATTAGCAGATACATTTCAGTTTCTCTGGTTCTGTCTCCAAATGGTATACGTAACAAGGACTTGCTCATTTGTATTAAGGAAGCAAAGATTCCTTAGATAAGTAAGAGGCAATGAGGGTAGCATTAGAGGGAAGGTTAGGTTAAGTACTATCAATTAAAAGACATATGCTAGAGAAATGTGTAACCTAGAAAAGTCAGAGTTTTCTTTTATCATATCCTCCTACTTTTCAAATCCTTTTTTAATTCTATTCTTTTTGATATTCATTGAGTTAGTTTTAAAAAATATATAACATATTATACAATTTGCCCATTTAAAGTGTTCATTTCAATGTTTTAAAAAATATATTCAGAGTTATATGACCATCACCACAATTAATTTTAGAAGAGACTAGACAGTGTTCTTACCAAAAAATGATAATTATATGACATGATGGAAGTGTTAGCTAACACTGGGGTGGTCATCATATTGCAATGTACAAATGTATCAACATACCATAAATGTTAAACACACAATGTTATAGATCAATTTTTTCACAATAAAAAAAGAATCTACATTAGAATTATGCTAAGTAAATTCTAGTAATTACAGTGAGGTATAGAAATGCTACCCTTATATAGCATTATTCCCTCCACTATATTTTTGCACCATCGTTATATATAAATATAATAACCTATAACCTATATAGTCATTGCTTTGTTAAAATTATGATTATTATTTATGTATAGGTTTTAATATTATCTTTTATAATTACAGAATTACTTTAACCCAGTCTCTTTTTTATGGGGTTCAGATTACTGTCTGAGATCACTTGCTTTCAGCCTGAAGAACTTTCTTTTGTACTTTTGATAAAGTGAATCTGCTAGCAATGAATTTTCACAGTTTTTTATGTTTTAAAATCTCTTTACTTCACTTTTATTTTTTGAGAGGTAATTTGGCTGGATATAAAATTTGGGGTTGATCATATATATATATATATATATTTTTTTTTTTTGCATTTTGGTCATCCTATTGCATTTTGTTCTCCATAGTTTCTGATGAAAAGTCAGCCATCAATCTTATTGGAGTTCCCAATAGAGTAGAAATGCCAGTTTTCCAGAGTGTGTATACTAATTTATACTGCTACCAGCAGTTTCTGCAAGTTCTACAATATTATCATGTTGTAGAACAAGTTGCTCTACAATATTATCATGACTTGATTCTGTCATTCTTTGACTTAAACTCAATGATCTATGTCATAAAATCCTCATGAATTTAACTCCAATTTTCTAGATAACTAATAAGACTGTACCATTTTCAAATGTTTATTAGTCATTTAGATACATTCTTAATTTCTGTTACAGTGCTTTTGATTTCTAGCATTTATTTTGATTATTTCTTAGAGATTTACTCTATGCATAATTACCTATATATTCTTTCATATAGTCTACATTTCTGCAAAGGCCTTTATTATATTAGTCATAGTTAATTTAAATTCCCAGTTTGATAATTCCAAAATTTCTGCTATATCTGCATCTGGTCTTGATGATTGCTTTGTGTCCAGCTTGCATGTTTTGCTCTTTTAGCATGCCATATACTATTTTAAAGCTAGACATGATGTATCAGGTAAAATAACTGAAGTATTTAGGTTTTTATTATGATGTTTTATGTTCATCTGGAGAGGAGATCAGCAGGTGTCACAGGCTAAAATTTATTTTCCTTTTCTGGTCTCCTCTGTGGTTTTTGGTTTTCCCTAAAGAATAGTTCTTTAACGGGCCCTGAGCACTGCAGTTTTTCCATTGGTAACCCTCTGTTATTATCCAGGGGCCTTAGTGAAGTAGTTGTAAGGTATGAGAGAGAGGGAAAGCATTCTATAAACCTATGATTAGTTCTCAGTCTTTTATTTACACTTTCCTCTGGGCTGTGACTTTCAAAATTGCTTTTCAGTATGTTTACTGAATTAGATAAAACAGAAAGGCTAAAGAGGACTGGACTTGAATATCTGCCTTCCTTGATGCTGAAAGTTCAAGAGGTTAGATTCTGGCATTTCTTTTTCTGGACATCTGTCAGATTCCAGTAAAGTAGTTTTCTTAAAGTTAGGGCTGTGTTAAGAAGAATGCAATTTTAGATGTTCACTTTTCTCCCCTTTCCTGAATGCATGAGTAGATTTTATTTCTGATATTTACCCAAGGTACCTGAAAGTGTATGGTATATCCATGGTTGCGTTGAGAACTTTTTTATTGCTCAACCTAGTTCATGTCCAGTTTCCAACAATTGCTAAATTACTCTTTAAGTTTTCCTACTAGTTTCTGGCTCCAGTGTTAGTGTGTTTCTAAAAATATGTAATTTCCAGTATCCATCTATCTCCTCAGTTTGAGAGGGGAAATTTGCTCTCTAACCTCAATTCTTTGATGGAACTGAGAAGGGTTGTTGACTTTAAGATTCTTTAGCTTTTTTTGGTTTGGAGTGACTTCCAAGTTTTTCACATGTTCAACTGGTAAGAAGCTTTGCAAATCTTTAAAAATAATTATTCCTAGATATTGTATTTGTTTTAGTACTAAAACAAATTTCATCATCCCTAAAAAATGTTCATTTTCAATTTTTTGTTCTTGGTATATAGAAACAGAATTGAATTTTCTACAGTTTTACTCTATATTCATTAATTTAAATAAATACAGCTGATATAAGTTTATCTATAAACTACAGATTCTTTTAGATTACATACCTCCACAGTTACATTGTCTGAAATTTATGAGATTTCTTTAAATCCTTACAACTTGCATTATTAATTTTTTGTAATATCTATGGTTGCCAGTACAAAAATGAGTAGAAATAGTGATAACAAACATGTATGTCTCATTCCTAATATTGAAGGAAATATTTTACTATTAAATTGCTGAAATTTATTTGTACTTTTAAAAAGATAAGGGTCAAAGGTATATTATGAGCAAAGTTTTATTGAAGTTTAATGACTTTTTTCTTTATTCAATAATGTGGCAATGTTTTCTTATAATGTTTTTTATTCCTGTAAAGTTGGTAGTACTATTCCCAGTTTCTAGTCTGATTTAATAGCTTGAGTCTTCTTTCTTTATTCTTCATCAGTCTAGTTAAAGTTTTGTTAATTTTGTTGATATAATGTGAGTCTCTTATGGGCAGCATATAGTTGGATAATTCTTTTTCCATTTTTTCAATCTCTGTCTTTTACTTAGAAAGCTTAATCATTTACATTTATGGTAATTAATGAAAAGGAAAGAACTTACTTCTGCCATGTTTATATTTGTTCTCTGTATTTCTTACATTTTTTTTTGTTCCTCATTTCCTCTAATACTGCCTTCTTTCGTGTTCAACTGATAGTTTAAGGGACTAGTTTTGTTTCCTTTCTCATTTCCTTTGTGCATATTCTATACATATTTTCCTTTTTGTTACCAAGGGAATTATGCATAACATCTTAAAGTTATAAAAATCTAATTTAAATTGATGCCAACTTAACTTCAATAACATCCAAAAGCTGTACTCCTATATGGCTCAATCCTTTTCGATACTGATGTTAGGAAGCATATCTTTATACACTGTGTGCCCAATAATACATATTTATCATTACTTTTATATATTTTTCCTAAAACTATTATACAAAATTAACAGTAGAGCTACAAACTAAAACTACAATAATACTGGCTTTTATATTTGAGATGTATTTATCTACACTGGAGATCTTCATTTCTTCATATAGCTTCAAGTTACTGTATAACATTGTTTCACATCACCCTCAAGGATTCCCCTTAGCATTTTCTATAGAGCAGGTCTAATGGTAATCTTGTTAACCCTAGAAGCTCTCCTATTCTTTGGGGTTGGTTTTGTGCTGGGCACTCCTTCATATTTCTACAAAATTTTCTGACCATTTTGAAGATGACTTTTTCTTAACTGGGGAATCCTCTTGTTACTGTAAATATTTTATTGTTTCCCAAAGTTCTGACAAGGTTAGTTCTAATGGTTTTCTGCCTTTCCCCTTCCTCACCCTTTTTCATTGTTTCTGTCAGGGATTAAAAGCTTGGGGCCTCCTAGTCTGTCATTTTGCTGACATCTGCCTTAAAATGGTTGTTCAGAAGCTGCCAATGTTACACTTAAAATTATCTTATTAGAAATTAGTTAAGTACTTAGTCACTTGGCCACATGAGCTTTAGCATAGGTTTTGTTTTTGGCTGAGCCACACAACTTGTGGGATCTCAGTTCTCTGACCAGGGACTGAACCTGGCCTGTGACAGTTAAAGTCCAGAATCCTAACCACTAGGTCACCAGGGATCTTCCTAGCATAGGTTTTTTAACTATTAGACATTTGCCGACTTTGTGATACAAAGGTCACAAAGTAGACATATTGCCTATCTAGTGATAGTTCTATTTTTTTCATTGTCTTGTTATCACAACAGATGATATAAGTAACAAAAACTGTGTTTTCTAAAGAACTGATCATATAGCATCTAGTTTATATCATGAAAATTCACAATGTACGGAAAAACCTTTTTTTTTTTCATGAGCAGGTAAACTCTTAAGCATTACTTAATTAATGTTTGGTGAAGTAATAAGCAGATGACAAATTCTTTTAAAGATACATATTAATTGATATATAGACTGTTTAATAAAAGAATAAAATTATTACAGCTTTCCCTCAGTATCCACAGGGGAGGGTTCTCAGAATCCCTTGTGGATACCAAATCCTGAAGATGCTCAAGTCTCTTGAATAAAATGGTGCAATATTTTCCTGTAACCTATGAACACTCTCCTATATATTTTAAATCATCTCTAGATTACTTATAATACCTAATACAATGAAAATGCTATATAAATAGTTGTAAATGCTATCTAAACCATTGCCAGTGCATAAACCATTGTTTTTTGGAACTTTCTGAAAATTTTTCTTCTGAATATTTCTGATCTGTGGTCAGCTGAATCTGTAGATGTGAAACCCATGGATACAGAGGGCTGACTATTTATTAAAGTGAGAAAGGTTACCTTATGTTTGAATTTCTTATTTTAATAACTGTACAATACAGTGGAAATGCTTTAACTCTTAGAATGTGTTCTCTATTGTACCTAAACATTATAAATCTCTACTTACCTATTACTTTGTTTAAATCTAATTGAAATATTAAGTCATCAATTGATGGATTCATTTCTGGAAGATTCTCTGCTATATCTGGATGTTCTGTGGTTATTTCCCTTTTAACTGTAAGAATAATAGATTGCCAGATTAGTACATGCATAACTAATATTTTGTGAGGGTAAAATTATACTACATAAAGTTAGAGAGATGTCACCTTACACTTCCTCTTCATGGCTCACACCCTTGTGGCAAAGAGGCTTGCATAACTCAGTGAAGCTATGAGCTAGGCTATGCAGGGCTACTCAAGACAAGACAGGTCACAGTGAAGAGTTCTGCTGACAAAATGTGTGGTCTACTGGAGGAGGGAATGGCAAACCACACTTGTATTCTTGCTGCAAGAAACCCATGAACAATATGAAAAGGCAAAAACATATGACACTAGAAGATGAGTCCCCCAGGTTGGAAGGTGTCCAATATGATACTAGGGAAGGACAGAAGGCAATTACTAATAGTTCCAGAAAGAATGAAGTGTCTGGGCCAAAGTGGAAATGATGCCCAGTTGTGGATATGTTTGGTGGTAAAAGTAAAGTCCAGTGCTGTAAAGGGCAATAATGCATAGCAATCTGGAATGTTAGGTCTGTGAATCAAAGTAAATTGGACCTGGTCAAGCAGGAGATGGCAGGAGTGAAGATCAACATCTTAGGAATCAAAGATGTTGTTTGATTTAGTGAGCTAAAATGGAAAGGAATGGGAGAATTTAACTCAGATGACCAATATATCTACTACTGTGGGCAAGAATCCCTTAGAAGAAAAAGAGTAGTTCTCATCGTTAACAAGAAAATCTTAAATGCAGTACTTGGGTGCAAAGTCAAAAATGACAGGATGATCTCAGTTCGTTTCCAAAGGAAGATATTCAACTTCACAGTAATCCAAGATTATATCCCAACCACCAATGCTGAAGAAGCTGAAGTTGACTGGTTCAAGACCTACAAGATCTTCTACAGCTAATACCAAAACAAGACGTCCTTTTCATCAGAGGGGATTGAAATGCAAAAGAAGGAAGTCAAGAGATACCTGGAATAAAGGGCAAGTTTGGCTTTGGAGTACAAAATGAAGCAGGGCAAAGGCTAACAGAGTTTTGCCAAGAGAACACACTGATTATACCAAACATTCCTTTTCAACAACACAAGAGATGACTCTAAATATGGACATCACTAAATGGTCAATACCCAAATCAGATTGATTATATTCTTTGCAGCCAAATATGGAGAAGCTCTATACAGTCGGCAAAAACAAGACCAGGAGCTGACTAAAGCTCAGATTATCAGCTCATTGCAAAATTCAGGCTTAAATTGAAGAAAGTAGGGAAAACCACTAGGCTCTTCAGGTATGACCTAAATCAAATCCCTTATGACTATACAGTGGAAGTGTCAAATAGATTCAAGGGATTAGATCTGATAGACAGAGAGACAGAACAACTATGGATAGAGAATTGTGACATGGTACAAGAAACAATCCTGTACAAATGACTAAAACCATCCCAAAGAAAAAGAAATGCAAGAAGGCAAAATGGTTGTCTTAAGAGGATATACAAATAGCTGAGGAAAGAAGAGAAGTGAAAGGCAAGGGAGAAAGGGAAAGATATACCCAACTGAATGAAGAATTACAGAGAATAGTAAGGAGGGATAAGAAGGTCTTTTTAACTGAACAACGCAGAGAAATAGAGGGAAAACAACAAAATGGGAAAGACTAGAGATCTCAAGAAAGCTAAACATATAAAGGGAACATTTCATGCAAGGATGGAAATCATAAAGGACTGAAACAGTAAGGATCTAACGAAAGTAAATAAAAGTGAAACTGTGGAAAATTCTTAGAGATGGAATTGTTAGAAATTCTTCTAACAAAAGTAGAAGAGATTAAGGAGAGGTGGCAAGAATACACAGAAGAACTTTACAAAAAAGGTCTTAATGACATTGATAACCATGAAGGTGTGGTCACTCAAGTAGAGCCAGATATCTTGGAGTGTGAAGTGGGCCTTAGGAAGCATTATTATGAGGTAATAGTGCTGAGCTATTGAAAATCCTAAAAGATGATGCTGATAAAGTGTTGCACTCAATATGCCAGGAACTTTTGGAAAACTCAGCAGTGGCCACAGGACTGGAAAAGGTCAGCTTTCATTCCAATCCCAAAGAAGGGCAATGCGAAGAAATGTTCAAACTACTGTACAATTGCCCTCATTTCAGATGGTAGTAAGGTTATGCTCAAAATCCTTCAGGCTAGGCTTCAGGAATACATGAACCAACAACTTCCATCAAATAAATTGTGGACCTAGGTTTTATTTGATTCTTAAGAAGCACAAATGTAAATCAAATTTTCTGTTATACTAAGTCAAAAATCCAAATAAAAAATTTCCAGTCTTTCTAATGGACATGAGTTTGAACAAACTCAGGGAGATAGTGAAGGACAGAGGAGCCTGGTATGCTGCAGTTCATGGGGTTGCATATGGTTGGATACAACTTGCTGACTGAACAACAATCTTTCTAATAATGTCCGTTTTTCTAGAAATCCATTTTTGAAGCAAACATAAAAAATAGATAAATTTACTTAAAATATACACAAAAAATACACTACTAAAGAGTTGTAGTAGAAAATATAAAATATCAAGAGTAGTGTCCAATAGATAAAAAACAAACGTTTCTTTTCCCTTCTTGAAACTATGTAACAATATTAAGAATAGCTCTACTGGATAACAACAAATATGTTTTAGCAGATAATGATAGTTGATAAGAATTGAAATGTAAATGCTGGGTAAATGTCATGTTGTTAAAAATGAAATAACTGCAACAATTCCATAAGTTTCCTAGAAAAATGTCTCCTAAACTTGTTTTCTATGAAACACTATTCCAAAGAAAGAGAAAGACAGTGTTTCTTGCTCAACAAATTTAAGAAATAAAGTATAATAATTAGAATATTAAAGACTCCAAGAAATGAGGGGTGCTAATAGCATTACAGCATTTACTAGTTCTGTAGAACTTCAATTTCTGGTAAATTATGTTTTAAAATATCCACTCTAAGGAAAAAGTTCAACTAACATAAAATTGGTGCACATTAAAATGTAATTTTAAACTGTCAAGTATTTTATGATGACTTTTAAAATATGTATATCAAGGTAATTCATACTTCTCAATATCTGAGGGTGGTAAACTCCACTTAGTTGAGTTTTATCCTTGTATCCTTTAGTTCTTACTAGATCATCAAGTGCAAATTTCTCATCTGAGAGTTCATCCACATCTTGATCTACCAATATGAAGAAAACTTTCAATTAAATACAGAAACACTATTGAAACCTATACATTATGGCTTAATTCCAAGGAGATTATAATGTCTGGAGTTTAGGAAAATATTCTTATATCAATAAGAAGAGAAAAATGATTACTCAATAAATGTTAGAAGTTCATTTAATAGATTTCAATTTCTTTATTGTCTTAATATAGAATATATTTCTGTGTCAATCCAACAGCTAATACCTTGATTTATGTTGAAGCACCAAAAGATATCCCCATTAAAATTATAAACAAAACCAGAATGTGAATCATTATCATTTTAACAATTACCTAGTTCTGGTAAAGTTGGTATGATAAATATATGGATCAGAAATATTTCTTATATGATTAAACATACAGATTTGTCATAAAAGTTTTTATATGGCAAAAAAATCAAAATTGTAATCTTAACCTCAGTGAGCTACAAGAGAACACAAATAGACAACTAAATAAAATCAGGAAAACAATACATATACAAACGAAGAAGGTCAACAAGAGACAGGAAACATAAAAGAACCAAACAGAAATTTTGGAGCTGAAGAACACAATGACTGAAGAATTTAACAGAGAGCTTTTTAGTAGCACACATGATCAAGCAGAGGAAAAATAATCAGTGATCTCAAAGACGGATAATTTGAAATTACCAAGTAGAACAACAAAAAGAAAAGAAGAATGAAAAAAAGTAAAAAAAGTCTATGGAACATATGGGATGCCATCAAGCAAATATATGCCAGATAGTTATTCCAGAAGAAGAAGAGAATAAGAAAAGGACAGAAAGCATTATTAAAGAAATAATGGCTGTAAAATTCCCAAAACTGAGGAAGGAAGTGGACATACAAACTTATGGATCCCAAAGACGTCCAAATAGATTTAACTCAAAGAGATCTACACTGAGACATACACTTAAATTATCAAAGGTCAAAGACAAAGAAAGAATTTTAAAAGCAGCAAAAGTAACTTATTTCACACAAAAGAACTTCAGTAAGACTACAATGGATTTCTAAGCAGAAAACTTAGAACTACAAAAGCGACAAAAACAATAAAATGGCAATACAAAGTCATTAACAATCAAGAACTACTTTAAATATAAATAAATTACACTCAAAAAAGATTGGAGAGTGAATGAAAAAATAAGATGTAATTACATGCTAACAATATGCAATTACATGTTATTAATAAAAGATCAACTTTAGATATAAGGACACACACAGGCTGAAAGTGAAGGGATAGAAAAAGATATTTCAAGAAAATGGTAATCAAGAGAGATCAGAGGTGGCTATATTAGACAAAAAAGACTAATAGAAAGCTGCCCCAAGACACAAAGGTCATTACAATGATGAAGGTCATTTCATCATTTTGATGAAGAATCAATTCAACAGGATATAACACTTACAAATACATATATGCATCCAATAATAGCTCACTTGAATATATAAACCAAACACTGACAGATCTGAAGGGAGAAATAGATGGCAAATCAAGAATAGAAGGAGACGTTAATATTCCATTTACAATAATGGATAGATCATTCAGACAAAAAATATGTAACGAAGACTCAGTAAAGATAAGTAAAATCAGTAAAGAGAGGGCTTGAATTATTTGAATGCAAATGGACTAGAGATATCTACAGAGCATTCCACTCAAGAGAAGTAAAATACACATTCTTCATAAGCATTCTTCTTCAGGACAGATCACATTCCAGGTCACAAAACAAATCTTAATGTGTTTAAAATTAAAATCATTTCAAGTATCTTTTCTAACCACAGTGGGGAAAAAAAAAACTATGAATAAATAATGGTAGAAAAGTGAAAAATTCACAGACACATGGAAATTAAACAACACAATCTTGAACAACCACTGGATCAAAGAAGAAATCAAAAGGGAAATTAGAAAATATCTCCAGAGAACAAAAATGGAAACACAATATACATAAACATGTAGGATGTACAAAAACAGTATCCAAGAGGGTAGTTTATAGTAATACACACCTAGATTAAAAGAGAAGAAATATCTCAAAGACCATAAATTACACCCAAAGGAACTAAAAGAATAATAACAAATTAATGTCAATGTTATTAAAAGTAGGAAATAATAAAGATGAGAGCAGAAATAAATGAAATAGGGAACATTAAAAACAGTAAGAAAAATATGATAAAACTAAGAGGTGATTTTTGAAAAGACACACAGAAATTGACAAACTTTTAGCTAGACTGTCTAAGAAATAAAGACACAAAGAAAATGAGAAGTGGAAGAGAAAACATTACAACTAACACCACAGAAATAAATATGCTATAAGGGACCATTATGAACAAGTATACATCAACATATTGAACAACTAGGAGCAAAGGAATAAATTCCTAGAAATATACAGCCTACCAAGACTGAATCATGAGGAAACAGACTGAATAGACCAGTAACAAAGGAGACTAGGCAGTAATCAAAAACCTACCACCACCAACAACAAAAGCCCAGGACCAGATGACTTAATTGATGAATTTTACCAAACATTTAAAGAAGAATTAACAGGAACTATTCTTAAACTCTCCCCCAAAATACAAAATTAAACACTTCTTTTTTAAAAATATATATATTTATTTATTTTAATTGGAGGCTAATTACTTTACGATATTGTAGTGGTTTTGCCATACATTGACATGAATCTGCCATGGGTGTACACGTGTTCCCCATCCTGAACCCCCCTCCCATCTCCCTCCCCATCCCATTCCTCTGGGTCATCCCGGTGCACCAGTCCTGAGCACCCTGTCTCATGCATCAAACCTGGACTGGCGATTCATTTCACATATGGTAATATATATGTTTCAATGCCATTCTCCCTAATCATCCCACCCTCGCCCTCTCCCACAGAGTCCAAAAGACTGTTCTATACATCTGTGTCTCTTTTGCTGTCTCGCATATAGGGTTATCATTACCATCTTTCTAAATTCTATATATATGCATTGGCAGAGGAACCAGAGATCAAATTGCCAACATCTGCTGGATCATGGAAAAAGCAAGAGAGTTCCAGAAAAAAAAACATCTATTTCTGCTTTATTGACTATGCCAAAGCCTTTGATTGTGTGGATCACAATAAACTGTAGAAAATTCTGAAAGAGATGGGAATACCAGACCACCTGATCTGCCTCTTGAGAAATTTGTATACAGGTCAGGAAGCAACAGTTAGAACTGGACATGGAACAGACGGGTTCCAAATAGGAAAAGGAGTACATCAAGGCTGTATATTGTCACCCTGCTTATTTAACTTATATGCAGAGTACATCATGAGAAATGCTGGGCTGGAAGAAGCACAAGCTGGAATCAAGATTGCAGGGAGAAATATCAATAACCTCAGATATGCAGATGACACCACCCTTATGGTGGAAAGAGAAGAGGAACTAAAAAGCCTCTTGATGAAAGTGAAAGAGGAGAGTGAAAAAGTTGGCTTAAAGCTCAACATTCAGAAAACGAAGATCATGGCATCCGGTCCCATCACTTCATGGGAAATAGATGGGGAAACAGTGGAAACAGTGTCAGACTTTATTTCTTTGGGCTCCAAAATTACTGCCGATGGTGACTGCAGCCATGAAATTAAAAGATGCTTACTCCTTGGAAGGAAAGTTATGACCAACCTAGATAGCATATTCAAAAGCAGAGACATTACTTTGCCAACAAAGGTCCGTCTAGTCAAGGCTATGGTTTTTCCTGTGGTCATGTATGGATGTGAGAGTTGGACTGTGAAGAAGGCTGAGCACCAAAGAATTGATGCTTTTGAACTGTGGTGTTGGAGAAGACTCTTGAGAGTCCCTTGCACTGCAAGGAGATCCAACCAGTCCATTCTGAAGGAGATCAGCCCTGGGATTTCTTTGGAAGGAATGATGCTGAAGCTGAAAGTCCAGTACTTTGGCCACCTGATGCGAAGAGTTGACTCATTGGAAAAGACTCTGATGCTGGGAGGGATTGGGGGCAGGAGGAGAAGGGGACGACAGAGGATGAGATGGCTGGATGGCATCACTGACTCGATGGATGTGAGTCTGAGTGAACTCCGGGAGTTGGTGATGGACAGGGAGGCCTGGCGTGCTGCGATTCATGGGGTCGCAAAGAGTCGGACACGACTGAGTGACTGAACTGAACTGAACTGATACTGTATTGGTGTTTTTCTTTCTGGCTTACTTCACTCTGTATAATAGGCTCCAGTTTCATCCACCTCATTAGAACTGATTCAAATGTATTCTTTTTAATGGCTGAGTAATATTTCATTGTGTATATGTACCACAGCTTTCTTATCCATTCGTCTGCTGATGGACATCTAGGTTGCTTCCATGTCCTGGCTATTATAAACAGTACTGTTATCAACATTGGGGTACACATGTCTCTTTCAATTCTGGTTAAGGAAACACTTCTAAAATATTCATGATGCCAACATCATCCTGATTCCAAACTGAGACAAAAAAGCTACAAGAAACAAAAACTAAAGATATTGACATTTCCCTAATGAAAATAGATACAACAATCCTCAACAAAATATTAGCAAACCAAATTTTGAAGCACATTAAAAGGATCATATACCATGACCTAGTGGGATTTATACAAGAGATGCAAGGATGGTTTGGTTTAACATTTGCAAGTAAATCAATCTTTCACACCATACTGACAGAATGAGGGATAAAATTACATTATCATCTCAATAGATGCAGAAAAACATTTGACAAAATTCAACAAAATTCAATACTCTTTCACAATAAAAATCCTCAACAAACAGGCTTGGGAAGGAAGAAGAAAATTCTTGTGATTTGCAGATAATACAATTTTATATATAGAAAACCTCAAGGACTCAACCATGAAATTGTTGGAACTAATCAATGATTTCAGTAAAGTTGCAAGATACAAAATTAACATATGGTAATCTGTTGCATTTCTACATGTTAATGATAAAATATCTGAAAAAAACTAAAACTATACCATTCACAGTAGCATAAAAAACAATAAAATACTGGGAACAGCAACTGGCAGTCCAATGGTTAAGATTCCATGCTTCCACTGCAGGGGGTGCGGGTTCAAACACTGAGTCAGGGAACTAAGTGTGCATGCCACACAGCACAGCCAAAAATAAATTAAAAAAATAAAATTCTGGATATAAATTTAACCAAGGAGATGAAAGATCTGTACAATGAAAACTACAAGGCTCTATGGAAAGAAATGGAAGACATAAGGAAATGGGAAGATACCACATGTATATGTACTAAAAGAAAAATCTTTTTGAAATGTTCATACTATCCAAAGTCATCTATGGATTCAACACAATCCTATAAACACATCAAATTCTCCACAGAATTAGAAAAAAAAATCCTAAAATTTATATGGAATCACAAAAGAAATCAGAAAACGAAGGCAGTCCTATAAAAGAACAAAGTGAGAGATAACACATTTCTTGATTTCAAACTATACTCCAAAGCTATAACAATAAACATGTTATGCCATTGGCACAAAAACAGACACATAGACCAATGAAAGAAAGTACAGATTCTCAAATTAAATGTCCAAGCAAATTAAATGCTTGGTCAATTACTATTGAACAAGAGTGCCAAGAATACCCAGTGGGAAAAGGATAGTCTCTTCAACAAATGATGTTGAAAAAACTGCATATACACATGCAAAGAAATGAAACTGGACTCCTAATTTATGCCACTCACAAAATTAACTTGAAATAGAGCAAAGACTTATAAACATAAGACTTGATTCTGCTAGAGGAAAATGTAGGGAAGAAACTCCTTGACAGTGGTCTTCGCGATGATTTTTTTAAATATATGAATACCAAAAGCACAAACAACAAAAGAAAAACTCAACAAATGGGTCTACTTCAAAGTTAACAGCTTCTGTACAGTAAAAGAAACAACACAATGAAAAGGCAATCAATGAAATGAGAAAATTTCAGAAACCATGTATCAGATAAAGGGTTAATATCTAAAACATAGATTTCATACAGCCTAATAACAAAAAATTAAACAATCCAATTTTTAAAATGTACAGAAAAACTAAAGGCATACAAATGGCCAACAAGTATGTGAAAATATGATCAATAATATTAATCCTCAGAGAGATGCAAGTCAAAGGCACATTGAGATACCATCTCAAACAAGTTGGAATGGCTATCATCAAGAAGACAAGAGATATAAGTGCGGGCAAGAATACAATGACAAGGGAATCTTTGTATACTGCTAGAGGGAATGTAAACTGGTCCACCCACTTTGGAAATGGAGTTTCCTCAAAAAATTAAAAGTAGATTGAACTTCTGATCCCTCTATCCTACTTATAAGTACCTACTTGAAGGAAATAAATACAGGATTTTGAGGAGCTTTATGTACCTATATTTTTTCTCAGTATTATTCACAACAGGAAGATATGAACATATCCTAACAGTCCATCAATGGATGAATGGATAAAGAAGATGTGGTGTATGTATGTATATGTATATATATATATATATATATATATATATATATATACACACACACACACACACATATAGAGTATTAATCAGCCATTTGAAAGAAGGACATCCTGCCATTTGAGACAACATGGGTAAGTCCTGAATACGTTTTTCTAAGAGAAATAAGTCATAAAGAGAAAGAAAAATATACTACAGTATGATGCTGTTAAACTGCTGCAGTCAATATGCCAGGAAATTTAGAAAATTCAGCAGTGGCCACAGGACTGGCAAAGGTCAGTTTTCATTTCAACCCTGAAGAAGGGCAATGCCAAAGAATGTTCAAACTATTACATAATTGCACTCATTTCACATGCTAGGAAGGTAATGCTCAAAATTCTTCAAGCTAGGGTTCAACAATACATGAACTGAGAACTTCCAGATGTACAAGTTGGATTTAGAAAAGGCAGAGGAACCAGAGATCAACCTGCACTGGATCAAAGAAAAAGCAAGAGAATTCCAGAAAAATATCTACTTCTTCTTAATTGACTACACAAAAGCCTCTGACTGTGTGGACCACAAAAACTGTGGAAAATTCTTAGAGATGGGAATACCAGACCACCTTACCTGCCTCTTGAGAAACCTGTATGCAGGTCAATAAGCAGCAGTTAGTACTGGACAAGGAACAGTGAACTGATTCAAAATTGGGACAGGAGTTCATCAAGGCTGCATATTGTTACCCTGTTTATTCAACATATATGCAGAGTATAGCATTCAAAATGCCGGGCTGGAAGAAGTACAAGCTGGAGAAATATCAACAACCTCAGATATGCAGATGATGTAACTTTTATTGCAGAAAGCAAAGACGAACTAAAGAGTCTCTTGATGAAAGTGAAAGAGGAGAGTGAAAAGGCTGGCTTAAAACTTAACATTCAAAAAACGAAGATCATGGCATCTGGTCCCATTACTGCATGGCAGATAGATGGGAAAACAATGGAAACAGTGACAAACTTTATTTTCTTGGGCTCCCAAATCATTGTAGATTGTGACTGCAGCTATGAAATTAAAAGATGCTTGCTCCTTGGAAGGAAAGCTATGACAGACCTAGACAGCATATCAAAAAGCAGAGACATCACTTTGCCAATAAAGGTCCATCTAGTCAAAGCTATGGTTTTTCCAGTAGTCATGAGAGTTGGACCATAAAGAAGGCTGATCATTGAAGAATTGATGCTTTTGAACTGTAGTGTTGGAGAAGACTCTTGAGAGTCCCTTGGATAGAAAGGCGAACAAACCAGTCAATCCTAAAGGAAATCAATACTGACTATTCATTGGAAGCACTGATGCTGAAGCTGAAACTCCGATACTTTGGTCACCTGATGCAAAGAGTTGACTGACTGGAAAAGACCATGATGCTGGGAAACTGACGGCAGGAGGAGAAGGGGAGACAGAATGAGATGGTTGGATGCATCACCAAATCCATGGACATGAATTTGAGCAAATTCTGGGAAATGTTAAAGGACAGGGAGGCTTAGCATGCAGTAGTTCATGGGGTTGTAAAGAGTTGGACATGACTGAGCAACTGAACAACAACAAATCATCTACATGTGGAATCTAAAAAAGCAAAATTTTTAGTAAGAAATTGTGGTTAACCAGAGGATAAGGGGTGAGGTAATACAAAAGATGTTGTACAATCTTGAGTAGTAAATAGAGATCTGAAGCACAGCATAATGAATACAGACAATACTGCACTATAATCACCAAATGATAATAGACTAGAATTATTACAACCAATAAAATGAAACATAATTATGTAATGTGATATAGGTGCTAATTACCACTACAATGGCAATCACATTACAATACATAAATGTATCAAATTAGTATGTTGTACACCTTAAATTTACAGGTTTTATATCAAATGTACAATAAATCAGAAAAGAAAAAAATGTATACATGAAAAGAAAAAAATGTGTACATGAAAGGCTGCTAAATGATAAATAATAAGGATTAAATCATACAGGATGTTGAAATGCTAAAATAATAATAGTGAGAGGACTTCTGGGATTTCCAGGTGGCTCAGTGGTAAAGAATCTGCCTGCCAATGCAAAAGACACAGGAAATGCCGGTTTGATTCCTGGGCCAGGAAGGTCTCCTGGTGGAGGAAATGGCAACCCACTTCAGCATTCTTGCCAGGAAAATCCCATGGACAGAGGAGCCTAGCAGGCTACAGTCTGTGGGGTCACAAAGAGTTGGAAACAACTGGGCATATACACATGAGAGGATGTCTACATCTTGTTATACGTGTAAAGAGCTTGGGAATCATTACTTCTATTCTCACAATAAGAAAAAATTTAGCAAACATTTGAAATTAAACATCTTATTTGGGCTTCCTTGATAGCTCAGTTGGTAAAGAATCTGCCTGCAATGCCAGAGACCCCAGTTCGATTCCTGGGTCAGGAAGACCTGCTGGAGAAGGGATAGGCTACCCACTCCAGTATTCTTGGGCTTCCCTTGTGGCTCAGCTGGTAAAGAATTCACCTGCAATGCGGGAGACCTGGGTTTGATCCTTGGGTTGGGAAGATTCCCTGGAGAAGGAAAAGGCTACCCACTCCAGTATTCTGGCCTGAAGAATACTGCAGAGGGTACAGTCCTGGAGAATACATGGCTATAGTCCATGGGGTCGCAAAGGGTCCGAAACAACTGAGTGACTTTCACTTTTTCTTATTTAAATCAAGGCAAAATGCTGCCCCCAAAACTGGAGATAGAGGTGCATAAAAGCAGGTTATTGGCAGCTGAAGAGCAGGAGCAGAAGCTCACTGTTGGAGTCAGTACTAGTGAGAATGAGAATATCAGTTGCTCAGTTGTGTCTGACTCTTTGTGACCCCATGGACTGTAGCCTGCCAGGCTCTTCTCTCCATGGGTTTTCCAGGCAAGAATACTAGAGTGGGTTGCCATTCCCTTCTCCAGGGGATCTTCCCAATCCAGGGATCAAACCTGGGTCTCCTGCATTGCACGCAGATTCTTTATACCATCTGAGCCAACAGGGAAACCTACCAATTGCTGAAAGTTCAGTGTAAACTAATTTGAATCTTACTGGCATTCCCACATTATTATAACTTTTATGTCTAGGAAACCCAAGCAAGTTCTCAAGATGAAGATCAGAGAAAAACCTTCATATGCTTCCAACAGGGGGAGGGGAAAGGAACTGCTTTTCAAAATGCCATTCTCCTTAACAAAAGACTGCCTTCAAGGGAAACTACTTTACTAGAGCTTAACCAAAACAGAGTTTATGAGAACCCAACAGACCTTAGGAAAATGGAGTATTCAACACAGGGGTGAGTAGATATATGATCTCAGCCCTTTCCAGCCTTCCTTGTCTTACCAAACACATAGGAGAGACATGAGAAACACTTTGAAGGTTGGAGCCCAGAGACACAAGCTTATTCAGACACAGGCCGACACCTAATCAGAGGATTACAGAATCTTTCCCCTTCCCTGATGTCTTACCACCATATTAATAGGGCTCCTATATAATAGCAAATTACAGCTAAAAGAACACCAAGTCACAGACCCTATTTAAGGAATCTAGAGGGAAACCCAAAGATACCAGGGGAGACAAAAAAGAGACAATATAGGAACTTTTAGCTTATGATACCTACAGCTAGAGTAAACAAAAAATACAGACTAATACCTAGCCAGAGAAACATGAAGCCTCACACTAAAGGTCTATATACTTCCGTTCCTTTTACCCAGTGTATCGTGTCTGGATTTGAACAGCAACAAAATGTAATACATGCTTAAAAATAAAAACCCAAACAAGAGTACGAGTACCAGACTCACACGACAGAAATTTGAGCATAATCATAGGAGTATCTGAAGTAATTATGACTAATACGCTAAAAGTTTTTGTAGAAAACGAGACAAAATATAAAAGCAGAAGAGTAATGTAAGAAGAAATATGGAAGCTCTAAGAAAAAAATCACAAGGAAATGTTAAATATCTAAAATATTGCAACAGAAGTGTAGAATGTCTTTGATGTGTTCATTAGTAGACTGGAACACAGTCAAGGAAAGTCTCAGTGAGCTTAACGATATGACATTAGAAACTTTCCAAATTGAAAAGAGAAGCTAAATGGAAAAAAAGGAACAGGATATCAGAGATCTTTTGGACAATTACAAAAGGCATAACACACACATAATGAGGATACCAGAAGGAGAAGAAACAATGCAACAGAAGAAATATTTAAACAATGGCAGAGAATTTTCCAACATTAATGACATTCAAATCAGTGAGCATAGGAATTCAGAGAACACCAAAAAAGATAAATGCAAAAATATCAACACCTATTCATATCATATTCAAAATGCAGAAAAAAATCAAAGACAAAGAGAAAATCTTAAAAGACTTCAGGGAAAAACAAAAAAAAAAATAGAAATATATCTTATCTGTAGAGGGATAAGGATAAAAATATCTTTTATGTCTCATCAAACTGTGCTAGCAAGAAGAGAATGGAGAGAAATGTAAAGTGTCTAAAGAAAACATATCAACCAACCTATAATTTTATTAATTTGAGACAAGGCAGACTTCAGAGCAAGGAAAATTACCAGAAATAAAGAGAGCCCTACATGATAATAAAGGGGGTCAATATCTAAGAAAACATAAGAATCCTTAATGAGTATGCACCAAACAACAGAGCAACAAAATACATGGGGCAAAAATAGAACTGCAAGGAGAAACTGACAAATGTATTACATGTGCTGTTTTCAATACCATCTTATCAGTAACTGACAGATACAACAAGCTGAAGATCCATACCTTAACAAATTTAAAAGAACAAAAGTCATGTGAAATATGCTTTCAGATCACAATAGATTTAAGTGCTATTATTCCAATGCAAAAACTAGATAAATATCTCTCACAAATAAGATGCAAAAATCCTCCACAAAATAATAATCAATGATGTGAAACAATGTATAAAAATGCTTCTATATAATGACCAAGGAGGATTTATTCCAGGTATACAATGCTGACTCAATATTTAAAATCAATTAATGTAGCTCATCACATCAACAGACAAAAGAAAAAAATAATTTGATCAATCAGAGATGCAAAAAATTATTTTAAAAAATCTAAACCCTGTTCATGATAAAAACTCTAAGCAAACCAAGAATAGTGGGAACTTCCTCAGTTTGATAAATGACATCTACCAAAACCCAACAGATAACATCACACTTAACAGTGGAAAACTAAATGCTATCATTATCATCTCAGGATAAATCAAGGATGTCTCTTCTCACAACTCCTACCCAGTAACATAGTGAAGTGAAAATGAAAGTCACTCAGTTGAGTCCAACTCTTTGCAACCCCATGGACTATAGATTCCAGCTTGTGCCTCTTCCAGCCCAGTGTTTCTCATGATGTATTCTGCATATAAGTTAAATAAGCAGGGTGACAATATACAGCCTTGACGTACTCCTTTTCCTATTTGGAACCAGTCTGTTGTTCCATGTCCAGTTCTAACTGTTGCTTCCTGATCTGCATATAGGTTTCTCAAGAGGCAGGTCAAGTGGTCTGGTATTCCCATCTCTTTCAGAATTTTCCATAGTTTATTGTGATCCACACAGTTGAAGGCTTTGGCATAGTCAATAAAGCAGAAATAGATGTTTTTCTGGAACTCTCTTGCTTTTTCGATGATACAGCGGATGTTGGCAGTTTGATCTCTGGTTCCTCTGCCTTTTCTAAAACCAGCTTGAACATCTGGAAGTTCATGGTTCACGTATAGCTGAATCCTGGCTTGGAGAAATTTGAGCATTACTTTACTAGCATGTGAGATGAGTGCAAAGCAAATACAACACCCAGTTGTGTATGTGACTGGTGATAGAAGCAAGGTCCAATGCTGTAAAGAGCAATATTGCATAGGAACCTGGAATGTTAGGTCCATGAATCAAGGCAAATTGGAAGTGGTCAAACATGAGATGGCAAGAGTGAACGTTGACATTCTAGGAATCAGCAAACTAAAATGGACTGGGTGAATTTAACTCAGATGATCATTATATATACTACTGTGGGCAGGAATACCTTAGAAGAAATGGAGTAGCCACCATGGTCAACAAAAGAGTCTGAAGTGCAGTACTTGGATGCAATCTCAAAAACAACAGAATGATCTCTGTTCGTTTCCAAGGCAAACCATTCAATATCACAGTAATCCAAGTCTATGCCCCAACCAGTAACACTGAAGAAGCTGAAGTTGAACAGTTCTATGAAGACCTACAAGACCTTTTAGAACTAATCCCCAAAAGAGATATCACTACATCAGATCAGATCAGATCAGATCAGTCGCTCAGTCGTGTCCGACTCTTTGTGACCCCATGAATCGCAGCACGCCAGGCCTCCCTGTCCATCACCAACTCCTGGAGTTCACCCAGACTCACATCCATAGAGTCAGTGATGCCATCCAGCCATCTCATCCTCTGTCGTCTCCTTCTCCTCTTGCCCCCAATCCCTCCCAGCATCAGAGTCTTTTCCAATGAGTCAACTCTTCACATCAGGTGGCCAAAGTACTGGACTTTCAGCTTCAGCATCAGTCCTTCCAAAGAAATCCCAGGGCTGATCTCCTTCAGAATGGACTGGTTGGATCTCCTTGCAGTCCAAGGGACTCTCAAGAGTCTTCTCCAACACCACAGTTCAAAAGCATCAATTCTTCGGCGCTCAGCTTTCTTCACAGTCCAACTCTCACATCCATACATGACCACAGGAAAAACCATAGCCTTGACTAGACGAACCTTTGTTGGCAAAGTAATGTCTCTGCTTTTGAATATGCTACCTAGGGTGGTCATAACTTTCCTTCCAAGGAGTAAGTGTCTTTTAATTTCATGGCTGCAGTCACCATCTGCAGTGATCTTGGAGCCCAGAAAAATAAAGTCTGACACTGTTTCCACTGTTTCCCCATCATTTTCCCATGAAGTGATGGGACCGGATGCCATAACTATAGCTAAAATCCAAATGCTGAAAACAACAAATGATCTCAGAAATTTGGAGCAGTGGGAAACTTGATTTGTAGCTGGGAGGAAAGCAAAACAGTACAGCCACTTTGAGGATGGTTTGGCAGTTTACAAAGTTAATAGTTTTATCATATAATTTTAGCAACTGTATGAAAATTTATGTTGCCACAAAAGTTATGTAGTATTCAGCAGATGTTTTTTGTACACAATTAATAAAGAAACTGTTTGGCTTTTCTTTTGGTTTAGGATCATTATGACAAAAACTACTGACATCATACAAAATACCATGAACTTCTGTATGAACTGTTTACAGAAGACAGAAGACTGTATACAGAAGACTGTATAAATACTTATCATAAGAAAGCAAATATGGCTGTACTATTATCAGATAAAATAAATATTAAGGCAAAAAATGTATTCTTAGAGATAAAGGATATACTTTTATAGAGATCAAGGCTCATGTTTACCAGGTAAATATACAAGTTTAAATTCATACACATTTAATAACATCATTTCCAAATATATAAACCAATCTGGCAAAAAACTACCTGGAAACACAAAGATATCCATAATCATAGAAGGAAAATTTAACATACATCTCTTAGTAACACAGAATAAACAGAACTTCAATTAAAGAAGAACCGAACAACACAGTAAATATATGATGTAACAGATCTATACAAAAGATATGATTAAACATTCACAAACCCGGGGGGAGGAGCCAAGATGGCGGAGGAGTAGGACTGGGAGAACACTTTCTCCCCCACAGATTCATCAAAAGAGCATTTAAACGTCGAGTAAATTCCACAAAACAACTTCTGAATGCCGGCAGAGGACATCAGGCACCCAGAAAAGCAACCCAACTCTTCGAAAGGAGGTAGGAAAAAATATAAAAGACAAAAAAAGAGACAAAAGAGGGAAGGACGGAGTTCCGTCCCGGGAAGGGAGTCTTAAAAAGACAGAAGTTTCCAAACACCAGGAAACCTTCTCACTGCCGAATCTGTGCCGAGCTTTGGAAGCACAGAGGGCAACATAACAGGGAGAAAAAAATAAATAAACAATTAAAAACCGCAGATTGCGAGCCCTACGGTAACTCCCCCAGCGGAGAAGCAGCGCAGACGCCTGCACAAGCCATTAGCAAGCGGGGGCTGGGCAGGGAAGCGCGGCGCGGGCTGCGTCGCTTAGAGTAAGAATCTGGCCCGAATGTCCTGAGCGCTATCTGAGCGAAATAATTTGGGCTAGCAAACCAGACTGTGGGATATCTACCAAGCGAAAAGCCAGCCCTAACCTAAGACACCACCAGGCCTGCACACGGAACAAAGGACTGAACAGAGATAGCCGGCTGCAGACCTTCCCCCTCCGGTGACAGGCAGCCAGAGCTGGAAGGGGGCAATCGCAGCCCTAGAGAGACACTATCTATAAAACTGTAAGCAGGCTTCTTTGCTAACTAAAACTTCTTGGGGGTCTGGATGGTCAACATCTGCCTGAGAAGGTGCACCGGTTTTACACCCAGATAACCGAGTGGCGGGGAGGCGATAAGTCGCAGCATTGGCGCCCGCCAAACACCTCATCACCTGAGCTGCTTGGACCTGGGAAGAGCACAAAACACAGGCCCAACCGAGTCTGCGCCTCTGAGGACTACCCGAGTGCCTGAACCTGAGCGGCTTGGACCTGGGAGCTCAGCCCAGGGCCGGCCTCTGATTGTTCCTGGCGGAACAACCTAGAGCCCAAGCAGTGTGGGCAGGTAGGCTACACTCGCCGTGAGCGGGGGCAGACCCAGTGTGGCTGAGGCACTGCGAGCGCACGCCAGTGTTATCTGTTTGCAGCATCCCTCCCTCCCTCCCCACAGCGCGGCTGAACAAGTGAGCCTAAATTAAAAAAAAAAAAAGTGTCCTCCACCTTCCCCTTTGTGTCAGGGCGGGAACCAGACACTGAAGAGACCAGCAAACAGAAGAAGCTATAACAGAGGGAAACGCCTTGGAAGCTACAGGCCATAGATTAAAACCCTGTGGTTACTATGGACTACATAGGAAGGGGCCTGTAGATCTTGAGAAATATAAGTCGGACCAAGGAACTAGCCAAAAATGAACTGAACCCACAATACTCACAACAAAACCAGAGAAAGATCTAGATATATTTTTACTATTTTTACGATCTTTCTTTTTTTAAAAAAAATTTTTTTAAAAAATTTTAAGTCCTCTATTGTCCTTTAATTTTCACTTGTATAACCTATTACTTTGCAAAAAAAAAGAAAAAGACCCTATTTTTTTTTCTTCTTCAGCAAACTTCATATATATATTTTATAATTTTTTGACCGTGTTTTGTTATTTTTTCTTTTTCTTCTTTTCTTTAACATTGTATTTTTGAAATTCCAAACTCTACTCTAGATTTTTAATTTTAGCCTTTTGGTATATGTTATCAATTTTGTACCTATAGTTTTTTTTATAATTTCTGTGACTTTTTTCCCCCTCTGTTTCTTTCTCTTCTTCTTTTATATAACATCGTATATCTGCAATTCCAAACTCTACTCAAGATTTTTAATTTATGCTTTTTGGTATTTGATATCAATTTTGTACCTGTATTTTCTTTATAATTTTTGCAACATTGTTTTTGTTGGTTTGTTTGTTTTCTCTCTTTATTTTTCTTCTTTTTTTAACATTGTATTTTTGAAATTCCAAACTCTACTCTAGATTTTTAATTTTTGCTTTTTGGTATTAGTTATCAATTTTGTACCTGTAGTTTCTTTAGAATTTTCGCGACCTTGTTTTTCTTTGTTTGTTTTTTCTCTCTTTCTTTTCCTTCTTCTTTTCTTTAACATCGCATTTTTGAAATTCCAAACTCTACTCTAGATTTTTAATTTTAGCCTTTTGGTATATGTTATCAATTTTGTACCTATAGTTTTTTTTATAATTTCTGTGACTTTTTTTTTTCTTTTTTTCCCTCTGTTTCTTTCTCTTCTTCTTTTATATAACATTGTATATCTGCAATTCCAAACTCTACTCAAGATTTTTAATTTATGCTTTTTGGTATTTGATATCAATTTTGTACCTGTATTTTCTTTATAATTTTTGCAACATTGTTTTTGTTGGTTTGTTTGTTTTCTCTCTTTATTTTTCTTCTTCTTTTTTTTAACATTGTATTTTTGAAATTCCAAACTCTACTCTAGATTCTTAATTTTTGCTTTTTGGTATTAGTTATCAATTTTGTACCTGTAGTTTCTTTAGAATTTTCGTGACCTTGTTTGTTTTTCTTTGTTCGTTTTTTCTCTCTTTCTTTTCCTTCTTCTTTTCATTAACATCATATTTTTGAAATTCCAAACTCTACTCTAGATTTTTAATTTTTGCTTTTATGTATTTGTTACCAATTTTGTACCTTTAAGAACCCAATCTTTAGGACCCATTTTTCACTAGGGAGCGAGATTACTGGCTTGACTGCTCTCTCTCCCTTTGGACTCTCCGTTTTCTCCACCAGGTCACCTATATCTCCTCCCTAACCCCTCTCTACTCTACCCAACTCTGTGAATTTCTGTGTGTTCCAGATGGTGGAGAGCACTTAGGGAACTGATTACTGGCTGGATCTGTCTCCCTCCTTTTCATTTCCCCCTTTTATCCTTCTGGCCACCTTTGTCTCCTTCCTCCTCCTTCTCTTCTCTGTATAACTCCGTGAACATCTCTGAGCGGTCCAGTTGTGGAGTGCACATAAGGAAGTGACTACTGGCTAGCCCACTCTCTCCACTATTGATTCCACCTCATCTCATTTGGGTCACCTCTAACTCCCTCCTCCCTCTTCTCTTCTCCATGTAACGCTGTGAACCTCTCTGAGTGACCCTCACAGTAGAGAAACTTTTCATCTTTAACGTAGATGTTTTATCAATGGTGCTGTATAGAAGGAGAAGTTTTGAAACTACAGTAAAAATAAGACCGATAACTGGAAGTAGGAGGCTTAAGTCCAAACCCTGACTCCAGGGAACGCCTGACTCCAAGGAACATTAATTGACAGGAGCTCATCAAACGCCTCCATACCGACACTGAAACCAAGCACCACACAAGGGCCAACAAGTTCCAGGGCAAGACATACCAAGCAAATTCTCCAGCAACAAAGGAACACAGCCCTGAGCTTCAAGATACAGGCTGCCCAAAGTCACCCCAAAACCATAGACACCTCATAACTCATTACTGGACATTTCATTACACTCCAGAGAGAAGAAATACAGCTCCATCCACCAGAACATCGACACAAGCTTCCCTAACCAGGAAACCCTGATGAGCTACCTGTACAAACCCACACACAGTGAGGAAATGCCACAATAAAGAGAACTCCACAAACTGCCAGAATACAGAAAGGACACCCCAAACTCAGCAATTTAAACAAGATGAAGAGACAGAGGAATACCCAGCAGATAAAGGGACAGGATAAATGCCCACCAATCCAAACAAAAGAGGAAGAGATAGGGAATCTACCTGATAAAGAATTCCGAATAATGATAGTGAAATTGATCCAAAATCTTGAAATTAAAATGGAATCACAGATAAATAGCCTGGAGGCAAGGATTGAGAAGATGCAAGAAAGGTTTAACAAAGACTTAGAAGAAATAAAAAAGAGTCAATATATAATGAATAATGCAATAAGTGAAATTAAAAACACTCTGGAGGCAACAAATACTAGAATAACAGAGGCAGAAGATAGGATTAGTGAATTAGAAGATAGAATGGTAGAAATAAATGAATCAGAGAGGATAAAAGAAAAACGAATTAAAAGAAATGAGGACAATCTCAGAGACCTCCAGGACAATATTAAACGCTACAACATTCGAATCATAGGGGTCCCAGAAGAAGAAGACAAAAAGAAAGACCATGAGAAAATACTTGAGGAGATAATAGTTGAAAACTTCCCTAAAATGGGGAAGGAAATAATCACCCAAGTCCAAGAAACCCAGAGAGTCCCAAACAGGATAAACCCAAGGTGAAACACCCCAAGACACATATTAATCAAATTAACAAAGATCAAACACAAAGAACAAATATTAAAAGCAGCAAGGGAAAAACAACAAATAACACACAAGGGAATACCCATAAGGATAACAGCTGATCTTTCAATAGAAACTCTTCAAGCCAGGAGGGAATGGCAAGACATACTTAAAATGATGAAAGAAAATAACCTACAGCCCAGATTATTGTACCCAGCAAGGATCTCATTCAAGTATGAAGGAGAAATCAAAAGCTTTTCAGACAAGCAAAAGCTGAGAGAATTCTGCACCACCAAACCAGCTCTCCAACAAATACTAAAGGATATTCTCTAGACAGGAAACACAAAAACGGTGTATAAATTCGAACCCAAAACAATAAAGTAAATGGCAACAGGATCATACTTATCAGTAATTACCTTAAATGTAAATGGGTTGAATGCCCCAACCAAAAGACAAAGACTGGCTGAATGGATACAAAAACAAGACCCCTACATATGTTGTCTGTAACAGACCCACCTCAAAACAGGGGACACATATAGACTGAAAGTGAAGGGCTGGAAAAAGATTTTCCATGCAAATAGGGACCAAAAGAAAGCAGGAGTAGCAATACTCATATCAGATAAAATAGACTTTAAAACAAAGGCTGTGAAAAGAGACAAAGAAGGTCACTACATAATGATCAAAGGATCAACCCAAGAAGAAGATATAACAATTATAAATATATATGCACCCAACACGGGAGCACCGCAGTATGTAAGACAAATGCTAACAAGTATGAAAGGAGAAATTAACAATAACACAATAATAGTGGGAGACTTTAATACCCCACTCACACCTATGGATAGATCAACTAAACAAAATTAACAAGGAAACACAAACTTTAAACGATACAATAGACCAGTTAGACCTAATTGATATCTATAGGACATTTCATCCCAAAACAATGAATTTCACCTTTTTCTCAAGCGCACATGGAACCTTCTCCAGGACAGATCACATCCTGGGCCATAAAGCTAGCCTTGGTAAATTCAAAAAAATAGAAATCATTCCAAGCATCTTTTCTGACCACAATGCAGTAAGATTAGATCTCAATTACAGGAGAAAAACTATTAAAAATTCCAACATATGGAGGCTGAACAACACGCTGCTGAATAACCAACAAATCACAGAAGAAATCAAAAAAGAAATCAAAATTTGCATAGAAACGAATAAAAATGAAAACACAACAACCCAAAACCTGTGGGACACGGTAAAAGCAGTCCTAAGGGGAAAGTTCATAGCAATACAGGCACACCTCAAGAAACAAGAAAGAAGTCAAATAAATAACCTAACTCTACACCTAAAGCAACTAGAAAAGGAAGAAATGAAGAACCCCAGGGTTAGTAGAAGGAAAGAAATCTTAAAACTTAGAGCAGAAATAAATGCAAAAGAAACAAAAGAGATCATAGCAAAAATCAACAAAACCAAAAGCTGGTTTTTTGAAAGGATAAATAAAATTGACAAACCATTAGCCAGACTCATCAAGAAACAAAGGGAGAAAAATCAAATCAATAAAATTAGAAATGAAAATGGAGAGATCACAACAGACAACACAGAAATACAAAGGATCATAAGAGACTACTATCTACAATTATATGCCAATAAAATGGACAACGTGGAAGAAATGGACAAATTCTTAGAAAAGTACAACTTTCCAAAACTGAACCAGGAAGAAATAGAAAATCTTAACAGACCCATCACAAGCACGGAAATTGAAACTGTAATAAAAAATCTTCCAGCAAACAAAAGCCCAGGTCCAGATGGCTTCACAGCTGAATTCTACCAAAAATTTAGAGAAGAGCTAACACCTATCCTGCTCAAACTCTTCCAGAAAATTGCAGAGGATGGTAAACTTCCAAACTCATTCTATGAGGCCACCATCACCCTAATACCAAAACCTGACAAAGATCCCACAAAAAAAGAAAACTACAGGCCAATATCACTGATGAACAAAGACGCAAAAATCCTTAACAAAATTCTAGCAATCAGAATCCAACAACACATTTAAAAAGATCATACACCATGACCAAGTGGGCTTTATCCCAGGGATGCAAGGATTCTTCAATATCCGCAAATCAATCAATGTAATACACCACATTAACAAATTGAAAAATAAAAACCATATGATTATCTCAATAGATGCAGAGAAAGCCTTTGACAAAATTCAACATCCATTTATGATCAAAACTCTCCAGAAAGCAGGAATAGAAGGAACATACCTCAATATAATCAAAGCTATATATGACAAACCCACAGCAAACATTGTCCTCAATGGTGAAAAATTGAAAGCATTTCCTCTAAAGTCAGGAACAAGACAAGGGTGCCCACTTTCACCATTATTATTCAACATAGTTTTGGAAGTTTTGGCCACAGCAATCAGAGCAGAAAAAGAAATAAAAGGAATCCAAATTGGAAAAGAAGAAGTAAAACTCTCACTGTTTGCAGATGACATGATCCTCTACATAGAAAACCCTCAAGACTCCACCAGAAAATTACTAGAACTAATCAATGACTATAGTAAAGTTGCAGGATATAAAATCAACACACAGAAATCCCTTGCATTCCTATACACTAATAATGAGAAAACAGAAAGAGAAATTAAGGAAACAATTCCATTCACCATTGCAACGGAAAGAATAAAATACTTAGGAATATATCTACCTAAAGAAACTAAAGACCTATATATAGAAAACTATAAAACACTGGTGAAAGAAATCAAAGAGGACACTAACAGATGGAGAAATATACCATGTTCATGGATTGGAAGAATCAATATAGTGAAAATGAGTATACTACCCAAAGCAATCTATAGATTCAATGCAATCCCTATCAAGCTACCAACAGTATTCTTCACAGAGCTAGAACAAATAATTTCACAATTTGTATGGAAATACATAAAACCTCGAATAGCCAAAGCGATCTTGAGAAAGAAGAATGGAACTGGAGGAATCAACCTACCTGACTTCAGGCTCTACTACAAAGCCACAGTCATCAAGACAGTATGGTACTGGCACAAAGACAGAAATATAGATCAATGCAACAAAATAGAAAGCCCAGAGATAAATCCATGCACATATGGACACCTTATCTTTGACAAAGGAGGCAAGAATATACAATGGAGAAAAGACAATCTCTTTAACATGTGGTGCTGGGAAATCTGGTCAACCACTTGTAAAAGAATGAAACTAGAACACTTTCTAACACCATACACAAAAATAAACTCAAAATGGATTAAAGATCTCAATGTAAGACCAGAAACTATAAAACTCCTAGAGGAGAACATAGGCAAAACACTCTCTGACATACATCACAGCAGGATCCTCTATGACCCACATCCCAGAATATTGGAAATAAAAGCAAAAATAATCAAATGGGACCTAATTAAACTTAAAAGCTTCTGCACATCAAAGGAAACTATTAGCAAGGTGAAAAGACAGCCTTCAGAATGGGAGAAAATAATAGCAAATGAAGCAACTGACAAAGAATTAATCTCGAGAATATACAAGCAATTCCTACAGCTCAACTCCAGAAAAATAAATGACCCAATCAAAAAATGGGCCAAAGAACTAAATAGACATTTCTCCAAAGAAGACATACAGATGGCTAACAAACACATGAAAAGATGCTCAACATCACTCATTATCAGAGAAATGCAAATCAAAACCACTATGAGGTACCATTTCACACCAGTCAGAATGGCTGCGATCCAAAAGTCTACAAACAATAAATGCTGGAGAGGGTGTGGAGAAAAGGGAACCCTCTTACACTGTTGGTGGGAATGCAAACTAGTACAGCCACTATGGAGAACAGTGTGGAGATTCCTTAAAAAACTGGAAATAGAACTGCCTTATGATCCAGCAATCCCACTGCTGGGCATACACACTGTGGAAACCAGAAGGGAAAGAGACACATGTACCCCAATGTTCATCGCAGCACTGTTTATAATAGCCAGGACATAGAAGCAACCTAGATGTCCATCAGCAGATGAATGGATAAGAAAGCTGTGGTACAGATACACAATGGAGTATTACTCAGCCATTAAAAAGAATACGTTTGAATCAGTTCTAATGAGGTGGATGAAACTGGAGCCTATTATACAGAGTGAAGTAAGCCAGAAAGAAAAACACCAATACAGTATACTAACGCATATATATGAAATTTAGAAAGATGGTAACAATAACCCTGTGTATGAGACAGCAAAAGAGACAATGATGTATAGAACAGTCTTATGGACTCTGTGGGAGAGGGCAAGGGTGGGAAGATTTAGGAGAATGGCATTGAAACATGTAAAATATCATGTATGAAACAAGTTGCCAGTCCAGGTTCAATGCACGATACTGGATGCTTGGGGCTGGTGCACTGGGACGACCCAGAGGGATGGTATGGGGAGGGAGGGGGGAGGAGGGTACAGGATGGGGAACACATGTATACCTGTGGCAGATTCATTTTGATATTTGGCAAAACTAATACAATTATGTAAAGTTTAAAAATAAAATTTAAAAAACAAAACAACAAAAAAAAACATTCACAAACCTAAGACAGAGGATTTTTTGCTTTTTACTTTAATTAAAAATAAATTAATATTGAAATTTATCAGACTTACTATTCAGGGTTTCCATTTTGCCAGCTCTAAGTTTCTCAGTTTGAGACTGGCTTTTTGATCCAACTTCATCCTCAGATGATATATCTCTTGCTTTCTGAGCTATAGGAAAGATGTTTTTAATCCATTAAGTAGAGAACTGGATTTACTGAAAATCCTCTGTAATTCAAACACACTTCAATTATCCAGGAATATTTCTTCTCATAGTTTGAAACAATAAAGTCAAATACCACATTATTGAGATAGTGAATTATAGAGTAAGTATGTGAAGTGTAGAGAGATGTGAAATGTAGAGAGACTTTTCAAAAGAAGAGTTTTATGAGGTATTTACAATTTAGGATTAAATGTGATATTTTCTTAACAGATATGGGTGAGGAAAAAAAAAACAAATGATAAATAGTATATTTAAATATTTAGAAGATTTATACTGGATTAAAAAATAACTAGGATTTCCCTGGTGGCACAGTGCATAAGAATCTGCCTGCCAATGTAGGGGACATTGGTTCAAACCTTGGTCCGGGAAGATTCCACAAACAGTGGAGCAACTAAGCCCATGCACCATAACTACTGAAGCCTGCATGCCCTAGAGCCAGCAAGTTGCAACTACTGAGGCCTGTGTGCCTAGAGCCTGTGCTCAGCAACGAGAAGCTATCACAAAGAGAAGCCTATGCACCACAACGAGAGAGTAGCTCCTGCTCCCTGCAACTAGAAAAATCCCGAGTGCAACAATGAAGATCCAATATAAATAAATACAGCAGTGTGTACATGTAAAATAAAAAAAGAAAACATTGCTGAAAAAAATTAGGGAAGGTTTAAATAAATAAATATATTTAAAAACAAAAAAAAAATCCAAAAACCAAACAAAAATTAGCAATTATATACAACTAAATCATAATATGAAAAGGTTAAGAATAAAGGGATAAAAAATCATTCCATGTGAATAGTTACATAAAGATACTAGGCTAACATCAGATAAAATAAAGGTACAAAAAATTACTACAAAATGTCCATCATAAAGACAGAATTTCAGTTCACTAAGAACATATAACAAATTAAAATCTGCATATTTATTATATATACTTGTATGTAATATATCACCTATATATATGACATAGATCATGCATCTGTATTTTTATATATAATAAAGCTTTAGAAACATACAATTGAAATTGACAGAACAAAGAGTAATGGAAAAATATACACAGTAGTTGAATTTAACATACCTTTCTCACAAATGATAAAATAAACATAGAACTTCAATGAAATTAAGAAGGCAAAAACATCATAGTTAATCAACTTCACCTAATGGAGAACATACATACACAAACATGTATATGTTATGTTTATGTGTGCATATAAGTATATATGATACATATATAGCATATATTCCTGTGATCAACTGAATAAATATTAAAGAACTGGAGAAAATTAATTAAAAATCAGTATATGATATTCTTACTACAAAGCCTCACTTTTCTGGCAGTTCCAAGTGTCTTAATTCGAGACGAGTTTTATAAGATTTAAACTTTTTCTTTAGGTGTAAGATTTCATCTGACATCTCATCCATTTTCTCAGCTACAAGTATAGAGGCTCTTAATCCAGTAAAAAGTAAAACAGCTGGACTGTGAAATCTTTGGATTATTAATGTATACCAAGAACTTAAAGTTTCCATCCAATTTTACAAGTAAATACACACAATTTAAACAAATGATCAAACCATCCTCCCCTTGCCCACCCCATCCTCTAACTGATAGCGCATTTTCAAAATGGACTATGAAATTAAGTATAAAATCATCAGAGTGGTTTCCTTAAAGTATGTGGAAGACTTGTTACTGCATACAAACACTCAAGAAGTTGTAATTAGACTTTATTGTACTAAGGATAGTCATATTTAAAAATACTTTAAAACTTTTAACAACATATACAATGGGTTTAAAAGTTAAACTGATTAAAAAGTAATAATTCCAAAATAAGAAAAGAAATAGAAACCTGAATCAGGTGCAAAAATTAGAAAGCACCCAAAAAAGGAAATACTTAAATTTAAATATATTAGTAAGTACAATAATTATAAGTGGATTACATGTTGTTGGGCTAGACAATGACAGTCACACTGGATTTATAAGCAATTTAACTATAATCTATAAGCGATGTCACTGGTTTATAAGAATATAGAAACTGGAAAATAAAAGGGTGAAAAAAGATATGCAAATATGAACCAAAAGAAATCTGTAGTAGTTATATCAACGTCATACAAACTAAGATTTTAATCAAAAGACCTTACTGGAGACAGACTAAGATGGTACTGTTTATAAAAAGAAAACATTGAGTCCATAAGGACTATCAGACATTTTATTTGTATGCTCCTAACAACACAGACAGTATAAGGAAAAAGGACAATACTACAAAAATAGGTAAATCCACAATCATAGTGGGAGAATTTAGTACAGACATTGCTCCATAATGGATATAAGAAACAAAATTTGAAGAAGTCAAGAAATAGGAGTTTAAATAACACAATAAAACCTTGACTTTGCTGACTGTAAGCTCACACATTCATGAACATAATTCTGCTTAAAACAATTAAAACGCAAAATAATTTAATAACATTCATAATAATATTTACTACTGAGTCTTTTCCTTCTAGCAGTTCCAAGTGTCAGGCAAAAGATTTTCATTTGATACCTCATTAATTTTCTGGGCTTTAGGAAGAATGGCTCATAAAAACACAAATAGAGAATCAGAAATCTGCAGTGGAACCTCTAGATTTACAATTTATGTTAGTTATCCTACAATATTGTACTTTATCTTTAAATGATATAAACAAATCATTGTCTATTTGAAGTGCAAATATCATGTGAATATGTTTTTCACACATGTATATGAAGCAGTCATTACTTTCCAGATACACAGACGCATCAAATATATTTAAAGCAACAGTTAGAACTGGACATGGAACAACAGACTAGTTCTAAATAGGAAAAGGAGTACGTCAAGTCTGTATATTGTCACCCTGCTTATTTAACTTATATGCTGAGTACATCATAAGAAACACTGGGCTGGATGAAGTACAAGCTGGAATCAAGATTGCTGGGGGAAATATCAATAACCTCAGATATGCAGATGATACCACCCGTATGGCAGAAAGTGAAGAACTAAAGAGCATCCTGATGAAAGTGAGAGAGGAGAGTGAAAAAGTTGGCTTAAAGCTCAACATTCAGAAAATGAAGATCATGGCATCCGGTCCCATAACTTCATGGCAAATGGACAGGGAAACAGTGGAAACAGTGGTAGACTTTATGTTTTTGGGCTCCAAAATCATTGCAAATGGTGACTGCAGCCAAGAAATTAAAAGACGCTTACTCCTTGGATGGAAAGTTATGACCAACCTAGACAGCTTATTAAAAAGCAGAGACATTACTTTGCTTACAAAGGTCTGTCTAGTCAAAGCTATGGTTTTCCAGTAGTCATGTATGGATGTGAGAGTTGGACTGTGAAGAAAGCTACATACCAAACAATTGATGCTTTTGAACTGTGGTGCTGGAGAAGACTCTTGAGAGCCCCTTGGACTGCAAGGAGATCCAACCAGTCCATCCCAAAGGAGATCAGTCCTGAGTGTTCATAGGAAGGACTGATGCAAAGAGCTGACTCATTGGAAAAGACCCTGATGCTGGGAAAGATTTAAGGCAGGAGGAGAAGGGGACGACAGAGGACGAGATGGTAGGATGGTATCACCGACTCAATGGACATGAGTTTGGATAAACTCCGGGAGTTGGTGATGGACAGGAAGGCCTGGTGTGCTGCAGTTCATGGAGTCGCAAAGAGTCGGACATGACTGAGCGACTGAACTGAACTGAACAAATAAATTTAATTTGGAAATACTATTACTATAAACATTATTATAAATACTTACATTTAAAATTATTATTTAGTTTTTTTTATAGCATTTGTAGTTTTGAATAAAGCTTAAAATTTTTGGTATTAAATATGGCCAAGGAAAACACATATTATGATAAAGAACATAGTGAAAGACTGAAAGAAATATATCAAATAGGAAAAATAGTGGAATTACACTTAAATATATCATAATCAGATTATATATGATTGTGAGAGGTAATTAAAAGATCAGGCTGAATTCTATAAGTTTCTTACCAGAAATTCAGCAAAATCACAAAGATACAGGAAAGTATCTTTAAAGTAACAGGAGAGAAAAAAATGTATCATGCAAATACCAACCAAAAGAAAGTTTGTGGAGCTACACTGATAGCAGATAAGGTAGTTTTAAAGGAAAATAAATAAAAACCATAAAAATAATGAAGTCTCTCCCTTAGGATAAAATGTTCTGTCCCCAAGAATAATATCACTTTAAAATTTATATGCACAAAAATAATAGAATATCACAAGATATAAACCAAAGCCTATCACAACTACAAGAATAGAGAAATCCACAAAGTGTAAGATATAACACATTTAATTCAGTGATTACAAATTGCTAAGTCACTTCAGTCGTGTCCGACTGTGCGACCCCATAGACGGCAGCCCACCAGGCTCCCCCATCCCTGGGATTCTCCAGGCAAGAACACTGGAGTGGATTACAAAAGAAAGAGATAAATCATCAATAAAGATCTGAAGTACAATGAGAATGTACAATGGGCATTGGCAAAGTACAAAGTACAATGGGCTTCTTGGGTAGCTCAGTCAGTAGAGTCTGACTGCAATACAGAAGGCCTGGGTTCAATCCCTGGGTTGGGAAGATCCCCTGGAGAAGGAAATGGTAACCCATTCTCGTATTCTTGCCTGGAGAATCCCTTGGACAAAGGAGCCTGGCAGGCTGCAGTCTACAGGGTCGCAAGAGTCGGACACGACTGAACAACTAAGCGCAGAGTGTGCACATTCAGCGCTGGGCACAATGAGAGTAATTACTAAATAAGCAAATGGTTGAAGATATATTCATAAACAAAAAACAGCATTCTGAAATTAATTACATACAGTTTATAAGATTTATGCTTAATTACTTACCATCAAGATTCTCCTTTTTGATAGCTCTAGGTTTCTGAGTTTGGGATTGCTTTCTTGAAAACAAATCCTCCTTCTCAGGATGTAGATTTTCAACTGTTATATAATTTTTCTGGTTTTGAAAAGGATATGCTAGGTAGAAAAACATACATGTATAATGGAACTTCTGGATATGCCAAATAATCAAATTTTCTTTGCATAGAGCTGAATTAAGAAACATCATGTGAATAATTGTCATGAGTGTGTGTGAAAGCAGTTTTGTTACTGAGTGACCAACCTAGATAGCATATTGAAAAGCAGAGATATTACTTTGCCAACAAAGGTCCGTCTAATCAAGGCTATGGTTTTTCCAGTGGTATGGATGTGAGAGTTGGACTGTGAAGAAAGCTGAGCGCTGAAGAATTGATGCTTTTGAACTGTGGTGTTGGAGAAGACTCTTGAGAGTCCCTTGGACTGCAAGGAGATCCAACCAGTCCAACCTAAAGGAGATCAGTCCTGGCTGTTCATTGGTGGGACTGATGCTGAAGCTGAAACTCCAATATTTTGGCCACCCCATGCGAAGAGTTGACTCATTGGAAAAGACCCTGATGCTGGGAGGGATTGGGGGCAGGAGGAGAAGGGGACGACAGAGGATGAGATGGCTGGATGGCATCACCGACTCAATGGACATGAGTTTGGGTGAACTCCAGGAGTTGGTGATGGACAGGGAGGCCTGGCGTGCTGTGATTCATGGGGTCGCAAAGAGTTGGACACAACTGAGTGACTGAACTGAACTGAATTATTAACTGTGCAAATACCAACAAAACGGTATCATTACTTTGCCATTGTTCTCAAATTATCTTAGGTCATTCATTTTGACTTCTATAAAATATATGCTCAAATACATATTCATGAACCAAAGGAAAAAAAATCTTCTGATGAGTTTAAAATCATTTAACATTTCCTTTAATTATTATACTTACTATAGCGTCTTTCCTCTCGAGAAGCTATCTGTTTCTTCACTTGCTTTTGGGGTTTCGAAACTAAATCTTCATTCACAAGCAGAGTATTTTGACCTGATGCTCCAAAATAACCTACATAAAAGATGCATTTAGTCTATTACCTGGAAAAATACAACTATTGGGCCATCTTTAGATTTCAAATTTATAATAAGGGTACAGAAGAATTTTCTCTCATTTTTATGAAGTCATAAGTCATTGACTAATACTATAATGCTAGATCTGTTATAAAACTAGATGATGTTGAAGCTATCTCATTATATAAATTTTCCTAAGCAGCAAGTATATTTTATTTTATTTATTCTTTTTTTGGAGGGGAAATTGGCTTAAAAAAAACATTTATTTTAATTGGAGGCTAATTACTTTACAATAATGTAGTGGTTTTGCCATACATTGACATAAATCTGCCATGGCTGTACATGTGGTCCCCATCCTGAACCACCCTCCCACCTCCCTCCCCATCCCATCCCTCTGGGTCGTCTCAGTGAAACAGTTCCAAGTACCCTGTCTTATGCATTGAACCTGGACTGGTGATGCATTTCACATATGATAATATACATGTTTCAATGCCATTCTCCCAAATCTTCCCACCCTTGCCCTCTCCCACAGAGTCCAAAAGACTGTTCTATGCATCTGTGTCTCTTTTGCTGTCTCTCATATAGGGTTATCGTTACCATCCTTCTAAATTCCATATATATGCAGTTAGTATACTGTAGTGGTGCTTTCCTTTCTGGCTTACTTCACTCTGTATAATAGGCTCCAGTTTCATCCACCTCATTAGGACTGATTCAAACGTATTCTTTTTAATGGCTGAGTAATACTCCATTGTGTATCTGTACCACAGCTTTCTTATCCATTTGTCTGCCAATGGACATCTAGGTTGCTTCCATGTCCTGGCTATTATAAACAGAGCTACAATGAACATTGGGGTACACGTGTCTCTTTCAATTCTGGTTTCCTCAGTGTGTATGCCCAGTAGTGGAATTGTTGGGTCATATGGCAGTTCTATTTCCAGTTTTTTTCAGGAATCCCCACACTGTTCTCCATAGTGGCTGTACTAGTTTGCATTCCCACCAACAGTGTAAGAGGGTTCCCTTTTCTCCACACCCTCTCCAGCATTTATTGCTTGTAGACTTTTGGATCGCAGCCATTCTGACTGGCGTGAAATGGTACCTCATTGTGGTTTTGATTTGCATTTCTCTGATAATGAGTGATGTTGAGCATCTTTTCATGTGTTTGTTAGCCATCTGTATGTCTTCTTTGGAGAAATGCCTGTTTAGTTCTTTGGCCCATTTTTTGATTGGGTTATTTATTTTTCTGGAATTGAGCTGCATGAGCTGCTTGTATATTTTTGAGATTAATTCTTTGTCAGTTGCTTCATTTGCTATTATTTTCTCCCATTCTGAAGGCTGTCTTTTCACCTTGCTTATGGTTTCCTTTGTTGTGCAAAGGCTTTTAAGTTTAATTAGGCTCCATTTGTTTATTTTTGCTTTTATTTCCATTACTCTGGGAGGTGGGTCATAGAGGATCTTGCTGTGATTTATGTCATAGAGTGTTTTGCCTACGTTTTCCTCTAGGAGTTTTATACTATCTGGTCTTATGTTTAGATCTTTAATCCATTTTGAATTTGTTTTTGTGTATAGTGTTAGAAGTGTTCTTGTTTCATTCTTTTACAGGTGGTTGACCAGTTTTCCCAGCACCACATGTTAAAGAGATTGACTTTTCTCCATTGTATACTCTTGCCTCCATTGTCAAAGATAAGGTGTCCATAGGTGTGTGGATTTATCTCTGGACTATTTTGTTCCATTGATCTATATTTTTGTCTTTGTGCCATTACCATACTGTCTTGATGACTGTGGCTTTGTTGTATAGCCTGAAGTTAGGCAGGTTGATTCCTCCAGTTCCATTTTTCTTTCTCAAGATTGCTTTGGCTATTTAAGGTTTTTTTTTTTTTTTTCCCCATACAAATTGTGAAATTATTTGTTCTAGTGCTGTGAAAAATACTGTTGGGCTTGATAGGGATTGCATTGAATCTATAGATTGCTTTGGGTAGTATAGTCATATTCACTATCTTGATTCTTCCAATCCATGAACATGGTATATTTCTCCATCTATTTGTGTCCTCTTTGATTTCTTTCATCAGTGTTTTATAGTTTTCTATATATACGTCTTTTGTTTCTTTAGGTAGATATATTCCTAATATTTAATTCTTTACATTGCAATGGTGAATGGAATTGTTTCCTTAATTTCTGTTTTCTCATTGTTAGTGTATAGGAATGCAAGGGATTTCTGTGTGTTAATTTTATATCCTGCAAATTTACTATATTCATTGATTAGCTCTAGTAATTTTCTGGTTTCTAGGGTTTCTGGTTTCCTAGGGTTTTCTATGTAGAGGATCATGTCATCTGCAAACAGTGAGAGTTTTACTTCTTCTTTTCCAATCTGGATTCCTTTTATTTCTTTTTCTGCTCTGATTGCTGTGACCCAAGCTTCCAAACTGTGTTGAACAGTAGTGGTGAGAGTGGGCACCCTTGTCTTGTTCCTTACTTTAGGGGAAATGCTTTCAAATTTCACCATTGAGGATAATGTTTGCTGTGGATTTGTCATATATAGCTTTTATTATGTTGAGGTATGTTCCTTCTATTCCTGCTTTTTGGAGAATATTTATCATAAATGGATGTTGAATTTTGTCAAAGGGTTTGTCTGTATCCATTGAGATAATCATATGGTTTTTATTTTTCAATTTGTCAAAGTGGTGGATTACATTGATTGATTTGCAGATATTGAAGAATCCTTGTATCCTTGGGATAAAGCCCACTTGGTTATGCTGCTGCTGCTGAGTCACTTCAGTCATGTCCAACTCTGTGCGACCCCATAGACGGCAGCCCACCAGGATGCCCCGTCCCTGGGATTCTCCAGGCAAGAACACTGGAGTGGGTTGCCATCTCCTTCTCCAATGCATGAAAGTGAAAAGTGAAAAGTGAAGTCGCTCAGTCATGTCCGACCCTCAGCGACCCCATGGACTGCAGCCTTCCAGGCTTCTCCATCCATGGGATTTTCCAGGCAAGAGTACTGGAGTGGGGTGCCATTGCCTTCTCCAACTTGGTTATGATGTATGATCGTTTTAATATGTTGTCAGATTCTGTTTGCTAGAATTTTGTTAAGGATTTTTGCATCTTTGTACATCAGTGATATTGGCCTGTAGTTTTCTTTTTTTTGTGTGGCATCTTTGTCAGGTTTTGGTATTAGGGTGATGGTGGCCTCATAGAATGAGTTTGGAAGTTTCCCTTCCTTTGCAATTTTCTGGAAGAGTTTGAGTAGGATAGATGTTAGCTCTTCTCTAAATTTTTGGTAGAATTCAGCTGTGAAGCCGTCTGGGCCTGGGCTTTTGTTTGCTGGAAGATTTCTGTTTACAGTTTCAGTTTCTGTGCTTGTGATGGGTCTGTTAAGATTTTCTATTTCTTCCTGGTTCATTTTGGAAAGTTGTACTTTTCTAAGAATTTGTCCATTTCTTCCACGTTGTCCATTTTATTGGCATATAATTGCTGATAGTAGTCTCTTATGATCCTTTGTATTTCTGTGTTGTCTGCTGTGATCTCTCCATTTTCAGTTCTAATTTTGTTGATTTGATTCTTCTCCTTTTGTTTCTTGATGAGTCTGGCTAATGATTTGTCAATTTTATTTATTTTCTCAAAGAACCAGCTTTTGGCTTTGTTGATTTTTGCTACGGTCCCTTTTGTTTCTTTTGCATTTATTTCTGCCCTAATTTTTAAGATTTCTTTCCTTCTGCTAACCCTGGGGTTCTTCATTTCTCTTCCTTTTCTAGTTGCCTTAGGTGTAGAGTTAGGTTGTTAGTTGACTTTTTTCTTGTTTCTTGAGGTAAGCCTGTATTGTTATGAACCTTCCCCTTAGCACTGCTTTTACAGTGTTCCATAGGCTTGGGGTTGTTGTGTTTTCATTTTCATTCGTTTCTATGCATATTTTGATTTCTTTTTTTATTTCTTCTGTGATTTTTTGGTTATTCAGCAGCGTGTTGTTCAACCTCCATATGTTGGAATTTTTAATAGTTTTTCTCCTGTAACTGACATGTAATCTTACTGCATTATCATCATAAAGATGCTTGGAATGATTTCAATTTTCTTGAATTTACCAAGGCTAGATTTATGGCTCAGGATGTGATCTATCCTGGAGAAGGTTTCATGTGCGCTTGAGAAAAAGGTGAAATTCATTGTTTTGGGGTGAAATATCCTATAGATATCAATTAGGTCTAACTGGTCCATAGTCATTTAAAGTTTGTGTTTCCTTGTTAATTTTATGTTTAGCTGATCTATCCAGAAGTGTGAGTGGGGTATTAAAGTCTCCCACTATTACTGTGTTATTGTTATTTCCCTTTCAGACTTGTTAGCATTTGCCTTACATATTGCGGTGCTCCTATGTTGGGTGCATATATATTTATATTGTTATATCTTTTTCTTGGATTGATCCCTTGATCATTATGTAGTGTCTTTCCTTGTCTCTTTTCACAGCCTTTATTTTAAAGTCTATTTTATTTGATATGAGTATTGTTACTCTTGCTTTCTTTTGGAAAGAAAGACAACATATACAGGGGTCTTTTTTCTTTGTATCCATTCAGCCAGTCTTTGTCTTTTGGTTGGGGCATTCAATCCATTTACATTTAAGGTAATTATTAGTAACTGGACATGGAATAACAGACTGGTTCCAAATAGGAAAAGGATTACGTCAAGGCTATATATGGTCACCCTGCTATTTAACTCATATGCAGAGTACATCATGAGAAACGCTGGGCCAGAAGAAGCACAAGCTGGAATCAAGACTGCCAGGAGAAATATCAATAACCTCAGATATGCAGATGACACCAGCCTTAGGGCAGAAAGTGAAAATGAACTAAAAAGCCTCTTGATGAAAGTGAAAGAGGAGAGTGAAAAAATTGGCTTAAAGCTCAACATTCAGAAAACTAAGATCATGGCATCTGGTCCCATCACTTCATGGCAAACAGACGGAGAAACAGTGGAAACAGTGTCAGACTTTATTTTAGGGGTTCCAAAATCACTGCAGATGGTGACTGCAGCCATGAAATTAAAAGATGCTTATTCCTTGGAAGGAAAGTTATGACCAACCTAGATAGCATATTCAAAAGCAAAGATATTACTTTGCCAACAGAGGTCCGTCTAGTCAAGGTTATGGTTTTTCCAGTGGTCATGTATGGATGTGAGAGTTGGACTGTGAAGAAAGCTGAGTGCCGAAGAATTGATGCTTTTGAACTATGGTGTTGGAGAACACTCTTGAGAGTCCCTTGGACTGTAAGGAGATCCAACCAGTCCATTCTAAAGGAGATCAGTCCTGGGCGTTCATTGGAAGGACTGATGCTGAAGCTGAAACTCCAATACTTTGGCCACCTCATGCTTAGAGTTGACTCATTGGAAAAGACCCTGATGCTGGGAGGGATTGGGGGCAGGAGGAGAAGGGGACAACAGAGGATGAGATGGCTGGATGGCATCACCGACTCGATGGACATGAGTTTGGGTAAACTCCGGGAGTTGGTGATGGACAGGGAGGCCTGGTGTGCTGGGATTCATGGGGTCGCAAAGAGTCGGACACAGCTGAGTGACTGAACTGAACTAAACTGATGATCCCATTGCCATTTACTTTGTTCTTTTGCGTTTGAGTTGATACACCCTTTCTGTGTTTCCTGTCTAGAGAAGATCCTTTAGTATTTGTTGGAGAGCTGGTTTGGTGGTGCTGAATTGTCTCAGCTTTTGCTTGCCTGTAAAGCTTTTGATTTTTCCTTCATATTTGAATGAGATCCTTGATGGGTACAGTAATCTGGGTTGTAGGTTTTTCTCTTTCATCATTTTAAGTATGTCCTGCCATTCCCTTCTGGTCTGAAGACTTTCTATTGAAAGATCAGCTATTAAACTTATGGGGATGCCCTTGTGTGTTATTTGTTGTTTTTGCCTTGCTGCTTTTTATATTTGTTCTTTGTGTTTGATCTTTGTTAATTTGATTAATATGTGTCTTGGGGTGTTTCACCTTGGGTTTATCCTGTTTGGGACTCTCTGGATTTCTTGGACTTGGGTGATTATTTCCTTCCCCATGTTAGGGAAGTTTTCAACTATTATCTCCTCAAGTATTTTCTCATGGTCTTCCTTTTTGTTTTCTTCTTCTGAGACTCCTATGAATTGAATGTTGGGGCATTTAACATTGTCCAGAGGTCTCTGAGATTTTCCTCATTTCAATTCTTTTTTCTGTTTTCCTGTCTGCTTCATTTATTTCTACCATTCTATCTTCTACCTCACTTATCCTATCTCTGCCTTTGTTATTCTACTTTTGTTCCCTCCAGAGTGTTTTTGATCCCATTTATTACATTATTCATTATATATTGACTCTTTTTTACTTCTTCTAGGTCCTTATTAAACATTTCTTGCATCTTCACAATCCTTGTCTCCAGGCCATTTATCTGTAACTCCATTTTGTTTTCAAGATTTTGGATTCACTATCTTTACCTGAATTCTTTTTCAGGTAGATTCCCTATCTCTTCCTCTTTTGTTTGGTTTGGTGGGCATTTATCCTGTTCCTTTACCTGCTGAGTATTTCTCTGACTTTTCATATTGTTTAGATTGCTGTGTTTGGGGTGGCCTTTCTGTCTTCTGACAGTTTGTGGTTTTTATTTATTGTGGAGGTTGCTCGCTGGGTGGGGTTGGATGGGTGGCTTGTCAAGGTTTCCTTGTTAGGGAAACTTGTGTCGGTGTTCTGATGGGTGGAGCTGGATTTCTTCTCTCTGGAGTGCAATGAAGTGTCCAGTCGTGAGTTTTGAGATGTCATTGGGTTTGGTGTGACTTTGGACAGCCTGTATATTGAAGCTCAGGGCAATGTTCCTGTGTTGCTGGGGAATTTGTGTGGTATGTCTTGCTATGGAACTTGTTGGCTCTTGGGTGGCACTTGGTTTCAGTGTAGGTATGGAGGCTTTTGGATGAGCTCTTATCCATTAATGTTCCCTGGAGTCAGGAGTTCTCTGGTGTTCTCAGATTTTGGATTTAAGCCTCCTGCCTCTGGTTTTCAGTCTTATTCTTACAGTAGCTTCAAGACTTCTTTATCTATTTATTCAGCACCAATGATAAAACATCTAGGTTAATGATGAGATGTTTCTCCACAGTGAGGGCCACCTGGAGAGGTTCACAGAGTTACATGGAGAAGAGAAGAGGGAGGAGGGAGATAGAGGTGACCAGGAGGAGAAGCTGCTGCTGCTGCTGCTAAGTCGCTTCAGTCATGTCTGACTCTGTGCGACCCCATAGAGGGCAGCCCACCAGGCTCCCCATTCCTGGGATTCTCCAGGCAAGAACACTGGAGTGGGTTGCCATTTCCTTCTCCAACGCATGAAAGTGAAAAGTGAAAGTGAAGTCACTCCGTCATGTCTGACTCTTAGCGACCCCATGGACTGCAGCCTACCAGGCTCCTCCGTCCATGGGATTTCCAGGCAAGAGTACTGGAGTGGGGTGCCATTGCCTTCTCCAGTAGGAGAAGAGGGGAAATCAAAAGGGGAGAGAGCAAGCTAGCCAGTAATCAATTCCCTATGTTCTCTCCACAGTCTGGACCCCTCAGAGATGTTCATGGAGTTACACAGAGAAGAGAAGAGGGAGGAAGGAGACAGAGGTGATCAGGAGAAGAAAAGGGGAAATCAAACGGAGAGAGACAGATCCAGCCTGTAATCAGTTCCCTAAGTGTTCTCCACAGCCCAGAACACACAAAGAGATTCACAGAGTTGGGTAGAGAAGAGAAGGGGGAGGGAGGAAATAGAGGCGACCTGGTGGAGAGAAAGGAGAGTCAACAGGGGGAGAGAGCAATCAAGCCTGTAATCACACTCCCAAGTAAAAACGGGTACTGAAGATTGGGTTCTTAAAGGTACAAAATTGATAACAAATACTAAAAAGCAATGATTAAAAATCTAGAGTAGAGGTTAAACTCTCAAAAATACAATATTAAAAAAACAAAACAAAGTCACAAACATTATAATATATATATATGAAGTTTGCTTTAAAAATAGGGTCTTTTTTTTACAAAGTACATCATGAGAAATGCTGGGCTGGATGAAGCACAAGCTGGAATCAAGACTGCTGGGAAAAATATCAATAACCTCAGATATGCAGATGACACCAGCCTTAGGGCAGAAAGTGAAGAGGAACTAAAAAGCCTCTTGATGAAAGTGAAAGAGGAGAGTGAAAGTTGGCTTAAAGCTCAACATTCAGAAAACTAAGATCATGGCATCTGGTCCCATCACTTCATGGCAAATAGACGGAGAAACAGTGGAAACAGTGTCAGACTTTATTTTGGGGGGCTCCAAAATCACTGCAGATGGTGACTGCAGCCATGAAATTAAAAAACGCTTACTCCTTGGAAGGAAAGTTATGACCAACCTAGATAGCATATTCAAAAGCAGAGACATTACTTTGCCAACAAAGGTCCGTCTAGTCAAGGCTATGGTTTTTCCAGTGGTCATGTATGGATGTGAGAGTTGGACTGTGAAGAAAGTTGAGCGCTGAAGAATTGATGCTTCTGAACTGTGGTGTTTGAGAAGACTCTTGAGAGTCCCTTGGACTGCAAGGAGATCCAACTGGTTCATTCTGAAGGAGATCAGTCCTGGGTGTTCTTTGGAAGGACTGATGCTGAAGCTGAAACTCCAATACTTTGGCCACCTCACATGAAGAGTTGACTCATTGGAAAAGACTCTGATGCTGGGAGGGATTGGGGGGCAGGAGGAGAAGGGGACGACAGAGGATGAGATGGCTGGATGGCATCACCGACTCGATGGACGTGAGTTTGAGTGAATTCCTGGAGTTGGTGATGGACAGGGAGGCCTGGTGTGCTGAGATTCATGGGGTCGCAACGAGTCGGACACGACTGAGCGACTGAACTGAACTGAAGCAGGTTATATAAGCGAAAATTAAAGGAGTAATAGAGGACTTAAAAAAAAGTTTAAAAAATTTAAAAAATGATATAAGTAAAAATATATCTAGGAATTTCTCCAGAGCTGTTGTGGACAGTGTGGGGTCAGTTCAGTTTCAGTTCCTTGATCTGGCTTATACTTCTCAGGATCTATAGGCCCTTTCCAATGTAGTCAGTGCTTACTACAGGGTTTTAATCTGTTGCACCTGTCACTTCCAAAGCGGTTCCCTCTGTTTATTTTAGCTTCTGTTTGCTGGTCTCTTCAGTGTCTAATTTCCACCCTAACACCAGGGGGCAATGGTGGTCACTTATTTAGGCTCACTTGTTCAGTCATGCTGTGGGGAGGGAAGAACACTGCAAACAAATATTACTGGCATGTGTGGGGAGTGCTCACAGTGTTTCAGCTGCAGTGGGTTTGCCCCCACTCACAGCGTGTGAGCTTTCATTGTCTACACTACTCAGGCTCCAGGTTGCTCTGCTGGGAACGGTCTGAGGCAGGCCCTGGGTTGCGTGCACTTTCCAGGTCTAAGCCGCTCAGGTTCAGGTTCTCCGGTACTCCACAAAGGCGCAGACTTGGTTGGGCCTGTGTTTTGTGCCCTTCCCAGGTCCAAGCAGCTCAGGTGACTAGGTGCTTGGAGAGCACAGTCACCCCAGGTAGGGGGTACGTCTTATTGCCTCTCCCATCACAGCTGCTCAGTTTTCTGGGTGTACAATGGGTGCATCTTCTCAGGTGTGCCGTGTGTCTTTTCTGGGGAGCTGATCTCTGGCTGTGACCCTCCCAGCAGATGTCAACAGTCCAGAATCCCAAGAAGTCTTGGTTAGCAATGAAGGCTGCTCACAGTTTGGTAGAGGATGCCTCTCTGGGGCCGTGATTTCCCCTTCATGGCTATGGCTGCAAACTCCCACTGCCTGCTTGTCTCCGATGGGGGATGGGCCGGTCTGCAGCCTGCTAGCCTAAGTGAACACCTGCTCACATTTGCCCATAAGCCCTGAAGAAAACTGCTCTGGCTGGCACCATTTTAGTGGGCATATAGAAGACCATAAACCTCCCTGACTAGCAGCCCCTAGTGCTGTTGTTTCTCAAAAACAGCAGCAACTGCCTAGAATAAAAAAGCAAAAAGCAACACCTTCATTTCTGAGTTCAAGAATAACAAGGTCCTTCGTGAGACTAATTCTCACTCAATAGCCTCAACTAACCTGTGCACATGGCCTTAGGAGCATGGAGTCTCAATGACTATTGGCAGCTCAACATTGTAATAAAACTCTGAGCACTGGCAGTACCTGACTTTGACATTGTCACAGAGATTATCGCCCAAGATAAAAAACTTGATATACAACAACTGACATCTCAAACTCCCTTTTCAGCATCATTGTCAATGTGGATAATCAGGATCAGTTTAATTTTATGTGTAATGGTTTGCAATATACCACTAATGTCCATCCAAAAGTCTACCTAAATTCCCCTACTATCTGTCTTAGATATGATGAGACCTAGAAAAATTCAAGCTACTGGAAGGAACACTAGCTTTCCACTATGTTGAAGACGTCTTCCTGGTGGTCCCAGACAAGGGCACTACCCAATGATGACTGGTCATTCTGTGGACTCACATGAGGCAAAGTGATGAGCCATTAATACAGATGAGGCACCAAGACCCATCACCCAAGTGAAATTCCTAGGCACGATATAGAAAAAGCAACAACATCCTATCCAGAGGAAATGACTAACAATATCTGGTCCTCTCAACTTCCCCAAATAAAAAGAGGTACTTTTCTGGTATTGGCACTTTTCAAACAGAGAACTTGATGGCACCTACCTATGAGGTCACCAAGAAGATCTCACCTTTGTGTGACCCAACTAACAGAATACCCTGGTGGGGGTCTCCATCAAGCCTCCAGGCTGCCATTCCCCTAAGCCTCTCTGATTTCTATTTGCTGTTTTAGTTACAGATCTCAAAAACTTCTGCTTGTCATTTGGAGCCTAGGCAGAATGATGCTGCTACTGGTCAGAAGTGCCCACTGGGCAGAATTTCCTGGAACCTGTAATCTCCCAGAGTCAGCTAAAAGGTATACACAATTCAAGATATGACTGGACAGTTACTGAGCTTAGTGGATACTGAGTGAATGCTTTATGGCTGTGAAATAATCTTATGACAAAGAAATTACAATCCAAAGGTATTAACACTTTGGATCTTGTTCTCTAGTTATCTGTGGGTATTCACAGTTTAGGTCATTTATTTTTACTTCTATAAAATATACACTCAAATACATATTCATTGACCAAAGAAAAAAGATTTTCTGATGAGACTAAAATAATTTAAAAGTTACCATAATTATTATACTTACTCTGACTCCTTTCCCTTCTGTAATTTATTTGTTTCTCTACTTGAGTTTGGAGTTTTGACACTGGATATTGATCAAAAACCGTAAGATTTTCATCTGGTACTCCAATACGAGCTACATAGAGATGCATTTAGTTCAGTAAATGGAAAAACAGATCCATCATGAAATCTCTAGATTTCAAATTTACAGCAAGTATACAGTAGAATTTTCTCTCATTTTTAAAGTTATCAGTAAATTGTCATAACAATCTTAAATGCAAATAAGAAAAGTTTTAATGGATGCTACTGAAAATGTCTCATTATTTCAAAGATATTCTGAGGCATCAAATATATTTCATATTAGTCTCTACTTTGGGGGCATGTATACACTAAATAAATACACAATAATAGATGAAACAATAAAAATACATATGCACAAGGTTATTCATTATAGTGTTATCTGTAATTGCAAGATATTTTATTTCTTGAACAGCTAATGTTCAAGAATAGGATATTGGTTAAATGCTGTACTAAGTCACTTCAGTTGTGTCCGATTCTTTGCAACCCTATGGACTGTAGCCCACCAGGCTCCTTTGTCCATGGGGATTCTCCAGGCAAGAATACTGGAGGGGGTTGCCATGTCCTCCAGGGGATCTTCCCAACCCAGGGATTGAACCTGCAGCTCTTATGTCTTCTGCACTGGCAGGCAGGTTCTTTACCACTAGCGCAACCTGGGAAGCCCCTTATTGGTTGAATAAACCAAGGCATATACAATTAATTATGGTATAGTATAAACTGTGGTATATAATGTGGTACTATTTTATATATTTACATAAAAATAATAAAAAGATTTTTATAAACTACATGGAGGGATTTCTAGGAGATAATGTTAAGTGGAAAAAAAATTTTTAAAGGGTATGTAGTATGCTAACTTTTGGTTCAGAAAGAAGTAATCAGAAAAATGAAAAAATAGATATTAACTTTACAAGATGAAGCACAGAAAAGATAAGCATAAGAAGAAAGGGAGAGAGAGCGAGGACTGGGGAATGCAGAGAGACGCACTGGAAAGAAATGATGCTCTTAAGTACACCTTTGGTAAGTAGGTCAATATGTTGCATACATTTCAAAAATAGAACTAAACCAACAAGGATAAGAAGAGGAAATGAAAACTGAAAGCAAATGAAATGAACCTACTGCTGCTGCTGCTAAGTCGCTTCAGTCATGTCCGACTCTGTGCGACCCCATAGACGGCAGCCCACCAGGCTCCCCTGTCCCTGGGATTCTCCAGGCAAGACCACTGGAGTGGGTTGCCATTTCCTTCTCCAATGCATGAAAGTGAAAAGGGAAAGTGAAGTCACTCAGTTGCGTCTGACTCTTAGTGACCCCAGGGACTGCAGCCCACCAGGCTCCTCCATCCATGGGATTTTCCAGGTAAGAGTGCTGGAGTGGGGTGCCATTGCCTTCTCTGGAAATGAACCTACTGAAGTGTTAAAAAACCAACAATGATCCCAATTAGTCATAAATACAGTGTTTGAAACATACCCTCAATCTTGGGCAAGAGAATGGGGGAAAGACAGAAACCAGATCACTAAATATTTTCAGTAGCCTTTTCTCTTTTTTTTTTGGTAGTGGTACATGCTAAGTAATTCTGTAACAGGGGTGGAAGCACTGCGGAATTGGAGCAAATATATAAATCTGTTGATGTAAGAGTCAGGTTTAACACCATGGAAAAAACACACACGAAATGAAGGAAGGCAAGCAGACCTGAGAGACTAAAACTAAAGGTGTCTGAGAGTCCTCATGATTTCTTGAATATAAGTATGCATGAACATATGCATATTTATGTGCACATGCACACGTATGTGTCTATGAATATATGTACATGTGTATAAAAACTATGGAGTATGGACCCAAGTTAAAATACTACATGTATTGGGTGGTTTGATTCATTGATGGAGGAGGTAATTTTGTTTAACTTGGTAACAGTAGCACCTGTAAGATCCATCAATACAGACGCTTCCTACTTTTACTCAGACCTGTAAGCCTTCATAAATAAACATAACTAGACATTAGACAAGGTCTCTACGTCTCCAGTGGGGACCTGAGGACATACCCTTACAAAGTTCCAAGTAAGGAGGGGAAAAATTGCATTTCTTGGGCCTTTTGAATACTGCTGAACAGATCTCTGTGATTCCCATAGCCATTATAGAAGGATGAGGAGGAAACAGATAATTCTGTATAGTTTTATTTTACCATAACTCTTTTCCAGACACAACTATGAGTAAATACACTTTGGGCCTCTACAAACCCCAAATATTGTGGTTTCTATTAAAGAATATGTTATTGGTAGAAATGTACTTTTTATATCAACTAGCACAACCCCCACCATGTCCCCACTGTGAGATTTACTGAGTTTAGGGTATTTTAATGGAGTACATTAAAGGGAGATAAGAAAGTCTTCCTCAGCGATCAATGCAAAGAAATAGAGGAAAACAACAGAATGGAAAAGCCTAGAGATCTCTTCAAGAAAATTAGAGATACCAAGGGAACATTTCAAGCAAATATGGGCTCGATAAAGGACAGAAATGGTATGGACATAACAGAAGCAGAAGATATGAAGAAGAGGTGGCAAGAATACACAGAAGAACTATACAAAAAAGATCTTCATGACCAGGTAATCATGATGGTGTGATCACTCACCTAGAGCCAGACGTCTTGGAATGTGAAGTCAAGTGGGCCTTAGAAAGGATCACTACAAACAAAGCTAGTGGAGGTGATGGAATTCCAGTGGGAGCTATTTCAAATCCTAAAAGATGATGCTATGAAAGTGCTGCAGTCAATATGCCAGCAAATTTGGAAAACTCAGCAGTGGCCACAGGACTGGAAAAGGTCAGTTTTCATTCCAATCCCAAAGAAAGGTGATGCCAAAGAATGCTCAAACTACTGCACAATTACACTCATCTCACATGCTAGTAAAGTAATGCTCAAAATTCTCCAAGCCAGGCTTCAGTAATACGTGAACCGTGAACTTCCAGATGTTCAAGCTGGTTTTAGAAAAGGCAGAGGAACCAGAGATCAAATTGCCAACATCCGCTGAATCATCGAAAAAGCAAGCGAGTTCCAGGAAAACATCTATTTCTGCTTTATTGACTATGCCAAAGCCTTTGACTGTGTGGATCACAATAAACTATGGAAAATTCTGAAAGAGATGGGAATACCAGACCACTTGACCTGCCTCTTGAGAAACCTATATGTAGATCAGGAAGCAACAGTTAGAACTGGACATGGAACAACAGACTGGTTCCAAATAGGAAAAGGAGTACGTCAAGGCTGTATATTGTCACCCTGCTTATTTAACTTATATGCAGAGGACATCATGAGAAACACTGGGCTGAAAGAAGCACAAGCTGGAATCAAGATTGCCAGGAGAAATATCAATAACCTCAGATATGCAGATGAAACCACCCTTAGGGCAGAAAGTGAAGAGGAACTAAAAAGCCTCCTGATGAAAGTGAAAGAGGAGAGTGAAAAAGTTGACTTAAAGCTCAACATTCAGAAAACGAAGATCATGGCATCCAGTCCCATCACTTCATGGCAAATAAATGGGGAAACAGTGTCAGACTTTATTTTTTGGGGCTCCAAAATCACTGCAGATAGTGACTGCAGCCATGAAATTAAAAGACGCTTGCTCCTTGGAAGGAAAGTTACGACCAACTTAGCATATTCGAAAGCAGAGACATTACTTTGCCAACAAAGGTCCGTCTAGTCAAGGCTATGGTTTTTCCAGTGGTCATGTATGGATGTGAGAGTTGGACTGTGGAGAAAGCTGAGTGCCGAAGAATCGATGCTTTTGAACTGTGGTGTTGGAGAAGACTCTTGAGAGTCCCTTGGACTGCAAGGAGATCCAACCAGTCCATCCTAAAGGAGATCAGTCCTGGGCGTTCATTGGAAGGACTGATGCTGAAGCTGAAACTCCAATACTTTGGCCACCTCATGCTTAGAGTTGACTCATTGGAAAAGACTCTGATGCTGGGAGGGATTGGGGGCAGGAGGAGAAGGGGACAACAGAGGATGAGATGGCTGGATGGCATCATCGACTCGATGGGCATGAGTTTGGGTAAACTTCGGGAGTTGGTGATGGACAAGGAGGCCTGGCGTGCTGCGATTCATGGGGTTGCAAAGAGTCGGACACAATTGAGCGACTGAATTGAACTGAACAAAAAGCATTAGAGCTGTCTCTGTCACCAGTGGTACCTGACATTGTGAAATTTAGAGAAGATTGCCGGGGTCCAGCCCCGGCTGATCCAGGGTATTCGAAGGAGAGACGGCTAGGCGACCTATTCAAATGTTAATTAGAGATAATAAAGAGGAATAGAATGAGGATAGCTCAGTAGGAAAATTCAGTGGAGAAAAGAAGCTGAGTGGCTTGGTTTACACGGAAAATCAATATAACCCGTGACACCAGGTTAGCTCTGACCACGGAGGCCGCAGGCGCCCTCTCGAATAGTGGAAGGTGCCCCACCTTAGACACCTTCTCGAGTGGGTCTTAGAAGCCCAGGCAAATAAACGGTCGCAGAGGATATCCACGCTCCAGATGGACACTCAGCTGGAAGTTAAAGGGAAGAATGACATGGGGAGACCAAGCGTTGGTGAGCAAGGCCCATAGCTTTATTTTCAACAGGGGCTTTTATACCATAAGTTACACATAGAGGATAATAGGGGATGCAAAATCAGCAGTCTTTGATGCTTATCAAAAACCAGGGTTTCTTTCCTGCAGATTTATCGTATACAAATGGTTTAGGTGATTTACATCATCTTCTGGCCAGAGGCCTATTAACATTTTATGACTCTTGACAAGCACTTATCAACAAAGACTTATTTTCTCTAAGAGTAATTATTTTAAGGTTTGGCGCCATCTTCCGAAGATAAGATTACGTTCCTATAGGGTGGATGTGTAATGGGTTTACAAAGGAAAGAATTTACTACCTTAAGGGTCTAAAGTTACTAACACCAGGCCACTACTTATTTTTTCTACATACCAACTATATTAATTAATGCACATTCAAGGATACAATTCAGGGGATGTGAAAACTTGGCAACAAACATTGGCTCATCAATGAAATCTTTTACTAGTTTTATTCTGACAGTTTCTAATTCTCTGAGAGGCTCTAAGCTATTTGAATATCTTAAGCTTCCCGTGCCTCTGGAGGCTGGGAGACTGTAAACAATCGTATGCATAGCTGTAGGTGTCCGGGTAAACTTGTCAGGCGAGTTAGAGAGCCATCTGAGGGGTTTGGATTTAAACACTCCTAATTGCCCAGAAACTTTATTAATTGGAGCTATAAGTTAACTCTTTGACAGAGAGAGCGAGATGGTGGTGGGGGACAGCCCCCAGTAAAGTCAGAGGTGAGAGCACAAAGCAATAAAGTAGGCAGACTCTGGTTTTTTGGGGGGTAGATGCTCGAGAATATCCGGGGGCACTCCCGAGGCTCGATCCCGCCTTTGCGTATGCCGAGCCCCCTTCCTCATGACCTTTGTCACGAGTGGAATGTCTCTCGCCGGCTCCCGGCAGAAGATATCATTCAAGATAAAGAATCTTGGTACAATGAAGCTGACATCACAGATGCCCTTCTCAGCATCACTCTCCACGTGGATGATAGGATTAGTCTGATGTATGCAGTATGGGTTATAGCGCACCACCAAGATCTTCCCATGAGACTCCCTAAATTCTCTATCTGTAATCAATGCATAGGTTAAGACTTGGGAAAAGTCCTGCTCCTGGAGGGAGCACTAGCCTTCCACTCTTTCAATGAAATTATCCTAGTGGGCTCAGACAAGGGCACTACCCCAAAAGAACAGGATGTTCTATTTGCTTACAAGTAGGATGCAGTTAGGCCATTAATAACAAGGTACAAGGACTCAAAACTGAAGTAAAATTCCTGAGCATGATCTGTAAGGGGCATAGTTCAGAGAAAATGACTGTCATTCTTTTGACCCTCTCTGCTTCTGAAATGAAAATCATTAGAGTAACTGGTGGGACTACACAGACACAGCCTCACTCTCACAGGATCACCTAGCATCCATCAGGTTCCCACAAAGACCACTGTTTGCTTGGGGCCTTGATGGGCAGGATCTGCTGGAAGCCCTTCAGCTGACTGCCCTATGTGCTCTTTTCATGGAGCCCTCTCATTTCCAAGCACTGTTTCAGTTAGAAACCTCAGTTACATCTCTCTTTGCCTATGGCAATCTATGGCCACTACCACACATCAAAGTCATTCACTGGGCTTTGAGTCCATAATCTGCCAGAGCTGGCTAAAAAGTACATATTTTTTATGAGGTCTATTATTGGTGTTGGTGAATAATAGGAGCATGACTTTGGTCATGTAATAATCCTAGGATAAGAAATTGCAACCAAAACATATAATACCTTTGCTTTTGTTCTATAATTTTATCAGGGTTATCATATTTTATGTCAAAGTTTTAAATTTCTACAAAATATTTGTTCAAACACATATTTATGAACCAAATAAAGCTCTTCTGACATATTTAACTTAAAACTATATAAAGTTATTGCTAATTATCATACTTACTCTTGAGTCTTTCTCCTATGGAAGTTCTTTGTTTCTTTACTTGTGCTTGTTTTTTTAACTCTGAATCTTCATGTTCAAGTATAAGATTTCCACCTGGCACTTTATCAGGAGCTATATAAAGAGATAATTTAAGTCTCTTAATAGGAAAAATTACGACTATAAAAATTCTAGATTTTAAACTCAGAAACATTTTCTCTCATTTGCATAAAGTCCTAAGTAAAGTATCATAACAATAGATCTGATATGAAAATTTACAGAATATTTTTAATGGATATTTATTGAAGCTGTCTCTTTGTTTTATAAATATTCTCAGGTATCAATATGTTTATAGTAGATTCTAATGTTCATAGATTATTTATGCTTTTGGATAATATATATGTACAGACCAACCAATGAAAATACTTGTGCATACGGTTGGTCATTATAGCATCATTTGTAATCACAAGATATTCAAAATCATCTGAGTGTTCAAACAATAGTATAGTACCTTCCACAATATATGTAAATCAAATAATTATGCTGTATATCTTAAACTTACACAATGATATATGTCAAATATATCTCAATAAAATGAAAAACATAGTACCAATTATAGTATATGATGATATATGTATATAAATTGTAGTATACATGGTGTACAGGTGATGTGATGTGGTGCAAATATCTGTACCCAGAATGAGACATTCCCCTCTCCTATTATCAATACATCAAATGCTTGCCAGATGTCATGGGAGAAAGAAAGACTGGTGGGAACACCGGTAGAGCTCGTGCCCTTTCATGTTTAGACTCCTACTTAATTATTGCAGTAAGTGAATAAAGGCCTTTTACTTTCAGTTTGGTTCATTGTCTTTACAGATCACCTTCACAACTGATAGCTCTCTTCTCAGTGACAAATGGTGGCAGGCAGGGTGGCCCAATTAAGCACAATGTCTTTCTGGAAAAGTAAAAAGCATGAAGATCACCCAGGGTTTTGGGGAGACACTAGAGAGGACTACAAGGCCTGTTGGGGAGTACTAGCTGGTCAACTGCAAGAGTCTGAAGGTCTAACAATGCACTTTGCTAGCAACAGCTATGAGTCTCAAGAAGTGCTACATTAGGAACGCCTGGGGGCACTCTTGGAGAGGGCTAGCAAATTGTTTATGCAAGCTTCCTGGGCTAGAGGGCTAATGATGGTCCTTCTCTTTAGCCCCAGAATCCCTGCCAAAATGCCTGGTGGAATTAGTGATCTAACAGAAGGACTCTGGGAAATTTATGGAAGCAATTCCTGGGTACTCCTTGTCCTCTGATGACAGTACTAAAAATTGTCACATCCTCTGCAAGCTCAGTTGCACCCAATGATTGTTGTCAACTTTAATGAGGTCCCCATTCTGGTGGGCTACAGTCCATGGGGTTGCAAAGAGTAGGACATGATTGAGCGACTAGGCACAGCACACAGCACCAACAACAATGGACAGCCTACAATACAGCAAGTTACTGAGACCCATGATTGAATTAAATGAATATAGAATGCTTTGAGATTGCATTGTCCATGATATAAAGAGACCTCACAGACTTGGGTTGTTCACTTGCATGATGAAGTAGGAATCTTTTTTACCCTACTTTTTTTTCCTTCAACACTTTCTACTTCTAGTCTGATAATTTTACTAATTCATAAAATTTTTAAGCAAGCAAAGTATGGAATGAACTGATTTCAAGGAGGTAATTTTCTTAAAGTTAGCAAGAACAGTGTTACTGTGTGGGTGGACCTGTTTAAGAGTGTCCTAAAAGCAGAAAATTTGATCAAGGAGGCTAAGAGGAACATGCACATCCTACTTCCTCATCTGGGAACTATTTGGGCTCTGAAATTTTGGCCCAACAGTGATGGGTTCCCTACGACCAAAACACATGTTTAGACCAAGCTTTGAGAGAACAGCATCTCTGCAAACTACACTGGTGGTCCCCAGATTCTACAAGGAGAGAGTGACAGTGATAGATAATGAGATTGTTATTAATAACAAGACTCTAGGTTAATTAGTGCCATTCCTGCTGGTTATCTAGCTCAAATAAACCTCCTCAGAAAGTTAGATCCATTTGTCAGTGACATAATCCAGATGTTAACTGACAAATTCCTGGGCAGGGTAAATGTAACTACTGCCAAAATAACAGAGAGAGATCATCACAGAAAGTGACAGTAAAATGGTAACTGAGCACATGTAACTGGAGGATTTGGTAGGGCTTTTCCAAATAAACCTCTGGGTCTTATTGTTAAACAAAGGGAGCGCAAAAGAAGAAATCAGTGGGTTCTCCACTTAGAAACTCATAACTCATGTCCTTTCAAGCTCTGGGAGATGGTGATCCTTTCAAGCTCTGGGAGATGGTGAAGGACAGGGAAGCCTGGCATGCTACAGTCCATGGGGTCCTTTAGAGGCCAAATGGCAACCTTCCCTAAGGTCTGCCTGGTAATGATTCCTACAACTAATAGAAGTGCTCTTCCTTTTTCTCCCAGGATATTCTAAAATGAATCATAGAGTCCTACCAATTTTTATCTAAACTTTTTACATTTAAAAAAAAACCAATACAATATTGTAAAGTAATTAGTCTCTAATTAAAATAAATAAATTTAAATTAAAAAAAAAAACAAAGACGCTACAAAAAAATAAAAAAAACAAGACTATGAAATGTCCTATGCACAAAGTGAGGAAATGAGGTCCTATGAAAGGGTCAAAGTTCAAAGTACACATGGGGAAGAACTGCATATTTTGGACTTTTGGGATAACGATGCACAGCTGACTATGACCCCCAAAATCCCTGGGATGAGAATGAGGAGAAATGGATAAGGCTCTGATTTCCTGTCAGAAGCCACCACCACCAAGACCCCTACCAAGCTTGACTACAGATATAACATATCATGATTGTGGCACTACTACTGAATGGATTATTATTAGAGACATATTGTTGATATGCATACCTGATAGCACCTAATTCAAGCCATAAACAAAATTATTGTAGTTAAGAAAATTTTAGTGGGACATATGGAAGATAGCAAACCTACCAAACTACCAGCTAGAAGTTTTGTCCCTCAAAAAGAGCATTAACAGGCTCAGCAATTAAAAACAAACAAAAACAACAAGAAAACTGCTATTGTTGCTGTGCTTAGGAAGCCCAGGTTCATTATCTGAGCTTCCCAAAAGGCCTTGGGTGCTTGGAAACTCAATCCTCAGTCACTCAACAGTATAGTACAATGTTTGGAAACACCATTACCTGATGACACTGTGACTCTTGCCCAAGTTCAGAAAAATAGGTCTGAATCAATTCTTATTGCAAATGCCCTTTTCAGCATCCCTGTCCACACAGATGATCAGGATCTGTTTGCCTTTTGTGAAATACTTTTCAATACTCCTTTAATGTCCTTCCACAAGGCCATGACCAGGAAATTTCACTCCCAGATGGAGGACTAGCCTTCTGCAGAGTAAGGAATGTCTCCTAGTTGGTCCAGGCAAGGGTACTACCCAACCAGCACTGGATGCCATTTTGACCCATATGTAGCAACATGTCTAGGATATTACTGGGACAAGAAACAGGGACCCAAGACTCATGGGAAGTTCCTGACTGGGAAGGGAGAGTAGGACTCTCTCTGGAGGCAATAATTGCCCGAGTTTTAGTCACACTCAGGCTCTCAGCCCGTACGAATACAAAGGATCCCCAATGACTGGTGGGACTGTTCAGAAACTGGTACTCACACATCCCCCTACATGGCCATCTTGATGACAGCACCCAGCAATCAGGTTATCAAAAAGACCTGTATGCTGACTAGGGCCTGGAGACCCTTTAAATGGCTACACAGGAAAAGCTTTCCCTTGACCTCTTGAATCCACTGTCTTTTAAGTTACAGGTCTCTCTGATGTCTATTGGAGTCTGTGGCAAAAGAACACAGCCACACATCTGAGGTATTCACCCAGCTTATGGACCCCTAATATCTTATTGGTGGCTGAAAGTATAGAATCACTTTGAAAGACTACTGAGCAGTTACTGGGCCTTGGTGGTTAATAAGCAAGAAGTGTCTCTATAATGCAGCCTTATAACAAGAAATATCAGCCAAATGTTAAATGGTTCCAGTTCTCTAATTTTTTATATTATTCACATTTGAAGTGCAAAATTGCTATATGTGCTCAAACACATATTCATGAACTAAAGAAAAAAGATCAGGTAAGATTAATTTTTTAAAATTTAAAGGCATCTATAACTGTTGTACTTACTACCGTGTTTTCCTTCTCCAGAATATATCTGTTTCTGTACTTGCACTGGGAGTTTTGACACTGAATCTTGATGCTGAAGCACAGGAGTATTGTCAGGCACATCATCAGGAGCTGCACAAAACAGATTCATTAAATTCCTTCATAGACACATCAGTTCAGTTCAGTTGCTCAGTCGTGTCTGACTCTTCGCAACCCTGTGAACTGCAGCATGCCAGGCCTCCCTGTCCATCACCAACTCCCGGAGTTCACTCAAACTTATCCCCCATTGAGTCAGTGATGCTATCCAACCATCTCATCCTCTGTCAACCCCTTCTCCTCATGCCTTCAATCTTTCCCAGGATCAGGGTCTTTCCCAGTGAATCAGCTTTTCGCATCAAGTGGCCAAAGTATTGGGGTTTCGGCTTAAACATCAGTCCTTCCAATGAATGTTCAGGACTGATCTCCTTTAGGATGGACTGGTTGGACCTCCTTGCAGTCCAAGGGACTCTCAAGAGTCTTCTTCAACACCACAGTTCAAAAGCATCAATTCTTCAGCACTCAGCTTTCCCTATAGTCCAACTCTCACATCCAAACATGACTACTGGAAAAACCATAGGCTTGACTAGATTGACCTTTGTTGGCAAAATGATGTCTCTGCTTTTGAATATGCTATCTAGGTTGGTCATAACTTTCCTCACAAGGAGCAAGCGTCTTTTAATTCCATGGCTGCAATCATCATCTGCAGTGATTCTGGAGCCCAAAAAAATAAAGTCTGCCACTGTTTTCCCATCTATTTGCCATGAAGTGATGGGACTGGATGCCATGATCTTAGTTTTCTGAATGTTGAGCTTTAAGCCAACTTTTTCACTCTCCTCTCTCACTTCCATCAAGAGGCTCTTTAGTTCTTCTTCACTTTCTGCCATGAGGGTGGTGTCATCTGCATATCTGAGGTTATTGATATTTCCTCCCAGCAATCTTGATTCCAGGTTGTGCTTCTTCCAGTCCAGCATTTCTCATGATGTACCCTGCATATAAGTTAAATAAGCAGGGTGACAATATACAGCCTTGACGTACTCCTTTGCCTATTTGGAACCAGTCTGTTGTTCCATGTCCAGTTCTAACTGTTGCTTCCTGATCTGCATATAGATTTCTCAAGAGGCAGATCAGGTGGTCTGGTATTCCCATCTCTTGAAGTACTTTTCACAGTCTGTTGTGATCCACACAGTCAATGAATTTGGCATAGTCAATAAAGCAGAAATAGATGTTTTTCTGGAACTCTCTTGCTTTTTCGATGATCCAGTGGATGTTGGCAATTTGATCTCTGGTTCCTCTGCCTTTTCTAAAACAAGCTTGAACATCTGGAAGTTCACAGTTCAGAAGCCTTCAGTCTTATTGCTGAAGCCTGGCTTCGAGGATTTTGAGCATTACTTTACTAGCGTGTGAGATGAGTGCAATTGTGTGGTAGTTTGAGCATTCTTTGGCATCACCTTTCTTTGGGATTGGAATGAAAACTGACCTTTTCTAGTCCTGTGGCCACTGCTGAGTTTTCCAAATTTGCTGGCATATTGAGTGCAGCACTTTCACAGCATCATCTTTCAGGATTTGAAATAGCTCAACTGGAATTCCATCACCTCCACTAGATTTGTTCATAGTGATGCTTCCTAAGGCCCACTTGACTTCACATTCCAGGATGTCTGGCTCTAGGTGAGTGATCACACCATTGTGATTATCTGGGTCATGAAGATTTTTTTTTGTATAGTTCTTCTGTGTATTCTTGCCACCTCTTCCTAATATCTTCTGCTTCTGTTAGGTCCATACCATTTCTGTCCTTTGTTGATCCCATCTTCGCATGAAATGTTCCCTTGGTATCTCTGATTTTCTTGAAGAGATCTCTAGTCTTTCCCATCCTGTTGTTTTCCTCTATTTCTTTGCACTGATCACTGAGGAAGGCTTTCTTATCTCTCCTTGCTATTCTTTGGAACTCTGCATTCAAATGGGTATATCTTTCCTTTTCTCCTTTGCTTTTGGCTTCTCTTCTTTTCACAGCTATTTGTAAGGCCTCCTCAGACAGCCATTTTGCTTTTTTGCATTTCTTTTTCTTGGGGATGGTCTTGATACCTGTCTGCTGTACAATATCATGAACCTATGTCCATAGTTCATCAGGCACTCTATCAGATCTAGTCCCTTAAATCTATTTTTCACTTCTACTGTATAATCATAAGGGATTTGATTTAGATCATATCTGAATGGTCTAGTTGGTTTTCCCTACTTCATTCAATTTAAGTCTGAATTTGGCAATAAGGAGTCCATGATCTGAGCCACAGTCAGCTCCCGATCTTGTTTTTGCTGACTGTATAGAGCTTCTCCATCTTTGGCTGCAAAGAATATAATCAATCTGATTTCAGTGTTGACCATTTGGTGATGTCCATGTGTAGAGTCTTCTCTTGTGTTGTTAGAGGAGGGTGTTTGCTAAGACGAGATCTGCAATAAAATCTCTTGGTTTCATACTTACAATAAGTATACTGTGAATTTTTCTCATTTTGATAAAGTTAAGTAAATTGGGCTTCCCTGGCAGCTCAGCTGGTAAAGAATCCTCCTGCAATGCAGAAGACCCCAGTTTGATTCCTGGGTTGGCATTCCATCGGAGAAGGGAATAGGCTACCCACTCAAGTATTCTTGCACTTCCCTGGTGGCTCAGCTGGTAAAGAATCTGGCTGCAATGTGGGAGAACTGGGTTCAATTCCTAGGTTGGGAAGATCCTCTGGAGAAGAGAACGGCTACGCACTTCAGTATTCTGACCTGGAGACCATGGGGTCACAAAGAATTGGACATGACTGAACGACTTTTACTTTCACTTTGGGACTTCCCCAGTGGCTTAGTGGAAACGAATGTGCCTGCAATACAGGAGATGCAATACAGGGTTCGATCCCTGGCTGAGGAAGATCCCCCAGAGAAGGAAATGGCACCCTAGTCCAGTATTCTTGCCTGGGAAATTCCATGGGTGGAGGAATCTGGCAGGCTACAGTCCATAGGATCGCAAGGAGTCGGACACAACTGAAGAGACTGAGCACACATAAGTAAATTACCATAAATAACATGTGACTAGAAATTGTGAGAACATTTTTAATGAATATACTTTAAAGAGGCTGTAACAACATAATATACATACATACATACATAAAAACATCCATATATACAGTCTCTATTTTTCCTAGGTTATTTATACTTTGTGTGTATATCCAGTTGCTTAGTCGTGTTCAACTCTTTGGGACCCCATGGACTGTAGCCTGCCAGGCTCCTCTGTCCATGGAATTTTCAGGCAAGGATACTGGAGTAGGTAACCATTTCCAATTCCAGGAGATCTTAACTCAGAGCTTGAACCTGTGTCTCTTATGTCTTCTGCACTGGCAGGTGGATTCTTTACCCCTGCACCTCCTAGGAAGTCCTGTTTATACTTCAGACTAATACAAATTCATAGAACTAAAAATACAAATGAGTATGTACATGGTTATTGAATACAATGTATTTGTAAGTGCAAAATAGTCAAAACCATATACATTTTAAAGCAAAGAAGATTAGTTCAATAAACTAGGGTACATGCTATCCACTATGGAATAATATGAATTATGGTAAATACTGTGGTACAGCTGTACACAGTGCTATAAACTGAGTGAAATGAATCTCTACATACTGATTTAAAGGGATTTCTTAAAGGGATCATCAGGAATAATGTTAAGTTTAAAAAAAAACTAAAAAAAGGAAAACTGGTATGGATAAGAAAAAAGAAATGAGAAAAAACAAGGATGGAGAGAAAAAATACAGGGAATACAGGAAACCTATCACAAAACAATGTATACGGTTACCAACAAGATGAGAGGGAAGACTGAGGAAGGAATAATAAGCTTCTAAGCATAGCTCTTTATATACTTTTTAGCTTTTGGAAGTAGGTTCATGCTCTATGTATTTCAAAACATAATTAAATCAGTGAGGGTAAGAAGATCAAAGTAAAGAGAAAGCAAACTTATGAAATGAAACAATTGAAGGCAAAATAGAAGTGGTAACTTCTCAATATAGTATTTAACATAGACCCTCACTCTTGGACATGGGATTCAGATGAGAATGGGAAGGAGACTAACAGAAAGTCATGAAATCTTTTTAAAATTTGGTTTGTTTACCAAGTGGTATGTTCAAAGCTATTCTGAAACCACTTGAGAAGCATTACAGGATTGAGCAAACAAGTAATTGTGGTAAACTGTTTCATAACTCTAGCTACATGAGCACTAATGTCCTTCATATGGCCATCAAATTGCTCAGGTATCAGTAATCAGTGCACAGGCCATGACTTTGAAGCACCTGCTCCCACAGAGAGGACTAGTTTTCACTCTAGTAGGCCAAGACAAGGACACACCAAATAAGGACTAGATGCCCTGTGGAACCACCAGTGGCTCTTGGCTGGGCCATTAGTATACTCAGTTAATTACCTGGTACCCTAGTGAAACTCCTGGGCATGATCTCTAAGGGGTATGACTTCTTATTCCAGAGAAGAAGACTGCCAACTATTCAACTCCAACAAATAAAACAGGCCCAGCAAATAGTGTGACTCTTTGACCACGTGCATTCTCATTTCCCCATGTGGAGCTCTTAATGACTCTGATCTCTGGGGTTACCAGAAAAGCTGCTTCTTTTTAGTGAGGACACAGCTAAGGCCCTAAAGGCCCTCCAACAGGGCCTCCAGAACCCATCAGACGCTTGATTTACAGATCTCAGAAATACTGCTTTGGCAAAGGAATCTATGGCAAAATGCCCCGCCATGCACAGAAGTGTCTGTTGGGCTTCCATATCCATAATTACCTGGAGCTGGCTGAAAGGCACTCTACTTTGGAGAGACAGTTATTCACCTACTATTGGGCCTTGGGGCATTCATCTTTTCACAAAATAATCTTAAGAACAGAAATTCCAATCAAAGTTTAACAATATTTCTGCTTTTTTTCTCTAGATATCTCATAGTAGTCACACTTTGGTCAAAGTATAACATTTTCTATAAAATACATGTTCAAAAATATATAACATGAACCAAAATAAAAACATCTTCTAGTGAGTTTAACATAAAATAATTTCAGGTTTTCCACAGTTTTTATACTTACCAGTAAGTCCTTCCCCTTTGTGCAAGCTTGGTTTCTTTACTTGAATCTCTGATTTTGACACTGAGTCTTGATGATCAAGAATACGATTTCTATGTGATACTTCATCCTGAGCTGCATAAAGAGAAGAATTTGGCCCACTAAATAAAAAACTTCACAAAAACTTCATTTTTATGAAGTTATAAGAACATCATCAAATGCCAGGTTGTACAAGAAAACTGTGGGAAGAATGTTAACAAGGGTGCATGGAAGGTATTTTAGCACATCATTAATATTCTTAGACTTCTAATATGTTTTATATTAGTCTGTCATTTTCTGAGTTTTCCAAATATTTTCAGGTAATACATATTGAAATACCAAACAATGAAAATATACCTGTACAAATTATTCATTAACAGCAAAATAGTCAAAACCACTTAAATATAAAAGCATGGGAGACTGGTAGGCTAAAGTAATGCATGTAAACTAAGAAAATACAGACTATGGGATATAATGTGGCACACACAGCTGTACAAACAGGTATAAAAGGAATGAAGAAGACCCAACAAACTGACTCGGAAGCATTTCTAGGATTTAACTCTTAACGGGCAAGAAACAACCTGACAGGGAATACATAGTATGCTACAGGCAGGCAAGCAGGAAGGCAGGAGGAAGGAAGACATGAAGAAAAGGCACTTGAAAAAAGTGATAAAGGTATTCATCTTTTAAAAAGGAAATATAGGAAATAAAAATCAAAAACTAATACAGAGGGTCAATTAGTCGCTGCAGACATGGCTGACTGAGTTGTACCCAGTGACTGCTATTTGCTCTCAGCTTCTCTCTGACACTGATGGATACTCCAAGATATACTGAAGTTTTGAGAATCATGTCTAAAGAAAAAGAATCCAGGTTTCTCAGTTTCACCAGACCAGCAACCAGAGGAGACTATATAGACTCCACTGTAGAGGAGCTACTCTTTTAACTTAGTGTGGGACACTGGCACCTTGCTGGCTATGTCTTAACAGAACCCCTGGTTCTGAGTTCCCTGACAGGGGCCACTGTGTCCAAGGAGGACAAGGGAGGGGATGCAGAAGAAAAGACACAAACACCTGAGACAATCTCCTTCCTCTCCTGGATGACACTTAGTTTCTGAAAACTTCTGTCCAGGCATGGTGGACACTGCCTGCCCAGGTGGTTCCCTGCCACCGGGAACAGTCTAGTTACCCAGCAATGGAGGCTCAAGAAAGGGATGGATGGACTCTACACCACTCATCTTGTGCCAGAAAGTGGACCATGGAGGCCAAAACAGCCTCATGAGAATCAAAACAGTGATGATACTTAGTACTAATAATGATGATACTTAGTATTAATAATGTATTCCCTCTGCTCTCCCCCGCTGGCAGTGATCCTAAGATGAATTCCACAACTCTGCCTATTTTCACCTATAATACTTGACTTTTCAAAATAAACAGGATTAGGGATTAGACCATCATCCTTATATCCCCAGTGGCATTTGATGATGTATGCCAACTCAGAGTTCAAAGTGGCAGTGGGGGAAGATTGCATACTTAGGCCATTTGGCTTCTACTTTACCAATGACTGTTATCTCCACAACTCTGACACCAGGATTAGAGGAAGACAGTAATGCTTTTTGACCCTTACTTACACCTGACCATAGTGTGGGTGCCTTTGGGCATTACAAACCTCTATTTCATAGCTCCCACTGCTGAATACATCATTAGTGCAGATGTATTTTCTATGTGAACTCCAACTCACATCAACCCCAAGCTGTGACAAGCACTGCTGCACCCAGGGTCATTTCAGTGGGGCACATGGAAGACTGCAAACCTACCAGACTACCAGTGCCTACAGACTTCTATACAGAACAACTATTAAGAAGAGAAAAAGGAATGCCTGCCCTGTTTGATGAGTTTAAGTGAACCAAACATCTCTGTGAGATTATTTCTCCATTCAGTAACTAAGTAAACCTACACAATCAGCCTTGCGTGCCTGGACTGGACTACAGGACTACTTACTACAGCTTAATGCTATGGTACAGATCAGGACACTGGCCTTACTGACACTGCGACTGCCACAGAGGCTCTTGCTCAAGTTAAGGGAAACAGGTATGAAGGAATTCATATTGTAAATGCCCATTTGGGCATCCCTGTCCACACAGATGATCAGGATCTGTCTACCTTTGCTGTAATACATTTCAATACTCCTTTAATGTCCTTCCACAAGGCCATGAGCCGCAAGTCTCATTCCCAGATGGAGCACCAGCCTTTTACCTATAATAAAGAACGTCTCCTACTTGGTCCAGGCAAGGGTACTACCCAACCAGGACTGGATGCCATGCTGATCCACATGTAGCAACATGTCTGGGACATTACTATGGACAAGGCAAAAGGACCCATGACTCAGGAAATTCCTGGGAATAAACTGGGAAGTGACAGTGGGTATCTCTTCAGAGGCAATAATTGCTAAGTTTTAGTCATGCTCAGGCTCTCAGTCCCAACAATACAAAAGATGCCCAGTGACTGGTGCGACTGTTCAGACACTGGTACTCACACATCCCCCTACACGGCCAACCTGATGACAGCACCCAGCAATCAGATTACCAAAAAGACCTGTAATTACAGAAGGCCCTGGACGTCCTCCAACTGGCTACACAGGAAACCCTCTTACTTGCCCTCCTGAATCCACTGCCTTTTTAAGTTATAGGTCTCATCAACCTCTCTGATGCCTACTGGAGCCTGTGGCAAAATAACACAGCCGCACATCAGAGGTGCCCACCTGGCTTTTGGACCCTAATCTCCTATTGCTGACTAAAAGTGTAGAATCCATTGGAAAAACTACTAAGTAGTTACCAGGCCTTGGTGGACACTGAGTGCAAAGTCTCTCTACAATGGAGTCTTATAACAATAAAGAAAGAAAGTGAAAGTGAAGTCGCTCAGTCGTGTCCAACTCTTTGCAACCCCATGGACTGTAGCCTACCAGGTTCCTCAGTCCAAGGGATTTTCCAGGCAAGAATACTGGAGTGGGTTGCCATTTCCTTCTCCGGGAGATCTTCCTGACCCAGGGATTGAACCCGGGTCTCCTGAATTGTAGGCAGACACCTTACTGAATACCAACCAAATGTTAAATGGTTCCTGTTCTCCAGTTGTTTTATATTATTCACGTGCATGCATGTTAAGTCGCTTCAGTCATGTCCGACTCTTTGTGAACCCATGGAGTGTACCCCACCAGGCTCCTCTGTCCACGGGATTTCCAAGGCCAGAATACTGGAGTGGGTTTCCATTTCTTACTCTAAGGGATCTTCCCGATCCGGGGATTGAACCCAGGTGTCTCCTGCATTGGCAGGTGGATTCTTTCCCACTAGCACTACTTGGCTATTATTCACATTTAGATCACTATCCTTGTAGCCCACCTGTAATCAGTCTGCCTGCAATGCAGGAGACCTGGGTTCAATCCCTGGATTGGGAAGATTCCCTGGAGAAGGGAAAGGCTACCCACTCCAGTATTCTGGCCTGGAGAATTCCTTGAACTGTATAGTCCCTGGGGTTGCAAAGAGTAGGGCATGACTGAACAACTTTCACATTCACATTTAGATCAAAGTGACAGTATGAATTTTATGCTCAAACCAGGTGGCACAGTGGTAAAGAACCTGCCTGCCAGTGCAGGAGGCATAAGAGATGTGGGCTTAATCCTTGGGCTGGAAAGATCCCCTGGAGTAGGAAATGGCTACCCACTCTAGTATTCCTGCCTGGAGAATTCCATGGGCAGAGGAGCCTGGCAGTTGGGCTATAGTCCGTGGGGACTGAGCACACACATAAACACAAGCAAGCATATGCTCAAACACACATTCTTGAACTAAACAGAAAAATCTAATGAGATTAATTTTTTTTAATTTAAAGGAATCTATAACTGTTGTACTTACTACTGTGCTTTCCTCCTCTGGGAGTTATCTGTTTCTGTACTTGCACTGGGAGTTTTGACACTGAATCTTGATGCTGAAGCACAGGAGTATGGTCAGGCACATCATTATCAGAAGCTACACAAAAGAGATTCCTTAAGTTCCTTCATAGATACACAGATCATATTTGTGAGTGCAAAATATTCATAAGTGTATAAATTTTAAAGCAAAGAAGATTAAATAAACCATAATTAAACACAATGGTATATATAATGCATGGTAAATAATGTGTAGAAACAGCTGTACCCATGTTATAATCTGAGTGAAACCCATCACTAGATATTGACATGGAGGGATTTCTGGATATAATGTTAACTTGGGAAAAAAACTGAAAAGGGGAAAGCTAGTATGGAAACTTTGGGTAAAGAATAAGAAGAAATGAGAAAAAACAAGCAGAGAGAGGGAAAAAAATAGAGAAAACACAGGAAAGCTATCACCAAATAATGTACATGGATATCTACAAAACGAGAGGAAGACTGAGGAAAGAATGATAAACCTCTAAAAGCACTGTTTTATGTACTATTTAACTCTTGAAGAAGACTCAACTCTATGTATTTCTAAATATAATTAAACCAATAAGGACAAGAATATGGAATAGAAAGAGAAAGCAAACGTAATAAAAACTGCTGAAGAAAAAATAAAAGGAATAACACATGGTTACAGTAATCAATATAAACCCTCACAGCTAGACACGGGAGTGGGCTGGGTAGGGGAAAGTTGACCATAGTCAAGTCATGAAATCAATTTCAAACTTGGCTGTTGTCCTAGTGGTATGCGCAGTTATTCCAAAACCATGTGTGAAGCATTACAGGATGGAGCAAATGAGTAATCATGCTGATGCTCTTTAGAACTCTAGCTACCCAAGCCCTGGGATCCATAAAATGGCAGGAGCCTTTTGTTTGGGGTTCCTTCAGCTGGGAGACCACCCCTCACCTCAGTCTGCACTGATGTGTCTGCTTCTTGGCAGGGGCTCTTCCATGGTGTGAAAGGGAACACAATGGAGCTGGTGATCTTCCCTGTCTGATCTACAGCCTACACTCTGCGGGTAAGTGAATAATGATTCACTGTAACCTTGAGTTTGGTTGTTATCTTAATAGACCTACTTAGAAACTGGCATTTCTTTTCTCTCATTACCAAGTTAGCACAAGGAGCAGTGTGGTCAATGAAGCCCAGTGCTTTTGTGGAGGGAACATGGTGGGAAGTACCAATAAGCACACACAGCATCATGGGGAGGGAGCTACTACCAGATTACTTGCAAGATACAGAAAGGGGACTTTGCCAATGAGGCAAATGAGCTGCATAAACTAGGGGATACCATGCGGCTCTCAAGAGTACCTACTGCACTGTTTGCAAAAGGTCTGATTAAACTGGAGTTGATTTCAGTTCAGTTGCTCAGTTGTGTCTCACTCTTTGTGACCTCATGGGCTGCAGCACACCAGGCCTCCCTGTCCATCACCAATTCCTGGAGTTTACTCAAACTCATGTCCTTTGAGTCAGTGATGCCATCCAACCATCTCATCCTCTGTCATCCCCTTCTCCTCCTGCCTTCAATCTTTCCCAGCATCAGGGTCATTTCAAATGAGTCAGCTCTTCACATCAGGTGGCCAAAGTACTGGAGTTTCAGCTTCAACATCAGTTCTTCCAATGAATATTCAGGACTAATTTCCTTTAGGATGGTCTGGTTGGATCTCCTTGCAGTCCAAGAGACTCTCAAGAGTCTTCTCCAACACCACAGTTCAAAAGCATCAATTCTTCAGTGCTCAGCTTTCTTTATAGTCCAACTCTCACATCCATACATGGCTACTGGAAAAGCCACAGACTTGACTAGAAGGACCTTTGTTGGCAAAGTAATGTCTCTGCTTTTGAATATGCTAAGTTGGTCGTAACTTTCCTTCCAAGGAGTAAGCGTCTTTTAATTTCATGGCTGCAGTCATAATCTACAGTGATTTTGGAGCTCAAAAAAATAAAGTCTGACACTGTTTCCACTGTTTCCCCATCTATTTGCCATGAAGTGATGGGATTGGATGTCATGATCTTCGTTTTCTGAATGTTGAGCTTTAAGTCAACTTTTTCACTCTCCTCTTTCACTTTCATCAAGAGGCTTTTTAGTTCCTCTTCACGTTCTGCCATAAGGGTGGTGTCATGTGCATATCTGAGGTTATTGATATTTCTCCTGACAATCTTGATTTCAGCTTGTGCTTCATCCAGCCCAGCGTTTGTCATGATGTACTCTGCATATAAATTAAATAAGCAAGGTGACAGTATACAGCCTTGACGTACTCCTTTTCCTATTTGGGACCAGTCTGTTGTTCCATATACAATTGCTTCCTGACCTGCATATAAATTTCTAAAGAGTTGATTTAGTACCATAATACTATGTTGTTAGTCACTCAGTCCCGTCTGACTCTTTGTGACCCCACGGAGTATAGTCTGTGGAATTTTCCAGACCAAAATACCGGAGTGGGTAAGCCATTCCCTTCTCCAGGGGATCTTCCCAGCCCAGGGATTGAACCCAGGTCTCCCACATCGCAAGCATATTCTTTACCGGCTGAGCCACCAAGGAAGCCCAAGAATATTGGAGTGGTTAGCCTATCCCTCCTCCAGTGGATCTTCCCAACCCAAGGATCGAACCGGGATCTCCTACATTGCAGGTGTATTCTTTACCAGCTGAGCTAGTTTTAGGTACACAGCATAGTGATTCACTATTCTTTCAGACTATAATCCATTATAGATTATTACAAGATAATGGGTATAATTCTTTGTGCTCTATAGTATATCCTTGCTGTGTATCTATTTTATACAGTAGTTTGTACTGGTTCATCCCACCACAACTGTCCTTCCCATCTTTCATCCCCCTTTTGATAATCACAAGTTAGTGCTCTATATCTGTGAGTTTTGGTTCTACTTTGGTTTTAAACACATTCATTTTTATTATTTTTGAGATTACAGATATAAGTGATATCATACAGTATATGTCCTTCTCTCTCTAATTTGTCTCACTATAAACTACTTTTTGGAATCCATCCACGTAACTGCAAATGTCAGTGCTGCACTCCTTTTCATGGCTGAGTAACATTCCTTTGTATACCTCATCTTAATCCTGTCATCTGTGCCTAATTCCTTGCATAAGCTTTTCAGTTCTGAAGGAGAACAACTGTTTTTGTCCTTAGCCTTTGATTCACCTAACAAGATGCTGAATGACTCAGATGAGAGACTCAATACCCAGGCTCTGAAAAACTAGAGTAGGAATTTTATAGTTACTGATGGGTCCAGAAACTTTGGAGGCCCTGCATGCTGAATTGCACCCCTGAATTGCACTGACCACTCTAGCATGCCCTGGAACCAACAGATAGCCCATGAGGCAGTGAGTCGTTGAGATTCACACTTTAATGAAAAAAGAAAGCAGAGTCCTAAGGATTGTTTTCCCTAGCTACTCAGAGAGACTTTGCTGACTAAGGTAGTTTGCCTCTGTGAAAAAGAAGTCATTTTGTTAAACTAGGTGAGGGAGAGGGTACACTGTAGGGCCTGTCACTGTAGAACCCACTGTATGATGTGCCAGTCCCTTCTTGCCCAATGAGGTAGAGACAAAGGAGGATCAGAGACATAAACACCTGAGACCTTTTCCCCTCCTTGGCTGAGTGCACATCTGGCTCCAACAGAAGAGCCCTTACATTGGAATTTCCGTTGCCTTGAAAAACACACTTGGATCATCACTTACAGAGGTTCTTAAAGGCTCTATGAGCCACACTGCTGATCTCTAAAGTCATGGGTGGAGAAAGGACAGTAAAAATATTTCTGATCCAACTCAGATTTCTATTTTGTTTCCGTCAGGTCAACTTTACCGGTTTTTAAGCTCAATTAAACCTGCTTATAAGATGATGTCTATTACTTCACAGCACAATGCAGATCCTGACTGACAATTTTTAAGACATAGGAAAAGAAGCTACCAACAAAACAGTACTAATTGACCACTGAATAGACCTAAAAATACTAATGGGCACTCACCCCTAGATGATCTGGTTAAAGATTTTCCCAAAGAAATCTCTAGGTCTAGTTCCTAACCAGTGGGCCCTCAAAGAGAACATTAATAGGCATTTTACCAAAGAGCTCCTAGCCAAGTAGTGGGCCATGGGTCTCAGCACACACTAAAGTCAAATTGTGATGGCACCTGTAACTAATATTGACACAAATGCTCCTCCCTCTGCTCCAAGTGACACTGACGTGAGTCAGAGAAGCCTCCGTTACTTTTGTTCCAACCTCCGAGCTTTAAACCATAAGCAACATTAGGGGTTAAGTCAATATTCCAACATCATCAGTGGTTATCTGAGCGCATGTGTCAAAGTCAGAACTCAAAGTAGGGAGCAGGGATACTGTATTTCTAGATTCATTTGGTGACTGGTGCAGAGGTGACCATGATCTCCATGACCTTCCATGGCACAAGGGCCCTGTCATGGGTAGAGGCATCCATTGGGCTTCTGTTCCCATAATTACCTGAAGCTGGCTGAAAGGCACACAAATTCCAGAGAGACAATTATTCACCTGCTATTGTCCTTGTGGAATTGGTGATAGACAGGGAGGCCTGGTGTGCTGCGATTCATGGGGTCGCAAAGAGTAGGACACTACTGAGCGACTGAACTGAACTGAACTGATTGTCCTTGGGGACAACTGATCTGCTGGTCATCACCAAGTAATCTTAAGAATAGAATTTTCAACCTAAGGTATCAATATTTCTGCTTTTTTCTCTATGTAGCTTATGGTATTCACTGTTTAGTCAAAGTGTATTATTTCTATAAAATATACCTCAAAGATACATAATCATGAAACCAAATAAAAACATCTTCTAATGAGCTTAATTTATAATAATTAAAACTTTTCTGTAGTTTTCATCATTCTTCAGTTCCTAAGTCGTGTCCAACTCTTAGCAACCCCATGGACTGCAGCACACCAGGGTCCTCTGTTCTCCAATATTACCCAGTGTTTGCTTAAACTCCTGCACATTGAGTCGGTGATGCTATCTAACTATACTTACTAGTAAGTGTTTCTCCTTTGTGAAAACTTGGTTTTTTCACTTGAATCTCTGATTTTGACCTGGAGTCTTGATGCTCAAACATAGGATTTCCATCTAGTACTTCATCCTGAGCTGCACAGAAAGAAGAATTAAGCCCACTAAATTAAAAAAAAAAAAAAAAAAAGAGAGAGAGATCTACTGAGAAATCCATAGATTTCAAATTTATAACAAGTGAACAGCAGCTGCTGCTGCTACTGCTGCTAAGTCACTTCAGTCATGTCCATAGACGTCAGTCCACCAGGCTTCTCCGTCCCTGGGATTCTCCAGGCAAGAGCACTGGAGTGGGTTGTCATGAAGGTACAAGAACATCACTATAATGTGAGATCTTATGTGAAAACTATGAAGAGTCTTAATGAACGTGAGGAAGGTATTTTACCACATCATTAATATTTCTAGACTTCAAATATGTTTTATAGTAGACTCTCATCTTCGGATATTTCTTATTATTTTTGCCTAATATATATTGATAGATCAAACAAAGAAAATACATATGTGTAAGGTAATGCATAGCAGCATATTTATAATTACAAAAAACTCAAAATCATTTAAACATGCAAGCATAGGAGACTGGTAGCTAAAGTAACAAATGTAAACTATGAAAATACAGACTATGGGCTATAAAGTGGCACACAGTTGTACAAATACCTGTACAAACAGGTATAAAAGGAATGAAGATCCCAACAAACTGACTTGGAAGCATTTCTAGGAATTAACTTTTAATGGACCAAAAAAAAACCTTAAAGAGAGAATACCTAGTGTGCCATCTTTTAAGAAAAAAATGAAAGGGAATTTTTAAAAATGACAAAAGATGCTAATGTATAAAAAAGGAAATAAAGGATGGGGCTTCCCTGGTGGCTGAGTGGTAAAGAATCTGCCTGTGGATGTAGGAGATATGGTTCGATCCCTGATCTGGGAGGATCCCACATGCCTCGGAGCAACCAAGCCCACATGCTACAACTATTAAGCCTGTGTTCTAGAGCCCATGTGCCGCAACTACTGAAACCTGTGTGCCCTACAGCCTATGCTCCTCAGCAAGAGAAGCCACCACAACGAGAAGGCCTCACACTACAACTAGAAGGTAGCCCCGCTCGTCACAACTAGAGAAAAGCCCCCACAGCAGTAAACACCTAAAACATCCAAAAATAAAATTATAAAAAAATAAATACAGGAAATATAAACCAAAACAACATACACCGTGTGTGTGCTTAGTTGCATCCGATTCTTTGTGACTCCATGGACTGCTAGGCTTTTCTGTCCATGGAATTTTCTAAGCAAGGTTAATGGAGTGGGTTGCCATTTCCTACTACAAAGGATCTTCCTGACCCATGGATGCAATGCATGTCTCCTGAGTTTCCTGTGTTGGGAGGTGGATTCTTTACCACTGTGCCAGTAGCTCACAAAAGTCACTGCAGATGTGGCTGGCTAAGCCATACCTAGTGACTACTATTTACTCTCAGCCTATCTGTGACACCAATGGATACTCCAAGATGCGGTGAACTTCTGACACTCATGTCTAATGAAAGAGAATTCAGGTTTCTCAGTTTCACTTGACCAGCAACCAGAGGAGAATACACAGACTCCCCCATGGAGGAGCTACTCTTGTTAATTTAGGGCGGGACACTGACATCTTGTTGGCTGTGTCTCAACAGAACCCCTGGTTCTGAGTTCCCTGACAGGGCCCACTGTGTCCAAGGAGGACAAGGGAGGGGATGCGGAAAAAAGACACAAACACCTGAGACAATTTCCTTATTCCTCTGGCTGACATTTATTTTCTGAAAACTGTCCATGCATGGTGAGCTCCCTGCCACTGGAAACGCTGTCTAGTTATCCAGCAATGGAGGCTCAAGGAAGTAATGGATGGACTCTCCACCACTCATCTTGTGCCATAAAGTGAACCATGGAGGCCAACACAGCCCTATGAGACTCAAAACATTGATGACATTTATTACTAATAACCAGCTAGTCCCCTGCTACCCACAGTGACATTAAGATGAATCTGACAACTCTATTTTTACCTAGAACACTTGGCTTTTCAAAATAAATAAGATGGGGGATTAGACTAACATCCTTTTGTCCCCAGCAGCATCTGATGATATAAGCCAACTCAGAATTCAAAGTGGCAATGCGGGGAGCCCATCCATTGGGCCATTTGGCTTCTACTTTACTAATAACTGTTATCTCCACAACTCTGATACCATGATGAGAGGATGCCATGATGAAAAGTAATGCTTTTTGACCCTTAATTAAACCTGACCATGCTGCAGGTGCCTTTGGGCATTATAAACCTCTATTTCATAGCCCCCACAACTGAATACATGATTAGTGCAGATGTATTTTCTGTGTGAACTCCAATTCACATCAGTCCCAAGCCGTGATGAGCACTGCTGCACTCAGAGTCATTTCAGTGGGGCACATGGAAGACTGTAAACCTACCAGACTACCAGTGCCTACAGACTTGTCCCCAGAAACAACCACTAATAAGAGAAAAAGTAATGCCTGCCCTGTTTGAGTGAACCAAACATCTCTGTGAGATTCCTTCTCCATTCAACAGCTAAGACAACCTGTGCATATGGCCTTACCTGCCTACAGACTTATCTATAGGCAGCTTAATGCTGTGGTACAGATCAGGACACTGGCCTGATGTAATGACACTGTAACTGCCCTAGATCTCTTGACCCAGCTGAAGGAAATAGGTATGAAGCAATTTATATTACAAATGCCCTTTACAGCATCCCTGTCTACAAGATGATCAGGTTCACTTTGGCTTTTCTTTAACAGGTTTTTACTACACCTTTAATGTTATTGTCTGAAATGAAGTACTTAGGTACAATCTCAAAAATGACAGAATGATCTTGATTTGTTTCCAAAGCAAACCATTCAACATCACAGTAAACCAAGACTATGCCTCCAAACCCTAATGCCGAAAAGCTGAACGGTTCTATGAAGACCTACAAGACCTTTTAAGCTAACACCAAAAAAAAAAAAAATGTCCTTTTCATCATAGGAAATTGGAATGAAAAAGAAGGAAGTCAAGAGAAATCTAGAGTAACAGCCAAGTTTGACCTTGGAGTACAAAATGAAGCAGGGCAAAGGCTAACAGAGTTCTGCCAAGAGAACCCACGGGTCATAGTAAACACCCTCTTCCAACAACACAGGAGACGATTCTACATATGGATTTCTCTAGATGGTAAATACCAAAATCAGACTGATTATATTCTCTACAGCCAAAGATGGAGAGGCTCTATACAGTCAGCAAAAACAAGACCTGGAGCTGACTAACTGTGGCTCAGATCACGAAGTCCTTATTGCAAAATTCAGACTTAAATTGAAGAAAGTAGGGAAAACCACTAGGCCATTCAGATATGATCTAAATCAAATCCCTTATGATTATACAGTGGAAGTGAATAATAGATGTAAGGGATTAGATCTGATAGAAAGACTGCCTGAAGAACTATGGACGGAGATTCGTAACATTGCACAGGAGGCGGTGACCAAAATTATCCAAAAAGAAAAAGAAATCAAGAAGGCAAAATGGTTGTCTGAGGAGGAATTATAAAGAGCTGAGAAAAAAAGAGATATAAAAGGCAAAGGAAAAAGGGAAAGATATATTCAAAAGAATGCAGAGTTCCAGAGAATAGCAAGGAGAGATAAGAAAACCTTCTTAAACAAACAATGCAAAGAAATAGAGGAAAACAATAGAATAGGAAAGACTAGAGATCTCCTCAAGAAAATTGGAGATACCAAGGGAACATCTCATGCAAACATGGGCACAATAAAGGACAGAAATGGCAAGGACCTAACAGAAGCAGAAGAGATTAAGAAGAGGTGGCAAGAATACTCAGAAATGTATAAAAAAGTCTCAATGACCCAAATAAGCACAATGGTTAGTCACTTACCTAGAGTCAGATATCCTGAAATGTGAAGTCAAGTGGGCCTTAGGAAGCATTACGGCTAGTGGAGTGATGAAATTATGGGTCCATCTAGTCAAAGCTATGGTTTTTCCAATTGTCATGGATGTGAGAGGGTAACAGGCAGGAAGGTCAGGGGTCTCCAAATGGAGGAAATAGCCTGCAAGTGTCAGACATTTTTATCTCTCTTAAGCGGCAGGAGGAAACAAACTAGCAATATTTTTTTCCTTCTCTATACAAATTTAAAGAGAGGTTTCTCTTAAAATACTGTGTTGCCATAATGACACCTGGTTTCACCTGAAGTTAGCTATTCTTGAGCCTAGAGATAACCAATGCCTTTTTCTTATGGAAATGTTTGTCTTAAGCTATGCTAATGTACTACGCCTTTACCCCAAGCTCTGTCTCCAAGTCGGTTCCGCCTCTTGGCCCAAAACCTACTTGACAAACCAGTATGTTATACTCAGATATTGTTCCCCTAATCTATGTAAATGAAACTATTTGTATGGTGGTCTGCCCTTCTTTAAGATTCAAGTTAATTATTTTATGGCCCAAGATAAACCATTTGGTGCCATTCTAAATTTTAAGACATTCCTTTCTTTCATTAACAGACTGCTAGTGACTATATAACATCCAGCTGAAGACTAGCAGGGGGGTACTCTTTTTGCCCCCTTCTGATGCCTATGTCAGAAGCTTTCTCTATCTCCTTTATACTTTAATAAAACTTTATTACACAAAAGCTCTGAGCTATCAAGCCTTGTCTCTGGCCCCGGATTGAATTCTTCTCCTCCGGGAGCCAAGAATCCTGGTGTATTCGCGTGATTCAACAACAACCTTTCAGATGGATGTGAGAATTTGGACCATAATGAAGGCTGAACTACAAAGAAATGATGCTTTTGAAATATGGTGCTGGAGAAGACTCTTGAGAGTCCCTTGGACAACAAGGAGATCAAACCAGTCAATCCTAAAGGAAATCAACCCTGAATATCATTGTAAGGACTGATGCTTAAGCTGAAGTTGCACTACTCTGGCTACCTGATGTGAAGAGCTGACTCATTGGAAAAGACCTTGATGCTGGGGAAGATTGTGGCAGGAGAAGAAGGGGATATCTAAGAATGTGTTTAATGTGTTGGTTGGATGACATCACTGACTCAATGGTCATGCTGCTGCTGCTAAGTCGCGTCAGTCGTGTCCGACTTTCTGCTACCCCATAGACGGCAGCCCACTAGGCTCTCCTGTCCCTGGGATTCTCCAAGCAAGAATACTGGAGTGGGTTGCCGTTTCTTTCTCCAATGCATGAAAGTGAAAAGTGAAAGTGAAGTTGCTCAGTCGTGTCTGACTCTTCACGAACCCATGGACTGTACCCTACCAGGCTCCTCCATCCATGGGATTTTCCAGGCAAGAATACTGGAGTGGGGTGCCACTGCCTTCTCCACAATGCACATGAGTTTCAGCAAACTCTGGGGGATAGTGAAGGACAGGGAAGCCTGGCATGCTGCAGTTCATGGGGTTGCAAAGAGTCAGACACAACTAAGAGACTGAACAAATGTCCTTCCAGAAGGTTGAGCAGAAAAGTCCAACTCCCAGATGGAGCACCAACCTCCACATATAATCAATGTCTCCTGCATGGTACAGGCAAGGGTACTACCCAACCAGAACTGGATGCCATTTTGACCCACATGTGGCACTATGTCTAGGACATTATCATGGACATGGGACAAGGACCTGTGACTCATGGGAAATTCCTGGGAATAAACTGGGAAGGGAGAGTAGGTCTCTCTCAGGAGGCAATAATTGCCAAGTTTTAGTCATGCTCAGACTCTCAGTCCCAACAATACAAAGGATGCCCAATGACTGGTGGGATTCACATATGGTAGCAGACACTGGTACTCACACATCCCCCTACAGGGTCACCTTAGTGACAGCACCCAGCGACCACGTTACCAAAAAGACCTGCATGCTGAGTGGGGCCTGACAACAGAATGCCCTGGAGGCCCTGCAAATGCCTACACAGGCAACACTTTTCCTTTCATCAAATCCACAGCCTTTTAAGTTACAGGTCTCAGTAACCTTTCTGATGCCTATTAGAGTCTGTGGCAAAAGAACATGGCCACACATCAGAGGTGCCCACCTGGCTCTCAGATCCCTAATCTTGTATTTGCTGGCTGAAAGCAGACACCCTTTCAAAGACTGCATACAAGTTTTGGGCCTTGGTGAACACTGAATGCAGAAGTCTCTCCATGAAATAGTCTATTCAGAAGAAATTCCAACCAAATGCTAAATGGTTCTTCCTCTGTAGTTGTTTTATACTATTCAGAGTTAGATCAAAGTGTAAAATTACTATAAATTAAACGTTCAAACATATATTCCTGAACTAAAGAAAAAAGATAAGATGAGACTTTTTTTTTTTTAATTTAAAGGCATCTATAATTTTATGGGCTTCCCAGGTGGCTCAGCAGTAAAGAATCCATTTGCCAATGCAGGAGACACAGATTCAATCACTGGGTTGGGAAGATCCCCTGGAGAAGAAAATGGCAACCCACTCCAGTATTCTTGCCTGGGAAATCCCATGGACAGAGGAGCCTGGTGGGCTATAGTCCATGGGTTCATAAAAAAGCCAGATATGACTTAGGGACTAAAATAGCAATAATAGTAATTGTTACACTTACTGATGTGTTCTCCTCCTTTGGAAGTTTTCTGTTCCTGTATTGGAAGTTTTGGCACTGATTCTTGATGCTGAAGCACAGGAGTTTTGTCTGGAGCATCATCATAAACTACATAAAAGAAATATACTGAGTTCCTTTATAGAAAAACAGATCTACTAATAATTCTCTAGATTTCAAATCTGTAACAATATACAGCATATTTTCTCATATTTTGACAAAGTTTTTATAAGTAAATTACCAAAATGGGTCCCATCCCTTCATGGGAAATAGATGGGGAAACAGTGTCAGACTTTATTTTTTTGTGCTCCAAAATCACTGCAGATTGCAGCCATGAAATTAAAAGATGCTTACTCCTTGGAAGGAAAGTTATGACCAACCTAGATAGCTTATTAAAAAGCAGAGATATTACTTTGCCAACAAAGGTCCGTCTAGTCAAGGCTATGGTTTTTCCTGTGGTCATGTATGGATGTGCGAGTTGGACTGTGAAGAAGGCTGAGCACCAAAGAATTGATGCTTTTGAACTGTGGTGCTAGAGAAGTCTCTTGCGAGTCCCTTGGACTGCAAGGAGATCCAACCAGTCCATTCTAAAGGAGACCAGTCCTGGGTTTTCATTGGAAGGACTGATGCTGAGGCTGAAACTCCAATACTTGGGCCACCTCATGTGAAGAGTTGACTCATTGGAAAAGACCCTGATGCTGGGAGGGATTGGGGCAGGAGGAGAAGGGGACAACAGAGGATGAGATGGCTGGATGGCATCACTGACTCGACGCACATGAGTTTGGGTGAACTCGGGAGTTGGTGATGGACAGGGAGGCCTGGCGTGCTGTGATTCATGGGGTTGCAAAGAGTTGGACATGACTGAGTGACTGAACTGAACTGAACCATAATGTCAGATGTGAAATAAACATTATGAGAACATTTTTAACTGGTATACCATAAGGAAGCTGTTTCAATAATATTTCTGGACATTTTATATATGTGTGTGTGTGTTTAGATAGGCACACACACACACACACACACACACACACACACATATATATATGGTCTCAAGTTTTCCTAGGTTATTTATACTATAGGCCAGTACAGGCTTATTTAACTAAAAATACAAATGAATATGTCCATGGTTCCTCATTACAACAAGTATGTAAATGTAAAATATCCTAAACCATATAAATTCTAAGGATAAAAATTCAGTTAAATAAACTAAGGTATATATTACCCACTGATTTATAATATAAATTATGGTAAACACTGTGGGACAAACAGCTGTACCTAGACCTATAATCTGAATGAAATTAATCTCTATATACTGACTTATAGGGATTTCTAGGAATAAAGTTAAGTTAAAAAAAAAAACTAAAAAGGGAAAATCTAGCATGTAAACTTTGGGTAAGGAAGAAAAAGAAATGAGAAAAAACAAGGAAAGATAAATAAATAGGTCAAACCCAGGAAAAGTATCATAAATCAATGTACTTGGTTGGGTACAAGATGAGAGGGAAGATTGAAAAAAGAAGGATAAGCCTGTAAAAATATCTCTTTGTACATTTTTTAACTTTTGGAAGTAGATTCATGCCCTATATATTTCAAAGTATAATTAAGCCATAAGGGTAAGAAGATGGAGTAGAAAGAAAAAGTAAAAGATATGAATCTGCTGAAAGCAAAATAAAAGCAGTAATTCATTGGTATGGTATTTAATATAAACCCTCACTGTTGGATATGGAAGTGGGGTGGGTAGGGGAAAGTCAATGACAGTCAAGTCATGAGATCATTTTCAAACTTGGCTATTGTCCTAACAGTATGTGCAAAGTTATTCTGAAACCATGTGTGAAGCATTACAGGATGGAGCAAATGAGTAATCATGCTGATGCTCTTTAGAACTCTAGCTACTGGGGCCCTGGGATCCATAAAATGGCAGGAGCCTTTTGTTTGGGGTTCCTTCAGCTGGGAGGCCACCCCTCACCTCAGTCTGCACTGATGTGGTCTGCCCCTTGGCAGGGGCTCTTCCATGGTGTGAAAGGGAACACAGTGGAGCTGGTGATCTTCCCTGTCTGATCTACAGCCTACACCCTGAGGGTAAGTGAATAATGAATGGTTCATTGTAACCTTGAGTTCAGTTGCTATGTTAATAGACCTATTCAGAAACTGGCATTTCTTTTCTCTCATTACCAAGTTAGCACAAGGAGCACTGTGGTCAATGAAGCCCAGTGCTTGTGTGGAGGGAACACTTTGGGAAGTACCAACCAGCATGCAGGACATGGTGGCGAGGGAGCTACCAGAGACCCACAAGGCACTCTGCCAGCAGGGAAATGACTCTACTAAAGTTGATGCCACAGGGATGTGGAGAGTGCTACTGTGTTATTTCCAAAGTTTTCATCAAATTGAAGTTGACTTAAAATATTGTGTTAGTTTCAGGTGTACAGCATAGTGATTCACTATTTTTGCAGACTATAATTCATTATAGGTTATTACAAGATAATGAATATAATTCCTTGTGCTATATAGTACATTGTTGTTGCTTACCTATTTTATACACAGTAGTTTGTATCTGTTCATCCTAAACCCCTGATGCTGCTTCTCATCCTTCATCTCCCTTCTGATAACCACAAGTTTGTGTTCTATATATGTGAGTCTGTTCCTATTTTGTATACACATTTATTTTTTAGAATCTAAATATAAGTGGTATCATACAGTATTTGCCTGTCTCTGTTGACTTGTCTCTCTATATAATACTCTCTGGGTCTGCACATGTTGCTGCAAATAGCAGTATTTCACACTTTTCATGACTGAGTAATCTTCCACTGTATGCCTCATCTTAATCCATCATCTGTGCCTGGATTATTTGCATAAGCTTTTCAGTTCTGAAGTAGAACAACTGTCTATTCCCTTAGCCTCTGATTCACCTACCAAGATGCTCAATGACACATAGGCTTTGAGAAAATTAGAGAAGCAACTTGACAGCTACTAATGGGTCCAGAGACTTTGGAGGCCCTGCGTGCTGAATTGCACCCTGGAACCACTGTCAGCTTTAGCATGTCCTGGAACTAACAGTCTATGGGCAGTGAGTTGTTGAGATTCATACTTTAATTAAAAACATACAAGGTCCTGAGGATTGCTCTGCCTAGCAACTTAGAGAAACATCAGTGACTAAGGTAGTCTGCCTGCATGAAAAGGAAGTCATTTTATTAAACTAGGTGAGGGAGACGGTACACTGTAGGGCCTGTCACTGTAGAATGCACTGTATGATGTGCCAGTCCCTTATTGCCCAATGAGGTAGAGGAAAAGAGGGATCAGAGACGTGAGCACCTAGGACCTTTTCCCCTCCTTGGCTGAGTGCATGTTTGGCTCCAACAGAAGAGCCCTTACACTGGAATTCCCCTTGCCTTGAAAAACACACTTGGATCATCATTTGCAGAGGTTATTAAAGGCTCCATGAGCCACACTGGTGGTCTCTAAAGTCACAGGTGGAGTGAGGACATTAAAAATATTTCTGATAAGACTCATATTTCTATTTACTTTCCTTCAGGCCAACTTCACTGGTTTTTGAGCTCAGTTAAACTTACTTATAAGGTGATGTCTGTTGGTTCACAGCACAATGACTGACAAATTTCAAGACATGGGAAAAGTAGCTACCAACAAAACAGTACTAATTGACCACTGAACAGACCTAAAAATGCTAATGGACACCCACCCCTAGATGATCTAGTTAAAGATTTTCCCAAAGAAATCTCTAGGTCTAGTTCCTAACCAGTGGGGCCTGAAGGAGAATATTAACAGGCATTTTACCAAAGAGCTCCTAGTCAAGGAGTGGTCAATGGGTCCCAGCACACTTCCTCACTTAAGTCCAAATTGCGATGGCACCTGTAACTAATATTGACACAAATGCTCCTCCCTCTGCTCCAAGTGACACTGACGTGAGTCAGAGAAGCCTCCATTATTTTTATTCAAACTTCCCAGCTTTAAATCATAAGCAACATTAGGGATTAGGTCAATATTCCAACATCATCAGTGGTTATCTGAGCATGTGTGCCAAAGTCAGAACTCAAAGTAGGGAGCAGGGATGTTGTATTGTATTTCTAGAGTCATTTGGTGACTAGTGCAGAGGTGACCATGACCTCCAACACCAGATACTGAGGGAAAAAGACAACTCTCTCTGGTTGTTCATTGGAGGCCATCACTAAGGACACCCTAGGTCAAAGCCTACCTTGAGTGTATCCTGTCAGGCAACCACAGAACTCCATTTGCATGGCTTCCACTACTGAATGTTTGTTGACACAGATGTAGTTCTTATATGAGTGAACCTGCACTTACATTCAGCCTAAGCCCTGATGGGACCTGCTGCATTTAGGGGCAGTTTTCGGGGCACAGATAAGACTGAGAACCTCCAGACTAAACAGTGTCTCCTGTGTCTTATCCAACAAATTCATGGGAAGAAAAGATGTAACTGTTCTCATTGCTAAGCTTAATGAATAGAAATGTCCCTATAAGACTTTTCGCATTGGAATAACAACTTGATCATTGCACACAGCCTCACACACACGTTACTCACCGATTCTGGCAGGTCAATGCTATAGTACAGCCCTGAGCCTTGATGGTGCCCCGCCACTGTAACTGACATACAGGTGATTCTCCCAAGTAAAGGTACTCGAAGTCCCAAACCTGATAAATCCAATATACTTTGTATGCATTCATCTGCATACAAGTGATCCCAGTCAGTTTAAGCTTATATAGAAGGACTTGCGATACCTTACTACTGTCCTGCACATGGCCACCACACAGCTCCAGTATCTGTAATCAGTGCACAGGTCATGATTTCTGAGTGGCCTTGCTCTTACAGGGAGGAATAGTTTTCACTCAAGTGGACCCAGACAAGGACACACACAACAAGCACTAGATGCCCTGTGGACCCACCAGTGGCTCTTGGCTGGGCCATTAGTACACACACTTATGTACCTGGTACCCTATTGAAACTCCTGAGTGTGATCTCCAAAAGGCACACCATAACCTTGGGCTATTCAGTTCCAACAAATGAAAAGAAGCCCAGCAGTTAGTGGGACTCTGCAACCACTTGCACTAGAAGTTACCTAGGAGCAGTCTTTGATGAAACTGATCAATGATGTTACCAAAAAGGCTGTTTCATTTCAGTGAGGATACAACAAAGAGGGTACCCTAAAAGCCCTCCAACATGCCTCTTATATCAGAAACATCCCTTTCCACTGGAATTTATGGCAAAAGACCCCTGCCACACGTTTAGAAATCCACTGGGCTTCTGTTCCCATAGGCACCTGGAGTTGGCTGAAAGGCTCACAGCTCTGGAGAGACAGTTATTCACCTGCTCTTGTCCTTGAGGCATCCATCTTCTAGTCACAAAATAGTATTAAGGACAGAAATTCCAACAAAGGCGTCAATATACTTGCTTTTTTTCCTCTAATTATCTCATGGTACTCATACCTTAGTGAAAGTATAGAATTTCTATAAAATTTATGCTCAAAATATATAATATGAACCAAAATAAAAACATCTTCTAATGAGTTTAATTAAAGCAATATAAAGCTTTTTGCAGCTTTTGCACTTACTACTAAGCCTTTCCCCTTTGTGAAAGCTTGGTTTCTTCACTTGAGTCTCTGATTTTGACACTGAGCCTTGATGTACAGGCATGCCATTTCCATCTGGTACTTCACCCTGAGCTACATAAAGAATTCAGCCCACTAGATAAAAAAAAATCTACTGGGAAATCCCTACATGGCAATTTTATACATGTGAACTATGGCAGTTTCTCCCAGTTTATGCAGTTATCATTAGATAACTATAATGTGTGATCTGTTATGAAAACTATGAGAAAAGTCTAAAAGAGAGTGTGTGGAAAGTATTTTATTGTTATTAATATTCCTAGATTTCAAACACTAGTTGCTCTTTTTCTGAGTTTTCTTAATATTTTCTGTTAATATTAGTTTGGTGCAAAAATAATTGAAGTTTTAAGTTGAACTTTGCCATTTGATACTGGAATACATTCTTAAATAAATATGGCTACGTTATACCATTTTAATGTGCATTTCTCACTTTATTCTTTTTTGGAAATGACATGCTATTTATTTTGTATTTATTTTAGACTATAGAAATTATGTTAGACAGAAAGCAAATTCAAACAAAGTGCAATTGTGCAGTAGTTTGAGCATTCTTTGGCATTGCCTTTCTTTGGGATTGGGATGAAAACTGACCTTTTCCAGTCCTGTGGCCACTGCTGAGTTTTCCAAATTTGCTGGCATATTGAGTGCAGCACTTTCACAGCATCATCTTTCAGGATTTGAAATAGCTCAACTGGAATTCCATCACCTCCACTAGCTTTGTTCGTAGTGATGCTTCCTAAGGCTCACCTGACTTCACATTCCAGGATGTCCGGCTCTAGGTGAGTGTGAGTAATCACACCTTTGTAATTATCTGGGTCGTGAAGATCTTTTTTGCACAGTTCTTCTGTGTATTCTTGCCACTTCTTAATATCTTCTGCTTCTGTTATATCCATACCATTTCTGTCCTTTATCGAGCCCATCTTTGCATGAAATGTTCCCTTGGTATCTCTGATTTTCTTGAAGAGATCTCTAGTCTTTCCCATTCTGGTGTTTTCCTTTATTTCTTTGCATTGATTGCTGAGGAAGGCTTTCTTATCTCTCCTTGCTATTCTTTGGAACTCTGCATTCAAATGGGTATATCTTTCCTTTTCTCCTTTGCTTTTTGCCTCTCTTCTTTTCACAGCTATTTGTAAGGCCTTTTCAGACAGCCATTTTGCTTTTTTGCATTTCTTTTTCTTGGGGATGGTCTTGATCCCTGTCTCCTGTATAATGTCACAAACCTCCATCCATAGTTCATCAGGCACTCTATCAGATCTAGTCCCTTAAATCTACTTCTCACTTCCACTGTATAGTCATAAGGGATTTGATTTAGGTCATACCTTAATGGTCTAGTGGTTTTCCCCACTTTCTTAAATTTAAGTCTTAATTTGACAATAAGGAGTTCATGATCCTGGCCACAGTCAGCTCCCAGTCTTGTTTTTGCTGACTGTATGGAGCTTCTCCATCTTTGAGATGCTTATTGATAGGGTAAACTCCTTATTGATAAGGCTGATCTAATTTAATTTACAGATGGGTCCTACTTAAAGGATGAACAGGGACCTTACTGAACTGGATATTGAATAATGTCCACAACAGACATAATTAAAAACTTTTATTTATCAGAAACAAAGGCAACATAACAAGCCAAATTAAAACTCTTAACTCTAGCTTGTAAACGAGCTAAAGATCAGGATAACAAATATTTATGTGACAGTCACTATACTTTTGAAATGGCACATAATTTTGGAATGCTATTAAAACAATGAGCTTTTTAACCTCCTCAGGAGAACTTTAAAAATCTTTTGTAATATAGGTGCCAAAACAGTTAGCAATTATTGAAACAATAGGGCACTCATTCGAAATCTGACACTACAGAAGCTAAAAGAAATCAGCTTGCTGATGCTGCAACAAAACAGGCAGTTTTAAATATTAATCCTGTCCAGTCTTGAAAATGTCCACTTCTCTCCATTAACCTTGATAACCAAATAAAAGATTTCTTTATACAGGCTCAAGAGATAACCACTAAAGAAGAGAAACAGATAACAACAACAGAACTAGGGAATTTTGACCCAGCTACACAAATACAGTTTAGATCGAACAAAACAAACACTATCTAATGAAGCCTAACTGCCATTACTCCAATATGTACATTCTTTAACACACTGGGCTTTTAAGAAAATGATTTAATGGGAAAAATAATTTTGGAAATTTACACCCATGATGGTTCAAAGGAAATATATGACATTATGGACAGGGTTTTACTGAGACACTTAAAAAAACTACTAAGTACTTTTATATTGAGTGCCCATGTAAAGGATAATGAATTACAATCTAAAGATTTTATTACAAAGGACATCAAATAAAAGATTATTTACAGACAAAATGAAAAAAATCTTATCAAGTATTAGTAACTAATCTATATGAAGCCAAACTGAAAGACATTAATTCATAGATTCACATCTCTCATTTTGAAAAGGCCTTCCACCTGAGTGGACTTTGACCCCTGTTCCTAGCACCTGCCTTCAACCAAGCCAAGCATCACTAAGCTAGGAGAAGAAAATAACAGTAACAGACAGCTGACCCATGAGTCTGGACCAGGCTTGAAAGACCCATTCTACCAATTCAATTGTACTGCTGACCAAAGGTCAGTCTGTCTATTAAAATTAAAAGTTGTTGTTTAATTTCTAGCTATTTTGCCCCAATGTTTAGGATGGAAATAAAACTCTTTGGTAACACTAAGTATAACTGCTGCTGCTGCTAAGTCGCGTCAGTCGTGTCTGACTCGGTGCGACCCCACAGACGGCAGCCCACTAGGCTCCGCCGTCCCTGGGATTCTCCAAGCAAGAACCCTGGAGTGGGTTGCCATTTTCTTCTCCAATGCGTGAAAGTGAAAAGTGAAAGTGAAGTCGCTCAGTCGTGTCTGACTCTTCGAGACCCCCATGGACCGCAGCCTACCAGGCTCCTCCGTCCATGGGATTTTCCAGGCAAAAGTACTAGAGTGGGTTGCTATTGCCTTCTCCATAATTATAGCTATTAGGGGCAAATTAGCTGACTTTTGGATTTTTATCAAATTCCTTGATCAATACAAGGCCAACATAAGCCTCTCATAAATCTCGTCACTGACTCTTCAGATGTTCCTCTAATCTATAAAATGATTTCTCATAAGCATATCCCTCCATGTTTTTGTTGTTCAGTTGTTAAGTCGTGTCCATTTCTTTGTAATCCCACGGACTGCAGCATTCAGGCTTCCCTGTCGTTCACTATCTCCCAGAGTTTGATCAAATTCATGTCCATTGAGTCAGTGATGCCATCCAACCATCTCATTCTCTGTTGTCGCCTCCTCCTCCTGCCTACAATTTTTCTAAGCATCAGGGTTTTTTCAAATGAGTCAGCTCTTCCCATCAGGTGGCCAAAGTACTGGAGCTTCAGCTTCAGCATCAGTAATTCCAATGAATATTCAGGATTGATTTCCTTTAGGATTGACTGGGTTGATCTCCCTTGCTGTCTAACTGAGTCTCAAGAGTCTTGAGCACCACAATCTGAAAGCATCGGTTCTTTGGTGCTCAGCCTTCTTGGTGAACTCAGGCCCAACTCTCACATCTGTGCACACATGACTACTGGAAAAACCATAGCTTTGACTATATGGACCTTTGCGGTAATGTGATATCTGCTTTTTAAAACACTGTCTAGGTTTGTCATAGCTTTTCTTTTAAGGAGCAAGCATCTTTTAATTTTGTGGCTGCAGTCACTGTCTGCATTGATTTTGGAGCCCAAGAAAATGGAACCTGACACTGTTTTCACTTTTTCCCCATTTATTTGCCATGAAGTGACAGGACTGGATGCCATGATCTTAGTGTTTTGAATGCTGAGTTTTAAGCCAGCTTTTTCACTCTCCTCTTTCACTTTCATCAAGAGGCTCTTTAGTTCTTCTTTGCTTTCTGCCATTAGAGTGGTATCATCTGCATAACTGAGGTTGTTGATACTTTTCCCAGCAATCTTGATTCCAGCTTTCAGTCATCCAGCCTGGCATTTTGCATGATGCACTCTGCATATAAGTTAAATAAGCAGGATGACAATATACAGCCTCGATATATTCTTTTCCCAATTGTGAACCAGTCCGCTGTTCCATGTCTGGTTTTATGGCCACTGTATACATGTACCACAACCGTTTTTATCCATTCATGTGTCAATGGACATCTAGGTGGCTACCACGTTCTATGCTGTGCTTAGTTGTTCTGTTGTATCTGACTCTTTGTGACACTATGGACTGTAGCCCGTCCGGCTCCTCTGCCCGTGGGGACTCTCCAGGCAAGAAGCTATTACAAATAGTGTTGCAATGAACATTAGGGTACATATGTCTTTTTCAATTATGGTTTCCTCAGGGTAATTGCCCAGTAATGGGATTGCTGGGTAATATGGTAGCTCTACTCCTAGTTATTTAAGGAACCTCTATACTGTTCTCCACCGGAGAAGGCAATGGCACCCCACTCCAGTACTCTTGCCTGGAAAATTCCATGGATGGAGGAGCCTGGTAGGCTGCAGTCCATGGGGGTCGTGAAGAGTCAGACACGACTGAGCGACTTCACTTTCACTTTTCACTTTCATGCATTGGAGAAGGAAACGGCAACCCACTCCAGTGTTCTTGCCTGGAGAATCCCAGGGATGGGGGAGCCTGGTGGGCTGCCGTCTATGGGGTCGCACAGAGTCAGACACAACTGAAGCGATTTAGCAGCAGCAGCAGGATACTCTTCTCCACAGTGGCTGTATGAATTTACATTCCCACCAACAGTGCGAGATGGTTCCCTTTTTCCACACCCTCTTCAGCATTTATTGTTTGTATATTTTTTGATGATGGCCATTCTGACCGGCGTGAGGTGATCCCTCACTGCAGTTTTTATGAGAACATTTTTAATTGGTATACCTCAAAGAAGGTGTTTCAATAGTATTTCTAGACATTATATAATAATACACACACAGATATATATATATATATATATATATATATAAAAGTCTCTTGATTTCATAAGTTATTTATACCTTATGCCGACACATGTTCATAGAATAAAAAATACAAATGAATGTGTACACAGTTATTCATGTACAATGTATTGGGTTTGCCAGAAAGTTCAGTCTGGTCTTTATGTAAGATGTTATGGAAAGACTTGAATAGATTTTCTGGTCAACTCAGTATTTAGAAGTGCAAAATATTCAAAACCATAAAAATATTAAGGGAGAGAATTAGTTAAATTAAGGTATGCATTACACACTGTGGTATAATATAAATTATGGTAAATACTGTGGTTACAAACAGCTATATGTAGTACTATACTCTGAATGAAACTGAACTCTATATAATGACTTGGAGGGATTTCTAGAAATAATATTAAGTAAAAAAACTGGAAGGGGAAAACTAATATGCAAACACTGGGTAATAAAACAGAAATGAGAAAAAATAAAGGAGAGACAAAAAATAGAGAAAAGATAGGAAAACTATCACAAAACAATGCACATAGATACCTACAAGAAGAGAGAAGACTGAGAAGCCTCTAAGCATACTGCTTTGTATATTGTTAACTTTTGGAAGTAGTTTCATGCTCTATGTATTTCAAAATAAAAATTAGGCTAAAACAAATAAGATGATGGAATGGAAAGAAAAAGCAAACTTAAAGAATTGAAACTACTGCAGGGAGAATAAAAGCAGTAATTCCTCAAACCAGTATTTACTAAAAACCCTGTCTTGGACATGGAAGTGTGGTGATTTGGGGGGAGGTGGACAACAAACAAGTCATGCAATCATTTTATAACTTGATTTGTTTTAGTAATGGTATATTCAGAGCTATTCTGAAACCATTTGAGAAGCATTACAGGATTAAGCAAATGAGTAATTGTACCAATGCTGTTTCAGAACTCTAGCTACCTGAGCTGTCATGTCCTGCACGTGGCCACCACACTGCTCACATATCTGTTAGTAGTGACTGTGTCTGTGTGTAGGACTGTGTTAGTTGCTCAGTCATGTCTGACTCTTTGCGACCCCACGAACTGTAGCCTGCCAGGCTTCTCTGTCCATGGAATTCTCCAGGCAAAAATACTGGAGTGGATTGCCATTCCCTTCTCCAGAGGAACTTCCCAACCCAGGGATCGAACCCTGGTCTCCTGACTCACAGGCAGATTCTTTACCATTTGAGCTACAGAGAAGAGGTCACCAATTTTAAGTGGCTTGCTCCTACAGGGAGGATTAGTTTTCACTCAACTAGCCCTCCCACCACAAAGGACACCACCCAACAAGGACTAGACATTGTGTGGATCTACCAGTGGCTCCTGGCTGAACCATCAGTACACATGCTTAGTTACCTGATACCATAGTGAAATTCCTGGGCATGATCTCTAAGGGGCATGAATTCTCATTTCAGAAGACAAGACCTCCAAACTTGGGTGATTCAACTCTGACAAATAATTGGGCCCAGCAAATAGTGTAACCCTTTCGACCACCTGCATTCTCCTTTGCCCAAAGAGAGTCCTTGATGAAGCCAATCTATGTGGTTACCAGAGAGGCTGCTTCATTTTAGTGAGGATACAACCAAGAGAGTACCCAAAAGGCCCTCCAAAAGGCCTCCTGACCATCATCAGATGCTTGATTTACAGATCTCCAAAACATCTGTTTGCTAATGGAGACTATGGCACAAGGGCCCTATCATGCATAGAGGCATCCATTGGGCTTCTGTAGTTATAAATACTGGGAGCTGGCTGAATGGCACACTACTTTGGAGACATAGGTATTAACCAGCTACTGGGCGTTGGGCCATTCATCTTCTGGTCACAAAATGCTCTTAAGGACAAAAATTTCAATCAAATGGTATCAGTATTTCTGCTTTTCTCTCTAGGTATCTCATGGTATCTGATTTTAGTCAAAGTGAAATATTTCAATATGAATATATGCTCAACAAATACATTTTCATAAACCAAAATAAAAACATCTAATGAGTTTAATTTTAAACAATATAAATTTTTCTGTAGTTTTTGCACTTACTAGTAAATCTTTCCCCTGTGTGAAAGCTTTCTTTCTTCACTTGAATCTCTGATTCTGACATTAACTCTTGATGGTCAAGCATATGATTTCCATCTGGTACTTCATCTTGAACTACAAAAAGAGAAGAATTTATCAACTAAATAAAAATAAAGATCTATGGTGAAACGTTTAGCTTACAATTTATAAAATGAAAATAGCAGCAGTTATCTCATTTTTATGAAGTTAAGAAGAAAATCACCATATTGTGAAGTCTGCCATGAAAACCATGAGAAGTCTTAATGAGTGTGTGTGAGAGTGTGTGTGAAAGGTACTTTACCATAAAAATAATACTCGTGGAATTCAAATGTGTTTTATGTCAAGTTTCTCATTTTCTGAGTTGTCTCAATATTTTTAGTTAATATAATTCAATAGACCAAACAAAGAAATACATATGTACAAGGTTATTCATAGCATAATATTTGTAACTGTAAAATATTAAAACCACTTAAACATAAAGCATAGGGGACTGGTAGGCTAAAGTATCATATGTAAAGTATAAAAATATAGACTGTAGGGTGCAATGTGCATATGGAGCTGTACAAACAAATATAAAAGGAATAATAATGATCCTGATGAAATGATTGGGAAGCATCTCCAGGATACAGTGCTTAATGGTAGAGGGGGAACCTAAAAGAGAGAATACCAAGTATGGTTTAAGAAAGAAGGAAGGAAAGAAAGAATAAAGGAAATTTGGAAAAAAAAAAAAAGATGATGAAAGATCCTTATTTTTAAAACAAGAAATACAGGAAATGTAAATCAAAAACAATATACTGGGTCACAAGAGTCCCTGCAGACATGGCTGACTTGAGCCATACCCAGTAACTACTCTTTGCTCTCATGCCGTTCTGACAATGATGGATACTCCATGATATAGCCAGGTTCTGAGATTCAAGTCTAATGAAAAATAATCCAGGTTTCTCAGTTTCACTTGACCAGCAACCTGAGGAGGATTTACTCCTGTTTTTTATTTTATTTATTTTTTTTTAAATTTTATTTTATTTTTAAACATTACAATATTGTATTAGTTTTGCCAAATATCGAAATGGATCCACCACAGGTATACATGTGTTCCCCATCCTGAACCCTCCTCCCTCCTCCCTCCCCATACCATCCCTCTGGGTCGTCCCAGTGCACCAGCCCCAAGCATCCAGTATCGTGTATCGAATCTGGACTGGCAACTCGTTTCATACATGATATTATACATGTTTCAATGCCATTCTCCCAAATCTTCCCACCCTCTCCCTCTCCAATGGAGTCCATAAGACTGTTCTATACATCAGTGTCTCTTTTGCTGTCTCATACACAGGGTTATTGTTACCATCTTTCTAAATTCTATATATATGCGTTAGTATACTGTATTGGTGTTTTTCTTTCTGGCTTACTTCACTCTGTATAATAGGCTCCAGTTTCATCCACCTCATTAGAACTGTTAATTTAGTGAGGGAAACAGACACCTTGCTGGCTGTGTCTCAACAGAACCTCTGGTTCTGAGTTTCCTGACAGGGGCCACTGTGTCCAAGGGGGACAAGGGAGGGGATGAGGAAGAAAATACACAAACACCTGAGACAATCTCCTTCCTCTTCTGGCTGACATTTGGTTTCTGAAAACTTCTGCCCACACATGGTGAGCTCCTTGCCACTGGAAACACTGTCTAGTTCCCCAGCAATAGAGGGTCAAGGAAGGGATGGATGGACTCTCCAGCACACATCTTGTGCCAGGAAGTGAGCCATGGTGGCCAACACAGCCCCATGAGACTCAAAATGGTGATGAACTTATTACTAATAACGTGCTCTCCACAGTGACCTTAAGATGAATCTGACAACTCTATTTTTACCCAGAATACTTGGCTTTTCCAAATAAGCAAGATTAGAGATTCTAGTCCCCAAGACTGGCTTCTAGTTTACCAAGGACTGTTATCTCCACAACTCTGACACCAGGATGAGAGGAACACAAGTAATGCCTTTTGACCCTTACTTAAACCTGACCATGGTGTGGGTGCTTTTAGACATCATAAACTTCTATTTCATAGCTCCCACTGCTGAATACATAATTGCATGCATGCTAAATTGCTTCAGTCATATCTGACTCTTTGCAACCCCATGGACTGTAGCCTGCCAGGCTCCTCTGTCTGTGGCATTCTCTAGGCAAGAATACTGGAGTGGGTTCCCATGCCCTCCTCCCGGGGATCTTCCCAATCCAGGAAATAAATCTGCAGATCTTGGCTCTCCTGCATTGTCAGACAGGTTCTTTACCATTTGTGCCACCTGGGAAACCCTGAATATATCATTGCTGCTAAGTCACTTCAGTCGTGTCCGACTCTTTGTGACCCCATAGACGGCAGCCCACCAGGCTCCCCCGTCCCTGGGATTCTCCAGGCAAGAACACTGGAGTGGGTTGCCATTTCCTTCTCCAATGTGTGAAAGTGAAGTCTCTCAGTCGTGTCCGACCCTCAGCGACCTCATGGACTGCAGCCTTCCAGGCTCCTCCGTCCATGGGATTTTCCAGGCAAGAGTACTGGAGTGGGGTGCCATTGCCTTCTCCGGAATATATCATTAGTACAGATGTATTTTCTATGTGAACTCGAACTCACATAAGCCCCAAGCCATGATGAGCACTGCTGTACTCAGGATCATTTCAGTGGGGCACATGGAAGAATGCAAACCTACCAGACTACCAGTGCCTAGAGACATGTCTCCAGATCAACTACTAAGCAAAGGATAAACAAATGCTAGCCATCTTTGCTGACTTTCAGTAAGGCAAATGTCTCTGTGAGATTATTTCTCCATTCAGTTTAACTAAGTAAACCTTTGCAAAGAGCCTTGCATGCCTGGACTGGACTACAGAACTACTGTACTAGAGCTCAGTGCTGTGGTACTGATCAGGACCCTGGCCTTACCTGACATTGTGACCGTCCTAGAGGCTCTTGCCCCAGCTGAGGGAATTAGGTATGAAGGAATTCATGTTGCAAATGCTCCTTCAATGTCTCTGTCCACACAGATGATATGATCAGTTTGCTTTTTGCTTAAAAGGTTGCAGTACACCTTTAATGTCCTTGCATAAGGCCAAGTGCAGGAAGAAGTCCCATTCCCAGATGGGGCACTGGGCTTCCACACTATTGTTGACATCCTCATCCTTCTGGTGCATCCTGGCATGTGTATCATCCCACAAGGCCAGATGCTATGTTGACCATGCTTAGCAGCATAGCAGGGTCATTAACAGAAGCATGGACAAGGACCTTGTGGGAAAGGGCAATACACATTATTCTAGAGATATCTTCCAAAATTTGTCCTGTCAGTCACAACAAATGAGAGCCCCACAAAACTCTGTGGAACTATTCTGCTACTGGCACTCTTACATTCCCCTCAGGGGCCCTGATTGCAACCATCTACTAAGTTCCAGAAAAAATACTTGCATAAGAAAGGATCTCAACTAATAGGATGGTCAGGAGGCAAACAAAAAAACGTTCCCAGTCACATTTTCCCTTGAAACTTCTGGTCTGATTTTGAGATAAAATTCTCAGCACTTCTCTGTTCATCAGTTAGTCTTTGGAAGATGGCAATTCCACAGGACGGGATTAATCTGGGACTCTCTATATCTAACTTCCTGGAGTAGGGTGAAAGGTACATACCTCTTGAAGACAATTATGTGCCTTTTATTGGTTTGGTGGATACTGAGTGCATGACCCATGACTAAGAAAAATACTACAATCAGAAATATTGACCAAGTATTTCACAACTTTAGTTTTTATCCTCTAGTTATCTTAGGATATTTATACATTAGGTCAAAGTATAAAATATCTACTATATATATGTATACACACACAATTTATGAAGCAAAGAATAAGATCTTTGGCTGTAATTAATTTTAAATAATTTAAAGTTATCTGTAATTAGTATACTTACTGTGTTTTTTCTCTTTTTGTTGCTTTACCGTCATTTGGCTTTTTGACATTGATTCTTGATGGTCATGCATAAGATTTGCATCTGATATTTTTTCATGAGCTACAAGAGAGATATAGTTAGCCCACTGAAAAGAAAAATACATCTACTATGAAATCTCTACATATCAAATTCATAATAAGCAAAGAGAAATATTCTAATTTTTCTGATGTTATAGTGAAGTTACCATAATGCTAGATCTGATAACACTGTGAGAGGAGTTTTAATAGATGTGTTTTGAATCTTTCTCATTATCTTATAAATATTTCCAGGCATTATATATAGTTTGTATTTGTCTCTGTTTCTCTTAGGTTATTTATATTTTATAGATTGACATAGACTTCAGAGACCAACAAAATATGTGTACCATTTGCTAATTATTGTTTGTAACTGCATATAAATGTTCATGCATGGGAAATTGGATAAACAATCTATGTACTATAAACTTTGTGAAGTGACGTGAAAGTCGTTCAGTCATGTCTGATTCTTTGTGACCCCATGGACTATACAGTCCATGGAATTCTCCAGGTCAGAATACTGGAGTGGGTAGCCTTCCCCTTCTCCAAGGGATCTTCCCGACCCAGGAATCAAACCGGGGTCTCCTGCATTGCAGGCGGATTATTTACCAACTGAGCTATCAGGGAAATTCTATAAACTTTGTAAATTATGCTAAATAATATGGTACTATCAGATGTATGTAAAGATGTAAAAGGAATCAAATGAATCTCTATAAACTGACTTGGAGGGATTTCAAGGAGATAATATTAAGAGAGGGAAAAAAACACAAAAGGAGAAATGTATGGTACCTTTCAGATAAGGAAGATGGGGGAAAAAGGAAATAAATAAGAAAGAGGAAGGGAGAGAATTAGAGAGATAGTTACCTTTACAAAATGACACACAAGTGAGATAGAAAAAAAAAATGTAACTGGTTACCTACAGGATGCAATGGAGCAAACTGAGGAAGAAATGGTACTCCCTTAAGTATATCTTTTTGCATAGTATTTACTTTTGGAAGCAAGTTCAGGTTCCACATGTTTCAAAAATAAAATTAAAACAAAAAAGAGAAACTAAAACTGAAAGCAAACTTAGAGAAATTAACCTACTGAAAAAAACAAGTACTAATGCAAGTAACTCATCAATACAATATTTGACATATACCCTCATTCATGGGCAGAAGAGTGGAGAGATTGACAATATATAACAAAATATTTCCAGTAGGCTTTTTTTTTCCATATGAATAGGCAAAACAATTTCAAAATAATTTTCAAAGTCTAACAAATGAGTAAATGTGTTATTTAGAGAGAACAGTCGCAGAGTGTGTGCATGTGTGCTAAGTCATTCAGTTGTGTCTGACTCTTTGTGACTCTTTGGACTGTAGCCCATCAGGCTCCTCTGCCCAAAGGATTTTTCAGGCAAGAATACTGGAGTGAGTTGTCATTTCCTTCTCCAGGGGATCTTCGTGAGCCAGGGATGAAACCTGCATTTCCTGTGTCTCCTGCATTGCAGGAGGATTCTTTACCCACTGAGCTATCAGGGAAGCCCCTTAGAAAGGAAATACACATATGAAATGAAAGAAGGCAGAACAAGTCCTGAAGGGGTGAAGCAGAATTGAAGATTTCCAAGATTTATCATGAATTCTAAACATGTCTATGCAGGTTTATATACACATATATAGGTATACATGCTAATGTACATGTATAAAATATGTATGTATGTGTAAATACATATATAAAAATGTGAACATACTTAAGAAACCTGACTCCAGTCTAGATCTTACATGTGATCTTTCAGGCAGAATCAGACATCTATAACGGCATTACCTGGAGTTAACTTTGGGGCTTCCCAGGTGGCGCTAGTGGGAAAAAATCCTCTTGCCAATGCAGGAGACAAAAGGGATACAGGTTCAATCCCTGGATTGGGAAGATTCTGTGGAGGAGGGCATGGAAACCCACTCCAGGATTCTTGCCTGGGGAAATTCCCTGGACAGAGGAGCCTGGCAGGCTACAGTCCATGAGGTCACAAAGAGTCAGACGCAACTGAAGCAGCTTGGCACACATGCAGCACGTACCATGGGGAAAAGAAGTTTAACTCACAGAGACTTGATGCACAGCCAGTGCACTGCGGCCACTGGAGAAGCTGCAGTCATGGACACAGCCCTCCCTTCCCACCACTCTCTTAAGCACACTGCATTCTTAGCTCAGTCACCGTCAACTGGAAGCCTCAGTGTGGCGGTGGTAGGGGTGGACTTGATTAGGGCATTGTACTATTCCAGCACTGCCACTGACGGCATTACCTTATGCGAGATGGGTGAGGAGGGACTGAAGAAACTTTTCTCAGTTACGATTCAGTATTCAAGATGTTTCAGAGGATCCATAAATTACCAAGAGTCTTTTGTCTGGAGCTCCTTCAGCTGTGAGATGATACTCTTCTACATCTCATACCAGGTTTGCACTGGTATTAATACATCTAACCCTCACCTATAGCTGCTCCAAGTGGGGAAACAGAACATGGCTATAGCTTGGGCCCTTTCCTGCTTGAACTATTGCAGTAAGTGAGTAAACGTTTGTTACTTTTAGTTTGGCTTGCTATTTTAATTGGCCAACTCAAAAACTGGTCTCTCTCTCTCAGACAGCAAGCAAGGTAAATGAAGCTCAAAGCCTTTCAGAAGGCACACTTCGGGATGGCACACTTTGAGATGTGCTTAGTAAAGCTGTGGGACCTTCTGGGGTGAGGTGGGGGAGGGTACCACAGGAGCATTAGCAAGAGTCTGAGCGGACCCTGGGGCACTGTGACAGCCAGGCCAGTGTGCTTTGGACAGGGCTAGCAACCACACAGGGTGCCTTAGGAAAGTGCAATTGTATTTCTTTAGGCTTTTCAGTTCTGAGGGGGAACAGGATCTTTTCTCTAGACCTTGATTCATTAGCCAAGACACCTGCTGGGTCAATCAAATTAGATTCACCAGAGGGGCTCTGAGAAAGCTAGGGCAGCAATTTGTGTGCTACTGCTTATGGTTCCGGAGAAGGCAATGGCACCCCACTCCAGTACTCTTGCCTGGAAAATCCCATGGACGGAGGAGCCTGGAAGGCTGCAGTCCATGGGGTCGCTGAGGGTCGGACACGACTGAGCGACTTCACTTTCACTTTTCACTTTCATGCATTGGAGAAGGAAATGGCAACCCACTCCAGTATTCTTGCCTGGAGAATCCCAGGGATGGAGGAGCCTGGCAGGCTGCCATCTATGGGGTCGCACAGAGTCGGACACGACTGAAGTGACTTAGCAGCAGCAGCAGCTGCTTATGGTCCACTAGCAATGGGATGTAAAGCTGTGGGAAACCCTGCATGTCTAGCTGTACACACTAACTACTGTTAGCTCTAAATTTGCTCCTGGGACTGACAATGAGCTACTGAGATGTATGTTTTAACGAAAAAAAAAAAAAAAAAAGAGAGAGAGAGAGAGAGCCATAGGATCACTGTTCCCAGTGGCAAAAGAAAAGAAACCTGGTAGTTTGCCTTCATACTAAAGGTATTAATCTTGTTAAACTTAGTGAAGGAGAGGGGCACACACACACTGTGCAGAAGGTACAAAATACCTTCTTTAGAGAGCCTTGACAGCAGTCATGTTGGCTGAGGAGGTGGAAGAAAAGTGGGGAATAAAAAGGGCATACATTTGAAACTCTCTCCTTCATCACTAGGGAATTATTTTGGATCTGACAGAATGACCAACCTGTGATGAGTTCTCTACCACTGAAAAACATGTTTGGATCATCACTGCAGAAATGATAGTGCCCCTTTGTGCCACACTGGTGGTCCCAGAGTCTACACTGAGGACAGTGAGATATTTAACCAGATTTGGATTTCTTGATTCATTCATGCCACCCTTGCTAGATAACTATTGAGCTCAAATAAGCCTCCTCATAAGGTCAGGTTATTAGGAACTATACAATCTAGATATTGACTGACAGATTGTTGGACACGGAATAGCACCTACTGCCAATGTAGCAGTGACTGACCAACAGTAAAAACAATGTGAAAATGGTAATTAGTAACCTATTCCTGAACAATCTAGGCCTGGATCCCCTGAAGAGATCTACCAGTGAATATCCAATATGAGATATCAGAGAGATAGGCTGATGGGATTACTACCAAGGAACTGAAGACCCACTGGATGCCTAGAAGGAAGCTGAACTAGTGTCCACCTAGAGATGACTCCTACAACTAATACAGGTATCACTGCTCAGTGCTTTCCACTGAATTTTGACATGAGTATTCTGAGAGCCCACCAACTTCTATCAAGAACTCTCTTGGACTTCCTTGGTGGCACAGTGGATGAGTGCCAATACAGGGGACACAAGATCGATCCCTGGTCCTGGAAGATTCCACATGCCGTGGAGCAACTGAGCCCATGCACCACAGCTACTGAGCCTGAGCTCTAAATCTGGTGAGCTGAAATGACTGAGCCTGCATGCTGCAACTACTGAACCCATGTGCCTAGGGCCTGTGGTCCACAACAAGAGTAGCCACTGCAATGATAAGCCCGAGCATTGCAACAAATAGTAGGCCCTACTCACTGCAACTGGAGAAAGCCCACTCAAAGCTAGGAAGATTCAGCGAAGCCAAAAATAAATAAATGTCTTAAAGAAAGAAAAGAAAAAAAGAACACTTTGCTTTCAAAAATGCACAAGACTATGAGTTAGACCAAGTCCCTATGTCCACAGTGGGAACATGAGGAGAGTTCAGTATATTTCCTGGGTCTTTTGGATACGGTGGTTATATGACTATCATCTCAACTTCTGACACCAGAATGATGGAGAAACACACAATGTTCACCACATAAGGGAGAGAGATCTGGGTAAGCACCCCAGGCCATTGGGTCTGAGGCCATTACCAGTGGGATCCTTACCAGATCCAACGATGGGTGTGTCCCTTTAAATCACTACAAATTTCCATTGTTTTGGCCCCACTGATATACATATCATTAGTATAGGTTAACTGTCAGTGTGAAACCCTGCTATGTATTCCTGAGAGGAACTACCATACTTCCACAAGGCTAACAAAATTCTCTGAATATCTGTCATTAATGCAAAAGTGATGATATGAAAATGCTCCACCATCAAAGGGTGCAACAGACTTCCACTTTATTGATGACATTGTCTTTGGGTCCAACATGGGCACTACTAGACAAAGACTGGATGGATGCCCCACAGACCGACATATGGCAACTCTGTGGAGCCATTATTATGAACAAGGTAGTTACCTGGCACTCTTAATAAAATTCCTGAGCATGATCTGTAAGGGGCAAGATATCTCATTCCAGAAAACAGTGCCAAGCTTTGGTCCTCTCTATTTCCACAAATGAAGAGAAGGCCCAGAGACCGGTGGGACAACTAAGAGATTACATTCTCACATTCCTTATGTATAGTCTGTGATGACGCTCATCTATAGGGTAAATAGAAAGGCCACTTCCTTTCCATGGGGTCATGACTAAGAGGATGCCATGGAGGCCCTCCAACAGGTCATCAGGCTGCCCTTCCCTGGCACACTTCTAATCCCTATTTGTTCTTTGAGTTACAGAATTCAGCAGCATTTCTGTTTACCAGTTGGAGGCTGTGGCAGAAGACCACTGAAATAGGTCAGAGGCACCCCTTTAGGCTTTCAAATGCACATCTCTAAGAGTCAGCTGAAAGGTAAACATCCTTTGAGAGACATTTACTGGTCTATTATAGGGCCTTGGTAGATGCTGAGTGATTGACCTATGACCACAAAATCAGAAATACCAAACAAGAGATATGAATAATTTTGCCTTTGTTCTCTAGTTATCTTAGAGAATTCACACATTAAGTCTTCTATACAGCATATTTCAAATACATACTCATGAGCCAAAGAGAAATAATCTGATGAGTTTAATTAAAAATAAGTTAACATTATCTATAATTATTATACTTACAGCTGAGTCTTCTTTCTTTAGAAGGTCTTTGTTTCTTTACTTCCAGTTGAGTTTCTGACATTGACTCTTGCTCAAGCACAGGATTTTCATCTGGTACTTTATCACTAGCTATATAAACAGAGATATTTACTCCAATAAATGGAAAAATAGATACACTGTTTGATTCTATACTTTCAAATTACTTACAAATGTATGTTAACATTTTCTCATATTTTAAAAAAACTATAGTAAATTATTATAATACTGGACTGATATGAAAATGGTAAGAACAGTCTTAATGATGTATACTGAAACTGTCTCATTATTTCATTCATATTCATAGGTTTCAAATATGTTCTGATTAGGTCTCCAGTTTCCTTAACACTTTAGGTTAAAACATAGTCATAAACCAAACCACAAAATGGTATATGCACAAGATTATTCATCACAGCATATTTGCAATTACAAAATACTCAAAACCATGTATACGTGCAAACTGGTTCACCAATAAACCAAAGTATATACTATAAACTATGGTTTTTCCTGTGGTCATGTATGGATGTGAGAGTTGGACTGTGAAGAAGGCTGAGCGCCGAAGAATTGATGCTTTTGAACTGTGGTGTTGGAGAAGACTCTTGAGAGTCCCTTGGACTGCAAGGAGATCCAACCAGTCCATTTTGAAGGAGATCAGCCCTGGGATTTCTTTGGAAGGACTGATGCTGAAGCTGAAACTCCAGTACTTTGGCCACCTCATGTGAAGAGTTGACTCATTGGAAAAGACTCTGATGCTGGGAGGGACTGGGGGCAGGAGGAGAAGGGGACGACAGAGGATGAGATGGCTTGATGGCATCACTGACTCAATGGACGTGAGTCTGAGTGAACTCTGGGAGTTGGTGATGGAAAAGGAGGCCTGGTGTGCTGCGATTCATGGGGTTGCAGAGTCGGACATGACTGAGCGACTGATCTGATCTGATGGTATTATCAACTATGGTATAGAGTATGGTCTGAACAACTGTGCACACAACTGTAAAGGAAATGAAAAAGATATCATAAACTAACATGGAGGTATTCCCAGTATATAAAGTCAAGTGAAATAAAAAACTAAGGATATCCAATACACTGTATTTTAGGACAGAACAAAAGAAAACCAAAAAAATTGGCAGTTACCTTTACAAAATGAAACATAAGGTAAATCAGAAAACAAAACAGTTTGTTACCAAAGACACTGCAGACCATGCTCACTGAATTACACTTGATGACTACTGTTAGTGCTGTTTGTCCCTGGCACTGGTAGATAGCCTACAATATAGTGAATTTTTGAGACTCATTTTTAATGAAAAAGTATCTAAAGCTCTCAAGATCATTTTGCCAGTGACCTGAGGAGACCAGTCAGACTGGGATACTTCTCCTCAGGAGGTAATTTCTGAGACTTGGTGAGGGGGTGTGTCACAACAGACTCCTTCATTCTGAGTGCTTTGACAGTGACCACTCTGCCCAAGAAAGAGGGACGACAATGATGTGAACACTTGATTCCCTCTCTCCTTCCCCAGCTTGTTTCTTAAGTTTGGCCCACTTATGATGAGTATACTAACACTTAAGAAGGTGATGCCTGATAAGCATCTGATGGTCTTTTGGTTCAACAATGAACATAAAGAAGAGTAGATGATGTGACTGGTAACCTGACTCAGATTACCAGTGTCATTTGTGCAACCCGTGCTGGTTTCCTAGCTATATTAAGCCTCCTTATAAGGTTATCAGTTGGTTCACAAGACAATCCAGATATTTAGTGACAGATTTCAGGGAAAAGATGAACCAATCACAGACAGATATCGTTTAGCCAGTGAAGAAACTGTTCTAAAAATGGTAATCAAGAACCCACATATGGATGATCTGATTAAGTGGTTTCTCAAGGAAATCTCTGGGTCTAGTTACTTAACCGTGGGATCTCAAGGAGAACACTGAAGGGCTGTCCACCAAGGTAGTGGTAGGTAGTGGTCCATAGGTGACCCAAAACCCAGAAACTCTAGAGTTCAAATGATGATGACAACTATGACTAACACAAGTGCTCTTCTTTTGCATTTCCCATTGAATCTTGAGGTGAATCTGAAACACACCCCACCCCTACTTCTTTTACGCAATTTCTCAGTATTCTATACAAACAAGAATTACGGTTAGGCCAAGGTCCGTACAGTCAAAGTTATGGTTTTTTCAGTAGTCATGTACAGATGTGAGAGTTGGACCATAATGAAGGCTGAGCAATGAAGAATTGATGATTTCAAACTGTGGTGCTGGAGAAGACCCTTGAGAGTCCCTTGGACAGCAAGGAGATCAAACCAGCCAATCCTAAAGGAAATCTGTCCTGAATATTCATTGGAAGGACTGGTGTTGAAGCTGAAGCTCCAATACTATGGCCACCTGATGTGAAGAGTCGACTCATTGGAAAAGACCCTGATTCTGGGAAAGACTGAGGGCAGGAAGAGAAGCGGGGACAGAAAGAGAAGTGGGCGACAGAGGATGAAATGTTTGGATGGCATCACCGACTCAACGGACATGAGTTTGAGCAAACTCAGGGAAATAGTGAAGGGCAGGGAAGCCTGGTGTGCTGCAGTCCATGGGGTCACAAAGAGTCAGACATGACTTAGCGACTGAACACAACAAAGCTCCTTAACTTCCCAGTTGTGACATGAGGATATGTGATAAAGTCTCAGTTCAGTAGAGAGATAGGTGAGAATTGCATATCTGGGCCTTTTGGATACTGATGTACATATGACTAAGATCTCCATGACCACAGACACTACAATGAGGAGGAAACAGATAATGCTCACTGGTTTTTGGTCTGAGCTCACCAAATGGAATCGTTATCCAAATTCAACTATAGGCGTATCCTTACATGCCACTAAAATTTTCCATTGTTATGGCTTGCATTACTGAAAGTATTATTGGCACAGATGTATTTTCTACAGCATCTCACTCACTTCTACCATTAAGATCTGATGGGACCTACTGCATTTTGGTTCATTTTAATAGGGCATCTGGAAAACTATTTTTGGGCAAGAGGAGAAGGGGTGGCAGAGGATGAGATGGTTGAATGGCATCACTGATTCAATGGGCATGAGTTTGAGTTAACTCTGGGAGATAGTGAAGGACAGGGAAGGCTGTTATGCTGCAGTTCATAGGGTCCCAAAGAGTGGGAGACAACTTAGCAAATGAAAAACAACAACCAGACTACCAGTGTCTAGCACCTTTACCATCCAAAAACAGTTCACTGTGCTTATTGCTGAGCTTAATGAAACTAGAGTTCTCCAAGTTATTTCCCCATTTATACACACTTTCAGTCTGTGTGTAAGGCCTTGGGATGCCTAGAGACTTGACTGATTATTGTTGGCTCAATGCCACAGTATAGCTCTGGACACTGGCGTTTCATGCTCCTGTGACCTTCATAGAGATTTACTGCCCAAGTAGAGTGAAGTAAGTATGCAGCAACTGATATCACAAATGCCCCCCTTTTAAACATTCCTGTTCACACTAATGACCAGGATTGGTTTGCCTTATGTGGAATGGGTTGTGATATACCTTCATGTCCTTCCACAAGCCCATGATCTAGAAAAAGCCCTGCTCCAAGATCAAGTACTAACCTTCCACTATATTGGACTTACCTAGTGGCTCAGATGGTAAAGCCTCTGCCTACAATGCGGGAGACTCGGGCTTAATCTCTGGGTTGGGAAGATCCTCTGGGGAAGGAAATGGCAACCCACTCCAGTACTCTTGCCCAAAAAATCCCATGGATGGAGGAGCTTGGTAGGCTACAGTCCATGGGGTCGCAGAGAGTTGGACACGACTGAGTGACTTCACTTTTACTTTTTCACTTTCCATTTTATGGATGGCATTCTCCACTGGACCCAAACAAGTGTACTACCCAACAAGGACTAGATTCCATGATGACCCACATGTGACCACATCTGAGTCATTAATGTAAAGATGGTACAAGGACCTAGTATCCAACTGAAATCCCTAGGGGCAAAGTGGAAAGAGGTACATTGTCTCATTCCAAGCTTCAAGGAACTGAGGTTTTTCCCTTCTCTATCCCCACAAAATACAAAGCAGGCCAAGGTTTTTTCGAAGCACTCCAAAATGTCAATCTTATTTCAGTCTCTACCAACAAACACAAAGGACACTCAGTATAGGTGTATGAATATATGTATGTTTATGTGCATGTATATGTACATATATGTGTATACATGAGTTCAACTCTAGGTCAAAATCCTATGTTTGATTTTGCAGGTCCAACCACAGATAATTACAAAGTATCCACCTGACAGTTCTCATGGGGGAATACTTCTCAGTTCAGTTCAGTTCAGTCGCTCAGACGTGTCTGACTCTTCGCGACCCCATGAATCCATCACCAACTCCTGGAGTTCACCCAGACTCATGTCCATTGAGTCAGTGATGCCATCCAGCCATCGCATCCTCTGTCGTCCCCTTCTCCTCCTGCCCCCAATCCCTCCCAGCATCAGAGTCTTTTCCAATGAGTCAACTCTTCACATGAGGTGGCCAAAGTACTGGAGTTTCAGCTTCAGCATCATTCCTTCCAAAGAAATCCTAGAGCTGATCTCTTCCAGAATGGACTGGTTGGATTTCCTTGCAGTCCAAGGGACTCTCAAGAGTCTTCTCCAACACCACAGTTCAAAAGCATCAATTCTTCGGCATTCAGCCTTCTTCACAGTCTAACTCTCACATCCATACATGACTACTGGAAAAACCATAGCCTTGACTAGACGAACCTTTGTTGGCAAAGTAATGTCTCTGCTTTTGAATATGCTATCTAGGTTGGTCATAACTTTCCTTCCAAGGAGTAAGCATCTTTTATTTTATTTTATTTTTAAACTTTACATAATTGTATTAGTCTTGCCAAATATCAAAATGAATCTGCCACAGGTATACATGTGTTCCCCATCCTGAACCCTCCTCCCTCCTCCCTCCCCATACCATCCCTCTGGGTCGTCCCAGTGCACTAGCCCCATGGCTGCAGTCACCATCAGCAGTGATTTTTGAGCCCCCATAAATAAAGTCTGACACTGTTTCCACTGTTTCCCCATCTGTTTGCCATGAAGTGATGGGACCAGATGCCATGATGTTTGTTTTCTGAATGTTGAGCTTTAAGCCAACTTTTTCACTCTCCACTTTCACTTTCATCAAGAGACTTTTTAGTTCCTCTTCACTTTCTGCCATAAGGGTGGTGTCATCTGCATATCTGAGGTTATTGATATTTCTCCCAGCAATCTTGATTCCAGCTTGTGCTTCTTCCAGTCCAGCATTTCTCATGATGTACTCTGCATAGAAGTTAAATAAGCAGGGTGACAATATACAGCCTTGACGTACTCCTTTTCCTATTCGGAACCAGTCTGTTGTTCCATATCCAGTTCTAACTGTTGCTTCCTGATCTGCATACAGATTTCTCAAGAGGCAGATCAGGTGGTCTGGTATTCCCATCTCTTTCAGAATTTTCCACAGTTTATTGTGATCCACACAGTCAAAGGCTTTGGCAGAGTCAATAAAGCAGAAATAGATGTTTTTCTGGAACTCTCTTGCTTTTTCCATGATCCAGAAGATGTTGGCAATTTGGTCTCTGGTTCTTCTGCCTTTTCTAAAACCAGCTTGAACATCTGGAAGTTCACGGTTCACATATTGCTAAAGCCTGGCTTGGAGAATTTTGAGCATTACTTTACTAGAGTGTGAGATGAGTGCAATTGTGTGGTAGTTTGAGAATTCTTTGGCATTGCCTTTCTTTGGGATTGGAATGAAAAATGACCTTTTCCAGTCCTGTGGCCACTGCTGAGTTTTCCAAATTTGCTGGCATGTTGAGTGCAGCACTTTCACAGCATCATCTTTCAGGATTTGAAATAGCTCAACTGGAATTCCATCACCTCCACTAGCTTTGTTCGTAGTGATGCTAAGGCCCTCTTGACTTCACATTCCAGGATGTCTGGCTCTAGGTCAGTGATCACACCATCGTGATTATCTTGGTTGTGAAGATCTTTTTTGTACAGTTCTTCTGTGTATTCTTGCCATCTCTTCTTAATATCTCCTGCTTCTGTCAGGTCCATACCATTTCTGTCCTTTATTGAGCCCAGCTTTGCATGAAATGTTCCCTTGGTATCTCTAATTTTCTTGAAGAGATCTCTAGTCTTTCCCATTCTGTTGTTTTCCTCTATTTCTTTGCATTGATCGCTGAAGAAGGCTTTCTTATCTTTTCTTGCTATTCTTTGGAACTCTGCATTCAGATGCTTATATCTTTCCTTTTTGCCTTTGCTTTTCACTTCTCTTTTCTTCACAGCTATTTGTAAGGCCTCCCCAAACAGCCATTTTGCTTTTTTGCATTTCTTTTCCATGGGGATGGTCTTGATCCCTGTCTCCTGTACAATGTCACAAACCTCATTCCATAGTTCATCAGGCACTCTATCTATCAGATCTAGGCCCTTAAATCTATTTCTCACCCCCACTGTATAATCATAAGGGATTTGATTTAGGTCATACCTGAATGGTCCAGTGGTTTTCCCTACTTTCTCAATTTAAGTCTGAATTTGGCAATAAGGAGTTCATGATCTGAGCCACAGTCAGCTCCTGGTCTTGTTTTTGCTGACTGTATAGAACTTCTCCATCTTTGGCTGCAAAGAATATAATCAATCTGATTTCGGTGTTGACCATCTGGTGATGTCCATGTATAGAGTCTTCTCTTGTGTTATTGGAAGATGGTGTTTGTTATGACCAGTGCAGTTTGTTGGCAAAACTCTATTAGTCTTTGCCCTGCTTCATTCCTTATTCCAAGGCCAAATTTGCCTGTTACTCCAGGTGTTTCTTGACTTCCTACTTTTGCATTCCAGTCCCCTATAATGAAAAGGACATCTTTTTTGGGTGTTAGTTCTAAAAGGTCTTGGGGGCAAGAGGAGAAGGGGACGACAGAGGATGAGATGGCTGGATGGCATCACTGACTCGATGGAAGTCTCAGTGAACTCCGGGAGTTGGTGATGGACAGGGAGGCCTGGTGTGCTGCGATTCATGGGGTCACAAAGAGTCGGACACGACTGAGCGACTGATCTGATCTAAAAGGTCTTGTAGGTCTTCATAGAACCATTCAACTTCAGCTTCTTCAGCATTACTGGTTGGGGCATAGACTTGGATTACTGTGATATTGAATGGTTTGTCTTGGAAATGAACAGAGATCATTCTATCATTTTTGAGATTGCATCCAAGTACTGCATCTTGGACTTTTTGTTGACCATGATGGCTACTCCATTTCTTCTGAGGGATTCCTGCCCGCAGTAGTAGATATAATGGTCATCTGAGTTAAAAGTCACCCATTCCAGTCCATTTTAGTTCACTGATTCCTAGAATGTCTACATTCACTCTTGCCACCCCATACCAAATTTGATGCATATCCAGTGAACTTTAAACACTGAAAGTAGTTGCAGTAGAGGACCAAGGCCCATCCACACCATGTTCTTATGCACTATGGATTCCTATACCAGCTGCCTCTATTAGAGGCCTCCCTATGAAAGGGAGAGAAGGGGTCAGCTGATATTTGTACTTCTCAGGTGCCTCTTACAGACCACTTTACTGGGGGTATCTGAAGATAGTTTTCTGGGTTACTACTCAGTATTCAGGACTTTTACACTCCTAGCCATCCTGCATCAGTATTCACAAGGTTATTGGGGCCATAGTAAGGAAGAGCCTTTTCTTTGGGGCTCCTTCAGATATGACATCATCTTCCCTCAGCCCCTACTCCCATCAATATTGATACATCTGACCCTTGCCTGTTTTCTTTCTGTGGGGAAAATTAAATAGTGGTGCTGTTTCCAAAGACATTCCAAGTCTTTCCATTTAGACTTGCTTATACTATTAAAGAAAGTGAATAAAAGCTTGTTACTTTCAGTTTGGCTTGCTTTCTTAATTGACCAAGTCAAAACGGGCAGCCTTCTCTGCCAGATTAGTGCAGAGAACAAAGTAGTCACTAAAGTAAAATTCTTTTCTGGAAGGAACACTTTGAGAGGTGCTAGGGAGACTCTTTCAGGGCTCAGGGCTGGATCATTTGCAGGAGTCAAAGGGTCCCATGGGCACATTGTCCGTCAGGCTAATGTGTCTCCAGAAGAGCTAGTGGACACCATGGGGCTCTCCAGCAGAGTACCACTGTATTGTTTATGTGCAACTCTACTCACATTCTTCTAAGCCCTGCTTAACTGCAGTTAAGGCCATGTTAGAGGAGCACAGGAAGATTGTGAACCTATCCAATTTGAACACCTGTCTCTCAAAAATTTGCCTGGTAAAGAAACAGAAATAACTGCTCCCTTTTCTAAGCTTAATGCAGGAAAAAGTCTCCTTGAGACTATATTCCTATTCAGTAACTCAGCTGACTTGTATACCAGATCATGAGTTCACAGTTACTCAACTGATTCTGGTTGTTCAATCAACAGAACAACCTTGGCAACAGTAGTATCTGACATCATGATGACTGCAAAAACTTGTCCAGTGTATGGGAACTTGTTAGGCAGCAACTGATGCCACAAACGCCCTTTTCCATATTCCTTCAAACAGGGGTGATTCAGATCAGTTCATCTTTGTGTGGAATAACAACTCACCATTCACACCTTTCCACAATGCTACTTGAATTTCCTATTTGTCAGCAATGCATCACCTGGAAAATCTCCCACTACTAGAGGAGGGGTTTGTCTTTCTACTCTGCTGATAATATCATTCTATTGAGTCCACAGAAGAGAGCTACCCAGCAAGGGCTGAACATCCTGCTAATACACAGGTGGCAACTTGCTGGGCCATTTTTTACAGAAAGCGTACAAGCACCTGAGTGAAATTTCTGGGCATGATCAGGATATGCTGTCTCATTGTCTCATTCCATGGGAGAAGACTGCTTCTGACCCTCTCCACTCCAACAATTAAAAAGGAGGTCCATGGACTGATGGAACTCTTCAACTGCCTGCATTCTTAATGCCAACCATTTACAGGGTTACATAAAAGGTCATTTCCTTTCAATGGGGCCACAGCCAAGAGGATGACCTGGAAGCCCTTCAACAAGCCCCAGGCTACCCCTTTTTTTGGCCTCTCTGATCTATTTTGCCTTTTGAGTTAACAGATATCAGCAACCTCTCCATTCACCAATTGGAGTTTAAGGCAGAAGGACACTGCCAGAGGCGTCGGTTGGAGTTTTTAATTCATCATCTCTAGGAATATCTGGCTGAAAGGTACACAGCCTTTAAGAGAAAATTATTAGTCCATTATTGGGCTTTAGTGCATACTGAGCACATGACCCATGACTGTGAAATAGTCTCAAGAGAAGAAATTCCAACCAAAAGTTATCAATAGTTTTGCTTTTGCTCTCTATTTAAGGGCATTCCCACTTTGCTGCTAAGTCACTTCAGTCGTGTCCGACTCTGTGCGACCCCATAGACGGCAGCCCACCAGGCTCCCCCATCCCTGGGATTCTCCAGGCAAGAACACTGGAGTGGGTTGCCATTTCCTTCTTCAATGCATGAAAGTGAAAAGTGAAAGTGAAGTCACTCAGTCGTGTCCGACCCTCAGCGACCCCATGGACCGCAGCCTTCCAGGCTCCTCCGTCCATGGGATTTTCCAGGCAAGAGTACTGGAGTGGGGTGCCATTGCCTTCTCCGATTCCCACTTAAGGTCAGTGTAAAATTTTTATAAAAATATGACCAGATAGGATTCCTGGAGTGGAGATGGCCACATTTGCTCTGCTGCTCCTACAGTTTAGGAGCATACAGCATCATCTGAGGATGGCTCATAAGCTGGACAAGTAAGACCTTGTGGTTTATTACTGTCTTTTCTATGTGATGCAAACTGGAATGAAGATTGATAGTAAAAACTAAATGTTGTAAATTTTTATCAAAGCTAATGGATCAGTTAAAAGTTCTTAAACAGTTGGGTGATAATGAATGTTACTCAAGAAATAATAGTTGCTGTTCACTCAGTTGTGTCTGACTCTTTGCAACCCCATGGACTGCAGTACTCCAGGCTTCCCTGTCCTTCACTATCTCCCGGAGTATGTTCAAACTGATGTCCACTGAATTGGTGATACCATGCAACCATCTCATCCTCTGTCGTCCTCTTCTCCACCTGCCTTCAATCTTTCCAGCATCAAGGTCTTTTGCAATAAGTCGGCTCTTTGCAGCAGGTGGCCAAAGTATTGGAGCTTCAGCTTCAGCACCATTCCTTTCAATGAATATTCAGGGTTAATTTCCTTTATTTTTTTTTTTTTGATATTACAGATTTTTATTTGTATGTATCATTGTATTACAATGTGGGAAAATTTTACAATATTCTTTCAGGCAGTTAGCTTTAAAATAAGGAAACTTCAGCTCTTAGCACAAACAGCTCTGAGAACAATGCATTCAAATTGCAACTAGAAATAATCTAATTGAGAAACTTTAAAATACAAAAACAAATTCTGGAAAAGTTGTAAATAAAAAAAAAAAGTTACCAACATTTGAGGCACTACCAGACTACAGTACTTTTAATTTCCTTTAGAATTGACTGGCTTAAACTCCTTGCTGTCCAAGGGACTCTCAAGAGTCTTCTTCAGCACCACAGTTTGACAGCATCAATTCTTCACTGCTCAGCCTTCTTTACAGTCCAATTCACATCCACACATGATTACTGGAAAAAACATAGCTTTGACTATATGAATCTTTGTCAGCAAAGTGATGTCTGTGCTTTTTAAATATGCTGTCTTGGTATGTCATGGCTTTTTTTCCCAAGGAGCAAGTGTCTTTTAATTTCATGGCTGCAGTCTCTGCCCATTTGGAGAACTATGCTTTGAAAATGTTTTGTATACAGATAATGAAGTTCATGCTGGGTGATTTCACAAAAACATGATCAAGTCCCGCTACACTGCAAGTCTTTTAACAGATGTCAAAAACAGTGTTGGAGAACTCACCGATGAAAATGTATGGAAGGTGAAAGACAACATGAAAGATAACATATTTATAATTGTTTAAAGAATGGAGAGACTTAGGACTTGTGGGATTGAAGAATATACTGATGTTGAAGAAAAATGAGAATATGGGAGGAACCTTTCTGCCCACTCAGCCACCTCAGCAATGATCTTCACCTTAGGACCCAAGCAACATGACATCAGGCAGCTATTCTGGAACACAAATTCCTCTTGGTGCCCACTATCCAGCATTCCAGCTAATATCCCAGCAGAAGTTCCTCACAGTACAGGTTTAACAAGTAAAACTACCCAGCCTACTCCACAGACTACTCCAGGCATTGATTCTGCACTATATCGCAGTTTCCCAGGGAGATATCCAACTAACATCAGAGGACTCTGCTAGAGCTCAGAAATATAGCAAATATGCTGGCCGAGCTTTGCACTATGATGTCACCAATGCAGAGCAAAATCTAGAGAAGGCCCTCAAGCTACTGACTATAGGTAGAAAATGCAGTCTTTGTAGAAAAGATCCATGCTTAAAGAACAGACTAACATGCTTAAAGAACTCAATCTTCAGCTTATCATGAGCACAGTTTTAAAGACTTCATTTCCACTATCTGTAACAATGAAATCTGTGTCTGTGTATCAGATTCCTGTTGATGCTTTCGGCAGACTTAACCTGTTTTCTTTGTCCTTGAGTGGATCCAGAAGTCTCTAGATATACAGGAATGATGTGAACGAGATTCTAAAAGTGCCCACTGAACCCTGCTTGTTCTAAAAATGAAAACATACATTTATAAAATACTTTGGGAATCAGCTTAGTATCTTAATCTACATAAATTAAGGAATCTTTAAATCTATAATTTGGACCAACAGTCCATATTAGTTTGCTATACAATTCTAAATTGAACTTTTAATAAACACTACCAGAATACTCTACACTAGAGACCATGTTTTTGTTTTCCTCAGAAAAATGGATATGAATGTCCCAAACTGTTAGATGAATCTGAAAGAGATTTTTTAAATTTCAACTTATATTCATATTAAACATAGAATGCATTTAAAGTTAAAATGTTCACAGAAGGAAATATATTAAGGTAAAGAGGCAGAATCAGTTTTAGATGTAAGAATGACATTGGCTTCCCGTTTTCCTTTATCCATTGAAGGTGAAGATTAATTGGGATTTGCTTCATAGGAATTTAACCATGTATTAAAGAATGAAAACATGTTTGCAGTAATGCCTGGAAACTTGGTGCTTTGAGATAAGGTTCTTTGCTACTATGGAATGAATTCCAAAGAGTGTACAGCTTGTAAGATGGAGATCATAAGAACATAGATTCTCAGTTGCTAATTGTATAAATTTTGTGGGAAACTGAATTTACAATGTCTCCTGCATTTATGCTATGTAAAAAATAAATACAAGGACTCTTTGAACTAGTTTTTTTTTAAATCCCAAATACATCTTCATGAACCAAAGAAAAGATCTTCTGACGAGTACAATTTAAATTTTTTTTCATGTATTCAAAAACTATTTATTGGATGCTTGTTTTGGGTCAGGCACTGTGCTTTTTGCTGGGGATATACTAGCAGCAAGATAGCCCAGGGTCCATCCTTGTGGTGCTTACAGCTAATTCAGAGACACAGCAAGGAAACATAAAACAGTGTGACAATTGAACAGGTAAAAAACAAGGTTATCCACAATTATTTTACTTACTAATGACACTTTCAGGTCCAGAAGATTTTTGTTTCTCTACATGAATTTCTGTTTCTAACTTTAAGTCTTGCTGCATAAACATGAGACTTTCATCTGATACATCATTACAAGCTACATAAAGAGACACATTTAGTGCATTAAGCAGAAAAATGGATCTTGAAATCCCTATATATCAAGTTTATACATGTGTTTACAGTATTTTTTCCTTTTTATAAATACATAAATTACCCTCATGCTAGACCTGATATGAAAATGGCGAGAAAAATTTCAATGTGTGTAAGTCTCATTATTTCACAAATGTTTGCTGATGTCAAATATATTTTATATTAGTCCCTACTTGCTTTACATTATTATAGTTTAGGTTAATATATACTCATAGACCAAATGATGAAAATGTATATGTAAAGGTTATTCATCACACCACATTTTTTATCACAAAATACTCGGAAGCACCTAAATATACTAGCATATGAGATTACTTGAATAGCAAGGTACATACTATAAATTAGGGTGATATAAATTATTATTTATACAAAGAGTTACACATAAAGCTATAAAAAAGATACTTATAACCCAACTTGGAAGGATTGCTAGATGAAAGGTTAAGTATAAACAAAAAAATGGAAAGAGAAGATATCAAATATTCTATTTTTTAGGAAAGAAGAGAGTAAGAAATAAAAAGAAAATATAAGATATTTACCTTTAGAAAAAGAAATACAGGAAAGAGAAAGAGAAAATAATGTATTTGGTCACCAAAAGTTGCATGCAGAACTGGTCACAATGACTACTATTAAATCTAAACATGTTGCTGGCAGTGATGACATCCTCAGTACAACTGTTTCTCATATTTAATGAGAAAATAGGTAGAGCCCCAGGGGTTGCTTTGCCCAGTGACACAAAGAAATGATAGAGATTCGGATAGTTTGACTCCACTATAAGGAAAGTAATATTGTTAAAATTAACTGGAGACAGCAGCACCTTTTCTGGTGTGTCACTGCAGACCCTCTCTTTCAGAACATTTTCCATGGCTACTATGCCCAAGGAGGATGAAGAATGGGGAAGGTGGGAGAAAAGTCATGTACACCTGAGCCTCTCCTTCCTTTACTAGCTATTATTTGCTCTTGACTGGTTCAATGGTGGTTAGTTCTCAAACAATTCTCAAAAACTTTTGAGTTTTCAAACAATTTTTGAGTTCTCAAACAATTCTCAAAAAACTTAGTTCTCAAAAAACTTTTTTGGCCCACCCTTACAGCTACCCAGTAAGGTGCTCTGCAAGCCACTTGAGAATCCCTTGATTCAACAGAAAAAAGTGAGGAAAGTAAGTGATGAGACTGTTTACCAGACTCAGATCTAAGTTCATTCTTGTCACTCTAACTGGTTACCTGGCTTAATTAAACCTCCTTATAAAGTGATGTCAACTGGTTCATGGCACAATCTATATGTGAACTGAAAACTTTCCAAGCAAAGAAAAAGCAGATACTGGCAAGACACTAACTTTTCACTAGTAGTCAGAGTGATGTAAAAACGGTAATAGGGTCCTTACTCCTGGATCACAGGGTCAAGATCTTTCCCAAAGACATCTATGGGTTTTCTTACCCAACAGTAGGTCTCAACAAGGAGACTGACAGGCTCTCCATCAGATATCTGGGACTAGATAATGACCTTTGGGCACAATGGGGTCCACATACTGATAACTCCTATGACTAATGAAAGTAACATTCTCTCCAACCCTTCCAGGGAATCTTGACATGAATCAGAGTGCATCCCCTTACTTGTATCCAGATCTCTTAACCTTAAAAATAAACAAGGCTATGAGTTAGGCCAAGGTCCCTGTGTCTCCACTGGGAACATGAGGATGTTTTACAAATCTCCCACCTCCCCAACATGAGGATGGGGAGGTGAGGAAGAGTTTCATTCTTTGGTCTTTTTGGAGCAAGATGAGGGAAAAGTGTGTGTGTGTGTGTGTGTGTGTGTGCACGTGTGCGTGTGTGTGTATCTCCAGTCCATGCTCAGAAATCCTACAACTGAGGCCATTTCAGTGGCCCTTCATAAAAAAACTGAACCTAACAAACTACCAGTACCTAGTGCCTTCGACAGCCAAAGCAACTACCTAGAGGATTAAAAGCTCATTACTGAGCTTAATGAAGCAAAAGTTCTCCACAAGACTATTTCTCCATTTCAGTAACCCCATTTGGCCTGTGGATGAGGCCTCAGGTATATGGGAGTCAATTGATTATTAGAGGCTTAATGCTGAGCACAGAAGAATTGATGCTTTTGAACTGTGGTGTTGGAGAAGACTCTTGAGAGTCCCTTGGACTGCAAGAAGATCCAACCAGTCCATGCTAAAGGAGATCAGTCCTGGGTGTTCATTGGAAGGACTGATGTTGAAGCTGAAACTCCAGTACTTTGGCCACCTCATGCGAAGAACTGACTCATTTGAAAAGACCCTGATGCTGGGAAAGATTGAGGGCAGAAGGAGAAGGGGACAACAGAGGATGAGATGGTTGGATGGCATCACTGACTCAATGGACATGGGTTTGGGTGGACTCTGGGAGTTGGTGATGGACAGGGAGGCCTGGTGTGCTGCAGTTTATGGGGTCGCAGAGTCGGACACAACTGAGCGACTGAACTGAACTATGGAGAACAGTATGAGGGTTCCTTAAAAAACTAAAAATAGAACTACCATATGACCCAGCAATCCCCCTATTGGGCATGTACCCTGAGAAAAGCATAATTCAAAAATACACATGCACCTCAATGTTCATTGCAGCACTATTTACAATACCCAGGACATGGAAGCAACCTAGATATTCATTGACAGATAAATGGATAAAGAAGATATAGTATGTATATACAATAGAATATTACTCAGTCATACAAAAGAAAGAAATTGGGTCATTTGTAGTCACACATGGTTGAACCTAGAATCTGTCATACAAAGTGAAGTCAGTCAAAAATAGAAAAACAAATATCAAGTATTAACAAATATATATGGAATCTATAAAAATGGTACTGATAAACCTATATGCAGAGAAAGAAAAGACATGCAGGCATAGAGAATGGACTTGTGGACAAAGAAAGGGAAAGAGAAGTCAGGACAAACAGAGATTGGGACTGACATAAATACACTACCATGCATAAAATAGATAGCTGGTAAGATAGCTACCTGTGTACAACACAGGGAGCTCAACTTGTTGCTCTGTGGTGACGTAGATGGGTGGCAAGGGGGACATAGGGTGAGAAAGATCCAAGAGGGAAGGAATACATGTACACTTACAGCCAATTCATGTTGTACAGCAGAAACTAACACAACATAACATTGTAAAGCAATTACACTCCAACTAAAAAAAAGATCCTATTATAAACCATAATGGAAAAAAAAGGAAATGGTAACCCATTCCAGAATTCTTGCCTGGGAAATCCCATGGACAGAGGAGCCGGGTGGGCTATCATCCATGGAGTCACAAAAGAGTTGGACATGACTTAGCAACTAAACAGCAACAGCAACAATGATAAACCATAATGGAAAAGAATATTTTAAAAAAGAGTGTGTATGTGTGTGTATGTATGTATATATGTATGTATGTGTGTGTGTATATATATATATATATATATAACTGAATCACTCTGGTATATAACAGCAACTAACAACAATGAAAACCAAGTATACATCAATAAAAATAAATAAGAAAAATAATCTTTAAAATACATGCCACATACATATTTGTGAACCAAAGAAAAAAGATAATTTGATGAGTTTAATTTAAAATATTTATTAAAAATTATCTATACTTATTATACTTACTAGTGTGTCCTTCCCTTCTGTGACTTTTTCCTTTCTTTACATGTTGTTGGATTTTTGAATCTAGATTCTCATGCACACGCTTTTTATCTTGTACTTTATCATGAGCTATATAGAGAGATACATTTAGTCTGCTAAGTGAATAAAACAGATATCATTGTGAAATCTCTAATTTCAAATTTATAATAATTGTACAATAACATTTTCTCTTATTTTAATAAAATTTTAAATGAATTGCCACAATGCTAGATCCACATGAAAATTGTGAGATCAATTCTGATAGATGTAAGTTGAAGCTGTCTGTTTCATAAACATTCCTAGCAATCAAATATTTGTATATTAGTCTACAGTTTTCTTGTGTTATTTACACTTTAGGTAAATACAGATTTATAGGCCAAATAATGAAAATGTGTATGTGCAAGTTTTCCATTACAATATTATGTATAATTACAAAATAATTAAAATCAGCAAATATATAAACATAGAAGATTGGTTGATCTTTGGTTGATTGGTTGAATCAAACTAAAGTATATATTATAAACTATGGTAAAGTATAAATTACAGTACTTGGTAGTATAAACAAGTGTACCTATTGCTGCAAAGGAAATGCAAAAAACAAAAAACCTCTACAAAATGATTTGGAAGGATTTCAAGGAGGTAGTATTAAGTGAAAAAAAAAAACCTGAAATGAGTATCTTGCATGCTACCTTTTGTGAAAGAAAGGGACATAAGAAAGAAATACAAAAACAGGGGGGAAAAGAGTTATTTTTCAATCAAACATGGAGAAGACAAACCAAAAAACAATTTAGTTGGATACCTACAAAAGGAGGGTGAGGACTAAGGAATGAAGGGAAGGTATAAGAAAGGAATGACACTTTACATATATCGCTTTGCCCATTTATTACTTTTGGGAAAAGGTTCATGTTTTACATATTTAAAAAATAAAAAGGAAGACTAACATTGAAAGCAAACTTGAAGCTACTGAAGGAAAAAATAAGCACAAATTCAAGTAACTCATCAACTACTGAACAACCATCAGCTGCTGAACCACCATTGACAGGAGGATGTTGGAATCCACCAAGAAAAAGATACCCCATGTCCCAGGACAAAAGAGATGCCGCAACAAGGCAGTAGGAGGGAGACAATCACATTAAAATCAAACCTCATACCAGCCAGAGATGCTTGGAGGGCACAAACAAAACCTTATGTGCACCAGGACCCAGGGAAAGGACCAGTGATCCCTACAAGAGTCTAAGCCAGACCTGCCTGAGAGTGTTTGAGGGTCTCCTGTAGAGGCATGAGTCAGCAGTGGACTAACACGGAACAGGAGCACTGGCAGCAGTAGTCCTGGGAGGTGTGGCATGTTGGCATTAAGTCCTCTTGGAGATCACCATGGGTCCTACTAAAGAGCCTACAGTCCTGACACAGAGACTGCAGACTCTAGGACTGGGCCACCTCAGGCCAAACTATAGGGAGGGACCAGAGCCCCACCCATCAGCATAAAATTGGATAACAGATTTACTGAGTATGGCCCAGCCCACCAGAGTAAGACCCAGGTTTCCCCACAGCCAGTCCCTTAAGAAGCTTCCACAAGCCTCTTATCCTCTTCCATCAGATGGCAGACAGAATGAAAACCATAATCACAGAAACTAACCAAAATGATCATATGGATCACAGCCTTGGGTGACTCAATAAATCTATGAGCCATGCTGTGCAGCACCAGCCAAGACAGATGGGTTATGGTGGACAGTTCTGACGAAATGTGGTTCACTGGAGAAGGAAATGGCAAACGACTTCAGCATTTTTGCTTTGAGAACCCCATGAACAGTATGAAAAAGGCAAGAAGATATGACACTGAAAGAGCCCTCCAGGTGTCCAATATGCTACTGGGGAAGAGTGAAGAAATAGCTCCAGAAGGACTGAAGAGGCTGTGCCAAAGTGGAAATGAGGCCAGTTTTGGATGTGTCTGGTGGTGAAAGTAAAGTCTGATGCCATAAAAAGCGATATTGCATAAGAATCTAGAATGTTAGGTCCATGAATCAAGGTAAATTGGATGTGGTTAAACAGGAGATGGCAAGAGTAAACACTAACATTTTAGGAATCAGTGAACTAAAATGGACAGAATTGGGCAAATTTAATTCAGATGACCATTATATCTACTACTGTGGGCAAGAATTTCCTCCATTTCCTCTCCTCTCTAAGGAGAGGAAATGGAGAAGCCCCATAGTCAACAAGAGAGTCTGAAATGCAGTAGTTGGGTACAATCTCAAAAAGTACAAAATGATCTCAGTTTGCTTCCAAGGCAAACCATTCAACATCACAATAATTCAAGTCTATGCCCCAACAACTGATGCCGAAGAAGCTGAAGTTGAACGGTTCAATGAAGACCTACAAGACCTTCTAGAACTAACACCAAAACAAGGTGTCCTTTTCATCACAGGGGATTGAAATGAAAACAAAGGAAGTCAAGAGAGCTAGCTGCTGCTGCTGCTAAGTCACTTCAGTCATGTCCAATTCTGTGCAACCCCATAGATGGCAGCCCACCAGGCTCCCCCCTCCCTGGGATCCTCCAGGCAAGAATACTGGAGTGGGTTGCCATTTCCTTTTCCAATGCATGAAAGTGAACAGTGAAAGTGAAGTCGCTCAGTCATGTCAAACTCCTAGAAACCCCATGGACTGCAGCCTACCAGGCTCCTCCATCCATGGGATTTGCCAGGCAAGAGTACTGGAGTGGGTTGCCATTGCCTTTTCCAAGAGATAGCTAGAGTAAAGAGCAAATTTGGCCTTGGAGTACAAAATGAAGTAGGGCAAGGATAATAGAGTTTTGCCAAGGGAATGCACTGGTCATAGCTAATACTCTCCCAACAACACAAGAGATGACTCTACAAATGGACATTACCAGATGATCAATACTGAAATCAGACTGATTATATTCTTTGAAGTTGAAGAAACAGCAGCTCTATACAGTCAGCAAAACAAGACCCAGAGCTGAACGTGGCTCAGATCATGAGCTCCTTATTGCAAAATTCAGACATAAATTGAAGAAAGTGGGGAAAAACCACTAGGTTATTCAGGTATCACCTAAATCAAATCCCTTATGATTATATAGAGGAAGTAGCAAATAGATTCAAAGAATTATATCTGATAGAAAGAGTGCCTGAAGAACTATGGATAGAGGTTTGTAATACTGTATAGGAGGTGGTGAACAAAACCATCCCAAAGAAAAAGAAATTCAAGAAGGCAAAATACTTGTCTGAGGAGGCCTTACAAAGAGCTGAGAAAAGAAGAGAAGCGAAGGGGAAAGATATACCCATCTGAATACAGAGTTCCAAAGAATAGCAAGGAGAGATAAGAAAGCCTTCCTAAGTGATCAATGCAAAGAAATAGAGGAAAACAGTAGAATGGGAAAGACTAGAGATCTCTTCAAGAAAATCAGATACACCATGGGAACAGTTCATGCAAAGATGGGCACAGTAAAGGACAGAAAAATGGTAACGACCTACACAGAAGAACTGTACAAAAAAAAGTCTTAATGACCAGGAGAGAGTGCAACATCTTGGAGTGTGAATTCAAGTGGATCTTAGGAAGCATTTCTACGAACAAAGCTAGTGTAAGTGATGGAATTCCAGCTGGGCTATTGAAAATCCTAAAAGATGATGCTGTTAAAGTGCTGCACTCTATGCCAGCAAATTTGGAAAACTCAGCAGAGGCCACAGAACTGGAAAAGGTCAATTTTCATTCCAATCCAAAAGAAGGGCAATGCCAAAGAATGCTCAAACTACCGCACATTTGTGCTTATTTCACATGCTTGCAAGGTAACGCTCAAAAGCCTTCAAGCTGGGCTTCAACAGTACATGAACTGAGAACTTCCAGATGTACAAACTGGTTTTAGAAAAGGTAGAAGAACCAGACAACAAATTGCCCACATCCATTGGATCATAAAAAAAAGCAAGAGAATTTCAGAAAAGCATCTACTTCTGCTTCACTGACTACACTAAGGCCTTTGACTGTGTGGATCACAGCAAACTGTGGAAAATTCTTAAAGAGATGGGAATATCAGACAACTGACCTGCCTCCTGAGAAATCTGTATGCAGGTCAAGAAGCAACAGTTAGAACTGGACATGGAACAACAGACTGGTTCCCAATTGGGAAAGAAGTATTTCAAAGCTGTATACTGTCACCCTGTTTAATTAACTTACATGCAAGAGTACATCACACGAAATGCCAGGCTGGATGAAGCTCAAACCACAATCGAGATTGCTGGGAGACATCAAATAAACTCAGACACGCAGATGACACCACCCTAATGGCAGAAAGTGAAAAGGAACTAAAGAACCTCTTGATGAAGGTGAAAGTGGAGAGTGAAAAAGCTGGCTTAAAACTCAACATTCAGAAAACTAAGATCATGGCATCCGGTCCCATCACTTCAGGGTAAACAGACAGGGAAAAAAATGGAATCAGTGACAGACTTTATTTTATTGGGCTCAAAAATCACTGTGGACAGTGACTGCGGCCATGAAATTAAAAGATGCTTGCTCCTTGGAAGAAAACCTATGACAAAACGAGACAGTGTATTAAAAAGAAGAGACATTAGTTTGTTGACAAAGGTTTGTCTAGTCAAAGTTATGGTTTTTCCATGTACAAACTTGAGAGTTGGACCGTAAAGAAGGCTGAGCACTGAAGAATTGATGCTTTCTAACTGTGGTGCTGGAGAAGACTCTTGAGAGCCCCTTGGACTGCAAGGAGATCAAACCAGTCAATCCTAAAGGAAATCAACCCTGAATATTCATTGGAAGGACTGATGCTAAAGCTCCAATACTTGGTCCACCTGATGTGAAGGGTTGACTCATTGGAAAAGACACCGATGCTGGAAAAGACTGAGGGCAGGAGGAGAAAGGGCGATAGAGGATGAGATGGTCAGATGGCATCATGGACTCAATGAACATGAGTTTGAGCAAACTCAGGGAGATAGTGATGGACAGGCAAGCCTGACATGCTGCAGTCCATGGGGTGGCAAAGAGTTGAAAATGACTGAACGACTGAACAACAACTCCATCTTAGGCAAGAGAGTAGGCACAAAAACATTCACAAAAATTTTAGTAGGCTTTTTTCTCCTATTTGTATCAGTTAAGTGATTGTGAAACAGTTTTACAAGTATTCTAAGATGGCTTAATATATAAATGTGTTGATGTTTCTTAGTCAGAATCCACACTGTGGAAGGACATACACATATAAAATGAAGGAAGGCAAGAACCAGCCCTAAGTGTATTACCTGGAATTGAAGGGGTCTGTAAGAACTCAGTTTCCAAATATGTCTATGTATGGGTATATGCATATATATATATATTCATTTTTATGTGTATGTAGTTTAGCTATATATGAATGCACACATGTGTGTGTGTGTACACACACTGATGCTTCAATTCTATGTTAAAACACTATATATGATCTTTTATACCATAAGAAATTACAAAACTGTCAGTCCTTATTTGGGAAAGCTTCCAACCCTACACTAACAATGTACAGCTCCAGGCACTAGAAATAGTTGCAGTCAGGCTGACCCTTAACCTACACTTCCAGCTGACCATGATCTTAAACTTTTCTGCCAAGAAACCTCCATACAGATGCTTCCTTGAGACACTGTACTATTCAGATGCCCCTACCTAGACCATCTTACTAGGTATAACTGGAAAACACTGTTCTCAGTCTGACTCAGTGTGAAGAACTTATCCACTCCAAACTCTGCCTCCTTGCCCTTTCCCTGGGCCCAGGATCCTTAAAACAGTGGGAGCCTTTTGCTGGAGGCAGTGAAATGTTGCCTCCACTCTCTCCTGTCTATAATGACACACCTGACCAGTGCTGTTATGTGGGGAAAATGGAAGACTAGTGGAGCTTCAGCCCTTTTCTGTTTATAGTTTATACTATCAGAGTAAATGAATAAAGGGTTAATTTTACTTTGTACAGTTTGTTATTTTAGTTGGCCAACTTGACAACTATCAGCTCTTTGTCTGAGAAACTGGCACAGTGAGCAAAGTGACCAATGAAACATAATGCTTTTCTGAAAACGTGAAATATCTTTAGATCCCACAAAGCCCTAGGAAAAGGAGTACGTCAAGGCTGTATATTGTCACCCTACTTATTTAACTTATATGCAGGGTACATCATGAGAAACCCTGGGCTGGAAGAAGCACAAGCTGGAATCAAGATTGCCAGGAGAATATCAACAACCTCAGATATGCAGATGACAACACCCTTATGGCAGAAAGTGAAGAGGAACTAAAAAGTCTCTTGATGAAAGTCAAAGAGGAGAGTGAAAAAGTTGGCTTAAAGCTCAACATTCAGAAAACGAAGATCATGGCATCTGGTCCCATCACTTCATGGCAAATAGATGGGGAAACAGTGTCAGACTTTATTTTTGGGGGCTCCAAAATCACTGCAGATGGTGACTGCAGCCATGAAATTAAAAGACGCTTATTCCTTGGAAGAAAAGTTATGACCAACCTAGATAGCATATTCCAAAGCAGAGACATTACTTTGCCAACAAAGGTCCATTTAGTCAAGGGCACCCCACTCCAGCACTCTTGCCTGGAAAATCCCAGGGACAGAAGTGCCTGGTGGGCCGCAGTCCATGGGGTCACTGGGAGTCAGACACGAGCGACTTCACTTTCCCTTTTCATTTTCATGCATTGGAGAAGGAAATGGCAACCCACTCCAGTGTTCTTGCCTGGAGAATCCCAGGGATGGGGGAGCCTTGTGAGCTGCCGTCTATGGGGTCGCACAGAGTCGGACACGACTGAAGCGACTTAGCAGTAGCAGCAGCAGTAGTCAAGGCTACAGTTTTTCCAGTGGTCATGTATGGATGTGAGAGTTGGACTGTGAAGAAAGCTGAGCACCGAAGAATTGATGCTTTTGAACTGTGGTGTTGGAGAAGACTCTTGCGAGTCCCTTGGACTGCAAGGAGAGCTAACCAGTCCATTCTGAAGGAGATCAGCCCTGGGTGTTCTTTGGAAGGAATGATGCTAAAGCTGAAACTCCAGTACTTTGGCCACCTCATGCGAAGAGTTGACTCATTGGAAAAGACTCTGATGCTGGGAAGGATTGGGAGCAGGAGGAAAAGGGGATGACAGAGGATGAGATGGCTGGATGGCATCACCAACTTGATGGCTGTGAGTCTGAGTGAACTCCAAGAGATGGTGGTGGACAGGGAGGCCTGGCGTGCTGCGATTCATGGGGTCACAAAGAGTTGGACACGACTGAGTGACTGAACTGAACTGAACTGAGAGACAATTTGCGTCACTCTTGGACTATGTAAATGGATTACTGCAAGGTTGTCCAATGGAACACTCAGCCAGTAATGCCAATGAGTCTCATAAAGTGCTGGTGGAGGCCACAGAGCACCCTTAGAAGGTTCTCATAAATTGTTAAGACTTCTGGTTTTAGGGAAATATTGGTTCTTCACTTTAGCCTCCAAACTCACATCAGTTTCCCCAATGAGTCAAATTAGAGATTGAACTGAGGGACTCTAAGAGAGCTAGGGAAATAATTCCTGAGTTCATGGTTATGGTTCTCCAGAGATGGACATAAAAGTCATCAGAGACCCAGAAAGCTGAGTTATATACTCTATGACTATTGTTAGTTCTAAGTCCTGACAGAGACTGATGACTTTAATGAAAAAGGATGTAAAGGACTTTCCAATCACTGCCCAGCAACCTGAAGAGATCTTCAGAGACTTGGGTCTTACCAGACTCAGATTTCTAGGTTCACTTTTGTGAATCTTATTGGTTAGCAAGCTCAATCAAATTTCTTCATAAGTTTGTATCAATTAGTTGTCACATAGTCAGATCTTAATTGGTAAATTTTCAGGCATCCAAAAATTGGCGGCTGCCAGAGAGAAAAAGTGATATAATAATGCCCCCTCTACTGGATATTATGGGCAATGACCTTACCTAAAATCTGTTGCCCTGATTCCCATACAACGAGGTATCAACGGAATAAATTCACACTCTCCACCGAGGTACTCTTGTTACACTATGGGCCATGGGGACCTAACATGTAGCCCCACTACGGTCCACTTTGTGGTGGCCGCTATGAATAAAGCAAGTGCTATTTTCTATACTTTTATCAATGAATCTTGAGACAGATCAGAAACTAGCATATACACTTATCCTGATTCTCAGCTTTCAAAAATAAACAAAATAGGGCTATACCAAAGCACCTATTTACCCGGTAAAGATATGAGAGGCTATTCCAGAACAAAGTTTGAAAGGCAGTTGGAGGAGAATCACATTTCTTGGGCTTTTGGGATCGTGGTACACTAATATCTGTAATCCTCACAAGCCCTGGCACTAGAATGAGGGGGAAACAGATAATGGTGTCTGTTTTGGGGCCACCACCACAAACAGAAACCTTTTCCAGGCCATACTATGGTATGCTACATTGTTATTGCCTTCATTGCTGAATGTATTATTGGTAGAGATGTATTATTTAGGTGACTCATCACTCTTATTCACTACCAAGCTGTGACAGGATTTGATAATGTTAGGATATTTTAATGGGGCAGGCTGGAAGATCTTGAACCACCCAACTACCAGAACCTAGAACCCTTATCTGTTAAATACCAAAAACAATACTGACATGCTGGGTGTAAAAAATAAATAGCTGCCTTTGTTGCTGAGCTTAAACAAGCCAACAAATTCCACAGACTATATCTGCATTCAATAGCCCATCAGGAAAAAAAAAAAAAAAAAAGCCCCATCAGACCTGTGCACAAAACCTCAGGTGCCTACAGACTAACATGATTAAGGCTGCACAAAGTGTAAGTACCAACCTCACACTGGTATTATGACTGTCACAGAAGCTATTGCCCAAGGTAAAGGAACTCAGTCTACAGCAACGAACAACTTGAATACTTACCAGCATCTCTCTTCATGCCAATGACGATGATCAATTTACCTCTATGTAGAATTAATTGAAATATGCCACTAACGTCCTTCCACAAGGACCTCTCAATTCCCCATCTGCCTATCTTCAATGGGTAGAGCATGACTGAGATAAAGTCCCACTCACGGAGGGAATGATAGCCTTGCTATATTGATGACATCTTTCTGGTGGGCCCAGACAAGCACCATCCCACAAAGACTGAACATCCTGTTGATCCATATGGGACAATATAGCTGGGCGATTAATATAGACAAGGACCTAGTATCCAAGTGAAATTCCAGTGTGTTACCTGTAGCAGATAAAAATCTTACTCCAGAGATGTTTGCAAATATTTGGGTCCTCTCTTCCTCAGGATTATTTATTTTAAATGTATTGATGGGACTTTTGATGGGATTCGTTGACTATTAACACATTTGCATGCTGCCCACAGGGATATGATGCCACATTTCTAAGAAGTTACCATAAAGGCTATCCCCTTTGAGTGGAGACCCAGCCAAAAAGATGCTCTGGAAGACTTCCGACAGACCATTCAAGCTCCTTCCCTGGACTCCTCTGAGTCATCATTTGTTTTCTGAGTTACTGACCTCTTTGTAGCTTACTGACATTGTAGCCTATAGCAAAAAGACACTGACAGAGGTCAGAGGCAGCCATTGGTCGTTCAGAGTAGAAATTTCCCAGGTTGGCTGAAAGGTACATAGCCTTAGTGAGATAACTACTCATGTATTATTGTCCTTAATGGATACTGAGCACGAAATAGTCTTAAGGTCAGAAATTCCAACTAAACTGTATCAAGAACTTCATTTTTGTTTTTAAGCTGCCTTAAGGTATTCACACTTTAAATCAAAATGTAAAATTTTATCCATACAAAACATATGCTGAGATATATCTTTAGGAAACAAAAAAGATCTGATAAGTTTAATTTAAAATGATATGAAGTTATTTATGATTATGATGCTTACTAGAGAGTCTTTCCTTTTTGAGAGTTCTTTGCTTCTTTACTTGCATTTGGGTTTTTGACACCAAATCTTGATGGTTAAGCATAACCTTTTCATATGATGCTTCATCATAACCTACATAAAGAAGCGCATTTAGTCAACTGAATAGAAAAAACAGATCTACTGTGAAATATCTGAACTTCAAATTTATACAAGTGTACAGAAGAATTCTCTTTCATTTTGATAAAAAATAAATTATCATAATGCTAGATATGACATAAAAATTGTGAGAAAAGTTTTAGTGAGTGTTTTGAATATATTTCTATCAGTCTCTAGTTTTCTTGGGTTATTTATACTTTAGGTCACTATCAATCATAGGTCAAACAATGAAAACACATAGGCACAAGATTACTCACCATAGCATCATGTGTAATTGCATAATATTCAAACTACCTGAATATTCATAGATCATTGATTGAATAATCTAGATACGTACCATAAACTATGATATGTTATAAATAATGGTTTAAAATGTGACACAAACAGCTGTACATATAGCTATAAAACAAATGAAAAAGTTATCCAGACATGAAAGAATTTCCAAGAAAGAATGTTTTGTAAAAAATAAAAGTGAAAAAGTATATATTTAATATACTACCTTTGAGGTAAGAAAGAAGGGGAAGTTAAGGGGAAAATTAAGAAAAATAGACACATTTACAAATGGGGAGGGAGGAGGGAGGAGGGTTCAGGATGGGGAACACATGTATACCTGTGGCGAATTCATTTTGATATTTGGCAAAACTAATACAGTTATGTAAAGTTTAAAAATAAAATAAAATTAAAAAAAAAAAAAAAGAATACTAGAGTGGACTGCCACTTCCTTATCCAGGGAATCTTCTCAACTCAGGGATCAAACCCAGGTCTCCTGCATTGCAGGCAGATTCTTTACCTACTGCACCACGAGGGAAGCCCTAATCAACTGTATTCCAACATCCAAAACAAAAATAAAATAAATTTTTTTTTATTCCAACATCCAAAATAAAAAGTTAAAAAAAAAAAAATAAAGAAAGAAATAATAAGCCAGAGGACAATATAATACATGGTTACTTACAACAGAAGGGGTAAACTGGGGCATACAGGGGAAAGGATTCAGGAAAACATGATCCCTTGCAATCTCTTTTAGAGGTAGGTTGATATTCTATATATTCCAAACTTGAAAGCAAATTAGGGGCGGTCCTAAGATGGCAGAGGAATAGGACAAGGAGACCACTTTACCCCCACAAATTCATCAAAAGAACATTTGAACGCTGAGCAAATTCCACAAAACAACTTCTGAATGCTGGCAGAAGACATCAGGCACCCAGAAAGGCACCCCACTGTCGTCGAAAGGAGGTAGGACAAAATACAAAAGATAAAAAGAGAGACAAAAGAGGTAGGGATGGAGATCCATCCCAGGAAGGGAGTCTTAAAAGAGAAGTTTCCAAACACCAGGAAACACTTCTCACCAGGGTCTGTGGGGAATCTTGGAATCTCAGAGGGCCACGTAACCAGGAGGAAAAATCAGTCAATCGATAATTAAAACCCACAGATTACATGCCTAAGGACAACTCCCAGCGCTCCCGGCCGCCACCAGCAAGGGGGGGATGAACAGGGAGGTGCAGGCTGCATTGCTTAGGGTAAGGACTGGGCTGGAATGCCCTGAGGGCAATCTGAGGGAACTAAAGTGAGATAGCACCCCAAACTGTGGGATAGCCAGAGAGAGAGAGAGAGAAAACTATCCTGCGAAAAGCCCTAACCTGAGGCACTGCCAGGCCTGTTCACAGAACAAAGGACTGAGCAAACACCAGAGGAGAACTAGCAGGCTGCGGACCGGCCCATCCTCCGCCAGAGACATGCAGGCAGGGGGGAAGCCAGAGCCGGAAAGGGGCAATCGCAGCCCCAGAAAGGCATCCTCTTCCAAACTGCAAACAGGCTCTGTTGCTAACCACGAGTGACAGTTGACATCCGCCAGGAGGGTCACAGCCAGAGATCAGCTCCCCAGAAGAGACATACGGCACATCTGAGAAGGCACGCCCATTGTACACCCAGAAAACCAAGCTGCTGGGAAGGGGCAGGCAATAAGATGCACCCCCCACCTGGGGGTGACTGCGCTCGCCAAGCACCTGGCCACCTGAGCTGCTCAGACCTGGGAAGGGCACAAAACACAGGCCCAACTGAGTCTGCGCCTTTGTGGAGTACCCGAGAACCTGAACCTGAGCAGCTTAGACCTGGGAAATGTACGCCACCCAGGGCCCACCTCAGACAGTTCCCAGCAGAGCAACCTGGAGCCTGAGCAGTGTAGACCATGAAAGCTCACACGCTGTGAGTGGGGGCAAACCCACTGTGGCTGAAACACTGCGAGCACCCCCCACACATGCCAGTGACATTTGTTTGCAGTGTTCTTCCCTCCCCACAGCACGACTGAACAAGTGAGCCTAAATAAGTGACCACCTTCCCCTTGTGTCAGGGTGGAAATTAAACACTGAAGAAACAAGCAAACAGAAGAAGCTAAAATAAACAGAAGAAACTGCTTTGGAAGTGACAGGTGCAACAGATTAAAACCCTGTAGTTAGCACTGACTACATTGGAAGGGGTCTATAGATCTTGAGAAGTATAAGCCGGATCAAGGAACTATCTGAAACTGAACTGACCCCACACTGTCTGCCATAACTCCAGAGAAATTTCTAGATATATTTTTACTATTATCATTTTTTAAATAAAAAAACTTAAAAAAATTTTAAGGCCTCTATTACTCTTTTAATTTTCATTTTTATAATCTATTACCTTTCAAAAAAAGAGACTACTTTTAAAGCAAACTTCATATATATATTTTATAATGTTTGTGACTTTGTTTTTTAATATTGTATTTTTGAAAGCTTAACCTACTCTAGATTTTTAATCTTTGTATTTTGATTTTTGTTATCAATTTTGTACCTTTAAGAACCCAATCTTCAGTACCCGTTTTTACTTGGGAGTGTGATTACTGGCTTGACTGCTCTCTCCCGCTTTGGACTCTCCTTTTTCTCCACCAGGTCGCCTCTATCTCCTCCCTCCCCCTTCTCTTCTCTACCCAACTCTGTGAATCTCTTTGTGTGTTCCAGGCTGTGGACAACACTTAGGGAACTGATTACAGGCTGGATCTGTCTATCTCCTTTTGATTCCCCCCTTTCTCCTCCTCGTCACCTCTGTCTCCTTCCTCCTTCTCTTCTCTGTGTAACTCCGTGAACATCTCTGAGGGGTCCAGACTGTGGAAAGCACATAGGGAATTGATTACTGGCTAGCTTGCTCTCTCCCCTTTTGATTCCCCCTCTTCTCCTCCTGGTCACCTCTATCTCCCTCCTCCTCCTTCTCTTCTCCATGTAACTCTGTGAACCTCTCCAGGTGGCCCTCACTGTGGAGAAACTTTTCATTATTAACCTAGTTGTTTTATCATCGGTGCTGTACAGATGAAGAAGTCTTGAGGCTACAGTAAGAATAAGACTGAAATCCAGAGGCAAGAGGCTTAAGTCAAATCTTGACAACACCAGAGAACTCCTGACTTCAGGGAACATTAATCGATAAGAGCTCATCCAAAAGCCTCCATACCTACACAGAAACCAAGCGCCACCCAAGAGCCAACAAGTTCCATAGCAAGACATACCACACAAATTCTCCAGCAACACAGGAACACAGCCCTGAGCTTCAATATACAGGCTGCCCATAGTCACACCAAACCCACTGACATCTCAAAACTCATTACTGGACACTTCATTGCACTCCAGAGAAAAGAAATCCAGCTCCACCCACCAGAACACCGACACAAGCTTCCCTAACCAGGAAACCTTGACAAGCCACCTGTCCAACCCCACCCACAGCGAGGAAACTCCACAATAAACAGGAACCACAAACTTTCTGAATACAGAAAGGCCACCCCAAACACAGCAATATAAACAAGATGAAAAGGCAGAGAAATACTCAGCAGGTAAAGGAACAGGATAAATGCCCACCAAACCAAACCAAAGAGGAAGAGATAGGGAATCTACCTGATAAAGAATTCCAAATAATGATAGTGAAAATGATCCAAAATCTTGAAAACAAAATGGAGTTACAGATAAATAATCTGGAGACAAGTATTGTGAAGATGTAAGAAATGTTTAACAAGGACCTAGAAGTAATAAAAAAGAGTCAATATATAATGAATAATGCAATAAATGAGATCAAAAAACACTCTGGAGGGAATCAACCATAGAATAACAGAGGCAGAAGATAGGGTAAGTGAGGTAGAAGATAGAATGGTAGAACTAAATGAAGCAGAGAGGAAAAAACAAAAATGAATTAAAAGAAATAAAGACAATCTCAGACACCTCTGGGACAATGTGAAATGCCCCAACATTTGAATCATAGGAGTCCCAGAAGAAAAAGACAAAAAGAAAGACCATGAGAAAATACTTGAGGAGATTAATAGTTGAAAACTTCCCTAAAATGGGAAGGAAATAATCACCCAAGTCCAAGAAACCCAGAGCATCCCAAACAATGTGAAACATCCCAAGACACATATTAATCAAATTAACAAAGATCAAACAGAAAAAATATTAAAAGCAGCAAGGCAAAAACAACAAATAACACACAAGGGGATTCCCATAAGGATAACAGCTGATCTTTCAATAGAAAGTCTTCAGGCCAGAAGGGAATGGCAGGACATACTTAAAGTGGTGAAAGAAAATAACCTACAGCCCAGATTACTGTACCCAGAAAGGATCTCATTCAAATATGAAGGAGAAATCAAAAGCTTTACAGACAAGCAAAAGCTGAGAGAATTCAGCGCCACCAAACCAGCTCTCCGACAAATGCTAAAGGATCTTTTCTAGACAGGAAACACAGAAAGGGTGTACAAACTCGATCCCAAAACAATAAAGTAAATGGCAACGGGATCATACTTATCAATAATTACCTTAAATGTAAATGGGTTGAATGCCTCAACCAAAAGACAAAGCCTGGCTGAATGAATACAAAAACAAGACCCCTATATATGTTGTCTACAAGAAACCCATCTCAAAACAAGGGACACATACAGATTGAAAGTGAAGGACTGGAAAAAGATATTCCAGGCAAATAGAGACCAAAAGAAAGCAGGAGTAGTGATACTCAGTTCAGTTTAGTCGCTCAGTCGTGTCTGACTCTTTGCAACCCCATGAATCACAGCATGCCAGGCCTCCCTGTCCATCACCAACTCCCAGAGTTCACTCAGACTCATGTCCATCCAGCCATCTCATCCTCTGTCGTCCCCTTCTCCTCCTGCCCCCAATCCCTCCCAGCATCAGAGTCTTTTCCAATGAGTCAACTCTTTGCATGAGGTGGCCAAAGTATTGGAGTTTCAGCTTCAGTATCAGTCCTTCCAATGAACACCCAGGACTGATCTCCTTTAGGATGGACTGGTTGGATCTCCTTGCAGTCCAAGGGACTCGCAAGAGTCTTCTCCAACACCACAGTTCAAAAGCATCAATTCTTTGGCGCTCAGCTTTCTTCACAGTCCAACTCTCACATCCATACATGACCACTGGAAAAATCATAGCTTTGACTAGACAGACCTTTGTTGTAGTCATATCACATAAAATAGACTTTAAAACAAAGGCTGTGGAAAGAGACAAAAAAGGACACTACATAACGATCAAAGGATCAATCCAAGAAGAAGATATAACACTTATAAATATATATACACCCAACACAGGAGCACCACAATATGTAAGGCAAATGCTAACAAATATGAAAGGGGAAAATAACAATAACACAATAATAGTGGGAGACTTTAATACCCCACTCACACCTATGAATAGATCAACTAAACATAAAATTAACAAGGAAACACAAACTTTAAATGATACGATAGACCAGTTAAACCTAATTGATATCTATAGGACATTTCACCCCAAAACAATGAATTTCACCTTTTTCTCAAGTGCACATGGAACCTTCTCCAGGATAGATCACATCTTGGGCCATAAAGCTAGCCTTGGTAAATTCAAGAAAATTGAAATCATTCCAAGCATCTTTTCTGACCACAATGCAGTAAGATTAGATGTCAATTACAGGAGAAAAACTATTAAAAATTCCAACATATGGAGGTTGAACAACACGCTGCTGAATAACCAACAAATCACAGAATAAATAAAAAAAGAAATCAAAATATGCATAGAAATGAATGAAAATGAAAACACAACAACCCAAAACCTGTGGGACACTGTAAAAGCAGTGCTAAGGGGAAGGTTCATAGCAATACAGGCTTACCTCAAGAAACAAGAAAAAAGTCAACTAAACAACCTAACTCTACACCTAAAGCAACTAGAAAAGGAAGAAATGAAGAACCCCATGGTTAGTAGAAGGAAAGAAATCTTAAAAATTAGGGCAGAAATAAATGCAAAAGAAACAAAAGAGATCATAGCAAAAATCAACAAAGCCAAAAGCTGGTTCTTTGAAAGGATAAATAAAATTGACAAACCATTAGTCAGACTCATCAAGAAACAAAGGGAGAAAAATCAAATCAATAAAATTAGAAATGAAAATGGAGAGATCACAGCAGACAACACAGAAATACAAAGGATCATAAGAGACTACTATCAGCAATTATATGCCAATAAAATGGACAACGTGGAAGAAATGGACAAATTCTTAGAAAAGTACAACTTTCCAAAACTCGGCCAGGAAGAAATATAAAATCTTAACAGACCCCTCACAAGCACGGAAATTGAAATTGCAGTCCGAAATCTTCCAGCAAACAAAAGCCCAGGTCCAGACGGCTTCACAGCTGAATTCTACCAAAAATTTAGAGAAGAGCTAACACCTATCCTACACAAACTCTTCCAGAAAATTGCAGAGGAAGGTAAACTTCCAAACTCATTCTATGAGGCCACCATCACCCTAATACCAAAACCTGACAAAGATCCCACAAAAAAAGAAAACTACAGGCCAATATCACTGATGAACATAGATGCAAAAATCTTTAACAAAATTCTAGCAAATGGAACCCAAAAACATCAGGACCAAGTGGGCTTTATCCCAGGGATGCAAGGATTCTTCAATATCTGCAAATCAACCAATGTAACACACCACATTAACAAATTGAAAAATAAAAACCATATGATTATCTCCATAGATGCAGAGAAAGCCTTTGACAAAATTCAACATCCATTTATGATAAAAAAAAAAAAAACCCTCCAGAAAACAGGAATAGAAGGAACATACCTCAATATAATAAAAGCTATATATGACAAACCCACAGCAAACATTATCCTCAATGTTTAAAAATTGAAAGCATTTCCCCAAAGTCAGGAACAAGACAAGGGTGCCCACTTTCACCATTATTATTCAACATAGTTTTGGAAGTTTGGCAACAGCAATCAGAGCAGAAGAAGAAATAAAAGGAATCCAAATTGGAAAAGAAGAAGTAAAACTCTCACTGTTTGCAGATGACATGATCCTCTACATAGAAAATCCTAAAGGCTCAACCAGAAAATTACCAGAGCTAATCAATGAATATAGTAAAGTTGCAGGATATAAAATCAACACACAGAAATCCCTTGCATTCCTATACACTAATAATGAGAAAATAGAAAGAGAAATTAAGGAAACAATTCCATTCACCATTGCAACGAAAAGAATAAAATACTCAGGAATATATCTACCTAAAGAAACAAAAGACCTATATATAGAAAAGTATAAAACACTGGTGAAAGAAATCAAAGAGGACACAAACAGATGGAGAAATATACCATGTTCATGGATTGGAAGAATCAATATAGTGAAAATGAGTATACTACCCAAAGCAATCTATAGATTCAATGCAGTCTCTATCAAGCTACCAATGGTATTTTTCACAGAGCTAAAACAAATAATTTCACAATTTGTATGGAAATACAAATAACCTCAAATAGCCAAAGCAATCAAGAACCGAGAATGGAGAAGAAGAATGGAACTGGAGGAATCAACCTGCCTGACTCAGGCTCTACTACAAAGCCACAGTCATCAAGACAGTAGGTACTGGCACAAAGACAGAAATATAGATCAATGGAACAAAATTGAAAGCCCAGAGATAAATCCACGCACCTATGGATGCCTTATCTTTGACAAAGGAGGAAGAATATACAATGGATTAAAGACAATCTCTTTAACAAGTGGTGCTGGGAAAACTGGTCAACCACTTGTAAAAGAATGAAACTAGAACATTTTCTAACACCATACACAAAAATAAAATGGATTAAATATCTAAACCTAAGACCAGAAACTATAAAACTCCTAGAGGAAAACTTAGGCAAAACACTCTCCGACATAAACCACAGCAGCATCCTCTATGACCCACCTCCCAGAGTAATGGAAATAAAAGCAAAAATAAACAAATGGGACCTAATTAAAATTAGAAGCTTCTGCACAACAAAGGAAACTATAAGCAAGGTGAAAAGACAGCCTTCAGAATGGGAGAAAATAATAGCAAATGAAGCAACTGACAATGAATTAATCTCAAAAATATACAAGCTCAATTCCAGAAAAATAAATGACCAAATCAAAAAGTGGGCCAAAGAACTAAACAGACATTTCTCCAAAGAAGACATGCAGATGGCTAACAAATACATGAAAAGATGCTCAACATCACTCATTATCAGAGAAATGCAAATCAAAACCACTATGAGGTACCATTTCACACCAGTCAGAATGGCTGCTATCCAAAAGTCTACAAACAATAAATGCTGGAGAGGGTGTGGAGAAAAGGGAACCCTCTTACATTGCTGGTGGGAAATCAAACTAGTACAGCCACTATGGAGAACAGTGTGGGGATTCCTGAAAAAACTAGAAATAGAACTGCCATATGACCCAGCAATTCCACTACTGGGCATACACACTGAGGAAACCAGAATTGAAAGAGATACGTGTACCCCAATATTCATCGCAGCACTGTTCATAATAGCCAGGACATGGAAGCAACCTAGGTGTCCATCAGCAGACGAATGGATAAGAAAGCTGTGGTACATATACACAATGGAATATTACTCAGCCATTAAAAAGAATACATTTGAATCAGTTCTAATGAGGTGGATGAAACTGGAGCCTATTATACAGAGTGAAGTAAGCCAGAAAGAAAAACACCAATACAGTATACTAATGCATATATATGGAATTTAGAAAGATGGTAACGATAACCCTGTGTACGAGACAGCAAAAGAGACAGATGTATAGAACAGTCTTTTGGACTCTGTTGGAGAGGGTGGGGGTGGGATGATTTGGGAGAATGGGATTGAAACATGTATATTATCATATGTGAAATGAATTGCCAGTCCAGGTTTGATGCATGATACAGGGTGCTCGGGGCTGGTGCACCAGGATGACCCAGAGGGATGAGATAGGGAGGGAGGTGGGAGGGGGTTCAGGATGGGGAACACACGTACACCCATCGCGGAGTCATGTCAATGTATGGCAAAACCAATACAATATTGTTAAGTAATTAGCCTCCAATTAAAATAAATAAGTTTATATTAAAAAATAAAAATAAAGGTTGGGTTAAAAAGGGAAAGACTTAGTGAAACTAAACAGAGGTAAACTGAGATTATCCATTCTGAGGACCATGAAGAGAAATAAACAGAGCCTCAGAGACTGATGGAAACAAGCATATCAACATAAGCACAATGGGCAACAAAGAGGAAAAGCAGAGAAAGAAGAAAGAATCTGTGAAGAAATAATGATCAGTAACTTCCCCAATATTATGAAAAACAGTCATCTTCACATAAAGTAGTTCAATAAGCCCAAAGTAAAGCATACTTAATGAGATCCACACATACACATATCATAGTCAAGCTGTCAAAAACAGTTTCCTAGAACTTTCAAAATTCTTAATTTGAGGTGGGATTTTTGAGATTAAAAGCTTCATCTTCATTTGACATATTTTCATCTGATACCTATTTTCTCAACTATAAGAAAAGAAGATTTTAACCCACTAAAACAGGAAACTTTAATTGTGAAGTCTGAATTAAGATAGACCAAGTATCACCTAAAGTTTCCTTTCATTTTTGTAACAATTTAAGTAAATGACCACAATTTTTTAAAAGACCAAAATATAAGACTGGACTATGATGTTTAGTGTAACCATGAGAGTGTTGCTACTGAAAGAATGTGTAGGCACTGTTATTTCATACATATACTTAAAAGTTGAAGATAACTTCATTTTTTTAAAAATTTTATTTTATTTTTAAACCTGAAACACTAAGCATATTCACCTTTTTTAAGTTTTCACATTTTAAACCATGAGATTTATTTTAAAATTGGAATAAAAAAATAGTGATTCAACATTCATTTAAAAATGAAAAATGGAATAGGAGGGGAAAAACAAAGTATCCAAGGATATTTATATCCAATATATTTTATAGTTTTAATAATTACAGATTATGTGTTCTGGAATAAAGGCAAAAATATTGGATTTGTAAACAATCTGAATATAAACTATTTATAAGATACACCACACCAAAGCTTAATAATACATAAAGGTGGAAAGCAAATATATGAAAAAAGATATGTATGTATATATTAATCAAAATAAATCTGCTATAGTTATGTCAACATCAGACAAAACAGAATTTAAGTCAAAGGAACTTACCAAAGATTAAGATGATCTCTTTAATAAAAAGTTGAGTTCACCAGAAACATGCACTTTTATAAAATTGTATATACTTAATACAGGCAGTATAAGGAGCCCAGTAATACAAAAATAGATAAATCCAAAATTATAGCAAAAGAATTCAATATGCATGTTTCAGCAAATGGTAGAATGAAACAAAAATTCAAGAAAACCATGAAATAAAAAGAAAAATTTTAATGTAACTTTTAAAAACTTTGCAGTGATATTGTAAGTCTGAATCAGGCTACATATTCCACTTAATTAAAATCAATTAATTCAATTAAAATAATTTAATGCTGTTGCTGCTGCTAAGTCGCTTCAGTCCTGTCCGACTCTGTGTGACCCCACAGACGGCAGCCCACCAGGCTTCTCCGTCCCTGGGATTCTCCAGGCAAGAATACTGGAGTGGGTTGCCATTTCCTTCTCCAATGCATGAAAGTGAAGTCGCTCAGTTGTGTCCGACTCCTAGGGACCCCATGGACTACAGCCTACCAGGCTCCTCTGTCCATGGGATTTTCCAGGCAAGAGTACTGGAGTGGGTTGCCCTTGCCTTCTCCCATTAAAATTTAAATTATTTAAATTTAAATTAAATCCCATTTAAATTATTAAAAATAATTTAATAATTTTTATAATATTTACTACTGAATTTTTTCTATCAACTCCAAGTAAAATATTTTATCTGATACTTCATGCATACTCTGAGCTATAAGATGACTTTCATATGCACTAGACAACCAGATTTGTGCTGTAAGCAATATATGCAATATATGTACCCAACAATATTTTTTCTCATTTATTAAAATATAAACAAGTCATACTCTGTGGTAATAAAATATTAAAAGAGATTATCAAAGAATAAACATATATGACTACATTTTTCACTTCTGTAAATAGAATCAGTCTTGTTTAGATATTCAGAGATATCAATAATCTGAAGTGAATAATAATTTAATATTGGCTAACACTATTTAAAATATTATTTCACTTTCTTGGCATATTCACACTTTCAGTTCAGTTCAGTCGCTCAGTCGTGTCTGACTCTTTGCGACCCCATGAACCACAGCACGCCAGATACTTTAGAATAAAGTTAAAATTTGCAGTGTTAGATATGTCTAAAAAAATATATGTAATGATACAAAAATATACATCAGAAAAAGAGTAAAAGAAACTTATAAAGCAGGAAGAATTGAAGCACAAAGAAAATGGTATAACTTCACTCCAAAGCATCAAAATTTGATGAAGTGTGACTATGATTGCTAATTAAAAGACAAAGATATAGGGACTTCCCTTGTAGTCCACTGATTGAGACTCCACCTTACAACGCAGGGGACTTGGGTTTGATCCTTGGTCAGGGAACTAAGATCCTACATGCATGGTGCAACTAAGCTCATGTGCCACAACTAAGACCCAACAAAACCAAGTAAACAAATATTCAAAGAAAAAAAGACAAGCGTATCAAGCTGAATTTGAAAAATACTCAGTTACAATCTTCACACTAAAAGAAAAATAATGATACAAAATGTTTAAAACAACAGGACAGAAAAAAATGTGTCATGAAAATACCAGTCAGAAGTTAAAGCCACATTAAAAGCAGGCATGGTAGTTTTTTTATGGCCAAAAAAAAACACCTATAAAAATGATAAAGTGGGTCCCTTATTAGAAAAGGGTCTGTCCTCTTGGGGCTTCCCTGGTGGCTCAGATGGTAAAGCATCTGCCTGCAGTGCAGGAGACCTGGGTTTGATCCCTGGGTTGGGAAGATCCCCTGGAGAAGGAAATGGCAACCCACTCCAGTACTCTTACCTGGAAAATTCTAGGAAATTTGTTCATTTTAACTTTATATTAATGTTAATGATAAAGTATCATAAGACAAGATGACACAACATAAGAACAGAACAGAGTAATTCATAATCATAGCAGGAAATTTAACCCATCCAACTCAGGAATTATAGAACACAGATAAATAATCAATGAACAAAATACTTATAGATACATTCATGAACTATGGATCAAAGCTCTCCCGAATTTAGCTGAAAATATTTTCCAAGATTTTAAATTAATTACTTACTATCAAAACTGCCACTTCCTGAAGCTTCAAGGTTAACTTGAGACTGCCTGGTTAAAACTGAAGCTATATCCTCAGACAGTTGATCATCAATAGTTATAGCTTTTGGCTCTGTTATAAGAAAGGCTAAATAGAAAAATGGATCTATTATAAAACTTCTGAATATACCAAGTAAGCAGCAAATTTTCTTTCAATTTGTGCAACACTAAAGGAGGAGGACTGAAAAGCAGTGAATTATAATACATATTCAGACAGACCCTGGAAGAGAAGTAGGCAATTTGTGTGAGCAGTTTTCATGAGTGTGTATGGAGGCAGTCTTGTTATATACTAGTCATTAACCACGTAAATACCAAACAAAAGTTGATCAAAGGTTTCATTTAGTTTTCTAGTTATCTTAGGGTATTTACACTTACATCAAGGCATAAAACTTCTATAAAATATATGCACAAATATTTACAAGGTGTTGTTCAATTTTTTTTCTCTATCTTGATCTTTGTTGCTTTATCCATTATTTAATGAAAATTAAAGAAAAAATATCTTTCAATGAGCCTAACTTCAAATAATTTAAAGTGAAATTTGCTCAGTTGTGTCTGACTCTTTGTGGCCCCATAGACTATACTGTCCACGGAATTCTCCAGGCCAGAATACTGGAGTGGGGAAGACTTTTCCTTCTCCAAGGGATGTTCCCAACCCAGGGGTCGAACCCAGGTCTCCTGCACTGCAGGTGGATTCTTTACCAGCTGAGCCACAAGGGGAGCCCAAATAATTAAAAGTTATCTATAATTCTTACCATTGCGTCTATTTGCTCTAGCAGTTCCTGGTTTCAACAACCGTTTTTTAGCTTCTGATGGTGTTTCATTCTTAAGCAGAGGATTTTCATCTAATTTTCTACCAGGAGCTACATAAAGAGACACATTTTAGTCTACTAAATAGATAGAACTATTGTGAAATCTTTATATTTAAAACAAATATACAGCAGAATTCTCTCTCATATTTTTAAAGTTATAACTAAATTGCTAACAAAGGTTCATATAGTCAAAGCTACAGTTTTTCCAGTATTCATTTGAGAGAGTTGGAACATAAACAAGGCTGAGCACTGAAGTGTGCTTTCAAAGTGTGGTGCTGGCAAAGACTCTTGAGAGTCCCTTGGATAGCAAGGAGACCAAACCAGTCAATCCTAAAGGAAATCAACCCTGAATATTCATTGGAAGGACTGATGCTGAAGCTGAAGCTCCAATACTTTGGCTATGGTCATGATGGGTAGAGCCGACTCATTGGAAAAGAACCTGATGCTGGGAAAGATTGAAGGCAAAAGGAGAAGGGGGCAGCAGAGGATGAGATGGCTAGATAGCATCACCGACTCAATGGACATGAATTTAAGCAAACTCCAGGAGACAGAGACAGTGGAGGACAGAAGAGCCTAGCATGCTGCAGTACATGGGGTTGTGAATATTCGTACATGACTTTGTGACTGAACAGCAACAACTAAATTACCATAAAGCTAGGTGTGACATGAAAATAGCTTTAATGGGGTTGTGTTTTATTATTTCTAGCACATAATGTTAAAGGAGAAAAAAAGAAAAAGAAGATATCCAGTATGTTACCATTTGAGGAGGAAAACGTGGGAAATGAGGGGGTAAAGTGGAGAGAAACAGAGACACTAATCTTTACACAACAAAACACTAGACAGTTAAATCAGAAAACAATATACTTATTTGCCTTCAGGGGGCTGACAGTAGGGCTGCGGAGTACAGAAGGAATGATAGATAGTTCTCTAAGTACAGTTGGCCATTTGTATATGTGGGTACCACATCTACAGATTCAATCAACTGCAGGTTGCAAACATTCAGAAAAAAGTCCACAAAGTTCCAAAAAGGAAAACTCTGCCATGTGCTGGCAACTACTTAGATAATATTTCCATTGTTGTTACAACTATTTGCATAGTGTTCACATTGTATTAGGTACTATCAGTAAGCAAGAGATGATTTAAAATATTTGGGAAGATATGCATAAGCTATATGCAAATATATGCACCATTTTATATAAGGGACTTGAGCATCTCTGGATTTTGGTATCTAGGAGGGTCCTGGAACCAATCCCTTGTGGGTACCAAGGGACAACTGTACATCTTTTGCATGCTTGTACTTTGGGAAGTAGGTTAATGTTGTATATATCGCCTGCAAAATAAAATCAACAAAATACTAAAATGGAAGTAAAATGGCAAAGAATTCTCAAACAAATTTAGCAGCACTTAGGATACATCAAATGAGTAAATGTGCTGCTGTTGTTCAGAGTCAAGTTCACACTGTAGAAGAAAGGACATACACATACAAAACAAAGGAAAGAAAAAATAAGACCTGAGAGGATAAATTAGAATCAAAGACATTCATGAGAACTCATGATTTCAAAATATACCTGTGTATATGCATTTATGTCTATGTAGGTATATATGTGTATGAATATGTGTATCTGTATTTGTGTATGTATATCAAGGAGTCCACCTCCAGAACAATATGTTACATGTGATATTTCATGACTGACCATATGCAATTACAGAGAGACACTACAATAATATTCAGAGACTTTAATAGTCCAAATTTAAACAATGAATAAAACAACTAAGATCAAGAGGGAAACAGAATTGAACAAAACTATATATATATATATATATATATATATATATATATATAAATTAAGAGTTCTGCAGAGGTTTTTTATTTCTATAGAACATTCCATCCAACAACAGCTAAGTCCATATCCTGCATAAATGCATATGGAAAGGCACTATAGCCAGCTTTCAGAGATAACTGGAGTTCCTGCCACTGCAACTTCTACCAGGGGCTAGAGCTAGCACTGCAGTGAGACTAACCCCACTGACCCCAACTGCTCTCCAGAATCAGGATACTACAGCAACTTTACCAGGTATGGGACTGGAACTGCTGCTCTACATCCCATTTCAGATCCCAAGTCACTGCTCTGACCAACCATTAATAGGTATGAGCTGCTATTTGTGAGTGAAAACCATATACTGATACTTTTTCAGAACATACCATATAAAACAATTAACTCAAAACTAAATTCATAAATCTCCTATAGGAAAACATAGGAATAAATCTCTATTACCTTGGATTTTGCAATGGATTCTCATATATAACACCAAAAGCACAAGCAACAACAACAACAAAAAAGATAAGGTGAGCTTCATGAAATTAAAAACTCTTATCCATTAAAGGATATTATCAAGAGAGTGAAAAACAACCTAGAGAATGACAGAAAATATATGCAAACCATAAGGTTTAATAGCCCAAACATATAAAGAACCTCTACAATTCATCAACAAAAAGAAATGACCCAATTAAAAAATGGGTGAAACACTACTATTCAACATAGTTTTGGAAGTACTAGCCACAACAATCAGAGAAGAAAAATAAATAAAAGGAATCCAGATGAGAAAAGAAGTAAAACTCTCACTGTTTGCAGATAACATGATCCTCTACATTAAAAACCCTGATGACAACACCAGAAAATTACTAGAGCTACAATGAATAAGGTAAATTTGCAGGATATAAAATCAACACACAGAAATCCCTTGCATTCCTGTATACTAACAATGAGAAAACAGAAAGAGAAATTAAGGAAACAATGCCATTCACCACTGCAACAAAAAGAATAAAATATTTAGAAATAAATTTACCTAAAGAAACAAAAGACCTATATATATAAAAGTATAAAACACTGATGAAAGAAATCAGGACGACACAAATAGATGGAGAAATATACCATGTTCATGGATTGGAAGAATCAATATAGTGAAAATGAGTATACTACCAAAAGCAATCTATAGAGTCAATGCAATCCCTATCAAGCTACCAACAGTATTTTTCACAGAACTAGAAAAAATAATTTAAAAATTTGTATGGAAATACAAAAAACCTCAAATAGCCAAAGCAATTTTGAGAAAGAAGAATGGAACTGGAGGAATCAACCTGCCTGACTTCAGGCTATACTACAAAGCTACAGTCATCAAGAAAGTATGGTACTGTCACAAAGACAGAAATATGGATCAATGGAACAAAACAGAAAGCCCAGAGATAAATCCATGCACCTATGGACACCTTATCTTCGACAAAGGAGGCAAACATATGCAATGGAGAAAGGATAATCTCTTTAACAAGTGGTGCTGGGAAAATCAGTCAACCACCTGTAAAAGAATGGAACTACAACACTTTCTAACAGCTTACACAAAAATAAACTCAAAATGGATTAAAGATCTAAATGCAAGACCAGAAACTCTAAAACTCCTAGGGGAAAACATAGGCAGAACACTCTCTGACATAAATCACAGAAAGATCCTCTATGACTCACCTGCCAGAGTAATGGAAATCAAAGCAAAAATAAACAAATGGGACCTAATTAAAAGCTTTTGCATAATGAAGGAAACTATAAGCAAGGTGAAAAGGGAGCCTTCAGAATGGGAGATAATAATAGCAAATGAAGTAACTGACAAAGAATTAATCTCCAAAATATACAAGCAGCTCATGCAGCTCAAGACCAGAAAAATAAATAAAGGACCCAATGAAAAAATGGGCCAAAGAATTAAACAGACATTTCTCCAAAGAAGACATACAGCTGGCTAACAAACACAGGAAAAGATGCTCAACATCACTCATTATCAGAGAAATGCAAATCAAAACTCACAATGAGGTACCATTTCATGCCAGTCAGAATGGCTGCCATCAAAAAGTCTACAAACAATAAATGCTGGAGAGGGTGTGGAGAAAAGGGAACCCTCTTACACTGTTGGTGGGAATGCAAACCAGTACAGCCACTATGGAGAACAATGTGGAGATTCCTTAAAAAACTGGAAATATGACCCAGGAATCCCACTACTGGGCATACACACTGAGGAAACCAGAATTGAAAGAGACACATGTACCCCAATGTTCATTGCAGCACTGTTTACAATAGCTAGGACATGGAAGCAACCTAGATGTCCATCAGCAGACAAAGGGATAAGAAAGCTGTGGTACATATACACAATGGAATATTACTTAGCTATTAAAAAGAATCCATTTCAGTCAGTTCTAATGAGATGGATGAAACTGAAGCCTATTATACAGACTGAAGTTAAGTCAGAAAGAAAAATACCAAAACAGTATATTAATACATATATGGAATTTAGAAAGATGGTAATGATGATGCTATATGCAAGACAGCAAAAGAGATATATGTAAAGAACAGACTTTTGGACTCTGTGGGAGAAGGTGAGGGTGGGATGATTTGCGAGACTAGCATTGAAACATGTATACTACCACATGTGAAATGTATGACCAGTCCAAGTTTGATGCATGAAGCAGGGCACTCAAAGTCAGTGCACTGGGACAACCCAGAGGGATGGGATGGGGAGGGAGGGGGGTCAGGACGTGGGGGACACATGTGCACCTGTGGCTGATTTATGTATGGCAAAAACCACCACAATATTGTAAAGTAATTAGCCTCCAATTAAAATAAATAAATTAATAAAAAAATAAAATATAAGTATTTAAATTTTGAAATTCTTCTCTAAGAACCATTTAAATAATATTTTTCACATTTGGATATATAATATTTTCCTTATTATTAAAAGTTCTATTTTCTAATTCCATTTTTATATCTTACTTGATTAATAAATTATATACAATTTATAAAAATTATATAAAAATTTTAAATGACCAAATACATGATTTTAAAATATTTATTTCCAAGTTAATTTAATTTTGATAAGAGGATATCATTTATATGGTGGCACAATTTTGTTGTGTTTTATTGAGACTTGGTTTAAAGTCAAGTAGGTAATAAATACTTTAAATATTAAAAAAAAAATGGTGAAGGAGTTGTAAAGACATTTTTTCCAAAGAAGATATACAAATTACCAATAAGCACACAAAAAGATGCATATAATCTTTAATAATTAAGTAAATATGAATCAAAATTATAATGAGATACACTTCATACCTACTGGAATAAACATAATTCAAACAAAAAGGAAAACAAGGGTGTGTACCATTGTACATTGTTACTAGGAACAGAAAATAGTGCAGCCACTGTGGAAAACTGTTGTGCAGTTCCTCAGAAAGCTAAACTTAAAATTATTTTATGATCCAGCAAATATACTCCTACCCAAACAATTGAAAACAGAGATTTAAACAGATATCCTATACCATGTTCCATGTAGAATTATTCACATTAACCAAAAGTGGAAGCAATCTAAATGTCCATCAGCAGGTGAATGGATAAACAAAATGTGGTATGTCATACATTAATACATTCAGTTCAGTTCAATTGCTCGGTTGTGTCTGACTCTTTGTGACCCCATGAACTGCACGCCAGGCCTCCCTGTCCATCACCAACTCTCAGAGTTTACCCAAACTCATGCCCATTGAGTCGGTGATACCATCCAACCATTTCATCCTTTGTCGTCCCCTTCTCCTCCTGCCCTCAATCTTTCCCAGCATCAGGGTCTTTTCAAATGAGTTAGCTCTTTGCATCAGGTGGCCAAAGTATTGGAGTTCCAGCTTCACCATCAGTCCTTCCAATGAACACCCAGGACTGATCTCCTTTAGGATGGACTGGTTGGACCTCTCTTCTCCAACACCACAGTTCATAAAAAGAAACAAAATTCGGACATATGCTAAACTGTGGTGAACCTTGAAAATATTATGCTAAGTGAAACAGGCAGGTGCAAAAGGACAAATATATAATTCCACTAACATGAAACATAATAGCCAAACCCACAGAAAGTAAGTAAGTGGAAGAAAGTAAGTGAGAGGTTGCCAGGGGCCGGATGGAGGCAGGAGTGGGAGTTACTGCCTAACATGTTTCTTTTCAGGGTGATGAAAGTTGTGGATATAGATGTAGTGATGATTGCACAACACTGAATGCAGTTGATGCTATTGAATTTTATACTTTAAAGATGATTAAAATGTCAAATTTTATGTATATTTTATCACAATGAAAAAAAAATGGGTCAATTGATTAAATTGAGTTCAACTACTGGTTAAAAATTCATGATAAACTCTGAGCAAAAGAAAACATCCTGACCATAATCAAAATATTTATCTCAGGTAACTAATTATCATAGGTGAAACCATAGAGACACTCTCATTTCAAAGCACAAAAGAAGAGCGATACTTCCATACTCTCAGTTCAGTCACTCAGTCGTGTCCAACTCTTTGCAACCCCATGGACTGCAGCACGCCAGGCTGCCCTGTCCATCACCAAATCCTGGAGCTTGCTCAAACTCAAGTCCATCAAGTTGGTGATGCCATCCAGCCATCTCATCCTCTGTTGTTCTCTTCTCCTTCTGCCTTCAATCTTTTCCAGCATCAGGGTCTTTTCCAATGAGTCAGTTCTTCGTATCTGGTGGCCAAAGTATTGGAGTTTCAGCTTCAGCATCAGTCCTTCCAATGAATATTCAGGACTGATTTCCTTTAGGATTGACTGGTTTGATCTCCTTGCATCATAACTATTTAAAAAAAGTTACTTTGGAAGTTTCAGCCAATGCAATAAGATATGGATGGGTCATAATAAAAGCTATGTATGTTGGGAAAAAAGAATAAACTGATGTTTTATAAAATATACATTGAACACCCCAAAACCCAGCTAAAACATTAATTATTTATAACACAAAGCATATTTTTTCCTGCTATACTCTGATGAATTTGGGGTATAATATTATGTTAAGAATTTATAATGCCAAATACTGTTATTTGGTTGAGACAAAGCTATCACTTTCCTTTTACACAAAGTTTAGTTAAGATAGACTGAGCAGTATGTTAACTCACCAAATTAATCTTTACACATTGGTCAGTATATTTATATATTATCTCATGACTGTCTAAAAAGTTATTTCTATACTTAGTAATGTTCTCACTTCATTTACTTATAACATGGGAACACAAAGTCATTAATATCTTTTTCTTACAAAAGACAAAATCTTTTTACCTTGAAATCCTCTTGCTTCTTGGTAAGTTTGTTTTTCAAGCTTAGTTTTTAATTTCTCTTCTAAAATATCAGCCTTAATCACAAAAGTTAAAACAAGTAATTACAAATTATACATCATAGAACTCTAATTACCTTCTTCTATAACTACAATATCATTAAAGAAACTTTTTATCTTTCATTATTTCTTGAATGTATCAAACTTAAAAATGAAAACAATTAATGCATATGAGGGACATTTTGGAACACTTAATAGTGTGGAAGGACCTTTCTCAAGCAAAATTGTGATTCTTCTTCATAAATAATTCCAAATAAATCAAGTCAATGTTTTAACATTATGAGTCTAGTTTAGATTTATATTTTCACCTAATTCAATCTCTAGACAAACTCAAATGGCTTTACAAAATTATTTTTATAATGCCACTTAATAGCTTGCATGATAAAAAATACTGTGAATATGTTAAATATCATTTATATATATATGAATATATGTCAAATATCATTATCATTTTTCTTTTTCCCAGAATTTTAACTAAGAATTTCCTAGTTAAATTGTATTTTAGCAAAGGCAATTTAATAATTTTCTAAGACATGTTTAAGGTATATAAAATTATTTCAAAATAACTATGCTCTCACAATTATCTTAATATGTAAAAATTTTTATAGATGAACATGAAATAATTTCTCTGTCTCAGAAATTACATATCTTTCCATTTATCATTAAAATTATAATTCAAGCCACAAATTCTTTGTTGGTACAGATGAGAACTTTTACATTAAAATATTGATTCCCAAATATCCCTTTAAAATTCTAAATATATAATAGGTTTTATCATAGTTAGGGAGTTTGGGATCAATATATACATATTGCTATATTTAAAATGGGAAGCCCGGTGTGCTGCAGTCCATGGGATGGCAAAGACTCGGACAAGACTAAGTGACTAAACTGAACTGAACCGAAAATTATTTCAAAATAAATTATTAAAAAAAAAATAAATAAAAAATAAAATGGGTAACCACAAGAACCTACTGTATAGCACATGGAACTCTGCTCAATGTTATGTGGCAGCCTGGATGGGATAGGGGTTTGGAGGAGAATGGACACATGTATACATATGGCTGAGTCCCTTTGCTGTCCACCAGAAACTATTATGACATTGTTAATTGGCTGTACTCCAAAACAAAATAAATTAAAAAAAAATAATAATTGAATCAAAAGGCAATTTTTAAATTCCATTTAAATAGGAAAATATTGATGCTTTAAATTAACATTGAATGAAAATATTGAAGAAGTATAGCAATTAAAATAAAAAGCTTTCAATTTATTATGTTGTATCTTACCACCTTTGAGATGTCAGTACCCAGTACCCTTCTTTGAACAACAGAAGGTGAGATGAATGATGCTGCAAACATTTCATTCTCTTGAAGCAATTTTCCAACAGACTGTGCATCTTTAATTTCTTCATGCTGTAACATTGTTGTGAATGTTTTATCATAGTTCTTTGATGAAACTATACGGGATAGATCTTCATCAGTTAAATGTTCACTTGCAGTCTTTAAAAAAGATGATCCATCTTGAGACTTGAGGATCTGTGAAAGATCTGAAATAGCAGGGCTAGCTCTTTCCTTCTCTGAGCTTTAGAATTACAAAACATCTGGTATTAGATTATATGAACAACATTTTTTATTTGTAACTAAAGAATCATTTGCATAATCTATAATGATATTAAATGAGTAATTATAATTATTCACTAATTAATAGTAATAAAAATGTGAAATTGATGCTAGATAACAAGCTAAGGATAATATATCTCATGGGTTTTAAAATAGAGTCAAAGAGTCTCAAATTGGCCAAGATAGCAGAGTGGGAACACTCTGAGCCCACCTCCTCTAATGGGCATACCAAAATTACAACCATTTACAGAGCAACTATTGATGAGAAAAACTGGATGATTAGCAGAAAAGATCTTCTACTAAAGACTTAAAGAAGGAACCACAAGAAGATAGGGAGAAGTGGAGTCACACTATAGTCAAGATCCACAGCCCCAAGTGAGTAACCCACAAAGGGAGGATGATTACAGTTGCAGAAGTTATCCCCAAGGAGCAAGAGGTCCAAGCCCCACACTGGGGTCACCAGCCCAGGAGTCCTACACCAACACAAGCCATCTAGAACATTCGGCTTTGAAGGTCAATGGGACTTACTTTCAGGAAAGTCAGAATATTATGGGAAATAGAGATGGCCTTCTAAGAAAACATACACATAATCTCACACACTCCAGGAGTCATAGCAGAATCAGTCATTTAAAGGAGACTGGATTACACCCACCTGCTGCTCTTGGAGAGCCTACCAGAGAGGCAGAAGGCAACTGGAGCTCACCATGGGGACACAGACACTGGTGGCAGGCAATTTTGAAAGTTCTTTCTACCACATGGTCACTGGCACAACCAAGCTCCACTCTGGAACACTCCCTCTAGCTTATTGGGACCGAGCCTCGCCCACCAGTCTGTCAGAACCAGAACTGGGACCCCTCAGGCCAAGCAACTAGCCAGGAAGGGACTTACTCAGTAGCTGCTTTCAGAGGACCTGAGCCCACAGTCACCCTGGGACACAGCCCTATCCACCAGCCCAGTCAGACCAGCCCCAGGACCACTGTGGCCTGCAGCCTGCCATGGTAGGACCCAGCCCACTCACCAGTAGGCCAATACCAAGTATTTAAACACCTTAGGCCCCGCAGCCAGCTGCCCAGGGATTTGGCCACATCCCTAACCAGGTTGGAACAAGCGTCAGATAACCACTGATCCTGCAGCCAGCTGTATCATGAACCAGTCCAACATCAAGCCTAATATTGGCATTATAGAAATCTCAGAAGGAGAAGTGAGAGAAAGGGGGCAGAGGACATGTCTGAAGATAGAATAGCTGAAAAACTCCTATAGCCTGGGAAAGGAAATGGTATCAAGGTCCAGGAAGCACTGAGAGTTCCAAACACAATCATTTCAAAGACAACCACACCAAGACACACCACAATTAAAATGAGAAAAATTCAGATAAAGAGAGAACAGTAAAACAAGGGAAAGCAACAAGTTAGGTAAAAGAGAACTCCAATAAGGCCAGGCTATCAGCTAACTTTTCAGCAGAAACTCTATAGGCCAGATGGGAGTGGCATGATGTATTTTAAATGATGAAAGGGAAAACCTACACCCCATAATGCTTTCATTCAGATTTTATGGCAAGATCAAAAGTTGTACAACCAACCAAAAGCAAAGAGTTCAGCATTACCAAGCCAGCATTACAAGAAATGTTAAGGGAACTTCCCAAGTGAAAAGAAAAGGCAAAAACTAGAAACATAAAAAGCACAAAAGTGAAAAGCTCATTGTTAAAAGCAAATATACAGTAAATGTAGTAAATCAACCACATACAAAGTTAGTAGGAAGATTAAAAGACTAAACTAGTAAAATTTTCTATATTCACAATAAGCAGTTAAGATATACAAAAAGATGTAAAAGACGATGTCAAAAACAGTAGTCATGGAGGGGGTGGAGAGAAGTGAAAACATTTAAACTGTTTAAAATGCAGAAATCAGCAACTGAAAATAATCACATGTATATTGAGAGATTCCTACATATAAAACTGATGGTAACCACAATCCAAAAATCTACTCTAGATACACAAAAAAAGAATCCAAACATGACACTAAAGGCAGTCGTCAAAACACAAGAGAATGAAAGGGGATAAAAGGTCTATAAAACCAATTCTAAAACAATTAACAAAATGTCAATTAGAACATACCAATCAAAATCACATTGAATGTAAACAGAATAAATGCCCCAATCAAGACACAGAGTGACTGAATGGATACAAAACAAGATACACACACTGCCTACAAGAGACTCACTTCAGACCTAAGACATCCAACCATCTAAAAGTGAGGTGATATAAAAAGATGTCTCATGCAAATGAAAATCAAAATAAACCTGGCATAGCAATACTTAGAAAAAAGTATATAGATTTAAAACAAAGACTATTATAAGAAACAAAGGAAGGAATTAAACAAAGAAAAAGGGATCAATCCAAGAATATAAAACTGTAAATATATATGCACCCATTGTAGGAACACCTAAATGCATAAAACAAATATTAATAATACATAAAGAGAAACTGGCAGTACCACAAAAATAGTAGGGGACTTTAACACCCCACTCACATCAAAAGGACAGATGATCCATACAGAAAATCAATAAAGAAACACTAACTTTAATCACACATTAAACCACATGGATTATCTAGATACATGGAACAACAGTCCATACAAAATCAGCAGAATACATATTCTTTCAACTGCACATGGAATATTCTGTAGGAAAGATCTCATGTGAGGCCACAAAAGAAATCTCAGCAAATTCAAGAAAGCTGAAATTATATCAACCATCTTTTCTGATTGCAACACTATGAAACTAGATCAACTACAAGAAAAAAAACTGCAAAAAACAAACAAACAAACAAACACAAACATGTGGAAGTTAAACAATATGCTACTAAACAACCAATGAATCACTGAATAAATCAAAGAGGAAATAAATACCTAGAGACAAAAGATAACAACATGACAATCTAAAACCTATGGGATGTAGCAAAAGCAGCTCTAAGAAGGAAGTTAACAGCAATACAAGCTTACCTCAGGAAATAAGAAAAACATCAAATAAACAACCTAATCTTACACATAAATGAGCTACAGAAACAAACAAACAAACAAACAAAACCAATAGTCAGAGGAAAGAAATCATAAAGATTAGAGTAGAAGTAAATAAAATAGAAACTAAAAAAAAAAAAAGATCAATGAAAATAAAGGCTGGTTATTTGAAAAGATAAGCAAAATGAATAAACCTTTAGCCAGACTCACCAAGAAAAAAAGGAAGTGCCCAAATCAATAAAAATGAAAAGAAATAAATGAAAAAGAAGTTATAACCAACATCACAAAAATAAAAAGAATCATAAGAGACTGCTTGCTGCTGCTGCTGGTTCCTTAGCGTTCAGCTGTGTCCAACTCTTTTGCGATCCCATGGACTGTAGCCCACCAGGCTCCACTTTCCATGGGATTCTCCAGGCAAGAATACTGGAGTGGGTTGCCATTTCCTACTGCAGGGAATCTTCCCAACCCAGGGATGGAATCTGCCTCTCTCACAGCTCCTGCATTGGCAGGTGGATTCTTTACCACGTTGGGAATGGACAACCTAGCTTTTCAGGACAAATTCTTAGAAAGGTACAATCTCCTAAACTTAAACCAGGAAGAAACAGAAATATGGACAGACCAACTACCAGTACTGAAACTGAATCAATAATTTTAAAACTCACAACAAACAACAATCCAGCTTCAGAAGCTTCACAGGTGAATTCTACCGAACACTTAAAAACTTAACCCTTATGCTTCTAAAACTATTCAAAAAAATTGCAGAGGAAGGAACACTTCCAAATTCATGGTATGAGGCAGCATCAACCTGACACCAAAGCAAGACAAAGATACCACAAAAAAAGAAAATTACAGGCCAAAATCACTAACAAATATAGATGGAAAAATCTTCAGTACTAGTGAATTATATTCAACAATACATTAATACATGATTAAGTGGGATTTATCAGAGGAATTTGGCTTAAAACTCAACATTCAAAAAACTAAGATCATTTCATCTGGTCCCATCACTTCATGGCAAATAGATGGAGAAACAATGGAAACAGTGACAGACTTTATTTTGGGGGGCTTCAAAAAATTTGGGGGCTCCAAAATCACCACAGATGGTGACTGCAGAAATTAAAAGACGCTTGCTTCTTGGAAGTAAAGCTATGACCAACCTAGACAGCATATTAAAAAGCAGAGACACTACTTTGCAAACCAAGGTCTAGTCAAAGAGATGGTTTTTCCAATAGTCATGTATGGATGTGAGAGTTGGACTATAAAGAAAGCTAAGTGCCGAAGAATTGATGCTTTTGAACTGTGGTGTTGGAGAAGACTCTTGAGAATCCCTTGGACTGCAAGGAGATCCAACCAGTCCATCCTAAAGGAAGTCAGTCCTGAATATTCATTGGAAGGACTGATGCTGAAGCTAAAACTCCAGTACTCTGGCCACCTGATTAGAACAACTGACTCATTTGAAAAGACCCTGATGCTGGGAACGATTAAAGGTGGGAGGAAAAGGGGACCACAGAGGACGAGATGGTTGGATGTCATCACCGACTTGGACACGTGTTTGGGTAAACTCCGGGAGTTGGTGATGGACAGGGAAGCCTGGTGTGCTGCAGTCCATGGGGTCTCAAAGAGTCTGACACGACTGAGCAACTGAACTGATACTGATCACACGAATGCAATGATTTTTCATTATCTGCAGATCAATGTGATATGTAACACATTACAAAATTTAAGAATAAAAACCATATGATTATCTCAATAGATGCCTTTGATGAAATTCAACATCCATTTATGATTAAGAAACTCTCCAGAAAGTGGGCTTAAAGGGAACATACCTCAACATAATAAAGGCTATATATGACAACCTTAGCTAACATTATATTCAACAGAGAAGATGAAAGCATTTTCTCTAGTATCAGGCAAAGAACAAGGATGCCCACTCTTGCCATTTTTATTCAACACAGTCTGGGAAATCTTGAACACAGCAATCAGAAAAAAAATTTTTTTAAATCCAAATTGGAGAGAACAAGATGGCAGAGGAGTAGGTGGATGTGGAGTACATCTCCCTCCACAGATACATCAAGAATACACCTTCAGACACAGAAGTGCATGAAGAAAACCAGCACTGAACTACAAAGTAGGACCCCACCCAGAGTGCTCCTTTAAGTGTCTGGTGCACCGAACTACAGAGTAGGACTTCACCTAGGGTGCCCCTTTAAGTGCCTGATGCACTGATCTACAGAGTAGGACCCCAGCCAGGGGGCCCCTCTATGTGTCTGAAGCGCTGAACAACAGAGAAGGATCCCAGGCAAGGGAGCCCTCTAAGTGCCTGAACAGGCAGAGCTATGCAGAAAGACTGGCCAAAAAGGCCTTCTGATGGCCAGCTACAAGAGGCTAGAAAAAACACTCTGATAGGGCCATAACTCCTGCAGTGGAGTCAGTCCATGTCCCTGAACACTTGGTGCCACCAGGGTCCCCGCAAGCCAAGCAGCTGTGCCACCTTCATGCTAAACTCTCATTGAGGCATAGCTGCCACAGGCAAAAAAAAGTCTTGCATCTATGCACACAGGGTCACTTCGGTAGTGTCAGACTCCTTGTGACCCTGCAGACTGTGGCCTGCCAGGCTTTTCTGTCAGGGAGGGGTTTCTCCAGGCAAGAATACTGGAGCGTATTGGCCAATACTGATTGCCATACCCTTCTAGAGCACTATATTTCCTGCTGCCCTAGCCACCAACTCCCCTGAGTACCTGGTGCTACAAGAACCCCTGCAACCCAAGCAGCTGTACCACCTCCACACCTGGGCCTCACAGGGGCAAACCCAAGTTCTCCAAGGCAGCCTCAGGAGCAAACTCCAGTGGACGACCCACATGCAGAGGTGGAAATAAAACCACAATTGAAACCCAGGGGTAGAGTGGCTAAGGAAGAAGATCCAAAATCTTCCCATCAGCTGTACAAGATGAAGATTAAATCCACACAATCAACTAGGACGATTCTGTGTGTATGGAATATATAAAAGGTCATTGAGAGCTCCCACAAAAGAAAATGCACTAGTTCTGATAGCGGTGGACATTGGAGGCAAGAACACACGAGTCAGACCAGATTAGAATCTGAGCTGCCCCCACAGCAGGTCCAGAGATCAGAACAGTGTTGGAGAGCCTCCTAGGGTAGTGAGGTGGACGTGACTCCCAGCGAGGGGAAGGACTCTGACAGCAGTGACTCAAGAAAAACTTTTATTATTGTTTTGACTTGTTCTGTAGATTCTTTTGGATTTTTTCTTTTTTCATTTTTGTCCCCCTCTGTTGTAGTTGTCGATTTTATTGGCACTATGAAATCTAAGCTTTTGAGCAGTTTTTTTTCCTCAGTCACATTTCTTATTGTTGTTATAAATCTCCCCCTCTACATTGGGCTTTTGCAGTTCTGTGGAGTTTCCTTTTTTCTCTTTTTTTAATTTCTTAAACCTATTATTTTTCTACATTTATTCCTTTGTTTGCTTTTCCTACTGTTCTTTTCCCCTTGCACTTAATTTTAATGTATATAAATCTTCATCTACCTCTATTTAACTGTGCATATCTATTCTTTCTTTTCTTTCTTTCCTTTCCTCTCAACATATTTCTCAGTTGGGTTTTCATTGTTTTATTCCCCACTTGAGGATCACAATAAACTGTGGAAAATTCTGAAAGAGATGGGAATACCAGACCACCTGATTTGCCTCTTGAGAAATTTGTATGCAGGTCAGGAAGCAACAGTTAGAACTGGACATGGAACAACAGACTGGTTCCAAATAGGAAAAGGAGTACATCAAGGCTGTATATTGTCACCCTGTTTATTTAACTTATATGCAGAGTACATCATGAGAAACACTGGACTGGAAGAAACACAAGCTGGAATCAAGATTGCCGGGAGAAATATCAATAATCTCAGATATGCAGATAACACCACCCTTATGGCAGAAAGTGAAGAGGAACTAAAAAGCCTCTTGATGAAAGTGGAGAGTGAAAAAGTTGGCCTAAAGCTCAACATTCAGAAAACGAAGATCATGGCATCCAGTCCCATCACTTCATGGGAAATAGATGGGGAAACAGTGGAAACAGTGGCTGACTTTATTTTTCTGGGCTCCAAAATCACTGCAGATGGTGACTGCAGCCATGAAATTAAAAGACGCTTACTCCTTGGAAGGAAAGTTATGACCAACCTAGATAGCATATTGAAAAGCAGAGACATTACTTCGCCAACAAAGGTCCATCTAGTCAAGGCTATGGTTTTTCCTGTGGTCATGTATGGATGTGAGAGTTGGACTTTGAAGAAGGCTGAGCGCCGAAGAATTGATGCTTTTGAACTGTGGTTTTGGAGAAGACTCTTGAGAGTCCCTTGGACTGCAAGGAGATCCAAACAGTCCATTCTGAAGGAGATCAGCCCTGGGATTTCTTTGGAAGGAATGATGCTAAAGCTGAAACTCCAGTACTTTGGCCACCTCATGCGAAGAGTTGACTCATTGGAAAAGACTCCAATGCTGGGAGTCATTGGAAAATCCCTCCCATGCTGGGAGGGATTGGGGGCAAGAGGAGAAGGGGATGACAGAGGATGAGATGGCTGGATGGCATCACTGACTCGATGGACGTGAGTCTGGGTGAACTCTCGGGGAGTTGGTGATGGACAGGGAGGCCTGGCGTGCTGCAATTCATAGGGTCGCAAAGAGTCAGACACGGCTGAGTGACTGATCTGATCTGATTCCCCACTTGGCACCTTGCTTTAACTTTGTTTTCCAGTTTGTGCTTTAGTTAGTTTTGTTCTTAACTGGTAAATATAATTTTTTATTTCCTTTGTTTGCTGGGTCAATCTACTGTACGTTATTTTTATTGGATTACTTTGACTTTGCTCAAGGGTATATATGTGTATACTCCATTATTTTAATTATTATTTGCCTGATTTTGTAACTGCCATGTGTCTAGGATTCATCTTCGGCTTCTCATTTTTGGATATTTGTTTTAATCTCACTTAATGCCATAACAAACCACTTGTGGAATCTTCGTTCCTGACCAGAGATCAAGCCCTGAGCCTTTGGAGTGGGAGCACTGACTCCAAGACCCTAGACTACCAGAGAACCCACCCTAGGGAGTATCAAATAGTGAGAACTCAAAGGAAATCACTTGAATACAAGACCCGGCATCATCCAACCACCAGTAACACCCTTTGCAGGATGCCTCATCTAAACAACAAACAAAACAAAAATACAAACCCAATTATCAGAAGACAGGAATATCACCTCACTCAGCCTTGCCCATCAGAGGAAAAACAAACAAACAAACAAAAACTCAGCACAGATCTCACCCTATAGGAAGCTTGCAAACCACTGGACCAACCTTAGGAGGGCAGAAGCCAAAAGGAAGAAAGAATTCAACCTTGAAGCCTGGGAAAAGGAGACCTCAAACACAGTAAATTAAAAAAAAATGAAAAGGCAGAGAAATATTACACAAATGAAAGAACAAACTAGAAACACAGATGTCCAAATAAATGAAGCAGAAATAGGCAAACCACCTGAAAAAGAATTCAGAATAATTATAGTGAAGATGATCAAAAACCTTGAAAACAAAATGGAGAAAATGCAAGAATCAATTAACAGAGACCTAGAAGAACTAAAGAATAAACATACAGAGACATACAACACAATTGCTGAAATTAAAAACATTCTAAATGGAATCAATAGCAGAATATCTGAAGCAGAAGAATGAATCAGTGAGCTGGAATATAAAATGGCAGAAATAACTTCTGAAGAGCAGAATAAAGGAAAAAGAATGAAAAGAACTGAGGACAGTCTCAGGGACGTCTGGGAAAATATCAAATGCACCAACATTCAAATTATAGGGGTCCCAGAGGAAGAAGAGAAAAAAAAAGAGCGTATAAGAAAATTTTTGAAGAGATTATAATTGAAAAGTTCCCCCAACATGGAAAAGGAAATAGTCAATCAAGTCCAAGAGGCACAAAGAGTCCCATTCAGGATAAACCCAAGGAGAAACACACCACGATACATACTAATCAAACTAACAAAGACTAAACACAAAGAAAGAAAATTAAAAGCAACAAGGGAGAAGCAACAAGTAACATACAAGGGAAACCCCATATGCTTAACAGCTGATCTTTCAACAGAAACTCTGTAGGCCAGAAGGGACTGGCGGGATATATTTAAAGTACTGAATGAGAAAAATCTACAACCAAGATTACTGTGCTGGCAAGGATCTCATTCAAAATTGATGGAGAAATAAAAAGCTTTTTCAGACAAGCAAAAGTTAAGAGAATTCATGTTACAGGGACTTATATAGTCAAGAAATACAAAAGAAAAAAAAAAGATCTACAAAATGAACCCCAAACAATTAAGAAAGTGGCAATAGGAACATATATATCAATAATTACTTTAAATGTACATGGATTAAACGCTCCAACCAAAAGACACAGACTGGCTGAATGTATACAAAAATAAGACCCATATATATGCTGTCTACAAGAAACCCACTTCAGACCTCAAGACACATATAGACTGGAAGTGAGAGGATGGAAAAATACATTCCATGCAAATGAGAAGCAAAAGAAAGCTGGAGTAGCAATCCTCATATCAGACAAAGTAAATGTTAAAATAAAGAAGATTACAAGAGATAAGGAAGGACACTACATAACAATCAAGGGATCAATCCAAGAGGAAGACGTAACAATTGTAAATACCTATGCACCCAACATAGGAGCACCTCAATACATAAGACAAACACTAACAGACATAAAAGGAGAAATTGACAGTAACACAATAATAGTAGGAGACTTTAACACCCCAATCTCACAAAATGACAGATCATCTAAACATAAAAAGGAAACACAAGTCTTAAATGATACATTAGATGAGCTGGATATCATTGATATCTTCAGGACATTTCATCCAAATTCAGAAGAATACATCTTCTTCTCAAGTGCACATGGAACATTCTCCAGGATAGACCACATCTTGAGTCACAAATCAAACCTCAGTAAATTTGAGAAAATTGAAATCATATCAAGCATCTTCTCTGACCATCATGCTATGAGACTAGATATTAATTACAAGGAAAAAAACTTTAAGAAACACAAACACATGGAGATTAAACAACACATTTCTAAATAACCAACAGGTTACTGAAGAAATAAAAAAATTTCTAGAAACAAATGACAATGAAAACACAACAACACAAAACCTATGGGATGCAGCAGAAGCAGTTCTAAGAGGGAAGTTTATAGCAATACAATCCTACCTCAAGAAACAAGAAAAACATCAAATTGACAACCTAACTTTACACCTAAAACAATTGGAAAAAGAAGAACAAAAAACCCCCAAATTAGTAGAAAGAAATAAGTCGTAAAGATCCAAGCAGAAATAAATGAAAAAGAAATGAAAGAAACAATAGTAAAGATTAATAAAAATAAAAGCTGGTTCTTTGAGAAGATAAACAAAATTGACAAACCTTTAACCAGACTCATCAAGGAAAAAAAGAGAGAAGAATCAAATAAACAAAATTAGAAATGAAAAAGGAGAGGTTACAACAGACAATGCAGAAATACAAAGGATTATAAGAGACTATTATGAACAACCATATGGCAATAAAATAGAAAACCTGAAAGAAATGGACAGGTTCTTAGAAAAGTTCAATCTTCCAAGACTGAACCAGGAAGAAATAGAAATTATGAACAACCCAATAACAAGCAATGAAATTGAAGCTGTGATCAAAAATCTCCCAAAAAACAAAAGCCCAGGAGCAGATGGCTTCATAGGAGAATTCTATCAAACATTTAGAGAAGAGATAATGCCTATTCTTCTAAAACTCTTCTAAAAAATTGCAGAGGAAGGAACACTTTAAAAACTCATTCTAGGAGGCCACCATCCCCCTGATACCAAAACCAGACAAACACAAAAAAAGAAAACTACAGGCCAATATCCTTGATGAACATAGATGCAAAAATCCTCAACAAAATTTTAGCAAACAGAATTCAGCAACACATCAAAAAGCTCATACACCATGATCAAGTTGGGTTTATTCCAGAAATGCAAGGATTCTTCAATATATGCAAATCAATCAATGTGATAACACCATATTAACAAACTGAAAGATAAAAACCATAAGATAATCTCAATAGATGTAGAAAAAGTCTTGGACAAAATTCAGCACTGATTTATGATTAAAACTCTTCAAAAATGGGCATAGAGGAACTTACCTCAACATAGTAAAGGCCATATATGATAAGCCTACAGCAAACATTATTCTCTGTGGTGAAAAACTGAAAGCATTCCCCCTAAGATCATGAACAAGACAAGGGTGTCCACTTTCATCACTTTTATTCAACATAATTCTGGAAGTCCTAGTTACAGCAATCAGAGAAGAAAAAGAAATAAAAGGAGTCCAGATCAGAAAAGAAGAAGTAAAGCTCTCACTGTAAATGACATGATACTGTACATAAAATGCCCTAAAGATATTATCAGAAAATTACTAGAGCTAATCATGAATTTAGAAAAGTTGCAGGATACAAAATCAATACACAGAAATTACTTGCATTTCTATATACTAACAATGAAAAATCAGAAAGAGAAATTAAGGAATAAATCCCATTTACCACTGTAACAAAAAGAATTAAATATCTAGGAATAAACTTACCTAAGGAGACAAAAGAACTGTACACAGAAAATTATAAGACACTAATGAAAGAAATGAAAGACAGAATAAACAGATGGAGAGATATTCCATGTTCTTGGGTTGGAAGAATCAGTATTGTGAAAATGACTATACTACCAAATGCAATCTACAGATTCAATGTGATCCCTATCAAATTATCTGTGGCATTTTTCACAGAACTAGAACAAAAACTTTCACAATTCATATGGAAACACAAAAGACCCCTGAATAGCCAAAGCAGTCTTCAGAAAGAAGAATAGACCTGGAGCAATCAACCTGCCTGACTTCAGATTATACTACAAAGCTACAGTCATCAAGACAGTGTGGTACTGGCACACACAAAAAAAAAGAAAGAAAGAAAGAAATATAGACCAATGGAACAAGACAGAAAGCCCAGAAATAAATCCATGCATCTATGGGTACCTTATTTTGACAAAGGAGACAGGAATAGAGCAAAGACAGTCTCTTCAATAAATGGTGCTGGAAAAACTGGACAGCTACATGAAAAAGAATGAAATTAAAACACTTCCTAACACCATAGACAAAGATAAACCCAAAATGGATTAAAGACCTACATGTAAGACTAGAAACTAGAAAACTTGTAGAAGAAAACAGAGGCATAACACTTGATTCCAAGTGTTTGATAAAAAAGCAAGATCCTCTACGACTCACCTCTTAAGAGTAATGGAAATAAAAACAGAAGTAAACAAGTGGGACCTGATTAAACTTAAAAGATTTTGCACAGCAAAGGAAACTATAAGCAAGGTGAAAAGACAACCCTCAGAATGGGACAAAATAATAGCAAATGAAACAACTGACAAGGGATTAATTTCCAAAATATACAAGCAGCTCATACAACTCAATGCCAGAAAAACAAACAATCCAATCAAAAACAGACATTTTTCCAAAGAAGACATTACAGATGGCTAACAAACACATGAAAAGATGTTCAACATAACTAATTATGAGAAATGCAAATCACAACTACAATGAGCTATCACCTCACACCGTTCAGAATGGCCATCATCAAAAAGTCTACAAACAATAAATCCTGGAGAGGGTGTGGAGAAAAGGGAATGCTTTTGCACTGCTGGTGGGAATGCAAACTGATACAGCCACTATGGAAGACAGTATGGAGATTCCTTAAAAAACTAGGAATAAAACCACCATGTGACCCAGCAATCCCACTCCTAGGTATATACCCTGAGGAAACCAGGGTTGAAAAAGACACATGTATCCCATTGTTCATTGTGGCACTATTTACAATAGCTAGAACATAGAAGCAACCTAGATGTCCATTGACAGATGAATGGATAAAGAAGTTCTGGTACATACACACAATGAAATATTACTCAGCCATAAAAAGGAACACAATTGAGTCAGTTCTGATGAGGTGGATGAACCTATAACATATTATACAAAGTGAAGTGAGTCAGAAAAAGAAAGATGAATATTGTATTCTAATGCATATATATGAAATCTAGAAAAATGATACTGAAGAATTTATTTATAAGGCAGCAATGGAGAAACAACCCAGATAGTCACAATGGTGTGATCATTCACCTAGAGCCAGACATCCTGGAATGTGAAGTCAAGTGGGCCTTAGAAAACATCACTACGAACAAAGCTAGTGGAGGTGATGGAATTCCAGTTGAGCTATTTCAAATCCTAAAAGATGATGCTGTAAAAGTGATGCACTCAATATGCCAGCAAATTTGAAAAACTCAGAAGTGGCCACAGGACTGGAAAAGGTCAGTTTTCATTCCAATCCCAAAGAAAGGCAATCCCTAAGAATGCTCAAACTACTGCACAATTGCACTCATCTCACACGCTAGTAAAGTAATGCTCAAAATTCTCCAAGCCAGGATTTAGCAGTACGTGAACCATGAACTTTCAGATGTTCAAGCTGGCTTTAGAAAAGGCAGAGGAACCAGAGATCAAATTGCCAACATTCGCTGGATCATCGAAAAAGCAAGAGAGTTTCAGAAAAACTGAAAAATCTATTTCTGCTTTATTGACCATGCTTTCAAAGCCTTTGACAATAAACTGTGGAAAATTCTGAAAGAGATGGGAATACCAGACCACCTGACCTGCCTCTTGAGAAACCTGTATGCAAGTCAGGAAGCAACAGTAGGAACTGGACATGGAACAGACTGGTTCCAAATAGGAAAAGGAGTACGTCAAGGCTGTATATTGTCACCCCGCTTATATAACTTATATGTAGAGTACATCATGAGAAACCCTGGGCTGGAGAAGCACAAGCTGGAATCAAGATTTCCAGGAGAAATATCAATAACCTCAGATATGCACATGACACCGCCCTTATGGCAGAAAGTGAAGAACTAAAGAGCCTCTTGATGAAAGTGAAAGAGGAGAGTGAAAAAGTTGGCTTAAGCCTCAACATTCAGAAAACTAACATCATGGCATCTGGTCCCATCACTTCATGGCAAATAGATGGGGAAACAGTGGAAATAGTGTCAGACTTTATTTTTTGGGGCTCCAAAATCACTGCGGATGGTGATTGCAGCCATGAAATTAAAAGACACTTACTCCTTAGAAGGAAAGTTATGACCAATCTAGATAGCATATTAAAAAGCAGAGACACTACTTTGTCAACAAAGGTCCATCTAGTCAAGGCTCTGGTTTTTCCAGTGGTCATGTATGGATGTGAGAGTTGGACTATAAGGAAAGCTGAGTGCCAAAAAATTGATGCTTTTGACTTGTGGTGTTGGAGAAGACTCTTGAGAGTCCTTTGGACTGCAAGGAGATCCAACCAGTTCATCCTAAAGGAGATCAGTCCTGGGTGTTCATAAGAAGGAGTGATGTTGAAACTGAAACTCCAATATTTTGGCTACCTGATGCAGAGAGCTGACTCATTTGAAAAGACCCTGATGTTGGGAAGGATTGAAGGAAGGAAGAGAAGGGGACGACAGAGGATGAGATGGCTGGATGGCATCACCGACTCAATGGACATGAGTTTGGATAAACTCTGGGAGTTGGTGATGGACAGGGAGGCCTGGCATGCTGCAATTCATGGGGTCGCAAAGAGTCGGACATGACTGAGCGACTGAACTGAACTGAATGGAGAAACAGACGTAGAGAATAAACTAATGGACATGGGGAGAGGGGAGGAGATGTTGAGACATATGGAAACAGTAATATAGAAACTTAATTACCACATGTAAAATTGATAGCCAACAGGAATTTGCTGTATGGATCAGGAAATCCACATAGGGGCTCTGTATCAATCTAGAGGGGTGAGATGAGGTGGGACATGGGAATGAGATTCAAAAGGGAGGGGATATATGTATACCTGTGGTTGATTCATGTTGAGGTTTGACATAAAACAACAAAATTCTGTAAATCAATTATACTTCAATAAAAAATAAATTAAAAAATCCTAATTGGAAAGGAAGTAAAACTGTGATTCTTTGCAGATGACATGGTGACATACACAGAAAATCCTAACCATGCCACCAGAAAACTACTAGAGCTCATTTTGAATCTGGTAAACTTGGAGGATACAAAACTAATATAGAGTAATCTGTTGCATTTCTATATGCTTACAATGAACTATCTGAAAGAGAAATTAAGGAAATACTCTATCTAATTTACCATCACTTCAAAAAGAATAAAATACCTAGGAATAAACCTACATAAGGAGGCAAAAGAACTTCACTAGGAAAACTATAAGACACTAATGAAATAAAGAAAACTCAAACAGATGGAAAGACATACCATGTTCTTGGATTGGAAGAATTAATATTCTTAAAATGAACATACAATACAGGACAATCTACAGATTCCATGCAATCCCTATCAAAACAGCACTGCAGCCACTGTGGAAAAGAGTAGGGTAAGTTCCTAAAACGTAAAAACAGAAGTTCCATATGACCCAATAATTCCACTCCTAGGTATAGTTGACTTACAATTTTATAGATATATATATGTGTGTGTGTGTTGTTTTATTCAATATTTAAATTGAAGTATATAGTTTTATACAATTGATGTATACTATCATACACCAATTTTTAAACTGGTATACTATTTAAAATTGATGTATACTATTACACACTATATATTACAGGTATACAATACAGTAATTCACAATTTTTAAAGATTATATTCCAATTATACTTATTATACCGGAGAAGGCAATGGCACCCCACTCCAGTACTCTTGCCTGGAAAATCCCATGGATGGAGGAGCCTGGTGGGCTGCAGTCCATGGGGTCGCTGAGGGTCGGACACGGCTGAGCGACTTCACTTTCACTTTTCACTTTCATGCATTGGAGAAGGAAATGGCAACCCACTCCAGTTTTCTTGCCTGGAGAATCCCAGGGATGGGGGAGCCTGGTGGGCTGCTGTCTATGGCGTCGCACAGAATCGGACACAACTGAAGCGATTTAGCAGCAGCATGTACAGATGTGCGAGCTGGACCATAAAGAAGGCTGAACGTTGAATTGATGCTTTGTGGTACCGGAGAAGACTGTTAAGAGTCCTTGGACAGCAAAAAGATCAAACCAGTTAATCTGAAAGGAAATCAACCCTGAATATTCATTGGAAGGACTAATACTGAAGCTGAAGCTCCATTACTTTGGCCACCTGATATGAAAAGCCTACTCATTAGAAAAGACCCTGATGCTGGAAAAGATCGAAGGCAGGAAGTGAAGGGAATGACAGAGGATGAGATGATTGGATGGAATTACCGACTCAATAGACATGAGTTTGAGTAAACTCTGGGAGATAGTGAAGGACAGGGAAGCCTGGTATGCTGCAGTCCATGGGGTTTCAAAGAGTCAGACATGACTGAGTGACTGAACAACAAGAATCACATATGCACACCTTATCTTTGACAAAGGAGGCAAGAATATACAATGGGTTAAAGACAATCTCTTTAACAAGTGGTGCTGGGAAATCTGGTCAACCACTTGTAAAAGAATGAAACTAGAACACTTTCTAACACCATACACAAAAATAAACTCAAAATGGATTAAAGATCTCAACATAAGACCAGAAACTATAAAACTCCTAGAGGAGAACATAGGCAAAACACTCTCCGACATACATCACAGCAGGATCCTCTATGACCCACCTCCCAGAATATTGGAAATAAAAGCAAAAATAAACAAATGGGACCTAATTAACCTTAAAAGCTTCTGCACATCAAAGGAAATTATTAGCAAGGTGAAAAGACAGCCTTCAGAATGGGAGAAGATAATAGGAAATGAAGCAACTGACAAACAACTAATCTCGAGAATATACAAGCAACTCCTGCAGCTCAACTCCAGAAAAATCAATGACCCAATCAAAAAATGGGCCAAAGAACTAAATAGACATTTCTCCAAAGAAGACATACAGATGGCTAACAAACACATGAAAAGATGCTCAACATCACTCATTATCAGAGAAATGCAAATCAAAACCACTATGAGGTACCATTTCATGCCAGTCAGAATGGCTGCGATCCAAAAGTCTACAAGCAATAAATGCTGGAGAGGGTGTGGAGAAAAGGGAACCCTCTTACACTGTTGGTGGGAATGCAAACTAGTACAGCCACTATGGAGAACAGTGTGGAGATTCCTTAAAAAACTGGAAATAGAACTGCCTTATGATCCAGCAATCCCACTGCTGGGCATACACACTGAGGAAACCAGAAGGGAAAGAGACACGTGTACCCCAATGTTCATCGCAGCACTGTTTATAATAGCCAGGACATGGAAGCAACCTAGATGTCCATCATCAGATGAATGGATAAGAAAGCTGTGGTACATATACACAATGGAGTATTACTCAGCCATTAAAAAGAATACATTTGAATCAGTTCTAATGAGGTGGATGAAACTGGAGCCTATTATACAGAGTGAAGTAAGCCAGAAAGAAAAACACCAATACAGTATACTAACGCATATATATGGAATTTAGAAAGATGGTAACAATAACCCTGTGTACGAGACAGCAAAAGAGACACTGATGTATAGAACAGTCTTATGGACTCTGTGGGAGAGGGAGAGGGTGGGAAGATTTGGGAGAATGGCATTGAAACATGTAAAATATCATGTATGAAACGAGTTGCCAGTCCAGGTTCAATGCACAATACTGGATGCTTGGGGCTGGTGCACTGGGACGACCCAGAGGGATGGTATTGGGAGGGAGGAGGGAGGAGGGTTCAGGACGGGGGACACATGTATACCTGTGGCAGATTCATTTTGATATTTGGCAAAACGAATACAATTATGTAAAGTTTAAAAATAAAATAAAATTAAAAAAAAAAGAATATACCTATCAATAATCACTTTAAAGTAAATAAATTAAATTCCCAAATCAAAAGACATATGAATATATTAAAATAAACACACACACATGCACATGCACGCACACCCCTACATGCTGCCTACAAGACACCATTTCAAATCCAAAGACACAGACTGAAGGTGAAGGGATCCAAAAAGATACTCCATGCAAGTGGAAACCAAAAGAAACATAGAGTAGCTGTATTTCTATCAGACAAATAAAATTTGAAATATAACCATAATAAGTGACAAAGAATGGTATTACATAAAGATAAAAGGGTCAATTCAACCAGAGGATGTAACATTATGCACTCAGTATAGGAGCAATAAATATACAAACCAACTGTTAACTGACCTAAAGGAAGAAATATACAGCAATAAAGTAGGGGGTTTTAATACCCCCACTTACATCAACAAATAGAGCATTCAAACTGAAAATCAATAAGAAAGCATTGTCAGGAATTTCCTTGTGGTCCAGTGGTTAGGACTCCATGCTTTCACTGCCGAGAGTGTAGGTTCAATCCTTGGCTAGGGAATTAAGATCCCACTAGCCGTGTGGTGTGGCCAAAAACAATAACAAAATCAAACAAAAAACATAGGAAAGTATCATATTTAAATGGTATATTTGATCATATTAACTTGACAAATATATATAAGTAGATAGAACATTCCATCCAAAACAAACAGGATACAGATCCTTCTCAAGTGCACATGGAACATTCTCCAGAAGAAATTGTATGTTAGGCCACAAAACAAGTTTTAACAAATTTAGGTAGATTAAAATCATATTAACTATCTTTTCCAACCACAATATTATGAAAGTAGAAATCAATTACAAGAAGAAAACTGGAAAATTTACAAATATGTGAAGATTATATAACATGCTACTGAACAACCAATGGATCAAGAAAGAAATCAAAACCAAAATTAAAATAGTACCCTGAGACAAAAGAAAATGGATATACCACATACTGAAATTTATGGGATGCAGTGAAAGCTATTTTACAAGGAAAGTTCATAGTAATAAATGCCTACTTTAAAAATAAAAAAAATCTCAAACCAGTAACAAATTTATATTTCAAGGAACTAGAAAAAGAAGAACAAAGTCCAAGTTTAGTAGAAGAAAGGAAATCATAAGGAATTACAGCAGAAATAAATGAAATGGAAGCTAACAAGACGTCAAACAAACAAAAAATCAATAAAACCAAGAAGTGGCTCTTTGAAAAGATAAACAAAACTGACAATTAGCTAGACTCACAAAGAAAAAAGATAGAAGGCTCAAATTAATATAAGAAGAAATATGACATCTGATATCACAGAGATACAAAGGATCAGAAGTGACTACCATGACAATTATACAGCAATAGTATAAATTAATAAATAACTACAATATTAGTTATTGTAGAATAATATTAATATTGAGAATAAATTAATCAACAACTACAACATACAATCTTCTAAGATTGAATCACGAGGAAACAAAAATTGAACACACTCATTACTACTATCAAGGATAATGAATCTGTAATTTTAAAACTCCTTACAAACAAAAGTGCAGGACCAGGACACTTCCCTGCTGAATTCTACCCAATATTCACAGAAGGATTAATGCCATTTCTTCTGAAACTCTTTCAAAACAATAGAACAGAAGGCAATATTTCCAAACTCATTTTACAACACCAGCATTATTCTGATACTAAAACCAAAGACACAACAATAAAAGAAAATTACAAATATCCCTGATAAACAAAGATGCAAAAATAACAAAATATTAGCAAATTGATTCTAATAATCTATTAAAAGGATCATACAACATGAGCAAGAGGAATTTCTACCAGGGGTGCATAAATGAGTCATAATCTAGAAATTAGTCAATGAGGTATACCACATTAACAAAATGAATAATTTGGAAGATCATCTCAGTAACTGTAAAAAAACTGAAAGCATTTCACAAAATCCAACATTTATGATAAAAGCTCTCAATTAAGTGGGTATAGAGGGAAAGAAAATACTCAACATAAAACTGGCCATGTATGATAAACCCATAGATAACATCACACTCAAAAGTGAAAAGCTGAAAGCAATTCCTCTACGATCAAAAATAAGAAAAGTATGCCCATTCTTGCTGCTTTTATCCAACATATTAATGGAATTCCTAGACAGAGCAATTTGGCAAAAAACAAACAAAAGGTGTCTACATTGGAAAAGAGGAAATAAATCTGTCACCATATTCAGATGACATGATAGAGAAAACCCTAAAGACTAACCCAAAACTGTTAGAATAAATAAAGTTGCAGGATATACAACTGATGAATAGCAATCTATTGTATTTTTACATACTAAAAATGAACTATCTAAAAGAGAAGTCAAGAAAGCAATCCCATTTGCAATTGCATCAAAAAGAATAAAATACCTAGGAATAAATTTAACCAAGGAGGTGAAAGACTTATACACCAAAAACTATATGATACTGATGGAATAAGACAGAAATAAGTGGAAAGATAGTCTATGCTCATGGATTGGAAGAATTAATACTGTTAAAATGTCCATACTATACAAAACAATCTATAGAATCCATGAAATCTATCAAAATTCCAATGACATTTTTCACAGAAATAAAATAAATAATTCTCAAATATGTATGGGACCACAAAAGATGCTGAATAGTCAGAGGAATCTTGAAAAAGAATAACAAAGCTGGAGGCACCATGTGCCCAATTTCATATTATAGTTATCATATTCTATGGCAATCAAATCAGTATGAGATGTGGGGAGGAAAACAGACATATGGATTAATGGAACCGAATAGAGAACCCAGAGGTAAACACACATACACATGGTCAATCAATTTATGATGAAGGAGCCTCAAATATACAAAAGAGAAAAGACAATCTCTTCAATAAATGGTGTTGGGAACCTGGAAAATCACATGCAAAGTATGAAACTGGACCATTTTCTTACACCATATACAAAAATTAATTTTAAATGAATTAAACACTTGAATGTAAGACATGAAACTATAAAACTTCTAAAAGAAACATAGACAACAAGCTTAACATAGGTCTTACTGAATTTGGGTGTCTGACATCAACAACAAAAATAAAGTGGAATTACATCAAACTAAAAAGCTTCTGCACATCAAAGGAAACCTTCAACATAATGAAATGGCACCCTACTAAATGGGAGAAAACATCTAAAAATCACTTATCTAAAAAAGGGTTAATATCCCAAAATACATAAAGAACTCATACAACTCAATTGCAACACAAACAAAAAAACTGAATCAATCTGAGTTAAAAATGAACAGCTGATCTGAATAGACATTCTATGAAAGAAAACATACAGGTGGCCAACAGATACATGAAACGATGCTCAACATCACTAATCATCAGAGAAATACAAATCAAAACCAAAATGAGATATTACTGCACACCTGTCAGAATTGTTATTAGCTAAAAAAACAAGAAATAACAAGTATTAGCAAGAATGCAGATAAAAGGGAACCCTTGCACACCGTTGATGAGAATGTAAATTGGTGAAGCCATTATGGAAAAAAGTATGGCAGTTCCTCAAAAAATCTACAACTAGACCTACTAGATGATCCAGGCAATATGCACTTTTAGATATTTTTCCAAAATAAATGACAACACTAACTAGAGAAGATATATGTATCCTATGTTCACTGCAGCATTATTTACATTAGTCAAGATGTGGAAACAGTCTGTATATCCATTGATGGGTGAATGGATAAAGAAAACATCACATATGTACATATATTCCCTGGTGTCTCAGACAGTAAAGAATCTGCATGCAATGCGGGAGACCTGGGTTCAACTCCTGGGTTGGAAAAATCCCCTTGAGAAGGGAATGGCAACTCACTCCAGTATTCTTGCCTGGAAAACTCCATGGACAGAGGAGCCTGGCAGGCTACAGTCCATGAGGTCGCAAAGAGTCAGACATGACTGTACAACTAACATTTACACACACACATACATATACATACAGTAGAATATTATTCAGACATGAAAAATAATGAAACTTTTCCATTTGTGACAACATGGATGGATGTTGAGAGCACTGTGCTAAGTCAAATAAGTCAGACAGGGAAAGACAAATACCATACAATCTCACTCATACGTGTAATCTAAAACAAAATGAAAACTGTGCTCATAGATACAGAGAACAGATTGGTAGTTGCCAGAGGCATGGATTTGCGGGTGGGCAAAACAGGTGACAGGAGTCAAAAGGTACAAACTTCTATTTTAAACAATTCCAAGTGGTGTAAAGTACAGCACAGTGACCACAGTTAATAATACTGCATTGCATAGTTGAAAGCTGCTACTACAGCAAATCTTAAAAGTTCTCGTCACAAGAAAAAAATTCTGTAATAATGTACAATGTTATTAACTAGATTTATTGTGGCGATTCAGTAACAGTATACACAAAATACTGACTCATTAATTTGTATACCTGAAAATGTCAATTGTATTTCAATAAAAATTTTTTAATATAAAACAATTTTATATCTGACAAGTCTACCGTATCAACTATCCTAAAAAAAATGCAAATATTTGGATTACTAAAAACCCACAAAAATCAATACACATTTAATTTAGATTTGAATTCAAGATGTTAATGAACTGATACATCCAAAAGGAACAATTCTAAGTAAAAAAAAAAAAAAGCATAGAAAAATTTAAAAAATAATATACAAATGAAGCTAATATAAAAGGGTAAATTTCTTACTGCACATATTACTGTTTCTATTTTGGTTATTTCTTACCTGTGGATATGTAATTTTATCATTTGTTTTTTGTCCACCTGAATCGCCCACTACTGCTTTTCTTGTTTCGTTTTCCAATAGTATATATTTTGAATCTTCACCTTTAACTTTTAATTTACCAGTACCCATTTCTGTGGTTGTCTTGGTCTTTGCCTCACTTTTAAGAAACTCCTTTTCTTGATTTAGGAAATAGGCAAGTTGCTGCTTAGCTCTTTCAGCTTCCTGTTTTTAAAAGAGTAACTGTCAAGTATCATTTCTGTGACATTTTCCTGCCAATATTATAATTTTCAGGACTCTTCATATATTCATGCCCATACTAATTCTCAATTTTATTTTTACAGAGTAAAAGAAAGCTAAATTAAACCATTGGTATAATACATAGTTTAACAGATTCATAATTAAAATTAAAAACTATGAAGAAATCTCTTCTACTTAAACAGCTATTTTTATACCCAAAAGGTTCTCCTGCCCAGTTTTTTAAGGTTCTAGTTATAATATAGGCACAATAAAAGTTAATAAAATGCATACATTATAGAAGGTGATAGAATGTACCCAAGATAATTAAGACCTATAATATCAAATAGCAAATGTGAAAAATAATTTATTTCTTCTAGAACTAAATCTTTCTTTAAAAGTCACTTTTAATAAATTTTAGTTTCATAAAATTAAGTTACGTGTATAAAATAACACATAAATCAAAAAAAGTTCACAATCTCCCTACAAACAGAAAATGTACTGTTGACATATATACTTTTAAATTATTTCTAAATATGCTAGTGCTGCTGCTGCTGCTAAGTCGCTGCTAAGTCGTGTCTGACTCTGTGCGACCCCACAGACAGCAGCCCACCAGGCTCCCCCGTCCCTGGGATTCTCCAGGCAAGAACACTGGAGTGGGTTGCCATTTCCTTCTCCAATGCATGAAAGTGAAAAGTGAAAGTGAAGTCACTCAGTCGTGTCCGACTCTTAGCGACCCCATGGATTGCAGCCCACCAGGCTCCTCTGTCCATATGCATATATAAATTTTAAATTTTTATCCAGATTGGATCATACTATGCACACACATATATGATCTTTTCATTAAATAATGTCACAGTAAGTTCTCATTGGAGAAGGCAACAACAACCCACTCCAGTTTTCTTGCCTGGAGAATCCCATGGGCAGAGGAGCCTGGCAGGCTACAGTCCATAGGGTTGCAAGAATCGGACATGACTTAGTGACTAAAGAGAAAGAGAGATATTCCCATGATGATAAATATACATCCAAATTAGAACAGCTAACAGTAATGAAGTCGCTCAGTCCTGTTTGACTCTGTGACCCCATGGACTGTACAGTCCATGGAATTCTCTAGGCCAGAATACTGGAGTGGGTAGCCTTTCCCTTCTCCAGGGTATCTTCCCAACCCAGGGATTGAACCCAGGTCTCCCGAACTGCAGGTGAATTCTTTACCAGCTGAGCTACCAGGGAAGCCCTAGGTAACAAGTAAATTTTAATAATATATCTTAACTAATTTAGCAAATTTCTTATCAATGGATATACTGGAAATTTTAAAACTTTTGCTATTAAAAATTTCCTATTCTACATACTTTTACAAACTTTGTACACCTTTTTATTATTTACAATAAATTTTAGAAGTGGAATGGTTCACTGTAAAGACTATGTCTTTCCTAGACTTTCTCTATATATTTTCTTCCAGAGAAGTATCAATCTATACTGACAATAGAAGTATATGAAAGACCTGCTCATCTCAACATAAATCCACAAATATTAAATATTTCTGTTCCTTCAATTAAAAAAAAACGTAGGTAAAATATATCTGTACTGCTGTTATTTTAATGTTTTTTATTTGGCTGTACTGAGTCTTAGTTGCAGCACACAGGATCTTCACTGCCCTGTGCAGGATCTTTGAAGCATGTGAGCTCTTAGCTGCAGCCTGCAGGATCTAGTTCCCTAACCAGGGATTGAACCCAGCACCCCTGCACTGGAAGCATGGAGGCTTAACCACTGAACCACCCTCTCTCTGTTATTTTTAAATTGCATTTACTTGGTAATTCGTAGAGCTGAATATATTTGTATGCATTTATTGGCAATGTGTGTTTTTCAATTGACGTGCCTATGTCCTTTGTCTATTGAGGAGGAAGACTATCCATATTTTTTGTAGATATGTAAAAGACTTTGATATGGAACACTTTATAAAGATCTTCCATTTATCTTTATATCTTACAAAATTTTAACCATAAAAGCTTTATTTTATATATATATAGCCAAATATGTTAACATATTCTTTTTTGGTATAATGCTTAGAAAGCCCTGCTTTAGCCAAGACATGTAATTGTTATTCAGTGTTTCTTCCAATTTATGGACTTCCCTGGTGGCACAGATGGTAAAGCATCTGTCTACAATGTGAGAGACCTGGGTTCGATCCCTGGGTTGGGAAGATTCCCTGGAGAAGGAAATGGCAACCCACTCCAGTACTCTTGCCTTGAAAATCCCATGGACGGAGGAGTCTGGTGCAGGCTACTATCCAGGGGGTCGCAAAGAGTCGGGCACAACTGAGCGACTTCACTTACTACATAGTTCACTTATTATGCCTAAATCTTAAATCAATTTGTAATTTGTTTCAGTACATTAAATCAACTAGAAATCATAAGTTTTTCATAGTAGTTTACTTTTGTGACTTTTATCCTTCTATAAAAAATTTATTTAATAAGCAAAACAATAAAATACAAAATTATTATATTCATTTGAATCTGTTTCTGGACTTTTCATTCAGTACCAAATCTAGAACCACACTGCTTTAGTAATATATTTTTATGTCTTATATTAATTTTTGATGAGCAAATTATTGTTCTTCTGTAAAATAACCAGGTTCTTATCTCAATATATCTTATAATTCTGCTAAGCTCAAAAAGACTCCATCTATATCTAGAAATAAATTGCTTTAAGTGTATACATCAGTTCTCTCTCTAGCTTACTATTTTGGAGAGAATGAATATCAAATTTTATCAATATATTTCTACTACATTAGTTGTGTCCGACTCTTTGCGACCCCATGGGCTGCAGCCTATCAGGCTCCTCTGTCCATGGGATTCTCCAGGCAAGAGTACTGGAGTGGGTTGCCATTTTCTTCTCCAAGAGATCTTCCTGACCCAGTGATTGAAGCCAGGTCTCCCAATGAAAATACTATAAGCTGGCAAAACAATATATAGTATAGATTCTTGCTTTACAAATTAAAAATTATTCATTTAAAAAGTTGTTTAAGGACATTTTCTTCAATTTTTCACAATATGAAGGAACATGACATCTTTTACCTGTAAAGCTTGTTTCAGCTGTTCCCGAAGAACTTTGTTCTCAATTTCCAGAGCATGTGCTACTTTCTAGGATGTAATATGGGGTGGGGGAGAATAGTATTCATTTTTTTTAACTAATTTATTGTCATAATTATTATCTTTCTAAAACCCATAGATAGTCAAGATGATGACTTGAGCACAAACATTTACTACACACTTCTTAGGCATAATGACAGATAACTTATAGCTCAGTTGGTGAAGAATCTGCCTGCAATGTAGGAGACCCTGGTTCAATTCCTGGGTTGGGAAGATCCCCTGGAGAAGGGCTAGGCTACCAACTCCAGTATTCTTGGGCTTCCTTGGTGTCTCAGCTGATACAAGAATCCACCTGCAATGTGGGAGACCTGGGCTCAAATTCCTGGCCCTGGGATGGGAAGATCTCCTGGTGAAGGGAATGGCTACCCACTCCAGTATTCTGGCCTGGAGAATTCCATAAACTGTTTAGTCCATGGGGTTGCACAGAGTTGGACAGTGACTTTCACTTTCACTTTCCTAAGAATATAGCAGAATCCAGAGCTTCAGCAACATGACATTCCCAACGTTCAAGACACAATTAAGAGTAATTCGAATTTGAGACTTACTCTTAAAAGAAAACCTACAGGGAAGGTGATTGAAGATGGGGGATAGCAAGAACCTCTTCCCATGGATCAACAAATATACACCTGCAAAGAGATCAACTCCCTGTGAAAAGAACCTTAGAACTAGTCAAACATGCTCCACAACAAACAATAAAAAGGACTACATCAAGACAGGTAGTAGAGGAAAAGAAACACTCTCACTAATAACCATACCCCCAGCATGATGGCACACAACAGAGAGGGATCTCACCAGACAGGCACTTTTGCCAGGGGAGCAAAGGGTTGGTGCCCACGTCAGGAACCTTGGCTCCTGGATCTACACCAGAGAGAGGAACCCCTGAAATGCCTGGCTTTGAAAAGCAATAGGGCTGACATCCAGTGGTCCCAAAGTGCTATAGAAAACTGAGACTCCCTCTTAAACAAGGGCTTGAAAGTGAAAGTGAAGTCGCTCAGTTGCGTCCGACTCTTTGCGACCCCATGGACTATAGCCCACCAGGTTCCTCTGTTCATGGGATTCTCCAGGCAAGAATACTGGAGTGGGTTGCCATTTCCTTCTCCAGGGGATCTTCCTGACCCAGGGATCAAACCCAGGTCTCCTGCATTGCAGGCAGATGCTTTAACCTCTGAGCCACCAGCTTACATGTGCTCAATTAAACTATGACAAAAGCAGCAAGAATATACAATGAGGAAAAAAGAGCCTCTTCAGTAACTGGTATTTGGAGTAGAGTGGAATTGGATTACCTTTTACATCATATACAAAAATAATCTCAAATGGATTAAAGGCTTAAATATAAGACCTGAAACCATAAAACATCTAGAAGAAAACACAGGCAGTTAGCTCTCTGAAATAGGTCTTAGCCACATTTTCTGTATATGTCTCGACAAAAGGAAACAAAAGTAAAAATAAATGGAACTACATCAAACTAAAAAGTTTTCATACAGTCAAAGTATCAGCAAAACAATACAGTTACCTAGTAAATGGGAGACAATATCTGCAAATAATATATCCAATAAGGGATAAATATCCAAAATATACAAAGAACTTGTATAAGTCAACATCAAAAGATCAAACCTAGAGGGGTGGGATGGGGAGGGAGATGGGAGGGAGGTTCAAAAGGGAGGTGATATATGTATATCTATGGCTGATTCATGTTGAGATTTGACAGAAAACAACAAAATTCTGTAAAGCAAGTATCCTTCAGTTAAAAAATAAATGAATTAAAAAAAAAAAAAAAACCTGGGCAGAGTACCTAAACAGACATTCTTCCAAAGGAGACAAACAGACAACCAATACATAAAAAGATACTCAATATCACTAATAATCTGGGAAATACAAACTAAAACCACAGTGAGATATTCCCTTTTCCCAGTCAGAATCATGAGTATCAAAAAGAAAAGAAATAACAAAGGGAAGGATATCAGGAAAAGGGAAAATTGGTACAGCCATTGTGGAAAGTAGAACAGAGATTCCTCAAAAAATTAAAAATAGAATGGCCATATGATCCAATAATTTCACTTCTAGGTACTTACCACCTCCCCCAAATTCAATAATATATTTACTTCTACCTTCACTGCAATCCCTGTTATTTTGTTAAAGCAGTCTGAAAGGATTAATACATGGCCCAAATGAACTAAAACACTAGTTTAAAGACTTAAAACATGATGGAATTATAATTTTTTAAATACACAAAATGCTGTTCTATATAAAATCGCAACAGATTTCTAAAATGGCCTCCAGGATCTCCATCCCTAAGGTTATACTCTGTATAGTCCACTCCTTTTGAATGTGGATACCACCTATGACTTGCTTTTAGCCAAGAGAATATTGCACAGTGATGAGATTCCACTTTCTTTATTAGACTACACTACATAGTTGACCTTTGAACAAGATGGGTTTGAACCACATGAGTCCACTTATACAAGGATATTTTTAAGTGAATATAGTACCTATATTTTCACTTTACAGATGTTTAACTAAATGTGGGAGAAGTTTATGTCTGGTTAGAGATCACAATATTTGGAATCAAAGAACTAGGGTTTAAGTCCTGATTCTATCCAAGTCATTTTACCTTTGTGCCTTTCAGCGAGTCATTTATCAATTCTTTTGTTTCTGAAGCAGAGACAGCAGTATGCAAATTTTCAACTGTGAGGGAGTGGGTGGTATCCCTAACTCTCATGTTGTTCAAGGATCTATTATATAGCTACAGTGAAAAGGTATCATTCATGATCATGTTATTCATGTTATATTACATAAGACTGTCTTAGCAAAAAAGAAAAAAGAGAGAGAAAGAGACTCCTAGCTGGCCTTTAAGAAGATGTAAGATGCTATTATGTAAACTGTTTGTGGAGAAGGCCACTGGCTAAGTGCCCCAGTCCAACAACTGCAAAGAGAACTTAAATTTGCCACTTCCACTTGAGCTTGGAAGAAGACCCCCAAGTGACCCCCCCCCCTGCAAAAAAAAAAGAGCCTAGCCAACACCATGATTGCAGTTTGGTGAGTCCTTGAGCACAGGATACAGCTAAGCCATGCTCAGACTCCTAAGCCATTCAAACCATGAAAACAATTTCATTATTTTAAGCTGCAAAATGTGAGGTAACTTGTTATGCAGGAATAGAAAACTAATACCATAAAGTTGTTCCTTTTATATTCAGTATCTCAAGAAGTATTCTCATTTTCTTCCCAAATTTATGCTATTTGATTCTTGAAACATGAAAGTATATACTTGTGGGACAGTTAAGTCCAGTCACTCACTGGAAGAGAGTAACCAAACGGGTGACATGATGCTCTGATGGTTAAGAAGTTTTAACTTTCAGCAAAAGAAAGTCTATCAAAGAGAAGATAAAATAAAGGGTTACTTGTATTCTTTTCAGAATACACATGGATCACATGAAAAAGAGTGAGCTATAATAACAATCTCTGAAATATTTTCCTATTTGCCTCTTGCATCTCACACCTTTCTGAGATAGATGGGACAGCTATTATTTTACCCATTTTAGTGATAAAAGACAAAGTTTAAGTAGGTTAAAGGGACTTGTCCAATGTCACTTAACTAGTAAATCTGTTCTGACTCATAATATGGTATTCTTTCCTCTATGACGTTGCCTATAATTGAGTGAATAACAGTAATTTTTATAACCTTGACAGTAAACATATCTGAATTCACCATTTGATTTTCTAAAACTTGCTGAAAAAAGTCAACCAATAGTAAAGAAGCATTGTAAGAAGAAATTTAGTACACATGCACACACACAAACACACATATACCTGTATTCACATACATATGTTGTCTATATAAACAGTTATCAGAGCATTATTAATCAAATTTAGATGCACAGGGAGAGATTCTGTGTTACCTGGACTTGAGGCATATTTTCTTTCACTTTAAGCTCTTTCCCTACAGACTTCTTCCTGAAAAAGAAATATTTTTAAATATATCATGATGTTTTATGATATCTGATGACTATGTTTTCTTGATGAGTACTTAAATCATTTTAAAGAAATGAAATATTGAGAGGTGCACTCAACATGATGGAGTAGGAACACCCTGAACCTAACCTCCTCCCAGAGGCACATCAATTAGAACTATTTACAGAGCAACTATTGATGAGAATGACATGAAGACCACCAGAGAAGATTTTCCACAAATAAAGATATAATGAAGTTAATTACTATAATGAGATGAATATGAAGGGCAAAGACTCAGTATAGTGAAGAAGTACACTCCTGAGTAGGTGACCCACAAATGGCAGCACAATCACAACTGCAGTGGTTCTCCCCCAAGGAATGAGGGGTCTGAGTTCCACATCAGGCTCCCTACCCCAGGGGTGCTATACTGAGAAGACAAATCCCAAGAATATCTGGCTGTGAAGGACAATAGGGCTTGCATATTGGAGAGCAAGAGGGCTGAATCTATGTAGGAAATACAGAGCCTACTCTTACAAGGAGCATGCAAATCTCCTCTTAGTCCCCCAGTACAGGGGCAGTAATTTAAAAGAAGCCATGGGGCTTCCTTGGTGGTCCAGTGGTTAAGAACCTGCTTTCCAATTCAGGGGACACAGGTTCAATCCCTGGTCAGGGCACTAAGATCCCATATGCCATGGGGCAACTAAGCCTGCATGCCACAACTACAGAGCCCAAGCACTACAACAAAGATCCCGCAAACTGCAACTAAGATCCAATGCAGTCAAAAATTAAATAAATAAATATTTTTAAAAAATAAGTAAAAGAAGCCAGGGTTTGACCCAGTTGCTGATCTTGGAGAGCCTCCTAGAGAAGCAGGAGGCAGCTGAGACTCCCTCTGGGGACACAGAGGCTGGTGGCAGCCATTTTTGTGAGCTCATTCCACCATGAGGACAAAGTGCTGGCAGAACCATTTTAGAGTCTTCCCTTTAGACTATTAGTAGTTAGTCTAATAGTCTAATTGCTTATCCACTCACCAGCCAACTGACACTAACCCAAGACATCCCTGAACCCAAGCCTGGGTACCCAGCCCTGTCCACCAGAAGGCCAGCAGCCACTACATGAGGCATGGTCTAGCACCCTACCTCAGGAAACAAAAAATTTCAAATAAACAATCTCACCTTACACCTAAAGGAATTAGAAAAAGAACAAAGTCCAAAAATTAGTAGAAGGAAAGAAAAAAGAGGTTGGAGCAGAAATAAATGAAATAAAGATTTCAAAGAAATTTTGAAGATCTATAAAACTAACAGCTGGTTTTGAAAAGTTAAACAAAATTGATAAAACTTTATCCCAACTAAAAGAAGAAAGAAAGAGGGGGCCCAAATAAATAGAAAATGAAAGAGAAGTTATAAAAAATTTAAAGAAGTTACAACACACACCACAGAAATACATAAGAGATTAGCACAATTATACACAATAAAATGGACAAGTTAGGAAAAAATGGACAAATTCCTAGAAACAATTTCCCAAGACTGAATCAGGAAAAAGAAAATATGAACATCACGATTACTAGAAATAAAATTGAATCAGTAATCAAAAAATTCCCAATGAAAGAAAATCCACAATAAGATCATTTCATAGGTTAGTTTTACCAAACATTTAAAAAATAATTAACACTTAGCCTTCCCAAACTATTCAAAAACTTAGAGAGAAAGGAACACTCTGAACTCATTCTATGAGGCCAGCAAAACCCTGATATTAAAACTAAACAAAGACACCACAAAAAAGGAAAGTTACAGATCAACATCACTGATAAATATAGATATAAAAATCAAAAAAATATTAGCAAACCAAATTCAACAATATACTAAAAGAATTATAGGACTTCCCTGGTGGCCCAGTAGTGACAGTCTGCCTGCCAATGCAGGTGACATGGATCTGATCCCTACTCCAGGAAGATCCCATATGCTGTGCAGCTACTAAGCCCATGCACCACAACTACTGAACGCATGCTTTAGTCCGTGTGCCACAAGAGAAGCCACTGCAATGAGAAGCCTGTGCACCACAACTGGAGAGTAGACACTGCTCACTGCAACTAGAGAAAGCCTGCATGCAGAAATGAAGACCCAGTGCAGCCACAGATAAATATTATATGATCATCTCAATAGATGAAGAAAAACTTTTGACTAAGTTCAAAATTCATTTACGAGAAAAACTCTAAACAAAGTAGATACAAAGGAAATATACCTCAACATAATAAATGTCCTATATGACAAACCCAAAGCCAACAACATACTCTATGAGAAAAAACTGAAAACATTTCCTCTAGCATCAAGAACAAGACAAGAATGCCCACCACTTTTATTCAGTATTTTCCAGCCATAGCAATCAGACAAAACAAAGCATAAAAGGAATCCAAATTGGAAAAGAAGAAATAAAACTGTCATTGTTTCCACATGACATTATATTTAGAAAATCCTAAATATGCTATCAAAAAAATTATTAGAAATAAGTGAACTCAGTAATGTTGAAGGATATAAAATAAAGATACAGAAATCTGATGTGTCTCATACACTAACAACAGACTATTAGAGAAATTAAGGTGAGTCCCTTCACTGTTCATTTGAAACTACAACCACATTGTTATTAATTATACTCCAATGCAATGGTACCCCACTCCAGTACTCTTGCCTGGAAAATCCCATGGACAGAGGAGGCTGGTAGGCTGCAGTCCATGGGGTCGCTAAGAGTCGGACACGACTGAGCGACTTCACTTTCATGCATTGGAGAAGGAAATGGCAACCCACTCCGGTGTTGTTGCCTGGAGAATCCCAGGGACAGGGGAGCCTGGTGGGCTGCCGTCTATGGGGTCACACAGCATAGCATAGCAATGCAAAATAAAAAGTTAAAAAAAGAGAGAAATTAAGAAAACAATCCTAGTCACAATTGCATCAAAAAAGAATAAAGTACTTAGGAATAAATCTCAAGGAGGTACAAGACCTGTACCTTGATGCCCATAAGAAAATGATAAAAGAATTAAAAATAACATAAGCAAGTGGAAAAATAGTTCATGTTCATCAATCAGAAGAATTAACACTGTTAAAATGACCATACCATTCACAGAAATCTATCTATATAAAAATACCAAAGGCATTTTTCACAGAACTAGAACAAATAATTCTAAAATTTCTATGGTAACACAAAAGACCCCAAATATCCAAAACAATCATGGAAAAAAAGAACAAAACTAGTGGTTATCATGTACCCAGATTCCAAGATTTGGTAATACAGTTTGAAATCAGAGCATAAAAACAGACACACAATTCAATGAAACAGAATAGAAAGCCCAAAAATAAATCCATATGTATGTGGTCAATGAATCTAAGACAATGAAGGCAAAAATGTACAATGGGAAAAAAAGCATCCTCTTCAATAAACAATGCTGGGAAAACTAAACAGTTACATGTAAAAGAATTATATTGGACTACATTCTCACACCACATACAAAAATAAACTCAAGGACTTAAATATAAGACCTAAAACCATAAAATTTCTAGAAGAAAACGTAAGTGGTACACTCTTTGACACTGATGTTAGCCATATTTTTGGCATACGTATCCCCAGGCAAGAGAAACAAGAAAAAGTAAACAAATGGAACTACATCAAATTAAAAAGCTTTGCACAGCAAAGGAAACTATCAACAGAATGAAAAGTCAAGCTACTATATGGGAGAAAATATTTCCAAATAATATATCTGATAAGGGTCAATATTCAAATACAAAAAACTTCCACAACTTAACATTTAAAAAAAACCCAAAACCTGATTTTAAAATGGCAGAGAATCTGAATAGATATTTTTTTAAGCAAGGCATCTAGACAGCTGACAAGGTACATGAAAAGATGCTCAACAGTACTAATCATCAGGGAAACGCAAATTAAAATCTCAATGATATATCTTTACACCTGTCAGAATGGCTATTATCAAAAAGACAACAAGTAAGTGCTGGCAAAAATGTAAAGAAAAGGGAATTCATGGCGCTTTGATGTTGGGAAAGTAAATTGGTGAAGTCACTATGAAAACCAGTACAAGAGTTCTCCAAAAAATTAAAAATAATACTACCACATGATCCAGCAAATCTACTTCAAGTATTTTTCCAAAGAAAACAAAAATAGTTTCCCCAAAATGCCCCACGTTTATTGTAGCATTGTTTACAATTGCCAAGTCATGAAAGCAAGTACTTAAGTACCCATCAACAGATGAATGGATAAAGATGTGGTGTATGTATGTGTGACATATACATACAAATACACACACACACACACATGTGTATGTGCTTAGTCGCTCAGTCGTGTCTTTGCAACCCCATGGATTGTAGCCTGCCAGGCTCCTCTGTCAATGGGGATTCTCCAAGCAAGAATACTGCAGTGGGCTGTCCAGGGGATCTTCCCAACCCAGGGATTGAACCCCCGTCTCCCGCACTACAGGCAGATTCTTTACCATCTGAGCCACCAGAGAAGCCCAATATATATATGTGTGTGTGTATACACATACATACATACACACACACATATATATATATGACAGAAAATAACTCAGCCATATAAAAGAATGAAATCCTGCCATCTGTGACAAAATGGATGGACCTAGAGGCTATTATGCTAAATGAAATAAGTCAGGTAAAGAAAAATACTGTATGATTTCACTTATACATGGAATCTGAAAAACAAAACAAATGAACAAACACAGCAAAACAAGCAAACATATAGATACAGAGAACAAACTGGTCATTACCAGAAGGCAGGAGGACAGAGGGATAATTAAAATAGGTAAGGAACATTAAGAAGTACAAACTTCTAGTTACAAAATTAGTAAAAGTCATGGAGATATAATGTACAGAATAGGGAATATAGTCATTAATATCATAATAACTGTCTGTGACAGGTATGATTATTTTGAAACACATTAACATATCAAATTACTATGCTGTATGATGGCGGTGGTAGTTTAGTTGCTAAGTCATGACTGACTTGCGATCCCATGGACTGAAGTCTGCCAGGCTCCTCTGTCCAGGGGATTCTCCAGGCAAGAATACTGAAGTGGGTTGCCATTTCCTTCTCCAACTATGCTGTATACCTGTAACTAATATATCTATTATAATTCATAAAAAAGAAATCAAATTTCATAAGGAATGCATATTTTCATCAACTATACTTCAATTTAAGAAAAGGAATTCCTATTTTTAAAAGCCATAAAATTCATAAAGCTTAACTGATAAATAACTGAATAACATTTGTCAAACTAACATCTCATTGGTATGATTAAAATATGCTAAGCTGAGATGGGAAAAGGATTTTCAAAGTACACTGGTCATTTTTTCTTCTCTGATTTTCTTTTCCTCTCTTAAGAAAAGGACATTTGTCTGTAAATTTCTTTTTAGACTTTGTGGAACTCTACAAAGATTGAATTAATAGTTTCCTTTTTAAACTATATATTTATATTAGGGTTTGATCAAGAAATTTCCAATGGCATAAATTATTTTATATTAATAAGGAAAATATTCTCTTAATAAGGCCACTTTAAAATAACTTACATTAAAATCAGATACTTTTCTTCATAAAATAAGACAACTAAGAAGTGCAGTAAAAAGGAACAGCACAGACTGGGGAGAGGGGTTAACATACAAATCACAAATCATGAGCTAACACATCAATGAATCATTGTAAATCCTTTCATCTCTAAAATTATTTGGGTTTAATTTTGTCTGCTGCTGCTGCTGCTGCTAAGTCGCTTCAGTCGTGTCTGACTCTGTGTGACCCCATAGATGGAAGCCCACCAGGCTCCCCCGTCCCTGGGATTCTCCAGGCAAGAACACTGGAGTGGGTTGCCATTTCCTTCTCCAATTAATTTTGTCTACCTATACCTGAATATCTTGTGATTCTCTCTAACCCATTTTTAGTTCTTTGTTCTTCCCTCCTCAGCTTTCTCCCACCCATATCCTGGTCTGCTTATAAAACTATACATTTGCTAATATTGTGTTTTTATAAACCTGTTAATAAATTGTTTATATGACTTTAAATTGTATAAAATGAAAATGTAAATTTATAAGTAAAAAATATTAACAAGTATCTTTTTGTCTTACGCTTCTGAATCTTCAGACTTTCCTTTGTCCTTTTTCTTCTCTGTTTTCATAACTTTCTTTGTTCGCTCACTTGTAGCCTTTGTTTTCTGTGTAGTTTTATATATGTCAGAAATAAATAGTTAGGAAAAAAATAAATCATAAGTAAATACATGATAATATACATTATTTAGACTTCCATTTTACTCTGAGAATCACTACACTGTGTTTCAAGGGAAATTATCGAATAAAAGCAAAACAAAAATAATGATATAGCCAGAATGTTTGTTACAGTGCTATACAGAATATCACTTGCCAAATAAGCTAATACATATGAAACAAATTCCTCTGACAAATTATAGTCAGTTCTTCTATAACATTGTATATGCCATCTTGAAAATCACCTCCCTGTGAAAAATCATATGATAAAAACGGCAGGATATATGGGGGGCAAGAGTCTAGGTTATGCAAAAACACTGTCGATGATACATGTAAAAAATTTAAACCTATTAGGAACATTAATTCAGTTTTACATAGTTAAATGATTAAGAAATAAGATACTATGAGAAACATAGCTCTTTATCCTGAAAAAGAAATCAAGTTTCTTTGTGGAAATGAGCATCAAACAGATTTCAAGTTGAGAGCTAGTAAGCAGTATTGGAAGGAGGGTTATCTGAAATTGGACAAAAATTTCTAACACCTGGATTGGTGTGGTACACAATATACCTGGTGAACTAAGGAAGCTTGCAGAAGCTATTTTCTACCTTCACCTAGTATTATTTCCAGATGAATTTGTGTGTAAGAAATTGTAAAATTCACATTATGCTCAAACTGTTCAGTCATGTTGGAACAAGTTTGCATTTCAAAACAAATATTATAGCAGAACTGAGATGTTTTAAACTATTTTTGAACTACTATGTAGTATCAGGTTATTTTATACAAGAAAGTATAAAAAATTTGACAATTAGATTACTAAAAATTTTAGACAAGCTTAATAATAGAGACCTATTATGATACTGAGTGGTTATTTCCTATTTCAGACCACAACTTCCAACAGATATCAAATTCATCATAGCAAAGTTCTCACAAGTTAAACACCAAGTGTAATAATTTCCATAAAACACAGAAAGTTAGTATAATAATACATTTTTAATGAAAATTGTTAAGGTTGCCAAATAGTTTTCAGGTTTAAATCTGAATTTTGGTATGTATTTCCTATTTAGAAAAATCTAATATATGGGCAATCAAAACACACTAAAATAATGAAAGGGATAAAAGAATAAAAAAATAATGAACATATCATCAGTGAGCTACGGGATAAATTCAAATGGATTAATATGCTTACAACTGGAGCTCATGATGGAGAAAAGGGGTGGGAAAAGAATATTTGAAGAAATAATGATCAATTATTTTCAAATTTGATGAAAACTATATATCTGCAAATCTACAACAGTATAAGGAAAACTAACCCCCAAGACACATATAATCAAATTACTTTAAAGCAGTAATAAAAAAAAATCTTAAAAGTGGACAGAGGAGAAAAGCAGACACAATAAGGAGAACACAGACTTCTTGCAAGAAATACTGCAAGCCTGAAAGAAAGGAGCAACATCTTTAAAGCACTGAAAAGCAGGGAAAAGGTAAACCGAGAATTCTTTATTCAGAAAAAATATCTTGCAAAATTGAAAGCAAAAAAATTTGTCCAGAAATCAAAGAGCAGCAACCTTGCACAACAAAATGACAAAGAATCCTTCAAAGAGAAGAAAAATGATACCAGATGGAAATAAGGAAATAAACAAAGAATACAATAAATGATAATTATTTGGGTAAATATAAACACTACTTTCCTGTTAATTAAATATCTTTAAAGGACAATATTATACAACAAAACTAATAACAGTGTGCTGTACGGTAATAAAATGTTTAAAAACAATAGCACAAAAACTGGAAAGGGACAAACGAAAGTATGTTTTAAGGTTCTTATACATAAAGTAATTTAATATCACTTGAATAGAGACTACAATAAGTTAAAAACAAGATTGTAAACTCTAAAGCAATCAATAAAGCAACCCACTGACCAGCAAATTAAAAAGTAATACAGACATTGCTACCTGAAAGCAGGGTGATGTTGCAACACAAAACTGTGGAAGTGGCTTTGAAACCAGGCACTGGGCAGAGGTTGGAGGAATTTTATGCAGTATAAAAAGAAATTCATAAAAAAGTAACATGACAAAAGAAAAAAATCCTTTAACCTGATACATTGTTTTGAGAGACAGAGAGAAACAGAAAGGCAGGCTGACTGATAACAAGAATAAAAAAAAAAAAAATTCCCCTTAAAATCAGGAATAAAAAATGCCCACTTTCAACATGTCTATTCAGTATTATTCTAGAGATCTTTGCCAGTATAAGAAAGAAAATTTGGGCTATCATTTATAGATATGTCGATTATGCAAGTAGAAAAATAAAAATCTACCCATTATGATAGTGTGACTAGGTTTGTAGATGCAAACTACAATACACAAAAATTTGATATATTTCCCTAGCAATAGCTTTAAAATATTTTAATATATCAACCCATGAACAGTATGAAAAGGCAAAATGATAGGATACTGAAAGAGAAACTCCCCAGGTCAGTAGGTGCCCAATATGCTACTGAAGATCAGTGGAGAAATAACTCCAAAAAGAATGAAGGGATGGAGCCAAAGCAAAAAGAATACCCAGCTGTGGATGTGACTGGTGATAGAAGCAAGGTCTAATGCTGTAAAGAGCAATATTGCATAAGAACCTGGAACGTCGGGTCCATGAATCAAGGCAAATTGGAAGTGTTCAAACAAGAGATGGCAAGAGTGAATGTCGACATTCTAGGAATCAGCGAACTGAAATGGACTGGAATGGGTGAATTTAACTCAGATGACCATTATATCTACTACTGCGGGCAGGAATCCCTCAGAAGAAATGGAGTAGCCATCATGGTCAACAAGAGAGTCCGAAATGCACTACTTGGATGCAATCTCAAAAACGACAGAATGATCTCTGTTCGTTTCCAAGGCAAATCATTCAATATCACAGTAATCCAAGTCTATGCCCCAACCACTAATGCGGAAGAAGCTGAAGTTGAATGGTTCTATGAAGACCTACAAGACCTTTTAGAACTACCACCCAAAAAAGATGTCCTTTTCATTACAGGGGACTGGAATGCAAAAGTAGGAAGTCAAGAAACACCTGGAGTAACAGGCAAATTTGGCCTTGGAATACACAATGAAGCAGGGCAAAGACTAATCGAGTTTTGCCAAGAAAATGCACTGGTCATAACAAACACCCTTTTCCAGCAACACAAGAGAAGACTCTATACATGGACATCACCAGATGGTCAACACCGAAATCAGATTGATTATATTCTTTGCAGCCAAAGATGGAGAAGCTCTATACAGTCAGCAAAAACAAGACCAGGAGCTGACTGTGGCTCAGATCATGAACTCCTTATTGCCAAATTCAGACTTAAATTGAAGAAAGTAGGGAAAGCTACTAGATCATTCAGGTATGACCTAAATCAAATCCCTCATGATTATACAGTGGAAGTGAGAAATAGATTTAAGGGCCTAGATCTGATAGATAGAGTGCCTGATGAACTATGGAATGAGGTTCGTGACATTGTACAGGAGACAGGGATCAAGACCATCCCCATGGAAAAGAAATGCAAAAAAGCAAAATGGCTGTCTGGGGAGGCCTTACAAATAGCTGTGAAAAGAAGATAAGTGAAAAGCAAAGGAGAAAAGGAAAGATATAAACATCTGAATGCAGAGTTCCAAAGAATAGCAAGAAGAGATAAGAAAGCCTTCCTCAGAGATCAATGCAAAGAAATAGAGGAAAACAACAAATGGGAAAGACTAGAGATCTCTTCAAGAAAATCAGAGATACCAAAGGAACATTTCATGCAAAGATGGGCTCGATAAAGGACAGAAATGGTATGGACCTAACAGAAGCAGAAGATATTAAGAAGAGATAGCTCAATACACAGAAGAACTGTACAAAAAAGATCTTCACGACCCAGATAATCACGATAGTGTGATCAGTGACCTAGAGCCAGACATCCTGGAATGTGAAGTCAAGTGGGCCTTAGAAAGCATCACTATGAACAAAGCTAGTGCAAGTGATGGAATTCCAGTTGAGCTATTCCAAATCCTGAAAGATGATGCTGTGAAAGTGCTGCAATCAATATGCCAGCAAATTTGGAAAACTCAGCAGTGGCCACAGGACTGGAAGAGGTCAGTTTTCATTCCAATGCCAAAGAAAGGCAATGTCAAGGAGTGCTCAAACTACCGCACAATTGCACTCATCTCACACGCTAGTAAAGTAATGCTCAAAATTCTCCAAGCCGGGCTTTAGCAGTATGTGAACCGTGAACTTCCTGATGTTCAAGCTGGTTTTAGAAAAGGCAGAGGAACCAGAGATCAAAATGCCAACATCTGCTGGATCATGGAAAAAGCAAGAGAGTTCCAGAAAAAATCTATTTCTGCTTTATTGACTATGCCAAAGCCTTTGACTGTGTGGATCACAATAAACTGTGGGAAATTCTTAAAGAGATGGGAATACCAGACCACCTGACCTGCCTTTTGAGAAATTTGTATGCAGGTCAGGAAGCAACAGTTAGAACTGGACATGGAACAACAGACTGGTTCCAAATAGGAAAAGGAGTACGTCAAAGCTGTATATTGTCACCCTGCTTATTTAACTTCTATGCAGAGTACATCATGAGAAACGCTGGACTGGAAGAAACACAAGCTGGAATCAAGATTGCCGGGAGAAATATCAATAACCTCAGATATGCAGATAACACCACCCTTATGGCAGGAAGTGAAGAGGAACTAAAAAGCCTCTTGATGAAAGTGAAAGTGGAGAGTGAAAAAGTTGGCTTAAAGCTCAACATTCAGAAAACGAAGATCATGGTGTCCAGTACCATCAGTTCATGGGAAATAGATGGGGAAACAGTGGACACAGTGTCAGACTTTATTTTTGGGGGCTCCAAAATCACTGCAGATGGTGATTGCAGCCATGTAATTAAAAGACGCTTACTCCTTGGAAGGAAAGTTATGACTGACCTAGATAGCATATTCAAAAGCAGAGACATTACTTTGCCAACAAAGGTCCATCTAGTCAAGGCTATGGTTTTTCCTGTGGTCATGTATGGATGTGAGAGTTGGACTGTGAAGAAAGCTGAGCACCGAAGAATTGATGCTTTTGAACTGTGGTATTGGAGAAGACTCTTGAGAGTCCCTTGGACTGCAAGGAGAGCCAAACAGTCCATTCTGAAGAGGATCAGCCCTGGGTTTTCTTTGGAAGGAATGATGCTAAAGCTGAAACTCCAGTACGTTGGCAACCTGATGCGAAGAGTTGACTCATTGGAAAAGACTCTGATGCTGGGAGGGATTGGGGGCAGGAGGAGAAGGGGATGACAGAGGATGAGATGGCTGGATGGCATCACTGACTCGATGGATGTGAGTCTCAGTGAACTCCGGGAGTTGGTGATGGACAGGGAGGCCTGGTGTGCTGTGATTCATGGGGTCGCAAAGAGTTGGACACGACTGAGTGATTGAACTGAACAGAACATTAAAATAACAAAAACAGGTAAGACCTTTAAGAAGAAAATCATAATATTCATTGTAAGCGTTATGAAACATTTCAAAGTTGAGACATTTAATATTTGTTAATGAAAAGATGTATATTGATAGCCTATATATCTCTCATGTGATGTATAACTTCATTGCAAGTGTAGAATTTGACAAGTTAATTCTAAAATTTACAAGAAAGTGCAAAGGTCAAAAATAAATAAATTCTTATAAATAACAAGGTGGATTCACTTGCCCTACAAAATATCAGGACTTACTCTAAATATATAATCATTAAAGGTCTCAAGTATTGGTATAGGTATAAACAAGGCCAACAGAAAAGAATAGAAAGAGCAGAAACAGATCTTTTTATGCAGTGATATTCTCTAGCAACATCATACCAAAACATACATATCTAGGAGATTCTATTTAGGAAGCTATAGGAGAAAGCCAGGTGATAGTAGGAAAGGAATAAATAAGGAGTCAGCAGACTGTTGTTGTTCAGTCGCTCAGTGGTGTCTGACTCTTTGCTACCCCATGGACTGCAGCATGCCAGGCTTCCTTGTCCTTCACTCTCTACCAGAGCTTGCTCAAACTCATGTCCAATGAGTTCATTATGCCATACAACCATCTCGTCCTCTGTCAAGGCTGTATATTGTCACCCTGCTTATTTAACTTCTATGCAGAGTACATCATGAGAAACACTGGGCTGGATGAAGCACAAACTGGAATCAAGATTGCGGGAGAAATATCAATAACCTCAGGTATGTAGATGACACCACCCTTATGGCAGAAAGCGAAGAAAAACTAAAGAGTCTCTTGATGAAAGTGAAAGAGGAGAGTGAAAAAGTTGGCTTAAAGCTCAACATTCATAAAACTACGATTATGGCATCTGGTCCCATCACTTCATGGCAAACAGATGGGGAAACAGTGGAAACAGTGACAGACTTTGTTTTGGGGCTCCAAAATCATTGCAGATGGTGACTACAGCCATGAAATTAAGATACTTGCTTCTTGGAAGAAAAGCTATGACCAACCTAGAAAGCATATTAAAAAGCAGAGACATTACTTTGTCAACAAAGGTCCATCTAGTCAAAGCCATGGTTTTTCCAGTGGTCATGTATGGATGTGAGAGTTGGACTGTGAAGAAAGCTGAGCACCGAAGAATTGATGCTTTTGAACTGTGGTGTTGGAGAAGACTCTTGAGAGTCCCTTGGACTGCAAGGAGATCCAACCAGTCCATCCTAAAGGAGATCAGTCCTGACTTAATTGGAAGGACTGATGCTGAAGCTGAAACTCCAACACCTTGTCCACCTGATACGAAGAACCAACTCATTGGAAAAAACCCTGATGCTGGGCAAGATTGAAGGCGGGAAGAGAAGAGGATGACAGAGGATGAGAGGGTTGGATGGCATCACCGATGCAATGGACATGAGTTTGAGTAGGTTCTGGGAGTTGATGATGGACAGGGAGGCCTGGCGTGCTGCAGTCCATTGGGTTGCAAAGAGTCAGACATGACTGAGCAACTGAACTGACTGGTGGTAATTTAGAACACAGCATTCTTTTTTTTTTTCAAAGCACTGCTGCTGCTGCTAAGTCGCTTCAGTTGTGTCTGACTCTTTGCAACCCCTGGACTGCAGCCCACCAGGCTCCTCCGTCCATGGGATTTTCCAGGCAAGAGTGCTGGAGTGGGGTGTCATTGCCTTCTCCTTTCAAAACACAGCTGCTGCCAATAGGGCTTCTCAAGTGGTGCTAGTAAGAAAGAATCTGTCTTCCAATGCAGAAGACATAAGAGATCCAGGTTGAATCCCTGGGTAGAGAAGAGCCCCTCGAGTAGGGAATAGCAACCAGATCCAGTATTTTTGCTAGGAAAATTTCATACAGAGGAGCCTAGAAGGCTACAGTTCATGGAGCTGCAAAGAGTCAGACATAACTGAGCACAGGCTACCAATTATTAGTACTGGTATGTATGCCATTTTCAGACACTAAAATTAACTAACCTCTGTACTTTTCAACTTTTGTAGTTCATTTTCCAGCATTAATTTCTCCTCTGATAATACTTGGAGATCACTTTGAATCTGTGTATATTTCTAGAAACAAGTATTATAACTTCATTAATAATGAAAAGCAAACATATCAATATGGAGAGGTTATTCGGGTACTTAATTATTAAAGTAAAAAAGTCTTTTTTAACTCATAGAAATCATGAACCACTGGTATTAATCTGCATAGTGAAGTTATAACAGGTGCTGAAAGAGGCAAAGGTACTATGACTGACAATGGAAGTTCAGAGACTGTGGGATATTATAGTTCAGTATTTCAAAAGTCAAGTGTTTCTGAGCGATTTAATAAAGTCTACTAAAATCAAAAGAATAGACAAAAATTTCCAGCTCTCATATGCATAAAAATCTCTTGAATAAACTAAGCATCTATCAGCAACATCAAGGACAAAGTGCAAATTCAAACTGAGAGCACTATACTTACAGCCTCTAACATCAGTTGCTCATTCATAGCTCTGAAAAACAAACCAAAAATATAATTTTAAATTTTTATTTATGTAATATCATGTATTTTCTATGTAAAAAATTAATATAATAAGGTTAGAGTATACTTTGACTAGCATTCCAAAATTTCAGTGTTCTTCCTAGAGATACTGTTTGATTGCTGTGTATCTTTCCAAAACTTGTTCCATGGATTTATATGACACTTTACATACCTATTCTATACTTTTTCTTAATGAGCTGGATGTTTGTTTTGTTTCCTTTTTCACATAAATGACATCACTGGATATGTTGTTCTCAGCATTTTTTTCACTTAACACAACTTCTGAGATCTATTTATATAGGGAAACAGATTCCTCTCACTCCCTTTAAATACAACTTATTCCATATCAAGAGTTGGCAAACTTTTTCTGTAAAGAGCCAGATAGTGAGTCTTTTACACTTTACAAACCAGTTGGTCTTGTCACTACCAGCCAGCTCTGTAGTGGATATGGCTGTGTTCTAACAAAACTTTATAAACAAAGACAAGCTTCAGGCTAGATTTGACTCATGGACTGCAGCTTGCTGACAACTGTTCCATAGTACAGATAAACTATTTTTTGGACTAATGAGCTTTTTATTAATTATAATCAAAAAATTTTTAAGTTTTATTATGATTAACATACGATAAAATTAACTCACTTTATATAACTCCTTTTAATATATTCACTGAATAACAATTGTTGTTTAGTTACTAAGTTGTATCAAACTCTTTTCCGACCCCATGGACTGTAGCCAACCAGGCACCTCTGTCCCTGGGATTCTCCAGGCAAGAATACTGGAGTAGGTTGCCATTTCCTTCTCCAGGAGATCTTCCTGACCCAGGGATCGAACCTGTGTCTCCTGCATTGCAGGTGGATTCTTTACTGCTGAGCCACCAGGAAAGCCCAACAGTAACTATTACCACTATCAATTTTAGCACATTTTAATTACTCCAGAAAGAAATGTGGTAGCCATTAGCACTCACTCACCATTTCTCCCAGCACTACCTCTGTCCTGGCAGTCACAAGTCTATTTTCTGTCACTATATATTTCATATAAAAAGAATTACAAAATATGTGGTCTTTTGAGACTGTTTTCTTATACCTAGCATGTTTGTAACACGTATTAATATTGTGTTCCTTTTATTGTCAAATAACATTCCATTGTATGGATATAATCACTTTATTAATTCATTTATCAGTTTATGGGCATTTGGGTTGTTTCCACTTTTTGGCCACTATGAATAATGCTACTATAAACATACTTGTACAAGTTTTTGTGTGGACAAATATTTTCATTTCTATTAGGTATAAATATAGAAACAGAATTTCTTAGTCATATGTCAACTGTATATTTAACATTTTGAGCAACTAGCAACTATTCCATAGCAGATGTACCACCTAAATTCCCACCACCAATGTATGAGGGTCCCAATTTCTCTATATCCTTGCCAATACTGGTTACTGTCAATTGTTTTCATTGGTATTATACCCATCACAGTGCTAGTGGATATGAAGACGTATATGACTATAGTTTTGATTCCCTAGTAACTAATGATGTTCAGTATCTTTTCCTGTGCTTATTGACCCTTTGTAATATATTGTGTGGCAAAATACTTATTTGGATTATTTGCCCATTGTCAAATATGATTATCTTTATGATAGAGGTTAAGAGTTCTTGTGTATATTCTGGGTCTAAGTTCCATATCAGATACATGATTTATGAACAGTTTTCACATTCTATGAATTGTCTTCTCATGTTCTTAATGGTATTATTTGCAGCACAAGTTTTTATTTTTTTTATTTTTTATTTTTAAACTTTACAAAATTGTATTAGTTTTGCCAAATATCAAAATGAATCCACCACAGGTATACATGTGTTCCCTATCCTGAACCCTCCTCCCTCCTCCCTCCCCATACCATCCCTCTGGGTCGTCCCAGAGCACCAGCCCCAAGCATCCAGTAACATGCATCGAACCTGGACTGGCAACTCATTTCATACATGATATTTTACATGTTTCAATGCCATTCTCCCAAATCTTCCCACCCTCTCCCTCTCCCACAGAGTCCATAAGACTGTTCTATACATCAGTGTCTCTTTTGCTGTCTCGTACACAGGGTTATTGTTACCATCTTTCTAAATTCCACATATATGCGTTAGTATACTGTATTGGTGTTTTTCTTTCTGGCTTATTTCACTCTGTATAATAGGCTCCAGTTTCATCCACCTCATTAGAACTGATTCAAATGTATTCTTTTTAATGGCTGAGTAATACTCCATTGTGTATATGTACCACAGCTTTCTTATCCATTCATCTGATGATGGACATCTAGGTTGCTTCCATGTCCTGGCTATTATAAACAGTGCTGCGATGAACATTGGGGTACACGTGTCTCTTTCCCTTCTGGTTTCTTCAGTGTGTATGCCCAGCAGTGGGATTGCTGGGTCATAAGGCAGTTCTATTTCCAGTTTTTTAAGGAATCTCCACACTGTTCTCCATAGTGGCTGTACTAGTTTGCATTCCCACCAACAGTGTAAGAGGGTTCCCTTTTCTCCACACCCTCTCCAGCATTTATTGCTTGTAGACTTTTGGATTGCAGCCATTCTGACTGGTGTGAAATGGTACCTCATAGTGGTTTTGATTTGCATTTCTCTGATAATGAGTGATGTTGAGCATCTTTTCATGTGTTTGTTAGCCATCTGTATGTCTTCTTTGGAGAAATGTCTATTTAGTTCTTTGGCCCATTTTTTGATTGGGTCATTGATTTTTCTGGAGTTGAGCTGTAGGAGTTGCTTGTATATTTTTGAGATTAGTTGTTTGTCAGTTGCTTCATTTGCTATTATTTTCTCCCATTCTGAAGGCTGCCTTTTCACCTTGCTAATAGTTTCCTTTGATGTGCAGAAGCTTTTAAGTTTAATTAGGTCCCATTTGTTTATTTTTGCTTTTATTTCCAATATTCTGGGAGGTGGGTCATAGAGGATCCTGCTGTGATGTATGTCGGAGAGTGTTTTGCCTATGTTCTCCTCTAGGAATTTTATAGTTTCTGGTCTTACGTTGAGATCTTTAATCCATTTTGAGTTTATTTTTGTGTATGGTGTTAGAAAGTGTTCTAGTTTCATTCTTTTACAAGTGGTTGACCAGATTTCCCAGTACCACTTGTTAAAGAGATTGTCTTTAATTCATTGTATATTCTTGCCTCCTTTGTCAAAGGTAAGGTGTCCATATGTGCGTGGATTTATCTCTGGGCTTTCTATTTTGTTCCATTGATCTATATTTCTGTCTTTGGCAGCACAAGTTTTTAATTTTTAAGTTCATTTATTTTTTCTTTAGTTGGTTGTTCTTTTGATATCTTAAGAAACCATTGGCTAACTCTAAGTAAAAATATTTACTCCTATATTTAAAAGGTTTAATTTTAGCTATTAAATTTACATCTGGTAATTTTGAATTAATTTCTGTGCATGGCACAAAGAAAAGGATCCAACTTCATTCTTTTTTGCATATGGATATTCAGTTCTCTAAGCACAGTTATTTAAAAAAAAAATATTCTCTCCTTACTGAATGGTCTTGACCTCCATGTTGATTATCAGTTAACCATAAATGTAATGATTTATTTCTGGACATTATTTCCATTCATTCTAGCCCACTGATCTATATAGGTTTATCCTTACAACAATATTACATTGTCTTGAGTACTATAGGTGTATACAGAGCTAAAATTAATGAAGTATGAGACCTCTGACTTTGTTCTTCTTAAGAGTTCTTTGACTATTCTGAGTTCTCAGCGCTCTTGTCATCTTGCAAAACTGAAACTCTATACCCATTAAAAAAGAACTTCCCATTCCTCATCCCTCCTTGAAATCACCATTCTATTTTCTCTCTGGGTGAATCTGACTACTTAAAATGCCTCATAAGTGAAATCACACAATTTTGTCTTTTATGACTGGCTTATAATTACTCAGCATTAAGGTCCTCAAGATTCATCTGTGTTGTACCATATGTTAGAATTTCTTTCCTTTTTAAGACTGAATAATATTCCATTGTATGTATATGACACATTTTCTTTATCCATTCATCCATCACTGGATCCTTGGGTTGCTTCCACCTCTTTGCTATTTTGAATGATGCTACAGTGAACATGGCTGTACAAATATCTCTTCAAGACTGTAATTTCAATTGGGGGGGTTACATTCCCAGAAATGAAATTGTTTTATCTCCACCTCATGATCCAAAACAATGAATCATATTTTTTGAGGAATTGACATACTATTTTCTGTTATGGTCATACAGCTTCACATTCTGTATGATTATAATTTTAAGCTTCAAAATTAAACATATCATAAAAATTAGCAAAATTAAAATTTTTAACAGTAGTTTTATTTTCTATGTTTCCAATGTATCTGAAATAAATATGCACTTGTATTTATAATGAGGAAAAGAAGTTATTTTAGAAGCTTACCTTTCTAATTTATTTGCCTGATTTTCAAATATTTTCAACATGGTATTCAATTGATTAGTTACAGGAGAAGTTTCTATTGTTAAAAAAAAAAAAGGAAAACATTTAAAGGTATTACAAATGGGAGGAGCTATATGTATATGCTGCCAAAACTCACTGTTATATGTGAGAACCAAACAACGAGGAAACAGCAGAAATGTGCAACATATAACAAGGGGACCAAATAAATCAAGTATATCAAGATGCTAAGTAAACCAGAGACCTTGCTTTGGGAGGGTCAGTACTCCCTGAATATTCAGAGTATATTGGGAGAAGTCAGCTTTAGAAGAATAAAATTCATTATTTCTTATAGGTAAGAAAGTATTTAATAATGCTTATACAGAAAGTAATATGGTATAACAAACAATATTTTAAAATTAATCCAATAAAAGCATAGCACATAATTTTAAATTATGTCCTGTATACAGTAAAAGTTTACAAAGAAATCAAGTATTATTTATGTCACAATCTGAAAAACAGTTCTCAAGAGGGAGAAAGGACCCTGCTATGGACTGAGTATTTGTGTTCACCCAAATTCATGTTAAAATCCTAATCTCCAATACAATAATAATTAGAGATGGGGTCTTTGAGAGATTATTAAATCATGAGAATGGAGCCATGTGAGACACAAAAGAGCTTGCTTGCTCTCTCTTCGTGGTCTCTCCATTATTTAAGGACACAGCAAGAAGATGTCCATCTGCAATACAGGAAGAAAGCTCTCATCAGAACCTGACCAGGATGGAACCCTGATTTGAACTTCTCAGCCTCCAGAACCATGAGAAATACATTTCTATTGCTTAATCCACTAGTCTATGGCGATTTGTTATGGCAGCCCCTAAAATGGCTCCCTATCTACAATTCTACTAGTTCAGGAATTTCAACTCAGTAGCATAGAACGTGTAGATGAGAATATTACATATCCATTGCCAAATGGAACAGCTTGGGAAATCATCCAATTGCTCTTCCTCAAGACCTCATTATGAATTACCTTAAAACAGAAGAAAAAAGATCAGAGAATCCAAGTCTCATTAAACTGTTCTATTATAGTTAAGACCTTTTTCTGAGCAGAGTGTCTCTGGTTAACAAAGTGGTTTAAAAGTTATTTTAAAGTAGTCAAATTTTTCCTTAAAAATTATGAGTAAAATTTTTACTATTTTAGAACGGTTTTATGATTAGAAGATGTGTTCCATTGGTCTATAAGTGGGCACAGAGACCTCTGTTTTTGTCCATGATGGTGCATCAGGGACAAGAGTTACACTTTCACTTTAAACCTATTAAAAACTGGACAAATATATGATATAGCATTCAGAAAACAGAAGGGACAAGGCAGTAATCCCTCACAGAAGGAAAACAAAGAATTGCTCAATGACGACCCTACCTTACTACCTGAAGTTCCAGACCACAGCATAAGGAAGGGAAACCCATATAAAGTTACTGGTCTCCTTGAGTTCAGAGACAAGGTTTAGAGACTGGAGAGGCCAAAGCAGCTAGAATTCACAGGGCACAGTAGTAGACAGAAGACAGCGGCATAGATTGAGGAAGAGCGAGCTCCACAGACATGCAAATGGTTCCCCCTAAAGCAGAGAGAGACTTTTACTGTCTACTCCAAAGCTCTAGATATCTTTCTATCCAACCTACTCAGTCAGGGCTGCCTCAGATCAGAAGTCTCTATAGATCTTGGGAGTACTGTAGAATGTATAGCAGGCCTTCATTTAAACATGACACTGTTAGAGTTTATAGCTGAAGCTGAAAGAACAGGATTACCATCAACTTTTTCCAACCAAGTCTTATTTTCCACTTCTAAAACAGTATTCCACAGCACACATAACATGATTGTTTGAAAATTCTCCCCAGTATTAAGACATAAAAAAGGCAGTTTCGCCTTTCTGTTGATAAGTAGTCAGAAGTTTGAATTCTAGCAGCTCTTTATATTCATGAATTGATAGGTACTCAGCTACAGTCAAAGTATAAGTGTATATGGGATGATCTGTAATTCACAGTAACAGAGTCTACAAATGACCTCTTAAATTTATCACTGCTCCTTCCTCAAAGGTCTACCACCTCTGAAACACTTTTGTAGCATATTCTAATCATAATTAAAAATCCTCCGCTCCAAGTAATAACATGGAACTCCTTAAAAATGAGTCTATTAAAAAAAAAACCAGTATTTTTGGTAGGCAGTAGCTAACTAAGAATTTCAATATTTACTTGATAGCCAGCTCAACTGTATGGCTCCAAACTCCAGGGAATTTATGTTTTAACTTAACAAGTATTATTTTAAATTATAGAAAATTACAGAAATATACATAACAGAAGTTATTCATACAATGATGTTTAATGAGTAGAAACTTACGTGGCTCAGTCACAGAAACATCTGTAATTTCTTCAGTTGAGTGTGTTTTTATGAATTCTGCAATAATTAATAGTTATAAGTTTCAATATCAATCATATATATCAATTGAATTTAAATTTCATAGTTTTTTTTAATAACTCATTCAAGAGAAAATTCTTGGGCTTCCCTGGTGGCTCACTGGTAAAGAATCTGCTTGCCAGTGCAGGAGACACAGGTTCAATCACTGGTTGGGGAAGATGCTGCGTGGAGCAGAGCAACTGAGCCTGCAGCACAGCTACTGAGTCTGAACTCAGGAGCCTGTAAGTCACAACTACTGAAGCCCAGGCATGCTCTGCAACAAAGAGAAGCCTGTGCACTGCACCTGGAGAGTAGCCCCAGCTCTCTCCAACTGGAGAAAATCCTGCACAGCAACAAAGACCCAGCACAACCAAATGTAAGTATATTTTTTTAAAAAGAGAACACAAAATAAGTCTAAGAAAAGCAACAAAGCTGCCAATATTGTAGATCCTCTAAATCAGGCAACAAATTTTAACATCTAAAATAATGTGCGTAACAACTGAGTGATGTGAACTCACCATTTTCTCAACAAAACTTGTTTTTCCTTTTATGTTTTCCCAGTTATGATTACCATCATCTAATCTCCCTTCTTTTCATATCCAAATCTGCCCCCTTTCCTCTTTTATTTGTACTCTAATACAGTTGAATTGGTGTATCACTATGCAGTTACAGGAGAAGGCAATGGCAACCCACTCCAGTACTCTTGCCTGGAAAACCCCATGGACGGAGGAACCTGGTAGTCTGCAGTCCATGGGGTCGAACAGAGTCGGACACAACTGAAGCGACTTAGCAGCAGCAACAGGCACTTATCACACATTTAAGATACAACAGTTAACTTCCCTTTCTTACTCCCATCCCCCAAATCTACCTTCTCAATGTGGCCAGAATAATCTAAAATTCAACATCCCACTTCCCTATAAAAAAAAGTCTTCAATGATTCTCTAATTAAATATATTGGCGGGGGGAGGGGGGGTAGAAAGTGTTCCTTAGCACAGAATCTAATCCCTTGGCATAGGCTTTCTCCTATCTTATCCCTTCCTATTACTCCATACTTGAATACTATACCAGTAGTAAGGTGGCACTAGTGATAAAGAACCCACCTGCCAATGGAGGAGACAGAGGAAATGCAGGTTTGATCCTTGGGTTAGGAAGATACTCTGGAGGAGCACATGGCAACCTATTCCAGTATTCTTGCCTGGAGAATCCCATGGACAGAGGAGCCTGGAGGGCTATGGTCCACGGGGTCACAGAGTTGGACATGACTGAAGCAACTGAGCACACACACGTGGTAATTCCCTATTCATGCTGTTTCTCATGCTATACCCTCTTCTTAAAATACCAAGTATCTCCCTTCTCCACTTGACAAAATCTTACTGATCCATTGTTGTTGTTTAGTCACGACATTGTGTTTGACTCTGCAACCCCATGGATTGTAGCCCTCCAGACTCCTTTGCCATGGGATTTCCCAGGCAAGAAAACTGGAATGGGTTGCCATTTCCTTCTCCAAGGGATGTTGCGGACCCCGGGATGAAATCCACATCTCCTGCACTGGAAGGCAGATTCTATACCACTGAGGCCACCAGGGAAGCCCTTTAAGGTTGCATAAAACCTTAAGTCTCTCAAGCTGAACAAGCTGGCTCCTTTCTGTGGCATCACTGCAAATAACACATATCTTTTTCATGCATTACACTATATTAAGATAATACATAATATGCTTGTATCCATGCCATGTTGTGGATTTTGAGGGTAAAAACCAAGTTTTATTAATTTTGTATACTCCCAGAATTTGAAACATAAGACCTTATACTGAAAAGATCAATTACTACTGAATATCTTTATCATTGTATAATTTATATGGCTATAAATTTTTACACTTTAAATCTCAAAATGTTAGTGTATTTAGGAAATCTTATAAAGGCTGGACTTGTGCAAAATACCACCTTCAATTTTCTGCTTCACAGTTTCATAAGTTTGCACATCTTCTGGTGGAATTCCACTATCCCTGTTAAAATTTAAATAAATAAAACATATTATCAAACAATTTAAATTACACTTAAAAACTAGAATATATGCTCTAGACATATGCAGTTTGTAAAATAAAATTTAATGTTTTCTTTAACCTTTATTCAGACATTAAGGTAAATTATCTAGTAAATAAGTAAAAAGTATCAAATTATGTAATTCTATGAATTCTATATATTGACAGAGTGTATTCCATGAATATAACTGGGCATATTCCATGAATATAATTAGGCATACCATGTATATGACGTATTCTATGAATATAATTAGGTATACCAACAACCACATAAACTAGTAAAAATATATTTGGTATAAGCATGACATTTCTTTATATCAATGTATTATTAATATGTAATCAATTGTTAAGAGCACAAGTTCTAGAGTCAGACTGCTTGGCTCAAAACCTGTTTTATCCATTTACTAACTATGTGATCTTAGGTAAGTTATTTAACCTGAGCCTCAGTTTCTTAATCTATCAAAATTGGGTATTAGGGTTCCTATTTCATAAAGTAGTTGTAGGACCAAAAGACACACATAAAGTTACTAGGAAAATACCTAGCACATATCTGATGCTTAAATTTCAAGTATTAACATATGAAATTAATCCTATGCTTCACAATAGATAGCACAGGTGAATTTATAACTGAACCTCTGGACCAAGGCTCTGTTATGCAGTTCCCATTGAAGCCAACACAAGTATCATTCCCTTCATTCCTTTAAGTCTAGTCATTGACATATGGAGATATCAGTGAAGTTACTGCATAATAAATAGTAGCCTCTACCAACTACGGGTATTTTCTATTTTAACACTGTAAAATGAAAGGGTTTTGTTAATGTTTAATGTAACAAAATGGTTGTTGATTAAACGGAAAGTTTTACTAGGATAAGTTACTATACCAGATATGGTTAGGGATAGGGGAACAAATGAGTTGAATTCAGGTATCCATAAAAACTCATATTTATTTACTATTTATTACATGTGATAGGAAATATGTAGATGTGTATGACTGGTTCTGATCTTAAGAAAGTAACAATCTTGACAGGAAAACTTACACATGAATAATCAAATTAATAACTTATGAAGTTAAATTGGTAGCTAATCATTAATTCACAATAAAACTATTAGGTATATTATTTGTTGTCAAACAATAGGGGACAAGAAAGAAGTAAAAAAAGAAGAGATCACTATAGGATGGATTTCTCAACCCCAGTACTATCGACATTTTAGACTGGATACTTCTTTGTTGTAGGGGCCTGTCTTGTGTATTTTAGAATGCAGTGTCTCTGACCTGTACCTAGTAAGTGCCAGTAGCATTCTCCCACTTCCTAGTTGTGACAATCAAAGTGTCTACATACAAATGTCTTCTGGGGCACAAAATAGCCCTCATGTGAGAATCAGTGCTATAAAGAAGCTCTACCATGGCACTCTATCAACATTACACAGGTCCATAAAGTCTACATAAATAAGACTTGACACAGCCAGATGCAAATCTTAATAGAATGCCCTAAAATTTCTGCTAGAGAAAGAGAAGATAAGCCTGGTGAAGAGAGTCCACTATATAGCTTCTCATTCCTGTCTCATGGAAGACTGACACAAACTTATTTTTCATCTATCCCCTATTTCCGGTTGAACACGGGGGCCTCCTACCCCTCTCTTTCTTACAGCCCAGCTGAAGGACTCCATTAAGACTATAAAGATGCATACAGCAGAAACTAACACAACACAGCAAATCAACCATACTCCAATAAAAAACAATAAAAAATAAGACATTATAAAGATGCATGGCTCTAGTTTAGACTTTGCTCCTTTCATGTCAGCAACAAATTGCTTCTCTAGCCTGTCACCTGGTCCCTTCTACTCCATGTCATCCTGTGGAACAAGGAACACAGGGAGCTGACACCATGCTGATCTTGCTCTTGCTGTTGGCCTAAGTAATTCAACACCATTTGTGCCCACTGTCTCCATACTACCCTAATATTCCGAAGTACGATAAGCCAGTCTCATGGCTACCACTATGCTGCTACTTTGGGGCTGCCTGCTTGCCAATAATATAAACAAAAGTATGTTTGAAAAATAGTTTTAAGATACAATTAAAGGGGATAGAAAGTACTGAGGAAGTTTAGCAGAATGAATTGGAAATAATTGGGCAAATTATGAAGTTTATGAAAATTATAAATCAGATAATACTAAGTGAAATATCTCAAAACTGGAATTTTGTTCAGGCTAACTTTTCACTAAGGGAGAAAAGGTCTGATATTCATACAGTGGTATTATATAACAGTAACACTGGGATTCCACTGACCCAATTGGAAAATAGCTCTTCCCTGAGCCATTCAAGTTTCTGCCAACTGCCTTGGCCCCTCAACCTTCCCAGGATCCAGCACCTAAAGGAGTAATCCTTAGAACATACAGGACCCTGTTTCAGTGACAATATCTATTCTAATCAGTTGGTGCCCATATTATCCTGGTTCTTCAGATACAGGATACAAGAACAAAACAGTATGTGCCTAAAGAATATAAATTACACACGCACATTTTTTTCTAGAACCAAAAAAATTAAAAAAAAGAAAATTATAGTTTGGGTTGGAAATAAAAGCAGAGTAGAAGTATTTTATGTCAAATATAGAAGGAAATGCTGCCATTTGTGACAATATGGATGAACCTGGATGATGTTACACCAAGTGAAGTAAGTCAAAGAAAGATGATTAATGTGTTATTTCGCTTACATGCAGAGGCTAAAAACTCAAATTCTTAGAACCAGAAAGTAAAATGGTGGTTGCCAGGGGCTGAAGGGGGTTAGGAAGACAGGGTAATATTGGTCAAAAAGTACAAACTTTCAGTTATAAGTTGAAAAAGTTCTAAAGATCTAATGTACAGCATGGTGCTTACTGTTCATAATACCACTGTTATCATATACCTGAAATTGCTAAAACAGTAGATCTGAAGTGTTCTCAAGGAAAAATAATAACCACTGAGATACAATATATTCTATGAAGATACCCTATGAAGATATTATACGATGATTTACTCATCTATTTCTTTTCAAGAGAGCTAAACCTCAATAGACAACAGAAGTATTCTTGTAATCATTTTAATCTTCCTCCCACCTACCAAAAAAAAAGGATTTTCTCAACTATAAAGTAGTAATTCATTCTTTGGAACATATCCCTGTTCGTATGCAACACCAGCAATAGTGTTCTTGAATAATAAAATATTTCACTATGCCTTAAACATATTATGGAAGCCACCAAATCAAACTGAGAAAAGAGTTTATAAACCAGATATTTCAAAGCCAGTAGTGTTCAACAGAACTTTCAAACCATAGCTACATGTGGCTACTAAGCACTTGAAATGTTGTGAGTATAACTAAAAAATTGGTTTTTTAATTAAATTGAATTTTAATAGGCACAGGTGCCTAGAACCATTTCAAACTACTAAAAATTTCAAGTAGGAGAGAGCTAATTATATCTTCTAATTTGATCTGGTCCCATCACTTCATGGAAATAGATGGGGAAACAGTGGAAACAGTGTCAGACTTTATTTTTTTGGGCTCCAAAATCACTGCAGATGGTGACTGCAGCCATGAAATTAAAAGACACTTACTCCTTGGAAGGAAAGTTATGACCAACCTAGAGAGCATATTCAAAAGTAGAGACATTACTTTGCCAACAAAGGTCCATCTAGTCAAGGCTATGGTTTTTCCTGTGGTCATGTATGGATGTGAGAGTTGGACTGTGAAGAAGGCTGAACACCAAAGAATTGATGCTTTTGAACTGTGGTGTTGGAGAAGACTCTTGAGAGTCCCTTGGACTGCAAGGACAGCCAAACAGTCCATTCTGAAGATCAGCCCTGGGATTTCTTTGGAAGGAATGATGCTCAAGCTGAAACTCCAGTACTTTGGCCACCTCATGCGAAGAGTTGACTCATTGGAAAAGACTATGATGCTGGGAGGGATTGGGGGCAGGAGGAGAAGGGGATGACAGAGGATGAGATGGCTGGATGGCATCACTGACTCGATGGATGTGAGTCTGGGTGAACTCCGGGAGTTGGTGATGGACAGGGAGGCCTGGCGTGCTGCGATTCATGGGGTCGCAAAGAGTTGGACACGACTGAGCGACTGAACTGAACTGAATTTGATTTAGAAGGTCTATGTCCAGTATAATACCTGAACCATTATCTTATAAGCATTACTAATTATATACTTACTCTTACTTTTTTAAATTCTTTTAACGCTTTTAACATTTTACTTACTTGGGTTTAGACAACAGTTCTCTGAAGTTGCCTTTAGACCCTTCTTTAAGGCGATTTTTCAGTTCTTCCAGTTTGTGTACCTGCTTTACTATTTGTGCAATGCTTAAACTGACTGTTTTATCAGGTGTTGGAAACTCTGCTTCTGAAAAAGTTTGATCTTTGCTTATCTAAAAATAATAAAATTATCCAGTTACTTGGGAAATACTCATTATGCTCCCATACCTCAAAGAAACTTCATTTCACTTATATCTAAATAAATTTTATATTGTCAATCTATAGCTATAATGAAATACTAATTTTACAAATATACTTACATGAGCAACCCCCTAGCAACAGAATTACAGTAAGTGTTGGTTTTTATATGTCAAAACTCAAATCCAATCTTCTGTTTATTTTTTTAATATATAAGGATTTTAAGTAAGTTAAATAACAATTTTAGCAGGATCAGTTAAAGGCAACTCAAAATATTTAAGAAAGAATGCTAATCCTTGGGATGAGAGGATAAGTTAGGAAAAAAGTAGTTAAGCCATAGTCTTTGCGGCATAGCAAACAGAAATTCTAACACTGGGAATTTAAAACAGATACTTCACCTTACGAACATTAACCTGGAATGGGATTAAAGATATAACAGCATGAAGTACTGGGCAAAGTCCTAGAAGTCTGAGACTGTGGGATGAAGAACAAATGGAAGGGAAGCAGGAGACAAAGAAATACCTTATGGACAAAGGCAAGATCCCAAATAAGAGGATACCAATTATAAACTGAACCTTTAGTGACACAGCAATCAGCTACAATTATCCATATACTGCATGTCATCAAAAATACACTCTCTATTGTCCCTGTTTATAGCAGTGGAACATTTCTATCTTGACAGGCAGCATGGTATTAACTTTTGTCAGCAGAGGGTCCTGAAAATTTAGAGGAGGAAGAAGCTTTTCTTCCAAGTTCTGTCATCTCTCTGCTTAATCCTAGGGCAGCACACTGTGTAACTAGTACTATTCACCTACAGCAAGTTTTACCAGCACCCACCCCCATGGATGGGTGGTCCCTGCTTTCTGGCAGGTCCCTGGTATGGCACATTCCCCACAGGCATCTTCTCTCAGAACTTTAATTGGACTAAACAATAAACACAGCCAAGGTAGAACTAGTATAATTCTCTACCTCCCTAAAGCTACCCAGGAAATCATTCTGCTGTATTAATAACATATATAAAATCTTTTTCAAAGTGGAATTTAAAGCCCATAAGGATAGGGACCAGTATTCCTCAAACTGGTGGCAAAAATGTGAAAATGAAAGTATTAAAAAATCATTAAAGTAACATTAAATTTAAAGAAAAACAAATATAAAATTTTATGAATAAGCATATATCATACTATGAATTTTTACACAGGAGAAATCTTTAAGTTGATAAGGCCTTGTGTCACTTATTTACTATTTTAGTAAATTATGGAAAAAATAAGTTAAAATTCCATTTCAATTTTAGAAGAATGAGTCAAATTCAGAGTAAGCCAGACAATACAGGAATATTGTGTATAAATCACTAAAAAACATTTTATTCTACCTATTTATTCCTCCTCTTTCTAAGTCAAAAGATTATAACCAATGGTTATTAAAATTCTTAAATTTATACTTCAAATTGGTTTTCAAATGAGACAAAATATTAATTTAATTAATAAGAAATGCCATGCTTACCTCTTCCATCTGATTGACCTGTCGCTGAAACCACTTTTTAAAAAAGAAAACAAAAAGAAATATTGACAACTTAATTTCTACAGTGAAATAAATGAGTCCATATGTCTATGTGTATGTGTGTGTCTATGTATCAAATATTAGCCCTACATCAAATATCATTTTATCCTAGTGTTCAGAATGGAGCTGATGCCACATAAAACTGAAATATAAAATTTTAAAATATATATAGCAGCAAGTTTGGGAGCTTTTATTTTTCATTTCTTCAAAACTTAGAAAATTCTTTTTCATTTATATGCATTTCTGTATTAAATTATAGTAAGCAACATATTGAACATACCTTAAAAAGAGATTCCAAAATCTGGAAAATAAAGTTTTAATTAAAACACTTAAAAATAAAATTCTTACAACATAAAATATCTAATTCAAGTCTCTTGAAAATTTTAATTACCAAAATATACTAGTTACTAAAATACACCTATAAATCTATAATCCAAATCACAACAATTTTATATTTACAGATGGTTTTTAGTGTATCTTGCCAAGACAATTTAGTTCTAGGAAAAAAAAGAATTTTCTATCCTTAATAGATCTATATTAAAAAAACTTAATTCACATTTATGATTTCATGTATTTTCTTAATATAGGTAAGAAAAAAAAATTTAAATTCCTCTCAGAAAAGCACTATTTTTTCCACAGAGCAGATAGTACAACAATGAAAAGCATTATCATTATTATTTCTTAAATATAACTTTGCTATACTAAAAGATCTAAGAATCAAGATATAAAATATTACACTACTACTTGTTTTTTTTTTAATGGAAAATGCAAAGAACTGGTTTTGGAGATTGAGAGAAAATGAATACACAAAACCCATCACACAGTCTAAAATACCAATATTTACCACTTTCAAAATGTAATGCTAAACTGATAACCTTTGCCACAAAAACAACCAAACTCAATCACAACCAAGTAAAACTTATTAAAGAAAAATTTTATTACAAACATTCAGGCAGAAGAAAAGTTGCTTTACTGAAAGAAATCAGAATAAGCACAGGGAATTTCCTGGCAGTCCATACTTACTTTAAAAACAATAAAATGTAAATACTACATATGAAAATACTAATGACCCAGTCAGTGCTGTAAATAAAGGAAAATTCACAGAAATAAATGCCTATGATGACAAATAATGCTTTCCAATGCTTTTATAACAACTTAAGGCACCATACCTAGACTAATATTGCTGACTGGATAGTCATATTTAACATCAAACAACAAATATAACTAAGTATTTTTTTACTAAAATGTTACTAACTAACAATAATTTAATTAGTAATTATCAGTTTATATTGTTTTATCATTTTAAACTAATGATTAAAATATTAAGTAATATACTTGGCAGTTTATATAGAATACATACATTATGTTCTTCTTTAGCTGCTGCTTCTAACTGAGTTGCAAATTGTGAACAACATATTAAGAATGAAGTCAGATCATCCCCAACCTTATGAAAAAAGCAGCAAAACACAGTCACTTTTATTTCAGAATTCATACATATATCCATCCATATTTCAGTATAGTTAACTATTTTTTAAAATAGTTTTGTATGTGTAAGTTATGTCCCTTGAAATGCATCAAGATAGGAAACCATGTTCACTACACTAGCAAATTCTCCCGGAAAGAAAGTACATTCTGAGAAGTGGTTCAATAATGACATATACCCAACTATGTCTTTCCTTACATTCTCCTCTACACAGATGAAGAATATGAGGCATTCCAGCCTCAGACTCCTGAAATTTGCGGGTAGCCAAAAACAAAATATAGGACTTCCTTGGTGGCTCAGATGGTAAAGCATCTGTCTACAATGCGGGAGACCTGGGTTCTATCCCTGGGTCGGGAAGATTCCCTGGAGAAGAAAATGGCAACCCACTCCAGTACTCTTGCCTAGAAAATCCCATGGACGGAGGAGCCTGGTGTCCATGTGGTTGCAAAGAGTCGGACACAACTGAGCGACAAAAAAAATATAAAATATACAAACTATACAAAATATACAAAAATATAAAATATATAAAAACAAAATATACACTTAAATATGCATTATAGTAATGCTTTGTGTTAAAAACGAATGTTGACTATGACTTCTGATTTATAAGTAGACTTACCAAGAGGTATAGTCTTTCATCCTCATTTAATGAGCAATAGAAATTTTTGAAGAAAAAGTTACATATTAAAATGTCACAATGACTGAATCACTTTTAGTAGAGCTGCTGCTGCTAAGTCGCTTCAGTCGTGTCTAACTCTGTGTGACCCCATAGAGGGCAGTCCACCAGGCTCCACCATCCCTGGGATTCTCCAGGCAAGAACACTGGAGTGGGTTGCCGTTTCCTTCTCCAATGCATGAAAGTGAAAAGTGAAAGGGAAGTTGCTCAGTCATGTCCGACTAATATAAGAAAATTGAAATTGTATCAAGCAAACTGTCTGACGCTGTGATGCCAGAAATCAATTACAAGGAAAAAAAAACCTGCAAAAAACACAAGTACATGGAGGCCAAACATTATGCTACTAAACAACCAATGGTTCACTGAAGAAATCAAAGATGAAATAAAAAAATACCCAGAGACAAATGAAAATGAGAACTTTATGACCCAAAAACTATGGAATGCAGCTAAAGCGGTTCTATGCTGCTGAATCACCTCAGTCGTGTCCGACTCTGTGCGACCCCATAGGTGGCAGCCCACCAGGCTCCCCCATCCCTGGGATTCTCCAGGCAAGAACACTGGAGTGGGTTGCCATTTCCTTCTCCAGTGCATGAAAGTGAAAAGTAAAAGTGAAGTCGCTCAGTCATGTCTGACTCTTGGCGACCCCATGGACTGAAGCCTACCAGTCTCCTCCATCCATGGGTTTTTCCAGGCAAGAACACTGGAGTGGGTTGCCATTTCCTCCTCCAATGCATGAAAGTGAAAAGTGAAAGTGAAGTCGCTCAGTCGTGTCCGACCCTCAGCGACCCCATGGACTGCAGCCTACCAGGCTCCTCCATCCATGGGATTTTCCAGGCAAGAGTACTGGAGTGGGGTGCCATTGCCTTCTCCAAGCAGTTCTATAGAGGGAAGTTTATAGCAATACAAGCTTATGTCTGGCAAGGAGAAAAATCTTAACCTTATATCTAAAACAACTACAAAGAACAAATAAAACCCCAGGTTAGTAGAATAAAAGAAATCATAAAGAATCAGAGCTGAAATAAATTATAGACTAAAAGAAAAAAAATAGAAAACACCATTGAAACTAAAAGCTAGTTCTTTGAAAAATTAAACAAAATTGATAAACTTTTAGCAAGAGTCATCAAGAAAAGAAGGGAGAGAACATCAATCAATAAAATTAGAAGTGAAAAAGTAAAAGTTACAACCAAACCATAGAAATACAAAAGATTATTAGACTACCATGAGCAACTATAGGCCAATAAAATGGACAACCTCAAAGAAAACAAAAACAAATAGAAAATATGAACAACTATCAGAAATGAAATTGAAAGAGCAATTTTAAAACTCCCAACAAGCAGAAGTCCAGGATCAGATGACTTCACAGGGGAATTCTACCAAATATTTAGAGAAGAATTAACACCTATCCTTCTGAAAATATTCCAAAAAACTGTAGAGGAAACAACACTTCCAAACTCATGTTATTAGGCCATCATCAGTTCAGTTCAGTTCAGTCGCTCAGTTGTGTCTGACTCTTTGCGACCCCATGAATCACAGCACGCCAGGCCTCCATGTCCATCACCAATTCCTGGAGTTCACTCAAACTCATGTCCATTGAGTCGGTGATGCCATCCAGCCATCTCATCCTCTGTCGTCCCCTTCTCCTGCCCCCAGTCACTCCCAGCATCAGAGTCTTTTCCCAATGAGTCAACTCTTTGCATCAGGTGGCCAAAGTATTGGAGTTTCAGCTTTAGCATCAGTCCTTCCAATGAACACCCAGGACTGATCTCCTTTAAAATGGACTGGTTGGATCTCCTTGCAGTCCAAGGGACTCGCAAGAGTCTTCTCCAACACCATAGTTCAAAAGCATCAATTCTTCGGCACTCAGCTTTCTTCACAGTCCAACTCGCACATCCATACATGACCACTGGAAAAACCATAGCCTTGACTAGATGGACCTTTGTTGGCAAAGTAATGTCTCTGCTTTTGAATATGCTATCTAGGTTGGTCATAACTTTCCTTCCAAGGAGTAAGCGTCTTTTAATTTCATGGCTGCAGTCACCATCTGCAGTGATTTTGGAGCCCCCAAAAATAAAGTCTGACACTGTTTCCACTGTTTCCCCATCTATTTCCCATGAAGTGATGGGACCAGATGCCATGATCTTCGTTTTCTGAATGTTGAGCTTTAAGCCAACTTTTTCACTCTCCTCTTTCACTTTCATCAAGAGGCTTTTTAGTTCCTCTTCACTTTCTGCCATAAGGGTGGTGTCATCTGCATATCTGAGGTTATTGATATTTCTCCCAGCAATCTTGATTCCAGCTTGTGCTTCTTCCAGCCCAGTATTTCTCACGATGCACTCTGCATAGAAGTTAAATAAGCAGGGTGACAGTATACAGCCTTGACATACTCCTTGTCCTATTTGGAACCAGTCTGTTGTTCCATGTCCAGTTCTAACTGTTGCTTCCTGACCTGCATATAGGTTTCTCAAGAGGCAGGTCAGGTGGTCTGGTATTCCCATCTCTTTCAGAATTTTCCACAGTTTATTGTGATCTACACAGTCAAAGGCTTTGGCATAGTCAATAAAGCAGAAATAGATGTTTTTCTGGAACTCTCCTGTTTTTTCCATGATCCAGCAGATGTTGGCAATTTGATCTCTGGTTCCTCTGCCTTTTCTAAAACCAGCTTGAACATCTGGAAGTTCACGGTTCACGTACTGCTCAACGTCCAAGGAGCGGTGGCTGCGCGGGCGCAGGAGGGCTGAGAGGAGCTACTCCATGTTCAAGGTCAGGAGGGGCGGCCGTCAGGAGATACCCCTCGTCCAAGGTAAGCAGCAGCAGCTGCGCTTTGATGGAGCAGCCGTGAAGAGATATCCCACGTTTAAGGTAAAAGAAACCCAACTAAGATGGTAGGTGTTGTGAGACGGCATCAGAGGGCAGACACACTAGTCAATCTAATCACATGGACCACAGCCTTGTCTAACTCAATGAAACTAAGCCATGCTGTGTGGGGCCACCCAAGACGGGAGAGTCACGGTGGAGAGATCTGACAGGATGTGGTCCACTGGAGAAGGGAATGGCAAACCACTTCAGTATTCTTGCCTTGAGAACCCCATGAACAGTATGAAAAGGCAAAATGATAGGATACTGAAAGAGGAACTCCCCACGTCAGTAGGTGCCCAATATGCTACTGAAGATCAGTGGAGAAATAACTCCAGAAAGAGTGAAGGGATGGAGCCAAAGCAAAAACAATACCCAGTTGTGGATGTGACTGGTGATAGAAGCAAGGTCTGATGCTGTAAAGAGCAATATTGCATAGGAATCTGGAATGTTAGGTCCATGAATCAAGGCAAATTGGAAGTGGTCAAACAGAAGATGGCAAGAGTGAACGTCGACATTCTAGGAATCAGCAAACTAAAATGGACTGGAATGGGGTGAATTTAACTCAGATGACCCTTATATCTACTACTGTGGGCCAGAATCCCTTAGAAGAAATGGAGTAGCCATCATGGTCAACAAAAGAGTCTGAAATGCAGTACTTAGATGCAATCTCAAAAACGACAGAATGATCTCTGTTCATTTCCAAGGCCATCGTCACTCTGATACAAAAATCAGACACACCATGAAAAAGAAAATTATAGGATACTATCACTGATAAACATAGATGAAAAAATCCTCAAAATACTAGCAAACCTACTCCAACAATATGTTACAAGGACCATAAAATAAGATCAAGTGGGATTTATCCCAGGGATGCAAGGGTTTTTCAATATCTGCAATCAATGTGATACACCTTAAGAATAAAAACCATATGATAATCTCAACAGATGCAGAAAACATTTCTGATAAAATTCAACATCTAGTTATGATTAAAAAAAAACTCTTCAGAAAGTGGGAATCGGGACTTCCCTGGTGGTTAAGAATCTGCCTTGCAATGAATGGAGGTGGGTTCGATTCCTGGTGGGGGAACTAAGAGCCTGCATGCTATATAGCATGGCCAAAAAGAGACAGAAAAAGGAGGAAATAAAAACATTCAGATTGGACAAAAAGAAGTAAAACTGTCCTTATTTGAAGATGACATAATTACTTAGGTACAAAACCCTGAAGTATCTATAGAAAAATCCTAGAATGAAAAACAGTACATTGAGCAAGTTGGTAAGATATAAGATCAACACATGAAAACCACTCATATTTTTATATACTAATAACAAGGGGAAAAAATAAAAAACACAATGCCATTAAAAATCATTCCAAGTAGCATATTAATGTATAAATCTAAAGAAAAATATACCAGATCTATATGATGAAAATTACAGAATGCTGAAAAAATAAATCAAACAAGAAAAAGAAATCAAATAAACCAAGAAACATACTGTGTTTGAAAGACCCAACACAATCGTTGGGTTTGAAAGATCCAACATAGTTATTTTATTACATGAAGCCAAACCCAATCCCTAACTAACAAAATTAATTATAAAATACAATCACTTTAATAGTTACATCATTTCAATATAGACAATGAAGATATTTGTTAAAATTCAATAATCACTTCAATGTTTGGGATTCTTTTATTTAGCAAACCAAAAAATAGAAAAATAATTTCTTAACCCAATAAAGACTACACATTTGCAAATCAACTCCAGCCAAAGCTTAAATATTAAGCAGGAGATTCATTAGCATCAAAAGTAAGCTCAAGATACAGATATGCCTTATTTAAACTTTAAGATAAGTATTTGGAAGAGGATGGAAAAAATCAGTACAGTACTTTCAGGTTTCCTAAGATGATCATTTTTATGGATGGTGAATTCAGAAAACACATATAGATTCTAAAAGAAAATCTTAGCCCTTTACAGCATTAATGTCTCTACATTAGCATTACACTTACAGAAAAGTTTAATTCTTCATTTTCAGGCTTCACAACTGCTTTTTCTCCATTTTGAGTGCCATATCCATAGGTTTCTTCCAAACTGGAAACCACCTATGAGAAAAATCAAAGTGAATTATGTACTTATAGTGTAAAAATTGTATTTATTAATATATTAAACATAAAAATGTACTTAATCAACCACGTCAGAATCATTTTAGCAGTAAGACTTATTTCTGCCAGTGCCATACACTTAAATTTTCCATCTCATGCCCCAACTCATATCATCCTGAAGAAGCAGTATAAGCAATAGTCCTTGATGCCTCTCAATGAAGACAGGCCCTAAGACTCTTCCATTTCCACATTGAAGGAAGAGTCTATGAACAGCTGAAGCCTCAACTCTACTTACCACCTCAAAATCTGACTTGACTTTCTTTTCTTCCTTGAAGAGACTAGGAAAAATAGAGAGATGGAGACCACAAAGCAATATGTTTTTAAAGGAAATTCTCTGAGCTAACCCTTTGAACTTTGAGCAAACTTGTACTTTGGAAGTTTGATGAACTATACTTTTTGTATATTTGTGCTATCCCTCACTGTTCTCACTTGGTATTGGGTACATGTACAACTCAATTCTGGATCAATGTGCAAAAAAGAAACTCAGAGAAAAGGAGATTCCCCCCCGCCCCATCACTGAGAGCTAGAGTTTCTAAAGTGCAGAGAAGAGCTAACAGAGCAAGCATGAAACTTAGAAAGGCCTATTCTTAGAAAGATCTGCTTATGTCTCAAAACTTGTATTTCAGGAGGATCCCCACTGTTTGCTGACTGATGATAATGGCTCACTGTCCCTAAATTCACTGTACAAACTGTATGATTTATGCTGAACACCTGCTTTCCTTCGGGGAGTATGGAATTTTGGTACATGCAGTCACGAAATCAAAAGATGCTTGTTCTTTGTCTATGACAAACCTAGACAGTGTATTAAAAAGCAGAGACATCACTTTGCCGACAAAGGTTTGTATAGTCAAAACTATGCCTTTTCCAGTAGTCAGGTGCAGATGTAAGAGTTAGATCATAAAGAAGGCTGAGCACTGAAGAACTGATGCCTTCAAATTATGGTGCTGGAGAAGATTCTTGAGAGTCCCTTGAACAACAAGGAGTTCAAACCAGTCAATCCTAAAGGAAATCAACCCTGAATAATCATTGAAAGGACTGATGCTGAAGCTCCAATACTTTGGCCACCTGATGGGAAGCGCCAACTCATTGGAAAAGATTCTTCATGTTGGGAAAGATTGAGGGAAGGAGAAGGGGGCAACAGAGGATGAGATGGTTGGATGGCACACTGATTCAATGGACATGAGTTTGAGCAAACTTTGGGAGACAGTGAAGGACAAAGAAGCCTGGTGTGCTGCAGTCCACGGATTCACAAAGAATCTGATACAACTGAGCTAGTGAACAACAAAAAGGCAGAGAGTACCAAGGTGACCAACCTCCAATGAAACCCTGGGCATTGAGTCTCTAATAAATTCTTCTGGTATACATTTCACATGTGTTGCCACAATTTGCTGTTGGGGGAATTAAGCATGTCCTGTGTGAGTGCAAAGGTAAAGAAATCTAGGAAGCTTGGACCTGGTTTCCTCCAGACTTCATCCCATGTGCCTTTTCCTTTTGCTGATTTTGCTTTTCTTTCACTATATGTTAGCTATCAATATGACCATATGCTGAGTCCAGTGTGTCTTCTCAGGAAATCAATAAACCTGGAAATGGTTATGGGGATCAAGCATCAACAAGTATCTTACCATCTTCAGATGTTTGGTAATTTTCCTGATCAATTCATCTTCTGCTATTAACTCCTTTGTCTTACTTGACGGAATGGGCAAAGCATACCTTACAATGGATTCTCCCGTTGGTGGAGATTTTAAGATCATCGGTTCAAGTTTATCACGTACTACTTTTGCACTATGTTTTTCCTTTGGTTTAGGTGACAATGGTGAATTAAATAGTCCTTTCTTAAATGTTAATTCTGGAACGTTTACCAATTTACTACTAGAGGTCAACAGATGCTTTACTGGCTTCATTTTGTTATTTACTTAGCTTCTGAATTATAGATGAAAAATCTGTATTCCTCCCTGTGAATAAAACATTAAGATTTCAGATTAAAGATAATGGCAGATTAAAAATAATGAAATAATGCCACTTGCAACATGAATGGACATGGTGATTATCATACTAACTGAAGTAAGTCAGACAGAGACAAAAACCATATGATATCACTTACCTGCAGAATCTTTAAAAGAAAAAAAGATACAAATGAACTTATTTACAAGACAGAAACAAAATTACAGACTTAGAAAACAAACTTCTGGTTACCAAAAGGTAAAGGTTGGCGGAACAGATAAATCTGGAGCTTAGGATTGGCATGTATACACTACTATATTTGAAATAAATAACAAGGACCTATTGTATAGCACAGGGACCTCTACTCAATACTCTGTAATAACCTAAATGGGAAAAGAACTTGAAAAAGAATAGATATATATGTACACACTAACTCAATCAATTTGCCAACTAAGTGCTAACTTTCTGAAATTAACATATTATAAATCAATTATACTTCAATACAAAACAAAAAAAAATTTTAAAGAAACAAAAAGGATAGCAGGATAATCAACTGACATGAAGATGGTGAATCCTAAAATCAACTCTGGAGAAATTACAAAATGGAGAGGGAAACATTCCTAACAGCAACAACTAAAACCCGTGAAAAACCCCTAGACATGTGATTTATGAGTGGGCATTTAGGACAGGTGCTGAAAGGCAGGAAGAAGACAGTGGCACCAGTGAAAGAATGTATTTGGAAAACTTTAAAATTTTATTTTTACCTTTCTCCCATTCTTGAGCTAACACATGCCTTTTATGCATATTATTATTTCCACAGAAAGTAATAGCCTTTCAGCAGAGCAATATGAGGGCAGCACCAAAGTCATGCTGGACTAAGTACAGAAGTAAGACTGGCAGGCCTTAAGCTTTCATCCTACTTCTCTTTGTCCAAAGCTGATTAACATTCAGGACAATGCCTCCTCCCCAACAGTTTAAAAGCATGTGCTTGAACCTGGGAATTGTCTGATAGACTGGCATAATTAAGATGAAATAGCATTGGTTCCCTGTTGTCTGAAGCACTCCACACCTAGATTAGTCCCACTGTTGTAATCTGAAGTATGTCCTCTAAAAACACATGTTCAAGTCCTAACCCTTGATACCTGGGAATATGATCATATTTGAAAAGTCTTTGTAGATATGATCAAGTTAAAATTAAATCATATTGGATTAGGGTGGGCCCTAAACCCATTGACTGGTGTTACTATAAGAAAGGAAGGTAAAGACACTTGTGCATAGACATACAAGGAAGAAAGCTATGAAAATGACAAGGGCAGAGATTGGAGGGGTGCAGCCATAAGCCACGGAATATTAAGGATTGCCAGCATCTACCAGAAGCTGAGAAGAAGCAAGAGAGGATTCTTCCCCAGAACTTTCAGGCGGACCACAGCCCTGCCAATATCTTGATTTCAGACTCAGGCTCCAGAATGATGAAAGAATAAATTTCTCTCACAATAAACTGTTTCAGGGACTTCCCAGGTGGCCCAAGTAGTTAAGACTCTGTGCTCCCCAATCCCTGGTCAGAAAACTAGAGTTTGCATGATGAAATGAAAAATACTCCCTGCAGCAACTAAAGATCCCACCTGCCACAACTAACACCCCGCACAACCAAATTTTAAAAATAATAAATTGTTTTAAGTCACCTTATTTGTGGCACTTTGGTACCACAGTCCTAGGAAACTAATTTGCTGATTTAAATGATTCAATAGAAAGAAAAACGTATCACTGAGAGAGGGAATTGTTGTGAAGAAGTCCTTGCGTAAACAGAAAAAGGGTTTTAAGGCACAAATGGGCCAACGCACTTTAGAGGAAGGAACAGAGCAAGTTTATCTAAGATAGAAGATGGGAATGCAGAGATAATGGGCTACTTTAAGAAACCAACAGAAAAGGATGGGGAATTCACCAGGTGCTAGTAATTAACCTAACAAACCACTCCATCAAGCACACCACAATTTTTAAAAAGTTACATGTGGTGAATACTTACAAAAAAATACTTAGAATTTTACACCTCCGTTCCATTTAACCCTCCTAACAGTGCCAGGAGGTTGATTCTGTCTCACCAGAAATTGACCCAAGGTTACCGTCACGCTGGTTCAGTGGTAAAGAAACCGACTGCCTATGAAGGAGATGGGGGTCTGATCCCTAGGTCTGGAAGATCCCTTGGAGGAGGACAAAAAAACCCCACTCCCGTATTCTTGCCTGGAGAATCCCATGGACAACAGGAGCCTGGCGGGCTACAGCCCACGGGGTCACACAGAATCAGACTCACTGAGCAACTGAACAACAACAACCAGTCACTTTTCACCACGAAGACAAATGTACAGTGTTCCTTCAAGGATTCGCTTGATACCATTTCAAGCATTTTAAAGAGACATTATAGAAAAGGGGGAGCGAGGGGACATTATAGAAAATGTGGGTACACGGACGACTGGCCTTAAAGTCTGCATCAAGATAAGAAAACGGAGAGAAAAACAAGGATGCTTCTGCCAGAGAAACCAGTGGAAACGCTTGGTGAGGACGAGGGAGGTAGCTCACCCCCTCCCTGTACCTGCTGACGCTGCGGGCACTCAGGCTACTGGGTGGGCTGGCGCTGCCGTGGCTGGCTCTAAGGTGAACACGTTGGAAATTCTGAGCCTCCCGTACTTCCTGCAGGACTGAAGCCTGCAAATCCTGCAGACGCCAGCCCTGCTGTTTTACAAACGGACATTTGTGCTGAAAGGAAAGGGCGGGCTCCGACGACCGGCGACGGCAGCTACCAGCGCCGAAAGCCAGCAGTCGCCCGACGGCCGTTGACGCCACGTCACGACGCTGTCGCCCCAGTAACAGCGCCAGCGTCGGGAGCCGAGAATCACCTGCGGGAAGGGGATGGGCGAGGGCGTCCGCGTCCCCTACTCGCCCGCCCCGCCCTTTCTCCTCGGTGATTCCTTCCAGGTGATTCACATAGGCAGGTGATTCACGTGCGCAGGTGCTTCTAGGCTTTCGGCCTGGAGAGCTAAAACACCATCCTATGTGGTGCTTTGAGAGCTTGGGCTTCACTGGCAAAACCTGAGTCCCAGGCCCTCCTCTGGCACCAGCTGAAGTTTTCACTGGGAGGTGTTGCGGAGTCAGTTGCCATGCTTTTATCTATTTATTTTAGACTAAATGTTTTGCTGCGAAATAACTGATTTGCCTGCTAAGTCACTTCAGTCATGTCCGACTCTTTGTGACCCCCCACGGACTGTAGCCGGCCAGGCTCCTCTATCCATGGGGATTCTCCAGGCAAGACTACTGAAGTGGGTTGCCATGCCCTCCTCCAGGGGATTTTCCTGACCCAGGAATTGAACCCACATCTCTTCTATCTCCTGCATTGGCAGTTGGGTTCTTTACCATTAGCGCAGCCTGCTGCTGCTGCTGCTGCTGCTGCGTCGCTTCAGTCGTGTCTAACTCTTTGCGACCCCAGAGATGGCAGCCCACCAGGCTCCGCCATCCCTGGGATTCTCCAGGCAAGACCATTGGAGTGGTTTGCCATTTCCTTCTCCAATGCCTGAAAGTGAAAAGTGAAAGTGAAGTAGCTCAGTCGTGTCTGACTCTTGGCAACCCCATGGACTACAGCCTACCAGGCTCCTCCGCCCATGGGATTTTTCAGGCAAGAGTACTGGAGTGGGTTGCCATTGCCTTCTACCAGCGCAGCCTGAGAAGCGTGTAATTTATGGGTACTCATTAAGTACTCATAAGAATTTTGCCTCAGGAGATGGTCAAAACTAGTCTTACACTAAACACTTCCCTAGACCTGGCAAAAATGAATCTTCAAAGTAATACCTGAGTGAAATATTTTCAATAATTTGACTAAGAGCTCAAGAATATTTACAGGCATGTTGAAACATCCAGTACCCAACAAGGTAAAAATCATTCAAGTATGCAATCAAAAGTTGCCCCGTTGGGGGAGGGTGGTGTCTATCTCCCAGAGTTTGCTCAAACTCATGTCCATTGAGTCTATGATGCCATCCTACCATCTCTTCCTCTGTCACCCCCTGCTCCTCTAGCCCTCAATCTTTCCCAGGATGAAGAGTCTTTTTCAATGAGTTGGTGCTTCCCATCAGGTGGCCAAAGAATTGGAGCTTCAGCATCAGTCTTTTCAATGATAATCAGGGTAATTTCCTTTAGGATTGACTGGTTTGATCTCCTTGGTGTCCAAGGAACAAGAGTCTTCTCCAGCACCACAGTTCGAAAGCATCAGTTCTTTGGCACTCAGCCTTCTTTATGATCCAACTTTCACATCCGTACATGATCACTGTACATGTACATGAGGAGATTATCTGGGATAATCTGGGTGTCAGCAAGTGAGAAAGAGGCAGAGGGGGACTTCCCTGGTGGTCCTGTGGTTAAGACTCTATGCTTCCACTGCAAGGGGCACAATAGGTTCCATCCCTGTTCAGGGAACTAAGATTCCCAATGCCGCCAGGCACGGCCAAGGTGGGAATAAAAGGCAGAGGGAGATTTGACATAGAAAAAAAGAATGCAATGTTACCAGTGAGGCAAAGATTGGAGCAATGTGTTCATAAGTCAAGGATTGTCAACAGCTACCAGGAACTGGAAGAGGAAAGAGGCAAATTCCCTTCTAGAGCTTCTGGAGGTAGTGTAATCCCACCAACACTATGACTTTAGCCCAGTGAAATATTTCACATTTCATGAGAGATTATTTTGTTTTAATCCACCAAGTAATAATTTGGAACAGAAGCTATAAGAAACTAATACATGTAGTAAGTTAAAGACAGATACTCTAAAACCTAAGTGTTAGTTGTTCAGTCATGTCCAACTCTTTGCAACCCCATGGACTGTAGCCCGCCAGGCTCCTCTGTCCATGGGATTCTCCAGGCAAGAATACTGGAGTGGGTTGCTATTCCCTCCTCCAGGAGATCTTTACAATTCAGGGATTGAACCTGGGTCTGCCACATTGCAGGCAGGGTCTTTACTATCTGAGCCTAAAGTGAACCATAAAATAACACAGAAAAGAGTTGTAACCAGTGACTCAAAAGTAAAAAGGAACTAAAATGGAAATTTAAAGATACCATAGGAAGTGAAGAAACTGGGGCCATCTGCTGCTATTTCCAATACCAGGACGTAAGATTAAGAGAATGGCGGTCAAACTGCAATCAAAGCTGTCTAATAGACAGCAACCCAGGAGTCAGTTAAATTAAAGGAACTTGCACTAGTTTGGGACAGATGCACTAAGGCATTTTCCTTTGTGAGGAAGAGTCCTAGAGTTGTTCTAAAAGACAAAAAAAATATTAATGTCCCTTCATTTCCCTCTACTTCTCAGTGCTTAAGTTGCTCCCTCCCCAGATGCTTTATTCCCCCCTGTCTTTCCATTGCCACAAAATTCATGTGTCCCATTCTAGGAACTATAACTGCATCTTTCCAGTAATCCTTTACTGTCACCCAAGCTTTTTATCTGGAAGAATCAGTCAGGAGCAAGAGGGACAAGAGGATTTTTATAAAACTTATAAAGATCCATAATGTCTCTGTCTTTCAGCCCATGAGGGCCAGTATAGTGGAGCATACAGGCAAAAGGCAGGACAATATATGTCCAAATATTATGCAGTGCTTCATCTGCGACTTCTCATGGGATTTTTCTATCTCAGGGAACTTTTACTAAGAGGACCAGGGTACCCTTATGACCCAAGCCCACTTCAAAAAAAAAAAAAAAAAAAACTTTGAGGCTTTGTAATGTCATCTTTGAAAGGATCTGAGATTGGCTTGATAGAATTCAGGAGAAGCTGAGCTGTAAGAGGGCCAAGCTAGTCCCATCAAATAGCTTGTGAAAAGAAATAGTTCTGCCTAGAGTGCTGAACCAAACTGTCTTTTACAGCACCCTAGGAAGAGCTATTCATTCCTTTTCACACATCCGACTCCTTAACAAATAGTATGTGTGCCTTCCTTTTATCTCCCAAGCTAACCAGTCAAAGTTCTGTAAATTTGCAAGATTTCTACTCAGCATACATAAATTTCACTCTTTTTGCATTTGGCATAGGTGAGTGTCTCTGTAATTACTGTCTGAAAAGGATCAGAACTCTCCTCTAAGCCAGGGTGAATCTTAGCATTGGTTAGGATGGGTGTGAGGCTGATCATATGGATCCTCTAGCCCTCATCCCAAGGATAACAACAATCAAGTCACTGTTCAGGCAGCTGTCTTTGAATCTGCTTCCCAGTGCTCAGTCCACAGCCTTATCCCTAATTCCTCCTCAGTGAGAGAATAGAAGATTATTTATTGCTGGATTGAATAATATAGCCGTTACTAAATCCAAGGACTTTTTTCAAATCATGTTGCTGTTGTTCAGTCACTAAGCCGTGTCCGACTCCCTGAGACCCCATGGACTGCAGCACACCAGGCTTCCCTGTCCTTCACCATCTCCCAGAGTTTGCTCAAATTCATGATTGTTGAGTCGATGATGCCATCCAACCATCTCATCCTGTGTCACCCGCTTCTCTTCTTGCCCTCAATCTTTCCCACTATTAGAATCCTTTCCAGTCAGTCAGTTCTTTGCATCAGGTGGCCAAAGTATTGGAGCTTCAGCCTCGGCATCAATCCTTCTAATGGATACTCAGGGTTGATTTCCTTTAGGATTGACTGGTTTGATCTCCTAGGAGTCCAAATCATGTTAAATGTACTAAATGGACTGTGGAGAGGCTCTTATATTTCCTGTTCCAGGAAGTCATGTCTTGTTAGTATTCCATCTTTGTCACTGAAACTGCCAACAACTGGGAAGGGTCTACAGTTTTGCTTATTCGTTAGAAAACAAGTCAGTATACCGCAGTATCACAGATCCTTGAAGAAGCTATGAGACTCCTGAGCCAGAGTCAAAGGAAAGTTTATTAATCATAGCAATAGCGGCAGCCCGAATAGTAACACTTGTGCTCGTTCCCAAAGCTCTGACTCCTACAAAGCAATGGTGGCCAGCTGATGCTTGTAGAGTTGAACTGGGTTCCTTGAGAGGAATCCTGTTTAGGAAAGCCCTATCTTTTCTCCCCCTCTGGGAACTCACCCCCCTGAACCTCAAGAAGGGTCCTTGTCTCACACCTTCCCAAAGACTGTGGGGTAGAATGACTAAACCTGTTCAGCTCGTAGCCCCCCGCATGAGCTTCGCTCCACCCTATCCCTCATCTTTTCTGAAAACCTCATCTTTTTTCAGTGGGAGACATTGTCTTTACTATCATGATGAGTCAACATATCTGCCCTCTGCCCCAAAAAGGGATGTTAAATTTCTAAAAAACATTTGCTATACAAATATCTTTGAAAAGATAGTCCAAATCAAAAAGGTATGAGAAGATATGCAGAAACATGAAAGACTGATGGAGAATTTTAAAGTCACAGTGAATATAATTTTTTAAGATTTAGAAGTTTTTTTCCTAGTCAATAAAACATGCTGTCCCTGGATCCTTAGTTAAAGCTATGCATGCAATATATCTTAGTTAACTGAGTAATAAATTGTATTCAATTCCATCTGTGGTCAGTTCAGCTTGATCTAAAGTTAGTTTATAATAGTTCCTTCTAGGGAATATTAAATATATGTAGTTGTACAGCCAGGACATGAAAGCAACCTAGATGTCCATCAACAGATGAATGGATGAAGAAGCAGTGGTACATTTATACAACAGAATATTACTCAGCCATTAAAAGGAACGAATTTGAGTTAACTGTAATGAAGTGGATGAACCTGAACCCTCTTATACGGAGTAAAGTAAGTCAAACAAGTATATTAACACATATACATGGAATCTAGAAAAATGGTACTGATTAATCTAGTAGAGAACGGACTTATGGACACAGCAGAGGAAGGTGAAGGTGGAACAAACTGAGAAAGTATCATTGACATATATACACTACCATGTATAAAATAGGTAGATAGTGGGACATCACTAATTAACAAAAGGAGCCCAGCTTGGAGCTCTGTGATGACCTAGAGGGGTTGGATGGGGGGAGGCTCAGGAGGGAAGGGATATATATATATATATATATATGTGTGTATATATATATGTGTATATATATATATAAAATTATGACTGATTCATGTTGTTGTATGGCAGGAAACAACACAAAACTGTAAGGCATGTTTCCATCAAGTAAAAGATAATTTTAAAAAAATATGTAGTTTAAAAATATTTTTAATTCCCTAGTTGTTTTGACTTAATCTTGAAACTAGGATTAGAAATGTCCCTTTAAGGCTTTATGTTAAAACACAAAAGCAGTGACTATAAATTTATATGTATGGGGCTTCACAGGTGGCACAGTGTTGAAAGAATCAGCCTGCCAATGCAGGAGCCTCAAGAGATTCGGTTTTGATCCCTGGATTGGGAAGATCCTCTAGAGGAGGAAATGGCAACCCACTTCAGTATTCTTGCTTGGAAAATTCCCTGGACAGAGGAGCCTGGTGGGCTATAGTCCATGGGGTTGCTGTATATACACATCATATATACAATGGGCCAATTCACGGTCATGAAATTAAACTGATTTTCATAGACAGTACATACCTTTTCGTATGGGAGATTTAAACTTGCCTTTAATATCAGAATGTTGAAACACACTATTTTACATATAAGTCTTAAAGGGTCTTTGAACCATAACACTGGAAGCACATAGTAAGAAATACACTTGTACAAGTAATAAAATAGTTTGTTTCAAAAGGCCCCTGCTGCTGAGGTTAAAATCTACCACATAAATCCATAGTCTTTAATTTCTCTCCTTCAGTTTCATGGGTATTTGTAACATTTCATCCCAATCTCTGAAGAGTTAATATTTGTTAAAACCTAACCACGGTGGGGGGAGGGGGGCGGGTGTGGAAAAAGGCAATGAAACCAGTATGTAGAAAATTGGCTTATATATGTGGACTTCTTAGTTAACTGAGTAATAAATTTAATTCAATATCCAAGTGCAGCCAATTCTTCCAAGACTTGTAAGTCAGTTTACGATCAGATCGGATCAGTCGCTCAGTCGTGTCCGACTCTTTGCGACCCCATGAATCGCAGCACGCCAGGCCTCCCTGTCCATCACCAACTCCCGGAGTTCACTCAGACTCACGTCCATCGAGTCAGCGATGCCATCCAGCCATCTCATCCTCTGTCGTCCCCTTCTCCTCCTGCCCCAAATCCCTCCCAGCATCAGAGTCTTTTCCAATGAGTCAACTCTTCGCATGAGGTGGCCAAAGTACTGAAGTTTCAGCTTTAGCATCATTCCTTCCAATAGTTCTTATTAAAGAACATTAGATAACAAACATTTTTATAATCCCTAGTTGTTCAAATTTTTTCCTTGAAATTTCAGTTTCTGTTTTGCGCTTTGTAGCTATTCCTTCTTTGGTTAAACTGGGAAGAACGATTCCTAGGATTCATTTTAACTAAAGGAACTTATTTCCAATCAACACTTCACAAAATACGCTTTTTTGTTTTGTGGGCTGGAGATCCTCGAAAACACCGAATACTTTGGAAAATAGGGGGACCTTAAACTAGTCACATGGGATTCCCAGGTAAAGAATGCCAGTGGTAAAGAATCAGTCTGCCAAATCAGGAGACGCAGGAGAGGAGGGCAGAATCCCTAGGTCGGGAAGATCCCCTGGAGAAGGAAATGGCAATCCACTGCACTATTCTTGCCGGTAAGGGAAAATCCCGTGGACAGAGGAGTCTGGCGGGGTTCTGTGCGGTAGCAAAGACTCGAATAGGACTGAGACCACACAGAGCACAAATCGATCACACAGCCGAACTCTGCGGCTACAGGCATTCCATGCATCCTTTCGTAATCAATTCTATTCAGAATTAAGAATCACTGCAGAAGCGAAGCTTGCCCACCAGCCTGAACTTGACAGTTGAAACACTCCTCCCTTTTGTGCAACAAAAGGCAGCTGCTCAGAATAACTGTAGTCTGTACCCAGGTTTAAGGACCAGGAAGGCTCCTGCTAGTCAACAGAAACTCAAGAAAGGTAACTCAGCAACAGCTTCTAAACAGGAAGACACCAGAAGAAGCGTTCTTCCCGGGAAACTCCGGGACTTGCACCCACACCCCCACTTTCCACCCCTCCAGTAGCTCGGAGTCCGCCCACCGGAAGTGAAACTGAGGAAACGCCACATCGAAGGCGTGGGCTGACGTAAGCGCGCAGACGTCCGGCGCCGTGCTTCCGGCGATGGGTGGTTCACAGATCGGGAGGGGAGGCGGAGCGGAGGCGGGGCTTGGGGCTGGTTGAGGCTCTGGTGGGTAGGTGGGTTCAGACCGAGGGGACTACGGGTCGGCGTTGGGTTCAGTGGGCTCGAACAAAGGACTCTCGACCAGGGACTCGGCGCAGTGCCTTCTGACGGGTAGCTGAGCGGCAGATCGCTGCTTCTCCGCCAACCAGTGCCCTTGCCGCGAGGTCCCAGTCGGCTTTACCTCGGTGCCCCACGGCCAGTCCCGCGGTGGGGGGCCCGGCGCAGCGGCACCTGCTGCTGAGGGACCCCGCGGCCCGCCAAGGTGCTCATGATGGGGCTGATCTTCGCGAAACTATGGAGCCTCTTCTGTAACCAAGGTGAGAAGGATGGAGCTGCGCAACGGCTCGAATCCGAGGCAGAGGGTCTAACCGCTGGAGGGGACAGCTGTCTGGGGGTTAGGACAAGGTAAGGCAGGGCCCTCGGTGGACACAAACGTTCTGAGACGCAGAGAAGTGACTTAGTCAAGGAGGTTGGGTAGAAACTCACTGTTAATGCTTGGAAGAAGGTGCAAGTGATGGTTGCGAGAAACGGAATGATAGTTGTGAGAAATGGAAAGTCAGAACAGGGGGCATTTGGTGTCCTGGGATCCAAACCAAGAATTTGGAAATTTTACCGAAGGAAAGCGGAAAGCAACCTAATGATACCGGGAGACATTTGGAGGGCCTTTTCCTTTTCTAATTAAGTATCCTAGGTCTTGCCCCAGGATGTGTTCGCCCAGAAACCTATCAACTTAAAAAAACGTTACTAGTGCTGCTTTGTTTTCCGCCCTGTTCTTTTATCCAATTCGCCGTCACGTTCTCTGTGATTTCGCCTGCTTTCCCGGACTTGGGAATGAATTGAGATACACGGGTTTCTGGAAATCTTCGTACTAAACCCTTTATTCCTTTCTTCGATATTGAAAAACTCAGTGCTTTTGGTTCTGTGGAGGATGTTGCGTGTCCGTAATTAGTTTAGAAACTGGTTCTGAGATGTCTAAAAATTGCAAATCCAAACGGCCAAGAAGTTGTAAAACCTGTTCTCAGAGTGACTAAGACGTGATGGCTTCTGAAGAGAATATACCCAGACAAAAGGGCCGGCTATAGGTAAAGTTTTAGGCATTCTTTTAACTGTTATCTCAGTAATTAAAACCATTCTAAAACATATGGGGTTTTTTTTTTTTTTTTTTGCATTTAGCATCCGAACATAATAAAAGCCAGTGTTTTATGATAGTACCAGTCAGTTATTGCTAATGTGATTTATTTTTTCTGTATTTAAGAAGTTAGGAGAATGAAATGACTTTATAGTCACTTGTTCTGTAGATCGATAAGAATACTAAAATATTCTTTTTCAAGGTTACAAGTTAATAAAGATGGATATATGCATACACATATACGTGTGCGTATAAACACAATTACCGCAGGTTTCAAAGTGGCCAGAGTTTTAATTCCATATGGATATTATCCATAACTTTAATACATTATTTTTTCAGCAGTGTATGTTTTCTAATCCTCATTACATGAATTTACTATGTAAAGCAACATTTTAAGACATGTTTGAAAGTATAGAGATTAATAATCACTTGCATATCTTTTCTCATAGTTAAAGAGTTCTCTTTGTGTAATTTGTCCCATCCCCTTTTCTCTCCTTTCTGTTTTATTACTGTGTTTATAATATTTTTTCTAGATGTTTTTTGATGTGGACTATTTTTAAAGTCTTTATTGACGTTTTTACAGTATTGCTTCCCTTTTATGTTTGGTCCTGGGGCGTGTGGGACCTTAGCTCCCTGACGAGGGCTTGAACCCGCAGCCTCTGCGTTGGAAGGTGAAGTCTTAACCACTGAACCACCAGCAAAGTCCCCGTTTATCATTTTTTTGAGGCTTCTTAATCAGACTAGGCTTCCCTGGTGGCTCAGAGGTTAAAGCGTCTGCCCTCAATGCCGTGGATCTGGGTTCTATCCCTGGGTTGGGAAGATCCCCTGGAGAAGGAAATGGCAACCCACTCCAGTATTCTTGCCTGGAGAATCCCATGGACGGAGTAGACTACACAGTCCACGGGGTCGCAAAGAGTCGGACACGACTGAGCCACTTAACTAACTAACTAACTAATCAGACTAGAAGGGAATGAAGTATGAAGAGGGAAAATTCAGGAGATGATGAAAAATATTCAATAGGCTATTTCTAAAGTCATAATTGTTTCATCCTTTTAAATCCCCATTATTATTTAGGAATTTTTATTTTCCTTTAACTTCCTTGTTTAGAAAATTTAGAACTATGTAATGGTTATTCTGTCATTGTATTCATTCATACAACTAACATTTACTCATAGGCCATAAAGCCAGACATGAGATTTAGGCATAGGAGAGACAAAGGTTAAAAATAAACAGAAAAGTTAAAGTTAAGGTAGTTACTTGCTCTCAAAGTACTCAAAAAAGATGCAGCATGGTTAATTATTTCACAGATAATGTAATAAAAGTGTGGTGATGGTCACCGAGAAGGAAGCAATAAATTTTTTCTCAGGTCGTTCCTAGAAGACATTACAGGAAAAGATATACTTGGACTTTAGTGATAAATAGGTGTTTACGAGGCATGCTAAGCAGTCTGAGTGGAAGGACTGATATGCAAATAGGAGAGGAATGAAATAGTTGGGTAAGTAGTTTTGTTTGGCTGTATCTTAGTTTGCCTGTGGGGGGAGTTAGAGGAGATGAAGTTGGAGAGGTAACCGGGAGAACCAGATCATAGAAGGCCTTGTGTGTAGACCTGCTAGCCATAGAGCCCTTCCAGAGTTTGGTCCTTGTATGTTATTTTTAGAGCAGGGGAATAATATGATCAGATTAGTACTTTAGTTCTGTATTTTTACTTTCTATTTGTATCATCTGACAGTCTCAGCATTTTCCATTTTCACCACTATGACACATCAAGTGATACTCAAATCACACAGTCTTGGTTGCATATTAGAATAATATGCCCAAGGCCCCACCTCAGACCAGTTGAATCAGAAAGGGGAGGAGTGGCCCTGGGCCTCAGTGCCAAGATGACTGGAATATAAAGAGGGAATTGAGGACTGTTTATCTTGCCTTAAATAGTCCTTTCCCTTATCTTTCTTCCAACGTTTGTTTCCTATAGTATTTTAGAGCACCAGGCATCTTCTCATAAATGTGATACCTTTCTGGGAATAAGTATACTAACAGCACGTTTGACTAAATAAAGCTATGACAAAGTGCATGCTTAATCTCTGTGATTTTTGTGTTTCCTTATTTTAAGCTAGGAGACTGATTACTTCAATGCACTTATCAATGAAGGGAGTAATTTTAAATCTGATTATCTTTGCAAACTATTGTATATATCTTTGTGGTGGTTTATGTGTTTTGTACAAGCATACCTCAGAGATAGTCTGAGTTCGGTTCCAGACTACCAGAATAAGGCAAATATTGCAAAAAAGCCAGTTACACAGTTTTTTTGCTTTACCAATGCACATAAAAGTTATGTTTAGGCCATACTGTAGTCTATTAAATGTGCAATAGTATTATGTCTAAAAAACAGTGTACAGATCCTAGTTTAATTATTGCTGAAAATTGCTAGCCATCATCTGATAGTGCAGGATTGCCACAAACCTTCAATTTGTAAAAAATGAAATACCTGTGAAGGGCAATAAAATGAGGTTATGCCTGTAGAAAATACATATGTTGATATCTGTCTTTAGATTCACCTCAGAAATTGAGCACTCCTTTTTTTTTTATTAAACTTTCTTACCTCTCTTAGACCTTGGTCTTTTTTTCTATGTGTTGTCACCACTATACAGTTGGTCATGTTATTTCTTATTTTACTCAGAGTTAGGAATGAGTGGAATATGGTTTTAATTGTAGTTCATTTTCAGAGCCAAAGAGCAGTGACATTTTAATTTCATTAATTCATCATTTCCTTCTCATTGGTTAATTTCCTGCTATCATTTTGAGCAATGATAGCCAATTTGTATGCATTGTTACTGTTCACTTCTGATGGCTTACGTCTGATGTCTCCTATTAGTGTTTTGCTCTTAATTCTGGATTTTTTGCTAGTTTGAAACACACCAGACTTAAATTTATCACTATCTGCCCCATTTTCTAAAACCTGCTTTATCAATACCTTCAAATGGTTCAGATTTCTGATCAAATGTCATTCCTCAGAGAGCCCTTTCCTTCCCTGACCACTTTTACCCCAACATTCACTGTCTTTACCCTCCTTGTTTTTCTGAGTAACACTTATCACTCCCTGTAATCATATAAATTTAGTTGTTTGCAGTACTTATCTGTTTCAGTAGAAATGAATTCCTTGAGGCATGAACTTTGTCTTGTTATTGTATCCCCAATACAAAAGAACTTTTGTTCAATTTTTTTTGTTTTGTTTTTCAAACAAAAATTTTATATCAAAGTAACACACTTTTTAAAAAGTTATATAGTTCTGAAGTCTGTAAATGATGTATTAGTCAAATCACACGTTTCTGAATAATATGCATATTCTGGATAACATGGAAATTTTAAACATAGTTTGGGGTTTTTAAAGAATTGAGGTATAATCAACACATAACATTATATTTGTTACAGGTGTACTAATTATTTGTCTTATTGTGGTAGGAGACAAATTAGTATTTTTATACCTTTTTCCCTCATTATCCTAGGATAGTATTTTGGGTTAATTTTTGTGACTGTAAAGTTTTGTTACTACTGAGCTGCAATATGCTATAATTATGTTTCCCTTTTTTCTGCAGCTTTCCCCCCCTTGAATAATCACATCTCATTGCCTTAGTTTTTTGTGTGTGTGCTGTGTGCTAAGTCGCTTCAGTTGTGTCTAACTCTTTGTGACCCCATGGACTGTAGCCCCCCAGGCTCCTTTGTCCATGAAATTTTCCAGGCAAAAACAGTAGAGTTTCTACATCACACCTATCATGATCTACTCTTCCTACTCGCCCCCTCAGTATTCCATCCTGCTCTTAGTTGGGCCTGTTTCTCATCTTTGACTGCTTGCTATACTACTATTCTGGACTTGTCTTTGCTACCATTCTAGGAATTTCATTTGCTTTTCCATTTTATTAGAAATTTCTTTTTTTTTCTTATTTCCTGGCTGTACTCCTTGATGAAGTTCATCCTTCAGAAATTTCCTGCAAAGGTGTCCAAAGTGATAATTTTTTGTGTGTGATTCCAAATACCTGAAAATATCTTGGCCTGTCCTCATTTTTGATTTATACTTGGGCTGGATATAGAATTCCAAGTTGGAAAGCATTTCTTTCAGAATTTTGAAGGTATTACTGTCTTCCAGCTCCCAGTATTTTTCATTCTAGGAAATCTGTTTTCTTTCTTCTTAAATTTAGGATTTCTTCCTCTACTAATCTGTAAATCTTATTGGTCATATGGTACTAAATGTCCTTTCCATTTTTCTGTCTTTTGAGTGTGTATGTGTGAGTGCTGGGATATTTCTTTGTCTTCCAATCCTATTGTCTATTTTTAGCTGTTATATTTCTAATTTATAAAAACTTATTATTTTCTAAATGTTACTTTGTTGTTGTTCTTATGTCATTGCTTCACAATGCTATGTCTTGCAAGTGTCTTAGGTTTGTTTCTGTTTCTATTTATTTTCTGTTTCTGTGTATTTACCTTGGAAGCTTTCCCTATAGAGCTGTTATAAGTAATTCCATTGCATGAATATACCACAGTCTGTTTATTCATTTGCATCATGATGGGCTGTTAGATTGTTCTAAGGTGGTTTTACTTTTTTTTTTTTTTTTTTTTACTTTTACCAGCAACATTTGAGGCTTCTACTTGTTCCATATCTTTACCAACATTTGGTGTTGTCAGTATTTTAATTTTAGCTATTTTGTTGGGTGTGTAATGGTGTTTCATTTTAGTTTTAATTTGCATTTCTCTGATGACTTTAGATGGGGAAACAATGGAAACAGTGGCTGACTTTATTTTTCTGGGCTCCAAAATCACTGCAGATAGTGATTGCAGCCATGAAATTAAAAGATGCTTACTCCTTGGAAGGAAAGTTATGACCAACCTAGACAGCATATTAAAAAGCAGAGACATTACTTTGTCAACAAAGGTCTGTCTAGTCAAGGCTATGGTTTTTCCAGTAGTCATTGTATGGATGTGAGAGTTGGACTATAAAGAAAGCTGAGCACCGAAGAATTGGTGCTTTTGAATTGTGGTGTTGGAGAAGACTCTTGAGAGTCCCTTGGACTGCAAGGAAATCCAACCAGTCCATCCTAAAGGAGATCAGTCTTGGGTATTCATTGGAAGGTCTGATGTTGAAGCTGAAACTCCAATACTTTGGCCACCTGATACAAAGAGCTGACTCACTGGAAAAGACCCTGATGCTGGGAAACATTGAGGGCAGGAGGAGAAGGGGACGACAGAGGATGAAATGGTTGGATGGCATCACCGACTCAATGGACATGGGTTTGGGTGGACTGCAGGAGTTGGTGATGGACAGGGAGGCCTGGGGTGCTGTGATTCATGGGGTCGCAAAGAGTCAGACACGACTGAGCGACTGAACTGAATTGATGACTTTTGGGTATGAACACTTCTTTATGTGCTAACTCGGCGAAGGCAATGGCACCCCACTCCAGTACTCTTGCCTGGAAAATCCCATGGATGGAGGAGTCTGGTGGGCTGCCATCTATGGGGTCGCACAGAGTCGGACACGACTGAAGCGACTTAGCAGCAGCAGCAGCAGCATGTGCTAAGTGGCCGTTTGTGTACTTTCTTTGCTAAATGTTTGAATCCTCTGCCCTGCCCCTTTTTTGGGGGTCATAAAACTTTTTATTTATCCTGGAATTGTACTTCCCAGGTGGTGCTTGTGGTAAAGAACCCTCCTGCCAATGCAGGAAAGGTAAGAAACATGGGTTCTATCCCTGGGTTGGGAAGATCCCCTGGAGGAGGGCATGGCAACCCACTCTAGTATTCTTACCTGGAGAATCTCATGGACAGAGGAGCCTGGTGGGCTACAGGTGGACACAACAGAAACGACTTAGCACGCATCCTGGAATTAAGTCTTCTGTCAGATGTGTTTTGTGAATATATCCACCCCTAACCCCCCAGCCTATGACTTCTCTCTTCATTTTTTAACGGAGATTTTTGCTGAGTGGAAGTTTTGGTTTTGGTGAAGTCTCATTTCTCTATATATTATTATTTAAGTGATTGTTACTTTCTATGTCCTGCTCCTTTCATCTAGAAGCTTTAAATTTGATGCTTTGGTCTGTAGCCATCTCAGATTGTTTTGGGGTTGGGATTCATTATTTTATTTTATTTTTTTTAGTTACTCAGTGTCTTGACTCTTCCTGACCCAGGAATCCCGCATTGCAGGCAGATTCCTTACCCTCTGAGCCATCTGTTACCTTTAGACTTTCTCTTCTCTTGCAGTGACTTCACAATAAATTTTAAAGCTGGTATTACTCCCACCTTTGTTTTGTTAGATCTTTTCAAAGAAAAGGTTTTCATTTTCTCTTTTGTTTCTTTGTTTCTGTTTCACTAATTCTTGTTTTTCATTTCCTCCCATCTACTTTGAGTTTCCTATCCTCCCCTTCCCCCACCTTCTTAAGGGTTGGGTGGGTGCCACTCCAGTATTCTTGCCTAGAGAACCCTGTGGACAGAGGAGCCTGGTGGGCTGCTGTCCATAGGGTCACATCGAGTTGGACACGACTGAAGCAGCTTAGCATGCATGCATGCATTGGAGAAGGAAATGGCAACCCATTCCAGTATCCTTGCCTGGAGAATCCCAGGGACAGAGGAGCCTGGTGGGCTGCTGTCCATGGGGTCGCACAGAGTCGGACACAACTGAAGCAACTTAGCAGCAGCAGCAGGGTGTCATTGTTTTTATCTCTTTCTCCTTTCATATATAAACATCTTAAAGCTATAAATGTTCCTCTTATGTACTGCCTGGCTTTATTCCACAGATTTTAATATATTATATTGCATTCAGTTTTAAGAGAGGGTAAAATGTTCTCTTATATTTACCCACATTCCTGTTTTTCATGTTTTGAATTTCTATCTTGTATAATTTCCTTTCAGGCTAAAGGAACTACACTACCATTTTTGTAGTGTGGTTTTACTGGTGAATCAGTTCTCTTAGTTTTCTTTCATCTGCAAATGCCTGTTTTACCTTCATTCCTAAAGTGTATTTTTGCTGAAAATAGCATCTTGAGTGTTTTTTTTTTTTTAACTTCATAGGCCTGTAATTTCTTAATCTATAAAATATGTAAGGTGGCCCAGGTCAGTATTTTTGTGCATTTTTGGAGACCTGGCTTCCTCAGATTTGCTGTGTAGGTAACACATTTGTTGATGAAGAGGTGGGAGAGAAGGAGCAGATAAAGCTATGGCGTTTTATGATTCTGTAATAGTATACTTTGCCAACAAAGGTCCATCTAGTCAAGGCTATGGTTTTTCCAGTGGTCATGTATGGATGTGAGAGTTGGACTGTGAAGAAAGCTGAATGCTGAAGAATTGATGCTTTTGAACTGTGGTGTTGGAGAAGACTCTTGAGAGTCCCTTGGACTGCAAGGAGATCCAGCCAGTCCATCCTGAAGGAGATCAGCCCTCGGATTTCTTTGGAGGGAATGATGCTGAAGCTGAATCTCCAGTACTTTGGCCACCTCATGCGAAGAGTTGACTCATTGGAAAAGACTCTGATGCTGGGAGGGATTGGGAGCAGGAAGAGAAGGGGACGACAGAGGATGAGATGGCTGGATGGCATCACCGACTCGATGGACATGAGTTTGAGTGAATTCCGGGAGTTGGTGATGGACAGGGAGGCCTGGCGTGCTGTGATTCATGGGGTCGCAAAGAGTCAGACACGACTGAGCGACTGAACTGAACTGAACTGAATAGTATAATATAGGACAGGGTTTTTAATGGCTCTCCCTTTTGCCCTCTCCAGGAGGCAGGCTATGCCTCATTGTTCTCCAGGCCTTCAGGTCTCAGGTTGTGACCCCATATCCACTGACATTTTACTCCCTACCTATTGCAGTAATGCAAACTTATTTTCTATACATGCAGTATTTTAAATTTCCAAGTCACTAAATTTTGGCGTGCTGCTGCTGCTGTGTCACTTCAGTCGTGTCTGACTCTGTGCAACCCCATAGACGGCAGCATAGGGCATCTTTATTTGTGTACTTACATAGTTGTTCACATTCTCTGTGTTCATAGAGGGCTTGTTCTCCTTATATGACAATTTTAGTGCAGATATTATGTATCTAGAAGATAGCAATCCCTATTTCATGATATTTAGGTGGCTATCTTTTGTCTTAAGATTAAAAATTGGTCATTTTATATATATTTTTTGGCGTTAGTCCATTTTCATTGTTTAATAGTCTATGCTAAAACTATAAATTCTATTTGATATCCTTACTAAACTACAAATTGAGTATGTAAAAATTTTTTTAGTTGGATAAAAGGAGAAATTTTTTTGTTGTTTCTTTTTCCTACTGTTTTTTAAAGTTCCTTTTTCATCATATTTTTCCTGTTAGCCATTTTACCTATATTTGTCTACAAGCCAGTGAGTGTACTAATTTTCTTTGAAGCCTCATCCTGTATAGTCTTTATGTCTTCCTTGCTGGGGGTTGGGGGGAGCCAGCTTTTAAGGAAATCCAAGAGAATAAACACCAAAGCCAAGCCCTGTTGAAAAACTTTTGTGCAAACACTTGGTCAAAATTAAACAAAAGCTCTATGATTGAGTATTTTCCTTCATTTAATACAAATAAACCTTCTTTGTGCTGGGCTCACACACCATGAGATGGTCTCTGTGGGCACCGTCCTTCATTAGAGATCTCTTCCAGAAGACCAAGCTGCACCTCTGCCCTCAACAAAGGTCTGAGAATAATGTTTCCAATGCTACTCGTTGATGCATCTCCAGAACCCACATGAGCTGGAAGAGATTTCTAGTGAAGTAGGATGCCCACAGAGACCATCTCATGGTGTGTGACACAGTTCTAACATGTTTGGATTCCTTGTCATTCTGATTGTTAATGGCTTAACCCCAGAATTACTTGGTTTTCCACACACAACCATGCCTTTAAAACACACATTCCTTTCCCTAAGCATGGGCAGCCTATTACTCTATGACAACATGTTTTTTAAATAAATAATGCTATCCGGAAACATTGGCGAAAAGACAGTAAATCTTAATTTAATTACATTTGTAAAGTCCATTTGAAATAAAGAATTTAGTGTTGTCCATGTTATGGTTTGCCCTCTTTAAGCTTAACTAAAAATTAACTTTTTTGGTATTCATGGAGAGTAGTTTGAAGAACTGGAAGATAAGAATATATGGCTTAAATATACATGTTGAGGAGAAGTTGCAGCTATAAAAATATACATTTGTATAATTTTCTCCTCATAACTTTAGAAATTTCAGTTTTAGTGAAATGGAAATCTCTACTCCCTGCTCTGTAAATAAAAATGACATTAAAATATTTCAAGTTCATCTCAGAGGCAGCAGGTCGCAGTTCAACCTTTGGCATAAATCCTTTCTCACCTTAATTTGAGACTCACTTGAACCATAACTGATATATTTTGAAATTTATTTTTTTAGTATACTAGGTAAATAAATAATAAAAGCACATCTGTTTTAGTTAATTATGAAAGGCAAAGGAAATTGTTTTTAATCGAAGCTACTCTACAGGAAATCACTGACAGTTATATAGCTTAGTCTCTTAGTTGATCTTTTGGGTTTCAGTACATAAAATAAGAACTGTCTATGGCTTGTTGATTATGCCTAACCAAAAAGACAGCAGTACAGAACAAACTCCCTGTGGCATACTTTGTGAGCATGAGGGCCCCTTTTTAACATCAGGTAGCACCATACACTATGATAGTTATGATGGTAGTTATGCTTTTGATATGTATGGATGTGAAAATTTGATAGAGCGCTGTGATTCAGTAGGTCCAAGAAACTAACACTTGATTAGTCTAGACACCCACTGGTGGACGTTTAAAGCAGTGTGTTAAATTTTTCTGCTATGCTAGGGAGAATATGTGTCACTTTCCATATTTTTCTCAGTATTCCTTTGAGAACTGAATTAAGTCTTTGGTCATTGATATGCTCAAGTAGCAGCTAAACACAGCAGAGGCATTTGAAAGGAGGAGGACGAATTATGGTTGTGCATAGAATACAAACAGCTTTTATTTTATACTTGTTTTTAGTAAATGCTCTTTGAATTTGAGTTTACTCTTATTATATAGATATTTATAGAGATTTTTAAAAGAAAAGATTTAAAATAAACTTTTGGTTATTTCATGCTTTCAAAAAGCACTTAGCTGTTCTTTTACTAATGGTGCTTTATTATATAGACTCAATTTTCACTTCAGAGGATATGTCTCAGTTTACCTGAAGGATAGATACACATCCCTTCATCATAAGACAGAGTTGAAATTTTATGTTTTGTCTTAATTGCTAGAATTCCATATCGTTGAGGGGGAAAGGAGTCTGAAAAGGTTAATCTTGATTAACCTTAAGTTAATTAAGCATTTGAAACTTTAATGAAGTTCATACTCCATCTACCTTCAGTGTTTTCTTTCCTAACAGTTTAAACTCAGGGCCAGTCTTTCAAAATGATGGGTTATTTATGAATTTACCATTACAAGTCTTCAGTACCATAATAGTGATTATAATACAACCGTAAAGCCAAGAGCAGGCATGTTTGCAAATGGCCTTGTGTGTTCTCTTGAATTGCTCAGTAATGATGGTATTATCGTTCCATACGCTTCTCCTGGCAGGAGTACTCAGGTTGAGTGCACCTTTATATTAGTGGCTTCTTCTCCTGTCCGCTAGGGCCACGTGGTCTCCAGATCCTGGGCAGGTGGACTTTCCAGCTGTCACCAAAGTTTAGGATATCTGTTCCTCCACTAACAAGAGTGCTGTCACTCGTGTACTGTTCTCAGGGACAGAAACAGGGCAACACTTCAAGATCGACTCCATTAGAAATTACGGGATACAAATCAAAAGCCAGAAAAAGAAAAAGAATGACAGTGAGTTAAGATAAGCAAACAAGTTGTGTTTCTTTTTTTAAAGAGTAACTCCTGCCATAGTGAAAATAGCCTTTCCAGAGGACCATGTCGTTTGTCTTGCAGTGCTATAGACAGCGCCCGTGTAGCATGCGGGTCATGAGAAGACAGAGACGTTTTGTGAATTATGGCTCCTCTTTTTGATGGGTGCAGTGTTGATACTATTTGAGTAGATGTATAATCAGAATTTTGACATTCATCAGAGGTTACCAAGAGCATCAGGGATCTGATATGAAATGTAGCAGATTCACTACACATAAGTTGATTATGTGGCTGTTCTTATGGCAACTTCCTTATATACCTTGTTGAATTCACTGGTAACTTTTTAAACGTTCTGCCCTGGAAAAGAGGAATCGTACATTCTGTATACGTTAAAAGTCTAGCAAAGATGATATGTAAAGTATTTTCTGAATACTAAGGCAGTTCCCAAATATCTACTACTTTACAGAATAATTAGCTGGGCCTTAAAAATGTGTTATGAAAGAAATGGCACTTCTAACGCATGGCACCAGAAGGAGGGAACTGAAGAGTTGTTTTTGTATGAAGAGTGGAAACAGTTGAAAAAGCATGAAAAACTCAGTAATTGCTTATTTGTCTGGAAATTAATGGGAGTAAAAAAGTCTGGTTGAAATTATATGTCTTAAAAAAAAGAAATTATACATCTTACTATTGACAGGCAATACTGTTCAGTTTTTTTGGATTTTTAAGTGGAAAGAAAAAAATATCTTGGTATGTGTAGGTGGGAAAACATCCGACTGTAAAAACAACTTGATAAAAAACTAATTTGATTGGTAGAGAGGCCAAGCAGGTGTGTACAGTGCTTTTTTTAAAACTTATATTCTAAGTCATACTATCTTGTCAAGATTACTATTTGGGTTTTCCCCCCAAACTAAGTGACAAAGTTCTCTTGTGCCTGCATCTTACCCATCTCCCAGATTCTTTTATAAGAGAGAGAGAATGTCATAACAGATTGCCTCACTTAAGGCGAGTAGTCTTGACATCATAAAGTTTTCTTTCTGTCTGTATCTTAATCTAGGAATAAATATCCAGTGAATGATTCTCATTAGAGAGCTAACTAATAATCATTGTTGAAAGCGTGTAATTGAAGTGCACAGCAGTGTTAAATGTTTCTGGTTTGCTTTCTTTTTGTAGAACACAAAGTAATTATAGTGGGACTGGATAACGCAGGGAAAACCACCATTCTTTATCAATTGTAAGTATGGGTGTTTAATTAAACAGTTTTTATTTTCAATATTGGAGCTAATTTTGTATATTTAATGAGATGCCATTATAAGGGGAAAACTTAAACATACAGTTTTGTATTTAGCCAAACACAAAATTTATTAAGCAGTTTTTAAGGTAAATTTGCTGTATGTTTGCTACAACCTTCAAAAACACTCATTTTTTTTCCAGCCTTGAAAGAAAGAATTAATATTAAACTAAAAATAACTGAAGCACACATTCCTGTGAGGGAAGGATGGGATAAAGTACATTTTGCTGAGCTCTTCCCTCTCTGAAGTCCATGTGAATAGAATGATATATTGAAGCTATTATTGCTCTCCTGACTAAATAGCTCAGGAATTGTTTAACATACCCAGACTTGTCAAATCAAAAGAAATGAAGATCGCACCTGAAAATACTGCTTTAGCGGCTTGCAACAAGAGGCTTGAGACTTCAGAGAAATACATTACTACTTTCAGGATATTTTAACAGCCCATCAATCCACTTGTCAGACTGCCTCCCATTATCCTCTCAGTGCCAATGCAGTGATCCTTGTTAAACAGTGGAAATGGATCTGTGTCCCAGGCATTTTAACAAATAATTATAAAATACAGTGCTCCATTGTGTGCTTCTTGTCTCTTCCCGCCTCATCTTAAGTACATCAGCTGACAGCTCTCCAGAAATACTTCACTTAAGCAATGCTTAATGTTTTTTTTCAGCTGCTTTGCTGAAAAGCTACCAACTTATGGCTTGTTGTTTCAGAGTTGAATAACTACTTGTTTTTCTTTAAAACATTCATCCATTGGTTGTTATGTAATTTACTATGCCTTAGCCTTTGGACATTAGAAATAAACATTTCAGAAACCCGTCATCATTGTTGAAGTAATTTTGTATATAGCTTCAAAAATACATACATTAAACCCAAGGGAGAATTACAAGCTTCTTCTAACATAGTACTGACATATTATAGGCAGATAAATTTTGTTGAATTAATTGATTAATATAGCTTAACTGATGATTATGATAATACACGTGATATAATCGAGCATCATTGTATTTTCATTTGCCCATCGACTATAGTTTTGGTTAATAGACATTTAGTAATCTTTATGGCTAAGCCAAGTGTTAGCTTTCTCACGTAGACAGTCTTTAAAATGATCTCAAGCCCTTGTAGCTCAGTTGGTAAAGAATCTGTCCACAATGCAGGAGACCCGGGTTTGATCCCTGGGTGGGGAAGATCCCCTGGAGAAGGAAATGGCAACCCACTCCAGTATTCTTGCCTGGAGAATCCCATGGACAGAGGAGCCTGCCAGACTACAGTCTGTGGGGTCGCAAGAGTCAGACAAGACTTAGTGACTAAACAACCGCCATACTCGAGCCCAGAACAGGATGGCATAGCGACTGTAGTTTTAGTTAACAGACATCCAGTAATCTTTATGGCTGAACCAAGTGTCAGTTTTCTCACGTAGATAGTCTTTAAAAAATGATAGCCTACTTACTATTTGTTGGTTACTACTTTACAAGTATAGATGACACAGTCACCTAGAAATTTGCTCTTTCAGCGTAGGGGATTGGTTCTGCTCTAACTGATAAGAGGACATGGGACTATTGGAATTCTGGCCACAAAAATGCACTCTCACTCCACGCAGTTCTGTCCAGATCAAGCCTGTAGTTTATTCTATTAAAAGAACCAAAAAGCATTCCTTCAGTTGTTGTTTGTCTAGGTATTTGTTTGCACAAATGTTCTGCAAGGTTGAGCAGTGATTTTGTTGCTAGTGATTACCAACCATCATTGGTGCAAGTAAAAAAGGTTGATTCATATGAAAATACAGAGATAACGGTTGCTTTGGGTTCTCAAGATTTACAAGAGTTTTTATGGTGTCTGTCTTTTAACAGCTTAATGAATGAAGTGGTTCATACATCTCCAACCATAGGAAGCAATGTTGAAGAAATAGTTGTGAAGAACACTCATTTTCTTATGTGGGATATTGGTGGTCAAGAGTCACTTCGATCATCCTGGAACACGTATTACTCAAATACAGAGGTATACTGAGGTTACTTCTGAATTTGAATAAGAAGAACCAAAGAGTAAACCCAGAAAACAGATAGGCTATACAGAAGGCATAGTGACAGTTCCCTTTTAATAAGATTCTTTTTCTGTAAGGAATTGGAGGTTTTCAAATCAAAGAGGAAAGGCAAGTGGGAGAATAGTGGGAGCTATTACTAGTGGAGTGCTTACTGTTGTCTGGCTCTCTAAATTCATCCGTAGGCTAATCTTTTAGTACCTCCATTGCTGGAGGAAGTGGACACCAGGATAAACTATATAACCTTTCCCAGCCTTACAAGAGGCTGTGGATAGTGGGGAATACCATATTTTAAGCATAATTTAATACAGGATTTTTAAATCACATGAATTGAACATTCACATTTTTGGTGAGATTATATTTTAAATAAAAAGCAGATGATTTGCAAGCCATCCTCCCAGCATTCACTATCACTTATTTCATTATGTGAGTCAACCCAAGAAGCAAATCTGGAATATCTTTTATATTTGTGTTTATTTAATCTTTTTTGAGGCAAATTCTTTAAAAAAATAAAAAGTGCAGTGCTATTGAGAGAGGTTTATCTTCAGGAATACTAATGCACAATTGCATCTATAGTTTTTCTTTACAAAGAGGTACACCAAACCAGTTACTTTTTCTATAATGAAACCTTAAAAATTGACTGTTTTTTTGAGAAGGAGTTGCAGAGGAGGTGGGAGTATTGATGCAAAGAATTTTTGGTGAATAACTTCTCTTTTAAAATTAAAAAAAAATAGTAGCCTATGTGTATGTGTGTATATATTCTAGTGCAGTGTGTGACTGGTCAAACCATGATGGCATATCATAGATACTTAGCAGTTGTAGTAATGCTTAATTATTTTTATTTGCAAGGGGAGGATAGGTTGATAAGCTAGCATTTATGGTTATAGGTTAGTTTAGTATATATTTCTACATAACATAGCAAAATAACATTCTGAAACTAAAATGTGTTAGAATAAGGGAAGAACATTTTAACATAGCTGTAATTTGTTCACAGCTCGCAGTTAACTCCAAGTCTGAAAGGAGCAGTTACCTTTGGTGAATAAATCAAAGTTGGTTCCAGCTGATATATATGTATTGATAACATTCCTAAATGGTAGTTTTTCAATTTGTTGACACAAAAAGACTTCACATTGGTCCAGAAAGACATACATTATTAGTGACTCCACTTACATGAATTGTCCTTAGAAACTATTTCTACAAGAATATCAGAATTACTACAGAGAACTTTTTGACCTTGCATGTAGCACAGTAGCATAGCACATAGCATTTGCAGCCTTAGATTCTTAGGTAGAGATTTTATCTACATAGTGATTTTTGTTCACTTTGTTCACCCTTCTTATCTTGCTGCTTAAATTCTTTATATGGAGGCATCATTTAAAAGCTGAAATGTCTTCATACAGTAAGTTACACAGTCATTGACTAATTTTTGACACTTTCCGTCTTTAACTTAGGAGAAGGCAATGGCACCCCACTCCAGTACTCTTGCCTGGAAAATCCCATGGACGGAGGAGCCTGGTAGGCTGCAGTCCATGGGGTCGCTAAGAGTTGGACACAACTGAGCGACTTCACTTTCACTTTTCACTTTCATGCACTGGAGAAGGAAATGGCAACCCACTCCAGTGTTCTTGCCTGGAGAATCCCAGCGACGGCGGAGCCTGGTGGGCTGCCGTCTGTGGGGTCGCACAGAGTCGGACATGACTGAAGCAACTTAGCAGCAGCAGCAGCAGCAGCAGCAGTCCATCTTTAACTTACAGAGTTACTTCCCTGTCTGTCTATTCTGACTTGGCTGTATTTCTTACATTTATCCCCTGTTTTTAGATTTCCTTTTATCTCTTTATAAGCTCTTGTTAGTTTGTGCTCGGATTGCTCTATTTGTTTCTTTCCCCTAATTGTAGAGTCATTTGGACAATATGACTCTACCCTTCCTGTGTATTTGACTCCTCTTCTATATTCCTCAAAATGTTTAGTCTCATTTCTTTTTCTTCTGTATAAGATGTTCAATTTAGGGGCCGTTTCTCATTGTATCTTATTTTTCTTATCAAAGATGCTTTATTTTGAAAATGTAACATACCTTTCTTTATTTACACCATTATCAATAGCTTTCTCCTGTTCTCTTAGAGTATTAGTAACATCCAAGTGTGTATATATATTTCCATTTAACACATTTTTCTTGCCCTTCTATTGTTGATATTTTACATAAAAATTTTTTTTTTAAGTTTTAGTGTGAGTTATTTAAATTACTGAAACTTTTTTTTTAAGACTGTGGCTTTCTTTTTTAAAAATACCTTTTACTACTTGAATTTTAAAATAAATCTTAGTATATATATTAAGGGCATATTATATATTCAAATATCACTTTTAAAAAATAAACTCCAGCATGGTTTTTATTTGTTGAAGTTGTGAGTTATTGTTCTTATTGACATTTGGATTTTACTGCTTGATGTGATTCAGTATAATACAAATTCTTTATGATGAAAAAGACCAGTTTTATAGTGATGATGTTGCCATAGTAGAAAGTACTTCTAGCACTTAGAGTAGTTTTGTAGAAAACATGAACATCCCATTCAGTTTGCTTTCTTTTTACTTGTCTTCTAGTTCATCATTCTTGTGGTTGATAGCATTGACAGGGAACGACTAGCTATTACGAAAGAAGAATTATACAGAATGTTGGCTCACGAGGTAAATTTTGAAAACAAACATAAATGGAGTAAGGTATCCAATACTGCTTTTGTGTTTTCACAAAGATTGATGTGCTCTGCTGTTGGTTATTTCTTCGTTAACAAAGTTTTATATATCAAACTGATGAAAGTCGTGAAGTCAAAAAATTTTAATACTTTATCAAACTTAAGAAAACCTTACACATTAATCTGGAGACTGATGCTGTTAATTGAAAATAGTTTTCACGGTTAAAACTACTTGTTCATACCTTAAAAAGTCTGATAAATTGTGGCAAGAGAATGGAAAATTTAAGATCTTTTCATCCCTGCAGTGTATAATGGGTTACCCTGGTGGCTTGGTGGTAAAGAACCCTTCTGCCAATGCAGGAGGTGAAGGTTAATCTCTGGGTCAGGAAGATCCCCTGGCAGAGGAAATGGCAGCCCAATCCAGTATTCTTGGCTGGAAAATCCCATGGACAAAGGAACCTGGCAGGCTACAGTCCATGGGGTCACTAATTCTAAATAGTTCATATATACAAAAGACTTAGAAAGTAAAACATTTATGTAGCTACCACTCAATATAAGATGTTAAATACCTTATGAGATCTCTCCAATCTGATTTTCTTCCCTTCTCTCTGAGAGGATCCTGAAAGATTACACCATCCTAAAAGTAGTGAATATTATGCATTATTATTACTGTGCACATTATTACTACAATTTTATGTACCCATCAACAACTATATAGTGTTTTACTCTAAGTATATATACCACACTTGATCTGTTCTTGTGTTAATGAATATTAAAGTTACTTCCAGTGTTCCCAGTTCTGCAGTGAACATTAATCAATGAGCTTCGGTTGGACAGATTAATTAGTAGTATTGCCCAACCCTCACCTTCAGTATGCTCCTTTAAATTCTGGAGAGATTCTATAGTATACTGTATTGACCTACTAGAATATTGCTCAGATAATTTTAAGTCATTATTTCAGATTCAGGTTTATTTTACTTTTAGCTTGACCCATTTGGCCCAACAACAGAAAAATAACTTTTAATATCTAGCTTATATTAATGTGTTTTTTAGAGTGAATCATTAAGTCATGGTTCTTTGAGGTCATTTTTTATTTCAACAAAACTTTTAAATGATTAGTGCCTGATTATTTTAAAGTACAGAGATTTCATTAGAATTGTTCTGTAGGGCCTATTCAACCCTCCTGCTTCATTAGTTTTATTTTGAATTGTGATATTTGATGTATTATAAATATTTCATTGGGGGAGAATAGATACATGTGTATATATAGCTGAGTTCCTTTGCTGTCCACCTGAAACTATCACAGCATTATTAATTGCCTATACTCCAATATAGAACCCGGGAGACCCGGGTTCAACCCCTGAGTCGGGAAGAAGGAAATGGCAACCCATTCCAGTATTCTTGCCTGGAAAATCCCATGGATGGAAGAGCCTGGTAGACTACAGTCCATGGGGTCGCTAAGTGTCGGACACAACTGAGCGACTTTCTTTTCTTTCTTTCTTATACTCCAATATAAAATTAAAACGTTAATAAAAGATTTCATGTTGATTGCAGGATTTACGGAAGGCCGCAGTCCTTATCTTTGCCAATAAACAGGATATGAAAGGGTGTATGACAGCAGCTGAAATCTCTAAATACCTCACCCTCAGCTCAATTAAGGATCATCCATGGCACATTCAGTCCTGCTGTGCTTTAACAGGAGAAGGGTGAGTGTGTGACTTCTTTCAGATTTCTCGCAAGTGTTTTCCACCAACTTGCTTTCTTATTTGAATCCTTTTCCATTTTTGTTCTTACGGTGTCTCAGGTTGAAATAATTTTACTCAATTGCTACTGTTAAATTACAGTTTAACTAAGTTACCAACAATTTTTTTTATAACTTTTAGTATAAATGGAATGTTTTACCAAAAAAGGGCAAGAACAAACTTTTGAAGAAAGTTTTTACAATCTGGATTTTCATTTGTTGTTCATTTCTTGTGTCATTAACTGGGAGAAAACTAATGTAACTGGAATAAAAGAGGAGACATCAAAGAAATTAAGTCTAAACCCCCAGCTTTCCACAAGAGTGCATCTCTTTCTTATCAGGAGTCATTTTGGGAGGCACACTTGTAAACAATGAACAATTAAGAAAAATGCCATTCTAATGTATTTCTCCTTTTCTAAGAACTTACATTTGGACATAGTAGACTGAGGAGAACCCATTGTATTATATATGGCCTACCCAGTTTATTTCTAGGAACTTATTTATCCTCAAATCAAACTGACCTTCTCATTATTTCTCATACTAGAAATAACTTGTAATATAGTAGCTATATGTTGATGTTTGGACCTATACTTGTTAAAGTATACTTATGCTATGCTATGCTAAGTCGCTTCAGTTGTGTCCGACTCTGTGCGACCCCATAGACGGCAGCCCACCAGGCTCCATCGTCCCTGGGATTCTCCAGGCGAGAATACTGGAGTGGGTTGCCATTTCCTTCTCCAATGCATGAAAAGAGAAAAGTGAAACTGAAGTCGCTCAGTCATATCCGAGTCTTAGCAACCCCATGGAATGCAGCCTACCAGGCTCCTCCGTCCATGGGATTTTCCAGGCAAGAGTACTGGAGTGGGATGCCCTTGCCTTCTCCGAAAGTATACTTACAGTAGACTTAAAGGATGCTTTCAGTTTTTAATATATAGTTTTTTTATTTTGAAAAGACTTTTGCTTTCTGTTTCAGGTTATGCCAAGGTCTAGAGTGGATGACCTCCCGGATTGGTGTGAGATAACTTTTTTGCTCGAAAGAGACTCTATTTATTCTGTGACATGAACCTAGTACATTTGGCTGCTAAAGCAGCAGCATGTTTAATTAATTTATAACAACACAAACCTCTGTGAGCAACACTTGAATCAAGTGCAGCTGAACTGGAACATAAAAGATTTTTTCTTAACTTTTTTTTAATGCACTAATCTTCAGTTGGATAAACATAATGTATAACTGTTTTCAGCAACAGAATTCTTCAGACTGCTTATTCTAATTATTCAACGACTGCCTTTTAAGAAATATTTGTCATATGTTTAATGTTTTCTGAAGTATTGTAATGACTTTAATGACCAGTTTCTTTTCATTTCTTGACTGCTCCCTCCCCCTACCAGATAATTACCAGTTGTGGAACTTGTCAGGTACTGTTTGCAAACTTACCTAGCACTAAATATTTGCTCCCTCTGTAAACCACTTACTTTTGGACAGAACTTTATTATAGAGAAAGAAATATGCCTAAAAGATATATATTTAAGGAGTGGATGAACATCATGAGACCTGCCTTTTAAATGAGTTGCTTTACCCCACATTATTGCAAGTCATGGAATAATTTTAAGTTTCTATTAGCATCTCAATTAAGAAGGCTGTTTATCTTAGAAGAATTAAGTTCAGTTTTCAGCCTACAAGATGGGATTGGTTTTGGTTAAAAACTAATAATAGTAAAATATTTATTTCAAAGCCCAACTTCAATAGTAAATACTTTGATTAAATATGGTATTTTTAAGAATGTCACATTATTCAATGCATATATAACTATCAGAAATTACTAAAGTATACCAGCACTGAAAATATAACAAGGCACTTGAAATATATTTTTACTATCAATTACAAACAACTTTATTATCAGAAAAAAGTTAACTGTTTCATTTGCAAGGGTACCACATCTGCTTTGGGCAATAGCTAAAAAGCAGAATAATAAACAGTTCATTTTATTTCTTAGGATTTCAAATTGTGTGATAGCATCTCTACCACCAGCAGTATATTACTTAAAAAATCCATATGTCTTTGCTTAAATCTGTTGTAGTGTAATAGGCTTGAAATGATTAACATTTGTGTAATTATGCCTCGTGTTCTAAAATCTTTTACTGGATTATAGGAAACTGCTGACCTTAAGTGTGGCTTTTAGAATATTGCTATGAAACTCAAGTTTAATACACTAACAACTTAAACAAATTTTTGCTAGTTAAAAACTCATAATCTAGCAAAAGTTTATTTTATTGAATAACATTAAAACATTTTTAAGGCAGTGTCTAATATGAACAGTAATCTAAATAGTACATACCTTAAGGAGGGGGAAAGTATGTAGTTTTGATTCTCTTTATTTCTAATGTGTGCTTTTGCTATAGTGAAAGGGATAAAACACATACATAGAGAATAATACTTTATTTTTGCAGTATTCTTTCATTTGGGTCAAAAATAGGATTCAGTGTTCATAAAAATATCAATACCTATTCAAAAGCGATATTTTAATATTTTTACTGTAGGTTGTTTAAATTTTGCTGTTTTCAGGTATACTGGATTTATTATACTTAGTCTAAATAATTTAGTTGAATGTGGTGACATTTTTCTGATTCCTATTTAGTGGTAGTACTCCCTGGAACTGGAAATCACCAGAGGAAAACTCTCTGGGCTTTGGGACCTAGTTGTTCATTAACCTTGTTTTCAACCTTTTTCTTAAGTGATACTGTACCAGGTAGAGGGAAATTTTGTTTTTAATATAATGTATAGTCAGGAACAGGAGAGAAAAGTAGACAAGAATCAACACGGTATGTATGTGGGGTAGAGTAGGGGCAGGGGAAATTATGAAAATCTGTTTACCTAAAGCACACTTGGCCAGAATTTCTATCATGGGTTGTATAGTTTAGCCATGAATACTGGGGATAATTCTCTGAATTCTTTCCTGAGAAAAATCATATTTAATACTCCTGTTTTTGTTCTTATTGTGATATCTTTCTTCTTGTATCTAATAAGATTGGCTGGCTCCATTTTCTTCTATCAAATTATATGGTTATTTTTTTATATTACCACATCAGCATTATACTGAAAGTGTTAATAGTCGATTGTATTTTGTCAGACTACTAGTGTAGACTCAAGTTTTCTATTTGATCTTTAAAATACAATTTGTTTTATTTTCTAAATGCTTTTAAAAAAATATTTGTTGGTTCCGGATTAGAAATTGTTAGCTGTGTGTTGAAGATGAAATAGATGTCCAGCTAGGTTTTGTGCCAACGATTGGGAAAAGTTCAATTAGAAAATTCATGTAAGACTTTTTAAGTTTTTTTTATGGGTTCTCATTAGATATTTCCTCTTACAGTAATATGAAAACTGATTATCCTTTACTCCAAGAGAATGTTTTGACCCAAGCATGTATTTAACATTGAAACATTGATTCTGAAATTTATTGAAAATCAGTCAACTATAAGATACTGTCTGATGAAAAAATGTAAATTGTGATTAGTGCCTTTATCTGAATTTTGAGATAAGTTCTCAATTTTGTATTATACCTGTTCTTTAGAAGTCATAATTGCAGCTCATTATTAATTTAACAATAGTTCAGGTTTCACCCTCCCCGTCAATCCCTTAGTTGCCTAGCAAAATTTCTAATAAGTGGTAGAAGGCAGGGGGACCCACCCATGTTACTTCTGGGAGATTATTCTACATATTGGTTTTAATTTGAGATAAAGAAACTAAATTTAAACAAATCTTTGGTATAACTAAAATGTAACTGTTACCCTTGTAAGTTCAAGGCATTTTTCTTAATTTTGAACATGTTGCATTCTTCCTGTTTAAACCCATCTTTCTTATCAAAGTCCATTTGAGAACTTTTAGAATTAATAAGCCTTTTTATATGGGAACATAGCTGTGTATTTTGTTAATGTAATTTAATTCCTTAAAATTTGAAATAGTATATCTATAATCTATTGAATAGCATGATTAAGTACAAATTTTTGCTTTTAGGTTCTTTGTTAGTATACTTAAAGGTATAATTTTATTCTGGCTTCACTAGAGGAATGATGATAAATTGAAATTTCATTGTTAAAAATTATTTTTTAAATGGATGCTACTCTTGTAACCATAGTCATTTTGATTAAGCATAAATAACTTTCATTATCTTTAGCATAAAGAGAAAACAATTATTTTCCTATGGAAACCATGAGTGATAAAGGCAGTGCTGTAAACATTATTCTCTGAAGAGTGATGGGGAGCCACAAAGCAAAGAAAATTTTAAAACAATAAAAGCTTTATTTTTAAAAAAGTATTTTTGATGTAGTATCTTAGGATGAATTATAAATGGATTTGTCTCTGCCTAGAGCTCATTGAATTCTTAACTATATAAAAGAATACCAGTTGAAAAAACATACTGGTATTATACCTAGAATAGATTAATTCCCTTGATATTTATCTTTGAAGACCAACTTTCTGAGCCTAACTATGGCTTTGAATCCAAAACATATTTCATACCTAGTTCAGTTCTAAAGGATCTTTTTTATCTTGTCAGGGTATGGTCACTTCACGATATAGCATGAGGGCTTGTAGCCAGTAGAATGTAGGGCTGGCTATCTAAAGAAGTGGATTTGAATCTCAGTTTGGCTGTGACCTGTGTGACCTTGGACAATTACTGTTGTTCCTGGCCTTCTTACTATTTTTCCCATACTGAAGAAAACTAGAGCAGCAGTGCAACTTTTGGTTTTAAAATTCTGCAAGTTTATATACTACTATTAAAAACTGAAGGAAGAAAAACGCACCCAAAACCCAGAAACAAAAAAGAAGCAAACCAGATGGAGGAAGGACATGTAACATGAAATTGCGTTTATTTTAATCTATTATTTGATTCCCACCTTATTATCATTTCGTTTAGTTTATCGATACAATCAAATAAGAAAGCAAAGAATCAACTAGTAACTGCCACTCCACTTAAACTGAGCTTATAGTTAATGAAAATGCAAAAGAGAAAATAAGCCACATATTGCTAAGAAGATATTTAAGCTATTTACAAAACACTATACTGGGAAGTGCTCTCTTCTAGAAACTATCTTGCTTATTTTCCTGGCTTTTACTAATTGGATGGAAGTGGTTAGTTTGTTCAGAGCTTATTGGCTTTAGAGGATTACCCCAAACTCCAGTTCTATGTTGATTTTCCAGTACTGAAAGGATAGTGCAGCCAGGATTGTCAATATTTTACAAATATCATAAATCTGTAAGTAGTTTAGATTCAAAGTCAGTTTCTTCAGTAATGTCTCATCCTTATTCATTTAGCATTACTGTGAAGACTGGCATCTAAAAGCCAGGTCCCCAAAAAGTACTTTTTACGAGTTTCAGTTCACCAGAGTTATACAGGGAAGGCCAATTAAAAAAAAATTTTTTTTAAGCTGCTTTGTATTAAATTCAAGATAGAAAAAATATTGTGTTTCACAGACCTAAAATCAGCTTTAACTATATGAAGTCTTGTGAGATGTTTGAGAAATGTTAATTTAGAGGTTTAGAAGCATATGTAGAAACAAAAGTCAAAAAACTTGATAATGTGAGGTTAAAATCTTCAATAGAAAATTTGAATGAAAACAGTGAATTGCCCCCATTCAAAGCACTTAAAACTACTAGAAAATTCAGTCTTACTGTAGAACCGGATAGCCTATATTATTATTTATGTGACCAAAGGATTGAAGACTGATCGGGTTTCTAGAATTTGAGACTATAGTCACAAAAAGCCCCTTTTGCATTTTTATAAACCAGTAGTCTGCACCCCCCCCCCCCCCGGCCCCACCTAGAAATGGAAAAATAATGTGCTATGCATGTCTTCTGGAATTGAAAACAAAATTCTAGAGGAATAGAAATGTTCTCTTACACAAACTTGTAAAATTTTAATTTAAAAATTACCTCAGTTTTCAGTCCATATGGTGGTGTCCTCCAGTTTGTGCGATGTGGCGCCATCCTATTAAAGTCCCCTTCCCCCGAACTGTACTGAAATAGGCAGATTTCACAGCTAAGGGAGAACATTCCTCAAAGACTGTGTTCTTTTAGTCTAGTTTACCAGCAGCAGGACTAATGTGGAGCAGATCCATATACTGTTCATCAAAGCACATGGACAAGTGCTTAGTCAATATTTAATCTGTTTAATTAAAACCAAGGAAGGGAAAGGAAAAACCTTAAAATTTAATTGATTTTTATTATACTGTGAATATATTTCCATCAGTGTTGGTAAGATATCAAATGACTATCAGTTGATGTTGGTTATATATCATTTATTCGTTATCTTTTGGCCATATTCATAAGAGAATATAATCGTTTTAATCTTACGTTTTCCTTTAGGAAATTCAGGGACTCTACAGCCCCTATTTTGTTCTCTTGGAGTAAACTATTCAGTGTAGTTATGAAAACTTTTCATTTTGATTTTTCTTAAAAGTTGAGCTGCTATTTCATTAAAAGTGTGAAATAAAATAATGGTTATGATTTTTTCCATTATGTAATTATTATAAATTTTACCTTATTGATCACTGTACAGAGGATGGTTAAAAAAAAACAAAAAATAAAGCTGAGAATCATTGCAGCCTTGCTTTTTGTTAGTTCTGATCAGAATATCATGATTATAATTGCACATTGCCATCTTAACATAAATTGGTGCTTTAGAGCATGAAAGAGGAAACAGCAGGCCCTATATAATATACTTCTTGCCTCAGAATGTAAAACTACATCAAAGTGTCTGTATTTTTATGTTCATTTCTTAAGATTTAAATACAATTGTTACCCATGAAGCTTCAGGCTTTCTGCAAACACTGTAACAGTATATTAGCTAATCATCTTGCTAAAATGAAATGGTGTTAATAAGGCCAGAATTATGAATTGGATCTCTCTGGGGGTCCACTGGTATTGTACAGAGGAAAAAAATGTCTTTCATGCCACAAACTGTGCTTCTTAATCCCAACCAAACAACTGAGATGTGTGCTATTGGTTCAGTATATAAGCATTCATAGACTTAAAACAGCAAATAAATTATTTAATGCACTCACATCATCACTTCTTGAAAGTGGTTCAAAACATGTTCTTCTAGTGGTGGGGTTGTTTTAAAGACATGTTTTAACTTTTTAATAGTTTTATTACTGTCGTAAAATGCTTCGATATGTTAAGTTTAGGTTACTGGTACTCATGACTTATTGCTTGCATGCCTACTTATCCAAGTGAAAGGATGCTGTTTGCTCTGGAATGTTCATCTTTTAGACAGGTTTTGGCTCATTTGCAATCATGGTGCAATACAGTGTAACATTGTTTTCAGTCAACAGTTTTATTTTTGTCATAATAAATAATTACTTTTCCAATATGACATGAACCCAGTGTTGTTGTTGTTTTTAAGATAAAATTTAACAGTTTTGCTGCAGGTGATAGAAACTCACCTAAGCAACGTAGAGGAATTTTTATAATTAAAAATGAGGTGCTGGTGCAACTGCTGAGCCCACATGCCACAACTCCTGAACCCCAAGCACCTAGAGCTCATGCTCCACAACTGAGAAGCCACCATAATGAGAAGCCCACGCGCTGCAACTGGAGAAAGCCTGCACACAGCTACAAAGACCCAGCATAACCAAAAAAAACCAAAACAATGAGGTGGTAGGCTCTCACGGAACCCAAGGTCAGGAATACACTTGGACTTCTGGAACAGCCTGGGACTGGAGACCGAGAAACACTGAGGAGAAACCAAGAGCTTGCCTTTCTCTTACTTTTCCTTCTCAAATCCACTTCTAGACGGGATTTTTCTCTTTCCTAGTCCCATGCCATATAATGTCCAAGTTTATAATAGCTCCCATAGTTTTATCTTTATGAAACGGAGACATTAGATTATCATTGTTGTTCAGTTACTAAGTCATGTCGAACTCTTTGCAACTCGATGGACTGCAGTATACTAGGCTTCCCTGTCCTTGACTATATCCTGGAGTTTGCCCAAACTCATGTTCATCCTCTGTCACCCCCTTCTCTTGCCCTCAGTTTTTCCCAGTATCAGGGTTTTTTCCAATGAGTTGGCTCTTTGCATCAGGTGGCCAAGGTATTAGAGCTTCAGCATCAGTCTTTCCAATGAATATTCAGGGTTGATTTCCTTTAGAATTGACTGATTTGATCTTGCTGTCCAAGAGACTCTCAAGAGTCTTCTCCAGGACCACAGTTTGAAAACAAAATTCGCTGGCACTCAGCCTTCTTTATGGTCCAACTCTCACATCCATACACAACTGGTGGTAAAACCAAAGCTTTGACTAGACAGACCTTTGTTGGCAAAGTGATGTCTCTGGTTTTTAGTATGCTATCTAGGTTTAGTATGCATGCTGCAGTCCATGAGGTCTCACAGAGCCGGACATGACTGAGTGACTGAACAACAACTAGATTTGTCAGAGCTTTTCTTCCAAGGAGCAAACGTCTTTTAATTTAATGGCTGCAGTCACCGTCCACAGTGATTTTGGAGCCCAAGAAAATAGAAACCACCATTTTATTTTATTCTATCAATAGCAGTCATTTTTATTTTTGAGTAGTATTCCACTGTATAGAGGTGGCCCAATTTGTTTATGTACTCCCTGTTAGTACACATTTGGGTGGTTTGCAGGGTTTAGCTATTACAAATGAAGCTGCTGGAGTGCTAGAACGTTTACATATAAGTCTTTGTATAAACATTTACTTTCACTTGTCTTGGCTAAACTAAGAAAATTAGTGGAATGACTGGGACATATGGTAAGTGTCCATTGAACTTTTTATGAAACTGGCAAGCTTTTTCAAAGTGTGCTATTTTACATTCCCACTATTGGTATATAAGGGTCCCAGTTGCTCTACATTCTTGCCAACATTTGGTCTGGTCACTGATTTTAGACATTGTAATTGGTATCTTGTGAGTTTAGTTTGCATTTCTATAATGACTGATGATGGACATCTTTTCAAGTGCTTGTTTACCATTCTTGTTTTGGCAAACTGTTCAAATATTTTGCTTACTTTTTCATTGGCTTTTCTTATGATTGAGTTTCGAGAGTTGTTTATTCTGCATGGAAACTATTATCAGATGTTATTTGCAGTCCATTCCCAGTCTGTGGCTTGCTTTTTTATTAACAATGTCTTTTTAACATTCTGCCTATTTTTAACACTACTTAATTTACAGAGGACAAAATACAAGAGGATCAGTACATGGGTTTTGGCTAATTACGTGGTTGAATATACTTAATAGATTCCTATATAGCATCTGCATGTAATTTTTATATAGTCCATTCCATTTTCTAATCGTTAACCCAAGCTTGCTTGGAATGAACATGCTTGCTTCATAGGAGAAAAATTGTCTGTTCTCCATTAACATGGAAGCCTGATGTCAACGTATAATTTTAAAAAGTTAAAAACAAACTCATATAATTATATGGTGATCACTTGTTAAAGATTTAAGTCAGTGGTCAAGGAACCAGCAGGCTACAAAGTTGATTCAAAGGAGTACACATCTGAAAAACTTGCAAGCTAATTTTCTGCACATTACCATCTAACTTATAAAGTCTGGGGCCTAAATGATAGTAAGCAGAAATCATTTATGTCTTCCTCTAGAAAATCAGATGAACTTTCAGTGGATTTGGTGGACAATGAATGCCACAGTATGACTTTGAAAATGTATGGTAATCTTTTTACCTTGTTCCTAAGTTTTAGGTTAATTTAATTTATTTTAGTTTACTAAAACTCTGGCCCATCAAACTATGGAATACACAGTGGGTTGCAAAGATGGGAATCAATCAACTAGAGACATATTTTAGGTGTCCCTAAAATCCAATGTAAATACTAACTAGTGCAGAACAGATTCTCTGAGTTACCATCTCAAAATCCAGGATGGTTCCAACTAAACTGATTATGCAGAGAATCTTCTGGAAGCAATAGCTGCTGGGAAACCAAACTAGAGAGCTCTGGTCAGTGGTTTGTTTATTAACCGACACTCTCTCAAATGACAGTTGAGTCAGAAAAGTGACCAGGTACCGACATGACGGGTTGTTTTGATTCGGGGCACTCCTTTTAGCTCATGTGAAGTACTGATTCATTCCCCAGAACCTGTGACTGCTGCCTTACATGGTAAAAGCGTTTTGAGATGGGGAGATCATCCTGTATGGTTCAGATAAACCTAAATGTAGTTGCCAGGGACTTTATGAAAAGGGCCCAGGTGAATCAGCCTCAGGATCAAGAATAGGATAGGAGACAACAGAAGGAAGATTTTGTAAAGTGAGGAAAGGGCTAAGAGCCCAGGAATGCAGGAGGCCTCTGAGAAAGGCAAGGAAAGCTTGTCCCCTAAGGTCTCCAGAAGGAATGCTGCCAGCCCTGCTAGCAACTTGATTTTATGTTTTAAACTTATTTTTTAAAAGATATTTATTTGACTGCCCTGGGTCTTAGTTGTGGCACGTGGGATCCATATTTGTTGTGGCATATGGGATCTAGTTCCCTGACCAGGGATGGAACTCATGTCCCCTGCATTGGGAGCATGGAGTCTTAGCCACTGGACCACCAGGGAAGTCCTGGCACCTTGATTTTAGACTAAGGTTCTAGAATAAATTTTTATTTTAAACCATTAACATCTGTGGTAATCAGTTACATCAGCAGGAAGAAACTAAAACAGGACCATACTGTGTTTCTCCAAACTATTTGAAATCAGTGAACTAGAGGATCCAGCAAAGCTGGCTTACCATTTCAGTGGGCTGAGATATCTGAGATTTTTGTGAGGATTTGAAGACTGGGTACTGTAGTCATCTGGGAAGATTCTTCTGCAACAGTAGCAAAGGCAACATGAGTTTTATGACAAAATCCATGCCCTCTGAATGGGGTTGGTTATTTTATCATTTCTTTCAAATTAATCACTTTGTTTTTGGTAGATGACGTATAACTCAAAGTCAGGGTACTGCTTAACCTGATAGGAGTCATCTCGTCTATCTAGTGCTTGATGATTCTGTGCTGAATTATTTTCACATTCCGTTTAAGTTACAGCCTATTGAATTCTGCCTAAGTAGAAAATGAGATTATTTCTGGCACTGGATCCAGTTGCTGAGCCAACAGGAGATGGGAAGTCAAATATAGCCAGTTACTGTGGAATTGGTGGAGAGATGGGATGCAAGCCACGGTATTGAAGAATGTGTTCAGAGGGTCAGACAACTAATTGTCATAAGTTTACGATGACACCTACTGTTTTGAGCATCCCACACACCAGGCCCTATGCTAACCACTCTATAACTCATTTTACTACAACAGCCTTATGAAGGTAAATGTATTTATTCCTATTCTGTAGTAAGAAAACTGTCTCAGAGGGAAAGTGACCTGTGCAAAATCACAAGATTAGTAAGTGGCAGAGCCAGGACTCAGATATGTGTCATTCTAAGCTGTTAACTATTAATGGAGAAGGTTTGGAAACTTTACTTCTGGCTTCATTTTCTCCTATCAACAGAATGAAAGAGACATGAAAGAATTCCCTGCAAAAATGCCTTGACCAAAAGGAGGTTCAGAGGATGCATAGGCATAGTGGAAATCATGTCTAACAGAGTGAAGTGAAAGTCACTCAGTTGTGTCTGACTCTTTGCGACCCCATGACCTATACAGTCCATGGAATTTTTCAGGCCAGAATCCTGGAGTGGGTAGTCTTTCCCTTCTCCAGGGGATCTTCCAAACCCAGGGATCGAACCCAGGTCTCCCACATTGCAGGTGGATTCTTTACCAGCTGAACCACAAGGGAAGCCTAACAGAGTATGGATTCAAAAAAAGACCCTGTGGCCAGAAGAGGCTTAGAGAAGGATTTCACGTTCTGGGGAGAAATCAGTGGAATGCTTGACTGAGCTAAATATGGACCCTGGTTTCCTTTGCTTCATAAGAAAACAAAAAGCAAATGTAAAAAAAAATCTTTTTGTTCCTTCCTCATAAGTGTTATAATTTCCTTTTTTGTGTCAATTATTAACTTTAATAAAGTACACAAAACAATGTACACAACTAATAGAGTGAACATATGTACCCACAGCTTGTCATTGTCATCTTGGTCCACATGGGATTCCTCCCTGGAAAAGACCACCTTCATATAGTCATGGCTACCATTCTCATTCAGCATAGTTAAGACCATTTCCTATCTCCAAAATTTTCCCTAGGTGGGCTTAGGGCTGTGACTGGTCCTCTCTCAAAGAACCCACAGAGCTCCCCAGTGATGGGTATAAGTTATAGGGACAAGGAGAAATCTAACAGGGAAAAGCTTTGGTCTCCTATTTGCCCCTTTTATTTCCTGGAGCTTGTGACATGTAAATAACTCAGATTGCGCTAACAGAGAAAAACAGAATCAAAACAAGTCAACACTGATAAATGGTTGATGAATGGGGAAATCTTCAGTAGCAGTGGATGCCCATGAGTATTAACTTCCAAAAACCCCCATTGAATTTAATCTATAAATGAGTCCATTCAGTCGCTCAGTTGTGTCTGACTCTTTGCGACCCCATGGACTGCAACACACCAGGCTTCCCTGTCCATCACCAACTCCCAGAGCTTGCTCCAAGTCATGTCCATCGAATCGGTGATGCCATCCAACCATCTCATCCTCTGTCATCCCCTTCTCCTCCTGCCTTCAATCTTTCCCAGCATCAGGGACTTTTCCAATGAGTCAGTTCTTCACATCAGGTGGCCAAAGTATTGGAGTTTCAGCTTCAACATCAGTCCTTCCAATGAATATTCAGGACTGATTTCCTTTAGGATGGACTGGTTGGATCTCCTCGCAGTCCATGGGACTCTCAAGAGTCTTTTCCAACACCACAGTTCAAAAGCATCAATTCTTCAGCACTCAGCTTTCTTTAGAGTCCAACTCTCACATCCATACATGACTGCTGGGAAAACCATAACTTTGACTTGATGGACTTTTGTTGGCAAAATTATGTCGGGCAAAGTTAAAAAGACAGCTTTTTAATATGCTGTCTAGGTTGGTCATAGCTTTTCTTCCAAGGAGCAAGCCTCTGAATTTCATGGCTGCAGTCATCATCTGCAGTGATTTTGGAGCCCCCCAAAATAAAGTCTACCACTGTTTCCATTGTTTCCCCATCGATTTTGCCATGAAGTGATGGGACTGGATGCCATGATCTTAGTTTTTTGAATGTTGAGTTTTAAACAAACTTTTTCACTCTTCTCTTTCACTTCCATCAAGAGGCTCTTTTTTGTTTTATGCCATAAGGGTCGTGTCATCTGCATATCTGAGATTATTGATATTTCTTTGGGAAGTCTTGATTATAGCTTGGGCTTCATCTAGCCAGCATATTGCATAATGTACTCTGTATATAAGTTAAATAAACAGGGTGACAATATTCAGCCTTGACGTACTCCTATCCCAATTTGAACCAGTTTGTTGTTCCATGTCCAGTTCTAACTGTTGCTTCCTGACCTGCATATAGATTTCTCAGGAGACAGGTCAGGTGGTCTGGTATTCCCATCTCTTGAAGAATTTCCCACAGTTTGTTGTGATCCACACAGTCAAAGGCTTTAGTGTAGTCAATGAAGCAGAAGTAGATGTTTTTCTGGAAATCTCTTGCTTTTTCTATGATCCAACAGATGTTGGCAATTTTATCTCTGGTTCCTCTGCCTTTTCTAAATCTAGGTTGTACATCTGGAAGTTCCTGGTTCATGTACTGTTGAAGCCTCGCTTGGAGAATTTTGAGCATTACTTTGCTAGCATGTGAGATGAGTGTAATTGTGTGGTAATTTGAACATTCTTTGGGATTGCCTTTCTTTGGTATTGGAATGAAAACAGACCTTTTCCAGTCCTGTGGCCACTATTGAGGTTTCCAGATTTGCTGGCATATTGAGTGCAGCACTTTAACAGCATCATCTTTTAGGATTTAAAATAGCTCAGCTGGAATTCCATCACCTCCAGTAGCTTTGTTTATAGTGATGCCTCCTAAGGCCCACTTGACTTCACATTCTAGGATGTCTGGTTCTAGATGAGTGATCACACCATCATGTTATCTGGGTCATGAAGATCTTTTTGTATAGTCTTTTGTGTTTTCTTCCACCTCTTCCTAATTGCTTCTGTTAGGTCCATACCATTTCTGTCCTTTATTGAGCCCATCTTTGCATGAAATGTTCCCTTGGTATGTCTAATTTTCTTGAAAAGATCTCTAGATTTCCCCATTCTTTTGTTTTCCTCTATTTCTTTGCATTGATCACTTAGGAAGTCTTTCTTATCTCTAACTTGCTGTTCTTTGGAACTCTGTATTCAAATAGGTATATCTTTCAGTTTCTCCTTTGCCTTTAGCTTCTCTTCTTAGCTATTTGTAAGGCCTCTCCAGCCAACCATTTTGCCTTTTTGCATTTCTTTTTCTCAGGGGTGGTCTTGATCTCTGCCTTCTGTACAATGTCATGAACCTCCATCCATAGTTCTTCAGGCACTCTGCCTGTCAGATTTAATCCCTTGAATGTATTTGTCACTTCCACTGTATAATCGTAAGGGATTTGATTTAGGTCATACCTGAATGGTCTAATGGTTTTTCCCTGCTTTCTTCAATTTAAGTCTGAATTTGGCAATAAAGAGGTCATGATCTGAGCCACAGTCAGCTCCCAGTCTTGTTTTTGCTGACTTTATAGAGCTTCTCCATCTTTGGCTGCATAGAATATAAACAATCTTATTTCAGTATTGACCATCTGGTGATGTCCATGTGTGGAGTCTTTTCTTGTGTTGTTGGAAGAGGGTGTTTGCTATGACCAGTGCGTTCTCTTGGCAAAACTCTGTTAGTGTTTGCCCTGCTTCATTCCGTATTCCAAAGCTAAATTACCTGTTACTCCAGGTGTTTCTTAATTTCCTACTGTTTCATTCCAGTCCCCTATAATGAAAAGGACATCTTTTTTGGGTGTTAGTTCTAGAAGGTCTTGTATGTCTTTATAGAACTGTTCAACTTCCGCTTCTTCAGTGTTACTGGTCGGGGCATAGGCTTGGATTACTGTGATATTGAGTGGTTTGCCTTGGAAATGAACAGAGATCATTCTATCCTTTTTGAGATTGCACCCAAATACTGTATTATTTCAGACTCTTTTGTTGACTATGAGGGCTACTCCATTTCTTCTAAGGGATTCTTGCCCATAGTAGTAGATATAATGGTCATCTGAATCAAATTCACCCATTCCAGTCCATTTTAGTTCACTGATTCCTAAAATGTCGATGTTCACTCTTGCCATCTGTTTCACCACTTCCAATTTACTTTGATTCATGGACTTAACATTCCAGGTTCTTATGCAATATTGTTCTTTACAGCATTAGACTTTACTTCCATCACCAGTCACATCCACAACTGGGTGTTGTTTTTGCTTTGGCTCTGTCTCTTCATTCTTTCTGGAGTTATTTCTCCACTCTTCTCCAGTAGCATATTGGGCACCTACCAGCCTGGGGAGTTCATCTTTCAGTGTCATATCTTTCTGCCTTTTCACACTGTTTGTGGGGTTCTCAAGGCAAGAATAAGATCCTTGCATTTCTTTCTTTTTTTCGATAGGCAAGAAGTAGATGTATTAATATAGGACACTTGTAAGAGATGCAAGTGGGCAGGTGAGGGAACTCTGCAAGCTCTGCATTTTTAATGAGAGTCTCTTGGTAATATCTTTCAGTAAGAGACGATTTTTGGTTTGGTTTATTTTGGGGCTTTTTGGACACGTCATGTGGCATGTGGGATCTTATTTCCCACACCGGGGATTGAACCCATGCCCCTTGCAGTGGAAGAGTAGAGTCTTAACCACTGGACTGCCAGGGAAGACCCTGGGAGACAACTTTTATGCAAATTCTTTCAGAAGAAGCCAGACATCTCCGCTTTTGAAGAGGCAGGAACAGTCTGAGTATGTTCCTATTGTAAACTAAAACAAAACAAAACACAATATGAGAGTTGTGAGTTAATATTTATTTGGGGCAAAATGAGAATTGCAGCCTGGGAGATAGCACCTCAGATAGCTCTGAGAAAATGCTCCAAAGAGGCAGTGGGGGAAGGTTCATATAGGTGCCTTTGGTGAAGGGAGAGTTCACACAATCAAGCACTTATCTTACAAAAGGTTTTCTGCTAGTCACAAAGAGCTGATGTCACCTTGAAGGGATTTAGTACTTTTAGGTATGAGTAGATGCAAGGATTGGGGTCTTGAAATCGTTCCTTAAAGACCTGTTCAACCAGTTTCCTTGGAGCACGAAGTGCCTCACTCTCCACTCTGAACTGCCTCAGAGTGTGTTGTAGGTCAACAGCTGCAGGGACACAGGGTTCCATCTCTGGTGTGTGTGTGGGCTGAGTCGCTAAGTTGTGTCTGACTCTTTGCGACCCTTGGACTGTAGGCCACCAGGCTTCTCTGTCCATGGAATTTTCCAGGGAAGAACACTGGAGAGGTTTGCCATTTTCTCCTCTAGGGGATCTACTTGACCTAGGGACTGAACCTGCATCTCCTGCATTGGCAGGCAGATTCTTTACCATTGTGCCACCTGGGAAGCCCAATCTCTGTAGAGGCAGATGGCAAATGCCCTTTGCAAGCACCAATTTGTTGTTGACACTATGAAAGCGAGAATAAAAAGGTTTTATGCTCCAGATTCAAGAAAAGAAGTCCATGCTTTTGTAACAATGCCACAGTGCAAGGAGTGTTCTGTCCAAACCAGGAGACACTGCTAACATCACCACATCCTATGGTGCCTCTCTAGTGCCAGGGCACTGCTGTTCAGTTTGGTTTAGTCGCTCAGTTGTGTCCGACTCTTTGCAACCCCATGGACTGCAGTATGTCAAGCCTCCCTGTCCATCACCAACTCCCGGAGTTTACTTAAATGAATCCATTGAGTCGGTGATGCCATCCAACCATCGCATCCTCTGTTGTCCCCTTCTCCTGCTTTCAATCTTTCCCAGCATCAGGGTCTTTTCAAATGAGTCAGTTCTTCACATCAGGTGGCCAAAGTATTGGAGTTTCAGCTTCAGCATCAGTCCTTCCAATGAACACCCAGGACTGATCTCCTTTAGGATGGACTGGTTGGATCTCCTTGCAGTCCAAAGGACTCTCAAGAGTCTTCTCCAACACCACAGTTCAAAAGCATCAATTCTTCAGCGCTCAGCTTTCTTTGTAGTCCAACTCTCACATCCATGCATGACTACTGGGAAAGCCATAGACTTGACTAGACGGACCTTTGTTGGCAAAGTAATGGCACTGCTGTAGTGCAAGCTATTGTCATGTTTGGCCCCCTAACTGGGCTTATGCAAGGTCTCTTCTTTCTTTCTCTCTGTCACTCCCTGGATCCAGTGCAAGCTTTCAAAAGCACAAATCTGATTGTCTAAATCCACTTCTTAAAACTCTCCAAGTCTTGCTAATGTCTGTCATGGCCCTCTTCATCTCCAGATGATCGCCCCAGTCAGTCTAAGCAGACAGCTCACAGCTGTTTCTCACTGATCTTTCAGTTCCACTAGAGTATCAGCCTTCCTGCTATCTCAAGACCTTTGCAAGTGGTGTTAACTCTCCCAGGAATGCATTTTTCTCTCTGCTTTCCTTAGATAACACCTATTTATCTTTTAAATCTCTGTTTAAAAGTAGCTTCTTTAGAGAAATCATACCTGCTCTTCTAGACTAGACCAAGTTCTGCTCCCACTAAATTCTTAACCGCCTGTACTTTTTTTGTCTTTATTAAACTTGTTACAATATTGCTTCCTTTTTTTTTTTTTTTTTTAATGTTTTGGGTTTTTGGCCATGAAGTCTGTGGCATCTCGGCTCCCTGATCAGGTATCAAACCCAAACCTGCTGCATTGGAAGGTGAACTTTTAACCATTGGACCACCAGGGAAGTGGTATACTTCCATAATTTTATATGGCTCTGATTAATGTTTCATTGCCAGCAGACTGTTAGGGTCTAAAGAGCAGGGACTATATTTTTTCATTTGCTTGTTTGTTTTTCAGGTGGCATTTTCTGCTCAGTGCCTATCACAATACTTAGTCCATAAGTGCTAAGTCTATACGTGCAGGTAAGTGCTAAGTGTTTGTTGAATGAATAGATCCATGAAGTGGAAAACATTGGATTTAAGGCTAGATAATGAAAAAAAAAAAAAAAGAGTAGGCCATGTGTGTTATCATGAAAACTCCACTGATAACTGGTGTGTGATCTTAAGACAGAGTTATAGAGTCTCTTGATCTCAGTTTCTTCTACCAAAAAATGAGGAAGTTGAAATAGGTTGTCTTTACTATCCTTTCAGTGGTGAAGTTCTCCGAGTACAGGCATACCTTGTTTTCTTGCACTTAGCAATATGACAAATTGCTGTGGAATTCTGGGATGGATCATTTGGAGAGAGTCAAATTAGAATATCATCAGAAATATTTGAAAAATTGCTGATTGAGTCTAATGAGGTCAAGCCCAGATGCCTCAGATAACTCTGATTACCCTGTGGCAGGCACAACAAAGGCTGCACTGTTTGTCTTTCGGTGGCCAGGAATGTTTCTTAGGGCATGTAGCTGTGGCCAGGGCTCTGCTTTTGCAAGTGGACAAATCCTTGGAGGCCAGATGGGGTCAAGAAAATTTGATGAACTGTAAAACCTCAGTTTGGTGCATATCTAATCCACAGTTTTTAATTTTAAAAATTGCTTTAAAAATATTGTTTTTTTCTCTATGGCAAAATCTGATATGTTATAGAGCAAAACACACCGCCCTCTTTTTTTTTTTTTTTTTTTTTTTAACAGAATATCTCTTTTTATTTTAAGCTTTAGGGGTCTTTAAAGATAAAATATTTTCTACGCTATTTGTGTGTGTCCTCTAGATGGCAGAACAGGATTTCATTTTGCATTGCTGAATCCTCTTGGCTATTTAATTGAAGTTTCCTATTCCCTGGGTTGGGAACCTGGAGAAGGAAATGGCTACCCACTCCAGTAATCTTGCCTGGAGAATCCCATGGACAGAGGAGCATGGCAGTCTACACAGTCCATGGGTGGCAAAGAGTCAGATACGGCTGAGCAACTAAGCACGAACATGAGCACATTGTAGAAAGAGCTTAATTTCTTTTTTTACAGATAACACCTCACTTATCCAAAGTCACAGGAAGGAGAAGCAAGGTACACTAGTGTAAAAATAGAACAATACATTTTTTAAAAAATCCAAAATGCCAAAATGTTTGATGTTCTTAGGTTGCATGCTATCTTGAATAAATTGCTAATTATCTTGCCAAACTGTAGATCCTGCTCTACCAGGTTTAAAAAAGAAAAGATAAGACCTATTGTTAACTGACATTTATTGTTTCTACTTAATGAATGTCATTGCTGCTGCTGCTGCTGCTAAGTTGCTTCAGTCATGTCCGACTCTGTGCGACCCCATAGACGGCAGCCCACCAGGCTCCCCCGTCCCTGGGATTCTCCAGGCAAGAACACTGGAGTGGGTTGCCATTTCCTTCTCCAATGCATGAAAGTGAAAAGTGAAAGTGAAGTCACTCAGTCGTGTCTGACTCTTCGCGACCCCATGGACTGCAGCCTACCAGGCTCCTCCGTCCATGGGATTTTCCAGGCAAGAGTACTGGAGTGGGTTGCCATTGCCTTCTCTGGAGTCCTGGAAAATTATTCTCTCACTCTCTAGGTTGAAAATGTTGTTACATTTACCTTTATGTTGTGGATTTGCTCACTGACACATTTCTTTCCCCAAGAGAAATTTCAAAATGAAACTTTAGAATAGGCCTGGCTTAGTTTTTAGGAATAGGAATTTGGGATTAGTGACATCCAAAAGATGAAATTTATGTCAGGCCCCTTAAGCAATCATAATTTATAAAAGTTTATGATATTATGAAATGTCATCTCTGAATACAGTTGCCAGCAGGGACTATTAGCTTTCTTTCATCTCTTAATAACCTATTCCTGAAAAGTGAAAGTGTTAGCCAGTCAGTCGTACCTGACTCTTTGCAAGTCCATGGGCTACTGCCCACCAGGCTCCTCTGTCCATGGCATTTTCCAGGTAAGGATACTGGAGTGGTTTACCATTTCCTTCTCCAGGGGATCTTCCCAACCAAGGACTGAACCCAGGTCTGCTGCACTGCAGGCAGATTCTTTGCCGACTGAGCTACCAGGGAACCCCAACCTATTCCTACCAGGGAATATATTTTCCACAGCAGACACTCAATAAATACACATTTGTATTTGAGTAGACTTAAATACAAGTCACTGTTGGTCCAATGGCTAAAATTCACCACTCTCAATGAAGGGGGCCCTGGTCTGATCCCTGATCAGGGAACTAGATCCCATGTGAAACTTAAGATCCTGGAGGCTGCAACGAAGATAAAAGACCCTGCAAACCTCAACTAAGACCCTGAGCAGCCAAATAAATAAATAAATATTTTTTTAAAATGTCACATTCGCAGCTTTAATCTGAAACATCCCAAGAGGTGTACTTGAAAGTTCAAGTTTAACCTTTCTTTTGCAGGGGTCATATATCCATCACAAAAGCTTGGATCTCATGTTTCCCAAAATGAAGATCATTCTTTCCCCACTAATATGGAGGTAAAGTAATAAAGGCTAACATCTAGATTTTAGGTTTACATACATTGAGGTCTGTGTTCTATAATATTTGTTTTAGGTAGTAAAGTAATAATTTTACTTTACTAAATTGCTTTCTCAATCTCTGCTCAGTCTTTCCTCAGTCAGTGCTTTCTCAATCTCTGATAATTTGCCCTAGTCTGACTAATACAAGAAACAAGGACATATACTGTCATCTAGAGTAATGACAGCTATGGCGTCTAGGACAGCCTTGCTGAGGATTCTGAGACCAAGTCTGGGTTCAGAAAGAAAGGACGCTACGATTGATTGATGAGCATTTTCTGTCTTGTGGAAGAGTAGCGAGGAGGAGCAAGTACACAAGTTTGCCTTCACCTCTGGGTTCTGGCTTCATTATCAGAGGGATTTCAAGTTCATCTCTTCAAAGGAATTCAACAATGTGATTGCAGGATTAGACTAGCTCCACTAAAAGGTTGTTTCTGGTCCACTCTGCTTATGCAATAGGCTAGAGATGAACAATCCCAATTTTCTGATCTCCTTATGTGTTTCATAAGGCTTTGCCAGGCTTCTCACCAATTGCAGGCTTCTGTTTTTTTTATTGTTGCTGTTCTTTCCTGGTTAGCATGCAGGTAGAAGGTGTTAGCTGGGGAAAAATATCTCATTACACATTTTAAGGACCAGTAGCACTGTTTGTTTCATTTGAGGCCACAATTTACTCATTCATCTCATCCACAGATACTCGTTTAAAAACTATTACGCAGCAGGGCACTTTGTTAGGTGTGGGATTCACAGTGCTGGGTAAAAATTTAAAATACCCCTTGCCCTTCTGGAGTTTCCTTTTAGATTTGAGTTCCTCTAAAATTACTTTATTGAATGGCTCTTCTGTGTCCTCTAGCTCCAACTATATGCCAGCAGTTATTCTAGGTGCTGTAGATATAGCAGTGCCTAAAACAGACAAAGCTTCTTTCATAAAACTTTCGTTTTAGGGGGAAAAAAATTAAACATAGTGTAATGTCTGTAATACACACTAGAAAGAACAGGAGAAGGTAATAAGAAGTGAAAGACTGGTCAGGGAAGGTCTCTTTATGGATTTTTTAAAAAAAAATTATTATTATTTTCTTTGCCACACCACGCAGCTTGCAGGATCCCAGTTCTCTAACCAGAGATTGAACCTGGGCCACAGCAGTGAAAACCCGGAATCCTAACCACTAGGTCACCAGGGAATTCACTCTCTAGATTTTTTAAAATTTAAGCAGAGATATGAATGAAGTGAAGGAGACACCTGCGTGAAGGCCTATAGGAAGAGTACAGATGGGTGGTAGGTGCAAAGATTCTGAGGCTCATGCCTGTTGAGTGAAGTTATCATGGAGGAGGCCCCATGGTCTAATTCCATTAGGTCCCTAATGGGAAGTGGTAAGATAGCAAATTAGACATGTAGCCAGATATGAAAACTTGGTAAAGACTTTGGCTTTTATTCCAAGCCTTTTGGGGCATATTGGAAGGTTGTGAATAGGGGAATGATACAGTCTGAATTTTTGTTAAAATATTTACATCTATAAAGTAAACACCAGAGAAAAAACTAGAATAAACAAGAAGACCAGATAATAAAATATCTATTGTAAAGAGTGATAAAGATTATCATAAAATTCTATTTTAAATAGTCAACACCATATACAATTATATGTATTATTGTCAAAATCCTTAAAAGTTAAATGCATGCACTTTTTAAGGAATTCTAAACCTGTTAGCCCTTGTCTTATGTTGTCTGATATTATTCAAATATCTATATATATATAAAATGATATAAAAACAGAGATTTCTTAATTTAGGTACAAAGAAACATCCAGGCCCCTTCCCAGATGGCATAGACACTGATGATATTCAGTTTGAGATTACTGGGGGTAAAAGCAAGTATGTCCAGGCCTCACCAAACCCTGGGCTTCCCAGGTGGTGCTAGTGGTAAAGAACCTATCTGCCAATGCAGAAGACATAACAGACATGGATTCAATCGCTGAGTCTGGAAGATCTGCTGGAGGAGGGCACGGCAACACACTCCAGTATTCTTGCCTGGAGGATCCCATGGATAGAGGAGCCTGGTGGGCTACAGTCCATGGGTTCGCAAAGAGTCAGACATGAGTAAAGTGACTTAGCATGCATGCATCAAACCCTACATTGAGGCACTGGAAGGTCTAAGCAGTTTGGATGGCAGTTCCAAGAATATATAGGGTGTTAACAAAGATTATTAATTGTTATTATTACAAACCTCCAATTTGACCACGTGAGTAGGATTATTTGACCTTCAGGTTGGGAAACAAAGATAAAAGTTTCCTCAGAGTAATATTTGCTGAGATTTTGGGGGCAGTAAGGGGAGTGTTGTATTGTTAGTTTCAAACATTTCTATTTCTTTCCCACTCTTGGCACTTGGAAAAAATGGAACTTTCTGACTTCCCGTGGTTGAGAAGCCACATAAGTGATTTTGGAAATGCTGCCCATCATTCTGGGCCAAAACTTCAATACTCGTACAAGACACTCCAGAGCACTTTGCTTCCTCTGGCATGGAAACCAATACTTGGAGTAATGTTCCTCAATCAGCTTGAGTCTCGTAATAGCAACAATGAGCAAATTCTAGCCCCCTGCCCAAACTCATCCTCTCCATCTCAGCTCTGGAGATATGTAGTAGGAGCAGGAAATGAATCTGGGTAGTTTTATGCCACTTAGAATTTAAGATTACTTGCTAGGTCATATAACCTACATCCTGATACAGGCAACAAAGTTCTCTGTGAGTGGAAATATCATTTAAATGTCATTATTAATAAACTGTCATACTTTCATTCAATTTGGCTAATAGGCCATTTCACTTATCCAAAGATACTGTCTGTCACTGACAGAGCAGTTATCAGATGGGATTTTGGAAACCATCAAGTCTTGTAAGAGATTAATTAGGAAAGCATGTACAGCATAACACAGCACTAGGTAGCTGAAGAAAAGCTACTTCTTACTTTTTAGATGACCATGCAACTTGGATCTGTTACAGTTTTCAGATCAGTTCTTCACTATTTCCATCATCTTCAGGCCACACTCAGCATCATGACCAAAGAAGAATGTCACATCCAAGATTCTAAAACTTATCTGATTCATGGCAGTAAAATATCCTAAACTGGTAAAGAAAATATGAAGCAAAATAAAAGAGTTAAAAAAAGTATAACCCAAAATAAGATGAGCTGGAAGAACATCTGCATTAAGCAGCCTCCAGGATGGCCCCTCAGTGACTCCTGTCTCCTAGTCTTCATGCCCTTATGTAACGCTCTCCCCTTAAATGTGAGCTGGACTTAGGGATTCACTTCTAATGCGTAGGAAGTGAAAAATATGACTGCTATGGCTGAGCTTAGGTTACAAAAGACTGTGACTTCCATCTTCAGCTGCTCTCTCTTGCTCATTCATGCTAAGGGAAAAGCCAGCACCTGTGTTGTGAGCCACCCTATGGAGACACACTTAGCAGGGACCTGAGGGAGAATTCCAGCCCACAGCCAGTGAGGAACTCGAGTCCCCAGTCCAGCAACCTGTGAGGAACTGAATCTTGCCAAAAACCACGAAAGTGACCTGAGAAGCAGATCCTCCTCTAATTAGACCTTTCCATGTATCCTCACCCCAGCCACCCAGTGTGACTGTGAGCTCAAAGCTCTTAAGCCAGAGGCCACGTCCAAATTCATGACCCACAGCAACTGTGAGATAATGAATGTTTGTTGTTTCAAGCTGCTATGTTTTAAGATCATTTGTTATGTAGAAATAAACAATACAATACCTTAAGTATATCCTAGTATACAATGCCAAAGAATCTAAATGCAAAGCTATAGGTTTCTGAGTGTATGTTTTAAAAGTGTCTGGACTAAACCCAATTATTGTCAAAGAAATAGCCCTTTTAGCTAAACCATCAAGACCGAGTGTCAAAAAGCAAAATTGCTCTGAAAGACCCAACTTTACTGTGGTAGAAACAGTTAATATTCATATCCACATGCTCCCTCTTCATTTCTCATCTTTTCTTACAGTTGGATTCACCATATGATGAGTTCTGCCCCATGGAATGTAAGTAGAAGTAAACTGTTTTACTCCAGGTTTATTCCTTTGCCCAATAATGCAACTAATCTTTAAGCCAGAAGATGGCAAGACTCCAAGATAGAAAAGGCAGGTGGCAAAAGGGAGAAACAAACAAATTAAGCCACTAAGACTGAATGCTTTATTTCTTAAAAGTGAGAGCCGCTCAGTCATGTCTAACTCTTTGGGACCCCATGGACTACACAGACCATGGAATTCTCCAGACCAGAATACTGGATTGGGTTGCTGTTCCCTTCTCCAGGGGATCTTCCCAACCCAGGGATCAAACCCAGGTCTCCCACATTGCAGGCAGATTCTTTACCAGCTAAGCCACAAGGGAAGCCCTTTCACTTGTTACCATAATGTAACACACCAGGCTCCTCTGTCCATGGAATTCTCCAGGCAAGAATACTGGAGTGGGTCAGTCAGTTCAGTTGCTCAGTCGTGTCAGACTCTTTGCGACCCCATGGACTGCAGCATGCCAGGCTTCCCTATCCATCACCAGCTCCCAGAGCTTGCTCAAACTCATGTCCATCGAGTCAGTGATGCCTTCAACCATCTAATCCTCTGTCGTCCCCTTCTTCTCCTGCTTTCAATCTTTCCCAGCATCAGGGTCTTTTCCAGTGAGTCAGTTCTTTGCATCAGGTGGACAAAGTATTAGAGTTTCAGCTTCAACATCAGTCTTTCCAATGAATATTCAGGACTGATCTCCTTTAGGATAAACTGGTTGGATCTCCTTGCAGTCCAAGGGACTCTCAAGAGTCTTCTCCAACACTACAGTTCAAAAGCATCAGTTCTTCGGTGCTCAGCTTTCTTTATAGTCCAACTCTCACATCCATACATGACTACTGGAAAAACCATAGCTTTGACTAGACAGACCTTTGTTGGCAGAGGTACGTCTCTGCTTTTTAATATGCTGTCTAGGTTGGTCATAGCTTTTATTCCAAGGAGCAAACGTCTTTTAATTTTATGGCTGCAGTCACCATCTGCAGTGATTTTAGAGCCCAATAGTCTCTCACTGTTTCCACTGTTTCCCCATCTATTTGCCATGAAGTGATGGGACCGGATGCCGTGATCTTGGTTTTCTGAATGTTGAGCTTTAAGGCAACTATTTCATTCTCTTTTTCACTGGAGTGGAGTGGATAGCCATTCCCTTCTACAGAGGATCTTCCCAACCCAGGGATAGAACCCAGGTCTCCTGCATTGCAGGCAGATTCTTTACCATCTGAGCCACCAGGGAAGCCCTAAGACTGAGGTTTTATTTGTTACCATAGTGTAACCTAGTGTAGATCCTGGTTACTATACCCAGAAATAGTCACAATGCAGTTTCTAAGTGCTCTGACTGATGGAGACAATATCACTAGTCCAATTCTTAGAACAAATTCTTTGTGCATATTAATTTTTCCCCAATTGAGGAAAAGCTTCTTCTCATCCTCCACAAGGATCTGGCTACATAGTTCAGAGAGGATTTAGACGCAGTCTGTGCTGTGGAAATCAATGCCACTTGTATTTCTGCTGATTTCCTTCTAACCTTAATGACCAGTATACTTGTATATGAAACTTCTGTATTTTTAGTATTACCCTGTGTGCTTGTTTATTTTTCTTTCAGGATATAAATAAATTCTTGGATCTCTTCAGCTCTTTGGAAGATGACAAATGGTCAGAGTATCTGCTTTAATAAAGAACTATGTGCTTTAGGGAATTCTCTAGTGGCTCAGTGCTTGGGCCTTGGTGCTTTCACTGCTGAGGACACAGGTTCAATCCCTCTTTGAGGAATGAAAATCCAAGCTGAGCTGAGCAGTGTGACCAAAAAAAAAAAAAAAAAAAGGTGGGGCTTTTGGTTGCACTTTTGTTTTTTGGCCACAGTTATACACTTGGGTGTCTAGACATGGAATATTCTTTGGAGACTTCAAAAGCATTAGGATATCATGTTTTAAAAGTAACTGTTTCCTGGTGCTAATTCATGGCCACTCTGTAAAAGTGCATCAACATGCTTGAATTCATCCAGTCATGTTTCATCAAGTAATTCAAGAAATAATTACTGAGTGCCTAAAATGTGATGGGCTCTATGTTAATTAAGTGCTAGGGACAGAAAGATAAAGAAGATTAGGTCTCAGTCATCATGGATCATGTGGACTATAGGAAATATCCACATTGAAAAGTCACTATAAGTATGAAGAACTTTACAGAGGAGGAGGTCTGGGGGCAATGGTGAAAGTGTAAGGGTGTGAGGGAAGGAAGCCTGGATTGGGGGAATTTGTCTGAGATGATCACTGTGAGGGGGTGATGTTTAAGTTGAAATTAAAGGAGAGGTCAGAGTGAGCTTGTGTGGCAGAGGGCATGGAGGATGTTCCAGGTAGAGAAGGAGGGCCAGTGTGATGGCTCTGAGTGGAGGGATAACTGAATGAGTTGGAGGAACTGAAATTGAAATAAGATCAGGTTGGATGGAGGCAGGTGGATCTTCCAGAGCCTAATACTGATAACAGTATCTTCTCACAGTCAGAGAAGTTTGCAGAGACACCCTGATTAGAAATTTCCAAATTCAACAGAAAAAATGAAAGATTTTTTTGTCTGTTTCTGATTCTGATTGTTTCCTTCAGTATTCTCCATGTTTAGAAAGATGAAGTTGATCAAATGCTTTCTTTTTTTTTCTTTTTCGAGTTTCACCGATGGTTGAGCTTACTGTACTTGGCTCAAGCTCCCTGTTCTTCACTTTTTTTATTTAGGATCACCAATGACATATTAACACTTTGAGGAAGTTGAGAGGCTAAATGCTCGAGCTTTAAACAGCTGTAGAATAGATTCTGTGGTAAAGAGGGTGCTTAATTTTCAGCGTGAATGTTAATCAAAGAATTCAAAGTCTTTGTGAAATTCTCACTCTAAAGTCATGTTTGTGGTTCCCCTCTGACCCTGGAAACTCTCATCCTCAAACTTTATTCAAAACACAGACTTTCATTTTTTTTCTGATTTCATCCTGGAAAATATGAGAGCAACCAAAACACTCTATTATTCTGTCTGTGCTATGTGATTATGTTTGCTAGTGGCCTGGAAATGAATCAACTGGACCATTTTAGAAAGGATATCTTTGCAAACCAAACCATAGAATAATATGAGAGGATATTGTTTGATGACAATCAGTGACTGGCAAAAGCTACATGGCCCGAAACAGAGCGAGTGCCAGGTGCCATCCTCTGAATCCTGGGTGCCAAGAGTGATTTGCAGAATGACATTGCTTTTCCCCGTGCTCATCTACTTGTTGTGGCAGGACACCCTGTGCTGGCAGCTCATTTATCAGGAAGCAGCACCATTCACATCGATAATGTCTGCAATTAGAGCCTATTAGTCCTGATTGAAAGTGAGGCATCAAAGGTATTATGTAATCTGAGGAAGGAGAAATAACATCTGGAGCCCTGTCATCTCAGTGGGACAGAGTAATGAAAACCCGGTAAGAGTAAGTGCGAGCTTTTGTAAACAAGAAGTTTACAAAACTTGGGGCATTTTCTTTAGAGATCAAATGCCGTACAACTTTGTAGATTTTTAACAACACTAGTTATTATTTCTGGAGTGCTGCAAGGATCATCCCAGAAGTTTACTCGTGTGAATTCCAACACTCAATAGAGCCCTGCGAGAGAGTCTTATTATCCTTCTCATTTTACATATGGGGCTTTAGAAAAATGGGATGAATGAATGAATCAACAGCACCCAAGGATGGGGAGAATGAGGCTGGAGTGACCGTGGCACTGGACTTTAGCCCAGTGGGTTCACCACCCACATCTCTTTATCCTGCAACACATTTCCAGTTCACCAACAGAAACCTAAGGGATGAACGACCCTGAAGTTTCATGAAAAATAGAAAGAAGAGCTGGATTAATAGAAGAGGACTAGGTGCCCATCTATATGATTTATTATATATGAAGGCTATGTTGGGGAGGAAGAAAATTTCCTCTTACCCTTCAAGCTTCCTCTGGCTGGTCTAAGAATTAAACTGACCTAAAACAGATTAACAAGAGAAAATCAAAGTTTAATAATATGTATACTTGGGAGAGACTCAGGAAAACTGAATAACTGGTCAAAACAGATGAAACCTTTACCTTAAATACCAACTTCAGCTAAAGACAAAGGGGATGTTGAGGGTAGGGGTTTGGGACTTTAAAGGGGTGAAAGGCGATTGATGCGGAGGTGGATGAGTGAATTTTTGGTAAACAAACCTTTGCTGGGCCTGCCGAGACAATGGGACACACAGAGGAATTTTAACAGAAATACTTTGCTAGGGTCCTCTCTGTCTACCACAGCTAGTTTATGCTATAGCTATCTATGGTGATAGCTCTATTCCTGTGAATGCGCTCTTGATTTAAATCCTTTAGGCAGCTAAGGGGGGAGGTCAAAGTTTCTACCTGAGTCTCTTGGGCCTTGATTATTTTCATTTCAAAATAATCCACATGCCAAAGTGATATTTTGTAGTGGCAAGTTTTGCTTCCCTACAGATGAGATGCTTGGACGTCCCCAGATATTTCCTTCTACCTGCTAACTGATGCTTAAAATTCCCAAGCCTTCAACCTCAGGCTCTAATCTTTTCTTTTCTGTGTTAGAATGCAGGAAGGGTAGATCTTTAAACTTGAAATCAGTCATGGTATTTGTATAATGTGAATAAAAGGCAGATATCTGATTTCCCCAGGAAAATGGGGCACTGTAGGGTTGATTAATGGAAGAGGCAGTAAGAGGAAAGAAAAGAAGGAACACAAATAGAAGCATTGATTTAGACTACAGTGTGAGTGGTGTGTCCAGAAATGCCAACATGGTGATGGGCAGGGAGTGTGTGTGTGTGCTTGTGTGTGTGTGTGTTTAACTGAAGATTAACTGAGGACATATTTTTGCTTCCTTGTCAAATACTTCTTATTGCAGTTTTCAAGCCATTCCCATGCTCAACTTTAAAATTTGCTCTACTATTACACTGAGGTGAATTTAAGAAACTTTCCTGAAACCCGAACTGACCTCCATATTCCATAAAGTCAAATAGACTTAACAACTTCTCCATGTTGTGACCACAGAGAACATACATGATATCAATACTCAGTGTTATTCCATTTGTTAAAAAAGGAAAAGCATTAACTATGACCCTGAGTAGTTTATTAATATTTTATTGAATGCTGATTAGAATGGGAAAAATTTTTTAATTTCCTTTGCATCAAAGTTATAAAAAAATTAGTCTTTTAAAAATTGTTCCCATTGGCAACCTGCTTTGAATTATTACGAAGCAGAAAAAAACACGGGCCACGTTAAGGCCAGATGATTGAAAATGAAAGCTACATGTGGTTTTTCTAGCAAGCATTCCCAAAGGGGCCTTGATGGCTGTGTACATAGTTTTGATTAAATTCACTGAGTTTCCTCTATTGTGGCTACAGTTCTGGGCTGGTTACCAAATGTTTTGCTTTCATGGGGATCTGTGAGTTAAAAAAATCACATAAAGGTGCTTTCTGAATATGCCATATTATATGAAAGTTTTATAACAGCACACGAATGTTGACCATTTGGGGTAAGGATTTTAACTTCAAGATAATTACTCCCAGTGTACCTAGTGTGGGCACCCAAAGGTCAGCAAGATGGAAGCTACATTTCATTCGCCAGTTCCTAAAGGTTCCTTCTCCTTGTAGTATGAGTGAAAAACCCTTCTACTGAACTGTGTTTCACTGATAAGTATAGATATTAGAGAGTCCCTTGGACAGCAAGAAAATCAAACCAGTCAATCCTAAAGGAAATCAACCCTAAATATTCATTGGAAGGACTGATGCAGAAGCTGAAGCTCCAATAATTTGGCTACCCGATGCAAAGAGCCAACTCATTGGAAAAGACCCTGAGGCTGGGAAAGATTGTGAGCAGGAGGAGAAGGGAGCAGCGGAGGATGAGATGGTTGGATGGCATCACTGACTCAGTGGTCATGAGTTTGAGCAAACTCCGGGAGATAGTGAAGGACAGGGAAGCCTAGCATGCTGCAGTCCATGGGGTTGCAAAGAGCTGGACGTGACTTATTGATTGAACAACAACAACAGACATTAGAGTCAAGTGGCCTGGATTTGAATTCTACCTCCATCATTCCTTAACTGTCTAACTTTGGGCAAAGTATTTAACTTCTTTGTGTCATGGTTTGCTTCTTTGTTAGAATGAAAATGATAACAATACCTATTTTGTTGTGAACATTAAATGAGATAATGTACATGATTTGTATAGCACCTAGTAAGTTCTTAATAAATATTCATTATTAATATTGCCCTTTCTAGTTTTCTTTTCCTAACCTTTCCCCTCAAACTGCTCTCCATCTTCTTGCATCAAACATTTCTTAATGCCTTACAAAATTTGCTGTTTGATCTCTAAGTTTCCTTCTAACTCTGAACTTAAGATTCTAGGATTCTTTTACATGTCAGGCCTTGCAAAAGTTATGCTGGGAAGGACAAGAAAAGTAGTAAGTTGTATTCTCTGCTCTCAGATTACAGCCCTGAAAAGGAGGTAGACAGTCTTAGCTGACTGCTGCATTAGGAAGAATGTGATGTGTTCCTACACATGTATAAAATGCCTCGGTAATACTGGAAGAGTGAGGGACTTCCCTGGTGATCCAGGGATCAACCAAAGAGTTTGAGTGCTGCAACTAAGATTGTAGATCCTGTGTGCCACAGCTAAGACCTGGTGCAGCCAAAAAAAAAAAAAAATACTGGGAGAGAGAAGAAAGATACATTTCAATGGGAGAATTAAATATGATTTGGGAAAACTTTTCTGCCAGATTGACCTCTGCATTAGATCTTGAGTGAGCCTATATTAAGGATATTTTAAGACGAGGGGACACATGAGCAAAGGCACTGAGCTGGAAAGTGAAGAACGAGTTTGGAGAATTTAAGTAATTCTTTGAAATTGGAACCTATGGAATGATGACTGCCAATGAAGCCTAGGAATTAGTGATCGTGTGACATGTTAAGGACTTTGGAATTTATTTTACTGATAATGAGAAGCTGTCAAAAGTTAAGAACAAGAAGGGGCAAAATAGCTCACTGTTTTTTTTTCTTTCTGTTCTATTCCCTCTTCTGTTCCTTATTTATTTTCACCACTGATTAAAGGGTTGCTTTTCATTAAAGCACTAGGTCAACCCCACCTCATCTTTCCCTTTGCCTCACTAGACCTGCTGTATGTAATTCACTCTGCACAGAGAGTACTGTACCCTCTGTTAAGGTTGTTTATTCTTGGTGGGGATCTTAACTCACATCAACATATTCTCAATGACAGATGCAAAAAGAACATCTTTAAAAAAAATTTATATACTTTTGGCTGTGGTGGGTCTTCGTTGCTGTGTGCAGGCTTTCTCTATTTGCTGCGAGCAGGGGCCTACTCTGTAGGTATGGTGCCCAGGCTTCTCACTGCAGTGACTTCTCCTGTAGCAGAGCACAGGCTCTAGGGCACTTGGGCTTCAGTAGTTGTGGTTCCTGGGCTACAGTCTCAATAGTTGTGTCTCAGGGGCTTAGTTGCTCCACAGTATGTGGGATCTTCCTGACAGGGATCAAACCCATGTCTCCTGCATTGGCAGGCAGATTCTTTACCAATTGAACCATCAGGGAAGCCCGAGAATACTGGAGTGGCTATCCTATCCTTTCTCCAGGGGATCTTCCCAACCTAGGAACTGAACCAGGGTCTCCTGCATTGCAGGCAGATTCTTTACCAGCAGAGTTACCAAGGTAACTACATATGGAAAGAAAATTGCTTTTTGAATCTATAAAAAACAATGTGATTTTCTGTTGAGATCATTGCACAGTTGACTCTTGAACAACATGGGAGGGTTAGGGGCCTTGACCCCTGCATAGTCAAAAATCCACGTATAACTTTGACTCTCCCCAAACTTAACTACTAACAGCCTACTGTTGACCAGAAGCCTTACTGATAACATTGAGTCAACAGATATTTTGTATGTTATAAGTATAATATACTGTATTCTTACAATAAAATAAGCTAGAAAAAAGAAAATGTTGTTAGGAAAATCATAAGGGAGAGAAATACACTTAAAAAACCATACTGCGTTTATTGATACCATAAGTTTACATTGTCGATTTATAAAATGAATTGTCTATACTTACATCAATAGTCTTATATGACACAAAACACTATAGATATTCTACATATTATAACACTAGACATCAAAAATTAAAAGATGATGTGAAAAGGAAATTCATATTTATTTACAGGTATAATGATTCATGCATTGATAACAAAAAAGCAGCAATATACTTATTTTATGATTGCCTAGTGTCTTTGGTATAGTTGTTTCACTGTAGCTTAGCCTATACACTAATGGATGAATTTTTATAAAATTTCTCTTGTAGACAGTATTACAGTCATATTTATAGTATAGTATTTAAATATTTTACAATATTTAAAAAATCACTTACCTATTATGATAGATTGATAAGCAGTTTATCTAATTATGAGAGAGAGAGGCATATTTGTCTAGTAATGGAATTCTTTCAAGGTACAGTTATAAGACAGTAAAATATTGACACATTATTAACTTTATATTAAACATCACTCATCTTACATCTGCATAAGGATAGACTAGTGTGTACCTCTATTTTGTGCCATTATGACATACCTTTTTCTTAATTTTTTTGATATTTCTAGGCCACATGATTAGTCTGCAAACTTTTTCAACCTGTTGCAAATTTCCAAAAAATTTTTCTAATACATTAAAAAAAAGCTGCATATATGTAATTCAAACCCTTATTGATCAAGGGTCAACTGTATTTCTGCCTAAATTGATTCTTTAGTCAGTATTACATAGTTTAGTATAAAAAGTATAAAATTTCAAAACTCTTGTTATGAGTAGGACTCTATTTAATGCCCCCAAACTTAGCTGTATTCTATTACAGCTGTTAGGAGCCTGTTAGAATGAGGTGGCTCTAATACCTTGGGAGTCTATGGAAGCCAGAGGGGATGCACCTGAACCTGAGGAAGGACAATTTAGGAACAAGTGATCACAAACAACCGATTAGGTTTTCCCAAATAGAGCAACCAGAGAAGCTATAGCCAATCAAATCATTTCCTTGCTTTGCTTCTGCTCTGTCCAATAAAAGCCTTTATACTAGCTTCTATCAATGGAGTGCTCCTAACCATTTTCCGTCTGACACTGAGTGATTCAAATGGATATTTACTCAAATAATCTTTTGGAAATTTAACGTACCTCAGTTTCTGTCTTTTTGTTTTACTTAGAAAGTATTACCTGTCTTTATGTTTTTCTGCCTTCTCAACAACTCCCTGAGTATATTTCCTTGTCTGTACGGACTGATGTTGAAGCTGAAACTCCAATACTTTGGCCACCTGATGCAAAGATCTGACTCATTTGAAAAGACCCTGATGCTGGGAAAGATTGAGGGCAGGAGGAGAAGGAGACGACAGAGGATGAGATGGTTGGATAGCATCACAGACTCAATGGACATGGGTTTGGGTGGACTCTGGGAGTTGGTGATGGACAGGGAGGCCTGGTGTGCTGTGGTTCATGGGGTCGCAAAGAGTTGGACATGACTGAGTGACTAAACTGATACCGAAACAGGAGTAATTATAAAAGTAGCTACCTCATAGAAATATTGTGATGATTGATTAAGTACATTTGATTATTGAGTAAGTTATGCACACCAAGTGGCTCAGATGGTAAAGAATCTGCCTGCAATGCAGGAGGCCCAGGTTCCATCCCTGGGTCAGGAAGATCCCCTGGAGAAGGAAATGCAATCAACTTCAGTATTCTTGCCTGGAGAATTCCATGGACAGTGAAGCCTGGTGGGCTATAGTCCATGGGGTCACAAAGAGTCCGACATGACTGAGTGACTAACTCTTTCATATGTACCGCAAGCTTTTTGAATATGGTGATATAGGAAACTCTGTGTACCAGTAAATCTACTGCTTTATAATTAGGAAGAAATTGTTTTCTTTACTTGGTAAATTTTCTTCATTCATTACCCCACTTCAATCTTTTAAAAAAATTGAACTTTTTTTTAAGGAAGTTTTCGATATAAAGGAATGTTGAACAGAAGTGTTTGCACAGCCTTCCTGAGCATTAGCTTACATCACCAATATGATAAATACATTATAATTGATGAATCTACATTGACAGGGTTTTTGCAGGCAGTGAAACTACTCTGTATGATACTATAAGTGAATACATGTCATTACAAACTTGTCTGAACCTTTAAAGTATACAACACCAAGAGTGAACCATAACACAAACTATGGACTTTGGGTGATGGTGTGTTAATGTAGGTTTATTGATTGTAACAAATGTACCACTCTGGTGGGTCATGTTGACAGTGGGGGAAGCTGTGCATGAGTAGGGGCAGGGCATATATGGGGAATCTGTGTGCTTTCCTCTCAGTGTCTATGAATCTCAATCTGTTCTATAAAATAAAGTCTATTAAAAAAGAAATCCCCTATACTGGACCTTTTCATCCATTCCCTCCCCCTCATCTCTGGCAACCACTGATCTTTTTACTGTCTTCATAGTTTTGTCTTTTCCAGAATGCCATATAGTTGGAAATGTACAGTCTTTTTTATTTATTTTGGCCATACCATGAAGCTTGTGGGATCTTAGTTCCTCAACCAGGGATTGAATCTGTGTTTCCTGGATTGGAAGGGGGAAGTCTTAACCATTGGACCACCAGGGAAGTCGCTATACAGTCTTTTTAGATTACCTTCTTTCACTTAGTACATCTTATACATTTGTTTCCTCCATATCTTTTCATGGCTTGACAGCTCAGTTCTTTTTTCTTTTTTGCTGTACCACAAGGCATTTGGGATCTTAGTTCCCCAGACCAGGGATCAAACCTGTGGCCCTGAATTGGAAGAATGGAATCTTAACCGCTGGTCCACCAGGGAAGTCCTGACAGCTCATTTCATTTTAGCACTGAATAATATAGTCCATTGTGTGGATACACACAGTTTATTAATCCACCCACTTACTGAAGGACATCTTTGTTCCTGCCAAATTTTGACAGTTATGATTAAACATCCATGTGTAGACTTTTCAGTTCAGTTCAGTTGCTCAGTCGTGTCCAACTCTTTGCGACCCCATGAATCACAGCACGCCAGGCCTCCCTGTCCATCACGAACTCCCAGAGTTCACTCAAACTCATGTCCATCGAGTTGGTGATGCCATCCAGCCATCTCATCCTCTGTCATCCCCTTCTCCTCCTGCTCCCAATCCCTCCGAGCATCAGAGTCTTTTCCAATGAGTCAACTCTTCGCATGAGGTGGCCAAAGTATTGGAGTTTCATAAATACTAAGGAGCAAATTGCAAAACGGTATTGTAAGAGTCTGTCTAGTCAAAGCTATGGTTTTTCCAGTAGTCATGTATGGATGTGAGAGTTGGACCATAAAGAAAGTTGAGTGCCAAAGAATTGATGCTTTTCAATTATGGTGTTGGAGAAGACTCTTTTGAGAGTCCCTTGGATAGCAAGGAGATCAAACCAGTCCAACTTAAAGGAAATCAGTCCTGAATATTCATTGGTAGGACTGATGCTGAAGCTGAAGCTCCAATACTTTGGCCACCTGATGCGAAGAACTGATTCATTGGAAAGGACGCTGATGCTGGGAAAGATTGAAGGCAGGAGGAGAAGGGGATGACAGAGGATAAGATGGTTGGATGGCATCACCGACTCAACAGACATGAATTTGTGCAAGCTCCAGGAATTGGTGATGGACAGGGAAGCCTGGCATGCTGCAGTGCATGGGTCACAAACAGTCAGATGTGACTGAGTAACTGAACTGAACTGATTTTAAGAGTATGTTTAGTCTTATAAGAAGCTACCAAATGGTCTTCCACAGTGTCTGTACCATTTTGCATTCCCACCAGCAATGAATAACAGTTCTTGTTACATATCCTTGTTAGCATTTGGTGTTTTGTATCTTGGCTATTCTAATAGGTTTGTAGGGTAGTACCTCAGTGCTATTTAATTTGCTATTCCCTAGTGATGTAAGGAATTGTGTACCTTTTCATACGATTACTTGTCATCCATATATCTTCTTTGATCAGGTGTCTATTCTTTTGCTCATTTTAAAATTGGTTTATTTGCTTTCTTATTGTTGAATTTTTAAGAATTTGTTGTATATCTTGGATAACAATCTGTTATCAAGTATATCTTTTGCAAATATTTCTCTGTCTTCTCATCCTCCTGACCTAGGTCAATCTTTTAAATGAGAACATTCTTTTAATTAGAAAAAAATTATAAACTTAAAAGAGAGTGATGCGAAACAGCATTTCAGCACTCAAAGAAGGTTGTGGTGTTTTGTTTTTTATTTTTTTAATTTTATTAAAAAAATACTGAATGGTTTGATTGCTTTTCTAGTCTTTTAAAGAACATTTGTATTTTGAAATAATTTTAGAAGTGCAGAATTGCAAAGTTAGTACAGAGAGTCCTGGTTTATTCTCTCCCCAGTATCCCTTAATGTTAACATCTTACATAATGTTAGTACACAATCACAACTAAGAAATTAACATCAAAGCAACACTATTAACTAAATTAATACAAACTGTTATAGGATTTGATCAACTTTTCCACTAATGTCCTTCTTCTGCCCTTAGGGTCCATTCTTTTGTGGTCTCTTGGTTCCTCCTTGTTTTTCATGATTTTAACACTTTTACCTGAGTACCAGTCAGGTATTTTGTAGACTATCTCTCAATTTTTCATGATTAATTGGATCAGGGTTATAGAGATCTGGGAAGAATATCACAAAGATAACATGCCCTTCTCACGTTGACATCTTAATGAGAATATGATATCAACATGACTCACACTGGTGATGTTAACCTTGATCATTTAGTTAAGGTGGTGTCTGGCAGGTTTCTCGCCTATGAAGTTACAAAATTTCCCATACCACATTCTATTCATTAGAAGCTAGTCACTAAATCTGGACCCCATTCCACCTCCTGGAACCACAGTAATTAACAGGCAATATAGTAATTAATAAATATTATGAGGTGATACTTTGAGGCTATGCTAATATCCTGTTTAATATCCTGTTTCTCCTTAAAGTTTTACCCACTAAGTTTAGTATCCATCAATGGGATTTCCCTGCAGAAATAACCACTGTGGTTTTCTATTTCTTTCATTTCTGCTACATTTATTTTTGGAATTCTATTTTAAAAAAAGTCTTGTCCCCATTTATTTATGTATTCAGTCATTTACTCATATCATGGGTATTTATTTTATTCTTTGGGTTATCCTCCACTACTCCTGTTTACTGCATTGCTCAAATTGCCCCAGCTCTGGGCCTGAGAGCGCTTTAAAGATTGGCTCCTGTATTCTGTTCACATGTCCTCATCCCAAGCAGCATCTAACATGGGCACAGCCTGACCCACAATGACCCCTGTTTTTATTTCACCAACTAGCCCAGACCTGCACTTTGCCATTCTGATTAGGACCAACTCTGGCATCTGCTTGTTATGCCTTCTCAACTGCTCCCATCTGCTTGTCCTGTCTTCTCAGCTGTAGGTGACATTCTCTCCCTCCTACTAGAAGCCCTTGTTGGGCTTGACCTTGAGAACAGCTCCTGTTGAGCCAGGCCTGGCCTTCCTGCCTGGAGGCTCTTTTCTGTCATCAACCCTATGCCGACCCTGGCTTTGAAGGGTGGAGCCTGTGACAGTCTATAGTCATGAATGTAAATTAAAAGTCAAAAGTGAGCTTAGATGAAACAGTCAGTCAAGGAAGACTGTTCTCAACAAAATCAGATCCTGGTACAGTCAGCAAATTAGCATTTTTCTCTGAGTCAGTTTCTTGAGCTAATTAAGCTTTCCTTTGCTCACCACCCTTTGTTGGATTTTCTCAAGCTTTTTATGACTCATTGAAAACACAAACTTGTGCCTCTCTTCATACATTACTTAATAGATCAGCAAAGCAAATAACTTATTAGCAGGGAGCTGGTGAAAGGTAGGGATGACTGACAATTGCTCAATGTCTAGAAAAAACACATCATCAACTAGAGCACCTTGGGAAATGAGTACAGAGACTTGAAAGCTGTAATCTTTCTAGGTCTGAATGCTGAGTGGATTAATATAACAATGGAGACTGTACCTATCGATTGCTGGGGGAAAAAAATCAGGATATTCCTTTTGCATGGTATTCATTAAGCACTGGCAAAGCCACAGTGTCACCATATTTTGGCTTTTCATATATGTCATCAGAGACAGAAATTGAATTTATTTGGGTCTGTCATATCTGAATGATGAAAATAGCTAGCAAATTAGCTAAAACATTTACAGTGTTGTTTGGCATCATGAGAGTTGAAATTTTAGAAAGGGGATGTGTGGGAAAAGACTGGGTGAGAGGAAGAAGGGGCTTCCCAGGTGACTCAGTGGGAAAGAACCTGCCACCAATGCAGAAGAAGAGAGTTCAATCCCTGGGTTAGAAAGATCCCCTGGGGAAGGAAATGGCAACCCACTCCAGTATTCTTGCCTGAGAAATCCCATGGACAGAGGAGCCTGGTGGGCTGCAGTCCATGGGGGTCACAAAAAAGCAGACATGACTTAGTGACTAAAGAACAACAACCAGAGGAAGAAGTCATTAAAGTTACAAATAGCACTTTTAGGGAAGAAAATAGAACTGTAGGGAAGAAAAATCTGGCAGTACTTATTGCACAGGTGGTTCTCCCCTTGCAGATCCACATTCTAATCCTGAGCTTTTTCCATGCGTGGGAATGGGAATAGCAGCCATGGCATTGGCAGAGGTAATTTTCCATGTGGGGCATGAGTAGGGCTTTAGAGATGGGATCTGTGCAGAGTCTGGGGGCCTCCTCCATCACTGTGCTTCTAGAATATTCAGGATGTCTGCAATTTCTGCCATTAAAATGACATTTATATCTTTGTACCATAATTTCTATTTCTCAATCTTCTTGTTATTAGGACAGAGGAATATTTTAAACATTAATAACCATCAATATTTCAAAGTAGATTTCCCTCTTGGCAGTCACTAAAACGCACTAGAATGCAATAGAGGTACCCTGGGCAGTAGAAATGATGAAAAAGGTGGGACTAGTTCTGCCAAAAGTGGAAGGATGGACAAAAGTAAATATATTAAACATGTTAGGGCAAGAGCTCAACTGTGGATTTGGAAGGTCTGATATTCAGGGGTGGTGAAAGAAAAATAGGTCTTTTTTATAGTACTGACACAGTTTTTATTTTCTTTTTTTTTTAATTACTAGTTATTTCCATTGTTTTTTTCTATTTAAAATGCAATTAATATGACTGAAACATAGTGATAGCAGTAGAAACCATTTTACCCAGACTTAGATCCTTGTTCTGCATAAAATTTGATACCTCCTAAAAGTTTGTATCCAATTATGTAATATTGCAAGCAATCTAATGTTATTTAAAGCTTAAAACTGTAGTCAAAACACAAGTAAAATATCATATTATATATGCCTTATTTTAAATGAATCAACTGATACTGACCTGCAAAGCAGCTATTAACATTAGGTAACTGTCTGCATCTGAGAGATAAATGCCCCAAGGACACACCAGGAATACTTGGCTGACAAAATCATGCAAAAGAGGTTTGAAAACATTTCATTAACAGTAATGCCAATTTGAGTTTTTATCTTTACAATGTTTTAATTTGGAAGTGACTTCTGTTGTATGGATTTTTATTGGTAGAAGGCCAAGCAAATTCACTTTTCAAAAATTGCATGTGTGTGTATTCAGTCATGTCTGACTCTGTGACCACATGGACGGTAGCCCACCAGACTCTTGGTCCCTGGAACTTTCCAGGTAAGAATAGTGGAGTAGGTTGCCATTTCCATCTCTAGGGTTTCAAAAATTGGCTGAGGAATAACAGTTTCTTCATACTACAGAGTAATTATTTATCTCTCATTTCTTGTTTCTAGTCTTATCCCATTATAGTCTATTTGCATATGACATCTAGAGCAAACTTCTCAATGGAAATAGTATAACGTCACCCTCTGCTTTATCTTTCCATTGGTTTTTCCCTGTGTTTAAAATTCAAGCTATGGTTTTTCCAGTAGTCGTGTATGGATGTGAGAGCTGGACTATAAAGAAAGCTGAGTGCCCAAGAATTGATGCTTTTGAACTATGGTGTTAGAGAAGGCTCTTGCGAGTCCCTTGAACTGCAAAGAGATCCACTTTAAAAGGATTTCCTAAAGGAAATCAGTCCTGAATATTCATTGGAAGGACTGATGCTGAAACTGAAACTCCAATATTTTGTCCACCTGATGTGAAGAACTGACTCATTGGAAAAGATCCTGATGCTGGGAAAGATTGAAGGTGGGAGGAGAAGGGGATGACAGAGGATGAGATGGTTGGATGGCATCACTGACTCAATGGACATGAGTTTGAGCAAGCTCTGGGAGTTGGTGATGGACAGGGAAGCCTGGCATGCTGCAGTCCATCGGGTCCCAAAGAGTCAGACATGACTGAGAGGCTGAACTGAACTGAACTGAAAATTCAAGGAACTTCTCTAGGGGTTTAGTGGTTGAGACTTCCAGTTTCCACTGTAGGGGGTGCAGGCTCGATCCCTCATTGAGGAATAGGACCCTGCATGCAGCACGGCATGGCCAGAAAACAAACAAAACCCCTCAAACTAAAAACCATCCCTCAAAAACAAAACAAAAAAGCCCTAAAATAAAATTCCAATTTCCTTACTCTTTGTTCAGCTGAAAAGAATGAACCCTTTTCTCCAAGCTCATCTCATGACACTTTCCCGCTGGCATTCTCTTTTCTAATTATAGACCATCTTTCTAAATAAACTGCCTACCTTCCCTACTCTAGACCTTTGCCATTGCTGGCCATACTGATTTGAAAATCCTGCTCCCCAAATGCGGCATGATTCGCTGCTTAATCAGTTTACACTCAAATGTTATCTCCCTGGTAAGTTCTTTCTTGCTTTTCAAACCTAACGGTGACTTTTATTACCTGGCACTTTTAGAAAAAAAATACTATTTTTCCTTATCTGAAATTATCCTCTTTAATCCTCTAATTTTTGTCCTTCCATAAGACTGTACTCGACACAGTGGAGGGCCATTGTCTGTCTCCCCTCCCCCTCCATACTTTGAGTCTAAGAAACTTCAGTCACGTCTAACTCTTTGTGACTCAACAGACTGCAGCCCGCCAGGCTCCTGTGTCCATGGGATTCTCCAGACAAGAATACTGGAATGGGTTGCCATGCCCTCCTCTAGGGGAACTTCCCAATCCAGGGATCAAACCCATGTCTCTTAGGTCTCCTGCATTAGCAGGCTGGCTTTATATGACTAGTGCCACCTGGGAAGCTTGTTAAGTGTGGAGCTCTGCAAAAAAAAAATTTTTTTTTTTTTGTAAATATTACTTGAATGAGAAAATGAATACATTCTTCTTGTATTGATTGGTTGACAGCCCACAAATACTGCACAATAGTAAACAGAGTTTGACAATTATCCTTATCAACTTCTAGGAGATCAGGTTCCTCTGGCCTTTGACCTAAGAGTAGACCTTTGAGTCTAGGAAAAAAGGAAATGCTGCTGGTTTATTAAGAGAATGGTCTCTTCAGATTAGTCAGTCAGACAATATAAATCACTGAATAAAATACATACTTAAAAGAGGGCTAGGAGATGAGCCCAGGAGAGGCTGCAGGGTATACCTAATATATAGATTAACCAAGAGAATCCTTGTTCTCAGTGTCAGGGCCTCAGGATAGGCCTGTGACTGGTTAAGGACATTGAGGGGAGGACCAAGCAGTGACTCTTTTTTTTTTTTTTTTTTAAAGCTAGATGCACCAGGAAAACTGAGTTAGTTATTTGGGACACACAGCAAGAAAGCCAATCTCTGTGTTCAACCAGTGATTAATATGGAGGAAGGGAAAATTTTCCACAACATAATTGGGGAAGCAGTGGTACTGCAATCCCCAGAGGGTTAGAGTGAGTCTGTGGGTGTAGCATAGGCGGTAAAGCATGGCTAAAATAGATAATAAAGTTCCCCTGGAAGGGAGAAGATATTTTTTATTTTTAAATTGGAGCATAATGACTTTACAATATTGTGTTAGCTTCCACTGTACAACTATGTGGATCGGCTTTATGTATACATATATCCCCTCCCTCTTGGATCTCCCTCCCACCGCCAACCCCTGCCCCAGCCCACTGCATCTCTCTAAGTCATCACAGAGTACTGAGCTGAGCTCCCTGTGGAGGAAAAGTTTCTAAAAATAAAGGCTGTACATCGAGGGAGAAAGGGGGCTATTTTAACCTTCGTCCTTAATGATAATTGAGGAATGGAATGCAGTCTTGGGACTGGTTGTGGGGAAATGTAACTCCAGCCACTTTATAAATAGTAGTTCATAGAGTCAAATGTTTTCTGGTCACTGGCCACCTTCTTACGTCACTGTGCGGACACGGGAAACTTAAAACTGACACATAATAACCTCCTCGGGCAATGGTACTCATTTCAAAAGCTGTGGGTAAGAGTTTTAACCAGATGTTCATGGGTAAAATTCAGGAATATGTGAACTGAAACCACATATGTTTGTGATTATGAAAACTAGAGTGGGTTGCCATTCCCTTTCCCAGGGGATCTTCCTGACCCAAGGATTGACCACAGGCAGACTCTTTACCATCTGAGCCATCAGGGAAGCCGATTATCCCCTATGTGTATTTAGTTCTAGGGAAATTATTTGTAAGTTTTTCTAGCATTCTCAAAGGGGTCTGAGATTTTTTTAAAAAGCAAGGTCCTCTACTGGATGGCTTTGCTAATGCTATACTTTTTATGAGAAAACTCAGGTAGTAACAAGTCAGGTGACCCACCAAAAGGGCAAAATTGGAACTAAAGTCCTGTTGTTTAGTCACTATGTCGTGACTGACTCTTTGGTACCCCAGGGACTGCAGCCCACCAGGCTTCTCTGTCCATGGGATTTCCCAGGCAAGAAAACCGGAGTGGGTTTCCATTTCCTTTCCACGGGATCTTCCTGACTCAGGGATTCAACCTTTGTCTCCTCTCCTGCATTGGCACGCAGATTCTTTATTGCTGAGCCACCGGGGAAGCCCCAAAAGCCTTTCTACTGTTTGGTAAATTTGTGAATAGCAGTCTAGGAGGGAGTGATACGAGAGAGTGATCCTGCTATGCAGAACATAACTATGTCTATCAGCAACTCTGAAAAGCAAGCTCTTATTGCAGTGTAAATAAGACTGTATATAGAGTTTGGCTGAGAGACAAATGACTCATTGTCCTTGATAATACTCTGGAAAAAGCTAGGTTTTGCATCTTTCTTGGGTGTAAAATTTGCTTTTGATTGAAGCTGTGATGGCAAACAATTTAAAGCAGAGAAACCAAGACAGAAGTGTCATCTTTGTGGGCAGATGCTACTATTAGAAGCTGAAAGTGTGATGGAAGTGCTTTTGAAAATGTATTATTTCTCCATATTCTTTATGCCACTGTAAGCATAGGAAAAACATTTTTTAATTCTTACTCTTAAAGTCAGCAGATGATGACTGTAAGCACAAAAACATTGTGAATTTGCATTTTGTGGTGGCCATATAATGGTTTCCTAGTAAATGGTTTTTGGGGGGGCCTGTAAATACAATTATCATTGCAATTTATACTGATATAACAACTTTAAAAAAGTTATTTATTTAGCTGTGTCAGGTCTTAGTTGCGGTATGCAGGATCTTCCATCTTCATTGCAGCATTCGAACTCTTCTTTGCAGCAAATTGGGTCTATATCCCTGACTGAGGATCGAACCCAGGCCCCCTGCATTGGGAGCCAGAGTCTTAGTCACTGGACCACTAGGGAAGTCCCAGAACAGCTACTCTTGATGAAACACTATTGTGTGAAAACTCACAAGCATTTATTGGAGAGTCTTTATGCTTTTTGCACTGGAGTTTTGGGCTCAAAATCTTTGATTTATTGGGTAGATTGCATTGTTCTAGCCCAACATCACTTTTGTGGCTCCTTAAATTCAGTCAGTGATTTTGGTATTTGCAGATGATATGGTAATTAAAAAAAAATCATTAGGGAGACTTTTACATAAGCACTGCCATGTAGGCCTAACAAGTTCATATCTTTTATTCCAAGGAGTTGCCTAAACCCTGGAAAGATAAGATGGGAAACTAGCACTCCCTATTCAATAGTAGATAAGAAATAAGTACTTTTTTCTTTTCTGAAAGCTATGTAACCTTTGGGTTAATTTGTATGTTTAGAGAATTTTTCTTTTTGTTCTTTATAAGAGTTTATATATATATATATATATATATATATACATACACACACACACACACACACACACACACATGCACACACACCACTGAGTTTATTGAGAAAAAAAATGACCTATTTAAAATAGAAAAAAAAAGAACTGGTTCCATTCATCTGAGCCAGCAGAAGCTGAAAATCCTTTACACTGTTCTTTTCTACCAATTGTCTCACTTTGGGCCTTTCTTTGAATTTCCCTGACACTCCTCATTGCAAAGGGGCTGAAACCTATCAACCCCAACACTCTTTCAAACGTGCACTGCAGATTCTTTCTGGGAGACCTCTTGGGCTATTCACTCTGAGTTATTACCTGATAAAAAAGGACTTACATGCAGAAGCTGTCACTCAAACTCCCTCCACTCCCTGGCTTAGTGTATCCAAAGCAAGGTTTCCTGCACTCTGAACTCAACAGGCACTTGGCTTTGGCTGATCTTTAGATATCAAGATTTTGTCACCATCTAGTCTCAAGTGACTGCATCACCATTTCATTCTCTGCTTTACTTTAGCTACTTATGGCTTCCAGAATCCAGAAAGCATTCAGAAAGTGAAAAGTTTAGAAAGGTCTTCATAAAGCTAAATAATCTGACTCCCAAGGACTTTACTTTTTTATTTTTCAGTATCAATTTCTTTGAGGATTTTTGCTATTTTTCTCGATTATGTAAGGCCATTGTGAGAATAATCACCATTACTCACTTTCCAACAAATTGTGAATTTGAGCAGACATCAAACTTATTGCTTCTCAGATCCAAGGAGAGAGAGACAGAGAGAGAGAAACAGAGGGAGAGAACCGTATGCATGCATGCACCCATGTATATGCACCCTCCATGAGAAACTGGTATCCAGAATTCTAGAATTTCCTAGAAATTGAGAAATAATTGACAACATTATATTAGCTTATGTGTGCAACATACTGAGTTGATATTTATATTGTGAAATGACCACAATAAGTCTAGTTCACATCCACCACCAAACAGTAACAATTTTTTTATAAGAACTTTTAAGAGCTGCTCTCTTAACAGCTCTTAAGTATAAGATACAATATTATTGACTATAGTCTCCATTACAGCCTCATGACTTACCTATTTATAACTGGAAGTTTGTACCTTTTGACCACCTTCACCCATTTCATTCACCCCTCACCTCAGAATTCTAGAATTTAAAGACCCATTTCACTGATGCCAAATAATTATTGTATCAGGAAGCTCTAGTTCCTTTCTGCAATTTTAATTTTCAAAAATTTTGGTCATGCTGTGTAGCTTTCAGGATCTCAGTTCCTGGACCAGGGATCAAACCCAGGCCCATGGCAGTGAAAACAACAAGTTCTAACCTCTGGACCTCCAGGAAAGTCCCCAGAATCTTGAGTAAACCATGTGGGACAGTAGTCTGGGTGGAGTGCTTACCTCTCTCCAAGCATTGGCAGGGTATGATGTGTCCTGAGGAACTAGAGAATGGTAGACTAATATTTATCAATTGCTGTCATTCTGAAGATTTTTAAGTTAAAAACTCACCAGCCTTACAAAGTGATTTATTATGAAACCATTATAATTCAGCATTTCAGAAAAGAATAAGCATGCATACTGAAATTCTTTTTGAATAGAAAATTACTCTTTTGCTAATCAAGAAATGCAGAAGGCTGTAAACAAGAAAAGAGTTTATATGGGGTCTAATATCACAATTTGAGAGATACAGATCTGGGTAAAACCAAAAGACTGTTCTGGGGAAAAGAAAGTTCAGGGCTTATAAAGGCAAAACCCACAAGATTGTTACAGTTGTCTGGCAAGAATTTTGACTGACCTTGACTCAAGAAAGGAAATATTTGTTCTTAGGATATAGGCAATCATGAATTATTTTACAGTAAGGGTTCAATAAGTATCTTGAGTTTCTGGAACACTGGGCAGATGTTCTAGATGCCTGCATTTAGACAATAAGACAAAGTTCAGATTCCATTCAGGCTGAGACATGCATACGTCACACTTTCTCAATGCCTTCTGGCTCCACTTTAGACAGCTCTCTTAGCAATACTGACTCCATTTTTATTTTCCTTTCACACTTTTTAATCAGGAAATTGATGTTATTTATTATACCCAAATGCATTCTATTATTCTTTTCTGCAAAGTCCAGAGCTAACCTGATCAAAGAAAAAAGCATTATATTATAAAATGATAAATTTCATGTCTACTTGATATGAAAGAAGTTATGCTGTAAGCAGTGGGGAGAAAAACACTTTTGTCTTTGAAGCAAAAATTTTAGAAATGATTCCCTTACCCCTAGTAAATTGAAAGATAACATCTCTTAATCAGAAAGAATCACTCCCGGAGGCCACTTTCTCTTTATCTCAGAGGATTTTTCTGAGGATGAAATGTGAAAATATAAAACTGTGTCTTCATTCTTTCAAAAAATTTTAACTGAATACTCATTTTATGAAAAAGTGTCAAATGGCTAGTCTAATCTATACAATATCTAATCTGTAAAAATGGTTTATGTAACAATGTATTGTCTATTTTCTCCTATCCAACATGGTGCCTTTTTAAGTAGTACATACAACCATGGAGAGGAAAAAAAAGAGCTAAGGAAGTGCTGACTACCTTTTTGTCTGTTTGTTAACTGTGACCCCAGTGTTTTCCATTTCTTTTGCTACCTGTCTCATGTAGTCTTGTTACTAGCAAAGTCTAATAAAAATTTTCAGGAAATAAACATGTTAATGACTGAGGACAAAGCTCCCCAGACAAAATAAGTTGATCTCCCTGGAGTAAATCCTGAGGTCTCAGCCCAGGGATGTGTGCTACAAGCTGAAAGAGCTAGTCCTGTGATAGTCCATCTAAAACCCAGACATACAAAGCCCAGTAGAAAACAGTACTAGCAGTTACACTCCAAATAAAGAAAAAAACAAAACAAAACAAAAACATGTATTAAAAAAAGGCAGGGGGTGGGGAGAAAAGAAAAACAGTACCCTATCCCAAGGTCTGTTGGGCCTTGCTCCTGTTATACAGGACCTAATTGACCAGGTCCTTATGAGATCATCCAGTCAGCCTGTAATACTTCCATTCTCCCTGTAAAGATACCCAGTGGGGGATATCAGATGGTACAGGGCAGTAATATATATCCAGTGTTCCCTAATCCCTAGGTCCTGCTGGCCACTCTACCATCTACAAGGAATACTGATATACTGTGCTAGCTTTAAAAGATGCCTTCCTCTGTATTGCATTAGCCTCAGAGGCACAAGAAATTGGGCTTTCAAGTGGTAGGACTCAAATGTGCAACGAAAACAGCCATACTGCCAACAGTTCTGCTCCAAGGCTAAAAAGGACAACTCTGGAAACCTCTTGATGCAGGCCCTGGCAGGGCCTCATCACCAGGGCCCACTCACCTATAGGCTGAAGACTGAGATACCTGCATTGTTAGGAAAACTCTGACACCTGACCACTACGTTCTTTCTAGTATTGGGACCACAGACCTTAAATTGCCTGGTGCCCTTTGTCTCTAAAAGGTTAGACAGATGAGGGTCGAAGAGTGAGGGCCCAAGTCAGTTGACTAGCAAGTACATCAAAAGGAGCTGAGGGAAGCTCAGCTCCTCCAACCAGCAGTTATGAGGAGGCCCTCAGTACCGTAGGAAGTAGTCACAGAAGCCAAACCATCGACCCGCCAGGGCCCCCCTTCCCCAGTATCCCCTCTCCCCCCCTCCCCCCCCGCCAGGGACCCTCAAGAATAAGAAGCCAGATGAAGGTAGAGAAGAGATTGGTCACTGGCAAAATCCATTCACAATTCCCAGGAAATAAAAACAGAACCTGGGCAATAAAATAAAGTCTTACCTTTCTTCTTCTCCTTTATGGCTAGTCTAGTTTCTCTGACTCACAGAGATCTAGGGCCTGGCATTTCCAACCTGAGTTCCTCCTTGTGAAATGGCTGCCCGGACAAGTTGGCCTCACAGCCGAGTGAAAAGAGGCTGCGCTCAACACCTCAATTCAAGATGGCAGCGGTATGCCATGGGCAGAGAAGCTGCTCCTGGCGTGGGGTGCACTCCATCCCCTCCCCCAAACCGCTGGGGTTCTCACGAAACAGGCCTGCCCACAGACTGTCAGGGAGCCTGTGCTTTACAGCCAGAGCGTGCATCTCTTCATTCTTTCTTCAAAGATTAGAATTCCTTTGTTTCTGAACCCAACTCAGCCTTGTTCTAGTGACACCGACAGGAGGACCCTGGTTGGGGCCTGACTCCAAAGGGTAGGTAACGGTCTGGAACTATACTAAGTCACTTCAGTCGTGTCCGACTCCGTGTGACCCCATAGACCGCAGCCCACCAAGCTCCCCAGTCCCTGGGATTCTCCAGGCAAGAACACTGGAGTGGGTTGCCGTTTCCTTCTCCAATGCATGAAAGTGAAAAGTGAAAGGGAAGTTGCTCAGTCGTGTCCGACTCTTAGCGACCCCATGGACTGCAGCCTTTCAGGCTCTTCCATCCATGGGATTTTCCAGGCAAGAGTACTGGAGTGGGGTGCCATTGCCTTCTCCGATATGAGAATGCAAACTACAGCCAACAAGTGGGTAATTTTCATCTATTTAGAAGTGTCTTTTGGAATGTATATTTTATGTCAGCAAAGCTTTATGAAAATCCCTGGTGGGCTTTGGAGAATGAAAATTCTGTCTTAGCATTTGTTTTGTTGGTGTAGCCTTCATTTAAAAGTGAGGAAGCTAATATCTGGTTCACAGATTGCTGAAAGCATTTATTGAGTGATATAAGTTGTGTAAAGCACCTGGTGTCTGACTTGGTACGTCGAGAGGACCTAACAAAGAGTCTTGAGGGCATTTTCTTGAAGCAACCTTTCTAGACTGTCTTTTGTGGGATGGGGGTGTGAGATGATGGGGTGGTTCTTTAAACTGTGAGCTAATTGGCACTGGAACTGCTTACTTGGGTTGGAAAATACCTTGGAACTCAGTAAAACTGGTGAATATAAGCACTGGAGAGTATTTAACAAAAGAAACCTGTCAATGAACTCAAGACTGGAACTTCTATCTCTGTGGAACTAGGGTGTATCACCCTCCAAGCACGTGAGGTTCACCAGCTCGGAAGCTCATTGATCTTGTTTAAGAGTTTTAGAGTTTAAACTCTAGCCTACTGCCCTTCTCTTCACTTCCTTGAAATTGGTGGCTAGGTGCTCTAATCACCTGATCTTTCCAGTAACCAACCCCAGTCTGAGGCTATGTAGGGTCCCCACCCTAAATCAGAGCTTCCCTGATAGCCCAGTTGGTAAAGAATCCACCTGCAATGCAGGAGGCCCCGGTTTGTTTCCTGGGTTGGGAAGATCTGCTGGAGAAGGGGTAGGTTACCCACTCCAGTATTCTTGGGTTTCCCTTGTGGCTCAGTTGGTAAAGAATCTGCCTGCAATGTGGGAGACCTGGGTTCAATCCCTGGGTTGAGAAGATCCCCTGGGGGAAAGGCTACCCCATCCAGTATTCCGGCCTAGAGAATTCCATGATCTGTATAGATCATGGGGTCACAAAGAGTTGGACACAACTGAGTGATTTTCACTCACTCACTTAGCCTAAGTCACCTCATTAATAGAAATTCAGGAGAGTTCCAAAGAGCTTGCTCGGAATAATGAGACACTCTCATCATTGTCAGCTCCCTGGTGGCTCAGATGGTAAGGAGTCTGCCTGCAAAGCAGGAGACCCAGGTTCGATCCCTGGATTGAGAAGATTCCCTGGAGGAGGGCATGGCAACTCACTCTAGTATTCTTGCCTGGAGAATTCCATGAACAGAGGAATATAGTCCATGGGGTCAAAAAGAGTCGGACATGACCGAGTGACTAAGACTTTCATTTCACTTGTCATTTAGGAAATTAAGAGTTTTAGGAGCTCCATACCAGAAAAAAGAACAAAGACCAAATCTATTTCCTATTATACCACAAACTGGGTGATACAACAGATTTACCACAGACTGGGTGACTTAAAAATCAGAATTTATTTTCTCATAACTGTGGAGACTAGAAGTTCAAAAGCAAAGAGCTGGCAGGATTGGTTTCTTCTGAGGCCTCTCTCCTTGCCTTGTAGATGGACATCTTCTCCCTGGGTCTTCACACAGTCTTCCCTCTGTGTCTGTGTCCTGATCCTCCCAACTTATAAGGACACAATCATAATGAGTTAGCGTCCACTCTAGTGACCTCATTTTAAATTACTTATCTCTTAGGAGACCCTACCTCTAAATATCATCACTGCTGAGGTCTTGGGAGTTAGGGCTTCAACATATAAATCTTACTGGGACACAATTCAGCCCATAATAGATGTCCTAAATAATCTTACCTAGAAGGAGGTCACAGTAAGGTAAGGCATTTATGCATATTAGCTGGGTAGGGGATGCTTGGTCATTAATGTGGCTTTGCTGATGTTCATGTTTTGCTTGTATTAGGCAAACACAGTGATCTTGTTTTTGTCTTAATCTATCATGGTGTTCTATAAATTTTTTATGTTCAACAGGAGGACATTAAATTCCACCTGTGGGTTCCAGGCCAGTTCCTAGATGTCAGGGACTGCTTTTCCCTGCTTTTCTCAGCATCCTTAAAGAAGGAAGAGGGAAAACTGAAATGCAACAATTCATAGTGACCCTTACCAATTTAAAACTAAGTATTTTTGGCCAATAGAATATAGAGAACCTTTCCAAATTAATTGCTTCTTATTGTGTAAATAAAAGCCTTATTTCCTAAACAAAATAAATGGATAAATAGGAAACTGAAATGAAAATTGCAATGGTATGCCATATCACAAGACTTTTGCCAAAGTTGACTTATTATTAAAAATTCTGTTAAGTAAGAGACAAGATGATTACTGTGTGTATTTGGCATAACAGAAAGGCTGAGTATGTTCTGCTTAAGTGAAGGAAAGCATGTGATACCATTGGAATGGTAATTGGATTGGAGTCAGGGATATAAGGAAGAACCTGAGCTTTAATGGCAGGACTGGATTTGAACCTGAACTTTTCTACTTATTAGCTGGAGTACAGCACTTAGTTTTCCTGGGCCTCTATCTGTAAAATAGATGTAATAGGATTTCCTCTGAAGGGTTGTTTTGAAGAACAGAAGGAGAATGTGCAAACGATTGGACTGAGCATACTGCCAGACATGTAATAAATGCATAACATTATTGATGATGCTGATAATGATAGTTTCTCTGTTCCTCATTCTCCAGAGTCAATCTTTTGGCAAATATTATGAGCCCTATCTTTAAACTTTGTACTGAGTCTGAAACTTCACTTCTTCTACTTCCTAGTTCAGATCATCGTAATCTTACAGATGAACTGTCATACTCCTCCTTGTTGGTCTACCTATTTCCATGGTTGTCCCTCTGTTCCCACACAGACATTCATTATCTACTTTAAGAGTAAAACTAAATCATAGTATGTCTCTATTTGTCCCCACCTCCAGAATAAAACCTAAACTCTTTACCATGACTTATAACAATTTACTCACTCTAGTCTCTTTACATGTCTCTCTTTCCATTGTTGTCTTTAATTTCATTATAGCTTCTCTGGCCTTTGAGCTGTTTCCAATCTTACTAAGCTCATTCATGAGTCAGGGATTTTGCTCTTTCACTTGCTATTTATTTTAAGATGAAATGAGATGGCTTGTTCCTCCAATTCATATAAATCTCTGCTCCAATGTCATTGGCTTAGAATGACCCAGCTTGACACCTTATCCAAAATAGTATTTCCTTTCTCCAACCTCTTTCTATCCCTCTAGTCGGCTTGAATTTTCTTCAGAGCACATATCAAACACTAAAATTATTGTAACACACTATCTTTTTACATGTTTGTTGTTTGTCATATCCACAATCATATAATCTCTGAGGTAGCTGTCTGAATCCCCAGCATCCAACACAGTGCCTGGCATGTAATACTGCCAGGAAATATTTGTTGAATAAGTAAATGACAGTTGTTTCCCTTGCAATACTCATCAAATATTACTTTTCTTTTATGTTTTTTTCCTTTGGTCTGGACTTGTGACCTTGTCTCCTTATCTGGAACCTGAAGGCATTGGATCAATCAGTTGGTGTGGTCCATTATAACTGTAATATTAATATTTGTATGGGAATTCCCTGGTGAGCCAATGGTTAGGACTCTGCGTTTTACTGCCAAGGGCCTGGATAAGATCCCTGCTTGTGGAGCTAGGATCCTACAAGCTGTGCAGCATGGTGCCCCCTCCCCGCCACCGCCACCCCCAAAAAGAAGATTTCTGGAGAATGTGCCTATGATGATTTAGAGTTAATAAATGACAAGTTAAGTTCTGCATACATGAAAGTCAATACTTCCAATGACCCAAATAGCCACTGAAAAGAAATATGTACATTTTGCAAATTGATAAGAAAATACTAAAGTTCTAATAAAGGACAGGCAAAAAAGAGTCTAATAGACAATCTGGATAAGCTTATATCTATTAAATAAATTAAATCAATAATTAATAAACTTCCCAAACAAAAAGTACCAGGCCAACCCAGACTCACTGCTGAATTCTACCAAACTTTTAAGGAAGCGAGTATAACAATTATCTACAATCTCTTTCAGAGGCTAGACGCAGAGGCACTACTTTATAACTTATCCTGTGAGGACAGCATTATCCTAATACCAAAAGTAGGATAAGTTCTGGAGCCCTAATGTGCAGCATGTTTCTGTTGTTCAGTCACTAAGTTGGGTCTGACTCCCTGTGACCCCATGGACTGTAGCACACCAGGCTTCCCTGTCCTTCACTATCTCCTGGAGTTTGCTCAAACTCATGTCCATTGAGTTGATGATGCCATCAAACCATCTCATTCTATGCTGTCCCCTTGTCCTCCTGCCCTCAGTTTTTCCCAGCATCACAGATCTTTTCCAATGAGTCAGCTCTTTGCATTAGGTGGCCAAAATACGGGAGCTTCAGCTTCAGCATCAGTCCTTCCAATGAATATTCTGGAAAAATCATAGTTCTGACTACACAGACCTTTGTCAACAAAGTGATGTCTCTGCTTTTTAATACTCTGTCTAGGTTTGTCATAGCTTTACTTCCAAGAAGCAAGTATCTTTAACTTCATGGCTACAGTCACTCACCATCCACAGTGACTTTGAAGCCCAAGAACAGTCTGTCACTGTTTCCACTTTTTCCCCATCTATTTGCCATGAAATGATGAGACTGGATGCCATGATCTTAGTTTTTTGAATATTGAGTTTTAAGCCAGCTTTTTCACTCTCCTTTTTCACCCCCATCAAGAGACTCTTTAGTTCCTCTTTGCCTTCTGCCATTAGAGTGATATCATCTGTGTATCTGAGGTTGTTGTTTTTTCCAGCCAGCTTGTGATACATCCCGCCCAGCATTTAGCATGATGTACTCTGATATAGTTAAATAAGCAGAGTGACAATATATTATATAGCCTTGATGTACTCCTTTCCCAATTTTGAACCAGTCTGTTGTTCCATGTCTGGTTCTAACTGTTGCTTCTTGACCTGCATACTGGTTTCACAGGAGATAGGTAAGGTGGTTTGATAGTCCCATCTCTTTAAAGATTTTCCAGTTTGTTGTGATCCACACAGTCAAAGACTTTGGTGAAGTCTATGAAGCAGAAATAGATGTTTTTTGGGCATTCCCTTGCTTTCTTTATGATCCACTGGATGTTGACAATTTGATCTCTGATTCCTCTGCCTTTTCTAAATCCAGCTTGTACAGCTGGAAATTCTCGGTTCATGTACTGCTGAAGCCTAGCTTGAAGGATTTTGAGCATTACCTTGCTAACATGTGAAATGAGTGCAATTGGGTGTAGTCTTTGGCATTGCTCTTCTCTGGGATTGGAGTGAAAACTGACCTTTTCCAGTCCTGTGGTCACTGCTCAGTTTTCCAAATTTGCTGGAAATTTGGAATTTGCAACATTTTAACAGAATCATCTTTTAGGGTTTTAAATAGCTCAATTGGAATTCCATTACCTCCACTAGCTTTGTTTGTAGTAATGCTTCCTAAGGTCCATTTGGCTTCACAGTCCAGGATGTCTGGCTCTGGGTGAGTGACAACACCATCATGGTTATTCAGGTCACTAAGACTTTTTGTATAGTTCTTCTGTTTATTCTTGCCATTCATGCCTCTGTCAATGGGATTCTCCAGGCAAGAATACTGGAGTGAGTTTCCATGCCCTCCTCCAGGGAATCTTTCTGACCCAGGGACTGAACCCGTGGCTCCTGCATTGCAGGCAGATTCTTTGCCGGGGAAACACTGGAGAACCCCGTATTCTTGCCACCTCTTCTTAATCTCTTCTGCTTCTGTTAGGTCCTTTCTGTCCTTTATGTGTTCACACTTGCATGAAATGTTCCTTTGGTATCTCTGGTTTTCTTGAAGAGATCTCTGGTCTTGGGTTTCCCTGGTAGCTCAGATGGTAAAGAATCTGCCTGCAATGCAGGAGACCTGGGTTCGATCCCTAGGTTGGGAGGATCTCCTGGAGAAGATCCCACTCCAGGATTCTTACCTGGAGAATTCCAAGGACAGAGGAGCCTGGTGGGCCAAGTCCTTGGGGTTGCAAAGAGTCGGACACAACTGAGCTGTACATTCGACTTTCAGTGTACAGTATGGTGACTAAAATTAATATTGATGTATTATATCCTTTTCTTTTTTGCCACATGGGGTCTTAGTTTTTGGCATGTGGGATCTTAGTTCCCTGGCCAGGGATCAGACCTATGCCCCATGCATTGCAAGTACAGAGTCTTAACCACTGGACCACCAGGGAAGTCCCATGATATATATATCATATATATATATTATATCCTTGAAATTCAGTAGGAGAATAGATTTCAAGTGTTTTTATCAAACACACAAAACAGTAACTATGTGAGGTGATAGATATGTTAATTGTCTTCACAATTGATTGTGGTCATCAATTCATGAAGCATATGTATACCAAATTATCATGTTGTACACCTTAAATATATACAATTTTTATTTGTTAATTTTACCTCAATAAAGCTGGCAAAAATTAATTGCTTTAAGAAATGTTTTCCTATGAATTTTGTTTTATCTTGTGAACAATTTCCCTCTCTTTCAAAATTTTCTGCATATCATTTATAATATTAAAATTGGATATAGATATAAAATACAAAATCACTTTTGAAGAAGTGACAGCTTTTAAATGTTAGTTTTGATATTATATTCTTTTTTTCTGTGGGTATTTCAAGTGTTTTAACTTTAAATATAAATATAATGACTTATAAAATTCAAAGGTTTTGTTGAGGAGGGAGGAAATATGTAACTGATACCTAAAACAGCCAAAGAGGAAAATATAAAAAATATTGCTATTTTTAAAGTAGGGTGGTGTGGTGGATGGGGCAGGATAAATTAGGAGTTTGGGATTAACAGATACTACTACATGTAAAGTAGATAACCAATGAGGACCTACTGTACAGGGAATTATACTTAATATATTATAATAACCTATAATGTAAATTAATCTAACAAAGAATTTATGTATATATATATATATAACTGCAAAACCTAATTATTTTGCTGTACACCTGAAACTAACACAACATCAATTAACTATATAACAATAAATCAAGTATATTTCAATAAAACTAAAAAAATAAAGTAGGGTGATGGCTGTATTGTACATGTTGTAGTATTACTCTTTATACTGTATAAATAGTACATTTATATGTATAAGATATTTCATTATAAAAATGAAAAATATTCTGTCTTCCTATATATGGCATACATATATGCCATTACGCCTGCCTTATACAAGTTCCAAAAATGACAATATGCTCAGGCAATGACTCATAAAAATATTAAATATCAGGAGTCTGCCAGTTCCTGAACAGAATGAAGTCTAAAGTCACCAGTAATATAGTATCTTAAAATCCTGTTTCAGAGTTATAGCCCGTCCTTAACAACTGTACTGTCACATGGGGAATTTTTTTTTCTTTTGGCTGCAAGGCATGCAGTGTTTTCGTTCCCTACTAGGGATCAAACCTGTAGCTCTTCAGTAGACGCATGGAGTCTTAACCACTGGATAACCAGAGAAGTCTCACATGGAGATATTAAAAATAGAGATTTAAGGGAAATTTTAACTGTATTAAAATTTTCTGTATGACTGTTAAATATTTAAAAAAAGGTTAAATAAAATGACCTTCGATTTTAGCATTGGTATCTGAAGGAGAAACAGATTAATGAACAAGTCAGAAGAATATCAGAAGTCTGAAACATCATTTTGTGTGGGATAAATCCTTATTGCTGTGTAGAAATATCTAGAGATGTTATACTCTAGGGTTTGGGGAGCAGAGATGAAGCAATAAAAACTAAGCTTTCTTTTGGAAGAAATCTGAGCTGAACACTGATGAAATAGGAATAGTGAGTTGCAATGTTCAGCTGCATTTTTACCTCACATGCCCACCTGCATTCAGATTTGACCAGGTCAGGAGGTAAAATGTGTTTGTCTGTTCATGCCTGGTGGACATTTATCTCCATGACAAACCCTGTCAATGATAAAAAGACAAGAAGAGTGCAAATCAAGCCATTTCTAAATGTAAATTAGATTTTCTTTTTTTTATATATCTTATTTTGCATCAGGCCCTGTCTGACAGTTGACTAGATAATTCTACTAATTATGTTAATACTTATATATATTGTCAAAACTCCAGAAATAGCAAAATTAAAACTACCAGGTCAATAAAATATTATTTAGTAAAAATTTATTGTGCATGTATGAACAGTTTTCGAACTGGGAACTTTGAAATTCAAAGTTGATAGGAAGTTCAGAGGCATGGAGTTACAGGATGGCTTATAAAGTGAAAATGAGGAAGTCCATTAAGCTTTACGATAATTGGTTATTACTATAGGGGTCTCCATGTGGCAAGGTTTGGTTAAAAGTGATTACCTTATACCATTTTTAGGGTGATGACTTAAGTTCCTTTTATGATTATCAGTAGTATTTTCAAGAAATAACCCAAGTTTCACTTATGAACTACATTTAGTTTTGTTTATGTGGTTTAAATGGCTTAGTCTGTGATTGTCAGGGGTGGGGTTTGGGGGGTTGGTAAAATGGGTGAAGGGGATCAAAAGGTACAAACTTCCAGATATAAACTAAATGTCATGAAGTTGTAATATACAGCATGTATCTATAATTAATATATTGTTTTTTATATTTTAAAAGTTGCTAAGAAAGTAGATTATAAAAGTTCTTATTGCAAAGCAAAAGTTTTTATGACTCCATATGGTTGGATGTTAACTAGATTCATTGTGGCAATCATTCACAATATATACAAATATAGAATCATTATGTTGTACACCTAAAACTAATATAGTGTTATATTCAATTATATCTCAGTAAAAGTTAAAAAAAAATTTAAAGATGTAGTTTATCTCTCAAAAAATCAATAAACCCATTGTGATGCCTAAAAAATCAATCTCGCAAATTAATTTATATTGCAAATTAATTTCAAATTAATTAATTATAGAACGACTGATAAAAAATGTTAAAAAAAATCACCACTTGGTGATGATCACATTAATAATAGTTTCAGGTAATACTCATCAATGGGTGTTAAAACCAGTGGGTAAAAATTTAATTAGAGATGGGATTTTTACATTGTCTCAAAGTATTTCCCACTCCCCCTGTATGCTCCCCCTCAATGACCCCAAAAAGTTTTGTCTCTTCAGAGAATTTCCAAGTCGAGTCTCCATCTTGTATTTAACAGTGCTTAATAATCTATTAATTTATACACCACCATGTTCCACAAATAATATGAAGCCACTCAATTATGATATTTATATAGTTCTTTACATGACGTGTGTTTTAGCAGGTTTCATTTAGATGTAACAATAAGTCTCTGAGACCAGCATTAACAGCCCATTTTTATAGCTAGAGGAACTGCGGGTCACAAAGATTAATTGACTTGCTTGGGTGAGAGTTAGGTATTAGCACTGTCTTCTCGTTAGTGGGAAAGTGAGGCTTGGAGAAAAGAAGTGAATTGCTAAAGAAGACATACCTAGTTTTAGGTGTTAGGAGAAGGTGGGAATTCAACTCACTTTTACTGATCTCAAAAACTGTCATTAACTGGTGTGGTATATTACCTCCTCAAAATGTTGCTTTTCTGATGTTTTTATCCTAGGAAAAAAAGAGTCATTTATTTGATTTCTATTTCCAAATACCATTTTTTAAGACTGATTTCTATTTTCAAATATCATTTTTTGGACTGATTCCTATTTCCAAATACCATATTTTTTTTTAGAACATGGATGCAATTTGGAGTTTCAAATTCTCTGACAATATGAGACAATATATTTTTATTTCTAAAAGACTGCACCATCCAGGGAATTCTCCTATAATTTTTACCCAATAAATTCCAAGAAAAAGTTAACCTTGGTAAGAAAACATCTGTTGTTTAATCTGTGGAGAAACCTAAGTCAGTGTAGTTGATTTTTAAAAAAGATCAAAATAGTGTGTTAACCTTTTCTGTTCATCTTGTGCCCTCAACAAATATGCTTTCAATCTGACAAAGAATCAATTGCCTGTTACTCAATTGTTTTCATCATTAAAGGGCAATTAGTTCCCAATTACATTATTGAAGTTAAAATGAGAATATAAGAAGTGAAAGGGAAAATTAACACTGGATGCTATCTCTTTTTAAATCTAGATTTCATTTATTTGGGAGGATAAGCCCAAAGTTGCTTTGGGAGACCTTTTCTAAAAGCTTTTTACTATGTGTATAGATTGTAAATACTTGAATAAACCATCTACTTTTTGCTGAATCTAAAAAGCAAAAAATACTACTCTTCTAATGGCTGTTTCTTCTGGCTGCAAGATTTTGAGTTTTTTTTAAATCAAGTATACTTAAAAAAATATTTATTTGGCTGCAGCAGGTCTTAGTTGTGGCACATAGGATCTTTAGTTGTGCTATGCAGTATCAAACAGATGGGGAAACAGTTGCTGACTTTACTTTTTGGGCTCCAAAATCACTGCAGATGGTGACTACAGCCATGAAATTAAAAGACACTCCTTGGAAGGAAAGTTATGACCAACCTAGACAGCATATTAAAAAGCAGAGACATTACTTTGTCAACAAAGGTCCGTCTAGTCAAGGCTATGGTTTTTCCAGTGGCCATGTAGGGATGTGAGAGTTGGACTATAAAGAAAGCTGAGCGCCAAAGAATTGATGCTTTTAAACTGTGGTGTTGAAGAAGACTCTTAAGAGTCCCCTGGACTGCAAGGAGATCCAACCAGTCCATCCTAAAGGAGATCAGTCCTGGGTGTTAATTGGAAGGTCTGATGTTGAAGCTGAAACTCCGATACTTTGGCCACCTGATGCGAAGAGCTGATTCATTTGAAAAGACCCTGATGCTGGGAAAGATTGAGGGCAGGAGCAGAAGGGGACAACAGAGGATGAGATGTTCTGGATGGCATCACCGACTCAGTGAACATGAGTTTGGGTAAGCTCCGGGAGTTGGTGATGGACAGGGAGGCCTAGAGTGCTGCGGTTCATGGGGTCGCAAAGAGTCGGACACGGCTGAGCGACTGAACTGAACTGATGCAATATCTAGTTCTCAGACTAGGGGTTGAACCGAGACCCCCTGCACTGCGAGCATGGAATCTTGGCCACAGGTCGCCAGGGAAGTCTCAAGATTTTGCAATTCTAGGAATTAGGTATGAACCCAGTACCCTGCATGTCAGTTTGTCTCCTCCGAGAATTGCTGGAATCTAGTCTCTCTGTTATGTTCTTCCTCTGGGTATGGCATTCATGGTCCTTGAGATGTTATACAAACTGCCATTTATCTTCTGTGTTCCAATTGATATCATGACGTCACACTTCTGAAGTGTTCACCTAAGGGGCCCTCTAAGAATCTGAAGCCTGGAGCTAGTGCCAGTCAAGCACTCCTCCACAGCCCAGTTGCTGATGTGTCCTGGGCAAGATACCTCCTTGTGGGTGCCTGAGACCAGCATTGAGGTGGCTCAACTTTGGTTTGGTTTTAAATTTGATTTATTTATGTTAACTGAAGGATAATTACTTTACAATATTGTGATGGTTTTTGTCATACATGTGTCCCCGCCTCCTGATCTCCCCTCCCCCTTCCCTCCTCAGCCCATCCCTCCAGGTTGTCACAGAGCACCTGCTTTGGGTTCCCTGTGTCATACATCAAACTCCTACTGGCTATCTCTTTTACATATGGTGCATAGAGAACCTGGGCCCTCTGCACTGGCAGCTTGGAGTCTTAACCACTGGACCACCAGTATAGGGAAGCCCCCTATACTGGTTTTAATGTGAATTTTTGTTTCACTTGGGTAAATAGGTAGAATTAGAATTGCTGGGTTGTAGAGTAAATATGTGTTTAATTTTAATGAAACTGCCACCCTGGGTTCTAAATCGGGTGGCTATACATTTTATATTCCCACCAGGAGTTGAGAAGAGTTCCATTTGCTCTGCAAAATTCTTATCACTTATATTGTCAGTTAAAAAAACATAGGCATTCTATAAGTGTTTAGTGGTACTGCATTAAGATTTTGATTTTCATGTCCCTAATAACTAATCAGGGATACTTATGTTTTAACTTGTTTTTAATTGGAGGATTATGGAGCCCAGCCTCTACTGTCAGAAAATGGAACTGCATGGTACATATGACTCCTTTAGAAAAATTTATCATGATATATCCATTAATATTTCAATTCTTGTTTAACAATTATCCCTTAATCACTATGTAGCTCAGGGTCTAAAGGTGTTTTTACAAGCTGATGGAGACTTTATAAACACAAAACATATCCGAAAATCCTGAAAAAAAGTTTGCTTTGATGGTATTGAATAATCTGAGGTCTGCTTGCAATGAAATGGAAATGAAACCAAAGTTGAAAATCGAAGAAGAACTTATATTGCACTATTTCTTAACAGTTCACATTAGAAATTGTACCTGCATTTCAAAATGATCTCTAAATTACACGAAGCAAAATTTGGTAGCTGTGAAGAAAATCTTCTGAGACAGGGCAATATTAAAAGAAAAAGGAACAATTCATTTCTTTTCTCTAGGTTGGTGAAATAATATTTCAGAAATGACGGAACTTACAGATAGAAAGCTTTAGTTTATTATTATTCAGCTCATACCAATTTCAAACCTGTGTTCGATAGACATGTTATTCTCAATATTTTGGAATTTGTTACCTAGAAAGACTTCATAATCATTTTACTTTATTTTATAGAATTTTTGAATTTCAGATATTGTGGTGGTGTTAATCAAGTTTCAGCTTTAGTATTATAAGGTGCATTGGCCACCATCCTTTCTTCTGTTTATGTATGACAATTTTAGCTGCTTCCCAAATCTCCCAGGGAAATAACTGCACTCAGAGCTTACAGAATTGATCATGCACACACATACTCACACCAACACATATGTCAGTGAAATATGCATTGTTGGCTTTTAGGTCTAAAAGATTTATGTAAACATTTTAATGAACTAATTTATGTACTTATGTTATTTTGTTATAATTACCAATGTCCTAAATATTTTTGTTTGATATTTTTAAATAAAGATGAAGATCTTGAAGTCATACCTTCTTACGTATCATTCTGAAAGAATAAATTTTTTAAAAATTTATTTATTTTAATTGGAGGCTAATTACTTTACAATATTGTATTGGTTTTGCCATACATCAACATGAATCCGCCTTGGGTGTACACGTGCTCCCAATCCCGAACCCCCCTCCCACCTCCCTCCCCGTACCATCCCTCTGGGTCATCCCAGTGCACCAGCCCCAAGCATCCTGTATCCTGCATTGAACCTGGACTGGCAATTCATTTCTTATATGATATTATACATGTTTCAATGCCATTCTCCCAAATCATCCCCCCCCCACAGAGTCCAAAAGACTGTTCTATACATGTGTGTCTCTTTTGCTCTCTCAATTCTTACTTTTCTTGAATATAACATTACTTAGTTTTCACTTCTTGCAATGCAGTTTAGTTTTTCAGTTGTGCATTTATATTTTAGACATATGGTAATTTTTATGAGGCTCTATTTCTGAAAAACAGTATTATTTTAATAAGCTTTCCTCTATATCGCTAAACAAAAAATAATATGGAAGACTGAGAGCAGTATTTGATATTAGAGAATGAGCATAGATTTTTTATTATTGGACTATAATTTCTTTACAATGTTATTTTGGTCTCTGTTGTACAACGAAGTGGATCAGCTATATGTACACATATATCCTCTCCCTCCTGAACCTCCCTCCCACTACCCCCACCCCTCTGCCAACTTACCGTCTACATCATCAAAGAGCACTAGGCTGAGTTTCATGTGCTATACAGCAGGTTCCCACTAGCTATCTATTTCACACATGGTAGTGAATTTATGTCAATCCTAATCTCCTGGCTCATCCCACACATCCCCTTCCCCCACTGTGTCCACCTGTCCTCTACTTCTCCATCTCCATTCCTACTGTGTAGATAGCTTCATCTGTACCATTTTACCCCCAGGTTCCATATATATGTGTTAAAATACGACATTTTGAGATTTGAGCCCTGCTCCACTGTTTACCAGATGTGTAGCCCCAGAGAAACACTGCATCTCTACAAATCTGAAATAGCCCCAATGTAAAATGAGTTGAATATTGCCTATCAAACAGGATTGTTATTTGTATTGATTAAGTAAAATGTGTGTGATGACTGCATCACAGGTATTCAAAAAATTATCTTTTCTCTTTTGGGGTCAGTTCTGCTCATTAGCTCAAGTTTATTTAATTTGTGGGGCAAGAACTAATGCAGTCTACAACTTATGGTTAAAGATGTAAAAAAGACTGCATGGCCGTTTTCTAAAGGTTCATGGTGGGAATGGTAATTTCAGTCTCCCTTTCCATTCCATTTACTCTCGTGGTGTGATAATCAAGGACCAGAGGTGAACTGTGAGGAAAGGAACCGCCTTAGCTGGGAGGAGGCTCTCTATCAATTCTTTTGTCAAAGAAAGTTTGTCAGTGAAGGAATGCAACTGTTTTTGTATTTTGAAAACTTCTGCCCCTGCACAATAGAGACACAGAAAAGGACAGAAATGGTATGGGCCTAACAAAAGCAGAAGATATTAAGAAGAACTGGCAAGAATACATGGTGAACTACACAAAAGAGATCTTCATGACCCAGATAACCATGATGCTGTGATCACTCACCTAGAGCCAGACATCCTGGAGTGAGAAGTCAAGTGAGCCTTAGGAAGCATCACTACAAAGCTAGTGGAGGTGGTGGAATTCCAGCTGAGCTATTTCAAATCCTGAAAGATGATGCTGTGAAAGTGCTGCACTCGATATGCCAGCAAATTTGGAAAACTCAGCAGTGGCCACAGGACTGGAAACGGTCAGTTTTCATTTCAATCTCAAAGAAAGGCAATGCCAAAGAATGTTCAAACTACTGCACAATTTCACTCATTTCACGTGCTAGAAAAGTAATGCTCAAAATTCTCCAAGCCAGGCTTCAACAGTACATGAACTGAGAACTTCCAGATGTCCAAGCTGGATTTAGAAAAGGCAGAGGAACCAGAGATCAAATTGCCAACATCCACTGGATCATTGAAAAAGCAAGAGAATTCCAGAAAAACATCTACTTCTGCTTCATTGACTATGCTAAAGTCTTTAGCTAAATAAAGTCTTTACTTTAGCTAAAGTAAAGCTAAACTGTGGGAAATTCTTTAAGAGATGGGAATACCAGACCACCTGATCTGCCTCCTGAGAAACCTGTATACAGGTCAGGAAGCAACAGTTGGAACTGAACATGGAACAATGGACTGCTCCAAATTGGGAAATGAGTACATCAAGGCTGTATATTGTTACCTTGTTTATTTAACTTATACGCAGAGTACATCATGTGAAATGCTGGGCTTAGATGAAGCACAAGCCAGAATCAAGATTGCTGGGAAAAATACCAATAACCTCAAACATGCAGATGACACCACCTTTATGGCAAAAAGGGAAGAGGAACTAAAGAGCCTCTTGATGAAGGTGAAAAAGCTGGCTTAAAACTCAACATTCAAAACACTAAGATCATGGCATCCACTCCCATCACTTCCTGGCAGATAGATGGGGAAACAATGGAAACAGAGACAGACTTTGTTTTCTTGGGCTTCAAAATCACTGCAGATGGTGACTGAAGCCATGAAATTAAAAGATGCTTGCTCCTTGGGAGAAAAGCTATGACCAACCTAGACAGTATATTAAAAAGCAGAGACATTACTTTGCTGACAAAGGTCCACCTAGTCAAAGCTATGTTTTGCCAGTAGTCATGTACGGATGTGAGAGTTGGACCATAAAGAAAGCTGAGCGCCGAAGAATTAATGCTTTTGAAGTGTGGTGTTGGAGAAGACTCCTGAGAATCCCTTGGACTGCAAAGAGATCAAACCAGTCAATCCTAAAGGACATCAGTCCTGAATATTTTTTGGAAGGACTGATGCTGAAGCTGAAGCTCCAATACTTTGGCCACCTGATGCAAAGAACTGACTCATTGGAAAGGACCCTGATGCTGGGAAAGATTGAAGGCAGGAGAAGAAGCAGATGACAGAGGATGAGATGGTTGGATGGCATCATTGACTCAATGGACATGAGTTAAAGCAAGCTCTGGGTGATGGTGATGGACAGGGAAGCCTGGCATGCTGCAGTCCATGGGGTCACAAAGGGTCGGACACGACTGAGTGACTGAACGGCAGTTGCCCCTGAAAGATGTCATGATAGGCACTGTATAATATTAAAATGGCAGAATTCTTATCTCCAAGAAGTTGAGAGACACACAAGTATTTAAAGAGCTAAACTGAAAACTGTTCAAAATGAATTATCAAGAATTTATATTTGTAGTGTTTTTCAAGCCCCTTTGAGATAAATAATCTCTTAATTTATTTTAACATTTTTGACTGTGCCATGCAACATGCAGAATCTTGGTTCCCCGACCAGACGTGGAACCTGTGCTCCACCACATTGAAAACCCTGAGTTTTAACCACTGGACAGCCTGGGAACTCTTGAAATAATCAATTTCTATGGGGATTTTTTAAGCAGCTCATTCTTTTCTGTGAACTAAGCCAGAGCGTCGAAGAGCTATGCAGTGGTCCATATTATTTTGGTTTCCTTACAAAATTCCATTTAAATTTCTTTTGAAAATGCCCTCCCATAAACAGCATTGTAAGATACATATATTTTTCAATTTATTGTAAGCAGTCAGGAAAGTAGTTGAAGCTATCACTACACCACTGAGTAGCCCTTCTAAAGAAAATCCAAAGAACACAGAGGAAATTATAGACTTAAGCATTATCCCTTGTGGTCATCAAGAAGCTCTAGAATTAATTTGTGGCCCAATTTTTATAATTTTAGTACCTATAACATCCATAACTATGTAGTAATGCTTAGCCTTATAGCTTAAGTTTATCTATAGTTTCCTGACCTTGTTTAATAGTTTATTCTTTTTTTAAAAAATTTATTGGAGTACAGTTGCTTTACAATGTTGTGTTAGGTTCTACTATACAGCAAAGTGAATCTGCTTTATGTTTACATATATCCTCTCTTTTTTTGATTTCCTTCCCATTTAGGTCACCACAGAGCACTGAGTAGAGTTTCCTGTGCTCTGCAGTAAGTTCCCATTATTTACCTATTTTATGCATAGTATCAATAGTGTATATACGTCAGTCTCAATCTCCCAATTCCTCCCCACCCTTTTCCCCCCTTGGTATCCACAGGTTGTGTTTATGTTTTATTTTATGGAATTACATTAACTTTGTCAGTTTGTCAATTCTTCATATCCTTTGTGTCTTTGTATATTTTTAAGTAGATAATTTCTCTAAGTAGTATTTCTTTATTATCAACCTTCTGGCAATGCTAGTTCATTTCTATTTTAATTCCCTAGGGATGTTTTAAAGTTCAGTGTTATATTTTCAACATATTGAGGAGAATTAAGGAGAAAAAAATGGGGAAGTGTGCAAAGACCGGAAAGCTTAATAATGGTAGTTATCACAGAAGACAGAGCTATGCATGAAATAATTACTCATTCATGTAAAATTCAAACTATTCTTTATCATTTCAAATAGCCAGACTTTTAAGAAAAAGCCATTTTTTCCAAAATAAAAATACTATACATTATAAAAAAGAATATTTATGAAGATAGCTTTTTAGGTGAACTTTATTTTATCACTTCCCTCAACTATAATTCTTGACTTTTGTATCCTTCATGCTATTCTTTCATCTTACCCATTTCTTGAAGCAAATTTATAGTTATTATTTAGAGTAATCCAAAGGTTATTAATATTTATTCATTTTTATTGTGTATCAGGTACTGTGCTAAAGAGGAAAAGGATGATACAAACTTTAAGTGATCTATCATTGGCTCTTGCTGCAGTTAATTACTCTGCCATCTTTGAAACATTTTCTTTATCCATTTTTCATTCTGTCTTGGATCCCTTCTACCTCAATGTCTTTCCTTTCCAATTTACCTCCCTGGTATTTTTCATTTCCCTGACCTTTGAAACTGGAATGTCCCAGAGCTCCATCCTTGGCCCCTTTCTCCATGTACACCAAAAACCTTGGAAATCTCATGTGGTCTTGTGGTTTACATATTATATAATAAAAATCATTATTGTTGTCTTGTGGTTTAAATATGTGCTGAATATTATATATTATGTCATCTAAATATCTGCAGCCCAAACCTTGCCCCTCACCTGCAGTCTTCTGTGTCTGACTGTCTAGATGACATTTGTACTGGAGCTCAGGCTTTATGTTTCTTAAACTGAGCTCTCAAGTTCTGCACAGCCTGATCGTGTCAGTCACCTCCAGTGCATATCTGTGTAACTCCATCCTTCTAGTTCCTTAGGCCAAAATCTTGGGGTCATCCTTGACTAGTGTCTTCAGTTCTCATCCCAGATTTAATCTATCAGTACATTCCACTGGTTCACTTTCAAGATAGATCAAGGTTCTAACTGCTTATACCACTGTTGCCACTCTGATCCAAGTCATTGTCATATTTTACTTGGATTATTGCAATAGCTTCCTGTGTTAGTCATGACATAATTGCTGTCACAGCTTCAAAATCTAAGTGACTTAGTGCAACAAATATTGATTACTTGCTCACATGACAGTGAGTGGGTGAAGGGGCTCTGATCTATAATACATGGTCGTCAGGGACCCAAGATTCTTCCTTCTTTCTCTGTGGTATGAAATTCTCTACTGGATTCTCTGCATATGGCAGAGAATATGGGCAGTATATGAGTTTTCTTGCCTGGCTTGGGTGCTCATACATTACTTCTGACTGCTTCCTATTGGCTGAAAGCCAGTCACATGATCTTATCTAACGGCAAGGGAGGTTAAGAAATTGCATTGAATGTGTATACTGGAAGGAAGTAAAATTAGCTTTGAATATAAAACAGTCACAGTTAAGCTCATTAAAATGGAAGCATCAAATTGCTTTCCTGCTCTAAACTTTCCAATGGTTAACTTCTCACTTGGAAAACCAGCTAAATCCATACAATGGGTTAAGAGGTCTTACATGATCTGGCTACCACTACCTCTTTATTTTCTACTACTCTTTCCCTTGTTCACTCATCTTCAGTCTCTGACTTATTTGATGGTCCTTGAATGTTCCAGTGATCTACCTCAGGGCATTTGTACTTGCTGTTTCTCCTGCCTTCAGTGTTTCCTCTAAATATCTGCATGGCATTCTGCCTTATTGTCTTTGTATCTTGGTCCCAATATTGCTTTCTCAGTGAGTCCATTCCTGCTCATCCATGTTAAAATTGCAATCATCAATCCCAGTACTCCTTATTTTGCTTCTTTGCTTAATTTTGTTTTCACAGCTCTTATTACCTTCTGACAACACTTTTAAAACTGTATTGAAAGTGAAAGTGTTAGTTGTTCAGTTGTGTCTGATGCTTTGCAACCCCCATGGACTGTAGCCCATCAGGCTCCTCTGTCCATGGAATTCTCCAGGCAAGAATACTGGAGTGGGTAGCCATTCCCTTCTCCAGGATATCTTCCTGACACAGGGATCAGACCTGGGTCTCCTGCATTGCAGGCAGATTCTTTACCATTGGAGCCACCAGAGAAGCTCCACTATGTATTTTTCGTATTGTCTCTCTCTTCAGACTAGAAGATAAGCAGGGCAGGGAATCTTGTTTGTTATGTTCTCTGCTGTATCCTCAGCTCCAAGATTTGTGCTTGGCATTTAGTAGTTACTGAATAATAATTATAATAATATAATTAAGTTAAAATAATTATGATAATAGTAGTGATAATTTGTTGAATGAAAGAATGTACCACTTCCAAGGACTTTAAAGTGAAAGAGGAGAGTGAAAAAGCTGGCATAAAGCTCAGCATTCAAAAAACAAAGATCATGGCATCTGGTCTATCACTTCATGGCAAATAGATGGGGAAACAATGGAAACAGTGATAGACTTTATTTCCTTGGGCTTCAAAATCACTGCAGATGGTGACTTCAGCCATGAAATTAAAAGACACTTGCTCCTTGGAAGTAAAGCTATGACCAACTTAGATAGCATATTAAAAAGCAGAGACATTACTTTGCTGACAAAGGTCCATCTAGTCAAAGCTATAGTTTTTCCACTAGTCATGTATGAATGTGAGAGTTGGACCATAAAGAAAGCTGAGCACCAAAGAATTGATGCTTTTGAACTGTAGTGTTGGAGAAGACTCTTGAGAATCCCTTGGACTGCAAAGAGATCCAACCAGTCCATCCTAAAGGAAATCAGTCCTGAATATTCATTGGAAGGACTGATGCTGAAGCTGAAGCTCCAATAATTTGTCCACCTGATGCAAAGAACTGACTCATTGGAAAGGACCCTGATGTTGGGAAAGATTGAAGGCAGGAGGAGAAGCAGATGACAGAGGATGAGATGGTCAGATGGCATCACTGACTCAATGGACATGAGTTTGAGCAAGTTCTGGGAGTTGGTAATGGACAGGGAAGCCTGGCTTGCTGCAGTCCATGGGGTTGCAGAGTCAGGCACTACTGAGTGACTGAACTGAACTGAAGAACTTTAAATTCAAAAAACTGGAAATAGAACTGCCTTATGATCCAGCAATCCCACTGCTGAGCATACACACTGAGGAAACCAGAAGGGAAAGAGACACGTGTACCCCAGTGTTCATCGCAGCACTGTTTATAATAGCCAGGACATGGAAGCAACCTAGATGTCCATCAGCAGATGAATGGATAAGAAAGCTGTGGTACAGATACACAATGGAGTATTACTCAGCCATTAAAAAGAATACATTTGAATCAGTTCTAATGAGGTGGATGAAACTGGAGCCTATTATACAGAGTGAAGTAAGCCAGAAAGAAAAACACCAATACAGTATACTAACGCATATATATGGAATTTAGAAAGATGGTAACAATAACCCTGTGTACGAGACAGCAAAAGAGACACTGATGTATAGAACAGTCTTATGGACTCTGTGGGAGAGGGAGAGGGTGGGAAGATTTGGGAGAATGGCATTGAAACATGTAAAATATCATGTATGAAATGAGTTGCCAGTCCAGGTTCGATGCACGATACTGGATGCTTGGGGCTGGTGCACTGGGACGACCCAGAGGGCTGGTATGGGGAGGGAGGAGGGAGGAGGGTTCAGGACGGGGAACACATGTATACCTGTGGCAGATTCATTTTGATATTTGGCAAAACTAATACAGTTATGTAAAGTTTAAAAATAAAATAAAATTAAAAAAAAAAAAAGAAAAGAAACCCCCCCCCCCAAAAAAATAAATTCAAGGTAGGAAGACAGATAACTATATTATCTCCCTACGATACACAGATACAAGTGTTATGGAAACAAAACTGATTTATTCTGCCCATAAACCCAGAGGCTTTGCAATGGGGACAGTCTTAGACCTGGGCACTGAAGAATGAGTAAGAGTTTTAAGGTCTAAAGAGGCATTCTAGGGGAAAAAAAGTAGCACAAACAAGGGCTTGGAAGCAGGAATATTGTGACATTTGGGAAAAACTGAGGAATCTGAGGGATAGATATGTGTGTGCATACTTGAGATGGGGATATTAGGCTAAAATGTTAGGTTAGTCTAAACGAGTTCAGTATTGTAACACATTTTGATTTTATACTGGTGGCAGTGGAGAAATGTGGCAGTCTTTAGAAGTATGATGGATCCAGGTGTGCAAGAATGAAAAATAAACTTGGTGAAATGTATAGAAGACTGAGAGCAAGTGGCAGGGAACTTAGAGGCTCTTCATAACAGAGCAGATGAATAAGCTGATCTAAGACCATTCAACAAGGGCTCATATGGACAAATCTACTTGGGCACAAAGATGGCATCTAAATTGCTTGCTTATCTCTAAATGGCAAGGGAAAGAGGTCCGCATAAATGTGGTTAACCCTTTAGACCAGAGAGATTGTAGGAACATCGATTTTGTTAAACCTAAGACTTCTGTACCTACATCTATGTGAAAACTGCTGCTAATGTTTTCCGTGGCCGTTACAGCAAGGGTCTCAAAGCCTGAATCTCAACATATTCTTCTGAAGATATTTTTATTATTATTATTGACTGCATTGGGTCTTAGTTGTGGCACGGCAGCTCTCCAATTGCAGAGCAATGGCTTAGTTGCTCCATGGCATGTGGAATCTTAGTTCCCCAACCAGGGAACTTGAGTCCCCTTGCATTGAAATGTGGAATCCTAACCACTGGAACACCAGGGAAGACCCTCATAAAGATATTATCTTATGAACAAGAGCAGACATTGGCATTTAAGCTACTAAATATTGAATTGACATGGTTTGATTTTGAATTGATCCTAGATTCATTGGGCCTACTTGTTCTCTCTAAAGTGAACACCATGATCTGTGAATGATTTCATGGAATGAAATAATTCCATGCATTAATTTATTCGGTAAAATTTCTTTATTGAATGCCCTTAACACTCACTTTGTAAGGTACTACGAGGCATATAATTCCAACTGATACTTAGAGAAGAGCATTTGAGTTACAGTGCCTATTTATCATTGCCTCAGTGCATTACAAGCATCCCCCTAATAAAGTGATAATAAAAACTCGTGGACCTTGCAAATAATAATTGTAGTAGGATTGATTGTCTGGCAGTAAAACATTTCTGCGTACATTGACTTTCTAAACCTGAGTAGCATCATTCCCAAAAGATGATCTTTTGGTTTTTGTTGACTCTGAATGCTCTAAAATTTAGCCTGTGAAGCTGGATATACTAAGTCGCGTGTGTGTGCTTATGTCCTGGCTAAGCCCAGAACTGATGAGAAACTAGGCTGCAGCCAAGTGAGTACAAAGAGATGAAGACCAGGACTTTCCCAGTGGTCCAATAATTGACTCCCTGCTTCCATGGCAGGGGGCACAGGTTTGATTCCTGTTGGGGGAACTAAGATCCCACATGCTTCATGGTATGGCCAAAATTAATAAATAAATAAATAAAATGGAGACCAAGACCATCCATGAGTTTTTAACTGACACAATGCATTTATCCTTCTAGAGAGTAAAAATCTGGAAACAACCTTATTTTTGTAATGATAGATGTTGTTTCTTATTAAAGATTATTTCTCTGTTTGACACATATGTACATAAATAGTGAAGAAATGTAAAAACCTAGGCTTACTAGGGAACTGCATGTCTGAAAAATCCTCTAACGTAAAACATGATGATGAATGTGTCTTGTCCTAGCACTTGGGAAATTGGTGATCTAAAACATCTGAGCCTGGATTGTAATCCCTCTGTGAGTTCATTTCACACTGAGCAGTAGAACACAATAAAACATACTTGACTAAATTCTGGACATTGATGGTATTTCATTTTTGTGGGTGTTTTTAGCTTCACTGGACTTAGAAATAGTCTTGTTCTAGGAGTGTAAATAACAGTCTTCCCATGTCCTTTTCATCCTTTGTATTTCAGTTTGCAGCATCCCTTCTCAGCTTCGATATTAGCTTCTCATTCTTTCTCCATCTTCCCCGGCACATGCTGGGTACTCTGAACAAAGAATCTTGAGCTTAGCTATCTTCATCATCACATAATACACGGCTACAGATATTTCTCTTTTAGATTTATTTTCTAGAGTCATTAAATAAAAAAGCCTCTGTATCCCTACGGGTACTTACTTTTGGTTTTATTTGGAAGAAATATGGTTCTAAAAAGTTAGGCAAAACATTTGTTTTCAGTGGTCTTAAGCCTTCTGAAGAAATAGGAAAGTAGAGGAGGCATACTTATTTTCATCTAAACAAATAAAAAAATACTCTTCATAGAGAAGTGAACTTGTTTATGTATTTTCTTATTAATTTGAGGAAAATGGTATACTTTTATATTTTGTTTTGAGAGGACTTTTGATATTTCCAACAAAATAGGTGATCATTGATGTGAAAGGGTGAGCAAAACATATGTACTGGCCTCTGATACTCTCCACAAATGTGGTATTTTAGAGTGCCTACGTTGAGATTGTTGTTGTTTAGTCACTAAGTCGTGTCCAACCCTTTTCTGACTCCATGGACTGTAGCCCATCAGGCTCCTCTGTCTATGGTATCTGCCAAGCAAGAATGCTGGAGTGGGTTGGGATTTCCTTCTCCAGGGGATCTTCCCAACCAAGGGATTGAGCCTGCATCTCCTGTATTGGCAGGTAGATTCTTTATTGCTGAGCCAGCAGGGAATGTTTGAAAGTCATCATTTAAGACTTCTCAATCTGTGAAAATACCAGTTGGTATTGGTTGAGGGTATGCAGAAATACCTAGTCCTTGGTTTCCTACAGTTGTAGACAGGCTTGTTCAAGACCACGTGGAAGGACATGTGTGGGTCTGAAAAAGTCTCCGAAGCACTGGTCCTAGGAGATAAATTAATCATTGAATTTCTGATTTCTCTATTTCAAGACCACCAGAAAGTGGTGCTTTAGATGATGTTAATTTTCTGTAGAAATTGCCACAAAGAACTACAAAATATGTCCTAAGGCTTTGTTTTTTAGAAGATTGTTATATTAAAATTTAAAAAAGCCACATGGACTACATTTTTGAGGATACACGTATTTAGCACATTCATTATGTTGTTAAATACTCTTAATGAAGTTACTGGCAGGAGACTCTCCTCAAAATAAGAAGCAAATTGGTAGCAATTATTTTATTTCTTTCTCATCTCATGGATAATTTTGTTACTTTTTGTGGGAAGTCAAATGTTAAATTTTGTGCTTAACTGATCTGATATCAAGATTTTAAAAACATATTTTCTTCAAATGGCTGGCATTTTTATAAAGGCAGAATACTTTAAAAAAAATTCCTTTAAAAAATATGCTTTCAAGATTTCCATGGAAATGGTAGGATTGAGAAAAATACCTATTTGGCTTTTTTTCCCCCTTTGACATTATAATGACTTTATAATGAAGCTGCATATTGACTTTGAAATGAAGCTACATAACGCTGATATTTGCCAAGGGATAATATAAGAATGGATCTTTCACATCTTTGAAAATATAAAAGTTGCTTGAAATATTTTCTATCCAAAAACCTTCTCTTGACCCCTCATTTCCCACCAGATATTGTCCAAATTCTTTACATCCTTCACTAGCAAACTTTTTAAAAATGGTAGTGAGTGCCTTCTGTCTTCTCATTCTCTACAAAACCCCCTTCAGCAGGGCTTCTTTTTTATTTTCAAATTTAGACTGCAAGGGATCTTAGCTGTAGCCTGTGGGCTCAGTAGTTGTGGTGTGCAGGCTTAGTTGCCCTGCGGTATGTGGAATCTTAGTTCCTCAACCAGGGATTGAACTCACATACATTGGAAGGCATATTCTTAGCTTCTGGACCACCGGGGAAGTCCCAACCTCAATAAATTTGTTTTCCAGTGAACAAACAAGAAAGAGTAGATGACTTTTAATGTATTGGTATGGAAGTGTTTAATTTTCTTACTTAAAATGTATAAAATGCTGGTTGTGGTTCTATGATTAGTCAACTCTAAGACTCTTTTTGGCTTCCCAGGTGGCTCAGTGGTAAAGAATCCGCCTGCAATGTAGAAGACATGGATTCAGTCCCTAGGTTGGGAAGATCCCCTGGAGAAGGACATGGCAACCCATTCCAGTATTCTTGCCTGGAGAATTCCATGGACAGAGGAGCCTGGCAGGTTACAGTCCATGGGGTCACAAAAGAGTCAGACATAATTTGGCAACTGAGTAACACCAACAACATGACTCTTTACCTGAGAATTCTTCACTCCCGTGCTGAGCTCATACACGGTAATGGAAGGTTCATTCTAAATGGTTTTACTAGAAGAATCTCTTCCTAGTAAGACACTTGAACTTCTATTGGAAAACTGATCCATCGCTGTTGAGAAACATAACTGCTGTGAAATTTCCTCTAAACATCTTTGAAGATCTCTCCCAATAGTGGGAGATCAGGGCCTGAGCAAGGCCAGTACCCTTTGGTCATGTCTTCACAAGAACAGGATTTATTTTTGACTCCGCTTAATTATTTTCTGGACTCTAGGTTTGTAGAATCATTTCTTTTTTATTTTATGGGTTGGGGTGCTGGGGGTAAACTGTTCTAAAGCAAGGATATATTGGAAATGTTTTCTCTGTGGCCAAAATTGTCCAAACTTGACTTTGGAGTCAATATATTGACTGGATATTTTGTGCTTATCAAAATCACTTGCAGCCAAAATAAAATGTCAATCAGAGTCATACATTATACTGCTAGAAATCCAAGACTTCATTGGATTTTTGTGATGTATATCTCATCATGGTCCAGTTTGACAGAAATTAAATTAAATCTGCCATTTCAAATAAATCCAGAAGATGGAAAATCTAGATAATTTTAAATACATGAAAAAGATACATTCTTCACTAGCAGTACATGCTGTGGTCAAAATAAATAAGTAAATTTAAAGATGATTTGAGATTAAAACTGTTTTCAGTAAAAGATACCATTAAAGCTAATGACAGTTAAACAGCAGTGTCATAATTGAATAGATATTACTATAGGAAGATGATTAAAATTCTCCAAATGAGCTTTATAAATTATGAGATTAATGTAAGAATTAGTGTTATAGGCTATTTCATTATGGAAACTATTCCATGTTTAGTAGGCAGGGTATTTATTAGACTTTCTTGTAATATATCATAAATATAGCTTAGAATGACCAAAATATCATGATGAGACTTTTAATTTTGAAGACTACAAAGAGTAGTTACATCATTCAATTAAAATTTTTTTCAAAAAGCCCGTGTAAGATTGAAGCATCAGGGGACTTTCCTGGTGCTCCAGTGGTTAAGACTTTGCCTTCCAATGCAGGTGGTGTGGGTTCAATCCCTTGTCAGGGAGCTAAGATTCTATATGCTATGCTATGCTATGCTAACTCACTTCAGTCCTGTCCGACTCTGTGCGACCCCATAGACGGCAGCCCACCAGGCTCCCCCGTCCCTGGGATTCTCCAGGCAAGAACACTGGAGTGGGTTGCCATTTCCTTCTCCCATGCATGAAAGTGAAAAGTGAAAGGGAAGTTGCTCAGTCGTGTCCGACTCCTAGCGACCCCATGGATTGCAGCCTAACAGGCTCCTCCACCCATGGGATTTTCCAAGCAAGAGTACTGGAGTGGGGTGCCATTGCCTTCTCCGAGATTCTATATGGCTCATGGCCAAAAAACCAAAAGGTAAAACATAAGCAATATTGTAACAAACTCAATGAAGACTTTGAAAATGGTCCACATAAAAAAAGACTTTTCAAAAAGACAGTCAAATCAAGCCAAAAAAAAAAAAAAAAAGGAGAGAAAAAGATTAATTACAAAAGGAAATATTATAATCATTATAAATGGAATATTATATATTCCTATAATACAGTTAAAGAAGTTCCGTAAAACTATTATTTTTAACTTAAAATAGCTATGAGATTAAAAAATTAAAAGAAAGAAATATGAACATTCGGATACATAAATCACATTTTTCCAGCCTTTATCTAAATCCATATATATTTTTACAGGCATAAGCATAAGTGACATGCAATTTAAAATATTTATGATTTTGACTTAATGTATTTTTCACATCTTGCTGTATACTCTCCATGAACACCATTTTAAATAATCACTTAATATTCCCTTTGGTGGATTGCTGTAATTTGCTTAACTACTTTTTTTCATACAGGATTCAGTCACATTCTGTTTCCTTCCTGAGAAGGCACCACTTATAATATTTAGTTGTAATAAGTAACTCCCTGAGTGGCTTGTTGGAGTAAGTGCTAAAAAATATTTCTTATTTCAAAATTTCCATCTAAAGTTATTGTTCATCATTACCTTGGCCTGAATCAGTTAACAGATTAGTTCTAGCCAAAGTATGGGACATGAGCATAGTGCTTGAATCTAGGCTCACCATGGGAGACCAGATCTGGTGGGCTGACACTGAGGACAGATTCTTGTATGAGAATGGATTCCCCAGGGGGTAAGAGAGGACACCTCATTTGCAGTATAAAAGGTACTAATGGACTGAGGGATAAAAATTGTATAATTTGTATAGAGCTTGGTTTTTTAGAGACATGGGAAGAATCTACAAATAAAAATGAACAACTTTAAGTATATTTTTTTATGTCTTGAGTTGGAGCAAGTCTGGGGAGCCCTTACTATTCACAGTGTGTATCCAGTGTGGGTAGAAAAAGAATACATTTACTTGACCAGAAATTTAACACAACAGAGGAGCGTGACTGTGCTAGCAATGCTTCCAAGTCAGAAAAGTCGGAGTTTCACTTGTCAGTTTTGTTGTTTGTCATTAAATCATGAAGAAAATACCAATGACTGGCGAGATTTTAAACACTGATCTGGTCTTTTTGGATTCTTTCACAGTCCAAGTGACCAAGAAATCAATGGATTAAGGGTTCATCTAAATTAGAGGCGGAATTCAAGAAGCAAGAAGATGATTTCTTTTTTTCATTAATGGGCTGCATTGTATGTTGAAAGCTAACTTTCGTTCACCAAGCTGTGCTACGGCCACTACGACCAAAATGATATCACTTACTTTTGAGAATTTCATTGGTGCAATGAAGTAAACTGCAAATTATATGAGATGCAAATTATGTGTATAAATTTTGCAGTAATTATGTTCATTCATTCATTCATGTGACTATATACATATATATATATATATTTGAGTTTTTGTATGTGGTAGTCTCTAGGGGATAGATTGGTAAACAAGACAAAGTCCTTATCCTCATGGAGCTTATATTCTAGATAATAGAGGTAGGCCCCAAACAAGTAAAATATACAAATATTTGTATGTACAGTTCAGTTCAGTTCAGTCGCTCAGTTGTGTCCGACTCTTGCAAACCCATGAATCGCAGCACACCAGGCCTCCCTGTCCATCACCAACTCCCGGAGTTCACTCAGACTCATGTCCATTGAGTCAGAGATGCCATCCAGCCATCTCATCCTCTGTCATCCCCTCCTCCTCCTGCCCCCAATCCCTCCCAGCATCAGAGTCTTTTCCAATGAGTCACTCTTTGCATGAGGTGGCCAAAGTATTGGAGTTTCAGCTTTAGTATCAGTCCTTCCAATGAACATCCAGGACTGATCTCCTTTAGAATGGACTGTTTGGATCTCCTTGCAGTCCAAGGGACTCTCAAGAGTCTTCTCCAACACCACAGTTCAAAAGCATCAATTCTTCAACGCTCAGCTTTCTTTACAGTCCAACTCTCACATCCATACATGACCACTGGAAAAACCATAGCCTTGACTAGACGGACCTTTGCTGGCAAAGTAATGTCTCTGCTTTTCAATATACTATCTAGGTTGGTCATAACTTTCCTTCCAAGGAGTAAGCGTCTTTTAATTTCATAGCTTCAGTCACCATCTGTACAGTAACAAACAAAAATTAAAAGAACACTGTAGTCACATCTGTTTTATATAATATGGTCATAGAAGATCTTCCAAGTCTGAGATATCAGAATCAAGATGTGAAGGGGAGAAGGGAACAACATGAGATCTATGGGAAGAAGAACTTCTGGGTGAAAGAATAGTAAGCGCCAGGGTGTTGAGGTGGAGACATTCTGGGTATTTTCCAGGTAAGTGATGAAGCAGATGTGTTAGGGCAGAGTGAATGGGGCCAGGAGTGGCATAAGATGAGTTAAGAAGAGTGGTAAGGTACAGATAAGCCTTTGAGTGTGTGGATCACAATAAACTGTTGAAAATTCCAAAAGAGTTGGGAATACCAGACCATCTGACCTGCCTCTTCAGAAACCTATATGCAGGTCAGGAAGCAACAGTTAGAACTGGACATGGACCAACAGACTGGTTCCAAATAGGAAAAGGAGTACGTCAAGGCTGTATATTGTCACCCTGCTTATTTAACTTACATGCACAGTACATCATGAGAAATGCTGGGCTGGAGGAAGCACAAGCTGGAATCAAGATTGCTGGGAGAAATATCAATAACCTCAGATATGCAGATGATACCACCCTTATGGCAGAAAGTGAAGAGGAACTAAAAAGCCTCTTGATGAAAATGAAAGAGGAGAGTGAAAAAGTTGGCTTAAAGCTCAACATTCAGAAAACAAAGATCATGGCATCTGGTCCCATCACTTCATGGGAAATAGATGGGGAAACAGTGGAAACAGTATCAGACTTTATATTTTTGGGCTCCAAAATCACGGCAGATGGTGATTGCAGCCATGAAATTAAAAGATGCTTACTCCTTGGAAGAAAAGTTATGACCAACCTAGATAGCATATTGAAAAGCAGAGACATTACTTTGCCAACAAAGGTCCGTCTAATCAAGGCTATGGTTTTTCCAGTAGTCATTGTATGGATGTGAGAGTTGGACTGTGAAGAAAGCTGAGCGCCGAAGAATTGATGCTTTTGAACTGTAGTGTTGGAGAAGACTCTTGAGAGTCCCTTGGACTGCAAGGAGATCCAACCAGTCCATTCTAAAGGAGATCAGTCCTGGATGTTCATTGGAAGGACTGATACTAAAGCTGAAACTCCAATACCTTGGCCACTTCATGCAAAGAGTGACTCATTGGAAAAGACTCTGATGCTGGGAGGGATTGGGGGCAGGAGGAGAAGGGGATGACAGAGGATGAGATGGCTGTATGGCATCACTGACTTGATGGACATGAGTTTGAGTGAACTCCAGGAGTTGGTGATGGTCAGGGAGGCCTGGCTTGCTGCAATTCATGGGGTCACAAAGAGTTGGACACGACTGAGCGACTGAGCTGAACTAAAGGTACAGATGGTATAGGATTTTTAGACCACTGTCATGACTCTGGCTTTTACTTAGTGTGAATTTAGAATCCAAGACAAGGTTTCCAGTAGAAGAGAAACATGGTCAGATTTCCTTTAAGGAAATGACTCTGCAGTGCAGAAATTTGACTATATAAAGAAATAGATGATATAAAATGAGAAAGAGAAAAGGGAAACCAGTTATTCATCAAACTCTGTGCAAAGGACAGGTAACTATAGCTTTGAGGCAGTAAAAGTGGTTTGATTTAGGATCTATTTTGAAGGATGAGCTGATAGGTCTCTGTTAAACTAAATGATGTTAAGTGAGAAGACCAGCAAGACTGAGGCTTTTCACCTGAGCAATTAATCAGAGGGGATTGCCATTTATTGAGATATAAAAGAGTGTGGGAGGAGTTTTTCCTTAACTCTGGTTGGAGGCAGGAAGAAGAGGAGAGATTTTGGTTCCTTGAGAAGTCATTGTTATCAGAGGCGGTGCATATGTCTGAGTGCGGTCCCTGTGTTTACGATGTGCTTAGGGTCTGGCAGGCAGCTCTCTCCCTTTCTCAGTCTCAGTGTGATGGCAGGATTCCATATCATCATTTCATCCCATCCACCAAAGCCCTCAGTCCCAATCAGGGTCCCTGCAGTTGGTTGTCTCTCTGTCAGTACCACAAATACTCAAGGATGCCTTCATCCTTTCATTCTTTCATCTGTTGATTTACTCACTTGCTTGTCAATGTATAAGTACTGAGCAGAATGTGTAAGGTATTTGTGGGGATATCTAGGTGAAAAAAAAATGTATATCCTCCAGGGACTCCCAGTCTACTGAACTGATAAACAAATAGATAACTTCAATATGACTACTACTAGGGCACACTGGAAGGGCACCTTATCCATGAGGTGGACTTGAGATTAAAAGATAAATGCTCTTTTCCCAGTTTAAAGAGTAGAGTTTGAAATTCCAGGCACAGGGGACACCTCCCACACAAGCCCAGGGTGCAGCCACCAGGCTGTCTGCTGCTGTTGCTGGGGGATGGCCATTGCTCAGGCTCCTTACACGGAATCTCCACTATGGGGGGCCAGGCTGCTGTCTGGTCATCCTCTATGAAGGAACAGGTGCTTCCTCCTCCCCATCTCTGGGCCACTTGTGCCCATGGCAGTTGGGAATTGAGCCTGATGTCTTAGCAGATGGCAGGATTCAGTGGTTCCTGTCCAGCTCCACTTCCAGAAAGTGGGCTCTATCCTGTCTTTAATCCCCTTTTATGCATTTCCTGGAGTGATCAGACTTCTTAATATGACTTTCATGGTTTCTTCCTAATTTGATGCTCTGCATGTCTCTTTCAACTCACTGAGATGAAATCTTCATCCCTGGTGAAGCTAGCTAAGCCTTCGCCCTACATTTGCTGCTCTGCAACTACTCCCTGCAGGCCTCCTGTGAGGCTGACTGTCCTCTTTATCTTCACATAATAGCCACTTAGTGGACAGTCCCCTCCTTCAGTTTCTATCTGGGCTTCACAGGGATGGAAAAAGACATTGTTCCAGAAATAGTTACAGTTCAACACTTTTAAAAGAGTAGAAGACATAAAGGGAATATAGATGGCCAAGAGGAAAATAAAACAGTAAATGGTAGTAGAGAAGAGAAAACAAATGCTAAAAATAACAGGGAGGTATAGTCTTAATATATATTACTGAAATGCACAAAATTGAAGTGGTGGCTCCAAAGCCTTCTAGGAAGGGATGTGGCTACATGGTTGTCTGGACAGAGGAATAGCAATTATGGTTTAAGGACGTATCAGTCAGTTCAGTTGCTCAGTCGTGTCCAGCTCTTTGCAACCCCATGGACTGCAGCACTCTAGGCCTCCCTGTCCATCACCAACTCCTGGAGTTTACTCAAACTCATGTCCATTGAGTCGGTGATGCCATCCAACCATCTCATCCTCTGTTGTCCCCTTCTCCTCCTGCCTTCAATCTTTCCCAGCATCAGGGTCTTTTCCAATGAGTCAGTTCTTTGCATCAGGTGGACAAAGTACTGAAGTTTCAGCTTCAGCATCAGTCCTTCCAATGAGTATTCAGGACTGATTTCCTTTTGGATGGACTGGTTGTATCTCCTTGCAGTCCAAGGGACTCTCAAGATGTATATTCTGCCATAATGTTTTCTTTTTTTTTTTAAATTTCATATCTGTTAGTTATATATACAAACCCTCCCTCATAAGATTCCTTGAGTAAAACATAATTTTGGCTTTATCTGCCATTTACCTTTTTGATGCAATCTGAACACTCTAGCAAATTAAGACTGTCCTGAAAAGACCTGCTGAGGGTGTTATGTGGGAAGACACTGGTAGGGACTTGCTGGGGGGAAGCACTGTTGTGTCTCCACCTCTTCAGATTAGAGAGAATGCCTCATTCTTTGGGTGGGCCTGTGGGTAATCCCTTATGATTATACAGTGGAAGTGAGAAATAGATTTAAGGGCCTAGATCTGATAGAGTGCCTGATGAACTATGGAATGAGGTTCGTGACATTGTACAGGAGACAGGGATCAAGACCATTCCCATGGAAAAGAAATGCAAAAAAGCAAAATGGCTGTCTGGGGAGGCCTTACAAATAGCTGTGAAAAGAAGAGAAGCGAAAAGCAAAGGAGAAAAGGAAAGATATAAACATCTGAATGCAGAGTTCCAAAGAATAGCAAGAAGAGATAAGAAAGCCTTTCTCAGAGATCAATGCAAAGAAATAGAGGAAAACAACAGAATGGGTAAGACTAGGGATCTCTTCAAGAAAATCAGAGATACCAAAGGAACATTTCATGCAAAGATGGGCTTGATAAAGGACAGAAATGGTATGGATCTAACAGAAGCAGAAGATATTAAGAAGAGATGGCAAGAATACACAGAAGAACTGTACAAAAAAGATCTTCACGACCCAGATAATCACGATGGTGTGATCACTGACCTAGGGCCAGACATCCTGGAATGCGAAGTCAAGTGGGCCTTAGAAAGTATCACTACAAACAAAGCTAGTGGAGGTGATGGAATTCCAGTTGAGCTATTCCAAATCCTGAAAGATGATGCTGGGAAGTGCTGCACTCAATATGCCAGCACATTTGGAAAACTCAGCAGTGGCCACAGGACTGGAAAAGGTCATTTTTCATTCCAATCCCAAAGAAAGGCAATGCCAAAGAATGCTCAAACTACTGCACAATTGCACTCATCTCACATGCTAGTAAAGTAATGCTCAAAATTCTCCAAGCCAGGCTTCAGCAATACGCGAACCGTGAACTTCCTGATGTTCAAGCTGGTTTTAGAAAAGGCAGAGGAACCAGAGATCAAATTGCCAACATCTGCTACATCATGGAAAAAGCAAGAGAGTTCCAGAAAGACATCTATTTCTGCTTTATTGACTCTGCCAAAGCCTTTGACTGTGTGGATCACAAGAAACTGTGGAAAATTCCGAAAGAGATGGGAATACCAGACCACCTGATCTGCCTCTTGAGAAATTTGTATGCAGGTCAGGAAGCAACAGTTAGAACTGGACATGGAACAACAGACTGGTTCTAAATAGGAAAAGGAGTTTGTCAAGGCTGTATATTGTCACCCTGTTTATTTAACTTATATGCAGAGTACATCATGAGAAACGCTGGACTGGAAGAAACACAAGCTGGAATCAAGATTGCTGGGGGAAATATCAATAACCTCAGATATGCAGATGATACCACCCTTATGGCAGAAAGTGAAGAGGAACTAAAAAGCCTCTTGATGAAAGTGAAAGTGGAGAGTGAAAAAGTTGGCTTAAAGCTCAACATTCAGAAAACTAAGATCATGGCATCCGGTCCCACCACTTCATGGGAAATAGATGGGGAAACAGTGGAAACAGTGTCAGACTTTATTTTTCTGGGCTCCAAAATCACTGCCGATGGTGACTGCAGCCATGAAATTAAAAGATGCTTACTCCTTGGAAGGAAAGTTATGACCAACCTAGATAGCATATTCAAAAGCAGAGACTACTTTGCCAACAAAGGTCCGTCTAGTCAAGGCTATGGTTTTTCCTGTGGTCATGTATGGATGTGAGAGTTGGACTGTGAAGAGGGCTGAGCGCCGAAGAATTGATGCTTTTGAACTGTAGTGTTGGAGAAGACTCTTGAGAGTCCCTTGGACTGCAAGGAGATCCAACCAGTCCATTCTGAAAGAGATCAGCCCTGGGATTTCTTTGGAAGAAATGATGCTAAAGCTGAAGCTCCAGTACTTTGGCCACCTCATGCGAAGAGTTGACTCATGGGAAAAGACTCTGATGCTGGGAGGGATTGGGGGCAGGAGGAGAAGGGGACAACAGAGGATGAGATGGCTGTATGGCATCACTGACTCGATGGACGTGAGTCTGAGTGAACTCCGGGAGTTGGTGATGGACAGGGAGGCCTGGCCTGCTGCGATTCATGGGGTCGCAGAGTCGGACACGACTGAGCGACTGATCTGATCTGATCTGATCTGTGGGTAGTGGTTGAGGTGTTCTGCAGGGGCTGTGGACAGGGCACTGACAGAACCCCAAGGTCTGGCTTCACAATACTCGAAATTCTTCTAATCCATTTGCTTAAATACAACCCAAATAATGGAAACAAACAAACAAAAAAAGAATCCGACAACCTAGTCATTGGACGGCAATAAATTACAGTAGTAACAGAGCTGCCACTGAAATCACTGTCTCACACCTTTGACAGGGATTAGTATAACACTTCAGGTGAAATCCCAACCACTGGGAATTCCCTCCGGGACACCAAGACAGTTGCCAGGCCTCCCAGTCGCCATGTTTGCTCTACTATGTTCCTCTTGCTCTGAAGACAAAACCTGGGTAATTAACTAGTGTGTTTGTGCACTTTCTCATGAGTTTCCTACCAGAATTTCCTCCCTCTTTCTTTTTTTTTTCCATGAGTTACAACATGCTAATATGCTAGTATGATGATGTTGGCTTAGGCAGGGATCGTAAATATTCAAATCAATTCTATGCAGTGCTTGTTATGTGCCTGGCTGCAGCTCTGATAAAAGACGAGTAAAACCCAATCCTGATCCTCAGAGAAGCAAGCTAATTGTTTGAGACTGCTAAAAGTTAGGTATGATATTGTCTCACATTTACATAGGAATTACACCCTGAAATACAGAAGTTCTGGGCAGTGAGTGACAAAAGACCCAAAAGAACATCCCAGATGTGGAATTTTAGTATTTATGTGTGGGTAACCAGGTCACGTTAGTGAGGATTCATAGTAATACAGGAAGTTTTGGTGAACAGGTTGTGTCAACAAGAACAGAAATTAAAAAAAATCTAATGCAGAGCACTTGTGATATGACAGACCCTTTTCTAAGTTCTTTATTATATCATTCATTTGTTCCTTGCAAAAACTCTCTATGGGCTATATATTATTACAATCATCCTTGACTCCAGTCTCTGTTCTTAACTGCTAAATCCCATTGACTCTCAGAAGGGTACAAGGCATGTTTGTGAAGAAATTTAGATAGGATTTGGAAATTCTGTTTTGTATATGAGGAAAGGCAGCACCATCTCTAACCTGTGGGTAGCATTTAATTCTTCAACACAGCATATAGCTTGAGTTAAGGATAGATAATACACTTTCAAAATAGAATGATGGCAGGTAAATTTTAAAATTTCCTTACTTGATTTGCTTTCAAAAGAGCAGAGATAACTTCAATCTATTTAAATGCCTTTAAAATGACAGGTGCTTCTATTTTCTAGATATAAATTTTGTATTTTGAGATGTTGGTTTATCAGATTTATGATTTGCAACTGTAAATGTAAGTGATTCATACTAAATACTGAATCCAAATGAGGACTTCTCTATATATTAGATTAGCTGATTGTAAGTTTTGCAACAAAACCCACACATTTTCCTTTATAAGATGGGCACTTTGTGAAGCAGCTTTTGGGTAACTTACTATAGCCTGTTTTCAGCTTCTCTGTAATGAGTCCTCAGTCCTTATGTTTGAAGACAAAAAAACCCGTAGAGAAAAGTATATTTATCTCTTCTCCAGTTCTTAGTCTTTAAGTGGTGAATTTTAAAGAGAGAACAATTTCATATTTGGCATCTGTTATTAAATATGTGGTTTCCTTCTTCTTTGGGGGTAAATTTTTGTTACTTTATAAAAACTGCTAACATATTTGTATTAATAGCTAATCAACACTGATAGAAGTATAGAGCATTTTAATTAATATATTTGAATGAACTTCTTGTTCTGAGTTTAATTATGGGGAGATAAAATATTAATGACTTTGAAATGAATGTATAAAAATATTTTATTGCTTTTATTCCAATTATAATTTCTTTTAACTTTGTTCTTAGTTTGAAGTATATTATTTTTTTCAAATGAGGAGGCTACAGCAAGGATATATTTATTTCAATGAGGATGGGTTGATTTTAATCAATTTTTAAACAAGAACAGAAAATGGCCTTATTAGCATGTAATGGAACATGATAACTCTTATTTTAAATTTTATTTGAGTTTTTCATCTGTTTCATTGAGATGTTTGGGTCATGTTGAATATTTTAGTGCAAAGGTTCAAGTTCTTTTTTTGTGGTTATTTGCAAAGAAGGACAAGAATATTAAAGGCCCTTGATGAAAGAAGCTGCTCTTTGAGGAAAAAGCCTCTTCTTTCAAGGGCTTTCAAAATTTGCTTTGGGAGTACGGTTGGTTATTTAACTCTTGCTTGTGTTACTTTACTTATATAATCAAATTATTTAGTTTCCATGCAGGAATATGTGTCTTAAGATACCATTTGTAAAAAGATTTAGTTTCTGGGTGAAAGATTTTAGTGACCATAATATGTAGACAGAACAGACAAAGTGAACTTCAAAATTGCTGGGACATAAAACACCAGGCTAATTATTTGTAAAGTCTAAAGCCACTATAATTATCTAGAGAAAGGAAAAGAAAGAAAAGAAAAGAAGGAAGAAAAAATCTGTTCATCTCCAAATGGTATTCATTGTATATTTATTTAAACAGTGATTTCTATGATTTTAATAGCAATATTTTCTGGAATAGATGATTTTGTGACAAGCAAGTAAAAACCAGCCCCAATTTATAATATTAATAGCAAAAATAAAATTTGATAAATTACTATGTAGATTGCTGACTCTATAGTGATCATAGATGTTAAGATAAGAAATTTAGTTTGTTCTCCATGTGCATAATATTTAAATGTTAACGTAATAGAAAAGTGCAAAACTTGAGCTATGTCTTTTTTGACAAGAACGTGTAGGGTTGCATGAGCGTTGAGAAGAAAGTGAATGAGAAGACAAAGCAATAAATGAACATTTAAATAGGTACTATTTCTGCCTATAGAAATAGTGTATTTGCAATATGGGCAATTTGAAAATACAAGAAGTAGAAGGAAGACAGAAAAGCTAAACATAGAACCTGGAAATAACTATCATTAACTCTTAGCTGTATTTCCTTCCAGTGTTCTTTTTTTTTTTTTTTCCAGTGTTCTTTATTTTCACTTGTGAATGCAACTAATTGAGATCATATTTAATTATTTTTTATTCTGCTTTTATTTTCTGCTTAACATTATATCAGGAACATCTCACTAAACTCCTTCAAAAATGTAATTGTTAATAACTGCAAAACCAATCAAGATACAGTGTGTTATAGTGTTTTTGATGATTCTGTTGTTTGTGCACTTAGTTTATTTCCACTTGATCCCTGCAGTAATTCATACATCATTATCATCTTGGTATATAAATCTTTGTCAGCTCCATCTTGTTATTTCCTTAGAGCAATTCTTAGAATTGAAGCTACTAGGCTATTTATTCGTTTAATCATTCCTGGAACAAACATACTTGGAAAGCCAACTTTGTGCTATGAAACATTTTTAAGGCTTTTGATACATAATATACAATTGCTGTCCAAAGTGATCATACCACTTTATTGGTGATTATGCCAAATATACCTACCTCCTGTTATTATGCCTTTGTATATATAGTTCCTTCTAAAATGAATTGGCTTGACCTGTGTAAATCAGTATTTTATAATGGAAATGTTTTATGGCTTGTCATGAAAGACATCTTTGTGACATCTACTTTGTTCTCTCTTAACTCCCACATTCTAGGGGAAGCCAAGTGCCATATCATGAGAACACTTATGCAACCTTGAAAAGTGGTACATGTGGCAAGGAACTCAGGCCTCCTGTCAAGAGCCAGTAAGGACCTGAGTCCTCCAGTGAACAACTATATGAGTGAGTTATTTTGCAAGCAGACCCTCCAGCCCTGGGCTAGCCTTCAGACGACTGCGGTCCTGGCCAACACTTTGATGGTCACTGATTGGAACTCCTGTGCCATAACTAGCCAGCTAAGCCACTGCTGGATTCTTGACCCCAAGAAACTGAGTAAGATGATAAATAATTGTTGTTTTAACTTGCTACATCTAGGGATAATTTGTTACACATCAATAGATAATTAATACAACCTCCTATCAGCAGTTGAGATAGAGTACTTGCCGACATTGTAATTTGTAGGTTAATCTGGCAGATAAAAATCGTCTTATTGTTTTATTTGCATAATTTAATTTTTTCATGTTTATTAACCTTTTCCCCCACTTCTAATTGGTTATTTATGTGTATCCATTTTGTTTTAATCAGTGCTTCATTTTTTTCTCTGGGATTTGATTTTCCAATAGGAACAGCATAAAAGTGCCAATAAAGACGATAAGGAAGCCTCAGAAATGCATAATTCGAAGATTTTATTAGGTTAACTAAGGGTTTAGATTTGGACAAAAATTAAATATTAGAGATATGGTTTGGTATTTCTCCTGGTACCCTCTTCAAAGGAACTGTGTACATCCAAAAAATATTACAGCATTATTTCTAATCTCCATGCTCTTCCCACAATGTGAATGTCACATTCCTCCCATTAATTGGTAGGGTCTATAAACTCTATCACCTTGAACCTGGATGAAATTGGGAGTGTAAGTGGTGCTATGTGGCTTTTGAATTAGATCATTAAAGATGATTCTGGTTCTTTTTCAAGGCTTGCTCTTGGAGCTTAATTTCTCTGATGCAAGGAAGTCCAAACTACCCCACTTGAGAGGATACTAGGAAAATACCACTCATAGGTTATTCTGGCCAACAGCCCAGCTGATATTCTAGCCAACAACCACCATCAATTGCCAAATATGTAAGTGGAGATGCCTCCAGATAATTCCATCTCCAATCTTTGTGTCTTCCCAGGTGAGCTGCAAACATCTTCGAGCAGAAACAATAAAGTGTACTCTGCCCTGTTTGAATTCCTGACCAATAGAATCTATGAGCATCATATAATTGTTTTACCTCTAAGTTTTAAGTGCTTTTGTTATGTGGCAATATAACTGGCACAGCAACCATGTAAAGCTGAGTCAGATTTTTTTAAAGCTATTTATTTATTTATTATCTATTTTTGGCAGTGGGGAGGGGGATGTGCTGTGCTGGGTCTTTGTGGCTGCAAGCAGACTTTCTTTACTTGCAACAAGTGGAGGCTATTCTCTAGTTGCAGTGAATGGGCTTCTCATGTGGTGGCTTCTCTTGCTGTAGATTACAGGCTCTGGAGTGCTCGGGCTCAGTATTTGTGGTGCATGGGTTTCGATGCCCCTTGGCATGTGGGATCTTCCCAGACTAGGGATCTAACCTGTGTCCCCTGCATCAGCAAGTAGATTCTCAACTACTGGACCATCAGGGAAGCCCTTTTTTTTTTTTTTTTTACTATATTAAAAGTCTAATTTAGTTAATATTATTTTAAAAGCACAATTAATGTATTTTCATGTTTATTAACATTTTGCCACTTCTGTTAGTAATTGGTTATTTATTTCTACCCATTTTGTTTTAATCAGTGCTTCATTTTTTTCCTGTGATTTGAACTTCCATTAGGAACTTCTTAATTTCCATTAGGAAGTCCTTTCTATTTATTAATTTTATATATTAAATATATATAATACACATATATTAAAAATTAAGTCCTTAATTTTTATATATATATATATGTATACACACCTGCACACACATATATAAATATATATATTTATGCCAGGTCTTAGTTGTGGCATGTGGGATCTAGTTACCTGACCAGGGATCAAACCTGAGCATCCTGCATTGTGAGCTTGGAGTCTTAGCCACTGGACCACCAGGGAAATCCTGTGAGTCAGATGGTTTTAATCCTCATTTTAGTGCTGAGGAAATACAAGCAAAGAGAGAGAAAGAAGTGACATTTTCAGGGTCTCCTAATAATTTCAGTTCTGTTCAGTTCAGTCCCTCAGTTGTGTCCGACTCTTTGCGACCCCATGAATCGCAGCATGCCAGGCCTCCCTGCCCATCACCAACTCCCGGAGTTCACCCAGACTCACGTCCATCGAGTCAGTGATGCCATCCAGCCATCTCATCTTCCGTCGTCCCTTCTCCTCTTGCCCCCAATCCCTCCCAGCATCAGAGTCTTTTCCAATGAGTCAACTCTTCGCATGAGGTGGCCAAAGTACTGGAGTTTCAGCTTTAGCATCATTCTTTCCAAAGAAATCCCAGGGCTGATCTCCTTCAGAATGGACTGGTTGGATCTCCTTGCAGTCCAAGGGACTCTCAAGAGTCTTCTCCAACACCACAGTTCAAAAGCATCAATTCTTTGGCGCTCAGCCTTCTTCACAGTCCAACTCTCACATCCATACATGACCACAGGAAAAACCATAGCCTTGACTAGATGAACCTTTGTTGGCAAAGTAATGTCTCTGCTTTTGAATATGCTATCTAGGTTGGTCATAACTTTTCTTCCAAGGAGTAAGTGTCTTTTAATTTCATGGCTGCAGTCACCATCTGTAGTGATTTTGGAGCCCCCAAAAATAGTCTGACACTGTTTCCACTGTTTCCCCATCTATTTCCCATGAAGTGATGGGACCAGATGCCATGATCTTAGTTTTCTGAATGTTGAGCTTTAAGCCAGCTTTTTCACTCTCCTCTTTCAGTTTCATCAAGAGGCTTTTTAGTTCCTCTTCACTTTCTGCCATAAGGGTGGTGTCATCTGCATATCTGAGGTTATTGATATTTCTCCCGGCAATCTTGATTCCATCTTGTGCTTTTACCAGCCCAGTGCTTCTCATGATGTACTGTGCATAGAAGTTAAATAAGCAGGGTGACAATATTCAGCCTTGACGTACTCCTTTTCCTATTTGGAACCAGTCTGTTGTTCCATGTCCAGTTCTAACTGTTGCTTCCTGACCTGCATATAGGTTTCTCAAGAGGCAGGTCAGGTGGTCTGGTATTTCTATCTCTTGAAGAATTTCCCACAGTTTCTTGTGATCCACACAGTCAAAGGCTTTGGCAGAGTCAATAAAGCAGAAATAGATGTTTTTCTGGAACTCTCTTGCTTTTTCCATGATCCAGTGGATGTTGGCAATTTGATCTCTGGTTCCTCTGCCTTTTCTAAAACCAGCTTGAAAATCTGAACGTTCATGGTTCACGTATTGCTGAAGCCTGGCTTGGAGAATTTTGATCATTACTTTACTAGCATGTGCTGCTGCTGCTGCTAAGGCGCTTCAGTTGTGTCTGACTCTGTGCGACCCCTTAGACGGCAGCCCATCAGGCTCCACCCTCCCTGGGATTCTCCAGACAAGAACACTGGAGTGGGTTGCCATTTCCTTCTCCAATGCATGAAAGTGAAAAGTGAAAGTGAAGTCGCTCAGTCGTGTCCGACTCTATGCGACCCCATAGACAGCAGCCTATCAGGCTCCTCTGTACATGGGATTTTCCAGGCAAGAGTACTGGAGTGGGTTGCCATTGCCTTCTCTGACTAGCATGTGAGATGAGTGCAATTGTGTGGTCGTTTGAGCATTCTTTGGCATAGCCTTTCTTCGGGATTGGAATGAAAACTGACCTTTTCCAGTCCTGTGGCCACTACTGAGTTTTCCATATTTGCTGGCATATTGAGTGCAGCACTTTCACAGCATCATCTTTCAGGATTTGGAATAGCTCAACTGGAATTCCATCACCTCCGCTAGCTTTGTTCATAGTGATGCTTTCTAAGGCCCACTTGACTTCACATTCCAGGATGTCTGGCTCTAGGTGAGTGATCACACCATGGTGATTATCTGGGTTGTGAAGATCTTTTTTGTACAGTTCTTCTGTGTATTCCTGCCACCTCTTCTTAATATCTTCTGCTTCTGTTAGGTCCATATCATTTCTGTCCTTTATCGAGCCCATCTTTGCATGAAATGTTCCCTTGGTATCTCTAATTTTCTTGAAGAGATCTCTAGTCTTTCCCATTCTGTTGTTTTCCTCTATTTCTTTGCATTGATCACTGAGGAAGGCTTTCTTATCTCTTCTTGCTATTCTTTGGAACTCTGCATATAGATGCTTATATCTTTCCTTTTCTCCATTGCTTTTCACTTCTCTTCTTTTCACAGCTATTGATAAGGCCTCCCCAGACAGCCATTGTGATTTTTTGCATTTCTTTTCCATGGGGATGGTCTTGATCCCTGTCTCCTGTACAATGTCACGAACCTCCATCCATAGTTCATCAGGCACTCTATCTATCAGATCTAGTCCCTTAAATTTATTTCTCACTTCCATTGTATAATTATAAGGCATTTGATTTAGGTCATACCTGAATGGTCTAGTGGTTTTCCCTACTTTCTTCAATTTAAGTCTGAATTTGGCAATAAGGAGTTCATGATCTGAGCCACAGTCAGCTCCTAGTCTTGTTTTTGTTGACTGTATAGAGCTTCTCCATCTTTGGCTGCAAAGAATATAATCAATCTGATTTCAGTGTTGACCATCTGGTGATGTCCATGTATAGAGTCTTCTCTTGTGTTGTTGGAAGAGGGTGTCTGCTATGACCAGTTCATTTACTTGGCAAAACTCTATTAATAATTTAGTGTCAGTATAATACTGGATCATTTCCACCACTGGATGCTATTTCAGAGTTATATGGTGGTTTAGTCACTAAGACATGTCCGACTCTTGCAACCCCATGGACTTGCAACCCCAGTCTCCTCTGTCTGTGGGATTTTCCAGGCAAGAATACTGGAGTGGTCTGCCATTTCCTTTTCCAGGGGATCTTCCTGACCCAGTGATTGAATCTGGGTCTCTGTACTATAGGCAGATTCTTTACCACTTGATCAACCAAGGAAGCCTCAGAGTTATATAACTAGTAGTAAAAATATAATGGAAATGTTTGATCCTCTATGGAGTAGTACTTCTAGGTGTCAGGCACTGTCTGAGGTTTTAGAGTTCAATAGTGAGCAAGAAAGCAGGCATGGGTTCTACCTACATGATTCCAGGCCAGCACAGGAGATAGACATTCATCAAATAATCACATAAGAATTAACGACTTGGCATAGCAAATGGGGGAAATTATAACAGTGCTCTGAGAGGAAGAACAGATTAATAGAGATCAGGAAATTTTGAAGAACTGGCATTTAACTGAAGATGGGTAATTGTATTTAGCTCTACTTAGGGTTTATTTTTCACTCATTATTTAGTTTTTTATTTGTTTATTCACTCTCCATTAAACTATATACTACTTTAGGCCAGAAAGTGTTTCATTTGAATAACCCCACAGAGTATACTTATTCTCATAATTATGCTCAGCCTTCCACAAATGACTGAATGGAACACAACGGATTTAAAAGTAATTTAACCTGAGTTCCCATTCCTGTAATTGTTTCACAATGCTGCTTTTATGTCACTCACCCCCAGGGTTTAGCTGTGGCATCTGTGTCACTTGCACAAAGCTGTTGGGATGAGTATGAGAATTTGGACCCTGGTCTGCAGTGGAAGATTCAAGTGGCTGATGAGCCATTCATTTATTTGGCAAAATGATGGGTTTTGTTCACTAATAATATCAGGGCCTCCCTGTGGTCCCTTCCTATCCTGTTCTACAGAGTGTTAGAAACCAGAAGTTTGGACTATATCTATTGACAAAAAAAAAAAAAAAAAAAGAAAGGTATTTTTACTCTCTGGCTTCTAATTAAGTCCAGACAATGATGTGCCCTGACTGGACATCAGAGGAGTGAAAGAGGGTAAGATCAGTATATTTATACCTGCTTCCCCCCACTCCCAACACACCATAGCTCCTGTCAGGACTTGGCATGGTCTTGCTGTGATCCAAGGCCATAGCTCTCATCAGACAGCTGTCCTCAAGTAGCTTCCTCCCTCCATTAACAATTTTCTTCTCTTGTTCATCCTTTAAACCTAAGGGTAATAAAAGCGCCCCCCCCTCCACCCACCTCCATTATTGCATCTGTACCTTTATTAACCTCTCTTCAAACTGCCCAGTTTGAGTGTGTTATCCTAGTTCCTGCGAGGACCTAATCAATACAATACTGATGTGATGATGCAAAGCAGAAATGATAAGCTTTGGCAATAAACTGGAAGTTGGGGCAGAGGAGGGAAGCAGGCAAAATCGATGTTAAAAAAAAAAAAAGTCAATGTTGTTTAAGTAGTAAATACAAGGACCAGAAAACCAGGAGAACGTTGAGAAGAAACTCTAGCAAATAAGTTTTAAGGAAATTGTGTTTGAGGTGCAGGCAGTTAAATTATGAGATTGGTGCTTAGGGCAGAAAGCAGGACTAGTGTTTCAAATATATTAATCTATACAAGGAGAACATAAAAATCATGGGAATGACCGAAAACAACCAAGGAAGTCTCTACAGTAATTCTACTAAGCCAGAATGCGATAGCCCAGACACAAAGCAAGACCATAATCCAGCAGCATATATAGTGTCATCAAGTCCAAGTAATTAAAATATCTACTTGTGTTACTCAAACGTTGTAAAGGAGATAATAAGTAAATAATAAATTCTTTCAATCTTCTTCATCTACTATTTCTCCACTGACAAGTTTTCCCTGCTTTGTGCTACATTCTTTTCAACTACGTGCACATCACAAAACTTCCTCCCATCCCATTTTCCTGATTTCTGTTTTGAAAAGACCTTGTTGAATTTATTATGATATCGCTTCTGTTTTATGTTTTGTTTTTTGGGCCCCGAGGCACGTGGTATCGTAACTCTCCTACCAGGGATTAAACCTGTTGCAAGACAAAGTCTTAATCACTGCATCACCAGGGAAGTCCCCCATTTTCCCGAGTTTTTTATCACAAAATTCTGAAAAGAGAGGTATGAATGGCAGAGGTGAGAAGAGGTCAGATTTTAAGGATATTCAGAAGGTAGAGTCAATAGAATGTGCTAACGAATATGATTGAAGGTGTGAAAGAAAGAGATGACTTAGCAGCTTTGGACTGAGAAGACATTTATAAAAGAGAAAAATGTTGGAGAATCAGTGGAGTAACAACAGAAAGTATAAATGTCACTTCTATTACAGTTTTGACCAGCCCTAATAACTTCTGCTTAACATGTGCATGCACACACATGTGTGTGTGTATATGTGTGTGTAATGGGTGGTAAAGTAGGGGATGTGTTGACATCTGTAATCAGTCCATTACCTACTGACAGGATGAAACTTAACATAGCCCTGGAAGAGCCTGATTGGCAGTCAGTATTTTAATCAATATGTATTCTATGAGAATTTCTTCTCTAAGACCTTGAAAAGCCCTTACAAAATTGCATTGCTATATTTCTGTTCTGTTTTAGGTTTGGGTGTTTACAGTTCAATTTTGAAAGCTCTCAATGCATTTTTATGTATTTTTACTTTATTTTTAGGTGAGTGTTCAGTTGACATTCTCCTGAACTGCCTCACAGAGGAAATCTCTAGGTGATGCTAAGAAAGAGTGATGATTCAGGATCCATTCATGCCAGACTGCAGCAGGATGCTACTAGAAGTAAGAATAGAAAATGATAAAATTGTGATACTGAGAAAGACTACAGGCATGAAAGGATAGAAATACTTAAGTTTCACAAATGCACAAATTTTAGCTTTAGGACATAATAGCTGTCATTTGTTGTTCCAAAAAATATCCCCATATATAACTTTAAATTCACCATGAAGAGTAAAAGTGAAAGACAGCTTCAGATTTACCTATGTTCACAGATGTGTTAATTTTCTAAATGTGGTCATATTTGTTGTGAAACTTAACAGTTTATCTTATGTTACAATCAGATGTATAAATACTTCTCACGTGTTTCTTTTTTTTATCTTCACTTCTTTAGGTTCTCTTTGACCCTTAGCTCTTACTGGACAAAGTTAAAACAAACTGTTATATAGAACACTGGACATATCGCATGCTAGCAAAGTAATGCTCAAAATTCTCCAAGCCAGGTTTCAACTGTACGTGAACCATGAACTTCCAGATGTTCAAGCTGAATTTAGAAAAGGCAGAGGAACCAGAGATCAAATTGCCAACATCCATTGGATCATCAAAAAAGCAAGAGAGTTCCAGAAAAACGTCTACTTCTGCTTTATTGACTATGCCAAAGCCTTTGACTGTGTGGATCACAACAAACTGTGGAAAATTCTTCAAGAGATCGAAATACCAGACCACTTGACCAGCCTCCTGAGAAATCTGTATGCAGGTCAAGAACCAAAAGTTAGAACTGGTCATGGAACAGACTGGTTCTAAATCAGGAAATGAATATGTCAAGACTGTGTATTGTCACCCTGCTTCAGTCAGTTCAGTTCATTCGCTCAGTCATGTCCGACTGTTTGTGACCCCATGGACTGCAGCATGCCAGGCTTCCCTGTCCATCACCAACTCCCAGGACTTGCTCAAACTCATGTCCATCAAGTCAGTGATGCCATCCAGCCATCTCATCCTCTGTCGTCCCCTTCTCCTCCTGCCCCCAATCCCTCCCAGCATCAGGGTCTTTTCTAATAAGTCAGTTCTTCACATCAGGTGGCTAAAGTATTGGAGTTTCAGCTTCAGCATCAGTCCTTCTAATGAATATTCAGGACTGATTTCCTTTAGGATTGACTGGTTGGATCTCCTTGCAGTCCAAGGGACTCTCAAGAGTCTTCTCCAACACCACAGTTTAAATGCATCAATTCTTCAGCGCTCTGCTTTCTTTACGGTCCAACTTTCACGTCCATACATGACCACTAGAAAAACCATAGCTTTGACTAGATGGACCTTTGTTGGCAAAGTAATGTCACCCTGCTTATTTAACTTATATGCAGAGTACATCATGCAAAATGCCAGGCTGGATGAAGCAAGCACAAGCTGGAATCAAGATTGCTGGGAGAAACATCAATAACATCAGATATGCTGATGACACCACCCTTATGGCAGAAAGTGAAGAGGAACTAAAAAGCCTCTTGATGAAAGTGAAAGAGGAGAGTGAAAAACGTGGCTTAAAACTCAATATTCAGAAAACTAAGATCATGGCATCCCATGTCCCATCACTTTATGGCAAATAGATGGAGAAACAATGGAAACAGAGACAGACTTTATTTTTGGGGGCTCCAAAATCACTGCAGATGGTGACTGCAGCCATGAAATTAAAAGATGCTTACTCCTTGGAAGGAAAGTTATGACCAACCTGGATAGCATATTCAAAAGCAGAGACATTACTTTGCCAACAAAGGTCCGTCTAGTCAAGGCTATGGTTTTTCCTGTGGTCATGTATGGATGTGAGAGTTGGACTGTGAAGAAAGCTGAGCCCCGAAGAATTGATGCTTTTGAACTGTGGTGTTGGAGAAGACTCTTGGGAGTCCCTTGGACTGCAAGGAAATCCAACCAGTCAATCCTAAAGGACATCAGTCCTTAATATTCAATGGAAGGACTAATGTTGAAGCTGAAACTCCAATACTTTGGCCACCTGATGTGAAGAACTGACTCTTTGGAAAAGACCTGGATGCTGGAAAAGATTGAAGGTGGGAGGAAAAGGGGACGACAGAGGATGAGATGGTTGGATGGCATCACCAACTCAATCGACATGAGTTTGAGTAAGGTCTGGGAATTGGTAATAGATAGGGAAGCCTGGCATGCTGCAGTCCACGGGGTCGCAGAGAGTTGGACACTACTGAGTGACTGAACTGAACTGAGCATAAAAAGCCTTTATCATCTGGCATTTGCCGGCTCATTTACTCTAATCTCCTTCTATTTGTTACTGAACCAAACTTGGGTCCACTCGCTCAAGTGTAGTAAAGACAATCTACTGACGCTGGGTTGTGGTGAAAGAAAGTGTAGAATTTATTGCATTCACCAAACACTGGTGGCTAATGCTCAAAAGACCTGAACAAGGAAGGGTTTTTAAAGACGGGGTGAGGGAGAACGTTGAGCGGTATCAGTTCATGGTAATTCTTTTGATTGGTTGGTGGTGAGGTAACTGGCTTCCCTAATGGCTCAGATGGTAGAGATCAACCCAGGTTCAATCCCTGGGTTGGGAAGATCCCCTGGAGAAGGAAATGGCATCCCACTCCAGTATTCTTGCCTATGGACAGAGGAGCCTGGAGTGCTAAAGTTCTTGGGGTCCCAGAGTCAGACATGATTGAGTGACTAACACACAGCCTCTTACAGCCCAAAGGTGCTCTCATGACATCACCATGAGGTAATTGGGTGTCAACATCATCAACCTTCTGGCCCAGCTGGTGTGGGGGTCTTTGTGCTTGTGGTCAGCATGCAGTTAACTCCTTCCACCTGGTAGGGGTTTCGGTATCTGCAAAATAGCTTAAAGAAAATGGCTCAGAATATTATCTGTATTCCTTAAAGAGGAAATAAAAGTCCTTGACTTTGTTTAATGGCTAAACTATTATTATTATGTCTTGCAAGACTCTTTTTTCTTATTTTCTGAATTTTTTCACTTCTCTTGTCTCTGTTTCAATTTGGTTTTGGAACTCAGGGAAGACCTAGGTGGCTAAAGTTCTTCTACAAATTAGTGCAGACATAGGACATGGTGGTGGTGGTGGTGGGGAGTCAGTCCTGGGAAGTCGCATAGGTTCCTGCTTGGTTGCACGTTCTTGCCATATCCTTTCTCCACATAGACACCAAAATATTAACTGTCTTCTGCATACACTACACTTGTTCATGATTCTGCCTTTGCATATGTGGTCCTGATTTGTCTTTGCTAGGAAAGCCTCCTAGGATATGCACATATCCTGATCAACTCCTTATTCTATAAATCTCAGTTTGAAGAGGGCCTTGAAGTAAATTTCTATTTTCATCCCAGGAAAGGAGTTGATTGTTTCAAGGACTTGCTTAGCATCTAAATATCTTCTAGTACTTACCACAAAGAATTGTAATTATTTTTTTACATGTAGACCCTCTTACCAGGAAGAGCTCAGCTCTTCTAATTCTTTGTATTTCTAGTCCCAGAAGGATAGAAAACTTACAAAAGATGGTTGTTGAATTAATATAAAAAATTCTTTTCAATTGGTTTATGGTAACCAGTGCTTGGCAGCTAGGAAATAATCAATGGATGATATACTGGGTGAAAAGCTTTCATTTTAACTATATTTCCTGAAATGTAAGTGGGTTTTTAAGAAATTAATCATAATGGATCAAAATTAAGGAAAATAAGTTCCATCTATCTTGACACACTTTTCAAGACTACAGAAATCACACCCAATTTCAACATTTTTTGGGGCAGTGTTTATTAATTATGATTGTTCCATTTGATAGTTTTCTTAAATTCCATAAATCTAAACACAGGATGTCTGCTCACAGCATCTTTTTCTTGCATTTTAGTAAAAATATCCTCTCCTTGAATAGGATCTCATGTGAAACAGCATTTCGGTAGAAGAGCTTTTTATCCTCTGTGAAGTATAGGGACTTGTTTGCTAAGCCTGTTTTCCTGAAATGTGTGTTAATGCCTTTCTTCCTCATAGCTGCCATTAGCAGGCTTTTAGGGCCACTCCAATCAAACTCTAACAAGACCATGCTCAGAGGAAGGTAAAAGGAAAAAATGTATACAGATAAACACAAACTCTAAAGTGTCTCAGGAAAATAATCTGTATTTATTTTGAGCTTTTCCCTTTGAAGACATTTCTTAAAAGCAGATTGTGGTAGATCATTAGGAGAACTAATGGGTAACACGGTTTCAGATAAAAACTCTAGAGAAAAAGCACCATTTCTTTCTGAGTTCTTTTTGAATATAAAGTCAGAATGTGTAATTCAGGGTTAGATTTATAGTTGAGCTTTGGAGGGTCTAAAACTAATTTACAGCCAGGATTATTTATGTCAAGAAAGTTGGAAGTATCTTTAGAAAATGTCAGGAAGGAAGTGTTTTTATGAAAGGATGAGTTTCTGCTTCACCCAGGGTCATTCTGGCTTTAAAATGTCATAGCATGAAGGTCAAAGTGATACTGAGCATCAACAAGCAGACCATTAGAGTGGGATGCCCACGTTCAACTTGTACTCACAGTGAGAGGGCTTCACTGATAGCTCAGTTGGTAAAGAATCAGCCTGCAATGCAGGAGACTCCAGTTCAATCTCTGGTTCGGGAAGATCCGCTAGAGAAGGGATAGGCTACCCACGCCAGTATTCTTGGGCTTCCCTTGTGGCTCAGCTGGTAAAGAATCTGCCTGCAGTGTTGGAGACCTGGGTTCAATCCCTGGTTGGGAAGATCCCCTGGAGAAGGGAAAGGCTACCCCTTCCAGTGCTGGAATTCCAACTCAAAGAGTTGGACATGACTGAGTGACTTTCACTTTTCACTTTCACAGTGGGAAATTTATAAGTGGGGATTTTGGGTAAAGAGAATAGTTAGATCAACCAAAATATCTCTTGAACCAGGACAGAACAAAAAATACAGCAAGAGAAAACCAAGAGCAAAACCAAGTCAAAACCACCCCCCGTCCCTAAAGAGAATCACCATTTACTAAGGACATTTTATGAAAAATAGCACATTAAAAGAATTGCCTTCTTGGGGACTTCCCGGCTGGTCCAGTGGTTAGGACTCTGTGCTTCTACTTCAGGGAGTGAGGGTTTGAGCTGTGGTCAGGGAACCAGGGCTTCCCTGGTGGCTTAGACTGTAAAGACTCCACCTGCAATGTGGGAGACCCAGGTTTGATCCCTGGGTCAGGAAGATCTCCTGAAGAAGGGCATGGCAACCTACTCCAGTATTCTTGCCGGGAGAATCCCATGGACAGAGGAGCCTGGCAGGCTACATACAGGACATGGACTTGCAAAGAGTATGACACGACTGAGCAACTAACACTTTTACTTTCAGGGAACTAAGATGCTGCATGGCTTGGCCTGAAAAGGAAAAAAAAAAAAAAAAAAAGAATTTTCCTTCTTGCTTTCATAACCTCTAAATTAAGCCTTTCTTTAAAATGGTTTGTATTGGCAAGTCTGTAATAAGAGTTGGGTTATGGTAGCAGTTGGGGCCCAGAGTTTTGAACTTATGTGCCCAAATTAGCCATGTCACCTTGGCCATGATGTCTGGTCTACAGCTTTCTCCATTTGCAGATTGAGAGAATTAGATAAACTGGAAAATCTCTTCTAAGCTCGAGTGTTTTTTAAGAAAGTTTTCAAAGAATGATTGCATTTGAAAGTGTAGTTCTGCAATGCTCATTGCTGCCATATTAGGACACTTCCTAGAGCTAAAAGTTTCTGGAAACTTGAGATTAATTACTTGCCATGGATGGTACAATATTCAGTTGATTTCTGTTTGAGCATGGGAACAGATCTGAAATTGCTGTCTAGGAAATTTTGGCACAACTTGTAAGAATTCTCCCAGCAGGCTTCTCCTGTGGCCATATTTCAAGTCATGAACTTTACTTCTCATAATAAAGTATCTTTTTTATCCTTTCTCCCCCATTTATATGTTCAATATAACAAAGATTTACACAAAGGCTATAACAAAGATTTTCAAATTTTACTGTGCAAAGGATCACCTTCAGTATTAGAATACAGATGCCTATATTCTACCACTAACAGAGGGGTTCCCCAGCTTTGGAGTGAGACTTCAAAATAGGTTTATTTATTTATTTATTGAAGTATAATTGCTTTACAAAGTTCTGTTAGTTTCTGCTGTGCAACAAAGTGAATCAGCCATAAGGATACATATATGCCCTCCCTCTGGAGCCTCCCTCCCACCCCTACACCCACTCCCATCCCACCCATCTAGGTCATCACAGAGCACATAGCTCAGCTCCTTGTGCTCTACAGCAGCTTCCCATTAGCTATCTATTTTATACATATGTGCTAAGTCCCTTCAGTCATGTCCAGCTCTTTGTGACCCTACGGACTGTAGTCTGCCAGGCTCCTCTGTCCATGGGATTCTCCAAGCGAGAATACTGGAGTGGGTTGTTGTGCCCTCCTCCAGGGGATCTTCCCAACCCAGGGATCAAACTCACATCTTTTGTGTCTCCTGCATGGGCAGGTGGGGTCTTTACCCTAAGTGCCACCTGGGAAACCCATTTTACACATAGTAGTGTATATATGTCAATGCTACTCACCCAGTTCATCTCACTCTCCCCTCCTCCTTCTGTGGCAACATGTCCAGTCTCTACATCTGCGTCTCTATTCTCAAAATAAGTATTTTTAGAAGCTACCAAGGGACTAGGCCACACTTGGACAAACTAATCCTAGAGCCCATGGTTCCTGCCACTTTCAATCAGTGTACCTGCCAGACATTTACTGGGGTCTTCTACCTTGAATCAACATTTCCAGCAGTGACAACTGATTTTTGAAAGTGGCAATTCTAGAAGGTGGTTTTTCACTATCATTTGAGAATCATTTGTTCTATTTGTAGATTTCTGATCCCAACTCTGAAGTCTAGGGAGCAGTATAGGAATTTACACTTTTTAACTGCTCTTGTGTGATTCTTACATATGATTGACTAACAGCAACACAAGCTTAATGGGCTTGTTAATTTCTCAAGCTTTTCAGAGGATAATGTGATACTCATCATTCTCCTATTAGCAGAAATTACCAGAAGCCTGCATATCTCTACAAAATCATTACCACTATGCCCTTTACTTTCACTAAAGCTTTGATTGAAAAATGGCCATATGTTGAATAACAACATTCCTTATTCTTTTCTGCTTAAGTGTTCACAGTTCATTACACTCTCAATGTTCCTTATATATAGACCTTGGGACTAATTTTTCATAGTACTCAGATTTTAAAAAAGTTTGTTTCTTCTGATGAACTGATGTACTTTCTTTTACTAGACAATAGAGATATATAACAGATCAAAATTCCCTTGTTACTTAGGCCACTAGGAAGCTCAGGGCAAAGCTTTGAATTTCATTTTTATAACTTTCATCTGTCAGAGTTTTATGGATATTAATTGCTTTCTTTCATCTATATAAACTGGCATTTGAGTTTTATAATAATTATTAAATATCCATATATTTGTACTTTAGCCAGCCCAAGTCATCTCTTTTTAAAAAGTTAATTAATTAAACAAATTAATTAAATTAATTAACCTTTTAAAACTAAGTTTTGACTGTGCTGGGTCTTCACTGTTGCACAGGCTTTTCTTCTTGCAGAGCAAGGGCTCCAGGGTGCACAGGTTTCAGTAGTTGAGGTTTCTGGACTCTAGAGCACGGGCTCAATAGTTGTGGCACATGGGCCTAGTTGTTCTGCAGCACGTGGGATCTTCCAAGATCGGGGATGGAACCCATGTTTCCTTCATTGGCAGGTAGATTCTTTACCACTAAGCCACCAGAGAAGTTCCCCAAGTCATTTCTTGAAGTGGAAAGAATGGGGGGACTTTATGAGAATAAATTACTTTGAAAAGCTGCACTTATTTAGTATTCTATATGCTCTGGTGAAATATTGTCTTCCTTTTCTTTCCATCTAAGGCATGGTTTTAATGATTTGCAATCTACATTAAGTGATGTGATGATCAGCTGCTTTTCCTTATCTATTGGATTAAGCACTGGATGTTTATCCAAAATTTCCTTTATGTGTTGGTTTATTTAAAAATTTCCCCTTATTCAGTGTTTCCAAATCTTGCCTAATCATAGAATTAGCTCCAAGTGCTTATTAAAAACAAACCAGTCCCAGGACTTCCTTGGTGGTCCAGTGGCTAAGACTCCAAGTCCCCAATGCAGGGGGCCCAGGTTTATCCCTGGTCAGGGAACTATATTCCACACGCTGCAACTAAAGATTCTGCATGCCGCAAGGAAGATCAAAGGTCCTATGTGCCACAGTGAAGATGTGACACAGCCAAATACATAAATATTAAAAAAAAAAAGTTCCAAAATATTCTCCCATGTCCCATAAGTGAATAGCAAGATTAGGACACATTTAATTTAACTACTTGGTTGTCTTATTGTTACTGGACTTGAAGGATGACCAAGCCATCCCTTTTCTTCCAAGACAGCTACTCACATCAAGATTCTGCTATGCTCTGGTTGAAGAATGAAGTACAACTTTCAGACAGGGTTTGAGACATATTATCCACCCCTAGTTGGAATCCTGGCTTTATGGACAAAGTATCCGTGGAAGTCAGATTGATCTTTGTTTTCATTAAGTCTTCCTAGGAATTAAGAGACCAATATTTGGGAACATCCTGTACCCAAATTGAGAAAGAGGTATAAAAATACAGTTATAAATCTAAAGCAAGGCAAGTTGTGTTAATGAAAGGGAGGCAAAAGTCAGAGATTTATACCCAATCATTCTTTGGTTTATTCAACAACTATGCATTGAAATTTATGCGTTATGCTGGGGGCTATCTGCTATGCATTGAACTTTATGTGTTATGCTGGGGCTATCTGCTTTGGGTGCTTCAGTATTACCTCTGGTGCTTTAAAAAATACAAATGTTTCAGCCTAAACTCTTTGCCTGCTGAAAGAATATCTCTTGGGTTGAGTCTGAAAGTGTATACAGTTGTGTGTCTATATCCACATGTGATTGGTTCCAGGATACCCTCCCCACTCCCCACAGAGATACCAAAACCCACAGATGCTTAACTCCCTTATGTAAAATGGCATAGTGTTTGCATATAATCTATGCAGATTCTCCTATACATTTTAAATCATTTCTAGATTACTTTTAATACCTAATCAGTGTAAATGCTAAGTAAATAGTGTAAATACAATGTAAATGCTATGTAAGTTGTTGCCAGGGTGAGGCAAGATTGAGTTATGCTTTTTTTGGAAGTTTCTAGAATTTTTTTTTTTTTTCAAATATTTTTGATCTACCATTGGTTGAATCCACACACTTAGAGCCTGCAGTTATGGAGGACCCATTGTATTTTCAACAAGTCTATTTGAGAACCCCTGAAATGGACACACTCTTGCTAAAAAAGAGCTTATTTTCATATAATACAGACCAGTATTTCTCAATCCTGACTGTGAAACACCTGGAAAACATTTAGTGATAGAAATGACTCTTGAACTTCATGGCAGTTTTACTGAATCAGAATCTTGGAGGTAGGACAAGAAACTGTATTTAAAGGAAAAATCTGAATGGAATCTGATGATTCACAGCTAGCTTTGAGAACCACTCATCTAAATTTCAAGGGAACCTAGAAGAAAGAATTTATGAGACAATTTAATAAAACAAGCTTTTGAAGGGTCAGTAGATCTCAGGCTAACACTTGGAAAGTGGAGGGATTTTAGAGCAGTATGTTTTCTGCTGGTCTGAAGATAACTGAAACTCTTTAATACCTTCATTGTCTTTTCATTTTCCTTCTGACTCCTTGCCTCTCTTATTTTCATTCATGCTACTCTTTTTTTTTCATTCATGCCTACAGAATTTCATTTATGAGTTGTATAATATATCTCATAAACCTTGTTAAGATACAGTTATGATTTAGGGCAGAGTTTCTCAAATCCAACCTTATGTTAGATTTACTTGGAGAGCTTAAAAAAAATGCCTGGACTCTACCACAAAGTAATTAAATCTGGGGCTAGAGTTCTGGTACATATAGTCTTTTGAATGCTTTCCAGTTAATTCCAATGGTGTTCAGGCTTAAGAATCACTTCAGTTCAGTCGCTCAGTCATGACTCTTTGTGACCCCATGGACTGAAGCAAGAGAGGCCTCCCTGTCCATCACCAACTCCTGGAGTTTACTCAAACTCATGTCCATTGAGTCGGTGATGCAAAGTAATGTCTCTGCTTTTTAATACGCTGTTTAGGTTGGTCATAACTTTTCTTCCAAGGAGCAAGCGTCTTTTAATTTCGTGGCTGTAGTCACCATCTGCAGTGATTTAGGAGAAACACTAGTTAGTTCATTTTGTCTGTCGCTAATGCCTTCGCGTTTTAAAGTTAGGACTGAGATCATTTGGATTCTGCCTGTTCTGTTGTTGCTTCTCATATCGTTTTACTGCAAAAATTCATCTTTTATAGGAGAGACTTTAACAAGATGGCAAACTGTTTCATGGAGGACAAAAAGAAAACAACGTGATTACCACCAAGCTCTGACATAATCTATGGAAAATATGGATATAGTCTCCCCCCAAAACTTTGGGGTCTGGGATTGTGTCTTGCTATCCATTTTCTCTGTATAATTTTTGATTCCAAATATAAGTGATATCACCATATATTTGTCTTTCCTTGTCTGACTTGCTTCATTAGGATAATAATCTCTAGGTCCATTCTTGTTGCTCCAAATGCCATTATTTTATTCTTTTTTATGTTTATATATATGTAGTGTCAGCTACAAATTGGTGCTTCCCAAGGGCATTTGTCAACTGCCTCTGTGGAGACTGAACCCTGTGTTCCTGCGCAGGGCTGCATCTGACATGACCTGATGCAATTCAGGGTGGAGAGTGAGGCAATCTGTGCTCCAGGGAAACTGGTGGGACAGGTCTTTAAATAGTTGGATATTTCAGGAACTAATGCCATGATTCTAATTCTTTTGTCTCCTCATATCTAGAAAAGCCCTAAATCCCTTCATGGTGACATCAGCTCCTCATGACTAGCAGAAAACCGTTGTATAAGTGTGAAAGTGAAGTTGCTCAGTTGTGTCCCACTCTTTGCGACCCCATGGACTGTAGCCTGCCAGGCTCCTCCATCCATGGGATTTTCCAGGCAAGAATACTGCAGTGGGTTGCCATTTCCTTCTCCATAAAGTAAGCCTTGATTGCACTGAATTCCCCCTTCACAAAAATCTTATATATCGACCTTCCCCCACTGCCTGTTTGGAGCAGTTTCTCAGAACTATCTGAGGTGCTGTCTCCCAGACTGAGTCCTTATTTTGCCTCAAATAAAAGTTAACTGGCGACTCTCATGTTGTGCATCTTTTTGAGTCAACGGTAGTCAACATATATATATATATATATATGGATGGAGGAGCCTGGCAGGCTACATGGAGTTGCAAAGAATTGGATACAACTGAGCGACTTCACAGTGAACACACCCATGGGTATGTTCAGTAGCTCAGTTGTATCCGATTCTTTGCAACTCCATGGACTGTAGCCTGCCAGGCTCCTCCATCCATGGGTTACTCCACACAAGAATACTGGAGTGGGTTGCCATTTCCTACTCAAGGGGACCTTCCCCACCCAGGGATTGAACCCTCATCTCTTGAATCTCCTACATTGGCAGGTGGATTTCTTTTTATTACCACTAGCGCTAGCTGATGCTGGGAAAGATTGAAGGCAGGAGGAGAAGGGGACGATAGAGAATGACATGATTGGATGGCATCACTAACTCAATGGACATGAGTTTGAGAGAGCTCCGGGAGTTGGTGATGGACAGGGAAGCCTGGCATGCTGTAGTCCATGGGGTTGCAAAGAGTCAGACATGACTGAGCAACTGAACTGACTGAGTGCCACCTGGGAAAACCTTAGATTATGACTATTTTCACAAAGTCTTTTAAAAATCCATAGATAGGTGTATTTTGAAATACTTGTGTATTTGAAAGAAGTAAAATAGTGAGGTATTTTATTTCCTTCAGACCTCTTGTTGCTCTGTGTATCATATACTTAGGGAATCTCTACCCAGTGCAATACTGGATGTTGGGAGTGACTACAGGAAATTCACTGTTAAAAGAATGAAAAAGGCATGTTAAGTGATAAGATAATGCAGTTTAGTTGGGAAAATAAACAAATACACAAGACACAAATATTAAGAAGTGATTATTTGACCATGGTTGAAGAATTATTACAGAATAATTAAAGATGAAATGGCAACCCACTCCAGTATTCTTGCCTAGATAATCCCATGGACAGAGGAGCCTGGTGGGCTACAGTCCATGGGGTTTCACAGAGTTGACATGACTAAAATGATTTAGCACACAAAAAGAGTGCTGCTGTGTAAAGGGTAAAAAGTTGGCTTAAAGCTCAACATTCAGAAAACTAAGATCGTGACATCTTGTCCCATCACTTCATGGGAAATAGATGGGGAAACAGTGGAAACAGTGTCAGACTTTATTTTTTGGGGCTCCAAAGTCACTGCAGATGTTGATTGCAGCCATGAAATTAAAAGACGCTTACTCCTTTGAAGGAAAGTTATGACCAACCTAGATAGCATATTGAAAAGCAGAGACATTACTTTGCCAACAAAGGTCCATCTAGTCAAGGCTATGGTTTTTCCAGTAGTCATGTATGGATGTGAGAGTTGGACTGTGAAGAAAGCTGAGCACTGAAGAATTGATGCTTTTGAACTGTGGTGTTGGAGAAGACTCTTGAGAGTCCCTTGGACTGCAAGGAGATCCAACCAGTCCATTCTAAAGGACACCAGTCCTGGTTGTTCTTTGGGGGGAATGATGCTGAAGCTGAGACTCCAGTATTTTGGCCACCTTATGCAAAGAGTTGACTCATTGGAAAAGACTCTGATGCTGGGAGCAATTGGTGGGAGGAGAAGGGGATGACAGAGGATGAGATGACTGGTTGGCATCACCTACTCGATGGACATGAGTTTGAGTGAACTCCAGGAGTTGGTGATGGACAGGGACGCCTGGCGTGCTGCAATTCATGGGGTTGCAGAGTCGGACACGACTGAGTGACTGAACTGAACTGAAGAATTGAGATTCTCGGATGCTCAGGCAGATTCCTGAGTAGCTCAACTGGTAAACAGTCTGCCTGCAATGTGGGAGACCTGGGTTTGTTCCCTGGGTTGAGAAGATCCCTGGAGAAGGACATGGCAGCCCACTCCAGTATTCTTGCCTGAAGAATCCCATGGACAGAGGAGCCTGGCATGCTACAGTCCATGGGGTCTCAAAGAGTCAAACATGACTGAGCAACTTTCACTTTCAAGAACTGAGAAGCCATTGGAATAAGCTTTATGCAGAAGGTGGCATCTTACCGTGTATCCTGAAAAAGGACAGGACTTGGATACTGGAATGTAAAGACAAAGGCCATTCAAGTATGAGTGCCAGCAGAGCAAAGGGGCCAGTGTGATACATATATTTATGTGTAGAGGGACAGGCTGTAGCAGACACAGAAGAATAAGTTCTTACAATTTGGAGGCAGTGTCCTGAGTCCTTTTGATAAGCTAATGAAAGCTATGCAATCTTTTCTCCAGAACAATGTATATGTATACAGATGCAAAATTTTTTATTTAACTTCATGGATTTACAACTTTATTCAAGTCTAATGAAGGAAATGAGGTGGAAGTTGTTAGTTTCAAAATGACTATTGATCTATGAACAGGGGAGTGCAATGATTAACTTGGGTTTAGGGACATTTGCCTGCTTTAGGGAAGTTTCCTGGTAGCCGTAGAACAAATAATTGGAATCAGGAATGATCTGGAAATAGAGAAATACAAATAGAAAATGAAGTTCAGACTAAGAGGGCAGCTGTAAGAATGGAGATTAAAGCCATAAAAAGAAGATATTGTTCATTAATTAACTGAAGACACATTTTTAAACAGATGAAATGCAATGAGTCATTTTCTGTGTGTATAAATTTTGATGTTCAACATTCCAAGAATTTTAGGAAGACTTCTATGGCATCAGCAGTTATGTCATTAGTTATTTTGGAAGCAAGAAGCCTTTGGTTGAAGTTTTTAGAACTGGCTATTGTATATGAAGGAAAAAATAGCATTTTTCATAGATTAGCTTTGTAGGAGAGGGTCAAAATAGGATGGTGGTATCAAATTCTTCAAAGGTGTTAAAGTTTGGCAAGAAGGAAGGTTTTGCTTATAATGAGTTTGCTAAAAATCTATCATTTTAAAAAGCTTCTATTTACTGGTTTGTTTAGAGCTTCCTTTAAGACTTGTGAAATAGAAAATCTAATATGTAAAGGATTCACACATGGGAGAAAAAGATGAATTCATGCTGTATGAAAGACAGCTATTAACCAGCAGAGGGTGTATGTTCATTGGATTTTCCAAAGTGTTAGCACTTCTCACATTTAGCACTGGCTGAGTAATATGAAAAGAATGAAAAATCAAAATTATAAAAGTTCCTTCTACCCTGGAAACTAGGATTAATTACATACCTTCAGGACAATCTCAGCCTTGTGCTTTTATGAAATTAGACATGAGTCTGAGAGCGGCAAACTGAAGAAAATGCAGTAATACGTGTTTTATTGGTGTTTGCTGTTGTGAAGTTCAGAGCTTTCTTGTCCTGCCTTCTGTTGGAATATAGGAAGAGATGTCTGATTTTCTAGAACTGATACGTGGTAGTGCAGATGTTCACGTTTTTGACAAAAACATTATCCTCGTACAATTTTCTTTTCTAAGAAGCTTAATTGTGTCAACTCATCTTCATTTAAGTTTCATATGCTAGACTTTTATGTGAACATTTTTGCTTAACTTCACATAATCCTTTTGTTTCAAAAGCAAACTGATTCTAGAGCAAGCTGTGCTAACTTTGTATTACCTACCCAAATTGAATATATCATGTGTATGTTAGTTGCTCAGTCGTGTCCGACTCTTTGCGACCCCACGGACTGTAGCCCACCAGGCTTCTCTGTCCATGGAGTTCTCCAGGCAAGAATACTGGAGTGGATTGCCATTCCCTTCTCCAGAGGAACTTCCCAACCCAGGAATCGAACCCTGGTTTCCTGCATGGCAGGTAGATTCTTTACCGTTTGAGCTACAGGGAACTCTTGAATGGATAGGTAAAAATAACAGTATTTTTAGCAATCAATTCTTCAGGTTAATATTTGCTTAAAGTAAATGTTTTGGTTAAGAGACATGAATTCGATCCATGGACAGAGGAGCGTGGTGGGCTATGGTCCATAGGGTAGCAGAATCAGACATGACTGAAATGACTTAGCTTGTACGCACAAATGTTTTGGATAGTTCTTTTGGTCATTTTGTCTCAGATGTATAGAGTTCCTTGATATGGTACAGACATAGCCAGTGTTCTTAAAATATTAGCCACAAATGGCAAATATTACCTATAATTAAATGAAGATGAGATTTTTCAAATAGGTGAAACAGTAAATTACACTTTCATACAAATTTTAATTTTGTCTCTTTTTAAAATTTATTTTTAATTGGAGGATAATTGCTTTGCAATATTGTGTTGACTTCTGCCATACAACAACATAAATCAGCCATAAGTATATATATGTCCCTTCCCTCTTGAACCTATCAGCGCACCCCCGATCCCCCCGACCCCCTGCCATCGCCAACTCCATCCCACCTCCCTTGGTTGTCACAGAACATGTGGTTGAACTCCTTGTGATATACAACTTCCCATTAGCCATCTATTTTACACATGGCAATGTATATGTTTCAATGCTACCCCCTCAACTGTCCCATCCTCTCCTTCCCACACTGTGTCTACAAGTCTGTTCTCTGAAACATGTGTGAAAGTTGCTCGGTCGTGTCTGACTCTTTGCAACACCATGGACTATACAGTTCATGGAATTTTCCAGGCCAGAATACTGGAGTGGGTAGCCATTCCCTTCTCCAGGGGATCTTCCCAACCCAGGGATCAAACTCAGGTTTCCCACATTGCAGGCAGATTCTTTACTAGCTGAGCTACCAGAGAAGCCTATGTCTAGTCTATGTCTGCAACTCTATTCCTGCCCTGCAAATCAAAACTTCAATGAGGTGTCACCTCACACTGGTCAGAATGGCCATCATCAAAATATCTGCAAACAATAAATGCTGTAGAGGGTGTGGAGAAAAGAGAATCATCCTGCACTGTCACTGGGAGTGTAAACTGAGATAGCCACTATGGAGAACAGTATGGAGATTCCTTAAAAAAAATTATCAAATGACCCAGCAATCCCAGTACTGGGCATATACCCTGAGAAAACCATAACTGAAGAAGACACATGTACCCCAAGATTCATAACAGCACTATTTACAATAAGTAGGACATGAAAGCAATCTAGATGTCCATCAACAGATGAACGGATAAAGAAGTTGTGATACATGTATAAAATGGAATATTACTCAGCCATAAAAAGGAATACAGTTGAGTTCTAGAGAGGTGGATGAACCTAGAGCCTGTTATATTGAGTAAAGTAAGTCAGAAAGAGAAAACCAACTTCCTATATTAATTCATACAAATGGAATCTAGGAAAATGGTGCTAATTTTGTCTCCTTTAAATAAATTGTAAATCTGGTATACATTGTTACTCTAACCTATTGTCTAAAAGAGCAAAGTTTAATTGAGTTAATAATAACAGCTTAATTAATAATTAATAGCATGATCATTCCAGAGAGAACACAAGACAGTGTATAAATTTACCTGGAGAATAAATAGATGTAAAATAAATAAGTGAATAAATCAAGTTTAGAAGGTTGGTGGTAAGAGAGATGAAAAGACAAAGTCAAGAAAGTGGAAAATAAAGCTAGGGTGAAATTAGTATTTAAAAACATAATCTGTGAAGTTTATACATTTACTGAAATTGTACATAAGTTTGACTGACTTTTTCACAGCAGGAGATAAAAATAGGTTACATTATTTTCTACTGTTTTAATTAAAAATCTTGAACAACCTTACTGAGATAAACAGTACAGTTCACACATTGAAAATATTCAATTTGGTGGGTTTTAGTATATTCACAGATATATGCAGCCATCACCTCAGTCAATTGTAGAATGTTTTCAACACCTCAAAAATAAACCCTGGACATTCCCTGGTGGTCTAGTGGTTAAGACGCTGTGCTTTCATTGCCAAGGGTGTGGGTTCAATCCCTGGTCTGGGAACTAAGATCCTGTAGGCCATATTACACAGCAAAAAAAAAAAAAAAAAAAAATACCACCCTGTATTCTTTGGCTTTTACCTTTCTTCAGTCTACCCCCAATCTTCAGCCTTAAGAAACCGCTAGCCTACTTTCTCTCTCTGTAGACTTCCTTATTCTGGACTTCTATATAAATGAAATCATATCATATATATATACATATATTTATGACTGGCTTGGTTCACTTGGCATAACGTTTTCAAAGTTCATCTATGTTGTAAAATATCATCAATATTTCACTTTTTATGGACAAATACTATTCCATTATGTGGATATGCCACTTTAAAAAAAACTCATTCATTGATTGATCAGTGTTTGGGATTATCTCCACCTCTTAGCTATTTTGAAAAATGCTGCCCTAAATGTTGTGTGCCAGAGTCTGTGAGGCATTGTTTTCATTTCTGTTGAGTAAGTACCCAAGTGGAGTTGCTGGGTCATGCTGTAACTCTGTTTGACCAATTGAGGAATTGCCAGACTATTTCCCAAAGTAGCTGCTGCATTTTCCATTCCCACTTCCAGTGTATTAAGTTTCCACTTTTTCCACTTCCTTGCCAACACTTGTTATCTGACTTTTTGATTCAAGCCATCATATTGGGTGTGAAGTGGTATCTCACTGTAATTTTTTTTTTTCGAATCTTTTGGCTGCACTGCACAGCATGTGGGATCTTGGTTCCCTGACTAGGGATTGAACTCCTGCTCCCTGCAGTGGAAGCACAGAGTCTTAATCACTGGACCACCACGAGAGTCCCTCTCACTGTGATTTTCACTGGCATTTACCTGATAACTAATGATGGTTACATGCTGTTCAATGATCATAGAATAAAATGAAATAATTTGCTTAATGTCATGCATCCATAATTCTGCTATGTACATGGATGTGAGGGAATTTTGCTCTATGGATCGTCTCTTGAGGGAATAATCTTCTCTAGAACATTCCTGCAGTCAACATAATAATATGTCTCACAGGGTAAAGAGCACTTAATAAATGGCTCCATGGCAAAGTTGGGGGATGTGAAATGCTGCAAGAAAGATTTGAATTTAGAATTGTTTTATTACCAACGCCACCTAATGTTTACTTTAATGATGTTGATTAAGGAGACACAGTGGTTGCACAAACATACATTTTCTCTGAAGCACATCTTGTGAACAGCTGAGGTTCACCTTTATTTGTCATTATAGTTGTGCTAATCTTGCCATATATAAGTTCACAGTTCTATTTACCCTGTTTGCTCTGCTTGAAATTAAAAGGAAACAATTTAGGGCTACTTTGAAGAGCTCATTCTAAAGAATACAATTCCTGTTTTTCTTTCCAGGAATCTTTTGTTAGCAGGCTGGCACCGCAAAGATTATGAATCCTGTCTCCTGCTGAATGGCCACCCCATTAGAAACTCAGTTTCACTCTGCTCTTATCCACTGTGGGTTCTACGTTCATCTCCCCAGATCTCTGCAGTGGGGTTGAACACAGTAATAGACAAAAAAGCCTTAGGAAGGATTCATCCTCCAGGTGTTTCTGCTGTCGGGGTTCAAACAGGGCTATTTTTCTGTATTCTTTTCTTAAAACTGCAGCAAAGCAGGCCGAAACTTTGATATTATTAAGAACAAAAAAGTATTCTCTTTTCCCCTCAGATTAAACCCTGTGGTGTTGAATTAACCCCATGGAGATGGCTGAATAAAGATAGTGCATCTGTTGAAGAATTAGATGTTTTACAGTTAATAAGACTGCACTTGATGCTATATTATTCCCTTGTCAGAACCTTATAAATCATTTCATAATTTTGAAAGAACTGTAGGAAATTGTGATAAAATTTGGTGATCTCGTTAGCAGCCCTTTGTTACCAACACTCTCCTCTAGCTTTAGGGACTTAATCTTTTTGATGATTTATTTAATGTGTTCGAGAGTCTCTGAGTTGGGCAAAGAGAAGTTAGAATTAAAAAAAAATCACTAACTGCCCTCTTTGTGAAATTTATGGTTTTCAGCCCCACTGCTGTGAATTTTTACCAAGCAGATGAAAACTATTCAGCAATATATGAGGATTTTGCTAGACTGCCCCAGCAGATATACAAAAGAACCAGGCAAAACTGTTCTGATTCATTATCAAAGATCAAGTACATAATTCTATATTCTTTTATCAGTTAACTTTCCACTAGTGGGGAAATTAAATTCAATTAAAGTTAGACTGAAATTTGTGAGCAAAAAAATATATGGCTTGAGTAAGAGGTAGAAGGGTTTCCCAGATGGCACAGTGGTAAAGAATCTGCCTGTCAATGCAGGTTTGATCCCTGGGTCAGGAAGATCCCTTGGAGGAGGAAATGGCAAACCACTCCAGTATTCTTACCTGAGAAATCCCATGGACAGAGGAGCCTGGAACGCTACAGTCCATGGGGTCCCAAAGAGTCAGACATGACTAGTGGCTATGCAGAACAGGTAGGAAGAGGTAAAAAAAAAAAAAAAAAAAAATTAGTTCCTAGCATTTTATATTTATCCAGTATCAGGAAAGCTGTTTATTATGTGTGTCACTAATAATAACAATAATAATAATAAATGAGCCAATTCAAAGCATTTCCAGAAAGTCTCACCTTCTTTACAGATTTGGTTAAATCTCATTTGTTTTTCCCTGGCAGCTCACGAGAGCAGAGAAAGACAAGGAAAGGAGGATTTTCCTGAGCCTGAGTAGCCACTTCCATTGGCTCCATTCGCTCTCATTTGTCATCATATAATTAGTCCATATGCCCTGGGTTTGGATGACTGTGAGTTACCAGAACCTGCTTCCTGGGTGTGTGATGAGTGCAGGCAACTTTCGGTTGAATGCTTTGCAATTTTCACCTTGAAATTCTTAATAAGTTAATCTTTGAATCTGTGCTCAATAAGTGAACTCTGATGGAACAATGGAGTATGTGTGGGGGACTTGGAACCTTGTTTCATGTGGGGGCCACCCTGGTGCCACCTGAGACACACTCAGGCACTTGTTCTGTGGTCCCATGGCCTTCACCTGCTGTGAGGGAACAGAGTGTAGGCGTGGGATGGGATGGTTGGAGCTGGAAAGCATCATATGTGCCCAGTTGTGGGGTAGAGCTGTGAGGCTGGCTCATCCAAGACAGTGCAACATTTATTATTGTGAAAATACCACGGCTGGTCCAGAGACAGATGGCAAAATCGAGGAGGAGCTTTTTGCCAGTTTTGTGAATAAGAGGTCCTGCATTTTCATTTTGCACCGGGCCCTGCAAATTATGTAGCTGGCCCTGAGTGTCACACAGCGATTGTCCCATCTCACCCTTGCTGCCATGCTGTTTTCTTTTGGAACGTGTGGATAGCATAAAAACATCATGTTTTCCTTGCTTCCCCTCCCCACCATATGTCTGAGGGCTTTATCGTCTTTTTTCCACTGGTCAGATCCATTCTTAGTGTTTGACACTCAGTTGTATCTGACTCTTTGTGGCCCCATGGGCTGTAGCCTGCTAGACTCCTCTGTCCATGGGATTCTCCAGGCAAGAATACTGGAGCGGGTAGCCGTTCCCTTTTCCAGTGGATCTTCTCAACATAGGGATCAAACTCGGGTCTCCTGCATTGCAGGCAGATTCTTTATCGTCTAAGCTACCAGGGAAGCCCTGATCTACTCGTAAGGCTCAAGGATTTTGGTGACACGTTCCTACGAAGACCACTGTCCTAAGTATGCCATAGATTAACTTCTCTTTGAATGTATCTATTTTTTTAATATCAAGTAATCCAAGGAACTGTTATATAAGAGATTTTTGTAATGTTTGTAATGTCCCCATACTTATCTTTGTTATTGTCTGGATCCATTAGCAACATAAATTACAGTCACAAAGACTTATCCACTTACCTCCAGAAGCATGACAGAAAGGCTGGTCATTGATTTTCCTATAGTTTTTTGATAGTTTTTTTTCCTATAGCTTTTTGCCAACCCTGAGCAGGGTGGCAAGTCCTAGATAAATTCTGTTTTCAGGTACAGAAGGCCACTTACTCCTCTATGGCCCCAACAAAGTAAAAAGTGGTCATGCATTCCTATAGATTACTCAGAAAATACTCACTTTCAGATATTATCTAGCCCTATTCCTGGTGACTCAATGGTAAAGGACCTGCCTGCCAATGCAGGAGATGTGGGTTTGACTTCTAGGTGGGGAAGATCCCCTGGAGAAGGAAATGGCAACCCACTCCAGTATTCTTGCCTGGGAAAACCCATGGACAGAGGAGCCTGGCAGGCTGCAGTTCATGGTGTCACAAAAGAGTCAGAAATAACTTAGCAACTAAACAACAACAAAATATTAATATGCCATCAGGCAAAATTTTCTAGTTGGTAGAATTTGATGACAAGCAAAACACACAAAAGTATCTTATTTTCTTTTAGCAGAAACTTGCAATGTATAAAATGAAATTTGGACATATGCAAATATGTGGTGATTAAATGACCATGCTGAAGTGTCATTTGGCTCAGAAAAAATACCTATCTCTACAGCCACGGCCATGGCGACATAATGATATTCAAACTTTATTTCCAAATTCCCATTCATACCCTAAAGCGTCTGTGTCTGACGTTACCCCATCTAGTCAGACCAAAACCTTCATTTCAAAATTTGAAAGTCTTACCGAGGCTGAAGTATTGTAAATGGATATGTGCATAAAATGGTATTTATTTTGGGAGGCGATACCTCACTAATTCTAAAGACTATCCATTGACTGATTTACCAACAAGGAGGAAACAATCCAAGTGCATCGATGCCAAGGATGGTCTGTTCTCCTCACATCTGGAACAAACCACCATGGGCCTGCCAAGCTGATCTGATCACATCTCAATTCTATCTGAATTGCCAGGTGTCAGTCCTGGGTTCTGTTGCACAGAGAGGATGGCATTCACTGGCTAGTGGTCCATTTAAATGGAAATGAAAAACTTTGTTCCCTCCATTGGCTTGAAACTGTCTTTCCTTTGCTGTTCTGGCATGCGGACTGCTCCTGTTATTACCCCACCTACCCTCTCTTTCCTTTCTATAGTCTCAGTCTTGTCTTTTACACTATGATTTAGAGGCATTCTGTGTATTATGTTTCTGTCTGGGCTGAGTCCCCTGGACCAAATCTTCACCTATCTTTAGGAGGTCCTGATCTCTTTAGAGGGGCCTCCCTGGTGGCTCAGCTGCAAAGAACCAGCTTCCAAAGCAGGAGACATGGGAGATGGGAGTGTGATCCCTGATTAGGGAAGATCCCCTGGAGAAGGGCATGGCAACCCACTCCAGTAGTCTTGCCTGGAGAATTCCCACGGACAGAGGAGCCTGGGGTGCTGCAGTCCATGGGATCACAAGAGTCAGACGATTTAGCAACTAAACAACAACAATCTCTCCCTGTGGCTAGGTTTTAATTCTTGATGAAATTCCCCACTGTTACTTTTTTTTTTTTTTTTTTCATTTTATCGTGGCACTCAGCTTCAAATCCTGATAATTGGGAGCTCAGCATATCGGGGACGAGAAAGGATCGTAACTTTTCTGTCTTTCTCATCAAATATTAAGCTCAGTTATCTTTCCCCCAGCAGTACAATTCTATAGGCTTGCGTAAATTTACACAGCCACAGCAATCATATTGCCCAACTGAATTTCTGGCGAGTTGGAATGTCATTGTCGGAGGTAATTCACAGTGCAAATCAAACAGAAACCCTCCTCAACTAAAACCTCTTTCTCCTTGACTCTCTGGAAGCGTAATCTGTTGTTGTTTATTCACTCAGTTGTGTCTGACTCTTTTGCGACCCTATGGACTGTAGCCTGCCAGTCTCCTCTGTCCGTGGGATTTCCCAGGCAAGAATACTGGAGTGGGTTGCCATTTCCTGCTCCGGGGAATCTTCCCGACCCAGGCATGGAACCCTAGTCTCCTGCATTGGCAGGCGGATTCCTTACCACTGAGTCACTGTGAGGGAGAGAAAGAGCCACCAAGGAAGAGATTAGGAGGACCTCTTAAAGAGATTGTTGTTGGAAGCATTAGAAAACTGTGGAAAGCTGCAGGTGAGGACACATGGAAACAAAGTTGTTATATTGAAGGAAAAGAAGTAAAATTATTATTGCTGACTTTTAACAAAGTAAAATGATTATTGCTGACTTCTTTAAAGTGTGTGAAAGAGGTACTATACAGTTGGTTCAACTCATTTAAAATTTCTTTCATTAAACAACAGACAGCACACATTTGTTAATACTACAACTTGACACTCTGCAAGGCATTGTCGCTACATTAAAAAAAAAATTAGATAAAACCTTGTTTTGTTTTTGATGAACTTTCTGTCTTGTGTTTGAGGGGACAGATCATGGGTTCCTTAATAACTTGGATAAAGACGCCTCGGGAACTTTGAAAATGAATGAAAAGAGGAGGGATGTTCCTTACCTGGGTCATTTGTTGTCATCCTTTATGTCTACGTTGTATGGGAGGTTAAACAATTTTTCTCCCTTTTCAGTCTCCAAGCTTGGCAAGGTGATTTAGGTAATACTACCGAAGGCTAAAATAGACAATCTACTTATTTTCTGCAATCCAAAATAATTAAAGAAAGGGAGGCCTGATGCTTTTTCATGTCCTATGTTTGAAATATTTGTAGAGAAAAATGGACAATGGTTTTCCCCTAAGATTTTATCTTTTTATCCTAAGAGATTCTATACCTTTTGGTATTCAGTGCATCTGTAATGTATAAAGAATATTCAGGGTACAGTAAGATAACAGAAGAGGAAAAGGTGTTTTTCAACTTACTAAACTTATTAGACAGTATTTAATGAGACCCTGATTCTGAGAAAAAAACAACTTGCCCCAAGAATATTATTTTTCATTACAGTTTATTCACTCTCTGCTTGTTTTACTCCTTGAAGTTTTGTTTTTCATGCATTTACTAGTATAAGAGAAAGGATAATAGCCAAAGTAGAAATAATAATCCTTTTCTGTTTCATACTATTCTTTGCATTTTTTTTTTTTTTTTTAGGGAATAATCATGAGCTGTATTTAAAAGCAAAATGTTCTTTTGAAGGAAGATTGGGCTTGAAAACCATCAGAATGAAAGTGCATTTTTTCAAAGAAAATGACTTACTGTTTTCTCTCCTAAAGTTTCCCCCCAAATATTGTCATAGTTTAAAGAAAATGTGCAATGATTCTAATAACTCCTGTGGGTAGGTGACATTTACTCTCCAAGCTGTACTCAAATAAATTTTCAGTTTTGGATTTTGAATATTATAATGTTTTTGAAAACTTTTCTTTTTATGAGGCTTATTCAGAAGGTAAAAATATTTCAGGTGAAATATTAAATATTTCATTCAGGAAGGATTTTAGTTGAATTAAATGGTAAAGACTATTTTTTAAAGACTAATTAAATGCTAAAGACTTTACTATTGCACATAGTAAAGACTCAGTACAACTGTTGTATTCTCACTGGGAGTACATTCCGCTGTTAGAAATCACCCTAACAGAGACACTGCTGCTGCTGCTAAATCACTTCAGTCATGTCCGACTCTGTGCGACCCCATAGACGGCAGCCCACCAGGCTCCCCCGTCCCTGGGATTCTCCAGGCAAGAACACTGGAGTGGGTTGCCATTTCCTTCTCCAATGCATGAAAGTGAAAAGTGAAAGTGAAGTCGCTTAGTCGTGTCCGACCCTTAGCGGCCCCATGAACTGCAGCCTTCCAGGCTCCTCTGTCCATGGGATTTTCCAGGCCAGAGTACTGGAGTGGGGTGCCATTGCCTTCTCCAAATAGAGACACTTCACAGCTAGAAAAACTTACCTTTCAGTTTTATGAGCTATGTGTCTTACACTGAAAGCAGAAATAGTGTGGTTTCCCCCATCTATGTATTTTACATCTGCATCATCAAACAATAATTATTTGGTGATTTTTTTTTCCATCACTAATTGAAGCAAAAATTTACATTTCATTGAGAAGTGAGCTCTCAGGAGACAAGAAATAATTAAAGGGTATTTTGATTTTTTTATTATGATTAAGAATTTAAGAAAATTTAAAAAGGATGTTAGAAAATTCGTGTTTGAAATTTTGGATCGCAGAAAGGCTGAAAGTTCCCCTTGCCATTTTATACATGTGCAAAATAGGATGGCAGAACTATGTCCACACACATCACTGGTAATTATGAATAGAGATGGGCTTTTCTGTTTGCTTGTTTTTTTTTCATGTTGTGGCGCCTTATTATTTTTTTTTAACTTTTTATTTTATGTTGGAGTATAGCCGATAAACAGTGTTGCAAAACAAAGGGACTCAGCTGTACATGTACATATATCCTTCTCCCCCAAATTCCCCTCCTGTCCAGGCTTTCGCATAACATTGAGCAGGGTTCCCTGTGCTATACAGTAGGTCCTTGTTGGTTACCCATTTTAAATGTAGCAGTGTGTACATGTCCATCGGAAACTCCCGAAGTATCTCTCCCCGCCACACTTCCCTGCTGATCACCAGAAGTTCCTTCTCTAAGTCTGTGAGTTTGTTTCTGTTTTGTAAATAAGTTCATTTGTCTCATTTCTTTTAAGATTCCACATATAAGCAATATCACACAGTGTTTGTCTTTCTCTGTTTGACTTATTTCACTGAAATAGAGCTGGGTTTAAATCCACTGATGCAATCTTTCAAATTCATTAAAGAAAATGAAACCTAATACTATGTTTCACTGATTTTAAGACGCATATTATTTTCACATTTGTCAGCTCTGAAATTACAAAATATTTTATGACGTGTCTTGGCAACACTCATGATGCGGTTGCCGCTAAGTGGTGCAAATTGCTTAGTATTCTTGGTGGCGTGGTTGGACCATAGCAATCCTTTGATGTCTCAGCCAACAAATCATTAAGGATCGCTTTGAGTCTGTTCTGTTGGAAAACCTTCTGATGACATCTTTAGGTAAGATTTAAAAAGCACTGACATGAAACCTTGCAGTGTGAATGTCAGCAGCTTGGGAGGAAATTCTGAAGACAAGTGTGAAGCTTTTGAAGTAAACGATGTCTCGCCAATCCTCTTGATGGCACAGAGGACAATATAGTATGGAAAAATACAATTCAGAAGCACTGGATTTTGAATGTGAAGAAATTTCGTTCTGAAAATACATTTATCATGGCATTTCTCTTGTCTTTTCCTTTTTTTAGGCATGCACACAATGGTTATAATTTAACAACCAATTTTCAATTAGTGTAAGATTGAAATAAGATTGAATAGATAGTTCTAAGTGATAAATGTATTATTTGTTTTTACATATTATATTTATTTGCTTATGTTTGTTATTAACTATATACATCATATTTATTATTACATAGGTATTTGTACATTAGTTGACAGAGGTGCTTCTTTTATAAAGATGAGTAACAAAATATACATACTGCCAGCTTGCAATTACCTAGTGACATATGGTATTGAGAATTTTTTTATATGCTTCTTTTTTCTCTAATGTGGTGTCTGTTCACGTATTTTGCCCATTTTCTAAAATTAGATTGGTTTTTTTTCCTATTACTGAGTTTTACGAGTTCTTTGTGTAATCTGGATACAAGTGCTTTACCAGATATGTGTTTCGCAAATAATTTCTCACTGTCTTGGTTTACCTTTTTATTCTCTTAGTGCTTTCACAGAGTCAAAGCTTTTAATTTTAATAAAGTCTCATCAATTTTTTCCATGGCTAGAGGTTTTGATGTTCTATCTAAAAAAGTCATTGCCAACTCAAAGTCATCTAAATTTTCTTCTGTGTTATCCTCTAGGAGTTTTATAGTTTTACATTTTTGTACCTAGGCCTATGATCCATTTTGAGTTCACAGTTATGAAAGATAGAAGGTCTGTGTTCATTTAAAAAAATTTTTTTTATAAAAAATTTTTTTGGAAAGCATCCAACCTTGACTTTTAACTATCTACTTTTTTAATTGATTTTTTTTTTTTTTTTTTTAGCCAAGCTATGCAGCATGCAGGATCTTAGGTCCCCAATCAGGAATTGAACCCATGCCCCCTGGAGTGGAAATGTAGTCTTAACCACTGGACTGCCAAGGAAGTCCCAGAAAGTCTGTGTTTGGATTCCTTATTTTAATGCTGATGTCTAGTGTTCTAGTACCATTTGTGGAAAAGACCCTCTCTCCTCCAGTGAGTTGTCATTACTTCTTTGTTAAAGATTAGTGGACTTTATGTGTGAAGGTGAACTTCTGGACCCTTTATTCTGTTCCGTTGATCTGTTTGTTCTTTTGCTAACACCACACTGTTTCAACCACTGTATTTTTATAGTAAGTCAAAGTGAGGGAGTATCAGTCTTCTGACTATGTTCTTCGGTGTTGATATGTTGGCTATTCTGAGTCTTTTGCCTGCCAAATAAACCTTAGAATACATTTGTCAATACCTACAAAATAGCTTGCCAGAATTTTGACTGGGATTGCATGAATCTGTAGGTAAAGTTGGGGAGAACTAATATCTTAACCATATCAACTCTTCCTATCCAAGTATATGAAATATCCTTCCAATTATTTAGGTCATCTTTGATTTCTTTCATCTGACTTTTGTAGATTTCCTCATATAGATCTTGTTAGATTATATGCATTAAGAGATATAAATTTCCCTCCATGCCCTGCTTTCACTGTATCCTAAATGATTGGTATTTATTCCTTTAATTTTAAAATTTTTCATCAAAGCATAATTGATATTCAGTATTATATAATTACAGTTGTGCAATATAGTGAGTCATGATTTTTAAAGGTTATAGTCCAATTATAGTTGTTATAAAATATTGGCTATATTCCCTGTATTGTACAATTATATCCTTGTAGCTTATTTTATACCTAATGTACTTCTTAATCCCCTACTTTATAAAGTAGGGGATTTATAAAGCACTTCTTAATCCCCTACTCCTATATTATCCTTCCCTTCTCCTTCTCCCAACTGGCAATCACTAATTTGTTCTCTATATCTGTGAGTCTGCTTCTTTTTTGTTATATTCATTAGTTCATTGTATTTTTTACACTTCACATATAAGTGATATACTGTATTTGTCTTTTCCTGTCTGACTTATTTCACTTAGCAAAATGCCCTCCAAGTTCATCCATATTGTTGCAAAATTGGCACAATTTCATTCTTTTTTTATAGCTGAATAGTATTCCGTTACATATACATACCACATCTTCTTTATCCATGCATCTGTTGATGGACATTTAGGTTGCTTCTACATCTTAGCAATTGCAAATAATGCTGCTATGAACATTGGTGAGGCCTACATAATTTGATCTTTTGGATTTTTATCAACCTCAATATTTCCTTTTTTTTTTTTCCTGCATGAAAAGCACATGTAACTTAGATTTTATTTGTGGATGCAAATTACAAAAAGACAATCAGGCAAATCAATTGAAAAAATTTCTTTTTAATAAGTTCAGTAAGGCTTATAAGTCATTGATCACATTCATAGATTGAGCTTAAAATAGTGCTTATGCTTAAAAAATTTTAAACAGATACTATTAAACTAAATAGGAAACCTTAGGCAATGATTTCATTCTTGGCCTCAGAATAGTTTTGTGGAAATTATATTTTTAATGTCTTCACAGTTGGTAGATTATTGTCATTCATGTACAAAGCTTTAAAAATCAGTAAAATATTATTTGTAATAAGCTTGTCAGACAATATAATGCATCAGCAAATATCCTAACTTTCTCATTAGTGTAAATGTTTTATAGCTTCTTTGTTTTTTAAAGATGTAAAAACCAATCTTTTATGCAATATAAAAAAAGAACATATTATTGGGTCATTTCCTATAATAATTCTACATAAAACATCATTTGCAAGTTTGAGACTTACTTTGGAAAGAGAAACTTCACTTTTGAATATTTGAGACCAGCATTAGTTAGTGATGTTTTGCTTTAGGTTTGTAAACAATCTAGATAAGTAAAGGTCCCCCATGCCCACCTTTATTTCAGAAAGCCATACTCCCAGCAACAATCACCTCTGAAACTGTCTTGATTAGTTATGGCTCTAGTAAAGAATCTCCCTGCAATGCAGGAGACCTGGGTTTGATCTCCAGGTCAGGAAGATCCCCCGGAGAAAGATCTTCCCACTCCAGTGTTCTTGCCCGGAGAATTCAATGGACAGAGGAGCCTGATGCGCTGCAGTCCATGGAGTTGCGAAGAGTTGGGTACGGCTGAGCGACTAACACTTTCTAGGCAATCAACTATATAAAATATACTTACAGAAAGACCAAATTTTGCTTTTAAGATGATCTTTTCCCTCATGAGTTTCTATAACCTTATTGGAAAGGAAAACTTCTTGCCTGACCCTCTTAGGGTCACTGGGTGGGTCTGAAAACTTAGCTGGTAAGGACAGACTAATAGGAAAAAAACATATAAATATATTTACTATAAAATTTATCTGACCTGGGAGCCTTCATAAGGAAACACAGACCCAAAGAAACAGTCAGACCTCTGTATTTTTATGCGAGGTTTGATGAAGATGGGCAGTCAGGTAGAAATGTAGTAGGTTAAGGAGTATGAGGTAAGTGTAATAAACTGGAAAAAATTTAGCAAGACCTGTTTGTTAAGATTATTCATGGAGCCCCTGTGTCTTTGGCGATAAGGATGCCCTTTTCCTTTGGATATAGGGAGGCATCTCTCCTGTGAGCATTTTACAACCTGTTTCAGGAGAGAAGGGTGGGAGGAAGGTCAGAGAAACCTGCCTGCTTCTGTCATTTTCTCAAACTCCTTCAGCTGAAACTATTCAATATGCCAACGGGCTGTATTTGGGGGTAGTAAGCACCCATATTTTAGTGTCTTGAACCCCGTCAACCCTACATTATTTGAACTTAAGATTTCTCATAGGTTGGTAAATGCACTTGAAGTGTGTGTGTGTGTGTGTGTGTGTGTGTGTGGTGTGTGTGCTTTAATTTGGTCAAGCCATGCGGCATGTGGGATCTTAGTTTCCCTGACCAGGGATTGAACCCACAGCTTCTGCATTGGAAACTTGGCATCTTAACCACTGGATGGCCAGGAAAGTCCAGTAAATGCACTTGGAAATGTCACCCTCCTGCTTCATTAGGTAAAGAAGTATTTGGAAAGCAATTATGATTAAGCTATTCATTGTTAGAAAGGCCTCTGAAATATGCATTTCTACCAAAACACCATGTTCAAAAGTGAGGAAAGAATGTAGAATGTAGCTGGAGATGGGGGACTGGATGGTAAAGAACAGGTTTTCTGAACCTTCAGTATCCTGGATGTTCACAACATCTTCCCTGAAGGTAGAAAATAGCAGAAGTAAATACAATTGTGAACTCATGGAAGACTATTACATAGTTGAAAACATTCTGAACTTCTGGAAGCTCATCCATAATCTATATGATGTCCAGTTTACCCTCCATCCATCATTTTGTCCTCAATTTTACTAAATTGCTTTTTCACCTAGTTTGTTATCTTCTTTCCATGTCTTGCTAATATTTTCAAGTGTCAGTTTAATTTCAACCTTTTCCTTAAAGGAAGAAAAATACCACTTGTACTTTTCTGGGTAAGTGATAAAACCTTTTTTTTTTTTTTAATTGTATTTATGCTGGACTATATTTGTGATTTCAATGCTCTAGAGCAAAACAGCACATTGTTGCTACTCTTCTCATGATCCAAATAGAACCCCTGGAGTCATAGGAAGTATGAAAACTACTGTGAAAAAAGAAATGGAATTTATCTAATTTCCATGTCCTAACTTTGTTCATTTAGCTAATGCTTCCTTAGCTCCACGGATCCCACATGATGTGAATAAGAAATGAGTGCAGGGATTCACAGCATGTTGATTTGCCAATCAAGCCTATTGTCCATAGTCAACTTGTATGTCTATAACTAGAAATTCCTGACTGAATATCTAATTGAAAAAAAAAAAGTGAATGGCCCAAGAAGGTTGATGAAAACAGATAGTTTAAAATCATCAGATATGATTGGCTTCTAGTGGTCCCTCTTAATGTAATAATCAAATTGGACTATCTTTGAATACAGCAGTCCCCAAATTTAGTGAGCTTCAGGATCAGCTTCTTAAAAACAGATTGCTGGATCCCACTCCTAGATATTCTGATTCGCCGACTAAGGTATGGGGCTAGATAACTTACATACCTAACACATCCCCAGTTGATGCCAATGCTCTTAGTAAGCAGCCACGTTTTAAGACCCCTGTTCTTAAGTGAATTCTTTCTATTCTCTGACCTATCCCTAATAGGAGATCTATAAAATAATTTATGTTGTTTTTTTCATGCTTAAGAATGTGGATAGCATCTTCTCTGAAAGGCTTACCTGAAAATTTATTTTTCCTTTCCTGAGAGTTAGAAGGTAGGAAGAGGTCAGTTTCTTATGAAGCTAATCACTGAGGAGAGCAAATAAAATCATGTCAAACACAGAAGGCATCACTTCCATGTACAGGGAACTTTCAATCGTATTTCAAATGCCTCTCTATTTTGTATATCTTTCTGCTTCTCTGTTGCTGACAAATGGATGATCAACATTAATATAAATAAAACTGTTTTTAAAAATAAATGTATCTTAGGAACAGATTCAAGGATGGCTGCTGAAGTAGTCTATCCATTATTTTGAAAGTCATATCACGTAACTAAACATTCTCACTTTTATTTCTATATTTTTGACAAAATGTTCAGGGGGAATTCCTCTTTTGGCTTTCCAAGGGTGCTTCCCAATTTTCTCAGACCACTGTCTCAGGTACTTTCCTGCTATAAAATAACACCAGTCAATTCCTGTAGTGATCACTGCTTCTGTCATGGTAAGCCTCTGTTGCCTAGAGGATAGATATCAAACTGGAGTGAAAATGACGGAGTGAAGTGTGTATGTTTAGTCTCAAGTAATAAATGTACTCTTCACTTATTGCTGTAGGCTATAGACATCTCTTTTCTTATAAGGATAGGCAAAAAGTCATTGCAATTTAAAAGGATTTTATTAATCTACTCTATAATGGTCTAAGAGAAGGCAACGGCAACCCACTCCAGTACTCTTGCCTGGAAAATCCCATGGATGGAGGAGCCTGGTAGGCTGCAGTCCAAGGGGTCGCGAAGAGTTGGACACGACTGAGCAACTTAGCAGCAGCAGCAGCATAATGGTCTAAACTCCACCAACCTTATAAATTAGAGTTTATATTGTCAGAGGAACTCTGGAGTTATACTATTTCTTTTCATGTGAAGAAGTTTGAAATAATCATAACATTAAAGTTATTTTTTAGGAGAAATAAAGTATGCTTCATGTCATCTCAAAATGTTATGTTTCTAATTGGCTTAGGGTTAGTGAAATCTAAATGATTAGAAATTTGGATTCATTGCAGGTATCCTTTACAGAGTTCCCCGTGGCATATTATACAAAGGGGAATAATATGTATAATTATTATATAATAATAATATAATATAATATAATAATATAATATATCAGTTCAGTTCAGTTGCTCAGTTGTGTAACTCTTTGTGACCCCATGAATCGCAGCACGCCAGGCCTCCCTGTCCATCACCAACTCCTGGAGTTCATTCAGACTCACGTCCATCGAGTCAGTGATGCCATCCAGCCATCTCATCCTCTGTCGTCCATATAATATATAATAATTATTATATATTTCCACTTTTTGTATAACACTTTCTTCCATTTTTATGTGTAACTCTTTATATTTTGATTTTGCCCATTGGTAACATCAAAGGGTGGAGTCTATTTCTCCACTCCTTGACTCAGAGCTTGGCCACATGACTTGTTTTGGCCAATGGGGCAAATATATCACAAGCAGATGCTTGAAAAATGTTCTACAATCTGCCTTGCTGTCTTATTGCATCTGGAAGTCCAAGTACAGCATGTGAATGACCACAGGCTAGCCTCGTGGAGAATGAGAGGTTGATGTGGAAAAGAACTGAAGCATCTCGACTGATATTGAGCTAACCAGCCAGATGTGTGTTAGAGCATGTAGACCACGGATGGGCAAATGGTGATCTGTGGGTTGAATCCAGTCCAATATCTGCTTCTGTAAATAAAGATAGTATTTAGGCAGCCATACTCATTCATTTACATATCATCTGTGGCTGCTTTTGTTCTTCAAAAGCAGAGCTGAGTAATTGCAACAAAGATCACATGGTCTACAAAGTCTTTTACAGAAAGTTTTTGGACTCATGCCCTAAGACATCTAATGCCAGGTAAGCTGGCCCAGATCAGAAGAACTACCCAGCCAACCCACAAATCATAAGGAGTAATAAATATTTGTTGTTTCAAACCTTCTAGCTTTGTGTGATTTGTTACGCAATATAAACTGATGCTAACTGAAACTAGCTGACAGCTAGTTCCACCCCCATCACCTCAATCCCCATTTTACTTTCATGTTGGTTAGTGGTGCCCTTTCTCTGTATCTCTTAAGCTTGGAAGCCTGGCCCATAACCTCAATAAATAAAGAGATGGATAATGTTAGAGATCATTTAGTCTAATCACTTCATTTTTATAGACAAGAAAATAAGCCTCAGGGAAAGTATTCAAGGCAATACAGATAGCTGTTTGCCAACTAATTGGCAACGGGTCTTTCACTTTGTGAAACTCAAACCTTTTTTCCTATCCAGTGATACTGTGAAAATGTCTTGAGTTGATTGCCCCAGACGGCAGTTTAACATTTTGTTCAGTTATCCTTAAGGCAATCTGCACTTCATATTATTTTTCCTAAGGGAGGTCTTTGGAACAGGAAATTATGAATGTACAATTTGAGATCACTGGGAATTGTCACAAAAATGTGTGAGAGTTTTGCTTAGGAAAATTGATAGTTCATCTCTGATCATATCTGAATGGGTAGTTTGGTCTCATGGAGCAGGGGAAAACAGCTATGTATAATTATTTGACTTGTTACTCAGTTTCTCTGAATAATTTGAACAGACTTCAGTTTTCCTAGTGTTAGTCTCTCAGTCTTGTCTGACTTGGCAGCTCAGTGTACTGTAGCCTGCCAGGCTCATCTGTCCCTGGAATTCTCCAGGAAAGAACACTGGAGTGGATTGCCATTCCCTTCTCCAGGGGATCTTCCTGATCCAGAGATTGAACCTAGGTCTCTTGCATTGCAGGCAGTTTCTTTACTGTCTGAGCCACCTGGGAAGCACTGACTTCAGTTGGGGTAAGTTAATTAAATTGTTTGTTTTTACCTTTCTCATACACTTCTAGTTGGATTGTACAGAAGACACTTGCAATGGAAATTTTTGAAATGTCTTGAGATATTGGTTAAAACTGCAAAACTACACTTATTACCTTATGAGTCTCTGCAATGTTGGGAATATATAGGCTGGCTTTGGAAACATTTTCAAAAATTAATTTTTTTTTTTTGCTTTGTTTTAGTTTTTTCTCTTTGGCTGCCCAGTTTAGCCTGTGGGATCTTAGGTCCCTGACCAAGGGTTGAACCCGGGCTGTGGGCAGTGAAATCATGGCGTCCTAAGCACTGGACTTTCAGTTGTTCTTTTTTTTAACTTTGTTTTGTTTTTTAATTTTGGACTTGAATATTACAGAATTGATGAGGATGATGATAATTTTAAGCTTGGTTTTATTTTGATTCCATATATAGCTATTTAGTCACATAAAAACAACTGTTATATGTATTTCTAAAAGACTGGGAATCTAAATGAAAACTCAAATAAAATGCTTTTATTGATTGTATTTTTGTGGATATATGTTGCTATTGCTTTTCTTCTGTGTTAACAAAAAGTCAATATACAGAATCAATTATATGTGTGTTATGTATCAAGTAATAGTTTTATTGACAGCATAATATTTGTTAGGTACCTATTACAACATTATTAAGTAGGTTGGCTATAACTTCTTACAACTTAAAGTAGATTATATTAGTCATTTACTACTTCCTAAGACAAATCACTATTAATATTTGGTGTTATATTTTCATATAGATTTCTATTAATTTGCATATATATGCACATCTATATTTTAAAATATAAATTATATTTTAATGTACATATTGTACATCACCTCAATTATTTTATGGACACTTTGGGAGAATTTTTTATGTTAGAACAGGTAGGCCTCCCTTTTCTTAAAACCTACATGTAATTTTGTAAAATGGATTATCATGATATATAAAAATTCTTTAATTGATAGATACTTAAGTTGTTTTAATTTTTGTTATAATCAATGCTTTAAGTATTGCTTTTGTACATATCCCTGAACATTTATTCAAACATTTCTTTTTTCAAAATTTTATTTTTAATTGGATAATAATTACTTTACAATATAATGATAGTTTCTACTCTACTTTATATTCAAGTATTTCTGAGGGATAAATTTGAAGAACTGAAGTACCTGGATCTATATCTGTGCCCATTTTACATTTTGACTAATTTTCAAAGGTCCTTCAAACAGCTGTGACATTTTGTAGTCTTACCAATAGTATGAAGGCAGACCAACACTAGATTTTATTGAATTCTTTTCATTTTATACCAAGTTGATGGTAAACTTTAGTTCCCAAGGTTCTTAACAATATGATCATAAATGATGATTTGAGGTTTGTATTTATTCTTCTGTGATTTGCTTATTCATACATTCTAAAGTCGTTTCTATTTCTTTAAAAAATTGATGTGTAGAAATCCTTTGTACACTATAATCCTTATTCTCTCATTCATTTTAATTTTGTTTAAGGGATTTTCTTATTAAATTTTTTTCTTAAATATGCAAATTTTTTTTACGGCTTCTGGGTTTTAGTTTTAAGAAGACCTTTTCTGTGAAAACAATATAATATCCTATATATTCTTCTAAAATTTATAGTTTTGCCTATTCAGTTCAGTTCAGCTCAGTCACTCAGTCGTGTCTGACTCTTTGTGACCCCATGAACTGCAGCATGCCAGGCCTCCTTGTCCATCACCAACTCCCGGAGTCCAACCAAACCCATGTCCATCGAATCGGTGATGCCATCCAACCATCTGATTCTCTGTCTTCATCTTTCATGTCTCATGCCTTCAATCTTTCCCAGCATCAGGGTCTTTTCCAATGAGTCAGCTCTTCGCATAAGGTGGCCAAAGTATTGGAGTTTCAGCTTCAATATCAGTCCTTCCAATGAACACCCAGGAGTTATAGCCTTTAGGATGGATTGGTTGGATCTCCTTGCAGTCCAAGAGACTCTCAAGAGTCTTCTTCAACACCACAGTTCAAAAGCATCAATTCTTTGGTGCTCAGCTTTCTTTATAGTCCAACTCTCACATCCATACGTGACCACTGGGAAAACCATAGCCTTGACTAGACGATCCTTTGTTGGCAAAGTAATATCTCTGCTTTTTAATATGCCGTCTAGGTTGGTCATAACTTTCCTTCCAAGGAGTAAGTGTCTTTTAATTTCATGGCTACAATCACCATCTGCAGTGATTTTGGAGCCCAGAAAAATAAAGTCAGCCACTGTTTCCACTGTTTCCCCAACTATTTGCCATGAAGTGATGGGACCAGAAGCCATGATCTTAGTTTTCTGAATGTTGAGCTTTAAGCCAACTTTTTCACTCTCCTCTTTCACTTTCATCAAGAGGCTTTTTAGTTCCTCTTCACTTTCTGCCATAAGGGTGGTGTCATCTGCATATCTGAGGTTATTGATATTTCTCCCAGCAATCTTGATTCCAGCTTGTGCTTCCTCCAGCCCAGCATTTCTCATGATGTACTCTGCATATAAGTTAAATAAGCAGGGTGACAATATACAGCCTTGATGTACTCTTTTTCCTATTTGGAATCAGTCTGCTGTTCCATGTCCAGATCTAACTGTTGCTTCCTGACCTGCATACAGATTTCTCAAAAGGTAGATCAGGTGGTCTGGTATTCCCATCTATTTCAGAATTTTCCACAGTTTATTGTGATCCACACAGTCAAAGGCTTTGGCATAGTCAATAAAGCAGAAATAGATGTTTTTCTGGAATTCTCTTGCTTTTTCCATGATCTAGCGGATGTTGGCAATTGGCAATTTGATCTCTGGTTCCTCTGCCTTTTCTAAAACCAGATTGAACATCTGGAGCATCTGATTGTTTTAGAAATATTACTAATAAAATAGATAAATAGAATCAAGTACTGGAAAGCAGACTGAATGCTCAAATTACTGCATAATTTTGCCTGTTAATTTAGTTTTTTAGTATGACAGAAATTTATTTTTGTGAATTTGTGATATAGTGATCTGTTTTTAGTTTTCAAATGGATGGTCACAGTTTTAATTGCTATTTTTAACAATTACCTGAAACATTAACAATATTATATACTAATTATTCTTGTATGGGTAGGTCTGCTTTTCCAGTACTTGATTCTATTTATCTATTTTATTGGTAATATTTCTAAGACAATCAGACTCTCTCTTAGGTACTGAAATTTTTTGTCACAGTTTTGGTATTGGAGCTATCAAAGGAATCACTAATTTTTATTTCTTTAAGATTGTATTACTTATTTTGTGCATTTAGTTTCTCAATTAAATTCTAGAATCACATTGTAACGTTCCATATAATTTCTGTTCAAAATTTGATTGTTTTGATTTTATGAATTTATTTAAGGGAAGTTGATTGGCTTACAATATTTTTACCTTCGGTCCAAAACATGGTGTGATTCTCTGTTGTGTACTCACGTCTTGTGTCCATGAATAAAGTTTAAATGTAATAGCTTTCATGATATGTCTCTTGTATATCAATTGTCCTGTTAGTTCATAGCTATTTTAGTTTTTGTTGTTATTATAAACTGAATTTTTCTTAAAGTGAAGAATAGTGCTTCAGTTAAAAATTGCTGTTTACTTGAACTATTCAACTGTTATCCTATGATATCATATCGTGGTACGCAAGTCTCAATATATTTTAGTAGGTAAATGGTTTTTTGAAACTGTTTAAAAATCAAGAATATGATATTTTATTTTCCTATCATAAAAAGTTTTGCTTAATATAACAAACATCACTTAAAACTGCCAATGTTTTAAATTGTCAGTTCTTTTTTATTATATCTCCTTAAGTCTTCATTTCAGATCTTGTCTATTTATTCGTTCTCATCAGAAGTCATGGATCTTCTTTGCTTCTTTCATTTTTCTGAATTTATTACCTCTATCATGGGGGAAAGAAGAAATTTATATGGAGAACAAAAATTATTTTGTACTTAAGGACTTCTTGGGATATGTCATAGTAACTAAAGATTAAGAACTACAAGAAAGCTTTGACTCAGATAGCCATAGTTTTCCAGAATCACAATTCTTTCAGACCTCTTTCATTGTGTCACCACGAGGGTAGGGTTTGGGATATCATGGTTGCCTACAGTTGTTTATTTTGTGAAATAAGTGGTTGTTTATTTCATGTAACAATTTTTTTGGGGGGGATAAGTAATGTCAGATGACTTCCCAGATGACTCAGTGATACAGAATCCTCCTGCCAATGCAGGAGATGCAGGAGATGAGGTTGGATCGCTAGTGGAGAAGATCCCCTGGAGGAGGAAATGACAACCCACTCCAGTATTCTTGCCTGGATAATCCCGTGAGGAGTCTTGCAGGCTACATACAGTCCATGAGATAGCAAGGAGTCAGACACGACTGAGTGACTGAACGCGCAGAACAATGTCATTTGTAATTGTACTTATAATGGTAATTGTTACAATTATCACTGGGGTGGGCAGGGCAACGGTGAATGGGGCCGACTGAGTCCTAGGCATGCAGGTCCTCAAGGTGCAGATCCAGAAACAGCCGCGAGGTGGCGCCAGGCTTCACAGGTGGTTCCAGGATGTGCGGTCCTAGATGCGCGCGGCCCGGGGCTGGGAGATGGTCTGTCAGCAAGTCCAGGAGACTCTAGGGCTGGGCCTCTACTGGATTGATGGGCCCAGGATCCCCTTTCCTCAGGCCTCAGCCTCAGCGGGGTTTCTCTCCACTCCAGGGAGCCAGCCTTGAGGTCAGAGACAGGCTTCGGCCATGCTCATCTGATTCAAATGCAATACGGCGGTCACAACTCTGCCAAGCAGGCAGAAGGTCGTTGCCCACCTCCTTCCCGCGCGGTGGGGTCCCTCCTTCCCGCGCGGTGGGGTCATTCGGGGGCAGCGAGGGCCCCAGGCCATCCTGTTACCGCACCAAAGCTTTGCGTAATCCTCCACCAGAGGTTGCAACTGCGGCCAAGGATCACCTTGGCCACTCCCTGGAAGACGGCACACACATTTTGTGCAGCCAAGCTGAGCACTGTACGGAGACCCTGCATCCAAACGGTCCTCCCTTGCCATCTCCTGGCCCCTCTGGTAGGTCACAGGCTCCAGTCCTTTCCCGCAGCTTCTTCACCAGCTGCATGTCCTTGCGCAGGTCAGTCTTGCAGCCCACGACTGTGATGGGCACCTCCTTGAAGAAGTGATTCACCTCCGGGTTGTTGTTGTTTAGTCACTAAAACTAAACTGTGTCGGACTCTACGACCCCATGGACTGTACCTTCTAGGCTCCTCTGTCCATGGGATTCTCCAGGCAAGAATACTGCAACAGGTCACCACGCCTTCTCCAGGGTATCTTCCCGACACAGGGGTCGAACCCGCAGCTCCTGCGTTGGCAGCCAGTTTCTTTACCCGGAAGCTCTTCACCTCCTGGTAGCACCAGTTAATGATGTTGTTAGAGCTGCCCTCGGAGAAGGCAATGGCACCCCACTCCAGTACTCTTGCCTGGAAAATCCCATGGACAGAGGAGCCTGGTAGGCTGCTGTCCATTAGGTCGCTAAGAGTCGGACACGACTGAGCGACTTCACTTTCACTTTTCACTTTCTTGCATTGGAGAAGGAAATGGCAACCCATTCCAGTGTTCTTGCCTGGAGAATCCCAGGGACGGGGGAGCCTGGTGGGCTGCCGTCTATGGGGTCGCACAGAGTCAGACACGACTGAAGCAACTTAGCAGCAGCAGCAGAGCTGCCCTGGCTGGTGACCCAGAAGCAGAGGATCGTGATGCTGGTGCCAGCAGAGAACAGGGCCTCGTGCTGCCCAGGTCCCCACGTCCTGCTGTGTCCCTTGTCCTGCAGCGTTCTTTGCCCTGTTAGGGCAGCAATGTGGAAGAAGTGGAGTAGTGTGAGGCAGTTGAAAATTTTTTAAATCTCGATTTTTTTTTCTTTTTAAATTTTGTCTGTTATATTATTACACTTCCCAGGCTGTGGTATATCTAAAACTTGGGGCACAGTTATTCAAAATAACATTTGGATATTTCAAATCCAGTTTAAAGTGACCTTGAAAACCTGATGAGTAAATGGCACAAGGAAAATTAAGACCATCGTTTCTGCTCAATTTAGCCATAATTTTACCCCAATTTAGTATTACCGGGGCTGTTCAGTTCAGTTCAGTTCAGTCGCTCAGTCGTGTCCGACTCTTTGCGACCCCATGAATCGCAGCACGCCAGGCCTCCCTGTCCATCACCAGCTCCTGGAGTTCACTGAGACTCAGGTCCATCAAGTCAGTGATGCCATCCAGCCATCTCATCCTCTGTCGTCCCCTTCTCCTGCCCCCAATCCCTCCCAGCATCAGAGTCTTCCAATGAGTCAACTCTTCGCATGAGGTAGCCAGAGTACTGGAGTTTCAGCTTTAGCATCATTCCTTCCAGAGAAATCCCAGGGCTGATCTCCTTCAGAATGGACTGGTTGGATCTCCTTGCAGTCCAAGGGACTCTCAAGAGTCTTCTCCAACACCATAGTTCAAAACCATCAATTCTTTGGCGCTCAGCCTTCTTCACAGTCCAACTCTCACATCCATACATGACCACAGGAAAAACCATAGCCTTGACTAGATGGACCTTTTTTGGCAAAGTAATGTCTCTGCTTTTGAATATGCTATCTAGATGGGTCATAACTTTCCTTCCAAGGAGTAAGCGTCTTCTAATTTCATGGCTGCAGTCACCATCTGCAGTGATTTTGGAGCCCCCAAAAAAGTCTGACACTGTTTCCACTGTTTTTCCATCTATTTCCCATGAAGTGATGGGACCGGACGCCATGATCTTCGTTTTCTGAATGTTGAGCTTTAAGCCAACTTTTTGTTACTGGCATTTAAATTTTGTAGGCCTCATATTCTTAGCCATTAGTGTATAAATATCAAAACCCAATCCTTATTTAAGGGTATAAAAATAAGAACTCATATGTTTGTAAAACCCTTTATAAATTTGAACTGCCTTTAATTCCAAATATCAGCCCTCCATTCTGCTGTTCTAAGTGCGGTACAAAACAGAGACGTTGAAAGCATGGATAATGCATTTCCGTTTTCAACCATTAAGGAACACCCAGACTAAAAGGTAATTATTTTCCCTTGATTATGAAACATTAAGTTGTGAAGCTATATGCAGAAATTGTGTTTAATTATAAACAGAACAGCCTGGGATGATGTGGTGACAATGGCTAAAAAAGCCAGGTTAAATGCTTTTCAAGCTGTGCTTGTTTCATTAACGTGGAACTGTCATTTTTGCTGACTTCTGGTTACTTGCTGAGGAACTGACAAGGGAAAAGTGTCTATCTCTAGTTTCTAATACTAATGTTAATCAAATCATAAAGCCAGCACATCTTTTCCTTTAATATAACAAAGTTATTAGTCAACCCCCCAGGGTCTCTGGCAGAAAGAATAAAAGTGAATTTTTTTTTTTAATTTTTTTTTAATTTTTTATTTTTTTTAATTTTATTTTATTTTTAAACTTTACATAACTGTATTAGTTTTGCCAAATATCAAAATGAATTTTTTAAAAAAACATGCACACTTTATATTTCCTCAGTGCTTGCTATTAAAGCTGTCATTTGTTGACCTTTTGAGTGCCAGATAATTTACAGACCTCGTCTACAGTCCTCATAACTACAGCAGCATAGGGGTAAATTTTGTTATCTGATTTCATAGAAATGATTGTTTCTTATAGTTGTGTGTGAAAAATTGTAAAGTGATTTTGAGGCTCTGTGTGTTATCTTCCTGGCAAGAGAATTGATTTTTGCTTCTGGCATGCAGGAGATTTAGAGGAAGAATACTTCAGCTTTGTGTAGGGTTGAGTTGATTTGCAGCTGTATTTAAATTTTTATGAAAACTATTCTATTTCCTGGAGAAGGCAATGGCACCCCACTCCAGTACTCATGCGTGGAAAATCCCATGGATGGGGGAGCCTGGTAGGCTGCTGTCCATGGGGTCACGAAGAGTCAGACATGACTGAGCGACTTCACTTTCACTTTTCACTTTCATGCATTGGAGAAGGAAATGGCAACCCACTCCAGTGCTCTTGCCTGGAGAATTCCAGGGATGGGGGAGCCTGGTGGGCTGCCATCTATGGGGTCGCACAGAGTCGGACACGACTGAAGCGACTTAGCAGCAGCAGCAGCAGCAGCATTCTATTTCTAGTCGCACTTAGTCTTATAGCACGGCCCCTGATGAGTCCTATGTGAAAACTAGAAGTATTTTCTGGTATCTTCTTCTTGGTGGGCTCTCATCTTTATTTTCTTAATCCCCTGAGACCCCTGAATTCTCTGTTGAACTCTACTCAGCTTTTTGACCTTTGAGTTGCTTCCTCTTTGACTTTTCAGCCTCTTGACCACCTCCTGAAAAAAGCCAGTGACAGAAAGGAGCATATAATGATAAATTTAGCCTTACCTCTTTGTATTATACTTTCTTTTTCTTGGATATTGACTCCTCAAGTCCTTGCTGTCTTGTTAACACATTACCATCAGTTTTTTTGTTTGTTTGTTTATTTGTAAAAAATCTACCCAGGTTTCTTGTTGTTTTCAGTAGGCAATGCTCTGACACCAGCTAGTCCCTCATGGCTGTAAGTAGAAGCCTTTCATGGAAGCTTTGTCTAGAAGCTCATTGATTTTTTTTTTTTTTTCTGGAAAGAAACTCCAGCTTTTTTCTGGAATCACATTTTCTTGTTGCCCCTACTCAACCCACAGCAATTCATGATCCATGAAATCTGAAATCATATATTGCTTTCCACAAAATTTCTCTTATGTGGAAAGCTCTGTCCACCTCACAGTTAGTTGACAGTTTCTCTGTTTCTGTTTAGTTGCTCAGTTGTGTCTGACTCTGTAACTCCATGGACTGTAGCCCACTAGGCTCCTCTGTCCATGGGATTTCCCGGGCAAGAATACTGGAGTGGGTTGCATTTCCTTCTCCTTGGGCTCATCTCGACTCAGGGATCAAACCCGAGTCTCCTGCATTGGCAGGTGGATTCTTTACCACTGAGCCACCTGGGAAGCCCTACTTTGTTCTTGTTTAGCCTATTTAGTCTATTTCTGGTGTACCAAACACTGTAAAGATAGAGGTGATTTGTGATGTTCTACTTAGTCTAGATGTGAACATTTGCCAGAAGGCTCAGTTCTTTCATCCTAATCCTCCCTTTACAACCTGAGGATAGGCCAATGATAATTATAAGGAGGCAAAAACTTGTAAAAGGGGTTCAGACTGTGATCATATACTCCCGACACTGATCAGAATTTTAATTTGAAGGGAGGTAGATGACTGCAATGATTAGTATATATAAATATTTTGGAAGTAGATTTTTTTTTCCTTGGAAAAGTTACTTAGCCTCTTTATGCTTCTATCTGTAAAATGGTGATAAATTATACTAAGTGCTTTATAGAGTTGTTTGGAAAATTAAATGTTGTTTGCTTTTCTTTACAAAGCACATAAAACAGTGCTGAGCATGTAGCATGCATTGTGTCAGTGTTTGTTAAATAAGGAAGAAAAGTCACAGCCCATTTGAGGAAGCAAGCGTGGCTCTCTCTCATAATTCTTGTCTAGTTAAGACATTAGACTCTGAATTTAGTATTTGGTGTGTTTTTCACCATCTAGATCAATAGCTGGACTTTTTCTCTTTCTGGGTTTGCCAAAAATGTCATGGCATTTTTAGTTGGAGTTACCGGATATGGGAGATAGGACAAGTGAAGAGTTTAGGTATCATGCAAAGGACAGTGTGTCCAAGTGATAAACACATCCTTGCTTTTTATTTACTTATTTATTTTGAGGGCTTTCACTAGGATGGCTCTGAATTGAACACTATTCAGAGGACTTGAGTGAGGGCTATTTCATAGATTACAAAGAGTGAATTACTAGGAATAGATATTGTATGGCTGTATCATTCTAGGTCCTTAAAAATAAAAAATAGTAGTTTCATGTGTATGTGGATTCAGTAACTGGAAAAAATCCCTTGAAGATTACCATACTGTACTATACTATACTACACTACATTATACCACACTGTACTATATGAGACTACATGATACCACACTATACTACACTACACCATACCACACTACTATACTACACTGTACCACACTATACTAAACTATATGACACGGCACTATACAATACTATACTACACTATACTACTCTATACCACACTATACTACACTATAGTACACTACACCACACTATCCAATACTATACTACATTATACTATACCATACTATACTAACCTTTATTATACGGCACTAAGAAATAGAGAAAAGCAACAGAATGGGAAAGACTAGAGATCTCTTCAAGAAAATTAGAGATACCAAGGAAATATTTCATGCAAAGATGGGCTCAATAAGGGACAGAAATGGTATGGACCTAACAGAAGCAGAAGATATTAAGAAGAGGTGGCAAGAATACACAGGAGAACTGTATAGAAAAGATCTTCATGACCCAGATAATCACGATGGTGTGATCACCCACCTAGAGCCAGACATCCTGAAATGTGAAGTCAAGTGGGCCTTAGGAAGCATCACTATGAACAAAGCTAGTGGAGGTGATGGAATTCCAGTGGAGCTATTTCAAGTCCTGAAAGATGATGCTGTGAAAGTGCTGCACTCAATATGCCAGCAAATTTGGAAAACTCAGTAGTGGCCACAGGACTGGAAAAGGTCAGTTTTCATTCCAATCCCAAAGAAAGGCAATGCCAAAGAATGCTCAAACTACCACACAATTGCACTCATCTCACATGCTAGTAAAGTAATGCTCAAAATTCTCCAAGCCAGGCTTCAGCATTGCATGAATGGTGAATTTCCAGATGTTCAAGCTGGTTTTAGAAAAGGCAAGGAACCAGAGATCAAATTGCCAACATCTGCTGGATCATCGAAAAAGCAAGAGAGTTCCAGAAAAAACATCTATTTCTGCTTTATTGACTATGCCAAAGCCTTTGACTGTGTGGATCACAATAAACTGTGGAAAATTCTGAAAGAGATGGGAATACCAGACCACCTGACCTGCCTCTTGAGAAACCTATATGCAGGTCAGGAAGCAACAGTCAGAACTGGACATAGAACAACAGACTGGTTCCAAATAGGAAAAGGAGTAAGTCAAGGTCATATATTGTCACCCTGCTTATTTAACTTATATGCAGAGTACACCATGAGAAACGCTGGGCTGGAGGAAGCACAAGCTGGAATCAAGATTGCTGGGAGAAATATCAATAACCTCAGATATGCAGATGACACCACCCTTATGACAGAAAGTGAAGAGGAACTAAAAAGCCTCTTGATGAAAGTGAAAGAGGTGAGTAAAAAAGTTGGCTTAAAGCTCAACATTCAGAAAACTAAGATCATGGCTTCTGGTCCCATCACTTTATGGGAAATAGATGGGGAAACAGTGGAAATCATGTCAGACTTTATTTTTCTGGGCTCCAAAATCACTGCAGATGGTGATTGCAGCCATGAAATTAAAAGATGCTTACTCCTTGGAAGGAAAGTTATGACCAACCTAGATAGCATATTCCAAAGCAGAGACATTACTTTGCCAACAAAGGTTCATCTAATCAAGGCTATGGTTTTTCCAGTGGTCATGTATGGATGTGAGAGTTGGACTATGAAGAAAGCTGAGTGCCAAAGAATTGATGCTTTTGAACTGTGGTGTTGGAGAAGACTCCTGAGAGTCCCTTGGACTGCAAGGAGGTCCAACCAGTCCATCCTAAAGGAAATCAGTCCTGGGTGTTCATTGGAAGAACTGATGTTGAAGCTGAAACTCCAATACTTTGGCCACCTGATGTGAAGAGCTGATTCATTTGAAAAGACCCTGATTCTGGGAAAGATTGAGGGCAGGAGGAGAAGGGGATGACAGAGGATGAGATGGCTGGATGGCATCAGGGACTCAATGCACATGAGTTTGTGTGAACTCCAGGAGTTGGTGATGGACAGGGAGGCCTGGCATGCTGCGGTGCATTGGGTCGCAAACAGCAGACACAACTGAGCGACTGAAATGAATGAATGATACCATACCACTCTATACCACACTATACTATACTACACTGTACCACACCGTAGCATACCATGCTATACTATATGACACAACCCTATACTATCCTACACCACACATACTATACTGTAGTACACTGCGTGTGCATGCTTTGTTGCTCAGTTATGTCTGACTCTTTGCAACCCCATGGACTGTAACCTGCCGTGGTCCTCTGTCCATGGGATTTTTCAGGCAAGAATGCTGGAGTGGGTTGCCATTTCCTCCTCCAGGGGATCTACCCAACCCAGAAATTGAACCTGCATCTCCTGCATCTCTTGCATTGCATCTCCTGCAGGCGGACTCTGTACCTGCTGAGCCAGTGGGGAAGCCGCATAGTATACTGAATATACTATACTACACTATATATAAATCCCCTCTTTCTTGCCCCACTTCACACCCTTCGTCCCAGCACTCAGACACTATGTATTTGGGCCCTTATCCACAGATACAACCCTATCTGCTGCTACCTTCTGTATAGGCTTCCCTGCTGGCTCAGAGATACCTTCTGTATCTCCTTGACTTCAGTGAATTTATTTTGTTCATTTTTCTCCAAACCAAGGATGTTCATTCTTAGATATGGCCATGTTTCCTGCTGCTTTTCCTCCCTGGAGTTCTCTGCCATTCTTTGTTAGACTAAGTTTTGTTCTCCATTTAGGCTGCATTAGTTGGGATAAAGTTCAATTATGATAACTAGCAGAAAACTCAACTAATTGTGGTTTAAACAAATAAGAGGTTTATCTGTCTCATGTAACAAGGAATTTGGAGCTAGGAATTCTTAGGCTGGTAAAATAGTTCTGCGTGAACCTGGTTCCTTTTATCCTTAAACTGTTTTCAGCCTTATGGTTACAATGTGGTTGTTGTGCCTCTAGCCTTCTATTCATGTTTCACATGGAGGAAAAGAGAGGGTTGCAGGGCAAGGGCAAAATGCCAAAACTTACACCATTGTCCATTTGAAAAAGCCTGTCCTTCTGGCCTGCAGTTCATTGGCTGGAAGTGAGTCACGTGGCTAAGCCCAACTATGGGGGATTCTAGGAAGGCATCTCAATTCTCCAGTCTCTGTGATAGAAAGTAAAGAAAAATAAGGTTGTGAATGATTTTTGTGTATCTGATTCACAGCATCCAAACATTCAGTTTTCAGTTTTCATGAACTCCGGAAACACTGATTTATGCCCACAGTTTTCTTATAATTTAACCTACGTAATTACAATTGAAAAAAGTTTATGTTCTGGCTCTTTGGTTGGATTAGACTGAGTTTCATCTTGTCACACTTACTTAGATGATTAGCACTTACTTAGATGTTTCTTGAAAATAAACATATTCCCTTGAGGATGAATTAAGCAAATGAATAGGAGCTATTGCAAACGGAACCAGCAAGATCCATGATGATGATTTTGCCTGCGCTTCTTTCTGCCTGATACCGCTGCTGTTGCTGCTAAGTCGCTTCAGTCGTGTCCAACTCTGTGCGACCCCATAGATGGCAGCCCACCAGGATTCCCCATCCCTGGGATTCTCCAGGCAAGAACACTGGAGTGGGTTGCCATTTCCTTCTCCAATGCGTGAAAGTGAAAAGTGAAAGTGAAGTCACTCAGTCATGTCCGACTCTAGCGACCCCATGGACTGCATCATACCGGGCTCCTCCGTTCATGGGATTTTCTAGGCATGAGTACTGGAGTGGGGTGCCATTGCCTCCTCCGTACTTGATACTAGCCAGTCCCTATATTTCATGTGTGTGTGCTAAGTTGCTTCAGTTGTGTCTGACTCTTAGCAACCCCATGGACTGTAGCCTGGCAGGCTCTTCTGTCCATGGGATTCTCCAGGCAAGAACACTGGAGTGGGTTGCCTTGCTCTCATCCAGGGGATCTTCCCGACCAGGGATGGAACCTACGTCTCCTGTGGCTCCTGCATTGCAGGCAGATTCTATACCACTGAGCCACCAGGGAAGCCCATATATATTTCATGGGCAAGGTCAAAGCCACTGAGCAGTGTGGACTGAAGCAAGTGTTCAGACCTGAGGAAGAGATAGGAATAAAAAATATTTAGGAAAGTGGGAGTGGGCTCCTTGAGGGAATAAAATGCTGTTGGTCATGCTTTTGTCAGTTGTGTATAAAGAATTGCTTCATGTAATTCTAAGTGACAGTGAAGTAAATTTTGTTGGGAGAGGGATCCAAAGAAGTTGAAGAATTTTCCTTGAATAAAACAATGGTAGGTAATGGAACTGGGGTTGGCAGACAGATCTAACTCTGAAGTTAACTTCTTTTTTTTTATATTTTATTTTATTCTATTTTTTAACTTTACAATATTGTATTGGTTTTGCCAAATATCAACATGAAGTTGACTTCTTTCTACAGGTTTTGGGTAAGAGAAATTATGTGGATCAAAGGCTAGGCAGCAGGGAGCATCCTGTTTCTCAAATAACTGTGGGAGAGACATTACTTGTGTTCATCAAGGTCAATCACATCAAGGTCAATACTTACTTATGGAGTAAGTATCTATTTAGGGGTGACCATTGCTAGCAATGAGAACACACTGGAAATTTGAGACAATTTTGATTAATAGTGAAGCTGGATACTTTGAAGTATATTTTCAGAACCAATTTGAGCAAGTGAAATGAAAAGCTGAAAAAATGCAGCTTTATAAATAATGGAAGCCTTGCCATTCTTTAATATTACAGAGCAAATAGCTCTAAATTCTAATTACTGGTGTATAATGTTGAATATCTTTGGTGAAGTTAATTAAAGAGTGGCTCTTGAATATTTTGCCTAAAATATCCATGCCTCACTTTTATGCTGCTGAGCCCTTTAAGAAAGACATGCTAATAACTGGGAAGAAACACAGTCTAGACTGAATCTCTTTGCATACTGTGCATCCCAGGGCCTCCTTTGCAGGAGTTGCAGTGCTGCACATTATTTATGCTGGGAGAGGAGACAGAGGGGAATCCTGAGAATCAGTCTTAGTACTTTTTGTTCTTTTATGTTCTCGAATTCTTTCTTGGGTGTAGTCAACAAGATATTCTATTTGGAGGACTTTTCAGTTTTTTGCTTGTGGGCTTTTTCTTTTGTCTATTGCTGTAATCTTGCACAATTATAGAGAAGGTATTAGAATACTTTTCCTGTTTTGCTGTGCACATCATAATAGACCTAGCAGAATGAAAATTTTATTCTTCAAGGACTAATGTATTGGTTTTTTACTTTTCACTATGAAGCGTTCTTTTAAAGTAAGAAATCGATAGAAACATTCATGTTATATTACTTATAATTTTTATGGTAGTTGATGTGACAAAATGCTATGAATTTTAAAATACTTTCAAATAACTTGTCTTAATCACTAAAATCTATTTGAAATGCAATACGTACAAGTGTTAAACTTATTATTTATTCCAACAACATTGTGCTTTGTGCTATGTGGATCCACAGACTTATTTTTTAAAATTTAAATTTATTTATTTCTATTTAGAAGATAATTGCTTTACAATATTATGTTTGGTTCTGCCATACAGCAGCATGAATCAGCCATAGGTATACGTATGTCCCCTCTCTTGAACCTCCCTCCCACATCCCATCTCATCCCATCCCATTTCTCTAGGTTGTCACAGAGCACCGGATGTGAGCTCCCTGTTTCATACAGCAGATTCCCACTGGCTATCTATTTTACACATGGTAATGTATTTCAATGCTGCTCTCCCAGTTCGTCCCACACTCTCCTTCCCCTACTGTGTCCACAAATCTGTTCTTTATGTCTGTGTTTCAGTTACTGCCCTGCAAATAGGATCATCAGCACCATCTTTATACATTCCATATATTTGTGTTAATATACAATATTTGTTTTCTCTGACTACTTCACTCTGTATAATAGGCTCTACGTTCTTCCACCACATTAGAAGTAACTCAAACGCGTTCTTGTTTATGGCTTATTATAATACTGCCTTCTAGAATTCAATAGAAATAATCTAGGTAAAACAGCCCCCAGCCTTTTTGGCACCAGGGACCAGTTTCATGGAAGACGATTTTCCTATGGTCTGGTGGTGGGGAGATGGTTTTGGGATGATTCAAGCACATTGCATTTATTGTGCCCTTTTTTTTCTGTTATTATTACATTAGCTCCACCTTTGAACATCAGGGATTAGATCCTGGAGTTGGGGACCCCTTATCGAGGATGCTTCACAGAACAGTGAAAGGGAAGGTGAGCAAAACAGGGAAGGTACTAGGTCTCTTAAGAGGGGCTGCCAAGTGTTGAATGGTTTTCAGAAATTTCTAAAACCCCAAATAAGAGACATCTAGCCTCACAATCTAAATTTTTACATTCAGCATGGTAAATGAAGTGTGGGATGTTGATAACAGACTCTGGTTCCTCTGAGGATGAATTTTTCATTTGAATATTTTAGATTGCTTGGTACTATATTAATTTAGGGAGATTATGAGAGGTTATCCAGAAATGTTTAGCCTATTTTTTTGGCACTAATATAGAAACACCTAAAAGTCTAAAACCAAGTGCAGCCATTGTTTTTTAATTTTTATATATATGTATATATATTATACATATACATATATGATATATTTATTATTAGATTATAAATATTGTAATATTATAATATGTTATTATAAAATATATATTATATGATAATATTATATATACATGTATGTATTTATATATCAGATCAGATCAGATCAGTCACTCAGTCTTGTCCGACTCTTTGCGACCCCACGAATCACAGCACGCCAGGCCTCCCTGTCCATCACCAACTCCCGGAGTTCACTGAGACCCACGTCCATCAAGTCAGTGATGCCATCCAGCCATCTCATCCCCTGTCATCCCCTTCTCCTCTTGCCCCCAATCCCTCCATCAGAGTCTTTTCCAATGAGTCAACTCTTCGCATGAGGTTGCCAAAGTCCTGCAGTTTCAGCTTTAGCATCATTCCTTCCAAAGAAATCCCAGGGCTGATCTTCAGAATGGACTGGTTGGATCTCCTTGCAGTCCAAGGGACTTTCAAGAGTCTTCTCCAACACCACAGTTCAAAACCATCAATTCTTTGGCACTCAGCTTTCTTCACAGTCCAACTCTCACATCCATACATGACCACAGGAAAAACCATAGCCTTGACTAGACGAACCTTTGTTGGCAAAGTAATGTCTCTGCTTTTGAATATGCTATCTAGGTTGGTCATAACTTTCCTTCCAAGGAGTAAGCATCTTTTAATTTCATGGCTGCAGTCACCATCTGCAGTGATTTTGGAGCCCAGAAAAATAAAGTCTGACACTGTTTCCACTGTTTCCCCATCTATTTCCCATGAAGTGATGGGACCGGATGCCATGATCTTCGTTTTCTGAATGGTGAGCTTTAAGCCAACTTTTTCACTCTCCTCTTTCACTTTCATCAAGAGGCTTTTTAGTTCCTCTTCACTTTCTGTCATAAGGGTGGTGTCATCTGCATATCTGAGGTTATTGATATTTCTCCTGGCAATCTTGATTCCAGCTTGTGTTTCTTCCAGCCCAGCGTTTCTCATGGTGTACTCTGCGTATAAGTTAAATAAGCAGAGTGACAATATACAGCCTTGATGTACTCCTTTTCCTATTTGGAACCAGTCTGTTGTTCCATGTCCAGTTCTAACTGTTGCTTCCTGACCTGCATACAAATTTCTCAAGAGGCAGGTCAGGTGGTCTGGTATTCCCATCTCTTTCAGAATTTTCCACAGTTTATTGTGATCCACACAGTCAAAGGTTTTGGCATAGTCAATAAAGCAGAAATAGATGTTTTTCTGGAACTCTCTTGCTTTTTGCATGATCCAGTGGATGTTGACAATTTGATCTCTGGTTCCTCTGCCTTTTCTAAAACCAGCTTGAACATCAGGAAGTTCACAGTTCACATATTGCTGAAGCCTGGCTTGGAGAATTTTGAGCATTACTTTACTAGCGTGTGAGATGAGTGTAATTGTGCGGTAGTTTGAGCATTCTTTGGCATTGCCTTTCTTTGGGATTGGAATGAAAACTGATCTTTTCCGGTCCTGTGGCCACTGCTGAGTTTTCCAAATTTGCTGGCATATTGAGTGCAGCATATATTGCCGGGAGCCAGCATATTGCATATTGAGTGCATATTGCATATTGAGTGCAGCACTTTCCACAGCATCATCTTTCAGGATCTGGAATAGCTCAACTGGAATTCTATCACTGCTGGGAGCCAGCGTGAGGAACTCCGCCCATGACAAAGGTCATGAGGAAGGAGGCTCGGCATACGCAAAGGTGGGATCGAGCCTCAGGAGTCCCCCTGGAAATTCTCGAGCATCTACCCCCAAAACCAGAGTCTGCCTACTTTCTGCTTTGTGCTTTCACCTACACCTCTGACTTTACGGGGGGCTGTCCCCCACTACCTCTCTCTGAAAAGAGAGTTAGCTTACAGCTCCAGTTAATAATTCCTGGGTGTGACAGTGTTTCAACCTACAAACTCCTTTGGAAATCCTCTAGCCTGCCTGAATGGGTTTTTCCGGCCACATGTGATTGTTCAGAGCCTCCCAACTGTGAGAGGCAGGAGATGTTCTAAACTGCCTAAACACAGATTCCTTTGAGTAGTTAAATGATTGATTAGAAATTGTATTGGTGAAGGGTTTTTCACTTGTTGGGCCAATGTTTGCTGCTAAGTCTCCATACTCCTTACCTACTGTGTCCTTGGCAGTGTATTGATTGATATAATGGGTGTATAGAAATGTAAAATGCAGCTTTGTCCAATGCTTTTTTGGAGGCTGGTGCCTGACTTTGGAATAATCACCTTTAGAGAAAGATAAGTTTCTTAAAATGTTAACAGGCCTCCGGGCCAGAAGATGATGTCTATCACCTGAACTTTTGCATATGATAAGTTTACAGGAAAAAAGCCTGGCTTGCTGCATGACTCTACCCCTTCCCCCATTATCCTCTATGCATAACTTAAGGTATAAAAACTACTTTGGAAAATAAAGTGCGGGCCTTGTTCACTGAAACTTGGTCTCCCCATGTCACTCTCTCTCCCAAATTCCAGCTGAGTGTCCATCTGGAGCGCGGATGTCCTCTGCGACCATTTATTTGCCTGGGCTTCTAAGACCCACTCGAGAAGGTGTCTAAGGTGGGGCACCTTCCGCTATTCGAGAGGGCGCCTGCGGCCTCCGTGGTCAGAGCTAACCTGGTGTCACGGGTTATATTGATTTTCCGCATAAACCAAGCCACTCAGCTTCTTTTCTCCACTGAATTTTCCTACTGAGCTATCCTTATTTCAGTCGCTTTTCTCCACTGAATTTCCTCACTGAGCTATCCTCATTCTATTACTCTTTGTATCTTTGATGAATAAATAATTAAATAGGTCGCCGACGCCGTCCCCGCTTCGAATACCCTGGATCAGCCGGGGCTGGACCCCGGCAATATATAATATATATACGTATATACACATATATTGTATATAAATATATATATATACATATATAGCTCAGATGGTGAAGAATCTGCCTGCAATGCAGGAGACTATCATTTGATATCTTGTTTGGGAAGATACCCTGGAGAAGGGAATGGCTACCCCTCCAGCATTCTTGCCTGAAGAATTCCATGGACAGAGGAGCCTGGCAGGCTACTGTCCATGGGGTCACAAAGAATCAGACATGAACTGAGCAACTAACACACACAGACATATATAATTTATTTATTTGGCTGTGCCATGTCTTAATTACGGATGTGGGATCTTTGATCTTCCTTGGGGTATTTGGGATCTTTATTTGCAGCGTGTGAACTCTTAGTTGTGGCATGTGGAATCTATCAGTAGTTCCCTGACCAGAAATTGAACCAGGCCCCATGCATTGGGAGTTCAGAGACTTACCCACTGGACCACGAGGGAAGTTCCAAGTGTGGTCATTTTTTAATGAGAGACCATGTTGTATAGAGGTTGAGGTTCAGATATTGATGCATATTCTAGCTCAGAGTCTTATTAGCTACCTCCCTTTGGTCATTGCATTTAAACTTATTAGTACTCAATTTCTTTATTTGCAAAAAGGAGAGATTAATAGGATTGCTGTGGGGATTAAATAGATTTTATTATATTTAATACATCTAGTACACACATTTGGGCACATTTCAGTTGTTATTAAATGATGGCTATTATTGCTGTTATTATTATTATTAAATTCCATCCTTTCTAGATGTACAATCATTTCTAAAGCAAAAGCTATGATGCTAGAGTTGCACAAGTAAATACTGCTGGAAACAAAAGGATTATATTTTCCTATGTGGATGTATTTTGCTAATATTTCCAATAAAACTCTTTGGACAAATCTTTTGGAATGTGAATTCAGTATTAGGGTTGGTTCAACATTTTGAAAAATAAGTTTGAGGGAAATAGTCAATGTTCAAAGGGGTTTATGTGGAGGCCTTGATATGCCTGCTGTGGTCAGTATTTAGAGTGAGGGACTGGAAAGCCACATTGATACTTCAGTGGTTTATATGATGCTTTCTTTGTCATGGAAACCATATCCTTTCATACAAAACTGTTGGAGAGAAAGGAGCCCACAAATAGAGCTTATTTTCCCTCTATTATTCTAAATCTGTTCTTATCAGAGGGCCATGTTAAGAAAATAAAAAATATAAAAGGAAGGCTAATGATCTCTATGTGGTGATTTTTTAAACAACAAATCTAGAAATATGAGAAGGCAGTGGATTATTATAGGCAGTTCTGATGGTACTTAAACTGAAAAAGATAAATATTTATCTAACATGTGAGTTCGGAGAAGGCAATGGCACCCCACTCCAGTACTCTTGCCTGGAAAATCCCATGGACAGAGGAGCCTGGAAGGCTGCAGTCCATGAGGTCGCTGAGGGTCGGACACGACTGAGCGACTTCACTTTCACTTTTCACTTTCATGCATTGGAGAAGGAAATGGCAACCCACTCCAGTGTTCTTGCCTGGAGAATCCCAGGGACGGGGGAGGCTGGTGGGCTGCCGTCTATGGGGTCGCACAGAGTCGGACACGACTGAAGTGACTTAGCAACATGTGAGTTCAAAATGAAACTAATTGCTAATTCAGGAATGGAAAATGAACTAATTGCTAAATTAGCCAAATGACTTTTTTAAGGTAAAACTATGGAGCAGGAGACCCAGATTCGATCCCTGGGTCAGGAAGATACCCTGGAGAAGGAAATGGCAACCTACTCCAGTATTCTTGCCTGGGAAATCCCATAGATAGAGGAGCTTGGTGGGCTGTAGTCTGTGGGTCATGAAGAGTTGGGCATGACTGAGTGACTAACATACACACACACGGAACAATTAATTTATTAAATGAAGACAGCAGCTGGAGTAGTAGTAAAACATGTATTCTATTATTGCATGTTGTTCCATATAATGTATGTTAAATGGTGCTATGTAGGATTATAAAAGTAACTGAAAACATCTCATTGAACTGCATCTTATCACCTGGGTCTTGAAATAAGGAAATAGCTCAAGCTTGAGAACTAGCTCTGCCTTTTTATTTTGGAAACTTCAGAGTGAATTTTTGACTTTTTTAAGAAGTAACATAAATAATTCAGTGACTAGACATAGCCCTGTTTAAAATGTTTAAAGTACAATATTATAAGGGCAACTGCATAAAACTCCCTGAAAACTCACAGAGGTGTTTAATGTCTCTAATTATATTCAAAGACTATAGTGGCTGGGCCTGGGGAACAGCAACTAAGTCAGCTTATTCACTGATTGGCCCTAGTAGATAAATAGAAGAATCTAAACTCGTGCTGTGTAGTTGCTTCAGCTGAGGACCCTTACGGCAATCTCATTTTGAAAACAAGCTCTGAGACTCTAGAATTGATTTGAGGAGGGAGTGGGTTGAGTGAAAGAGAAATCTGACCTAAAAATACAGGGTCTGTAGAGATGATTTTGCATCTAAGGGTATTTTCATCATAGCAGCTAATTTCTACTGTTATGGACTAAATGTTTGTGTCCCCTCAAAATCCATGGATTGAAATCCATACCCAGGTGAAATGATATTTGGGGGTGGGGCCTTTGGGAGGTAATTAGGTCATGAGGCTGGAGCCCTCACGTGGACTTATAAAAAGAGGAAGAGCCAAAAGATCTGGCTTTTTCTCCCAGCATGCATCAGAGGAAGTCTTGTGAGGACCTAAGAAGAAGACATCCCTCAGTGAGACCTGGGCCACACTGGCACCCTGACCTTGGACTTCCAGACTCCTGAACTGTAAGACATGAATATTTGTTGTTTAGGCCCCCCCAGTCTATGATATTCTCCTATATTAGCCCAAACCAATTAAGTAAACTACCAGTTTTTGGTCTGTCCATACAGAAATGAAGACATTTTCTCCATTATACTTTCATGAGAAACACCTTTGTGTTAACAACTGACTTAATTTTTTAAGTTGATTATTTTTTAATTTTTGAAATTATAAAAAATGTATTGGAATATGTTGATTTAAAATGTGTTTCTGTTGTACGGCAGAGTGAATAAGTTATATATATATATGTATCTTCACTCTTTTTTAGATTCTTTTTCCATGACTTCTTATTTTTAAGGAAGTTTAGTTATGAAAATGAAAGTCACTCAGTTGTGTCCGACTCTGCTACCCCATGGTCTATACAGCCCATGGAATTCTCCAGGCCAGAGTACTGGACTGGGTAGCCCTTCCCTTTTCCAGTGGATTTTCCCAACCCACGGATTGAACCCAGGTCTCCCACATTGCAGGCAGATTCTTTACCAGTTGAGGCAACAAGGTTCTGAATTATTTTGTTTTGAATTTCTTTAGATTTGCTTGATACTCTTATTGAGGCTTGTTGAGTTGCTTAATGATCTATTTGGGAGTAATTGATAATATTTTAAGACATCTCTATCTTATGCAAGCAATTCTAAATTAAATGGCTTTAAGAAATCTGTGTCATGGTAAAATTGTTTAGTATGTCAAAGAACTATTTGTAAATCAATGAGAGCACCTATGTTATTGGCAAAAGGTGACATTAGAAAAGCAGAATGTGAGAAATTGATATTGAGGGGATAATTCCCTTCTCAAAAAAAGATTATTTAAAAAACCTCAAGAAAATAGTAGTAGAAATAGTTGATACTTTTTAATGGCATTTACCAAATCAAGGTAATGCAAAGAAAATGATTTACTGAAAAATCATGTATTTGGGAAGTCACATGGCAGGTGAGATTGACATCAAGGTTTTCACTGTGTCATTTGCATTATGACAGTTGTAAGAAGCTTGAAACATTTTGGCTTTTGAGGGAAGAGGTGGCATATAAAAACACGTAGAGGACTATAAAGAAGAGTTTATTGGTCAGGTGTTTTCTGATACTACTCAAACAAAACAGATATGATGGGCTGAGTGGAAAGAAAGCCACTGTTGAACATAAAATTGGCTCTTTGGCTCATGGGTGGTTTCATTTCCTTTAATATAGATTTCAAAGCAGCCGAGTATTAATCTTGGTTTAGGTAGAGCTCTTTGTTTAGACACAGGACTGATCAGTTAATAATCTGATGTAGGAGCTAGCAAATTTTCCCTATAAAGCAGGGGTCCCAACCTCTGGGATCTAATGCCTGATGATCTGAAGTGGAACTGATGTAATAATAACAGAAATAACGTGCACATTAAATGTATCATGCTTGAATCATCCCAAAGTCATCCCCCTCACCCCGAGTCTGTGGAAAAATTGTCTTCCATGAAACTGGTCTGTGGTGCTAAAAAGGTTGGGACCAGTGCTCTAAAGGGTCAGTAGTAATAAGTTCAGTGTCAGGGACCACGTGATGTCTTACAGCTACTCAACTCGGATAGGATGACACAGCCTTAAGCAATATGTAAATGATGAGCAGCTGTGTCCAATAAATATTTATAAAAAAACAGGAAGAAAGTGGAATTTAACCCATGGTTCATGGTTTGGCAAGCCTGATAGCACTTACCTGTGGAGACTTGACGGTTTGCTTGGTAGAGTTTAAGACGAGTGATAATAAGTGAGCTTCATCTCTGTGATTTTTAAAAACTTGTTTATTTTATAATTTAAAAATTCTGTAATAGTTCATCTTGGGTATGACCTTTTCTGGAAACAAATTTTTTTCTGATTTTATACTTACTTGCCTATAGAACCCTGAGACCCACTCCAGACCACAAGCATCCTGAAGAACGGGTTTCCTTCACAACTGTATTCTCAGTGCAATGGATAGTGCTCATCACTAAAGAGATGCTTAATAGACATGTTAATTGAATCATCAAATGTTAAAGCATTTCTAGGCTGCTTTATGGAGAAGGCAATGGCACCCCACTCCAGTACTCTTGCCTGGAAAATCCCATGGACGGGGGAGCCTAGAAGGCTGCAGTTCATGGGATCGCTGAGGGTCGGACACGACTGAGCAACTTCACTTTCCCTTTTCACTTTCATGCATTGGAGAAGGAAATGGCAACCCACTCCAGTGTTCTTGCCTGGAGAATCCCAGGGACGGGGGAGCCTGGTGGGCTGCCGTCTATGGAGTCGCACAGAGTCGGACGCGACTGAAGCGATTTAGCAGCAGCAGGCTGCTTTAAGTGCAATAAAAATGCTGAAAAATCTTGAAATAGTGAAATACTGAAGGTTCTCCTTTTTATACAGTAAGGAGTCTACCAGTCAATGTCTTTCTTTCCTTTGGAAGCATTTTTATTGCTATGGTACAAGGTTTCTTGACTGAAACCTTTTCTTTTGGGTTTCCCTACAGTCAAAGACATAGACTTAGGTTTATGTCAGAGGAATATAAAAGATAGTGTGTGAAAGTGAAAGTGTTAGTCGCTCAGTCGTGTCGGACTCTTTGTGACCCGTGGACTGTAGCCTGCCAGGCTTCTCTGTCCATGGAATTCTCCAGGCAAGAGTACTGGTGTGGGTAGCCATTTCACTACCCTGGGTAGTCCAGGGTGTGGAGCAGCAGAGCCCAGTTTGGCAATATTGTAAAGATTGCTCTATGACCCTGCAAAAGCAACTGGCAGGGTGAAGCCTGATTCCATCGTCACATCTTTCTGTGTGAGCAGCAAATATCACCAAGGGGTAGTGGGTTTCCTTTTTCCAGTGGCAGTGGATGGGCAAGAAATGGTGACTGGAAAACTTTACAAGGGCAAAGTAAATGCCTCAGTCTATGAGAAAGTTTTACAATTATCATTGAATAGAGAGAGGTTGCAGTTTTACTGAAAGTCAGTAAAGGGTTAGATGAATGAGTGAATCTCATACTTAGAATCATTAAAATTTTTCTAGTGGTTGAATAACTGGTTCAATGAACAGAAGCAACTTGTGGGATGTAATGAGAAGGCAATTCTATATTTCTCTCTAATAGTCCCTTCATATTTATTTGGTGAGTCGGACTTGTTTGTCCTATGCCCTATCTGAAAACTCTGGGATCCCTTATCTGACGACTCTTAAATAGAAAATCCTATCATCACTTAAGTCATAACTTTCTAAGATTATAAATGTCTATGTCTGCCAGAATTACTTTACTTCCTGAAACAAATAAAACTGGACAAGACAGATGAAACAGTTTTGAAGGCATTGAGCATCAGGCATGGAGAACAGTGACTGACAGAAAACAAATGAGGTGAACCCATGACTGGTGCAGCAGTCTTGAGGAAATTTCTAGGCTGTAGTGCAGGGTGGGGGAGCTTGGGTAGAATACAGTTGACTCCCTGAATTGAAGAAATATAACGGAGTTCAAGGTGACCAGATCAGCTCAAGTCCATGGGCCAGAGATCTGGAAAAGAGATATTTACACAAAGAATCTTTGATCTGCACGAAGGTTCTTGCAGGTGTTTAGCGGGATAGTGATTAGCTCAGGTGAGAAACCAACAGACCTGAGTTGAGAGAAGGAAACATTTGAAAGGACTAGCTGGAGTAGTATGTGGCTGTCAAGGTCGAAATAGTCCCTGTTCCATCAGCTAGACTAGAAAACTTCACAATTATGGAGCCCTGGGTAGAGTACTCAGAGGGTCTTCCCTTGGTAGTGTGGAATAATTATCCTAATAAAAGGCAGTGGTTATAAGATTGGATTAAAAAAAGCTAACTGAACAAATAGCATATATGCATGAAAAGATACTTGGCATAATTAGTGCTTCAATTCAGTTCAGTTGCGTTGACTCTTTGCGACCCCATGAATCGCAGCACGCCAGGCCTCCCTGTCCATCACCAACTCCCGGAGTTCACTCAAACTCATGTCCATCGAGTCGGTAATGCCATCCAGCCATCTCATCCTCTGTCGTCCCCTTCTCCTCCTGCCCCCAATCCCTCCCAGCATCAGAGAATTTTCCAATGACTCAACTCTTCGCATGAGGTGGCCAAAGATGAGTGCTTAGGGCAATGCAAATTATTTCAATGAGATAACAATATATATCTAATAGACTGATACAGTTAGACTGACCCAGCAAATGTTTGCAGATTGTGAAGGAATTAGAACGCTCAGACTGCTGATAGGAATGTAAAATATTACAAAACAACCACTTTGGAAAACTGGCAGATTCTTACAGAATTAAAAATACCTACTGGATAGCCTCTATATTCTGCTCCTGGCCATTTGCCCAAGAGGAAAGAAAGCATATATCCATACAAAGACTGGAAAGTGTATGTTCACAGCAACTTTATTTGTAATAACCAAAAAATGGAAACAACCCAAATATCTATCAGTCAAGCCATGGTATATCCATACAATGGAATACTACTCAGTTGGAAAATGGAATGAACTAGTACTACACACTGCAACATTGATTTGTCTCAAAATAATTATGCTGAGTAGAAGAAGCCAGATTGAAAATATTATGTATTTGATTTAAGTTATATAAAATTCTTTAAAAATGCAAACTGATATATAGTGACAGAAGGTGGGTCAACAGTGGCCATGGGGGCACAGTGGGAAGCTTGAAGGAATGAGAGAGAACAGGGAGTGATGTGCTGGTCAAATGCCTTTCCCTTCATGGTCCAGTTCTCTGGCATCCCTTCCCTGGGGTGTCTGCTCCAGTTCAGAGTTGTCAAGGCTGGTAGAGCAAGTCTGAAGCATTATTGTACCTCAAATATGAATATCTCTACTGAGAAATACTGTTTCTGAGTGTCAGCTGAAACATCTAGATTTTTTTAGAGTTAATAGCTTTATTTTTATAACTTAATTACTTCATAAATTATGTAGATAACATTCCAATTTTGTTTTTTAAATTGGAGTATAGTTGCTTCACAGTGTTGTTAGTTTTCACTGTATGGCAAAGTGAATCAGCTATATGTATGTGTGTATTTTCCCTTTTTAGGATTTCCTTCACATTTAAGTCACCAAAGAGCATTAAGTAGAATTCCCTGGGCTATGCAGTAGGTTCTCATTAGTCATCTGTTTTGTACATAGTAGTGTGTATATGTCAATCCCATCTCTCAATTCATCCCACTCCACTTTCCCTCCTTAGTGTCCATACGTTTGTTCTCTACATCTGTGTCTATTTTGGCATTGCAAACAAATTCATCTGTAACCATTTTTATAGATTTCATATATATGTGTTAAGAAGCATCTATTTGAATTTCACTTTGCAGTAATCTATACAATTAGAAACAGATACAGGCCACACTTAAAAAAAAATTAAGACTATCAAGAGAATTTCTTAGAGAATTAGTTGTGGCATGTGACTCATGTGTAAATTGAGTTTGCAGGCTTTATTCACATCCCTTCTCTATTTACATATGTTCTTTTAGGGAGTTAGATTGAACATCTCAAAATAATGGAATTAGAGAAATTCACCTTTAATTACAGTTACTACCTAGCCATTTATTTTATTACAGTACTTGGTGATAGTTACACAATGGTACTGCTTTGTGATTGGAACCTGCTTGGCCCATAGCACATGTGTACTGCCTGGTTAGGGTATCTTTTTATTCCTTAAATATCAGATGGCTAGAATTCAAGATAATATTTCTATAGTATTTGGATAGAAGGTGTGGGCCAGGATCATAAGTACCTTTTTAATTTCATCTAGTCATAATTTTCTAATATGGCCACCAAAACATTTTTGCAAATGAAGAGTAAGTAGCAAAACTTACCTAGTTTGAGATCTAACTTTTTTATCCCTGTTCTTTGATAGTGAATTGCCACATAAAGTAAAAGGAGGAAAAACATGACTTCCACTTTTGAAATACTGTTTTTGTCTAAATTTTATATTTAAAAATTTCAGTTTAGTTCAGTCGCTCAGTCGTGTCCAGCTCTTTGCGACCCCATGAATCACAGCACGCCAGGCCTCCCTGTCCATCACCAACTCCCAGAGTTCACTCAAACTCATGTCCATCGAATCAGTGATGCCATCCAGCCATCTCATCCTCTGTCGTCCCCTTCTCTTCCTGCCCCCAATCCCTCCCAGCATCAGGGTCTTTTCCAGTGAGTCAACTCTTCGCATGAGGTGGCCAAAGTACTGGAGTTTCAGCTTGAGCATCATTCCTTCCAAAGAAATCCCAGGGCTGATCTCCTTCAGAATGGACTGGTTGGATCCCCTTGCAGTCCAACGGACTCTCAAGAGTCTTCTCCAACACCACAGTTCAAAACCATCAATTCTTTGGTGCTCAGCTTTCTTCACAGTCCAACTCTCACATCCATACATGACCACAGGAAAAACCATAGCCTTGACTAGATGGACCTTTGTTGGCAAAGTAATGTCTCTGCTTTTGAATATGCTATCTAGGTTGGTCATAACTTTCCTTCCAAGGAGTAAGCATCTTTTAATTTCATGGCTGCAGTCACCATCTGCAGTGATTTTGGAGCCCCCCAAAATAAAGTCTGACACTGTTTCCCCATCTATTTCCCATGAAGTGATGGGACCAGATGCCATGATCTTAGTTTTCTGAAAAAAAGCTATTTAAAAGAACATTAAAAAATTTAGAGTATGTTAAATTTTTTTTGAATGATACTGAATCTTCAGTAGTGCTTTTAACATCTGACATCTGAAGAAAAACCATGTGAAATATTTTCTCATTTCTATAATCTCTGCTTCTCAGGTGGCTTCCCAGGTGGTAAAGAACCTGCCTGCCAATGCAGGAGATATGAGATGGGGGTTCAATCCCTGGGTCAGGAAGATTTCCGGCAGTAGGAAATTGTCTGTATTTCTAGTATTCTTGCCTGGGAAATCCCATGGATAGAGGGGCCTGGTGGGCTAACAGTCCATGTTTGCACCAAAGAGTTGGACACGACTCAGCACACAACACACACAATCTCGGCAGTTTCCTCCCCAAATCTACTTTTTGGTGCTGAAAACAATCTCACTAAATGTTGTTTATATTTTAAGGCTTTCCTTTCTGTTCAGGCAAGGGCCTCATGATATCTGGGAAATATCACTCTTTACATTGAGCATTCTGGGTTGTATCCTTGAGAAGTATGAGGCTTGCAGGCATTATAGCAGTTTTATGATTCACCTCCAGGTTACAATTCGAGATGCTGAGTTTAAATGAAAAAATGTTGTGATTGGACTTCAGTTACCTTAGAGAAATGCTTTTTCTCATGGAGTCTTAAAAATAGGAAAGACCAATCTGTGTGCTCTCAGTGCTTTTCCTGTGATTAAACTTCAAGAGAAGAAGTGATAAGATATGGTTCTCACATCTTTGGATTTCGCATCTGTTCTTGGTCTGTCAGTTCCATTGAAATAAGAAATTTTAAAGCCTTGCAAAGCCTATATTTTGAAGAGTTTATCTGTACAGGTGGAACTTGGCCTGGCATATTTTATCATCCAGGTCTGGCAATTTAAAAGGATAATTCTACTTAAAAGCATAGATTTTTAAGGTAACTGAACAGTTTCTTTTCTTTATAAGCATTTTTGTAGACATTTGAAACTGACAATTTTGTCCGTAAGTCATAGGCTTACATTTTTATATCCTCATTACTGAGAAATTATATTTATACTGCTCATTTTGGTATGTGCTATGCTGAGTAATTTAGACAGTAGTGCTGAATCTCAGTCTAATAACACTGATTTAGGGAATTTTGAAAAGTGTATGGAATACCGTAACATAATTATATTCATAAGAGAGCTAAATATGTTATACTTTCGAGGTGCTCAGGAAGTACTATGGTTTTTAAAAATTGTTTTGAAATATTACTGTTCAGTATATTCAACAAAACATTTATTTCTAAAATACTCCTTTTTAAAAGTGTTAATTGCAGTACTTTACCAGAAATCCTACAATACGAGTGATAAGAATATCTTTACAATGTGCCAGAATGTAGCCAACGTTGTCCGAGTTTCTACTACATGATTCATTCATTTGCCAACTCAGCTATTTTTAGTTAAAGGAAAAAACATAATGTAAATTTTATTGTTCTGTTGCTTTATGAGAGGCACTAAGCCACATCTCCCATGCCATAGCTATGTATTACTGACAAATTCTTGCTTTCTTTTTTAACCTTAGATAAGGTATTATTCTTTTACAATGACATATATAAGGTTATTTCTGAAGAGTAAAATATATTGAATTATGTTATTTACCCACATTTACTTTTTAAACTATTACCACACAAATAGAATCTTTTCCATTTATATATTTAGATATTTCTCCCAGAGTTTTTAGATGTGCAGAATTTTACTAATGTGTATAGTACCTATGTTTTCTTGTAATGTTTATTTTAATTTAATTTTTTTAAAAATTAAGACTCCAATAAATAATGATATTATCCTCAGTAAATATACTTATTTTTTTTACTGTTCTCTTTAAGGGATGGTTATAGGTAATTTAAAAATAATTCTGATTCTGCCATTAGAAAGAAATATACAAATTATATATGTTAGAATAATCTGGTATGAGTTCAGTTCAGTCACTCAGTTGTGTTCGACTCTTTGTGACCCCCTGAACTGCAGCACACCAGGCCTTCCTGTCCATCACCAGCTCCGAGTTTACCCAAACTCATGTCCATTGAGTCGGTGATGCCATCCAAAACATCTCATCCTCTGTTGTCTGCCTTTCCTCCTGTCCTCAATCTTTCCCAGCATCAGGTTCTTTTAAATGAATCAGCTCTTCACATCAGGTGGCCAAAGTATTGGAGTTTCAGCTTCAGCATCAGTCCTTCCAATGAATATTCAGGACTGATTTCCTTTAGGATGGACTGGTTGGATCTCCTTGCAGTCCAAGGGACTCTCAAGAGTCTTCTCCAACACCACAGTTCAAAAGCATCAATTCTTCGGTGCTCAGCTTTCTTTATAGTACAACTCTCACATCCATACATGACTACTGGAAAAACCATAGCCTTGACTAGATGGACCTTTGTTGGCAAAGTAATGTCTCTGATTTTTAATATGCTGTCTAGACGGTCATAACTTTCCTTCTAAGGAGTAAGTGTCTTTTAATTTCATGGCTGCAATCACCATCTGCAGTGATTTTGGAGCCCCCCAAAATAAAGTCAGCCACTGTTTCCCTATCTATTTGCCATGAAGTGATGGGACCGGATGCCATGATCTTTCTTTTCTGGATGTTGAGCTTTAAGCCAACTTTTTCACTCTCCTTTCACTTTCATCAAGAGGCTCTTTAGTTCTTCTTTGCTTTCTGCCATAAGGGTGGTGTCATCTGCATATCTGAGATTATTGATATTTCTCCCGGCAATCTTGATTCCAGCTTGTGCTTCTTCTAGCCCAGCGTTTCTCATGATATACTCTGCATATAAGTTAAATAAGCAGGGTGACAATATACAGCCTTGACATACTCCTTTTCCTATTTGGAACCAGTCTGTTGTTCCATGTCCAGTTCTAACTGTTGCTTCCTGACCTGCATACAGGTTTCTCAAGAGGCAGGGAAGGTCAGGTGGTCCGGTATTCCCATCTCTTTCAGAATTTTCCACAGTTGATTGTGATCCACACAGTCAAAGGCTTTGGCATAGTCAATAAAGCAGAAATAGATGTTTTTTCTGGAACTCTCTTGCTTTTTCGATGATTCAGCGGATGTTGGCAATTTGATCTCGGGTTCCTCTGCCTTTTCTAAAACCAGCTTGAACATCTGGAAGTTCACGGTTCCCTTATTGCTGAAGCCTGGCTTGGAGAATTTTGAGCATTACTTTACTAGCATGTGAGATGAGTGCAATTGTGCAGTAGTTTGAGCATTCTTTGGCATTGCCTTTCTTTGGGACTGGAATGAAAACTGACCTTTTCTAGTCCTGTGGCCACTGTTGAACTTTCCAAATTGCTGGCATATTGAGTGCAGCACTTTCACAGCATCATCTTTGAGGATTTGAAATAGCTCAACTGGAATTCCATCACCTCCACTAGCTTTGTTCGTAGTGATGCTTCCTAAGGCCCACTTAACTTTGCATTCCAGGATGTCTGGCTCTAGATGAGTGATCATACCATTATTATCTGGATCAGGAAGATCTTTTTTGTACAGTTCTTCTGTGTATTCTTGCCACATCTTCTTAGTATCTTCTGCTTCTGTTAGGCCCATACCATTTTTATCTTTTATTGAGCCCATCTTTGCATGAAATGTTCCCTTGGTTTCTCTAATTTTCTTGAAGAGATCTCCAGTCTTTCCCATTCTGTTGTTTTCCTCTATTTCTTTACATTGATTGCTAAGGAAGGCTTTCTTACCTCTCCTTGCTATTCTTTGGAACTCTGCATTCAAATGGGTATATCTTTCCTTTTCTCCTTTGCTTTTTGCTTCTCTTCTTTTCACAGCTATTTGTAAGACCTCCTCAGATAGCCATTTTGCATTTCTTTTTCTTTGAGATGGTCTTGATCCCTGTTTCCTCTACAATGTCACGAACCTCTGTCCATAGTTCATCAGGCACTCTGTCTATCAGATCTAGTCCCTGAAATCTATTTCTCACTTCCACTGTATAATCGTAAGGGATTTGATTTAGGTCATACCTGAATGGTCTAGTGGTTTTCCCCACTTTCTTCTTCAGGTACGAGTATTATTGGGTATTTCCATACATGGTGGCATATACTGGGGTGCTGTGGTAAAAACCAATGAATAATTTGATTTGGTGATGCCTTCCTCCCCTATTGAAGTTAATGACTTGCAACATAGTTCTTCCTCTTCCTTAGAACTTGGCCTCTCAATTACTCAAAAATTTTAAGCATTTCACTGATCTCCAGCCTGTTCCATTCATTTTCTTTGGCTCTATGTAGACCTCTAATCCTTTTATCTCACCATTATTTCTTTTATTTTTTATCTTTAAAGTTTTTATAGTTTAGTTGTTTTACAGTGTTCACGGCAAAGTGAATCAGTTACACGTGTACATATATCCACTCTTTTTAGATTCTTTTCCCTATAGGTCATTACAGAGTATTGACCATTATTTCTATCAATACTTATTCTCTCTTACTTTCTCTACTCTTCAACATAGGTCTATGGCCATAGCACCTTAAATGCACCTGATCTCATCTGACCTATTACTCCACATAAGAGTTTATGATCTAACATAACTGCTCTCTTGAATTCTCTAATCCCTTCCCTTTTCTTCCATTATATTCATCTTGCAAAGCCTAATTTCCCATTAAACTCAACTGTTCAACCTCTGTACTGCTTTAAGCAGTTTAATATTTCTAGAGCAAATCACATACCCTATTGACTAATTTCACTTTAATCACCAAAAGATTCACATAGGCACTCAAAGATATCCATCCATGCTCACAGGAGGCTTTCTCTTTCATGCAGACATGTGCACATGTGTACAAGCGCACACACATGTATGAGAAATGAAGAAATCAGTGGAAAGGAGATGTGAAGGAAACTTTATTTGGCATGTAGAACAAGGTCTTGAGGGGAACACAGGAGGCAAGTTAGGTTGACGGCAGGGTGATGAATTCAGTTTTTTACATATTGCAAAGTAACTGACATCTTAAGAGATGTCAAATAGGTACTCATGTGGTTTTGAAATTTAGAGAAGAGTTCTGGGTGAAAACTGTCAATTTAGGAAATACTGATGAATCTAAGAAGAGAGTGTATAACGGTGAAAGAAAAGGGTAGAACTGAGCCTGGCCAGACTAATCTCTAAAGTCAATGAGTGGTGCATGAACCTGCAAAGGCGAGACCAGAACATGGAGAAATAACCAGAATAATGTGATGTTAGGAAAGAGATGGCTTTAGGAACGAAAGAGGGGACATGAGTATAGAAGGATGTGGAGATGTGAAATATGATAGTAAAACTCTAAGACTAAAATGCTGTATTACTAATATTTAACAGGGAGTGAGGTATTAGTGACCTGAGGTGAGTTATAGTATTGATGAGTTGTTGCAACTAAATTAGAATGAGTGCAAGATTGAAAAGATATATGTACCCCAGTGTTCACTGCAGCACTGTTTACAGTAGCCAAGACATGGACGCAAACTAAATGTCCATTGACAGATGAATGGGAAAAAGACATGGTGTGTATATAGAATGTGTATATGGAATATTATTGAGTAATGGAATATTACTCAGCCATAAAAATAAAATAATGTTATTTGCAGCAATACGGATGGACCTAGAGACTATCATACTAAGTGAACTAAGTCAGAGAAAGGCAAACATCATATGATACCTCTTGGAATTAAAAAAAAAAGATACAAATGAACTTATTTCCAAAACTGACAGAGACTTGTAGAATGAAAGCAGAGAGAATTTGGAAGCTGATGGCAGACTTGAGCCTACTTGTGTTTAAGAGGTTGCTAACCTAATGTTATGCAAGATTGAGAATGTTAGTATAAATTGGCAGGGTCAGCCTCTGCAAGGCCTTTCAGGGAAATAAAACTGGATGCTTTTTAACTGACAGCTAGAGCTTGTTTCAGTCTTGCTGACTTCAAATGTGCCGGGCTCTGCCTTTAGCATGTCCGCCAGATCATCATGTTACTTTAAATTATGTAATATCTCAGTCATTAATAAGCACTTTTATTTTATCTGGAGTAAGGCAGAGTAGAAAAAATGCATAAGGAAGAAGACATTCCTCTCTATATTTTTAGTTCCCCGTGGATATTTAGGATGTTATGCAACTTACACTCAGATTAATTGCTTATATGGTTCGTAGTCACCTTTGTGGCTGCTGTAGGCACTCAAATGGTACCTTTGGTCATAATTCAAAGACAAATAGATAGGGATGCAAACTTACATACAACTGTGGTTCTGGTAGTAAAAGGGAAAGGAAAAAAGGAAGGAGGGGAAATTGAGTATGTGGAAGAATAAGATTTGATTCCCTTGTTAAGAAGTGTGATACTAAGTCACATATTGGGTACACGAAAATCATCCCTTATAAGTGAAATTCATCTTGGGGGGTGGTAAATTGATGTCAGATTCGCATCTTTGGGTTTGAGATCCAGAACTGTGTAATTGCATCATTTTTACTTTTGCCTTGGAACTCTTTCTTAGAAATTGAGGCAAAACCTTCACGTCTGAGACCTGAAGGGCAGTTCCCTGGGTTTAGGTTGAGAGTATGACAGTGGGAACTCAGGTTATTTGTGACTGATGACCCATTTGGGAGGATCGTTGTACTCTAAATTGCTTCCAAGTATCTTTTGTAAAACACAGTAGAAGGTTATATTTTCTAGATGCTTGGCAAATGGCTAAATATCTAGTATTCAGCCAGTGAACCCTTTTAGCTCTTCATCAGAGCAAAGGCTCCCACTCCCACTCACCTTGCAAATCCTCATTGAGCTTTTGATGGAAATAAACTGACTCTTGCCCAACTCACTTTCGTATTTGAAAATAAAAGAAGGAAGGAAAGGAGGCTGTGTCACAGTGATTCATTAGAGGCAACTGCCCATATCCTGGTTCATCTAAAGTTCATTAAGTTCCAATTCCCCCAGATGCCAAGTTCCAATAACATTGTAATCCAATAAGTCGAAGACATAATTTATCCCAGAGGTTTATATACTTGTAAATGCCTGGCTAGGCTTTTGATGTACACAATTGTGTCAGGGCTCATTACTGTATTTGACAAGTTTATGCATTAACTTTGAGCAACAGGATTTCACACAATAGAGAACATACCCATTGGCCATGTGTTGGCTTAGCCACACATTGGAATTCTATGTTAACTTGCATAATTTCAAGGTTTGAAATAATTGCTTTGAAGAATGTTTTATTCTTTTAAAAATCTTTCAGAATTTAATTTGAGGAACACCATTGCATGCTCTACTCCCCAACTTATATACCTCTTAAAGTTATTTCTGAGGTGTATCATACATTCTTGTGGGGCAAATGAAAATTAGAGGAAATTGTAAAATATTAACACATTTCTTTTACCTTATGCATAATTAAGAGCATGAGAGATAAAAGGTAAATTTGACTCTAAGAAAAATGTATTATTGGTGAGGGTTAATCCAGTTGAGCTGTTTCAAATCCTAAAAGATGATGCTGTTCAGGTGCTGCACTCAATATGCCAACAAATTTGGAAAACTCAGCAGTGGCCACAGGACTGGAAAAGGTCCGTTTTCATTCCAATCCCAAAGAAAGGCAATGTCAAAGAATGTTCAAACTACCGCACAATTGCACTCATCTCACATGATAGCAAAGTAATGCTCAAAATTCTCCAAGCCAGGCTTCAACAGTACATGAACCATGAACTTCCAGATGTTCATGCTGGATTTAGAAAAGGCAGAGGAACCAGAGATCAAATTACCAACATCCGTAGGATCATCAAAAAAGGAAGAGAGTTCCAGGAAAACATTTACTTCTGCTTTATTAACTATGCCAAAGCCTTTGACTGTGTGGATCACAACAAACTATGAAAAATTCTTTGAGAGATGGGAATACCAGACCACCTGACCTGCCTCCTGAGAAATTTGTATGCAGGTCAGGAAGCAACAGTTAGAACTGGACATGGAACAACAGACTGGCTCCAAATAGGAAAAGGAATATATCAAAGCTGTATATTGTTACCCTGCTTATTTAACTTATATGCAGAGTACATCATGGGAAATGCTGGGCTGGAGGAAGCACAAGCTGGAATCAAGATTTCCAGGAGAAATATCAATAACCTCAGATATGCAGATGACACCACCCTTATGGCAGAAAGCAAAGAAGAACTAAAGAGCCTCTTGAAAGTGAAAGAAAGAAAAAGTTGGCTTAAAGCTCAACATTCAGAAAACTAAAATCATGGCATCCGGTCCCATCACTTCATGGGAAATAGATGGGGGAAACAATGGAAACAGTGAGAGACTTTATGTTTTGGACTCCAAAATCACTGCAGATGGTGACAGCAGCCATGAAATTCAAAGAGGCTTGCTCCTTGGAAGAAAAGCTATGACCAACCTAGACAGAACTGATGCTTTTGAACTGTGGTGTTGGAGAAGACTCTTGTGAGTCCCTTGGACTACAAGGAGATCTAATCAGTCAATCCTAAAGGAGGTCAGTCCTGAATATTCATTGGAAGAACTGATGCTGAAACTCCAATATTTTGGCCACCTGATGTGAAGAACTGACTCATTAGAAAAGACCCTGATGCTGGGAAAGATTGAAGGCGGGAGAAGGGGACAAAAGAGGATAGATGGTTGGATGGCGTCAGTGATGCGATGGACGTGAGTTTGAGTAAGCTCTGGGAGTTGGTGATGGACAGGGAAGCCTGGTGTGCTGCAGCCCATAGGGGTTGCAAAGAGTCAGACATGACTCAGCAACTGAACTGAAATGAATGAACACATTAGACATGTTATAAATAATTACTATGGAAATGTAGATATGTTTGAGTAAATTTGAAAGAAAAAAATTTCAAAGAAAGCTACTTACTAAATTTGCATTCAATTTAGATACTGAAATTGTTTTTGTGACATTGTCTATAGAATAAATTTTTTTAGAGGATGAATTTTTCCATATTTAATGCTGGGATTATGATTATGGGTAAATTATTACAAATACTGGTTGTTTTGGAGGAGAAAGAAGTGATGTTATAAACTATAGGAAGGATACATAAAAATTGCCATTTTGACCTTTTAGTCTAATAAACAAATGTATGTTAAATAATTGTGATTCAGAGTGAATAAGACATACTTCCTCTCTTGCCATTTCCTGAGGACTAGACTATATTGCTTAATTTTTAAAAATTAATTTATTTTTGACTGTGATGGGTCTTTGTTGTTGCATAGGCTTTTCTCTAGTTACAGAGAGTGGGGGCTACTCTCTAGTTGCGGCGTGTGGGCTTCTCTTGTGGGCATGGGCTCTAGGGCACAGGGGCTTTAACAGTTGTGGCTCACTGGCTCAGTAGTTGTGGCTCCTGGCATCTAGAGCACAGGCTTAGTTGCTCCATGGCATGGTCAGGAATTGAACCTGTGTCTCCTGCATTGGCAGGTATATTCTTTACCACTGAGCCACTATGGTAGCCCTTTATTTTTATTATATTTTTAAAGCATAGAACATTTCATTTTACTGGGCCATTGTGATACATCTGTCCAGATCTTCCAGTTACTCTTATGAAGATAGCCAGTAGGTAGCACACAGAACTGGTCTTCACCTACTTAATAACAAATATTTGTTCAGTGGGAGTTATTTTCTATGCATTCAGAATATAATAATGAACAGAACAAAGTCCCTGACCTCAAGGGGCTTATATTCTAATAGGAGGGAACATAAACCAACAATCATATAGCAATAAACCAATATATCTCTTAGGCAGATATATGTCATGTTAAGAAAACAGAACTGGGTAAAGACATGTAGGGGAGAGAGATTTACCATTTTTGAGTGATTAAGGGAAGCAACTCTGATAAAGGATCACTTGACCAGAGATCCATAAAATGTGAGGGAATAACCCACATCGTTAACTGTTTGCAGGAAGTGTGCTTTAGGCAGAGCGGCATGCCTCAAGGCTTGGCATGTCTGAGGTTTACCAAAGAAGCCACTGTCGAGGAAAGAAGGAGAGAGCATCTAAGAGTAGCAGGTAGCCTGATGATGTGGGGCCCTGTGGTTCTTATAAGGCCTTAGATTCTTTATTTTTTTAATTTTTAAAAATTAAACTTTTTTATTTGGAGGATAATTGCTTTACAATGTTGTGTTCGTTTCTGCCATACAACAATGTGAATCTGTCATAATTATATATATGTATCTTCTCCCTGTTGAGCCTGCCTCCACTTCCCCTGTAAGACCTTAGGTTTTTATCTGAAGAAAGATGGGAAGCCATTGAAGGATTTTGAGCAGAGTGACATGATCCATCTTAATAGGATTGCTCTTCTTGCAGTGTGAAAATAGAACATAAGGGCATATGAGGGTACGAGAGATCAGTTTAAAAGCTGCTACAAGAATTCAGTTGGGAGAAAGTGTGAAAGTGAGAGAGGCGATTGTGGTGGCATTGGTAAGAGTTCTGAATACACGGGCATGGTAGTAGGATTTGATGATGCATGGAGCCTAAGGAGTGAGAAAGAGACTAACCTAAGATCTATTTTTCTCTGAGTTGCAGGACAGCACACTTTGTCCCATTCCCTTTTGGTCTTGTTGGGGTGGTGGGAGGATGGAGCAAGTGTGCATGCAAGCGAGGGGCTGTTGAGAGTTCAACTTGGGCTTAATGCAGCTTTGTCTATGCTATGCTGATGGGTATGGTCCCGAAGATATAGGTTGTTCATTTACTTTCGTCATTGCATTAAGTTCCTAGACGGCCATGGCAAACTACCACCTTAAAAGGTTATTTTTCAAGTTCTGGAGGTCAAAAGTCTAAAGTGAAGTTCTGTGAACTTTGGGTAGAATACTTTCTTGACTGTTCCTAGTTTCTGGGGGCAGGAGGGCAGACAATAATCCTTGTGTTCTTCAGCTTGTAGATTCATCTCCCCAATCTCCTAATTACCTCTGAAGCTATCCTATTTCCAAATATAGTCACATCCTGGAGTACTAGGGGGATGCTAAGACTTTAACATATGTTTTTGGGGGAGTCAAACAGTCTTAGAGATGATGAATCCTGCTGATGTTCACTGCAAACATGAATATCCTGTAGCAATTATAGTTATTTTCTCCAGTTTTTTTTTTCTTGACATTTTCTGGGGCTTCTGTCTTTCTCCCCGACAAGTTTCTTTCCAGATTGAGAATAATAGAGTTTTAGTATTGTCCTCCTTTACCAATACTTCTCTGAAGTTTGCTGGTAGGATTAGTGATCACACAGAATTTTCTATTGTACACCATTCAACATACCACTCTTTGAAATCTCTTAAGTTTGGTGTGTAACTACTTCTTTAGTAGATTGCTGATCCTTTTTATTAATTCCATTAGTTTTATGAGGAGGAAATATGTGGTCCAGCTTAACTCTGCTATGGTTACCAAGAAGTTCAATTTCAAAATTTTGAGAATTGTATTAAAAAACACGTAAGTTGTTAAGAGCTGTGAATATTCTGAGATTTTTTCCCCACTTGCAGACTGACAAGTCAGCTTAATGGTTTCATTGATGCTGGTAGAACAAATAAGTTTTTATCCTGGGTCAAAAACGATGCGATTTCTCATAGCAATAATAGTATCAGCATTTTACACCAGTTTCCCAGCCTCCATTTACACAAGGTGCTGTGAAGAGTCAGATGATACCCTGGAAACACCATGGATTGCACTGCAGGAGAGGAACCCTGACTTCGGGGAATCTGATTGTTCTCTAATGGGCAGTTGCTCTGGCGAAAGATACTGTTTCTATCTGCCAAGGAAGCAAAACTATTCTTTTTTGCTCCTGAAGGGAAAAATATCTGTCTTCCAAGGCTATTTTTAAATCAAATCTCCTTGAAAGTCTGGGGAAAAAGGACAATCATTTCCTTGCTTGCAAGGCATTTGGAAATGTAAGAGTCTATTGGAGAATTGCCTTCCAAGAGTTGTTATGAAGGGATGTTCTCTCATGAGAAGCATTTACCACCATGTTGCTCTATTTTTTAGGAAATGTGCTAATATGCATAAAGTTTTACAGTGACAATATATGTGAATGCTGGTTTAAAAAAATCTCTGCATTGAATAATACTTCTGTGCCATGTACTGCATATGCATTTCATGCGTGTTTTTGGAAATGGTATTTTGCAGTAGATAGAATAGGGCTTTGGAGACAGACAAGAATAAGTTTTACTGCTAATTGGACTGTTTCTTCATCCATGGGCAAATTAAAAAATCCCCAGTTGTTTTCATACTTAATCCAATGTAATCCTTGTAAAATCAGATCGGATTGGAAAGGCTTAGTATCTCGCCCAGTGTCATAGTGCTAATAGAAAATAGTCAGGATTCAAACCAGGATCTCTCCAACTCCCACTCCTGAATTGTTAACCACTCTATTATTACAAATCCATGGAGTATCTGGTATAATCAGTAATGGCTATTTTACATCTAGTAGTTAAAATTTATGGGAGATGCTTCATCAACAAATATTTAAAGCGTATTCTGAACAGCTCCTTAGAAGCAAGACACAGTTGGGCTAAGGGCAGAGAAATAGAGAAATCAAAGCTGAGAACATCCCCCCAAAAGACATCTGTCATAGCAGTTAATGAAGTTGTTTTTAGAGGGAAATTTGATATAAAGAAAGAAATTGTCTTCCATCCAGTTCTGGATGTTGTGTATTTGCTGCTGGGATTGTTTGATGAGGATAGCCAGAAACATGAACAATGATTTTGATTTATATATTTCTTGATTTCATCTGGGCCAAAACATTGGGATGGAAGAAGGAAATATTTATTTTATTTTGCCAGTTACAAGGACAGAAAGTTTTCTGTTTCATTGGCTTGGTGTGGAAATAAACCCTGAGCCATACTTCCAGTGTTTTGGTTGAGTTTACTAACAAGGTTGATAGTCCGCTTACATTTTCTCCTTTGCGTTCTTGACTTTGCAAGCCTTGTGTAACCTCTTCCGTGTGGCATTTTATTCTTTGATTTTGTTGTTATATATTTCCTGGGTGTTAGTGATATGCAAGCCCTGCAGGAAATACCAGTTACGTAGGGTCTCTTTTCAGTAAATTTAAAATGAAAACTTTGCAAGATACTTTCTGGAATGGTAGGTGAATATACTTTTTTAGATTTATTTTTAAAGATGGGTCAGTGAATTCTCAAGTTGCATACAATCAGTCTATCATCTGACATTTTTACTAACCTTTAACATTTAATTTTGTTGGCTATTTTTTTTTTTTTGCCTTGTTATTGCCAGAGTTGATGCTATTCTGTTCTCCTTGTTAATGGTATAATTGACTGTACTGCCCAGATGTTCGGATAGAATGCTGTTGCCAATTATTCATAAATACTGCTACTTAAGGCTTAGGGAAGGGACACTGATATGAAAATGTTTGTCTGGAACGTGCTCTTGACTTCCAGCATAATGTTAGATTTCTTTGCCCTGATCAGTGCTGGAGTTATCTTTTGAAGAATGCCAATTAAGTACAAACCTTCCCTAGAAAATAAATACCTTTAAAACCTTTGCAAAGGGGCACAGTCTATGGGAAAAACATTAAAGCATAAGGCTGGAGGATTGGATTTTAATCTTGATGACTTTCTTCATTAAATTCTTAGTTTGGGGAAAAATCTCTTAAACTTTTGTTGGCTATCTTATTTACAAGGAGAACACATGAACATCTCTAAACTGTTATTCTGTAGTTAAGTAGTGTCTGACTCTTTCAGACCCCACAGACTACAGCATTCCAGGCTTCCCTGTTATTCACTATCTCCCAGAGTATGCTTTAACTCATATCCATTGAATTGACAATGCCATCCAACCATCTCATCCTCTGTTGTCCCCTTCTCCTCCCGACTTCAATCTTTCCCAGCATCAGGGTTTTTTCAAATGAGTCAGCTCTTCGCATCAGGTGGCCAAAGTATTGGAGTTTCAGCTTCAGCATCAGTCCTTCCAATGAACACTCAGGATTGATCTCCTTTAGGATGGACTGGTTGGATCTCCTTGCAGTCCAAGGGACTCTCAAGAGTCTTCTCTAGCATCACAGTTCAAAAGCATCAGTTCTTCAGTACTCAGCCTTCATGATGGTCCAACTGTCACATCCATACCTGACTACTAAAAACCACAGCTTTGATTAGATGGACCTTTGTTGGCAAAGTAATGTCTCTGCTTTAATATGCTTTCTAGGTTGGTCATAGCTTTTCTTGGCAAGGAGCAAGCGTCTTTGAATTTCATGGTGGCAGTCACTGTCTGCAGTGATATTGGAGCCCAAGAAACTAAAATCTTTCACTGTTTCCACTTTTCCCCTGTCTATTTGCCATGAAGTGATGGGACCGGATGCCAGGATCTTAGTTTTTTGAATGCTGGGTTTTAAGCCAACTTTTTCACTCTACCCTTTCACTTTCATCAAGAAACTCTTTAGTTCTTCACTTTCTGCCATAAGGGTGGTGTCATCTGCTTATTAGTTGTTGATGTTTCTCCCGGCAATCTTGATTCCAGTTTGTGCATCATCCAGACCGGAATTTCACATGATGTGCTTTACATATAAGTTAAACAAGCAGGGTGACAATATACAGCCTTGACGTACTCCTTTCCCAATTTGGAACCAGTACATTGTTCCATGTGTGGTTCTAACGGTTGCTTCTTGTCCTGCTTACAGGTTTCTCAGGAGGCAGGTAAGGTGGTCTGGTACTTCTATCTCGTGAAGAATTTCCCACAGTTTCTCGTGATCCACACAGTCAAAGGCATTGGTGCAATCAATAAAGCAGAAGTAGATGTTTTCCCAGAATTCCCTTGCTTTTTCAATGATCCAATGGATGTCGGCAATTTGATCTCTGATTCTTCTCCCTTTTTTAAATCCAGCTTGAATATCTGGAAGTTTTCCGTTCATGTACTATTGAAGCCTGACTTGGAGAATTTTGAGCATTAGTTTGCTAGTGTGTGAGATGAGTGCAATTGTGTGATAGTTTGAGCATTCTTTGGCATTGCCTTTCTTTGGGATTGGAATGAAAACTGACCTTTTCCAGTCCTGTGGCCACTGCTCAGTTTTTCAATTTGCTGGCAAATTGAATGCAGCACTTTCACAGAAACATCTTTTAGGATTTGAAATAGCTCAGCTGGAATTCCATCATCTCTACTAGGTTTGTTCGTAGTGATGCTTCCTAAGGCCTGCTTGACTTCTCATTCCAAGATGTCTGGCTCTAGGTGAGTGATCACACCATTGTGGTTATCTGGGTCATGAAGATCTTTTTTGTATAGTTCTTCTGTGTATTCTTGCCACATCTTCTTAATATCTTCTGCTTCTGTTAGGTGTCACCATTTCTGTCCTTTATTGTGCCCATCTTTTCATGAAATGTTCCCTTGGTATCTCTAATTTTCTTGAACAGATCTCTAGTCTTCCTCATTCTATTATTTCCCTCTATTTCTTTGCATTGATCACTTAGGAAGGCTTTCTTGTTTCTTCCTTGCTGTTCTTTGGAACTCTGCAATCAGATGGGTATATCTTTCCTTTTCTCATTTGCCTTTAGCTTCTGTTCTTCTACCAGCTATTTGTAAGGCCTTTTCAGACAACCATTTTGCCTTTTTGCATTTCTTTTTCTTGAGGATGGTCTTGATCCCTGCTTCCTATACAGTGTCATGAACCTCTGTCCATAGTTCTTCAGGCACTCTGTCTATCAAATTCTACCCCTTAAATCTATTTGTCACTTCCACTGTTTGTGAGAAATTTGATTTAGGTCATAGATGAATGGGCTACTGGTTTTCCCTACTTTCTTCAATTTAAGCCTGAATTTTGCAGTAAGAAGTTCATGATCTGAGCCACAGTCAGCTCCCAGTCTTGATTTTGCTGAGTGTATAGAGCTTCTTCATCTTCAGCTGCAAAAATATAATCAATCTGATTTCGGTATTGACCTTCTGGTGATGTCCATGTGTAGAGCTGTCCCTTGTGTTGCTGGGAGAGTGTGTTTACTATGACCAGTGTGTTCTCTTGGCAAAACTCTGTTAACTTTTGCCCTGCTTCATTTTGTATTCTAAGGCCAAACTTGCTTGTTACTCAAGGTATCTCTTGACTTTCTACTTTTGTATTCCCGTCCCCTATGAAAAAAGGACATCTTTTCTTGGTGTAGTTCTAGAAGGTCTTGTAGGTTGTCATAGAACTGTTACATTTATCTGATACATGCCTGTAAAATGTATATGCATTTATTATTAATTTTAATTCTTTAAAATTTTGTGCAATATTTAAGACATGCTAGTAAAGTAATGCTCAAAATTCTCCAAGCCAGGTTTCAGCAATACATTAACTGAACTTCCAGATGTTCAAGCTGGTTTTAGAAAAGGCAGAGGAACCAGAGATCAAATTGCCAACATTCACTGGATCCTCGAAAAAGCAAGAGAGTTCCAGAAAAACATCTATTTCTGCTTTATTGACTCATGCCAAAGCTTTTGACAGTGTGGATCACAATAAACTGGAAATTCTGAATGAGTTGGGAGTACCAGACCACCTGACCTGCCTCCTGAGAAACCTGCATGCAGGTCAGGAAGCAACAGTTAGAACTGGACATGGAACAACAGACTGGTTCCAAATTGTAAAAGGAGTACGTCGAGGCTGTATATTGTCATCCTGCTTATTTAACTTATATGTAGAGTACATCATGAGAAACTCTGGGCTGGAGAAAGCACAAGCTGGAATCAAGATTGCCAGGAGAAATATCAATAACCTCAGCTATGCAGATGACACCACCCTTATGGCAGAAAGTCAAGAGGAACTAAAAAGCCTCTTGATGAAACTGAAAGAGGAGAGTGAAAAAGTTGGCTTAAAGCTCAACATTCAGAAAAGGAAGATCATGGCATCTGGCCCCATCACTTCATAGCAAATAGATGGGGAAACAGTGGAAATAGTAGCTGACTTTAGTTTTTTGGGCTCCAAAATCACTGCAGATGGTGATTCCAGCCATGAAATTAAAAGACGCTTACTCCTTGAAAGTTATGACCAGTTTAGACAGCATGGGGTCGCGAAGAGTCGGACTCGACTGAGTGACTTCACTTTCACTTTTCACTTTCATGCATTTGGAGAAGGAAATGGCAACCCACTCCAGTGTTCTTGCTTAGAGAATCCCAGGGATGGGGGAGCCTGGTGGGCTGCCATCTATTGAGTCTCACAGAGTCGGACACAACTGAAGCGACTTAGTAGCGGCAGCAGAGAGCATATTAAAAAGCAGAGACATTACTTGGTCAACAAAGGTCCATCTAGTCAAGGCTATGGTTTTTCCAGTGGTCATGTATAGACGTGAGAGTTGGACTATAAAGAAAGCTGAGCGCTGAAGAATTGATGCTTTTGAACTGTGGTGTTTTGGAGAAGACTCTTAAGAGTCCCTTGGACTGCAAGGAGATCAGTCCTGAGCGTTCATTGGAAGGACTGGTGTTGAAGCTGAAACTCCAATACTTTGGTCACCTGATGCAAAGAGCTGACTCGAAAAGACCCTGATGCTGGGAATGATTGAATGTAGGAGTAGAAGGGGATGACAGAGGATGAGATGGTTGGATGGCATCACCAAGACAATGGACATGAGTTTGGGTAAACTCTGGGAGTTGGTGATGGACAGGGAGGCCTGGCGTGCTGCGATTCATGGGGTCGCAAAGTCAGACACAACTGAGTGACTGAACTACCTAAATCACCCCTAAATTTGGTGGTTTGAAACAACAGTGCGCTCTCCACTTTTTTCTCTGGCTGTTAATTTGGGCCAAACTTGATAGGGGGCATCTTATCTTTACTAAATATCAGCTTGGGCTGGTTGAACGGAGGTTATGTGAAAGTCAGTCAGTTGCGTCTGACTCTTTGCAACCCCCATGAATTGTAGCCTGCCAGTTTTCTCTGTCCATGGAATTCTCCAGGCAAGAATACTTGAGTCAGTAGCTGTTCCCTTCTCCAGGGTATCTTTCCAACCCAGGGATTGAACCCGGGTCTCCCCCGAGTTGCAGGTGGATTGTTTACCATCTGAGCTACCAGGGAAGCTGAAGAGTACTGGATTGGGTAGCCTATTCCTTCTCCAGGGGATCTTCCCCACGCAGGGATCGAATCAAGGTCTCCTGCATTACAAACGGATGCTTTACCAGCTGATCTACCTTAGCAGGTCCATTCTTATCCAGTTGCTAGCTCTTTCTTGTGGCTAGCACATTGGGACAAACCATTGTCTGGGAACTCAGTCAGTACTATGGGCTAGGTTTTGGTTTCTGTTCACTTGGACCTTTCCGTGGACTGTTTACAATTCCTTACAGCATGGGGCTGGGTTCCAACAGTAAGTATGCCAAGAGACAGGAAGTAAAAGCTGCCAGTTTCATAAAATCTGGTCTCAGAAATTGGTGCAGTGTTGCTCTTGCTATGTTCTATTTTTCAAGTTTTGACAGATTTTCCATTTCAGTGAGAGGAATGTAAAAACAACTAAAGCACATCCTATAGATGGTTTCTAAACTCCTGACACTATATCATGTAGTTCCATGCGACTGAGTGACTAAACAGCAACAACCATAAATAGCATCCCCAATGTTCAACTCTTTATTTTTTTCCTTTAAAAACATGAATTATCACTTGATATTCTACATCTTGGGCTTCCCTAGTGGCTCAGTGGTAAAGAATCCTCTAGCCAATGCAGGAGACTTGGGTTTAATCCCTGGGTTGGGAAGAAAAAGCTTTGATAAGATGAATGTATATCAAACAATAGAATGGGAAAGACTAGAGATCTCTTCAAGAAAATTAGAGATACCAAGGGAACATTTCATGCCAAGATGGGCTCAATAAGGACAGCAATGTTATGGACCTAACAGAAGCAGAAGATATTAAGAAGAGGTGGCAATAATACACAGAAGACTGTACAAAAAAGATCTTCATGACCCAGATAATCACGATGGTGTGATCACTCACCTAGAGCCAGACATCCTGGAATGTGAAGTCAAGTGGGCCTTAGAAAGCATCACTACGAACAAAGCTAGTGGAGGTGATGGAATTCCAGTTGAGCTATTTCAAATCCTAAAAGATGATTTTGTGAAAGTGCTGCATTCAATATGCCAACAAATTTGGAAAACTCAGCAGTGGCCACAGGACTGGAAAAGGTCAGTTTTCTTTCCAGTCCCAAAGAAAGGCAATGCCAAAGAATGCTCAAACTACCGCACAATTGCACGCATCTCACATACTAGTAAAGTAATACTCAAAATTCTCCAAGCCAGCCTTCAACAATATGTGAACCGTGAACTTCCAGATGTTCAAGCTGGTTTTAGAAAAAGCAGAGGAACCAGAGATCAAATTGCCAACATCTGCTGGATCATGGAAAAAGCAAGAGAGTTCCAGAAAAACATCTATTTCTGCTTTAATGACTATGTCAAAGTGTTTGACCATGGATCACAACAAACTGTAGAAAATTCTTCAAGAGATGGGAATACCAGATCACCTGACCTGCCTCTTGAGAAATTTGTATGCAGGTCAGGAAGCAACAGTTAGAACTGGACATGGAACAACAGACTGGCTCCAAATAGGAAAAGGAGTACATCAAGGCTGTATATTGTCACCCTGCTTATTTAACTTATATGCAGAGTACATCATGAGAAACGCTGGGCTGGAGGAAGCACAAGCTGGAATCAAGATTGCCAGGAGAAATATTAATAACCTCAGATATTCAGATGACACCGCCCTTATGGCAGAAAGCAAAGAAGAACTATAGAGCCTCTTGACAAAAGTGAAAGGAAGAAAAAGTTGGCTTAAAGCTCAACATTCAGAAACTAAGATCATGGCATCTGGTCCCATCACTTCATGACAAATAGATGGGGAAACAATGGAAAAAGTGATGGACTGTTTCTTTGGGCTCCAAAATCACTGCAGATGGTGACTGCAGCCTTGAAATTAAAAGATGCTTACTCCCTGAAAACTATGACCAACCTAGACAGCATATTAAAAAGCAGAGACATCACTTGGCCAACAAAGGTCCATCTAGTCAAGGCTATGGTTTTTCTAGTAGTCATGTATGGATGTGAGAGTTGGACTATAGAGAAAGCTGAGCACAGAAGAATTGATGCTTTTAAACTGTGGTGTTTGAGAAGAGTCTTGAGAGTCCCTTGGACTGCAAGGAGATCCAACCAGTCCATCCTAACGGAGATCAGTCCTGGGTGTTCATTGGAAGGACTGATGTTGAAGTTGAAACTCCAATACTTTGGCCACCTGATGCACAGAGCTGACTCATTTGAAAAGACCCTGATGCTGGGAAAGATTGAAGGCGGGAGGAGAAGGGGACAACAGAGAATGAGATGGTTGGATGGCATCACTGACACAATGAACATGAGTTTGGGTAAACTCTGGGAGTTAGTGATGGGCAGGGAGGCCTGGTGTGCTGCAGTCCATGGGGTCGCAAAGAGTCGGACACGACTGAGTGACTGAACCGATAGCAAGCTGTAGCACTTTTCACATTAAACACGTTTAATGCAGGTGACAACTTTCTTCCTGAAATTCTAGAAAATTTGGCTGATTTACAAATCGTTTTGGTGTCCTTGAATAACCTCGATATCTTGGCATATAAGTTTTAGTGAAGAATAACTTATTATAAGTGTATGAAATAATTTGCAGGACCTGATAATGACAGTGCCACTGGGCCACACAAAAGCTGAGCTAAGCAGAATGGAATGATTGTCAGGAGCCAAAGCAGCAGTTCTTACTAACGTATATAAATGTTTTTAGTGTTTCTCTGGGGCCATAGAGTCTCTCACCTGTCTTTCTTCTGTATGTTTGCTTTATTCTTTAGCTTCATAACAACTTCAGACCCACATGGTCTCCCACCCAAGTGTATAAGACACATACTATATTTGGCCTGTGCATTCCAAATATTTTAAGAGGAATGATTACTGTATGACTAAGAAGAAATATTGTCAAGTATGATGCACAAGCTTTTGAGATGCCTTCTGATTTTATAAATTATAAAATGTGCAAAAATCTGCATCTTAGCATCAATGAAAGAAATGTGATACTAAAGTGTCTGGTGTCTAGACTCTATATTGCTGGAGAGAGTGTCAACTAAAAGAAAAATGCACAAGCTGCAAGTTGAGAATTATTTTATTCTGTGGACTTTCTGAGATTTTAAGCCTACGAGGCAGCCTCTCAGATAGCTCTGCAGGACTACTCTGAAGAGAGAGAGGAGGAGCCAGAATGTAGGAGTTTTGCAGCAAAAACCAGGTAGTAGGAATATCAAAACATTAGTGTTAAAGAAAACCAGATATCTCAAGTTAATGAATTTAGCAGTTTTCTAAGGATGGGGGCAGGGCTTACCTGGTGGCTCAGATAATTAAGACTCCACCTGCAACGGGGGAGACCTGGGTTTGATCTCTGGGTTGGGAAGATCCCCTATTGGAAGGCAAGACAACCCTGTCCAGTATTCTTGCCAGAAGAATCCCATGGACAGAGGAGCCTGGTGGGCTACAGTCCATGGAGTCCCAAAGAGTTGGATGTGACTGAATGAATAAGCACAATTGCAAGGGAAGAGGCAAGAGTCTGGGCTCATTTAAATCATTTCTTTGATATGCATTTTAGGGTAGGTATCCTGTTCTTTTTCGTTCTGAGTGCCTTCAGGGCTCTCTGTTGGGGGCTGCAGGAGCTTGAAGCCTGCAACATCCTTTATTGACAGAGCAGCAGCATTTGTCATTCACATGAGAGAATCTGAGTGAATCAGACCAATCAGTGGAGCCTGTTTCAACTGAGCTATCTGCCTCAGCCTCTGTCAGCCATGGCAAAAGATGCTAAAGGAAAGTTCTTAAGCAAGGGGTGGTTGCTGGGGGACAAGAATTAAAAAGGCTTCTTGTGTATACTGTTATTTAACATTTTCTAGAGTTTTACTTTCAATATTATGGGCAACACAAAGCATTTCCATACTTTTAGCTTTTTTGTTGGTTTTGAATTGCTGTGAAATGCAAGTTGAAAAGCCACGAAAGCAAAAACATGATGCATGTATTAAATGACTTGTTAATTTAAAAATGAAAAAAAAAATGCCTTTGAGTGTTGAGAATTCAATTATGGGACATAGCTGTAAGTTTAAAATTTGCCATTTTGTTGAGGTTTTAGGTATGATTTAAAGAATTTTTAATGGACTTTTAATTGAGATAGTTTAGACTTACAGAAGAACTGCAAAAAGATAGAACAGAATCCTTGGATGCCCTTCATTCAGCCTTTTCTTAGTCGGTGTCCTCTCTCCTTCTGGGTTCTGCTGGCTGGTCTAAGAGTTAAGTTGACATGAGACAGATTCAGAGGAGAAAATAAAATAAAAGTTCTTTAACATGTATACACAAGAGAGACCCAGGACTGAATAGCTTGCTAAAGTGGCTGAAATTCTCACCTTGGTTAACATTTTTAGTGCATAAAAAGAGGGAGATGAGGGTTATGGTTTGGGAAGGCAAAGGGGAGGAAGGCAATTTGCATAGAGATGGAAAGAAAATTGTTTGGTAAACAGATGTTTGCCGGGCCTGCAAAGACAACAGGCAGAGAGAAATTTTGACAAACTGTGCCAGATTCCTCCCTGCCTGGCTACCACATCTATTGGGTTGGGGAAAAAGTTCCTTTGGGTTTTTTCATAAGATGGTATGGAAAAACCCAAAGGAACTTTTTGGCTGACCAAATATAGTTATCTATAGTGATAGCGTCCTTCCTGGAACAGGCTCACCATCTAAATTCAGGCAGTTAGGGGGAAGGTAAGAGAGTCTTTTATGCCTTGCTTGTTTTCAGCTTGAAATAAAATTCATACCAGAAAGATATTTTGGGGTGGCAAGTTTTGCTCCCCTACATCAGCCTTTACTGTAACCAAAGAGCAATGATCAAAACTAAGAGAATGACCTAGGTATAATGTTAACTAACATATAGAACATACTTGCATTTTACCAGCTTTCTAGTAATGCTCTGTTTCCATTCCCAGCATCCAGTGCTGGATTCTGCATCACATTTAATTGTTCTGTGTATTTTAATTTCTTTGAAGAGCTGACTCATTGGAAAAAACCCTGAAGCAGGGAAAGATTGAGAGCTGGAGGAGAAGAGGGCGGCAGAGGATGAGTTGATGGGGTGGCATCACCGACTCGATAGACATGAGTTTGAACGAACTCCAGGAGATATTGAAGGATGGGGAATCCTGGTGTGCTGCAGTCCATGGGGTCACAAAGAGTCAGATACGACTCAGTAACTGAACAACAATAATCTGTACTTGTTCCTCAGTCTTTTCTTGTGTAACTTCGACCAGGACTCTTCATAAGTGTTGGTCACACAGAATGTCCCTCAATCTAAGTTGAGAGGATGATTCCACCTGGCTAGAATGTGATGATGCATAACTGAGAAGAATACCACATAGGTATCAGGACATAGAATCGGGTCCCTAATATCTACATATTAATAGTGATATTAACCTTGATCACTTGGTTAAGGTGGTGTTTTTTCAGGATTTTCTAATACACAAGTAACTATTTCACTCTTGAAATTACTGAATATTTGGGGGGAGATGCGTTGGGTCTGGAGAAGGCAATGGCACCCCACTCCAGTACTCTTGCCTGGAAAATCCCATGGATGGCAGAGCCTGGTAGGCTGCAGTCCATGGGGTAACGAAGAGTCAGACACTAAGCGACTTCACTTTCACTTTTCACTTTCATGCATTGGAGAAGGAAATGGCAACCCGCTCCCGTGTTCTTGCCTGGAGAATCCCAGGGATGGTGGGAGCCTGATGGGCTGCCATCTATGGGGTTGCACAGAGTTGGACATGACTGAAGCGACTTGGCAGCAGCAGCAGCTTTGGGTCTAATACCCTGTTTTCACCATGCAGATCTGTCCCTATGGTCTTTGATATACTACTATCCTTTTTCTTCTTTATACCAGAAGATGCTCTAGGCTTAATCTTCTAATCCCTAACCTTGAAATCCACTAATTTTCTAAGGAGACTCGCTCCTTGTGTTGGAGGATGGTATGTGGAAATCAGGATTTGAGTACTCAGATACGCTTTTACTGGTTTCGTAGCTTCGAATGCCCCTTAGTAAATGTATCTTTCCAGTTCTCTATGTATAATAACCCATCTATACACACACTTGCATTTCCCTCTCTCTCTGTCTTAAAAAATAATGATAATTTGACTACAGTCCAGTACCACCACTTTCATTACAAGAGAACTATTATTAAAAACGTTTTATGCATTATAGTTGGAAAATAGAGCCTGTACAATATTTATACTTCGGGGTTTATTTGGGCTCCTTTATTGAGGCTTAGGGCTTCCCTGGTGGCTCAGATGGTGAAGAGTCTGCCTGCAATGCAGGAGACCCAGGTTTGATCCCTGGGTTGGGGAGATTCCCTGGAGAAGGAAACAGCAACCCACTTCAGTATTCTTGTCTGGAAAATCCCATGGATGGAGGAGTCTGGCAGACTACAGTCCATGGGGTTGCAAAGAGTCGGACATGACTGAGTGACTTCACTTTCACTTTTATTGAGGCCTAATAATTTATTTTGGAAAAGACTCTGATGCTGGGAGGGATTGGGGGCAGGAGGAGAAGGGGACGACAGAGGATGAGATGGCTGGATGGCATCACTGACTCTATGGACATGAGTTTGGGTGAACTCCAGGAGTTGATGATGGACAGGGAGGCCTGGCATGCTGCAATTCATGGGGTCGCAAAGAGTTGGACACGACTAAGCAACTGAACTGAATAATTTATTTTAGTAAATATCCTGTATGTACTTGAAAAGAATGTGTGCTCTGTTGTTTTAGAGTTCTCTATATCTAAAAGCATATTAGTGTATTATTCAGATATTCCATATATTTGAATTTTTTTGTTGCTTGCTATTTGATTTCTGAGTATAATATAGTACAGTGATTCTCGAAGTGTGGTTCCTGGACCAAAAGCATTAATATTACCTGGAAACTTGTTAGAAATGCATATTCTTGGGCCTCACTCGATGTTTTTTTTTTCTTCTGCAGATGATCAGCTCTCTCTCTCTGAAAGGCTCTAGAACTTTCCCTCTGTTTGATGTCCTATTTGTCTTACTTGGGTTCTTTTATCTCTCATAGGTGGCACTCTCTGAGCCCTTTTGATCTGAGTTCTTTTGCCCCTCTTTAATCTGGGGCTTTTATCTCTATTACACTTTACCCCTTCAATATTTTACTTTTCTTCTTTCATGACTCTTATATCTGTATTTTGGCTTATGTGTTGTTTCCAAATTCTTTAACTTTGGAAGAAAAAAAAAAAAACACCTCTTTATTCTTTTCTGTTATTTTCTCAGTTTGTTTCCAGCTCTCTAAGTTGATTTTTAAAAATAAAACATTCATCTTACTGCTTAGATTATGTACTGTTTCATTATTTCAAATACTATATTTTTCATCGTTAATATTACACTTGGCCTACTTGTGATTACTCTCCTTTCAAATTGTCGATAACTTTTTGAATATCACTCCAGAATTTTTCAATTCAATTTCATAATCTTCCTGACAATAATTCTGCTATAGATTTTATATGTTTCAAATTCATATGGTTTCATTTGGGATCATTTTAAGCTTCAGTTATCTAATTATTTTGTGTGTTTATTTGGGGTGCCCTTTGGCTATGTGAATTTGAGAATAGCCAAAAACTCAGGATTTTATCTCTTATCCACCTGGGAAGAATCTGCCTGGAATGCAGGAGACCTGGGTTTGATCCCTGGATTGAGAGGATCCCCTGGAGAAGGGCATGGCAACCCATTCCAGTACTTTTGCCTGGAGAATTCCATGGACAGAGGAGCCTGATGGGCTACAGCCGATGGGGTCGCACAGAACCTTACACAACTGAGTGACTAACACATGAACTAATCACTGCTGGTGGAAGCCTGAGCACTAATGGAGCCTATCCATTTCCAATTCCTATTGACCAGCTCCACCTGCCCTGCACTAACACCTATGATAGTGATTTTTCTTTCTTTCAATGCTCAATTTTCTCCTCGTCACTCTCAATGTCTGTAAGTGGACAAGATTTCCGATTGACAGAGACAGATGAAACACAAGTTGCTGCTGCCAAGTTGCTTCAGTCATGTCCGACTCTGTGCGACTCCATAGACAGCAGCACACCAGGCTCTCCCGTCCCTGGGATTCCCCAGGCAAGAACACTGGAGTGGGTTGCCATTTCCTTCTCCAATGCGTGAAAGTGAAAAGTGAAAGGGAAGTCGCTCAGTCGTATCCGACTCTTAGCGACCCCATGGACTGCAGCCCACCAGGTTCCTCCGTCCATGGTATTTTCCAGGCAAGAGTGCTGGAGTAGGGTGGCATTGCCTTACCCCAATTCTTATTTATTCTTGTTCTCTTGTCTCTTCTCATCCCAACCTTCCATTCACTTCTAGAGCTGAGTAGTTACTCCTGGGATTTCTCTAGTAGTCCTGTGGGTAAGACTTTACCTTTCAATGAGGGGGTGCAGGTTTGATCCTTGGTCATTTAGCTGAGATGACCTGCTCAACATGCTCTGGAGCCAAAAAACCAAAACAGAAACAATATTGTAACAGATTAAATACTTTAAAAATGGCCCACATCAAAAAAAAATTTTAGAGCTGAGTATTCCTGTGAAGAAGGCTGAGCGCCAAAGAATTGATGCTTTTGAACTGTGGTGTTGGAGAAGACTCTTGAGAGTCCCTTGGACTGCAAGGAGATCCAACCAGTCCATTCTAAAGGAGATCAGCCCTGGGATTTCTTTGGAAGGAATGATGCTAAAGCTGAAACTCCAGTACTTTGGCCACCTCATGCGAAGAGTTGACTTTTCGCATGGAAAAGCCTCTGATGCTGGGAGGGACTAGGGGCAGGAGGAGAAGGGGACGACAGAGGATGAGATGGCTGGATGGCATCGCTGACTTGATGGAAGTGAGTCTGAGTGAACTCCGGGAGTTGGTGATGGACAGGGAGGCCTGGCGTGCTGTGATTCATGGGGTCGCAAAGAGTCGGACACGACTGAGCGACCGATCTGATCTGATCTGATTCCTGAAATAACCTTTCCACTTGTTCTCCAGATCCCATTTTCCTTGGGAGAGTTTTTTCATATTCATCTTTTATATTTATTAGCATTATTTTTTTTAAATTGTTACTATTTCCCTGAACTATATTTACATAAAAGCATAAATGTATAAAATATAATGGAGAAGGCAATGGCACCCCACTCCAGTACTCTTGCCTGGAGAATCCCAGGGACAGGGGAGCCTGGTGGGCTGCCGTCTATGGGGTCGCACAGAGTCGGACACGACTGAAGTGACTTAGCATAGCATAAAATATAAATTTTAATAGTAATAATAAAAAATAGATATAAAATGTCTTAGTTCTTGTTTCCAGGCAAAATAGAGCCTGAGCAAAAGCTTATGTGTACAGCTTTGTTCAGACCAAACAAAGGCATCTGAGACAGGGAAGAAGGGTGAACAGATGCAAAGCTGTAGGTCACTGATGCTCACAGCTTTCACAGGGAAAATGTGTGCCCTGATGTCCTCAAAGGGCTCCACGAAGCTATTGTCCAACAAATAGTCTACTGGGGGCAAGGGAAAAGAATTTATCGATTGGGTTTTTTCTGCTCATTTGTCAATGTTTATCTTGCCTTGCATTTTCTGTCCTGCATCATTGATCATGTGCCTCAGCGGCAAGAGAGGACATCCAGGGTGGAAGTTGAGGTGCCTGGGGAGAGGTGTGGAGAGGTAGGGGTGACTTGTGCCAAGACATACTTAATACTAGGAGTTGTTACCTCAGAAGGTCCCCTGTCTAGACAGCAGGACAAGGGTGTCCCACATACGGAACCCCAACAACAGTATATAACAGGCACAAAGAATGTGAGATTGAATACCCTGGTATTCACCACCCAGATTGAGCAGGAGAATAAAACCAGTTGTAGCTTCCTACATACCTTTTCTCCATTCAAACCCTCTTCTTCCCCTTTCCAATAGTATCAATTTCAATTTTTGTATTACAATTCCAGTGTGCTCACTGCATTTTTTCAACACATAGGTACATATTTGTAATCCAATATTGATCAATTTTGAATCTTGAACCACCTATAAATAGTATGCTACTCCATATTTTTCTGTAATTTGCTTTTGCAATGTTGAGGAAATATAATTAAAAACAAAATCTCCTATTAACCCAGGAAACCTCTCCACAAAGGCAGAAGAGAAAGAAAACAATTTTATCATTGGGTAAGCACTCAAGAAGAGTTGGATGTAGATTACAGGCAAGAGGTGCTATAAAATAATGCCAAGTATCTTCACGAGACTGTTGAATGCATTTACCTCACACTAATGGTGTGTCGTTCATTTTATTTATCATTACTTGCAAAAAGTCAGTTTTTAAAGTTCTTGCCAATCTGTATAAATGTTCTCTCATAGTTTTGACCTTCATATCCCTTATTAAAAATGAGATTGGGCATATTTTTACTTATTTATAAGACTTCACATTTCTTCTCTTGCTCCTCTTTCAATTGGTTGTTATTTTTCTTTTGATTTGCAACACTTGTTTTCATTTATGCTCTATAAATTACAAAAATAGGTTTGAAATTCGATTTTACACTTTCTTATACTTTCTGATGGAAAAAAATCCTAGTTTTAATGGGTCATGTTTATTTTTCAATCATGATTAATGCCTTTGTGTCTTTAAGAAAGTCCTTAGAGTGACCTGAAGATTGTTGTTGTTCAGTCACTCAGTCATGTCCAACTCTTTGTGACCCCATGGATTACAGCATGCCAGGCTTCTCTGTCCTTCACTGTCTTCTGGAGTTTGCTCAAACTCATGTCCATTGAGTCAGTGATGCCATCCCACCGTTTCATCCTCTGTTGTCCCCTTCTCCTGCTTTTAATCTTTCTCTAGCATCTGGGTCTTTTCCAATGAGTCAGCTCTTCGCACAAGGTGGCCAAAATATTGGAGCTTCAGCATCAGTCCTTCCATCAGTCCTGAAGATAGTCATCTATATATGTTTTTTTCTTTTTTCATCTATATTTTTTAAATTAAAAGAGTTTTCACATTTAAATCTCTGATCTTCTAGAAATGATTTTTCTGTATGGTGTGAATTCCCATTTCTGTTTTGTTTTTAATCAATATTCCTGCATCACTGTTTCATTAATCCATTTTCCATCATTTAAGCTCCTAGTTCATCCTTACTGATCAGCCGTACATATGATATACATCTGTCATATGTTATATTTCCTTGTATATAAGTGTCAATTTCAGGGCTTTTTATTCCTGAGGGCCACATATTCATTGGTTTAAAGGGACAAATAGAAAACTTTGCATTTCTATTTTTAGTTTCTATTTCATCCTGCTATTGATTCTCTCTTTTATCTTTATTTGGTTTATTCTTTTGGTTTTTTCCAAATGACTTCTTAAAGGATCTCTTCTGAATCTTTGGTTTCCTGAATTTTTAATGTGATATATTAATATCTAGATACCTTTTACAATTCTGTTTGAGTGTTTTTGTTTTAACATGTCTAGAAAATTCTTAGACATCATTCTTGAGATGTTTTTTAGTTCAATCTCTGTATTTCTGTATGGAGGAGTGACTTGATATATTTTAAAGTTTCTCATTCTATCAATATTTTTTGTACCTCTTAACTTCTCTTATTTGCACTGCATTTGGGTCATTTCTTCTGGTTTATTAATTCTTTCTTTGGTTTTGTTTCGTGTGCTGTTCACTCAAGACTATTCTCTTGAGTCTTGAACTTCAGTGATTATATTTTTTAGATCTTTTTCTTGGTTTGTTGTCAAATTGGCTTGGTTATTTTTAATAGCTTCTTGAGCCTTGGCTAGGGTTTGATTCTTTATTCTTTGAAGATTTTAATGCTTGATTTTATCTTATACATATTCTGGTATTAGAATCCTTGAGGATCTCAATCTGCTGTCTTTGTTTCTGCTGGCTCTCACTCAAAATGCCTGGTTTTCATATGTATTTGTTCATTATTTGGGACTAATGTTTGACTGTGGAGAAAATCCTGTGGGAGTGAAGTGGATGATACTTTCCTCTAGAGTGGATTTGTGTGATCATTCTGGGTCCATCTGAATAATTGTTTTGGCTTCTACTTCACAGATCATATGTGTGATGTGAAGTCAATTCCAAAACACATGTGGAGGCAAGTTCATGGCTAAACTTTTTTATGAGATCGTTTTTCTTATTTCTCCCCTAAAACCAAGGCTAGAGTAGACAGGTTTAGCTCTCTTTGCTGCAGAGCTGAGTCGTGGAGTCATTCCTTCCTTCTGGTTGTTTCTTTGGCAGTGGGGAGAGTGAGGGCCTGTTCAGTCCAGCAGTTTCCATCCACAAAGTTCTTCTCCTCAGTTATCAGCACCATGGGATTTCTGTCCTTAAAGACTCTCGTTGTTGGCATTTGTCACCAGAAGATTTTCAGCTTCATATTCTCGTTATCATTCTATTTTTGGTTTATCATTATCACTATTTCTTGCCTTGTGGGCATTTTCCCACACTCTTTATAGATGAGCAATGCATTTGGAAAATATGATTTTTGTAATTTATCAAAAATTTTTTTTTATACAGCAGCTTGGCATAGTGGGTTCAGAGTATGAATTCCCAAGTGGCCAGACACAAATGTATCACTGTTTTTTTCAGCAACATATATGAAGCATTTCAGTTACTTTGAGCTTCTGGAGAAGGAGGCAATAAATAATTGCCTAGCAATGTGGAAAAGTACTTTAGTTTCCAACAGTTTAGAAAGTAGCAGTATCTTAACATTTTGGGAGGTGGTGTGACTAAACATCATTAAGAACATTTTACTATAACTGCAGCTCTGCAATGCCTGTAGGATAGAAGGAGTTGATTTTATTAATTCTCTTTATGTAGCTGAACTATTGTCCTAAATTATTTTTTAAGGGTTATAGATTATAGTCAAGGGTTATAGATGATAGATTATTCATGGAGAGCACTAGATGTATATAAAATCTCAGTCATAGAATCTGTAATAAAATTGTCTTAGCTAAGTCTCTTCTAAGATCGTTCTCTCTGACAGCATCTATGGCATGAATGTTATTTTAGAACTGATAAAATTCAATATCTACTGAATGGCCTCACATTTCGAATGTCCTGACTTTATTTTTGTAATGAACCAAAGGATACCATGTCAATAATAGAAGTGTTCTTTAAATATCTTGTGTTAAAGATGTAAAACTAAGGGAAAATTGAAAATATGTTGAGTTAAATTTCTTGACACTTGAAGAACACTGAAAAGTTTAAATGACTACCAGCTTTTTCAACTCATCCTGAAGACAACTATCATAATATTTTATTAAAGTTCAGATCCCAGTACATGGCTCTTCCTTAACTCAAGAAACTTTAATTAATGGTTAGCTTTTTGCCAGACATTCCTATGTAGATGCTCAGTAACATTTACTCCCATTAAATCAAGATTTATTGAAGCCTTCCTTTGTGTTGTGTTCTGTGCAAGGCAGCATGAGTCAAAGGTGAATTAGTCATGGTACTTACCTTTCAGGTGACTTTCAGCCCAATAGGGGTGGGTAGGAGAGACAGGTGGAGAAAGCAATGGCACCCCACTCCAGTACTTTTGCCTGGAAAATCCCATGGATGGAGGAGCCTGGTGGGCTGCAGTCCATGGGGTGGCTAAGAGTCAGACACGACTGAGTGACTTCACTTTCACTGTCATGCATTGGAGAAGGAAATGGCAACCCACTCCAGTGTTCTTGCCTGGAGAATCCCAGGGATGGGGGAGCCTGGTGGGCTGCCATCTATGGGGTCGCGCAGAGTCGGACACGACTGAAGTGACTTAGCAGCAGCAGCAGCAGCAGGAGAGACAGGAAGCTTGTTTGCTTGTTTGTTTAAATCACATGGTGTGATAAGGGCTAGAGTGGAAATTCATCCAAGTAATCCTTTAAAATTTTTGTTGCATTCTATCTTTATGCCTCAAAAAGCATTTGAATCAGTTCTAATGAGGTGGATGAAACTGGAGCCTATTATACAGAGTGAAGTAAGCCAGAAAGAAAAACACCAATACAGTATACTAACGCATATATATGGAATTTAGAAAGATGGTAACAATAACCCTGTGTACGAGACAGCAAAAGAGACACTGATGTATAGAACAGTCTTATGGACTCTGTGGGAGAGGGAGAGGGTGGGAAGATTTGGGAGAATGGCATTGAAACATGTAAAATATGATGTATGAAATGAGCTGCCAGTCCAGGTTCGATGCACGATACTGGATGCTTGGGGCTGGTGCACTGGGACGACCCAGAGGGATGGAATGGGGAGGGAGGAGGGAGGAGGGTTCAGGATGGGGAACACATGTATACCTGTGGCGGATTCATTTTGATATTTGGCAAATCTAATACAGTTATGTAAAGTTTAAAAATAAAATAAAATTTAAAAAAAAAAAAAAAAGCATTACTACTTTCACATTTTAGTACATTTTCCTCTCCTATGACTTCAAACTTTTTGAAGGGTAAGGTATGGGTATTACGTGCTGAGTTTTTGTTGTTGTTACTGTTCAAAATTTTTTTTTAATTGGTATATGATTGCTTTACAGTGTTGTTTCTGCTGTACAACAATGTGAATCAGCCTTCAGTTCAGTCACTCAGTCATGTCCGACTCTTGTGACCCCATGAACCGCAGCACGCCAGCCCTCCCTGTCCATCACCAACTCCCAGAGTCCACCCAAACCCATGTCCATCGAGTTGGTGATGCCATCCAACCATCTCATCCTCTGTCGTCCCCTTCTCCTCCTGCCCCCAATCCCTCCCAGCATCAGGGTCTTTTCAAATGACTCAGCTCTTTGCATCAGGTGGCCAAAGTATTGGAGTTTCAGCTTCAACATCAGTCCTTCCAATGAACACCCAGGACTGATCTCCATTAGGATGGACTGGTTGGATCTCCTTGCAGTCCAAGGGACTCTCAAGAGTCTTCTCCAACACCACAGTTCAAAAGTATCAATTCTTCTGTGCTCAGCTTTCTTTATAGTCCAACTCTCACATCCATACCTGACCCCTGGAAAACCGTAGCCTTGACTAGATGGACCTTTGTTGGCAAAGTAATGTCTCTGCTTTTTAATATGCTATCTAGGTTGGTCATAGCTTTCCTTCCAAAGAGCAAGTGCCTTTTAATTTTATGGCTGCAATCACCATCTGCAGTGATTTTGGAGCCCCCCCCAAAATAAAGTCAGCCACTGTTTCCACTGTTTCCCCATCTATTTCCCATGAAGTGATGGGACCGGATGCCATGATTTTAGTTTTCTGAATGTTGAGCTTTAAGCCAACTTTTTCACTCTCTTTCACTTTCATCAAGAGGCTTTTTAGTTGTTCTTCACTTTCTGCCATAAGGGTGGTGTTATCTGCCTATCTGAGGATATTGGTATTTCTTCCAGGAATCTTGATTCCAGCTTGTGCTTCCTCCAGCCCAGTGTTTCTCATGATGTACTCTGCATAGAAGTTAAATAAGCAGGGGACAATATACACCCTGATGTACTCCTTTTCCTATTTGGAACCAGTCTGTTGTTCCATGTCCAGTTCTATCTGTTGCTTCCTGACCTGCATATAGGTTTCTCAAGAGGCAGGTCAGGTGGTCTGGTATTCCCATCTCTTTAAGAATTTTCCACAATTTATTGTGATCCACACAGTAAAAGGCTTTGGCATAGTCATTAAAGCAGAAATACATGTTTTTCTGGAACTCGCTTGCTTTTTCGATGATCCAGCTGATGTTGGCAATTTGATCTCTGGTTCCTCTGCCTTTTCTAAAACCAGCTTGAACATCTGGAAGTTCATGGTTCACGTATTGCTGAAGCCTGGCTTGGAGAAATTTAAGCATTACTCTACTAGCATGTGAGATGCAATTGTGCAGTAGTTTAAGCAGTCTTTGGCATTACCTTTCTTTGGGATTGGAATGAAAACTGACCTTTTCCAGTCCTGTGGCCACTGCTCAGTTTTCCAAATTTGTTGGCATATTGAGTGCAGCACTTTCACAGTGTCATCTTTCAGGATTTGAAATAACTCAACTGAAATTCCATTACCTCCACTAGCTTTGTTGGTAGTGATGCTTCCTGAGGCCCACTTGACTTCACATTCCAGGATGTCCGGCTCTAGGTGAGTGATCACACCATCGTGATTATCTGGGTCATGAAGATCTTTTTTGTGTATTCTTGCCACCTCTTAATATCGTCTGCTTCTGTTAGGTCCATACCATTTCTGTCCTTTATTGAGCCTATCTTTGCATGAAATGTTCCTTTGGTATCTCTCATTTTCTTGAAGAGATCTCTAGTCTTTCCCGTTCTGTTGTTTTCCTCTATTTCTTTGCATTGATCATTGAGGAAGGCTTTCTTATTTCTCCTTGCTATTCTTTGGAACTCTTCATTCAAATGGGTATATCTTTCCTTTTCTCCTTTGCTTTTCACTTCCGTTCTTTTCACAGCTATTTGTAAGGCCTCCTCAAACAGCCATAAGTATACATATATCCCCTCCCTCTGTAGCCTCCCTCCCACCCCTCTAGGTGTGCTGTTAAGATAATTTGGAGGGCAGTTTTAGGATTTCAGCAAAATTGAAGGGGAAGAACAGACATACCCCTGTACCCCTTGCCCCCACCCCAGCCTCCCTTATTAACCTCCCTCACCAGAGTGCTACATCTTGTTATCACTGATGAACCTATATCAAAACATTATAATTGTACCAAGTCCATATTTTACATTATGGTTCATTCTTACTGTTTTACTTTGAGTTTAGACAAATATATTGATATAATTAAATGTATCTACCATTAGAATGGGCTTCCTAGCAGGCACTAGTGGTAAAGAAACCTCCTGCTAATGCAGGAGACATAGGAGACACAGGTTTGATCCTTGGGTCAGGAAGATCCCCTGAAAGAGGCATGGCAACCCACTCCAGTATTCTTGCCAAGAGAATTGCAAGGAGAGAGGAGCCTGGTGGGCCACAGTCCAAGGTGTCGCAAAGAGTTGGACATGACTGAAATGCAATTAGCATGCACGTATACACTATTAGGACATCATATAGCATATTTTCACTGTCCTGAATATCCTCTGTGCGCTGCTTATAATGCCTCCCCTCCCATCATGATCATCTCTTATTAAATTGTCAAACACATATAGCTGTGTGCCCTACATAGAAAAGTAACAATACCAGAATAATAGCAGTAACACCAGTAACAATATAAATCACTTCAGTAGTGTTAAGTATGGGTTAGTATCTGAGCATGCATGCTCAGCGGTGTCTGACTCTTTGCAGCCCCACAGACTGTGTCTCCTGTGGCTCTTGCATTGCACGTGGATTCTTTACCACTGAGCCAACGGGGAAGCCCATTAGTCTCTGTTTTAGGGTTTGACTCATCTAATTCATACAACAATTCTGAGGTGGGCACTATCATTATCCCCATTCAACTGATGAGGAGACTGAGGTGCAAGGTAAGTGAAATAACTCTCAAACGCACTTAGCTAGTAATGCAGAGCGCAGAAATGGGCTGTAGATAGTCAGTAAATGTATACTGAAGACATAATGAATTAATAATTAGGTAGCTGTTTAAAGAAAAACTTAAAAGTCTTGGAAATTCTACATCTAATACTAATGCATTTTCCTTTGTTTGGGCTATATAATTGTGGAGACTGTTATACTATATCTGCATTAAAGGGTTTTATTCATGTCTGTTTGTAAGCTCCTTAGTAGTGTTTCTGCCCTAAGACATAAAAGATCGACACATTTTACCCCTAGCAGTTCTTTGGTTTTGTCGTCCTGTTTAAGTTGGATTGTCTTCAAAGGGCAGAAGCTTCATCAGTATGCTGGACATCCTTGTGTTTTACGTGGAACCTCCCCAGAGCTCTGAATGTAAATCAGCTTTACCTGCAATGTGTGGCAAGTGAATTTGTAACTTCTGTATTAATGAAATACACCGAAGTGGAAGTCATTTGGAAACCTGGATTCTTCCTACCCTCTTGGTCTTTTACCTCAGGTCCTAAGATAATCAGGGCTTGTTAGAGTTAGAAGGGGCTTTGGATCACATGATCCAATCATCTCCTTTTAGGAACAAGCAAGCTACCGTTCAGAGCAGCGCTGACTCACCCGAGGATACACCATAAATTAAGGGAGAGCAGAAATGAGGACAGTGCTGTTTAGAGATGCGATGGACGTGCCCAAGACAATCAGAGATGTGTTTGGAGAATAGCATGAGCTATGACCATTAACCCCACTCCAGTACTCTTGCCTGGAAAATCCCATGGACGGAGGAGCCTGGTAGGCTGCAGACCATGGGGTCGTGAAGAGTCGGACACGACTGAGCAACTTCACTTTCACTTTTCCCTTGCATGCATTGGAGAAGGAAATGGCAACCCACTCCAGCGTTCTTGCCTGGAGAATCCCAGGGACGGGGGAGCCTGGTGGGCCACCGTCTATGGGGTTGCACAGAGTCGGACATGACTGAAGTGACTTAGCAGCAGCATGACCATTAAAAGAAAAAATTACACCATTCTCTGTGTTCAAGTAGTATAATTCACAGTAGGGAGAGGGCAATGCAGGAGTACAAGGTACTACATCACAGAGCAGACTGATAGCCCTCACAGGTGATGTAGGCTGGCTTATATGAGATTACAGAGGAATAAGGGGTACATTGTGGCTGTACTCAGAAATGCTGCTCGTTCATTTATCGATCATTTTTATTTAGCATATGCTCTAAGCACCAATGTACATGCTGGAAAATCAGTGATGAACAAAATAGATGTGCTTTTTCCTCATGGAACTTAACATCCTTATTGAGATAGATTGGTCTTCATTTATATTTGCTTTTTTTTTTTTTACTTCAAATTTGTGTGTGTTTATAGTATTCATCAGTAGATTCCAGAATAGTATTTAAAAATACATATTAGTAAGAACAGAATGTAGTCATAAGCTTTGTCCCTATGACCAATTTTATTCATCTGTTTTATGTGATTTTTAATTATGAAAGCTTTGCCTATTTCATTAGATTTTGCAAGAAAGCAATTTTTGTTTGTTTTTGTTTGACAGCTTAAATGACATAAATTTACACTCTCACATTTCTGGAGGCTAGAAGTGTGATATCAAAGTTCAGTTGAGTTAGTTTTCTCTCCTCTTTCCTTGGCTTGTAGATGGCTATCTTCTCTCTGTCTTCACATGGTCTTCTGTCTGAGCATGTCTGTGTCCCATATTTCTACATTGTTAATAATGAAAATATGGAGAATAAACAACCACTATTCATTCAGAGCTTGTTATAGCAAGGGAGTCAGCCACCACCATCACTTGAATTTGAGCGAGACTCAAAGACAGGCAGAGGACTGAGAAAGTTTTATAATAGAGAAATAATAGAAGGCTTCATATGTGCCTTGACTGAAGGCCATTGGCAGGGGAGGGTGTAGGCAGGACACTCAGTGTGGCTGGTTAGTGGGGTGTATTTGGCTTTCTGGAGTTGCCCCTGCGTTGGAAGTAGGTCAGAAATTAGAGCAGCATTATTAAGACTGGTCATTTTGTGGCCAATTTGTTAGGGGTTATTGTTTGGCTTCCTGGAATGGTTGTTAGAGATAGTTGTCTGACTCCCTACAAGTCTGATTGGCAGAAAATAGGTTGGCTTCCTGGGATGGTTGCTACAGATTGTGGGTAGGAGTTCTTTTTTTACGTATAACCTAGCCATTAGTCTCCACCAAGAAAATGAATGCTCCAAATCTTACAAATGAATGCTTAAAAAAAAAAAAGTGAGGGGAACAATAACATATGGTGAAAAGATGAGAAGGATGTTATTTCAGACAGGGTAGTTGAAGAAGACAACTTTGAAAATAACATTTGAGTAGAAACTTGAATTATGTGAAGGAAAAGCCATGAGACTTTGGGAGGTACATGGAGGAGGAAGGAGAAGGTGTCTGGAGGACAAAGGAAGAGTAAAAGCTCAGGGGTGGGAAGAGCATGGAAAGTGTTGAAGAAAGTGAGGATCATTCAGAGGGAGGTAGGGCTGCTGGGCTGGTATTTCATTTGTCCTTGAGATCTTACTGTAAGGTCATCAAAAGTCATTGCCAATAAGGGACTTCTCTGGTTGTCCAGTGGTTAAAGACTCTGTGCTTCAAATGCAGAGCATGAGGGTTTGGCCCTGGTTGGGAAAATAAAATCCCATGTGCTGTGTAAAATCCCCGCCCCCACCCCCTCACTCCCTCACCCCCTCACCCCACCGCAAACAAAAAGAAAAGAAAAATAACTATTCTTTAGAATACAGTCATTGGCACTGGGGTGAGTTAATTGCTTAAGGTCAGTTTAGTCACCATGTGAAGAATAGTAGGTGGTGGTTTAGTTGTGTCCAACTCTTACAAGCCCCATGGACTATAGCCTGCCAGGCTCCTCTGTCCATGGGATTCTCCAGGCAAGAATATGGAATGGGTTGCCATTTCCTTCTCCATGGGATCTTCCTGACCCAGGAATCGAACCTGGGTCTCTTGCAAGCAGTCAAATATGGAAGCAGGCAGAACAATTAGAAAGCTAATGGTGAGGATCGGGTTGAGCAGAATTTTAAGACTAACAGGAAAATGGAAAGGATGTTTCAGCATGAAGGAATGGTCTGAGTGAAACTGGAGCAGTAAAATAGTCCTGATGGGGGAATGGAGAGGAATCCAGATGGATGGGTGAGCTCGTGCTCTGTGTAACGGATGGCTGAAAAATTTTGCCTTATGCAAAATTGCACAGAGTATAGATTTTGTTAATTAGGAAATGAGCATCTGTTATGACAATAATGAACAACTAAAACTTTGGCTTAAGATATTTTCTTTGTAGTTTGCTGAGAGAGAGAGGTGGAATTTGTTAGAGGGAACATAGGTGCTGAAGTTTTCCTTAACCAGTGTATGAGACATTCCTGAAAGAGTGGAAACAGAAGGAATCAAAGGAAGTATTGTTTTTTGTTATTTCAAGAATTCCAAAGGATGAAGAAATAATTCTACTGCGTGAGATAAATACAGCTTCGTATGTTTCAGAGAATTGTTGTAGCAAAAACACAGCTCTTAGAGTTAGCCATTGGAGCTGGGCTATGTGTAATTGTAAATGATAGTGGACAATCATAAAGCAATAAGATTCTGAAGAATGCAAGAGACTCTTTCAGGCAACATTTGGCCTGGAGGATACAATGCCCGTACTTACAGATAGGAAGGTATAAATAAAAGCAGCACCACGTGCAGAAGAAAATCTGTAGTGGGAGGCACTGTACAGAAGTTAGAGGTCAGTTTCAAGGCACATTTATTTCCATGCTGTCTTTTTCTCTATGCACTTTGCAATAGCTGAATTGGGACTGCAGATAAAATTTCGAGTCTTACTTTTCTCAGAAAATACTAGAGTTTTCCTTTGGCTAAAGCTCAGAGTAAGCATAATTTTTAAGCATATTCATGTCTTTGTATGTAAATCTTTGCTAATACTTTGGATTATTATTCCCTTAGGAAATAGTACTAGAAGGGAAATGAATGGGTCATTTCTCATTACTTTTGTTCCTAATAGCTCTTGCATTATTCTTGAGAACGTAGGAAATTCAGGAGGTGGAGAGTCTTTTTTTATTCCTTTCAAATGTAAATATGGGAAGTTTAGACATGAATTATAGAAGCATATCAATGGCTGACACAGAATGAAATAATAATGATCACTGGAGTGACTACTGATTTGTACAAGGGATTTTAATCTGTTATCTTCTTTAATCCTCAAAGTGGTTCCATGAGATAGATTTTTTTTTTTTTTTTTTTTTTTTTGCCACACCACGTGGGTTAAGGGGCCTTAGTTCCTGACCAGAGATAGAAGCCATGTGCTCTGTAGTGGAAGCATGGAGCCTTAACCAGAGAACCACCAGGGAAGTTCCAGAGACAGGTGTTTTTATTCTCACTTGGCAAGTGTGAAAATTGAGGATAGCCCAAGGTCTTAAAACCCCTACATTTGACTCTAGAATCTATGGTCTTAAGCTGCAGACAAACAAAAGTAGACAATAGCATGAATAGGTGGGCACACCCTAGTCATTCCTGAAAGGCTTCATCCTTAACCTCAGGAAGGAATTATCCTCACTTTAAACACCCCAGGCATATTCCTCCCAGCCTAAAATATTCTGCTGAAGTGCTTTTTGTCACATTAATTTCCTAACTGTTCCCTTTGCTTCCGCCTTGATCTGTGTTAACCCTAACATGGTAACCACAACTTGATGTTCACTTGGTTTATAGCTCATCCTCTGGAGTAAATGCAGTAATTGTGAAGTAATGATTTTGTTGCCATCATAAAATATGTTGAAAAGACCCTGAACAACCAAACATTTTTCGGTATGACCTTCATACAACTTTGGCCTCCAGATATTTCTGCCTACTCTCTGGCTGAAGCCCAAACTGTCCACTAACAGCTGCTGACCTGCTGCAATACTTCCAGGGCCTTTGTCCCGTGGTTAACCCAACCTGTTTCCCTGAACTTTCTGGGGATTTGCACAATAAATGGTTCTCAGAATAATAGGGATAGGTTTTCTCCTTTCAGAAGAAATGAAAGATTTTCTTCAGTTACTTTCAAGACATACTTTTTAACTCCACTGACCTGATTAACATTTGTTTTAGCTGTAATTCAGCTAAAACCATGTCGTCAGCAGTTTACAAACTCTTGACTCAGTAATATTAAAACAACGGTAAAAAAAGATTGAGGGCAGGAGAAGGGAGCAACAGAGGATGAGATGGTTGGATGGCATCACCAAATCAATGGCCGTGAGTTTGAGCGAACTCCAGGAGATGATGAAGGACAGGGACACCATCGCAAAGAGTTGGATACGACTGAGCGAAGTCACTTATTGAACAATTACTCAGTACTGGATTCTGAGCAGTTTCTGTACACTGTTTCTTAGAAGAAACACATGAGATATGATGCGATCCTGTGTTAAAAACAATGATGAAAGTGAAAAGTAAAAGTGAAGTCACTCAGTCGTATCTGACTCTTTGCGACCCTGTGGACTGTAGCCTACCAGGCTACCCCGTCCCTGGGATTCTCCAGGCAAGAACACTGGAGTGGGTTGCCATTTCCTTTTCCAGGGGATCTTCCCACCCAGGGATTGAACCCTGGTCTACCGCATTGCAGGCAGATGCTTTAACCTCTGAGCCACCAGGGATACTGAAGTTTAGTTTAAGTAACTCCCAGAGTCACACACATGGTAAGTCATAGAGCTCAGTTTCTAAGCCAGATGATTTTAAAGCCTGAATTCCAAGCTTCTACAGAGCGTGTATTCGTTCAGGCAAGTCACTCCTTAAAACAACTACCATTTCCAACTGAAGGCATAATTCAATTTTGCTTAATTGTTTGTTATGTAACCAGATGCTGAAATGCATAGTAAAGTTTCCTGTTTGGTCAACGAATTATATTTCAAATGGTCTTTTGTTGGCTCTTCTTACTCTGAGAAAACTTCTTTAGATAAAAATGATAGTGATCATAGTATCTTTTCACAAATGAAAGGAAAAGAAATCATCTTACTGGGCCTTAAAGGTCATTCATTTGCATTTCAGTTAAATGTTTTGAGACCACAGGACAATGTTTGAATACTTGTACAGCTTGAAAGCACAACATATGTTACTTAAATTAAGAAAATCTTCAAGACTGTTTGACAGTAAATTTGTCTACATGTCTTTTGGACATTTTTTGTTAAAAGATGATTTCATTAATTCTTTTCATAAATGTCTTTATTAAGTAATACATGAGCCACTTTTTTTTTAGGCATTTTTCCATACTTTTATTGAGATTGAGCCAAATAACCAGCAAATGCTTAGCTAGTGAAAAAGGAAAAAAAAAAAAAACAACCCAAAACCTCATACGGGTGGATCCTTGTTGTTAACCAAGTCCTTAATAGCTAAAGGGCAGCTTTAAATAATCGGTTGCTATTCTCTAAAGATGGTTAAACAGTTTTGTGCCATCTGCCTAGGATGTTGTTTATTATGTTTTAGATTACAAATTCTCCAACTAAATCTATACTTCAGCCATCTTCTTTTGTTCAGCCTTTCTGTGTGTGATATTATCGTTAAAGACCAACAAAATGGCCACAGTCCTAATCATCTGCTGTGTTGTCATTATGGGGATGTGGTTGCATCAAAGCTATTAAAGTATCAATAAGCATTTTAAGTGGGCAGGGAGTGACGGTTGGCATCTGTCCAAAATAGGGAATGGTTTTAATAGCTTTGGAGTAGATTCATTTTCTTCAAGCTATTTTTTTCTTTTTTCTTTCTTTTTCTTCTCTTTTTTTTTTAAACAGCTTTTTGTTACTGAAGAAACTGAATTATACTCAGGTAATAGACAACTCACAAAATATAAGTGTTGGTAGCATTTATACTTTTCAGTCAATGCACAGGGAAACCACTTTCTGCACTTGTATAGGAGAATCAGAATGCTTTGTAATTGTTTACAACTGCTTGGAAAGTTGGAATCAGAATGTGTAAGTGGATTTTTTTTTTTTAAGGAGGCATATACTCTTATGTTCCATAGTTTTCCTTAATTCTAATCGGGAGGAAGGAAGAAAGGAAACATGGAGACTTAGTTACTTGCTTTATTAAAGAGACTTCTGCTACAGAAGATGCTTTTATATAAGCTCAAAACAAGCCCAGAAAAAAGGTAAAATCAGAAAACATATTTAGAATTTTAGGTCAATAGCATATTTATCATATGAGGCTGCACACATTAAAAAAAAAAAAAACTGAGCTCTTTTAAGGATTTTCCTAAGTCCATTCACTGTTTTTTTAAACAGCTAGTTTCCCAAGAATTAATAATAAAGCAACATTTCCTCTCAGTGGGAAGACTGAACAGAGTGGAAGCATTTGAGCACATGTTTACCTCCGAAAATATTTAATTTTAATCTCAAATCCAAATTAGTGGCATCTGAGGAATTGATTTAAAACAACAACAAACCTCTGTCTGTATTTGCGGGGCTGGCCGTGGCCTGTTTGCCCTCTGATCTGTACCCAGATCTGTTTCTCTTGCTTGGCAGCAGGGGTCAACATCCTCTGGGCTGATTTTTTTTCCCAGGTGACGCTGGCTCCCAGTTGGGCCTAGCAAATAGGGGGCTGGAGACAGGGATTAGATGGCAGAGTGAAGGAAAAGCCAGCATCTCCTTGGCCTGCTCTCTCCCCTGTGCCCCCCCCCAATCTGTTGAGGCTCTGTCCCCGCAGGGGTCCCCTTTGTGCCTGGAAGCTCACTGTTGCTTTAGCTACTACTTGGTGATCGGCATCCCTGAACACTGATTATATCACTTCCCTGTTTCTCCAGTGGAGGGTTGGGAGGGATTTCTTCTGTGCTAATGTCTGGGTTGCCTCATCATCCCATTTGGCTTCAACCTTCCAAATGCCTCTGTAACCAATTATTTTATTAAATGTATTCTGTTTTAAATGTTAGGAGCGGTTTCTGTCTTCTTGAATGGTAGAATGTGAAATGCTTGTATTTTTTTTTTTTATGGTTCTTTTGACTCATGTGTCTTTCCTAATTGATTTGTAGAATTCTTTTTACATATTTGGATACTGATATTTTACTGATTAAAATAGTAGTATAAGGATTTGCCTTATGTAGATCTATTTTAATGGGTTTTAGTGAGACTTTTAAATCTACAAATTGGGTCTTACCTTTTTGTTGTTGTTGTTGGTTTTAGTGCCCAGGAACCTTATATTTTTACGGTCTAAGTAGTAATGCTCAGTTGTGCCCTACTCTTGGTGGTCCTGTGGCCTGTAGCCCGTCAGGCTACTCTGTCCATGGAATTTTCCAAGCAAGCATACTGGAGTGGGTTTCCACTTCCTACTTCAGGAGATCCTCCTGACCCAGGGATTGAACCCACGCCTCTTAAGCCTCTTGCTTCTGCATCGGTAGGTGGGTTCCTTACCACTTGTGTCACCCGGAAAGACCATATAGTTTGAGTAAATGAGGTCTATTAAAGACATTGTGCTTGCTGTTAATAGACTAGCTTCTAGTGATAGATTGAGTTTTTTTTTTTTTTTTTTTTTAAGGGTACAAATAAGAAGTAGGAAGTGTGTAAATGATTTGTTGTTGTTCAGTCACTAAGTCGTGTCTGACTCTTTGCGACCCCATGGACTGCAGCACACCAGGCTTTCTCATCCTTCACTGTCTCCTGGAGTTTGCTCAGACTCACATCCACTGAGTTGGTGATGCTATTCAATCATCTCATCCTCTGTCATCGCCTTCTGCTCTTGTCCTCAATCTTTCCCAGCATTAGGGTCTTTCTAATGAGTTGTCTCTTCACCTCAGGTGGCCAAAGTATTGGAGTTTCAGCTTCAGCATCAGTCCTTCCAGTGAATATTCAGGGTTGATTTCCGTTAGGATTGACTGGTTTGATCTCCTTGCAGTCCAAGGGACTCTCAAGAGTCTTCTCTAGCACCACAATTTGAAAGCATTGATTCTTCGGCACTCAGCATTCTTTATGGTCCAGTGCTCCCATACGTGAGTGCTGGAAAATGATTGAGAACCTTATTGAACTAAATTTATCAGTCATACAGTGCTTCATGAGTGCAAGTAATTTGTATCATGTATGGAAAGTGGTTAGGAGAGAAGTTTCTAAAATAAGATTAAAACGTATATTTGCTGTGCTGTGTGGCTTGAGGAATCTTAGTTCCCTGATCAGGGATGAAAACTGGGCTCCCTGCAGTGGATGCAGAGTCCTAACCACTGGACCACCAGGGAAGTCCCTAAAATGTATTGTATATTTTAATTTAAAACTTTGAACCTAATATGTGTTTTTTTCAGGTATTTCCTGTAATATCATGTTATTTTCTCCTAAGTATAATTAGATGATCATAGCTGTGTTTTAACACAATGCACTTCATAATGTTGTCATGTATTTCATTTTTATATTCCTACTGTAGCATAGCATCAGGAATATTAAATGCTATTATTGTTATTTTGGCAAGTGATATTTGAGTTGCAATTCTAGAGACTCTGACTTCTGGAGTCCTGATTATGTAACAAGCACTTCCACTAAGGAAAGGAACAACTGAATAACTATGAAGTTTCTCTCTCTCCTCTGTCTATAGCATTCGTTAAGCCAGATTCCAATATGTTGACTCAAATAATCCAATAAAAATTATATATTGGCATTCTCAAAATTATATTACTTTCTAAAAAGTGTTTTTTTTTTTTTTTTTTTAACAAACTCCAATTTGTTCTCATGTTTTTCTATTGTGATTTGATGTAGTGAAAATTTCTTCTAGGTCATTTATGGTGTCAAGTCTTTGGTATATTTATATAATTGGAATCATATGTTTATTATGTGACTCTGGCTATTGTCAACTGATATGCTGATGTGACTCATCCAAATTTTCGTGATTAGCTGGCAAGGGTGAAACTAAACCATCATGGTAAAGGTCAAGATTGTGGTCATTTTTAGGAAGAAGGTAGGGAGATTGAGAGAGGACATTAAAGGGTCTTGTGTGATGTTGGCAATAAGCAGTTTTTTACCTAGATGGTAGTTGTACACTTAGTGGTAATTCATTAAACTGAGCATGCATGATTTTTGGATAGGTATGTCAATAGAGAAATGTCAAGTCATAAAAATAGATTTTGTTATTAAAAGATAACATTTCTATGGGAAAGGACTAATTAGTTTGAGGGTGCAAATTGGTAGCAAGAAAACATGAAAAAATTAATCTCATGGGAAAGATAAATATATAGTAAAGGTAGTTGATTAGTCATTTTTATAGCTATTGTAAAAGACAAAAGTATTAAAAACTGCAATTACAATAATTAAGGGATAGCACAATTAAAAGATGTAAAATATGGTCTCAGAAGCATAAATACAGAAGAGAGTAAAAATACTGAACTTTAGAATGGGGCCAAGTCGTTGTCCATTTAAAATAGACTGTTATGGATATAAGTTGTTATATGTAAGCCTCAAGGTTTAAAATCATTTACTATTTGCCTGTTGTACTCTGTTCTTTATTTTTTCCCTCATTTTTTTTTTTTCTCTCTTCATCTAGTTATTTTTATTGACTTGCTTTACAACTTACTGCTTTCATGTTCTGTGTTCAATCTGTTTAACTTATCAGTTGGGTTTTTTATCTTATATACTCTGTTTTGCAGTTTTCAGTTCTAGATTCTCCATTTGATTCTGTTTTATAGATTCCAATTTTCCATTAAAATTTCCCATTATTTTATCTATTTGATCCATATTCTTTCTTTGATATATTTTAAAGTTTTTGCTAACTCTATTTTGATTATATGTTCATTTCTATTTACCATTTCTTTTTCAATTTTAGTAACATTTTCTTCTTTGCTGTTCTCGTAATTTTTAAGTTATGTGTTCAATGTTTATATATATTGAGATATAAAGAATCAGAGATTCCTGATACTACAGACTTCCAACTAAGAGGATTCTTTCTTGGGCAGATAATTGAGACTGCTATCTCAATCCAAATCAAAATTGAACTGGATCAAAGCTGAGTTTGAGTTTGTTACGCAGTTTACCTTTGGCCATCTTTGTTCAAGGATATGGCTCTCCAAGATCTCTGGTTTAGAGCCTGGATGGTCTTTTTCCTAGGTATGAAAGTGAAAGTGAAGTCGCTCGGTTGTGTCTGACTCTTTGTGACACCATGGACTGTAGCCTACCAGGCTCCTCTGTCCATGGGATTTTCCAGGCAATAGTACTGGAGTGGATTGCTATTTCCTTCTCTAGGGGATCTTTCCAACCCAGGGCTCGAACCTGGGTCTCCCGCATTGTAGACAGACGCTTTACCGTCTGAGCCACCAGGAAAGTCTAGGTATGAAATATTATTATAATTCCAGTTCTGTGCTTCAGAACCAAATCTCCAGGTTCACACCCTGCATATTTTCAAAATTTGACTAATATTGAAAGGAAAACTTGACAGTGTGCTTGAAGCAAGTTTTTGTTTCCATAAGCATTGAGAAACTAAGAATTTCAGTCTTCCTCTAGAAGATTTTGACCTCTATCTTCTTATACCTTTACGGTCTCAAAATACAGAAAAGGTCCTGTTGAATTGTGAACTATTGTTTTAGTTCTCAAGTTTTCAATTTGCCACACTATTTCTTTGATTATTCAAAGCTTTTCACTTTACATTTTCCCCATTAGAGGCTCTATTCTTAGGTAACCTTGAAACTTGAACAAATCAGATCTGAGTCTACAACAAAAATTACTTCATGTTCCATGGGAAAAATAATTGGATGTTACTAGCTCCCCTGAGAGAATTTATCCTCTTAGAAACTTCTTAGAATTCTGCTTAGAATTTTATTTAATCTTACTCTTTGCTTCCACAGATTCTGAAGACCTTTTAAAAACATGTTTTGAATAATTAATTTTTTACTAGTTGTTACTGCAGGAGCATTGGCCTGCTGTGAAATAGCTATAAAGTCAAGTTTGTCTGGATTGATTATTTTTATTATCCTTCTTTCCCTCTTTGTAAGATTTATAGTTAAATAGTCATGTCTCTGGGAGAAGGAAATGGCAGCCCACTCCAGTATTGTTGCCTGGAGAATCCTGTGGACAGAGGACCCTGGAGGGCTGCTGTCCATAGGTTCGCACGAAGTTGGACACAACTGAAGCGACTTAGCATGCATGCATGCATTGGAGAAGGAAATGCAACCCACTCCAGTATTCTTGCCTGGAGAATCCCAGGGACAGAGGAGCCTGGTGGGCTGCCATCTATGGGGTCTCACAGAGTCGGACACGACAGAAGCGACTTAGCAGCAGCAGCAGCAGTCATTTCTCTAGTTCAGTTTTTACCATAGGTATTATAACATACATTCTTACCTTATTTTTTTTTTTAAGAAAACATCTCATTTTGTGTTGGGGTATAGCTGATTAACAACGTTGAGATAGTTTCAGGTGGACAGCAAAGGGACTAAACCGTACATATACATGTATCCATTCTCCGCAAAATTCCCATCCCATCCAGGCTGGCACATAACATTGATCAGAGTTTCCTGGGCTGCCGGGAGCCGGCATATTGCATATTGAGTGCATATTGCATATTGAGTGCAGCACTTTCCACAGCATCATCTTTCAGGATCTGAAATAGCTCAACCGGAAGTCTATCACTGCCGGGAGCCAGCGTGAGGAACTCCGCCCATGACAAAGGTCATGAGGAAGGAGGCTCGGCATATGCAAAGGTGGGATCGAGCCTCAGGAGTCCCCCTGGAAATTCTCGAGCATCTACCCCCAAAACCAGAGTCTGCCTACTTTCTGCTTTGTGCTTTCACTTACACCTCTGACTTTACGGGGGGCTGTCCCCCACTACCTCTCTCTGAAAAAAGAGTTAGCTTACAGCTCCAGTTAATAATTCTTGGATGTGACAGTGTTTCAACCTACAAACTCCTTTGGAAATCCTCTAGCCTGCCTGAATGGGTTTTTCCGGCCACATGTGATTGTTCAGAGCCTCCCAACTGTGAGAGGCAGGAGATGTTCTAAACTGCCTAAACACAGATTCCTTTGAGTAGTTAAAAGATTGATTAGAAATTGTATTGGTGAAGGGTTTTTCACTTGTTGGGCCAATGTTTGCTGCTAAGTCTCCATACTCCTTACCTACTGTGTCCTTGGCAGTGTATTGATTGATATAATGGGTGTATAGAAATGTAAAATGCAGCTTTGTCCAATGCTTTTTGGAAGGCTGGTGCCTGACTTTGGAATAATCACCTTTAGAGAAAAATAAGTTTCTTAAAATGTTAACAGGCCTCCGGGCCAGAAGATGATGTCAATCACCTGAACTTTTGCATATGATAAGTTTGCAGGAAGAAAGCCTGGCTTGCTGCATGGCTCTACCCCTTCCCCCATTATCCTCTATGCATAACTTAACGTATAAAAACTACTTTGGAAAATAAAGTGCGGGCCTTGTTCACCAAAACTTGGTCTCCCCATGTCACTCTCTCTCCCAAATTCCAGCTGAGTCTCCATCTGGAGCGCGGAACCCACCATGCTTGCTAATTATGCCTGGGCTTCTAAGATCCGACCGGGGAGGCCTCAGTGCCTCCTCTCCTTCGGGAGAATGGAAGGATGCCTGCGGCCTACGTAAGTGGTGCAAACTTCTTGTCTTGAAGTTTTATTGGTCTCCCGCGTAAACCAAGCTACTCAGCCTCTTTTCTCCACTGAATTTTCCTACTGAGCTATCCTTATTTCAGCCGCTTTTCTCCACTGAATTTCCTCACTGAGCTATCCTTATTCTATTACTCTTTGTATCCTTAATTAAAGTGTAATTAAGCAGTTGTTTCCTGACCCTCGCCTATGCCGTCTCTCCTTCGAATACCCTGGATCAGCTGGGGCTGGACCCCGGCACTGGGCTATACAATAGGTCCTTGTTTTACCTTGTTCTTAATGTCTAGACAATGAGAGGTGTTTCAGCTGTCCAATTTTGAACAACTAACCATCACAAAACGTAATGCCCTAATCCAGTAATTGATTAATATTCTCATGTTTCTGTTGAGACTGGGCTTATCTGGAAAATTTGTTCTTGGATTCTGTGATATAGTCTAATCAGGTGACTAGAGCTCGAATCATTGGAAGGCTCAGCTAGGCTCTGTGTTTTTGATGGTTCACTCACATGGTCAGCAGCTGACGCTTGTTAGGAGCTCAGCAGGGATTGTCAATTATGTTCTTCCTGTGCCCTAAAGTTCTTGTAGTCTCCAAAGTTGCCCTCCTCAGTGCATCATGTCCCCCAGTATTCACATTATTGAGTATTCCCCTGCCTTTGACTCTAGACTGACACTTTGACTCAATTAGTTTGCTCGATTAGAGCAAAAATAATGCCACATGTTTACTGAGGCAAAGTCACAAGAAGCCTTGCAGCTTCCATCTGAGTCTCTTAGCACGTTTATCCATGAAATGCTTCTTCTTGGAATTCATTCAACATGATACGACAAGCTCAAGTCAGGTGAAAGACCATGAAAGAGCACTCAGGTTGATATTCCCTTCTTAGTTGACCTTGAACTCCAGTTTTTGGTCGACTAACCCCATGAATCTTCACAAAGCCCTGTTCAACTACTCTCCTCTTATCTGCGTCTTTTGCAATTAGAAAATTTCCCCAGGGGGAAATAGCCTCTAATGCTAGCTTCATCTCTTTGGATACGCCTCTTTATCCAGGTCTTGGCCATGTAGGTTTTTTAATGCCTCAGTTCAGTTCAGTCGCTCAGTTGTGTCCAACTCTTTGTGACCCCATGAACTGCAGCATGCCAGGCCTTCATGTCCATCACCAATTCCGGGAGTTTACCCAAACTCATTTCCATCGAGTCAGTGATGCCATCCAACCATCTCATCCTCTGTCATCCCCTTTTCCTCCTGCCCCGAATCCCTCCCAGCATCAGAGTCTTTTCCAGTGAGTCAATTCTTCGCATGAGGTGGCCAAAGTATTGGAATTTCAGCTTCAGCATCAGTCCTTCCAATGAACACCCAGGACTGATGTCCTTTAGAATGGACTGGTTGGATCTCCTTGCAGCCCAAGGGACTCTCAAGAGTCTTCTCCAACACCACAGTTCAAAAGCATCAATTCTTTGGCGCTCAGCTTTCTTCACAGTCCAACTCTCACAGCCATACATGACCACTGGAAAAAACATAGCCTTGACTAGACAGACTTTTGTTGGCAAAGTAATGTCTCTGCCTTTTAATATCCTATCTAGGTTGGTCATAACTTTTCTTCCAAGGAGTAAGCATCTTTTAATTTCATGGCTGAAGTTACCATCTGCAGTGATTTTGGATCCCCCCAAAATAAAGTCTGCCACTGTTTCCACTCTTTCCCCGTCTATTTCCCATGAAGTGATGGGACCGGATGCCATGATCTTCGTTTTCTGAATGCTGAGCTTTAAGCCAACTTTTTCACTCTCCACTTTCATTTTCATCAGGAGGCTTTTTAGTTCCTCTTCACTTTCTGCCATAAGGGTGGTGTCATCTGCATATCTGAGGTTATTGATATTTCTCCTGGCAATCTTGATTCCAGCTTGTGCTTCCTCCAGCCCAGCGTTTCTCATGATGTACTCTGTGTATAAGTTAAATAAGCAGGGTGACAATATACAGCCTTAATGTACTCCTTTTCCTATTTGGAACCAGTCTGTTGTTCCATGTCCAGTTTTTAGTGCCTCATTAGCCACTTATTCATGATTATAAATCTTTAAAATATTTTATACAGCTTTCTGATTTTTTTCTTTGCCGGAAAGTTTGCATTATCACTACAGGAAGTAAAATTTTCCTATTTTTTTTTTAAACTTATAACATTGAACTTCTTTCAAATCACATTAGGACAATCTGAAAGCTTTTCCAGTACCTCATTCCAGTACTATTAGCCATTTAACAGACTGTATGGATCTTTTCTATTGAGTAGAGATAGGACTGTGAGGATGATAATAAAAGAAAAATTGTGATTTCCCCCCACCCCCCTTGATTTTGTTCTCAGATTCCCTTTTCTTATAGTTTATACATTTTGATTTGGGGGCTTATGTTGGCAGGATGACAGATTTTTAATATCAAAATCATGTGAGAATATTTCTGATAAAACCTGGAAAACAAATCTTTCCAACACAATCGCTTGTATACTATGTAGGTCTTAAGTCCTTTAAGTTGTACCTTCGTGATATTTCATTGTACCTTAATAGATTGCATTGGAATCATCTACTTACATTTCCAAGTCCACAGTGCAAGTAAAACTTCTTCAAGGACAATGACCATTCCAATTCATCTATCCCCAGTACCTGAACACAACTGTCAGGCAGTCAGCACTCAATAGTGCATTGAACTGACCGATAGGAAGCACAGTGGGTGGTTTGGGAGATCAATTAGCTAAAGATTGCTAACAGTTTGGGTCCCATGGCTCTTCGGTATGAAGAACTAAATATAAATATCAGAGTTTAAATATTCATCTTTTTTATTTTTTAATTGAAATATAGTTAATGTACAATAATACTGTTTCAGGTGTACTACATAATGATTTGGTATTTGCATACATTATGAAATGATTGCCACCATAAGTCTCATAACTATCTGTCCCCATACCTCTTAAAATATTATTGACCATATTCCTTATGTTCTACACTACATCCTGTGGCTTATCTGTTTTATAACTGGAGGTTCGTACCTCTGAATCCCTTCTGCATATTTTACCTCCCCTCAACACTCCCCTTTTCCTTTTCAACTACCAGTTTGTTCTCTGTATCTATGCGCCTGTTTTCATTTTGTTTTGCTTTTCCTCATATAAGTGAGATTATGAGTTTAAATATTTTGTTCAACAAAAAGAACAAATCATCTAGCATTTCCTATTATAAAACAGGGCTTAATTCAATATCAAGTGATAACAATGGTCATTAAGTAAAAGGAAAAAGTGAACATTAAGTTGGCAGGAAAAACATTCACTGCATTTCATCACCAATCCTATTCTTTTTCTTGGCTACATCTCTCCCTACTTTCTCTTAATTCCTTTGCTATTAATCATCACCAACAACTGACATGTAAGCCTCACCTTTTAAGTGTTAGGAATACACAATAAAGTTATATTTTCAAAAACAAATACTTATTTATTATTTATTTGCCTTAGGTTCAGACATGGTCACTGTCTTCTTAGACGAGTTGATAAGGTGATTTCTGTATTTAATTGCATAAACAAAGTGTAAGTGGGAAATACAGCCAGATAAGCTTTGTAGATTTGAAATAAGTCATTATTTTTTCTTTGCCTTAGTTTTTTCTTTTTTTAAATTGAAGTATAGTTGATTTACAATGTTTTAGTTTCAGGTGTATAGCAAAGCAATTCAATTATACATTATGTGTGTACACAAATATATATATACACACATATATAAGCTAGATAAATTTTTTTCTTTGTTCTATGTTTCCTTTTATATAAAATTCCAGAAAGTGCAAACTAGTCCACGGTGACAGCAGGTCAGTTGTTGGCTGGTATATCATCTATTGCTATGTGATAATATTACCAAAAATTTAGCAGCTTACAATATCCATATATTATCTCAGACTTCCTGTGAGTTAAAAGTCTGGGTACAGCTTAACAGGCTCCTCTACAAGGCTGTAATCAAAGCATTGGCCAGGAATGGGCTCTTCTTTGAAGCTAAACTGGGGAAGGATCAGGTTCCAAGTTCATTCAGTTGTTGGTTCATTCAGTGCCTTGTAGGCTGCTAAACTGAAGACATCATTTTCTCTCTGGTTTTGGGCTGGAAGCTGCCCTCAGTTCCCTGCCTCATGACCCTCTCCGCATGGCAGCTCACAAATTGGCAGGTTGCTTCCTAAAGACCAGCAAGGGAGAGATGATCATCCATGAATATTACGATCGATCTACGGACATCCTATCACCTTAGTTCTATTTATTAGAAACAAGTCACAGGTCCAGCCCACACCCAAGGGGAGGAGACGATGTCAGAGCATGAACAGCAGGAGGCCACCTCAGTCTGTTCCCCACGTTTGGGGATGGGAGCACTGCTTAAATGGGAAAGATTTACAAAGGGGCAGAGGGGAACTTTTGGATTGATGGATAAATCATCTTTTTTTGCAGTAATTGTTTTGTGGGTGAATATGTCTGTCCAAACATATCAAATAATAGAGTAAAATATAAATAGTTATTGAATGGCAATATATCTATATCTGTTAAAAAATTTTATTTGCTTATATATCCAGATTCAAGTTGAAGCTGAGCAGGAATAAAAGGGGGAAGAAAAACATAAACATTCACTTAGTTGCAGACAAGTAAACCTATGTCATGACCTTGACTGCTCTCTAGATGAAACTGTACTAGTGATATTAATGCAGCTTTCTGTAAAGAAATGCGAAGTATACAGAACATTAGTGCTACTGATAGCAATTCAAATGTTACAAACATTATGAGCTCCTGTGGTTTCTGTCTTATAAGGAATAATGAGCAGTGCAATTTGTATATAATCTGACTGGCAAGTAAATTCCCCACATAAAGTATGAATAGAATAAAAAATATTACCTGTCACATTTATGAAGCTAGAATTAGGGCTCTTAGAGAAGGTATATTATTCTAATGTCAGAAAGCAAGTTCTTTCATTTTATCATGATAATGAAATTATGGAAATTTGTTTTACAACATGGCAAGCATGGTGTAACTTGATAGAAATGTGGATATTAAAATTGAGTCACCTTTATGTTTACTACTAATTTTCAAAGTTTATGGGGAGATACATCATCAAAGAAGAAAAGAATGAAAACATAGCAGTGTATTGCTTTCTGATGAGAAGAAATACTCTTAGGTCCATATAATCTATTTTATTTTTTTCCAGTAGTCATGTATTTTTTTTCCAGTAGTCATGTATTGATGTGAGAGTTGGACTGTAAAGATAGCTGAGCGAAGGATTGATGCTTTTGAACTGTGGTGTTGGAGAAGACTCTTGAGAGTCCCTTGGTCTGCAAAGAGATCAAACCAGTCCATCCTAAAGGAGAACATTCCTGAGTGTTTATTGGAAGGACTGATGTTGAAGCTGAAACTCCAATACTTTGGCCACCAGATGCGAAGAACTGACTCATTTGAAAAGACCTTGATGCTGGGAAAGATTGAAGGCAGGAGGAGAAAGGGACGACAGAGGATGAGATGGTTGGATGGCATCACTGACTCAATGGACATGAGTTTGGGTCAACTGTGGGAGTTGTTGATGGACTGGGAGGCCTGGTGTGCTGCGGTGTACAGTGTTGCAAAGAGTTGGACACAACTGAGTGAACTGAACTGAATCTAGTAATGAAAATAGAATCAAGATGGTTTCATTCATAATGGCAAAAGAAATTAATGATTGAGTGCTAGCCCTTTGTTTGACACTGATATTATGAATTGAATACTCAATTTTTACAAATCCTTTGAGTTATTTTTTAAAATATTTATTTATTTGGTTGTGCCAGGTCTTATTGGGAGAAGGCAATGGCACCCCACTCCAGTACTCTTGCCTGGAAAATCCCATGGACGGAGGAGCCTGGTAGCCTGCAGTCCATGAGGTCGCTAGGAGTCAGACACGACTGAGCGACTTCACTTTCACTTTTCACTTTCATGCATTGGAGAAGGAAATGGCAACCCACTCCAGTGTTCTTGCCTGGAGAATCCCAGGGACGGAGGAGCCTGGTGGGCTGCCGTCTGTGGGGTTGCACAGAGTCGGACACGACTGAAGCAACTTAGTAGTAGCAGTAGCAGGTCTTATTTGTGCCATGTGGGATCTCGTTCCCTGATGAGGGTTTGAACTGAGACCCCATATTTTGGTAGCTCAGAGTCTTAGCCACTGGACCACCATGGAAGTCCTGAGTTATTTTTTTTTTTAAAGACAGGAATATGGTTCTGACATGTCAGGTTGAATTGTCCATGGTGATACTGTGTTTCCAGTGATGACCTACTTCACCCAAATATTTTGTTTCTTAATACTAACATGGTTAGAAGCAGAGATTTGAAGCCATTGTGTGTAGATTAAAATTCTGGTTGTATGAGCTGTCCAAGTCTTTCTACCTCTCTATGCCTCTGTTTGCTCCACTGTAAATATCAACAGTACCTGCCTCATAGGATTGTTTGTAAGGAATGAGAAAATTTTTATAAAGGGCTTAGAATAGTGCCTGGTATATAGAAAACATTCTGGGTTATTTCTTCTCATTATTATTACATGTTCTTGAGGATGTGTATGAATCAGGGTTTTCCACAGAAGGAGAATCAATAGGATTTTTTTTTTTTTAAAGGACTTGACTCATGTGATTATGGAGGTTGACAAAACCCAAGACACTCAGGGTGAATTAGCCAGGTAGAGATCCAGGAGACCTGTTGTTTCAGTTTGAATTCAAAGGCAGGAAAAGCTGATGCCTTGTTTTGAAAGAAGTCAGCTAAGAGGAAGTCTCTCTTACCTGGCACAGAATGATAACAGGGGCAGACCTATTGTTCTGTTTTTGTTCAGGCCTTTAATTGATTGAATGAGGCCTACCCACATTAAGGAGGAAAGTCTGCTCTACTCAGTTTACCAATTTCTTAAAAAATAATTTTATTTTTGGCTGCTCAGGGTCTTTGTTGCTTTGCGGGGACTTTCTCTAGTTTGCGAGAGCGGGGCTACTCTCTCGTGTGGTGCCTGGGCTTCTCATCGCACAAGTGCAGACTCGGTAGTTGTGGCACATGGGTTTAGTTTCTCCGAGGCATGTGGGATCTTTCTGGACCAGGGATCAAACTCGTGTCCCTTGCATTGGTAGGTGGATTCTTATCCCCTGCACTACCAGGGAACTCCTCAGTTTACTGATCTAAATATTAATCTTATCTCCAAACACCTACACAGAAATACCCAGAGTAATATTTTACCGGATATTTGGGTGCCCCATGGGCCATTCAGGTTGACACGAAATTAATAGCATAGCATCAGATAGAACATCAACACTAGACGTACCTAGTTTCTATATTCTGTGATATTTTTGATTGAGATTTACTGATGTTTAAATATTTTAAAAATTTTCATAGTTATGTCCATCCCTTTTTATTACTCTTTATTACTGAAAGCCTGATGCTTCCTAGCCTGGTCACAATCATCATGATTTCTGTCCCTTTTGGGATGAACAATTTGACAGGTTGGCTGGTTATTGTGGAAACAAATCAAGCTATTTGAGTAATTAAGTGACAAATCTTGTGTGTTTTTTCATTTATGAAAAACTCATTAAATTTTTTTTTGAAGTAATTTGAAGTAACATGTGGCCTTGTTGGATCTTAAGTACCATTTCAGCAAGAAGTGAGACACGAAAAGAAAATTTTAAAATTAGGACTTCCCTGGTGGTACAGTGGATAGGAATCAGCCTGCCATTGCTGGGAACACCAGTTTGATCCCTGGTCCAGGACAATTCCATGTGCTTAGAAGCAACTAGGCCTGTGTGCCACACCCCCAACTAGAGAAACCTGGGAGCAGCAATGAAGATCCAGTGCAACCAAAAAAAAAAAAAGAACTAATTCCTTAGTTTGTGCTATTTTATTTTATTTTTTTCTTTTCTTTTCTTTTTTTTTTTTAAATTTTATTTTATTTTTAAACTTTACATAATTGTATTAGTTTTGCCAAATATCAAAATGAATCTGCAAAATGGCAATTATAATGATATTGATACCAGTAAAAATATTTCCTGTTTATTGAGGACCCACTATGTATGAAGAAGCACTGTAACAGGAACTTCACATCTGTAATTCTCACACACTCCAAGAGTTTAGGAGCATTATCTTACATAGTTAAAATAAACTGATGATCAGTTATGTTAGGGAAGATATGGAGCCAGTCTGGGCCCCTAGTCTGCCTTTGTGAAGGAAAGGTGGTACTTCAAAGTGTGTGTGGGGGGGGTGTCAGTCTTCTCTTTGAAATGACAGTTACTGGGGAGAGACATCTTAGCTTCAGCGTCTGGTTTATACGTTCCCCATCTAGTCACTGTGGTCACCGTCTTCTCCAGGCTACCTTATAGTGACAGTTAGCAGCTGTTCTAAAATGCTCTATTAATAGGAAACTTGAGGGATAGAGAGGCTAACAGATCAGCACATGACTTTCATTATAAAGATAGTTCTTTACAGTCCCTAGGGGGAGAGAGCATGCCATGAGGGACCACCTGGGGAAGCACTGGGGTTGGTCATGGTGGGGCGTGGGGAACTGTGTGCAAGAACCTTTGTGGTTTTCTGTGAGAGGGAATGGACGAGGCAGAGGAAGCAGGTTTGGGATTGGCTCATGGGACTGGGGGCTGTCCCTCATTGTTGAATACCTGGCCCTGGAGCAAGGAGGCAGGTGAACAGTGGCCTGAAGCGTGAGAGCCCAAAAAGGAAGTTGGTTGGGAGTGTGAAGCCTGGATTGGTTGATTTGTATTTGAAAAGTGCACCCGCTGAGAGAAGAACTCTTTCCAAGGAGAGAAGATGCTGAAGGAGGCTAAAAGGAAGTTTCTCAAGCACATTGTCATGTTGTCCAGAACAAGGCATGTCTGGGATATGCATGAAGGGCAGAGGTAAAACATCAAATGTGTGGAAGCTAGAAATATGGTTAATAGTAATAGCTCAAGCTATTCCTGTTAGAGAAAGGGGATTTTGTGCGGTTTTTTAAATTAGCCCTCTAATTTACCTGTTTTGGCAAAATTGTGCAGATGCGTTCTTACAGATGCGCATTCATTCTCCTGGTGGTCATTAGACTTCCACCTGCAGGGACAAATCTCTTTATTCGCATCAACAGTAGCAGAGAGAAAAAGTTTGTGAATGTTTGGTGCTCAGCAGTAAGAGTTGTTAACTTGGGCAGACAGACTCCAGTGCACAGTATAAGTGGCTGTGCCAGAGAGGAAGAAGAAAATCTTAGGAAGCCTCGAGGGTGTGAGAAGGGCCTGTGTTGGGCAGAATGCCCCCCAGCCCTGCCATCTACAGCTCCCTAGGAATGACACATATCAGGGCCGACACTGTAGACCTTTGCCTCATTCTCCATTTTCTACTAGATTAAAATATTTTTTCTTATTATATATTGAAACTCATCTCTTTTCTGAGTTCTTCCAGAATTCTTCCTCCCTCTTCTTTGACTCTCATTTTCTGTATTCTTTTGGGTATGGTTGCAACATCCTAAAGAAAATAGTAATAAAAAAATTTGCTAGAGATAGAATGTCTTCATTGGTGAAAAGAAATGAACAAGGGCTTGTAGGACACACAAACATCCTTTTAACAGAAGACAGGAAAGAGAAATTTGGGATTATTAACAGTTGAAAGTGAAAACCTACCATGTTTGTACAAAGCAGATGGGTTGAACTGAACAGGGTAATTTATGGATTTTTAGTGTGGCATGAATCAGTGGTGAAAAACTGTGCATCTGGGCAGAACTAAATGTTGTAATATGTTAGCTGTCAAAATAACTTTGAAAGCACTTATGGATGGTGTCTTATTTCCATTTGAACATCAAGTGCATGGCAGAGGTGCTGTAGTTCTGGGTGACCCTGAGAAACAGGACTGAAGTTCTTCTTGAATTGTCAAGGTTCTGGTGGGACAAGTTGAAATGTGTAGAGAACCTATTTCAGGTGGACTCTCTGAAACAATAGGATAACAATAGGCAACTTAACTAGAGGAAAGAGTTGCTCTATGTATCCTTCAAGAATCCATGAAGGATTAATTAATCCATGAGAAAGATGAGTTAAAAGAAGACATTTTTTGAATCAACCTTGCTCTCCTTCACCTTTGATGTTCAAGGCACAGAAATATATTACAAATGGAGCAGTAACAGAAGAGGTATGAATTTGGTGATGTCTAAGACTTTATCTTTTCTGGCTCCAAAATCACTGCAGATGGTGATTGCAGCTGTGAAATTAAGACGCTTACTCTTGGAAGGAAAGTTATGACCAATCTAGATAGCATATTCAAAAGCAGAGACATTACTTTGCCAACAAAGGTCCAACTAGTCAAGGCTATGGTTTTTCCAGTGGTCATGTATGGATGTGAGAGTTGGACTGTGAAGAAAGCTGAGTGCCAAAGAATTGATGCTTTTGAACTGTGGTGTTGGAGAAGACTCTTGAGGGTCCCTTGGACTGCAAGGGGATCCAACCAGTCCATTCTGAAGGAGATCAGCCCTGGGTGGTGTTTGGAAGGAATGATGCTAAAGCTGAAACTCCAGTACTTTGTCCACCTCATGCTAAGAGTTGACTCATTGGAAAAGACTCTGATGCTGGGAGGGATTGGGGGCAGGAGGAGAAGAGGACGACAGAGGATAAGATGGTTGGATGGCATCACCAACTTGATGGATGTGGGTTTGGATGAACTCCGGGAGTTGGTGATGGACAGGGAGGCCTGGTGTGCTGCAGTTCATGGGGTCGCAAAGAGTCTGACATGACTGAGCGACTGAACTGAACTGAAGGATATGGCAACCCACTCCAGTACTCTTGCCTGGAAAATCCCATGGACAGAGGAGCCTGGTAGACTGCAGTCCAGGGGTCATGAAGTGTCAGACATGACTGAGCGACTTCACTTTCACTTTTCACTTTCATGCATTGGAGAAGGAAATGGCAACCCACTCCTGTGTTCTTGCCTGGAGAATCCCAGGGACGGCGGAGCCTGGTGGGCTGCCGTCTATGGGGTCACACACAGTCGGACACGACTGAAGTGACTTAGCAGCAGCAAGGATATGTCTCAAAGCTTGGGCTCATTAAACCTTGGATAAATCTTCTTCAAATTGATTGTGCCATTAACTTTGGGTCATAAAAGAAATGGAAGCTAAAGAGATCTGCTGCTGCTAAGTCACTTCAGTTGCGTCCAACTCGGTACAACCCCATAAACGGCAGCCCACCAGGCTCCACTGTTCCTAGGATTCTCCAGGCAAGAGTAGTGGAGTGGGTTGACATTGCCTTCTCCGAAAGAGATACTAGAAAGTGAAAATTACATGTATAATCCAATGCAGGGTTCACAAATTAGTGGGTTTTAGAGTTGCCAGACAGGACCTGGAAAGGCCTTTCATTTACTCTAGATTTCTGGCAGACATGATCATGTTATATGTATGTCATGATGGAAAAATTGTTGGAAAGAGCTGAACTAATTTGACTATAAAGTAACTGTGGTCTGGAAGGATAATACTGTTTGTTACTGTCACACCATACCATTGCTTCTTTAGCACATTGATGAAATTTAGCCCATTTATCTCTTACTTTAAGAGTGCTTTCAAGAGCAAAGTGTATGTGTTATCCAAAAGGAAAAACCTGGAGATTTGGGGTGAGTACAAGTACATAAATGAAATACTAGAAATGAACTTGGTTTTAGGATCAGATTCATCATTGTTTGTTAAAGGGGGAGGGCTCCAAATTATTACATCAGTTGAATTGGATTTATGGAAATTTATTCTGTAGGTGAGCAATTGAATAGGAAAACACCATTTTTCCTTAGTTATAATATAAAATACTCTGATTTAGTTGAGTGTGTTTTATAGCACTACTTGCCATATACAGATAACCCTAAGCTGAAAAATAAGCATTCTTTCTGGGTCAAGATATCACACAGGATGCATAAATCAAGAGTACTTTGTGTTTTTCCTTTATAAATAGTGCTGAATTGCTATTATTTTCTTTTGTATGTTTATAGAACTTTGGGCAGCATTCCTCTATCCATATTTTCTATTTCAGTGATGGAAGTCACTAAATTCTTAGTACTGTGAGTCAGAAACCTGTGGGTCATATTTGACATATGCCTCTCTTTCACCTCTCATATTAAATTAGAAAATGAGCAAATTAGGATGATGAAGCTGGATTCCTTAATTTAAAAACTGTGACATTTGTCTTTGTCCTTTCAGGCTGCTATAACAAAACACCACTGACTGGATAGCTTATAGACATCAGTCCTATATTTCTCATACTTCTGGAGGCTGAGAAGTCTGAGATCAGGGTGTGTGCATGGTTGGGTGAGGGTCCTTTTCCAGGTTACATGCAGACTTCTATATGCACATGGTGGCCCTATGAACTAGCTCTTTGGTGTCCCTTGTAAATGAGCATTAATTCCTTCGTGAGGGCTCCATGACCCTTATGACCTAAACAACTCCCAGTGACCTCACCTTCTACTATCATCAAATCGGGCATTAAGATTTCAACTTAAAAATTTGCGGAGGACACAAGCATTCAGATTATAATGAATTTCTTAAAGGAACTTCTTTAATAGAGGTGCTTTGAATTAGGTGGCCTAGAATGATCTATCTCTAAGTATTGGGGACAATTCTGGGCTCAAGGAAATGGTGTTTATATCCACTGTAGTGATGGAGGTTTTCCAAGGCACCTGTAGGTCAGCAGGATTCTGAGTGTTGCTCTGTTGTTATTCATCTACCACAATTAAGGCCACTGTTAAATAGTATCAACTATTAAATACAACTATTAAATTGACACCATTAAATAGTTCAATCAGAGATCGACTCTTAGGTCTTTTATCCACCTAGTTATCTATATCTGCTTTGAAGAGATTCTTTCAAGTTCCTAGATTTTCAAAGTTTTCTTCTGCAAGTCAGATGAAACTCACTGAAATGTTTATCATCTATAGCCTAATGTTCTTTTAACAAATGGGCTTAGAAGAGAAAATACTTCAGTGTGCAGGTTTCCTATAGCTATGCTTTCTTTGGAAGAGTCTCTTAAAATTCTGTAAGTAATACATGAAAATATGCTCGCTGAGAAAAAAATTTAAATCAATAAAGATTGTATTGTAGTGTGATTCTTGACAGTTGTTAGGAGGTGGAATTTTTTTTTTTTTTTTTTTTGGTAATGCAAGTGCCTGGCTTAAGCTGTGACTGCTGAGGCATCCATTTCAAAGAGGTATTCCCTTCATGGTTAGGCAAAGAGCAAGGTGCCTTCCCCAACTGACGCTCCTTTGTTTTAGAGATCTTGGTTGATTTTAATAACTGGCCAATTGGGCTACTTTTTGTCTTCCTGTGCATTAAATTCCTGCTCTTATATTTTAACTTTCCAATGGAGAGAGTCCACTGTGTATATAATAACAGATCTTCTGTATCCATTCATCCATTGCTGGGCACTTGAGGATGTTAAGCTCAGTGAAATAAGTCAGAGAGAGACACGGCTTTCTTCATGTGTCTCACATCTAAGAGGCTAGCTCATGCATGTTGTAATTGTGGAGGCAGGAATCAAAGAATCAGTGAAGAAGTGTAGAAGAGTTTTGTCAAGCTTCTGATTGCATCACATTTACTATTGTCCCATTGTCCTGAAGCATATCACAAGGTTATGCTCAGAATTAGTGTGGGAACATACTGAGGATGTAAGTACTGGGAGATGTGAAAAATTAAGGTAATTAATACAGTCTGTAATACAAATGCAGCATGATTTTAATACACTGTGGTCATATCGATACTTATGAATCTGACCTCCACGATGGACACTGAAAGCGAAAGTGAAGTCGCTCAGTCGTGTCCGACTCTTTGCGACCCCGCGGACTGTAGCCCACCAGGCTCTTCCGTCCATGGGATTCTCCAGGCAAGAATATTGGAGTGGGTTGCCATTTCCTTCTCCAGGGATCTTCCTGACCCAGGGATTGAACTCAGGTCTCCCGCATGGCAGGCAGAGGCTTTAACCTCTGAGCCACCAGGGAAGCCCTCGATGGACGCTGAATGCTTCTAATTTTCACTGTTACAAACATTGCTGTGAATAACATCTTATTACATATAAATACATGACGGGCACATTTAATTCTTAAATAGGAATCCATCCCAAGAAAATCTAGAATTTTATTTTTCATTGAAAGGAAAGAAAATGTATATGGTAAGAGATGTTTAAGTTCAGGAAAAAGACTGCTTTCCCCATTTACTGTTTTCTGCTTTGGGCAGCAACATTTTGTGCCCTCAACTCAAGCTTTTGACTTGCTATTGAATCAGTACTGTGAAGGTCATGCTTTTTTCAATTCTTTTGTCCCTGTTCATGGTTTTAAAATGGTTTCTAATAAGGACCTAAGGAACTGAACAGCACATAGTATCAGGTGAATACTGTAGTTTATTCTATATGTATTTTTCCTTTTTAGTATGTTGTTAATGCCACAACAACTGGTACCTTGTCTCATTAAATTTTTAAGTTTGGCATGTGTGATTATTTACCTCTTGGATCTGTGGGTAGAAGCAAGTTGCACGGAGACAAATATAATCACTAATGATTCCATATGTCTTGTTTATGTATCTAACCCCTAGATGGATCAGTGCCTAGCACACTGTGGTAGGTGTTTATTCATTTTTGTTGAATAATTGTCAAACACTTGTTGACAGTCCACACTCTGAGTCCTCTGTAGGGGAGATTATGTGATGGGAGAAACTGAGCTGGTATTTAGGATTTGGAAAGTCTTGTATTTTAGCTTCCAAGGGACAGTTTTACATAGCATGAGGACTCTGTTTTGCTTAGACACTATTCATTCAGTGTCTAAGATGCTGAATAATAATTCTTCACCATTATACAGTTCTATTCAGTCTGAGATGTAAGAGTCCTTAAGGTGCGGCATAAAGATCAACACATTAGAAATGGATTTGTAAAGAGCCCAGGGCCTTGTTTGGAGTCATGTAATTGAAGACAATTTTCCTAAATATAATGAGAGTGGCCAGGGCCTAAAAGCTAAGAGTTTAAAAAGGGACAGATTTATGTAAGGATGAAAAGTGCCAAGCCATTATATGAAGCAAGTGATTTTTCTGTTCTCAAATTGCATTTTCTAATAAGTCAAGGTTCAATTCATTATAAATGAATATACCCTTTGCCCTGCCTCCTCCTGCCTCCTTGATTGTAGGAGTTTAGTTTCAGAGAGTGGGAAAAGAAAAAAAACTGCCATTGGCTGCCCTTAAAGGAGAAATGATTATATAATCACCCAATTCAATTAAAAATATGGAAAACATCTTTTTAAATCTGCTTTATTTTTTTAAGTGTGCTTTCATTGTCACAGACAAGAAAAAATCTAGGCTAAGAGCAGCATAAAATGTTAGCAATCATTTTTTCTTATCCTGGAAAAATAGCTTTAAGAGATGAAAGTTGGTTCATTCATTAACTATAAATATTACTGCTGGTGCTATGTAAGTCAATCTACTGTATTTGTGCTTCCAAGTGGACAAATATGCTGAGTACATAGAAACTCTTCTCTCCTGTGAAAGTCACTCAGTCTCTTTGTGTTACCATGGACTATACAGTCCATGGAATTCTCCAGGCCAGAATACTGGAGTGGGTAGCCTTTCCCTTCTCCAGGGGATCTTCCAAACCCAGGGATCGAACCCAGCTCTCCTGCATTGCAGGTGGATTCTTTACCAGCTGAGCCACAAGGGAAGCCCAAGCATACTGGAGTGGGTGGCCTATCCCTTCTCCAGCGAATCTTCCTGACCCAGGAGTCAAACAGGGGTCTCCTGCATTGCAGGTGAATTCTTTACCAACTGAGCTATCAGGACTTAGAAATCTCTATAATGGCTGAGCCATATTTAGATTCTGTCTTAGAAGAAAAAACACAGAAATACTGTGTAATGTAACCTGCATTTCTCCAGGTCACATAAGGGTTCATGAAGTAGCAGGAGGGTCCAAAGGACATCACTTCAAAAACAATCATCCTGGGGACTTCCCTGGTGGTCCAGTGGTTAAGACTTCACCTTCCAATGCAGGGGTGCCGGTTTGATCCCTGGTTGGAGAGCTAAGTCAATAAAGACTTTAATAAGTGGCTCACACACACACACACACACAAATAATGTTTTATTTGTTGACTCTTAAAACTACATGCTCACACACAGCCTCAAAAGCCCCACCCCCATGACTTTCTCAAGTCCCTCTGTTTCCAGAGTGAGGCTCTCCCCTCCTGCTCAGTTCTCACCATCTTCTTCAGCTGCCACTGCCACCCTGTCGCCCTGATGCTTGAAGCTTGTGACATCCCTTGGGGCTGATCAGCATAGGCATTGGTGTCAGTGGTCACTGGGAGAACGTATGCTGAGGAGTGCCACCTCCCTTCCCAGCCATTGTCCTTGAGGTCTAGTAACGTAGCACGCGTGCTCAGTCACTCAGTTGTGTCCAACTCTTTGGGACCCCATGGACTGTACCCTGCCAGTCTCCTCTGTCCATGGAGTTTCCCATGCAAGTATACTGGAGCAGGTTGCCATTTCTTCCTCTGGGAGATCTTCCCAAATTGAATTCCACCTCTCCTGCATTGGTAGGTGGATTCTTTACTATGAGCCACCTTGGACACCCTCTAGTTTAATGTAGAGTACCTGTTACATATTTCATTTTCTTATGAACAAGGTCAAATACAAATTATGTATGACCAATATGTCTGAAGGAAGAAATTCAGGATGCTCTACATTTAATCTAACGTGGGAGGGTGCATGGTGGTGATGGGGGTGGTCACAGGAAAAGTTTATAGTTCAGTATTGCCTGATGCCATGTTTGTGATGATTTTTCACTTTCCATTTTGGTGACATCAGTACTTTGGAAGTGAGACTGGGTAATTCCTGTTAAGTGATAGCTTTAGTGACTTATGAAAATGTCAGGATGAAATCTATAATTTATATAATTCCAACAATGGTAGTAGTGCAGTGCAAATATTACAATTTATTAAAATTGTATGTCTATTATAGAATTAAACCTTTGTAACAACTCCGTGGTAGTACCTCTATGGGTCATATTTCTAATTAAGTTTTACAAACGAAGAAACTGAAGTTCTAAGAGGTTATTTAACTTGCCCAGAATGGCAGAGGCAAAATTTGAAACCAGGTTATTTAATTGAAATGAATACATTTCTTCCTTTACTATAGTGATTTAAAAGGGCTTCGCTGGTGGCTGAGAAGGTAAAGAATCTGCCTGCAATGTGGGAGATACAGGTTTGATTCCCGGGTAAGGAAGATCCCCTAGAGAAGAAAATGGTGACCCACTCCAGTAATGCTTGGGGAATTTCATGGACAGATGAGCGCAGTGATCATGGGATCGCAGAGCTGAGCGCAACTGAGCAACTAACACACACATAGTGATTTAAAGAATCTATTTTCTGGTAATTCATTAAAACAATTCTTTGTTTAAATCTTTCACATGCATGTGCATACACACATATGCATTCCATTAAGTTTATGTTATCTTATGCATTTTCTGAGCTTCTCCTTTGCCTTTTTAATCCTCTCCCAGCAAATCACCCTAATCCTCCACTTCTACCATAGATATCCAATGCTAAAAACATGTTCTTCCTGTTTTCTTCATGCTTTAAATAATCATACAAAATACACCTATACATGAAGATGAATAGTAATTACATAATATGCAGTTTTTTTTGTATTTTGCTTTTCTCGCTTAAAGCAGTATGGAAATCTCTCTCAGACTGAATTTTCTTTCATTCTTTTTTATTGACTACATGTTAGATCACAGTTGGGCATACTAGCAGTTATATAGTATTCCCTCCTCAATGGGCATTTCAGTTTGTTTGCAATTTTAGACACTATCGGCAGTGCTGTATTAAACATATGTCTTTGCGTGGTTGCTGGTTGAAGGGGTACAATATTAAGTTTGTTCATTGTTTATAGATTGCTTTCCAAAAGGCTTACCTTGGATTGTAAGAGGTCTCATTTCTATTTAAAAAAAAAAAAAAAGGGTCAGAATACCCTTTCCTTTACATTCTACCTGTAAGAGATGATATAATAATTTTTAGATTTTTCCAATCTTACAGGGATCTTCCTCACCCAGGGATCAAACCCAGGTCTTCCGCATCGCAAGCAGATTCTTTATCATCTGAGCAACCAGGGAAGCCCCATATTCATCTGTTAAGCTATGGTGTCTTCTATTTTACAAAGTTTTAAAACTTATAAGGCTCAAATAATCTTTCTTCTATATCTACTGGGGTTCTATCCATGGTAAAGGATATTTCCTTAGATTGTATATTGTGAATGGATTTTATTGTTTTATGTCTTATATTTAGTTTTTTCGTTCTTCTGAAATTTATTTACATTTATGAGGAAAGAATGGATCTGCTTTTCTTCCAGATGGAAAGCTAGTTGTTCTGATAGCATTTGTTAAATGTCACAGTTTTTCACTGAAATAAAATTCTTCCTTTGTCAAATAGTAACTTCTCAAATATGTGAGATTGATTTCTGAATTGGATTTTATAGTTCTCTTTCAGCAACTGTGAAGGCTCTGAGATTTTACCTTACTGCTAAGGTACCAAGGGAGTCTATCCATAGTCTTACAGATTTAGGAAGAATATAAATCTCCTGAGCTGGAGGCAAAGGACAGTTTATTACTCACAATAGCAGGAGCCATCGTTCTGTAATTCCCCCCACTCCCAGGTTCTCTGAGCCACAATTCCTACGAGTTAATGCAGATCTGAGTGATACTACTTTAGTTACTTTTTATTTAAGGGTTGGTTGATTTTTTTTTTCACTCATTTCAAGAAAGTTGCCGATTCCCATTGTAAATTCTTTGACTCATATTTAAAGGTGTTTGATTTTCAAATAGTTAGGGGTTTCTCATTTTTATTTCTGTTACTGATTGCCAATTTAATTCCACTGTGGTCAGATAACATACTGTGTATTATTTAAATACTTAAAGTATTGTTGACTCTTAGTGGTTTGGATGTCTTTTTAGTATGTCTTGCCTAATTGCTCTGTGTAGGATTTCTAGTACTGTGTTAAGTAGAAGTGGCAAGAGTTGCCATCCTTGGCTTATTCCTGACCTTAGAAGAAAAGTTTGCAGCTTTTCATCATCTAGTATGATGATGTTGGTTATGTTTGTCATATATGGCTTTTACTCTGTTGAGATATGTTCTGTCTATACCTAATTTGTTGATAATTTTTCTCATGAAAGGATGTTGAGTTTTGGCAAATGCTTTTTCTCCATTTATTGAGATAATCATATGACTTTTATCCTCCATTATGTTAACTTGTGTATCATATTGATTTTGTGTATAGTGAATCATCCTTGTGATTCAAGGTGATCATGGTAGGTCATCCTTTTAATATGCTGTTGAATTGTGCTATTTGCTAATATCTTATGCTAATATGTTAAGGATTTTGGAGAAAAAAGGGACACTTTTTACACTATTGGTAGAATTGTAAACTGGTATAACCATTGTGGAAACCACTATAGAGATACCCCAGAAAATTAAAAATAGAACTACCATATCATTCAGCAATCCCACTTCTGGGTATTTATCAAAGAAAAAGAAAAAACTAACTCAAAAAGATATCCACACCCTCATGTTTACTACAGTTTTATTTACAATAGCCAAGACACAGAAACAGCCTAAGTCTCCTTTAATGGATAAAGAAAATGTGGTATCAAAGAGAATATTGTTGTGCCTTTAAAAAAAAAAAGAAGGAAATTCTGTCATTTGTGACAGCCTGAATGAACCTAGAGGGTCATTGGGCTAAGAAACTAAGGCAGACACAGAGCTTGAACAAAGGTTCCCTTTTCTCTGTAGCCTTACCAAAATATGTTACTTCCTATCTTTTTGGTAATAGCTGTCCTAATAGGTATGAGGTGATACCTCACTGTGATTTTGATTTGCAATTCTCTGATTAGTGGTGCTCAGTACTTTTTCACGTACCTGTTAACCTTTATTCTTTGAAAAAATGTCTATTCAGATCCTCTGCCCACTTATTAATCAGATATTTTTGGTATTGAGTTGTATGATTTCTTTATATTTTTAATACTTTGGATATTGACCCTTTATCAGATACATGGTTTGCAGATAATTTCTTTCATTCAGAAGACTGTCTTTTCCCTTCGTTGATGGTTTCCTTTGTGGTACAGAAGCTTTTTCTGTTTGTAGTCATTTATTTCATTTGTTCAATTTTGCTTTTGTGGCCTTTGCTTTTGTGATCAAATCCAAAAAATCATGACCAAGACTAATGTCAAGAGTTGACTGCCTATGTTACTTTCCAGGAGATTTATGGTTTCAGGTGTTAAGTTCAAGTCTTTCATCCATTTTGAGTTGACTTTTGTATACAGTATAAGATAGTGGTCCAGTTTCACTCTTTTGTGTGTGACTGTTCAGTTTTCCCAGCATCATTTATTGAAGAGACTTCTCTTTACCCATTGTATATTCTTGGTTCCTTTGTCATAAGTTGACCATATATGTGTGGGTTTATTTTTGGGCTCTATTCTGCATTTAACCTTGTGCCTGCTTTTGTGCCAGTACATACTGATCTGATTACTATATATTTATAATATAGGTGGAAATCAGGATGTGTGATGCCACCAGCTTTGTTCTTCTTTCTTAAGATTGTGTTGCCTATTCAAAGGTTTTTCATGGTTTTATACAAAGAATTGTTCTATTTCTGTGAAAACTGCCGTTGAAATTTTGATAGGGATTTAAGTGATTTTTCAAAATTTTTTTCCTCTTTACTCCTTGAAAGTGAAGTGAAGTGAAGTCGCTCAGTCGTGTCCGACTCTTTGCGCCCCCATGGACTGTAGCCTATCAGGGTCCTCCGTCCATGGGATTTTCCAGGCAAGAGTGCTGGAGTGGATTGCCATTTCCTTCTCCAGGGGATCTTCCCAACCCAGGAATTGAACCTGGGTCTCCCGCATTGCAGGCAGACTCTTTACCATCTGAGCCACCAGGGAAGCCCCAGATTGGAATATTTCCATTTACCTCTCGAAGTTTGTTGTGGTAGTCATTTGGAATCTCTATGCTATTAAGACTATCCAGCAAAATTTCTATTTTATATACTGTCATTTTCAATTCTATGATTTCTATTCAGTGTACTATTGTAGTTTGTGAATTTATGATAACATTTTCATCTGTTCATCTGAAAAAAACTTCTCTTCATTTTTGAACATGTTTATCATAGCTTCTCTGAATTAGGTGCTAATTCCAACATGAGGGTAAACTCAGAGTTGTTTTCTCTTGACTAGGGGACAATCTTTTTGTCCTGAAGTTTTTTTTCTCTGAAGTATCTTATAAATTCAAGATTCTCAAAAGTATTATTTTGTTGGTGTCAATATTAGTATTATATTGTTTTTTAATTTTTAAGGATTTTTAGGAAATTTAAATATATAGTTGATGTGTGATATTTAAATTACAGAGGTACAATACAGTGATTCACCATTTTAAAGGTTATATTCCATTTATAGTTGTTATAAAACATTGGCTAGATTCCCTGGTTATACAATATATCCTTGTAGTTTATTTTTAAAATAGTAGTTTGTACCTCTTAATCCTCTACTCTTCTCTTGTCTCTCCCCTCCTAATTTCTCCCCACTGTGGTGGTTTAGTTACTATGTCATGTCCAACTCTTGCGACCCCATGGACTGTAGCCTGCCAGGCTCCTCTGTCCATTGGATTCTCGAAGCAAGAATACCGGAGTGGGTTGCCATTTCCTTCTCCCCACTGGTAACCACTAATTTGTTCTCTATATCTGTGAGTCTGTTTTTGTTTTTTGTTGTTATAGTCACTAGCTTGTTGAATTTTTAAATTACACATATAAGTGATAATATACAATATGCCTTTCTCTTTCTAACTTATTTCACTTAGAATAATACCCTCCAAGTCCATCCATGTTGCTGCAAATGGCAAATTTTCATTGTTTTTTTAATGGCTGAGTAGTATTTGATTGTGTGTGTGTGTGTGTGTGTGTGTGTGTATATAGATATACACCACATCTTCCTTATCTATTCATCTGTTGATGGAAACAGGTTGCTTTCATATCTTGGCAATTGTTGATAGTACTTCTGTGAACATTGAGATTGGATGTATCTTCTTGAATTAGTGTTTTTGGATTTTTCAGATATATACTCAGGATGCAATTGCTGGGTCATATGGTAGCTCTATTTTTAGTTTTCAGAGAAACTGCCATCCAGTTTTTCACAGTGGCTGCAGCAACTTACATTCCCACCTACAATACACAAGGGTTCCCTTTTCTCCACCTCTTTGTCAACATTTGTTACTTGTGTTCTTTTTGATAATAGCCATTCTGACAAATGTAAAGTGATATCTCATTGTAGTTTTGATTTGCATTTCCCTAAGTGATATTGAGCATCTTTCCATGTGTTTGTTGGGCATCTGTATGTTTTCTATGGAAAAACGTCTAGTAAGGTCTTCTGCCCGTTTTTTAATTAGGTTTTTCTTTTTTTGATACTGAGTAATTATATTTTTGATATTAAATCCTCTTCAGTCATATCATTTGCAAATATTTTCTCCCATTCAGTAGGTTATAATTTTGTTTGGTCAGTGGTTTCCTTTACTGTGCAAAAGCTTTTTAGGTTTAATTAGGTCCCATTTGTTTTTGCTTTTATTTCCATTGTTTTTGGAGACATATTTAAAAAAATAATGCTATGGTTTATGTCAGAGCGTTCTGCATATGGGTTCCTCCAGAAATTTTATGGTTTCCAGTCTTAGATTTGGGTCTTTAATTTACTTTGAGTTTTTTTTTTTTTTTAATATGCTGTTAGAAGATGTTTTGATATGCATGCTGTTAGAGGATGTATTGATTTGATTGTTTTACACGTTCAGTTCAGTTCAGTTGCTCAGTCATGTCCAACTCTTTGCGACCCCATGAATCTCAGCACGCCAAGCCTTCCTGTCCATCACCAACTCCCGGAGTTCACTCAGACTCACGTCCATCGAGTCAGTGATGCCATCCAGCCATCTCATCCTCTGTCGTCCCCTTCTCCTCCTGCCCCCAGTCCCTCCCAGCATCAGAGTCTTTTCCAATGAGTCAACTCTTCGCATGAAGTGGCTAAAGTACTGGAGTTTCAGCTTTAGCATCATTTCTTCCAAAGAAATCCCAGGGCTGATCTCCTTCAGAATGGACTGGTTGGATCTCCTTGCAGTCCAAGGGACTCTCAAGAGTCTTCTCCAACACCACAGTTCAAAAGCATCAATTCTTCAGCGCTCAGCCTTCTTCACAGTCCAACTCTCACATCCATACATGACCACAGGAAAAACCATAGCCTTGACTAGACAGACCTTTGTTGGCAAAGTAATGTCTCTGCTTTTCAATATGCTATCTAGGTTGGCCATAACTTTCCTTCCAAGGAGGAAGCATCTTTTAATTTCATGGCTGCAGTCACCATCTGCAGTGATTTTGGAGCCCCCCAAAATAAGGTCTGACACTGTTTCCACTGTTTCCCATCTATTTCCCATGAAGTGATGGGACCAGATGCCATGATCTTCGTTTTCTGAATGTTGAGCTTTAAGCCAACTTTTTCACTCTCCACTTTCACTTTCATCAAGAGGCTTTTTAGTTCCTCTTCACTTTCTGCCATAAGGGTGGTGTCATCTGCATATCTGAGGTTATTGATATTTCTCCCGGCAGTTTTCCTAGCAGCACTCACTGAAGAGGTTGTCTTTTCTCTACTGAATATTTTTGCCTCCTTTGTCATAGATTAAACGATAGTGCATGGCTTTATTTCTGGGCTCTCTCTCCTGGTCCATTGATCTGTGTGTCTGTTTTTGTGCCAGTACCATACTGTTTTGATTACTACAGCTTTGTATCAATAGTATAGTCTGAAGCAATAGAATAGTCTGCAGTCAGGGAGCATGGTTTGGTGAAAAATACCATTGGTATTTTGATAGGGATTGCATCGAATTTGTCAATTGCCTTAGGTAGTGTGGTTATTTTAACAGTATTAATTCTTTAATTCTGAGGATATCTTTACATCTGTTTCTATCATCTTCAGTTTCATTGATCAGTGTCTTAGTTTGCAGAGTACAGGTTTTGCCTCCTTAGGTAAGTTTATTCCTAGTTATTTTATTTTTTGATGCAATGGTAAATGGAACTTCTTTCATTTCTTCTGATGTTTTTGCCTTTTTCAATGTCAAGTAATTTTTTTATTCTATAATGGGCATTATTGTTGATAGATGGTTGGGAGTTCTGAATTTTGTTGTCTTTCAATGTAGAATCTTGACTTTTGTCCTAGTAGGCATTATAATGTAATTGAATTGCAGTTCCCGAGTCTATGACCTTTCTGGTGAGCAAGTGCCTGAAATTTCCTCTCAGTTTTTAAGCCTCCACCTGTTTCTTCCACCTGGTGCCATGAAGTCCCCTTGTAGTTCAAGGATCAGAGAAGGATTTGGGTAGAGTATTTAAACAGGGTTTAGTCCATCTTCTTTATAGCTCTTTGTTGAGCGGTTTCTCTCAGACTTGAACTCCATCTTCTGATTTCATGCTGTACTGAGTACTCAGACTGGAAAGTGCCCTTACAGAGAAATCTGTGTGAACTTAAATTTCACCCACTGCAGTTATTCTCTTTTCAAAAGTCTTTTTTTCTTAAATCCTGAAAGTTTTGCTCACTTCCTAGTACCTTAACTTATAATGATTGTTTTTATTTACATTTTGTCTGGAGTTTATAATTGTTATCTATGGGTGAGTCATCCACTCTGTCATTACTGGAAGAAGAATCTGTGCTGACTTTTAATATATTGGAGTAATCATAAATTATGAAATCTTTCTTCAGGTATCTTGGGAAGGAAATGCCAAAAAACCTTTTCAAGCCACAGATGATTATTTTTTTAAGTCAACAATTTATCAAACACTAAATGTTTTTGGTTTGCAACTCATCCAGTTCACACCGTGAAATAAATCAATTGTAGATATTCTGGTTGTTGCCTAATGCAGTTTCTCCTAAACACACGATAAATACTATGTGCTTTTTTTTTTTTTTTAAATCAACAAAGGCTGATCAACTTGTTTGTACCAAAGCTGAACCTTGTGAATGAGTACTTATTTATCAATCTCTAGATTTATATGTAAACATGGAAGTTCATTGATCAATAAAAACATGTGTAAAAAGCATATCAGTGATAACATGGACTTTGGAGCTTTAGCATTAGTGTGTGAAAAAATGTTTTGTGTTATTGGAACTATTTATATGGAAACTGCAAATGAGTATAGGTAAAAGTTACTCAAAACACCAGGTTAAAATGACCAGGCATTTCCTTTCTCAGGTCACTGAAGGCAATTAAAGCTTGGCTACAATGGATGAATGACATTGGTTCAAGGTGAACATTTGTTCTCTTTTAAATCACATTTTCTTCTTCACCTTTGTTGCCAGGAAGGCTATAAAATTTATGAAATGAGTTTCATACTGTATATTTGTTAAAAACAAACAAACCAGAGTAAAGTCATTATATACTTTTCCTTATGACAAAATATGCTATTGTAGGTTGTGCAAGAGAAGCAAAAATAGCAAATTTCAATGTTTGAGGCATATCTGGTAATGAATTTGTAGGGAATTCAGTCCAGTTCAGTCGCTCATTCATGTCCGACTCTTTGCGACCCCATGGACTGCAGCACTCCAGGCCTCCCTGTCCATCAACAACTCCAGGAGTTTATTCAAACTCACGTCTGTCGAGTTGGTGATGCCATCCAACCATCTCACCCTCCCTCGTCCCCTTCTCCTCCTGCCTTCAATCTTTCCCAGCATCAGGGACTTTTCATATGAGTCAGTTCTTTGCATCAGGTCACCAAAGTACTGGAGTTTCAGCTTCAGCATCAGTCCTTCCAATGAATATTCAGGGTTGATTTCCTTGAGGATGGACTGGTTGGATCTCCTTGCAGTCCAAAGGGCTCTCAAGAGTCTTCTCCAACACCACAGTTCAAAAATATCTTTTCTTCCAAAGAGCAAGCGTCTTTTTAATTGCTTGGCTGCAGTCACTATCTGCCATGATTTTGGAGCCCCCCAAAATAGTCTGTCACTGTTTCCACTGTTTCCCCATCTATTTCCCATGAAGTGATGGGACCAGATGCCATGATCTTCGTTTTCTGAATGTTGAGTTTTAAGCCAACTTTTTCACTCTCCTCTTTCACTTTCATCAAGAGGCTCTTTAGTTCTTCACTTTCTGCCTTAAGTGTGAGTGTCATCTGCATATCTGAGGTTCTTTATTTCTTCCAGCAATCTTGATTCCAGCTTGTGCGTCATCCAGTCCAGCATTTCTCATGATGTATTCTGCATGTAAGTTAAATAATCAGGGTGACAGTATACAGCCTTGATGTACTCCTTTCCCAATTTGGAACCAATTTCATGTCCAGTTCTAACTGTTGCTTCCTGACCTGCATACAGATTTCTCAGGAGGCAGGTCAGGTGGTCTGGTATTCCCATCTCTTGAATTTTCCACAGTTTTTTGTGATCCACACAGTCAAAGACTTTGGCATAGTCAGTAAAGCAGAAACAGATGTTTTTCTGAAACTCTCTTGCTTTTTCGATGATCCAACATATGTTGGCAATTTGATCCCTGGTTCCTCTGCCTTTTCTAAATCCAGCTTGAACGTCTGGAATTTCATGATTCCCATATTGTTGAAGCCTGGCTTGGAGAATTTTGAGCATTACTTTGCTAGCGTGTGAGATGCATGCAATCGTGCAGTAGTTTGAACATTCTTTAGCATTGACTTTCTTTGGGATTGGAACGAAAACTGACCTTTTCCAGTCCTGTGGCCACTGCTGAGTTTTCCAAATTTGCTGGCTTATTGAGTGCAGCACTTGAACAGTATCATCTTTTAGGATTTGAAATAGCTCAGCTAGAATTCCATCACCTCCACTTGTCTTGTTCATAGTGATGCTTCCTAAGGCCCATTTGACTCCACATTCCAGGATGTCTGGCTCTATATGAGTGATCACACCATTGTGATTATCTGGGTCATGAAGACCTTTTTTGTATAGTTCTTCTGTGTATTCTTGCCATCTGTAATTAAAATCATTATTCTTAAGAATTTGCGTGCCTCTTTGTGAGGTGTCTTAAAGTGACTTTTTGTGTGAGTACTTCAGAGATAGAATTGTTTCATACTCCTTTGTACTCCAGTATCTAATAACACAGTGCCTGACTCACAGTAAGTAGACAAAAAGTATCTATTTTCCAAATAATGTTTTTTTATATAAATATATTTTTCAAGCAAGGAAGAATAATTTAGGCCATTGGATTTTTTTCATTTCTATCACTTTACACATTATTTTTATGCCATATAATCTTTGTATGAACACTTCAATTCTAAATAAATTTCCTCTTAAAAATATCATAATTTATTGTGGAATAAAAAATTTTATTTTTCAAGTAACATACTAACATACCTCAAGTGAACTTCCAGATGTTCAAGCTGGATTTAGAGAAGGCAGAGGAACCAGGGATCAAATTGCCCACATCCATTGGATCATCAAAAAAGCAAGACAGTTCCAGAAAAACATCTACTTTTGATTTATTGATTACACCAAAGCCTTTGACTGTGTGGATCACAATAAACTGTGGAATATTCTTCAAGACATGGAAATACCAGACCACCTGACCTGCCTCCTGAGAAATCTGTATGCAGGTCAAGAAGCAACAGTTAGAACTGGACATGGAACAACAGACTGGTTCCAAATTGGCGAGTACATCAAGGCTGTATATTGTCATCCTACTTGTTTAACTTATATGCAGAGTACATTATGTGAAATGCTGGGCTGGATGAAGCACAATCTGGGATCAAGATTGTTGGGAGAACTATCAGTAACCTCAGATACTCAGATGACACCACACTTATGGCAGAAAGTGAAGAGGAACTGAAGAGCCTCTTGATGAAAGTGAAACAGAGTGAAAAAGTTGGCTTAAAACTCAACATTCAGAAAACTAAGATCATGACATCTGGTCCCATCACTTCATGGTAAACAGATGGGGAAACAGTGGAAACAGTGACAGACTTTATTTTCTTGAATTCCAAAATCACTGCAGATGGTGACTGCAGCCATGAAATTAAAAGACTCTTGCTCCTTGGAAGAAATGCTATGACCAACCTAGGCAGCATATTAAAAAGCAGAGTCATTACTTTGCCGACAAAGATTTGTCTAATCAAAGCTATGGTTTTTCCAGTAGTCATGGGTGGAAGTGTTTGTTGAACTATGAAGAAGGCTGAGCACCAAAGAATTGATGCTTTAGAATGTGGTGATGGAGAAAACTCTTGAGAGTCCCTTGGACTGCTAGGAGATCAAACCAGTCAGTCCTAAGGAAATCAACCCTGAATATTCATTGGAAGACTGAAGCTGAAGCTCCAATACTTTGTCCACCTGATGTGAAGAACTGACTCATTGGAAAAGACCCTGATGTTGGGAAAGATTGAAGGCAGGAGGAGAAGGGGACAACAGAGGGTGAGCTGGTTGGATGGCATCACCGAGTTGATAGCCTTGAGTTTCAGCAAGTTCTGAGAGTTGGTGATGGACAGGGAGGCCCAGCATGTTGCAGTCCATGAGGTTGCAAAGAGTCTGACATGACTGAGCTACTGATCTGAACGTACTAAACTTAAAACCAAGATCTCTGCTTGGAAATGAAGCCCATTTTCAAATTTTAAAATTCAAGCATAACTAAGGAAGCTATTTTTTAAAGGGAAAAATGATTAGGCTCTTGAGAATCTTAAGGTGATGGGTATACTTTCTGGTTGTTTTCCTATTTGAAATTCCTAGTTTGTAGTAGGAAATCAATAAATGTTGCATTAAATTGATGGAGAGTGAGTGTAGGGTTATTAACATATGTTATTCCAATAATAAATGTGATCTTAATATTTCTTAGCTGATAAACTATCAACCAGAGAAATTCATTGAATAAGACTTGCATGTTTCTTCTGTTGTGCTTAGTCACTTCAGTCATGTCCAACTCTGTGAAACACTGGACTCCAGCCCACCAGGCTCCTCTGTCCGTGGGGTTTCTCCAGGCAAGAATACTGGAGTGGATTGGTATGCCCTTCTCCAGGGGATCTTTCCAACTGAGGGATCAAACCCAGGTTTCCCGCATTGCAGGCAGATTCTTTTATTTTTTTAAAATTTTTTTTTACTTTACAATATTGTATTGGTTTTGCCATACATCAACATGAATCCGCCACGGGTGTACACATGTTCCCCATCCTGAACCCCCCCCCCCCACCCTCCTCCCCATCCCTCTGGGTCATCCCAGTGCAACAGCCCCAAGCTTCCTGTATCCTGCATCGAACCTGGACTGGCGGTTCGTTTCTTATACGATATTATACATGTTTTAATTCCATTCTCCCAAATCATCCCCCCCTCCCTCTCCCACAGAGTCCATAAGACTATTCTATACATCTGTGTCTCTTTTGCTGTCTCACATACAGGGTTGTCGTTACCATCTTTCTAAATTCCATATATATGCATTAGTATACTGTATTGGTGTTTTTCTTTCTGGCTTACTTCACTCTGTATTCTTTACCATCTGAGCCACCAGGGAAACCCTGACTCATTGGAAAAGACCCTGATTCTGGGAATGATTGAAAGCAGGAGGAGAAGGGGACGACAGAGGATGAGATGGTTGGATGTATCACCGACTCGATGGACATGAGTTTGAGCAAGCTCTGGGAGTTGGTGATGGACAGGAAAGCCTGGTATGCTGCAGTCCATGGGGTTGCGAAGAGTTGGACATGACTGAGTGACTGAACTGACTGTATGTTTGCATACTCCATCAGAATTTTCAAATATAATGTTAACTTTCAGTGATCCATCTAAGTATATTTATTGTCCCCTATCATTTTTGCAGAATTTTATTATATATGGTAAACTGTTTAGATTTGCTGTTTGTTTTACTGTTCCTGGCAGCTTTTATAGTGTGTTGAAGAGTTAGGTCTTTTTGCAGTTGTTCTGATTGACAAGAATTTTGTTTGAAGGCCCCTGTGTCAGTCAGTGGATACCCACCCAAGACTTATTTTAGCAAAAGACCCCTCCCCACCATGTTCCTTGTCTTCTCATCACCTAATAGGTACTGGGATGCTTATGAATATGAAGATAAGTTGTTTGAAATGTAGCATATTGAGCAATTGCCCTTTATTCCTGAGCTTATTCTTTTTTTGACCTTGCATTCTTCCCATTCATATTGACAGAATTTCTATGAAATGACAGTAAGAATAACTTAGTTGTAATACAGTTGACATTTTTCTGCTTTCTTCTTCATATAATGACTACCCAGCTGAATTGCCCTGTTTCATGTTATCAGTCAGTAGTACTCTTGCCTGGAAAATCCCATGGATAGAGGAGCCTAGTAGGCTGCAGTCCGTGGGGTCGCTGAGAGTCAGACATGACTGAGCGACTTCACTTTCACTGTTCACTTTCATGCATTGGAGAAGGAAATGGCAACCGACTCCAGTATTCTTGCCTGGAGAATCCCAGGGATGGCGGAGCCTGGTGGGCTGCCGTCTATGGGGTCGCACAGAGTCAGACACAACTAAAGAGACTTAGCAGCAGCAACAGCAGCAGCAGCAGTGTCCAGTCAGAGAAAAGAAGCCACTTTGAGTATTTGAGTAGAGAGGGATTTAATGTTGACATCATTACAGTGATGCTGATCAGGCTGGGAGGAGGAGGAGGAAGAGAAATGTTGCTGTCCCTCTGCTGGAGCCCAAGATTCCCCCCTTGACACCTGTAGCTGTTGAAACCTCATAGCTGTTGGGGAACTGTTTTCTTCCTTATTTTGGACTTGGTGATATTAAAAAAAAAAACTTTATTAGAATACGTAGGTCAATAAAAGTGAACTGCATTTAATATGAATTATGAGTTATTGAGTATAAAATTGAGTTAGTGAAACCACTTCCATGAGTATGTGCTGGTGTAATGCTATGACTGATGGCCCCATTAGCTTTTGAATTCCTACATGGAAGGTCCCTAAGTTTATTCAGTGTTCATTGAGCTGAGTGAAGGAATTTGTGTTTTGTGACTTCATAAAGGGTTTTTGAAAGAGGGAATAGGTAGGTAACTAAATTTTATTACCCTTTTCACTCAGTCTTGGGAAACTGATTAATTTTTATGCTTATTTATTTATAAGAATTTCAGGGAGAAACTGCTGGGGTTGATGGGATTGGGATGTGTCTGGTAGTTCATACTTAAAAGTATAATATTGTCCTAAGTGTAATAGACTACATTACATGAAATTTTTATTTATATATTTGAATTAAATATTTGAATGTGAAGGTATAATCATAAAGTTATTGGTTTCAGATATTTTGTTGGTACTTGTGGAATGAAATTTTAAAGTATTGAATACATTCTATATAATGGAAGATTTCAGGTACACAGAAAAATGTAAAAAAAAGAATACGGTGAATATCATATGCCTATCACCCAATTTGCTTCAGAATTTGGAAAAGCTCTTAAACATAAGAAAGCAAAATAAGTAACAATTACATGTTGTAATGAAATCTTTACAAATTTGAATTAATTCTTGAAAGTTATTTTTATCTGCGGGGATTAAAAATCCCATTTCTAAATGAGATGTTTTAGGAATGGTACACTTTAGTTATTTTCATAAGAACATTAAATGTTGTCAGTTCAGTCTCTCCTCCAGTTTTATATTAAACTGTTGTCAACTTATTTTTGGAAAATTATCTCCTTCTATTCCTCTCATTTCTAGTATATAGTGCATGAAAAATTGCATAAAACTATCTAGACTGAAATCAAAACGTGAGAGCTTGTGCACATTACAAGAATACAGGAAAAAAAAAAGAATACAGGAATATCATGTATGTTTTGGACATATGGCATTATTAAGCATGTTTTTGTTTCAAAGGATAGTTGGAATAAAATTACAAATCTGTTTAAATGAGGTAAAAGATTATATGGTTCTTTATGCAGAAAATATCTCATTTCTCTTACTTTATTGTCTCATTTGGTTTTAGATGAAGGATGTCAGATTGTATAATGAGGAAACCCATTCTCATTTTCACCAAGACTGCCCAAATTTAATACATGTGCTTCAAGCTTCAGTATCCTTCTAAGTATTAATAATAATCTTCTATGTTTCTATTTTGTTTGTCACATGTGGGCAAGGACATTTTGAAGCTTATAATTTAGCTCTGCTCAACTGTCTGTAACAATACTAATTGAAATTATTATAGTTGTTTATGATATTAAAAGTTGTAATTTTCTCCTATTTCTATTTTTTTTGAAATTTTCAGTTATTGGAATCATTTGAGGTAGCACCCAAAGACTCTCTCATAACACATTTCTAAAAAATTTGTAAATTCTTTTTTCATAATCAAATAACATAATGAAACACATGTTTAGGTTTAGGCCTGAGAGGATTTTTTCCTTCCAATATAATCAGTTGGAAGTAAATCATTCAGTATCTATATTCTTCATGTCTTTGTAGACATTGAGAAAAATAAAAGGATCAGCCTCATCTACATGCCTTTTGTATTGTGCATCTATGTGGAATTTACTCAATGAATTACTTAAGGCTAATGTAGAATTATATTTTATTTATTCCCTTCCCAAATAGTGCACACACAGACACAATGCACGTGCACACGCACAGCACGTGAACTATCGTGTCAGCCCACACTTATTATACTTAAAGGAGAAATAAAGTAGCAACAGTGGTGCAGTGAGGGGAAAAGAATGAAAGGATCAGATTTAATAGAAGTGCCCTTTCTGGAGATAAAAAATAGCAGCAGGGTTTCAAATAAGTCCAAAGAGAAATAGAATGGCAATTTACTTAATACATGTTAAGATAAAGATTTAAAATTTATATTTCTTAGAAAGACAAACTTGATTCTCCACATTAAAGAAAATAAAGCCATCATCTATTTACCTGGGAATGCACGCAGGAAACAAAATGGCTGCCATGAAGAATTACCTTGAGATCAAATCAATGAATGGCACCCCACTCCAGTACTCTTGCCTGGCATTACCACGGACGGAGGAGCCTGGTGGGCTGCAGTTCATGGGGTCGCTAAGAGTCGGACACGACTGAGCGACTTCACTTTCACTTTTCACTTTTATGCACTGGAGAAGGAAATGGCAACCCACTCCAGTGTTCTTGCCTGGAGAATCCCAGGGATGGGGGAGCCTGGTGGGCTGCCGTCTATGGGGCCGCACAGAGTCGGACACGACTGAAGTGACTTAGCAACAGCAGCAGCAAATCAACGAAAACAGTATGTCTTCAATGTTTTCTGTCATACTAGGCACTCAGAAATGCAAAATGTGATGAATAACTTAATTGTTTAAAGAATAAGCATAAGAAATTAAACTACAAAATGACTTTTTACAGAGTGTGCGGCTAATATGACTAGGAACTTGGTGTTTCAGTCAGTTCAGTTCAGTTTAGTTGCTCAGTGGTGTCCAACTCTGCCACCCCATGAATCGAAGCACGATTCATCCCGGTCCATCACCAACTCCCCGAGTTCACTCAGACTCACGTCCATTGAGTCAGTGATGCCATCCAGCCATCTCATCCTCTGTGTCGTCCCCTTCTCCTCCTGCCCCCAATCCTTCCCAGCATCAGAGTCTTTTCCAATGAGTTAACTCTTCGCATGAGGTGGCCAAGGTACTGGAGTTTCAGCTTTAGCATCATTCCTTCCAAAGAAATCCCAGGGCTGATCTCCTTCAGAATGGACTGGTTGGATCTCCTTGCAGTCCAAGGGACTCTCAAGAGTCTTCTCCAACACCACAGTTCAAAAGCATCAATTCTTTGGTGCTCAGCCTTCTTCACAGTCCAACTCTCACATCCATACATGACTACAGGAAAAACCATAGCCTTGACTAGACCTTTGTTGGCAAAGTGATGTCTCTGCTTTTGAATATGCTATCTAGGTTGGTCATAACTTTCCTTCCAAGGAGTAAGCGTCTTTTAATTTCATGGCTGCAGTCACCATCTGCAGTGATTTTGGAGCCCCCCAAAATAAAGTCTGACACTGTTTCCACTGTTTCCCCATCTATTTCCTATGACGTGATGGGACCTGATGCCATGATCTTCATTTTCTGAATGTTGAGTTTTAAGCCAACTTTTTCAGTCTCCTCTTTCACCTTCATCAAGAGGCTTTTGAGTTCCTCTTCACTTTCTTCCATAACGGTGGTGTCATCTGCATATCTGAGGTTATTGATATTTCTCCCGGCAATCTTGATTCCAGCTTGTGTTTCTTCCAGTCCAGCGTTTCTCATGATGTACTATGCATAGAAGTTAAATAAGCAGTGTGACAATATACAGGCTTGACGTACTCCTTTTCCTGTTTGGACCCAGTCTGTTGTTCCATGTCCAGTTCTAACTGTTGCTTCCTGCTGCTGCTGCTAAGTCGCTTCAGTCGTGTCCGACTTGGTGCGACCCCATGGACGGCAGCCCACCAGGCTCCCCCGTCCCTGGGATTCTCCAGGCAAGAACACTGGAGTGGGTTGTCATTTCCTTCTCCAATGCGTGAAAGTGAAGTCGCTCAGGCGTGCCCGACTCTTAGCGACCCCATGGACTGTAGCCCACCAGGTTCCTCCGTCCATGGGATTTTCCAGGCAAGAAGAGTACTGGAGTGGGTGCCATTGCCTTCTCTGGTTGCTTCCTGACCTGCATACAAATTTCTCAAGAGGCAGGTCAGGTGGTCTGGTATTCCCATCTCTTTCAGAATTTTCCGCAGTTTATTGTGATCCACACAGTCAAAGGCTTTGGCATAGTCAATAAAGCAGAAACATTTAATAAATATTTCTACATGTGTTTTTCTGGAACTCTTGCTTTTTTGATGATCCAGCAGATGTTGGCAATTTGATCTCTGGTTCCTCTGCCTTTTCTAAAACCAGCTTGGACATCTGGAAGTTCACAGTTCACATATTGCTGAAGCCTGGCTGGGAGAATTTTGAGCATTACTTTAGTAGCGTGTGAGATGAGTGCAATTGTGTGGTAGTTTGAGCATTCTTTGGCATTGCCTTTCTTTGGGATTGGAATAAAAATTGATCTTTTCTAGTCTTGTGGCCACTGCTGAGTTTTCCAAATTTGCTGGCATATTGAGTGCAGCACTTTTACAACATCATCTTTCAGGATTTGGAATAGCTCAACTGGAATTCCATCACCTCCACTAGCTTTGTTCATATGATGCTTTCTAAGGCCCACTTGACTTCACATTCCAGGATGTCTGGCTCTAGGTCAGTGATCACACCATTGTGATTATCTGGGTCGTGAAGATCTTTTTTGTACAGTTCTCCTGTGTATTCTTGCCACCTCTTCTTCATATCTTCTGCTTCTGTTAGGTCCATACCATTTCTGTCCTTTATCGAGCCCATCTTTGCATGAAATGTTCCCTTGGTATCTCTAATTTTCTTGAAGAGATCTCGAGTCTTTCCCATTCTATTGTTCTCCTCTATTTCTTTGCATTGATCACTGAGGAGGGCTTTCTTATCTCTTCTTGCTATTCTTTGGAACTCTGAATTCAGATGCTTATATCTTTCCTTTGCTCCTTTGCTTTTTGCTTCTCTTTTTTTCACAGCTATTTGTAAGGCCTCCCCAGACAGCCATTTTGCTTTTTTGCATTTCTTTTCCATGGGGATGGTCTTGATCCCTGTCTCTTGTACAATGTCACTAACCTCCATCCATAGTTCATCAGGCACTCTGTCTATCAGATTTAGGCCCTTAAATCTATTTCTCACTTCTCTTGTATAATCATAAGGGATTTGATTTAGGTCATACCTGAATGGTCTAGTGGTTTTCCCTACTTTCTTCAATTTAAGTCTGAATTTGGCAATAAGGAGTTGATGATCTGAACCACAGTCAGCTCCTGGTCTTGTTTTTGTTGACTGTATAGAGCTTCTCCATCTTTGGCTGCAAATAATATAATCAATCTGATTTTGGTGTTGACCATCTGGTGATGTCCATGTGTAGAGTCTTCTCTTGTGTTGTTGGAAGGGGGTGTTTGCTATGACCAGTTTACTTGAAGGATAAGACGTATTAGGCTAGGCAGTATGTAGAGAGTTCCAGACACACAGCTGAGGAAAAGACATAGGCATGCAAATGAATGTTATATATGTGGATAGGACTGGGAAAAAAGGTCTAATAACATTCAAGCCTTTAGCATTTACTTTGTTGTTGTTCAATTGCTCAGTCCTGTCTGACTCTTTGTGATTCCATGAACTGCAGCATTCCAGGCTTCCCTGTCCTTCATTATCTCCTGGCGCTTGCTCAAACTCATGTCCATTGAGTTGGTGATGCCATCCAACCGTCTCATCCTCTGTCGCCACTTCTCCTCTTGCCCTCAATTTTCCCCATCATCAGGGTCTTTTCCATTGAGTTGGTTCTTCATGTCAGGTGGCCAAAGTATTGTAGCTTCAGCTTCAGCATCAGTGCTTCCAATGAAGATTCAGAGTTGATTTCCTTTAGGATTGACTGGTTTGATCCCCTTGCTGTCCAAGGGACTCTCAAGAGTCTTCTCCAGCACCACAGTTTGAAAGCATCAATTCTCTGGTGCTCAGCTTTCTTTATGTTCCAACTCTACATCTGTACATGACTACTGGAAACACCAAAGCTTTGGTTTTTATATGGACCTTTTGTTGGCAAAGTGATGTCTCTGCTTTTTAATATGCTGTCTAGGTTGGTCATAACTTTTCTTCCAAAAAGGTGTCTTTTAATTTCAAGGCTGTAGTCACCCTACACAGTGATTTTGGAGCCCAAGAAAATAAAATCTGTCACTGTTTCCACTTTTTCCTTATCTGTCTGTCGTGAAGTGATGGGACCATATGTTATGATCTTAGCATTTTTGCATATACTTTATTTTTTTAATTAATTATTTTAATTGGAGGCTAATTACTTTGTAATATTATAGTGGTGTTTGCCATACAGTCACATGAATCAGCCATGGGTGTACATGTGTTCCCCATCTTGAGCCCCCCTCCCACCTCCCTCCCCATCTCATCCCTCAGGGTTGTCCCAGTGCGCCAGCCCTGAGTGTCCTGTCTCATGCATCAAACCTGGACTGGTGATCTATTCCACATATGGTAATATACTTGTTTCAATGCTATTCTCTCAAATCATCCTACCCTTGCTTTCTCCTTCTCCCACAGAGTCAGAAAGTCTGTTCTTTATCTCTGTGTCTCTTCTGCTGTCTCACATATAGGGTCATCACTACCATCTTTCTAAATTCCATATATATGCTTTAGTATACTGTATTGGTGTTTTGATTTCTAGCTTACTTCACTCTGTGTAATAGGCTCCAGTTTCATCCACCTCATTAGAACTGATTCAAATGCATCCTTTTTAATAGCTGAGTAATATTCCATTGTGTATATGTACCACAGCTTTCTTATTGCTTCATCTGCCAATGGACATCTAGGTTGCTTCCATGTCCTGGCTATTGTAAACAGTGCTGCGATGAACACTGGGGTACATGTGTCTCTTTCAATTCTGGTTTCCTTTGTATGTATGCCCAGCAGTGGGATTGCTGGGTCATATGGCAGTTCTATTTCCAGTTTTTTAAGGAATCCCCTGATTTAGTTGAAAAGTTCAGCCCTAGAGATAAAGGTTGATGAATGGGACAGGGTTTGATTCACCTACTAGTAAAGGAGACAAGCTGTTGTCCAGAAAACTGATCATGGTCAGAACCTTGATACTCATAAGGCAAGGGAAAGATGCTGAAACTGCACAGAGACTGACATTCATGAGGGCATATTTATGCAGTGAGAAAACATTCAAGTATTTATAAAGACCCCCCTTTCAATTAATTAATCAATCTTTATGCTGTGAAGAAAGCTGGATGCTGAAGAATTGATGCTTTTGAACTGTGGTGTTGGAGAAGACTCTTGAGAGTCCCTTGGACTGCAAGGAGATCCAACCAGTCCATTCTGAAGGAGATCAGCCCTGGGATTTCTTTGGAGGGAATGATGCTAAAGCTGAAACTCCAGTACTTTGGCCATCTCATGCGAAGAGTTGACTCATTGGAAAAGACCCTGATGCTGGGAGGGACTGGGGGCAGGAGGAGAAGGGGACGACACAGAGGATGAGATGGCTGGATGGCATCACTGACTTGATGGACGTGAGTCTGAGTGAACTCTGGGAGTTGGTGATGGACAGGGAGGCCTGGCGTGCTGCGATTCATGGGGTAGTGAAGAGTCAGACACAACTGAGCAACTGAACTGAACTGATGCTAAAGTAACCCCCCCCTCCAAAAAAAAAAGAAACACATAGAATGATAGCTTGAAACTTCAGGGATACTTTCCAGTTTGTTGTTATTTGATAAGAAATGAGGAAAATCTGCAGCTTTTCTCTTCTAGAAGTTATCAGAGATGTGCTTTTTATTTGTGGTGCTGGGACATTTCCCCATCACTTCCTCCTCCTAGGTTTTCTGCCTTGAGCCCAGATTTCCTTTAACAGCAGAAATGCTTCTACCTAGTAGAATCCAGTTCTTTGATTTTCTGTGTTGAGTCTTTATTTTAAAATGATTGTAATGCAACAGATTTTGTTCATTCTATCTTGCATATTTTTTAACCCCCTTTAATCATTTAACTTTTTTCTTATTATGCATGATGCAAAGAAAAAAAGTGGAGGCTAAAACTCAGTGATCTCAAGATGGGATTTGAGTGGGTGTGGACAAATTATTTGACACTGGGAAACTCTTCATTTTTGATGTCCCTAAATGTTCACATCTGTTAAATGGGGAATTTGTATTGGGCAAGTCACTTGAACTCTTGGTGGTCTTGTTTTCATTTAAGAAAGTAAGACAACTTGACTTTTAAAGTGACTTAACATTTCAGTCATTTAATCAGAGCAAAACATTTCCTATTGAAAGGTCATACTGGGGTTTTGAGAGAGTCAATTCTTAGGCAGGTTGATAAGAACTCTGGGGTCCCGGAGGAGGAGAAAGGGGTCTGGGGCTCTTGAAGTGGAGATAGGGGTCTGGAATTCTCAAGGAGGAAAAAGGGCAAACATCTTTTTTTCCTCTACATTCCTTAGTCTTAGTCACATAAAATATTATTTTCTTTAAGCCTGGAAGTGATAATTACACAACAACTCAGTTTAAACTCTACTAAGGATTATATAACAGCAATGTATCCTGCTTGAGGACAGTTTCTCTTTCCTGAAAACCCTCTGGCTCATCCTGTTATCTTAAAATGCAAATTATGGGAGTGGGTCTAGTAAGATCTTTACAACCTTGAGATATTCTTTTGATTTATTGTAATAACCAATTTAAAAATATATATAACTCCCTTGCTAACACTAGCGAGGGGTGCACTCTGCATCTCCTTTCTGATGTCTATGTCAGAAGCTTTCTCTGTCCCTTTTTGTATCCTAATAAAACTCTGCTATACTAAAGCTCTTAAGTGATCAAGCCTGGTCCCTGGTCCTGAAGCTAAATCTTCTTCGGAGATCATGAATCTGACATCGCTCACCATAAGCTATCAGTTTTATCGCATAAATTTTTACACAAAAATTCCTGACAGCCAGTATGCATGCATGCACGTTAAGTTGCTTCAGTCATATATAACTCTTTGCAACCTTATGAACTGTGGCCTGCCAAGCTCCTCTGTCCATGGGATTCTCCAGGTAAGAATGCTGGAGTGGGCTGCCCTGCCCTCCTCCAAGGGAACTTCCTGACCCAGGGATCAAATCCCCATCTCTTATGTCTCCTACATTGGCAGGTGGATTCTTTACCACTGCACCACCTGGGAAGCCCATCCATAGTTCTCTGCAAATAATAAGTACTCATTCATAAAAGGAGTGAATGGCATGTTTTTTCTTCTGGTGTTAGTGACTCCAGTTGGAAAGTCATAGGGGTATCTGTAAGCATCAATGGTACCACTGTATCTAATGGTACATATATTAATGGTAACTGATATATTTTCGTTATTGTCCCTGTTTATTTCTTTCCTCAGACTATCAGTGTCTTGTTATGTTACTGATGCCAAGAAATTTGAAAAAAAACTGAGGTCTTATTTTTAATTTTTGATGGTAAATCAAAAAAGTTAATTATAGCTAAAAGGATTTTAACAGCTCTCAAATTCCCCATTAAGATATAGCCAGGAAAGGTAAAGTGTACAACTAGCAGAGATTGTTCGGAGGAGTTTATGCTAGTGAAAATAATAAATTTTAATATAATAAAACCATTTTGCACACTTTACTGTGGTGATTGTTATAATTGGAGATACTGAATTTAAAGTGTGATGGAAATGTTCAATGACAGGCACTTTGATAGACTTCTGAGTGAAAACATCCAGGTAGCCCAACCAACAACCTGTTATTTGCTCTGGTCTCATTTATTTCTTTATATAGCATCGATGTCAATAATCAGATCTAAAAATTCTTTAAGCTTACTTAAACATGTAGCTGTATGTAAACTAATAATTTATATTAGTATTTAGCACTGTGACATTAGAACTGTATTTTTGTTGCAGGGAGAAGCCAATTCTGACTCCATATTGGAACTATTTCTTTGACTTGCTTTTCCTTGCTTTTGTTATTACAGTCATTCATAATAGCCTACCTCAAAGGATTGCCTTTGTTTGGTTTACAGAGAGATAATCTGACCCTGACCACCTGTGAAAGGCTACAAAAAAGAAGAGATTAGCACACCCCTTCCAAAGGCTGGCCCTTTCCAGAGATGTTTTGCTAGCCTGAAGACCCTTTTTACTTGACTTCCTCACTGCCTTTCCCTCCCCATTCTGCCTTTTGACTTAATGTCCTCATTGCTTCTCTCTCAGACTCCACAAAAGAACCTAGCATCCAGACCCCACAAGATGGTTACTTTGAGACATTAGTCTGCCATCTTCGCAGTCAGCCAGCTTTCTGAATAAAGTCCTATTCCTTGCCTCAACATCTCATCTCTTGGATTCATTGGCATGTCGTATGGAGAGCAGAGCAAGCTTGGACTTAGTAACATTTTGAGTCATCAAATAGCTTTACATTTTCATTAACTGAGAAAGAATGGGAAGAATCAGAGCATGACCATGACATGGCACCCTATTGCCAAGTGAGTAGTGGCTTACATGCAAAAGGGTTTACATATTTAGCTAAAATATTCATAAGTTTTTTCTAAGTATTTAGCACACTCTCTTAAGCAATTCCTTAAATGTTAGCCATACTAATTCTACTATATATTTCTTAGAGAAAAAAAAAAAAAAGATTAAAAAGCCAGGCAAAATTATATGGACAAAGATTTTTTTCCACATTATTATTTGAAGATACAGATAAATAGAAATTATTACATGAAAACTGGGTTCCCCTCTTGATGGGCATTGAGCCAAAAGGCAAAACCAAAGTAAAGAGGAGAATGAAGGATTTATTACTTGCAGCAAGTAAAGAGAACACCTGTGATCTTTCCCAAAGCAGCAAAATTGGGGAAGTTTTAAGCCCCTTCATGAAGGGGCTTGGGTGGTGGACAGAGTCCAAGCTTCAGTTGATTAAAATCACGAGAGTGAGAAAAAGTCAGCATTATCCCTTAGGTGACATTTGATCTGGTGGTTGAGGGCTTCGAGCCAATCTTTACCATTGAAACAGAACCGGGAGTCTTTACAACTGCTATCTTTGCTATTATAACTACTACTTTTGCTGATAAGTTTGTTTCAGCATTCTTTGTTCCCTTCAGATCAGATCAGATCAGTCGCTCAGTAGTGTCCGACTCTTTGCGACCCCATGAATTGCAGCATGCCAGGCCTCCTGTCCATCACCAACTCCCGGAGTTCACCCAGACTCACGTCCATCGAGTCAGTGATACCATCCAGCCATCTTATCCTCTGTCGTCCCCTTCTCCTCTTGTCCCCAATCCCTCCCAGCATCAGGGTCTTTTCCAATGAGTCAACTCTTCGCATGAGGTGGCCAAAGTACTGCATCATTCCTTCCAAAGAAATCCCACTCCACTATTCTTGGCTGGAAAATTCCATGGGCAGAGGAGCCTGAGGCTACAGTCCATAGGCTCACAAAGAGAGTTCAAGGACAAGCATTGTGTCCAGTTTGGATCACAACATGGCTTAGATCAGAGATGGCTTCTCTTATGTCAAGAAATCCATGCCTGGTTCTTTTTTTCCAGGGACCTCCTACTGTATCTGCTTATAATACTACTTATATATGAAGATATAATTAAATATTCAATAATAGAAAAAGGATAACCTGTTACAGCCATAGAATACAATTTATAAAAACTGACGTTTTTATCTTAAATGGTAAAACACATTTTACTTACATAGTAAAATACACTGTGATGTTAAATGGAAAAAGCAGAATAGAGGAATGAATCTATGACCTGACCTATTATAAGTAGAACAGAAGTTATTGATTGAAAGTAGGAAAAAATCAGAGTAGTTGGCTCTCAGTTCAGTCGCTCAGTTGTGTCCGACTCTTTGTCACCCCATGAATTATAGCACGCCAGGCCTATCTGTCCATCACCAATTCCTGGAGTTCACTCAAACTCAAGTCCATTGAGTCGGTGATGCCATCCAGCCATCTCTTCCTCTGTCTTCCCCTTCTCCTCCTGCCCCTAATCCCTCCAGCATCAGAGTCTTTTCCAGTGAGTCAACTCTTCGCATGAGGTGGTGAAAGTACTGGAGTTTCAGCTTTCACATCATTCCTTCCAAAGAACACCCAGGACTGATTTCCTTTAGAATGGACTGGTTGGATCTCCTTGCAGTCCAAGGGACTCTCAAGAGTCTTCTCCAACACCACAGTTCAAAAGCTTCAATTATTCGGCGCTCAGCCTTCTTCACAGTCCAACTCTCACATCCATACATGACCACTGGAAAAACCATAGCCTTGACTAGACGGACCTTTGTTGGCAAAGTAATGTCTCTGCTTTTCAATATGCTATCTAGGTTGGTCATAACTTTCCTTCCAAGGAGTAAGGCTCTTTTAATTTCGTGGCTGCAATCACCATCTGCCGTGATTTTGGAGCCCCAAAACGTAAAGTCTGACACTGTTTCCACTGTTTCCCCATCTATTTGCCATGAAGTGATGGGACCAAATGCCATGATCTTCGTTTCCTGAATGTTGAGCTTTAAGCCAACTTTTTCACTCTCCGCTTTCACTTGCATCAAGAGGCTTTTGAGTTCCTCTTCACTTTCTGCCATAAGGGTGGTGTCATCTGCATATTATTGATATGCAGATGATATTTCTTCCGGCATCTTGATTCCAACTTGTGCTTCTTCCAGTCCAGCATTTCTTAAAAAGTACTCTGAATATAAGTGAAATAAACAGGGTGACAATATACAGCCTTGATGTACTCCTTTTCCTATTTGGAACCAGTCTTTTGTTCCTGTCCAGTTCTAACTGTTGCTTCCTGACCTGCATATAGGTTTCTCAAGAGGCAGGTCAGGTAGTCTGGTATTCCCATTCTTTTCAGAATTTCCCACAGTTTATTGTGATCCACAGAGTCAAAGGCTTTGGCATAGTCAATAAAGCAGAAATAGAAAACTTTTTCTGGAACTCTCTTGCTTTTTCGATGATGCAGTGGATGTTGGCAATTTGATCTCTGGTTCCTCTGGCTTTTCTAAAACCAGCTTGAACATCTGGAAGTTTACGGTTCACATATTGCTGAAGCCTGGCTTGGAGAATTTTAAGCATTACTTTACTAGCATGTGAGATGAGTGCAATTCTGTGGTAGTTTAAGCATTCTTTGGCATTGCCTTTCTTTGGGATTGGAATGAAAACTGACCTTTTCCAGTCCTGTGGCCACTGCTGAGTTTTCCAAATTTGCTGGCATATTGAATGCAGCACTTTCATAGCATCATCTTTCAGGATTTGAAATAGCTCAACTGGAATTCTATCACCTCCACTAGTTTTGTTCATAGTGATGCCTTCTAAGGCCCACTTGACTTCACATTCCAGGATGTCTGGCTCTAGGTGAGTGATCACACCATTGTGAGCAGGGGCTGCGTAGGTGCAGGAGGGCCGAAAGAAGCTACTCCACGTTCAAGATCAGGAGGCGCGGCAGTGAGGAGGTACCCCTCGTCCAAGGTAAGGAGCAGCGGCTGCGCTTTGCTGGAGCAGCTGTGAGGAGATACCCCATGTTCAAGGTAAGAGAAACCCAAGTAAGATGGTAGGTGTTGCGAGAGGGCATCAGAGGGCAGACATGCTGAAACTGTAATCACAGAAACCTAGTCAATCTAATCACATGGACCACAGCCTTGTCTAACTCAGTGAAACTAAGCCATGCCGTGTGGGGCCACCCAAGATGGGCGGGTCATGGTGGAGAGGTCTGACAGAATGTGGTCCACTGGAGAAGGGAATGGCAAACCACTTCAGTATTCTTGCCTTGAGAACCCCATGAACAGTATGAAAAGGCAAAATGATAGAATACTGAAAGAGGAACTCCCCAGGTCGGTAGGTTCCCAATATGCTACTGGAGATCAGAATAACTCTAAAAAGAATGAAGAGATGGAGCTAAAGCAAAAACAATACCCAGCTGTGGATGTGACTGGTGATAGAAGCAAGGTCCGATGCTGTAAAGAGCAATATTGCATAAGAACCTGGAATGTTAGGTCCATGAATCAAGGCAAATTAGAAGTGGTCAAACAGGAGATGGCAAGAGTGAACGTCAACATTCTAGGAATCAGCAAACTAAAATGGACTGGAATGGGTGAATTTAACTCAGATGACCATTATATCTACTACTGTGGGCAGGAATCCCTTAGAAGAAATGAGGTAGCCATCATGGTCGACAAAAGAGTCTGAAATACAGTACTTGGATGCAATCTCAAAAATGACAGAATGATCTCTGTTCATTTCCAAGGCAAGCCATTCAATATCATAGTAATCCAAGTCTATGCCTCAACCAGTAACGCTGAAGAAGCTGAAGTTGAACGGTTCTATGAAGACCTACAAGACCTTTTAGAACGAACACCCAAAAAAGATGTCCTTTTCATTATAGGGGACTGGAATGCAAAAGTAGGAAGTCAAGAAACACCTGGAGTAACAGTCAAATTTGGCCTTCGAATACAGAATGAAGCAGGACAAAGACTAATAGAGTTTTGCCAAGATGATGCACTGGTCATAGCAAACATCCTCTTCCAACAACACAAGAGAAGACTCTACACATGGACATCACCAGATGGTCAACACCAAAATCAGATTGATTATATTCTTTGCAGCCAAAGATGGAGAAGCTCTATACAGTCAACAAAAACAAGACCAGGAGCTGACTGTGGCTCAGATCATGAACTCCTTATTGCCAAATTCAGACTGAAATTGACGAAAGTAGGGAAAACCACTAGACCATTCAGGTATGACCTAAATCATATCCCTTATGATTATACAGTAGAAGTGAGAAATAGATTTAAGGGACTAGATCTGATAAATACAGTGCCTGATGAACTATGGAATGAGGTCCATGACATTGTACAGGAGACAGGAATCAAGACCATCCCCATGGAAAAGAAATGCAAAAAAGCAAAATGGCTGTCTGAGGAGGCCTTAAAATAGCTGTGGAAAGAAGAGACGCAAAAAGCAAAGGAGAAAAGGAAGGATATAAGCATCTGAATGCAGAGTTCCAAAGAATAGCAAGAAGAGATAAGAAAGCCCTCCTCAGTGATCAATGCAAAGAAATAGAGGAAAACAACAGAATGGGAAAGACTTATCTCTTCAAGAAAATTAGAGATACCAAGGGAATATTTCATGCAAATATGGGCTCGATAAAGGACAGAAGTGTTATGGACCTAACAGGAGCAGAAGATATTAAGAAGAGGTGGCAAGAATACACAGAAGAACTTTACAAAAAAGATCTTCACGACCCAGATAATCATGATGGTGTGATTACTGACCTAGAGCCAGACCTCCTGGAATGTGAAGTCAAGTGGGCCTTAGAAAGTATCACTACAAACAAAGCTATATGGCTCTGGGGGATATTAAAGGTGATTTTAGTGTTATCCTTTGTAGCTTACACAGTTCCCACAATGATTATTTTGTATTTACTTCATTACTTTTAATTAATGTTTTACTTTATTGGAGCATTTGTGTTCAGATTTTGTGGGACATAAGTTTTTAACTTGAGTAGATATCTAGAAGGGCAATTAATGGATTATTTTTATTGTTAATGAAATCTAACATTAACTTTGTTTTTCATGAATCATGCTTTTTTTATCTAAAAAGTCATTGTGAAACTCAACATCTCTTAGATTTTCCTACTGCCTTATCTTCTAGAAGATTTATAGTTTTTGCATTTCACATTTAGGTTTATTATCCATTTTTGAGTTAATTTTTGTGAAAGATGTTTGATAGATACTTTCAAGGGCTTGAAGTATAGGATAGTTGATTTGCAATGTTGTATTCATTTCAGGTGTACAACATGACAATAGTTTTATAGACTATACTTCATTTAATGTTCTTGTTAAGTACTCTTTTCTGCATAACATCCTTGTATCTTTGTTTTATACGTAGTAACTTGTATATTTTAATTCTTTGTTGACAAATTTTTTTGGCATGTGGGTGTCCAGTTCCAACACTATTTGTTAGAAAGACTCTTTTTTTCCATTGAATTGCTTTTGTTCTTTTGTCAAAGATCAGTTGACTATGTTTGCATATGTTGATTCTGGGCTACCTATTCTGATCTGTTGATCTGTTTGTTTTTCTGGCTAGCTGCACTGTCCTGATAATTGTAGATTTATAGTAAGTCTTGATGTCAGGCAGAACCTGTCCTCCAACTTTGTCCTCTGCTTCAACCTTGTATTTTCATTTCAGCTCTTAGCACAGTAATCATTGTTCCTTATACTTCCCACCTGATAATTCCCGAATCTCTGCCATATCTAAGTCTGCTTCTGATGCTTGCTTTACGTCTTCAGCATGTGTTTTCTTATTTATAGCATACCTTGTAATATTTTGTGGAAAGGTGGACATGATGAACTGGATAAAATAAACAGGTAAACGGGCCTTTAGTTCGAGGTTTTATATTTATGTGGCTAGAAGTTAGGGTGTGTTTACTTTTTGTTGTAGCTGGAAGTCTCAGAGGCCAAGATCTTCTCTGGTAGCCTTTTTATCTCCACTGCTGTCTTTGGGTTTCTCTAGAAACTTCTCAAATGAGCTCTGAGGTTCCTAGTTCTTGGAGCTGTAGTTCTCTGCTATCATACAGGTGTCTCATGGTGTCTCTGTACTGTAAACTTAGATGCTTGTCAGCCATCCACATCCCTCACAGCCTCTTAGGAGACACAGGAATGCTAGAGGAGGCTAGAGTTGATTAGGTTCTGGTGGAATCCACCAGCAGTTCCTGTTCCTGGTACACTGTGAGCACCTGTGTTTGCCTCTGTCTCCAGTTTTAGGGGTGACCTCAATTGATGATTTTAAGTATACGTATAGTCAACAGGCAGATGTTTTAGTAGGCTTTTGTAAAAGTGTGCTCAGTTTTTATTAAAACACTGCCTTCTCACGTTTTTCTGGGTACACCAGCTTGTTGAATGCATAGTATCAGAGTCTTTCACACAAATATATGTATGGTTTATGTATTATTGATATGTTTACTACAGTTTTAAGTAGGAAAAAATGGAACTTTGGGGTCCACTGAGGTATATAGTTTCAATATTTTGAAACATGTTGGAGAGAGAGATCCATTCACTTGCAAAGATCTTGGGAAGTTACACACATTTATTCAATTCTTAACTATTTCACAAATATTAATTGAATCTCTGTTGTTCGTGTGAGACCCTGCATGTCTGGAAGTGAACACCACAGATAGGTTGTTGACCTTCTTGGGACCTACACTGTAGTGGGGTCTGGCTTTGATGGTTTCCTCTTCTCTGTTATGAAGAGCTCCCTCTGGGAAGGGCTGAGGCAAAACTGGCAGGAGGGGTTGTTTTCACTAAATTCGCTTCTGCTCACTTTTTTTCCTCCTGACTATACCATAGGATCCTCAGAATTAAAACAAACTGATATAGAATATTAAATTATTTAAAAACTGATTAAATTCCTTTTCCCTTCCCATCCTTTGTCACAACTTTTGGCAAAACCCCCAGTCCTGAGTGAACCCAATTATTCCCCTTCCCCAGGCTTGCAGTCAAGCTGACGAGTTTTGCTGAATAAAACCAAATAGGCTTACATCACAAATGACTTCCTTATGGATTAATTTAATTAGGAATTGTGCATCTGCAGTTTGCTTGGCAACTCAGCAGACTTACCTAAACTGCCCATTGCAACAGTTTTTTACACCATCTTTTCTGTTTGATTGCTTTGAGATCCACACATTTTTCTTTTGTGCTTTTCTAGCCACTATTTCTTAGTTTCCTTTACTGACTTCTCTTTTTTCCCCCCAGTCCATTAAAGAGAGAAACTCTTCAGTACTTTGTCCTTAGTCCTCTTTTTACCCATTGCCTCACTTACTCTACAGCAGCAATTTACAAATTATACCCTCTACCTTGAACCATCCTGTGACTTCTATACCAACATGCTATGCCATGGCCTACTTGTCATCTCCTTTGGTAATTAAATGGGCTTCCCTGGTGGCTCAGACATTAAAGAATCTACCTGCGATGCAGGAGACCCAGGTTCGATCCCTAGGTCAGGAAGATCCCTGGGAGGAAGGAATGGCCACCCACTCTAGTTTTCTTGCCAGGAAGATTCCATGGACAGAGGAGCTTGGTGGGCTACGGTCCATGGGGTCACAGAGAGGCAGACATGACTGAGTGACTAACACTTTCACTTTGCTAATTAAACATTGATATCTGAAGTGGAAGTCATCATTCTCATCTACTCCATCTGTCTCTGCTTCTCATTTTCAGCTCACTCATTCAGTATGTAGTGGTGGAATCTATGCAACTGCTCATACCAGAAATCCCGATTAACTTAATCATTTTTTTTTAATTACCTCTAGTATACCAGCACCTTCAGGGTATGGCACATATACATCTGTGAGGGGAAGGTCATTTTAGTGTTCTGCCCAGGAGACTCTGGAGGTACAAAGAGACTGAATCAGTTGCATATGATCAGCAGAGGGGATGCTCTTTTGTTCGTTTCATGGCAGATGCAGTTAGAGATCATATGTGCACCTGTAAACATGTCCCACAGGAGAAAGAGCCACCTGAGAACCTGAAAACATAGGCCACACTAGAGGGCCCATGATATTGAATCTAAACATAACCCTAAAGCCTTGCCTTTTTATCAAATCCCTTCTTTCCTGGAAAAGGTTAGAAACAACTCAGGATGGGGATAGAAGCTGAGCTGAAGAGAGAGAGGCTGACCGAAGCAATTGTGCAGTTGAATATATGTGGAAAAGGAGAGAAATTAAGAAGATCCTGTTTATTATCCTCTATGTTATATGCTAACAGTCTCCAACATCAGATGATTTCACCTAAGTATGTTAAGATCTTTCACACCTGTTCTTGCTGTTGCTTACACTCTAGTTGAAACCAGCAACATCCCTACCTGTCTTCTGCAGTAACCTATTTCTCATCAGTATTTTCATTTATTTTTAGAGTTTGATGAAGGGGTATGTTTATTCACCTGGGGTCTTACAATGAATCCATGTCTCCTGGATGCTTACATTGGATGCAGAAAGTCTTACATGGAATTTGGTCATGGTTGTCAGGGAATGTTAAACAGGAGGATTCCTACATGCTGTTTCTCATAAATCCTCTGTTCCTTATCAGTTTCTGTTGTCAGAAACTAGTGGAACAACAAGCCGCTCCCAGGACTGAGGTCATAGGATGAGACAGGCTTGAATCTCCTTCAGTAAACATTCTCCTTATGGCAAAACTGCTTAGTCCCAATCCTCTTTCTTGAGATATGGATTGTTTCCTGACCTTGCGACCGTTATTAATTCCTTGTTCCCTTGGTAACACTTGCTGTATGTTTGGTTTTCTGATCTTTATCATCGTCGAAAGAAATTTCTTGGACAACAGCCTATATATACTCACAGAAAGATCATTAAAGCACCTTTGCTTCATCAGAGCTTGGGTCCCCGTGTCTGTCGGTCTTTCTCTCTCTCTCCCCCTCCTTCTGGCTCTCTCTTTCACTTTCTTATCGTTGACTCTGGACCAGCAGGTTCCGGTCCATTAAAGGACCCCAACAATGGTGAAATCTATAAACCAAGTATAGGACTTTCTGAAAGTATTGCATTTTAATCCAGTGCACACAAGACCTAGAATTACTTCAGGCTATAATTTATAAGGAATATTATATAATAACATTTTGAACCATGAAAGCACCTTTTGGACAAGGTAAAGAATATATTTGGCCCTTGACTTGTAAGGGGTGTAAATGTTATTTCTTGGTTATGAACATTTTGCCTGTTCCTTACTTTTTTGCATTGATTTCTTAATGTGTCTTCTCCCCTCAACACTTGTTCTCCTCCAGTCCAGGTCTTGACAGTCACAGTGCTCAGAGAGAAAGTAACCTGGATCTCGTGACTTCCCTGAATGAAACCCTGTAGCATTTTCACTTTGATTGTAGAATATAGAAAAAAATCTTTATGGCATATCAATCTGTGTGAATTGGCTTCTGTCTTCTTCTCCAGCCCCATGTTAAGCAACTCATTTCCTGGTTGGCAAGCTCTGGAGCCTTTGAACGTACTGCCCCACTGGGAGACTTTTGCACCTGCGGTTAGTCTGGTGAACTCTTACAAATCCTTCAATACATTTAGGAAATCTAACCCTAACTTTCCTTACCTCAAAACACCCTTCTTCCTCTCACTCCTCCCACATTAGACTAAGTCAATTTTTCTATGCCTTATGTTCCCTTATTCCTTGAAAGTATATGCTTCACAGAGGAACTTCATACACTGTGCAGTGCCTGTTACCTCTTGACTGTGATCCTCCTGAGGGCAGAGGCAGCATCTGTTACCACTGCATGTCTAGTGCCAAGTCCACAAGAGAACACAGTGAAAGCTTAAGGAAAGGATACTGTTAGCACATTCCAAGAGCAAGAGCACTGCTTGCAATTCTTAAGCAGAACAAAAGATTCCGGTAACAGACCTGTTTTTTTAAAAATAAAGATAAAATTGCATATTATAAAATTCACCATTTTAAAGAATACATTTCAATGGCATTTAATGCACTAATAGTATTGGGCAAACATCACCCCTCTTAAGTTTCAGGGGTTTTTTGTCCTTGAAGAAGAATATACCATACCTATAAAGTACTTTCCGTTCTCTCTTGGTCCCATCCCCTAGCGATCACTAACCTGGTATCTGTCTTTCTAAATTTGCCTATTCTGGATGTTTCTTATAAGAAGAATCATGCAGTGTGTGTGTATCATTGTGCTTGGCTTTTAAAAAAATTTGTTGTTTTTTTTTTTTACTTAGCATTATGGTCATCCAAGTTATATATGTTAGTACTCCATTTCTTTTTATGGCTGAATAATCCATTTTGTACATATACCATGATTTGTTTAGCCATCAGATTTAAGGGCAGAAATAGCTCCTTCATCAAACTGAAGTAGTTACACATCTTTAGAAAGATAATTTGGTTCTAGACAGCCCAAAGGGCTTCCCTGGTGATTCAAATGATAAAGAATCTGCCTGCAATGTGGGAGACCTGGGTTCAGTCCCTGGGTTGGGACGATCCCCTGGAGGAGGACATGACAACCCACTCCAGTATTCTTTCCTGGAGAACCCCCATGGACAGAGGAGCCTGGCAGGCTACAGTCCATCAGGTTGCAGAGAGTCGGACACTACTGAGTGACTAAGCACAGACAGCCTAAAATTTTTTACCTGTTTATTGGAAGACAGTAGATGAATCATTGAATCTTATATTCCATTGGTGTTTCTTGCAGAAATACTGTGTTCAAAGATCAAATTTAAATTGATTTGATGAATGTTGCAATACCATAATATTCTAGAACAGGCATTGGCATACCATGGCCTAAAGGCCAAATCTGGCTCACATCTGTCTTTCTAAAGTTTTATTGAAACACAGCTACACTCATCATACTACAGCAGTAGAACCGAGTAGCTGTGACTGACTGCTTGGCCAGAAACACCTGCGATATCTCCTATCTGATTCTTAACAAAAAAAGTTGGTAGACAATCTGCTCTTGAATCATGAAATCCATATAGAATTACTTTTCTGGCAGGATCTCATTGGCTTGGACATCACCAAAGGAAAAGCTCAACTTATTTGAGCTTTGAAGTTTTTTCTCACCAGACCCTGGAATAGGGACTAGATTTTGTTTCTCCTATTGATGGGAATTTTGTTAATTATAAAAGGAAAGTGAAAGTTGCTCAGTCATGTTCAACTCTTTGTGACCCCAAGGACTATAGAGTCCATGGAATTCTCCAGGCCAGAATATGGGAGTGGGTAGCCTTTCCCTTCTCCAGGGGATCTTCCCAACCCAGGGATCGAGCCCAGGTCTACTGCATTGCAGGTGGATTCTTTACCAGCTGAGCCACAAGGGAAGCCCAAGAATACTAGAGTGGGTAGCCTATACCTTCTCCAGTGGATCTTCCCGACCCAGGAATCAAACCAGGGTCTCTTACATTGCAGGCAGATTCAGGAATAGAATTTTAATCTGATGAGACCATCCAAGATGTGGTAAAATAGCACAATCCCTTTTAGGATGTGTTGAAAGCATGGAAAACCAGAATTAGGGAGAATTTGGTCAGAATAATTTCTCAACTGAAGTTTTGAAAGGAAAAAAAAATCTGTGCTATAGGTATATAAAGTTAAGAACTATGATTTTTAATTTAGAAAGAAACAAGATGGTTCTAACAATAAAAGCACTTTGGAATTTGGTCATAAATCACTATTTTTGAATGAAATCTTCAATTACTGGAGGCTCTCCTAGCTCACCTCTGGCTCCTGTTAATTCCAGAAAGGAAAGATTCTAAAGCCAAAGGTCTACATTTCCCCCCCATTTTTGTTCAATTATTTTTTAACACATTGTCTAAATGCCATCCATATAGACAAAAGAAGCAAATAGTTCTTATTTTTTTCTTGGACTTGAGTAGAGTTGTTTTATTATTGTCTTTTCAATGTTTTGTTTCATGATAGAAAAAAATTTCATTCCTGGAGGTGTCTGACATGGTATTTTTTGAAGATTTTTCTTTGAGAACAGAAATATTAAGGTCCTAGAACAATTGAATTTGTGTTCTAGTTAACTTTGTAAGATAAGTTTCCAGAATCTTTAACTCCATGAACTCAAACTTATAAAGCCAAAAAGAAAATCTCAATATTTCTATCAGGCTATATTAAAGATCTGGTCTTCAGCTAGGGCTAAACATTAAGTTGTATTATTTTTTCTGAATGTACTGCATAGTAGTAGGAAACAGCACTATATAGTCATAGCAGCTACATGATTGTTCGAACAATTCCTTTTCCTGTTTAATTTTTGTTCTTGAACAAATGGCTATCATTTTATAGGCAACTTTCAGTTCCAAGCAGATGATTATATAATTTGTGTTTTCATGTTTCTCTCATTTCATTGTTACTCTTTTGTATGTCTCTTGTTTCCATTAGTAAAGATTATCAAAATGAAGAAAACTAAATGTCATGAGTCTCTATCTCTTTTTGAAAAAATCTTAGAAGAAAGTTGAAATAGGTTACTGTGATTGCCTATGCTGCTTATATGTGAAGGTCATCAAGAGTGGCCAATAAGTTTCTTATGGTGATCTGAAAAGCTAATGTAAGGATAAATTTGAATTATTTCTATTTTTTCCTTACAATGGACTCAGAAGTACATCTCCTACATTTATTACATTCTGATATTATTACAGTTCTGATAGTCTAAACTTGAAAAGTAAAATTATAGTGGTATTTTTGGAAATTAATTTCTTAACCATCCTTTAGTTAGGTATGACTTTAAAATGATACTGCTACACTCAATTTATGTTTGAGTGATAAACAAATGATAAAATTATATTGTCACACTCAATTTGTTTCCTTGGGCCCCAGGTGATTACTTTGGCTAGTTGTCTTCATCCTGTGATCTGTGACTTGCATCACTTCCTTCTTATTATCTATAGGTTGTTCTTCCTTTATAAGCCATCTCCAACTTCTATGGTCATTCTGGGTTTCTTAGCCAATATCATACTTCATTCATAGTGGGCAGGTAGAATTTTCTGATTAATTTCTATACTACCTATTGGTAGATAATTTCATTATCATCAGTATTAGAAGATACTTCTAGAAGATAATTAGAAGAAAATTCATAGAAGTATCTGTTTTCAAAGTACTGATTGAAACAGGCCTGTATTAATTGTAAGGAACAGAAACTGACATGACAAACCTTAAGTTTTTTTATGAGAAAGATAAAGGTTATCAGGGAGCTCTCAAACAAATAGAAATTTGGAGAACTGGTAGATTCGTAATAGATAGAGACAAGGACAGGTCTGGTAGCAGCAACTATACCTTAGACAAGGTGGGAACTAAAACAAAGCTCAGGAAGAGAAAAAATGCAGAGATAGAAGGTAAACCAAAGGGAAGGAAGGTATCTATTTCCCATAGCCCTGATTGTTGTTGTTTAGTTGCTAAGTCATGTCCGACTCTTTTGCGAGCCCATGGACTGTAACCCTCCAGGCTCCTCTATCCATGAGATTTCCCGGGCAAGAATACTAGAGTGGGTTGCTGTTTCCTTCTCTAGGGGATCTTTCTGACTGATGAAATGAACCCTTGTCTTCTGCATTGGCAGGTGGATTCTTTACCACTGAGCCACCACAGACAACAATGACTTCAACTTACTCCTCTGTTCCTAAACCTGCGTGACATCTTTCCCTCTCTATGGCCCCATCTCTTAAGTTAAAATGTTCTCGGTCTTCGAAGGTGCCTCCAGCTCTACTCATTCCATAAATGTGCAGCCATGAATCATCTCCACTTTCTCTTGATGACTCCTTTGCTTCCACTTTCCAAATCTCTTAACACTACCTTGAAAAATTTCCAACTCTCTTTTTTCTCTGGCCTTGGGCATACAGCCAGTATTACAAGCCTGTTCCTCCTTCCTTTACTCCACCAACAAAATGATTTTTGGACCATTTGCTTGTGAATTATCTTTTGTCTGACATTCAGGTTGTCACCATCATCAATTTACTAAATGTTTGTTAAGTTTAAAATGAAATATCAAGGTCTAGCTCCACAACCTGATTCTGTAATTTCCTGATATAAGCTGATCTCGGACAGATTTCTTATGGGAGCTGCCAGTTTGATAACTTTATTTAACTTCTCATAATATATCCTAAGTTAAACCAAAGCCCACATCTTGCTATACTTGCAGGTGGATTCCAGTTTCTCCCAGAAATTCCTCAAATCTTTAAGAATCCCTGGGTACATGACTTTACTGACTTTTTTTGTAAATTAATTTATTTATTTTAATTGGAGGCTAATTATTTTATAATACTATAGTGGTTTTTCCCATACATTCAGAGAAGGCAATGGCACCTGACTCCAATACTGTTTTGCCTGGAAAATCCTATGGACGGAGGAGCCTGGCAGGCTTCAGTCCGAGGGGTTGCTAAGAGTCAGACACGACTGAGCGACTTCACTTTCACTTTTCACTTTTGTGCATTGGATAAGGCACACAATGGCAACCCACTCCAGTGTTCTTGCCTGGAGAATCCCAGGGATGGGGAAGCCTGGTGGGCTGCCATCTATGGGGCCGCACAGAGTTGGACACGACTGACGTGACTTAGCAGCAGCAGCAGCCCATATATTCACATGAATCAGCCATGGATGTACATGTGTTCCCCATCCTGAACCCCCCTTCCACCTCCTTCCCCATCCCATCCCTCAGGGTCGTCCCAGTGCACCAGTCCTGAGTGCCCTGTCTCATGCATTGAATCTGGACTGTCGATCTATTACAAATATGGTAATATATATGTTTCAATGCTATTCTCTCAAATCATCCCACCCTCACTTTCTCCCACAGAGTCCAAAAGTCTGTTCTTTACATCTGTGTCTCTTTTGCTGTCTTGCACATAGGGTCATAGTTACCATCCTTCTAAATTCCATATATATGCATTAATATACTGTATTGGTGTTTTTCGTTCTGATTTACTTCCCTCTGTATAATAGGCTCCAGTTTGATCCACCTCATTAGAACCAATTCAAATGCATTCTTTTCAATAGCTGGGTAATATTTCATTGTGTATATGTATGTACCACAGCTTTCTTATCGCTTCATCTGCCATTGGACATCTAGGTTGCTTCCATGTCCTGGCTATTGTAAACAGTACTGTGATGAACATTGGTACACGTGTCTCTTTCCCTTCTGGTTTCCTCAGTGTGTATGCCCAGCAGTAGGATTGCTGGATCATAAGGCAGTTCTATTTCTAGTTTTTTAAGGAATCTCCACACTGTTCTCCATAGTAGCTGTACTAGTTTGTATTCCCACCAACAGTGTAAGAGGGTTCCCTTTTCTCCACACCCTCTCCAGCATTTATTGTTTGTAGACTTTTGGATCGCAGCCATTCTGACCGGCGTGAGATGGTACCTCATTGTGCTTTTGATTTGCATTTCTCTGATAATGAGTGATGTTGATCATCTTTTCATGTGTTTGTTAGCCATCTGTATGTCTTCTTTGGAGAAATGTCTGTTTAGTTCTTTGGCCCATTTTTTGATTGGGTCATTTATTTTTCTGGTATTGAGCTGCAGGAGCTGCTTGTATATTTTTGAGATTAATTCTTTGTCAGTTGCTTCATTTGCTATTATTTTCTCCCATTCTTAAGGCTCCCTTTTCACCTTGCTTATAGTTTCCTTCATTGTGCAAAAGCTTTTAAGGTTAATTAGGTCCCATTTGTTTATTTTTGCTTTTATTTCCATTACTCTGGGAGGTGAGTCATAGGGATCCTGCTGTGATTTATGTCAAAGAGTGTTTTGCCTATGTTTTCCTCTAGGAGTTTTATAGTTTCTGGTCTTACATTTAGATATTTAGTCCATTTTGAGTTTATTTTTGTGTATGGTGTTAGAAAGAAATCAAAGATGACACAAATATATGGATAAATATACCATGTTCATGGATCAGAAGAATCAATATAGTGAAAAATGAGTATACTACCCAAAGCAATCTATAGATTCAATGCAATCCCTATCCAGCTACCCACGGTATTTTTCAGAGAACTAGAACAAATAATCTCACAATTTGTATGGAAATACAAAAACCTCGAATAGCCAAAGCAATCTTGAGAAAGAAGAATGGAAGTGGAGGAATCAACCTGCCTGACTTCAGACTATATTACAAAGCTACAGTCATCAAGACAGTGTGGTACTGGCACAAAGACAGAAATATAGATCTGGAACAAATGTGGAACAAAATAGAAAGCCCAGGATAAATCCACACACCTATAGACACCTTATCTTTGACAAAGTAGGCAAGAATATACAATGGAGAAAAGACAATCTCTTTAACAAGTGATCCTGGGAAAAGTGGCCAACCACTTGTAAAAGAATGAACCTGACTTTTTTTAACCATTGATTCAGATATCTGTTGGGCAGGGATGAAGTCAAGGATTAAGAGATGCTCTCTAAAATTAAAGAGGAAGAAGCAATCTTCTCTGAGCTGTTCATGGCTCTATTGAAGTGAAAAAAATTTGTGCAGACTTTCAGAATGAAGTCTTCCTTTTAGGTACCCCAATAATAACTAGCCGGAGAAGGCAATGGCACCCAGTACTTAGGACCACGCCAGTACTCTTGCCTGGAAAATCCCATGGACGGAGGGCCTGGTGGGCTGTAGTCCATGGGGTTGCTAAGAGTCGGACACGACTGAGCAACTTCACTCTCACTTTAATAACTAGCACCAGTGTTGTAGGATGCATGTTATTTAGTACACATTGAGACAAATTCAACTGGAAGGTCCATATGGTAGAAAAAATGTGAAATGTGATACTAATTTATTTATCATACTGCACAGCTTGTGGAATCTCAGTTCCCCGACCAGGGAATGAATCATGGTCCTTGGCAGTGAAAGCATCAAGTCCTAACCACTGGCCCATTGAAGGAGTTCCCCCAAACTCCTTTCGTTTTTTTGCTGTGCTGGTGCAGCATGTGAAATCTTAGTTCCCTGACCAAGGATTGAACCCATGCCCCTGCAGTGGAAGTGCAGAGTCCTAACCACTAGACTGTCAGGGAATTCCCCTTAATGTGATATTTAAATGGTGGATTGAACTGAAATCAAAATAGAATTAGGACCAGAAAATTAGGGGAGCCCCCAGTTCTGGTTGTGTGATCACAGATCAGTCACAGATCTCTTCTGGCTAGGTTACTTTTCTAAAACAACTTCGACTTGATTTCTTCATAGTAGTTTACTGTATTCCTAATTTAACTTAAGAGTTCTATGCTCAAGTTGTGAGATCTACTTTTTACAACTTGACACATTATTTGTCTGATTGGATATTATTTTTCCTCCTAAGATGCCTCCTTTATAATGTGTACAAAATAAAATGTATGTTATTTAGTTTTATTTTCTAATTTTGTGTCTGGTCCATTGCTGTCATGGGAATCAAGACTTCCTTTTTTATAATCTAAGCTGGGCAAGAAACCCTGGATTCTGGAGGAATCCTATATGCCCTTCATGAGATCCTTATCTTTGAGGCAAATATGCTGTGTCAGTAATTGTGTGAGATCTGGGTAAGTTTGCAAAATTTCCCAGATGGTGATTTTATCTGATTCTATCATTTTTTTTTCTATCATTGTGATTAGTGGCTGTTGTACTGGAAATTGTGTGTCAAATGCCCACACCTTAAATCCAAGTGCATTTAGACTTCTTCCCTACTTCCACAAATACCTATGGAACACCTAATTTGTGTCACACTACATGCTAACATATGGTGCTGAGCATTATAGAAAGAGTTCATGCTTTTAAGAACTAATTATCTAATAAGAAAGAGACACATTAGCCAAAGTCATGCAAATCAACAAACAGTTGTTCAGTCACGAAGTTGTGTCCAACTCTTTGCAACTCCGCAGACTGCAGCATGCCAGGCTTCCCTGTCCTTCACCATCTCCCAGAGTTTGCTCATACTCACATCCATTGAGTCGGTGATGCCATCCAACTATCTCATCCTATCACCCCCTTCTCCTCCTGCCCTCAATCTTTCCTAGCATTAAGATCTTTTCTAATGAGTCAGCTCTTCGCATCAGGTGTCCAACATATTGGAACTTCAGCATCAGTCCTTCCAATGGCTATTCAGGGTTGATTTTCTTTAGGATCGACTGGTTTGATCTCCTTGCTGTCCAAGGGACTCTCAAGATCTCCAGCACCAGAGTTCAAAAGCATCGATTTTCCAGTGTTCAGCCTTCTTTATGGTCCAACTCTCACATCCATACATGACTCCTGGAAAAACCATAGCTTTGACTATACTTAACTTTGTCAACAAAGTGATGTCAGACTTTCCTTCATCATCTACACAGTGGTCATCTTTTGATACCAAGATAGGCCAGGTTCCTGTGGTTTTGAGTTTTCGCACAGACTATTTGGTCTATTATCCTGCAGAACCTAGCTTGAACTCATTGCCATCCAGAACATATATACATCTAGACCATGTAAATCCCTCAAGTATATTTCACATTATCTGTATCCTCCTCTGTAGCCTCTCTCTAAATAGAATTAATCATTTACTAGTATCAGTGCTTATAACTGTGTCTCATTCTCCCATTGGCCTGTACTGTGACCATCTGGTCCATGCACAGCCCTAGTGCCTAGAAAGAAAATGTGATAGTTTATAGATAAATGTTTTTGTTAAAGCATATTGACTATGGTGACTGTTGCTCTTTTCCTAAGATATAAAATGAAGCATTTCATGTATCACTGTGGTTGTTGTTCAGCATCCATGCTATCCTTCTTTCATACAATAGTCAGGGATGTGTAAGGTGATCCTGTGAGTGTGGACCCCAACTTCAAGGAGGGGATACCTTCTAATCTATGCCACTGGGTAGTTTGATCACTCATCTATGCCACTGGGTAGTTTGATCACTCATTGAAGTGATAGGATCAGAACTGGAAAGCTTCAGCTTTTTTTTTTTTTTTTAATTGAAGTATAGTTGACTCACAATGTGTTGTTAGCTTCAGGTGTACAGCACAGTGATTCAGTTTTACAGACACACATATAAATTTTTTTAAATTCTTTTCCCTTATAGGTTATTATAAAATATTGAGTATAGTTCCCTGAGCTGTACAGTAGGTTCTTGTTGCTTATCTATTATATATATAGCAGTGTGTATATGTTAGTGTTTTATTGACTATGCCAAAGCCTTTGTGTGGATCACAATAAACTGTGGAAAATGCTGAAAGAGATGGGAATACCAGACCACCTGACCTGCCTCTTGAGAAATTTGTATGCAGGTCAGGAAGCAACAGTTAGAACTGGACATGGAACAACAGACTGGTTCCAAATAGGAAAAGGAGTACGTCAAGGCTGTGTATTGTCACCTTGTTTATTTAACTTCTCTGCAGAGTACATCATGAGAAACACTGGACTGGAAGAAACACAAACTGGAATCAAGATTGCCGGGAGAAATATCAATAATCTCAGATATGCAGATGACACCACCCTTATGGCAGAAAGTGAAGAGGAACTCAAAAGCCTCTTGATGAAAGTGAAAGAGGAGAGTGAAAAAGTTGGCTTAAAGCTCAACATTCAGAGAACAAAGATTATGGCATCCCATCCCATCACTTCATGGGAAATAGATGGGGAAACAGTGGAAACAGTGTCAGACTTTATTTTTCTGGGCTCCCAAATCACTGCAGATGGTGACTGCAGCCATGAAATTAAAAGACGCTTACTCCTTGGAAGGAAAGTTATGACCAACCTAGATAGCATATTCAAAAGCAGAGATATTACTTTGCCAACAAAGGTTCATCTAGTCAAGGCTATGGTTTTTCCTGTGGTCATGTATGGATGTGAGAGTTGGACTGTGAAGAAGGCTGAGCACCAAAGAATTGATGCTTTTGAACTGTGGTGTTGGAGAAGACTCTTGAGAGTCCCTTGGACAGCAAGGAGATCCAACCAGTCCATTGTGAAGGAGATCAGCCCTGGGATTTCTTTGGAGGGAATGATGCTAAAGCTGAAACTCCAGTACTTTGGCCACCTCATGCGAAGAGTTGGAAAAGACTCTGATGCTGGGAGGGATTGGGGGCAGGAGGAGAAGGGGACGACAGAGGATGAGATGGCTGGATGGCATCACTGACTTGATAGATGTGAGTCTGAGTGAACTCCGGGAGTTGGTGATGGACAGGGAGGCCTGGCGTGCTGCGATTCATGGGGTCGCAAAGAGTCGGACACGACTGAGCGACTGATCTGATCTGATCTGATATATGTTGGTGCCATCCTCCTAATTTATCCTTCCCCTTCCCTTTTTCTTTTGGTAACCATAAGTTTGTTTTCTTTGTTTGTGGGTGTACTTCTGTTTTGTAAATAAGTTAACTTGTATCTTTTTTTCCCTTCAGATTTCATATACAAGAGATATTGTATGATATTTGTCTTTGGCTTACTTTACTTAGTATGATAATCTCTAGGTAAATCCATTTTGCTACAAATGCCATTATTTTATTTTTTTATGTTTGAGTAGTACTCCATTGTATTTATATATACCACATCTTTTCCATTCATCTGTTGATGGATATTTAAGTTGCTTCTATGTCTTGGCTATTGTAAATAGAAGCTTATTAGGTCATGACACTCTTTTGGCCAGGCATAGGGGTAAGTTTATGATCTAATCTGAAACTAGAAGCTTCAAATACAGATGTGTTAGACACTTCAAAGACAGAATCTTCTTCCTTCTGTCTATTCTAGAATACAGGTGTAGGGCCAAGGAGAATACAAGCAGAATTAAGTAACTTGCCTTCAGTCTTCAGTTACATAGCCAGAACATGGCAGAACCAAGATTAGTAGCCAGGTCTTTATAAATGGACATTCAAGCTATTTATAATTTTCTTGCTACAAGTATTTTTAAGAAGAGGCCTTTGAGTATGAAACTTTTTAATGTATGAGATTATTTACTTAGGATTTTTCTTACAGGTGAATTTAGTGGCTTACAGGATAAGAAAACATTTTAAAATGTCTGTTGGCAGTGAGTATCAAATTGTTTTTCAAAAGCGCTATATAAATTTGTTCCACTCAGCAATCTATAAGGTTACTTGTTCCATTTATTTTGGCTGTGCATTGGCTCCTGGGCTTGCTTGAAGTCCCCCTAGTCTATATAGCTTCTTATTCTGCCTCTTTAATATGCCTGTAAATGCAATGACTATGAAAAAGAGCGAAGAGGCTTCTACTTTTCTTCTATGGTGCTAATTTAGAACTATTTATGAGGTACTAAATACACTTGACATAAAAGTAAGGTGTTGTTTTTTTTAACATAATTAGGTGGCCATATGCTGCTGCTGCTGCGTTGCTTCAGTGGTGTCCGACTCTGTGCAACCCCAGAGACCGCAGCCCACCAGGCTCCCCTGTCCCTGGGATTCTCCAGGCAAGAACACTGGAGTGGGTTGCCATTTCCTTCTCCAATGCATGAAAGTGAAAAGTGAAAGTGAAGTCGCTCAGTCGTGTCCGACTCTTAGCGACCCCATGGACTGCAGCCTACCAGGCTCCTCCGTCCATGGGATTTTTCAGGCAAGAGTACTGGAGTGGGGTGCCATTGCCTTCTTCATAGGTGGCCATATAGTCACCTGTAAGTCATAAGGTATGATTTAAAGGTATCATGAAAGTGACTTTGCTTACCCATCAAAACATAATTATCCCACTGATTTATCAAATTAGTATCTTCTACCCTATGTGACTGGTAATTCCAATTAGAGTCCAAAATAGCAGAGGGGTAAGACATTATTAAAAAGTTAAATTAATTTATCTTGTTGGCTAATGCTTCTTAAATAGGGAAGAAGAGAATAGAGAGAAATTCCCCAGAAGGGATAAGATTTAATTGTATTTGACTGTAGATTCTCAGCCATTAACACTGAAACTCTGGGGAGCCAGCTGAGGAGGTGGAACCCCCAGGGTTCAGGCCCAAGTATGACTATGTGAAGGGTCAGGACTTGGGTTAGAGGACAACAACCTTCTGAGCAGAATGTCCCAAACCCATGTGACACTATGTTACTTTGAAAAAAACTACCTGAATGATCTGATCTTTAGATTTTAAATCTAAAATTCATTTTTCTCATATTATTAAATTATCCTCTATTCTTTCTTCCACTTGGTAAAGCAAGCTATTTAATTTCATCTAGTAGGCTTCACTTAGTAGACTTTGAAGATCTTTATGATCCCATCCCAGTCTTTCATTAGTTAACTTCTCTAATCTGTTGCTATTAATTCCTCAGTGTCTTTCCTTGAGCATTTCCAATTTTGTCTTTTGTATTTATTTGTATTTATTGTGTATGAAGCAGTTTCAGACATGGGTGTTAGTTTAGACAATGTATCCCACCCCAGAAACGTATTCTATGGATATAATTTATTTATTTATTTGGCTGCACCAAGTGTCATGAAGGATCTTAGTTCCCTGACCAGGGATCGAACCAGTGCCCCCTGCAGTGGAAGCATGAAATCTTAATCACTGGACCACCAGGGAAGTCCTTGGATGTATTTTAAAGTAAAATCTATTTGTGTGGAGTGGTTTGTTGCAGAATTATTCATAATACAGAATTTTCAAAAAGATTAAACAAGGGATAAGGGGAAATGGTTACAGAAACTATTAAATCAACTGATGGAATATTTGAAGAAATTCTAGGTACTTGGCAACATGAAATTCTATGTAAGTCATCATGATAACTATAAAACTGTGAATATGGATGAGAATATTCAAAGGAAGACAAAAAATGTACAAGTGTTAGTTCGGTTGTTCTAAAGTCATCATTGTGTATTCTTAATTGTTCTAAGGTTGAAATAGTTTATAGAAAGGTATGATCTATTGAGATATGGCCTTAATCCTCCAGGAGCTCAGTTTATAATTGAGCTGCAGGAAGATAATACACGTGTGCATAGAAAGATAACTGAAGCTCTAAGACCTCATATGATAAGAGTTGATTGAAAAACCTTGACAGTAAGAATTTTAGCTCTAGCATTTTTCTTCTTTGCTGGCATTTCCTTCTCATGAGAGATTGGAGAGGTGGTCAATACAGATTCCATCAGATGCAGAAACGTATTACATAAAGAAAAGAATCCCTAATGCATTACTCTTTCATTTCCAGCTCATTTATTTTCCATCTACAAATCCATTTGGTGCTTCTATTACACACTGAATGATTTTCCAATTTAAACTATATTCATTGATATTTTTACTTTTTTATCATAAAAAGGAATACTCTTTAGGATAAGACAATGTTCATCACTAATTTTAAAAATATTCCACTTAATTCATGTGAAGTTTACATTTGCATAGGGAATTGGGGACATTGTGATTCAGTCCTATTTCTGAATAATTGTAAATGAAATATTCTTGAGGAAGTATGATTAGAATCACTTTCAGTTCAGTTCAGTCGCTCAGTCGTGTCTGACTCTTTGCAACCCCATGAACTGCAGCACGCCAGGCCTCCCTGTCCATCATCAACTCCCGGAGTTCACCCAAACTCATGTCCATATAGCTGGTGATGCCATCAAACCATCTCATCCTCTGTCATCCCCTTCTCCTCCTGCCCTCAATCTTTCCCAGCATCAGGGTCTTTTCCAATGAGTCAGTTCTTCACATCAGGTGGCCAAAGTATTGGAGTTTCAGCTTCAACGTCAGTCCTTCCAATGAATACCCAGGACTGTACAGTTCAGTTCAGTCACTCAGTTGTGTCTGACTCTTTGCGACCCCATGAATTGCAGCACGCCAGGCCTCCTTGTCCATCACCAACTCCCGGAGTTCACTCAAACTCACGTCCATCAAGTCAGTGATGCCATCCAGCCATCTCATCCTCTGTTGTCCCCTTCTCCTCCTGCCCCCAATCCCTCCCAGCATCAGAGTCTTTTCCAATGAGTCAACTCTTCACATGAGGTGGCCAAAGTATTGAAGTTTCAGCTTTAGCATCATTCCCTCCAAAGAAATCCCAGGGCTGATCTCCCTCAGAATGGACTGGTTTGATCTCCTTGCAGTCCAAGGGACTTGCAAGAGTCTTTTCCAACACCACAGTTCAAAAGCATCAATTCTTCGGTGCTCAGCTTTCTTCACAGTCCAACTCTCATATCCATATATGACCACTGGGAAAACCATAGCCTTGACTAGACGGACCTTTGTTGGCAAAGTAATGTCTCTGCTTTTTAATATGCTGTCTAGGTTGGTCATAATTTTTCTTCCAAGGAGCAAGCATGTTTTAATTTCATGGCTGCAGTCACCATCTCCCGCTATTTTGGAGCCCCAGAAAATAAAGTCTCTCACTGTTTCCCCATCTATTTGCCATAAAGTGATGAGACCAGATGCCATGATCTTCGTTTTCTGAATGTTGAGCTTTAAGCCAACTTTTTCACTCTCCACTTTCAGTTTCATCAAGAGGCTTTTGAGTTCCTCTTCACTTTCTGCCATAAGGGTGGTGTCATCTGCATATCTGAGGTTATTGATATTTCTCCTGGCAATCTTGATTCCAGCTTGTGTTTCTTCCAGCCCAGCGTTTCTCATGGTGTACTCTGCATATAAGTTAAATAAGCAGAGTGACAATATACAGCCTTGACGTACTCCTTTTCCTATTTGGAACCAGTCTGTTGTTCCATGCCCAGTTCTAACTGTTGCTTCCTGACCTGCATACAAATTTCTCAAGAGGCAGGTCAGGTGGTCTGGTATTCCCATCTCTTTCAGAATTTTCCACAGTTTATTGTGATCCACACAGTCAAAGGCTTTGGCATAGTCAACCCACGACTGTACAGAGGGCTGATTTTCAAATATGTGCTTGGTGCAAAAGTTGGTACCTTACGACTGTGTATGGTGAGAATAGAAGTTAATGAATCAAGATCCTAGCCTGTTTCCACATGGTCGGGTTAGGTCTGGAAATATGCTGATAGCCTGCACCCTGTCCTGAGGACCTCACCAATTCTATAGGTTGAGTTGTGTGCTTCCCAAATTCATATGTTGAACCCATAGCCCCTAGTGTATTTACAGGCTATTGGGAGACAATTTTGTTTAGATGAGGTCATGAGGGTGGATCTACATGATGGGATTAAGGCCCTTAGGAGAAAGAGATGAGAGTTTCCTCTCTCCCTCTTGCTATCAAATCAGGTCCTTCTACTCATAAGTCAAAAATCAATACTCAAGAAAGACAAATATTGGTAGGAAAGGAAAGTTGCTTTTTGTCAGAAGGCTGGCAATCTGGGGAGTTAGTGGACTCAGTGTCCCCCCACAAAAACCATTTCCTGGTATGCTTAGCTGTGAAAGTTTTAAAGAGAATAAGAGAAGTAAACTTAATCTTTGAGATAGGGAGTCAGAGTTGTCAACATCACCCTACTGAGGACAGGCTTGTTGACTCTTGTGATCCTCCTTTAGATGTTATCTTGTTCAGTTTGTCCACGAGATGATGGACAGAAAACTGGGGAAGAGATCTTGTTATCTGTTAATTATTCTTCATTTCTTCTACTTTGATTTCTGGAAAGAATCAACAAGTTAGGCACAGTTCAGTTCAGCTGCTCAGTCATGTCCAACTCTTTGTGACCTCATGGACTGGAGTACACCAGGCCTCCCTGTCCATCAACAACTCCCGCAGCTTACCCAAACTCATGTCCATTGAGTCGATAATGCCATCCAACCATCTCATCCTTTGTCATCCCCTTCTCCTCCCGCCTTCAATCTTTCCCAACATCAGGGTCTTTTCCAATGAGTCAGTTCTTCACATCAGGTGGCCAAAGTATTGGAGTTTCAGCTTCAACATCAGTCCTTCCAATGAATGTTCAGGACAGATTTCCTTGAGGATGGACTGGTTGGATCTCCTTGCAGTCCAAGGGTCTCTCAAGAGTCTTCTCCAACACCACAGTTCAAAAGCATCAATTCTTCAGCACCCAGCTTTCTTTATAGTCCAACTCTCACATCCATACATGACTACTGGAAAAACCATAGCCTTGACTAGATGAACCTTTGTTGGCAAAATAATGTCTCTGCTTTTTAATATGCTGTCTAGGTTGTTTATAACTTTTCTTCCAAGGAGTAAGCGTATTTTAATTTCATGGCTGCAGTCACCATTTGCAGTGATTTTGTTAGGCACAGGTGAAGTGTAATTTGAAAGCATGAAGGATTTGCTAGCATGGGAGGTGAGTAGAGCATGGGGGTGCCTGGTTTAAAAGTTTAGTTGCAACGTAGCTTTGATAAAGTGACAAGAAAAGAGGTTTCTTGCAGAGGGGTGTTTCATGCAAAGGGCAGCTCACACTCCTTCCAAGCTGTTGAGGCCCTCCTGAATATTCTCTCCATAAGATCTGACAGCTGAAGAGTTGACGCCTATACATCATTTTAAATTTCAGCATTGCATATAGGACAAGTTAAGAAAAAATACAATTTAGTAATGTAGGAATTTTAAAAACATCCTTAGAATGAATCCACTCAATGAAATAAGCTCTATTTTTACCTATCAAGTACCTGACTGATTATCAACTGAATAAAAGGAATATATATATATACACACACACACACACACACATATAATGTAAACATATACATACATACTTAAATATATGTGTGTATTATGGAATATGAAGCCAAGTGGGCCTTAGGAAGCATCACTATGAACAAAGTTAGTGGAGGTGATGGAATTCCAGTTGAGCTATTTCAAATCCTGAAAGGTGACGCTGTGAAAGTGCTGCACTCAATATGCCAACAAATTTGGAAAACTCAACAGTGGCCACAGGACTGGAAAAGGTCAGCTTTCATTCCAATCCCAAAGAAAGGCAATGCCAAAGAATGCTCCAGCTACCACACAATTGCACTCATTTGACACACTAGCAAAGTAATGCTCAAAATTCTCCAAGCCAGGCTTCAACAGTATGTGAACCATGAACTTCCAGATGTTCAAGCTGGATTTAGAAAAGGCAGAGGAACCAGAGATCAAATTGCCAACATCCTCTAGATCATCGAAAAAACAAGAGAGTTCCAAAGAAACATCTGTTTCTGCTTTATTGACTATGCCAAAGTGTTTGACTGTGGATCACAACAAACTGTAGAAAATTCTTCAAAATATGGAAATACCAGACCACCTGACCTGTCTCCTGAGAAATCTGTATGCAGGTCAAGAAACAAGTTAGAACTGGACATGGAACAACAGACTGGTTCCAAATCAGGAAAGGAGTATGTCAAGGCTGTATATTGTCACCCTGCTTATTTAACTTACATGCAGAATACATGAGAAATACTGGACTGGATGAATGACAAGCTGGAATCAAGATTGCTGGGAGAAATATCAATAAACTCACATATACAGATGAGACCACCCTCATGGCAGAAAGTGGAGAAGAGCTAAAGAGCCTCTTGATGAAATGAAAGCTTTCAACATTCAGAAAACTAAGATCATGGCATCTGGTCCCATCACTTCATGGCAAATAGATGGGGAAACAATTGAAACAGTGGCAGACTTTATTTTTTAGGGCTTCAAAATCACTGCAAATGGTGACTGCATCTGTAAGTGATGCATGTCAGCCATGAAATTAAAAGACCCTTGATCCTGGGAGAAAAGCTATGACCAACCTAGACAGCATATTAAAAAGCAGAGACATTACTTTGCTGACAAAGGTCCGTCTAGTCAAAGCTATGGTTTTTCCAGTAGTCATATATGGATGTGAGAGTTGGACTATAAAGAAAGCTGAGCACCAAAGAAAAAGAACTGATGCTTTTGAACTGTAGTGTTGGAGAAGATGCTTGAGAGTCCCTTGGACAGCAAGAAGATCCAACCAGCCCATCCTAAAGGTAATCAGTCCTGAATATTGATTGGAAGGACTGATGCTGAAGCTGAAACTCCAATACTTTGGCCACCTGATGTTAAGAAATGACTCATTGGAAAAGACCCTGGTGCTGGGAATGGCTGAAGGCAGGAGGAGAAGGGGATGACAGAGGATGAATGGTTGGGATAGCATCTCCGACTCTATGGACATGAATTTGAGTAAACTCCAGGAGTTGGTGATGGACAGGGAGGCTTGGTGTACTGCATTCCGTGGGGTCACAAAGAGTTGGACATGACTGAGCAACTGAACCGAACACATATAAATTATATATGTAAATAATATCTAACACATTCATAACTAGTGTGTATGCAGCACTAGCTTTGCCCTTATCCCACGGTTACAGTCCTGACCCTGGCCCATCATCCTCTGGTCTTCTTCATACCATGTGAAAAGTGTGAAAATGTTAGTCATTCAGTCATGTCCTACCCTTTGAGACCCCATGGACTGTAGCCCTCCAATCTCCTCGGCCCATGGAATTTTCCAGGTGAGAATACTGGAGTGGGGTGCCATTTCCTACTCCAGGGGATCTTCTGGACCCAGGAATTGAACCTGCATTTCTTGTGTCTCCTGCATTGCCAGGCTAGTTCTTTACCATTAGTGATATTGTCCCTTATTTTTGTCGACTCAATCCATGTACAAGAAAGCTCAGCCTTTGCTTATGAAGTCTGGGTGCCTAGCTGGATAGCAGAGTGTCCTCAGTATGAAACAGTGCTGATCGAAGCTCAGGGTTTCTGCAGATTGCTAAGAATCAAGTGAAGGCATCTCCTGCATTCTGTTGACTTGTGACTATCTGAGCAAAGATCCTTCATAAGAAGATGCTTTCTCCTTCTTTAAAGTCCCTGAAAAGTCCCTGGAGTCTGTTTTCCTAGGAATGGGTTTCTATCCACTATGGATTTTTGTCTGATCTCTGCTCTGTGAACTTGCTTATATGTGACATGCCAGTGGGAGCAGTTTATAGGATTTGGAAAAGAAAAAAACAACTTCTGGAGTTGACAATAACCTGCGATAGTCTTGTTTGAAACACAAAACTTAAGACATTTCCTTTGTGTTAATACAAAATATTTTTCTTACTGTACTGATCTCTCAGTTTTCACTGTTTAGTTGTATTAAGTTCACTGTGTATACACTGTGCTCTGAAATGAATCATTTGATTTAATTTCCACATCAATGTGAATTCAGATGTTGGAAATTCTGTGTTTTATGTTTACAGATGAAATTTTAATATTTTGCAGGCTATATTTCGATTCACCCATATAAATGACCAGATTAATAATGGCAAGAGTAACAGCTTGAATGCTATGTAAAAACATTGCTTTCTTGAATCTCCTGGCATAAATGCAAACTCCTGAAATTATAGCCAAATGTGGGCAATTTGTATGAAAAATGATGCTTTAAGATCATGATGGATTAAGATTTTAGAAATGATTGGTTGTTTGGAAAGTATAATTTTAAAGATGCTGAGGGTAATTCAGCATCTGTTTCAGTTGTAGTTACATGCTTCTGGCTGTCTTCATTTCTCTATTTTTACCTCATTATGTTTTTTTTTTTTTAGCTATTATTTTTCCTCTTTACTTTTTAACTTGTCTTAGGTAGGATCATATACTTAGAGCTTTTTATCTTCTTGATTACTAGAAAGCCATTTAGTATCCAGAGTTCTTTTCCTCACTTAACTTTGTTTCTACAGAGTACTCAGACACTGAATTCATGGGAAAGATCACTGGGATGATTTTTGGAAGTGGTGACCATGCCTTATTCAGTTTGAATCTCCTGGAATATCTAACATGGTGTCACATGGATATTGGGTACATGCTTGTTGAATGAATGCTTGAAGGAGAGGAGAATAAGACCAGTAATAATTTACACCCTTTAATAAAATGAGGAAAAGTACAGGACTAATAATTTTTTAATGATGGAAAAAGATTCATAAAACTCTATTCTTTATCATTATTGAATTGTACATAAACTATTAAGTTATCAAAATAAATGTAGATTGATATGACAAAATATATCAGCTTGTATTCTATATAGAAAAACATAGTTTTTACATGTTTATTAGTATAGGCATTGATATAATCAAATATGAACTATCTACCACATGCCAGCCATTGTGAGGGTAGTGTGAGTAGAAATAGACATATCTTCTATTTTCATAGTTTATGGACTAGAATATAAAAAGAATAAATAATAGCTATGTAATCAATAATCTCACACATGCAGATGACACCACCCTTATTGCAGAAAGTGAAGGGGAACTAAAGAGCCTCTTGATGAAAGTGAAAGAGGAGAGTGAAAAAGCTGGCTTAAAACTCAGCATTTAAAAACAAAGATCATGACATCTGGTCCCATCATTTCATGGCAAATAAATGGGATAACAATGGAAACAGTGACAGACTTTATTTTCTTGGGCTCCAAAATCACTGCAGATGGTGACTGCAGCCATGAAATTAAAAGACACTTACTCCTTGGAAGAAAAGCTATGACCAACCTAGACAGTGTATTAAAAAGCAGAGACACTGCTTTGCCTACAAAGGTTTGTTTAGTCAAAGCTATGGTTTTTCCAGTAGTCATGTGTGGATATGAGAGTTGGACCATAAAGCTGAGCACTGAAGAATTGATGCTTTCAAATTGTGGTGTTGGAGAAGACTCTTGAGAGTCCCTTGGACTGCATGGAGATCAAACCAGTCCATCCTAAAGGAAATCTGTCCTGACTGTTCATTTGAAGGACTGATACTGTAGCTGAAACGCCAATACTTTGGCCACCTAATGCGAAGAACTGACTCATTGGAAAAGACCCTAATGCTGGGAAAGATTGAAGGCAGGAGGAGAAGGGGATGACAGAGGATGAAATGGTTGGATGGCATCACAGACTCAATGGACATGAGTTTGAGTAAACTCTGGGAGTTGGTGATGGACAGGGAAGCCTGCTGGGCTACAGTCAATGGTGTTGCAAAGAGTTGGACACAACTAAGAGACTGAACTGAACTATATGGTAGGATTCTTTTGATTGTAAGTAGAAGAAATGGAAAATCAATACAGTGGAGACAAAAGTGGTAGGTATGGGTAGGCATTTTTGGCACATAAATAAAAAGTGGAGGTTATTTTTGAGGCATTCTAGGACCAGAGGACTCCCAGCTTTGCTCACTCAGGCTATTTTTTTTTTTTTTTTTTGGTCTGTATTCTCAGTCAGCCTTTCTCTACATCTTAGCTGAGAACATTCCTTGTACTACAGGTTTATGTGGTTCTTAGCACCAATGATCTCAGAAGCAGGTAAAGGTTCCTTTCTCTGTGGTCTCAGCTCAAATAACTTCTTATTGGACTAGCAGTTACTGTGGCTTGGAAGAATTGGTTATACAGGCCTGGGTTTTGAGTAGGTGATAATTTACTCCCATATAAATCACTTAAATTGCATTCTTTATATTGAAAAGTGTTTATATTTCAGAAGAAGGAAGGAGGGTGACAGACAGACAAAAACATTATAATAGTATTTACTATATTATACTGTAAATTCTAGTATATAAGTATTCTATTTACTTCCCGGGTGGTGCTAGTGGTAAAGAAACTGCCTGCCACACAGAAGATGTAAGACCCTTGGGTTTGATCCCTGGATTGGGAAGATTCCCTAGAGAATGACATGGCAATCCACTCCAGTATTCTTGCCTGGAGAATCCCATAGACAGAGGAGCCTGGAAGGTTACAGTCCATGGGGTCGTGAAAGAAAGTCGGACATGACTGAAGCAACTTAGCATGAATGCATGCATGCATTCACTATAAATACTAACGAAAAGATATAAATTATTTATTTGAAGGAATAGAATACAATTCTATAAAATTAAGTCAATGCAGTAAAAGTAGCTAACAATAAAATGACAATGAATATTGCTAATACTTGGATCAGATTTCAGATTAGTCGCTCAGTCATGTCCAACTCTTTGCGACCCCATGAATCGCAGCACGCCAGGCCTCTCTGTCCATCACCAACTCCCGGAGTTCACTCAGACTCACGTCCATCAAGTCAGTGATGCCATCCAGCCATCTCATCCTCTGTCGTCCCCTTCTCCTCTTGCCCCCAATTCCTCCCAGCATCAGAGTCTTTTCCAATGAGTCAACTCTTCGCATGAGGTGGCCAAAGTACTGGAGTTTCAGCTTTAGCATCATTCCTTCCAAAGAAATCCCAGGGCTGATCTCCTTCAGAATGGACTGGATGGATCTCCTTGCAGTCCAAGGGACTCGCAAGAGTCTTCTCCAACACCACAGTTCAAAAGCATCAATTCTTCGGCACTCAGCCTTCTTCACAGTCCAACTCTCACATCCATACATGACCACAGGAAAACCATAGCCTTGACTAGACGAACCTTTATTGGCAAAGTAAAGTCTCTGCTTTTGAATATGCTATCTAGGTTGGTAATACTTTCCTTCCAAGGAGTAAGTGTCTTTTAATTTCATGGCTGCAGTCACCATCTGCAGTGATTTTGGAGCCCAGAAAAATAAAGTCTGACACTGTTTCCACTGTTTCCCCATCTGTTTCCCATGAAGTGATAGGACCGGATGCCATGATCTTCGTTTTCTGAATGTTGAGCTTTAAGCCAACTTTTTCACTCTCCTCTTTCACTTTCATCAAGAGGCTTTTGAGTTCCTCTTCACTTTCTGCCATAAGGGTGGTGTCATCTGCATATCTGAGGTTATTGATATTTCTCCCGGCAATCTTGATTCCAGCTTGTGTTTCTTCCAGTCCAGCATTTCTCATGATGTACTCTGCATATAAGTTAAATAAACAGGGTGACAATATACAGCCTTGACGAACTCCTTTTCCTATTTGGAACCAGTCTGTTGTTCCATGTCCAGTTCTAACTGTCGCTTCCTGACCTGCATGCAGATTTCTCAAGAGGCAGGTCAGGTGGTCTGGTATTCCCATCTCTTGAAGAATTTCCCACAGTTTATTGTGATCCACACAGTCAAAGGCTTTGGCATAGTCAATAAAGCAGAAATAGATATTTTTGTGGAACTCTGTTGCTTTTTCGATGATCCAGTGGATGTTGGCAATTTGATCTCTGGTTCCTCTGCCTTTTCTAAAACCATCTTGGACATCAGGAAGTTCACGGTTCACATATTGCTGAAGCCTGGCTTGGAGAATTTTGAGCCTTACTTTACTAGCGTGTGAGATGACAGCTCTTACTATATGGACACAGCAATCAACTTTCTAAGTGAAGAAATATTAATGGAATTTCTTTTAAAATTAGCTAAAAGCCAGAAATCCCCTTGCCATTATTTATATTCACCAATTTACTGAAGGTTTTGGCTATGCAGTAAGTTGAAGAAAAGAAATGAAAAGTGTTAAGATTATAAAAAAGTAAATACAGTTGCTATTGATTTTGTCTCTTTAAAAAATTTATAATCCACTATAAACTTATTATAAATTATTAGATCTAGAGGAAAGGTTAGCAGAGTGACTCAATGCAAGGTCAATATGAACAAATCAATTAAGTCCTCATTCACCAACAAACTTTTTTTAATTTTTAAAATAATTACTTATTTCTTAATTGAAAGATAATTGCTTTACAGAATTTTGTTGTTTTCTGTCAAACATTAACAGAAATCAGCCACAGGTATACATATGTCCCCTCCCTCTTTAACTTCCCTCCTGTCTTCCCTCCTGTCTCCCCATCCCACCCCTCTAGATTGTTACAGAGCCCCTGTTTGAGTTCCCTGAGTCACACAGCAAATTCCCATTGGCTATCTATTTTACATTTGGTATTGTAAATTTCCATATTACTCTCTCCATACATCTCAATCTCAACAAATGTTTTGTTTTAAATATCTTGTATAAAGCAACAAAAGCTATAAGACACATGTAAATGAATCTAACAAAATATGAGCAAGATATATAGTTATAAATCTTTATAAAAGCCATTAAGGAAGCCTCTGAAAGTGGAGAGTCATGCCAAATTCAGGAATGAGAAGGCTTAATATCATTAATACTTCAATTTTTCCAAATCTGTTTATAGAGTCCATGCAGGGCCAATAAATATCTCAACCAGGTTATTCATGGAGCTTGACAAACTAATTTTCTCATTTATAAGGAAGAACAAAAGGTCAAGAAAAGTCAAAACACTCCAAAAAAAAAAAAAGAGGAATGAATAAGTACTTGCTTTACCATATATCAAGACTCTTATGGAGCTACAGTAATTATGATGCTGTTGTGTTAGTGCAGAGGTGAACAAATTGAATAATGAAGAACAGAATGATTAGAAATAGACCATACCTATTTATTTATTGATTGATGTTTTCCCAGAAAACTTGATTCACGAAAGCCAGCATTGAGTCAGATTTGGCCCATGGGTTGTAGTTTTCTAACCCCTGCTTGATATATCCCTTTTTGCTTAAGCTTGGCAATAGCCTCTCTTTCAAAAAATTTTTATTGGAGCATAGTTGATTGGTGTACAGCAAAGTGATTCAGTTATACATATATATACATATTTATATATATATATATCTCCACCTTTTTCTTTTTCAGATTCTTTGACCATAAAGGCCATAGTAGATTTCGCTGTGCTGTACAGCAGGTTCTTTTTAGTTATCTATTTTATAAATTATAGTGTGTATATGTCAATCCCAACCTTCCAATTTATCCTTCCTCCCCAGACAATGCATATTTAGAATAGATATTTGGCAGAGGTGACAAAACAAATTTATAGTGGAGATACTGTCTCATAAATTAAATTGGAAAAACTGGTTAACTACATGAAAACATAAAATTGGATCTTTCCATTGCATCATACTAAAAATTCAACCCCTAATGGATTGAAGACACAAATATGAAAAACAAAGTTTTAAAACTTTTAGGAGAAAATACAAGGAAAGGCCCTGCTGGCTTTAGCATTAGAAAGGCTTTCTGAAGACAAAAACTCAACCAGTAGAGAAATTATAGGTACATTTATTATGTTAAAATTAAGAACTTCATTTTATTAAAAACAAGTTGAAGAGCCTGAAAAAGGAGGCTCCTACCTGGGAAGAGATATTTATATTGCACATACCTGACAAAAGACTAATAATCAGATAATCTAATTACTACAAGTCAAGAAAGATATAAAACAGCACAGTATAGAAATGGGTAAAATATATGAATAACTATTTCACAGAATGAGAAATTCATACTGGCAGCAACCAAGAAGGCAGACAATTGCCAGTGTTAGACATAGATTAGCTGGATCTATACACTGTTGGTAGCTTATATCTGTTAGTAAAACTACTTAAAAACATTGGCACTTCTATTTTAATTTCTTGCCCTATAATGCAGCAGTTCTAATATTAGCTGTATATTCAATAAAAATTTTACTCACGTGGTCCAGGAGAAATTAATATCCTCTTCTTAAGAGCAAAATTTGGGGGGAGGGGAATATTTTTTTTTATCAGTGATAAACTGTGCAATGCCCCTAGTAGAGAATACATAAACTATAAATAACAGCATAGATGGATATTTCAGTCCTTGTGATATTATACCTTCAAAGTTAAAGACTTTTATACTGTAGATAATAGACTAGCATACACTCTTCATATTTATTTGGCTCCTTAATGCAACTATTGAAATCTAAACTAATAATTTCCATAATTCTTAAGACTGAATTTTCAACAGAAAAGAGAGCAGTTAATTTTCCCAAATAGTATACCATGTGAAAATAGAACATCTAAGTTTTATAACTGGTAAACTGCAACTTAGATAAAAACCATTGACAGACTGATTACTTTAAAATGAAAGTCCCTATCAATGTTGGTTTTGATTCTTTCATCTTTTATAACACTAACTCAACCCTTATCCACATCTTGATCTTCCCAGTGGTTATAGTTAGTGCTGTGGATTATTAGGCCAAGGTTCACACACAAGGAACAAAGATAAAGCAACATAAATTTGAACTTTGATCTGCTGCTGCTGCTTGGTGATAAAAACTTAGTTTCACCAAGTGACAAATGAAATGACACCAGCCCTCACTCCCTACAAGAAAAGCATGTGTCAGTGGGAAGGAGAAATGATAAAAGAAAGCTATTAAGAAATAGGAGATATCCAAAATATTCAAGCAATTTTGTTAACACAGGGATTCCTTTTTTTTTTTTTGCATGTAAGGCTAATATTTCAAAGTATAATATAGATTGTCCAAAAAACAACTATTTTAATCTCTTACAAATAAGTGGTTTGGTTAAAAGGGAACAGTAGAATGTTTGAAATTCTAGATTACTTTTTACTGAAAATTTAGATACTATATATTTTCTTCCTTTTCCTTCTGTATCCCCAGTTAGCACAGGCAATTAGAAAAGACTTATAGCAAGTGTTAAAATGGATTTTGGGACTCAATTTAAAAGTCCTAGTAGTTTGATGATGCTTAGTCCTAAAATTAAAGTTAAAAAATATCTTTACTATGGAGAGCATTGAAATACTTCATAGTTTGTTCTTGGCCTTATATTTCTAGTTTCAGCTACCTATTGCTTCTATTTTCAATCTAGATTTAGAATGAAAAACTAGTACTGCAGAAGCTCCTGAGAAATAAGCTTTCAATTCCAGCTTAGTTTTGTGTGTGTGTGTGTGTGTGTGTGTGTGTGTGTGTAATAAAGTTTTATTAAAGTATAAAGGAGATAGAGAAAGCTTCTGACATAGGCATCAGAAGGGGGCAGAAAGAGTACCTGCTTGCTAGTGTTAACAATGAGGTTATATAATCCAAAGAATGTCTGGAGGTTGCAAAGACCTCATCAGACCCACTCCCATAATTTACATCTTAAGGTAACACTGTCCTCAGGCAAGATACATCCTTGTAAAGACCAGGTCTACTCCCATAATTAACATTTTAAGATAACAAAAGGTTGAATCCAAAGACTGTCCTTAGGCAGGATACATTATTGTTATATAATCCTAAGGAATGTAGAGAAAGACAAAAAAGTTTGTCCTTTCTTCCTCTTTGAGAATTCCAGACCCCTCTCTCCTTGGGGACCCCTAGACTCCCTATCAACTTGCCTAGGAACTGACTCTCTCATTCCCCCCTTTTCTTTTAGGAGAATTATGGGAGGAGAATTATTTAGGGAAAAGGGGCGTCGTTCTCGTTCCATAACTACTTCCGAGCTGACAAGGGGTGTTGTCCCTAAATTGGTGAGGCAACATATTCTCCTAATCCTCATATTGAGGATATCTGATCCAGGGGCCCCAAATAGTAGTTGGAGGAAGCTACAGCAGTAGCAGGAGTTTGATCAACCATTTGTAACGTAAAAGCTTTCATGTGGCTAGAAACAAATCCAGTTATACAATTACAGATGCAGGCAACATAGTCATTAAAATAAGTTAAAATCGAAATTAAAAGTCACATTATGTCCATAGTTAAAGTGCAACGTGTTGCACCAGTCCATTTTAGGGTTGGTAGATGTCATCAGATGAAGAAGAGACATCGCATGTGATTGTTGTCGAAGGTATTCACAGACTTGGAGAAAGTCTTTTCCTTGAAGTGGGGATGTCCACCACGGGAGCCTTCCACTGATGAAGAGGGGAGTGCTCCACAGACCCAGCAGTTAGACTGATTCCAGCTTAGTTTTTAATCAGTAAATGCAATATCATGCAAATCTAGGGACTTCCTGGAGACAGCGATGGCAACCCACTGCACTACTCTTGGCTGGAAAATCCCATGGACGGAGGAGCCTGGTGGGCTGCAGTCCATGGGGTCGCTAAGGGTTGGACATGACTGAGCGACTTCACTTTGACTTTTCACTTTCATGCATTGGAGAAGGAAATGGCAACCCACTCCAGCGTTCTTGCCTGGAGAATCCCGGGGACGGAGGAGCCTGGTGGGCTGCCGTCTATGGGGTCATACACGACTGAAACGACTTAGCAGCAGCAGCAGCAGGGACTTCCTTGATGACCCAGTGGCTAAGACTCCACGCTCCTGATGCCGGGCCTAGGGTTTGGCCCCTGGTAAGGGAACTAGATTCCACATAACACAAATAAAAGATAGTGCATGCCACAGCTAAGACCTGGTGCAGCCAAATAAATAAATTAAAAATTTTTAAAAAGCATGCAAATCTCATTTAGCTTCAAGAAACCAGAAGCTGCCACTTAGCAGAAGCCTGACAATTACAAGCAATGTCCAATTTGCAGCATGAAATGAACTATTAATACAGAAACAGCAAATGGCATCTGAAAAACTGGAGTAAGATAATGCGTCATGTGTTAACAAATAGGATAAAACACATTTTTTTAGTTTCCTCAAAATGGAATTGGAATATGAAATATTGAGATAAAACACAGTTTGTTCAACCTTAAATAGCACAGAGGAAAAACTAAAATGACTGTGAAACCTTTGAGAGAAATAAATTTACAACAAAGAAAATGCTGGTCTAAAAATTAAACTGAAAACTGAAAAAAAAATACTGGCCTGCCTAGTGGATAATAAAACAAGGATTTTATAAAATGTTAAGGATTCAAAAGCATGCATAAGAGATAAAATAAATCCTGATTATTCACAGACACCATATTTGCAAATTCACCTTTTTGTTAAAGCTTATTGATAACCTCCAAACCAATACTTAATCTGCCTTTGTCGTCATTTGTGGAAATGCCAAGTTGTGAAATATTTGAGTCGCCTAAAGCTCATGTTTTCAACTGAAGTTTAACAGGTGATGTTCTGCCTTCTTGTTTCAGCTGTCATAGTGTTAGAAAAAAAAAGAAAAAAAAATCCTTTTCATGTTCTGTTTAGTACCATGTTTTACTCAATATCACAAATCATCAGGGAAGTACACATGCAAACCACATCTGTTAGGATGCCTGGATGGAAATGCAAAATGGTACAGCTGTTAAGGAAACCGATATTGAGTTTCCAGATTTTTGTACTTTTTTTGGTGACTTCGTTGTTTAAAATTGGCCCCAAGTAAGGCCTGGAGTGCTGCGATTCATGGGGTCGCAAAGAGTCGGACACAACTGAGCAACTGAACTGCACTGAATAGTGCTGTACCTCTACTGTACCCAAGTGCAAGAAGGCAGTGATGTGTCTCGTGGACAAAATACATGTGTTAGATAAGTTTCATTTGGGCATGAGTTCTGGTTAATGAATTCTCCCTAACCTTGTGGAGAGTTTGTGGTTGGCCCTAGGAAGGCTCACTAAACGGAATAGTACCAAGGAGATGTTCAGATACTATTTCAATATAGCTTATACATTTTCTGTTTGAATTTCTGTTTAAGACTGAAAATATTTTAAGAAAGATATGATGTTTCTCACCTTGTCTTAGAATAGTGAAAGTGAAAGGTGCTCAGTCGTGTTCAACTCTTTGGGACACCATGGACGAGTCCATGGAATTCTCCAGGCCAGAATGCGGGAGTAGGTAGCCTTTCCCTTCTCCAGGGGATCTTCCCAACCCAGGGATCGAACCCAGGTCTCCCACATTGTAGGCAGATTCTTTACCAACTGAGCCACAAGGGAAGCCCTGTCTTAGAATATGTTGACTACAAATATACATCAGAGGGCTTCCCTGGTGGCTTAGTGATAAAAAATCTGCCTGCAATGCAATAGACACAAGAGACAAAGTTTTGATCCTGGGTCGGGAAGATCCCCTGGGGAAGGAAAAGGCTACCCACTGCAGTATTCTTCCTGGAGAATTCCATGGACAGAAGAGCCTGGCGGGCAACAGTCCATAGGGTTGCAAGAGTTGGACACAACTTAGCAACTAAACCACCACTACCACATACATCAGATGTGGTTTCACTGTGTCTTGAAAAACATGCTTTTCTATTTTGAGAGAAAAAAATGCTGACTTTTCCATTCATTACGTTAAAATAGGCTGAATCAGCCATGAACAATATGGGCAAAAATCAAATGATCATATCTATAGTACTGCATTAGTTGTTGCAGGGGGATGGTTCAGATACAATTACTATTGAGTTCTGAGATATTTTGATAGGACAGTTGAAGCTTGTGTACTATAAAAAGATTTCATGCATAACTGTACCAAATTGGTTCTGCTTTTTCAGCCTTAGTATCTGTTAGAAGAATGTGATAACAGCATTCGGTAATCTCCCTTGTAGTGCCTAGATTATATATTTGGGTTAACAGAACGATTGAATCAATACCTCTAGGTCTTATTTGACGAAGTTGACAAACAGACCTATGCCTTTGAGAGACATTTTGTAAAGTTGACCTTTAATGTGAAAAGCAAATTGTTCTTCTTTGATTTTGGAATTCACCTTGTCAGAACAAGTCAGGGCACCTTCTATTGCATTAGTCTTAGCACAAGATTCCTTTTCAAAAATAAAACTTCATTGCTTAAAATTGGCCTCGATTTTAAATTCAGAAAAAAATGTCTTCAAAGTCATTTGGAAAATACGAACAAGTGCAGAAAATGGGAACTACTTGGTATCCCAGGAAGCCATCTCTCTCTTTTTGTTTAAAAATTATTTATTACTGGCTCAGCGGGGTCTTCACTGCTGTGCACAGGCTTTCTGTAGTTGCAGTGAGTGGGGTCTGATCTGGTTTTGGTGTGCAGGTTTCTCTTTGTGGTGGCTTCCCTTGTTGCAGAGCATGGACTCTAGGTGTGCAGGCTTCAGTAGTTGTGGCACACAGGTTGAATTGCCCCATGGTATGTGGGATCTACACGGACCAGGGATCAAACCCATGTTCCCCGCATTGGCAGGCAGATTCCTAACCACTAGATCACCAAGGAAGTCCTGCCATCTCTTTCTTAAAAGATCACTCCACCATGAAATTCACAGACATGCATCAGCTTGTGAGAATTTGTTGCTGCTTAAAGGTGGGAGTAGAGAGATGATTAGCTATGTTGCTGCTGCTACTGCTAAGTCGCTTCAGTCGTGTCCGACTCTGCACAACCCCATAGACGGCAGCCCACCAGGCTCCCCCGTCTCTGGGATTCTCCAGGCAAGAACACTGGCGTGGGTTGCCATCTCCTTCTCCAAGGCATGCAAGTGAAAAGTGAAAGTATGTTACACATACAGTAATCTAAGGATGATGCCTAGATGGGTCTTGAGAACAGCTTATTAACTCAGCAAATGTGAACTCTAGAAAAGAGCTCAAAAAAAGAATTCAAAGCTGTATTTCTTTACATGTCCATAATTCTTCTCCACTAATAGAATGAAATAAATTGTGTCTAAAGGCACATAGACTCAAAGAATAAAGGGAACAACAGAGGATGAGATGGTTGGATGGCATCACTGACTCAATGGACATGAGTTTGAGCAAGCTCTGGGAGATAGTGAAGGACAAAGAGGCCTGGTGTGCTGCAGTCCATGGGGTTGCAAAGAGTTGGACATGACTGAGCAACTGAACAATAACAATAGAAATAATTTGGCCCAGCTTTTCATTTTAGAAACAGGAACTTAAGCTTGTTTGAAAGAAAATGAAAACCTTGCAAAGAAGTTTAAGCATTTAAATTGTTCTTGTTATTTTATTTAAGAAATTTAATCAAAGAAACAACTGAACATAATGTAAAGTCAAATAGTACCATATGATTATAATATTAAAAAGGTCTATGTACCAACCCTCTGATAATATTGTTAGTATAATAATATTAATAATATGTAAATATTATTGACAAGTGAATTACATTGCATCAGTGATAATATTTGCCACGATGTACAGTTTTTTCTTGGAGATAATTTTTTGTTGTTGTCTATTGGCCTAGTTTTTGACTAAAAATGTAAAACTCTTCTCAGTGTAATCAAACACATGGGGATCTTGAGTAAGTTTGCTTCAGAAGCAAAGTTTTTGTGACCTTGTCTGCTTGATAATCTTTTTATTCTCCCCATACTTGTAATTGATTTAGAGTTACATAGAATTCCATGTTAAAAACTTGTACTTCATAATCCAGAGCATTGGTACAATTACTTTTACCTTCTAAGTTTCTGATAGAAAGCTCTCATGACTTTCTGGCTCTCAATCCTTTGTGTATACTTTTTCTTCTGAAGACATGTGGGGCCTTTTAATATCTATGGTATTCTGAAATTTGGTTCTTATTTTTTTTCAGATAAAAATTAGTATGTAGATTTACGCATGTGTGTGTATGAGTGTGTGATGAGAATTTTTAAGATTTATTATCTTAACTTTCAAGTATACATTACAGGGTTGTTAACATTGTCATTATGCTGTACGATAGATCCCCAGAAATTATTCATCTTACATCTGGGAGTCTGTATCTTTTGACCACTTTTATCCATACCCTCACTCGTGGCACGCAATAATCTATTTTTTATGAGTTCAGTTTTTTAGGTTCCATGTTTAAGTGAGATCACAAATTACTTGTCTTTCTCTGAATTATTTCATTTAGTGTAATACCCTTCAGATTCATTCATGTTGACATAAATGACAGGATTTCCTTCATCTCTAATGTCTGAATAATATTCCATTGTGTGTGTGTGTGTGTGTCTTTTATCAGTTATCATCTAGGGAAACTGAAGTTGTTTTCACATCTTGGATATTATAAATAATGTTATCTGGGGAATATAGATATCTATTAGAGGTAGTATTTTTGTTTCCTTTGGATAAATACCCAGAAGTGGGATTGCTAGATGATAAAATAGTTTCATTTTTACCATTTCAAGGTAAACCCATATTATTTTCCATAGTGGCTACAACAATTTATATGAAGGATGGCTTTTCCAGAAAAATAATCCTTGGTTGAATTTTTTTCATTTAATATTGAATATATCTTCCCACCCTCTCCTGGCCTGCGAAGTTACCACTGATCATCTTACAGGGGGCCATCTTGTATGTGGCAAGTCAGTTTTCTCTTGCTGCTTTCAAAATTCTTTGTTTTTGACTGTCTAATTATAATATGTCTCAGTGTAGAACTTTTCTACACTGGTTCAACCTATTTATGGTCTTTAGAGCTTCGTGATTCTAAGTGTCTATTTCTCTCTCCAAGTTTAGACTGTGTTTTTAAGTAGGTTTACTGGGTGGGCTTCCTGGTTGGGCAGCGCACTCTGGCAAGGTGGTACCAATGATTGGATTCCACAGTTGGGTAGGGCTCTGGGCCATGCTTCACATTTGCCCTTGGGTGGGGCCTTAGGCTGTGCTCCCTGCCTGCACATTTCCATAGACTGGACTCCACGAGCTGGCAGGGTTAAATGGACAGATGGGTAATCAGGCTGTGCCCCAAAGTTGATCAAGGCTACTGACGGGGCTTTGCAATCAGATAGGCCATCGGTTGTGTTCTGCCTTTGGTTGAGGTCACTGGTCTGGCTCTCTGGTTGGGGAGGGCCTTCGAATGAGCGCCACAGTTGAGTGAGTCCAGGGACTATGTTTAGCAGTCAACCAGGGCTGTATGCTAGGCTTCACTGCTTGATGGGATTGTAGGCTGGGTTCTGCCTCTGGGTAGTACTGTTGGCACTATGTGCTCAGAGTGAAAACATGGAGGAGACCCCCATTGGACACGTAACAGAAGTGATCCTGTATTGTAAGCCTTGGAGATCTTGGTAGGTTATTGTCATGTAACTTAAAGCTGAGTGATGCGGGGTTCATTTTTATTGTCTAGATGAAGTCTGGAAGTACAACCCTTTTTATCGTCATAACTTTTAGTTCCTTTTTAAAAGAAGCTAAACAAATATTTTTGGTTGAATTAACACTTTGAGTATACAATTTTTAATGGACTTGGTTCTTAATAAGAGAAAACTTTCTCAATTTGGCCTAAACTGTGTGGTGAGTTCACTGGTTCACATATCAGGAAAGTACAGAAGTGAAAGAGTCTTTGAGTCTGGTTTGACACAGGGGCTCATTCAGTTCATTGAGGGTCAAGTTCATGTCTACCTCTCTGGTCTGCCTTTGACAACATCAGCTTTATTCTCTTTTCCTAATTTAGGTAATGATGATGCTGCCGATGATTCCCAGGGATACATACTTGTCAGTGCTAGGAAAAGAGAAGGGCCCCTTTAGAAGTTCTCTCACAGAGTGGCTAAGAATCTTCCTTAGAATCCATCCACAGTAAACTTCTGGCATGTTAGTAACAGGAAGTGAGTCACTCATCCATTTCTGAACTAATAACTATAACCTCTTCACCCCAGCCTCAGATACAGATTGAACATTTTGAACCATGTATGGAAGTTAAACCATTCCTAAAACACAAGGGGAAGGGAATTTTCCCAATAGTTAGATTTGCCGGACAAAATTACAATGAACACTATGCATTAACACTGCTTTTTCATCAATTCCTGTACATGAATATGTGATAATTGTGCCAGAAGACTTGTGTTTCTCATTATTTGTTACATATTTGCGTGCATTTAGCACATCCCAAGAGAAGTAGTAACTGAGAAGTTATGATCTGGCAAATACACAGCCTGTTTTAATCCAGCCCAGTTTTGCAAATTGTCATCCTACCAGCTCCTTACTACATTTAACATGGTCATATGTGCCAAATCTTTGATGTCTTTCCAGATTTTATGCTCTTATATTCTTGTTCTCTGTCTCTGGTATGTAGATCCAGCTATATAATTTATATCTATACATGTATATGTTTATGTGTTTGCTTATACTGTGTTAAACTTAGTATGACTTTTTAAAAATAAGTGCTAACTTGATTTTGAAAATATATTCAGGTTTAGAAAGATTAATTTGATAGCATATGTGATTTCTAGAAAAGTAGTTTGTTTAACATATAACATCAAAATGAATAATCTTCATTTTAATTTTAATGTAACATTCTTGATTTTATCTTCCATTGAATATAGCAACAGTAATATAAATATTGAGCTTATTTTAGTAGTATTTTATAGTAACTCTTAATGGGTGTTTGAAGCATAATACCAATTTGACCATGAAAATCCATTTAAAAGCTTAATTTTTTTTCCTCCTTATTTATCTAAGTCTCAGAGATGGTCTAAAGATTTTGCTGAGTTACCATTTCATTTGAATAACTTATAACTAATATGATTTTTCTGGTTGTGCTAGATGACTGATCATTTATTTCATGTTTGGTTGTTTTCTATTTGAAAATAGAATTTTAATGGGCCTTAAATCAATTAGAATACATTTGACAATCATTGCAGATTAACTATATGTGGAAGTCGAAACCTTTTTTATTTTGATAAATGTGCACTGATAAATACAATACTGAGAACTGCTGAGATTATCATTAAAATGAGGGAAAACATTTCAATGAAAAATTTCCTACTTTGTTATATAAAGTAGGCCCTTCAAGCACCTTAGATTTTGAAAACTTCCTGTTACAGCAAAATAAGTATAAATCAGTAGTTTTCTAGTGAAAATGCCTATGCACTATTTAAAGTTAATTCATTGCAGATTTGTAATGAATACTTGCATTTTAAATAACATGTATTTTTTGTAAGGGAGTTGCATTTTATTTTCTAATCACAGTGCTGTGAACTTCCTCAGTTGGCTTCTTTCTTCTTTTCAACTCTTAGTTCACAATGAATCCATCAGGAAGATGCACAGGGGAAATCAGAGATAGTGAAACTCTACTACAGAGCTCAGTAGCAAAGAGGAAGAATAACACTTCTAGAGCTTGGCTACAAATGAAGTTTTTGAGTGATGCAGTCATATATTTTTTTTTTTGGTATTAATCGGGACCAAGCCAGGGTGGCTAAAGGGAGACATTTGTCTACAGTGGGAATAAGGGACTTGCTCTGTTATCTGGAATCTTTTATTAGTTTTATCCCAGGAAGAGAGAAAGGAGAGAGTGCATATACCTTAAAGGTGTAATAGGAAACACAACTACTTTTACTCATGCCGAACTCACTTTTAATCCCTGTTGTGCCTCTGAGTAGTCCTGTAATGTCTGGGCAAATTATCTCACTAATTAAAGATCCAGCTTCACCACTGGGACAAATATTTATTTCACTGAGTAGTGGGGAAAAGTGAAAGTTAGTCTCCCAGTTGTGTCTGACTCTTTGTGACCCCATGGACTACTTAGCCTGCCAGGCTCCTCTACCCATGGAATTCTCCAGGCAAGAATACTGGAGTGGGTTGCCATTTCCTTCTCCAGGGAATCTTCCCAACCCAGTGATCGAACCCAGATCTCCCACATTGTTGGCAGATTCTTTACCATCTGAGCCACCAGGGAAGCTCAGTAGTGAGGAGAATAATGTTAAATGAGTTGTGTTCAGTCACTCAGGCATGTTCAACTCTTTGAGACCCCATGGACCATAGCCTGCCAGGCTCCTCTGTCCATGGGATTTTCCAGGCAAGAATACCAAAGTGGGTTGCCATTTCCTCCTCCTGGGGATCTTCCTGACCCAGGGATCAAATCTGTATCTCCTGCATCTCCCGCATTGCAGGCAGATTCTTCACCCCTGAGCCACCAGGGAAGCTGTTAAACGAGTTAATGTTGCATAAATGATCAGGCACCATGGTTACCACATGGTAGGGGTTGGGGGAGTACCTGGGTCTGTTGCCTGTCTTCCTTCTTTATTCATTCTTTCTCTCCTCCCTTTCTCCCACAGAAAAAAGTGAGAGGTGTTAGAAGTTACTATAACCACTTCTGAAAAAACGTTTGTATTTGGAGCGTAATTGATTAACAACGTTGTTAGCTTCAGGTGGATAGCAGAGTGATTCAATAATACACATACATATATCTATTCTTTTAAAATTCTTTTCCCATTTAGGAATGTAACCACTTATGGTTTAGTTGAGGGCTGGCTTGCAGTGGAACAACTCTTCCTAAAATGCACAGGGAAGCATGGAAGATGTCTAATTTTTTATACACTAGGCTTTGCACATCACAAAAACAATTTTAAGAATTAGCCAAATTATTATACACAAACCCTAACATGCTGTACAAGAAAAAACCACTTTGGAGTCAGAGACATCTGAATTCATGCATTGCTAGAGTCATGGTAAAACTCTTTATCCTCTCTGTTCTGATTTCCTCTTTTTTAAACTAGAGTAAGAGATAAGTGTGAGATGGTATGTGTGAATTTAGGCAGCAGAGAATTTGGCTCGAAGTAGGCTGTCAATAGATTTTGCTTCTCGGGGCCCCATCATCACAAATAAAATGGAGCTGGTTGAACTGTGTCAAATATTAATCCGGTAACTGTCAGCCGAAAGAATTAAAAAGTTTGTCTGCACACAGGTCCTGCTTGGCATAGCCCTGAGTTACAGCTGTCACTGATAATTGCTTAACAGCTCAGTTAGCATGGCAGCAAGTTGTTGCTTTCAGACAGCTTGTATATTTGGGAAGAGACTTCAAATCATTGCAGAGAATGTACCTGAATTTCAATTAATTCTGAAAAGGAGTCTCAAGCACTTTGGTGACCTTGGGTTTAAACGTTTATTCAAATTATTTGATGTAACCTGCTCTCTTTTTTAAAAAAGTTTATATGGAATGTAATGAATTATTTTGACAGTCAAAACTCAGTGGCAATTGTATTACGTGTTCCATCAGTCAGGAGAGCAGTAAGAGTTTATTGCTGCACTTAAAATATCTAATGCTAGACATAACCACTAAATTAGCTTCAAATGTTTTAAATTCAGAGTGTATGAAATATGATTGGCCACGCTTAAAAAACTTAGCGGCTGCCAGCAACTGATATATAAATTTAACAGTAGGAACCAAGTTTGGGGATTATAGGTGAGGTGGTTAAAATATGCATTTAGAAAGGATAGCAGTAATGGCTGTGAAATTAGCTTTGGCCATGATGTGGCCCATCGCAGGACTTAATACCTCCCTCTCCTTCCAGTAGCTAAATTTTCAGGATCTCTCATGAATAATTATATTTTGGAGGATAAATGTGTGGCAAAGATCACAGTTCCTTTAAACTTTACATGATTATTCCCAAGATTTACTGTTTGCAGTTTCCAAGATGTAAGTTTGGGTCTTTCAATTAAGGTATATTCTCAGTTCTGCCCTGATAGGACCTGCATTTAGGAGTCAGAGTCTAGGGGAATGGAATGAAATTTTTTTATCTATCTGCTTCTGCTCATTAAAGTACAGAGCAAGGATTCTCAAACTGTAGGTGGATCAGCACCACCTTGCTGAGATAGATTGCTGTGCCCCTGTCTCCAGGGACTGGGATAGAGCTTGGGAATTGGTCTTTCTGTAAAGTTTCCAGGTGAGACTAAGACTGCTGGAAGAACTGCTGGTACAAAGAAGTGCTTGGGGGGATTACTTTATGTTACAAATAATAGAACACTTGACTGAAGTTGATTTAAGAATAGGAATAATTATCTCCCATGGATGGAAATCCAGAAATAGAAAGTCCCAAAGTTTGTTCCGTGGCACAAAGGTCAAGAGTCGACCCCTTTTCATCTTCTGTGACATCCTCATTGTGTTGGTTATGGCTTCCTCACTGGGCATCATTTCCACCTAGCCCTGATGGCTTTGGCACCTCCAAACATTAAGTACCAACACGACAGCATTTAGGGGCTGAACAGAGAGGGATAGAAGATTCTTTTAGTATCTAAGGTGGGAACACTTGGCCCAAAAGGAAGAAGGGGAAGGACTGAATTAATTGCTGATAAGTAACTAACAACCACTGGAGGTAAACTTGCAAGATGTTAGGAAAAGGTCCTGTAGCTTTTGTTTTCCACAAGGTATTTGAAATGACCCCAAACCATTGGCTGCTTATATCATTCTGGTGACTCCTTCCTTGCCTTTCTTTGTCATTTTCTATTCCTCTGAATTCTCCCTATAATATACTGTTTCTTCCATTATCTGTTAATGTTGTTTCCATCTAACTTCCTCCTTCTTATACAATGTGTGTGTGTGTGTGTGTGTGTGTGTGTGTGTGTGTGTATGCCCCATCTCTTAGGCATGTCCAACTCTTTGCAACCCCATGGACTGCAGCCCACCAGGCTACTCTGTCCCAGAGATTCTCCAGGCAAGAATACTGGAGTAAGTTGCAGGTTGCCATTTCCTTTGCCAGGGGATCTTCTGACCCCAGGATTGAACCCACGTCTTGTGCATTGGTAGGCTGATTCTTTACCACCTAGAAAATGAAAATTATATTTTGGGCACTAAATGATTTCATCTGAAATTTGAGAGTCACATGCCTTTTCTTTGCTTTTCATAGAGCAATGCTGGATTTTTTTTTTTTTTTAGTCCCTCATGCCATTCTAAATTTCCCATATTTACCCTTTTAGGAAAGGAGATTTTGAACAGGCCATAATAAAAATTTGCTTTGCCTTGAAGAGTTCCTCTCAAAAGCTGGAAAAACCCTATAACATGTCAGGTCTGATGTTGAGACTTTAAAGGGGGAACAGTGATGATATTTACCCTCCTATGATGGACTGCATCCCCAGATCTACCCTTTCTAGAATCTTCCACATTTCCATAAGAGGTAATTCCATCTTTAAATTTGTCAGGACAATGTTTGAGAGTTATTCTTGATTTCAGAAATCATTCTTCAGCGCAGCTTGGCAGCTTTAACTTTAGAATATGGCCCTAATCTGACCACTTCTCACACTTGCATAGCTACAAAGCTGGCACAAACCAGCATCCTCAGATCTAGCTTCTCTCTCATCTGGATGTTCCCCTGCTCCCCCTCTTGATCTTCTTAAATTTATTACCAACACAGGAGCCAGAACATTTCTATTAAAATGTAAATAAGATCACGTCACTACACTGTGTGGAACACTTCAAAGGCTTCCTGTTTCACTACAATTGAGAGTCAAAGTTTTCACACTGGCCTGCAAGGTTCCTTAATGACCTGTTCCCCTCCCCACCTTGCTGCCTTGGAACATGCCGGTTATACCCCCACTTTGGGATATTTGCCTATTTTGTTCCCTATCATGGTCTATTTCTTCCTCAAATATCACCATCTCAGTGAGTCCATCACTTAGTTTAAAATCACATCCCTGGCCTTTGTTACAATTTTCCCTTCCCTCTATGTCCACTTTTTCTTTAAAGCTCTTATGACCACCTGTTATGCTTTATCTTTTCCTTGTTTATTGTTTCTCTCTTTACTATTTTAGTTTTTAAAACTTCCTCCACTAGCATGTGACCTGTTAGTCATATAATGTAAGAGTAGCAATGTTGGTTGTAGAATTGCTCTATCATCAGAACTGAGAAAACCTAGCACATAAACATGAAGTGATATTTGAATGAGTGAATGATTATATGGTAATTAAAATTTAATGTCATAATAAATATCAAACATATATCAAGGAAAAATACTGTGATGAACCCCTTGTACCAATCACTCAGCTTCAACAATTATCATCATTCTACCATTCTTATATCACTTAGTCTGTTTATCCCTTGTTTGATAATTCAGTGGGGACTCAGTTTTTTTTTGGGGGGGGTAAAATTACACATATTGAAATGCATAAATCTATATAATTTTTGATAAATATATACACCTACATATACTACATCTTTATCGTGACATGAAGCACTTCATCTGCTTAACTCATGTCCCTTCCAAGCCACACTGCTCTTGTCACTCTTCCTGCCCTCCTAACCCAGGCAATGATTGTTCTCTTTTTTCCATCTTAACCTAGTTTCATCTGTTCTAGAACTTCATGTCTAGATTGACCTGTATGTTAAAAGTCAGAATCAAAGTGAAAGTTGCTTGGTCATGTCCAACTCTTTGAGACCCCATGGACTGTACAGTCCGTGGAACTCTCCAGGCCAGAATAATGGAATGGGTAGCTGTTCCCTTCTCCAGGGGATCTTCCCAACCCAGAGATTGAATCCAAATCTCCCACATTGTAGGCAGATTCTTTAGCAGCTGAGCCACCAGGGTATGTTAGGGATCCTTCATTTTTCTTTTTTTGCTTTCACACAGAACAGTGTCTTTAAGAATCATTGATGTTTTTGCATGTATTAGTACTAATTAGTTCCTCTCCACATTGTAGTGTTCCATTATATGAATATATGTCAGCTTGTCATTTCATTCTCTCAATAACTGACATTTGCCATTGTTTTATGTGGTCATCTAGCTGAATGTTTTATGAGCAATTGAAATGAGTTTGGTTTTGGCTGTGGTTCAAAATCGGTATATCTTCTTCTGCAAGTCTTTCTATTTTTTTTTGGACATACGTTCTCACTTCTCTTGGATAAATGCTTAAGAATGGAGCTGTTTGGGTAAAGTGTTGGTGTATGTTTATTAGTATAACAAATGCTAAGCATATCTACAAAACAGTTGTACTGCTTTTTAATTTCATTAGTGATGGTTTATGGGTTTAATTTACATTCCCCTGATGGTAAATGATATTAAGTATTTTTGGATGTGCTTACTATTTATTTCTCAAAAGGAATTTTTTATAGTATTCTAAATACAAGACTGTGGTCAGCTACATGTTTTGTGAATATTTTCTTCCAGTCTGTAATTTGCTGTTAATTTTCTTAGTGATGTCTCTTGATCAGCAATTTTTAATTTTGAGAAGGTCTAATTTTTCATTTTTTTCTCTTGTGATAATTTTGTTCTGCTTTCCAGGAAACCTTTGTTTAAGTCTGCAAGATTTTTTTGTATGTTTTCTTTTAAAAGTGTTATAGTTTTATCTTTTAGGACCCTGCTTCATTCAGAGTACTTTTTGTATATGGTAAGTAGTTCAGTTCAGTTCAGTCGCTCAGTCGTGTCCGACTCTTTGCGACCCCATGAATTGCAGCATGCCAGGCCTCCCTGTCCATCACCAACTCCCGGAGTTCACCCAGACTCATGTCCATCGAGTCAGTGATGCCATCCAGCCATCTCATCCTCTGTCTTCCCTTTCTCCTCCCGCCCCCAATCCCTCCCAGCATCAGAGTCTTTTCCAATGAGTCAACTCTTCGCATGAGGTGGCCAAAGTACTGGAGTTTCAGCTTTAGCATCATTCCTTCCAAAGAAATCCCAGGGCTGATCTCCTTCAGAATGGACTGGTTGGATCTCCTTGCAGTCCAAGGGACTCTCAAGAGTCTTCTCCAACACCACAGTTCAAAAGCATCAATTCTTCGGCGCTCAGCTTTCTTCATAGTCCAACTCTCACATCCATACCTGACCACAGGAAAAATCATAGCCTTGACTAAACGGACCTTTCTTGGCAAAGTAATGTCTCTGCTTTGAATATGCTATCTAGGTTGGTCGTAACTTTCCTTCCAAGGAGTAAGTGTCTTTTAATTTCATGGCTGCAGTCACCATCTGCAGTGATTTTGGAGCCAAAAAATAGGCTGACACTGTTTCCACTGTTTCCCCATCTATTTCCCATGAAGTGATGGGACCGGATGCCATGATCTTCGTTTTCTGAACGTTGAGCTTTAAGCCAACTTTTTCACTCTCCACTTTCACTTTCATCAAGAGGACTTTTAGTTCCTCTTCACTTTCTGTCATAAGGGTGGTGTCATCTGCATATCTGAGGTTATTGATATTTCTCCCGGCAATCTTGATTCCAGCTTGTGTTTCTTCCAGTCCAGTGTTTCTCATGATGTACTCTGCATAGAAGTTAAATAAGCAGGGTGACAATATACAGCCTTGACGAACTCCTTTTCCTATTTGGAACCAGTCTGTTGTTCCATGTCCAGTTCTAACTGTTGCTTCTTGACCTGCATACAGATTTCTCAAGAGGCAGGTCAGGTGGTCTGGTATTCCCATCTCTTGAAGAATTTCCCATAGTTTATTGTGATCCACACAGTCAAAGGCTTTGGCACAGTCAATAAAGCAGAAATAGATGTTTTCTGGAACTCTCTTGCTTTTTCCATGATCCAGCTGATGTTGGCAATTTGATCTCTGGTTCCTCTGCCTTTTCTAAAATCAGCTTGAACATCAGGAAGTTCACAGTTCACATATTGCTGAAGCCTGGCTTGGAGAATTTTGAGCATTACTTTAGTAGCGTGTGAGATGAGTGCATTGTGCGATAGTTTGAGCATTCTTTGGCATTGCCTTTCTTTGAGATCGGAATGAAAACTGACCTTTTCCAGTCCTGTGGCCACTGCTGAGTTTTCCAAATTTGCTGGCATATTGAGTGCAGCACTTTCACAGCATCATCTTTCAGGATTTGAAATAGCTCAACTGGAATTCCATCACCTCCACTAGCTTTGTTCGTAGTGATGCTTTCTAAGGCCCACTTGACTTCACATTCCAGGATGTCTGACTCTAGGTGAGTGATCACACCATCATGATTATCTGGGATGAGAAGATCTTTTTTGTACAGTTCTTCTGTGTAGTCTTGCCACCTCTTCTTGATATCTTCTGCTTCTGTTAGGGCCATACCATTTTTGTCCTTTATTAAGCCCGTCTTTGCATGAAATGTTCCCTTGGTATCTCTAATTTTCTTAAAGAGATCTCTAGTCTTTCCCATTCTGTTGTTTTCCTCTATTTCTTTGCATTGATCATTGAGGAAGGCTTTCTTATCTCTCCTTGCTATTCTTTGGAACTCTGCATTCAGATGCTTATATCTTTCCTTTTCTCCTTTGCTTTTCACTTCTCTTCTTTTCACAGCTATTTGTAAGGCCTCCCCAGACAGCCATTTTGCTTTTTTGCATTTCTTTTCCATGGGGATGGTCTTGATCCCTGTCTCCTGTACAATGTCACGGACCTCATTCCATAGTTCATCAGGCACTCTATCTATCAGATCTAGTCCCTTAAATCTATTTCTCACTTCCACTGTATAATCATAAGGGATTTTATTTAGGTCATACTTGGATGGTCTAGTGGTTTTCCCTACTTTCTTCAATTTAAGTCTGAATTTGGTAATAAGGAGTTCATGGTCTGAGCCACAGTTCAGCTCCTGGTCTTGTTTTTGCTGACTGTACAGAGCTTCTCCATCTTTGGCTGCAAAGAATATAATCAATCTGATTTTGGTGTTGACCATCTGGTGATGTCCATGTGTAGAGTCTTCTCTTGTGTTGTTGGAAGAGGGTGTTTGCTATGACCCGTGCATTTTCTTGGCAAAACTCTATTAGTCTTTGCCCTACTTCATTCCGTAGAGGTAGAGGTTATTTACTCATTTCCATTTGAATGTCCAGTCCAGTTGTCTCAGTTATTGTTGTTTAGTCACTAAGTCATGTCTGACTCTTTGGCAACCCCAAGACTGTAGGCTGCCAGGGTCCTTTGTCTGTTGTCTCAGTACTGATGGTTGAAAACAACAGCTCACTCAATAGCTTTCACATCTTTGTCAATTATCGATTAACTGTGTAAATATGAGTCTATTTCTGGATTCCATTATGTTCCAACTTTGTATTTATCTATATTCCAAGCTCTAACTGAATACTGTAGCTTAATAGTAAATCTTGCAGTCAACGTATATTTTATAACCTTGTTTTTTCTTTTGCAAGATTGTTTTGTATATTCTAGGTCCATATGAATTTTAGAACTAGATGATCAATTCTTGTAAAAATACTTTACTGGGATTATGATTGGTGTTGTGTTATGGCTCAGCATGTGGTCTATTTAGCTGAATGTTTGCATGCTTTTGGAAAGAAAGATAGCCTACAGTTTAGGGTATAGTATCTATAAATGTCAGTAAGATCAACTTGGTTGATAGTGTAATAGTTCTGTTAATTGCTGAGAAGGGATACAAGACTATCCAAAAGTAATGTTAGATTTATTTAGTTTATCTTTTAATTTTGTTAGCTTTTGCTTCATGTTATTTGAAGCTTTATAGTTAGATGTGTACACATTAAACATGTTTTATCTTCATGATGTATTAACTCTTTTTCATGATTAAATCTTTTATTTTTGATACTACTTGTCTTGATGTCTGCTTTGTCTAATGTTAATATGAAGTGAAGTGAAGTCACTCAGTTGTGTCCGACTCTTTGCGACTCCATGGACTGTAGCCTACCAGGCTCCTCCGTCCATGGAATTTTCCAGGCAAGAGTACTGGAGTGGGTTGCCATTTCCTTCTCCAGGGGATCTTCCTGACCCAGGGATTGAACCCGGGTCTCCCACATTGCAGGCAGACGTTTTACCATCTGAGCCACCAGGGATGTTAATATAGCCAGTGATAAAATCTTTTTCATGATAAATATTTGTATTTCATCCTTTTCATTTGTATTAAAGTGTATCTTTTAAAGATGTACTATAGGGCCTTGTTTTTTTTTTTAATCTAATCTGATAATTGCTTTTTTGTGAAAAGTTTGGCTCATTTAAAATTAATACAATTGCTGATATGATTGGATTTGAATCCACTGTTTTATTTACTGTTTCCTTTTTGTTCCTTTGCTTCCTTTGTCCTACTTTCTTTAGGGCAAAACAAAATTTAAATTTTAAATTGGAGTATTATTGGTTTACAATATTGTGTTTGATTCTGCTGTACAACAATGTGAATCAGCTATGAAAGTGAAAGTCTTAGTCGCTCAGTCCTGTCCAACCTTTGCAACCTCATGGACTGTAGCCTGCCAGGCTCCCCTGACCATGGAATTTTCCAGGCAAGAATACTGGAGTGGGTTGCCATTCCCTTCTCCAGGGGATCTTCCTGACTCAGGGATTGAATGTTGGTCTCCTGCTTTGTGGGCAGATTCTTTGCCATCTATGCCATCCTGTATATACATACATCTCCTACCTCTAGAGCCTCCATCCCACCATAGGTCATCATAGAGCACCAAGCTGGGTTCCCTGTGATATACAGCTGCTTCCTGCCGACTCTCTATTTTATGCACGATAGTATATGTATGTTGATGCTACTCTCTCAATTTGTCCCACCCTCTCCTTCCCAAATATTAAAAAAAATCTATTTTGATAATTATATTGACATTTAGCTCTTCTTCTTTGAAAGGATTTTAATGCTGCTCTAGGATTTGCAAATAGCATCTTTAATTAATAAAAATCTTAGAGTTAATATTATGTTAGTCCATACAAAGTATGAGAGTCTTCCATCAGTGTAATACTATTTGCATCTCTGTCCCATGTGTTTTTGCACCATATGCATTGCACTTAAATACATTATGTTTGTTTTTAAGTATTATATAACACACAGAAATTAACATTTTGTCATTGCATTTTATGTTTTATATTTTTTCAATATTTTTTGATGGATTAAACATTGCTACAATTTTGCTACTACTCTGTTGAAATGTGGAATCTGATTTCTAATGCTCTTGACTTGGGGCTGACTTTAATGCTTGATCAATAAGATACAGTAGAAATTGTGTTATTCTTTCAATGATAGCTCATAGAAAGCCTCACAGCTTCAGACTGAGTTTCTTAGAGCATTTCCCCTTATAGCTCAGCCACCACGCTGTGAGCAGCTCAAGCTATATGAAGTCTCAGGTAAGCTTCTAGCCAGAAACCACATGAAAGAGCTCAAGTAAGTATTGCCCAGCTGATTTCAATTAACCCACAGGCCTATGAGAGAGAAGAATACATTTTTTATATTAAGCTACTAATTTTGGGGTCAGAAAGATCCTCTGGAGAAGGAAAGGGCAACCCACTCTAGTATTCTTACCTGGTCAGGGGAGCCTAGTGGGCTATAGTCCATGGGGTTGCAAGAGTCAGACACAACTTAGTGACTAAACCAACCAGCCAACTAGCTTTTAGGCTGATTTGTTAGGCTGTTATAGAAAATGTACTCATATTCTTATCATTTCTTCTAACAATTATCACCTGGTGTCATTTGCCTTTAGCCTGAGGAATTTCTGTTAGCATTTTTTGGGAAACAGATCTTTTATGCTGAATTTTTACAGTTTTTGATAATGTGAAATGTCTGGTTTTCACCCTAATTTTTGAATGGTCTTAATGGATATCGAATTCTAGCTTGACCATTTTGTTTTTCACTCAGTGCTTAACTATTGTTGTTCCATTGTTGTTTAGCCTTTTCTGTTATCATGAGAGGTTAGCTGTGATTTTAAAATCATTTTTCTCATTCTACTTTAAGAATTACTTTTCTTTTGATTTAGCATTTGATTGTGGTCTAATTGTGCTTTCTATGAACTTATCCTGCCTGGAACTTGGTTTGTTTCTTGGTTCTAGAAGTTGACATTTTTCATCAAATCTGGGGAATTTGGGGGCATTTTTTAATTTTGGAAGTTTCTATTCACATATCCTCATGCTCAGATTATTTCCACAGTCATGTCTTGATAATTTTGCCTCTTGCAGCTATCTGTATCTACCTCAATCCTACCATTGTGGATTCATACCAAATTAGTGTATATATGTAACATACTGTCGAGATCAAGATAAATTCTAATGCTTCATGGGGGCATCTGCCAAAATTGCAGACACTGGCTACCTCGATAGAATATTATTTTCTTGGTAGTGATCCCCACAGATACTATTAAGGTTCTACATAGATAGTAAATTTCCTGATAAAATCATTGAATTCTTTCTATCTGATATATACTTTATTAATCCAAGAGCATTTAGTCATTTGTTCAAAATGTTCATTGAGCTACTACTGTATGCCAGATATTGTTTCTGGGTAAGGACATTGGCTAAGAAAATGCCTTAAAAAAAAAGTTATATTAATCAAGACAGAATAGGTTTCCTATAAGTGCAGAAATACTAATCAATGGAACAGAACAAAAATTCCCCAAATCAATCTATACATGTAGGGAATATTCAAGAAATAATTTTTGATTCAGGATATTTCTCACCAATAAATGATTTAGTATTTAAACATTGAATAATTGAAAATTTACAGGATTGATTTACATTTCTCTTTCTGGAGGGAAAATGCCTTTGGTTTTTATGATGTTTATGCTATTGTAGGAGATAGATAAGAACTTATGAAATTAAAATGGATAATTTCATGTGGTAACAAGTTCTTGGGGGCTTCCCAAGTGGTGCTAGTGGTAAAGAACCTGCCTGCCAATGCAGGAGATTTAAGAGACACAGGTTTGATCCCTGGGTCAGGAAAATATACTGGAGGAGGTCATGGCAACCCACTCCAGTGCTCTGGACTGAAGAATCCCCATGGACAGAGGAGCTTGGTGGGCTCAGTCCATGGGGTCACACAGAGTTGGACTGACTGAAGCAACTTAGCATGCACAAGTCCTTAAAGAATCCTGGGCTGAGATACTGCCATGAGGAGGAGGGGAAGAAAGAAAGAGGCTTTCTTGGGCTCAAGGAAGTTCAGGCAAGTTCTCAGAGGAGGGGATAATTAAATGGAGATCTGAAAAATAAGAGGTGGGGGCCTGGGGAGAAGTGATGGGAGTGAGTTCCAAAGGGTGTGCTTACATGTCTGCTCAGTTCTGTATGACTCTCTGTGACCCCGTGGACTGTAGCATGCCAGGCTCCTGTGTCCATAGCATTTTCCAGGCAAGAATACTGGAGTGGATTGCCATTTCTTCTCCAGAGTTCCAAAGGGAGGAAGGAGCAAAAATATTGAAGAGAAAACTGAGTATTTTTTTTATATTAGTTAATCATTTGGCACATAAATAGGTACTGAATTGTGAAATGAAATTCATATTTTATGGCAAGACAAGAAAGATATAAACAGAAAATATTTTCTCTGCCCTTTGGCCTCCTCACTCCCTGCACTGTGCATTGTTTATCTGCATTATGTGTTGAACAAACTGGGTCTGATCAGCAGAAGCACCCGCTCAACCAGAAAGAGCTACATTCTCCTCACAGCAACAACTCCTTAAAGATAACATTCCTTCCTAATCTCCTAAAGGCTCAAGACACTTAGATCTGGATTGTGTAAACTGTCAATAATGCACCACTTATTGTATAGACCTCTGTTTCAAAAAATGCATATAACTGTGCTTTGACTTCTAATGGGTGGAACAGTTTTCTGAGCTTTCTGAGATGCTGTTCCCAGGTTAGAATTCTCAAATTCTTCTTGAATAAAATTTTCCATTTCATTTTTAGATTGATTGATTAATTTTTCTTCGACAGTCTCATAACATCTCTTGTTATCATAAAGATGGTAGTTATCACTTTTTGAGCCCTTTACAAGGACTTCATGTTTATTAACTCATTTAATTCTCACAACTATTCTATAAGATCAATATGTTTATTAGAGAGTTGACAACTTTGTTTTGGAGAGGTATAGCCATTTGAAGAATTTGGATTCAAAACAGTCATTTTATCCAATGACTGTTTGGATATGGATTTATTTATTTATTTATTGTTTATCCAATCAGTTTTATCCAGCCTGTTTCTGACTTACTGGTTTATACTTCTCTTCTGCCATCCTAGCTGGATTTGGAGTTTTATAAAGAAAATGTTTTAATTGGCCTGTGCTGCAATAACAGAATATCATCGACTGGGCTTAGCCAACAGACATGAATTTCTTCACAGTTCTGGGGGCTGGAAGTCCAAGAACAAGTTGATAGCTGATTTCATTTCTGGTGAGAACCCGCCTTCTGGCTGGCAGAGTTCTCTGTCCTCACATGGTAGGAGAAAGCTCTGGTCTCTCTTTCCTTTTTTTTTTTTTTTTTTCCCAGAACATTAATCTTATCATGGCAGTTCTACCTTCATGATCTCATTTAAACCTAATTAACCTCCAAAAGTCCCACCTCCAAATACCATCACACTGGGGTTAGGGCTTCAAAATTATGAAATCTGGGGGGACACATTTTATCCATAGCAGATGGGAAACATGAATTGTACATATTGGATATTCCCTAAAATTCTCATCAAAAAATACGAAAGTAGTATTACATGCACGAAAACTAATTTTGCCCAGCAAATTCCTACCAGTTTTCCAGGTTTCAGTTTAACTGCTAATTTCCCAGGAAGGCTGGCTTGGCTGCCATGGTACCTTGCTTATCCGTCAGTGATTTCTTATCTGTTCTCTCTGACTTTGTGAGCTCTGTAAAACCTGTCACCACTGTGTTCCTGGTGTGTGGTGGTACAGTATCAGGTACAAAGTAGCTGCTCAATAAGTATTCAATTGAATTGATGTATGTGTTAGTCACTCAGTCATATCCGACTCCCCGTGACCCTATGGACTGTAGCCTGCCAGGCTCCTCCATCCATGGAATTCTCCAAGCAAGAATACCAGAGTGGGTTGCCATTTCCTTCTCCAAAATTGATGTGTGATCTGGGGCAAATTAAAAGCTCTCTAAACCTTAATTCCCTCATCTGTAAAGTTTAATCTACTTCATTCAGTTAAGAGAATTTGGTGAACTGGTAGATATGAAAATATTGTCTCTTTATTCCCCCTTTGCTTCCTCATCCACCATTTATTTATTCTGTTTTAAAGTTCTTCACGTTACTCACACAACTGAGCCCAGGCGCACACAAACACACCCACACCCGCACCTTACGTGCAGTGTACCATATGATTTAGCTATCTGAAAATGTTAAGCAAACTGTGACATGTGATTTCAAAATGGATCTATATTTCTGAAGCGGTAGCTGTAATTCTTTAAATGCCAAGACTAAAACAGCACATGGTGATTGTTTTGTCTAAAGGTGACCTTTATCACATCGAAGGCAGAGGTAATAGGTTTTTCTGTATCTGGTATAAAAGGTTTAGATAGACCGCGCAGCATTCAGTTCTTTGATACGCCTAAGTTAAAATTTGTTGTTGTTTAGTCGCTAAATTGAATCAGGCTCTTTTGCACCCCACGGACTGTAGCCCGCCAGGCTCCTTTGTCCATGGGATTTCCCAGGCAAGAATACTGTAGTGAGTTGCCATTTCCTTCTTCAGGGGATCTTCCTGACCCAGGGATTGAACCCACATCTCCTACATTGGCAAGCAGTTGCTTTACCACTGAGCCACTAGAGAAGCCCAGTGAAACATACAGAGTAACAATAATTTTCAAGCAGAAAATTAGGTCACATTATCTGAAAAGCATAAGCTTGCTTATCACGGTAGTGAGATGAAATATTTGAAATTATGACTATTCTGAAAAATCTAAAGTGGTATGAAAAGATGAGCATGGGTCTAGTTGATTAAAAAAAAAATTTTTGTTGTTGAAGTACAGCTGATTTAGATGTTGTGCCAGTCTCTGTTGTACATCTAAGTGACTCAGTTATATACATATATACATGTTTTTTTTCCTTTTTAATTTACTTATTTTGGCTGTGCTGGGTCTTCGCTGCTATCCGTGGGTTTTCTCTAGTTGCAGTGAGAGAAAGGACTAGAATTGAGGACGGTGGCATGGCTGTGCTGGGTTAGGGAGAGAGCTGAGCATCTAAGACTTGTATTCCAGCTTTTAATAAAGTCTAATTTTCATTCCTTCAACTCTACTCTGCTTTCCAAGGCATTGGTGCCTCCAGTGGCTGAGATCCTCAGGCTTTCTGTGAGACATAATTTTTTTTTTCCCCCCACCTCTGCTAAGCCCTTTACAACTTCTCCATCTACTTTCCATCTTTCAAAATTTGTTAATCTCATTTCTGCTTTCATCTTCTTTCCTAATCTCTTTGTACTTTTGCATCTATATCTTTTTTTGTTTCATCCTTATATCAGGTAGCTTAGGAAGCAGAGAGACCATCTGCCATATGTAACTAAAATTCCTAGATACTTTTATAAGCTGGAGAATATAAATTCCATAAATAGACTCAGAGTGGAAATAGACTCAGAATGGATTAAGCAGTGATTAATAATGGTTTCATTGACTAAATGTTTAAGTCTAGAAGTTCATGATTCTGAATGCTACAGTACAAAGAAAAACAGTTTATAGTTACCATTAGCTGTACACTGTTTTGGTCACTTGTGGTGGTGTTGTTTAAAACAAGAAGTGGTGTTACTGCTTTTATTTGGAGCCATAGACCTAGAAGGGACGCATGTATATTTATCACTTCTTGTTCTGCTCATTCTCTGACAAAAGCGCTCATACATTGAAACTGCAAAGCATGAGAGGGAAAGAAAGAAGGAAAGAGGATGAATTTTCCCCTTTTCAGTGATTGAGTTGGCAGCACCAGCCACTACCAAAAGAAATCTGCCCAGCGTCTGTTTTAATCAAACATATTTATAACTCAGTCCTTTACATTTGTAATTTAACAATTGAATTAGTTGCATTTAACTGGCAGCAGATGGTGTTTGATTATTGCCTTCCTAGAAGAAAAAGAAAAAAAAAAAGCCTGTCAATACTTGTTAAATATGGATTAAGCCAAGGGTTACTGAAACTCCTTGCGTTTTCATTAATACAGTTCATTCAACTTGAATTTGGCTATTAAAATGTGTAGAAATCACATTAATTCCGTATTCATTATGCATCTTGGCACCTCAGCTGCAAAATGAAGTAGTTGGACAGTGAGTTCCTCTTGGAGATATAACTTATTTTTGCTATTTTAAGTTAGAAAATAAAATTGTCCCTGTGTAAACATGGGTGGAAGTTTATATTTCAAAGTTGATAATGTTTGTTAGATGCTTTCCTCCAGCATGGAGTCAAGGGAGACCTGGCAGCTTGTTCATCTGCTGGGCATTCTCTCTGGTTAAAAAGGAAGGTGGCTCGGAGCGACCACTAACACGGTCTCACTTACCACCCAAGCGGCAGATTGAATGTAAATGATGTTTTCAGTTCTTTAGAAACTGTAACCACATTTTTTTTTTAAACTAAATTACTATGCAACAGTCTTATAAACCTGCTCAGAAGAATTGAGAATCTTTTTTTAAAATTGACCGAGTTCAATCTGAAGTAACTGTGGTTATCTTGGAAGTTTTCAGGATGGAATGAATGTTTGACTGAGTGGAACACATTGCATTATATACTGAAGAAAAAACAATCAAGTCATTTTGTCTCAGGCTTGAGGGTTCCTGTGTTTTTTGTTTTTCTTTTTTTAATGAAAGTTGACTTTTTAGAGGGTTTGTTTGGTTGTTATTGTTTTCAGGGTGTTTGCCTCTTGGGGTTTTGCCTTATGTTTCATCTTCATGATATTTTTCTGGGAAATCTGTTTCAGGTGAATTGCACGGGTGGGCCCTGCTAAAGCATCCTTTCCTCCCTCCAGGGCTCAATTGATCTTTCTCTACTCAGTGGATCCATCACTTTGCTTTCAATTGCTGAGTGTTCATCACTCATTTATTTCCTGACTGTCTTAGATGTCTTTTTCTTCAATTTAGAAAAATATCTTTTGCCAGTGATTGTTTTAAAAAGAAAGTCTTTAAAAGGAATGTACATGCATGTGTGTGTGTGTGAGTGTGTCCTGAAGTTCTAGAATAGGATAGGAATAGATACAGAAAAAGATATGGAAAGGCAGATGTATTCTGGCATTTGAAGGAACTTTCCAGTAAACTTCCCTGGTGGTTCAGACAGTAAAGAATCTGCCTGCAATGCAGGAGACCTGTGTCCAATCCCTTGGTCGGGAAGATCCCTGGAGAAGGGAATGTCTACCCACTCCAGTATTTTTGCCTGGAGAATTCCATGGACAGAGAAGCCTGGCCGGCCACAATCCATAGAGTCACAAAGAGTCAGACACCACTGAGTGACTATCATTTTCACTTTCACTTTTTTCAATAAAGCAGGACAAAAATTTTACAGTCTGTTAGGGTTTGGGCCCCTTATCTAAAGTTGGTCTGTCACAAGTTAGGGAACATAGTAAGTTGAACTATATATATATATATATTTGTAGAAAATCAGCAATTGAACATCAGTAATTTTATATGATGCAACATTATACCTTAAAGTTTCCTTTTTTAAATTAACAAGACTTGAATTCCCTCACAGTCCTGTAGTGAGGACTCTGTGCTTTCACCACCAAGGTTGACAGTTTGATCCCTGGTGGGGGAACTAAGATCCCACAAACCCCATGGTCTAGCCAAAAATTAAACACACACACACACACACACACAAAACAGGATTGACAAGACTTGGTAACTTACTGTATTTTGTGGTGAAAGAAGAGGGAGTTAAGGGAATTTGATAACTATTGGTTTTGGGTATTTAGCTTGAATTTAAATCCATGGTCATTAACATCAGGATAGATAACATCTTTCCTATAAAACTTTGTTTCAGGCACATTTTTATGCTGCCTATCTCTACCCATCTATCTCTCTGTCTGTCTCTCCATCCATCCGTCTAATCAGTGAATCCTCTTTTCTGTGAGAAAATATCAATATTATTATTATCCCTAATTGGCAACCCACTCCAGTATTCTTGCCTGGAGAATTCCATGGACAGAGGAGCCTGGTGGGCTACAGTCCATGGGGTCATAGAGAGTCAGACATGACTGAAGCAACTTAGCACACTAATTTATGGAGCAGGAAAGGGAGGGTTAGAGAGAGAGGTTAGCTAACTTGCCCAGATAACATAGGTGGAAGCTGGTGGAGGCTGGGTTCTTATTCAATCTCTCTCACTCCAGAGTCTGGCGAATAAGCCCCACATCATCCCTTCCATGGGCTCTGAATGCTATCCCTATCATATACTTGTCCTTGGTGCGTTTCATTTCCTCTTCTCTCCTGTAGGATTATTTTATACATCTCCTTTTTCCTTGAGCCTCCACTATCTTCTCTCCTGCATGCATGCATTCTCAGCTCATGACTTTGTTTTCCAGGTCTTTAAGAAAATTCAAGTAATCCAGAGGGGACAGAGGAGCCTAGTGGGCTGCCGTCTATGGACTTGATTGAAGTGACTTAGCAGCAGCAGCAGAGGGAACTACCTTCTGCTCCACCATGGTTAACTACCTGCCTTCTTAATATTTACTCTGCCCCATCTCCAGCGGACAATGGATCCACAGTCCCTGCAGCTCCTCCCCCAAGATGCTAGTGTATATCCCCTTTACTGAGTGCTATTCCTGTAGCAGTTTTCTCCTCTTTTGCATTGTTAACTGGTCCCTTTCTTCTGTGCTAGTCTCCTAAGCACACAAACAAGTTTCCATTTTCCTGTTCTTAAAAAGTGAAGCTCCTTTTATCTCACGTCTTTTTGTCAGTTACTCTCCCACTTTTATGAGCTTTCGTGGTGACTCAGAGGGTAAAGCGTCTGCCTGCAATGCAGGAGACCTGGGTTCGATCCCTGGGTCAGGAAGATCCCCTGGAGAATGAAATGGTAACCCACTCTGGTACTCTTGCCTGGAAAATCCCATGGACAGAGAAGCCTGGTAGACTACAGTCCATGGGATCGCAAAGAGTCGGACACGACTGAGCGACTTCACTTCACTTATAGGGGCTTCCCTGGTGGCTCAGAGGTTAAAGCATCTGCCCGCAATGCAGGAGACCTGGGTTCAATCCCTGAGTCGGGAAGATCCCCTGGAGAAGGAAATGGGAACCCACTCCAGTATTCTTGCCTGGAGAATCCCATGGATGGAGGAGCCTGGTAGGCTACACTCCATGGGGTCACAAAGAGTCGGACAGGACTGAGCCCCTTCACCTTCACTTTTCACTTTTTTTCACTCCCACTTTTATCCCCCTTGAGATAAAACTCTTGGAAAGAGTTATCTGTAATCACTTCTCCCAATTCTTCTCCCCGTTTTCAGTCTTGAACTCCAAGTAGGCCCTTGTCTGCTGCCCCCGACAAAGTCACCAAAAAGCTTCACAGGGTTGCTGTATCATCGTTCTACTTTCAGTTGATCTCTCAGCTGCCTTTGACACAGACGATCTGTCTCCTCCTGAATTCCTTCTTTAATTTCATTTCTGGAATGTCTCACTGTCCTGGCTTTCATCCTACCTTCCCATCTGTAGCCTCTCTGCCACTTTTGCTCCTTATCTTTCTGACCTCGGAACACTGGAGTGGCCTAACATTCAGTTTCTCCTTTGACAACCTTGGTGCTTTCATCCTGTATCTTGGCTTTCAGTATTGTTTGCATCAACTTTTCCTGATGCCACTTGAGATCCTCATACATTTCATTTCAGCTCCTCAGCCTGCACCTTTTGTCTTCTGCCTCCTGCATGCCATGCACTGTTGGTGTCCTCGGAAAATTCCTAAGTTGAAATCAAATCCCCAAGGTTTGCAGCTTGATTAGGTCAAAGTGAATGAAATCCATGCCCTTATAAAAGAGACTTCAGAGTGCTTTCTCATCCCTTCCTTCATGTGAGGACATGGAGAAGATGACTGTTGTCTATGAACCAGGACATGAGTCCTAAAAACTGATACTTGCATCTGGGCCTTCCCAGTCTCTAGAACTATGAGGAATAAAATTCTGTTGTTTATAAGTCACTCAGTTTATGGTATTTTATTACAGATGTCCAAATGGACTAAGACATGGCAAGAAGCTTTTCTGTTAATGCCACCTGGTGACTTCCTTGCCTATGCAACCCATCCCTATGCCACAGGGAGGCGAGATCAAGTGGGTAAATTCTCTCCTTTTCCCCCACTTTTTGGCTTTCTTATCATAGTTTTCTTATTCCACCCCCTGGTGCTTTAGTTTCCATCACTACTACACAATTCTCCAAAGAATGGCAGTGAGCAATGAATAACACTCACATTTTCTTCTAAGTACTCCAAACATAGCCTTGACAAAAATATATCTTTTTATTAGATTCCAGAATTGTCCACAACAATCATATTCTAGTCTTATTTCAGATTGGATGCTCTATCACATTAAATTATACTTACTATGTATCTTTGGATTGTTTCATAAGTAATTTCTCTGTTTCTACAACATACCCACACTTCATGGTAATAGTATTACTTTTCCTTTCCTAATTTTACTTTCTACTTACCTTGTTGCTGTTCAGTTGCTAAGATGTGTCTGACTAGTCATGGCTGACCAGTGTGTCTGACCCATGGACTGCAGCATGCCAGGCTTCCCTGTCCTTCACTATTTCCTGGAGTTTTCTCAAACTTGTGTCTATTGTGTTGGTGATGCCATCCAACCATCTCATCCTGTGTCCCTCACCTTCTAACAATTATAGTTATCTTGCCTTCTATATACTATTCCACATTCTTATTGATTGATTCTTTTCTTTGCCTTACTTCATGAATCTTTCTAATTTCTCTTAGTCCTGTTTGCTTTTGTTAATCATCTGCCTTAAAAGTACCTTTCAGTGTGTTCCAACAAGTGTCTCTGACTCATGCTTTCTCACTCCAAACCCGTACCATATGCATCATATAGTCTCTGACTGGATTTTATTCAAGCATAATTCTAAGGACTCTGAACACATCCAGCCCTTTAGAAAGCTGAAGCGAAAGTAGTTCAAGAGAGAACAGAATGGTGAATAGAGTGAGAAATGCAGATGTCTTTGTTTACCATTGAAGAGCAAAGAAAGGGGACAAAAAATCATTCTCTATTATTCACTTGGACATCTTCCTGCTCTTTCAGGCTTTTGGAGCACTCTTCTGTGAAGTTTTGTAATGATATCAAGCAGCCTGTCCTGTGGCTTCCTCCCTCCCTCCCTCCCTTGCCTCTGCACTCTTGCCAGAGAACAAAGGACAAAGGTCAAGCACAAAAGCAAATGTCAAAGAACTGTGAATCACTAAGATTTAATCACAACGTTTGGCATATTCCATGTCTGATTTGTCTGTGTGGCTTCTCTCTTTAAATCTACAATGCCAAGTCTTCTCTATGTCATGTGGAGGGATAAGAGTTTTTGGCCATTTGATAGATAACATAATATGGTCCACATTCTATTTATTTTTTCCTAAACACAGACACACATGAACACCAATGAATTTGTTTTTCTTCATTTATAATTATGTATTTCCTGCACTGGTTGCCTTAACATCAGAGAGTCCATCATTGTTATGATGTTGCCAAGCTGTGCATCCCTTGCTACTTGAATCTTCCAAATTATTAGTTTCAAATTCCTTCCCTTTGTAATTCTTATCAGGCTTTCCTGGTGGCTCAGCATTTGGTGACACTCTTCTCTAGCTGGTTGGCTCCCCCGACATTACAGCAAAGGCTTTTGATAAGACAAAGGTGAATTTATTGCTAACCATGGTAAGGGAGAACACCACCTTGCAAGGCTTTGCCAGAGAGATTCATTTCATAATATGCCCTTTCCCTTAAATTTGAAATCAATATTTTATCTTATTTCTTAAAATCAAAATCAATATTAAATGCAATGAAAGAGGAGCCCGGCAGGGCCTGAGGGCTATGGCAGACAGCCTGGCTGCTGAAGCATCTTATTTCAGTGAACTCGGCTGCACTCTGGGAGCCTGACTCAAGAACCAGAATCTCTCACAGTCACTTCTCAGTAGGATGGGTTTTGAAGACTTGAGGTTGCTGGTGGGTTGAGATCACCACCTGCCTCTACCTGCTGCTAAGACTTGGGGAAAAAGTTTACCCTTGTGCTCATAGAAACTCTAACATTTGTGGAAAATCTGAGCTCTCCTACACTCTCTTCACGTCTGCACAGTTGGCTGTCTATACTGTATTTATTTTATGGCAGAAACTCATAATAACAAACACCCACCCCACTGAGGGGGAAAGCAATAGAACTCCACAGTTTGAGAGGTCATACAGTTTTGATTCCTCCAGGGTCTCCGGATGGCTGTTGCTCTGCTGGGAATCTGATCATCACACTATACGTGCAAGTCCCGTGGGACCCAAGTTTTCACCATAACGTTCTCAAGTCTTAAAGGCAAAAACCATATGTTTATTTGGAGGGAAAAAAGAGCCTGCTCTAACACAAAGCTCTTTCTCTAAGGTGTTGTCACTGGCTTGATGATAATGTTTATACAGTGAAGGATTGCTTTCTAGAAAGTTTTCTTGCTATAGTCACAGATTCTTGCAATCCAAGCCCCCTTCCCTCTTTTGTCCAAGGTTGTTAGAAGGTTATCTTCCTGCTCTTCCAGCTCTCAGTCCTTTACTCATCATGAGGACCCTCCCACCACCCCTACTTAATCAGTTTTTTGTCTTCCATTTTGGGATCTGCTCTTAGATTTGCTTAGCAAAAGTAGTGTAAGAGGAAAGCTGGTGAGATAAGGTTTGGGAACTGGTGTACTTGTGACCTTGCAGGTGAAATGGACACCACTCTGAGTGGTTTGTGGAGCAAAATAATCCCTGACACTTATTTGGTGATAGCCCACCTGCTAATGATTTCACCAATAGTGACCTGGGAAATCAGTGCCCTCAAGGATACAACCATTGAGGTATTTGAAAGACTGGGGGAAACCAAAGCTTTCAAAGGTGACAGAGTTGGATGGTTACTGCTAAGTGGTTATTGGTGCCCTGCAGGTCCTTAGAAGCAGTTGAGGGCTCAAAGTGAGAGCTCAGCAGTGGAAGAGTGAGGATGGGCATGGCTGGGCAGGAGACAGGTGCCGAATAGTTACAGCTGCAAAGCTCCAGAGATGTTTAAATGTCCATCCAGGGCAGGCCTGCTATTTTAAGCTAGGACACTGGCTGGGCAGAAAAAACCTCATGGAAACATATACATTAGCATATGTAAAATAGAAAGCCAGTGGGAATTTCGTGTATGATTCAGGGAACTCAAACCAGTGCTCTGCGACAACATAGAGGGGTCAAATGGGGAGGGAAGTAGAAGAGAAGTTCAAGAGGGAGGGGGCATAAGTATATCTATGGCTGATTATGTTGATGTATAGCAGAAGCTGACACTATTGTAAAGCAGTTATCCTCCAATTAGAAAAAAACTCCATGTGGAAGCCCCTGGGGATTCTTGCTCTGAAGAGTGCCCTGAATCCTCAGAACTTAGTGTAATAGCATCATGGATCGGGGAGGGGGTTGGCCTGCTGTTGACCTCTCCCCTCCACCTTGGGGTCATGGGATGTGTGGGGGATCCGTGTTGTGCGTGTAACTGTGGATTGGCCATGAGCCGCTCTCAGCAGGTGTACTGGCTGTGTCCCCTACTCAAGTTGGCTGTCCCCTCCCCAAGCTGGCAGTGCTTGGTGTTAATGAAAAGAGCGGCTAGCTGCTAGAATCACTGTAAACTGCTGGACACACTGAGTATCTGTCCTTTAAACACATCTGATGTGCTTTCATCTCTGCAATTCTGAGTTGATGCATCCCTTCTCCCAGAATGGGCAGAACAACTAGAGTGAAGGCAGAGGGGAAAGGGTGTCAGGGGAAGGGGTGTTAACGTTCTTGCCGATGTGAAAATAAACGAAGACCGCCCAAATGAGAACACACAGAGGCTTTTTATTCCAAGCTTGGTATAGCAAGGGTCAGTGCCATCACTTGCACAGACTCAAAGGCAGGCAGGAAGTTTCATAATGAGGAAAAGGGAGGGCTTTAGGTGGGATTTGATGGATTTTGTTGCCATAGGGAAGCTGGAGGTGGACCAGCTAATAAAAAGTGAGTCATGTTACGCATTGGCTTGGGGGCAGCATATTTAACTTTTTTGGATTGATCTTGAGTTGGAAGCAGGAGCAACCCCTTGTCTTTTCACTATCTCTATAGTTTTGCCTTTTCCAAAATGTCATATCAGTTCAGTTCAGTTCAGTTCAGTCACTCAGCCGTGTCCGACTCTTTGCGATCCCATGAATCACAGCACGCCAGGCCTCCCTGTCCATCACCAATTCCAAGAGTTCACTCAGACTCATGTCCATCGAGTCAGTGATGCCATCCAGCCATCTCATCCTCTGTCGTCCCCTTCTCCTCCTGCCCCCAATCCCTCCCAGCATCAGAGTCTTTTCCAATGAGTCAACTCTTTGCATGAGGTGGCCAAAGTACTGGAGTTTCAGCTTTAGCATCATTCCTTCCAAAGAACACCCAGGGCTGATCTCCTTTAGAATGGACTGGTTGGATCTCCTTGCAGTCTAAGGGACTCTCAAGAGTCTTCTCCAACACCACAGTTCAAAAGCATCAATTCTTCGGCGCTCAGCCTTCTTCATCACAGTCCAACTCTCACATCCATCCATGACCACAGGAAAAACCATAGCCTTGACTAGACGGACCTTAGTTGGCAAAGTAATGTCTCTGCTTTTGAATATGATATCTAGGCTGGTCATAACTTTCCTTCCAAGGAGTAAGCGTCTTTTATGGCTGCACTCACCATCTGCAGTGATTTTGGAGCCCAGAAAAATAAAGTCTGACCCTGTTTCCACTGTTTCCCCATCTATTTCCCATGAAGTGATGGGACGTAGTTGGAATCAAATCATGTATAGCTTTCAGACTTACTTAAGTATTTAATTTCCCTTCTTTTCATAGCTTATTTCTTATCACTACATATTATTCCATTGTATAGATATATTGCAATTTGTTTAATAATTCAGATAGTGAAGGACATCTTGATAATTTCTAGTTTTGGTGATTTTATAAAGTGTTATAAATAAGTTGTGTTAACACAGTTTTCAAATAATTTGGTTAAATAGGAGTGTGATTACAGGGTCATAAGGTAGAATATGTTTAGTTCTGCAAGAAATTACCAGCTGTCTTCCGAAGTGATTGTACCAGTTTGCATTCCCATCAACAGGGGATGAGGCTTTCTCCCTTTTTGGATTTTAGCCATTTTAATAGATGTGTAATATTATATCATTGTTTTAACTCACAATGCCCTGAACACGTGTTATGTTGATTATCCTTTCATATGCTTATTTGCCATCTGTATATCTTCTTTAGGTGAGGTATCTATTCAAATTTCCCACATTAAAATTTTCCCCAGATTTATGGAAATATAATTGATGTATAACATTGTCTAAGTTTAAGACATACAACATGTTGATCTGATGCACTTAAATATTGAAAAATGATGACTGCCATCACATTAGCAAACACCTCTGTTATGTCATGTAATGGTAATGACCATAATTACCATGCCGTGCATCATATCCCCAGAATTTATTCATCTTCTGAGTAGACGTTTATAAGCTTTGACCAGCTTCTCCTCATTTTCCCCCATCCCCAGTCCCTTGTAATCACTACTGGATTCTCCATTTCTATGAGTTCAGCCTTTTCCACATACAAGTGATATATATCATTTGTCTTTCTCTGTCTGGCTCTTTAAGCATAATGTCCTCAAGGTCTATCCATGTTGTCCCAACTGGCACTATTTTCTTCTTTCTCAGGGCTGAATAATACTCCATGTGTACGCGTACCGCTTCTTTATCCATTATTCATCTGTTGACAGACACTTAGGTTACTTCTGTAACTTGATGGTTGTGAATAATGTTGCAGTGAATATGGGAGCGTGATACGTCTTCAATATCCCATTTTCATTGCCTTTGGCTACATACCCAGAAGTGGGATTACTGGATCATGTGGTATTTGTATTTTTAATTTTCCGAGAAAATCACATAACTGCTTTCTAAAGTAGCTGTACAATTTGCATTCCCAGCAACGGTAAGCATGAGTTTCCTTTTCTCCACATCTTCACCAACACTTATTTTCTCCTGTCTCTTGAAGACAGCCATTCTAACAGGTATGAGGTAATACATCATTGTGATTTGGATTTGGATTTCCCAGAAGATTATTGATGTTAAACACTTTTTCATGAACCTTTTGGTCATATCTACATCTTCTCTGGGAAAATGTTTATTTGGTTCTTCCCATTTTAAAATTGAATAATAATTCTTATTTTTGATATTAAGTTGTGCGAATTTTTTAAACATATTTTAGATATTTGCCTTTTATCTGATTTACAAATATTTTCTCCCATTTCCATAGATTGTCTTTTCATTGTGTTGATGGTTTCCTTTGCTTTGCAGAAGCTTTGAGGTTTGATCTAGCCCCACTCATTTAGTTTTGCTCTTGCAGCCTTTGCTTTTGACGTCAAATCCAAAACAAACAAACATTGCCAAGATGAACGTCCAGAAGCTTACACCCTCTGCTTTCTTCTAGGAATTTTATAGTTTCAGGTTTTGGATTGAAGTCTCTAATCAGTGTTTTTTTTTCTTCTAGTCCAATTTTGAATTAGCTTTTTTTTTTCATTGTTGATATTTCACAGTTCTCTGTTATTTTAGACCCAAGACGTTTATCAGATAATGTACTGAAAAAGATTTTCTCTCAGTCTATGGCTAATCTTTTCATTCACTTAGTCTTTCAGAGAGACATTGTTAATTTTAATAAAATCAAACTTATACATTTATCCCCTTTTATGTATAGTGCTTTGGATATTACATGTAAAAAATCATTGCCAAGCCCAAGGTCCCCTCAATTTTCCCCTATGTTATTTTCTGCACTTTATAGTTAAACTTTTTACATTTTGGTTTATGATCGACTTTTGAATTAATGAAAGTGAAAGCTCTAAAGTCTGTGTTTATATGTTAATATCTTTAAAAATATATTAATATTTTTCCTGTGTGGATGTCCAGTTGTTGAAAAGGTTATTCTTTCTCTGAATTGCCCCTGCTCCTTTGTCAGAAGCCAACTTACTGTATTTGTGTGGATCTGTTTCTGGGCTCTCCATTCTGTTCCATTGATTAGTTTTAACTCTTCTTTAACCAGTACCACATTGTTCTGATTACTAAAGCTTTACACTAACTTTTGAAATTAGGTGGTATATTCACACTGTTGTGAAGTCTTCAAATGTTCTTCAGGATTGATTTTTCTGAGCCTTTGCCTTTTCATGTGAACTTTAGATTCATTTTGTGAATATTCATAAAATAACTTGGTGGAATTTTTATTGGAATTGTGTTGAGTTCATACATGAAGTTGGGAAGAGCTGTTAACATTGTTGTCTTATCCATAAACATGGGATGTTTCTCCATTTATTCAAATTTTCTTTGATTTTTTTAGATTAAAACTTTATATTTCTGTATATTACTCTTATGCATATGTTTTTAGATTTATATTTATATATTTCTTGGATACTTATAAAAATAGTTCTGTGTTTTTAATTTCAAAGCCTAATTTCCATTATGGTATATAGGAAAGTGGTTTACCTTATATACTAACCTTGGATCATGTAACCTTGCTGTAATCACTTGTTTGTTTCAGGATATTTTGTTAATATGTGATTAAAAAAAATTTTTTTTTACATGTAAAATTGTCATAAAAAATTGAAGAGTTTTATTTCTTCTTTCCCAATCAGTATATCGTGTGTGTGTGTGTGTGTGTGTTTCCTTGCTGCATTATGTAGGTCTTTCAGTATGATATTGAATAGGAAAAGAGGACAGTCTTGCCTTATTTCTGATCTTAGGGAGAAAACACCTAGTTTCTCACCATTAAGTATGATATTAGCTGTGGGATTTTGGTACATGTTCATCAAGAAGATAATTTCTTTATATTCCTGGTTTTCTGAGAGTTTTTTAAAATTATAATTAATGTTGGATTGTGTCCAATACTTTTTTTGCATCAGTTGATATAATCATAACTTTTCTTATTTATAGACAGTTGATGTGATGGATTACATTAATTGATTTTGAATGTTGAACCAATTTTACACATCTGGAATAAATTCCACTTGGTAACATATAGACTGGCATATAGTTTGGACATGATGAAAGTGACTTAGCTTGCATGCACACACATTTATTTTTATACATTGCTGGATTTGATTTGCCTTCAGTTTGTTGGGGATCTTTACATCTATGTTCATGAAAGATTGGTTTGTAACTTTTCTTCCTTTGTCTTTTGTCTGGTAATAGGGTAATGCTGCCCTGATAGAACTGGAGTAGGAAACAGCAACCTACTCCAGTATTCTTGCCGGGAAAATTCCAAGGACAGAGGAGCCTCATGGGCTACAGTTCACGGGGTCACAGAGAATGGGACACAACTGAGCACACATGCATGTCTTCATAGAATAAGTTAGGAAGCATCCCCTCTGCTTCTGTCTTCTAGAAGAGGTTGTAGACAATTGGAGGAATCAAAAGGGTTACTAGTTCATGCCCTTCTTTTCTGGAAAATTTTTACTTCAAATATTGCCTGTCTATATTTCTTTTTTTTAATCTCTCTTGTAAGTTTCATTTAGTCATATGTTGGATTCTATGATTCTATGTTCCAGGCTGTTAAACTATACTTTAAAATATTTGCATACATCTCAATGGTGCATTTTGTATATTTAAAAAACATCTATCTTCCAATTCACTAAATTTTTATTCATTTTTTTTCTTCCTGCCTCTACCATTTACTTTACTTTCATTCTCAATGATTATATTTTTCCTGGGCACTTTTATAAAATCATGCTTAGTCTCTTCCCTTGTGCTTGTTTTAAAATTTTAATCTTTTAAACTCTTTGATAAATAATTTTTATTCACTATTACATAATGCCAGTGTATGACACTTTGGGTATGTAATTGTACCTTTGTTTATTTGATTATTTGTGATGGCCCAGAGTTATATAGACTTGTTTGTGATTTGCCAGTTAATTTTTCACCGAGTTCTTATTTGGATGATCATAACCTATGGGAATCCTTATTGAAGGTGTCAGGAATTTATTTCCTAGCATATTCTTCCTCTGGCTTTCTGCAGTGATAGCAATTGGATTTCCCTATGCTATATAAGGAGAAGGCAATGGCACCCCACTCCAGTACTCTTGCCTGGAAAATCCCATGGACGGAGGAGCCTGGTGGGCTGCAGTCCATGGGGTCGCGAAGAGTTGGACACGACTGAGCGACTTCGCTTTCACTTTCACTGTCATGCATTGGAGAAGGAAATGGCAACCCACTCCAGTGTTCTTGCCTGGAGAATCCCAGGGATGGCGGAGCCTGGTGAGCTGCCGTCTATGGGGTCGCACAGAGTCGGACACGACTGAAGCGACTTAGTAGTAGTAGTAGTAGTATGCTATATAAATCCAAATCTTTTTATGACCTTTCTCAGTTCATCTTTCAAGATTAGGGTTATGGGTCACTTCAATCTATAATAGAGCAAGTGCTTTCTCATGTCTTCTTCATGCATCTTATACCTTCTTTCAGTCATTTTGAACTCATCTGAAATTTTCCTTAAAATATTCTTTAGTACCATCTTTCAGTAATAAACTCTGAGTTAATGCTACTTCCTTTTTCCTATTTCTCTTCCAACTCTTGGGAATTTTCTTTGAGTTTTATGGGCTCAGGATTCAATTATATATTTTAAAACAGTTTATATTCCACTCCATCTATCATCTAACTTTCTTGTATTTTGAGAATGCTGCTTTTTAAATATAAAGTATAACCTACCACTTTTTAGCCAAAATTAGAATCAGTGTGAGTACATTTTTTTATAAATGTCTCATATCACCTTTCCAAGTTGTAATTTCAAGTTAGGGACATTGTCTTTTTTTTTTTTTTTTTATTGTGTCTTTCCTATCTTCCTAACCCCCACCCCCACCCCCAATGTCTAGTGTAAAGTAGCTTCTCAATATTTTAAAAAAGATAGAATGGTATGTCTTTCTAAAATGAATATTCTCTGTCACTTTGCCTCTTGGAAATCTCACCTTTATATTGCCTTATGAAATTATTGAACAATTATTGCCAATTAAAATTACATAGAAGGCAATGGCACCCCTATCCAGTACTCTTGCCTTGAAAATCCCATGGATGTAGGAGCCTGGTAGGCTGCAGTCCATGGGGTTGCTAGGAGTCGGACATGACTGAGCGACTTCACTTTCACTTTTCACTTTCACGCACTGGAGAAGGAAATGGCAGCCCACTCCGGTGTTCTTGCCTGGAGAATCCCAGGGATGGGGGAGCCTGGTGGGCTGCCGTTTATGGGGTCGCACAGAGTTGGACACGACTGAAGTGACTTAGCTTAGCTTAGCTTAGCTTAGTCCTTTTTTAGACTATGTAATTTTAGAACTCATCTCTCGAGTTCTAGTCCAGGTATGTACCATCATTTAATAATCATGTGGTTTTGGACAACTGAGTACTATTTTTTAAATTTAGATCTAGGGAAATGCAAGATGTTTTGGATATAATGAGACAGTGTATATAATGCACAGAGCCCAGTGTACGAGCACTGGATCTCTAAGACTTGTTCTTTTCCTCAGTAAACTAGATAAAAACGTCCCTGGGTGCTACCAGTATCATTTTATACCCCTTTTGGTATATGTAGAGAAAAAGTGATTTACTATATTATCACTTGACTATAATTTTACCTTTTGGCCACAAAATATAAATTTGCTTTATTTACTGGATTATACTGATTTACTTTGGGTGCCACTATTCCAGTTCATTTCTTGTCTAAATGATGAATGGCACTTAAACAGTATAGAGTAATGTTAGTTTTAGGAGACAGTAACGGTTAATAAAGGAGTTTCCCAGCTGAAACTAGGCAATAAACAGCTATGACAGCAATGAAATATGTAACTTTTTTCCAAATGGAAAATAGTGATCATATAAAATGTTAAGGGACCTGAATTCAGAGTTAGAATATAAAATTGAAATGTTTTTATGCTTTCATGCCTTTTTACACTCTTCTGCTTATTCTTTTTTCTTCTTTATAACATTCTCTCATTTCTATTCTCTTTTGTCTTCCTTACTTGAAAAGGAAAATCTGGAATGAGTTTTGACATGATACATGTCTTTATTTATTTAGTGTAGGCAGGTGGTGGAGTGTATTGCCAATGCAACACAAAATTGCAATTTCAAAATCTAAAGGACCTTTAAAAACAGCACAAGATTTAGAAATAAAAAAAAGCCACATTGAACACAAGAATTATATCCCTTTTATGTAGAGGCACTAAAAACTTCAACTCTTGCATTTATTTACATGTGCCTAGCAAAGCAACCCACTCCAGTACTCTTGTCTGGCAAATCCCATGGATGGAGGAGCCTGGTAGGCTGCAGTCCATGGGGTTGCTAGGAGTTGGACACGACTGAGCGACTTCACTTTCACTTTTCACTTTCATGCATTGGAGAAGGAAATGGCAACCCACTCCAGTGTTCTTGCCTGGAGAATCCCAGGGACGGGAGAGCCTGGTGGGCTGCTGTCTCTGGGGTTGCACAGAGTCGGACACGACTGAAGCGACTTAGCAGCAGCAGCAAAAGTTGAAATGATGGTAAGCTCTCCTAAATTACATTCAATAAGGAATTACTTACTGACCTATCTGCCAGGACCTTGCTAGTAACTCATGATACAATAGTGAGAAAGTCACAGTCCAGCTCTAGTCTTATAGACTAGTGGAGGAATCACTGAAGTAAACATCAGTGACCACACCAGACCCAGAAGTATTTAAGATTAGTGAACAGAAGACTATGAGAGACAATCCGGTGACAAAACTTAATTCAACCTGAGAAAATAAGTCAAGATACTTCAAAGATAGTCTTCAAAATTGGAAAACTAAAGACTAATTTATGCATCTGGTGGTTGGGATAGGAAGGAGATCTCAGATCTGGAGTCTTGAGATGCATGTTCAGAAAACTGCCAGGGTCATGCTTAAGCAAAATTGTGATGGAGAACACAGAGGAGGATTCAATCAGCAGTGAACTGCAGCAGGTAAGCTGCGAGGGCATATGGCACTTACAGTTATTTCAGATGGAAATAAGTAGGAGTGGCTTATGCTTTGAAAATGATCACTCTGCCTGAAGAATGGAAAATGAGTTGTGGATAGGAGACATCTGATTCAGGGTGTTGCTGAGATAAGAAGTGATGGAGTCTTCACTTGACATATATGGAATTCAACTCATGAGATTTGATGACTGATGGATAGTTGGTGAGAGTAGTCCTGGACCAACATATCAGTTCCTGGCTTGGCAAGGTGGTGCTGTTCACTGAAATATAGAATATGGGAGTAAAGGCTCATTGAGTGGGTGGGGGAAAGGAAGATGAGGTTAATTTTTGATGCAAGTAGAGAAGTCACAGTGTCTGTCTATGTGCTGTGTGTATGTGTATATATACTCAGGAAGAAGACTTAAAATACAGGTTTGAGTAGCATGTCATATCGTGGGCTTCCCTTGTGGCTCAGCTGGTAAAGAATCCACTTGCAATGCAGGAGACCCCAGATTGATTCCTGGGTAGGGAAGATCTACTGGAGAAGGGATAGGCTACCCACTCCAGTATTCTTGGGCTTCCCTTGTGGCTCAGCTGGTAAAGAATCCACCTGCAATGTGGGAGACCTGGGCTCAATCCCTGGATTGGGAAGATCCCCTGGAGAAGGAAAAGGCTACCCACTCCGGTATTCTGGCCTGGAGAATTCCATGGATACAGTCCATGGGGTCACAAAAAGTCAGACACGACTGAGTGACTTTCACTTTCAGCATGTCATATCAGGGCTTCAGATATGGACTTGGGAGACAACAATATATAGATGATACTTGAAATTATGAGCATGAAGAGAAAGCCTGGAAAATATAATCTGAGCACAGAGGAGGACTAACATGGAACTATCAGGTTAATCAGCATTTAAGAGATGTACAAAGAAAGGAGTAGGCAATTCACTTACAAAGCAGAGAGGTGGGGAGAATAAATATTTCTGAAATAGAACAAAACACAGAGTGAGGAAATGCTAAATTGTGTGAAATGTTTAATAATAGGGCAAAATTATGAATTTTCTCCTAGAATCCTGAATAATTATACTGTAGAAATTTATATGTTTATTGGGCCTTTTCTCTTTGAATATGTGAAAAATCTTGCTTTCCTTGTATCTTCTTTAAAAGCATAGGTACATTGTTGGTCCCTGGTCTGTGATTCTTTTCACCCTACATTCTTCAGTTACTTCGTACAGTCTTTGTGTTTTCATCTCTCGAAGTTATATTGCAGAAATTAAAAGTAGTTCAAAAGAACTTCACTGTTAATAAATCAAATATAAAGGACTATTTTGAATAATCAACTTCATATGATTTCTATTTTTCAGCTTCACTGAATTATTATTTATAATATGAAGTTCAAGTGTTCTGAACTTGAGTATACTGTTCATTGTGAATATCACCCTGAAATCGTATGTTTCACTTGTAAAAGCAAATTAAGATGAATTAACAGGGAAATCCACATACTACAGAAGAAAGAACACTGCACTCAGCAGCAGGATATTTGAGTTCCAGTTTCTAACAACAAATTACTGTATTTCCTCATACATATACCTTAACTTTCTTGAGTCCAAATAATGTGATTTGGAAAATAATGATCTCCAGTGTCCCTTTGGTTTTAAAATCCGGTGTTTTCAGTTTATCTCAACAAACAGCACAAAGTTTCCATTCAGTGATAAAGGACAAGAATTTCATTCTCATGAAACTCTTGATTCTCATGAATTCTCATGAAACTCTCATGAAATTCTAATATTTAATATTTAATCTAATATTTCAGTTCTAACAGGCCTGAAATATTTGAATAAATTTTCATGACAATGTTCTGAATTGCATGAACATCATTAAACATAGGAATTCATATAGAGCATTTTTATGTTGCTTCTAACTTTGCAGTGGTTTTCCTCCCACTTATGTGCCTGCTCTTTTTAAAAAAAGTTTCTTTCAAGATATAGCATGATTATAAGGGCTTAAACTGTTTGAACATGGTATAACTAGGGCAATAAACATACGTGCTTAGCTAGATATAGAAATGATGCAATTGTTCAGTTAAATATTTTCTAAAGACACTCCTCTGAAAGAGTAAATGAGCTGCCTTGGACTCATTTGTTAAGAGTTGTGGATAGTTAACCAATAGTTTCCAGTCATAAGAGGTAAACCTGGAAATCAAAGAACAGAGAAAAGAAAAAGGATGTTTCCAATTATGGACTCACCTGTTACAGCTGCCTGATCTCTAAGAGACATGTCAAGTGATGCTCCTTTGCCAGAATGTTAGTTTTCCCAAAGAATGAAGCTTTGTGCGTCCTTTGGATTTCCTGTATTTTCATCTCCATAATGGTTCAACAAGGAACCGGAGCCTTTCAGTGTGACAATGGGGTCTCCTTGCCTCTTGACAATGTGTGTGACTTCACAGATCAGTGTGGTGACATGAGTGATGAACAGCAATGTAAGTTTCCTTTCTCTCCTTCCTCTAAGTCCTGTCCACCTTTAATCCAGGGGCTGCTGAGTTGCCTGAGGAAGTTCAGTTAGATGCCTGATTCTGCACAGAGTTCATTTAAATGACTTCAGTATCAATCAGAAACTAAGACTCTTTTTCAGACATAAAGAGCAGACTTATGGACAAAGGTTGGGAACGGTGAGGGTGGGATGAATTGAGAGAGTAGCATTGAAGCATCATCAGTTCAGTTGCTCAGTCTTGTCCGACGTTTTGTGACCCCACGGTCTGCAGCATGCCAGGCTTTCCTGTCCATCACCAACTCTCGGAGCTTAATCAAACTCATGTCCATCAAGTTGGTGATGTAAAATAGATAGCCAGTGGAATGTTTCTGTATGATAACAGGTAACTCAAATCCGGTGGTCTGACAGTCTAGAGGGGTGGGATAGGATGGCAGGGGTAGGAGGGAGTTTCAAGAAGTAGGGCGAATACGTGTACCTATAGTTGATTCATGTTGATATGTGGCAGAAGACAATACAATATTACAAAGCAATTATCCTTCAGTTAAAAATAAATAAATTTAAAGAAACAGATCCACAAATAAAAACAACTCTACTTAAATGTTATCAAATTGCTAAGATTCCACTTGATGGGATGTATTTTGAATCAGTTTTTACTGAGTATCAAGAGGGAATGAAATGCAAAAAGGTAAGTTTAATGTTATCCGTGAAACAAGATTTTTAAAAAACTTAGTCATGCAGTTTTAAAATGCTGTGATGGAAATTATGAGCTTAAGTTGGAATATAGTTATGGGAATATTTAATATGAATTTAAGATTGAGGAGGTTTTATTTTTGCTTATATGATATTCCCACCAAGTAAGTTGGTACCTGTTGTACACAGAGCATAACTGATGAATATCCTTTGATTCTAAGGCAGAGGAAAAGAGGGGAAGCCTTAGAGAGTTCAGGGCCTTGATTTGGATCCTGGGTCAACCACCTACTAATTGTGTGATCTTGAACCTCCAGTTTGTTATAAGAAGTCATAAAATTAGATAAACTGATCTCCCTGGTGGGAAAATGCTCCTGATATAACATTAATAAAAAGTTCACTTAGGAAGATATGGGTAAAGGCATATATGTTTCTGTAGTTTCCATTACAGTATCACATCCTGAAAATAGACTGCATTTCATCAATGGAACGAGTGTCATTCCTACAAGCAGCCACCTTTTATATACAACATTTTCATACAATTAAATGGGTCCATTATTGATTTGTAGTAACCCTCAGACACCTGGAGGCACTAAGTCTAGTATTTTAGAACAATTCAGTCAAACAGTTTCTGTTTTGTGTTCAGATACGATCTTAATTAGTGCTTACAGAATTCTTCATCTTCTACATAAAGCTCTACATATTTGCTTTGTTGGAATTTGTAAATTCAGTTGTTACTACAAAAAACAAGAAAAACTGGAAATCTTCTCTTTAGAAAGAAACAGGTGAGGGATTTTTCTCCTACAGTTTGTGATTACAATCAGGCTGTTAGGAACTATGAAACACAAAGTGCAACGAAAAAGGAGGATTCATTTATATTTGTCCAGTTTACCCAGAGAGGCCACCTGTGGACACACTGCCCTTTCTTTGGCTTGTCTGGCAGAAGCCATTACTATTCTTTGAGCAGCAAAGGGAAACCACTTGGCTAGTTTGACCAGAAGTGCAAAGTCCCTTCCATTAATAATCCCTCTGAAGCTTCCTTTAGCACGATTGCTCTGATAACATGAGTGGTTCTGCTTTGAGGAAAAGGTTAATGAGAAAGAAGGGGAGAGTTGCTGAGCAGGAAAGATCTGGCTGCATGAAAGATTCTAATAACCCCAGACTGAGAGAAGCATGAAGGAGCAGATCTGTCGAATAAACAGATTTCATTTTAAATGTTACCCTGGGGAAGTCACCTCTTGGCTTTTTCACTTTTCGTTTCTGAGAAGTTCCACTTTGGTATTTTATTTAAAATGGGATAGCTGTAGATAAAATTGACAATCACTTTTAAGCATGAGTTTCTTTTGTACACTAGAGGGAAAATATTGTGGAGGAATCATGATAGCAAAGCAGTTTTTCTTTTGAAAATTTGCAATACTAAACTTACAGACAAGATTTTTTTTTTTTCCTAAAGCTAACTTTATTATGATGGTTAAGCAATCACATTTTGGGGGAAAAAAGCAATTTGTGACCCTCATTAAAGTCCAAATAATGTAAGCTCTAGAGAATGGATTAATATAATTTTTTAAAATGAAATTGACATAGTTAAAATTCAGATGCAACTAATTCTATTAATAATGTTTTGAAAAATTTCTTATTTTACATGATGGTCCTATTTTCAGAATATTTAAACGTATTATTTTAACTCAGTATTTTTTTAAGATAGTAAATTTAGAAAGACTAAATCTTCAGAATGAAATAAATTCTGTATACATGATATTGAGCAAATAAATTTTGAGCAAGAAAAATGATTTTTAGGTGTAACAATGATATGTTTTTAATGTTGACAAGAACTTTCCTTTACTAGAATTTATTAATATCCTGAGCCAGGGAAATAAATGTTGTGGTACTGCTCTGCTGCTAAGTCACTTCAGTCGTGTCCAACTCTGTGCGACCCCATAGATGGCAGCCCACCAGGCTCCCCCATCCCTGGGATTCTCCAGGCAAGAACACTGGAGTGGGTTGCCATTTCCTTCTCCAATGCATGAAAGTAAAAAGTGAAAGTGAAGTCGCTCAGTCATGTCCAACTCTTAGCGACCCCATGGACTGCGGCCTACCAGGTTCCTCCGTCCATGGGATTTTCCAGGCAAGAGTACTGGAGTGGGGTGCCATTGCCTTCTCCGGTGGTACTGCTCTAGGTATTTTTAAATTATGTTTCTCATGTCACATTGTCTGCCTCCTTGCAGTACCCCATTGCCTGGTCTTCCTCATTCTATTAAATTTTTATTAGTTTAATTAAACTAAGCCATAGTTTCTCTTTTAGCAATCATGCAAAATTATTTGATGTCCGAAGGCTTTATTGTTTTATTTTTACTCAGCAACAAAACAGTAATGTTACTTATGTTGCTATCATTCAGATAATAAATCAACCATAAGATAATAAACTATACTATTGATACAATGTTGAGGTATATCCCATGCAGTGGGTCTCTACTACTGGAATACTGCCAGAAAATATTCTTAGATAATTACTTGAGCATACCTGAAGTTAGTTTTAACATGAACTGCTTAACATTTAAATATTAACTGTTTAACATTTAAACATTAACTGTTTAACACTTATGTTTAGAGCTAAATTTACTGTGACTGAAAAATGGAAAAATATATTCAGTTATATAATTTCTCTCATACTTACATGTCTTGCTTAAGAATACTTCCATTTGGTCTCTTTTGTTTACTTTGATATGATGAGATATATCTTCGTTTTAAAGTATTACCTAACTTCTTTTGCAAACTTTTTGAATTTAGGAATTTTTCAAAAGGTATTTTCTTCATATAAATCATTGTATGTGAAATGTGTGAAAATTACCTCAGAGGTACATTCTGAAATTCTGAGAGGTGATAGTGTTTATTCAGATGATATTAAGTACAAACATTGTTTCTTCAGTAGGATGACATAAATTTCAACTACTTTTAAAAGTAATTGTAATTGTAGAAGTTCATTGAAGTATATGAAGATAAACATTAATAGAGTGAAATGTGAGTTTTCACGTGCAGTATTTATCTTACCACTACATTGAATGCAAAATGAATTTTCTCTATGCAAGAGCGATAACGTTCTATTAAAGGTCCCATATTCACCATTACAGACAGCGGTGAAAAGTGATAAGATCTTTTCGCCAAACTGCGGCTCTGAAGTAGAGAATTGTTTGTAAGCAGCTATATAACCTTTATAATACTCATGTAATATTACTGCAGGCTTGAGTAAATGCCACACATAGTCAGTATTTCTGTAGAAATCACCAGACAATTAGATAGAGAGAATTCCTTTGAATTTTGGTAATCTTGAGTAACATATTACAGTTAAAATAATGATTTGGAAATCTTTTTTTCACGTGTCACTGATGGTATCTGTGTCAAATTCTTGCCGAAGATGTGCTTAATGGCTTGAGATTAAAGGCAACTATATGACAAGAGTCCAAGCTAAGTAACATTAGATAATTCTGGTGTGAGCTATGGAACTTCTTACTCCATTTGCTATCACATACCTTTCTGAATTAGGATTTTTCCTATTTTTGTCTCACTGAAACTATTAAAATTAATTTAGTGTGAAGTATAAACATTTCCCTGATAAAAATTAATTAATGGTTTCAAATTGCCCAGCCAAATAATAGCACTCTTTCATGGAAATTTACTTTTGAGGATAATTAAAATTTACTTTTATTTAATTGGAATATTTTGAACATATTTTTATCCTTTGCAGGAACTGGCCATTAATTTTTAAATATGAGAGTAAGGGAGATAATTCTTTGTGAAAAATTTTTATATGCTATCTGCATGAGGGAAATCATCTAAACATTAAAATGTATGTAAAATTTTGTGACCATGTAATACATAGCTTTCCTCAAAAAGTAATGAGATAAAAACACTTAATCTTGGACTAGAAGGAAATTAACCTTAACACACTAATGGCTATATATGGAAAATCGACAGCTAACATTATATTCAATGGTGACAGACTAAAAGTTCTTTCTTTAAGATCTGGAACAAGATAAGATGCCCTTTTTAATCACTTCTGTCAGCATAGCACTAGAAGTCCCAGCCAGAGCAATTGGACAATAAAAAGAAATTAAAGCCATTAAAACTGGATATGAACACAAAAAATTATCTCTGTTCACAGAAAATGTGATCTTAAATGTAGACAATCCTAAAAAGTCTATGAAAAAAATGTTAGAACAAAGAAACAAATTAAGACACGACTGAAGCAACTTAGCAGCAGCAGCCAGATTCAAAATCAACATACAAATGTTAACTGCATTTTGTACACAATGAACAATCTAAAAAGGAAATTAAGAAAAAATTCCATTCATAAAAGGGTAAAACAAAATAAAATACCTAGGAATAAACATAACCAAGGATATGAAATCTAAAAATTGTTGGCTGGAAGAAATTAAAGAAGACCCAAATAAATGCAAAGGCATTTCATATTCAGGGATTGGAAGAATTAAGAGTGTTTAGATGTTAGTAGTACCCAAGTATCCTCCAGCAGATGAATGAATAAATAAGATGTGCTGGATACATACAATGGAATATTGTTCAGATTTAAAAAGGAAGGACATTCTGACACATGCTACAACATGGATGGACCTTGAGGGCAATTATATTAAGTGAAATAAACCAATCACAAAAGGACAAATATTTTATTCCACTTTTATGAGGTACCTAGAGTAGTCAAGTTTATAGACAGAAAGTAGAACGGTGGTTTTGAGGGGCTGAGGGGAGGGAGGATGAAAAGTTTTAGTTGGGGGAAATGAAACAGTTGTGAACTTGGAGGGTGATGATGGTTGCATATTAGTGTGAATGTATTTGTTACCACAGAGCTATATACTTAAAATGATGCATTTTATGTATGTCTTAGCACAATTTTTTAAGAAAAGCAGGATTTATCATTAAGGAAAGACTACAACTCTGCCTCATAGCACTTTCAAGAGGGAAAAAATGTGCATTATTAATATAGGCCCAGGCAAAACTGTGAAATAAATGCCTTCTACCTCTCCTTTTAAAAAATTTCCTAATTCTTATATTTTCTGTTTTCTAAGAACTTCATTATTGTGATGACCATTCATACTAAGTTAATCCTGAATTCTGCATCAATTTCTTCACCATTACCACTATTAAATTTTTTAAAATTCCTTTCCATTTTCTCAGAAGCATGCCCTATGTTAACTATCACTTGAGGATATTTAAAAAAATATTTTCCCCAATTACGGTGTTAATGATCACATCTCTGAAAGGCTCTGCAGTAAAATTTTAATGAGAGAATCTGGCATGGTGGAAGCCAATTCAGAAGATACTCGGGTCTTCCAAGCAACCTCAAAGAACAACATAGAGACAGTCTCTTTTTGATGATAGTACACTTGACCTGTGGTATCACAAAATTAAAAGCAAAATGAGGAATATCTCAAGTTCAGAAAGCTCAGGAACATGATTCTCTGGATAAGTTTCTGCGTCCATTCCTTCTTGTTCCATATCCAGTCCAACCGCAGCATTGCTATAATAGCAGGTAAATCTCCACACAGATTTTACTATAGCAAGTACTGTCAGATTTGAATGTAGATGGGTGGCATATGAGATTATAAAATGCAAATCAACCACAATTCAAGAAAAATTGTTCAAATGGCTTAAAGTGCCCAGTTCTCTATTGGGAGAAAATGAGTACTTAGAAAATTTTCTGATGGATTTTTTGAATAACCCAGCAGTTATGAGACGTTCATGATTGCTTCTTTTTAATAAGAATGAGTTGAAAAATGTATGCTCATTAGATTCATGCTGTAACGAAAAGAACCCCTGTTGAGACTATTCAGAAATAAAAATGTTTTATTTAGCTACTTTGTAGCTCTAACAGTTCAGAATACATCATCATTATCCTTGTTTATTAAAGAGAACAAAAACATTGAAAACAAACATCAACTAAGTAATTTTAACGCAAGGTAATTTCTTGGTATTTAAAAACTGACACCTATGTGAGAATGTGAGTATATTTCATACACATAATTGTTGAAATACAGTGATAAAATTACTTTTGTGAATATTTTGTAATCAGAAATAGATCATTGGAAACATTGCTTGGAGCTGAAAGAGACTTAAACAGATACATATTTATGCAGGCTATTGCATAGCTATTTGAATGACACACATTTATATACAAATAGCATGTAATTTAGTTCATTTTCTGTTCAACTAGATTCTTGGATCAGTAGGAGTCCATGAGGTAATAACTCAGCAGCAATTCTAACCATTTTAAAGGCCTTAAGGCAATTGTAAATTTAATCATAGTATGATTCATAGACTAATCAAGTTCCTTAGTTTTTAGGCAGAAGGACATTGTTTCTACCTGGAAATATTGGTTTCCTCAGGTTGAGTAGAAACTGTGACCGACCTTTAAATCTAGGTATTTGGTAAAAATGGGTTAGTGGATTAACAATAAGACCTTAGAGTTTTAAGAATTCAGGTTTTGGAGTCAAAAAAGACCTGGGTTCCTCTTTTGGCCCCAGCATTCACTTGCTGCCTGCTTTGTAAGGTTGTTGTAAAGATTAAACTGTTGGAAGTAGAAAGCCTATCACTGACCTTCCTCAGTAAATTGTACCTAGAATATTCCTGTTAATATTACAGAATACAGCTGCTTTGTAAAATCTTTCAATAAGGAATCTAGGACTAAAATTAATAAAACAGACCATTGGTAGTAAAGCAGGTTTAGCTAATGATGTTTAAAAGTGTCATTTCTAAATTGGCTCTTAGTACTCACATGGATGATCGCAAGAACATGCACCAGATGTATTACTAAGTAATATTTTGACCAAAATATGATTAAATAAAAATTAGGTTTTTGTGACTGGGTTGCCAAGCACTGTCTTATCTATTAGTCCGAATAAGCACTGTGGCTAATGCAACCAGTCAGGACAAGAACAAACTTGTCAAAGGAAAATCACCGTAGAGCTGCAACCCAGGGATGGTGTATTTGTGGTTGAATTAACCTGTTTAATTTTAGAGTGGCATTTGCGGATGTTGGAATAAAGACCACTCTGGATGATTATCACGAGCAACCAGGTGTCCAAATCCTTTTCTTTCTCCCAAGCCTGTTGGATCACTTGTACCCAGAGAAAATGGAAAAAAAAAAAAAAAAAGCCGGAAAATACTCTTTTTTGTGTGATTAAAATACATTGTATCATTAGATCTTCATAGAAATCATTCAAGGGAGAAAGGACAGGATGTCAGTATTTTAGTTTCATAGATGGAAAAAAAGGGCTTAGTGTGCTTAAATGGTTTAGCTAGGCCCTCCGTTAGTAAGAGACAAAATCAGGACTAGGTCCTCAGTCTTATGACCTCATGTGTGGCATTCTGTCTGTATGACCACACTGGTTTTTACATGTGGGGATTTATTTGAATGTCATGTGCAGAAAACCTTTGCATCGATAAAGTAGACTGAAATTGTGAAAAACTATCCAGCTGTTAATCTCTATTTCTCATTTGTTCCTAAGCTTTCTTTTTTCATGTAATTGTATTATTTCTTAAGAAGACACATAGGGTTTTGGAAGCTAATTTCTTTTCTCTCTTATTAGGCTCGGATTATGAAAGATGTGATTTTGAGGATGGGCCCTGTAGTATGATACGAGATCAGAGTCTGCGACTTGGCTGGACAAAGAGGAATGGGCTGATCAGCCAGTCACCTCCATTTTATGATCACAATGGTGATGTGTCTGGTAAATGCTTTGAACTTTATTATTCATTTTTGTCAAATGGTTGGTTAGGACCATAAAATCTTGGCTGATATTTAGAGATTATGATTATAATGTCTAATTTGATATCTTCTTTAAGCATATTCAAGATGTTTGTGATTCTAAAGTGTCATATTGTTGTTGTTATCTGGTTGCTAAGTCATGTCTGACTCTTCGCAACCTCATGGACTGTAGCCTATCAAGCTCCTTTATCCATGGGATTCTCCAGGCAAGAATACTGGAGTGGGTTGCCATTTCCTTCTGCAGGGGATCTTCCCGACCCAGGGATCAAACCAATGTCTCCTGTCTTGCAGGTGGATTCTTTACCACTGAGCCACTCAGTATCTAAAATGTCATATTAGATACTTATAATTGGGTTCCTGATCTCCCAAAGGACTATCTAGATAATTGGGATTTTCTAGCTATTTTGACTCTATCTGAAAACTGTGAAATTTAAATGTGACAATCCTACATAAATTAATTTGTCAAATATCTTTGCTTTTGGCTCAACTGATTATAGTAATGCTCATTTTCTTTGACTGCCTAGAAAGCACTGATGGGTTGACCACTGGCCTTTGAGTTGGATCTGGACCCAGATATTTATTTGTTTTATTTGTTAGCTAATGAACTCCATTCATTCACCATTTTATACCAGGCAATTAAGATATTTTAGGGAACAGAAATTGACCATTTTATACCAGGCAATTAAGATATTTTAGGGAACAGAAATTGACCCTGTGCCTGCTTTCATCCGATGGCCTTATACATGATATGGAAAGAGGTAATCTTTTGCCTGGCATAACTAATTGAAGGCTGGTGATTTTTTAAAGTTTGTACTTCTCTCAAATAAATACAATTGAATGCTATATATGAATGTTTCTCTGAAGATAACTTTTTCTTTTTGGCTGCACCATGCAACTTGTGGGATCTTAGTTCCCCAACCAGGGATCGAACCTGGGTCCATGGCACTGAATGCCCAAGTCTCAACCACTGGACCACCAGAGAATTACCTGCTTAGAGATAATTTAGAGCAATTGCATATTAATTTTTTGGAAATGTTTACATAAATAGTATACATGTGGTTGGAATCCCAGCACTGACACTTACTAACTATATAATCTTGAGCAATTTACTTTGTTAAGACTTGGTTTACTCAATTCTAAAATCTATCTTGGATCAGATTTAAGAGCTAAATAAGATATTTTGAGTAGAATTTGTCATAAACTATCTGATACAAAGCTGGATGGCAAGAATACACAGAAGAACTGTACAAAAAAGATCTTCACAACCAAGATAATCACGATGGTGTGATCACTGACCTAGAGCCAGACATCCTGAAATGTGAAGTCAAGTGGGCCTTAGAAAGCATCACTACAAACAAAGCTAGTGGAGGTGATAGAATTCCAGTTGAGCTCTTTCAAATCCTGAAAGATGATGCTGTGAAAGTGCTGCACTCAATATGCCAACAAATTTGGAAAATTCAGCAGTGGCCACAGGACTGGAAAAGGTCAGTTTTCATTCCAATCCCAAAGAAAGGCAATGCCAAAGAATGCTCAAACTACCACACAATTGCACTCATCTCACACGCTAGTAAAGTAATGCTCAAAATTCTCCAAGCCAGGCTTCAGCAATATGTGAACCGTGACCTTCCTGATGTTCAAGCTGGTTTTAGAAAAGGCAGAGGAACCAGAGATCAAATTGCCAACATCCGCTGGATCATGGAAAGAGCAAGAGAGTTCCAGAAAAACATGTATTTCTGCTTTATTGACTATGCCAAATCCTTTGACTGTGTGGATCACAATAAACTGTGGGAAATTCTTCAATAGATGGGAATACCAGACCACCTGACCTGCCTCTTGAGAAATCTGTATGCAGGTCAGAAAGCAACGGTTAGAACTGGACATGGAACAACAGACTGGTTCCAAATAGGAAAAGGATTATGTCAAGGCTGTATATTGTCACCCTGCTTATTTAACTTATCTGCAGAGTACATCATGAGAAATGCTGGACTGGAAGAAGCACAAGCTGAAATCAAGATTCCCAGGAGAAATATCAATAATCTCAGATATGCAGATGACACTACCCTTATGGCAGAAAGTGAAGAGGAACTTAAAAGCCTCTTGATGAAAGTGAAAGTGGAGAGTGAAAAAGTTGGCTTAAAGCTCAACATTCAGAAAACGAAGATTATGGCATCCGGTCCTATCACTTCAGGGGAAATAGATGGGGAAACAGTGGAAACAGTGTCAGGCTATTTTTTTGGGCTCCAAAATCACTGCAGATGGTGACTGCAGCCATGAAATTAAAAGACACTTACTCCTTGGAAGGAAAGTTATGACCAACCTAGATAGCATATTGAAAAGCAGAGACATTACTTTGTCAACAAAGGTTCGTCTAGTCAAGGCTATGGTTTTTCCTGTGGTCATGTATGGATGTGAGAGTTGGACTGTGAAGAAGGCTGAGCGCTGAAGAATTGATGCTTTTGAACTGTGGTGTTGGAGAAGACTCCTCAGAGTCCCTTGGACTGCAAGGAGATCCAACCAGTCCATTCTGAAGGAGATCAGCCCTGGGATTTCTTTGGAAGGAATGATGCTAAAGCTGAAACCCCAGTACCTTGGCCACCTCATGCGAAGAGTTGACTCATTGGAAAAGACTCTGATGCTGGGAGGGATTGGGGGCAGGAGGAGAAAGGGACGACAGAGGATGAGATGGCTGGATGGCATCACTGACTCAATGGACGTGAGTCTGGGTGAACTCCGGGAGTTGGTGATGGACAGGGAGGCCTGGTGTGCTGCGATTCATGGGGTCGCAAAGAGTCGGACACGACTGATCGACTGAACTGAAATGAATTGAATAATTTTGGTTTTCCTAGGTTTAACTCTCATGTAAGTAAAATGTTTATCTTCCTTGACTTTGATGACAAAAATAAGTTTTAAAAAAGAATTTTTGACCATTGTTAGGAAAAAGCCAACTTTTTCACCACCACCCTTGCTCCCTCCCCCCCAAGAAAAGACCAGCTTCACAGACAGGACCAGTGATTCACGGCAACACATAAAAGTTTTATTGTGAATTCAGTTGAACTATATGGTGACACTGAATCTTGTTCCCAGACTTTAGCCACTGTAATACCATTTCCCTTTTAGAACCTCCCCACCATTTCTTCCTTGTACTTTACAAGATTTTTTGCAGTATACTTTTACTTACCGCAGTCTCCATCATGGGCAGAAGACTTGATACTTTGATTTTATGTCATATGTAGCTCTTACTCTTTCTTGCTTGCCTCTTCATCTGAAAGTTAGACAACATCAGAATCTCTGCCTCTTTTCTGTTCTCCTCCTTTTTATCCCTCTTTCTTTCCTTCCTTCTGCCTATTTTCTCATTTTGCCATGCTAATTTTTTGATAGCCTAGTCAAGAGATAAAGTGGGATCATTTATATCAAAATTGAGATGTTATATAGGCAGACACTGTTTTTATCTGTATCACTTGGTTTGACTCCAGATCTCTGGAGTCAGACTCATTGGGTTTGAACCCTGGCCCTGCTAGCCTGCTTACTATGTTGTTTCAGTGTCCTCATCTGTAAAATGGAAATAATAATATAAGCCAAAAAGGGAAAAGGAGGCAAAATTTTGATTAGCATAGTAATGAAAGGCTAGTGATTTTAATAATAGTGATGTGTCTCGTAACTACAACTAAATGTTAAAATATGAGTTTTTCCCTAGAGATAATTTTAAATAAGCAAATGTCTTGCCTTCAGATATAAAGTGTTGAAAATGTTTATGGAAAAATAGCTATGCTGAAATCTTGTCTTAATTCAAAAATCCTTATTTCGTGAGTTTTAATAAAATTTTTGATTAATTTACACTTGAAATAATTTGCCAGTGCTCCAGATTAAGTTTCATCATGTAATCAATGCCTAGAGAAGTTTTCTGAGCTAATTTTGAAAATCTGTTAGAACATTAAAAGCATCACTGTGCTGATGTTTGACGTCTACTAAAGCTTGAAGTAGAGTGATTAAGATGTAGTACTGATTTTTAAAAGTATATAACATTGCGATTTGATAAAATAATATTATTACAAAAATTCAAATACATCTTAGCAATTACAGTAACACTCTTTTAAAAGGATGGACTATAACAATTTTTCTTATAAGTATAAAATTTTTTCTCATAACTCATAAATGAGTTTTTCTTTTAATTCTTATAAATATATAAGTATAGAATAATTCTAGAGTTCAACTAATAGTAAAGGTGATACATGAGGCTTTTAAAATGTATAATTATCTGTAATCTTAAACTGTATAGGTTTATCAAAGATAAAAAAATTATGAAAAGTTAATATTTCCTTTTATACCAGATTATTTTCCTTATTTGAATGTTTAAAATTAGGTTTAAATGGAATTATAAGAACTTTTGTTATTTTAACCAGTTGTTAAACCAATTGTTAAGTTGTTAAAATGGGTCTAAAGTCCATATACTGTATTTTGAAACACACTATTAAACAGCACCCAGTCGTCCCATTTTGTCCTAGGAAAGTATGATCATAGTCTAGAACTGAAATCCCTTTGCTGTTCTCCACAGACACACCTGCAGGATCCATTTCCAGAGCATTCTTTGGGCTTCGGGATTGTTGGGCAGTTTTAGTCAGTCTGTTGTTGGCCCCAGATGTTATATACTGTTCCAGGCCACTATAAAGTTAAAATACTTGCCAGTTATTGTTTTCAACACATGCCTACTATGAGGAGTCTATTTGCATTGGGCAATTTTAGACAGCCTTATAAGTGATGGCTTTCAGGAAACATGTGTGCTCAGGCACGTCCAACTCTTTGCTAGCCCATGAATTGTATAGCCCACCAGGCTCCTCTGTCCATGGGATTCTCCAGGCAAGAATACTAGAGTGCATTGCTGTTTCCTTTGCTATCAGGAAACATCAGTAAAGTCAAATAATGATAATTATTTGGTAATGAGGCTTGAAAGAGTTTTAGCTTCATTCTGCTCATTCCTATGGTTGCCATACTGCACCAGGAATGTAGGCTGCCACCCTTATGGCAGAAAGTGAAGAGGAACTAAAAAGCCTCTTGATGAACATGAAAGAGGAGAGTGAAGAAGTAGGCTTAAAACTCAACATTCAGACAACGAAGATCATGGCATCTGGTCCCATCACCTCATGGGAAATAGATGGGGAAATAGTGGACACAGTGTCAGACTTGATTTTTTTGGGCTCCAAAACCAATGCAGATGGTGACTGCAGCCATGAAATTAAAAGATGCTTACTCCTTGGAAGGAAAGTTATGACCAACCTAGATAGCATATTGAAAAGCAGAGACATTACTTTGCCAACAAAGGTTCGTCTAGTCAAGGCTATGGTTTTTCCTGTGGTCATGTATGGATGTGAGAGTTGGACTGTGAAGAAGGCTGAGCACCGAAAAATTGATGCGTTTGAAGTGTGGTGTTGGAGAAGACGCTTGAGAGTCCCTTGGACTGCAAGGAGATCCAACCAGTCCATTCTGAAGGAGATCAGTCCTGGGTATTTTTTGGAAAGAATGATGCTAAAGCTGAAACTCCAGTACTTTGGCCACCTCATGCGAAGAGTTGACTCATGAAAAGACTCTGATGCTGGGAGGGATTGGGGGCAGGAGGAGAAGGGGACGACAGAGGATGAGATGGCTGGCTGGCATCACTGACTCGATGGATGTGAGTTTGAGTGAACTCCGGGAGATGGTGATGGACAGGGAGGCCTGGCATGCTGTGATTTAAGGGGTCACAAAGAGTCGGACACGACTGAGCGACTGAAATGAACTGAACTGAACTGATGGCGCTTGAGAGTGGGCAATGGGAATGTTACTAAGTCACTTCAGTCGTGTCCGACTCTGTGCGACCTCATAGACGATATCTCACCAGGCTCCCCTGTCCCTGGGATTCTCCAGGCAAGAACACTGGAGTGGGTTGCCATTTCCTTCTCCAATGCATGAAAGTGAAAAGTGAAAGTGAAGTTGCTCAGTCGTATCCGACCCTCAGCAACCCCATGAACTGCAGCCTTCCAGGCTCCTCCGTCCATGGGATTTTCCAGCCAAGAGTACTGGAGTGGGGTGCCAACAATGGGAATAGGGCAAATTAAAAAAAAAAGCCTAAAATTTATTGAAATTCATTGTTTTGTTTTGTTTTTTAAACTGAGATTCAGTTATCTATTGAATAAAATTCTCCAGTTCTCTAAATTTTATTATGGTCATTCTGCCAGTATTTTCATTGCTTTTATGGAGGAAAAAATTTTCAGAGATCTTTACATTGGCAATTTTGTTAATATCATCCTCATTTTTTTTTGTTATGTTTAATGATTTCCTAAAGTAATTCACCTAGCCCTTTATCACTGAAGCAGACTTAAATTGATATGGCAAGATTTATTTACACACTGCTAGCAACTATATGGGAGTACTGTTTGAGAGTATCCTTTGACACAGTTTTAGCAAATATTATGTGGCAATGTTGACTTGTGAATTTAATGAACAGGAATGAGCCAAAACTTGATTCAATAGAAATGGAATTTAATAAATAGAAATTATCATCTTGAAGGAGTTCGTATGCAAGACGCTATTTCACCTCTGTTATCTGAACTGAGCCATATTTCTGTCACAGATGAACCTACTTTTTCTTTTCCAAAGTTTCAGTATTCTAACCTTTGCCTCATGCCTTGGAGCTTGTCACAATGATCCATTCCTGCAGCCTGAATTTTTTTGGATAGTATCTCACTGTTAAAATACTCAAGTTTTTGAGTTCCTTTAAATGCATTGGTTGCTATGCAGGAGCAATAGGATTTATATTTATTCTGCTTGTATTCATTACTATTAATCACTTAGAACTTGGAAAATGGAGAAAAGGCAAGACTGCCTATCAGTCATTGAAGAAAGTGAGACCGAATATTCTACCTTATCTTTTCTGAGGATCAAGGCTGGTGGAATTCACTGCCAAAATTATTGAATTTAGCCCTCAAAAACTTGATTCATGGTTTTTATTGCTTTCATATTTTATATACTTTTTTGTCATCAATCTTAAGTTTATGTTGGAGTTTTACTCCTATACTTAGCCAGCAACTAGGAAGAAAAACCCCTTTAATGTAAACATTTGAGATTATAAATGATATCATGTCATCTTATTTTGCAATGTCATTAATCCTTATTTCATAATTTTAATAGTTAACAACTTCATCACAGGGTTATTTTAAATATGTTTTAAAAATATGCTATGCAGTTGCTTTTATGGATGCAAGCATAAAATGGGAATTTATGAATCAGATAAATCAGTTCAGTTCAGTTGGTAAGTTGTGTCCAAGTCTTTGCAACCCCATGCACTGCAGTATGCTTGGCTTCTCTGTCCATCACCAACTCCCAGAGCTTGCTCAAATTCGTGTCCACCGAGTTGGTGATGATGAATACACGGAAACAAATATGGTAGAGATAAATAGATGACGTGTGATGATGACAATGATGTATGTATATGTGATATGATACGACTAGTCTCCCTCAAGGACTAAGAATGGTATGTGGATAGGACATTGAGAACCTTTAAAAAAAAAAATCAGCTTCATAAGTCCCTTCTTGATGGTGAAAGCCAGTGGCAAGAAAGGGTACCAGATGAAGAAATGGGCTTGTGGAAAAACTTTTGCTGCCAGGGATCTGCTTTTTTCTTTTTTAATCATAAACTTGATAACTAAAGCCCCAGGGAAAGCAAGAGAACTTTCTATACTTTGATATTCTCCAAGGAATATCTCCAGCTATGAATTAAAGAAATTCTATGCTGATAGGGAACAATGTAAGATTGAGCATGCAAAAAGAGTGTATGTACGCATAACTGATTTACTTTGCCTTTGGACACCTGAAGCTAACACAACATTGTGAATCAACTATATTCCAATAAAAATGTTTTAAAAATTATATGTGTATTAAAAAAATACTTGTTATTGTCACTAAATTAGAATGAAAAGTTAAAAAGATATTGCTATATTGGATGTATTTTGAACACTTTTTTACCCCATGAAAAGAAAGCTTGTTGCTAGAACAAATGCCAAAGGATCTTAAGTTGTTTCTGAATTTAAACTTTACTTTTTATGATAACCTGAAGATTATCATTTAATTTTGGACACAATACAGAATAATTCAGTGTCATAAAATGTACTAAACGACAGTTCTTATTTATAACACACCTAACTTAAATATTTATATAGTTTTATTATTTTATTGAAAATGCTGTTCTATTACATAATGACTAAAATGTATCCATCTGATTTTTAAGACCAAGCTTTGAAAACTAAATATGGTTAAGTAATTTCCTTGACAAATGAAAATAACTTTTTCTGTATGTATCACAAATGCTTTTTAGTAGCTGAATATTTATAAACAATAATTATGGGCCCATTGAATAGGGTTACCATTTGTATTGCAAACAATTTTATTTACACCTCAAACAATATATCTATATGACTCATTATGCTCATTTGATTTTTCACTTGCTTAACATTTGCTTTCCCTGCTGAATATGAAGCAAAAGCAAACTAACGATTGTCCACTTTTGTCACCATGATGCCAACTCTTCATCTAAATTATGTTTATAAAATTATTCCAGGTAGTACATTCTCAGAACAATTTTCTGTTATTTCAAGGATTTCAGTTATGCCTCTGACTATATCTATAAACAATCATTCATGTTCTTTTTTCCCACTTAATTAGGGTAAATTTTGGAAAAGCTGTAGGGAGTAAGAGCCTTCATAGATTTCATAATTAAGTCTGTCAATGATGTGACAATTACATTTAATTTCCAAGACAGCTTTAAAATACCACTAAATAACTTGGGGAGCTAGACCTTCACAATCATTATCAATGTCATTTTTTCATTCTTCTTGACAAATGGGGGTTTACCAAATAGAGTAGGAGGAAATAGTGGTTCCCAGATAATACACTATAACCTTGTCAAGCATTGCAAAAATTTATGAAAGCCCAGAGAATATTCTGTGTTTATTTTATAAGCTGCTAAATAGTGACAGTCCAGTGGCATAATCTGTACTGCAGTGTACAGGACAGCTCTGGGACTCAGTATTGTTTTCCACGTAATCCTGGGGAAAACTGCGGCTGATGGACCCAATTCTTTCAGGAGAAAAGCACTACAAAAGAGGATTTCTTTTAAATTCTTCATTGAATTACTTATTTGGGTGGGCAATCCCAGTATAATGTTTTTCCTGGATACCATCTTTGCTGAGTTATAACTTTCTAAGTTATATGAGATAAACTGGGTTGTGGATTACAGTCCATATTAGTATTATATGGAGTACACTCAAAATTAGTTATTTTACTGGGGAATATATCGAAGTCACAATATCAGCCAGACCATTTGCAAAAATAAATGGTGCAGTTAAATAGTTCATTTTTTAAACAAAAATATATTGACCTAATGTGGATATGGACCTGAATTATCGCCTGGTATATTGAATACGTTTACCAATGATGGTCTTGTTTCTAACAGCTCACTTCCTCTCATTGGTCTCTGACTTGGATTCTACTTCCTCAAACATAAGCAGCAGAGTTTTTCTTCCAACGAATAACGAACATGCTTGTCAGGTATTTGAAAGCACACGGCATTTGAATTACTTTCCACATTTAGGAACTTCGTTATTATAATTGTGTGGACATTCATTATTTTTCACAGATTACCTTCTATTACTTCTCCAGCCAAATGAATGGCAAATTAATGGCTGGCTTTCAAACTACCTGTGGTGGCCCTATACAGCATTTATGGCAAAACACTGCTGGGCTCCAGAATCGTTGGGAGAGGAATGTCATCAAAATTCAGAGTCCCCAGAGGTTTCAGGTATGTGTGTTGTGTTTTCTAACTGTCTTTGAAGGAAAAATGATAAAGTACAGATGTTTAACACCAGGTGATTAATCATCCCGGTTGTCTGAGGACTGAGGAATTAGCCAGAACTGTCACGTGTTGAAACCAAACAGTTCCAGGAAGCTGGGGTGGCCAGTCATCCTAAAAGACAGTTTTAAGAAGTTTAAAACGTATGTATCAAAGCTAAATTTGTTATATACTGACAAGATGGCATCCCACTCCAGTACTCTTGCCTGGAAAATCCTATGGACGAAGGAGCCTGGTAGGCTGCAGTTCATGGGGTTGCGAAGAGTCGGACACGACTGAGTGACTTCACTTTCACTTTTCACTTTCATGCATTGGAGAAGGAAAGGGCAACCCACTCCAGTGTTCTTGCCTGGAGAATCCCAGGGGCGGGGGAGCCTGGTGGGCTGCCGTCTATGGGGTCACACAGAGTCGGACACGAATGAAGCAACTTAGCAGCAGCAGCAGCAGCAGCACATTGATATAAGTAATATGACCTTCTAATATTCTTTCAAATTTCTTGAATCCCCTCCACTTTCCTTTTTCTCTCATTATTCCAATTTTCTTTCATTTCATTTTGCATTCTTAAGAATTTGAGTCACTTCTAGTGAGGTGGCTGAATCTGGAGTGAGGTAAGTCAGAAAGAGAAAAACAAATATCGTATATTAATGCGTATATATGGAGTTGAGAACAATGGTACTGATAAACCTATTTGTAAGGAGCAATGGAGATGCAGACACAGAGGACAGACCTGTGGGCACCGTGGGGTTAGGAGAGGGCAAAATGCATTGAGAGAGTAGCATTGAAATATATACGTAACCATTTGTAAAGTAGATAGCTTTGGGGAAGTTGCAGTGTAACACAGGGAGCTCAACCTGGTGCTCTGTGACAATCTAGAGGGGTGGGAGGAGGGGTTCAAGAGGGAGGGGACACATGTATACTTCTGGCTAATTCACAGTGCTATGTGGCAGAAACCAACACAACATTGTAAGGCAATTATCCTCCAATTTAAAAAAAAAAATTGCTTCTGTTTCACAATTTTCTCAAGCTCTTGAGAGAACAGGATTGTCTTGGGTAATGAGAACATAGACTGTTTTCAATACTAATACCAAATGCTGCTGAAGTGGAATCATTGTCACGTTCATTTCATGGTTAAACTCAAATTATTCAATACAGCCTTCATCTTCCAAAATAATTTTGAGAATTAAAGCCAATGTAAGCCTATAAAAGACATTTATTTATGCAGCCTAATAAAACTTATGTATGATGGAAATTATAATCTAATAACTATTATAGAAGTTCTTAGAAAAATAGTGCATACTTTAACATTTTGGGCAGCCAAGCAAAATTTTCCTGTTAAAAAAGGGATCTTAAAACATTTTATTCTGAACAAATAGGCTTTTTAAACCTGGTTTGTGACTCAATGTAGCCCAGGTAGGTTTCCTTTATCATCTATTATTAGAATAATATAATAATTTTATAATTTTGATATAGAATAGAAAAATCATCCTATTCTATAGAATCATTCTATAGAAAATCATCTGATATGTGATAGATTTAGCACTTGCCTTAATATAGAGAGTAAATTGTATTGAATTTTGAGTGGCTAAGAGGGAATATGGGAGAATGAACAAGACCTCTATTACTAAAATTGAATGATAAGATATAAAAATGGCACATATTCTTAATTGATCTGTCATAAAATCACTGAAGTTCAGAATTTTCAGCCTTTTGTAAAATCAAATGGGAATCCAAAGAAGATGAAAGAAAATAATTTAGTAGATAGTTAGGTGACTCCTGGATGATGACTTGAGGAGAACTGTACAGCTGGAAGCATAATTCTGTCATTTGAGGCTTTGTATCCTCTTGAAATCCAGTATTACTGGTGTGTGTGTGTGTGTGGTATTTTAAGCCATCAGCAGGTAAGTCTTCCTATAAAGGACTCCTCAGGCACAGGGACAAGACATCTTGAGTTCCTGCCTTGGTGGGGAGTGCTCTGCAGAGTGAGAACCCCAGACAACAAGAATGCATCCGATTTGTTGTGGATGTTCAGGTGTCATTAACCAAAGGAGACATTTCTAGTTTATTTATTATATTACTACTTTATTCTCTTACTTCCCTGTGTCTGTCTCTTTTCTGTAACAACAATAGCAACAAAAGAGAGCCAAGAGTGCCTCTGAGGGGACACTGACTAGATGCTGAAGGATGAGCTCGCTGAAGTCCCTCTGTCTGCACACTTGTCTAAACCTTAAGGACTGCTATGGGACTCTTGTCTGTGTGTAAACTTTATCGGTATTTATACACCTTTTCCGACTTTGAAACGGAGTGGGTGATTAAAAAAAAAAGTCTTAAGCTATCTTTGTCAAGCATTGTGCCTTCTTATTTTAGTGCAGAGTCTGCCTGTCAATGCAGGAGATATGGGTTTGAGCCCTGGGTCCAGGGAGATCCCCTGGAGAAGGAAATGACAACCTACTCCAGTGTTCTTGCCTGGAAAATCCCATGCACAGAGGAACCTGTCACAAAAGAGTCAGACATGACTTAGCAACTAAAACTACAACCAAAAAAAAATACTTTGGTCAAGGTCTTTATTAGTAGCACGACAAGAGATTTGATGTTGGATACAGGTAGCGGGAACCGGCTACTTGTAAGTTAAGCGTTTTAGGATAAATTCTTTGCTTTTCTCAGCTGTCCATCCCCAAATAGCATATTGTGGGGGTTGATGATTAAATATGTGTAGTAGATAACTATAAAACTTTAAAGTCCCAAATAGATTATCTCCAGGGCAATTCAGCTGTAGCAGAGCAAGTGAGATTATTCACCTGAGTGCTTTAAAATGCAGCAGTGTCTTCCACCAAAACAGATGCCCATGGAGCATATTAATTTGATTCTCAAAATCCTTCATTGCTGATACAAAAACAGTGCTTCTACCTTAAAGGCATTGCTAAAAATTAGGAAACTGTATGACTCTCATGGGATCCTCTGGCTACACCGATCTTTAAGATCTGCAGGTATGTTTTAGCTCTGTTCTGTCAGCAAGTGAACAGATACTCATTTGCTTTTGTTGAGCTGGGCCACAGAGATGTGCTGTACTTTAGTACTGCAGGCCACTATGTAGTAGCCCTTTCCTGAAAAGCTTTAGAAAGAGGCTTATTTGGGGGCATTTTGTAATCAGCGTCTCCAGACAGTATCTGCTGCCTCATCAATTTACAAGTCTCCTAGAATTATTCTATTTCTTGGCAGTTTCCCATGCATGCTGCCTTGATAGTTTTAAAGTCATTCGTGCTTGCTTTAGAAATACTTACATAGATTTTAGTCCCAGCTGGACTCTGGCTTAGCATGGGTTTCTGAGAAAGCCTCTGGATCTGGCTCTTGTGTGGAGACTTTGTCACCTTCACCTGTAAAGGACTAACTAGATCCATCCCTTGTTAACCTGAAGTGTATGGTAATTTCTGAGAGACTGCTGCTGTATAAACTAGGAATGGTGTTTATGCATTTAGTCCACAGAGATGGCAGTGTTTCAAAAAATTTCTGAAGGTGTTTAAAGAATAACATCTAGTATTGATTGAGTGCTTACTGTGTGTAAAGAATTGCATTTAGTCCTTCATGTATACTATCTTATTGGCCCTTCATGGCAGTCCTCTCAACTATCATTTACCCCATTGTTCACATGAGGATTGTAAGCTTTATTTTTTAACGATGTTTTGATGTGGACCATGTTTAAATTCTTTACTGAATTTATTACAATACTGCATCTGTTTCATGTTTTGTTTTTTTGGTCCTGAGGCAAATGGCATCTTAGTTCCCCAACCAGGGATTAAACCCAGGCCCCCTGCATTGGAAGGTGAAGTCTCAGCCACTGGAGCACCAGGGAAGTCCAGAGGATTGTAAGCTATAGAGAATGAAATAATTTACCAAATCCCATACAAGATTAGAACATAGGATAGTTTGATTTCAGATCTCAGTCACTGAGCCACGATAATTTTTTATCTAATAAAGCCGTGTAAGAATTTATAAAATATAGAAAAAAAATCCAACCTCTAGATTTGGTCAGATCTGATGTGACTTGTTAAAGAATCCTTTGTCTACTGTGTTAGATGAAACATTATTATGCATTGCATGGTGCTAATGAACTGCGATCACATTTCTCAAGATTGCAGACAAAAGCAATTAATTTTACTCTTGTCTTAAAATATTCATAGAAGCAAAGAATAAACCAGGCTAAACGTATAGTAGAAATTTAGCCTCAAATTCAGATGTAATCTCCCCTCATCCCTGTTTTTTTCTGGTTCTTGAAGGGACTTCCCCTATTGGTTTTATGGGTAGGAAGGAATAAATACTATGTTACTAAGTATATCATTGACTGTTGTTTCCAAGTTGAACGTCTGGATTCTTGAAATCAGTGCCTGAATTTTAAGACAATACTGAAGCATTTTTAATGTGCTATTATCTACTTGTCATTTCTCTGATATTCCACTTAGAAATGCCAGAGACTTCTCATCACTCTCCCATTCAGAAACAATAGGCTTTATTAATACAAACAAAAGATGTGGTTAATAATGATGAATGTAAATTATTAACTTACTGCTACTCTCAAACTTTTCAAAATCATAATTTGAGACATTTTATCTTTTAATTCAAGAATACTTACTGTGTGAATACATGACGATGAAAACACTACTGTCATTTTCTTGTGTTTTATATATTTTCTTGAAAAAGACCATTAAATGCATACTGCTAATTAGGAAAATTCTCATACCGAAGATATAAACGCAAGGGTTTCTGTTCATGTCGTTACTAGTATAATCCAAGTGAGTTTCTATTCATTGTTCACCTGCCATAAAAATTTCATTGAAGATTTAAATCGAGTATTTCAAGCACAAAGCCTCCCTTCCAAGCCATCTTCTCTTAAAATGTTTGAGGTGAAAGGAATTTGTCTCATGTTTTCCATTGCATCAGTGCAGGCCATACCTGACTTACGTGATGGTGTCAAGCTTCTAACTTCAACTTGGCTGTTGTTTTCTTTTCTTTATTTTGGCTGTGCCCCTGAGGCACTCAGTCTTAGTTGCTTGATCAGGAATCAAATCCTTGTCCCCTGCAGTGGAAGCACAGAGTCCTAACCACTGGACTGCCAGGGAAGTCCCTATCTTTTTTTTTTTTTTTTTTTAACTTCACCTAAATGAAGAAAAAACTTCACATAAAAAAATGAGTTGGGTATTTGGAAAAGGTTATTTGACTAAGTTTTGGAGAAAACAAAGAATGTTAATCACGTCTCTTAGAAATGCAATTACCATATCACAAACAGCCTCTGACTATAGGGCCTGGTTTTTAAAAAATTATCATGGGTTTCCACATTCTTTAAGGGCTTCCCTGGTGGCTCAGACAGTAAAGAGCCAGCCTGCAGTGTGGGAGACCCAGGTTTGATCTCTGGGTCGGGAAGGTCCCTTGGAGAAAGAAATGGTAACCCACTCCAGTATTCTTGCCTGGAAAATCCCATTGATGGAGGAGCCTGGCAGGCTACAGTTCATGGGGGTCACAAAGAGTTGGACATGATTGAGCAACTTCACTCACTTTCCACATTCTTTAGATAATTCACCCATCGCTCTTTTCAGGATCCCAACCAAAATCCCTGGAAACTTTTTGTTTAAATACATTTAACTGGATTATCTCCTTGTACCTGGTGGGTCTTTTGTTTCCTAGCTACGTAGATCCACAAGTAATTTCCCTACAATTAGAGAAGCACTTCTTTTCCCTTTGCTCTTGAAGTGCCAGTGGGCTTAAATGACGGCCGATTTTCATACTAGCTTCTCTTCAGCTATACCAAGTTAATCTATAATTTAACTTAATGGAATACATAAATACACATATTGCAAACTCTGAAGAGAGGCTTGAAGGTAAGAAGGTAATTTAAAAGCTACTGCAGGACTTCCCTGGGTGGTCCAGTGGTTAAAATTCCAAGCTTCCAATGCAGGGGGCCTGTGGTTCAATCCCTGGGAAGGGAACTAGATCCTGCATATTGCACCTAGGAATTTGCATGCCGAAACTGAGGCCTGGCAGAGCCAAATAAATAACATAAAAGCTACTTCATTAGATCAGGTGTGAAGAGGTAGGAGAGGAAATAGCAATGGAAAGGAAAGAGGGTTAAATAGATCTTAATGGATTGGACATGACTGGGGGAGAAAGTGATTCTAAAGGTCATTTTGGAGTTTTGAGCATTGCAGATGGCAGTCTCCTGGTACCATTTTCAGAGGATGAGCGTTAGGGCAGAGGTCCAAGTTGAGAGGAAAGAACATCTTGAATTAGAAGTGACTTCGTGTCACCTGACTGAAAATATTCAACAGATGGTAGAGATGGGGAAGGAGAGCTCAAGAGAAAGAGGTTGACATTCCTGATGTAAACATGTATTCATGAGCCTGGGTGACAGTTAAAGTCCTAAAGATGAATGGGTTTGTGGGGAGAGCATGGAGAAGAGAGACTGGTCAACACTTATTTCTACTTTTCTCTTTAAATGTGGCTGCTGCAAGTACCTTATGACACCTTGAAATCCTAGTATCCAGATATTAATTTTTGGTTATCCTTGATCATTGTAATACTATAGAAATGTTTTCAATTATACTAAAATAATTGCATTTCAACTGCTGGTGCACTGGGATGACTCAGTGGGATGGTACAGGGAGGGAGGTGGGAGGGGGTTTCAGGATGGGGAACACGTGTACGCCCGTAGTGGATTCATGTTGATGTGTGGCAGAACCAATACAATATATTTAAGATTTTAAAAATTTAAAAAAAAAATTTTTTTAAATGTGGCTGCTATAGGTAAGTGTTCAGTTCAACAGGAACTAGAGACTGTATCTATATGAATAGGCTTTCAAGAAGAATAAAGTTAATCTGTGCAGAGTAGATTTTTAATTAGTAAACACTATACAGTAGCTTAAATATTTTAATAACTCTATGCCATAATAGCTGACATTTAATGCCAACTATATAGGTCAAGTGCAGTTGTATAAGTGATGACTCGTTTGTTACCTTGCATGCACCTTATCATATAGGTAATAACTATTCTTATCAGTACCTTTTTACAAAGAAATAAACTGAGGCACAGAAGTGTTAAGTAACTTCTCCAGGGTCTTCCTGCTGGGAAGTGGTGTATCTGGGATCTAAATTCAAGTAATCTGATTCCAAATATACACTTTAATCACTATGCTATGGGGGCTTCTCAGGTAGCTCAGTGGTGAGGAATCTGCTTCACAGTGCAGGAGACATGGGTTCAATTCCTGGGTCAGGAAGATCCCCTGGAGCAGGAAATGGCAACCCACTCCAGTATTCTTGCCTGAAGAATCCCATGGATAGAGGAGCCTGGCAGGCTGCAGTCCATGGGGTCGCAAAGAGTCAGACACGGCTGAGCATACACACTATGCTATGCTACCTTCATATGAAGCCATCCCTATATCACAATTTTTGATAGACTTTTTCCATCATGGTCCTGACTTGTAAGTAGTCGCATGGTTATTCTAATTTATGTCAAGAGAGGATGACTTTCTTAGGGCTATATATTGGCAGTTCACTGGATACATTATGGACATTTTTCATCACGTTTTTAATAGACTAGTAGACAATCTCTGGCTTAAAAGGAAATATATTAGGACATCACGTTGTACAGAAACAAAAGAAAATGCAGGACAGCAAAATGATCTGCTAGGGTTAGTGATACGGACCAACTGTTCATCCAAGAAGCAGTGTGGTGTCTTGAAATAATGTTTATATTATGAATAAGGTTGAGTCATGCACACAGGTTTAATGCATCCATGAATTAAGCCTCACACATTATTGATATTCACTAGTGAGGACAGGAAAATACTCTCCACCAATACACCAATGTTTTATTGATTTAAGTGAAAGTGAAGTCGCTCAGTTGTGTCCGACTCTTTGCGACCCCATGGACGGTAGCCTACCAGGCTCCGCGATCCATGGGATTTTCCAGGCAAGAATACTGGAGTGGCTGCCATTTCCTTCTCCAGGGCATCTTCCCAACCCAGGGATCGAACCCGAGTCTCCTGCATTGCAGACAGATGCTTTATTGTCTGAGCCACTAGGGAAGCCATTGATTTAAGTAATTAGGATTATTTGATCTTTCCAAGTTTCTCAGATTCATTATGCTAGAGTATTTCCTCTTGGTGGAGACTTGAGCTGGCCTCCCATCACAGTACAACATTCGGTCATTTTAACAGTAAGTCACCAAACAATGATTTCCAATCAGTGTCCCGAGCTATGTTTAGATAATGGCAGAAAATGTGCAGAAGGATAGGACAAGGACATTCAAGATGGGGCTGCGAGTAAAATTCAGAGAACCAGAGGTAATGACTTTGATCTGCTCTTTATTTTTGCTTAATGATGCAAAATACTGAGAACCAGAGCTTAAGATGGAGTGAGGCTCCCAGAACTGGTAAATGCTAAGTAGTATGAATGCATAGGAACCAAACATGGAAGATAGGGAAGAAACCAGGTGGCTGTTGATTCATTTCACAAATATGTTACCTAACCTATTCTAAACATGTGAGATACAGAGAAGACTGTACATTTTTAGGTTCAGGTGTTTTTTGTTTGTTCGTTTTGTTTTTAAACTTTTTATTTTGTATTGGAGTATAGCCAATTAACAATGTTGTGATAGTTTCAGGTGGACAGCAAAGGGACTCAGCCATACATATACATTTATCTAACCTCCCTCCAACTCCCCTCCCATCCAGGCATTTTTTTGTTCTTCAAAGTATAGATCTCTCTCCACTTGGAATTGGCATGGTCACCCATGTGCTTCTAGGAAGTATCATGTTTATTTATAGACTCTGTGCTACAAGACTGTAAGAAAATACTGTTCCTTGTTCTTTATTTTTGTTTATTTTTCTTGTCCAGGTTATTTTTCAAGGCCAGATGATTTCAGCTCAGGATGAAGTCATAGCTATTGATGATCTATCTTTCAGCTCAGGCTGCTTGCCAGCAGATGGTAAGATATTTTTCTCATTCTGATCCTTATTGTATAATAAATTCAGTTCTGTTTAAACATTGTGTAATGATTTTGATCTGCTCTTTTATTTTTGCTTAATGTTTTAGAGTGAACTATTTTCTCTTGTCCTTATACACTGTGGTACAATGACTAGATTTGTGCTAGAGGTGAACACAGGCTACTGTAAAGAACTGAAGTGTGTAATTTAGTCTCAGATTTAGAACCCTGTAGCATATTTACACTGGTTAGTTAAATCTTACCCAGAGAAGTCTATGCTTTCTAGGATATCAGGAGAAAACTGGCCCCCATTGATTTGAAACTGTCTTCTTGGAGAATCAATTTAACTAAGCCACTGAAAGACACAAATGGAGAAGTATATTAGTTATAATCTATTTTCTATTTAGACTGAAACAACTAGATCAATAAACCACACATCAGATCTAAAAATTATCCATATCAGTCCTGTGATTATGTTAACTGTGTAATATTCAATTCACCATTCACATTGTTCTCAATAGGAAAGTTCAATGTTTAAAATATAAGTTGGTAAGGATGAAATTACTCTAATATGCAGTAATAACATTTATTTGATATATTTGAGTATAGATATTTGATAGAATTTTTCCTTTTGAAATTTTATTATGATATGATAGAATCAAGAAAGCTATTTTGTAGACAGGGTTCCAAGTTCTAGTTGGATACAAAGAAATGGTAGTTGTGGTTAAAATAAAAATGTTCCAGTAACAGAAGAAATGTGGTTAAGAAAAAAATGTTCCAGTCTACCTAAGAGAGACCAAGGAAACTTGATAAAGGATGTTTGCATTGTGCTTTGATACTTAAAAAGCACTTCTGCTGTTATAAGAGCTTATAGGTTTGTGTCTCTTGTCACTCAAACCAAGGTAAATTTACAAGAGCTAATGACAGCCCCTCTAAACATGGAACACATAAAGTTCTCTTTCATCTTTGTATTTTCAGTTCTTAGTATATATTAGTAAGAAATCATGATAGGATAAATTGAAATATAGATGTGAAATGTAGAACTTTAAAGGAACAGACTGTAACCTCCACCCATTCCTAGAAGTAAATAATTTAAGCATTATTATTATTATTTAAGCATTATTATTAAGCACATCAGTGACTTTTCACTACAAGTGGATAATTTTCCTTAGATTTATCAGAAGGGAAGTGATATGCCAGTAGAGAATACATTGTCAACTCCAGGCGATGCATGATCTGCCATTCAAAACTTCCCTAATAATCTCTCTTCTGTTACCCTGCATGGTTGCTTCTGAACCAGAGCACAGCCCACTTACACTTGATTCTTAATGAAACATCTAGTCCCTGACCCTGATCACCTCAGCAGGGACATTATATATCTCAGTTTAATAGTTTCTACAGAAATTGAGGTCTGCCAGACAAAATGATCCCTAATAGTTGTATTTATTGCCCAGTCTGGCTGATCACCCTCAAAGGAGAACAAAGCCATGAAATCAGCTCTTGACTGGACTTCCTGGACCATCAGGGAGTTAGGAAATGGCTGTTGCCATTGAAACTGTTTACACAGCAAATTTATGCAGGAAAACGCTTGGGTTGTGCTTGGGGCCTGAGATTGCTTGTAATAGGACTCTGCTAGCATTTCAGACATGAACTTAACTCTTCATCTTCAGCTCTGGGAACCAAAGCCATTTCTCTAAGTACCCATGACCCATACACTAGGACAAAGGCCTGTGTAGACGGGCCATAATAATTACTCAGAAGACAAATGCCAGGTTTTTAGTAAGCACTTGAACTCCTTAACATCACTATAGAAATAAAAAATGCAATAATAGTGGGAGTGAGAGCATCAGATACTTGAACATTCAAAGAAAAGTTGGGGTCACATAGAAAAATACTGGCACCTACAATTTCTAAGAATAGTTCCAGGTAGTGTTATCACCATATTGTTCTGAGGTGATGTGGAAATAAAGTTTGATGAAGATGAGACATGGATTTTAAAGCTCAATTATTGGGTAGGGCTTTTACATGATTGTTACGTTTATACAAGATTACAAGATAAAGCTCTAGAGAAGATGACTTTGAAATCCATGACTGAAGTCTTCAATAAATATAGAAATCAGACCTCCTGCATGGATGACCCAGGGCTATAAGTTAAATGTCGTGAGCCAAGATGTTTTTACAACATGGAAAAATAAATCACTGTATGGAAGCAACACTGGGGATTTAGAAGGAAGATGACTTTAATTTTTGGCCTTGTGTTTTATGGGGCATTGGAAAAAGATATCTCCCCTTGGGGAAAGCTGCAAAGTGAGTGGTTTCCTTTTAGAGAAATTCCGTACTCAGGTCAAGGTCACAAAGCGTTCTATGAATCTTTGAAGGTGAGGGTGCACGGGTTTTGTTTTTCAAATAGAATGAAGATTGAAAGCATATTTAAACTTTTGGGAGGAAAACACAGCAGCATGAGGACTAATGGAGACAAAGGAGAAAGCATTATGGGATAGGATTGGTATTCAGATGGAGTTACATTTTATAAATGGTGGGACTGTGAGAGATGGTAAAATTAGATGGCATTAAATTTTCAAATGAGACTCTCCAGTCAAATTCATGCACTGACAGACTACATCTAGTTAATCATCAGAATCATGTAAAAGAGTGATTGATTCTGGGATTCATTCCAGCCCTGCTAGATGGGAATCACTGAGGATGGGGCCTACGTTTTAAATAATATCCTTAGGAAATTTTTGTGAAGTCAGCCGATTCTAGGTTTAAGAACAGAACTAGCCTTTGCGAACCATGAGACCTAGTCTTGTGTTGATTTTTTGCATTTGGCAGTGACTGCCCTGGAGTAGGGTTCTGGATGACTAGAGTCAATGGTTTCAGTCTCATGTGGTCCTGGTGGTGATGGCCAAGGTGGGAAAAGCAGGCAGAGCCAACCCAACAGCTTCTGGACATTTCCATGAGAAAATCCTACTCCAATGGAAAATAGGGTTAGATATGCATTGGAATGCAAGAAAGCAGAAAAGTCTGAGATTTTTGCTTTTGCTTTTGACTTAATAGGCTTCCCAGATAGCTCAGTTGGTAAAGAATATGCCTGCAATGCAGGAGACCCCAGTTTGATTCCTGGGCTGGGAAGATCTCGTGGAGAAGGGATAGGCTACCCACTCCAGTATTTTGGGGCTTCCCTTGTGGCTCAGCTGATAAAGAATCTGCCTGCAATGCAGAAGAGCTGGGTTCCATCCCTGGGTTGGGAAGATCACCTAGAAAAGGGAAAGGTTACCCCCTCCAGTATTCTGGCCTAGAGAATTCCATGAAATGTTTAGTCCATGGGGTTGCAAAGAGTCAGACATGATTGAGTAACTTTCACTTGTCAGATGACTTAATAGAGGAGATAGATAGTCATGGCATAGATTCTTCAACTCTGACACTGCTAAATTCAAGGACTAAGGGGTTTCCTTGCTACTTGCCATCTATGCTTCTGGAATAACCTCTCTCATTCAGGATAGGAAGAAGGAAGGAATGGCATAGGAAATAGTTTTGGACATGTCGTTCATCAGCTAGATGATTGTCAGGCAGATAACCTTGGTTGCTAGGGAGGCTAAGAAAACCGAGTGTTTAAATTTGGCCTCTGTAATAAAGGAAGGCAAGGAGAACAGGTTTATAAGTTGAGTGAGCATCCATTTGCTACAGAAACTCAACATTAGCATATTTAGAATTAAATTCCAATCTTCTTTCAAACTCTATTTCTTTTCCTATGTTCCCTATTTTAGTCATTAATGTCTGTTTGGTCTCACATAGAAGCCAAGGAGTCATTCTTCAATCCTCCTTCCCCCTTCTCACCTCCACATTAACTTGGTGCAAAACATTATTGAGAGTATGTTCTTATATTTCTCCAGTTGTCTCCACTTATTTGTCATTATTACTCATCCAACTCTGATTTTGTATGTCCCACATTTTTTTTTCTTGGATTTTGAAAATTCCAGTTTCAGTCTATTCCACTCCACTAATCACTACTATCTGCTATCCACCCGTTTGTACTTTCTAACATCCAACTATGACCAATCTCTACTTTATTTAAATCCCTCAGTAACTCTCATTGCCTTCAGAATGGAATTCAGATTTTTTTTTTGTCATGACACAAAGTCACCAGTATCCTGCTCTTACACACCAGCCCAAATTCTTTCTTCTTAATTCCCCCAAGAATTCCCATATTCTGACCCAAAAAAGCTACTCGTGAGTCCAGTGTTATCTCCTTTTTTGCATATCTTTGCAAACATTGCTCCCTCTGCTTATTTCATAAAAATTTTTTTTGACCTGTCCTGCTACTAGATATCCTTTTAGACTGAGTCAGGGTGTCTTCTCTGAGAAGCCTTCTCTTACAGAAAATGCCCCCACACTCCAAGTCCCTGTACATACATACACACACAGTATTGATTTACCTCCACAGCTAAATGCCGAGAATTGAATAATAGATTGAACAAAGAGTATGTGAAATTATTTAAATATCAAGTATTTGGGAGTTTGGATGAATTCTTCTTTCTGCTGAGCCACAAGCATCATTCCATAAAAAGCAGATTTAAATAAAATATCATGGGAATATATTTCTTTAGCAGTACTTACACTTATGCTAAGAATATTATATTATTTTTTAGCTTTTGTTTCAGTATCAAAAATAAAGATATGTCTTCAAAATAATGAGATTTTTATCAGGATGAATTAAGCTGAGGCAAACATTTGCCATTGTTTAGTAGAAACATTGTGTTTTCTGTCATTTTACAGCAGATATATAGCATTTGGGAATGAGTCCACTTGAAAGTGAAAGCTGTAATAAGTCTTTTGGTGGTCATTTTGATTTATAGAAATGGTTCTGTTTAAAATATATAGGTTTCCTGACAAGACTTCTCTATTTTCTTCTTCAAACTAGTGTGCTTTCAAAAATTTGTTCTGATTTTTTTTTTTCTTTTGAGACAAGGGAACAATTCTATTACCGTGTTTTTATTTTCTCTGTTTTGATGCTTTGATACCCAGTGTCTTGCTGATCACAGAGGGTCTGTCTCTTCCAGAGTGAACCAATTCCTAGAGACAGTAAACCAGCTCGCCTTACAGTGTATTTTTCAAACCAACAGCCACCTCTTTAGGCTTTCATACTCTGGGTCACTAGATACCTGCCTTAATTACCCCAGGGGGAGTGCATGTTTTCTAAGACAGTAGTTAAAAAAAAAAAATTATTACAGAATGGATGGCTTAAGGTGGTGCTAATGGTAAAGAACCTGCTTGCCAAAGCAGGAGACATAGGAGACACAGGTTTGATCCCTGGGACAGGAAAATCCCATGGAGGAGGGAATGACAACCCACTCCAGTATTCTTGCCTGGAGAATCCAATGGACAGAAGAACCTGTCAGGCTACAGTCCATAGGGTCGCACAGAGTCAGATGTGACAGAAGAGACTAAGAACGCACAAACAGATGGCTTAAAGCAACAGAAATTTCATTTCTCATGATTCAGAAGGCTGGAAATCCAGGATCGAGGGGTCACCAAGTTTGTTTTTCTTGCATTTTTTTTCCCCTTGCTTGTGGGTGACTGTCTTCTCCTTGGTCTTCATATAGTCTTCTTTCTCTTTGTGTCCATGTGCTAAATGCCTCTTCTTTTAAGGACACCAATCATATTGGACTAGAGCCCGCCACTATGGCCACACTTTACCTTAATTACCTCTTTATAGACCCTATCTCCAAATATGGTCACATTCTGAGCTACTGAGTGTTTGGACTTGAACGTATGAATTGGTGGTGGTGGGTACAGTTCAGCCCTTCAGAGCAACTAGGGATAGCCCTGACTGACTAAATGAGATATTGATGGATTTTCAGACCATGGCTCTATGTTTGTCAAAACACACAGAAATAAATACCAGAAATGTATAATTTTATTGTTTAAATTTTTTTTAATTAAAAAGAAATAGTAACTTTTTACAAATGGGAAAATTCTGATCATGAGAAATCCACCAGATAGATTTTCTCTTGTTCTTATATTTTATTTCACCACATAGATTATTATGTGTACTATTATCATTAGGAAAAAAACCAAACTGTTTCTATTTTTTACTATAGAAGTATAAACGACTCTATAAAAGTGATAGATATAGGTATTATCATGGTTTCTGAAGGTTTTCAAGTTGGACAATAAAACTAAATTCTTTTTATAACATTAAAGAAATAGTTTAGATTACTTCCATGCTTCCATTGCATTACTTCCATGCAACAGTATCTAACCACTGCCCTTCCAAGACAAGGGTATTCAGATCAGATCAGATCAGTCGCTCAGTCTTGTCTGACTCTGCGACCCCATGGATCACAGCACGCCAGGCCTCCCTGTCCATCACCAACTCCCGGAGTTCACTCAGACTCACGTCCATTGAGTCAGTGATGCCATCCAGCCATCTCATCCTCTGTCGTCCCCTTCTGCTCTTGACCCCAATCCCTCCCAGCATCAGAGTCTTTTCCAATGAGTCAACTCTTCGCATGAGGTGGCCAAAGTACTGGAGTTTCAGCTTTAGCATCATTCCTTCCAAAGAAATCCCAGGGCTGATCTCCTTTAAAATGGACTGGTTGGATCTCCTTGCAGTCCAAGGGACTCTCAAGAGTCTTCTCCAACACCACAGTTCAAAATCATCAATTCTTCGGCGCTCAGCCTTCTTCACAGTCCAACTCTCATATCCAGACATGACCACAGGAAAAACCATAGCCTTGACTAGACGAAGCTTTGTTGGCAAAGTAATGTCTCTGCTTTTGAATACGCTATCTAGGTTGTTCATAACTTTCCTTCCAAGGAGTAAGCGTCTTATAATTTCATGGCTGCAATCACCATCTGCAGTGATTTTGGAGCCCAGAAAAATAAAGTCTGACACTGTTTCCACTCTTTCCCCATCTATTTCCCATGAAGTGGCGGGGCTGGATGCCATGATCTTTGTTTTCTGAATGTTGAGCTTTAAGCCAACTTTTTCACTCTCCACTTTCACTGTCATCAAGAGGCTTTTGAGTTCCTCTTCACTTTCTGCCATAAGGGTGGTGTCATCTGCATATCTGAAGTTATTGATATTTCTCCCGGCAATCTTGATTCCAGCTTCTGTTTCTTCCAGCCCAGCATTTCTCATGATGTACTCTGCATATAAGTTAAATAAACGGTGACAATATACAGCCTTGACGAACTCCTTTTCCTATTTGGAACCAGTCTGTTGTTCCACGTCCAGTTCTAACTGTTGCTTCCTGACCTGCATACAAATTTCTCAAGAGGCAGATCAGATGGTCTGGTATTCCCATCTCTTTCAGAATTTTCCATAGTTTATTGTGATCCACACAGTCAAAGGCTTTGGCATAGTCAATAAAGCAGAAATAGATGTTTTTCTGGAACTCTCTTGCTTTTTCCATGATCCAGCGGATGTTGGCAATTTGATCTCTGGTTCCTCTGTCTTTTCTAAAACCAGCTTGAACATCTGGAAGTTCACGGTTCACATATTGCTGAAGCCTGGCTTGGAGAATTTTGAGCATTACTTTACTAGCATGTGAGATGAGTACAATTGTGTGGTAGTTTGAGCATTCTTTGGCATCGCCTTTCTTTGGGATTGGAATGAAAACTTACTTTTTCCAGTCCTGTGGCCACTGCTGAGTTTTCCAAATGTGCTGGCATATTGAGTGCAGCACTTTCACAGCATCATCTTTCAGGATTTGAAATAGCTCAACTGGAATTCCATCACCTCCACTAGCTTTGTTCGTAGTGATGCTTTCTAAGACCCACTTGACTTCATATTCCAGGATGTCTGGCTCTAGGTGAATGATCACACCATCGTGATTATCTTGGTTGTGAAGATCTTTTTTGTACAGTTCTTCTGTGTATTCTTGCCATCTCTTCTTAATATCTTCTGCTTCTGTTAGGTCCATACCATTTCTGTCCTTTATCGAGCCCATCTTTGCATGAAATGTTCCTTTGGTATCTCTGATTTTCTTGAAGAGATCTCTAGTCTTTCCCATTCTGTTGTTTTCCTCTATTTCTTTGCATTGATCACTGAAGAAGGCTTTCTTATCTCTTCTTGCTCTTCTTTGGAACTCTGCATTCAGATGTTTATATCTTTCCTTTTCTCCTTTGCTTTTTGCTTCTTCTTTTCACAGCTATTTGTAAGGCCTCCCCAGAAAGCCATTTTGCTTTCTTGCATTTCTTTTCCATGGGGATGGTCTTGATCCCTGTCTCCTGTACAATGTCACAAACCTCATTCCATAGCTCATCAGGCACTCTATCTATCAGATCTAGGCCCTTAAATCTATTTCTCACTTCCACTGTATAATCATAAGGGATTTGATTTAGGTCATACCTGAATGGTCTAGTGGTTTTCCCTACTTTCGTCAATTTACATCTGAATTTGACAACAAGGAGTTCATGGTCTGAGCCACAGTCAGCTCCTGGTCTTGTTTTTGCTGACTGTATAGAGTTTCTCCATCTTTGGCTGCAAAGAATATAATCAATCCGATTTCAGTGTTGCCCATCTGGTGATGTCCATGTATAGAGTCTTCTCTTGTGTTGTTGGAAAAGGGTGTTTGTTATGACCAGTGCATTTTCTTGGCAAAACTCTATTAGTCTTTGCTCTGCTTCATTCCGTATTCCAAGGCCAAATTTGCCTGTTACTCCAGGTGTTTCTTGACTCCCTACTTTTGCATTCCAGTCCCCTATAATGAAAAGGACATCTTTTTTGGGTGTTAGTTCTAAAAGGTCTTGTAGGTCTTCATAGAACCGTTCAACTTCAGCTTCTTCAGCATTACTGGTTGGGGCATAGACTTGGATTACTGTGATATTGAATGGTTTGCCTTGGAAATGAACAGAGATCATTCTGTCATTTTTGAGATTGCATCCAAGTACTGCATTTCGGACTCTCTTGTTGACCATGATGGCTACTATTCACTGTGCATTTATTATAAGGACTGAAGAAGGAAATGGCAACCCACTCTCTCTGGCCTAGAAAATCCCATGGACGGAGGAGCCTGGTGCAGGCTACTGCCCATGAGGTCACAAAGAGTCGGACACGACTGAGCGACTTCACTTTATTATAAGGAAGATCTGTTTAGGCTTTACCAAAATAACAAATATGAAAAAAGATCAGTGTTTCTGACTAAAAGAGATCAGTGTTTGTGACTAAATAAGAATATACTTAATCACTGATTCTTAAATAACATTGATTCTTGAACAAATTACTCACTATGTGTTCCTATAAAGATTGCATGATATAGCTCACAATCAGAATATTGTGAATATTCTGTGAATATTTTTAGGTTGGTTTGCCAGGATTTTGCCTTAGTCTCATTTATAAACATTCCAAGTACACAAGTTATCTCTTGATGAAAACCTGAATAATGCTTGTATATTATCCAGTTAAATAAGCATTATTTAGCTAGTTACTTTTTTATCTTATTAATTTCTAGCTACCTTTTAAGATCTAATGACTATTCATTGGAATTCATTACTGATTTAATAAAACTGATAAAGAAATTGTCAAAAACCCCTGGAGTCAAAAGTAGATGTCAATTATAACTTTTGCAGCAGCACCCTTGAGACTTGGATTTCATTCTCAACCATCTGAGAGAGTCTGGTCAATTTCATGTAACCTGTTTGTACAAGATAAGATTTGAAGGATGGCAGGCTTTGCACATGTAGCTTCATCGGTACAGACTTTGAAACTGTTGACAAAACTTCATCCTGCTGATTGTACATCATTGATGGAGAATTTTAAAATGCCAAAGATAATTTTCTACAGCTGGATTGTGGTGCAGTATAAGAATTAAAGGGAGAGAGGCTGGAGAGGGAGAAAATTGAATATGAATATAAATATAGATGACATCTTTAAATAGCTTTGAGCTCTGAAATAGAACACACTAAAACAAAAAGCTGTTCAGGAGATTAATTGATTGACAATTTATTGTACCCCTCCCGCATGTCATTGATTTTGTGGTTGCGAATTCCATTTGGGGGACTAAAGGTAGTAAAAGTGGCTAACATTGGTGAAAGATATTTAATACCAACTGATACAAGCTGCATTTTAAATTCCATGCATGAGAATTCTCTGGTGGTTCAGTGGTTGAGACTTTGCCTTCTCCTGTAGGGGGTGCATGTTTGATCCCTGGTAGGGAGCTAAGATCCCACCTGCCTCCTGGCCCAAAAAAAAAAAAAATATAAACAACAGAAGCAATGTTGTAACAAATTCAACAAAGACTTTAAAAATGATCCACATCAAAAAAAATATTTTTAATTCCATGCAATTTGTACTTTACCGTTTTGCTATTTTTGTTTATAGCACTTTTGTGGGTATTGTTTTGTACAAATAATAAAAAATTAGAGATAATATACAACATCTAATTGAACTATGGCAAATATTTAATTATGGAGCTCTAGGGGTAGAAGATTTGTAGCTCTTATATGAATCTACAAAAATTACTGTTTTAATTGTTTCACAGTAATTGTTATTGCTCAATCTTCGCTTCATTTATTGCCCACACTCCTTTAATTGCATATACAGTTTTATTTTCCTTGAATCTTATGTTCAAGAAGCTTTGCATATTCATCATTTGTTAGCTTCCATTATGAGAAACCAGATTAAGGATGTTATGCATAAATCATTTTCATAACCAATTGGTTCAATTTTATTTCCAGTAAAAATATAAACAATTTATATAGAGTTTGCACTATTTTAGAAGATTTCATTGAATAGGTCTTAGGTCATTTATTTATCCATTCATTAAACAGGTACATATTGAACATCTATGTCATATCAAGAATTTTTCTAGATGCATGGGAGAAGCAGTAAAAAAAAAAAAAAAAGGCAGTAATCCCTGAGTTCATGGGATTTATATTTTAATCAGATAGTGAATGAAATTAAACAAGTAAATAGAAAAATGTATTTTATGTCGTGATGACATGTGCTATAGATACAATAAAACAGCAGAAAATTGAGATGAGAGTGCCCAGGTAAGGGGGAAATGAAGTTTTAAGTAGAATTTTAAAGTTTTAAATAGATCACGCATGGTCACTTGGAGAATGTGTGTGTGTGTGTGTGTGTGTGTGTGTGTGTGTATATATATATATATATATATTTTTTTTTTTTTTGCTTGGGAAATAAGTTGAAGATACTAGCCATGTGTACGTTGGAAGGAAGCCATGTATAAATGTAGAAGTCCTGAGGCAAAAGTAAGCCTGGTTTGTGTGAGGATAGTGCAAAGGAATTTTACATCTACTTCTTGTAGGACAGAAGCCCGTGTGATGATCTTGAGCAGAGGAACCAAGGTCTGACTCACTACTTGATTTAGCTTTAACATGTTCTGGTGGTGCACCAGTGTCCATAGATGATGGAGACAAGCTGGCACAGGCAGAGAGGGATATCATCTGATGTCAAAAGATTCAAAAGTCAAATATTTAGGAAGATGAGAAATCTCCATTCTGCTTTACACAGTGGCTGCATCAGTTTCCATTCCCACCAAAAGTGTACGAGGGTTCCCTTCTCGCCACACCCTTGCCAACATTTGTTATCCGTGTTCTTTCTGATGGCAGTCATTCTGACTAGTGTATGGTGATATCTAATTGTGGTTTTGATTTGCATTTCCCTGACGATTAGTGATGTTGAGCATCTTTTCATGACCTGTTGGTCATCTGCATTTCCCCTTTGATAAAAGTGTCTATTCATTTCTTTTCCCCATTTTTACCTGGTCATTTGTTTGTTTGGTTGGTTTTTTGATGTTAAGTTGTGTTGCTGTTTATATATTTTGGACATTAACCTCTTATCAGTAATCATTTGCAAATGTTTTTTTCCCATTCCCATGGTCTCTTTTGCTGTACAAAAGCTTAATTAATTAAAAGTTTAATTAGGTCCCATTTGTTTATTTTTGCTTTTACTTCCTTTACTTTAGGAGATGGATCATTCCTATGACTTATATCAAAGAGTGTTCTGCCTGTGTTTCCTCTAGGAGTTTTATTGTATCTGGTCTTACATTCAGGTCTTTATTTTGAGTTTATTTTTGTCTATGATACTAGAGAATGTTCTAATTTCATTCTTTTACATGTAGCTGTCTAGCTTTCCCAGCACTACTTATTGAAAAATCTGTATTTTCTTCACTGTATATTCTTGCCTCTCTTTGTACTGAGTAAGAATTATCTATGGAAACAGGGGATAAAAGGACAATTCCACCATCTTCAAGTCCTGTGTTGGGAGGACTATGGTGGTGGGGCAGTGGGAGGAAATAGGCTCCATTTGAAAGAGCTGCAGGGAAAGTAAATCCAGGGCAGACCCAGGTAAAGAGGGTACCATATGTTGTATTTGATACATGTACAGTTATCAGCCTAATGATAGGCTCTTTATTTCCACATTAAGGCATGCAACCTACTTCACTGGAGACCTAGATGATTTGGCTTGGGGTCTTAGAAAGCACCACAGAGATCAGATTAAAATCTAGAAGTACTGCCATGGTTGTTTTATTCTCTCTTCTCTTCCTGAATCTGTTTCTCTGTCTATATAATGGTGTGATGCTGCCATAGAGAAGAGTTGGGTTCAGCATTCTCTGTAGAACAAAGGTTAACTTTTTGAGAAATCCATGATCCTTTCTAGTGATACCACATCTCACTTCTTGCCAATCTTTACATTTAACAGATGACATTTTGCCATGTCAAGAGGCATCAAATACTGAGAAGGAACTATGCCATCCAGATAGAAGTCTCTGCAGATTTGATTCTACAGATGAAGGATTGAGGTGTAAGTGTAAAAATGAGATGCCTGCCTGCCATCCATGAGACTCGGACCCCAACAGAAATATCAAACCGCTAGTAGGGGTACTCACTTGACAAGCTCTGTTGGCATCTGTGTCCTCGTTTTACCAGGAGTGTCATTGGGTTTTTAGCTGGATTGTAATTGGAAGTGTGTGGTTTATTAAAAAAGTGAAAGACAGTGAATATATCAAGTTCAGGTAATGTTTTGAAAAACAGTTGCTCTAAAAATCATGGAATTAAATACAATGTATCTTCTTTAAAATTTTAATGTGATTATGAATAGTAAATGATTTAAACTAACTGAATTCCATAAAGTAGGTAAAGTCTGGTATTTCTTATGAAAAAAAAAAAAAAACAAAAAAAACCCACAATGGAAGTGTGGTAATGGTTCTCATTTGAGAGGATGCCTGTCTGGATCAAATTAAGAAATTTTAAAAAGAAGTGTTCACTCTAAGGCTTATTGGTATGAATTAGTGTATTTGTGTGTGTATATATGCTTAGCCTTGATTGCAGCTAAAGCCATTGTTAAGCAGCCACTCCAGTAGACTGTGATAGTCTGCCAACATCTTTTTCTCCTCTCTTCAGTGTGTCAAGCCTGTGGATTCGCATTTGACATGTGTGACTGGGTATCAGAAGCAACTGCTGGGCAAACTTCCTGGATGCGCACAAAAGCAAGAGAAATTCTTGTGTTAGAATATACACCTCAACAAGACCAGAGCGGTGATGATGAAGGTAGCAAATAAAAATCATATCAATTATACTTCCATTTTTACCTTTTTTAGTGTTTGCTCTAGAATCATAAAAATGCATTTACAACTAATCTAAGACTATTTTCAAATAACTCTATACTTTTCATGGGTAGTACAAGGAACTTATTATAATAAAATACTCCTAATTCTTCCCTCAATTCTCTCATATTATTGATGTCATTCATTTCACTTAATTAGCAAATACATTAAGACTATTCCTGTTGTGAACAACAGGAATATTTTTTTTGATCAACAGGAATATTATTTTTTGATCAACTAAGCAAGCTGAAAATAAAATGTTTTGTTTTAGATTCATTTATTCCCTCTCTAACACTATTCCTTTCTTTATGTAGATCAGAATTTCTGACCTGCGTCATTTTCCTTCTCTCTGAAGAATGCCTTTTAGCATTTCTTACAAAGCAAGTCTGGAGTATTTCAAAATTTTTGCTTGTCTTTGCTTGTCTGTGGTTTTTAATATAATAATTTGTGTAGGTGTCGTTTCTTGGACATTTATCCTACTTGGTGTTTCCTGAGCTTCTAGGATCTGCACTTTGGTGTCTGTCTGACATTGATTTGGGGGGAAAATCTCAGTCATTATTATTTCAAATATTGGTTTTCTTCTTGTCTCTCTTCTTCTCATACTCCCATTATGCATATGTTGCATCTTTTGTAGTTTTCCCAGAGTTCTTAGATAGGATTATAGAATTGCTCCTTTATTTTCCACTGTTTGCTTTTCAGTTTTGGAAGTTCCTGTTGATGTATTCTTAAGCTCAGATTCATTCCTCAGTTGAGTCAGTCTATTAATGAGTTCTTTGAAGGCATTCTTCATTTCTGTTCTAGTGTTTTTTATTCCTAACATTCTAAACTCTCTGCCTATTTTATCCTTTTTGCATGTTTTCTACTTTTTCTGTTAGAACTCTTAACTTATTAATTCTAATTTTAAAAAATTTTCAGTCTTATTATAACATCCCTGTCATTTATGGTCCTAGTTCTGATGCTTTTTCTTTCTCTTCAAACTATATATTTTTGCCTTTTAGTATGCCTTATAATTTTTTTATGATAGCCAAGCATATTGGAATTAAGATAAATAGGTATTTAATATGAGTTTTTATATTTTTCCAGCTATAGATTAGGCTCTGTTTACTGATGGCAATAGCTTTTAATGTCTGAGATGAAAATTGTATCTGATGTTTTTGTTTTTGTCCCACTGTTGTCTTTGGGTTTCCCTAGAGATGTCTTCTGAAATAAGGTCTGAGGCCTGCTGTTCTTTTGATAACATACCCTTGTTATTTTACAAGACCACTTTTGATGTGGTGATAACTTGTGAGAGGAAGGGAAGCATCCTATAGTCCCATGAGTCATCTCAGTCTTTGAGAGAAATGGTACCTTTGCTCTAAAACCTTCACAAATCCTTCTCCCTTACATCAGGTGAGACAGGAATGCCAGAGGGGACTGGGTCTGGATATTGGCCTCACTTCATGTGGAAGGTTAGAACCTGATGGATTTAATATTTCACTTCTCCCTGATCTCAACTGCAGTCAGTTATGTGGTGGTGGTGGTAAATAGTTTGAGTAAAAGCCTTGTTAAGAATAACAGGAGAAGCCAGGTATATTTCAAAATGAGTACTTTCCTTTTCCTCTGTGCTGTGCTCAGCTGCTTCAGTCCTGTCTGACTCTGTGACCTATGGACTGTAGCCCACCAGGCTCCTCTGTCCACAGGATTCTCTTGCCTGTGGACAGAGGCATACTTGCCTCTGGATATACTGGAGTGGGTTGCCATGCCCTCTTTTGGGGGATCTTCCCAACCCAGGAATTGAACCTATATCTCCAGGGTCTTCCCCATTTGCAGGCAGGTTCTTTACCCACTGAGCCACCTGGGAAGCCCTCTTTTCCCCTTGTTGTTGTTGTTGTTCAGTTGCTCAGTCATGTCTGACTCTTTGCAACCCCATGGACTGCAGCCTACCAGGCTCCTCCATCCATGGGATTTTCCAGGCAAGAGTACTAGAGTGGGTTGCCGTTGCCTTCTCTTCTTCTCCCTAGCTGTAGGCAAAAAGGGATTTTGCTCTAACTCTTACTGTGAGAATCTGGTAGGGCTCCTGGAGGTAAAAGAGAATGAGGTCCTCCCTAGGATGGGACTGTCTGGAGTTTTCAGCTCTCAAGTGTGTTCACACTGAGCCTCTAGCAGTTCATTCATTACAGTCCAGATTTCTCCACCCCAGTACTGATTTCCATAGAAGTTTGTGTTCTTGGGATTCTGGTCTTGAAAGTTGTGATTCTCTATATCTGCTTGTCTCACCAATTCCTGCCCAGTGGTTTGTACCCTGACCTCAATTTTCTTAGGGGTATAAGAGGAGTTGTTGATTTTCATTTCATATATTTTCTAGCAACTCCCAAGCTCCTTACATAGTGGTCCAGAAACAGGAAAATTTGTAGGCTCTTTTTCAATGAGATTTGTTCTCTTTCTCCACTACCTTTATTCTTTACAGCTCTTTTTCTTTGTTCTTGCCTTCTTGTTCAGCTGTTTTATTGTGGTATTACTCAGCAACCCAGAACCTTATGTGAGTAACAGTCCTGTTTTAGGGTCTCATATGTTTTCCACATTCTGTCACTTAGCCCTAGCCACAGCAATGAGGGTAAGCATATTTCCCATCTCAGTTTATTTATTTTTTTTTTAATTTTTTTTTCTCAGTAGTTTTTCTTCTTCTTCTTTTTTTTTTAAATTTTATTTTATTTTTAAACTTTACATAATTGTATTAGTTTTGCCAAATATCAAAATGAATCCGCCACAGGTATACATGTGTTCCCCATCCTGAACCCTCCTCCCTCCTCCCTCCCCATTCCATCCCTCTGGGTCGTCCCAGTGCACCAGCCCCAAGCATCCAGTATCGTGCATCGAACCTGGACTGGCAACTCGTTTCATACATGATATTTTACATGTTTCAATGCCATTCTCCCAAATCTTCCCACCCTCTCCCTCTCTCACAGAGTCCATAAGACTGTTCTATACATCAGTGTCTCTTTTGCTGTCTCATACACAGGGTTATTGTTACCATCTTTCTAAATTCCATATATATGCATTAGTATACTGTATTGGTGTTTTTCTTTCTGGCTTACTTCACTCTGTATAATAGGCTCCAGTTTCATCCACCTCATTAGAACTGATTCAAATGTATTCTTTTTAATGGCTGAGTACTACTCCATTGTGTATATGTACCACAGCTTTCTTATCCATTCATCTGCTGATGGACATCTAGGTTGCTTCCATGTCCTGGCTATTATAAACAGTGCTGCGATGAACATTGGGGTACACGTGTCTCTTTCCCTTCTGGTTTCCTCAGTGTGTATGCCCCGCAGTGGGATTGCTGGATCATAAGGCAGTTCTATTTCCAGTTTTTTAAGGAATCTCCACACTGTTCTCCAGAGTGGCTGTACTAGTTTGCATTCCCACCAACAGTCTAAGAGGGTTCCCTTTTCTCCACACCCTCTCCAGCATTTATTGCTTGTAGACTTTTGGATTGCAGCCATTCTGACTGGCATGAAATGGTACCTCATAGTGGTTTTGATTTGCATTTCTCTGATAATGAGTGATGTTGAGCATCTTTTCATGTGTTTGTTAGCCATCTGTATGTCTTCTTTGGAGAAATGTCTATTTAGTTCTTTGGCCCATTTTTGGATTGGGTCATTTATTTTTCTGGAGTTGAGCTGTAGGAGTTGCTTGTATATTCTCGAGATTAGTTGTTTGTCAGTTGCTTCATTTACTATTATCTTCTCCCATTCTGAAGGCTGTCTTTTCACCTTGCTAATAGTTTCCTTTGATGTGCAGAAGCTTTTAAGGTTAATTAGGTCCCATTTGTTTATTTTTGCTTTTATTTCCAATATTCTGGGAAGTGAGTCATAGAGGATCCTGCTGTGATGTATGTCAGAGAGTGTTTTGCCTATGTTCTCCTCTAGGAGTTTTATAGTTTCTGGTCTTACGTTTAGATCTTTAATCCATTTTGAGTTTATTTTTGTGTATGGTGTTAGAAAGTGTTCTAGTTTCATTCTTTTGCAAGTGGTTGACCAGATTTCTCAGCACCACTTGTTAAAGAGATTGTCTTTAATCCATTGTATATTCTTGCCTCCTTTGTCAAAGGTAAGGTGTCCATAGGTGCGTGGATTTATCTCTGGGCTTTCTATTTTGTTCCACTGATCTATATTTCTGTCTTTGTGCCAGTACCATACTGTCTTGATAACTGTGGCTTTGTAGTAGAGCCTGAAGTCAGGTAGGTTGATTCCTCCAGTTCCATTCTTCTTTCTCAAGATTGCTTTGGCTATTCGAGGTTTTTTGTATTTCCATACAAATTGTGAAATTATTTGTTCTAGCTCTGTGAAGAATACTGTTGGTAGCTTGATAGGGATTGCATTGAATCTATAGATTGCTTTGGGTAGTATACTCATTTTCACTATATTGATTCTTCCAATCCATGAACATGGTATATTTCTCCATCTGTTAGTGTCCTCTTTGATTTCTTTCACCAGTGTTTTATAGTTTTCTATATACAGGTCTTTAGTTTCTTTAGGTAGATATATTCCTAAGTATTTTATTCTTTCCGTTGCAATGGTGAATGGAATTGTTTCCTTAATTTCTCTTTCTGTTTTCTCATTATTAGTGTATAGGAATGCAAGGGATTTCTGTGTGTTGATTTAAATCCTGCAACTTTACTATAGTCATTGATTAGTTCTAGTAATTTTCTGGTGGAGTCTTTAGGGTTTTCTATGTAGAGGATCATGTCATCTGCAAATAGTGAGAGCTTTACTTCTTCTTTTCCAATTTGGATTCCTTTTATTTCTTTCTCTGCTCTGATTGCTGTGGCCAAAACTTCCAAAACTATGTTGAATAATAATGGTGAAAGTGGGCACCCTTGTCTTGTTCCTGACTTTAGAGGAAATGCTTTCAATTTTTCACCATTGAGGATAATGTTTGCTGTGGGTTTGTCATATATAGCTTTTATTATGTTGAGGCATGTTCCTTCTATTCCTGCTTTCTGGAGAGTTTTTATCATAAATGGATGTTGAATTTTGTCAAAGGCTTTCTCTGCATCTATTGAGATAATCATATGGTTTTTATTGTTCAATTTGTTAATGTGGTGTATTACATTGATTGATTTGCGGATATTGAAGAATCCTTGCATCCCTGGGATAAAGCCCACTTGGTCATGGTGTATGATCTTTTTAATGTGTTGTTGGATTCTGATTGCTAGAATTTTGTTAAGGATTTTTGCATCTATGTTCATCAGTGATATTGGCCTGTAGTTTTCTTTTTTTGTGGGATCTTTGTCAGGTTTTGGTATTAGGGTGATGGTGGCCTCATAGAATGAGTTTGGAAGTTTACCATCCTCTGCAATTTTCTGGAAGAGTTTGAGCAGGATAGGTGTTAGCTCTTCTCTAAATTTTTGGTAGAATTCAGCTGTGAAATCGTCTGGACCTGGGCTTTTGTTTGCTGGAAGATTTTTGATTACAGTTTCAATTTCCGTGCTTGTGATGGGTCTGTTAAGATTTTCTATTTCTTCCTGGTCCAGTTTTGGAAAGTTGTACTTTTCTAAGAATTTGTCCATTTCTTCCACGTTGTCCATTTTATTGGCATATAATTGTTGATAGTACTCTCTTATGATCCTTTATATTTCTGTGTTGTCTGTTGTGATCTCTCCATTTTCATTTCTAATTTTATTGATTTGATTTTTCTCCCTTTGTTTCTTGATGAGTCTGGCTAATGGTTTGTCAATTTTATTTATCCTTTCAAAAAACCAGCTTTTGGTTTTGTTGATTTTTGCTATGATCTCTTTTGTTTCTTTTGCATTTATTTCTGCTCTAAGTTTTAAGATTTCTTTCCTTCTACTAACCCTGGGGTTCTTCATTTCTTCCTTTTCTAGTTGCTTTAGGTGTAGAGTTAGGTTATTTATTTGACTTTTTTCTTGTTTCTTGAGGTGTGCCTGTATTGCTATGAACTCTCCCCTTAGGACTGCTTTTACCGTGTCCCACAGGTTTTGGGTTGTTGTGTTTTCATTTTCATTCGTTTCTATGCAAATTTTGATTTCTTTTTTGATTTCTTCTGTGATTTGTTGGTTATTCAGCAGCGTGTTGTTCAGCCTCCATATGTTGGAATTTTTAATAGTTTTTCTCCTGTAATTGAGATCTAATCTTACTGCATTGTGGTCAGAAAAGATGCTTGGAATGATTTCTATTTTTTTGAATTTACCAAGGCTAGCTTTATGGCCCAGGATGTGATCTATCCTGGAGAAGGTTCCATGTGCGCTTGAGAAAAAGGTGAAATTCATTGTTTTGGGATGAAACGTCCTATAGATATCAATTAGGTCTAACTGGTCTATTGTATCATTTAAAGTTTGTGTTTCCTTGTTAATTTTCTGTTTAGTTGATCTATCCATAGGTGTGAGTGGGGTATTAAAGTTCTCCCACTATTATTGTGTTATTGTTAATTTCTCCTTTCATACTTGTTAGCATTTGTCTTACATACTGCGGTGCTCCCGTGTTGGGTGCATATATATTTATAATTGTTATATCTTCTTCTTGGATTGATCCTTTGATCATTATGTAGTGACCTTCTTTGTCTCTTTTCACAGCCTTTGTTTTAAAGTCTATTTTATCTGATATGAGTATTGCTACTCCTGCTTTCTTTTGGTCCCTATTTGCATGGAAAATCTTTTTCCAGCCCTTCACTTGCAGTCTGTATGTGTCCCCTGTTTTGAGGTGGGTCTCTTGTAGACAACATATGTAGGGGTCTTGTTTTTGTATCCATTCAGCCAGTCTTTGTCTTTTGGTTGGGGCATTCAACCCATTTACATTTAAGGTAATTACTGATAAGTATGATCCCGTTGCCATTTACTTTATTGTTTTGGGTTCGAATTTATACACCGTTTTTGTGTTTCCTGTCTAGAGAATATCCTTTAGTATTTGTTGGAGAGCTGGTTTGGTGGTGCAGAATTCTCTCAGCTTTTGCTTGTCTGAAAAGCTTTTGATTTCTCCTTCATACTTGAATGAGATCCTTGCTGGGTACAATAATCTGGGCTGTAGGTTATTTTCTTTCATCATTTTCAGTATGTCTTGCCATTCCCTCCTGGCTTGAAGAGTTTCTATTGAAAGATCAGCTGTTATCCTTATGGGTATTCCCTTGTGTGTTATTTGTTGTTTTTCCCTTGCTGCTTTTAATATTTGTTCTTTGTGTTTGATCTTTGTTAATTGGATTAATATGTGTCTTGGGGTGTTTCGCCTTGAGTTTATCCTGTTTGGGACTCTCTGGGTTTCTTGGACTTGGGTGATTATTTCCTTCCCCATTTTAGGGAAGTTTTCAACTATTATCTCCTCAAGTATTTTCTCATGGTCTTTCTTTTTGTCTTCTTCTTCTGGGACCCCTATGATTCGAATGTTGTAGCGTTTAATATTGTCCTGGAGGTCTCTGAGATTGTCCTCATTTCTTTTAATTCGTTTTTCTTTTATCCTCTCTGATTCATTTATTTCTACCATTCTATCTTCTAATTCAATAATCCTATCTTCTGCCTCTGTTATTCTACTATTTGTTGCCTCCAGAGTGTTTTTAATTTCACTTATTGCATTATTCATTATATATTGACTCTTTTTTATTTCTTCTAAGTCCTTGTTAAACCTTTCTTGCATCTTCTCAATCCTTGCCTCCAGGCTATTTATCTGTGATTCCATTTTAATTTCAAGATTTTGGATCAATTTCACTATCATTATTCAGAATTCTTTATCAGGTAGATTCCCTATCTCTTCCTCTTTTGTTTGGTTTGGTGGGCATTTATCCTGTTCCTTTATCTGCTGGCTATTCCTCTGTCTCTTCATCTTGTTTAAATTGCTGAGTTTGGGGTGTCCTGTCTGTATTCTGGCAGTTTGTGGAGTTCTCTTTATTGTGGCATTTCCTCACTGTGTGTGGGTTTGTACAGGTGGCTTGTCAAGGTTTCCTGGTTAGGAAGCTTGTGTTGATGTTCTGGTGGATGGAGCTGTATTTCTTCTCTCTGGAGTGTAATGAAATGTCCAGTAATCAGTTATGAGATGTCTATGGTTCTGGGGTGACTTTGGGCAGCCTGTATCTTGAAGCTCAGGGCTGTGTTCCTTTGTTGCTGGAGAATTTGCTTGGTATGTCTTGCCCTGGAACTTGTTGGCCCTTGTGTGGTGCTTGGTTTCAGTGTCGGTATGGAGGCATTTGATGAGCTCCTGTCAATTAATGTTCCTTGGAGTCAGGAGTTCCCTGGAGTCAGGGTTTGGACTTAAGCCTCCTATTTCCAGTTAATGGTCTTATTTTTACAGTAGTTTCAAAACTTTTCCTTCTATACAGTACCATTGATAAAACATCTACGTTAAAGATGAAAAGTTTCTCTACTGTGAGGGTCACTCAGAGAGGTTCACAGCGTTACATGGAGAAGAGAAGTGGGAGGAGGGAGTTAGAGGTGACCCAAATGAGATGAGGTGGAATCAATAGTGGAGAGTGGGCTAGCCAGTAGTCACTTCCTTATGTGCACTCCACATCTGGACCGCTCAGAGATGTTCACGGAGTTATACAGAGAAGAGAAGAAGGAGACAGGAGACAGAGGTGGCCCGAAGGATAAAAGGGGGAAATGAAAAGGTGGGAGACAGATCCAGCCAGTAATCAGTTCCCTAAGTGTTCTCCACCGTCTGGAACACACAGAAATTCACAGAGTTGGGTAGAGTAGAGAGGGGTTAGGGAGGAGATACAGGCGACCTGGTGGAGAAAACGGAGAGTCCAAAGGGAAGAGAGAGCAGTCAAGCCACTAATCTCGTTCCCTAGTGAAAAATGGGTCCTGGGGATTGGGTTTTTTAAAGGTACAAAATTGGTAACAAATACATAAAAGCAAAAATTTAAAATCTAGAGTAGAGTTTGGAATTTCAAAAATGCGATGTTAATGAAAAGAAGAAGGAAAAGAAAGAGAGCAAAAACGAACAAAGAAAAACAAACAAGGTTGCGAAAATTATAAAGAAACTACAGGTACAAAATTGATAACTAATACCAAAAAGCAAAAATTAAAAATCTAGAGGAGAGTTTGGAATTTCAAAAATACAATGTTAAAAAAAAAAAAAGAAGAAGAAGAAGAAGAAAAATAAAGAGAGAAAACAAACAAACCAACAAAAACAATGTCGCAAAAATTATAAAGAAAATACAGGTACAAAATTCATATCAAATACCAAAAAGCATAAATTAAAAATCTTGAGTAGAGTTTGGAATTGCAGATATACGATGTTATATAAAAGAAGAAGAGAAAGAAACAGAGGGGAAAAAAAAGAAAAAAAGTCACAGAAATTATAAAAAAAAAAACTATATGTACAAAATTGATAACATATACCAAAAGGCTAAAATTAAAAATCTAGAGTAGAGTTTGGAATTTCAAAAATACAATGTTAAAGAAAAGAAGAAAAAGAAAAACAAAACAAAACAAAACACGGTCAAAAAATTATAAAATATATATATGAAGTTTGCTGAAGAAGAAAAAAAAAATAGGGTCTTTTTTTTTTTTTTTACAAAGTATAGTTATAAAAGTGAAAATTAAAGGACAATAGAGGACTTAAAAATTTAAAAAAAATTAAAAAAAAAAGAAAGATTGATCGTAAAAATAGTAAAAATATATCTAGGTCTTTCTCTGGTTTTGTTGTGAGTATTGTGGGTTCAGTTCATTTTTGGCTAGTTCCTTGGTCTGACTTATATTTCTCTAGATCTATAGGCCCCTTCCTATGTAGTCCGTAGTAACCACAGGGCTATGGCCTGTAGCTTCCAAGGTGTTTCCCTCTGTTATAGCTTCTTCTGTTTGCTGGTCTCTTCAGTGTCTGGTTCCCGCCCTGACACAAAACGGACGGTGGCAGACACTATTTTTTTTATTTTATTTAGGCTCACTTGTTCAGCCGCGCTGTGGGGAGGGAGGGAGGGATGCTGCAAACAGATAACACTGGCGTGCGCTCGCAGTGCCTCAGCCACACTGGGTCTGCCCCCGCTCACGGCGCGTGTAGCCTCCCTGCCCACACTGCTCGGGCTCTAGGTTGTTCCGCCGGGAACAATCAGAGGCCGGGCCTGGGCTGAGCTCCCAGGTCCAAGCCGCTCAGGTTCAGGCACTCGGGTAGTCCTTAGAGGCGCAGACTCGGTTGGGCCTGCGTTTTGTGCTCTTCCCAGATCCGAGCAGCTCAGGTGATGTGTTTGGCGGGCGCCAATGCTGCGACCTATCGCCTCCCCGCCACTCGGTTATCTGGGTGTAAAACCGGCGCACCTTCTCAGGCAGATGTTGACCGTCCAGACCCCCAAGAAGTTTTAGTTAGCAAAGAAGCCTGCTTACAGTTTTATAGATAGTGTCTCTCTGGGGCTGCGATTGCCCCCTTCCGGCTCTGACTGCCTGTCACCGGAGGGGGAAGGTCTGCAACCGGCTATCTCTGTTCAGTCCTTTGTTCTGTGCGCGGGCCTGGCGGTGTCTTAGGTTAGGGCTGGCTTTTCGCGTGGTAGATAACCCACAGTCTGGTTTGCTAGCCCAAATTATTTCGCTCAGATAGCGCTCAGGACATTCGGGCCGATTCTTACTCTAAGGGACACAGCCCGCGCCGCGCTTCCCTGCCCAGCCCCCGCTTGCTAATGGCGTGTGCAGGCGTATGCGCTGCTTCTCTGCTGGGGGAGTTACCGTAGGGCTCACAATCTGCGATTTTTTATTTTTTATTTATTTATTTTTTTTCCTCCCTTTTATGTTGCCCTCTGTGCTTCCAAAGCTTGGCACAGATTCGGCAGTGAGAAGGTTTCCTGGTGTTTGGAAACTTCTCTCTTTTTAAGACTCCCTTCCCTGGACGGAACTCCGTTCCCTCCCTCTTTTGTCTCTTTTTTTGTCTTTTATATTTTTTCCTACCTCCTTTCGAAGAGTTGGGTTGCTTTTCTGGGTGCCTGATGTCCTCTGCCAGCATTCAGAAGTTGTTTTGTGGAATTTACTTGACGTTTAAATGCTTTTTTGATGAATTTGTGGGGGAGAAAGTGTTCTCCCCGTCCTACTCCTCCGCCATCTTGGCTCCTCCAGTCCCCATCTCAGTTTATAAGCAAGGTTCCCAGCCCTAATGTCTAACTTCATTGAGAGAATTAGACTCTGTTCATCCAGGACTGTGCAGCATTTGAAGTAGTTGAAATTCTAGCTACTACAGCCTGTGTCTGGTCCCAAGTCTGAGAGTTCTATGGTTTCAGCTCTGTTCATCATATCTATTTTTCCTTATCTTTTGAAATGTTTTCTCCTGTGCTTATTCTGTCTCTGCTTTTATAAAACTGTATTTTTATGTCATTTATCATTTCCTTGTGTATAGGTCATTGGCAAAGTATTAATTTATTGTACTATTTTGACTAAGGTCAATCAGAGCTTCACTAAATTCATAGTTTATTTTTGAAGCTGTTGGAATATTTGCTATCTTACAAGGAAATAGAGCATTTGAAAGACCTTATTTTTGAAAATTAAAGTTATGAAAATATAGAAATAGCTTTGTATTTCTGCATTATATGTATTATTGAATTAAATCCAAATTAGTTTTAAGAATCAGATAGGAAAAATTGATTGACAATATTTTTATGTACTACAAAACCCATCCATGTAATTTAGTGGGATTGTAAGTATCTGGTGCTTCAACATAGATTGGTCAGAAAGAGGCAGTTCAAATTACATTCCCTTAAATGATAAAGGTTTTCCTGTGAAGAATAGAAAAAATAATCAAAAGGGAAAATAATTCTGGGAAGAAAGATGAATTTTTGATTAAAGAAAGATTGCATTGTGACATTTAAACGATCATTTGGTGGCACAGAGATTTTTATATCAATAGATTTCTTTTTATAAGAACATTCATATTGAGGATGGTATAAAACTTTGATTTCAGGAATTAGGATGAGATTACAATGCATTTTAGAAATCAAATATGGCAGGACTTCCCTGGCGGTCCAATGGTTAAGACTTTATCTTCCAATGCAGGGGGTGAGGGTTCTACCCCTGGTCAGGCAGCTAAAATCCCATATGTCTCATGGCTGAAAAAACCAAAGCAGAAAACAATATTGGCACAAATTCAATAAAGACTTTAAAAATGGTCCACATCAAAAAAAAAGTAAGAAAATATGGAAGTGAAAATCTATAATTTGTAGTTGATGTCATTTAAAAAAAAAATCCTATTCTTTTAAATAAAATACTTGTGTTTCAAACTTGATTTTGAAAATTCCAGAAACATGATAATTTTGTTCAAATGGAACCAGCTGGGTTTTTTTTCCTAAGTTGCTTTCCCCCCCTTTATTTTTCAGGTTACTGTCTATGGATAGGGGCTAAGCAAGCTTCTGCTCTTAACCATTTAGACAGCAGGGCTTATCTGAATAGCTCCGTGTGTCACTGCCTGGGCAGGAGTTGCCATCTTCAATTCTATTACGCTATGGAAAGCAGTGTTCTCAGAGTAGGACTGTCTAATGATAAGGTGAGGAGAAACTTGTATTACTTTCAAATTCATTAATAAATGAAATTTCTATTCTTGGAAATTTGTTATATGTAGACTACTTAGTTATATGTAGACTGAAGGTATTCTTTAACTTGCCTTTATTTGATATACTTTTATTTTTTTTCTCGGGGGAGGGGAGTTTATGTTTTTCTTTTCCATTATGGTTTAGTAAAAGATACTGAATGTAGTTTCCTGTACTATACAATAGGACCTTGTTTATTTGGTATACCTTTAAAAAATGTACTAAGAAATTGGTTTCAGAGATATTGTCATGTACAAAAGTCATGGTGGTAGTTTGTAAAAACTTCATAAGATTTTTAAAATTCATGAAAATATGTTAAAAGAAACTATGGTGTCATAATGTATAGGGGATTCTATATTATTCACTCTACACTGAAGTGTTGATGTGATCTGCTCTGGACTTTTAATCTCTGCATCCTTAAAGCTATAAATATGATGGAAGCAAATTACTTGTTCTGTTACAGTAGATACAGTTTTAAAAGATTGGTAATTGCTGATTAAATAAGCCAAATGAGTCATATAATTGGAAAAAAAATAGTGCATTGGGCCGGAGAAGGCAATGGCAACCCACTCCAGTACTCTTGCCTGGAAAATCCCATGGACGGAGGGGCCTGGTAGGCCACAGTCCATGGGGTTGCTAGGAGTTGGACATGACTGAGCGGCTTCACTTTCACTTTTCACTTTCATGCATTGGAGAAGGAAAAGGCAACCCATTCCAGTGTTCTTGCCTGGAGAATCCCAGGGACAGGGAGCCTGGTGGGCTGCCGTCTTTGGGGTCGCACAGAGTCTGATACGACTTAAGCAACTTAGCAGCAGCAGCAGCAGCAGTGCATTGGGCAGAGTGAAAGCTGTAGTGGTCATGTTAGTGAGTAAAAAAAACCAACTTTAACTGAAAACAATTCTCCGCACATGCGAAAAATACTTGAGACACTGAGAATTTCTATTGTGAAAAATTTATTTATAGGTAGGAATAAAGAAATTATAGGGGTAAACAGCAGTCACTGTAGAAATGGGAGACATTTGACAATAATTGCAGGAATTCTGACATTGGAAAAGGACAGTAAAAGCCTCCAATCAAGTTTCCTTTTGCTCAAATGGCTTTGGGTAAATCGAGTTGAAACTTCTGTGACATCAGTCAGATTCATTCTTCAACGAAAGTTTGTCACTTGTACTTATAAGGTGCCACTAACCATCTTTCAGAAGCATTTTCTTTTGTTCTCTTTTTAAAATTCGTTATTTTTAATTGGAGAATAATTGCTTTACAATATTGCATCGGTTTTTGCCATGTATCAACATGAGTCTGCCATAGGTATACATATGTCCTCTCCCTCTTGAATCTCCCTCCCACCCTTCACTCCATCCCACCCCTCTAGGTTGTCACACAGCACCAGATTTAAGCTCCATGTATTATACAGTAAATTTCCACCGGCTATGTAATTTTACACATATAATGTATGTGTTTTGGGGCTACTCTCTCCATTTGGCCCACCCTCTTCTGCCCTCTGTGTCCACAAGCCTGTTCTCTATGACTGCCTCTCCATTGCTGCCCTACAGACAGGTTCATCAGTACCATCTTTCTAGATTCCATATATATATACATCAATATATGATATTTGTCTTTCTCTTTCTGTACTTCATCTTGTATAATAGGCTCTAGAAGTGTGAAGTGACTTCATAGTTGATCCTCAAGTATCAGACTTCTTATTACCAAGATACTCGAACATTGACAAGGCATTCTTTTTCTCCTGAGTTCTATCATTTCACCTGTCCCTTTTCTTTTTGTGTCATTCTCATCATATCCAGTTTTTTTTTTCTACTTCTCTTTTCCAGGACCTCCACAGACTTATAAAGCTGAATACTCTCATTAGATGGCCTCATACATTTTCCTTTGTTACGTGGATGAGACACAATTTGTAGCATTTTGTAACTATATTTTCATCACATTTCTTTCAGTAGTATTTGGCAGCCCACTGCCCTAGAATCTATTTGATATATTGCATTCAATTTGACGTGGTATGAGGTGGGTGGAGGGGCTGAAACATCTCCCTGCCCTTTCTGTAGGGCTCCAAACTTTTCAGATAATTGGAAAAATTTTACAAACAAAGATAGGTTTAACTTTATATATATATATGTTGTAGCATTCAAGCTTCAAACATCTTTTAGTTATTATCAGCTGTGCCATGTAAACCAAGTCCACTGAGCTTTCATGTACTTTGAAACTTTCTGTCATTTCCAAATCCTCCTTCAACAAAGGCATAGGAAAAAGAAAATTCTGAAATTTTGTTGAGCTTATATTATAGTTAAAGATGTGTTTTAAAAAGTATGATGCTACAATACTGCTTTTCACAAGGTGGGTAATTCCATGGGATTTTCCAGGCAAGAGTACTGGAGTGGGATGCCATTGCCTTCTCCGAGGTGGGTAATTAATATTCATTAAATGTTGAATGAGTTATTACCCTAAGTAGAAATTGGTGTTATTTATCTTCTAGTACTAAGGATTATTTTAATATCCTGAACATCAGTGGTGGATTATGTTTCAGTGGGTGTATATGGAGATATGAATTATTGGAAGTGAGCAGTATCATTCCTCTGGCTTTGGGACTGTACAAGAAAAAAGTGCAAATAAATTGGTTTCAGATACTATGTCATATAATAATAATAGACTTATCAAGATGCTGTCTCCCACATTAGAAGAAGAAGTTAACCGTGGAGAACTGATCCAGCGTATTAATCAGAACCAATTGGAGGTATACATCTGAGGCAGTGTTGACTGATACTTGATCCATGAGTTCACCAGTATTCTGCAAGACGCTGTCCAGTCTTTTCTGACACTATTCACTGTGCTCGCCACATGTAACACATTGGTCACTAGCGCAAAATCTGCATCACAGTACATTTAAATTACAACTTGATGTTTTGTCACAAAGTTAAAAAGGACTTCAAACCTATCATTTAAAAAATTAACTGTTGATGAAAATGATCATTAACATAATCTGTGGATAGAATAACAAAAACAACCCTTATGATAATGTGTGAAGGTGAACCAAGATATATCTAGGGAGAATGCTTAGCACAATTTTATTTTTGGAGTACTTTAGAGCTTGAGAAATAACAAATAGGTGAAAGAAAAGTTGTTATATAAAAAGTTGAAACTTTGAAAGTCAGCTTCAGTGTATGTACCATCTAACTCTTCTTAGGATTAAGTCTCTGCCCATCATTTATAAGATAATAATCATAGCAACAGCCTGTCTTTTATCCTCAGGAAAGTTGCCATGTCACTGAGCCAAGGATAGTAAGTTTTCCCAGCTTGTGGTGACTTTTTATGTTTTTTAAATTCCCACTGGCAAATAAATAGGAGGAACCTGCAGTTGGGAAAGGAAAGGAAATGCCTTAGAAAAATATATTTTCTTGTATGATACAAGTTTTAAAGCTATAATAAGCTCTCCTTGAAGAAGAGCTTTTGCTAAAGTACATGGACCTATCACCACATGCAATCAAAAGTAGTTAAAAAAAACAACTTGAACTTGATATCTGATTCCCCCACCCCCCCCCCCACTGGAAGATGGGGGGGAGAAGCAGAGAACTCTAAGAGATCTGATCATAAATATTTCTCTTGAGAGGTAAAATAACATTATTAAGCCTGGTCTGGGGGAGTTTTGTTGTTGTTTTTGTCCAGTTGCTAAGTTCTAGGTGTGTGCTCAGTTATGCAGCCGTGTCTGACTCTTTGCGACCCCATGGACTGTAGCCCACCAGGCTCCTCTGTCCGTGGGATTCTCCAGACAAGAATACTGGAGTGGGTTGCCATTCCCTTCTCCAGGAGATCTTCCTGACCCAGGGATGGAACCCACATCGCTTGCATCTCCTTCATTGGCAGGCATATTCTTTACCACTCTGCCACCTGGGAAGCTAGTCTAGGGGAGTAAAGACATTTAAATAATTTTAATTGATTTTAAGATAATAGAAAATTGGAATATCACTTGAAGGCTTTTCTGACCTGAGGGTTTGTGTTTTACATTGACACCTGTTGAAAGTAACTAGCTAAGTCTGAGAGTATGGACAAATATAAACTAAAAGCTGATATCATGTAGTTGGAGTAAATTTTTCTCGTTTGCATTACGTGTGTTGTCAGATAGGAAAATGTGGTAGAAAAGTCTGGATTTCATACACAATATACCATTAAATGGTTTTTCAAATGCTAAGTTAAGTTTAGAAAGAACTATGCTCAGCCTCTTGAACAAAATGTAAATGCATTCTTCTTCAGGTAGAATGGGGAAAATCAATTAGTCATTGTGAAGAAAGAGCAAAACAACTGCACATTACCCTCATAAACTGAAAGTGAAGGGACGTGGTGAATGCAGCTTGCCTGGTAGTGCCAATAAAAGCATCAGCGGAGGACATAGTGTCTCAATGCTAAATAACTAAAGTTGCTTAAGAAATTATTGAAAGAAAATTTGTCATATTTCTCAACCCTTTATAACTTCATTGTGATGTGACCTGGAAATGATCAGCTGAAAATATGTGTCCTCCATGTATGTTTCATTGTGTTATGGAAGTCTTAACTGTTCATATAAATAAGTAATAGAATGAAGTACATTTTAATGGGTTTAGACTATCTTCTCTGAAATATTTAAGACCTAGAAATTGGAGTAGATAACAGAGGGCAAAGAACAAAGTTAAAAAGAAATTCATATTTAGAAAATCTTGCGTATGAATGAAATAAGTGAAACCAAGTAAGGAGATAAAGGCTCTTAAGAGTCTGAAAATGATGGATGTCATGTGTCATCTGGATTACAATTAGATGTCACCTTCCAGTGCTGTTTCCTATCTCACAGACGGGAGGTCACAGAGATGGCCTCAGAGTTTAACCTGAGACATTTATGCCACTGTCTGCATTTTCACTGTATTTCACTATATATCTATATCTATCTATATATATATGTGAGTGTGTGTGTGTGTGTATATATATAATCGTTCAGTTGTTCAGTCATGTCCGACTCTGCGACTCCATGGACTGTAGCACTCCAGGCCCCCCTGTTCCTCACCATCTCCTGAAGTTTGCCCAAGTTCATGTCCATGGCATCAGTGATGCCATCCAGCCATTTCATCTTCTGATGCCCTCTTCTCCTTTTGCCTTCAATATTTCCCAGCATCAGAGACTTTTCTAATGAGTTGTCTGTTCACATCAGATGACCAAAATACCAGAGCTTCAGCTTCAACATCAGTCCTTCCAACGAATATTCAGGTTGATTTCCTTTAAGATTGACTGGTTTGATCTCCTTGCTGTCCAACGGACTTTCAGGAGTCTTTTCTAGCACCACAGTTCAAAGGCATCAATTCTTTGGCATTCTGCCATCTTTATGGTCCAGCTCTCACAACCGTACATGACCACTGAGAAGGCCATAGCCTTGACTATATGGACCTTTGTTGGCAGAGTAATGTCTCTGCTTTTCAACACATTGTCTAAATTTGTCATAGCTTTCCTGACAGAAGTAATCATCTTCTGATTTCTTTGCTGCAGTCACCATCCACAGTGATTATATATATATATCATTAAATCTAAGGAAAATAGGGTTATTTCATAGCATGAAAGCACACTCAAAATCATAAGGTCCAACACTATGGGCAAACTTGTGGAGTACTTTATAAACTTTTATCAAATATATGACCTCCTAGTATATAGTAACATAGTTTTGCATATACTTTGCAACCTGGAAAATGACCATCATAGAGACACCTGACATAGGATGCTTTAGAAGACATGGAAAGGTCTTTGATTGAGTGACTGGAGAGTAAGATAGAAATATAATCTCCAAAAAAGAACTGTATTATTTGGAACTTGGAATGACTTCTTCCATAGGAAAAAATATTTGAGATTTGCAGAAAATATATCTGATAACTTTTTTTTTACTTTCATGTTAAATATTTGCCTGCAATTTTTCTTTTCTTTAATCAAGGCAATATTGCAGAATGTAGTAATGTCAGTGGGATCAATGTTTAAATAGCTGGTTTATTGATATTTCAGTTCAGTTCAGTTGCTCAGTCGTGTCTGACTCTTTGTGATCCCATGAATCACAGCATGCCAGGCCTCCCTGTCCATCACCAACTCCCAAGTCCACTCAAACTTATGTCCATCGAGTCGGTGATGCCATCCAGACATCTCATCCTCTGTCATCCCCTTCTCCTCCTGCCCCCATCCCTGCCAGCATCAGAGTCTTTTCCAATGAGTCAACTCTTCGCATGAGGTGGCCAAAGTACTGGAGTTTCAGCTTTAGCATCATTCCTTCCAAAGAACACCCAGGACTGATCTCCTTCAGAATGGACTGGTTGGATCTCCTTGCAGTCCAAGGGACTCTCAAGAGTCTTCTCCAACACTACAGTTCAAAAGCATCAATTCTTCAACGCTCAGCTTTCTTTACAGTCCAACTCTCACATCCATACATGACCACTGGAAAAACCATAGCCTTGACTAGACAGACCTTTGTTGGCAAAGTAATGTCTCTGCTTTTGAATATGCTATCTAGGTTGGTCATAACTTTCCTTCCAAGGAATAAGCGTCTTTTAATTTCATGCCTGCAGTCACCATCTGCAGTGATCTTGGAGCCCCCCAAAATAAAGTCTGACACTGTTTCCACTGTTTCCCCATCTATTTCCCATGAAGTGATGGGACCAGATGCCATGATCTTCGTTTTCTGAATGTTGAGCTTTAAGCCAACTTTTTCACTCTCCTCTTTCACTTTCATCAAGAGGCTTTTGAGTTCCTCTTCACTTTCTGCCATAAGGGTGGTGTCATCTGCGTATCTGAGGTTATTGATATTTTTCCCGGCAATCTTGATTCCAGCTTGTGCTTCTTCCAGCCCAGCATTTCTCATGATGTACTCTGCAGATAAGTTAAATAAGCAGGGTAACAATATACAGCCTTGACATACTCCTTTTCCTATTTGGAACCAGTCTGTTATTCCATGTCCAGTTCTAACTGTTGCTTCCTGACCTGCATATAGGTTTCTCAAGAGGCAGGTTAGGTGGCCTGGTATTCCCATCTCTTTCAGAATTTTCCACAGTTGATTCCACAGTGATCCACACAGTCAAAGGCTTTGGCATAGTCAATAAAGCAGAAATAGATGTTTTTCTGGAACTCTTTTGCCTTTTCGATGATCCAGCAGATGTTTGGCAATTTGATCTCTGGTTCCTCTGCCTTTTCTAAAACCAGCTCGAACATCTGGAAGTTCATGATTCACGTATTGCTGAAGCCTGGCTTGGAGAACTTTGAGCATTACTTTACTAGCGTGTTGCTGCTGCTGCCGCTAAGTCGCTTCAGTCGTGTCCGATTCTGTGTAACCCCATGGACTGCAGCTTACCAGGCTTCTCCATCCATGGGATTCTCCAGGCAAGAACATGTGTTAGATGAGTGCAATTGTGCAGTAGTTTGAGCATTCTTTGGCATTGCCTTTCTTTGGGATCGGAATGAAAACTGACCTTTTCCAGTCCTGTGGCCACTGCTGAGTTTTCCAAATTTGCTGGCATATTGAGTGCAGCACTTTCACAGCATCATCTTTCAGGATTTGAAATAGCTCAACTGGAATTCTATCACCTCCACTAGCTTTGTTCGTAGTGATGCTTTCTAAGGCCCACTTGACTTCACATTCCAGGATGTCTGGCTCTAGTTGAGTGATCATACCATCGTGATTATCTTGGTTGTAAAGATCTTTTTTGTACAGTTCTTCTGTGTATTCTTGCCACCTCTTCTTAATATCTTCTGCTTCTGTTAAGTTCATACCATTTCTGTCCTTTATCGAGCCCATCGTTGCATGAAATGTTCCCTTGGTGTCTCTAATTTTCTTGAAGAGATCTCTAGTCTTTCCGATTCTGTTGTTTTCCTCTATTTCTTTGCATTGATCACTGAGGAAGGCTTTCTTATCTCTTCTTGCTATTCTTTGGAACTCTGCATTCAGATGCTTATATCTTTCCTTTTCTCCTTTGCTTTTCCCTTCTCTTCTTTTCACAGCTATTTTATACTTAGAATTTTATATTTGGAAGTGTAGTACTTTATTCAAGATTCTATTCAAATTTTTCTTCTGAACTTTGTCTCCATCATAAAAAATAGGCATCTTTATTATGTACATATACTTTATTTCCTTATTTTTTAAAAGATAATTTTTATAGAGTGGTTTTAGAGTCACAGCAAAATCAAAAGAAAGGTATAGAGATCTCCCATACACCCCCTGTTCCCACATATTCAGTCTCCCCCATTAGTATCATGTCCCACTAGAATAGCACACATGTTACAATTGATGAACCTACACTGACATGTCATTATCACCTGAGGTCTCTAATTTACATTAGCGTTCATGTTTAGGGCTGCATATTCAGTGGGTTTGGACAAATGTATAATGAATGACATGGACCCATCATTATATTATCATAAAGAGTATTTTCGCTACCTTAAATACTCTCTGCACTCTCTCTTTTCATCCCTCCTGATCTCCATTTCTTTATTTTTCTCTTAAAATATAATATACCATTTTAAACAATACTTCAGTTTTTTAGTACTTAATACCCTACAGGTATGATCAACTCCACTGAAATGTAATTAAGAGGGCATGTATATAAATATGAGAGTAGAATTTTGGGAATAAGTGATGTTTTTTTGTTTGAATCAAAGGAAGAAGAAACATTTTGGATATACAACACATCAACTCACAGAAAATGGGTGAAAGTGGATTTGGTAATACCAGAAGAACTGAAGACATTTAAGGTATAAAAGGGAAAAACAAGTATTTTTTTATCATAGGTTTAATTTTTAGCCTTGTAGTGAATTTATCATTCATTGTTAATTTAAATTAGCATTTAAATTAGAAATACAAACTCATATGTTTAGGGAGAGCAATTACTTGTTTTCATTGTACCTACCTGTGCTCAAGTCAAATTTGCTTGAGTGAAGAAGCAAGAAAGTAACTACTATTTTTTTTTTTTAAACAGAGTTAGTGTATTGATCAAATCTAGGAAAGAATAATACAGTTCTTATACTGAAGCTACAGGTTACTCACAAACAAAAGATTGACACATTCAAATTTTATATAATTCAGTATTCAACAAATGTTTTTGAAATGATGAGAATATTAACTACTCTTGTTTAAAGCATCCTCGTTCTCCATGGGCTCCCTCCTTAGCATCCCCAAACACTGTGCAGTACAACCAAGGAAGCCAGTTGCATTTGAAGCAGATAAACAATAAACCGGTATTGAAAAATCAGGGGAGTATATGCAAATATTTTGAATGCAGGAATTCACATCTTTATAACGCATGGGTAACTCTGTCTGTCCAAAGATGCATCTGAAATATACATATGCTCAGTGGGAATGCTATCTCTTAAAATTATTAACTTGGGTTTTGTGTTGTATATAGAGTTGAGATTGTGCAGAAAAATATCTGGTAACATTTTTAAACTTTCATATTGAGTGTTAGTTTGTCATTTCTTTTCTTATATCATGGCAATATTGCAATGTGTAGTAATGTCAGATCAACATTGAAATTCTGGTATTATTTATTGCTGTTTAGATTTTTATTTTTAAAGTACAGTACTTTAAGGTTCCATTCATTTTGTGTTGTATAAAGAGTACATAAATGCATTTATACTGGAGTGTAAGTGTAAAATAATGAGGCTGATTGTATGTGTGGCTTATGAAACCAATTTCATTCCTTTAAGGTAATATCACACTCATACATTTTTCTAGGTATTAAAAGGAGGACCCAAATGATATGAACTGTGACTATGCAGATTTTTTAAATCCAATTTGCAGCTGAATTTGGAACTTAAGAATCACAGCATTTTTGTAGCAATCTCAGAAGTTGAGGTTTATATCATAGCCCATTGAGTTAACATTCTGATACTATTTTATAAATTGTTAAATATTTATGCAAACTTGATCTTAAGTAATTCTTAAATATATATTGTTCATGTTTTTGAAAAGAAAATTTCTCAGACATTTGAAGCTGGAAGAGGCTAAAAAGAGTCAGTCTTTGTTCCTAGAATCTTATTTGCATATTAACAATATCGATGCAAAAAGAATACCCCCTGAATTACTATGCTGTACATCTGAAACACAATATTATAAATTAACTATACTTCAAAAAATAGAAATACTTTTGTTGTATTCCATGAAAACCAAGCCAAACCCAATATCTAGTTCAGTGGTGATCAACAGAACTTTCTGTGTTAATGGCAATTTTATCTGCGTTCTCCAGTATGGTAGCCAGTAGCCACATGTGGTTATTGAATTCTTGAAATGTAACTATTAAAATGTGGAACTGAATTTTAACTTAATTTTAGTTCATTTAAATTGATATAGGCCTATGTAGCTAGTGACTGGAGAAGGCAATGGCAACCCACTCCAGTACTCTTGCCTGGAAAATCCCATGGACAGAGGAGCCTGGTAGGCTGCAGTCCATGGGGTCACACAGAGTCGGACACGACTGAAGTGACTTAGCAGCAGCAGCAGCAGCTAGTGGCTACCATATTGGATGGCAGAGAATAAGGCATCTGCTATACAGTTTTTGATTTCTCTTGGACCCTTGGTGTTACCTAATAATTGCTCTTGTTAAAACCTCAAGGGATATTAATACTTTCACATTATCTTACACTAGAATAGCAGTGTATGGTTGTTTCAACTTGCTAGTAGTTTATACCTTTAGAAAGCCTGCAATTCAGTTAGAGAAAATGAATTCATTTCCTTTAACTAGCACTTATTTGATTGTTAGAGCAATTCTTTTATAAGGATTAATAGATTTTAAAATTTATTCTTTTAGATGTTTTCCTATTCTATTGCAACCCTTTTTATCTGCCTGACAGTTCACTTCCTACCTTCTAGTAACTAATTTCAATAGTTAAAAAAACAAATGCATCTATAACTCTTGTTACATAAATAGCAACAACATTTATTCTTTTCCTTGAATATTAAAGTCAATGGGCTGTGAAAATGATGACCAAGTAAGTTTGCAGTCAGGGACATTGTTGGTGATTAAATGGGATCATGATCATGGGTGATTTCTCAGATCAGATCATCAGATCATGGGTGGTTTCTTAGACACCTCAGTGGCTCTAATGTGCCCATCAATCTGATGCATGTGAGTCAAGCTTATCAAATGGGAACTTTATTCTTAGTTGTATTTGCTTTATCTTTAAAAAGGCATTTTTCTTAATAATTCTTGAATCTCCAGTATTATTTTTGGAGTCTTTTTGAAGAGATTTTTAAGGTCACAAATTGTTCTCTGTGCTTCCCTGAAGATCATTTTTGAAGGAACTGTTTTGAGCCACAAAGGTTTTATTGGGCTTGATGACCTGTGGGTCTACGCCTGTGCCCAGGCCCCGTCGAGACAACTTTGCTCTACAGATGAATTCACCTGTGGCAGCGGCCAGTGCATTGCTCGGGAATCGGTCTGTGACTCTTGGCAGGACTGTTCTGATAAGAGTGATGAGGACCCAACAACTTGCTGTAAGTAAATTAATGGTTGACTCACTCCTATGCTCACATTCATGATAGTGGTTGAATTTAAAAGAGTCTTTACCTTGAGCAAGGTGAAGTTAGTATGTATGAAGTAAAATGAAGGTGTGTTCTCACTCTGAAGCCATTAGCACTATTCCCTGTGGACATCTCTATGCTAACTTAATGTTTTGGTGCTTTTTTTCTCACTCTCAGAATCTATTTGTTCAACAAATGAATAGTTGTGATGTTGAGTGAGGTGTGTGTATTTTGAGTAAGAGGAAAATGGATGGGAGAAGGAACCTATTTGTATTCTTCTCTTAAATACAAATTTACTATGGGTTAATAACCTTTTTTAAATGTAAGATTTTTTTCCATTCTGACCAATTATGTAGAAAGCTGTGGAGCAAGGAAAAAGAGAAGGAGGGCTGTCATTACCTTCCAGATAGCCATGATGATGTAGAAATCAGCCATGGTTGGTATTCACGACTAGGCAAAAAGGCCCAACTCCTTTATTTCAGACCTTTTATGAAGTCTTTGATAAGAGTAATGATAAGAAATTCTATTACTATTCAAACCTAGTTATGTCAGAAAGGAAACATAATTTAATTTACAACTTACATCATGGTTTTCATTCATATGAGGTAACTTAGCAACTAAAATATTTGTCTTCTTAGAAACAATGAATACAACTAAATGCATTCAATTTCTATGTCACAAACAGGAGGGTTTCTTAATTATTAAAAACTTTACATTTATTTTTGCTGCAGTGCTTTATTTTAGTGATATATTTTATTGAGCAACAGAAAAATATTATAACAAGATGGATATCACCTTTTTAATGAAAAGCTTTTACAATATGCTTCTGCTGATTGGTAAGTAAGGATTTTACTGAGAGTAATGGACAAAGATGTAGAAAAGATGAGATGAGAAAGCAAGGAAGAAACTCTCTGCCCGTTTGTAAATAGCAATTCAGTCTATTCCCAAGACACTTGGTTTTAACCATACATTTAAGTAAAATAGTCTCCTTACCAATATGATTTCCATGGATTTTTTTTGTGCCCTTTTTCTCATTAGAAAAGAGGCATTTCATTTTCTCTAATGCGACTGTCACTTTCCTCTTTTTTGCTTCATTAAAAAGTTTTTTTATTACAGACAATTTGGTTCATTTCTTGTGACAAATTCACCTTTCTAATGGTTTGTATTATTCTCAATTTCAATAATTGAGAGTAAATATATTTCTTGTCTTTTCAATTCCACATATTGAAACTTAAACTTATTAATAGCTTTTCTCCTTTCTTTCCCCACAATTGAAGGATTCTTTATGCTATCCTTTTAACTGGTTTTCTTCATCGAATTTCATCTAGAATATTAGTACATACTTTAGCATTTGATTTTGGACATACTTTCCCATATCTCTTTATTGGAAGTTTTATTGATTACTTATCTGGCGTTTCCCGCATAGATTATATCTTGATACCATTTTGCTGTTTCCTTTGTGTGAATTTAGGGACAGATGTCTGTCCTTATCAAAAAGTAGTTTTACTTCATAGTCAGCTAAAGTTTCCAAATAATGTAAGCTCATTTAGTCAAATGGTCAAAGAACACCTGGCATGCTTGCTTGATTTAGATCAACTTTAAATAGGAGATATGACATAAAAAGGTGGCCATGTTACATATTACAAAACATCCATAGAGTTTGGTGTCAGCATGAGTATTTCACGTACATATTTGTATAATCATTTTTGCTTGGAGGAAATTATTGCATAGTAATGGAATTACTAGAATCTATATAAATGTTATAATGTTATACTGTTTTCTGCACTGAAGTATTTAACATGTGCAGCCCATGTGTAATATGCAAAACATGTTAAATACTATAGTACATAAAATAGTGTAGCACTGTACCAATTCTAACAATTCCATTACTATATAAATAAGTTTCTCCAAGCAAAAATGATTATACAAATAAGTACATGAAATAATCATGTTGACATCAAAGTATATATATATGTTTTGTAGTATGTAACATGGCTACATTCTTATGTCATATCCCCTATATAAAGTATATAAACACATGTATATATATGGTATTGCAACATAAGAGGCTTTCCTTTGACATTTTAATCCAATTTCAAACATTGTGCAACATACTTTGAGTTTGTATTTTATAAAATTGAATTCATTATACAAATTTTTTTATAAATAGAATTTTCAGGTCCATAAAACTCAAGAAAAATGTTTTTATACCTTTTTTTAAAATGTCAGCATAGGATAAATCTCTAGTATAGCTCATATTGCCGGGAGAAATATCAACTACCTCAGATATGCAGATGACACCAAGTGAAAAAGTTGGCTTAACGGTCAACATTCAAAAAACTAAGATAAGGCATCTGGTCCCATCACTTCATGGCAAATAGATGGGGAAACAATGGAAACAGTGAGAGACTTTATTGTGACTGCAGCCATGAAATTAAAAGACACTTGCTCCTTGGGAGAAAAGTTATGACCAACCTAGACAACATATTAAAAAGCAGAGACATTACTCTGCCGACAAAGGTCCATCTATTCAGAGATACGGTTTTTCCAGTAGTCAGGTATGGATGTGAGAGTTGGACCACGAAGAAAGCTGAGTGCCAAAGAATCGATGCTTTTGAACTGTGGTGTTGGAGCCACTCTTGAGAGTCCCTTGGACTGCAAGGAGATCAAACCAGTCAATTGTAAAGGAAATTAGTCCTGAGTATTCATTGGAAGGACTGATGCTGAAGCTGAAGTTCCAAGACTTGAGCCACCTGATGCGAAGAACTGACTCATTGGAAAAGACCCTGACACTGGGAAAGATTGAAGGTTGGAGGAGAAGGGGCCAACAGAGGACGAAATGGTTGGATGACATCTCTGACTTGATGGACATGAATTTGAGCACCCTCCGAGTGTTGGTGATGGACACTGCTGAGCAACTGAACTGATATTCATATATACAGCTTGAATACATCAGATTTTTTACTATATTCCAGAGGCTAAGTAAATATTAACTCATGAATATTATCAGTTGGTATCTGTGGTCAGTGTGATTTTTGCAAAAATGCATGTTTTCTCAGGTAAACATTCTTTACCAAGTTTACCAAGAAAGTTTACCAAACTCTCTTTACCAAGTTCCTCTTACTTTTATACCATTTTAACAAATGTAGTTGATTGAGCCTCCAGCCCAGTACCTTTTCAAAAGTAGCTAATGGTAAAGGAAAAACGGGTTCTGAAGTTCCTACCCTTAGTATTACTTGGTTGACTAGAAGTCTCGGCAGCAGCATCTGCAGAATTCCTTGGAAACATAGAACTTTGGGATACAACCCAGTCTCACAGAACCCAAACTTGCATTTTAATTCCCGTAGAAGTAAGTCACTCAGTCGTGTCTGTCTTTTTGCGACCCCATGGACTGTAGCCTCCGAAGTTCCTCCGTATATGGAATTCTCCAGGCAAGGGTACTGGAGTGGGTTGCCATTTCCTTCTCTACTGCATTTTAATAGTGCCCCAGATGATTCACCTGCATTTTTTAAAATTTGACAACCACCGTGCCTAAAAGGCTTCCAAAATGGAGGCCGAAAATACTTTCTGAGAAGAGAAAACAGGTGGAGAGAAAACTGTAAGAGAAAACAGTCTTAAAAGGCAAATTGGAGGCCTTTCATGATAGAAAACAAAACTCCCAGTACTTCACTAATACCTAAGGGCAACACTATAATTCCTAACAACATAGTTTTAAAATAGTGCTATTAAGATAAATTGATGTACAAGAAGTGCACAAAACGAATGTATACAATTGGGTTACTTTGGACATATGCATACACTTGTGAAACCTGTGCCGCATCCTTCACCTCCAAAGTTTTCCTTGTCCTTCCCTGCCCTCCCCCCTCCACTTTTTTGTAGCCAAAACACTTGACCCGAGATTTATCTTCCTAACCGGGAGGGGCCGCGCATACAAGTGCCCTGGAAGCCTAGGTGCTGGAGGGTACCTGCCGCTATCTGCAGGCAGCAGAGGCGAAGGGCATGGCGGGGGGAGGGGCAGCCGGTGGTACCTGAGGCTGCGCCCCCTCTCCCCCTTCCTCTTCCGCTGCCTGCTGGTTTTTCTCTGGCTCAGGTCAGTTAAGGGCCGCCGAGTGTTTCAACATTTCCCAGCAGCGGAAAGGTTCAGGGCCCACCTGCTGCAGGTGAACCCCTGCCTGGGTCTAGCAGCCTTCACGACGGGCCCTTGCAGGTGAACCCACGCCTCGATGTCTTGGTACAGCGTTCATTCGGATGGTGAAAGGGGCGCCGCAGGACCCAAGACCCGCCGCCCTAGTGATCTTGGTCCTGGGGGCGAAGGCACTGGCCTCTTGGCCATCACCGCAGGTCACCCAGGTCCGGGGCCTCCCCTTAGCAGGGCATCCCCATGTGGCGGCGCCCCGGGACCCGGGCGCTCCTGTGGAGTCCTCACCTTCGCCCCGGCTCCTCCTTCCTGGAAGAGACCAGTCCAGCGGAGGTGGGGGTGCCGGAGGGAAAGGGGGGGCCACCCCCTCTGACATTCCGGGGCAGGTGAGGTGTTGCCGGGAAAGGTGCCCAAACGGCAGTGGTCCCTGCGGGAGAACGTGGCCCAGGCCGCGGTGCCAGTGAGCCACGGAAGGTTCAGGGAGGGGCGCACCTGGGAGCCCCGAGCAGCCGCTGGAGGCGGGAAGCCCGGACGCTGTGACCGCTGTGACCGAGGGGAATCAGCCCCTGAGGAGAGGGGTGGTGGCCAAAGAACCCCGAGCAGCAGCGAGGAGCTCAGGCCTTTCCAGTTCTCAGAGCAGGAGCAGGACTGTAAGCCCTGCAAGGATGGGGAAGCGCCAGTGCGTGGTTTACTGCAAGCAGTTTTGTAGAACTTGTCCAAAGTCCTCTAACCCTTCGTAGTGGAGGATATCACCTGTCAAAGTTCCAGATAGCTTAGATGCTCTTGCCCAGTAAAACTTCGCCACTGTCCACTCTTAAAGGCTCAAGATTGGTGTTGGAGATGCACAGGCAAGTGTCTGTCCCCACAGCTGCGGCTGCTGCTAAGTCACTTCAGTCGTGTCCGACCCTGTGTGACCCCATAGATGTCCCCACAGCACTTTCATCTTAAAATACGTCGTTTAAATGAACATGAAAGACGGTTCAGTGAACGGGTGCTCGTGGAGCAGACAAGTGAGATTTTTTTCATGCTCCTCCTTTCTGCCTCTCCCATTTTAAAATACTACACTAAACGTTGTATTTTTTTTTTTACAAGTATTAAGTATTGCAACACAATTGGCAAAGTGTATAATACAGTATTGTTGACTATAGACACTACTTTGCATAACCAAAATTTGTATCAACTGAACAGCATATGCTTTCCAGTGTTTTCCATACCTGATGCAAGTGGAATCATTATTCTAAGTGACATAAGCCAGTCACAGAAAGACAAATACGGCACAGTTCCAAACTATAGATTCTTGATGGTTATTAATATGATCCTGTATAAAACAGGGACATTTAAGAATAAAATACTCATGCCATATATTTTCTCCAACATTTCTAATAAGATGTAACATATACCAGGTATACATTGGTATATGCATACACGGTCTAAAAGTATACATTGGCTAGCAGAACAACTAACATAAAATATACCTAATTTTCCAACATATGCTACAATGTGGCTAAATCTTGAAGACATTATGCTAAGTGAAATATGCAGGTCACAGCAGGACAAACATTGTATAATTCTACTTACCTAGAGGACTCAAAACAGGACGCAGAATGGTGGTTGCCAGAGGTTGAAGGGAAGGGGCAAATGAGAATGTTTAATGGGTGTGGAGTTTGGCTTTGGGATTATGGGAACGTTCTGGAGACACATGATAGTGACAATTGTACAACCGTGTCAAGGTCTTAGTGCCACTCAACTGGACACTTAAAAATGGTCCAAAAGGTAAAATTTATAATAAGGGTGGTGGTTTAGTCACTAAGTTGTGTCTGACTCTTGCAACCCCATGGACTAGAGCCCACCAGGCTCCTCTGTCCACGGGGTTCTCCAAGCATGAATAATGGAGTGGGTTGCCCTTTCTTTCTCCAGGGGAATCTTCCTGACCCAGGAATCAAACCTGGATTTCTTGCATTGCAGGCAGATTCTTTACCAACTGAACTACAAAGGAAGCCCATATATTTTACCACAATAAAATGTTGAAAAAAATATATATATAGTTCATGCAGAAAGACTGTGTGTCAACAAGGACGGAAGGATGGACAGATCAGTGTTTAAATTAAAGCAGTTTGGAAAATTCCATGGGAAAACTCTCTTAATTGAATGAAAAAATAGGAATGTTTTAGAGCATTTAAAATGCAAATAGAAATTGTGACACTTCAAAGAAGAAGGTACGATATTCAAGTGAAAGAAACTTAAACCAAGAATCTGGTGCAAGATGTTTAATTTTCAATATGATACTGTGCCTGAATGCTTTCCATATTTTGAAAAAAAATGTTGAATACGAAAATACCTCCTGAGGGTAAGGGACATATATGTACACTTAGTGGAAAAAAGATCTTGTGGGTTCTCAATAAATAAAATATTTTTGTTAGTATAATCATATTAAAACCTAGTGTCTGCTTAATGAATGTATAATTCCCACACAGACTTCTTTTCTTATACAATAGAGAACTGACTGACTGACTTCTGAACCAGAGAGTTCATAAATATTTTAATTTTCATGATCCAGAATTTTCCTCAGCTGCCACAGTGAAATTCTTTTTCTCTTGCCAGTATGCTTCAGTGGTTAAACATGCAAGAGAAAGCTTTGTCATAATTTAAAAATATTACTCTAACTGATGAACTCAGTGAAATTTCACTGAAATTATGAACTGTGGCATATCTCATCCTCTGATTAGAGATGGCTATATGTATTCTGCAGTCACAGAAATTTAAGTAAAAGCAACCAGATAATCCAAATCACTGCTTGTCATGAATACAGGTTGTATATAATATGAATGGGTACATTTTTAGATTTTATAAATATTTAACATTTAACACATGTGGTATCATAGGCATTTATTAACTGCCTGCGTGTGTTTGGCCCACCTGGTTTTACTTCAGATAATAACTTTATTTTAAATATTTGGAATTATGTAGGGGAAATATTAATGGAAGAACTTCAGCTTTGGTGACTGGAATTTGACTTATATTTTATAGTGCAGTTAAGTTCTGAAATATTTAGCTTTAAGAAAGTCCTTTGACATGTACTGGAGTGAATGTCATTGGTTTAAAAAAAACCAGCTGAGCAGTTCACTAAGATCTCTATAGAGATGATTGCATCATTTTATAGAGGTGATTGCTTCCCTGGTAGCTCAGCTGGTAAAGAATCCGCCTGTGATGCAAAAGACTCCAGTTCGATTCCTGGGTTGGGAAGATGCCCTGAAGAAAGGATAGGCTGCCCACTCCAGTATTCTGGCCTGGAGAATAGTCCATGGCAAGGAGTCAGACATGACTGAGTGACTTTCACTTTCACTTTGCATCATTTTGCTTTCATATATCTTTATGGTGATGGGTTTTAAAAATTAATTTTCATTTTTCAAAAGACAGTGTTTTGGGTTCTGTGGAAAGTGCAATGATTGGCATTTTAACTGATAAAACATCCAGATAATGAAAGAAACGGTTAAAACTTTTCTTCTAAAGCTGAATTTCAACATGAATACAATCTATTTTGTCTTAAAATCTTTACGGCTTTTGCAGTTGAGTAACACAGGCACAGATGTGAAACATCTGTGGAAGGGCTGGTGATGTTTGAGTCATTTTGTACGTTCCATTTTCACGGTCAGTGGTATTATAGCCATTTCATACCGTTGCATCTAACAGTGATTGCTCTCTGCATGGTCTTGCTTGCTTCCTTTGTGTATTAACCTGTAATTTGTTGCTCCAATAGGGCTATATTGAATATATTGCCCAAACAGGGCACTTGAGAGGAAAGAGGAGAGATATTAATTATTCTCCTTGGACAATGGGTATAAACTGGGACATTTCTGGGCCAACCCAGATGGGGGTGCTTGTGGTTGAGGAAGGAGGGATTCCTTGACCAAGTTCACAATCAAGAATTGGGAACTTGTTAACACATTTTGGAGGTCAAGTATGTATTTAAACTTTGTCTATTTGTATATTCTTCTGACTGAGAAGAGCTGGGGGGTGGCTTAGCAGGTGGTGAAGTTCACAGGAGACCAAAGAACTAGATCAGAAGACCTTCTGGATGCAGGGGGAGACAGTCACAGTTAGGTCATAAGTTCTTGACACTGTCAAAACACCGAAGAGGCTCTGCTTGGAGCAATAACTGGCTATCAATAGCAGTATTCCAGCAACACTGTAACCAGAGCTGAGAAAAGAAAAACATCCAGAGGCAATAGATTTCCAGTTATGTACTATGTGGGTGAACAGCTTTTCCTTGACATGTTGATTTGGGTTATGAGCAACATTTTCCCATTATTATATGGTAGTTAATTTGCTTGTTTTTATTTTTGGAGAATACATTTAAGGGGAAATAATATTTGCTTGTAGAGAAAAATCTTTTGTTACATATCCATTATATGACTATCTAAACAAGCATAGCTCTAAGAACTAAACATTTAATTTACATGGAGAGAAAATTTGTGGCCTTATTTGCAAAGTATCCTTTAGTGTTCTAAGAGCTGACATATTAGTGATAAAATATCTGGTCGTGACCCAGGTGTCCATTTTTATGGATATTTGAATATCCTTTGATTATTAAGATATAATGAGCTTATTCAATATACTGGTAAAATTGGTCACATTTTTAAAAATTGAACAAAACCGTTAAGAGCAAGCAGTGATGCAGTCGTTTAAATTTTGAGGCAAAATCCCTGGTGTAGGGAGGCTTCAAAGTATAACCTTTGGTATCAGACAACTCAGTCTGGATATTCCATTTACTAAAATGTATCATAGGCAAGTTACTTAGCACTAAGGTTTCCAAAAGATAATTATACTTGCTTTGTAGGGTGTTTGTGAAAACAGATGGTAATATATGCAAAATACTTGGCACATACTTGGAGCTCAGTGGGAATACATCTATTCCTATTTTATTAAAGATCATAGAATTGTGATCTGGGGGAGCTGTCAAAACTTTAGGTGTTTTCTAACCAAGACCAAGAACTATTTTATCCTTCTTTCTGTTATGAAAATGCCTCTGCATAAAGAGGAATACTTGCAAATATGTTTTAAATTAATTACATGGATTTATCCCCCAAACTACTGTCTAATATAGGCTGATACTATAATTCTTATTTTAGGATAAGGAAACTTTATAATTTCTTGAAAGCACAAATCAAGTTGTTAGAATTTCTAGTGTACTACCCAGTCCACTAAAACTTGCTGTTTTTTTTCCTCACAAATTTGGTGACAAAGCTATGAATAGTGTTTAGGAAGCTTACTCTAAATCCCGACTTTCTCTAGAACTCGTTATCTTGTGATAAATGTAGGAACTTAAGTATTTTTCAACTTTGCAGTTGTGTATTAAGAGGAAGGAAAAAAGCAAAGTTCAAAAATATCTAATTTACCTGCAATCCAAAGTGGCTGGGGATTTTTTTTCTTTTTTTTAGAGAAACTGTTAAACTAACATAATAGATTGAATTCTAAGGTGCTGACCTCAGGCTCTTCAGGTGTCCAGAATTAATTTAAATTCCATCCTTTTAACCATCCCAGCAGGTGAATCTTTTTCATCTTGGCAGTTGAATTGGTTACTCTGAAAAGCTGCAGAGTTTTACCTTATGTTATTAAATGCAACAGAGATGGCCAACCAGGAAGAAATGCGCCAGGTGTAGATAGAAGCGTGTAGAAGGACGCTGCCTCATGCAGCACAACGTTGTGAGGTTGGCAAAAGCAAAACGACTCTGATGATCAGAAGACATTGATGGTTCTGACCACCTAAGTTGATGGGCTATGCTAGAGTCAGTGTTTCCCTGCTTGCTCCCCCTTTATTCTCGTTTGTTTTCCTTTTTGTCCATAACAGCCAGTCACCTCAGGTGTGACTTTGAGTCTGGTTTCTGCGGCTGGGAGCCATTTCTCACAGAAGATTCACACTGGGAATTCATGAAAGAGTTGCCCAGTGCAGACCACCATCTTCCTGATGCTGAGCACCCAACAAACACAAATCATGGTAGGATATTTTCCTCTTTTCTTAAAAAAAAAAATTTTTTTTCCCCCTGTTGTGGAATGATGATTCTGTGCATTTTCACTTCCCACTGTAGACTGTATAAGTGGAACTCTGGTTTGTCTTGCTTTCATTTCTTCTAATCAACTTCATAATTTGTGGTTGAGTTTTCTGAAAGGAGCATTAATTTAATAACAAAACGTTTTGTTACACCTTTTAAAAGGTGGGATTGAAGGCATGAAGAGGGGAAAAGTCTTCTGATAATTTTCTCTTGTCATGAATCATGTACAGTAGGCTTGCCTTCTTTTTGGAGCAATCCAAGTTTTGCAAAACAGAATAGTTTAATCCTTTTTCTAGGAAAAGAGAACAGAGATTTAGCACTAGCTCAAAAATAAATTGCAAATACTCTAATACAACTTAATCACTCTTAGAGCTTCTTTGTAACAGTTTTACTTCTTCCCCGTATATCCTTTTATTTTAACCAGCAGTACAGTTTTTACATATCCCCTTAAAATAGAGCAACCATAACTATATATAGCATTCCATTGAAGGGTTGTAAAACTCCAGGGAAAATAGAAGGGTTTTGTTCTGTTTTAGTTTTGTTTGATGAATTGCAAAGGTACATTAGTTTCATATAACTTTATAATAACACAACTGTGCCATAGATCCTCTTTAAGCTTGCATAACCTCCACTAGATATTATATCTCTTTCTTCTTTGAGATTTCCAAAGAAGTACACCAAAACTAATAGTGTTGATTGTGTTTTTAGCCATTGGAAGTTGGGGTTAGTGGGGAAGGATGTTAGGGGGCAGAGAGGGAGACTGGCTATTCATCCCATCTGTTGTCTATAAACTCAGCTTATTATTTAAGAGTAGATTAAGATCTTAATTTCTGCTCTTGTGCCAGTGGGTCTTATTTTTCCCTTCAGATTCTGTAGCAGATTGGATTAAATTTACAGTTTAAAATAGGAAGGAGACTATTAATTATTGAAACTATATTTATTACTAGTACATTTCCTCAAAGTTTATATAATGTTTTCTTAAACCAGTTGAGTACATACCATGTATTAGACCTGGGTGTATACCAGTGGAAAGATATTTGAGTTCTTCCTACATTTTGGTGATTATGAGCATATAATTTGCCTACGGGATTGTCTGGACATAAATTTTCATTAGAGTTGAGCACTCTGTCTAATTCCTATGTATAATTAATGTTTCCACTCTGGTTGGTAAAAAGACCCTACTGTTTCTGGCCCTTTATGACCTTGGGGCAGTGTTCCAGTTGCTCCTTTTAGAAGGTTTTCCTCCAGCCTCAGGTGATTACCTTATGCCCACGCCCTGGTCAGTACTCAGGTGGAGATTTGGAGGGAACTCTCTGGAGATCTCCGGAGTTCGCTCTCTTTGCAGCTCTCCTTTTCTTCGAACTCTGCTTCATGAACTTTGGCCACTTGTGTTTCCCCAAACTGCAGTCTTTTCATCTTGAGAAGACCACCACACTGCTGGCTTCCGCCTCCCTGATTGGCAGTTGGGAACTGGGTTTAGGTAGCAAGCTGGGAAAATTGTGTAGCTTTGTTCGTTTGTTTCCTCTCTCAGAGATCATTGTGATTCTATATTCCCATTGTCCTACATTTGAAAACCATTATATAATATATATTGTTTTGATTTCTTTGCTAGTGTAAGATAGAAGGCTAAATCTGATGCCTGATATTCAACCTTACCTTAAAACAGAAAAAAGCCTAATTCCTTTTGTTAATTTGCTTAATTTTTTTGGTCTGGGTATGCTGTAATATATCTAGCCATCCTCTTATTGGATAACAATATTATGACCATGCTGCAAAATCTATACTGGTATGCATTTTCTTATATGGGGATCTTTAATTCTATGCAGTAAATAACTAACAGTGATACTCCTATTTTTTTACAGAAATGTACTTTCTCTCAAAATTTTAATACTTAAAATTCCAGCAGCAAAAGGAGTACTGTTTTCTATTTGTCTACCATCAATAGACAAGCTATTCTCTTAATTAAAAAAAAAAATTTATGTGTAAAAAATGATTTCTCATTTCACCACTTTCCTGGTGGCTCAGAGGTTAAAGCATCTGCCTGCAATGAGGGAGACCTGGGTTCGATCCCTGGGTTGGGAAGATCCCCTGGAGAAGGAAATGGCAACCCACTCCAGTATTCTTGCCTGGAGAATCCCATGGACGGAGGAGCCTGGTGGGCTACAGTCCACGGGGTAGCAAAGAGTCGGATACAACTGAGCGACTTCACTAAGCTTTATATAAATGGAAATATATAGCCTTGATTTGTATTTCATGGAAAGATGATCTTTTTCAAATGTTTCTAATTTTTTCCATGTATTTAGATCTTTAATTTCTCTATATTTGAAGCTTCAGTGTATAGATTTTAAAAAGATTTGCTAATATTTCCTTAGGTTTTTAAAAATGTTTGCAGCTATTGTAAATGTCACATTTTAAAAACTTAATTTTTGGAGTTGTTCCTGTATATATAAATATAGTTATATTTTAAAATATTGACCTTGTATTCAATGACCTTGCTTATTTTAAAATTATAGTTAAGAATTTATAAATTATGGGCTCATAATTATTTTGTCTTCAAAGATTGACAATTTTATTTCCTTCTTTCTAAATCTTAAACTCTTTATTTTCAGTTTTATTGCTCTGACAAGGACCTCTGGAAAAATGTTGGCTAGAGCTGGCGATAGCTTCTGTACTTGTCTTATTCCTGTTGAGGGGAAAAACTGTCAGTAATTCAGCCTTGAATACTATAGTTACTAAAAGGTTGTTTTGTATCGGATAAAGATGTTTCTATTTGTAGTGTTAAAGTTTGTGTGTGTGTGTGTGTGTGTGTGTGGGCCTGGGGTCTTCCAGAAATATATCTCTGGATTTATTTTCTTACAAGCCTGCACCACAGAATGCTCTGAGTTAAGAGACCTATGGAATTATAACATACCAAAGTGACTGTTCCTGTCTCTTTGGTATTTATTTAATAAATAATTAAAATAATTAATAATTATTTTGTCTCCAAAGATATTTTTAATATAAATATAATTAATAAATATTCAAAATATTTATTTTGAATTAAAAATATTCAAAATAATTATTTTGTCTTCAAAGATATTTTGAATATAAATAATAAACATCCAAAATATAAATTTTAAATATAAATATTTATATTTAATTATTATTAATCTGTTAAAACTGGGTTTATGCTTTTCAGAACATATTGTGATAATCATCATTGTGATATTATATTTTTTTGTTTATAATAAAATAATGATTTTTTCAAATATTAAACCACCCTGTATTCCTGATGCAAACTTCTTTTGACTGGTTTTATTTATGATTTCTTCCTGCATAATGGTATATTTGTGATATTTTTACCTAAATTCATTATAAGGTCTATTTTCTAATGTTCTCACAGTGTCTAAGGAATCCTTTCTGGGCCATATTGAATTACAAGGGGTGCATCCTTTGCAAAAGGTGAGGTTGAAGCTGGCCTGGACAGTGTAGCCTGGGGAGACTGACCCCTCCATTCTTTATTTTTATACTGTGCTGGTCAGCTAGCCCCTCTGGGGTTACAGGAGTTTTACAAGAACAGTTTTACGATGAACAGTTAAGATGAACAGGAACAGTCTCTTTGGTATGCTGTAATTCCATAGGTCTCTTAATTCAGAGCATTCTGTGGTGCAGGCTTGTAAGAAAATAAATCCAGAGATATCTTTCTGGAAGTATATGGGCCTGGGGTCAGAGTTCATTCTCTTTAGGGTCTACCTGCATATATAAATTTTAGGTCAATACTCTCTGTTTTTCAAGCATTTGGTTAAAATGTTCTCTAGAGGGCATTTAGCTTCCACATCAGTTTTCACTAATGTAATATTTTCATAATATTATCTTTTCGTCTAAAACATGTTATCTCCTTTCGCTTAATCAGAAGTCTTATAGTTTTTCATGGAGTTTTATGATGTTCTTCATACAAGTCCTGTCCTTTTCTTGTTAAATTTATTCCTACATATCTTGTATTATCATTGTTAACTCTGAGTAGAATATTTCTTATCATTCTATATTCAGGGTCTTATTGCTAAAATAAATAAAAAAACTTAGAAGTATTTCTCTGAATTTACCTTGCTAAATTCTCTTATTGATACCTGTCTTTATTAAAAGAGAATTTGTTGGGGTTTCTGATTTTACAATTACATTATTGGCAATACACATGGAACGCTATCTCTACTTTTCTGTTGTATTTACTAGAAATTTTGTTTTCTTGACTTGCACATTTGCTAGACCTATAAGATAATATTAGTCTAAGATAAGTAATATTATCTTACTAATATTTCCTCTAATTAGTAATGGTGACAGAATTTTCTAGGTAGTTTCTCATTATAATTAAAATAATTTTGTTGTTGGCCATTGAAGACATTATTTATTTTGAGGTAGATCATTAATCTTTATTGTTTCTTTTTAACATTTTATTGAGGTTATTGGGAATGAATGACTATTTTTCAGAGTCTTTTCAATATTTGTTTATAAGGGATTCCCTGGTGGCTCAGATGGTAAAGACTCCGCCTGCAGTGCAGGAGACCTGGGTTTGATCCCTGAATCAGGAGGATCCCCTGGCGAGGGAGATGGCAACCCAGTCCAGTATTCTTGCCTGGAAAATCCCATGGATGGAGGAGTCTGGCCAACTACAGTCCATGGGTCACAAAGAGTCGTACACGACTGAGCGACTTCACTTTCACTCTATATGACTCTATTATTTTACTCTTTAATTTGATCTTATTGACTATGTTGAGAAGACTGTTAAACCAAACTTACTATTCTTGGAAAGTTCATTGGTCGGGGCACAGCATTTTTTTTAAGAATTGCAAATGCAATTGAGACATTTTAATTAGAGTTTTGTATCTATGATCATGAGTGATATTGATCTATAGTTTAATTCTCTTTTCATCATTCTTAACATTAGAGATATCTGGCATCATAAAATGAGTCAAGGAACTGTTCATATTTTCCTAAAACCTGTGATATATGAAAGTAATGTGCAAATATTTATTCTTTAAAAATTAAATAAAATAAACGGTGGGCCATACACCCTGGCAGATTGTTTTCCTATCACTTTTCCAGTTAATTTTGTGGGATAATCAACTTATTCAAACCTTTTGCTTCTTTTAGATTTTGGAGTTTTAGTGTTTATGTGTTTCATCCTTCATTAACTGCTTGTTTGAAATTGTCCATATTGTTTTAAATGACCAGAGGAGTAAGATCTTTGAATATTGTTAATGTTTAGAATTTTTATTAGTCTTTTGGCAATATTCAGTTGATTTTTACTTGAACCTGAAGATTTTTAAGCTGGAATAATTTTTCAAAGTCATCTTTTCCTACTCTTCTATAGGTGAAATAGAGAATTTAATGAACTCATATACTCTTTCTATTACTCTTAGTCTGGAGTTGGAAACAGTGGGCATTATCCTTCCCAATTGGGTTTGGATTTTTTTTTTTTCAATTTTATTTTATTTTTAAATTTTACATAATTGTATTAGTTTTGCCAAATATCAAAATGAATCCGCCACAGGTATACATGTGTTTGGATTTAAAGCCCATAGAAACTGGGTTCTGTTTTTCTCACTCAGAGACTGCACTGCTGACTTGCAGCCATGGTAGTTTGGTTAAACATGTGGTGGTACCTGTAACACATTTAATTATGAAATCCTTTTCATTCTGTGCAATCAGCGTTGATCTGGCTAAGAAAATTCCCTTCTTAATGTGTTTTATTTCATCAAAATAGTTGTCTTTACTATTTTGTGATTATCAAAGGGCAGGATCAGACCTTGACATTGTGCAGCATAGACTACCTTGTAAATTTTCATTATTCAGGGAAGCTACCCTGACCACTCTTCTGAATGTGTGATCTTTCGAGTTGCTGAGAGATGTTATCCCCCCTGTACATTTGCCATTAGCACTTACATTGTAGTTAAAATCTAAAAGCAGTTATTTTGTTAACACTCAGATTACATCTTTAATTAAGCTCTCATTCCCACCAGCACAGACAACAATGACAAACATGTAAGCCCCAGGAGAAACCAAGCTCATTCTATAGGCTCTCATCTTTCAGTACATCCAGAAGAAATTTACAAGTAAAGATCTCCTAGGAATTTTCTAAGGGCATGCTGAATATCTAATTGTAAATTTAGAAGCTTCATTTAATTTAATTTCAAACCGTGACTTGAGTTAAGCCAATAAAACATGTTCATTGAGAGAATTTAGATCAAGAGCTTATTTTTCATCAATGAGATTTTATTTCAAATATTTAGTGTTATCCATATGAAAGCAATTCATGGTTATCTCTGGAACTTAATGGTAAAGAAGTAAAAATGTAATTTTCTTTATCTGATTGACAGTTGAATGTGTGCATGGTTGAGCTATTAGAGCAAAGAACCGCCAAATGTACAAGAGAAGAACTTTTATCCACATGACTTTATGTTTGTTTTTGCAGGATCATTTATTTATTTTGGGGCACATCAACCACCTGCAGTGGCCAAGCTTGGAAGTCCTGTTCTTACAAAATCAGTCACTGTCTCTACCCCATGTCAGGTAACCAATTACTGGAATTTTCATTGGCTAGTCTGTGGTTATAAACTGTTAGGCTTGGGTTACTCCAGCTAGTAAATGCCTCCTATGTTTTACTACTATTTTCATGATGTATTGAGAGATTTGTGTGAGCTATTTCAACAGGAAATGTCATGTCATTCCAAAAGACATTTACAGCGTATAACTTGCACCCTTTGTTTGGGGGGCCTATTCAAAAATATTTCTATCATTTTATGTTCTTTCCATGTAGTTCTTTCAATAATTTAAAGCTGTGGATACACATTGTCCCAACTGCTTGTTATTTTCGCCAGAAATGTTGCTAATAATTGAGGAAAATAAAAGCAGTTTAACAAATTCTGTTGAAAACAAGATGAAAGGGTGAATAAATGAAGACAAATATGTGCAGGAAAAATAAATATATTTTCAGAATTTTATTTTTTCAGTTAGTCCTTCTGGTGCCACTAAACACAGACCAATGGGTAAAACACTCAGTTCATTCCCACAGCATAACAGAGAAGAAGGCAAGGGAACTTTGGAGTCAGATGAACCTGGTTCTAATTTCACTTCTGCCACAGATGATATGCTTTGAGACTCAGTGTCTGCTGGGAGCCGGCATATTGCATATTGAGTGAGGATCTGGAATAGCTCAACTGGAATTCTATCACTGCTGAGAGCCAGCGTGAGGCACTCCGCCCATGACAAAGGTCATGAGGAAGGAGGCTCGGCATACGCAAAGGCGGGATCGAGCCTCAGGAGTCCCCCTGGAAATTCTCGAACATCTACCCCCAAAACCAGAGTCTGCCTACTTTCTGCTTTGTGCTTTCACCTACACCTCTGACTTTACGGGGGGCTGTCCCCCACTACCTCTCTCTGGAAAAAGAGTTAGCTTACAGCTCCAGTTAATAATTCCTGGGTGTGACAGTGTTTCAACCTACAAACTCCTTTGGAAATCCTCTAGCCTGCCTGAATGGGTTTTTCCGGCCACTTGTGATTGTTCAGAGCCTCCCAACTGTGAGAGGCAGGAGATGTTCTAAACTGCCTAAACACAGATTCCTTTGAGTAGTTAAAAGATTGATTAGAAAATGTATTGGTGAAGGGTTTTTCACTTGTTGGGCCAATGTTTGCTGCTAAGTCTCCATACTCCTTACCTACTGTGTCCTTGGCAGTGTATTGATTGATATAATGGGTGTATAGAAATGTAAAATGCCGCTTTGTCCAATGCTTTTTGGAAGGCTGGCGCCTGACTTTGGAATAATCACCTTTAGAGAAAGATAAGTTTCTTAAAATGTTAACAGGCCTCCGGGCCAGAAGATGATGTCAATCACCTGAACTTTTGCATATGATAAGTTTGCAGGAAGAAAGCCTGGCTTGCTGCATGACTCTACCCCTTCCCCCATTATCCTCTATGCATACCTTAAGGTATAAAAACTACTTTGGAAAATAAAGTGCGGGCCTTGTTCACTGAAACTTGGTCTCCCCATGTCACTCTCTCTCCCAAATTCCAGCTGAGTGTCCATCTGGAGCGCGGATGTCCTCTGCGACCATTTATTTGCCTGGGCTTCTAAGACCCACTCGAGAAGGTGTCTAAGGTGGGGCACCTTCCGCTATTCGAGAGGGCGCCTGCGGCCTCCGTGGTCAGAGCTAACCTGGTGTCACGGGTTATATTGATTTTCCGCGTAAACCAAGCCACTCAGCTTCTTTTCTCCACTGAATTTTCCTACTGAGCTATCCTTATTTCAGCCGCTTTTCTCCACTGAATTTCCTCACTGAGCTATCCTTATTCTATTACTCTTTATATCTTTGATGAATAAATAATTAAATAAGTCGCCGACGCCGTCCCTGCTTCGAATACCCTGGATCAGCCGGGGCTGGACCCCGGCAGGTGGCGCCCGAACAGGGACATTCGAAGGTAGGTCCCCAACCCTTTCCCCCAGTGTTGAATTTTAGGGACGGATAGGACCCCACTCAGGGTGCCGCGGACCCCCCTGTAGGATAGACAGGGCGAGTAGGAGTGGGAAGTGTTGAAAGTGTTAAAGAGTTAGAGAGAAAAAAAGTTTAAAAGGCCAAAGAAAAGCCTGATCTTTTAAAAGCTAAAAGCTTTATCTTCTATTATACTTAATTTTCTGACATGGGTAACACTGAAACTAAGAATGGCAACTCTTTATACAAGTAATCTTCAAACTGATAAAGAGGCTACTGTTAATTTAGATACTTGGGTGAAGGTAAAAAACAACTAAAAACTTATCCTATAAATATGATTAAAAATGTTCTGGACCCTCCTCATGAGGCTGTGGGATAGCCTATGGGAGAAGCTATAGCGGTGGATGGTAGTGGGTCTCCACCTTCTGCGCAGATCATATTTTCTGCCATTGACAAAGGAAAGGAGGGAGACTGTGCTCTACCTCCCGAGGAAGGAGAGGGCTTACAGGACGCTGCGGCCGGGCGCCCTGGCGACCCCCCTCCCCCTCTACACAAACCTTTAAAAATTTATCCAACAATTTCTGATTTAAGGCAACTACCCCACCTCCGCTTGCACCTCCCAGGGCCTAAGAATTCCCCAGTTTACATCCAAAGTCTCCCAGACAATTGCCTAAGGCTGAAAAAGATAAAAAAGATTTCTTTTAAACAAAGGAGCTTTTAAAAAATACACAATATACAGAGCCTGCTCATTGCAGAAAACCCCTCAGGGGGGCCTCACCCAAGCGGAAAAAAAAAAAAAAAAGGAAAGAAAAATAAAAAGAAAAAAGAAAAAAAAAGTGAAAAAAAAAAAAGGAAAGAAAATAGAGAAAGATCTAGAGAAAGAGCTAAAGAGTGAAAAGGAGAGGAACGGAGAAGGAAGGAATCAGGGAATGCATCAAGATAGAGAAAGGAAGTTAAAAAAGGAGATACACAGAAAAAGATAGGGAAAAAAAAAAATTAGGGAAGAGAAGAGGGTAAAGAGAAAGAAACGAAGGAAAGAAGGGTAGCGAAAAAAGAAGGGTGAGAAAAAAGTGAGAAAGGCAAGAAGAGAGAAAAAAAAGACAGTAAGAGACGCTGTGACCAGGTGCCCTGGCGAGCTCCCTCCCGCTCTGCGCAAACCTTTAAAAAACAAAAAACTTATCCACCACTTTCTGATTTAAGGCCATCGCCGCCGCCTCCGTTTGCGCCTTCCAGGGCCCAAGAGTTCCCCACTTTGCCCCCAAAGCCTCTCAAAGTGTTGCCTAAGCCTGAAAAAGATAAAAAGTTTTTTAAACAGTGGAGCTTTTAAAACAAGACTGCATGCACAATATGCAGAGCGTGCTCCTTGGAGAAAACCCCCTCAGGGGGGTCTCACCCAGGCTAAGAGAAAAACCGTAAGGGGATTTAACAACAATATTAACCCCTGACATGCTCGATTCCAATGGGAGTGGCTGGCCCCCTGCCTGAGGGCATTGTAGGACTTGTGCTAGGGCGTAGCTCGCTTTCTTGTCAAAAAATTTCGGTGGTGCATGGTGTAGTAGATTCTGATTATATTGGAGAAATTAAAGTTTTGATCTCGCAGCCTACCAAAACTGCAAATTAATAAAGGTCAAAGAATAACACAGTTTTTGCTTTTACCTTATCAGACAGGAAAAAACTTGACTTCTCAAGCTAAGAGCCACAGAGCATTTAGATCTAGTCATCTAGCCTTTTGGGTGCAGGAAATTACAGCTCCAAGGCCTTTAAAAGATCTTTTAATTCAAGAAAGTAAAATGTCAGGGCTATTAGACACAAGAACTGACCCAGCTCCTGGCCAACACATACTACTGGAAATGAGTTGGTGGGATTAGAGAAAGTGGTATGCAGGGTGGGAATGCTGTAGAGAAAAAGGTGAGGGAGCGTTTAAAACCTTAAAGAGTAGTGAGTTCCCCGTTGCTGGAAGTATTCAAACAAAGATTAGATGGTTGCTTGTCATCTAAAAAGCTATAGACCAGATTTAGGTTACAAAACAATAACTGGAAAAGCTTATAAAGATGTTGTGCAGCACCTCTTTGCTTGCTTCTCATATTTAGGTGCCAAAAGTTTTAAAAATTGATAATGCCCATTTAAAGCTACAGAGAGATTGTTTACTAACTTTAAATGATTTCCAAAAATTATTAGGGGTTATTAGGGGACAGTAATTGGATACACCCACATTTAAAACTGACTACTGCAGATTTAAAGCCTTTGTTTGATTACTTAAAAAGCGATCCTAATTCCAGTTCTAAGAGAAAGTTGACTAAATGAGACAGAGTCAGCTCTTGTTAAAGTAGATGAGACTTTAAATGATCAGTTAATTACGATTAATATTACTAAAAGATGAGATTAAATTATTCTTGCCAAAAAACATATACCTACAGGGTGCTTGTGACAAAAAGGCCCATTGGTTCCATCTACCAGTGACTCCAAGAAAAATAGTTTTATCTTATCCCAGCTCGGTGGCACAATTAATTATAAAAAGAGGGAAAAAGTGTGAAACCTTTTAGAAAACAAGTAGCAAATATAGTAATTCCATTTAATAAGGATCAACTGCAAGTCTTTTACAAAATAGTGATGATTGGCAAGTTGCCCTGATAGATTTCAGGAGTCAAATTTTGTTTCATTTGCCCTCAAGCCCCCACAGTAGTTAAAAGTTCAAAAATGTTAGATTAGAAGTTTGAGGATACCTGTGAAACTTTCCAACCCTATGTAGTTCCTATGCTCCCCTTTACCCTATGGGGGAGGGGCGTGCTGTCTCAAATAGGAGATACTCAGAGAAGGGTTTTCTCAATTTCTTAGTCATCAACAGGCGATACAATTAACAATACTTTATATGTTGTTATAAATACATAATATAAATATATTTGCATAATTACAGTTTGCCTAATTAGGTATGGGTATAAATAAAATATAATAAAGGTATACCTAATTCTATTATAGATCTATACTTAATTAATTTGTATGCTATATATGCATATTATATATATACTGTATAATTAAATATATATTGCAGTAATATAATGTGTGTGAGTGGCTGATATTAATTGGTATAGATTGATGTGCTGTGATGATATATGTTCTATATACTGTATAATTACATATGTGTGACATGTATTATTGCAGTACATTGGTTTGTGTTGGTTGGTATTAGCTGTGTATGTGTTGTATTGCTGTAATATATATTAATTAACATATTAATTATAAAGATTAATTCAAGTATATTGATTATGTCAATAAGTTTATACTTGTTGCCATATATAAATACATATATAAATACATTTTGCATTTAGGTATATCTATATACTAAAATGAGATAAGGAGGTTATACATTTATTATTTAAATTTGTACAGAGACCTAAACTAGACATTAGACCTAAATTAACATATCTTTAAATTCATGTTGTTAAAATGTAAATTTTAAAAATTAAAAAATTAAATTGACAACTGCTTGACAATTCCTTTGCCATAAAACCCCCATAGGTGTAATTGGGGAAGCCAGACAAAAAATTGGTTTTATGGCAAAACGGCTCCCTAGAGTGGGTCCATCTTCCCGCTCAAACTAAAAAAGTAGCGGCTTCTTATCCAGGATTGATAGCTACTTTGATATTAAAGAAAAAAAGCAGAACATTGAATTATTTGGTAAAGAGCCATCAAAAATTGTAATTCCATATAATAAAGAACAACTTGATGTGCTTCTAATGTTTGAAAATTGGCAGATTGCTATAAGAAACTATTTTGGTCAAATTTTTGCATCGTTTACCTTCACATGTTTTGCTGAATTTTATATCCAGACATCCAGTTATTTTTCCTGTCAGATGTAAACAGTCTCCTATTCCAAATGCTCAGATAGCCTTTACTGACAGGTCAGCAAATGGTAAAGCCTCCATAGTTACTAAAAATCACCAAAAAGTTTTAAAAACACAAAAAACTTCAGCTAAAAGAGCTGAAATAACAACAGTCATAGAGGCTTTTGCTATGTTTGCAGATGAAGAATTTAATCTTTACTCTGATTCTCAGTATGTGGTCAGGCTGATTCCACACATTGAAACTGCGGTTTTGCCTAAAAATAAAACTACCATATTTCATTTGTTAACTAAATTACAACAACAAATTTGGAAAAAAAATAAAATATTTTTCATTGGACACATTCGGGCTCATTCCGGATTGCCTGGCCCTTTAAATGCCTTTAATGATTTGGCTGACTTGTTAACCAGAAATAGAGTGGCTACTGTGATTGAGGAGGCCAGAGCCTCTCACTCACTTCATCATCAATACGCTACTGCCTTAAGATATCAATTCCAAATTCCCAGAGAGACTGCTCCAGAGATTGTGCATTCTTGCTTACACTGCCCCACTGTTTATAATAATCTACCTATGGGAGTTAATCCTCATGGTCTCAAACCTAACGTACTCTGGCAGACGGATGTAACTCATGTTTCTTCATTTGGAAAACTGTCCTTTGTTCATGTAACTATAGATACCTTTTCTCACGTTATTATTGCAACTGCTCGTACCAGAGAGGCAGGTAAAGATGTGATACAACATCTCTTTACTTGTTTTTCATATTTGGGCCTGCCAAAAGCTTTGAAAACTGACAATGCTCCTGCTTACACTTCTAAGTCTTTTCAGAAATTTTGTATAAAGTTTCAAATTAAACATAATACAGGCATCCCTTATTACCCACAGGGACAAGCCATTGTTGAAAGAGTGCATCAAACATTAAAAATCCAAATTCAAAAACTAAAAGAAGGGGAGTTTAAGTATAGTTCTCCCCATCAAATCTTGCAACATGCTCTTTTCGTAATAAATATTTTAAATACTGATTTCAGCCAGAACTATTGCAATGCTTCGTCATTGGTGCCTGGAGCAATTAAATGCAAAACCATTAGTCAAATGGAAGGCCCTCTCAGGACAATGGAAGGGTCCTGACCCATTATTAACTAGCGGTCGAGGATGTGCGTGTATTTTTCCACAGAATGCAGATTCTTCAATTTAGACAGGCTGATTCGCCATGTTGCAGACCCCCAGACATCCAGTTCACTCACTGCTTCGATCACAAAAGAGGAGCCCGCCAGAAGGGGAGACAAGATAAACATCGAGATCCCGGCGGGACCGACGGGGCTGTTGCAGCGCGAACTCCAACCAGAAAATAATTCTACTTATTCTGTTTTGGCTTGTCTACCCTCTCCTTATGTTTTTCTCTTTACCAACGATTCTGGAAAACTTAATGTACATGTGACTTTAAACTGGTGGACCCAATGTAGTGACCTGTGAACAATGTATGCTCTCATCTTGTTTAAACCCCCAATATAATGTTTGCTCCTTTGTAGTGTTACAACGTCCACCTTATCTTATAATGTAACCACTTATTGATATAACTATAGTCTTGCTGTATTACAACAACTTCAAGATTTAATGTGATTGCGACGATTTGTGGGCTTACTTATTTTAAGAATATCAGCTTTAATAACCACAATTACTTCTGTTACTGTGGCAGCAATATCATTGACTCAACAAGTGCATACTGCCCAATATGTTGATACCATGTCTAAAAATGTTTCACTAACTCTAACAACACAAGAAGCTATAGATAGGAAATTAGAGATGAGAGTAGACGCCTTAGAAGAGGCAATAATGCATATTGGGACTGATTTACAGGCTTTAAAAGTGAAAATGGCTTTGTCTTGCCACGCTGATTACCGGTGGATATGCGTGACATCTTTAAAGGTAAATGAGACAGATTATAAATGGAAAAAAAAAAAAATTACAAATCATATCTCAGGTGTTTGGAACAGCTCTGACATTGGCCTGGACTTAGGGAAACTTCATAATCAAATCTAGACCCTGAAACACTCTCGACTGGATTTTACCGCAGCTAATGACTTTTTTCACACCTTCTCTAACTTTCATTTCAGGAAAAAACATTCTGTCTAATATCCTTGGATACATCGCTGCCGGTGCTTTAATTTTGCTTCTCATATTCATTCTTCCTTGTATTGTCAGGATTCTTCGACAGAACATTCAGAAGCTCGCGACTGAGCTGCCTCTGGCTGTTTTAAGAAATAAAAACGGGGGAGATGCTGGGAGCCGGCATATTGCATATTGAGTGAGGATCTGGAATAGCTCAACTGGAATTCTATCACTGCTGAGAGCCAGCGTGAGGCACTCCACCCATGACAAAGGTCATGAGGAAGGAGGCTCGGCATACGCAAAGGCGGGATCGAGCCTCAGGAGTCCCCCTGGAAATTCTCGAACATCTACCCCCAAAACCAGAGTCTGCCTACTTTCTGCTTTGTGCTTTCACCTACACCTCTGACTTTACGGGGGGCTGTCCCCCACTACCTCTCTCTGGAAAAAGAGTTAGCTTACAGCTCCAGTTAATAATTCCTGGGTGTGACAGTGTTTTAACCTACAAACTCCTTTGGAAATCCTCTAGCCTGCCTGAATGGGTTTTTCCGGCCACTTGTGATTGTTCAGAGCCTCCCAACTGTGAGAGGCAGGAGATGTTCTAAACTGCCTAAACACAGATTCCTTTGAGTAGTTAAAAGATTGATTAGAAAATGTATTGGTGAAGGGTTTTTCACTTGTTGGGCCAATGTTTGCTGCTAAGTCTCCATACTCCTTACCTACTGTGTCCTTGGCAGTGTATTGATTGATATAATGGGTGTATAGAAATGTAAAATGCCGCTTTGTCCAATGCTTTTTGGAAGGCTGGCGCCTGACTTTGGAATAATCACCTTTAGAGAAAGATAAGTTTCTTAAAATGTTAACAGGCCTCCGGGCCAGAAGATGATGTCAATTACCTGAACTTTTGCATATGATAAGTTTGCAGGAAGAAAGCCTGGCTTGCTGCATGACTCTACCCCTTCCCCCATTATCCTCTATGCATACCTTAAGGTATAAAAACTACTTTGGAAAATAAAGTGCGGGCCTTGTTCACTGAAACTTGGTCTCCCCATGTCACTCTCTCTCCCAAATTCCAGCTGAGTGTCCATCTGGAGCGCGGATGTCCTCTGCGACCATTTATTTGCCTGGGCTTCTAAGACCCACTCGAGAAGGTGTCTAAGGTGGGGCACCTTCCGCTATTTGAGAGGGCGCCTGCGGCCTCCGTGGTCAGAGCTAACCTGGTGTCATGGGTTATATTGATTTTCCGCGTAAACCAAGCCACTCAGCTTCTTTTCTCCACTGAATTTTCCTACTGAGCTATCCTTATTTCAGCCGCTTTTCTCCACTGAATTTCCTCACTGAGCTATCCTTATTCTATTACTCTTTATATCTTTGATGAATAAATAATTAAATAAGTCGCCGACGCCGTCCCTGCTTCGAATACCCTGGATCAGCCGGGGCTGGACCCGTAGTGATAGTACACCTTCTTCACATGGCTGTGAGAATTCAAATGTGATTAAATAAAGGATCTGGGAAAGTATTTGGGCCATAGTAGGTGTTCAATAAACATAATCCTTCCATTTTTCCATAACACTAATGTTTCCATTAGAAGTTTCTATCCTTTTGAGAGTTCTAACATGTCTCTGAGCCTGTAGATTTCAGCTTTCTTTTTCTCCCTTTACTTATCAGAAAATAATGAAGGGATCAGTAGTCCCACACACTAAATTCATTGCCTGGAAATGCAGGGTTACAGAATTAATTCAGGCATTCCTGGTGATAAATTACAGATCATTCAGAGGTGTAAATTTAATTATACTTTCAGCTTGATATAAGCCTGACTGAGAGTGCCTGCAACTCTTAATAGATTGTCCTACTCTTTTTTATTTTTTTCCTTTGTTTTTTTGTTGTCCATATCTTTGTGAGAATTTGGATTAAAACAATGGCCTGAACTCCACCTCCATCTCACCCACTTGGACTCTAGACTCTCTCACCTTTGGTTTATTTTAATTAAATCTGATGTGATAGATATAGATTTTTTTGGAGAACTTGTGAAACATTTACTTGCTCTTTAAAAGCACTTTACAGACTTACTGAACTTTAATTCAAGATCACATACCAAAGTAATGCAACTGCTGTTGTTAAATTCATTAAAGACTGGATAAAAAGGAATGGAATGTATTAATTCTGCCTCTCTTACACAAGTATGAAAACTAACATTAAGAACTTATTAGAAATTCTGAGACTCATTAAGAAATCATACAGCTCTCTTCTTTTTCAAGATGATTTGCATTTCCTGTTTGTGTGGGTAGCCATTAATTTGTGGTCATTGGGATTGACCCACAATTTATGATTGTTTCCACTTGAGGACATTTTTCTTTATTGTGGCTTAAATTTGGAGCTTACCTATGGGAGCTATTGGGGTGGAGCCTCAGTAAAACAATGAGCAATGTAGATGATTTGTTGTTTGTCTCTCAGAACAAAGTCCTCCACCTTTGTTCTCAGACACTAATTTAGGGGCTTGCCTTGATTTGTGGAAAAATAAGAGGTTACAGAGGAAGACTGCCAGAGGAAGTTTTTGTTCCCTTTTAACTGCATCTGCTTGAATGTTAGGAATATTTGAGTTAGAAGGGTGGATATTTGGGTTACTTCATAGTACTTTCCAGCTTAGAATTATTATTCAATTGTTATAGGTTATTCATAGTCTGAGATGTGCATAGCCAAGGTTCTCTCCCATAGGAGTATTCTAAGAATATACTATTACTTTTTTAGAAGTCTGTGGTAATGTGTGTTTCTTTCTTTCATGAAAGTTACAAAATAAGCTAACAGAACAAATTCTTATCTTCTTCAATAACCAGAAAATGCAGCTGATCTTCCTAATTGGAACCTATTGATCATAGCTGTATTCATGGAATAGCAGATGTTCTTTGTAATAAAATAATAAAGAGGGGCAGTGAGATAACCAAAGTGGGGAGCTTTGATATGATTAAAGCTTTCATTTTATGAAATTATATGATTTTTCTTCTACATAATCATATCAGGCTAATACAGCTAAGAATATGTTTTTGAAAGGACTTTAAAGGAATATGAAGCTTTCTTTTGAAACTTTTTCTAACAGACTTTTAGGGTTATTTTGCATGAATTACCTTGTACTTTATGTATAGACTACACATGCCATCGACATACAGAATTGGTCCTGTAACTATGCAGTACTCAAGGTGTGGACTTTTATTAAAAGCTTCAAAAGCTCCTTTAGTCACTGGTGGAAATTTGGCATTTTTCCTTAGAATAGTCAGAAGATAGGACACACAGGACATGTGGAAGCCAGAAGCTAGTATTTCTTACTGCTGTTGAAATACTGTTACTGTTTTTAATAAATCAGGAAATATAGAATATGAAAGAGGTTTGTGAGAATATTAATATTTTCTGAGCTCTCATATTTGAGTTACTGTTTGAAAGACCAAATATCTCACTTCACAATTAAATACAGCAGGATTGATAACACGAAGCTTTTGCTTTCAATGCTATTAACAGTTTATCTGTTTGTCTTTTGTTTGTTCTAAATTCCCCAACACATACTTGCTATTCTAATAGTCTTTAATTTAAATATTCTTAAAAATTAAAAAAAAAAGTGAATGGGTATATCAGGAAAAAGATTGATGAAACAAAAGATAGAATGGTTCCAAAAATAAAGTTTGAGGGCCAGGCTACATGTTTGAATCGAAGTATTCAAACTCAGCTAGTGCAGAGAGAGACATGTGAGTTGTCATTTGGCTCAGGTTCAAGGAATTAAAAAACAAAAGAAAAATAGTTCTTCTGAGACTCCTGAGTGCACACATACAAGTGTAAATGTTCTTTCTCTGACTCAGTGCACACCTGTTACTTCCATACTCCATGTGGATAATAAAGGGACAATAGAAACACATTCGTCATAATATAGAAAATATTTGCCAAAATATAGAATTTAGTGAAGGATACTAATAGCAGTTCAGTGTTAAGTGCTTCACAGCATGATAAAAATATAATATATGTAATACCAGAGTGGGTAGCCATTACCTTCTCCAGAGGATCTTCCTGACCCAGGGATCAAGCCCAGGTCTCCTGCATTCCAGACAGATTCTTTACCATCTGAGCCACCAGGGAAACCCAATATGCAATATTATCTGTAATCATATGTAATGTATAATGTAACAACACATACATTAAACATATATAAGATATATAACATATATATATAAAACATTTAACAATATAAAATGTAACAGTGATAACCCACTTGTAGCAACTCTCTCAATGAGTTTTAAGAGGCCATGTTTTATCATGTTCCCCTACTAGAGTGATGAAGTCTTATCAGAGAGAAATTTAGGAAATTCGTGGTGGGACTTGAAATGGTGCAATCATGATTTGTTCTGTTCTCTTTACTCCAAGGATAGGATTAGATCATGTTAGAGATCCTGGGCTTCCCCAGTGGTGCTGGTGGTAAAGAACCCGCCTGCCAGTGCAGGTTAGATGTAGAAGACTGGGGTTTGTTCCCTGGGTCGAACTAGAGTGGGTTGCGATGTATTCTTGCCTGGAGAGTCCCATGGACAGAGGAGCCTGGCAGGCTGTAGCCCTGCGGGGCACACAGAATTGGACACAGCTGAAGCGACTTTGCATGCATGCATACATGTTAGATATTCTAGAGGAAACAATGGATTTTGGGGAAAGGTTGAGCAGATATTCTTTCTTATTGGACATGGTTAAAACCCAGATTAATCATTTAGATGAGAAAAGATTATATTTTATTGAAGACTTCAAACTTCCACTTAAGCTCATTCAGATAAAAAAGTCGGTCAAAAGCATCATTATGACTAGGAGGCATAAGAATCACTAGAATAGTAGTAGTGTTAGCCACTTAGTCACGTCTGACTCTTTGTGACTCTATGGACAGTAGCCCACCAGGCTCCTCTGTCCGTGAGATTCTCCAGGCAAGAATACTGAAGTGGGTTGCTATGTCCTTCTCCAGGGGATCTTCCCAACCCAGGGATTGAACCCAGGTCTCTATGCATTGCCTGCAATATAATAGACCTGGGTTCAATCCCTTGGGTCAGGAAGATCCCCTGGAGAAGGGCATGGCAACCCACTCCAGATTTCTTGTACTCCAGTATTCTGGTAATGTTAAAGGGGGATGTATGAGAGAGAGAGATGAATGCTCCCCCTCTACTACATGGACTTATTCCCAGCTGAGTTTTGAGGAGTTACAGATATCTTGTTTCTTTCTCTTTTTTTTTGGTGTATGCATGTTTTATTTTTTTGCATGAAGCTACAACAGGTGTTGGAAACACCAGACGGGGGCGATGTTTGTGGCCGAGAAAACAGAGATAACTGCACATTTGGAGAAAATGAGAAAAGACATGAAGATCTGACCAATAAGCTCCCTCATAGGGAAGCAAAAGGAGTCAAGAGCATAAGAAAGTTGAGGAAAAAAGCAGAAAATCTGAAGAGTAGAGTTCCGATTGGAGACAAACCCAAATCAAATGAAATAGCAAAGAGAAATAAGGAAGACATTATTTTGAGCTTCTAAATAATGTCCTGTTATATCTGTTGCTGCTGCTAAGTCGCTTCAGTCGTGTCCGACTCTGTGCGACCCCATAGACGGTAGCCCACCAGGCTCCGCCGTCCCTGGGATTCTCCAGGCAAGAACACTGGAGTGGGTTGCCATTTCCTTCTCCAATGCATGAAAGTGAAAAGTGAAAGTGAAGTCTCTCAGTCATGTCAGACCCTCAGCGACCCTACGGACTGTAGCCTACCAGGCTCCTCCGTCCGTGGGACTTTCCAGGCAAGAGTACTGGAGTGGGGTGCCATTGCCTTCTCCTAATAAGTAATTCCTATTTGTTCCTAATCATATTGTTTTGTAGAGATTGGCCTTTCCTCTGGGAATATCACAGGGCCCTGTAGAAACAGAGTAGCAAGATTAGTTATTCAGCCTGCACTCAGTAACTAATAGTATAAGTCACTCGGTAAGATGTCCTTTCTTTTTATAGTAAAATGAATGATGCAGTATTTTTAAAAACTATATACAAATAATATAAAATCAGAGAATACAATTAAAAACAGTAAATTAATTTGAGCTTCATTTCTTTTCTCTCCAATTTGCAATTAAAGGAATTGCTTTGTTGGAAGCTTTTTAAACCACATAAAATTCTCTTGAATAAATTGATTCAGTGTCTTGCATAGTCACCCTGTACATACAATCCAAGCTATGGATATACAACTTACTGAAAACCCAGAAGAAATAAAAGCAAGCCTTTAATATTAACATTTTATATAACTGCTTTTTTTTTTTTTTGGCAGGGGCACACACCAGGTCATAGTTCCCTGACCAGAGATTGAACTCTTGCCCCTTGCATTGGGAGCACAGAGTCTTAATCACTGAACCACCAGGGAAGTCCCTATATCCCTGCTTTTTAGTGAATCAGACAAAAATCAAGATAGTAGTTTCCTTTAAATGATAATTAATAAATACATTTTAAATGGTTGGTATCATTGTAATATAGGCTTTCCTGGTAACAGTGGTAAAGAATCCACCTGCCAGTGCAGGAGATGTGGGTTTAAACCTTGGGTTAGGAAGATCCCTTGGAGAAGGAAATGGCAACCCACTCTAGTATTCTTGCCTTGGAAATCTCATGGAGAGAGGAGCCCGGTGGGCTGCAGTCAATGGGGCCACAAAGATTCAGACATGACTTAGTGACTAAACAATAAGAACAACAACATGATTTTAATATACATGCTTGATAGTTCTTTTTAATAGAATTTTCTGTGATGAAATTGTCTTCTGCATCCACTATGGAAGTCACTAGCTACAAATAGCTATTGAGCATTTAAAATGTGATGATAACAGAGAGAGTGAATTTGTCATTTTCTTGAATTCATTTACATGTAAATAGCCACACTGTTTTCATATGCTTGTCATTATATGCTTAATTGTTCCTTTTCATTCTCTCCCATAAAACTTTGAGGTCCCTAAGGACACCTGATTCCTTGTACATTTTATGATACATGGTGGGGCGTGGGGTTTTCTCTTTATCACTCTCTCTGAAGGTCTTTAGACATTTATTTATTTTTGGCTGTGCTGGGTCTTGGTTGCTTTGCGGGAGCTTTCTCTCGTGGCGAGTAGAGGCTACTCTTGGTGGCGGTGAGCAGGCTTCTCATTGCGGTGGCTTCTCTTGTGGAGTACAGACTCCAGGCACACGGGCTTTAGTCCTCGTGGTGTATGGACTTAGTTGCTCTATGGCATGTGGAATCTTCCTGGGCTAGGAATCGAACCTGTGTCCTCTGCATTGGCAGGGGGATTCTTATCCACTGTACCACCAAGAAAGTCCTATAAACATTTACTTTAACACTAATGCTGATAGTCCCACTCAAACTTCCTTCTTTTCTTTAGTACCTATTAACTGAATACCTACTAAATACAAATTGCCCTAGTTGGTTCTATGAGGAATTAACAACGTGCATTGTGATTTTGAGTTCATGACATAATGTCACACTGCTGCTACTGCTGCTAAGTCACTTCAGTCGTGTCCGACTCTGTGTGACCCCATAGACGGCAGCCCACCAGGCTCCACCGCCCCTGGGATTCTCCAGGCAAGAACACTGGAGTGGGTTGCCATTTCCTTCTCCAGTGTATGGGAGTTGGTGATGGGCAGGAAGGCCTGGTGTGCTGTGATTCATGGGGTTGCAAAGAGTCGGACACGACTGAGCAGTTGAACTGAACTGAACATGTATTACAGTGGGAACCACATATGTTGACTACGTGCCTGTCTAAAGTCATAGCTGTATTAACTTTTGTACAGTATTTTCACCCTGACCAGTATTAAATTTGGAAAGACTCTGGGAGGTTTCTTGGTCTATACCAAACTAAACAATTCTCCTCAAATCTCTATAAAGCCAATTCACTTTTAAAAAGTAAATTAAATGTGAAGTTCTAAGCTCTTATCCAACTGAATATGGATCCCATTGGCATTTACTCTTAATGCACTATTAACCTCGCACGGGTAATGTACTGAGTGACAATTTGACAGCTTGAAATTCTGGTGCGGCACGCACAACTCTTCAACTAGGTTTAAAGCTCTGTTTTGAATATTTACAAAGTTGGAACATGCTGAAACTGTAGCAGGGATCTAAAATTTAATTGTGGTAGGGGACCCTGTAGCCTCCCTTTCCACAGAATTTAATTAAACAGTTCCATTTGACTTTACGTTTCTTGGTTTGCCTCAAGACCTGAGTGTAGGTGAGCTTGGTGGTAAAATCTGATATGAAATGGATGATCAGAAAGGATGCTTTGACCAAGCGATGGCAATTCAGTAGACACTGAAAAAAAATGTGTACCACTTTGAAACAGAGAATGCTTGATGTTTCAAACAGTTTTTTAGAAGACATTACACATTTTTTTTCAACTTTCATCTCCACTGAAATTGGTACCCACAATGACATAAATGGGATAATAAATAAATAAATAATGCGTGTAATCATGCCTGTACATGCAGCAAGGTAAAAGTCCAGTGATGAAGGGAAAGGAAAAAAAAAAAGCAGGAATTTAAAATGTAGTGAAACTGAAAAGGAGTCACTTTGAGTCAAAAGAGAAGGATTTCATTTCTCAGGAGCCTCATCTCTGAACAATGCTCTGTCTTTGAAACATGAAGCATTAGAACTCCATGGCATAATGAGAGGAAGAAAAAATTGCTGCTGTGTCTGCACCTGGTTTTGTGGGGGTTTTTTCTTGATATATTTTGTATTATATCATCCAACCACTGAGGCAATTACTTTTCAACTTGCCTGTGTGCAGTGCTTAGTAGATGGTCAGTAAATACTGGTTGGTGATAGTGCTGAATTCCATGTTCTAGCTGCAGCAGTCAGCACCTAAAATAATCCTCGCTGTTACTCCACCACCTCATTAACCTGTCAGTCCTTTACATTGTGCCACCATTCATGGTGAGTAGGAAACAAAATGATCAAATCTGGGCTCCCTAACCTCAAAAAGAACATTTTCTAGTTAGATCAAATTATTGATAAACAGTACTGTGTGATCTCCCAAGGTTTTTGCTAAGGTCACAACAAAGAAGGAATTCATGAAAAAGTATTCCTTGCAGTCTGCTTTTACTTGAGGAAATTTTGAAGACATCAAAGAGAATGAATAGCAGTATGTGATTTTGTAATTTGAGTCAGATATAGAACGTGTGTCTTCCTATATTCGTAAGAAGTAAGAAAGCAAGAGAAAAGGATCCTAAAAGTGTTCCCTAATGATGTAGACAAATATTTGTCCTCATACTTGCCTGAGCAGGATGCTGGTGTCCCATGTCTTGAGACAGCTCTATAGCATGTGTTTAAAATACCAGTTAATGTAACTGCCTTGAGCCTTTTCTTAAGGAGGGGCCACAAAGGCTGGCAGAAGATGTACTTAGCATTTTCTGGGTCTACATATTTGGAGGAGAATTAAGAAGATGATATTGAACACCAAAGTAATTTTGGGTATTTTTAATTATAGAAGATCTACTGGGCATAAGTAAATGGAATATTTATATCACTCAAACACACTTTTCACCAGGTGCAGTTTTGGTATCGTTTGTCTCAGCATTCACGTCTCTCGCTTTTTACAAGAACATCTCTGAATGGGGATTTGCAGAAGCACAGTGATCTAATCGGAATCTCTGAATCTCAATGGCGACAAGCAAAAATCAATCTCATTGCAAAGGCTGGAGAATCTACTCTCCCTTTTCAGGTAAGCATGTAAGAGATGAATACAACTCAGAAGAAGATGCTTATTTAATGCTGATCTTCCCAGACAACAGTAGAACACATATGTCCCATAAGTTTATCTGATGTTAATAAAGCAAGCATATTCACAGTCAGAGATAAGTCGAGAAGTTATCTTGACCAAGTACTCACGACTTAACTTGTGGAAGCAGAGCAAAAGTGGAGGTAAGGATTGAACAGGATGGCAGAGAGAAGAGAAATGTAACGGGAAAATATTTTTCTTAAATAAGGATGGCGGAGTACATGAGGTAGTGAAAAAAATCTGAGCTGCACTCCTATTTGCTGTCCATTAATACTGAGAATTTTTATCACACTTTTATGTCATTTTCTTGGTTAAATACTGAAAGAAGGAAACTGTAGCTTATCAGATGAGTGCCCCAGCTTCCACCCTTCTGGACATGACTCCCTTCTGGATGATGTTTGAAAAGAGCTAGTTTAGTAACTAGATTGGGTGGTGGAATTAGAGGAGCACACACTGCCATCAGTCAGATGGTCTGAGTTCCCATCTCTGCTTAACCCAAGGGTTGCTAAGTGACTGTATACATTATACTTTTGAGCTTCAGATTTCCCAATCTGTGAAAACCACAGTGATAATAAAAGCAATATTTGGGGAAGCTGAGTATTAAAGAAAATGTAGCTAAAACGGTGGCTGTGAACATGGGCTCTTTAGCCTGAGGTTCAAACCCTGGTATATAGTCAGGGGGAAATTGTTTAATCCTTCCATGCTTCTGATTTTCTCTCTGTAAATGGGTGCATGGAGGTGTGTTGGGGTGTTTGAAGCCTCTGAAAAATAGCACATCTCATCTGCTACTCACTTCCTAACTGAGGCAAATACAGAAGTCGAACAGGGAGAACAAACTATTTTGGAGAAGATGCCTTTAGAACCTTCAGGGATATATTTAAAATAAGGACTTCCCTGTGATCCAGTGGTTAAGAATCTGCCTGCCAATGCAGGGGACATGGTTTGATTCTTGGTCCAGGAACTAACATCCCACTGGCCACAGGGCACCTAAAGCCTGTGCTCCACAAGAGAAGCCAATGCAATGAGAAGCCTGCACGTGGCAAGTAGAGATTAGCCCCCACTCTTTGTAAGTAGCAAAGGCCTGTATGCAGCAATGAAGATGTAGTGCAGCCAAGAAATAAATTAATTTGTTTAAATTTAAAATAATACTTCACCTCAGAATAAACAGCCCCACCCAGAGAACAACCAACTGCTAGAGAATCGAAAACTCAACCTTTGGGGAAAACATCTTATCATGAGTGACTATGATGTATCACTGTTGTCTCCTCAGTTGTAACAAATGCCCCCCTCTGATGGGGGGTGATGATGATGGAGGAGGCCATGGATGCTTGGGGGCAGGAGGTGTGTGGGAACCCTCTGTACCTTCCTCTAAACTGTGCTCTAAAACTGTCCCTAAAGGTGCTCTAAAATCTTAATAAAAAACAAAATACAAAAACCAGAATGTTCTTTGTTGAAACTGACTCTTTGAGAAATATTAGCAGTTGAAACTCATACTGTTCTTTCTGGGCTTCATTAACCTGTCACTTATTATTGAAGAGTTTTAGCATAGTATAGGTGTTTTGTTTTTTTTTTAATATTTCTTCTTTTGTCTTTGTTTTGCAGTGAAAATTGAGATTGCTCTTTATTATCTGGGGGACGTATTAACTAGTTTGTGGATTGATCAGGGTTTGACGAGATTTTATAATTTGGCAAACACTCTGGTGCTCTCTTTCTCCCTTCGCTCCCCTCCGTGGTGAATCAGCATCCTGTGTTGGTTTTTCTCTCTCCTAACCCGAGGGGTCCCAGTCAGCACCAGTCAGCCTCTTTTCTTTTTTTTTCTTTTTAGTATATTTTTGGCCGCACTGTGCGGCATATGAGATTTTAGTTTTCCAACCAGGGATCAAACCTGTGCCCCCTGCCCTGGAAGCACGGAGTCTTAACCACTGGACCACTAGGGAAGTCCCAGGTTCTTCTTAATTGTTCTGGCTTTGGAGGGGAGTGAATGGCCCTGGGTTCTTGCTTTAGGCTTCAGCCGTGTTTAATTTGCCCTGGGAAGGTAAGGGTTTTAGCCTGTGCCTCTGTTCTGTTGTCTTCCCTGGTGATTCAGACAGTAAAGCGTCTGTCTACAATGCGGGAGACCTGGGTTTGATCCCTGGGTTGGGAAGATGCCCTGGAGAAGGAAATGGCAATCCACTCCAGGACTATTGCCTGGAAAATCCCATGGACAGAGGAGCCTGGTAGGCTACAGCCCATGGGGTCGCAAAGAGTTGGACATGACTGAGCGACTTCACTTTCTTTCTGTTCCGTCTCATGTAATCCTGTTAATTGGCTGTAGTAAAGGCTTGTTTTAGAAACTATAGTCAGTGAAAAGAAAAAGAACTGTTTTCTCAGATTTCACCATTCAGAAGGCTATTATAGGTCCACAGTCTCTAAGCAGCAATTTAGAAAGTCAAAATTTGGAAAGCAATAAGCTTTTGAAAAACAAATTTAGAGACAAAATTTAACCTGAGCTGAACCACTGTTAAGCAGTTCATTTAGTGATGGGTTTGATGATAGAGAGCTGCCCTCGGTCTCTCTGAGGGCATCATGATACATTTAAGATGAACATCCACAACTCTGAACTATTCAGATTTCAAATCCTAGTTGGACTCAAAGACTGTGGGTAAGGAATCGGGGTCTGTGTTAACATCCTGGTGTGAATCAGTGCAGATTTTATACACATTTTATAAGATAGATAAATACACAGTCACACACATACATAACATGTGTTTTTATTGAATACATTGATATTATTTAGATACATTAGTAAACCTTTCAAACAAGTAGAAAGTACACAGAAAGGCAAACACCCATGTACTTAAACTTCAGAATGAATTAATATGAACATTTTCATTTGCTTTTAATGTTGATATATTTGTTTCTAAAAGCACAGCTTTTATCTTCTTGGTTCCCTTTTCTACTCCATTTCTTATCCTCTACAAGAAACAAAAATGCTAAAATTATGTTGTTTTTAACCTGATTTTTCTATGTGTATTTTCAAAGTTACAGAAATATGCATGAGGAGTCTAGCTAGATGTAGTTCTACTTCATTCTTTGGTCAACAGCAAACGGAAAAGATGTTATACCTACAAAGAGTCAATCTAGCTCTTACATATTCAAATATTTAAAGTTTATCTTCTTGGAAACAGGCTCCTTTGGCACTTTAAATTTAGTGGACTGAAGTATTTAAGGGTGACCTTCATTGCCTGACCATCAGTATAATGTGGCTAAGCATATATTTGTAGAGAGTTATCTAATCCAAACATTGGAAAGGAGAAAGACATGGGACCGTGTGACCTCTCCGTTCTCTTGTAGCCATGACATTCAGATTCAGTGTGGTCCTTTTATGTCTCTTGTACACATCGCAACAGAATATAAATTGCTCTGATTTCTTTAGAAAATCAGTGCCCAGGTTAGGTAGGGCTTTCAGTCTTCTGGTATAAGTGGATTTGGCTTACTGTTTATTTTGGAAGAACAGCAGATTAGCATTTTAATATCCTCTCCATTGCCTTTGCGGTTTTCATTGGAAGAACGTATGTCACATAGTTCACATTAATAGTATTTTTTTTCGATCTGTTTTAACTGTTCCTACTCATTTTAAATATTCAGCTTTTTACACAAATATATCCACTTAATTTGCAATTTGTTTCCTAACTCTTCTTAATTTCATATCTAGAAGTGGTACTTTTTCTGAATACTGTTTATTGATTTCAGGTTGACCTGCTGTCTTTGAGTTTGCTACTAAAACATAATCGTGTCATATTTAGATTTTATTTTAAGATGACCCTTTTGTGGAATTTTCTACAATAATTTTCACTCTTGATCAGTGCTGATGGTATAAATCAATAACAATTTCCTGACGTTATTTGAGGATTCGGTGAAGGGTAAGATTTATAACGCAAAGTAAAAGCTGGTCGGGTCTCTGTAATGTTGCTATGTCCTTGGCCTTCTTAGTCCAGGGCTTCATTAAATCTTCTTTTGCCAGGTAGCTGTGTCCTCCAGCATCTCTGAAGACCAGTTATCTCTTATTTCATGGTAGTGATGATGTTCAGCATAATCATCCGTGGCTCAGGTTACACATTTTTCTTACTCAAAATGTGACCTTCAACCAGTAACTTCAGCTCTCTAAGCTCTGTTTCCTTTGCTTTAAAATGTGGACGAAAGTAGCACTGCCTTCTCAGGGTTAAAATAAGTGAATGCATTTTAACTTATTTAGCTTACTTCAGGCCTGGCATGTTAAAAAAAAAAAAGCATCCAAGCTCTTAGTAAAAGTTTGCTGTTGATTTTATTTTTATTTATTTTTATTTTTTAATTTTATTTTGTTTTTAAACTTTACAAAATTGTATTAGTTTTGCCAAATATCAAAATGAATCCACCACAGGTATACATTAACACCACCGTCATTGTTTAAAAATTACTGTAGTCCAGTTTTTCTTTATTTTTTCTTACCATATTCCCATAGTCTCCGTTTCCCCTTAGATTCATATTTATTCATTCTCATTATCCTTTATTTAAAACAAGATATCAAAGAACCAAAATTTAAATATGCTAGTTGAATACTTCTCTGGAAAACCTTCTCTCAGTTTTGCAGATGTAAAAAGTAATCACTTGACTGTAAACAATATTTACCATTGCCGTGCTTCCTGAAAGCAAAAACAAGAATGGATTCTGCTCACTCAGGGAGTAATATAATATAATTGAATAAAACAAAACTCAGCAAGATCCTAAAAATTAGTTTTAGAAGGAAAGATATCTACATATAATTAGAAATTTTAGCTCTCAAGTTACCTTCAGAATCTTCTTAAAATTAGGTTTTTCTCTCTGCCTTTTTGCAAGGTTGAAGCGTCTCTTCTGAGCAACCTCTGGCTCACACAGTGGTTATTAACTGATAACTGTAGTTCTCAGTGGGGAGCTACCTTCAGTGACGAATTGAAAGATCAGCTTGGTTTAAAGCAAGTAGTACAAAATAGAAACAGTGAAGATGATTTGGGCACAATCAGGTGATATTATTTACAGATATGAGATATATATTTTTAGAGGAATTTTAACATTTTTCTCTACTTAAAATTGGAGGATTTTAATTAATTTTAGATCAAATTGTAACTGTTCATCACATTGTCTTGCATTTAATTATATAGAGGAAAGCAGGCAAAGGTGTAGACGACCTAAAACTGAAGTTTAGTATTACCTCTCTACTAAAACTTTTTTCCGAATTCTGTCTCACATTCTTGGCAGAAGTAATGAAGTACTTTTCTTTGATTCTCTTAGTATCTTATGCATATTTCTTATATAGTACTTATGGTATAGTTTAGGTGTCAATGTGTCTTACCAGGTTAATTTTAAGGTCTCTGAGCTCAGAGATCCTTCCTGATAACATGGAGATGCACTTACTAGCCACTTGCTAGCCTGGACTAGTGGTCCTGCTATGTATTGTTAAGACTCTGCACATATTTTTTTTTCTTTTTTTTTTTTTTAAAAGATGGTGGAATAACAACATAATGTGAGTGATCAACAAGAAAGAAAACAAATTATATTAGTCATTGTTTAGAAAGTTAGAATAAATTAAACGTAAGTAGATGCCTCCAAGTACTTTAGCATATGAATGTTATTAACTGCTGTGTTTTTTTGCCTAAGTAGGTTTCCATATATGTATATATAATCTATATAAGTGTTTAAATATTCTGATATGTAAATGAATCATTGCCTTCAGCAGACACATTATAAACGAACTCATATCTCAATTAAATTGAGTTGTAAACCACACAGTTGATTACTCCAAAGAGCTCATTTTAAATGCTTATAACTCTTAATGGCTCCAGTGGGAAGGTGGCCCTTCAGTTGTGATGAATGTTGCAACTTCTAATTGAAACAAAGTTACCTAGTATATTAAGGTTGCATAAGGTACTGTCAAAGCAGTTATGACTTTATAAATTCCTAATTTGAATTTTCTGATCAAAACAATTTTCTAAAATTAGGTTGGAAGATTGGGACATATGCAAATAAGCTTCTCTACATGAAGAAATATGATTGTAATACGTTTACTTTTGTTAAAAAATGATTAAGGAAGATAGTTTAGGGTGTACAAACAAGGTTTATTCAACACTTCAAGAAACAGTCTCTAATTTGAAGAAATGCAAAATGGGGTGGAAGGCAAGAAGCTTTATAGGGTAAAGAATAAAAAATGAGAAAGAGATAAAACAGAAAATATTCAGTTGGTTGAGGCCTCATAGTCAACCTTGTTTGGGTTAAGAAGGAATAAGGAAATATAGAGCCCAGAGTTGGCTTGAAGTTTGGATACTGACTGACTGAATATACTGTGTTTCTGGTCAAGAGGAACATTTAAAGGCATGAAAGTTACTTAAGTTTTGATTTGCTGTCATGGCACCCAGGGCAGGAATGGCTCTATCTTGGGCCTAGAAATTTTAAAAAAATGTTTATAGTATATTTCTAATAATTTATTTTTCTGTAATTTTAGTTAATTTTGGAAGCTACAGTTTTATCATCAAATGCTACTGTTGCTCTAGATGACATCAGTGTATCCCAGGAATGTGAAATTTCATATAAGACATTTCCAGGTACTAGTGTACAAAGCAAAGGTAAGTTTTTTTCTTTTTTTTCTTATGGTTGTTGCAATTTTGAACATTAAAATGGTTTTCTTTGATACCAAAATATAAAAATATATGTATACATTTTAAGTTTTTGATATGGACCATTTAAAAAATCTTTTTTGAATTTATTACAATATTTTTCTGTTTTGGTTTTTGGCTGCAAGGCATGTGGGATCTTAGCTTCCTGACCAGGGATGAAACCCTCACCCCCTGGATGGGAAGGCAAAGTCTTAACCACTAGACCACCAGAAAAGTCCCTCAAAATATAAAATATATTAGAATCCTTCATTAATATAGTTCATTAATATCAGGATGTGTATTATGTCACATGTCCATGAAAACTAAAACTTTTTTTTTTTTTTTAAAGAAAAAGATAAAAATACGGTCTATCACAGTCTAGGCCGAGGCTATCCAAAATACCATTGTACACTTGTGGCTAAAATTGTCACATACAGATTATTTAATTATAACAGTTATGAAAGAATTTTAAATATTTTGCATGTGTTAAAATACCTCTCTAATAATCTATTGTATTTTAATATTGTTTGATACTTCAAGTGAATATGTAATTAAATTCATGTTTCAGAATCACTCAGGAGTTCAAAAAAAGTATTGTTTGGAAAAGTGACTTAAGGCCAAAGAAGAATTTCAAAATTGACCCTAAAATTATGTGTTTAAATTCAAAACAACTTTTTCAAGAAACAAATGGAGTTTGACTAATTCTTTGACTACATATTTTGTAGAGAATTTCAATTGAGAGAAAGATATACTGTCATAACAATGGATCCCAAATAATAGAATAGGCATTTTTGAAAACCTCTCCATAATATATGGGTTTCCCTGGTGTCTCAGTGGTGAAGAATTCACCTGCCAATGCAGGAGACTCAGGTTTGATCCCTGGGTGGGGAAGATCCCCTAGAGAAGGAAATGGCAATCCACTGCAGTATTCCTGTCTGGGAAATCCCATGGACAGAGGAGCCTGGGGGTCTATAGTTCATGGGGTCTTTGTGAGAGCACATTGAAACGGGTATATATTGTGCCTGCAGTTACTCTTATTTTACCACTGGTTGATGTTTCTCTCTGACCACCCCTTTCCTCAGGTCTCATTTAAGAAACAAAAATGAATATTAAAAATGTTTCTGTAAATCACCACACTTCATTTTATTAATCTCTTTATATGAAAAATAATTGCATGTGGACATCAGGCATGTCATACATTCTGAAGTTATGTTTTCTTATATGACATATTTAGTGAGATAAGTTGCATTCTTAATAGGAGCTAAATGCATTAATCAAGGATGATATGGGAGAAACAATTTTAAATTGAGATCTGAGTTAAAGAACTTTTCATTAAAGATCCTTTATTAAAGGCATCTTTCATTGGTGAGGCTGTATATTCTATGTCCTAAATGTTGTGTTAACATGCTTTTACATCATTCAGAATATGTGTCCTGAATTTACAATAAACCATTCTAAGCTATGTGTAGTGTGTGTGTGTGTGTGTGTGTGTGTGGCGGTGCGGGGGTGGGGGGGGATGATAGACATTACAGAATGCAAAGCAACAGATTTAATGATTAATGAGTTTTGGAGGGTTAACCAGAATTACCTTATTTCTGTTAATTAATTAAACATTTTCCTTCTCCTAATTAAATGCTGCATCACCAGAATTGGAATAGTAGGAAGGTATTAGAGTTGACATTGAGGGCGGTGTATTTGGAAGCAGAAGTAGTTAAAAGTTTGAAATTATCAGTAAAATTAACCTCAGTAGAAGTCTCTGAGAATACTTGATCTCACTTACAGAGAATTCTCTTCATAAATTAACTCAAAACTCATTTATGTGTGCTTCAATTGGCACACCAGCTCAGTTGGTTAGAGCATAATTCTCATTAGGCCAAACTTAACGTGAATTATTCCTGAAAGACCAATGATTTTACACAAAGGAAAAAACTTTCTTACCATTTGTACAAATTTATCCAGTAGGCAAGTATAAGATCTCCTTCATGGACTTTAGTATTTCTACCAAGCAGGAGTTTAGGGATGGGAGTAGAAGGGGACTTGTCAAGTCCTACTTATGGTGAATTATGTTATATTTATGGCCAGAGATTTATTGAGACCCTATGCTTGCCATCTTTAGCCCATTTAAAAACTAGTGTTCGTGAAACAATTACACATTCCATCTATTTGTTGGAAGAGAAAAAAATGTTTTATTCTCTCCATCTCTTAATTTGAAGCTGGACTTGTGCCACCTGAGGACGCAGGCTGGATGTCATCCAGCAGGGTGCATGATTTCACATCTGACTGTCCAGATGGAGCAGAGGAAGCTAACTGTGGTGAGTGAGAGAGTCCAGACTCACTCGACTAAGATCTGTGGGTACATATTTACTTGCTGAATGTAAAGTTCATGCTACTTAATTAATGAAGAATGTTTCTTTTTTGTTATTAATATCTTAAAAATATTTTTATCAAGGTGTGATTAATGTATAACATTATATTGGTTTCAGACATACAACACAATGCTCTGATATTTGAATATAATGCAAAATAACCATGAAAATAAGTCTAGTTATATCACCATACATAGTTATAAAATTTTTTCTTATAATGAGAACTTTTATTTAAACAAAATATTTATTTGGCTGTACTGGATCTTAGTTGTAGCATATGGGATCTCCATTGTCCTTTAAAAATTTACTCACTTAACAACTTTCAAATACACAATATAATATTATTGATTATTATTACCATGCTGTACTTTATTACATCCTCATGACTTATAAGTTTGGACCCTTTGATCCCCAATTCCCTGCCTCTGGCCATCACCAATCTGTTCCCTGAACTAGGACCTTGGGTTTTTATTGTCTGTCTGTTTTCTAGATTCCAAATGAAATCATAAGGTATTTGTCTTTCTCTGTCAGACTTATTTCACTTAGCCTAATGCCCACAAGGTCTATCTTTGTTGTCACAAACGACAAGATTCCTTTGTATTTTATGGCTGAATATTATTCCATTGTGTCTATGTACCACATTTTCTTCATTATTGTAGTAATGCTGTAGTGAGCAGGGGGCACAAATATCTTATTGAGTTAGTGTTTTTGTTTTCTTCAGATAAATTCAGGGCACCATCTGAGTGTCCTACACCTTTAACTCAGTTCTGACACTATCTACCTAGAGATGTCATTAAGTTCTACAGGTTGAGGCTCAGTCCTACAAGATTGCCCCCCTTCTTCTGCTGTACTTTGGATGATGATCTTAAGTCCAGGTTGTTATTAATGGGCTGGCTCTAAATCAGGTTCCTTGGACTCCCTCCTTGGATTTGATTAATTTGCTAGGGCAGCTCACAGAACTCAAAGAAACATTCTACTTACTAGATGACCCGTTTATTATAAAAGGATCTAACTCGGCAACAGTTCGATGGAAGAGACACAGTGTGGGGGCAAAGGATGAGGGGCTTCTGTGTCCTCTCCAGGTGCTACTCTCTCAACACCCCCACGTGTTCACCAACCTAGAAACTCTTCAGACTCCATCCTTTTCGGTTATTATGCAGGCTTCATTACATAGATATTAACGTGATTGATGAAATCATTGGCCACCAATTCAACCTCCAGCCTATCTCCTCTCCTCAGTGGTCAGGGGTAGGACTGGAAGTTCCAACCTCTAATCACATATTTGGTTCCATTGGCAACCACCCTCCATCCTTAGGTTCACTCCAAAGTTGCCTAATTAACATGAGAATACACAACTTTGTTATTCTCCGTACTTAGGAATCCCTAGTGGCTTAGCAGTAAAGAAACCACCTGCAGTGCAGGAACCTCAGGAGATTTGATCCCTGGGTTGGGAAGATCCCTTGGAGAAGGGAATGGCAACCCACTTCAGTATTCTTGCCTGGAGAATCCCATGGACAGAGGAGCCGGGTGGGCTACAGTCCATAGGGTCGCAAAGGGTTGGACAGGACTGAAGTGACTTAGCATGCACGCATGCACACTTAGGAAATTCCAAGGATTTTAGGAACTCTGAGCCAGAAACAGGGATGAACCTTTTGGATGTAATCCTGCTTGTTTGTTTTTGCTTTTGTTGACTCAGCTTCTGGTGTCAAATCGAAAAAGGGTTTCAAAGACTTTTGTCATGGAGCTTCTTGCCTGTGTTTTCTTCTAGAACTTTTATGTTTCAAGTCTTATGTTGAAGTTTGTAATCTATTTTGAAGTAATTTTTGTGTATGGTGTAAAGAGAGTGGCCCACTTTGGTTTTATTTTTATGTGAGTGTCCAGTGTTCCCAGCACCATTTATTGAAGAGACTATCTTTTCCTCATTGTTTATTTTTACCTTCTTTATTGAACATTAATTATCTATGGGTGGGTTTACTTTTGGGCTCTCTATTCTGTTCCATTGATCCGTGTTTGTTTTTATGTATGGCAATAACATAGTTTTAATTATGATACCTTTGTAATATAATTTGAAATCAGGATGTGAGATGCCTCTGTCTTTGTTCTTCTTTCTCAAGATTGCTTTGGATATTTGGTGTCTCTTGTGGTTCCATAAAAATTTTAGGATAGTTTGTTCTATTTTTGTGAAAAATACCCCTGAAACTTTGTTAGGGATTACATTAAATCTGTAGATTGCGTCATGGGCGGGGAGGTGGGGGGCGGGGAGGGGTAGCATGGGTATTATAACAATATAAATTCTTACAATTCATTGAGCATAGAAAATTGTTCCATGTATTTGTGTCATCATCCATGTCTTTCATCAATGTTTTATAGATTTTAGTGTCCAGGTTTTTCACCCCCTTGGTTATATTGATTCCCTAATACTTTGTGTTTTTTTTTGTTTGTTTTTTTTTTGGTGCAATTTTAAGTGTCAATCTTTTCTTAATTTATCTCTCATAGTTCATTATTGCTATATAGAAGGGCAATAGATTTTTGTATATTGTTTCTGTATCCTGCAGCTTTACCAATTCATTGATTGGTTCTAACAGATTTTTGGGGAATCTTTTATAATTTCATCTGCAAATAGTTTTATTTTTTGTTTCTGATTTTGATGCTCTTTATTTTATTTTTCTTGGTAGATATTGTGACTAGGTCTTCCAATACTGTTCAATAAAAATGATAAGTGTAGGCATCTTTGTCCTGTACTTCATCTTAGAGGAGAAATGTTCAGCTTTCATCATAGATTATGATGTTGATTGTGGGCTTGTCATATATGGCTTTTACTATGTTGAGCTACATTCTGTTAATACCCACTTTGTTGAGCGTTTTTATCATAAATGGATGTTGAATTTTGTTAGGTGCTTTTTCTGCATCTATGGAGATGATCATATGATTTTTATCCTTCATTCTGTTCTCATGATATATCACATTTGCTTAATTTTGTTACAAGGTGTATTACATTTGTAAATACTGAAGCATCACTGCATTCCGGAAATGAATCCTTCTTGATCCTAGTGTTAAAACCTTTTAAGGTGCTCTTGAATTTGGTTTGCTAATATTTTTATTGAGGTATTTAATGAGGATCTTTGTTCATCAGAAATATTGGCCCCCCTTTTTTTTTCCCCTTGTGGCATCCTTTTCTGATTTTGGTATTTGGGTAATGTTGGCCTGAAGGTGTATTTGGAAGTGTTCTTCCATTTGGAGAAATCTGCTGGGGTGCTGTGGGCTAGATTTTGTTAACAGCTTAGTATTCAAGGAAGAAATTATCCACCAAGATACTTGCAAAACTCACTGAAGGGTGACTTAACTGCATTGTCTTATAAGGTTGGTTGTCATGGTTTAAGAACAAAAACAAGAAAAAAGTACCCTGGAATCAAAAAGGGAAGGTCCTTGTTCTGCCATGCTTTGTGGCATTCTTTGCTCTTTACTAAGAAAGCCAACCATTGCATGAGCTATTGAAAAGAGAAATGTTTGCACAGTCCAGCTCTGTTATCTCAAAGCAGAGCAAAGAGGGTAGATTTGGAGCTGGGATACAATGTGATTATAACTGGCACGTGTTCCTAATGTTGTGTAGTTTGTAATTGGTGGAAGGCCATCTTACATGTGGGTAATCTGTTCCCAGAACACATTCTTAACCACACATTTTGAAACCTTTCTGTCCTTTCAAGTTCATCATTAAATTGAAAATGATAGTTTCCAGAAATGAAAAGTTGCTTCCTTGATCAGTTTGAGCAATAGGAAATTTGAATCCAGTGAAAGAATTTACTTTTGGAGGAGAAATCATGCTCTCAGGCCCCTAGGATGTCAAATGGTATCTTAGGAATTCTGTCTGGAAGTTTTAAAACATTAATGTCCTTAAAAAAGAAGAGAGAAACCTTAATTTTTCTCTTTAGAAATTATTTTGTTTATCGCATTACATCTCATAAATCAGAAATGTACTAAATTTCTTTCCATTCCAATTGTGTGTTTCAGGGATTTAAAAGATTTATAGACACAAAAAGAGGATGGGAATCTTTATTTGGCATTGGATCCATGATTATAGTGAATTGAATTAAAAAATAAGCAAATGAACTTCATATCTCTAAAATCTTTGTCTTTATTTCTTTGCTTGTCCCCCCCCAACCCCTGCAAGGCTGATTTTATCCTGATGAATCTGTTTTGTCATACAAATGCTAATTTTTCAACCCATTTTTATGAATTTATACATTAAAGATTCCAGCCGTGAGTTGAAATGAAGTAAAGAATTTGGAGTAAAAGCAGGCATCTTTTGTCTTCTTTGCAGCAAAAAAGAGAAGTAAGCACAGTGATTTTAGGCTGAGAGTCTAGCAGAGAACTAACTTGTCAGATTTCCCATAGAGAGCTTCAGTTCAGTTTAGTTCAGTCGCTCAATTGTGTCCAACTCTTTGCGACCCCGTGAATTGCAGCACGCCAGGCCTCCCTGTCCATCACCAACTCCCAGAGTTCACTCAAACTCACGTCCATTGAGTCAGTGATGCCATCCAGCCATCTCATCCTCTGTCGTCCCCTTCTCCTCCTGCCCCCAATCCCTCCCAGCATCAGAGTCTTTTCCAATGAGTCAACTCTTCGCATGAGGTGGCCAAAGTATTGGAGTTTCAGCTTTAGCATCAGTCCTTCCGAAGAACACCCAGGGCTGATCTCCTTCAGAATGGACTGGTTGGATCTCCTTTCAGTCCAAGGGACTCTCAAGAGTCTTCTCCAACATCACAGTTCAAAAACATCAATTCTTTGGTGCTCAGCTTTCTTCACAGTCTAACTCTCACATCCATAATGACCACTGGAAAAAGCATAGCCTTGACTAGATGGACCTTTCTTGGCAAAGTAACGTCTCTGCTTTTCAATATGCTGTTTAGGTTGGTTATAACTTTCCTTCCAAGGAGTAAGCGTCTTTTAATTTCATGGCTACAGTCACCATCTACCGTGATTTTGGAGCCCCAAAAAATAAAGTCTGACACTGTTTCCCTATCTATTTCCCATGAAGTGATGGGACCAGATACCATGATCTTAGTTTTCTGAATCTTGAGCTTTAGGCCAACTTTTTCACTGTCCTCTTTCACTTTCATCAAGAGGCTTTTTAGTTGAAGCATGAAATGTTCCCTTGGTATCGCTAATTTTCTTGAAGAGATCTCTAGTCTTTCCCATTCTGTTGTTTTCCTCTATTTCTTTGCATTGATCGCTGAGGAAGGCTTTCTTATCTCTCCTTGCTATTCTTTGGAACTCTACATTCAGATGCTTAAATCTTTCCTTTTCTCCTTTGCTTTTTGCTTCTCTTCTGTTCACAGCTATTTGTAAGGCCTCCCCAGACAGCCATTTTGCCTTTTTGCATTTCTTTTCCATGGGGATGGTCTTGATCCCTGTCTCCTGTACAATGTCATGAACCTCCGCCCATAGTTCATCAGGCACTCTATCTATCAGATCTAGTCCCTTAAATCTATTTTTGACTTCCACTGTATAATCATAGAAAGCTTAATTGCTTTAAAAAAAAAGATTATCTGTAAGGAGGAAGAGACGATACCACACTCAGGATTTCTACACATAAAAATAAATTCTCTGTAAAAGGAACATTTCTCCTCTAGGGTTTCAAATATTAATATCTAAATGCAATTTATTCTAATTTTCACAACTATATCAGACCTAATTTGAGTTGTCTTTCTTTATAATAAGAATGATTATGACTTACCTCAAAAGAGTTGTTAAACTTACTATGATTTAGATATTCTGTGTCTCTAAAATATCTTTGAACTTTTTAGGAAAAAATTACCAAATGTAATTTTTAACCAGTTTTGGTAAAAGACATAGTTTATCAGATAGATGAGAAAGCCTGTGTTTTTTTAAACAACTCTCTGTGTTTTACAGGTATTATAATATTCCCAAACATCATTTTCTAAGCACTTGTATTTCTGTCTAAAAACTGGTTAGTAGAAAATGCATATGCTTTATTTCTAAAAATAGATCTACACAATTTCTTATTTTCTACTTTTCTCTCTGTTCACAGGAAAAAACACATACATCAGTACTTGGTTTGAATTCAATAAAGTCTAAGCCAAGGCAGGTTGAGCAGAAAAGAAGAGTGATTTATTATTTTTCTGATTTGACTTTTCAAACTTAAATACTGGCTGTTTATTTTGCCCAAACTACTATGTCTGCTAAATATAAAAATGTATGTATTAAACACTGGCATTTCTACAGCTGATAGTGAGGTAGAGGCTAAGTGATTTTATGTGTTGATGCTTTGGAGGCCATCTCCATGTATTTTTACTAATGTTTTATCTTCCAATGGGCTTCCCTGATGGCTCAGATGGTAAAGAATCCACCTGAATGCAGGAGACCCAGGTTTGATCCCTGGGTTGGGAAGGCCCCAGGAGTAGGGAATGGCTACCCACTCCAGTATTCTTGCCGGGAGAACTCCATGGACAGAGAAGCCTAATGGGCTACAGTCCATGAGGTCTCAAAAAGTCGGACATGACTGAGTGACTAACATTTTGATTCACTTTGCTTTACCTTCCAATAGTAATTTTTGTATTCTGCAATGAGACAGATTTCTTTCATGATACAATAGCATTATGAGAAAGCTTGAATTTTCCATATCTGTGTTTCTTTTGCTCTCTGTTGAGAATGTGTGTATGTTTGTGTTTGTGTGTGCATGTATGTTAGAGAGATCTAATGAAGGCTCTGCTTTTACTGCTTATATTCTAAAAAAAAAATGTTTTTTGAGAAGGTATTTTTTTGGTGAGATTGAACATATATAAACTCAATTATAGAATTATAGGCTTCCTAAAATGTCAAGTGGGCCTTAGAAAGCATCACTATGAACAAAGCTAGTGGAGGTGATGGAATTCCAGTTGAGCTATTCCAAATCCTGAAAGATGATGCTGTGAAAGTGCTGCACTCAATATGCCAGCAAATTTGGAAAACTCAGCAGTGGCCTCAGGACTGGAAAAGGTCAGTTTTCATTCCAATCCCAAAGAAAGGCAATGCCAAAGAATGCTCAAACTACTGCACAATTGCACTCATCTCACACGCTAGTAAAGTAATGCTCAAAATTCTCCAAGCCAGGCTTCAGCAATATGTGAACCGTGAACTTCCAGATGTTCAAGCTGGTTTTAGAAAAGGCAGAGGAACCAGAGATCAAATTGCCAACATCCGCTGGATCATCGAAAAAGCAAGAGAGTTCCAGAAACACATCTATTTCTGCTTTATTGACTATGCCAAAGCCTTTGACTGTGTGGATCACAATAAACTGTGGACAATTCTTCAAGAGATGGGAATACTAGACCACCTGATCTGCCTCTTGAGAAATTTGTATGCAGGTCAGGAAGCAACAGTTAGAACTGGACATGGAACAACAGACTGGTTCCAAATAGGAAAAAGAGTTCGTCAAGGCTGTATATTGTCACCCTGCTTATTTAACTTCTATGCAGAGTACATCATGAGAAACACTGGGCTGGAAGAAGCACAAGCTGGAATCAAGATTGCCGGGAGAAATATCGATAACCTCAGATATGCAGATAACACCACCCTTATGGCAGAAAGTGAAGAGGAACTCAAAAGCCTCCTGATGAAAGGGAAAGTGGAGAGTGAAAAAGTTGGCTTAAAGCTCAACATTCAGAAAACAAAGATCATGGCATCCAGTCCCACCACTTCCTGGGAAATAGATGGGGAAACAGTGGAAACAGTGTCAGACTTTATTTTTGTGGGCTCCAAAATCACTGCAGATGGTGACTGCAGCCATGAAATTAAAAGACGCTTACTCCTTGGAAGGAAAGTTATGACCAACCTAGATAGCATATTCAAAAGCAGAGACCTTACTTTGCCAACAAAGGTTCGTCTAGTCAAGGCTATGGTTTTTCCTCTGGTCACGTATGGATGTGAGAGTTGGACTGTAAAGAAGGCTGAGCGTGGAAGAATTGATGCTTTTGAACTGTGGTGTTGGAGAAGACTCTTGGGAGTCCCTTGGACTGCAAGGAGATCCAACCAGTCCATTCTGAAGGAGATAAGCCCTGGGATTTCTTTGGAAGGAATGATGCTAAAGCTGAAACTCCAATACTTTGGCCACCTCATGCGAAGAGTTGACTCATTGCAAAAGACTCTGATGCTGGGAGGGATTGGGGGCAGGAGGAGAAGGGGACGACAGAGGATAAGATGGCTGGATGGCATCACTGACTCAATGGACGTGAGTTTGAGTGAACTCCGGGAGTTGGTGATGGACAGGGAGGCCTGGCATGCTGCAATTCATGGGGTCGCAAAGAGTCAGACACGACTGAGCGACTGATCTGATCTGAAAATGTACTTTTCTGTATAACCACAAATTGCTTTTTATTTTAATGAAAGATGTGGAAATAAGCTATTTCCTGTTTTCTATCTAATGCTGTTTTCTATAGGCCCGACTGCCAGGGAAAAATAGGGTCTCCAAATAAAACTAAATTTGCTAATTATTTAGCATCTTGCTTAAATGTATATCAATCTACACGTTTTTGTAGAAAGAAGGAGATCTTGCTATTTTTTTTCTTACCGAACTGGGTTCTCTTTCTCTTCATATTGTCCTCCATGATTTAGACACTGTTTTCCAGTCCAAAAAAAATAAAGATCTCCCTAGACAGAGGTAACTGTAAAAGACTAGAATGGGAAGTTGTTTCTGGTGAAGGCTCATCATTTCTGTGACATAAAACCATGAAGTTGAGAAAAAATCCATTCATTCTCAATTGTGGAGCCATTGATCACTGAAGGAAGAGAAAACTATTTCTGTAGACAAGCAAAATCTGGTAAATAACCCATGATGATTTGATCACCCTTTGCTGTGGATAATTATGTTGTTAGACTAGAGAAATTCAGGACAGTAGGGATAAAATAATAAAATAGGTAATGCAGTAGACAGTGAATTTTCTGTTGAAAATTCTATTGAGAATATGAATCTATGTATTTAATAGGAAAGTCTTTTTCTATGATTATTTAAGATTAAATTTCAATAAATTACATTATTAAGAGTATCTATGGAAAGATTTTGTGTGCATCATTGTGTTGAGCTCAGTCCAGTTTAGTTGCTCAGTCATGTCTGACTTTTGCAACCCCATGGACTGCAGCATGCCAGGTTTCCTGTCCATTACCAACTCCTGGAGCTTACTCAAATTCACATCCATCGAGTTGGTGATGCCATCCAACCATCTCATCCTCTGTTGTTCCCTTCTCCTCCAGTCTTCAATCTTTCCCAGCATCAGGGTTTTTTCCAATCAGACAGTTCTTCGATCAGGTGGCCAAAGTATTGTAGCTTCAGCATCAGCCCTCCAATAAATATTCAGGACTGATTTCCTTTAGGATTGCTGGGTTGGATCTCCTTGCTGTCCAAGGCACTCTCCAGAGTCTTCTCCAGCACCACAGTTCAAAAGCATCAATTCTTCCGTGCTCAGCTTTCTTAATGGTCCAACTCTCACATCCATACATGACTACTGGAAAAACCATACCTTTGACTATATGGACCTTTGTCAGCAAAGTGATGTCTCTGCTTTTTAATATGCTGTCTAGGTTTGTCACAGCTTTTCCTCCAAGGAGCAAGCATCTTTTAATTTCATGGCTGAAGTCACCATCTGCAGTGATTTTTGAGCCCAAGAAAATAGTCTGTCACTGTTTCCATTGTTTCCCCATCTATTTGCCATGAAGTGATGGGACCAGATGTCGTGATCTTAGTTTATTGAATGTTGAGTTTTAAACTAGCTTTTTTGCTCTCTTCTTTCACTTTCATCGAGAGGCACTTGATTTTGTTTTTCAGCATGATCATTGTTCTTCTTCACTCTGAAAACTATAAGCTAGAAGTATAAGTGGCATTATTTTTGCTTGTATACCCCAACTACTTCAGTCCTTCTCTTTAGTTTCACACCTGCTACAGTTGTCCATTTAGTTTCTATTTTCAGGTTAGTGATGGTTGTGATGAGAAATATAAGTGGATTTAATCATCCTTTCCTGTTGAACACTAGATTTGCTTAGCAGTCCCTGTCTCCTTGCCTTGAAGAACTTTACCACTGTAGATAGTGAAGTTATCATTTTCTTCCAGGGTTGATAGAAACCCCTTTCTTTCGGGTGTAGACTTAAACATAGGTTTAAAGATGATATGATAATATAAATTCTGTTACACACTTCTCATGCACTTATTTTGTTCCTGACATTGTTTAAAATGAATTTATATGTATTAAATAATTTATAGCTAGGAAAAATAAGGCACACACAATGAATGTCACAGTTCTTCCTATGGTCTTGGTCATGCAGTTAGTTCAGTAGAGATAGAGGTGGGAGTGAAAAATGGATCTTGGGATTGATTTTCATTTCACCCACTGAGTCTTCAGGGTGCTTAAATTTGTAAAGTTATCAAAGAATGTAAACCTTTTCACTCCCATGGGCATTTATAAGAAAGGCATTAAAATAGGTTAGTATTTCCAGTGACTGTATTTTAAGACTGTTTGAACATTTCCAACACTTTGTTAGGTTTGTATGGTAGACACAGAAAGGAGTTTTTACTTTAGGGAAAAGCAATCTAGTGAGAAAATCTAGACGTGTGCATAAAAGAAGTCATGATAATCTATTGCCAGTAACCTGGTTAATAATAATAATAAACAGTGGTTGTACTTAATATCTGCTAAAAGAAATGTGTATAGAGTATGTAGAGATGTTAATATATTTGCTCTGCTGTGAGCAGCAAATGGAATTCCACAACCCATTAAAATGGTCATAACACCATGATCATGTTGGGTTTATCACAGGCATGCAAGCATTCTTAAATATATGCAAATCAACCAATGTGATACACCATATTAACAAATTGAAAGATAAAAACCATATGATTAATCTCAATAGATGCAGAAAAAGCTTTTTACAAATTCAACACCCAATTATGATTAAAAACTCTTCAAAAAATGGGCATCAAAGGAACCTACCTCAAGATAATAAAGGCCATATATGATAAACCCACAGCAAATGTTATTCTCAGTGGTGAAAAACTTAAAGCATTCCCTGTAAGATCAGGAACAAGACAAGGGTGCCCATTCTCACTACTATTATTCAACATAGTTTTTGAAGTCCTAGCTGTGGCAATCAGAGAAGAGAAAGAAAGAAAAGGAATCCAGATTGGAAAAGAAGTAAAACTCTCACTGTTTGCAGATGACATGATACTATACATACAGAACCCTAAAGATATGTTCAGAAAATTTCTAGAGATAATCACTGAATTTACAAAGTGGTGGCAGGATACAGAATGAGTACACAGAAATCACTTGTATTCCCATACCCCAACAATGAAATATCAGAAAGAGAAATCAAAGAATTGTTGCAAGAAGGGGGACCCCTTCCAGGGCCCGAAACTGGGCTCTTGTCTAACACTCGGAAATGAATTGTCCAAGGAGACACATGTGCTGACAAAGCAAGAGATTTTATTGGGAAGGGCACCCGGGTGGAGAGCAGGAGGGTAAGAGAACCCAGGAGAACTGCTCTGCTGCGTGGCTCGCAGTCTCAGGGTTTGTGATGATGGGATTAGTTTCCGGGTTGTCTTTGGCAAATCATTCTAATTCAGAGTCTTTCCTGGTGGCGCATGCATCGTCCAGCCAAGATGGATGCTAGCGAGAGGGATTCTCGGACATGGACGGACACGCGGTGTCTCCTTTTGACCTTTCCCAAACTCTTCCGGTTGGTGGTCACTTATTAGTTCCGTGTTCCTTACCAGGATCTCCTGTCATAAAACAACTCATGGGAATGTTTACTAAAGGGCCTGGCCAGGGTGGGCAGTTTCAGTCAGTGTGCTTTGCCTAACAGAATCAATCCCATTTACCATTGTAATAAAAAGAATAAAATACCAAGGAATAAACCTACCTAAGGATAGAAAAGAGCTGTATACAGGGAACTATAAGACACTGATGAAAGAAATCAAAGATGACATAAACAGATGGAGAGATATTCCATGTTCCTGGGTTAGGAAGAATCAATATTGTGAAAATAACTATACTACCAAATGCAATCTATAGATTCAATGTAATCCTTACCAAATTACCAATGGAATGTTTCACAGAACTAGAACAAAAAATCTCACAATTAATATGGAAACACAAAAGACCCCAAATTGCCAAAGCAATCTTGAGAAGGAAGAATGGAGCTGGAGGAATCAACTTTTATGACTTCAGACTATACTACAAAGCTATAGTCATCAAGAGAGGATGGTACTGACATGAAAACAGAAACAAAGACCAACAAGATAGAAAGCTCAGAGATAAACCCATGCATCTATGGATATCCTATTTTTGACAAAGGAGGTAAGAATATACAATGAAGCAAAGATAGTCTCTTCAGTAAGTGCTGCTGGGAAAATTGGACAGCTACCGGTAAAAGAATGAAATTAGAACACTTTGTAACACCACACACAAAGATAAACTCAAAATGGATTAAAGACCTAAATATAAGACCAGAAACTATAAAACTCAGAGGAAAACATGGGCAGAACACTCTATGGCGTGAATCACAGTGAGATCCTCTATGACCCACCTCCTACAGTAATGGAAAGAAAAGCAAAAATAAACAAGTGGGACCTAATAAAAGCTTTTGCACAACAAAGGAAACTGTAAGGTGAAAAGACAACCCTCAGAATGGGAAAAAATAATAACAAATGAAACAACTGACAAAGGATTAACTTCAAGAGTACACAAGCAGCTCATACAAATTGGTACCAGAAAAATAGCCTAATAAAAAAGTGGGCAAGAGACCTAAACAGACATTTCTCCAAAGAAGACATACAGATTGCTAATAAACACTTGAAAAGATAATATCACTCATTATTAGGGAAATTCAAATCAAAACTACAATGAGTTATCATCTCATACCAGTCAGAATGGCCATCAAAAAATTTACAAATAATAAATGTGGGAGAGGGTATGGAGAAAAGGGAACCCTCTTGCACTGTTGGTGGGAATGCAAATTGATACAGCAACTATGGAGAAGAGTATGAAGATTCTGACCAGAATCTAGAAAGATGGTACTGATGAACCTATTTGCAGAGCAGCAATGGAGACACAAATATTGATAACAGATTTATAGACACAGCTGGCGGTGGGGAGGAAGGAGAAGATGGGAGATATGGAGAGAGTAATGTGGAAACATACATTACCATATGTAAAATAGATAGCCAATGGGAATTTGCTGTATGACTCAGGGAACTCAAACCGGGGCTCGGTAACAACGTAGAGGGGTAGATGCGGAGGGAGGTGGGAGAGATGTTCAAGTGGGAGGGCACATGGGTAAATCTATGGCTGATTCAGGTTGATGTTTGTGATTCATATTGTGTTGGTAGAAACCAAAACAAGACTGTAAAGCAATTATCCTTCAATTAAAAATAAATTTAAAAAAATAGATGAAAATATACATAAAAATGTAACTAATAGAAAAAGCTGGTTTTGCTTCATAGACAATAAGGGTGGACTAGGATAGGCATGAATCAGATTCTAAAATGAGAAACTTGTGAGGAAAGTTTAATGAAAATTTGAGAATAAACATTTCTTGACTTCAGTTGAAAATTCCATACAGCACAGGTGAAGTTTGCTGGAAGCACAGTTTGCATGGTGTCATCAATTTTATCTACTGTCGATAAAAGTAGAGTGAGGCAAATTAGCTGGGAAAGTTTTTACCTGGGGCGTTAGTGTTGTAATATTGGGCTAGAGGAGTGCATACTTTGGGAGAGTGCCTGAAAAGAGTGGATAATAGCAGGAAGCAGGTGTAGTTTAACACTTGCTGTCCTCGGGGTTAGTTTATGCATTCATTAAATATTTATTAAGCACTGTACTTGATTCAACAGCTGTTTACAGGGTGAACAAGACACATGTCGTTCCTACCTTCTTAGGGATTACAGTCTAGTGGGGAGATCTGTATTACACTAATATAGCCATGATTCTAATTCTGATGAGAAGTATGTAGGAGTTAGAGTGAAAGTTATAGATTGATTCTTTGATTGGCCCTAGTCTTAAGATACCAAAATTTTTTTCTTAGTGCACTAGCCTTTTTTTAAAATTATAAGAATCAATATAGTGAAAATGAATATACTACCCAAAGCAATTTATAGATTCAATACAATCCCTATCAAGCTACCAATGGTATTCTTCACAGAGCTAGAACAAATAATTTCACAATTTGTATGGAAATACAAAAAACCTCGAATAGCCAAAGCAATCTTGAGAAAGAAGAATGGAACTGGAGGAATCAACCTGCTTGACTTCAGGCTCTACTACAAAGCCACAGTCATCAAGACAGTATGGTACTGGCACAAAGACAGAAATATAGATCAATGGAACAAAATAGAAAGCCCAGAGATAAATCCACGCACCTATGGACACCTTATCTTTGACAAAGGAGGCAAGAATATACAATGGGATTAAAGACAATCTCTTTAACAAGTGGTGCTGGGAAATCTGGTCAACCACTTGTAAAAGAATGAAACTAGAACACTTTCTAACACCGTACACAAAAATAAACTCAAAATGGATTAAAGATCTCAACGTAAGACCAGAAACTATAAAACTCCTAGAGGAGAACATAGGCAAAACACTCTCCAACATACATCACAGCAGGATCCTCTATGACCCACCTCCCAGAATATTGGAAATAAAAGCAAAAATAAACAAATGGGACCTAATTAAACTTAAAAGCTTCTGCACAACAAAGGAAACTATAAGCAAGGTGAAAAGACAGTCTTCAGAATGGGAGAAAATAATAGCAAATTAAGCAACTGACAAACAACTAATCTCAAAAATATACAAGCAATCCTACACCTCAATTCCAGAAAAATAAATGACTCAATCAAAAAATGGGCCAAACAACTAAATAGACATTTCTCCAAAGAAGACATACAGATGGCTAACAAACACATGAAAAGATGCTCAACATCACTCATTATCAGAGAAATGCAAATCAAAACCACTATGAGGTACCATTTCATGCCAGTCAGAATGGCTGCAATCCAAAAGTCTACAAGCAATAAATGCTGGAGAGGGTGTGGAGAAAAGGGAACCCTCTTACACTGTTGGCGGGAATGCAAACTAGTACAGCCACTATGGAGAACAGTGTGGAGATTCCTTAAAAAACTGGAAATAGAACTGCCTTATGATCCAGCAATCCCACTGTGGGGCATACACACTGAGGAAACCAGAAGGGAAAGAGACACATGTACCCCAATGTTCATCGCAGCACTGTTTATAATAGCCAGGACATGGAAGCAATCTAGATGCCCGTCAGCAGATGAATGGATAAGAAAGCTGTGGTACATATACACAATGGAGTATTACTCAACCATTAAAAAGAATACATTTGAATCAGTTCTAATGAGGTGGATGAAACTGGAGCCTATTATACAGAGTGAAGTAAGCCAGAAAGAAAAACACCAATACAGTATACTAACACATATATATGGAATTTAGAAAGATGGTAACAATAACCCTGTATAAGAGACAGCAAAAGAGACACTGATGTATAGAATAGTCTTGTGGACTCTGTGGGAGAGGGAGAGGGTGGGATGATTTGGGAGAATGGCACTGAAACATGTATAATATCATGTATGAAACAAGTCGCCAGTCCAGGTTTGATGCACGATACTGGATGCTTGGGGTTGGTGCACTGGGATGACCCAGAGGGATGGTACGGGAAGGGAGGAGGGAAGAGGGTTCAGGATGGGGAACACGTGTATGCCTGTGGCAGATTCATGTTGATATATGGCAAAACCAATACAATATTGTAAAGTTAAAAAATAAAATAAAAAAATTTTAAGCAATTTTAAGTTCACAGCACAACTGAGAAGGTAGAGAGTCTCTGTAGAACCCCTACCCCCAATACATGCATAACCCCTACCATTATCAGCATCACCCACCAGGATGGGATATTTCTTAGAGTTGATGAACCTACATTGACACATCATGATCATTCGAAGTCCACAGTATACCTCATGGTTCACTCTTGGTGTTGTGCATTCTATGGGTTTGGACAAATATATAAATACATATATCCATCATTACAGTATCATGCAAAATATTTCCATTGCCCTAGAAAATCCTCTGTGCTCTGCTGCTCCATCCCTCACTTGCTCCCAACTATGGGCAAACACTGATCTATTCATTGTTTCCATAGTGTTTATTGCCTTTGCTGTAAGGTCAGGTAGTTGGGATCATATGCTTTATAGCCATTTCAGATTGGCTTATTTTATTTAGTAATATGCATTTAAGGTTTTTTCGTGGCTTTCAAGTGCATTACTTTTTTTGTGCTGATTAATATTCCATTGTTCAATATTCCATATGAAGAAAGCAGCTATAAACATCTATGTGCAAGATTTTGTGTGGACATACATTTTTGGTTCCTTTTTGGGTAAATACCAAGGAACATGATTGCTGGATTATATGTAAGATAGTGTTTAATTTTCTAAGAAACTGACAAGCTGTCTTCCAAAGTGGCTGTACCATTTCACATACTCACCAGCAATGAACGTGAGTTCCTGTTGCTCCACAGTCTCAACAGCATTTATTGTCCTCAGTGTTCCAGATTTTGACCATTTTAATATGTGGACAGTGGTATCTCAGTGTTGTTTTAATTTGCATTTCCTTGATGATGTACAAATGTGGAGCGTCTTTTCATATGCTTATTTGCCAGCTGTATCTTCTTTGGTGGGGTGTCTTCAAGTCTTTGGATTATTTTTTAATCAGGTAGTTTATTTTCTTATTGTTGAGTATTAGGATTTTTAAAATTTTGGACGAGAGTCCTTTATCAGCTGTGTCTTTCATAAGTATTTTCTCCCAGTCTGTGGTTTGTCTTATCATTCTTTTCATGACATTGTCTTTTAAAATTTTAACTGATGTATAGTTGACTTAACAGTATTATATTAGTTTCAGGTATACAACATATAATTCTTTATTTTATAGATTATGCACCATACAAAGTTATAATATTACCGACTTTATATTCCCTGTGCTGTGTATTGCCTACCTGTAACTTATAAGTCAAACACAGAAAGACAAATACTGTATGTTGACATTGTCTTTTTCAGAGCAGAAAATTTTAATTTTAATAAAGTCTAGCTTATTAATTATTTCTTTCGTAGCTCATGCTTTGGTGTTGTACCTAAAAAGTCTTTTCCATACCCAAGGTCATTTAAATTTTCTTCTAAGTTATCTTCTAGGAGTTTTATAGTTTTACATTTTGCATTTAGGATTGTGATCCATTTGAAGTTAATTTTTGTGAAGGGTATAAGGTCTGTGTCTAGTCTAACCTGCATTGGAAGGTGAAGTCTTAAACCACTGGATGCCAGGGGCATCCGTGAATTTTGGTAGAATGGAAAATGGGTGTTTATGTAATACTTATCAGTATTTCTATCTGGAATCACAGGATATAGAGTGAGTAAGACGGAGAAGTAAGATTGAAGGAGCAGATCATTATTGTCTGTAAGTTGGATACTTCTGGCATTAACAAGAGGACAGTGAGTTGAAGAAATAATTATTGAATAATTTTATTGACATAATAAAGTAATTGAAACTTTGATATTGGATAGAATTTACTGGGGAGAGAGTATAGGCTAAGAGCCAGTGTTTTTAACTGAAAATCTGGCAAGGTGACACCACTTGAGGTTTTCCATTCCAGAAGAAGTATGACATTTAATTACATCTCCTTTGAGAGGCAATTAAATATAATTATAAGTAAGATGAAAAAAAGGGTCAAATAGAACCTAAAGAGAGACACACAATTAGGGAACTCTGGCAAAGGAGAAACCTAGTTAAAAAAAAATTAGGAGTGAATTTTTAGGAGTGGATGGACTGATAAGTGGGCTTGTATTAGGGGGTCCCAACTAAGTATGTCTAACTCAGTAATAGAATCAAGAATATGGGGGAAAATAAGAAATGAGAAAAAAATTATTTCTGGAAAAAGGAAGGTCACCACTGATGCTTTTAACAAGTGCATTTTGAGTGCCTGGTCTATGCCAAGCATATAGATCCCACAGTAAGTAAAACAGACAGATATCCCTCTCTTCTTGGAACTTGTTCCAAGTAGGGGAGAGACTGAAACTATGATAAATGAGCAGAGTGCATACTATTTTAGAAGCGGTATATGTTATAAGAAATAGAGTGATGTAAAGGCAATCAGGTAATGATGGAGGGGATGACTTTGCAATTTTAAATAGGATTGTCATAGTAGCTCTCAAGGACAAGGTGGTTTAATGCAGACTGAAGAAGGGAAGGGAAATAAACTGAGAATATCTCAGAGAAAAGATTTTCAGGCAGAAAGCAAGAACAAAGTGATTGAAACAGGAGGCTATCTGGTGAGTTTGAGCAATAGCAAATGATTTGTTTGGCTGGAAGAGAGTGATTATAAGAAAAAAAGTAAGGGCTTCCTTGGGGGCTCAGGTAAAGAATCTGCCTGCCAATGCAGGAGACACAAGTTCCATCCCTGATCAGGAAAGATCCCACATTCCTTGAAGCAACTAAGGCTGTGCACCATAACTATTGAACTTGTGCTCTAGAGCCTGGGAGCTGCAACTTGTTGAACCCATGGGCCCCGACTACAGAAGCCTGGGCGCCCTTGAGCCCATTCTCTGCAACAAGAGAAACCACCTCAATGAGAAGCCCTTGCGCCACATCTAGAGAGCAGACCCCACATGGCACAGCTAGAGAAAAGTCCACGCAGAAATGGACACCCATCACAGCCAAAAATACATAAATAAAAAAAATTCTAAAAAAAAAAGAGAAAGGATTTCTTTTAACAAAAGATAAAAATAATAGGAAATGAGGCCAGAAAAATAAACAAATGATCTAAAGCTGTGCTTCTCAACCTTGACTGCATTTGAGAAGTATTGAAAGAAAGAATTGAAAGTCACTCAGTCGTGTCCAACTCTGTGACCCTAGGGACTGTACCCCACCAGGCTCCTCTGTCCATAGGATTCTCTAATCAAGAATATTAGAATGAGTTGCCATTTCCTCCTCCGGGGAATCTTCCCTACCCAGGGAATGGTCTTACCAGCATTGTAAGCAATTTCTTGACCGTCTGGGCCACCAGAAAGGCCCTGAGAAGTATTGGGTTAGCCAAAAGTTCCTTTGGGTTTTTCCATAACATCTCATGGAAAAACCTGAATGAACTTTTTGCCCATTCCAATATCTAGAGAGCTTCTAAAGCTCTAGATGCCATGGCCAATTAACATTGCAGTCACTGGAGGTACAACCCAGGTGTTAGCAATTTTAAAGCTGCCTATGTGATTTTTAATATGCAATCAAGTTTGAATGCCATTCAGTTAAGACCTTACAGGGTCATTGTAAGGTCACTGGCTTTAAATGAGTGAGATGGGGAACCATTGTGGCACTTTGCAGAGAGGCCTTCCAGGAACTGACTCAATAGAATCACTATGCGAACTATTTTGAGAACAGAAAGGAGGGTACTAATGCCCATCCATCGGAGAAGACCAGTTCAGTTCAGTTTAGTCGCTCAGTAGTGTCCGACTCTTGGTGACCCCATGGACTGCAGCACGCCAGGCTTCCCTGTCCATCGCCAACTCCCTGAGTTTACTCAAGCTCATGTCCATTGAGTCGGTGATGCCATCCAACCATCTCATCCTCTGTCATCCCCTTCTCCTCCCACCTTCAATCTTTCCCAGCATCAGGGTCTTTTCCAATAAGTCAGTTTTTTGCATCAGGTGGCCAAAATATTGGAGTTTCAGCTTCAGCAGCAGTCCTTCCAATGAATATTCAGGACTGATTTCCTTTAGGATAGATTGGTTGGATCTCCTTGCAGTCCAAAGGACTCTTGTGAGTCTCCTCCAACACCACAGTTAAGAAGCATCAATTCTTTGGTGCTCAGCTTTCTTTATAGTCCAACTCTCATATTCATACATGGCTAAAGGAAAAACCATCAGAGAATACCATACAATCCCTGTAACAAAACTGTGTTGATTGATACTTGCAGAACAAGGAAAATGGTTTACTGTGGGGACCTGTGGGGCATTTTAGCAGGAGTGTTAGGAGGAACTTGTTAATGGATTTAGACTTATGCTGTATAATTTGTGGGAGGGTTCAAGGAAGTAGGAATTCCCTCTGGAGAGATCAACAACCAAAAGTACAAATCTAGTAAAGGCAAGGGTAAAATTCCACCCTGGCTTATCTGCTTATAAAGCTTGTGCTGTATCTGTGGCAGAACATGTATAGAGCAGATTTCTGAAACACCATTTTAGAAATCAAAACTGAACATTTTTCCTCAAAAGACAATAAGTTCCATTATAAAGAAAATATTCTGTGTTTAGTTTTCAGTTTAAAAGGAAAAGCACAGTTCAACTTTTTCTCATCTTGTTTCTTCAGTTAATCATATACATACATGTAAGAAGATTCTATCCATACTTCTGTTTTCAGAACCATTGATATTCTTTAAGAAAACCATTTTAGTAAGAGAATAAAGCTTTGAGATGACATTTTTAAACAATTTAATTTTATTACCATCTTTAGACTGTTGTGTCTATGGGTATTTTTAATGGATATGTTTCCTTTTTCATTTTAGTTTACTACTGAAATTTTTAGTCATTTGTGAATAACATTCTTATTCTTAACTCTTTTTAAAACTTGAATAAGGTTAACTGAATCTTAGGATAACCATGTCTTAGACTAGCTCCATCTTAAGTAATAATTCGAGATACCAAGGCCTTACCAGAAATATAAACAAAGAGAACTCCCTACCTTTTGTTGAGTAAGAGCAAAGATTCTGCTTCATCACATTTCCATGGAAAAATGTCTAATAACCTCTCGTTTTGTGCTGCTTCCATCGAGCAAGAATAAGCCATGCACAGACATGTAATAAACTCATTACGCTCATCTCCCTAACCTGAACTTATGAGGAACAGTTTTTGAGATGATAATCACATTGAATGAATACTCTAGTGATATAAAGACAGAAAATATGATTTGTAAAAAGGCTTACTATTTTTTACCCCAAGAGTAGGCAGAAATGAATGATGATTTTTTTTTAAAAGAGTTAACTTTTTTTTCTATTCTGTTAGATTTTTATGTGTATCTTCTTTGTATAGGTATTGTATTTCTTTCCTCAGACTAACCTAATGATTTCAGATATTTTGTATTTCTTGAGAAGAGCCCAATTATCTGTGGAGCTTATAAGCTCAGGTTATTTCGTTAACATTTATAGGGTTTTTTCATTTACCCAAGATATACTGTTCCTCAGTCACTTCTGAGTCACTTATATTATCTTATCCAAGATTTATTTATTTATTAATAGTCTCCTATCAGTATCATGTCTTAATGATGCCTTTTTATTACATGATTTTCTAGGCTTACCTTGCAAGTTATTTTATTCCTACATCCTGTTTTCCTTGTTAAAATGATATTTTTGATTATTTGGTGGAATAGTCTTGACCTTTCATAATTCCCTATGGGACTTGCAGCATTTCTAAGGATTTCTTATCCTTATGGATAAATGAATAATTAGTAACTCCAGGAGCTCAAGCTTTAGGACAAACCTCAAATCAAAAAACATATTAACAATAATTTATTGATTTTAAAAGAATACCAAAGGTTCAAATTTAGCATTTTCTGGTATTTCCATATTTCCTAATTCTTTTCCTTTCCCAAACAAAAATTAAAGACTATTTATAACTAAGTTTGACTATAGTTCCATTTCTGACTTGGTATTCTATGAATGTATTTAATAGTGTTCCTGTTTTAGATATATAGAAGCCATTGCAACACCTGTTAAAATATTTTAGAAGCTATATAGATATAAAAATTTATTAAATTTAAATATTGACATAAGATACACAAAGTAGACTGGAAAGTTTTTAAATGAATATTTTATGTTATTTATCACATCAATTTGTACCTTATATATACATCTAAGTATACACATAAATTTTCTTTGTTTCTTTCGAAAACAATTTGACATTAAGAAAAATAACTTTTCCCCATTCCACAAATAAAATTCTACTAGAGCATTATGTGCCCATAATTACTGTATAAATATTTTAATACAGTTGTCCCCCTTCATCAGTGGTTTCCCTTTCTGTGGTTTCAGTTACTTATGGTCAGCTATGATCTGCAGGTATTAAATGGATAATTCTAGAAATAAACAATTCATAGTTTTTGAATTGCATGCTGTTCTGAGCAGCATGATGAAATCTCCCACCATCTTGCTCTGTCCTGCCTTGGACCATCCCTTTGTTCACTGTATCCTGCCCTTAGCATCGTCTTGGTTATCAAGTTGAGGATCATGGTATTACAGTGCTTTTGTTCAACTAACTCTTAATTTCACTTAATAATGGCCCCAAAACACAAGAGTAGTCATTCTGTTCATTTGGATTATGCCAAATGGAAGCTGTAGAGTGTTTCCTTTAAGTGAAAAGTTGAAAATTCTTGACTTAATAAAGAAAAACACCTGTATATTGACATTGCTAAGATCTACAGTAAGAAGGAAATACATGAAATTATAAAGTAGGAAAAAAATTAGTTCTAGTTTACTGTTGCATCTCAAACTACAAAAGTTAATAGCCACAGTGCATGATAAATATGGCAAAGGAATTAAATTTGTAGAGTAAGATATTTTGAGACAGAGGCCATATTCACATATTTTATTATTATAATTTTTCTATATAGTTATTGCTCTTGCTATGCCTAATTGATAAATTAAACTTTATCATAAGTATGTGCAGGAAGAAAACATACAATATGTAGAGTTCAGTACTATCTTTCAGTTTCAGGTATTTCACAAGCGTCTTGGAACATATCCCCCATGGCTAAGGGGGGACTACTGTATGTGCTATTATTACATACAATTTGTTCTAAAGTACTGTTTTAAAAAGTGTAAATAAAAAATTCTAGAACTTCTATTTCTAGTTATGGTAGAGTAATTTGGGACACGCTCTGAGAACAACTAGAAATCTAATCAAAAAAATGTTGATAAACCTACTTGAATGCATTGAAGATGTAAAAAGGAAGGGACAAATTAAGTGACCAGTGAGAAGAAAGACCTTGATAACTGAACCTGGTGTTTAGTACCACTTCATATGCCAACATGGAACCGGTAGTTGAGAATTAGAGTACAGAACTTTGGAAGTCTTGTTAGGCAAGGGAACAATTTGGAGTTCAGGCTTAGTATACTAAATATGGGTTGGTAAACTCCGCAGTTTTGTTTGCAGTGCCTAAAATCTGTATCTAAGAGATCTGTGTGAACTGCAAGGTATGGTTCCTCCGAGTCTCAAACCCAGTTCCAAATACCCTCAATCTCTGAAGTTAGTTTTGTGTAATCCTCATATATTATTTACTCTTCATGCCCACAGAAACAAACATAAATCTTACTGAAGAAAGGTAATATCTTAGGTCCCAAATTATTTTACCTTTTATTATATACAGTGTCAAGCACTTAGACACCAATAAGATGAGGCCACAGGAAAGAAAAAGCTCAATTAAAACTGAAATCAAACAAAAATTCCTCCAGATAAAGCAGTTATCAGACATTGAATTGAAAAGAATTATCTTTTATATGCTCAAAGTTTAAAAAAAAAAAAAAAGCTGAGAATTTGAGCAGATAATTAGAAGATATAAAAAAGAACTAAATGGAATTTCTAAATTACAACAATAGAATAATTAAAATTCACAACTCATCAATGGTTTATCAGCATACTATACACAGCTAATGAGATAAGGGAATTAGACTTTAGATCAGGAGAAAAAGTGAAGTAAAGTATAATAAAATGATTGAAACTACAGAAAAAAAAAAAAGGCATGGGAGAGCAGTGAGAATTTCTAGTGTTATATATTTGGAGTCCCAGAAAAAGAAAAAAAAAAAAACAACAACAAGACTGACAGTGTTTATAGAGAGTTTAGCTAAGAGATTTCAAATTGAAAAGGATACAAAACCATATTTCAAGAAGCCCTGTGGGCATGAAAACAAAAATGAAAACCATGTGGGGACATCATAGTGAAACTGCTAAAAATCTATAACAAAGTGAAACATTTTTAAAACAGCTAGAAAAAGGTATAAATCACTGTCAAAGACTGACTATTAGACTTTTGTAATGGAGATAGTGGAAACCAGAAAAAAATGGAAAGTTATCTCCAGAGTGTTGGGAGAAATCAGCCATCAGTCTCTACTCAGTACATGAGTTTTCTATTGTTAGATAACTAACTACTGCAAACTTAGTTTCTTAAGGCAACTTTTATTTATTATCTCTTAGTTCTGTAGGTTGGAAGTCCATATCCATTGCCTCCCCCATTATCCACATCCCTCCTCCAGACTAGGACATTTGTTTACCATTGACAAGGTGTATATTTAGTTTGAGAAGGTTTCATCTGATTATTACATCTCTGATCAGTCAAATTGAGTTTTTAAATGTGTGTATAAATCTAAATATATAGAAACAAAGTATACTAACAAGGCATATTTGAATTTTAACAGCAAAATCATCAGGCTCTAAGGCCCTAAGGCTCTTCAAAGATAAAGATTTTTATTCAAGAACTACAGAATTGCTGCAGTAGTTTCTTAAATTTTCTACTGTTTGAATATTCATTTATTTCCATGGCAATATATCCCATGATAGTAGATGACAAAGTTCCATTTTCAGGGATCTATGTGGGATAGATATTATACAGTAGCAACAACTTATTTTCTTTCTATATGTGCATAACAAAACTCCTGGATCCTATTTTTGGGATTGTCTGAAATAGGAATCAAAAGTATTTACTTTCTTTGGGATTGAAGTAGCATCTACATACTGGAATCTATGCATATTTATGGGTTATTTGTATTGGTAGAGATGGCTTTTGAAAATACAAAGAGTTAAATATTCTTAGCATTTGTACCTAGTTTGTCATAGTTATCAGGTATGACCTAAATCAAATCCCTTATGATTATACAGTGGGGGTGAGAAATAGATTTAAGGGCCTAGATCTGATAGATAAAGTGCCTGATGAACTATGGAATGAGGTTTGTGACATTATACAGGAGACAAGGATCAAGACCATCCCCATGGAAAAGAAATGCAAAAAAGCAAAATGGGTGTCTGGGGAGGCCTTACAAATAGCTGTGAAGAGAAGAGAAACGAAAAGGAAAGATATAAACATCTGAATGCAGAGTTCCAAAGAATAGCAACAAGAGATAAGAAAGCCTTCTTCAGTGATCAATGCAAAGAAATAGAGGAAAACAACAGAATTGGAAAGACTAGAGATCTCTTCAAGAAAATTAGAGATACCAAAGGAACATTTCATGCAAAGATGGGCTCGATAAAGGACAGAAATGGTATGGACCTAACAGAAGCAGAAGATATTAAGAAGAGACGGCAAGAATACACAGAAGAATTGTACAAAAAAGATCTTCACGACCCAGATAATCATGATGGTGTGATCACTGACCTAGAGGCAGACATCCTGGAATGTGAAGTCAAGTGGGCCTTAGAAAGCATCACTACGAACAAAGCTAGTGGAGGTGATGGAATTCCAGTTGAGCTATTCCAAATCCTGAAAGATGATGCTGTGAAAGTGCTGCACTCAATATGCCAGCAAATTTGGAAAACTCAGCAGTGGCCACAGGACTGGAAAAGGTCAGTTTTCATTCCAATCCCAAAGAAAGGCAATGCCAAAGAATGCTCAAACTACTGCACAATTGCACTCATCTCACATGCTAGTAAAGTAATGCTCAAAATTCTCCAAGCCAGGCTTCAGCAATATGTGAACCGCGAACTTCCTGATGTTCAAGCTGGTTCTAGAAAAGGCAGAGGAACCAGAGATCAAATTGCCAACATCCGCTGGATCATGGAAAAAGCAAGAGAGTTCCAGAAAAAACATCTATTTCTGCTTTCTCAACTATGCCAAAGCCTTTGACTGTGTGAATCACAATCAACTGTGGACAATTCTTAAGAGATGGGAATACCAGACCACCTGACCTGCCTCTTGAGAAACTTGTATGCAGGTCAGGAAGCAACAGTTAGAACTGGACATGGAACAACAGACTGGTTCCAAATAGGAAAAGGAGTTCGTCAAGGCCGTATATTGTCACCCTGTTTATTTAACTTCTATGCAGAGTACATCATGAGAAACGCTGGACTGGAAGAAACACAAGCTGGAATCAAGATTGCCGGGAGAAATATCAATAACCTCAGATATGCAGATAACACCACCCTTATGGCAGAAAGTGAAGAGGAACTCAAAAGCCTCTTGATGAAAGTGAAAGTGGAGAGTGAAAAAGTTGGCTTAAAGCTCAACATTCAGAAAACGAAGATCATGGCATCCGATCCCATCACTTCAGGGGAAATAGATGGGGAAACAGTGGAAACAGTGTCAGACTTTATTTTGAGGGGCTCCAAAATCACTGCAGATGGTGAGTGCAGCCATGAAATTAAAAGATGCTTACTCCTTGGAAGGAAAGTTATGACCGACCTAGATAGCATATTGAAAAGCAGAGACATTAGTTTGCCAACAAAGGTCCATCTAGTCAAGGCTACGGTTTTTCCTGTGGTCATGCATGGATGTGAGAGTTGGACTGTGAAGAAGGCTGAGCGCTGAAGAATTGATGCTTTTGAACTGTGGTGTTGGAGAAGACTCCTGAGAGTCCCTTGGACTGCAAGGAGATCCAACCAGTCCATTCTGAAGGAGATCAGCCCTGGGATTTCTTTGGAAGGAATGATGCTGAAGCTGAAACTCCAGTACTTTGTCCACCTCATGCGAAGAGTTGACTCATTGGAAAAGACTCTGATGCTGGGAGGGATTGGGGGCAGGAGGAGAAGGGGACGACAGAGGATGAGATGGCTGGATGGCATCACTGACTCAATGGACATGAGTCTGAGTGAACTCCGGGAGTTGGTGATGGACAGGGAGGCCTGGCGTGCTGCGATTCATGGGGTCGCAAAGAGTCGGACGCGACTGAGCGACTGATCTGATCTGTCTTATTTATCACTATTGTTTGTCACTTTTGAATAGAACTTAATTTTGCTTTCTAAATTTATTTGAAAATCTTTATTCTAAGTGTAGCAATTGTGTCTCCATTTTGATGATTTCTATTTGTCTCTATTGAAATATAATTATTGCTTGTTTATTAAAGTTGATGCAACATTTTCAAAATATTTATTTTTAAATGTATTCATACCTTCTCGTTGACTTTTGATAACATTTGAAAGTATTCTATTGGCCATATTTTGGGCCAGAAAACCTGATAGAAAACATATTTTTTGAAATATAGAATCTTAATAAAATAAAAAATGTTTATTATGTTACTAGTCACCTAACATTGCTTCCCATGTGGAAGGAGCATTTTCAAAATTAAACATAACTTATCATTAGATATAATTGCCTTTACCATGTAAAATTTTATAATTTCATTGAGTGATTTACTTTATACTTTTATCTCTTAATTATACTGCTTACTTTCTAAATTATTTTTTAAAGGAATATCTGTGCAGTTTATTACTGTGTCCTTGGATAAAAATATCCAGTGGCCAAGGATCCCAATGTAATAATCATCAATGGGGCAAACCTTATTTTTCACTGGAGTCTGTAGTAACACCTAAATATCCTCACTAAGAAAATTCAGATCACGCCTTTTTGGTTTATCCCTTTTCCAATCTAATGACAATTAAAAGTTACTGTCAGCAGTTGCAAAAATAGTATGAGAGTAGAAGCCAGAATATTTGATTTCAATCAGTCTCTACGACTTTCTACCTATGTGACCTTGGTTAAATTAAAAGCTTTCCTAAACCTTCCTTTCTTCCTCTGTAAAACAACAATAATAATACCTTCTCCACATAGCTATTGTGAAAGTTAGATTTATGTAAAGCCTACTGTATAGGGTCTGTTCCACTACGTATTAGTTTTAATTCCACACTACTATTATTAAAACTTCCCCTTCTTTCCCTTTTACTTTTTTCTTCTCTTCCTCCTCCAGAATGCCTTTATGGAAGTTAACTGTTTCTCTTCCTTTTTACTTGAAAAGTAGGTCATATTATTTTGCCTTGTGCCTATTAGGTGATACATTTGATGCTTTGGGAAATAGTAATTCTACAAATATCAGAAGTGAACATTAATGTTAAAAATCATGGATTTTTCAAATATTAAATTTTTTAGAAGTAGCTTTTCATGGTTTGGTTTAAAATAGTCTGTAGGAACAATGAAACCTTCCAGATAATGTAATAGCAGAGAAACTAGCATAAGTATCAGAATAAATTAGACCTCTGCAATTCTATAAGCAATGTGGCCGAATGATGCTGTTTCTTTCTTTTTTTTTTTAAGGTTTCTTTCTTCTTTTTTTTTTTTTTTTTTTTTTTGCTGAGGACAGTTTTTTAAAGTCTTTATTGAATTTGTTACAATATTTCTTCTATTTTATGTTTTGGTTTTTTTCACTGCGAGGCATGTGGTATCTTAACTCCCTGACCAGGGATCGAACCTGCACGCCCCTGCATTGTAAGGTGACATCTTAACCACTGGACTGCCAGGGAAGTCCCAATGCTGTTTCTTAGAAAAATATTTGGAAAATATTCTTAAATTGTTGATTCTACCTAACAATTTTCAGGTTTTTTTGGAGGGGATTTTTTTTTTTTTTTTTTTGGAGGGGATCAGATATCATCCTTTTCTTCCTCAAATAAAACTTTACTTAGGGAAATGTGGCAAGGTGATTCCCATTGAGCTCTGTCTACCATTTTAAACACGTGATCACCTTCAAGAGTCTACCGAAAAGCTGCGTTTTTCTTTTTCAGTTACCGAATGTGACTTTGAAACAGATAGCTGTGGTTGGTTTGAAGCAGCCCGTGGTGATGATTTTGAGTGGACCTGGAGCTCTAGAAGTAACCTCTCTGCTGAATTTGAGGATCAGGCTCCACCTCGGGATCACACTCACAACACATCTCAAGGTGAGACGTCTGTAGAGGTTCTCCGAACCTACCCACTTTCCCCAGCTAACGATGGTTTGACCTAATGATTCGTCAGTTTAATGATGGTGTGAAAGAGATCACATTCAATAGAAACTATACATCACATTTAGAATTTTGACCATTTCTGGGATAATGATACACCTGTGATGCTCTCTTCTGATGCTGGGAAGAGGCAGAGATGCGGCTCCCAGGCAGCCACGTGATCACCATGATGCACAATCGATACAGTAACAGCTGTTCTGTTTTTTACTTCCAGTAGAGCATTCAATAAATTACATGAAATATTCAACACTGTAGAATGAAATAGGCTTTGTGTTAGATGATTTTGTGTAACTGTGGGCTAATGTAAGTGGTCTAAGCATGGTTAAGGGAGGCAAGGCCAAACTGTGATGTTCAGTAGGTCAGGTGTATCAAATGCCATTTGAACTTCAATATTTTCTTTTTTTATAAAAACTTTTTATTTACATAGGGTTGATTTACAATGTTGTGTTAGTTACAGGTGTACAGCAAAATGAATCAGTTATACATATATCTGATGTATGTATTTTAAAATACAAATTTTTTTTTTTAAAAAAACTTCATTTTACATTGGAGTATGGCCAATTAATAGTGTTGTGATAGTTTCAGGTGGACAGCTAAAGGACTTAGCCATACATCTACATGTATCCATTCTTCCCCCAAACACCCCTCCCATCCAGGCTGCCACGTGCCACTGAGCAGAGTTCCCTGTGTTGTATACAGTAGGTACCTGTGGTTATCCATTTTAAACATAGCAGAGTGGATATGTCTATATCCACTCTTTTTTAGTTTCTTTCCCTATTTAGGCCATTACAGAGTATTGAGTAGAGTTCCCTGTGCTATGACTTTGATATTTTTAACTTATGATGGGCTTATGAGACATAACTTCATCTTAAGTCAAGGGAGATCTGTACTTCAGTTTACCTTTGCTCAAGTCTGAGAAGAAAAAGAGAAGCAGTAAAGTTCTATGATACTACAACATAGGACAGTGTGGAGTAGGAAATGGCAACCCACTCCCATATTCTTGTCTGGGAAATCCCATGGACAGAGGAGCCTGGTGGGCTATGGTCCAGGGGGTCACCGAAGAGTTGGACACAACCAATCAACTAAACAATAATAGAACAGTTGAATATTATCTATTGTACTTATGTTGTCAAAAAAGAAATGCTCCTTTACAGGTTTTGGGGATGGAGTATAGATATATTTTTGGCTGAATTAATGGAAACTTCCAGTTGTTTTTGGCATCATTTTGGCCCAGCTCTAGATAATAGTTGAGTGCTCATAAAAGAAAATTTGCTAACAATCACTTTTATTGATTTTTAGTTGTTGTATAGTCTTCAGTGTAAGGGTTACAGAAAGATGTCTCATTTTAGAATTTAGCAGGTTAAGTTACGATTTCTTCTTATTTTCCAATAGGGCACTTTATGTTCATTCTGAAGAAAAGCAACAGCTTATCACAAATTGCTAGACTCCAGAGCCCAACTTTCAGCCAGACAGGACCTGGATGCACTCTTTCCTTCTGGTAAATATTGAAAACAATGGTCAATTACTCTAGCAGCTTGGCAGTTGCAAGGATAGTCCTGCATATACTCAATATTGTAATTTTTCCTATAATTTGGCTTTATTTTAAAAATAGCTATTGCATTAGATCCATACATTTAGCATTTTACTTAGGAGCACATTGTCAGTATTTATAATGTTCTTTCTTAAAATAAAAAGGACTCTTCCTCCAACAGTGAATTATAATTAACACTGCTTCCTGAGTTCTGGAGTGAACTCCTTGAGAAAGGGTCTCAGGGTCCTGAGAGTCAGAGTATGCACCTGAGCAGATAAGCTCTTTCATATGGGTGGCCACAATATTAAATAAAGGCATCTATTGTGATAACTCATTTTTGATTGACTGTTGACTGAGTAAAAGTCACACAATTAGCCTTTTCCAGAAATCATTTCCATTTCTTGTGTTTGTTCTCTTTCAGGTTTTATAACTATGGCCTATCAGTGGGGGCAGCTGAGTTACAGCTACACATGGAAAATTCCAGTGAGTCCACGGTACTCTGGAGAGTATTGTATAACCAGGGTGACCAGTGGTCACAGGCAGTTGTTCAGCTTGGACGTCTTACTCAGCCTTTCCATTTGTTGCTACATAAAGTCAGTCTTGGCATTTATGTTGGTGTCTCAGCTATTGATGATATCAGATTTGAAAATTGTCTTCTTCCACCCCCCTCAAAGAGCTGCAAAGAGCCAGATCATTTCTGGTGTCTGCACACTAGGATTTGTGTAAAAAAACTTCAGTTATGCGATCTGGTGGATGATTGTGGTGATTATACTGATGAGGTCAATTGTGGTAAGTATCTTTCTTTCTGGTCCCTCTCACTAATTTTTAAAATATTTATTTACTTTAATTGAAAGATAATTGCTTTACAATATTGTGCTGGTGGTGGTGGTTTATTTGCTAAGTCTTGTCTGACTGTTTGTGGGCCCATGGGTTGTAGCCTGCCAAGCTCCTCTGTCCATGGGATTTCCCAGGCAAGAATACTGGAGTGGGTTGCCATTTCCTTCTCCAGGGGATCCTCCCCACCCAGGGATCGAACCTGTGTATCCTTCATTTCAAGCAGATTATTTACGGACTGAGCCACCAGTGGGGGGAGCCCCACGATGTTGTGTTGGTTTCTGCCATACACTGACATGAATCAGCCACGGGTATACATTTTGATGGTGGTGATCTTGATCAGTTCATTGTTTTCCTAGTCCATCAAAACAAAGGCCCTAAGCATTGTTCCAAAGTTGAATGAATGTTTTGTGTGATTAGTCAGCCATCAGTATTTATTATGTAGATTTATGAGCTACATCCTAGAGATACAGTGATGAGCACAATTATACAGCGTCGCTGACCCCATGGGGCTTACAGTCTCATTGAGGAGATAGATATTATTCACACATGTAAAAAATAAATGTAAAATGACAGGAGCTTAGACAGGACTTCACAAATGCTATGACTTCATATAATTATGGGTTTGGACTTTCTAGAGATGGTTACTTAACTGAGATCTGAAAAATAGTAAGTAAATGAAGATGTGCAAAACCCTGAGGCATGACCGCACAGCAGCTGCAAGATACCCAGTATGGCTGGAGCAAGGCATTGAGGGAGAACTAGGATGCGACATAAAGATGGAGATGAAGGGGGAGGCCAGATTATCAGATCTTTGTAGACCATTTTAAGGAAGTTTTTCCCCATTTGAAGGTTTTTAAGAAGGAAGGTAATATAATAAAATTGATTTAAAAATGTCACTGTGGATACAGTGTAATGAGTGGATTAGAGGAAACTGGATCATATTTATTAGGAGCCTGTAGCAGGAGTTCCCAGGAGAGGGGTTGGCAGCCTCTCTCCAGTGTCAGTGGTGGAGATACAGGGACTAAAGTTTGGGGGAGGGACGTTAGATGATGTCTTAGATATAGGGAGCAGAGAGTGAGATGTTAAAGTCCCGAATTTCTGATTTAAATTACCAAAAAGTTGATGGTATCTGATGATTGTGTACCTCTTGCAGTTTAATTAATAAACCTGGTTCCTGGTAGTGCCGGCTGCATTTGTTTCTGAAAATGAATCACAAGCTAAGAGAGGTTTTTCTTTTTTAATTACCAAAATCTATCAAGGAAAGTTTGCATTTTTCTTTGTCCAGAAATAGCAATGATCCTTAAAATTCAATCTATGTGCCTATTAAATTGGAAGTCTTATCATAAACCAAAGGAAAGCCATCAAATACTTGGAACATCATAGGAAACATTACATTGAGAAATTTCCATATAAATATTGTGGAGAATTTTGCACATATGTGGTGTTTAATACAGTCAGGCACATTAAAGTCAGAATTGCCATGCAGCTTGTTACACAACTAATAACTTTAGTGCATATAAATGAAATTGATGATTTCGACCAATGGCTGTTACAAGAAGCATTGCTTGTCCTAAAAGTAATTTATTTTTTGCAAATTTCGAAAGCCCTTTCATCTTTTTCACTCACTTCAAACCCCACTCCTTGAAAGATGTTGATCTATTACTAAAGATAAGCAAATTATCCTTCAAACTTCACAGTATTAACTGATTAGAATAAAATTGTGGAAGTATGGCTATAATATCAAAATATTTCTTCTGACTAAATATTAATGAGAGGAAACCATAGTGACTGTCACTTTCTCTTTCTCTCATAGCCTTCCATTTAGACGTAGTAATTTTTAAAAATATTTTTAATTGGATGATAATTTCTTTACAATGTTGTGCTGGTTTCTGCTGTACAACACTGTGAATCAGCCATAAGAATATAAATAGACATAGTAACTTTTTTACATGGAGACTTTATTTTTATTTTTTTATTATTTAGCTTTTTTATTTTTTGGCTGTGCGATGTGGCATGCAGGATCTTAGTTCCCTGATCAGGGATCAAACCCGTGCCCCTAGAGTGGAAGTGTGGAGTTTTAATCACTGGATCACTAAGGAAGTCCCTAGATTTAGTACTTTATTAACATAGAATGCCTTAGTCATCCAGAAATCAATGCTATATTTCCCGAAGTATTCGAGGAATGTGGTCTTTCATTGAAGGGTGGGGCTATATGCCTTCCTTTTTGAAATAAAGATTGAGCATGCAGTCAGTCTGAAGACAGGCAATGTGAAAAATACTGTTGGCTTTAGTGCCAGTTTTATGTCAAAAACACAGTTGCTTGACATCCCCCTTCTGCTGCACAGCCCCAAACTGACACTCGCAGGGGACCTGCGGGCCCAGTTCACGTCACAGCTGCGCTTGATTAGTCACCAGTGAGGAAATATCAAAGGAAAGCTCATCTCCCATTTGACATTTACTCTCTCGGTTCCCTTCATTGGGTCTAAGCTCCTGTTCTCTAGGTTTCGAGACAGATGATTTGTTCTTGCCTGGCTGCGTTTACTCACATATGCTTTTATTTATTGTTTCAGAATATTTGTTCACCTTTGGCGCCAAGTGCCGTTAGAAAGATGAATAGAGGACAGCTGACATTTGTCTTTCAAAAACATTAACTTATGTAAATGAAGTTAAAGTGTGGAATCTTCATTGATTCTAAATACTGTCCCTTCTACCCAAATAATGTTAAACGTATAGTCTATCCCATTTATTCTAAAAAAGTACTTGATGTCAACAGAATTGTCACATCTTGAAAAATGAATACATTCCAATCTTATCCTACAAATGTAGGTAGAGTGTTGAGTGGATAAGAGACTGACCAATTCTTTAAAAGTGCTTTGAGTTCTTTTACTGACTGAAGGGAGTTAAAAGTTTAAAAGCACCAGGGATTTCCCTGGTGGTCCAGTGGCTAAGACTCCATGCTCCCAATGCGGGGGGCTCGGGGTTCAATCCCAGGAACTAGGTCCTGCATGCTGCAGCTAAGCATTTGCATGCCACATCTAAGACCTGGTGAAGCCAAACAAATAGATAACGAAAACATTTTAAAGCATCAGCTCAAAGGAGCTACAACCCAGTGAGTAGAAACGATTACCACTGAGGAGACAGAGCTAAGAACTGATGAGGCACACCACATAAGAGGCATGGAGAGAGGGAGGGGGAGAGGTGAGATGTTTAGGGCATGTTGACAAATTAGTGCATGCCAAGGGGAAAGACAGTTGTGGATGAACAGGAAGTTATTTTAATTTGGGAATGGTAAAGCTGGAAAGATAGAGTTTAGATTTAAGTTGCAATTAAATAAGTAAATATGAAAGGATTTTGAATAGAGAAGAAAAATGATAAGCTACCATTGAAATACGGTCATTGTGGTACAAAGGAGGGATATTTGGTACAAAGGAGGGGTGGGATGGATCCAGAGAGAAGAATTTGATTTCAGAGTGAAGTCTGGAAAACACCTGTCTCAGAATCATCTCGGGTGCTTATTAAAAATTGGGCTTCCTTCCATATCTTACACAGTGTTTGTACAGGACTTTACCAAGGAGTAAACAACTTGACCATTCACCCCAGGGCATTCCCAAAGATTGAGAACTAGTATGATTCTTGTCAGCAGTGCATGTTAGAACCACCAAGGGAGCTAGTAAAATATCCTCTCAGTTGATGGGTACACAATTTGGACCAATTAAATCAACATATCTGGAGCTGAACTTGAACTTTAATTTTTCTAATGTTCACTGGTGATTGGAACATTCAGCTGAAGTTGAAATCCCTGGAGACAGAAGTTTGTTGTGGTGAGCCAGCTGTGGGGTAGTGATCATTTCCCTAAGGTTGGGATGGTGCTACAGGGCAGGGAATGGGTATAAAAGGCATTTGGAAAATAATGGCCAAAGTGATTCCACCTCCATCTATAAAGTATTATTGCTTGATGTATTAGCTAAGATTTACTTGTCTTAAAAGTTTGCTCTAATGTAGCATTAAAAAAGATTAGAATGGTTTACCTTGGCAGAAGCGAAGTAGCAACTAGGATTCCCATTCATAGTTATTTTGGTCCTTAATGATCTTTTGATTTTATTTAATGCCCGTTTCAGTACCTGAACTTCAGTGTAACTTTGAAAATGGAATTTGTAACTGGGAACAAGATACAGAAGATGATTTCGACTGGACCCGGTACCAGGGCCCAACGTCAACGCTTAATACAGGGCCGATGAAGGATAACACTTTGGGCACCGCTCAAGGACACTATCTGTACATCGAATCTTCCGAACCACAGGTTTTCCAGCACCGAGCTGCTCTGCTCAGCCCGATCCTTAACGCCACTGACGCGGAGGGCTGCACCTTCCGCTTGTACTACCACATGTTCGGAAAGCACATTTATAGGCTGGCCGTCTACCAGCGAGTCTGGAACAACACAAGAGGACAGCTGCTGTGGCATATATTTGGGAATCAAGGCCCCCTTTGGATACGGAAATCTCTCAGCCTTTTCAGCAGGAAGCCTTTTCAGGTATGGACAATGGCTTTCACAAGGTATATTCAAAATGGCGTCAGAACGTTTAAAGAGTATGAAAGATCTCTGTGTTCTTGAATTAAAAGTGAACTTTGGTCAGTTAGCTTGACACACATTTATCATTTAATTAAGGGTGTACCCACACTCGTTAGGTTTCCTTCCTCCTTGACTACCTCCAGTAACGTGAGATTGAAATTTCTACAGGTGGACGCATGGCATTGAACACAGCTGTAGGTTCTTCCAATCTAAGTCATTGTTGTGCTGAAATGAAAAACCTGGAGGGGGGGAAAAAAGAGTTTGGCTCAATCGCTAGTCTTCTGCCAAAAGTTCAGACTCTTAAACTTGTTATTTTGAATCTCTCATTTCCTCAGATTTTGTAAGTAGGGAGCAAAAATCCAGGAAGACGGCACACATTGTTGGAGGAGCTCTTCTGGGGGCAGAACCAGACTTCGAATCTAGGTTTCCTTTCTCTTGGTGGAATATTCTTTACATCTTTCCTGCTGCTACTGCTGCTAAGTCGCTTCAGTCGTGTCCGACTCTGTGCGACCCCATACACGGCAGCCCACCAGGCTCCCCCATCCCTGGCATTCTCCAGGCAAGAACACTGGAGTGGGTTGCCATTTCCTTCTCCAGTGCATGAAAGTGAAAAGTGAAAGTGAAGCCGCTCAGTCGTGTCCGACTCTTCGCAACCCCATGGACTGCAGCCTACCAGGCTCCTCCGTCCATGGGATTTTCCAGGCAAGAGTACTGGAGTGGGGTGCCATTGCCTTCTCCAAAATCTTTCCTACCTTCTCCTAAAAGTCAGAGTTTCAATAGCAAGTTCAAATGCTTATGTGCTTTTACAGTTTTGTAAAGGGCGTTGGCATACTTTGTTTGATTCAACAATTCCCTGAAGTGGGTAAGTCAAAGATCCTTTTGGCCAGTTTTATAGATATGAAGGAAAAAACTCAAGTTGTTTTTTGTGCCATGCTTAGTCACTCAGTCGTGTCTGACTCTTTGCGATCCCATGGACTGTAGCCCGCCAGGCTCCTCTGTCCCTAGGGATTCTCCAGGCAGGCATACTAGAGTGGGTTGCCCTGCCCTCCTCTGGGAGATCTTCCCAATCCAGGGATCAAACCCAGGTCTCCTGTATTGCAGGTAGATTCCTTACCATCCATGCCACCAGGGGAGCCCAAGAACAGTGGAGTGGGTAGCCTATCCCTTCTCCAGGTGATCTTCCCAACCCAGGTGATCAAGCTGGGGTCTCCTGTGTTGCAGGTGGATTCTTTACCAGCTGAGCTCCTGGCCAGATAGATGGTGAGCAGAAAAACAGGGACTTGTTCTAGAATCCACAATGTCTATTTAATTCATGCTCATTCTGTTTCTTTTGTTTGTTTGTTTGTCTCATAATACATTTTTTTTTTACTCTGCTTAAAATAAGAATTTTATTTATTTTTGGCCCCGCTGGGTCTTTATTGCTGCACAGGCTTTTTTTCTAATTGCAGTGAGTGGGAGTTACTCTCTAGTTAAGGTCTGCAGGCTTCTCATTGCACTGGCTTCTCTTATTGCAGGGCATGGGCTCCAGAGTGTGTGGGCTTCAGTAGTTGTAGCACGTGGGCTCGGTAGTTGTGGCTCCCAGGCTATAGAGCATGGGCTCAATCATGGTGCTCAGGCTTAGTTGCTTCATGGCATGTGGGATCTTCCCTGATCAGGGATTGAACCCATGTCCCCTGCATTGGCAGGCAAATTTATTGCCACTGAGCCACCAGGGAAACCCTCATTCTCTTTCTGTTGCATCATATAGCCTGTTGTAAGTAGGAGTGTTGAATATTTGTTTTTTCCCTTCTGGTCAAATAGACGTGCATATAATATATTGGAAGAAACTTCTTACCTATACTGGCTAAACCTTTTTTTTTTGTGGCACATTCTAAACTTCTCAGTTACCCCAACTGAAAGCACTATCTTTATCTAAATCTCTAGTAAAGAGTTTTACAGCCAAGAACTTAGCTCCAGGCCACCTGAGCTTCTAACCATCATAGATATACATTGTATGTGGCTCTGTAGAGAACACATCGGGGTTGGTGTTTTGTCCTGATAGACATAAGCTGACATCATGAAACCTAATCTGCAAGGTGCATAGTGATATCTTGCTGTCCAGCCCAGTGGTAAGATCCATATAATCATGTGAAATGAAATTGAAGAGGGTTTTTTGACTTTTATTTAATAATGGCTCACCCACTTCAAGTTAATTCTTAACGTCTAATCAGGTCAGTTGTAATTTGGGCTTAACTAGTATTTAAATGGATTAACTTTCCTTGTGATGTTTACTGAAGAATTGCTTTTCACTTAGAGAATTGAGCTTATGGTTTCTGGAAGGTGATGGATGGGGAGATGGGATTGTTAGGGAGTTTGGGATATACACACTGCTATATTTTAAGTGGATAACCAACAAGGACCTACTGTATAGCACATGGAACTCTGCTTAGTGTTACATGACAGCCTGGATGGGAGGGGAGTTTGGGGGAGAGTGGATACATGTAGATGTATGGCTGAGTCCCTTTACTGTCCACCTGAAACTATCCCAACAGTGTTAATCGGTTATACCCCAATACAAAAAAGAAAAAAAAGAATTGGTTTTCAGGAGAAAATCAACTTTGTAAGGGGGTGGCTTCAGAGTCAAATGACCGTGGAATTAACCAAAGATTCCTTTGGTTATGAATCTAAAGCATCAATATTGAGGTTTGAAACCCAACCTGTATTACACAGAGTACTCTATTTGATTTTATCTAAGGGTTTTTTTTTTTTATGAATTTTAGGCACGAAAAGATGAAATCAGAGATTCTGCATGCTGTGTAGATTAATGGTTTAAGATAATAAGGATTGAGACCATTTTAAGCAATAGGATGTTTGTTCATTGAATGATAGATATACATAGTTTCTGTTCTACTGAGCGAAGGTGGCAACAACCAACATTTTCATTAACTGTGATATTGTAGTGAAATTACCTAGTATCATGCCCAGCAATTAACAGGTACTCACTAAATATTTGGTTAATAGAAAAATTTAAAGGTTTTTCAGGATCATTCATTTAAAATGAAATACATAGGGTAGAACCAGATTGCTCATGCAGGTATAGGAACAATTTGTCTTATTAATGTCAGTTTAAATTATCATCCACTGCTTTTATGTGTGGTATGGTCAGTAAAAGCTCAGCAAGTCACTGCATATAAAGCTTCAGGTCAGCCTTCTACCTAATTTTTATTATGAGATTTCTGAGATTTGATTGGTAGCTATACATAGTGAATGTATGGTCAAGCTAATTCAAATATCAATATGCTTCATTCCTGAAAGTTTCCTAATATCCTCTTTTTTTAACTAATTGATTTTTGACTGCACTGGGTCTTCATTGCTTTACCCAGGCTTTCTCTAGTTGTGGTGAGCTGGGGCTGCTCTTGGTGGCAGTGCATGGGCTTTTCATTATAGTTGCTTCTCCTGTTGCAGACCACGTGCTCTAGAGCACTCGGCCTCCAGTAGTCGCAGCATGTGGGCTCTCGGGCATAAGGGCTCCAGTAGTTGCAGCTTGAGGGCCGTCCGGTGCAGGCTGAGTACTTGCAGCACACAGGCTTGGCTGCTTCGCAGCATGTGCAGTCTTCCCGGACCAGGGATCGAACCCATGTCTCCTGCATTGGCAGGTGGATTCTTATCCACTATGCCACCAGGGAAGTTTCTGATATCCCTTTGTAGTATCTCCTTCTGGCCCTCGCTTCCATCCCTGGACAACCACTGAACTTTCAGTGTATATTAACTTACACCGCTCAAAATGTTATATAAGTCAAATTGTATGACATGTGCTTTTTTCTGACATATTTCATTCTGTATAATTATTTTAAAATTCAATGTATTACCAAATATATCAGCACTTCCTTCTATTGTTAAATAGTATTCCATGATGTGAATAGAGCAGTTTTTTTCCATTCTTCTTGGCAGGGATTCAATATCAGCAGTGTTCACTGGTAAGTATTGCAAAAACCTAGTTTAAAGAAACTTATTAATTCTTTGGCACCGCAGGAACCAGGACTTACAAGCTTCTGCTCACTTATTCCTAACATGGCCTTGTTTTCTGAAGTATATATTTATATATGAAGTTGGTCCAAGGAGAGAACATGGACTTTCAAAGAAAAAAATTCTGCAGGTAGTATCACATCATTAAAATATTAAGAAATTATATAAAAAATATTCTTTGGCTAGACCTCTTAACACCACAGAACTGTCTGACTAAATCTAAAAGAATTCTATAGTGTTCTGGTAACATCCCTCAGTAATAAAGAGAATTTTCCATTGGTGGGTTTTGTGAAAAGATTGAAAAATCTTATTCATAATCATGATTTATTTTTTTCATTTGTGGGATATAGCTTTAAATCCTAAATGGTGCATCATTTTTCAGTGCTTCTAGGAAAAATGTTGTTTCATAAGTTATATTGTAAATAAAAGAGGACCATATTTAATAATGTTAAGTTGATTCCACTTTTCATGAAATTATAAACAGAAGTGCTACAAGTATAAATTATTTATGCAGTCTCATGTAACATTTTTCTTCCAAGATTCTAGTGGAGTTGTTAGAATTTACATTGAAAGGTTTGGGATGAAATCTGCTGGCTTGAAGCCTGTGTAAGTAGCGCTCATAGATTTGTTGCTTACTGAACAGCATACTGAATCTTATTTTACAATCTTAAGTTTCTCATAGGCTGTCTTCTTCTGCTGAACTCAAATATAACCACAGCTTAGTGTGTCAACTCTTGATCACAACCTAATCCAACGTGATGAGCTTGGTTTCCAGTGGGAACAACGTGTGAGTAAGAAAGGGAGAAGAAAAGGTTAGGTAGAGAATATTACAAGAATGCAAGGGCCAGAAAGGAAGTCTCATTCCTTAATAAATCCATTATTTACATTCTGCTCTGTTATGAGAGAGCTTCCCGGTAGCTCAGTTGGTAGAGAATCTGCCTGCAATGCAGGAGACACAGGTTCGATCCCTGGGTTGGGAAGATCTCCTGGAGAAGGGAATGGCAACCCACTATAGTATCCTTGTCTGGAGAATCCCACGGACAGAGGAGCCTGGCGGCTACCTTCCATGGGGTTGCAAAGAGTCGGAGACAACTGAGTGACTAACACACTACTTATGACTTCTATAATACTAAATGACATCTAATATTTTTGATCCTCTAAAATTACAGTAGAATATTAATATGAGTCATTAAACTTTGGAAATATACTTTATATATTTGTAATATATGTGTTATATATTATGGATCATTACGTATTGACAAATCATAGAAGTTAATACATGCTACATAAAGTGAAAGTGTTAGTCACTCAGTCACGTGTGACTCTTTGCAACCCCATGGACTGTAGCAATAAGAAAAATAACGAGTTTGAATGTTTTACTGGGTTGGCCAAAAAGTTTGTTCAGATTTTTCTCTGTGATCTTTTCCGTAACATGTAGTTTGTCTTATCCCCTTTTAGTCTATGCCCTATTTGAAACTTCATGTAAATATGCTTTGGTTTGTTTCTTTTTCTTCCTGGTGTTGCATACATGAGCCATTCAGTTCCTTTCTAATCATACTTGCAAATACTTTTATCCTCCCTTCTGGCTAGAGGAGTAGGATGGAGGCAGAAAATGTAGACGCAGTGTAGGGGTCGCCATGTCTGGTTTGGCAGATTTTGCCACAGCAAGGCTATACAGCTGCGGGGCTCTGAGTGGGGTTGAAATCTCCATTGTGGGATTTATTTACCATTCTGGAATTTGTGCAAAAGCGCTGGCTATGGTGCAGCTGCCTTTCTGGCCTCTTGACCAAGTTTTTAACTACACTTCTGTGAAACTTCAGTATGAAGAAAAGTGCACTAGATTATCAGGGCAGAATTATTTTGCTAAAAGCAAAACTGTAAGTAGCATACTGGATATGAGCCTTCTTATTCAGACAGTGTCTGTGTATTTATCTGGACAAACAAAAGCAATAGTTGATTCCCATCTGATGTATTGTTCACCCTCTAGGAATAAACTCGGTGAAATGTCTTTCAAGTGTGTTTTTTCTCTGCGGATCCAAACTCATTTTAATCATGTGTAACATTTCAGATTTCACTTTTCTCTGCAAATGTGTGTGTGTGTGTGTGTTTAACAATATAACGTATTGAACCAAATAGTTCTGCTTGTTTTTATTGATGACACATGATTTTGGCTTTTATCTTCAGTAGAAAATCAATGTGTCATAGTGCTCACTAAGAAACAGGTATGGTACCTCTTTGTAATTCTTTGTCAGATATTGCTTTATCTTGATTTATGCCTTTAAACTTTTTCTCATTCAGCAGAAAATATCATGGTGATATCGGTGAGAGCAAAGCAATCTATACCAATTTATGCTCTGAGTGCAGCCTCCTTCCAGAATTGTTTATGGAACATATCAACTCACAGTATTAGGGACACAATGCCTTCTTCCTTCTTAAATATGTCAGATTAATGATTATGGTGCATATCCAAATTTTTACATTGAAATTTTTAGTGAAAATGTTCCTTTATAAAATAAAAGGTGATTGAAGATGGTTATTATTCAGGGTATTCAAGGGCTTCCCAGAATTTGGGAATCTGAAAAGAAACTCAGGATTCTTGGTCTCAGCAAGATTTCACTCTGTGTTATCAGGATTGTCATTTGGAACTGCTCTAGGGCCTGTTCTGAAATTATCTTCAAAACAGCACTGTCGACTATGGCCAAACTGAAATCTGATTATAAACTTTTAAAGATAATTTCTTGGACTAGAATTCAAGAAATCATCTTCCAAGTAACTTATCTTTTAATTTTATTTACTCCAAATGCACATTGTAGTTTACTTCGTCTTGTCATATATCTGCGCTGGAAACAGTAATTCATTGTTACCATCTTGAACTTTTTATTGAATTCCAAAATAATTAGGTGTTTTGTGCTTGTGTAGAAGAAGCCTTTACATTTTATAATATAAAACCTTCTGCCAAGGGGAGGAAAAGAATACAGATGAATGCAATTCTTTAAAATGTTTAAGGTTCAGTTCAGTTCAGTTGCTCAGTCATGTCCGACTCTTTGAGACCATGGACTGCAGCAAGCCAGGCCTTCCTGCCCATCACCAACTCCCGGAGTTTACTCAAAATCATGTCCATTGAGTGGTGATGCCATCCAACCATCTCATCCTCTGTCATCCCCTACTCCTGCCTTCAATCTTTCCCAACATCTGGGTCTTTTCAAATGAATCAGTTCTTCCCATCAGGTGGCCAAAGTATTGGAGTTTCAGCTCCAGCCTCAGTCCTTTCAATGAATATTCAGGACTGATTTCCTTTAGGATGGACTGGTTAGATCTCCTTGCAGTCCTAGGAACTCTCAAGAGTCTTCTCCAACACCACAGTTCAAAAGCATCAATAGTTCAGCATTCACTTTCTTTATAGTCCAACTCTCACATCCATACATGACTACTGGAAAAACCATAGCTTTGACTATATGGACCTTTGTTGGCAAAATAATGTCTGCTTTTTACTATGCTGTCTAGGTTGGTCATAACTTTCCTTCCAGGGAGCAAGTGTTTTTTCATTTCATGGCTGCAATCACCATCTGCAGTGATTTTGGAGCCCCCAAAAATAATGTCAGCCACTGTTTCCACTGTTTCCCCATCTATTTCCCATGAAGTGATGGGACCAGAGCCATGATATTAGTTTTCTGAATGTTGAGCTTTAAGCCAACTTTTCACTCTACTCGTTCACTTTGATGAAGAGACTCTTTTTTTTTTTTTCATTTTATTTTATTTTATTTTTTTTAAACTTTACATAATTGTATTAGTTTTGCCAAATATCAAAATGAATCCGCCACAGGTGAGACTCTTTAGTTCTTCTTCACTTTCTGCCATAAGGGTGGTATCATCTGCATATCTGAGGTTATTGATATTTCTCCCAGCAATCTTGATTCCAGCCTGTGCTTCATCCAGTTTCTCCTGATGTACTCTGCATATAAGTTAAATAAGCAGGGTGACAATATACTGCCTTGACGTACTCCTTTTCCTGTTTGGAACCAGACTGTTGTTCCATGTCCAGTTCTAAATGTTGCTTCCTGACCTTCATACAGATTTCTCAAGAGGCAGGTCAGGTGGTCTGGTATTCCCATCTCTTTCAGAATTTTCCAGTTTGTTGTGATCCACACAGTCAAAGGCTTTGGCATAGTCAATAAAGCAGAAATAGATGTTTTTCTGGAACTCTTTTGCTTTTTCAGTGATCCAACAGATGTTGGCAATTTGATCTCTGGTTCCTCTGGCTTTTCTAAATTCAGCTTGAACATCTGGAATTTCATGGTTCATGTACTGTTGAAGCCTGGCTTGGAGAATTTTAAGCCTTACTTTGCTAGCGTGTGAGATGAGTACAGTGGTGTGGTAGTTTGAGCATTCTTTGGCATTGCCTTTCTTTGGGATTGGAATGAAAACTGACCTTTTCCAGTCCTGTGGCCACTCCTGAGTTTTCCAGATTTGCTGGCATATTGAGTGCACCACTTGCACAGCAACATCTTTTAGGATTTGAAATAGCTTAACTGGAATTTCATCACCTCCACTAGTTTTGTTTGTAGTGATGCTTCCTAAGAGGCCCACTTGACTTCACATTCCAGGATGTCTGGCTCTAGGTGAGCAGTCACACTATCGTGGTTATCTGGATCATGAAGATCTTTTTTGTATAGTTCTTCTGTGTATTCTTGCCACCTCTTCTTAATATCTTCTGCTTCTGTTAGGTCCATACTGTTTCTGTCCTTTATTGAGCCCATCTATGCATGAAATGTTCCCTTGGTATCTCTAATTTTCTTGAAGAGATCTCTAGTCTTTTCCATTTATTGTTTTCCTCTATTTCTTTGCATTGATCACTGAGGAATGCTTTCTTAACTGTCCTGCTATTCTTTGGAACTCTGCATTCAAATGGGTACATCTTTCCTTTTTTCCTTTGCTTTTCACTTCTCTTCTTTTCACAGCTATTTGTAAGGCCTCCTAAGACAACCATTTTGCCTTTATTTTTCTTGGGGATCATCTGGATCCCTGCCTCCTGTACAATGTCACAAACCTCCATCCATAGTTCTTCAGGCACTCTATCATATCTAGTCCCTTGAATCCATTTCTCACTTCCCCTGTATAATCGGAAGGGATTTGATTTAGGTCATACCTGAATGGGCTAGTGGTTTCCCCTACTTTCTTCAATTTAAGTCTGAATTTGGCAGTAAGGAGTTCATGATCTGAGCCACAATCAGCTCCTTATCTTGTTTTGCTGACTGTATAGAGCTTCTCCATCTTTGGCTGCAAAGAATATAATCAGTCTGATTTTGGTGTTGACCATCTGGTGATGTCCATATGTAGAGTCTTCTCTTGTGTTGTTGGAAGAGGGTGTTTACTATGACCAGTGTGTTCTCCTGGAAAAACTCCATTAGCCTTTGCCCTGCTTCATTCCATATTCCATGGCCAAATTTGCCAGTTACCCCAGGTATTTCTTGACTTCCTACTTTTGCATTCCAGTCCCCTATAATGAAAAGGACATCTTTTTTGGATGTTAGTTGTAGAAGATCTTGTAGGTCTTCACAGAAGCGTTCAACTTCAGCTTCTTCAGCATTACTGGTCGGGGCATAGACTTGGATTACTGTGATACTGAATGGTTTGCCTAGAAAACAAACAGAGATCATTCTGTCATTTTTGAGATTGCATCCAAGTACAGCATTTCGGATTCTCTTGTTGACTATGATGGCTACTCCATCTGAATCCAATTAATGAAATGTTTCAGTTAAAAGATGTTTATTGTTTCTGGTCTTACATTTAGATCTTTAATCCATTTTGAGTTTATTTTTGTGTATGGTGTTAGAAAGTGTTCTAGTTTTATTCTTTTACAAGTGGTTGACCAGTTTTCCCAGCACCACTTGTTAAAGAGAGGTGCACTGGGACGACCCAGAGGGATGGTACGGGGAGGGAGGAGGGAGGAGGGAGGAGGGTTCAGGATGGGGAACACGTGTATACCTGTGGTGAATTCATGTTGATATATGGCAAAACTAATACAATATTGTAAAGTTAAAAAATTAAAAAAAAATCTCCAGCATGATTAAGAGTAACAAATGAAAATGGAGAAAAATCCTTAAAATTGTTTTAAAAAAAATAGATATCAATCCCCATAACCTCATACTTTGATCCTTTGGGCAATTCTGTGTTGTACCTGAAGTGTTTATTTACACTGAATATCTGACAAAGGACTTTTCTATTCCCAGTTTCTCTGTGAGTTGCTGTCTATGAAAATTTTATTTGCATTTGGAAACTTTGAAATTTTCAGGAAAACCTTTGAAATTTTCAAGACATTTGAGAGGTTTGTAGAGACTATTTATGATATTTTAAATGAGGACTGTTCTGGAGAATCTGAAATATGTGTCTTTGTGTATAAATACATCCTTTTCGTGTAGAGGCTACTTGAATACTTTGGTATCTCCAAATTCACTCTGTACACATCGATTTATGTGCAAATCCATATAACTATATTTTCTGTTATTAGAGTTACTATGATTTTCATTTGTATGTATCATGAGTATTCTTTAAACTGCAGGTCCCTGATTACTGCTTCAATCAGTACGGAGCAGACCTTCACCCACTGTGTCCCTGGTTGTAGCTTCATCTTAATTATAACACAGTCAGAAGCAATTAAAATCCATGAGGAAGTCTCAGAAAAGCTAGGGAGCACCTAGGCTCTATCTTAGGATAAGGCTTTATTTTTCTCTATGAAATACACTGTATAACTACTTGTTTTGACCTCCAAGACTCTATACTCCTCCTATGTTGTTGCCCCTGACGTTTGAATTTTTTATTGCATTTTAAGATTTATTCCTACTGCTGTCTTGGCTTCTCTTCTCTCATAGGTAATGACAGCTTCCTCTATAATTCATTGCTTTATCTTTGCTCTGATAACTGCTAATGATAGAGGTGGGTGTATTACATGTCCTTCTATCTAAGTCAACTCTATGCATTTGGATCTACAATTAGTAGTGTTATACCTACATTGCAAATTATAGTGCTGTACCGCTGCCACAATTTATGCAGTGTTAGAGAACTTTGCATTGACTTGGAACTACTACTTGGTATAAAGTATGAGTTAATTTTAGTTTACATTTTAAGTAGCTCATATTCAAGAGGTATTTTTTTAGTACAATAAATTTAACTTGTACTCTGTTATAGAGTGATTTCAGGTTATTGAGGAAGATATAATAAGGACTTTAGAGTAAAATATCGACTTTACATTTGCTTGAGTTCAAATCCTGACTTTGCAAGTTATTATCTGTGTAGCCTTAGGAAAATTATGTAAACTCTCTGTGCCACATTTTCTTTACCTGTAATCAGGTATAATAATAGTGCTACCTTGTATAGTTTTTTTTTAAGATTGCATGTATTAATATATACATATAAAACACTTGAAATTTTCCAGGCATACAGTAATTACTCAAACATTAGCAATAAGAACAGTAATGTAATAATAATAAATATAATAGGTGTTATTAAGTTTAAAAGTAAAAATTGAAGGTTGTCACTGAGCTAGAAGTAAACATCATATGACCTTTGTCTCCTTTCTAAGTGGTTGAGGAGATAAGCCATTTCCTCTATCTTTGTGCCTAGTTACTCTAAATAAAGGCATTTCTCCCCTCATGGTAGCCAGCACAAACTACCTGATTTTTCTCTTATGTTGTAATATAATGATAAAAGTGAAGTCGCTCAATCGTGTGTGACTCTTTGTGACCCCCTCGACTATAGCCTGCCAGACTCCACTGTCCATGGGATTTTCCAGGCAAGAGTACTGGAGTGGGTTGCCATTCCCTTCTCCAGGGGATCTTCCTGACTCAAGAATCAAACCCACGTCTCACACAAGACAGTCAGATTCTTTACAGTCTGAGCCACCAAAAGATAAATTATCAAATTATTTCAACATTTGCTTATGCTCCACTTATGTTTGATAACACAATGCTTCCTTGGGTTCCATTTCATTAATTAGCTTTGGCAAAATTGACTCCTTCTAGGACTGTCATATCCTCTCTGAGTGTGGGATTTCATGGTTCCAACTGGTCTCTATTCTAATTATTGCCTAATCTTTGCCTTTCATGCCTCTAGCTTGACTTGCATTATGATGTACAGTCTGTATTTATCCTTATTTAGTAGCTTCCATCTGCATCAAAACAGGTCTTTTTCTTTTCCCCTCAATCTTAACCATATTTATTTCTGCTCCTTATATGACAAAAAATAAAAACAACCCAACTTTTGTCTGTAATCCCCACATGTCATTCACTTTGTTTTAAATATCTAGATTCAACCTTTATTTTTTAGTGAAGTATTTTGTATTACACAAATACAATAAACAAAAAAATGACAATTTTCAAAAGATATTGGCATGATCCTCAGATGATGATGTCCCATAGGATAAAATTGGGCATGAATAAATTAATTTTCATTCAGTAGTTATTAATAACTGTACAGAAAACATTAAGCATTTACATTAATGTTAGGAATAGGAAATTGAGCTTGATATCTGCTATTATTGTTCTTAATAATAATAATATGAATATTTAATAATATTAATACTATTTTAACTTTACATTATTAAACATTAAGTTATTTATTTAAAAAATTTTGAGGGAATAGTTGATTTACAATGTTTCAGGTGTACAACAAAGTTTATCTGTTACACGTATATCTGTGTCTACTCTTTTTTAAATTCTTTTCCCATATAGGCTGTTACAATAAGGACATACACACAGGCACAGGGAACTCTACTCAATACTCTGTAGTAGATCCAACCTTTATAGTCACTGTTCACGAAAGTTCCTGATGTACTGTCAGGACTGCTACTGCCCATCGACAGGAGGCCAGCCTGTATTCAGTCTAAAGGTGTGTCATCTGTGGATGCTGTCACACGGTAGGATGCTGAGTGTCTTAGTCTGAGTTCCAGGAAAGGGGAAAAGAATCTTCTCTTTTTCCCTAACTCCTTCCTACTCCATGTTATATTAGTAATTATTGCTCTCTAGAGATTCCCAAACTAAACAAAAACAAAATATAGCAAAAGACAAATGTTTTAACAGGCTTTGAGCGTTAATGTATAGATTTTGATTTATCTTTTCTGTAGCTATCACCTAATAGAAAGGATGATGTAGGTTTGACTTGCTGGCCATGAATTAGCTCTGTCCACACAAAGTTCTGTATGACTCATTGATCATGGACACTGTTGTCCACAGCCTAAATCCCCCTCAGCATAGAAGGGCTCCTCCCCCAGGTGCTGGGGCTCTTGGCAGCTAATGCTGCTTAGCTGATTCTCTCTCTAGAAAATGCCCCCAAGAGGGTTGACTTGCCAAGAGGATACCTCTCCTTGGAGACCGCCCACATCTGCAGTCTGGTCAACACACACACACACACACACACACACACACACACACACAGAGAAGTCGCTCAGTCGTGTCCAACTCTTTGCGACGCCATGGATTGTAGCCCACCAGGCTCCTCCGTCCATGGGATTTTCCAGGCACGAATACTGGAGTGGGTTCTGTTTCCTTCTCCAATGCAGAGCCTAAAAGCTCAGTGCTGTTGCCTCCATGTAGGACAGGACTGAAGGGCCGGCCCAGTTTCTAGGCTCCCTCTGTGGTTGGCTGAGGCCTCTGTTGTGACTGCATCACAGCTCAACTGCTCCCTCCACTCAGTCCTTCTTTTTCTCACTTCCCTCCACTTGTTGGTTCCAGGTGAGTTTCCCCCAGCAAAATTTCTGTACTCAAATCTCTGTCTCAGATCGATTTTTATAGGGAATCTGGCATGAGTCCTATTTCCATGAGTTCTGGCTGTTAACCGTGATTAGTTTTAGCAGCCCAAAGCCGGATCAAGGAGCTTCCCCCCTTCTGTTTTTCCTTCTAGGCTCTATTTCTACCAAAGCTTTACACATGTAGATAGAAAAGAAACTAGTTAACCATACTTTAGCTTAACACTCTATGTGCCTGGTGCTGTATTTTGTATGTTATTTTTTCATAATATCCCCAAACTACTAAGTGGAGGACTCTGCTCTTACCTGGAGAAAATGAGAGTTGCTCAGTAAAAGTTAACATTAGGAGAAGTAGAGGGAAGGACATAGGGCATTCTTTGTGTTATTTTTGCATCTTTTCTGTAAGTCTAAAATGAAGTCAGAATAGAGAGATTTGAAGACACTGAGTAATAGAACCAGGTTTTTAAGATTTGCAGTGTGGTTCCACAATTCAAGTTCTTAAATACCAACCTAAATTGCCTTTGAAACAAAAGTTCTCTTGGACTCAAATCACAGCAAAGTGACATGATTGTGTGCCTTTTTTGCACAGAGTGAAATGGGATGTTTATCTAGACATAGTTAGCTAAAATATTCTATTATGGATATAAGCTTTATATAAATGATCAGTCTAATATTAGCACTTAGATTATAATTACCGAAAAATAGGGATCTAGTTCTTGTATTATAGTTTTTGCTGTATCAGCCATAATCAAAAGCACATATGCAAGCATGAAGATGAATTTCAGTAAATACAGTCCTGTCAGTATCCGAATATGTGACTCCCACCCTTTTCTCTCTTGCTTTTTCAGTGTTGTAGAGAATGAAGTGGTTCAAGCAGTCAGCATGTCTCCCTGCAGTTTCAGTTAGTAGCACCTTATCTTTAACACTTTGTCATCCTTAAGCTGATACTTATTTTTCCTCACAGATCCCAGTTCTTAGGAGGAAGGGGAATCATTGTGTTTGAATAAGATGATTCTGCTTAAAAAAAAACAAAAAAAAAAACACAACTTAGCAAGAAACTTAAAAAAAAAAAATTTAGTTAGAAACAAATATTCTTCCTACTTATTTCCAGCATGGTGACCCTTTGTATTTTCAGCACATGTTAATATGAAAAATTGATTATAGTTGATATGAAGCATAGTGTAATATAATGAAGAACAAGATTGTGAAAAAAAATGGGAATAACTCGAAAGTCAATTTGCTTCAAATTGAAGCTTTGGATTAAAATGAACTAACTTATATTTCATCATGTTTACAAATAATGTATCTTATTTTTTCAATATATTCCCTTTTGGGGAGTAAAATATTTTTGTATAAGAGCTTTTCCTGTTAGATTACCCAGTTATATTCAATTATTTTGAGATGATTTTTATATGAAATTTCATTGTTTTGCCCTTAATAGATACACATAATAGTTATGCTGTTATTACTGAACTTGATATTATGCTATACATGTAAATGCAATTTTCCAAGTTTTATTTTTAAAAGTATGGGGCAGGATTTCCCTGGTGGTCCAGTGGCTATGACCATGTGCTCTGAGCGCAGGGGGGCCTGGGTTCGATCCCTAGTCAGGGAACTAGGTGCCACATGCTGCAACTAAGGGCCTTGCCTGCCTCAAGGAAGGCTGATGATTCCCCGCGCTGCAACTAAGGCCTGCTGCTGCCACACAAATAAATAAATATTGTTTAGAAAGTACTTGGGAAACAATGTGATAAAATGGAAGTAACATCAAGTCAGGAGCTAGAATACCTGGATTCTAAAGATTAAATTTTCCATTAAGGGATCTAGTGACTTTATGGATGTGATTTAATCTTTTAATTATGTATTTTTTCATCAGAACAGTAAAATCATCTATAAACTATTTCTAATTGTAAAATTCAAGAAATTCCATTTTTCATTCATAATTGAACTCTACAATTCTTGTTACATGTTGTATGTCACAGAAGTCATTCTTATTAAGAAACTTAACTTTAGTTTTATCATATCTTAAAAAAGTTAAAAGCTCAGTCATGTCCAGCTCTTTGTGACCCCATGGACTGTAGCCTGCCAGGCTCCTCTGTCCATGGGATTTTCTAGGCCAGAATACTGGAGTGGGTTGCCATTTCCTTCTCCAGGGGATCTTCCTGACCCAGGGATTGAACCCAGGTCTCCTGCACTGCAGGAAGACTCTCTACCATTTGAGACACCAGGGAAGCCCATCATATTCTAAAAAGCTTTCCTAAACTTTTATTGTTACCATGAATTTCAATGGTTTTTGAGCCCCTAAAGCTAGTGGAGGTGATGGAATTCCAGTTGAGCTATTTCAAATCCTGAAAGATGATGTTGTGCAATATGCCAGCAAATTTGGGAAACTCAGCAGTGGCCACAGGACTGGAAAAGGTCAGTTTTCATTCCAATCCCAAAGAAAGGCAATGCCAAAGAAGGCTCAAACTACCGCACAATTGCACTCATCTCACATGCTAGTAAAGTAATGCTCAAAATTCTCCAAGCCAGGCTTCAGCAATACGTGAACTGTGAACTTCCTGATGTTCAAGCTGGTTCTAGAAAAGGCAGAGGAACCAGAGATCAAATTGCCAACATCTGCTGGATCATCGAAAAAGCAAGAGAGTTCCAGAAAAACAGCTATTTCTGCTTTATTGACTATGCCAAAGCCTTTGACTGTGTGGATCACAATCAACTGTGGAAGATTCTGAAAGAGATGGGAATACCAGACCACCTGACCTGCCTCTTGAGAAACCTATATGCAGGTCAGGAAGCAACAGTTAGAAATGGACATGGAACAACAGACTGGTTCCAAATAGGAAAAAGAGTACGTCAAGTCTGTATATTGTCACCCTGCTTATTTAACTTCTTTGCTGAGTACATCATGAGAAATGCTGGGCTGGAAGAAGCACAAGCTGGAATCAAGATTATTGGGAGAAATATCAATAACCTCAGGTATGCAGATGACACCACCCTTATGGCAGAAAGTGAAGAGGAACTCAAAAGCCTCTTGATGAAAGTGGAAGAGGAGAGTGAAAAAGTTGACTTAAAGCTCAACATTCAGAAAACGAAGATCATGGCATCTGGTCCCATCACTTCATGGGATATAGATGGGGAAACAGTGGAAACAGTGTCAGACTTTATTTTTCTGGGCTCCCATATCACTGCAGATGGTGATTGCCGCCATGAAATTAAAAGACACTTACTCCTTGGAAGGAAAGTTATGACCAACCTAGATAGTATATTCAAAAGCAGAGACCTTACTTTGCCAACAAAGGTTCGTCTAGTCAAGGCTATGGTTTTTCCTCTGGTCATGTATGGATGTGAGAGTTGGACTGTGAAGAAGGCTGAGCGCCGAAGAATTGATGCTTTTGAACTGTGGTGTTGGAGAAGACTCTTGAGAGTCCCTTGGACTGCAAGGAGATCCAACCAGTCCATTCTGAAGGAGATCAGCCCTGGGATTTCTTTGGAAGGAATGATGCTAAAGCTGAAACTCCAGTACTTTGGCCACCTCATGCGAAGAGTTGACTCATTGGAAAAGACTCTGATGCTGGGAGGGATTGGGGGCAGGAGGAGAAGGGGACGACAGAGGATGAGATGGCTGGATGGCATTGCTGACTCAATGGACGTGAGTCTGGGTGAACTCCGGGAGTTGGTGATGGACAGGGAGGCCTGGCATGCTGCAATTCATGGGGTCGCAAAGAGTCGGATGCGACTGAGTGACTAAAGTGAACTGAATGCACATTTAAGATCAGAGTTTGTTTTAAATTTCTTTTCAGATAATTCAAATTCTACTGGTAGATAGCAACAGCTCTACTGTTGTATTTTTAGAGATAGCCATGTAGTTCCTCTTTTTTTTTTTTAAATATCAGAAAAATGTGTTGAGCATACTAAAAGTAAATCATTAATTTCCTGAAAGAAATGGAACATAAACAGCAAAATTAACTTGTAAGTATAATCTCTCTGTGTAAATTTTAACTTAAGTGCTAATTCATGTCTGTATTAATTTGTTCACTGATTTTAGGCTGTCCATTGCCTCAGGCACTATGCTACTTGGTGGTGATACAAATACAGGTAGTGGATGGTCATTGTCCTCATGGAGCTCACATTCTAAAGTGAGACAGAGATACTCAAGCAAATAGTTACAATAAAAATTATTTTTTTAGAAGAGTGACATCTTGACTAGGAATGGTGATATCAAGGCAGGAGTTGTATGATTTATGTATCTATACAGTATCTATAGGTGATGGCCTGTGTTGGGGCTGAGGGTCAAGATTAAGGAGCCACAGAAGCTGATGCAAATATACACAGATGAGAAGCAGCATGCTGATTGGAAGAACCACCAAGCACTTCTGTAGTTTATGGTGCATGAAGTTAGAGGCAGAGGAAGGTAGAGAGAAGCCAGAGCAGGGAATGACTCACTTGTCATGGTCACAAATGCATACACTGACCATGAGCTAATGAGCACCATTGAAGGTCTTAATCAGTTTAGTGAGCCGATCAAAAGTGATCCATCACTTTTGGATCATTCCATCCAAAAGTGGTACACTTTTGGATCATTGTCAGATCTAGCACTCTGTTAGCTTCGAGGAGAACATTTTTGAAGTAGGGCTTACCATTAAAAACAATCAATTATATACATGTATATATATGTGTGTGTGTGTGTGTGTGTGTTATGTGTGTATTTGTATATGCGTATGTATGCGGCTTAGGTAGGAGACAGCTAGAGCCTAAGCTGGGAACATGGGCTAATATAGATGGAATGAAAAGGATTCAAGAAATATTTAGAAAGTAATGCCACTGAGGCTTGCATGTATGGTGTGAATGATGGGGAATAGTCCAGAATAATTCAAGATTCTGGTGGTAACAAAAGTAGGAGCCATCAGTTGAAATATAGAACAGAGAGCAAAAGAGAGGAAGTTTTAGGTAGAAAGAGGAGTTATTGAAAGACATTTTAAAACTTTGAGGGCCATCAGAAACTCTGAGGGACATTTCTTTTTGGAAAAAAAATCTCAAATTTAGGGTTGGGGGAAAAAAGTCTGAGGTTTAGGGAAGTATGGAGTGAAAAGAGGTTTGGGGTAATCAACATACTGGTTGTAACTGAAAGTATAGAATTGATTCATGCAGAGAGAATGTTTAAAGTGGGAAAACCAGAGTAGGTAAAATTAGGTGACTCATCAATGTGCTTAAGTAGTGCTTAATTAACCTAGATGTTCTTAAAAGGTACAGGTCTGCATTTCTTATAAGGCAAAGGAAAATGTTTCTTAGTTCCCACTTAAGGTGAATGGGACCCTATTTTGGATACCTGGGCACCACTTCTCAATCTTTCGGGCACATATTTTATTTTAGCTTCTGCTGTAACAGCCAGTTCTTCATAAACTTCCACTAGGGCTTGAACCACTCTGTTCGGGTGTAATAGGACCCGAACCTGGGTCCTATTACAGGTCCAGGTCCTGTGGGCCTGGACTGGCCCACAGCTCATGGCTTCTGTTGTTTAGGAGGTGGGATGTTCATACAGGTGCTGCCCAGGAGTGTGGGAAAGTTCATGCCCTGGAACCCCCTTCATGACCAGTATGGGATGAAGCCCTTCCCTCCGCCCTAATGGATTGGATGTTTCTTAGACCATTTCATTCAGCTCCTCAGAAGGCCCATGAGGTTCCATCACAGAGACAGCCAAGCTGCTAAGTCATCCTTTTAAGCTGCCTTCCTTCCTTTTGTATCTCACTCTGCTCCTCCTCCTTCCTTCCTTCCTTCCTAAATTCTCAAAATATTTATTTTCAATATTAGGGAAGATAGTTTGATATTCTATTTATATCTCCAAAATCTAGACTCCTACCTCTAAAACCGCTGAACACATATAAAATGGAAGATTGCTATATAGAAAATTTGGCTTTATGGATTTCACTGTAATTTTCCCAAATACTTCAAAATCTTTTCACACACTTTTACCTTTCCTTTTTGTATGCTTCACCTAAGAGTAAGACTCACCCCAGGTTATATGTAAGAATAGAGTACATGAAATACATTTTATATTTCAAAAGTTTATCAAAGGCTTTTAAAATTGAAAGGATCTACAAATATTCCTAACAGATTTTTTTTTCCAGGTTTGGAACTAAATTGAGCACAGATTCTTAAACTTTACTTTGATAGAAAGGAAGTAAGTTTCTAAGTTTCTAAAAAAGGCAGCTTTAAAACAGTTCAGTCTAAATTATTTAGTATTAAGTGATTTGTTGAGATATTTTTACATTTTTTAATTTAATAAGTACATAGTTTAAAAAATGAAAGATTATAAAAGGACCTTTTAATTGTTATTGATTCTGACAGGCAAAATATTTTTAATCTGTATCAGCCATTTGCAGACTTTTCTTGTTAAGAGCAAGGTGATAAATATTTTAGATGTCATGAACCACAGTGTCGCTCTCTGGACTACTCAAGGGAGTCATGGTAGAATGAAAGCAACTTTTGTTGTTGTTGGGCTTCCTTGGTGCCTCAGCAGTTAAGAACCTGCTTGCCAATGCAGAAGACATGGGTTCTATTCCTGGGTCAGGAAGATCCCCTGGAGAAGGAAATGGCAACCCACTCTAGTATTCTTGCCTGGGAAATCCCATGGAGAGAGGAGTCCATGGGGTCACAAAGAGTCAGAGATGACTTAGTGACTAAACAACAACAAATGGGGTGTTCCAGTTGAGAAAACAAACATTTTAAAAATAAAGCCTCCAATTAAAAGGGGGGAAAAACACCTAAGTTATGACTTTGTTGAGTCCTGATCTTTGCAGAAAGCCACTATGGAGTTCACAAGATCATTATACACTTTAATATTATAATAGAAGTAGAATTGCTGTTGATCCTTCAGTTCAGTTCAGTTTAGTCGTTCAGTCGTGTCCGACTCTTTGCGACCCCATGAATCCCAGCACACCAGGCCTCCCTGTCCATCACCAACTCCCGGAATTCACTCAGACTCACGTCCATCGAGTCAGTGATGCCATCCAGCCATCTCATCCTCTGTCGTCCCCTTCTCCTCCTGCCCCCAATCCCTCCCAGCATCAGAGTCTTTTCCAGTGAGTCAACTCTTCGCATGAGGTGGCCAAAGGACTGGAGTTTCAGCTTTAGCATCATTCCTTCCAAAGAAATCCCAGGGCTGATCTCCTTCAGAATGGACTGGTATGTTGTATGTCATCCTTAGGTATGATTCTTTATTTTTCTTATGTTGCCACATTACCAATTTGAATGTAACTTTTGAGTATTTCTGCTTTATGATTTATTTAGGTCTGTTAGAAAGGCATAGTTAGACAGACCGTGCTTTCAGGCCTTTTTTGTCTTACCCTGGAGTCAGATCACGCTGATTGTTAACTGAAAGGTATATTGGGAATTGTATCAATTCTTCCCAATCATCTTGGTTTAGAAATATATACTAAAAACAAGCTTGGGCCACAACCAGTCTTCTGCTTGCTCAGAAAGGTAGGATGTGGAGTAATGGTTTTCTGATGAGGTGAAAACAAAATATATGTTTTCAGAAGGATTGACAGAATAGGTTGAAAAGAGGTCGCTAACACACGGATGGAGGAGATGCAGAAAGCATGAAACTGAGGGTTTGACAGAGCAACCTTGCCTTTTAAATCTCTGACTCTTAAGAATTATATGAAAGTGAATGTCCTATACTAAAATTACACTGAAGGAAACACTTTAATAATCTGTATGTATGACTTTCCATTCTATCTAAAATGTGTCCAAAACAGTCTAGTTTTTAAAAATGATCCTTTAATGCAGGATTTAAGACCTTAGGTGGTATTTTTTTTTTTATTACCATGTGACATCATGCTGTCAGTACATATGATTTTCTAATTTTATTCCTCCACTGATTGCTTCCTCACGTATCTCACCTTCCCTTGCTTACTTAGACAATTTCACGTGAAATTAATTTTTAAGAGATTAGTGATAGGTGAAGCTTTCGTTTCCACAGGATTCAAAATGAAGAAAGCTCTAGAGCTAATGACTTTTTTAAGGCCATTGCTTACTTGCATTTTCTATAGAACCAGCAGATGTGAATATGCAACTCAGAAAGCAAGCTGTATATATGTATATTTAAGAGTTTAGACTTCCTTTGGCAGTTATTAAAAAGCTCATCTACCCACCAGAAAAAAAAAATGTAAACTCGTCACTCTGTATCTTGGTCTTTTTAACAAATATGAAAACTTGTGGCCTTGGGTGTGAGTTAAGAGTAAGGACAACTGTCCCTGATTGGTGGCCGCCTGTCGGTACCTGCCACAGAGGCTCCATGAATTGGGATGATCCAGACAGAGCAATGAGTTAAATCTCATCCAATTTAGCTGACTTTTCAGTACATTTCGAGTGACTGTTGATTTCTATCAGTAAACTTGCTATGTATGTATATTGCTGATTCATTTCATTGTTCAGCAGAAACTAACATTGTAAAGCAATTGTATTCCAATAAAAAAGTAGAAGAAAGAAATACATTAAAAAATCCTGAGGATGGGGACTTCCCTAGCACTCCAGTGGTTCAGACTTTGCCTTCCAATGCAAGGGGTGCAAGTTCAATCCCTGGTCAGGTAGCTAAGATCCCACATACCTTGTGGCCAAAAAACCAAAACATAAAACAGAAGCAATATTATAACAAATTCAATACAGACTTAAATCTTGGGGATGAAAAGCAGGTGTAAGTGAACCCTACACTAAGTGGCTTCCATACTGTACTAGTTTTAATTTTGTTTCAGTATTGAAATTTTGCCATTTAAGGAGACTCACCCTAATGCACTTAAGCTTGAATACTGAGAGCTGACTATGAGATGCAGTGGTAATTTTAGGTATAGAATAGGTGATGGTAGAGAACTAGAGAAAATAGAATGGATTCTTAGGAAGTAGAAATTTATAGGGCGTTTATATATCAAAATTAAAAATAATTTTTCCTTCAAGGCTTTAGTTGACTTACAGGAAGTTACAAAATACAGCTAGAGATCCTCCAGAGTTCAGGAAAAAGTTTCCCTTTGAGCAACAAAATAAGTCTGTGCATTATTTACATTCTCCTGGTAGTACTGTGTGGACAGAAACTGGTTCAAGTGGCATTCATTTACTATGTCTTATCTCCGTTTTTGGGCAGAATACTTTTCATCTCTGAGGCATTGGTATGTGTGTGTGGTGAGGTGTCTCAGTTATCTTATAAAGAACTTTATTTCTTTGGGAATCCACTTTGTTCTTTTAAACACAGAATTTGGATTGGATTAGTAGTTCCCAAATTTTCTTAATTATCAAAACCATCTGGAGCATTAAAAAAAAATACAAGTTCTCTCATGCACTGTATCAGAAGCCCCAGAGGAGAGTCCTATGAATCTGCACTTTTAATAGAAACCTTTGGTGATTCTGATGGTGAGACAAGTTTAGGAGATAGTGGATTAAATGATGTCTAAATTAGGTGTTACCATTATTTAATATCTGAATTTATTTTAATAATACCTGGAGATGTAAGTGTGACCGTTCATTCAAGTTTATTGCTTAAATGGCATCAGGAGGCCTATTTTTTCTCTTAAGTTGCATTTAGAAAACACAAGCTTGGGATTTTCCTGGTGGTTCAGTGGCTAAGACTCCATGCTTCCAAAGCAAGGGGACCCAGGTTGGATCCCTAGTCAAGGAACTAGATTGTATACGCCACAACTTAGACCAGGCACAACCAAATAAGTTTTTTTTTTTTTTTTAAAAAAGGAAAGGTAATGTGGGCAATGAAGTAAGGCATCAAGAGTAACATGTATAGTTTTAGTTGAAATTAGTTTGGTTTTTCCCTGTAATAGTCAATTCTCACCACATGCTTATCAGGGTGCAGGTGCTGGGTGCATACAGCTTTGTGTGTGCCTCAGCGAGCCTCATGTCACTTGTCCTTAAAGTCTCCAAGAAGAGACAGACACTGAAATGCACGCATAACAATATACTTACAAATTATTTAACAAAATAATTAAAATGAGACGTTGTTAAAGGAAAATAGCTTCAACTTGAGTGATCAAGGAAGGCTTCTCTGAGGAAGTAATAATCTAAAACTGAGATTTGAAATGGAGTTTTTTAATCCACAGTCATCATGGGGTGGATATTATGAGATGCGGAACCAGGGCAAAGGGCAGATGTGTGTTATCGTTGGAGTTTAAATGCGTGACCCGATTTTTCTCACTTTCTGTCTACATCAGTTTTAAGAAGTACCCACATGGAGGTAGGGGGTAGCTTTGGAGCTTTATCTTTTCACAAGGAGATTGAGAGGGCATGTGATTTATTTTTTTGTAAAAAAAGACATACTGAAAGTCAAAATAATAAACTGCAGTTCTACTCCTTTACCTTTAAATATTATTTTTAATAGTATGGAGGATAAAAAAATGAGTTTTAATTGAAAAAAAGATAACCTTTAAGAATTTCAACACTATGCTTCTTAAATGAGAATTTAATTTTGGCACATGTGAACTAGTCACTCAGACAGTATTACATCGCATTCTGTTAAAATTCTATTATATCTTATTGTATCATTTCAATAAAACCACAGTTTTCTGAACTTTTAAGTCAATAATTCCAAACCTGCATCACTTTTCTCTGATACTGACCAGGCTTTTTTCAATTAAATGCTTCTTTGTAACCACCAATCAAATTGGTTCTGTATAAATTCTTAGAACTAGAGAAATTGAGAACTATTTGTCTTCATTCACATAATTGATGAGATGTGTAATGGATTATGGTCTAGATGAGTCCCTGGAGGATGCTGTAATATAGCATATGAATGTGTCCAGTTTCAAGTAGCAAATTAATTTCAAATTGATCAACATTTATCCCTTTTAAAATCTAGTTAGGCAAGTTCCAGAAAGGCACTGTTAAGAATTGGCAGGGAGGAAAAAAACTTGCCCAAATTTTGACTCTTCCTGTACATCTAAAATGGTATAGAGAGAAGAGTATCAGAAATAAGCTTTGTGGCTTGCCAATCCTTTAAAAACTGTGGAAAGCAAATCCAAATAATGTGACCTGAATACTCAGAGTTTTTTTTTATTTTAGGTTTCTGTCTCTTTCATTCGAGGAGAATAATAGGAAAATTTTTTTATCTGAATAAGGAAGCTTGTATGAAGTTTTCAGTGACCTTATTTCTTCAACCCCATTCTTTGCTTCTTGAATTTTAAAAAATCTCTACTGTTAATATAGCAGCAGCTTTCATGGGAAAAGATTTTTGTGGGTGGAAAAGGAGCTGGGCCAACAGCAGGTGGATAACCATCTCTGAGAGACTCTTAACACGTTACTCTCATTCAGTTTAGAAGAGTATAAAATGAGGTATAAGAGGAAAGGAGTCTGAATTTAGATAAATATTTCAATTTTTACATACATGAAGGGATTATCATACTTCCACAAATTAAGTATACTGTCCAACTTCCCCATTGGGAGACAGTTCTCCATGCATGTAAAAAAATGTTTTTTAATTTTATATGTGGTACAGCCGATTAATAATGTTGTGATGGTTTCAGGTGCACAGCACAGCGACTCAGCCATATATTTACATGTATCCATTCTCTCCCAAACTCCCCTCCCACCTAGGCTGCTCCGTGCATTTTGTATGTCCCATGTTGTTCAGCTTCTGAGCAAATAATCTATTGCATAGAGTTTACCCTGAGACATTTGCTTGTGTTCCACAGTTACTTAACCTGCCTAGAGCCCATCCCCTTCCTTCCCTCCTGCGTCACCGCCTCCTCCTCCTCCTCCTTGTCCTTCAGTTGTGCCAGCAGCTTATAACAGCTAGAATCTCCTAATGTTGGGGTTCTTCTTCTATGATGCAGCCCACCACTCAGGCAGAAAAATGGCTGGCACGTATCTTGTTTCCCCTGCAGGAAGTGGGAAAGCAATGGAAGACATTTCTCTGGCTGATGTTTTTTGCCATCTCTCTAAGTCAATCTCTTGTATCTTCTCTCAGTGTATGTATATGAAACAGTGACAGCCTAACTTGTTAGCTTGAAAGTAGGGTAAAGTCTCAGACCCTTCATGGTTTCTAACCTAACCAGCATGCACAAGGAATTGCAAACCCAAGTGCCCATGGAAACCAGGCAAGGGATGTGAATTAAGACAATTGGTTCGGGTGTAAAATAATTAATGGCAACTGACTTTCAGCCTTAGAGTTACGTTTGATAGGGAGTAATGGGGACTGCAGCAACTGCAGGCAGTATCTTCTTGAGAAACATCCTGCCTTAGAAGTATTTGCTGGGACTTCCCTGGTGGTACAATGGTTAAGATTTCTTCGCCTTCCAATGCAGGGAGTGCAGGTGCGATCCCCGATTGTGAAGCTAAGATCTTGAAAAGCCAAAATTTAAAACAGAAGCAATAATGTATTCAATAAAGACTTTTTAAATGGTCCACATCAAGAATATCTTTTTTTTTTTTAAGAAGTATTTGGCAACCTATTCTACTTGACACAGGCTTCCCTTATAGCTCAGTTAGTAGAGAGTCCACCTGCAATGCAGGAGACCCCTGTTCCATTCCTGGGTTGGGAAGATCTGCTGCAGAGGGGATAGGCTACCCACTCCAGTATTTGTATTCTTGGGCTTCCCTTGTGGCTCAGCTGGTGAAGAATCCACCTGCAGTGCGGGAGACCTGGGTTTGATCCCTGGGTTGGGAAGATCGCCTGGAGAAGGGAAAGGCTAACCAATCCAGTATTCCAGCCTGGAGAATTCCATGGACTGTATAGTCTGTGGTGTTGCAGAGTTGGGCATAACTGACCCACTTTCACTTTTCTACTTGAAAGCACTGTTGGGGTTAAACTAAGTTCACAAGGACTGAACCATCACCATTTAGTCTCTTCTGTCATTGATGATGAGAAACGCCAGGACAGGGAAGACTTTTTTCCCTTCTTGGTAACCAGGGGAACAGTTGGCACAATGCCAAAGTAGACTTGCCCAGAAAAACTGAAATCTTACCAATCCATATGTTGTGAAGTCTGACAAGAAGAGATATTGTATTTTTTTTTTTTAGATATATAAGCTGAGTCATATGGTAGTTTTAGTTTTTTGAGAAGACTCCATAGTGGCTGTGCCAATTTACATTCCCACCAACAGTGTAGGAAGGCTTCCCAGGTGGCTCAGTGGTTAAGAATCCACATGCCAATGCAGGACACTTGGGTTCTATCCCTGGGTTGGGAAGAACCCCTGGAGAAGGAAATGGAAACCCATTCCACTACTCTTACCTGGAAAATCCCATGGACAGAGGAACCTGGTGGGCTGCAGTATACGGGGTCGCAAAGATTTGGACATGACTGAGCACAGGTACACAGGCAGCAGTGCAGGAGGGTTCCCTTTCCAGCACATCCTAGTCGACATTTGTTACTTGTGTTCTTTTTGATGACAGCCATTCTGACGAGTGTGAGGTGGTATCTCATCATGGTTCTAATTTGCATTCTCCTGAAGCTTAGTGATGTGGAGCATCTTTTCTTATGTGTGTTGGGCATCTGCATTTCCTCTTAGGAAAATTCAGCTCTTCTGCCCATTTTTTAAAATTAGGTGGTTTGTTTTCCTGATGTTGAGTTGTAGAAGCTGTTTATATATGTTGGATATTAACTCCCTGTAGGTCACATCATTTGCAAAAATCTTCTCCCATTCAGTAGGTTTTCTTTTCATTTTGCTGATGGTTTCCTTCGTTGTGCAAAAGCTTTTCAGTTTAACTAGGCCCAATGTGTTTATCTTTTTATTCTATTTTTGTTTTAGAAGACAGATTCAAAAGAAATATTGCTGTGATTTTTGTCGATGAGTGTTCTGCCTATGCTTTCCTCTAGGACTATTATGGTTTCTGGTCTCAGGTCTTTAATCCATTTTGAGTTTATTTTTATATAGTGTTAGAGAATGTTATGATTTCATTCTTTAACATGTAGCTGTCAATTTTCCCAGAAACACTTATGAAGAGACTATCTTTTCTCCATTGTATGTTCTTACCTCCTTTGTCATTCATTAATTTACCATTAAGTGCACAGGTTTATTTCTGCCAAACTATTTTTCATAGTGACTGTATCATTTTGAATTCCCATCATCAGTGCATTGGAATTCCAGTTGCTCCACACAGGATTTGTGCTTTTTATAAAATTTAAGCAAGAATTTCAAATCTTTCTGAAGATGAGTTATATTAAAAATTGATATATATTATCCTGGAATTTTGTAATTTTTTTCCCAATGCAGGGTGGTTAAACTAAGTGGCAGGCTGACTCCATTCCATTTTTCCTTTGAGTTAATAGAGTATGTGTATGTGTATATGTACATGTATATATATGTACATACATAATATATATACATGTATATAACTCATTTATGAATTAATATGCATATGTTAGGAAATTGAAGGTATTTTGGTAAAAAATAGGATTAAATTCTGTCTTACATATGAATGATTAGTTTCTATATCATGTAAACACTTTGGTGAATAACTCGGTTTCCTCAATATGGAAAAGAATCTATTCAGACAAGTCTTTAGAGGCTTATTAATATAAGAGTTTTTGGCTACATTGGAGCTAAAATTTCCAATATAGCTGACAAGACCACTCCATCTTTATTTGGAGCATGCAACAGCCCATGAAAAGAACAACTTAAAAGGGCTGGATTACTTTATAAAATTTTCAAGCCAGTAATAGTTCTCATGTAAGTAGAATTGGCCTCTGCAGATAATGCAGGTCATTCAGACCGAACTGGAATTTTCAATTGCCTTTTAAGTCATTCAGTAAGGTGCTAATGAAACTTAGGAGGAAAATTTGGCTTCCCTAATGTCCAGAGTGACAATACTGCCTTGCATACAATAACATTAGTGTTTTAACAGCCTTCCATTTATTCTGGGAAAAACACCAAGAGAGAAAGTGAATTTTCCAGAATAGAGACACTTGGGTTTGCTCTTTCTTGTGACTAGTTTCTTAGGATAATTTGCAAAGCTTTTTGCAAGACTGAAATAAATACAGGACAGAAGTAGAATTGAACTTTAACATTCATGACTTTTTCTCAAGATATGATTATCAAGTAGGCTTTTTAAATGTCTGCCTTAATTAAATATTCAAAAGAGGCTGAGACTGCAGTTATATATGCAAATTGACTTTTTTAGTATCTTGGCTTGAAATTATTGTTCATTCTTTCTCAAGGATGCTACCATTTAGAGGTTATGGAATTGAAGATATTTCGGTAAAAATTATGGTTAATTTTTGTCTTAGAGCAAGACCCAACTGTCCTCTGCCATGGATTATTTCTGTGTCTTCCCACTGACAGTGCTAGAGAAGCAATATCAAAATGCTTATTGTGTAATGTGAAGTAACCCCAATGTAAATACTCCTTGTATAGACAGCATCCACTCACAAATGCTGCTTACCTGGTGTGGACTGTAAATGAGAGAATTTGTGACTTTCTCAAATGGCCAATTCTTGAATTTGTGACTCTATAAAGACAACAAAAGGAATGCTTTGGGACACTTGAGCCCACCCATCCACTTAAATGGAGCTATGTGTGGTTATATACCCATATAGTTAGCTTATAGATATTTATATGTACAGTTGTGCTTATCATAGACTTGAGATTCTATTATATCAATTTTCTATTCCTTCTCACAAATAAAGCAAGATAAGCATGAGCAGTGTAGTCCAGTTAGTAATGCTTATTTTTATTTATCCTAATTTTTCCTTTTTCTTACATCTTCTGAGCCTCTTGTTACCATGTCCTCTGTTGTATTGCAGTGATATTGATCCAAAGAATATATTAGTAATTAATTAATGTATAGTTATTAATCAGTCCTTACACCTTTTTCTTATTGTTCACCCAACTGCTGTCTTTATTTTCTATAAAATAAGAGATATTTTATTAAGTGTGTTCTGTCAAATTCTGACTGCTGGCTTTTTGTTTATTAGAATACAATTGTGTTTCTCTTTTCTCCCCCTCTAATGTTTTCTTTTAATCATGCTGGTGGTGAAAAGAAGGGTGCATTTTATATTTGCAGTGATCCATTTTGAAACAGCAGGAGACGTCCTGTTATTCAGGCAGTGTTAGGTGGACTATATTTTCCCATTAGTTGAATGCATAAACCTTTCCCAAATTGATTAATTTCCTTAGTGACATATCAGGGAGAAAATTCTAGTAATTCTGGAGAAAATCTAAAAAGCTGGTGGAAGATGTCAAGAGGCTTAAGGTCAGTAGTTTGACCTTTTTAATTATCTTCTTTAGGGCATGAATAATGTATGAAACAACTTTTAATGGAGGATAGAATTTGAAGAACGAAATAAAATTTCAATTTCCATATATAGCATTTGTGAGGAAAAATGAAACAGAAACATATATTCCTATACTAGTGGAAAAAGGGAATGTGTTTTTTTGAGTTTGCTTACTGTTCTTCATTATATAGCAGAATTCCTAGTAAGTGTGCAACATATTTGCATGAGTATTAAAATAATTCATCATGATTAATTCTGCTATAGGAAATCTCAGCCCTAATTACAATCTGCCATATACTATCATGGTTTGTCAGTGTTTCATATTTTACTGGAGTTGCAGTGGAATTGCAGCTCGTATAACAGTACCGATGTCATCTGAGTTCACTGTGATTAATGTGGTTCTGAAGGAGATCTAATAACGATTAGCCGGTTTCATAAAGTGTTACAGAATAAGGTCGATGTGAGAAAAATTTTAAAGCTCTTCACAATGTGCAGTCTAGCAAGTACCTCTGGCAACAAATTGGGTTTCTTGAAGGATGAAGAGATTTAACCTTGGAAACAGATGAGCTACTAGGGCAACGCTGGGCAGAGGTTCAGTAATTTGCCTTAAAGGCTCGGAGGAAAGCAAGACAAGTCTAGAATTAATGATGGAAAGTTATAAAGAAGTAGATATCAGTCTGATACACTGAAATCTCAAAAAATCAAAACTTTGACCAGAAGCAGGGTGAAAGTGGGCTTCGTGGATATAATGGGCCCAGTAAGGTGTGGCGCTTCCTATGACTGGAAGTATTTGGTAGAGAGACAAGATGCCTGCTTATGGAGAGTTTTACGAAGTATGATTTTAATGGTTCAGAAGAGGAGATTGTCTTTAGGTAAATTCTGAATTATTTTTCAACCATGTGTATCCATAAATGAATTTCCTTCACAATATCAACAAATTTCTTATATTGTTCTTAGATTTTGGTGGAGGCTTCAGTGGGAGATGGCTTTACTGGAGACATTGCAATTGATGATTTGTCATTCATGGACTGCACTCTCTACCCTGGTAAGGAAGGATATTTCAATGTATGAGTGCTTTCAAGCATGTTTACTTGAATAGAACTTCCAAGGAAATCAATATTTCATTTCCAGAAATATTCCAAAAGTATTTGCACTTCTCTCTATTCTCTTAATTAACCCTAACCCTGGAAAAGGTTGCAAATCTTTGTAATTCTTCAAACTCTTTGCAAACATAGTAAAGAGGTTTGAATCAGTTGTGTATACATCCCATCACATTCAAAGTATTAGGAAAATGTGTCTGAAGTTAAACAGTAATTCTATCATATTGGGCCGGGGCGGGGGAGGGGAGGGGGTGGGCAGTTATAATAACTGAACTGATTGCTTTGTAATTACATTGTTTTGTAGACTTTAGTAACCATTCAGTTACCTTCAGTGATGTCTTACTCTAAGGCTGCACTTTAAACATTCCTGAGGATTGCTGCCAGCCATTTCCTTTCCAAGTTAAAGACTTCTTTCCATTAAAAAACTAATATATTTATTCCAGATTTATATCTCCGTCCTCAAACTCCTCCCCTCTCCCCGAACTCCAGAAAGAAAGTGAGTCACTTAGTTGTGTCTGACTCTTAGAGATGCCATGGACTATATAGTCCATGGAATTCTCCAGGCCAGAATACTGGAGTGGGTAGCTCTTCCCTTCTTCAGGGGATCTTCCCAACCCAGAGATCTAACCCAGGTCTCCCACATTGCAGGCGGATTATTTACCAGCTGAGCTGCCAGGGAAGCCCAAGAATGCTGGAACTCCAGACTTGGATACTAACAACCTATTCAGTATCCAAACTTAGATGTAACGAGCATCTCAAAGATAACTAGGGAAATAACCTAAAACAAACACGCCCCAAGGGAGACTCATTCCAGCAGTGCATAGTGATCTAGTAGAGTAGATATCAAGCTCTTGGAAGGTAATTTTGGGATTGAGACTGTAGACTCTTTAATTGCATGACAAGAAGAAGCACCGTCTCCTCCTCAGAGTGATCAGAGGTTGGGTAGTTTAAAAATCAATTGCAGTAATCCAAGGAGAGCCTTTTCATATGCTGAAAACTTTACATGCAATGGTCCATCAGAGTATCTACCCCTTCCCAGACATAATCAGAGGGCTGGATTCCAGTGCTTTCTACTGTAGCTACATGCCCCAGCTCCAATTTTCCGGCTCATCATTCTGGCAGGGTTAATTATCATCCTCAGTGTAGCAGTTTCCATGGAACTCTGCAGAGTCAAACCCCTCTCTGGAAGGCCAGCAAAGATGAAATCAGAATTCAACAAGTTTACTTTTATCCCTCAATGTGTAAAAGTAAAATTTGGATGACCCATTGTCCCCTCAATCCTATAATTTTTGCCTCCCTTCTTATCTCAGTGAATGACAATTTATCTCTAGTTGCTTATACTTCATCAACAAATTTGATCAACCACTACCTACACGTGTATCCATTCTCCACTTCTCATTTCCCTTGCTTCTCTCCTCTTGGTCCAAATCACCAGTGTCTCTGTGTAGATTTTTGTGATTGCTTTTTAAATGATCTCTCTGCTTCTACCCTTGAACCATATAATCTCTTCTCATATAACAGCAGCCAGAATGATCCTTTTCAAACTTACATAAGCTCATGTCACCCTAACCTGAGCCTTGCTATGACATCCATCTCATTCAGAACAAAAGCCAAACTTCTTACAATAACATCCAAGGAGTAAATGATTGGCACTGTCATATATGGCTCTGTTTTTACCTTCTACCACTGTGCTTTTTTTTGAAAGCACCTTCTTTTTAAAATTTTATTTGTTTAATTTTTGTCTCTGCTGGCTCTTCCAGCAGAGACAAGTCCATGTCTCTGCACATGGACTTTCTCTAGTTGCGGGGAATAGGGGCTACTCTCTAGTTGAGGTATGCAGGCTTCTCACTGCAGTGGCTTCCTGTTGTGGAGCACGGGCTCTAGGTGCGTTGGCTGCATTAGTTGTGACTCATGGACTTAGTTGCCCCACAGCGTGTAGGATCCTCCAGGACTAGGAATCAATCCTATGTCACCTGCATTGGCAGGTGATTGCTTAACCACTGAACCACCAGGGAAGTCCTGACCAATGTGCTTCTAATTGACGTCCCTTAGTGATAAGACCCCTTAAGTGGTCCTTGATTACTCCAACCCCCTTATGCCTCAGGACTTTTATACCTGCTTTCCCCTCCTCCTGGAATGTGCTTCCTCCAGATAATCCATTTCACCTCCTTCTTTCTGATCACTGCTAGAGAATTTCTTCTCTAGTAAAACCTTCTCTCAACCTATACCCCGCCTCTCTCTCAAACATACACACATCTCTTCTTATCTCTTTACCTGACATTTTCCATCTCCTGTTTTTCTCCACAACACCTATCATCACCTTATAGTCAAATTTGATTTTCTCCCATAATAATGTTGCATGAGAGGAGGGATTTTATTTGATCACTGCTGTTCCTTGTAGTATAAACCGTACCTGGTGCATAGTAGTACTTAATAAGCATCTATTGGATAGATGGGTGGATAGGTGGAGAGATGTCTATTTTTTAAGTGCTTATGTATTTTAGTTTATTATTACTATTGCTAAAATATTAATTATGTATGTAATATACTATACGTCAGCCTCTGTTGAAAGCCAAATCTCAATGGCTTATAACCAGTAGCATTTATTTCTTGCTCTCAAGTGTGTCAGTTGGCATAGAAAAATAACAGCAAACATACACTCTTCTTGTTCATATCTCCATATAATTCTATGTTGTTTTAATTGTTTTAGTCACTGAGTTGTGTCTGACTCTTTTGTGACCCCATGGACTGTAGCCCACCAGGCTCCTCTGTCCTTGGGATTTCCTGGGCAAGAACACTGGAGTGGGTCACCATTTCCTACTCCAGGGGATCTTCCTGACCTGAGGATCAAACCTGCATCTTCCTGCATTGATGGGCAGATTCTTTATCATTGAGCTACCAGGGAAGCCCCATAATTCCATGTAGTTCCAAACTATATATCTGTTCTGCATGTCCTATCTATCTGGGACCCAAGCTGATGGACCAAATCCTTGTCTGACACATTCTGTTTTTAAGTCAGAGGGTTAGAAAAAGAAAGCACACTTAAAGGTTTTATTAGGGCCTCGTGTCTACTAGCTTCCACTGGTCAGAGCGAGTTAAGTGATCAAGCCTAACAATGGGGCACAGCAGTATTCGCTACAGTTGGGGAGCTTGGCAAGGACAGAAAATACAGAAAGTCCTTAAAAGAAAGGGAGCTGATAGATGGTTGTATTTCATGTTGGTCCAGTGGTTGGGTATCTGCCTTCCAGTGCAGGGCATGCAGGTTTGATCCCTGGTGGGGGAACTGGGATCCCACATGCTGCAGTACAACTAAGGCCATGCCCCGCAACAGCTCTGAGTCTGTGTACTCTAGAGCCCTCGTGCCACAACTAGAGAGAAGTCCATGGGCCTCAGCGAAGATCCTGTGTGCCACGACTAAGACCCAACAGTGCCATAAATGAATAAGTAAATATTAAAAAACACACTTCCTTAAATATTGTTATCACTCTCCATATCATCTCATATAATCCTGTAACCTTTTAAAAATCTGGAATAGTGCTTGGTCCATCACAGGTTGAAGAGACCTTGAATGATAAATAGGTTGGATGTGTTTGTTATCCCAATTTTGTGGAGCACATTGAGGAGGAGATAGCCAGTCTAAGGCTGCGTAGCTATCAAATGTCAGAGTGCAGTCTTCTTCTGTGGATCAGAATGCTTACCACTATCATTATATTGCTCATCAAATGCATTCACCTCCCAAGGAAGAAAAAGAAATTTCCATTTTAGGGATCTGAAAAACAAAACTTAAAGAACGTAGATGACTGGGATGAGAATACACAGTTGAAAGCTGTAATGAGATTTTCACCTAAGGTGTGTGATTTCAGTACCCAAATCACCTCCCATTCTTAGCTTAGGGAGAATGGCTGTAACCCCAGTGGTGGAAGGGAATAAAGAATTCAGAAAGAGAACCAAGGCATCGTGGATACTGTTGCTGCTTTAATTATACTGCTGCATGTGTTCTGTGGCTGATGTTTCCAAGGTGGAGAGGAAAGAGCTGCCAGAAACAAGGGCAGAGATGTGAAATATCAGTTACACACCATTAGTCCCAATTTTCTGGTTTACATTTTGGAATAAAAATATGGAATTTTAAAGACTGTCTGAACTGTGTGGTTTTCATGTTGGCTTCATAACAAAAGAAACTGGGTTGAAACTGCAGAATCTGATGAAGCCATATGTCTCATAAAGGAAGTTGATGTAATCTTACTATAAGATGAAAATGAAAATAAAAATTAGGCTTTTAATAAAAATATTGCTTTTGATGATTATCAGTCAGTGTTTTGTCATGACATCACATTAGCTGAGATGGGATCAGTGTATGTAGGATCACTTACATTGATTTGCTTTCAGTATAAACATTATCTATGGCATGTTCCCCCTCTTGATTAATGAAACAAAACAAATAAAAACTAAACAAAAACAAAAACACAAACTATTGACCTCATGTCCAAAATACAGTTTTGTAACCTGTAATTTTATTTTATACTAAAAATGGCTAAAGTGAAGTAGATTATTTCATTTTTACCCATTTCCTCAAAATCAAACTCTTTCCACCATATCTCCCTTATACCTTTTGGATGAACTCAGTTTTCTCTAGCAACCCAGGATTGAAATACCATAGTCATCTTTGGCTTTCCCCTTAAACTTGCCCCCTTGCAGATCCTATTAACTCTCAACTCCAAAATATTTCTCACATCTGTTCTATTTTTCCATTACCTCTGCCATGTCCTTGACTCGAATGATTGAGCTTCTTAACTGCAAACCTTTATTACTTTTCCTCAATAATTTTTATGCCATAAGCTTAGTTTATTTCCACTTAATCCTAGACGATTATTACTTGCTCTTTTAGGTCATTCTTCTCTCATTTTCTAACTTCAAGTTGTTTCTAATAATTTTCAAATCCATTCTCAATTATGGATTGTACTGCCTTTGTTTCAGTACTTTGATGACAGAGATTCTCGTTTTAAATCTAATTCAGGAGGAAAATAGAGAAACAGCTGTTTAGACAAGATTAATTACATTTCTAGGGAAAGTAGACAATCTTAACCATGCAATTGAATCATATGATTCTTTGCATTAGTGTGTGATGATGTTGTCTATTCCCAGAGTAGATAATGATGCGGAATGATGGCAAAGTTAAATAGCTTTCCCTTCACCTTGAATTAGACCTTCAGAGTAGATTATTTTGGAAGAATTGTTACCAGACATTCAGGTTTAAAAATATTATCCCAGAGGAAGTATCTGTTTTGCATTATGCCTTCCATCTTCAATCAGAAAAGCAAGAAGTACATTTCTTTCAGCAGAACACATTATTGGTGAGATACCTGAGTTATTTGGAAGAATAGATCTGTGATGACATGGCATCACAACATACTCTTTGCCAACTGAAATAAAAATCGCCTATATACTTTTCTGTTTATTTTTTAATTTGCACTTTTTATTTTGTATTGGAATATAGCAAATTAACAATGTTTTGATAGTTTCAGGTGAACAGCAAAGGCACTCAGCCATACATATACATGTATCCATTCTTCCCCAAACTCCCCTTCCATCAGGCTGCCACATAACATTGAGCAGAGTTCTATGTGCTATACAGTAGGTTTCTGTTGGTTATCCATTTTAAATATAGCTGTGTGTACATATCCATCCCAAATTCCCTATCTCTTCTCCCCATCCTTTCCCCTACCCCTGCCACCAAAAGTTCATTTCCTAAGTCTGTGAGTCTGTTTTGTAAGTAAGTTCTTTACATCATTTCTTTTTGTTTTCCATATATGAGAGATGTCATGTGATATTTCTCCTTCTTTGACTTCACTCAATATGACAATCTCTAGGTCCATCTATGTTGCTGCAAATAGCATTATTTCATTCTTTTTAATTCTGTGTAATATTCCATTATATACATGCACCATATTTTCTTTATCTGTCTCTCTGTAAATGTCTGTAAACCGTAAATAGTTCTGCAGTGAACACTGGGGTGCGTGTATCTTTTCAGATCGTGTTTTTCTCTGGCTATATGCCCAGGAGTGGGTACTTTTCACCAGTTGAAAGTTTCAGAATTCAGCATGCATATTACATTGACTAGTTACTAGAATTACTAATTATTAGAGTGAGTATTGGACTTCCCAGGGGGCACAGTTGTAAAGAATTTGCCTGCCAATGCAGGAGATGCAAGAGATGTAGGTTCGATCTCTGAGTCGGGAAGTTTCCCTGGAGTTGGAAATGGCAACCCACTCCAGTATTCTTGCCTGGAAAGTTCCAAGAGGTGTCTGTGGGATACAGTCCATGGGATCACAAAGAGTCGGACATGACTGAACATGCATAAGGAACAAGAATGAGCATCACTATCTAAGGTATTCATATTTTATTTTTCCAAGGAAAGTTGTGACTAAGTCAAGGGCATTTCTTGCATCTGATGACACCTTAAGATTGAGAAACGATGTGCTCCACATTTCCATGTCCACACCGAGTAGCTTTTGCTATTGCTGCCAAACTGGCCGAGTTATGGAATTTCTGACATCTCTCCTCCTCTGCCTACACATCTTACCAGCTTTATTTGTTCTTGATCAAGTCTCCCTTCCTTCTACAAAGGGTGGTATTTGTTTCAGTGGCAAAATGTGTGTGTTGTATTGTGTATGCTTTTAGGATATCACAGGCAGCTTTTTACCTTCTAATACTAAGCTGTTTGGTGTGCCCATTACATTTATCTCAATATAATAAATTTCATGAAAGCATTATGCTTTGGGAAAAATCTGTACTTTGAAAGGAAATACAGATTCTGAAAAATTTTTAGAAATGCTGGAAATATTTCTTCAAGGCATAAATGAAGAAATTTGAGGCTCAGTGATTATAATCTGAAATATTCTTGTTTTAGTGTTCTAGTGTAGTTTTGTAAAGTGATTTAGCATATATCCAGGGAAAAGTTTTGTCCAAAGCCTGTGCTCTGTGCAACTTAATATTTTTTATTATGTCTCTAGAAAATAAAACTGGACAAATAACTGACTTATTTTAATTTAAAACTTTAAAATTTTGTCATCTTTTATTTGAGGGAAATACTAAATACACCAAATGGAGAAGACTGTTAAAATACTTAAATTTTAGCTGGAGAAATCACTTTCCTCCAATTGTTCTTTTGGTGCTCTCAAATACAAAGATACTACACTTAAGATTCATTAATTTTGGTGGAATACAGTGTAATGAGAAAAGGACAAAGAATTTTAAGATTTAAAAAGCCTAGTCAACCTCATGCAAAAATATTAGAATAAATCCAGATGTGAGCTTATGGAAATGAATTAGAAAAACAATAAAAAGGAAGATTATGTTAAAAATAGCCAGAGATTAAAATACAATTACAGAAGAATGGAATTAGGAAGACAGTTGGATATTATTTGCAAAGTTCTGAGAAAAAATGACTGTTAGTCTAGAGCAAAGCAAAATTCTTTCAAGAATGAGGGTGACAAGAGGCACTCAGTATGACATCCACAATCAAATGAAAAAATGAATTTACTGCACCAGACTCTTACCAAATGAACGATGTAAATGTCAACATTATAAGACAGAATGAGCCAAACCAAGGCTGAGATGCAAAAGGGAATAGACAGCAAAGTAAATGACAAACACACAGGTAATTCTTAGCTACACTAGTGGATGACGAATGTGTGATATGACCAGAATGTTTATGCATTCTTGGGGAATGTAGACATTGATGGAGTTACTTTTGAAACCAATTTGGCATTGTGTGTGTTAGTCAGTCGTGTCTCCTGGACTGCAGGTAGATTGAGCCACCAGAGAAGCCCCAGTTTGGCATTATCTATTATAATTAAATGTGCATGCTCTGTGACCAAGCAATTCCATACCTAGGTATATCAGGAGAAATGTACAAACAAATCCTCAAACAGGATCAACTCAAGAACCACTGATGGTATAATGGCTACAAAACATATGAAAACATATGTTACATAGTCATATAGTGAACTATTATACAGCAGTCAACCCCTGAACTGCGAGAACATACATTAGGTTGGGTGGGTGAATATACAATGTTAAGAAAAAATTAAGTTGCAGATTATAAAAAGAATGAATCCATTCATCCAAAGTTTGATTCTCAACAGTGTTTTATTTAAATCGGGCCTACATGGTGTTCCATGTATATGGTCACTATTCTAAGAATTTCAGTGTTATTTAGTCACATAATGAGCTAGTAAGTTAACACCGTAAGAGCTTATTTGGTTTATATGCAAATGAAGAAAATATGAATACAAATGAAAGCAAAGAAATAAAAAACACAGATTTCAGTGTTCTGTGAACCAGGGAAGATTGCAATGAGGGTCTGGAATCAACAGAGAAACACTAGAGGGTTCAAATCTGTTTGTGAATTTTATTTTCATAAACTTTGACTTTCATTATCCTTAAAAAAAAGCCTATATTTTATGTTCATTTTTCTATATGTATAATTATATTTCATGGGGGAAAAAAAGTGAAAGTGTTAGTTGCTCAGTCGTGTCCAACTCTTTGCAACCTCATGGCCTATAGCCTGCCAGGCTCCTCTGTCCACAGAATTCTCCAGGCAAGAATACTGGAGTGGGTTGACACTCCCTTTTCCAGGGGATCTTCCCAACTCAGGGATTGAACCCAGGTCCTGCATTGCAGGCAGATTCTTTACTGTCTGAGCCACGAGGAAAGCCCAATATATTTCATAATAAAATATAAAATGATAAGTGAGAAAAGTTTGAGTTGCATAATAGATTAATAGGTCAAAACGTGGTCATTTGTGTGGAAAAAATTGAATTTAGATTCTTATCACTGACAGAGAACAATAGAGGCCAGATGGAGTAAAGATCTAAATATGAAAAGTAAAGCTATCAAAACTTCATGAAAATTATCAAAGATATATTTATGATATTAGAACAGGGAAGATTATTTTTCAGTGAAAATTTAAAGCACAAACCATAAAGGGAATGATTGATATATTAAAGTTAGAATTTTTTTTTTCTGAAGGGCAACCATACAAAATGAAAAGACAAATCATAGATTACAAGAACTTATTTTTCACATAGATAAATGATTGAGGATTAGTATAGAGAATATAGGATTAATTTAAATTTGTGAATTAATATAAAGACAATGGATTCAATAGAAAGAAAGAGCAGAGAATGTGAATAGTCAAAAACTATAGTAAAATACTTGAGTGGCCTAAAGAGTCTCAGTAATTAGGGAAATACAAGTTAGAATATCACAGATTTATTTCAGAACTGTTACTGTGGCAAACATTAAAAAAAAAATTCATGATACGACGTGTTGGCTAGAATATGAGAAATGCACACAGTTCTGGGTGGAAATGGTAAACCACCTTTGAAAACAACTAAAGTTGACTAATTACATATTCTATAACTCTGAAATTTCATTTTAAGATGACTTTTCTTGGAAATACTCTGGCATGTGTTTACAGAGAGAAATGTACAAACACATCCATTGTAGGACTTTATATTCTTACTGTCCTACTTGAGAAGAGGTATACCAGCTGCAGACTATTCATACAATAAATATTGAATCTGGGTATTCATTTAATTGAATACCCTAAAGCAGTTAAAAATGAATGAATTGATTCTGTATGTATCAATAGAGAGAAATCTGAAAAGTATGTTTTGAGTCAAAAATGCAAGTTCAAAAAAAGTATGAATATTATTTATGTAAAAGTTTCTGACACATAACAGTATATATATATTTTATACAGAAAATGTTTGTTTGAGATAAGGATACAAAAATATGCATTGGAGGAATTCTTACTATATTCAGGATGTTAGTTCTTCCTAAGTTGATCTATAGGCTTAATGCAACCCCAATCAAACAGAATCCCAGGAGATTATTTTGTGAATAAGAAAAACTAAATCTAAAGTGTATATCGAGAGGCAAAAGGCCCAGAATATCCAATGTAGTATTGAAGGAGAACAAAATTGGAGGACTGACACTACCGACTTCAAGACTTATTATAAAGCTTCAGTAATCAAGACAGTGAGGTAATGGTTAAAGAACAGAGAAATATTGCGTTGGCCAGAAAGTTTGTTTGGGTTTTTCCATTCCATTTTATGGTAAAATCTGAATGAGCTTTTGGACCAACCCAGTATTTTATGGCAGTGACAACTTTGGCTTTAAGTCCTCTGCAACTAGCATGTATATGATACAGAGATGAAAGAGACACTGATGTATAGATCAGTCTTATGGACTCTGTGGGAGAGGGAGAGGGTGGGGAGATTTGGGAGAATGGCATTGAAACATGTATAATATCATGTATGAAACGAGTTGCCAGTCCAGGTTCGATGCACGATGTTGGATGCTTGGGACTGGTGCACTGGGACGACCCAGAGGGAGGGTGTGGGGAGGGAGGAGGGAGGAGGGAGGAGGGTTCACCTGTGGCAGATTCATTTCGATGTTTGGCAGAGCTAATACAATATTGTGAAGTTTAAAAATAAAAGAAAAAAAAAAGTAAACCTAAAATGAACCCTGCAAAAAAAAAAATGCTTATTGAATAGCTTACTGTCTAAATTAATTAGCTTGTATAAATTTCTTCTAAATTCTGTAATATCAGAAATTATCTTATTTAAATACTTCTGGGTGAATACTTTTGTTTGGGTCTGTCTTGCAGCCTTTGAATTCCAACTATGTGGGGATATCTGAAACAAACATGAGATGTTAGATTCATTGTGAAAGTGGAAGAGCAAAGTTCCTTTACATAGAGAACTTGAGGGTTTAATCTGACCTTGACTCTGGTCCCTAATGCCAGCACCTGGGATTCTTTTGGTTCCTGAAGATCATCCAAGCCCTGCTCTTGAGACTCCCATTTATTCAGTGAGCTCTGAAGAGTTTTCAATAATTTCCATCTGCACTTTCACTATTTTTATAATCAGAGATATCCAGAGTTATTTGCCATTACTAAGACCATGAACCCCAATTTATATGCTTACAATAAAGCAGTTCAGCAGATTAGAAAATGATATCAGATATTCCTTATAATGTTGAATGTGAAGCATACTTAGTAAAGTTTATCGTGTGCAATCTTTGAAGATTATGGAAAAACTGCCAAATGATACTTGTCTGTTATTTCAAGGTCATTTACCTGTGAACCTTCCAACTCCACCAGAAACTACAGTTCCAGTAACACTGCCTCCACACAACTGCACAGACAGTGAGTTTGTTTGCAGGTCTGATGGTCAGTGTGTCGAAAATATCCAGAAATGTGATTTTAGATATGACTGCCCTGACCAATCAGATGAATCCTCCTGCGGTATGTGAATTCCTAAATTTTGTATTAAATATAGCCATAAAATAGATAAGAAAACACTAGTGTAATCTCAAGTAGTATTGTAATGTCCTAGTTAGAAGTCTTCAACCTGGTTTAAAGCAGTTTCTTAATATAAAAGGTTTTTGTATAGAAAATGATGGAAGAGTCAGCATGCATTCTTCTATCATGTCCAACAAGAGGTAAGTGTCTTTAATATTTTAGATTCAGAATACTTGTTTTCATGACCTTAACTTGATTCTAGGGCTATCATTTACCAGCCCTTTTTTAATTCATCTTCATTTTGTCTTTATTCTTCAATATCATTACATGGAAATATTTAGAGAAGAAGCATAATACCCTCAAATAAGATGAATCTGTTCAAGTTTTGCCATTGTCAAAATACACATATACAATGAATACCATGTCAAATGTGCAGGGTTAATAAGAAAATCAATCCTAGTACATGTGGACACTGCAATAGCTATATACTGTTGAAAGATGGTATCCATTTCTTGGCATCTACCAATCTATGACTTTTAAAAAATGGATCTAGGCAAATTATTTAACTTGAAAGTGAATGTCTCAGTCAGAGATACAAACTGAGAGGAGGAAGATTGATCTGCATCTGAATAGGCAAAGCACAGGATCAGAAGAAATAAACACTTGTGAATTTTTTCCCTTCCTTGCCCATTATTAGGTATTGATTATATGTGAATTTACCATAATTTTGCTCAAATGTCTTGATAATATTAAAGATTTAGAATGTACAGACAGTACAGTGTATCAATTCAGTTCAGTTTGGTCACTCAGTCGTGTCCAACTCTTTGCTACCCCATGAATTGCAGCATGCCAGGCCTCCCTGTGCATCACCAACTCCCAGAGTTCACTCAGACTCACTTCCATCGAGTCAGTGATGCCATCCAGCCATCTCATCCTCTGTCGTCCCCTCGTCCTGCCCCCACTCCGTCCCAGCATCAGAGTCTTTTCCAATGAGTCAAACTCTTCACATGAGGGGGCCAAAGTACTGGAGTTTCAGCTTCAGTATCATTCCTTCCAAAGAAATCCCAGGGCTGATCTCCTTCAGAATGGACTGGTTGGATCTCCTTGCAGTCCAAGGGACTCTCAGGAGTCTTCTCCAACACCACAGTTCAAAAGCATCAATTCTTCGGCGCTCAGCCTTCTTCATAGTCCAACTCTAACATCCATACATGACCACAGGAAAAACCATAGCCTTGACTAGACGGACCTTTGTTGGCAAAGTAATGTCTCTGCTTTTCAATATGCTATCTAGGTTGGTCATAACTTTCCTTCCAAGGAGTAAGCGTCTTTTAATTTCATGGCTGCAGTCACCATCTGCAGTGATTTGGAAGCCCAGAAAAATAAAGTCTGACACTGGTTCCACTGTTTCCCCATCTATTTCCCATGAAGTGATGGGACCGGATGCCATGATCTTCGTTTTCTGAATGTTGAGCTTTAAGCCAACTTTTTCACTCTCCACTTTCACTTTCATCAAGAGGCTATTTAGTTCCTTTTCACTTATAGTGACATTCTAATTTGTCTGTGTCAGCCTCATCAAGGAATTCCAAAACTTAAAAAGTATAAATACACATGTAAACTAAATGAGGCTGAAGAAACTCATAAAATCAAAGCTGATCCATTCTGTGAATGAGATGAGACAGTAATTAATTCAAGTTGGTCAGGAAGATACACAGTGTATCACAGATGTAGGATAATGGAAGATGTTGTGGTATTCAGTCTTCTTCATGGGAAGACAACAGAATCCTCTTCTAATCACACATAAGTTATCTTTGTAAAAGTTTACACAAAATCTAATTAATTACACCTAGTGAGCAATTTTAGTGAATACAAACTTTCTTCTCAGTTCGGCTTAGAAATTTTAGTAATGTCATTGATGATTGAATGGGATGTTTTGTTAAGTTTTGTTAAGTTCTCCAAATGTCCTGAATGAATGCTTACAATTAAATTATCACTTTAAAATCATAAGGATGTTTAATTTTGATTAAACATGAATTTTTGCCATTTATTTCTGAATAAATTGTATGTCTTTCCTCCTCTATCTCTTGTAAGATGAACTATTGTGATAAATCTTCCTGTCATCTACAGTCTTACATTTTGTAAGTTTTTCATTATAATAAGAACAACAATATAAGATTTACCCCCTTGATATATTTTTAAGTGTACAATATGGCATTGTTGACTATAGGTACAATATTGTACAGCAGATAGCTTGCCTGAAACTCTGTCCTGTAATTTTTTAAAAACCTATACTTTTTAAGGTCTTTTTAAAATTATGTGAAGAACAAGATTCTATTGAATACTTAACCTCTTCACAGAATAATCATATGATCAATATTAATATCAGTGATTAAATAACACACTTGAATATCATGATTAAAATCACTTTTTTTGATGCAGTGTTTCCTTCTCAAATTTTATGTTAAACTGTGAACCAAGTTTCTAAATGGTGGTAGTGGTAGTCTATGCCGTTATTATTTATGCCATCTAAAGATACCCATGGTTGGTTCATGCTGATGCATGGCAGAAACTGTTAAAATATTGTAACATAATTATCATCCAATTAAAAACTGAAAAAAACTGGAGTTTTGGTTTTTATTTGTTTTAACACACCAGGCTTTCCATTTTATACACAAAACCTCATTGAATCTTTAAGAAGTAGAGGATTGAAAACAGACAGACATATGAACACATACAGAGAGAAAGGGAGGGGGAAAGGAAAAGAGAGCTTTTGTTTTTACACACAACCTATGTATTTTTAAAAATTACTGTTTTTTTTAGTTTTTGATATTGGAATACAGTGATAAGAATATTGAAAACTTTCAAGGAAAGAGATTCAATATGAAAGCTGTTGAAAATCTTATTGCTTTGAATTTAACTAATTTGGAATTTAGTTTTCCAGTAATACTGTGACAAAAGAACAGACTTATCAGAACTTGGAGGTCATATAAGCAATGTAAGTGTTGTGTCAGAAGAGACTGGTGATGCTTAAAGTGCTGCTTTAGGAGCTAATTAAAACCTTACTTGTTTATGAAAGCAGATTCTTCAGTGTGTGCATTTATTTCTACATTTCCGTGACTATACATATTTAAATATAATACGCCTAGATTTCTTTAAAACTCTTTGAGTGATTACATAAAGCATTAGCCTAATTATTTCAGTAATGTTGAAAAGTTTGATTAAAAATTTTAAAAATCCCCAAGTGTAAGAAAGTGCTGATGCAGATGGAAATTGCCATTTATTGATACATTTTTGTGATTAACTCATCTTGTCTCTGTCCCATTCTCTTCAAGCTATGGACATTTGCAGTTTTGAGAAAGGAAGCCTGTGTGAATGGTACCAGCCAATCTCAGAAAAATTAATTAAAGATTCAAACACATTCAGATGGGGACTTGGTAATGGAACCAGTATTCATCATGGTGAGGAAAATCACAGGCCATCGGTGGATCATACAACGTAAGTGACCACATATTTGGAAAATGTCTCTTAGGAACTGTTTATTAAGCACTGCCCAAATTCCTGCCTTGCCCCCTTACCCTGTTAGTGCTCTTGTAAAGATGAATGTTTAAGTGAGAGAATAAGTGGACTAAGTATATTCTTTCTTACAATATTGAAGAAGACATTTAATTAAAAAAGTAGTAAATGCTCTTATAAAAGTCATAAAGAGAAAAATATTGTATATTAATGCATATATATGGAATCTTGAAAAATGGTATAATTTTTCTTGCTTACTTAGTTGCTCAGGCATGTAGACTCTTTGCAACCCTTTGGACCATAGCATGCCAGGCTCTTCTGTCCATAGAATTTTTCAGGAAAACACAGTGGAGTAGGTTGCCATTTCCTCCTCCAGAGGATCTTCCCAACCCAGGGATCAAACCCACATCTCCTGTATCTCCTGCATTGCAGATGGATTCTTTACCTGCTGAGCCATTGGGGAAGCCCCCCAAAATGGTATAGATGATCTTATTTGCAAAGCAGAATTAGAGTATGGATACCAAGGGGGTCTAGGGGAGTGGAATGAATTGGGAGATTGACATATATACACTATTGATATGACACTGTGTATAAAATAGATAGCTAATGAGAACCTGCTGTAAAGGACAGGAAACTCTACTCAGTGCTCTGTGGTGACCTAAATGGGAAGGAAATCCAAAAAAGAGGGGATATATGTATACATATATGTATATATGCTTCCCAGGTGGCACTAGTGGTAAAGAACCTGCCTGATAATGCAGGAGACAAGAGATGTGGGTTTGATCCCTGGGTGGGAAAGATCTCCTGGATGAAGGCATGGCAACCCTCTCCAGTATTCTTGCCTGGAGGATCTCATGGACAAGGAGCCTGGTGGGCTACAGTCCATGGGAGCACAAAGTGTAGGACTCAACTGAAGTGACTTAGCACACACACCCCCACACATTACACATATAGCTGATTCATTTTGCTGTGTGGTAGAAATTAACACACCATCGTAAAGCAACTATACTCTAATAAAAATTAACAACATTTTTTTAATTTAAAAAGTTTAGAAAAATACATTTCATAGACTGCCTTAAATGTGTACGCAACTTATTATACCTCATGAAGTCTTTGTGCATTAATATTCATTTTTATTGTGTTTCAATGTTTTGCAACTGTCTGGTGAGGCTAGATGACACAATCCTCATTTCCTTGGTCTCTATGTTCTTCTCCAAGTAAACTACTCCTTTACATACAAAAAAGTCATAGAAACCAGAGAAAAGCATGCGTAAGTAAAGAAAAATAATTTGTAATATTGCCCAGGATCCAGAAGGAGTTATATGTTCATCCCTTCTCCAAATTTCTTTTCCTCTTTTCTTCCTTTTCAAACTTCTCCTCCATCACCTTGCCCTTTTGCTCTTCTTCCAGTCTTGCTCTTTATCATCGTTTATTTTGGTCTTTTCTTTCAAGTTTTAATAACTCATTCCTTCCCCTGTTTTGTAGTCTGCAAATAATACTCTCTACAAGCTCCCATTTTTATTTTTTCCTTTTAATGATTTCAAGGAACTGTTACTGAAGACAACAAAGAACTCCCCATTTATATTACAGAGAATCTTTTCAAAACCTTTATACCTTCACACTTCTCCTCTGGTAAAGCTTTATGACCCCCAGCTCCTATGGTTGCTGCTTCAAAGAAAACTAAAGGTATATCTGCTGTCCAGTCCATTATTGGCCCAGCCAACTTGAACTTGCATTCAAGGGGATCACTGTATCTTTAGTGTTCAGTGACTTTATTTTCCTGGCTGACTTTTTCACCCTGATTTTTTGAGCTCTCTTTTGTTGTTCGTGTTCCATTAAAATGGTTCCAGTTTTACCATCATTTTATTTAAACATCTGCAACCAAGTTGCCCAAAGTCTATAGAGTAGCAGATATGAATGCTGCTTTGTTTTGATCACTTCTGACAATTGGCAGATAAGTTTTGTAATTTCAGTATACAAAAGTTTTCTCGGGCTGCTTCTCACATAAAAAAGAATAGGGTGATTTCAGAAAGTGTCTGTGGCTCATGCAAAGCTGTGCTTCATTAATAATCTATATTTTTGTAAAGAAAAAGAGACTCATTTCTAGGTGGTAAAAGTGTAAATAGAACTATGACAACATATAAGCAGAGTAATATAATTGACTTTTAACTTGTTGGTCTCTGCCTCTCACCCCCGCCACCTCCAGTAGACTGCAGATTCCCTGAGGAATTTCAAGGACTGTGATTCCCTTCCATTGCATTATTTTAAAGATTCCTTATATAATTAAGTACCAGTAATTATTTGCTGAATGAATTAGTTGATGATTAGGATCAATATATTGATACTTTATAATTAAAGGCTGCAAGGCACAAAGTTAAATACATCCTAAATAGGAATACTTAGTCAGATAATGTTTAATGGATGAACACTAGGTGACAGTGAGTCCTGGAGAAGGGTGCAGTCCCTGAGCTTCCATCTCCTCTTGCCTTCCTCTCTGTTTTTTTTTCTTTTTCCCTTTTACTTTGTGAAATAGTTCTTATGTGCCATTTATCCTACTCCCTGGTTTGTAGTAGAACTCCAAGCTTCCCTATGGCTCAGTTGGTAAAGAATCTGCCTGCAATATGGGAGACCTAGGTTTGATCCCTAAATTGGGAAGATCTCCTGGAGCAGGGCATGGCCACCCACTCCAGTATTCTTGCCTGGAGAATTCTGTGGACAAAAGAGCCCGGTGGGCTATCGACCACAGGGGCCCAAAGAGTCGGACACGACTGAGCAACTAAGCACAGCATATAGCACAAGCTCAGTTTACCCAAATTCTGTTTGGTCTTTTTGTTGTTGTTATTGTTTTATTTTTCAAGAGGAGCTTTTCTATTTAGAAAATATTTTTTTCTCTCTCAGGTATCTGGCTCTAGAGATTTAAAGCCAGATTTTTAGACTGTTGTGTCTGAAATAGTTTTCAAGAGCACTCTTGAAAATACAAAAGGTCTATACCAATTCTTTCATTCTATGATTTCACTTCACCTTAAGCCCAAGACTGCTTCTGGCTTAGGGTGGCGAAGGTCATTCATAAGTTAGTACAAAGAAAAACAAGTCACATTACTGTATTTCAGAATATTCTCTCACTTTATATACCTAGTGAAGCAGTAGAATGTCTATCGTGATGGAGAAGGAATATGTAGGGAGGTTTTCATTGTGTAGTTGAATCTTTGATAAGTCTTGTGTTTTTCATCATGGAAATGAAATGGTAAAGGCTAACAAAGTGAAGTGATATTCCAAGGGACACTCTTCGGTTTGTGTTTACACTTTAACAGACAAGTCTTTATACTTGAGGATCTAGAGTGAACTCTGGGTCTATAATAAGGGTTATATCTTTATTTTACTTTTTTTGTTTGTAGGAGAGTAACACCATTCCATACAGCTATTTCATTCAACATATGTATATGAATTAGAAATAGTCTTTTCTTCTTCTGGGGCTTCTTCTGTGTGGCCGTGGTCTTAGCATGGGGCTTGTGAGTGGATTCTCCCTTCATCCTGCTCAGCAGGGACCAACTAAGGGCACCTGGCATGATATTTTTTCCTAGGATTGAAATCTAAATATTTATTTAAAAATACATATTGTTCTCAATTATAATCTGGAGAAATAAGAAAGTAAAACCTACTCAATGTAAATATCATTGCAATTTGCATGTTCTTTTGAGATTTGAGTTGGATGAAATTTCCATTTCCTTTAAGTTAGGCAGTGAGAGAGAATATTTAGTAGAAAAATTATTTTCTTGGTATTTTGGGAAAAGAACCATGATCTAGTTAAACAATAACAACAACAACACACACATACACACACAAAACACAGAAGCAAAATGGATTTATATCCATTCATGCTCCAGGAACTACTACAGAACTTGGAAAAACATGAATCTTAACTGAGAATTGTTTTAAAAAATTATTTGCTTAGTATTAAATCAAGGCATTTGGATTACCTAGCATCTAAGCTTTGTAACTAATTCATATTAAGTATGAATATGTAGTTAATTCATATTAAGTTTAGAACATTGATGCTATAGGAGTGTCGTGCATGATTTCCCTCAGTTTGTAATTTTATAAGACCTCAGAATCCTCTCCTCTAACCTCCATAATCAGTTCAACAAGCCAAGTCAACTTTACTTTACTTTACTTTAGTATGTAAATTGGCTCATAGCTAAGTACCATAAATTTTAGGATCATTTTTATCTCACAGGAAAGCCTTTGTTTGATCCAGCTTATTCATTTTCACAGCTGGAAGCAAGAAGAGCAAAGTTTTGAGCCCTTGGCCCTCAATTCCATTTTATTTGACTTCAGTAAATGCCTATCTATTGGTTAAGTAAAGTCTGCTATTAAGATCTTGTGGGAGCCTTAAATCGTTCCCTCAGGCAGATTAAGCTCTCTCTATTCATTGTTCATATGGAATTATATCTAGTAGAATACACATGCATATTCTGGGGCAGTGGTTTCTGACTGCTCACAGAAGCTCTAGAGAAGTTTTGCAAAGTATACATCAAGGAACTCTGATCACGTTTCTGTGTTTATTAATAGTTAAATATGTAATACATTTATTTAAAAGCAGATTCTGACACTTGAATCAGAATATTCAGGCTAGAGCTGGGACTCTGTACTTTTAGTATAACTTCTAGATGGTTCTAAAACCTCATTCTTAGCAGCCATATATGGGAGAAAGTGGGGAGGGTATTGCTAGAAGAGGGTGGCTTTCTTAGCAACTATTTCCAATTTTGATCAGAGCTGACTCATTTTCCTCTAAATCCAGTGACTAATTAAAAAATTTAGAACAAAATATTTCAGGAAAAATGAAGCAGAAAAATTCAAAGATGATTTTATTCAAAAACAACAAAATGTGTGTGCTATAAAGTAACTATTATAATTGAGAAATTGCATGGGAGAAAACTCTACCCTGTGTTAATCTAGAAGACATGTAATTTCAAGGTACCCTCTGTGTTGCCTCATTCATATAAGATACCCAACCTTTTTTCTCAAGTCTTTTTGCCTGTGTGTTTTCTTCTCTACCCCTACTCAAAATGATTCTTGCTTTTCTTTAAGATCAAAACCAAATGTACTGATTTTATTAACATCTTGACAAAAAAAAAAAAGGCTATTTTTAAATGCCTTGCATTTTAAGGTTTGCTTACAGATTATCGAGAAGCTGTTTGAGTATGAACCATCTCATTCAAAATGCAGATTTGATAGAATATAATTTCATGTGTTGCTTGTTTATAAAGCTGGAAGTACTTTTTCTGAAATTTTTATTTCATGGCACTGACTGTTGTCTTTGAGATGGGAATGAGCTATAGTCCACACTGTTGCCAGTGGACCTACATTCCTATCAACACTGTGCATTTGTACAGGCTTGACATCATTATAAACTAAAAGCCACATAAATAATGCAAGCTGTCTCTGTGACATAACTGTGCATACCATAATGTGTCTAAGTGCTAGATATAAATGTGGATAAAGGCTTCAGTAAACCCGAAAATATTTTAATGTTTTCTGCTCTGCAACAATAACAATTTGCAAAGCTTTACTCTCTTAGACATTAAATGCCAGGATCACTGCTTTCTCGGAGTCCTGTCTGGGAAGCCAATATTTTATAGGCCAATTTAAATGCTTCAACACTCTTCCAACATAATTTCTGAAAGATCCAGTTTTATAAATCTAGAATAATGGTTAAATAGTAGGCTTTAGAAACAGTTTGGCTAAAATGAAAATAAAAATGCAAACAGGCAAAATCAAAATTAAACTGTAGTAATTTTCTCTTAACTGTTTTAACACTTGTGGGAAATAGCATTTCTGGCAGTCTTTTCACAGGACTGAATATAAAGCATAATCGCACCTCTAAAACACAAAAAATGGCTTTCATTTTAGGTTGACCTTGAGTTAAGCACCCATTCTTTATTTTTCCATACATATCAATAATTTGTTTTAATTAAGTGAATTAAATCACTTTAGTTTTATTTTGGTGTATTTTAACTTGATAATATTTTTAAAAAATTAACTACAGTTGCTCCAAAGCATGGAATTTAAGAGAAATCTATGCTGAAAATAATACTTGTAGACCATTCCTAAAATAATATAAATATAGCTTGTTAGGTAATGTATTTGCCCTACATGGTAAAGTTTTAACAATATATTCATAATATAGCATATGATTTATGATATGTTACCAATGGTCACTGTTTAATAATAAAATAACTTGTATATCGTAGTTACAGTTACTTTCAAAATTTTTGAATTCATTTTTTTTTTTTTTTTTTCTAATTGATTCTTTTTTTTTTTTTTTTTTTTTTAATTTTATTTTCATCATATAATATTTAAATGTGCTTTCCCTTTAACCACATTAAGATGAAATAAATTTATTTGTATTCTAACTTTTGCAAAAAATTGTTATAGTTATACAAAATATGGAGGAATAAAATATTTTCTCAAGTAAAGTAAATTAGATTTAATTCTTATGTGAAGACAACTTGAAAATTTGAACATACTATACCACATATTAACTCTTTATATATATATATATCACATATTAATCACGTATATATTAATATCATCTAATGACCTTTGTATATGCAGATTTATCAAATATTCAAAGATCTTTATGGTCTGGAGGATGAAGAGGTACCCTTGACTAGACACACAACTCATTCTTAAATTAGACATGTATTTCCTAAGCATCTGGTCTGTGAGAATTGCAAGCTTAATCAGACATGGAACCAGCATAGACATGAATACATGTGTAACACTCAGGAGAGGCCCACTGTAGACACTGAGGTCTACAGGTCTGTCTTGGTTGTCTCTATCTTTAATAATACCTGAAAAGATTCTCCAAATTTGAATTTTGGTGAACAATATAAGTGAACTAAAATCACACTAAGGGTAAAGACCATTTACTGATCATTTTAAGAATTTAACTTTTTTATTGTTACAAAAATACTTTTTCCCCACAAAAGAAGAAATGTATTCTTATTGTAGGAAAATGTTTAAATATAAATAACAAAGGGAAAAAATGGCAATAACTATAATCTTGCCACCATGATAAAAAGCATTGTGTGTGTATATATACACATATATTTGATAAGCAAAAATAGGTTCTGTTAATCACATTGTTTTCTAATATGCTTTTAATTTTATATACAATTGGTAAGCAATTATTTACCAATACTTTTTAAAATGGGGCAATAGTTTTCCATTAACAGGATGTACCATAACGCAGTAATTTAATTCCTCACTATTTGATTTATGAGTTGTTTTTGATTATACACAAATTTAATCAAACTTCGCTGAACACTATGCAACTTTACACATATTGTAGATTACATCCTGAGAGTTAAAAAGCATACAGAGTAGAATTCTTATATTATTAATTATGTTTTAAAACACTTGGTTTATAATTTTGTGTTACTTTGCAAAATGTACCGTTTTTGAAAGCAGTACATGATGGTGTCTGTTTTTCTGTATGCTTGCCAAACAATTGAGTATTGAATTATTTTGTGTGTATTAAAGCTATTAAATATCAGCTAACTGCATTCTTTTCATTTCTCTAAAACAGAGAGTAACCTTTTTTCCTTTGTACCTTGTTCAAGGGTATTTCTCTGTGTATCTCCTGTTTGTGCTCTTTGCTTGGTTTTCAGTTTATAGTGCTTATTTTTTCTTATGGGGTGCACTGGGTCTTCCTTGCTGTGTGTGGGCTTTCTTTAGTTGTGTGACCTGGGTTTACTCTTCATTGCAGTGTGTGTGCTTTTCATTGTGGTAGCTTCTTTTGTTGTGCATGGGCTCTAGACACATGGGCTTCTGTAGTTGCGGGTCCTAGATATAAGATCTTTTAAAGCATTGAGGTGATTTTTTAAAAAAATCTGTTAGAAATGTCATAGAAATTTTTCCAAAATTTTATTGGCCTTTTGTTACTGTTTATCATATTTTTCATATCTTAAAATTCTTAGGATATACATACTTATGTCTCCCAACTGTGAGAAGACGTTTTATTGACATGAGCTAGAGAGGAAAAAAGCAGAGACATCACTTTGCTGACAAAATCTGTATAGTCAAAGCTATGGTTTTTGCAGTAGTCATTTAGGATGTGAGAGTTGGACCATAAAGATGCTGAATGCCAAAGAATTGATGCTTTTGAATTGTGGTACTGGGGAAAACTGTTGAGAATTCCTTGGACTGAAGGGAAATCAAACCAGTCAATCTTAAAGTCAATCATTGGAAGGACTGAAGCTGAAGCTGAAGCTCCAATAATTTGGCCACCTGATATGAAGAGCCGATTCATTGAAAAAGACTCTGATGCTGGAAAAGATTGAAGGCAGGAGGGGAAGCAGTCAATAGAGGATGAGATGGTTGGATAGCATCATCGACTCAATGGACATGAGTTTGAGCAAATTCCAGGAGATAGTGAAGAACAGGGAAGCCTGGTGTGTTGCAGTCCATGGGGTCGAAAACAGTCAGACATGCCTCAGCGACTGAGCAACAACAGAGATACAATATCTCTGTAAAGACCTTGTATATCTTCCCTGGACCACAAGCTCAGGAGGGCAGAGGCAATGCTGTTTTATCATTGATGATGAGTGATTGCCTCTTTCGGGTACAAGAGAAGAATTTTCTGCTTTGTATGTAACACATTCCACTCCCAGTATGCATTGAATTATTGTCAAGCATACAGGGAAGGGGATTGGTCTCTAAAAGAGAATAGAGGAATTTACAAAAATAAAGGTAAAGATGCAAACAAGTTATCACTCTAGAAAAAGTAACAGTAAATTGCTTCTAAAGTCAGCATCATATATTTGATGGCAGTGGAAAATAGTGTGACAAAATATTATGTGCAGAATATGTCTACAAAATAACATGGATCCCCCAAATCAATGTCATTATATTGAGGTTTCAGGGCACTGAGTAGTGGACTTGACCAGAAGTTCACTGTGACAGTAGAGAGCTTATTTGCAGTGGTCAAATGCCAGGAAGGAAATAGTATCATTTAAAGTTCAGAATGTTTGTTAAAGAAGCTATATCTGCAAGTGGAGGGTAGACATGGTTGAGATGGAAAGATTGGCCTTTTTTCTAAATTTAGAATTATCATTTATTTCAGTAACATACTTCATGGCTATCTTTACTTTCCAAATATTTAACATTAATTCCATCAATTGAGTTTTCTGCAAATAGCCATCTGGATTTATTTTCTTTTTTTCCACTAGGTTGTAAGCTCATTAGGATCTAGTCTCCATATTATTTTCCCTTTTGTGTCTTTCCTAAATATAGGCACTAAAACAAGTGCCTTGGAAATGCTTCAGGTTACTTTATTAAGTGGCTTCCTATTTAGCTAAATTCATCCCTTATTGTAATCTGTATTCATACTTCTTAGATAATTTTATTCTAATGGAAACATTTCTTCACCTGCACCTACTTGATTTAGTTCTCCTTTCAATTTGACATTTTAAGCCTCATTATTAACATTATTAATTTAGTCTAATATTTTCAATCACCAAGGATTGACATAAAGTGGATTTTTAAATTTCTGTCCACTTAAAAGAAATTTACTGAATTAAAACTAAACTTTTCTCTAGGTTTTGAGATATTAAAATAAATTGAGCAAAAGTTAACAAAGTCAGCATAATGCTTAGTATAAAAATATAGAGTGAGCTTTAATAGAGGAAGAAAGAAACCTCTTATCTTCTACATTTGTTGTGTATTCACTTTGTAGACTTAGAAATACAAGCAAGGGAAGGCAATGCATTTTCTTTATGGTGTGAAGGTTTTTGCTTAAATGTGATGCCTGTGTTTGCATATTAAAAAGATATTTATTTGTAAGATGATGTGATTTTAATGCATCCATTCAAATATCTCTGACATTAAGAACATAAATTTTTCCTGAGAGTTTATACGATATTCAAATTCAACCATAAACTATTGGTAAAGGTAGTAATAATCCTATCTAGCACAGACTTTTCCACTGAAGAATTATTTACACTGGTCTTACAAAGTCTGTCTTTTAGAACTACAGTCATAATGAAATTCAAAATACACTTCCTCGGTCTCATGGTTTGAATAAATCTCAGTAGATTTGTTGTTTAGAACTCATTTTGTTCAAGTTCTTTATAACATTATTATCCAAGAAGAGTAGTTTTGTCTTAGTTATCAAGTGTAGCAGATCAGACTAAAAACAGTTTATTAAAAATAGTTTACAAGAGATGTCTGTTTATACTTTAGTTCTCTATTAATGGTCAGATAACCAGAGGATGGAAGTTTAAAATGTGATGTAAGAGATACAACAGCTGTTATCTTTTCATGACTAAATGAATGAATATATGTCTCTCCTTAGATTAACTCCATAGTGTTTATTTTAAAAGTATCTACAAAAGATGCTTTAAGTGGATTTATTAAAAATCATGCATAGTTTTACACATGATAGGTACTAAGGTCAGTATGCTCAACAATTCATTGATAATGTAATGGCTAATGGAAGGATGTTATGTAAGTTCAGTTATATCTTCTTTAAATCCTTTTTCTCTGGAAACATAAGATTACTTATTTATCATTAATAAATATTAGATAGAATTAAAAATTACATCTAATTTATACCTAAAACCTACCTTTGATTTGCCTATTTCAAAGAATAATATCTACAATTAAGTGGAGACTGTTCATGAAAAAGGGGGAAAATGCCAAGTTTATGAATTTTTAAATTCAGATATTTACATAGGTCTGTTTCCTCAGCATGTCCTCTTTGACTGTACACAACTAACAGGGAGGTCTGATAAATGAGCCCTGATATCTTTCATACTGAAGCATCTTAGAAATGAAATCAGTATTGTTTATTATGTGATAGGCATTATGAGGATGCCTTTCATACATAATCACATTAAGTCCTCCTAGTGAACTTTGCTGGTTTGTATAATTATCCCTGTTTTACATGTCAGCAAACCAAGGTTTAAAGATGTTAAACAGCTTGCCTTGGTGCACACTTTAGTAACCTTGGGAGAGGGAACCTTTGCAGCCAAATCACAGATGCTCTAATCTGTGATCTTACACAACTTTCCCTCATCTTGGAAATATCTCTTGCTTAAGAACCAAGCATTTTTAAGATTTCTGACCTGATTTGTTTGCAGTTTTATGCCATAGGAGATGGAGAAACAAGACAACTGGTACTATATAAATAATTCAGAAGAAAAAGGAAGGGTAGATGAGTGATGTGTTAGTGATGGTAGTTTGGAGAGAAAGCAGTAATCTAGAAATGTCCAGAGACTTCCATCATGGTCCAGAGGTTAAGACTTCACCTTCCACTGCAGGAGGTTCAATTCCTGGTTGGAAAGCTAATATCCCACATGCCTCGTGGCCAAAAACAAAACAAAACTTAGAAGCAGTACTGTAACAAATTTAATAAGGGGTTAAAAATGGTCCACGTCAAAAAAAACCTTAAAAAAAGAAAAGAAATATCCAGTATCCAAACCCATTCTTGCCTTCTTTTCTTCTTTAAGTCCAGAACCCACATTTTGTTGGTAGAAGGCAATCTCATTCTGCTTCCTGGGAATTGTTTTAGTCCAGTAGTTCCCCATTACACATCAGAATCACTTGGAGAGCGTGTTAAAAGACAGGAATCTTGGACTCACTCTAGAATTTCTGATTCAGTAGGTCTGGGTTGGACCCTAATATTTACATTTTTAAGTTCCCAGGTGAGGCCAGTCATCTGGCAGCCATGCTGTGAAGACCCATTTGTTTAGCCAAGTTCTGGTTCTCAAAATTGGCAGCACATTGGACTTGTCTGGAAACACTGTTAAAGATACTGATATCCAGGTCTTATACAGAAAACTTTTTTTTTTCCCCCTGATACTCATAAAGGAATGGCTCCAAAAATGGGCTTCTAACTTTGGTTACTTTTTTACCCTTTTCAACTTTCTGTCATATTGAGAAATATAGACCCTTAAAAGTGTGTGTTTATTTCCTGTGACTGTAAGAATTCACTGATGCCAAAGGGGTGATCCAATCACTTTGGCTTTGTGTTTTCTTGAGTCTCTGAATTATGTTGCTGTTTATGTTTCCTTGTTCATATTGACTCAGCGAAATCTTAGAATGAAAATTTTAATCTAATGTTAGTGATTCTGTACAACATAAAATGCATTTTGTGATCTAGTTTTATCTGTGGCTCCATTTAGTGTAAGAATAAAGTATACATTTGTGTGTGTTTATCTTTTAGTTTATGATGTTGTTATTGTTTAGTTGCTAAGGCATATCCAACTCTTTTGTGACCTCATGGACTAGAGCCCACTAGGCTCCTCTGTTCATGGTATTTCCTAGGCAAGAATACTGGAGTGGGTTGCCATTTCCTTCTCTAGGGGTTCTTCCCAATCCAGAGATCGAACCGGAGTCTTTTGCGTTGGCAGGAAGATTCTTTGCCACTGAGCCACCAGGGAAGCTCTAGTTTATAATGTTACACAATATCTTATTTTTGTAAATAGCAGTATATTTTGAGAATAAGGTGAGATATAACAATAATAATAAAAATTAAATTAAGGAAGTGTAAGCAATATTAATGATCTCATTAAAAATGTACTAGTTCTATGAACATTGTTTTAATGGGCATAATTTATTATTAACTTATAAATGTTTTCATTTTTATAATTTTATTTTCCTCATTGTTATTGATCATCATAAAATAATTAAAGAGTTCTTAAAATTCTATAATCATAAGATTAAAAGAATAAGTATGTATACATAATGTTTTCTTTAAGCAGCTAAAAATATATAGCTACAAATATTTTATTTGTAATATAACAGTACAGGTAATAAAGTTTCTGGGATAATAAGGTTGGGATTCAGAGTCAAGATTTTAAAATCTGTATCATCCTTGTTAACTTTCAAATTTGTCTATATCTAGTCAAAATTTTTTTAAAATTTTCTTTTATTTTTAAACTTTACACAATTGTATTAGTTTTGCCAAATATCAAAATGAATCCACCACAGGTAGTCAAATTTTTACAAGACTATAGTGACTTCATAATGTGTAAACTATTGATATATTCATAACATCACTGGTATTCCCTAAAAATAGTTACTTCTAGATATACAATAATTATAATACAATTTAAGAGAGATTTCTGCATACTGGTTATGAGAAATACTTTATGCTAATAACAGAAGGATATGAAAAAATTTTAAATTTGAGTTTAGATAAGTGGAGAGTGAAAAAGTTGGCTTAAAGCTCAACATTCAGAAAACGAAGATCATGGCATCCGGTCCCATCACTTCATGGGAAATAGATGGGGAAACAGTGGTAACAGTGTCAGACTTTATTTTTTGGGGCTCCAAAATCACTGAAGATGGTGACTGCAGCCATGAAATCAAAAGACGCTTACTACTTGGAAGGAAAGTTACGTCCAACCTAGATAGCATATTCAAAAGCAGAGACATCACTTTGCCAACAAAGGTCCATCTAGTCAAGGCTATGGTTTTTCCATTGGTTGTGTATGGATGTGAGAGTTGGACTGTGAAGAAAGCTGAGCGCCGAATAATTGATGCTTTTGAAGTGTGGTGTTGGAGAAGACTCTTGAGAGTCCCTTGGACTGCAAGGAGACCAACCAGTCCATTCTGAAGGAGATCAGCCCTGGGATTTCTTTGGAAGGACTGATGCTGAAGCTGAAACTCCAGTACTTTGGCCACCTCATGCGAAGAGTTGACTCATTGGAAAGGACTCTGATGCTGGGAGGGATTGGGGGCAGGAGGAGAAGGGGATGGCAGAGGATGAGATGGCTGGATGGCATCACTGACTCGATGGACGTGAGTTTGAGTGAACTCCGGGAGTTAGTGATGGACAGGGAGGCCTGGCGTGCTGCGATTCATGGGGTTGCAAAGAGTCGGACACGACTGAGTGACTGAACTGAACTGAACTGAAGAGAAATTTTAAAAATTAGGTATCATTTAAAAGAGAATATAAGGACCATTAAGAAGGTGCAATATTACTTGGGTGTACAGGAAGCAGGGTTGATCATATACAAAGAAACAAAAAAGATTATGAAAAGTGATTTTTGAGCTGGTTTTAAAGAACTGCATAGAACTTCACCAAGCAAAGATAAAATAGCAGCTATACTATGCTCCCATCATGGAGGAGTAATAATCAGTGGTTTTCTGTTTGTCATTCAGTTCAGTTCAGTCGTTTAGTCGTGTCTGACTCTTTGCGACCCCACGAATCACAGCACGCCAGGCCTCCCTGTCCATCACCAACTCCCAGAATTCACTCAAACTCATGTCCATCAAGTTGGTGATGCCATCCAGCCATCTCATCCTCTGTCATCCCCTTCTCCTCCTGCCCCCAATCCCTCCCCTCATCAGGGTCTTTTCCAGTGAGTCAACTCTTTGCATGAGGTGGCCAAAGTATTAGAGTTTCAGCTTTAGCGTCATTCCTTCCAATGAACACCCAGGACTGATCTCCTTTAGAATGGACTGGTTGGATCTCTTTGTAGTCCAAGGTACTCTCAAGTGTCTTCTCCAACACCATAGTTCAAAAGCATCGATTCTTCCGTGCTCAGCTTTCTTCACAGTCCAACTCTCACATCCATACATGACCACTGGAAAAACCATAGCCTTGACTAGACGGACCTTTGTTGGCAAAGTAATGTCTCTGCTTTTGAATATGCTATCTAGGTTGGTCATAACTTTCCTTCCAAAGAGTAAGCGTCTTTTAATTTTCATGGCTGCAATCACCATCTGTAGTGATTTTGTCATTGCTGCTGCTACTGCTGCTAAGTTGCTTTAGTCGTGTCCAACTCTGTGCGACCCCATAAACGGCAGCCCACCAGGCTCCCCCGTCCCTGGGATTCTCCAGGCAAGAACACTGGAGTGGGTTGCCATTTCCTTCTCCAATGCATGAAAGTGAAAAGTGCAAGTGAAGTCACTCAGTCATGTCCGACTCTTAGCGACCCCATGGACTGCAGCCTACCTGGCTCCTCTGTCCATGGATTTTCCAGGCAAGAGTACTGGAGCGGGGTGCCATTGCCTTCTCTGAATTTTGTCATTACTTTCTATCAATCTGATTAATATGTGTCTTGATGTGTTCCTTCTTGGATTTATCCTGTATGAGACTCTGTGTATTTCCTGGACTTGAGTGTTTCCTTTACCATGTTAGAGAAGTTTTCAGTTATTACCTCTTAAAATATTTTCTCAGATCCTTTCTCTCTTTTCCTTCCGGGACCCCTATAATATGAGTAGTGGGTGCATTTAATGTTGTACCAGTGGTCTCTTAGACTGCCCTTTTTTCTTCTCATTCTTCTTTCTTCTGTTCTGCAGCAATGATTTCCACCAGTCTGTCTTCCAGCTCACTTATTCATGCTTCAGCATCATTTATTCTGCTATTAATTCCTCCTAGTGTATTTTTAATTTTTTAGTTATTACATCATTCATCTTTGTTCTTTTAAGTTTCTGTCTCTTTATTAAACATTTCTTGTATCACCTCCGTTGGTGCCTCTATTCTTTTCCTGAGATCTTGAATCATCTTTACTATTGTTACTCTGACTTCTTTTTCTGGTGGATTTTCTATCTCTATTTCACTTTGTGGCTCCCTGCCACAAAAATGGTGAGGTAGAGAGGGAAGGGACTGGGATTGTGGGAATAAATACCCTGAATGCTCTTTCTTTCCACCTTCCAGTCTCCTGCTAGTATCTTATACCAGCCAATTCTAATTGAAAGTCAGAAGTTAATGGAACCTAGATGACACATTCTATAGAGGTCTTCAGAACTGGAACTATTTTACAATAGTAGAATGATTGATAAAACATTTAATGAAGGGAAAGATGTGCTTGAATTTGCTTTTCTAAAGTTATTGGTAATAGTAATTGATTGGAGTAGCACTTTGTGCTAGAGGGCTAATTCATTGTTGAAATACTTCAAGTGATGAGCAAGAAGGGAAATTAAGAAGGACAAAAAGGAGAGGAAAGGCTGGAGAAGTTGATGTAATACTTGTATGATGTAAATGCAATACAATTGGACTAACTGGAAATACAAGGAAAAAGAAAAAAGAGCTGCTAAAGAGCATTATTCGTTTTTAACTTAGAAGCCTGGGTTGACAGAAGTCCAATAGGACCTTTCTGTGGGAACAGAAAAAGATCTCTCATTTTGTTTTGAGTTCTTTAGTTTAAGGCACTTAGCCAACATCCAAGTTAACATTCTTCATCTCCTTAGCTTGGTATTATGATTTTTTTTTGTTTCCAACTTTATCTCAATATAATTGATAATACAGCATTGTGTAAGCTTAAGTTATATAATGTAATAATTCTCTATATGTGCATACTGCAAAATGATTACCAGAGTAAGGTTAATTAATACATTCATCATTAAGGTCTTTTCTTGTGTGACTCGGGCTTCTTATTTTGGCCACATCATCATTAGCCCTCTGTCCTGTTCTTCTAGTGAATCTGTTTACTCTCCAAATGTGGGACTCTGTGTCATGCATGGTGCTTTCTTTCAACAATCTCCAAACCACCCTTTCAAACTTGGTTGAAAGTCAATTCTGCAAAACTCTCTGATCTCTCTCCAGTCAAATCCAAATAGTTCTTCTTTGGGTATTAGCTGTATTCCAGCATGTGTCTGAGAATACCACTAATATTAGTTTACTTGTCTAATGCCCTCATGATACTGTATCTTGAGAAAAAGGGTGCTGACAATTTGACTATTTTACAACATCTACCATTGTGCTGATCGCATACTAAGTAACTGTGAGAAAAAAGGGATGATGAAAAGACAACACAATTGAAGCATTTGCTATTTGGACCAATAGAGGAGTTCTTAAAAAATAAATAAAAGCTAAAAGCAAAGCCAGAGGAGATTGGTTACAATAATAAAATTTTGATGATAAAATTAGTTCTCTTTTCCAAACTGCTTTAGATAGAATTATGGTGCTTTTATGTATTATTTCCTGATATGCTTTTAACTCATGTGCATAGATATATTACACTTATTAACTTTGGATATATTTTACATGAGATGTATGCAGTACTTGTAAAAGAGAAGACAGAGAAAAATATCTTGGGCTATAATTTCTTTGAAGAAATCACTAAGTTTAAAATTTCCTGATAATAAAGTAGGGATCTAAATTTTTTTCCAGGGATTACTTTTCAGTCTATTTAAAATTAAACACAAAGTTATCTAATGAAACACAGTTATCCTGTTGGTTAGGATGTCATGAACTCAAATTAATATTCTGGGAAAGCTTTTAGTGAGTTAATTAGAAAGTGTAGATTTTTTTAAATGAAATGATATTTATTATTAAATTATTTTAAAATTTAAATATTAAATTTGGCAATTCAGTTTTTATCAGCAAAATTTTTGAAACAAATATGACTGCCCAGTAGTATCAATAGCATTGGTGTATTTCAAAGATTGATTTAAAAGGAAAGGACACAAGAGGATTTTTATGAAGTAGTATAGTCGGCTCCAAAGTTGTCCTGGACTAGACCCATTCGCTGTTCACATTCAATTCAAAAAAGATTTCCCTTTTAACAGCATTAAACTGTTATAGCTTGTACCATGTTTGTTTCATTACTAGCATTGCCTTAGTTTAGATTCCAGTTGTGACATTCTGTATTCACGTTATTAGGAAAACAGAGGATTAGCCACAAAACACTGTGGTAGTGTTTGTTTACATTTTCAAATACTTCTAACATGATCTACATCTTTTGTATATTCAGAATTTAGGTTGCCCTTTCCAACACAGACCAGTGATACTATAAATAACTGATAACAGCAACTGCTGATGAGCAGTGCTGTAGAATAATGTAAAGGTCAAAGAATGATAGTTCATGATCATCCTTAACCAAGTATACAAGGCTTTAAAATACTGATGTTGAACTTCGGTGGCCTGGCACAGGGAATTCATGGCACACAATGAATCCCCTTTCATCAGTGTGATTGTGAGAAGGTTAAGAACCAGAACCGAATTACCTGCTCTCTGTACAGATGCAGAGATCTGAGGGTCAGCTTTCTGTGTGCAACACAGGACAACAGATAGTTTTACACATCATAGCTGCTCCTCACTCATACTTTATTGCTAATTTAATCTCTAGTACAGTGTGGCATTTTAAAAAAATGGTAAAAAGGTAGAAGTGCTTAATCTCAAGGCACCATAGCTTTAATAATATTGAAAAATATTCAAATACAGGAATCATTTAAAATTTGAGCATGGAACATTTTAGTTTTTATCAGACCCTGATAATGTTGAATGAATAAGACTCTGACTGGAAAATATGACTCATTTGCATACTTGTGATGCCATTTACATCCGACAAGCCTATTGCCTATTAACAGAGATGGCTTGTACATTTCTTTTACCTCCTTGACACTAGCAGGCTTATGCTGATTTTAGATTGTGGAATCAGCGCAACTGCTTTTCAAAAGGAAAATATGTCCAAGCAGTTATCTCTCCATTACATATATATATATTTTTTGATACAGAATGCTATACTTCTGCTTATTCTCATTTCTCTTTTGACTTTCAGCTACTATATTTGTAAAACTAAATTAAGTGGCCAGTAGAAGGAAAGAAAACTTGAATATAGTTGGGCTTCTCAGTCTTTTTCATGACATGGAACCTGTAGAAAATGATGATAGTGGTAAGATCCACTGGGTAAATTAGAGGAGATTTGATTTTATGTGTACCATGCTTAAGATAAAAAGTCCATGTGACTGAGAGACTGAACAATAACAACAAATATTTTCTTTATATAATTATGGTAAGAGGAATAAAGCAAATATTGGAAGATATTAAATATTAGATTCAAATAATGTGAATGCTTTTTTTTCCCAGAAAGATAACAAGATCTTTAATTTGCTTCCTATTAAAGTCTTTTCAAAATTTTTATTATGACAAAATATATCTAACATACAATTTTACATATACAATAAACATTTCTTTCTCCACGTTCTTGACAGCATTTTTTTTTTTCCTGGGAGGGGTTTATAATAGCCATCCCAGTGAGTGAAAAATGATATCACATTTCACATTTGATTTGTATTTCCCTAATGATAGTGACATTGACTATCTTTGTATGTGCTTAGCTAATTTGCATAGTTATTCATGTCCTTTGCTCATTTTGAATGGGGTTTTTGTTTTTCATTGTTGAGTTGTAGGAGTTCTCTGTATATTCTGGATATTAATCTCTTATCAGAGTATGATTTGCAAATATTTTCTCAGATTCTATGTGCTGACTTTTCACTCTGTTGTTAGTGTTCATTGATGCATACAAGCTTTACTTCTGGCATAGTTCAGTTTATCTATTTTTCCTTTGGTTACCTTTGCTTTTGGTATCATAGCCAACAAATAGCTGCCAAATTCAACGTCATGAGGCTTTTTCCCTAGTCTGTATTTGGGCTGTGCCATGCAGCATGTGGGATCTTAGTTCCCTGACCAGGGATTGAACCTCTGCCCCCTGCACTGAGAGCATGGAGTCTTAATCACTAAACCCCCAAGGAAAGTCCTCCTCTAAACTTTCTTCTGAGAGTTTTATAGCTCTTATGTTTAGGATTTTGATTTAATCTTTGTGTGTGATATAAAGGTAAAGGTCCAACTTCATTATTTTGCAAATGGATATCTTACTTCTCCTAACCATTTTTTCCTTTTCCTTTCTCCTCCCTACTGTCCCCACCTCCTTCTTCTCTTCCTCCTTTTCCTCCTCTTCTCCTTCTACTACTAAAACATAGGACCTTTTTTCACATTATATAATGGAAAATGTATTGTTCTAACAATTATTAAAAAAAATTCTTTAATCTCAAAGTTATCGTCCCTAGAGTGTTCATTTCAGGAAGGATAATGAAGCTTGAATGTTTATTTTTCTGCATATTCCTTTTGGATTAGCATCTTCATTTAGCAACTTTTAACTGTTAGCAATTTTGAGCAATGGGTCTCAAAATTTAACATGCCCCAGAATAAGCTGAAAAATTTGTTGAATGAACCTTACCCCAGAGTTACTGATTCAGTAGGTTTGAGATAGGGCCCAAGAATTAGCATTTTAAAAAGTGTCCAGGTGAGGCTAATGCTGCTAATTCAGACATCATACTTATAGGACAACTAGTAGGAGATATTCTGGGGTAAGAGAAATGTTCTATATCCAGTGTGGTGGTTATACAGATGTAAAAGGTTATTAAAAACCATCAAACTTAACATTTGAAATATAAGCAGTTTACTGTATATTAATTATAATGCAGTTTAAAAAATAACTTCTGAGGCACACTGAAAAATAGATAAGTGGAAATACATGCTTGAATAGGAAGGTTATTTTGTAAAAATGTCAGTTCTATCTAAGCATAAATCAGGTGTTCTTATTTTAAAAAGAGTATAAAGCATGGGGTGATGAAGCTAAGTCCCCAGTCCTGACTTCAGTATTTTGCAAAAGAATTACCACTGGCAAATTGTTTTAGTTATCTCATGTATGAAATAGTAATGAATAATCCTACTTTCTTAGTCTTGTTGCAAGTATCAAATAATCAACTATTATTTAATACTCCCTAATTTAAATGCATGCTAATTTAAAGACTGATCTAAAAATTCCAATATTTTATACATTGTAGAAGCTAGTGTTTCTTTGGTCTGAAATCTATTTAACAAAGAATATACATACATGAGCATTCTAAATTCCTGTTTTGGAATTAGATGATAAATACAGCTGCATTGTGTAAATTTAGGAGTTTCCATATAAGACCTCTATATTTATCACTTGTTATCTTTTAAATATATTTCTTCTTGCCTCACAAAGAGCTGTTCTCCAGGGAATGTCATACAATATTGAAACAAGAACCATGGATGCTCCTAATTAAAACAGTTGGCTTTAATACCTTTGTTATTAAATTTTGTGTTGATAAAACCCCAGGTGGTTATATAAAATTTCAACAAATGTTTTTTCATTTTTTTGTTTCATAAGACTAGGAAAGAGAAATCTAAAAGGGACTGCTCAAATTAAATCCCTTTTTCACAATTGAGGTGCAAATTGTATTTGTAAAGAAGAATTTTTTTATAGAAAAGCAAGAAATATCTACTGCTTTTATTTAGCAAAACATTCAGTAAATATTTATTAAGCACCCGTTGAGTTTAAGCCATTTTACAAGCTGTTCTAGATACCATAATAGGTTAAGTTAAAATATATGCCTTCATATGTTTATGTGAGACTTTAGCTTCATATGGAGAAGGCAGTGGCAGAAGGCATGGATAAGACAATGGCACCCCACTCCGGTACTCTTGCCTGGAAAATCCCATGGATGGAGGAGCCTGGTAGGCTGCAGTCCATGGGGTGGCAAAGAATCAGACATGACTGAGCGACTTCACTTTCACTTTTAGCTTCATATTCAATGAACTAAAATCTAATATGAAAAATGCATCTAAAAGTTATGTATAAAATGATATGGAATTCTTGGGTGAGGGAGTGATTTTGAATCAAGGAATTTAGAGTCAAGGGAAGATCATGGCATCTGGTCCCATCACTTCATGGGAAATCGATGGGGAACAGTGGAAACAGTGTCAGACTTTATTTTTTGGGGGCCCCAAAATCTAGATGGTGACTTCAGCCATGAAATTAAAAGATGCTTACTCCTTGGAAGAAAAGTTATGACCAACCTAGACAGCATATTGAAAACCAGAGACATTACTTTGCCAACAAAGGTCCGTCTAGTCAAGGCTATGGTTTTTCCGGTGGTCATGTATGGATGTGAGAGCTGGACTGTGAAGAAAGCTGAGTGCCGAAGAATTGATGCTTTTGAACTGTGGTGTTGGAGAAGACTCTTGAGAGTCCCTTGGACTGCAAGGAGATCCAACCAGTCCATTGTGAAGGAGATCAGCCCTGGGATTTCTTTGGAAGGACTGATGCTGAAGCTGAAACTCCAGTACTTTGGCCACCTCATGTGAAGAGTTGACTCATTGGAAAAGACTCTGATGCTGGGAGGGATTGGGGGCAGGAGGAGAAGGGGACGACAGAGGATGAGATGGCTGGATGGCATCACTGACTCGATGGATGTGAGTCTAAGTGAACTCTGGGAGTAGGTGATGGACAGGGAGGCCTGGAGTGCTGAAATTCATGGGGTCTCAAAGAGTTGGACACGACTGAGCAACTGAGCTGAACTGAGAAAGGAGAATATACTTGAGAGATGCTATGGAAGGTAAATCTTTAGGAAAAAGACTAAGGATAGAAGTTATCTCATCTCAGGGAATGAGATGGCTGGATGGCTGATGCAATGGACATGAACTTGGGCAAGCTCTGGGAGATGGTGAGATACAGGGAGACCTGGCATGCTGCAGTCCATGGGGTCGCGAAGAGTTGGACATGACCAGGTGACTGAACAGCAACAGAGGTTATACATTGTCCAGAAGAAAGACCAACATAAGGGAGACAGAGAGAAGGAAATACATGATGTATTCAAGTAAGTGCATGAACACATACAATGAGTATAAATCTGGGTGGCTGAGTGAAATAATATATGAAAGTTTAAGCTGGATTTTAGTATAGAAAGTTATTTCTCAGATCCCGATGAGTTGAGGCTTTTATCCAAAAAATGGTGCTGAATAAACTGTGGTCTGTGGGCCAGTTTTTGCCTAATGCCTGTTTTTGTTAGTGTAGATTTTTTTTGAACATGGCTATAATCATTCATTTAAGTGGTCCATGGATGCTATCATGCTGCAGAGTCGAATAGTTGTAGCAAAGACCATATGACCCCCAAAACCTAAAATATTTTCTGTGTGGCCTTCACAGAAAAAAAGTTCTCTGACCCCCACTAAGATACCAATTCGGCCTGAAAGAGGCTTCCCTGGTGGCTCAAATGGTAAAGAATCTGCCTGCAATTCAGGAAACCTGGGTTTTGTGGTTGAGAAGATCCTCTGGAGAAGGGAATGGCTACTCACTTCAGTATTCTTGCCTGGAGAATTCTATGGAGAGAGAAGCCTGGTGGGCTACAGTCCACAGGGTCACAAAGAGTCAGACACAACTGAGCGACTAACTCACTTTTTCTCGTTATGAAAGACTGCTCTGTGGACAGGCTTATTACAAGAAAATGATGATATCAACAAGCTTGCACCAGAAGCAAATTAATTCAATGCTTCCTTTATCAAGAAATTCTAACTATTAAAAAAATTAAACAAAATAGTCGGCTGATCAGGACAGTGTATGTAATGAATTGATGTGTATTTTACCAAGGCTTCTTATGTACTTGCAATCCAGGAACATACAATTTAGTTCAGGGATCTCACTTTGAGTAAGTAAAGGTGTATTGAAGATTTCTAAGCTAGATGGTAGAATCAAATGTATATTGTAAAGGACCAATAAGATCAAATAGAACCTTTTTCTTTTTTGGTCTTTTGCAATGTTCCAGCAGAATGTAGAGGGCATATGTGGAATTTTGGAATCCTACACATCTGGTTTCAGACCTGGGTGGGGGTCAGGGATGGGGGTGGAGTTATGTCCTGACACTCAAGAAAGAATGTTCCTTTTCCCTTATATTCTAAAAATCCCACATGAGAACTCTGAGTGTTCTGTCTTATGTAAGAAGGTTACTCCAGCAGTCGGTGGATCAGATTGTGGAGCTGGTAGGAGGGGTGGGGAGCAGTTACACATGGCAAGGATGGTTCATTGCACACATGAGGGTGATACTATGGAAATCCCCAGGAGAATTATACTGTTGAACACTTTGTATTTTCTGCTACTCGTGCAGGTAATCAAGTTCATGACAACTTTCAGTCACACGTGTATCATCAGGTATAATACAACAGCCTGTTACAGTATTATAATCATAAGATATATCTCAACACAGAGGATAAGCCTGAAGAATATGTCCCTCATACTGTACCTGTATATTTTGATTTGTCCATGCAAGGGTTTATTTTTTACAGTCTATGGGGTCTCAAAGAGTCAGACATGACTGAGAAACTTCACTTCACTTCACTTCACTTCTCAAAAAAGAGGGAAATGTCAATTTTTAAATTACTTAATCTGTGTAATACTGAGGCTCTAGAAACTGATTATCCTATGATACTTAGGCAGCATTTTAAAAAATAGCATGACTGTAAATCAGATCTCTTTTTATAATGACTTTTTAGTGACTTCTATATCATCGCCTGGATCTTTACTTTTGTGACACCTGGATATAAAGCTGTGCTTTCTTTAAACCTTTACTACTGTGGTTTATGCTATGTTTTATTAGAAAAGGTGTATTTCTATAAAACATCATACTTCCTGCCCTGTATGAGAAAAGACAGTTTGAAGGCTGGGAGAGAGATGCTGATGTTTTATGAGTGGCAGTACTGTTAGGTATGATCATTACTGCTGTACTCTTTCCAGGAGGGGAGTTGATTTCCTCTGCAGGTACGTGCTCAAATAATTTCATCTCAGGCACGTGCTTGGATAATTCTTCACTTTCCATTAGACATCATGCATACATCATATGTCCTCAATTAAGGCCTATAAAACTGTAACCAGATGATATACTTTTACATTGGTACTGTGTAGGTGTGCTTCTGCATGTTCAGTTGCTCAGTTGTGTCCAGCTGTTTGCCACCCTGTGGACTGTAGCACTCCACACTGCTCTGTCCATGGGATTTTCCAGCAAGAATACTGGGGTTGCCATTTCCTCCTCCAGTGGATCTTCCTGACCCAGGGATCAAACCCATGTCTCCTGGCTTGGAGGCAGATTCTTTTACTGCTGATCGTTGGGGAAGCCCAGTGTTCATAGGACAGTGTTAAAACACAAATGCAGTGGTATTGTTTTCATTTTTCAAATGGATCTCCTGAAATGTCTCCCTTTTTCCTTTTCTTTGCAGGTGAGGGGATATTTCAAGGGAATATAATTAGAATTGTTCCAATAATTCATGTACTTTTGTTATTGTGATTGAATTTTCTCGAATTGTATTGTTGGGGGAAATGAAGCACTTGTATTTTTTCATTGTCTAGTTGCTGTGAAATTAGTACAAGGACCTCCAGTTGAAGAACCATTGATTAAATGCTTTTATCGTTACTAGAATTATGACTTTTAATCACCAAATACTTCCATGGTCTCCAAATCTATTCATACTGTTCTATCTTTTTATATTTTTTCTCCCCTAGCCTGGAACATATTATTATAAAATTTTCTTGTGTAATATCATCTGATCTACAGCTCTAGTATTCCCTTGGTGTTTTTGTTTTCACATGTGATTTTAAAAGTACTTTTTGCTTATCAAGTATTTTTGAGAGTATCAAGTATTATTGAGAGTATCAAGTATTGTTGAGAGTGAACCAGACACTGTGTAAGAGATGAAATAGTCATGGCCCCAAAGATATAAAATTACCATTTGGCAGTATTTCATCCTGTTGTTCTTCCTTATATAAATATGTAGTTATATAGTCAGTTCAGTTCAGTCACTCAGTCGTGTCTGACTCTTTGCAACCCCATGGACTGCAGCATGCTAGGCCTCCCTGTCCATCACCAACACCCGGAGTTTACTCAAACTCAAGTTCATTGAGTTGGTGATGCCATCCAACCATCTCATCCTCTGTCATCCCCTTCTCCTCCCTCCCTCCATCTTTCCCAGCATCAGGGTTTTTTCCAATGAGTCAGTTCTTCGCATTAGGTGGCCAAAGTATTGGAGCTTCAGCATCAGTCCTTCCAATGAATATTCAGGACTGATTTTGTTGAGGATAGACTGGTTAGATCTCCTTGCAGTCCAAGGGACTCTCAAGAGTCTTCTCCACACCACAGTTCAAAAGCATCAGTCATGTCCGACTCTTTGCGACCCCATGAATCGCAGCACGCCAGGCCTCCCTGTCCATCACCAACTCCCGGAGTTCACTCAAATTCACATCCATCGAGTTGGTGATGCCATCCAGCCATCTCATCCTCTCTCATCCCCTTTTCCTCCTGCCCCCAATCCCTCCCAGCATCAGAGTCTTTTCCAATGAGTCAACTCTTCGCATGAGGTGGCCAAAGTACTGGAGTTTCAGCTTTAGCATCATTCCTTCCAAAGAACACCAAGGACTGATCTCCTTTAGAATGGACTGGTTGGATTTCCTTGCAGTCCAAGGGACTCTCAAGAGTCTTCTCCAACACCACAGTTCAAAAGCATCAATTCTTCGGTGCTCAGCTTTCTTCACAGTCCAACTCTCACATCCATACATGACCACTGGAAAAACCATAGACAAGCTTTATTATTTTACTTTTCATATTTCAGGTATATTCTATCTGTAATTTATTGTTTTTGAATGCTGTGAAATCAAGGTTTCTTTTTTCCCCATAGGACTACATAATTTATTCAGTCCACATTGAAAAGATTGTCCTTTCCTTCACTGCTCTGAAGAACTAAGCTTTTCATGAATCAGATGTATAAATATGTATAGAATTTTAAGACTTTTTTATCCATTTATCTGGCCTGTTTTTCTGTTTACTCCAGTACAACTCTATCTTGATTATTCTACCTTTATAATGAATCTTGATATCTGATCAAGTAAATTCTTCAACTTTGTTCTCCTTTGTGATAAAATGACTATTCTTAGTTCTTTGGATATCTATATTAAGCTTAGAGTCAGTTTGCCAATTTTGGGGGAAAAAATCTACTTAAATGGAGCTGAATTTCAGTGAATCCTGAACCACTGAATAATTCATGTATTCATCTTTGTTCTCAGCATCTGTGGGATCCTAGGATATTAAGCACACACAAGGAAAAAAGCTGGAACTGTTTAGTCATTGACACACAATTCTGACAATTTAATGTGATAATACTGCCTCTTAAAAATAATCTTAATTCATAACCTGTGTAGTTCATAGGACACTAAATTCTTTATTCCATTAGCAACAATTAGTGACACAAACATAATCACAAATCACAACTCCCATTTATTAAATATATTAGATGGGCCAGGTACTGTGTTAGAGGTTCCACTTATTTCTAACTCCTGTTAATAACATGGAGCTATCCTATTTTATAAACAAAGAGAGCAGTAGGTTCAGAGAGGTTAAATAACTTGCCTAAAATGCCATCTAGTAAATGCTGTGGCCAGGGCTCAGCCCTGTCATGTATCTTGTCCACAGTCACATTCCCACTGCCGGATAAGTAAGACTCGAAAGACTGACTCAGTAAACATGTGGTGACTGAAGGGACACTTTGCTCTTTCTCTCCATCTATTTACTATTAATATTTCATACTACTTTCCTCCAGAAGTTATACAGCTTTCCAAATGGTTTTAATAAGTAGCAAGTTTAAACTCTATGGTACATGTGGTGAAAAAGTGCTGTGAAAGCTAATTAATCAAAGAAGTGAAAGAATGCCAGAATGCCCAAGTTTTGAGGAATCACTTCCTTATTTAATATTTCAAAAAGCTCTATGTTGCATAGCATGTCTTATCTCTTTTTTGAATTGATAATTAAAATGGGGGTATAAACTCTATCCGTTATGGCAAGATTATGCTGATATTTGTTTCCATCATTAGTTTCCCTCTCCTGTATGAAATTCAGAGAGAAAAGACACACATTAAAAATTATCTACCAATTTATTAAAATATGTTTAAGTGAAACTGACCTAATAGAGGAAATAAATTTGAACCTGAAAGACTTTAGACCAGTTAATAGAACCCCAGGACAGTTCATTTCTCTTTTTCATGCTTTAATTATTTATATTTATAGTTACATTTTTTATGCCTCTTCTAAATGTTTTCAGTGTTTCAAAGTCTCATTTTACCCACATAAAAATAAGCTCTACAAAGCTGATCAGAGTATTGGTAGTATTGCTGTAAAAAAAAAGATCAAGTCATTACATGTTAGATTGGTAATTTCAGCCTTTACCATAATTTTTGCACATTGTACCAATGCTACATAGATTCAAAATTAAAATAGAAGAATGTCTGTGCTGAAGGTTATGAGTCATCATTATGCTAAACAGCATGTTATATTCTTAGGACAAATTACAGAACTGTAATGTATGATCAATGACAAACTGTATTTATGAGTTTCTTCTTCATTTTTATCTGATAAACACATCCTTCTTTCCCTAGAAATACCGCAGACGGCTGGTACCTGTATGCTGATAGTTCCAATGGAAATTTTGGTGACATAGCTGATATCCTTACTCCTGTCATTTCACGCACGGGACCAAAATGTACCCTGGTGTTCTGGACTCATATGAATGGTGCCACAGTTGGTTCTCTCCAGGTACTGCTTAGGCAATGGCATTTTCCAAATTCGTTCTATAAAAATTCATACTATACAATTTAGTGTTATTAAAATATATAGTCTGCTAATAAATGAGAAATGGACAATTACCAACAATTATCAACTGGTTTCAAAACATTATGACTGAAAAAATTTAGTAGAATTGGAGCTGAATGTCTAATAGAATTTTTTTAACTACCCTATTTATGATTATGGTCTATTTTAGGTCATTTTATTTTCTCTTCTATTTTTTTTCAAATATATTTGACATATAAAAGTGTGTCAAGACCATTTATAAACATATAAAGTTTGTTTCAAAACTCAAGTAGCCAGTTGACCTCATGTTTGTTTTTTTTTTAATTTATTGACGTATAGTTTATAATGTTGTATATGATTATGAATATTCTGAGGCTACAGCTACTGTGTGATACTGTTTTACACTTGAAATATGTCATATAGGTTTCAGAGTCAATATTCTGTGAATAACACAACAAATGAATATAAGCACTTGGATGATTATTTGGATGTGCATTCTTGTTGTCTTTGATGCAGTGGTGCTGCATTCTCCAATAGTCTCTTTCAAATTGTTTCTTGGTTAAAAAAAAAAATATATATATATATATATATATATATATATATACACACACACACATACACACACACACACACACATATATATTAAACTGTTTGAAACTCACAAAAGGTTGCAAAAATCTCACAGGCAACTCTAATGTATCTTTCACTCAGAGATTCTTTTTCTTGTCTACTATCCCAATAGAATCTTTTGTAGGAAAATTTTAATTCAATATAGAATTATGTATCACACTCCATTGTTATCTCTTTCTAGTATCTTTTTAAAAAATTAATTTTTTTTGACTGCGCTGGATGTTCAGGGCGGTGTGCTGGCTTTTCTCCAGTTGCGGTAAGCCAGGGTTGTTCTCTAGTTGCGGTGCGCAGGCTTCTCGTTGTGGCAGCTTCTCTTGTTGCGGAGCACAGGCCCAAGGCATTGCAGGCTTCAGTGGTTGTGGCCTGTGGGCTCAGCAGTGGCGGCTTGCAGCCTCTAGAGTGCAGACTGAGTAGTTGTGCTGCACAGGCTTACTTGCTCCATGACATGTGGGATCTTCCTGGACCAAGGATTGAACCCATGTCCCCTGTATTGTCAGGAGGACTCCCAACCACTGGACCACCAGGGAAGCCCTATATTTAGTATATTTGCAAAGAGGTGACACTTGGGTTACCTGCTTTCTTTTTCCCAACAAGTAGAGAGAAATACACTGCAGATCACCTGCTTATCCATTTCTTTTCAGCTAGCTTGATGTAATTTTAGTATTATTCTAGGATTTTTCTGGCAATATTAAGTATTATATCCCCCCAAATTAGATAAACATATCTTATTTTTAAAATGCTTTTACTTTTTTAATTGGAAATATGTTAAATTTATAAATCAATTTTGGAAGAATAGTTTTACTTATTATAGATGAGACTTCTCACCAAAAACAGTTAAAGAGTAAACCTGTTTGTGTATATGATGTGTGCATATAATAACCTGAAAACATCCAAGTAGGCTTGTGGATTGAAGTTATAATTTACCTCTGTGTTACACTGATTCTTTAAAAATTGTTTTAGAGAAAACAATCAATACAACTGACTACAGGGTTTCCATAAGAAAAATGAGAATTATTTAGTGGGTGTATTTTGTGGTTGAGATTAATTGTCTGAAATAGGCTTTCATTTTTTTTTCAAAATATGATTTTACATTAGTAGATGGAAAATTATAAAACAGCCTTAAATTTTATAAGCAATTAATTATCAAATAATTACAGTGGTAATACATACAATCCATATTTTTGTGCATGGCTGAATAAAAGGACATTAAATGTTGGTACTATGTTATATGAACACAGTTGTCTTTAGTGATTTGTATGTACAGCAATATTCATACAAAGAAGACCTATTTCCTATACACTCATTTTCAGTTCAGTTCAGTCGCTCAGTCGTGTCCGACTCTGCAACCCCATGAATTGCAGCACGCCAGGCCTCCCTGTCCATCACCATCTCCCGGAGTTCACTCAGACTCACTTCCGTTGAGTCAGTGATGCCATCCAGCCATCTCATCCTCTGTCGTCCCCTTCTCCTCCTGCCCCCAATCCCTCCCAGCATCAGAGTCTTTTCCAACGAGTCAACTCTTCGCATGAGGTAGCCAAAGTACTGGAGTTTCAGCTTTAGCATCATTCCTTCCCAAGAAATCCCAGGGCTGATCTCCTTCACAATGGACTGGTTGGATCTCCTTGCAGTCCAAGGGACTCTCAAGAGTCTTCTCCAACACCACAGTTCAAAAGCATCAATTCTCGGTGCTCAGCCTTCTTCACAGTCCAACTCTCACATCCATACATGACCACTGGAAAAACCATAGCCTTGACTCATTTAGTATCCTTCAAAAATGATTTTTTACATTTTTTAGAAATTCTGTTTTCTTGACTTTAATATGTTTAAAATTCAACCTGAATTTTATGGACCAAGAATTTAGTGGTATTTTTGCTAGTTGCAAACTAATTTTTATATGACTCTGAAAACTCTAACTTTGTAAAAATAACCATTTCTATTTAACATCTTTAAAAAATAATGATTAAAGCATTCAAAATTAACTTCACTCTCAAAAACCCAAACCTTCCCACACCTTTATGTGAATAATAATTCCATTGTACATATTTGTGTTGTTAAAAAGTAATGTCGTGATATAATTAAATACATCATCTAATTCAGTTATTTTAAAATGTGAAACTATTCTTCTCAATTACTCCCTTGATGGCTCTTTTTGTGTCATCTAAATGAAGAGCCATGATTATTTATCTGCTGAGTCTCAATTTGCCTTTAGAATGAGGGCCCAGTAGTACTCATGTGAGTGTTCTAAGTCGCTTCAGTTGTGCCTGACTCTTGACAACACTATGGATCATAGCCCACCAGGCTCCTCTGTCCATGGAATTCTCCAGGCAAGAATACTGGAGTGGGTTGCCATGCCCTCCTCCAGGGGATCTTCCTGACCCAGGGATCGAACCCATGTCTCTTAAGTCTCTTGCATTGGCAGGCGGGTTCTTTACCACTAGTGCCACTTGGGAAGCCACCCCCTCCCTCGCCCCAGTAGTACTGGTGAGAGTTCATTGGGTGGGGAACTCTTACTGGCTTAGATAAAAAGATGCCTGCTTATATCGCCCATACGTGCTATTGGAATTGAATTGGCTTCTGTTGTAATTTCACCATCCCCACTGAACACAAGGTCATTCTCAAAACTATGTTTCAGTAAATAATCCTGTGCTTTTCATGTGACTACATGACTGTTATTCAATATTGAAACTTTAAGTTGTTCCTGCTGTCAGATTTTAAAAGATAAGGTAGTTAAGAATTCTTAATTAAATGGTGCCCAGATACCTTCAGACTTGACAGACAGATATTCATGCACGACTTTATTACACAGAGCTAGTAAGGTACCCTGGGGGACTCAGTGCTGTTCTAGAAAACAAAGATATCTAATGAAAAATGTCTGAGCTTTTCTCTCAGGGATTCATGTTGACATTAAAATTAAAAGAAATACTGGGGAAATTCTACATGTTTAAAATTTATCAAGGCACAGTGTTTCAATACTTCTTACTTGATTTATCTCTGCAGGTACTCAGCAAGAAAGACAATGTTACTTCTAAATTGTGGGCTCAAAGTGGACAGCAAGGTGCACAGTGGAAAAAAGTGGAGCTGTTTTTAGGTGTTCATTCCCATATACAGGTTTGTAAACAAGTTAAGATAATGATTGAGTTTTGTTGATTTTTTTCTTTATTTCCTCTACCCCTGTCTTCTGGCCTCCCATTCCCATTCTGATATGTTACATGAATTCTTACCACTCCATCTAGCATTTTCCATAAGGAATTTATAGTTCTGGACTGCCCTAATTTTGTTCCTAATCAGACAACCATATTTCTAGGAATATTTAATTTTAGTGACAACTGTCATGCCTCCACAGTCTCATACACCACTCTATTTTGCAAATAGATTCTCAGAGACTGTAGAGTAATTACCTTCATTTATTTCAAACCTGATTAAAGAGACCTTTGAAAGTACACTGCATTGTTGAACCTTATTAGAGAAAACAGGTTTACGTGACTGAAAAATATCTGGGGAAGCACAAAATTGTGTGATGCTGTATTTGTCTTCATGTAAAATACAATAATATTAGGATAAGACCTAAAAGTTAAGGAAAAGAACGAATGATACCTAGATTAAAACATTTAACCCCAAAGTAATTATGTGACAAGATATTTAATGTGAATTTTATTTTTTATGGATTATTTGGCAAAAAAGAGCTCCTAGGATGTGTGATTTTTGCTTTTGGAGGTTTGCTTTGTCTGACATGAAGGGATATTTACTGGATGATAATGCTTAACTGTTAAGATTTAGAATGGATATGGGAAAGTGAGAATCCAGAGCCATTTATGTCATTTTTTCTCAGTTTTAACTGCACAAGCCTGAATTCTTTGAATTTACAACATGTATCTATAGATGGTATACTATCTTTGCTAACGATTGCATTTCCAGTCCTCTATATAACAGCTGCTGCTGCTGCTGCTGCTAAGTCGCTTCAGTCATGTCCGACTTTGTGCGACCCCATAGACAGCCTCCCACCAGGCTCCCCTGTCCCTGGGATTCTCCAGGCAAGAACACTGGAGTGGGTTGCCATTTCCTTCTCCAATGCATGAAACTGAAAAGTGAAAGTGAAGTCGCCCAGTCGAGTCCGACTCTTCGCGACCCCATGGACTGCAGCCTACCAGGCTCCTCCGTCCATGGGATTTTCCAGGCAAGAGTACTGGAGTGGGGTTCCATTACCTTCTCCACTATATAACAGCAAATGTAGTAAAATCAGCTGTGAATATTCAGTAACTGTATCTGCAGTCATGTGCCATATCTGATAGATCAGCCCATTTCAACTCCAATGGAAGCACAGGCTAGATACAGCTCTTGTAAGGCACTGATACTTGTAACTTCCCTGGTTGTTCAAGGGTTAAGATTTCATCTTCTAATGTAGGTGGTGTGGTCTCAATCCCTGGTAGGGGAGCTAAGATCCCGCATGCCTCCTGGCCAGAAAGCCAAACACAAAACAGAAGCAGTATTGTAAAAAAAATTCAATAAAGACTTAAATAAAAGGTAACATTTTAAAATAAATAAATAAAGGCATTGATTCAGCATTATCCCCAGTTTCTTAGAATGTTAGGTATAATAAATCTATCTTGCTGGAACCTAGTTTTCTGAAGGGTCATTTGTAGATAATTTAGGAAATGGACAAGAAATAAGTTCAACTTGAGAATAAGAAAGATTGGACAGCAATATAGTGGCCTGGCACTGTGTGAAATTTATTATTAAAGGATTCTACCTGTTTAACCATCAAGACCTTTTAACAGAGGCAAGAAGGATCATCACCAAAAACATGAAGAAGGTTCAGCTGCTGCCAGGTGTCAGCTTCCACTTCAGGCAGTGGATTCTTAACTATTCTGTGCAAGTAGAATATTTGCATAGTAAAATCTTGTTCAAAACAACATTAAGAGGGTTTTAAGCAGAGGAATCAATTATTAATTTAGTCTTTCTGAAATTTAATTTTTCATATAGGGAATTTGCAGAGGAATATGCTCATGTTGTTTGAATCTTAAGATGAAATTTTAATGGTTTGTTAATATTTGATATTTAATATGATTCACTCATTCCTTCAATAAAAGCATATTAAGAACCTACTATGTGCAGGAAAGCACATTACTACGCACTGGAGAAATAGTGATGGAGCATATATATTGTCTACTGTTCTTCCATTTTTACAGTATCATTCTCTTTAGCATCAGAAACATGAGTGCCTTTAACCTTCGAGTAGAAGTATATAGTATTTTTAGAAATTATATACTGAGTCGGCACTGGGTCATTTTCAAAGTTATATTTGAGAACCACAATTTAATCATAATCTTTAATTATAATAATTTTATAACTAGAGCAGTCATGTACATAGTACTTACTAAATGCTAAGTACTCTTCTATGGATAAAAAACTTATTCCTGTAATGTTATAAGGGACTTATATTATTATCTCCATTTTATAGATTAGAATACAGAGATATTTAAAAGTTGAGTAACTTGCCCTATTTATATAACTACACAAAGGCAGTGATAGGCTTTAAGTACAGGCAGGTCAAGTGCAAGTCCATAATACAAATGCCATGCTTTATTGCTTCCTATGTTTTATAAAATAATTGATCCAACTTTTATTTATTGTAGTAGAAAAAATATACTTGTGCTTTTAAAAATGTTTAATGACATTCAGTATTAAAGTCTATGGAATCTTAACCAACATTGTGTGGAGCGTTGACACGTAAGTGATATTTTGACCATTGGATTATGGCAAAGTACCTAAGGTTTATCTATAGGATGACAAATAAATGAATATTGAGATACTTTTAGAATTATATAATTTCTTAATCAGAAGCAATCCATTATGTATTTAAGAGTTCAGATAATCCAGTAATTGAATATCTGTTTCAGTTTGTGTATCCATTTGTCTTGGACTTAATTTTTCTTATAAAAAAGTTGTCTTTATAATTCTAATTTTACCTCTTCTTAATCACAGCCAAGCTCTTAATATATCTCACAAATTTATTTTTCTTTTCCAGTACAACTACTATGAAAAAAAATAATTTTTTCCTTTTATGTAAATTTGATACATGAATTTATTGTACATAAAAATGTATATTTTTTATAATGTAAAATATGTGAATTTTCAGTTATTATCTTAAAAGGAAAACAGCTAGGTTTTTCATATAGTAGTATAAAAATATATCATATCTTAAGGAAAAACTAAAAATAGTTGTTTAGATTTGGTAAAAAGATTTGAGAGTTTGATGACAATAAATAGGTATTTCTTATTAACTCATCTCTAATTGTCCCAAGTTTGCTTTAAAATATATGACTATTTCCTGTTAACACACAAATACATATTTAGCTTGCCAACAAATTTAATAGAAACTATCTGAATTAGTTTCACTTAGAAAACTTTAGTGAGTACTGTTATTCTATTTTCCATCATTTCTATCAAAATCCATAGAAGTGACATCTCACTGACCAATAGTGACACACTTGAGAATTTTGTTCATCACATCTATTAATCAAAGACAAATCACAATTGTGTCAAGTCCAAAGAGGTGGCCAATTTTTAAAAAATTCGTAGTTTTGAGGTTTGGTATGTTTTTGATAAACACTAGTTGAGTTGACTAGATCAGAAAAATGGTAAGTGGATATAATTTTTAAAAAAAAGTACGCTTGTATCTTCTGTCTCTAGGTACATTCTGTCACCTGGTGGGCCTCCTACCTCTTTGTTCGTTGAGGCTCTCAAGCGCCCAGGTCTTGTTTTGGCCCTGAGGTTTACAGAGGCAGCAGTGATGGGTGACTCCTGCCAGTTTCTCAGGCCCCATCTTCAAACACCTAGACGAGAGGCACTAGTGTGGCTGCTCGCACGTTCCTATGTGTTGAGTCTGGTACAGATCTTCAGTGTCCCTCCACCTTCCTGGGTCAGTTTCGTCATGCGGATGGCAGGGTCATTTTTATCAGATTCAAGCCCTATGTTCTGTACTGCATTTACTGTTTGTCCCAGGTTTTGAACTCTATTTTTAAATTTTTAAACAATTTTTATTGGAGTGCATTGCTTTACAACGTTGTGTTAGTTTCTACCATAAAACAAAGTGAATCAGCTATATATATATATATATATATATATATATATATATATATATATATATGTATCCCCTCAGTTTCGGATTTTCTTCTCGTTTAGGTCATCACAGAGAGTTGAGTAGAATTCCCTGTGCTATATGGTAGATTCACATTAGTTATCTATTTTATACATAATATCAAAAGTGTGTTCAAGCTAAGGTGGCTCAGTGGTAAAAAATCTGCCTGCCGGTGCAGGAGACGTGGGTTTGACCCCTGGGTTGGGAAGATCACCTGGAGAAGGAAAAGGCTACCCATTCCAGTATTCCTGCCTGAGAACTCCCATGGACAGAGAAGCCTGGAGGGCTACAGTCCACGGGGTAGCAAAACAGTCGACATGACTTAGCAACTAAACAACAGCATCAATAGTCTATGTACGTTTATCCCAGTCTCCCAAGTTTTAAATTCTTGATGAATGAGTCTACTGATGTTGTTTTTTTCAGTGGTTTTATTTTTTTCTTTTAAAGATTATCTTCAGGGCAAAACGTGGTATCAGTTACATAGGAGATGTAGCAGTGGATGATATTTCCTTTCAAGATTGTTCCCCACTTCTAAGCGCAGACAGAACATGTACTGCTCAAGAATTCACGTGTGCTAACAAGCACTGCATTGCCAAGGACAAGCTATGTGATTTTGTGAATGACTGTGCTGATAATTCAGATGAGACTCCTTTCATCTGTGGTGAGTGCACATGTTCTGTTTCCTTCCTGTCGTCTTTATCTCTACCACTTCCCTCCCTGCGATGGGTTCATTGATGAAAAATACAGAGTGTATATAATTGGAGAAGCCTAGGCAAGTAAGGTAGTTTAACCATTCAAATACATTTTAATGATTCTAAATGCAATACTTAATTTACTTAAGTCATTAAAAAACATGTCATTTGAAACTAGTCAGTGACTTTGTGTTTGTGTGTGAAGAATTGGAGGTTAACTGGAAAACAGATGTCTTCAAAGACAAACTGAATTGAAACATGTATTTTCTACATAAAATAAATTGTGGAGGAGAAGACAAGCCAAACATCCATCAAAGCCAACTCGTGCAGGTTGACGAGCCTTGATGCTTTGATGTATTTCAGGGAATTGTCATTCCCTTGAGTCAATTATGATCTGGGAGAAGTGGATTAAAACAAAATCAATATCCAGATAATGTATAAAATTATCTCCTAAGGGAAATATATATCAGCTGTGTAATATTGTTATAAGCTGTGTAGTATTGTTATAACTTGTAATAACAGCACCTATTAAACCATCCTTAGTTAAATGGGCCATGTGTGCTCATCCAGGGAAGTCCGTGAAATTGTCAAAATGAAGGCTAATTATTCCACTAAGACAAATTATTCCACTATTACTAGTAATAATTTCAGGGCTAGTGTGTTTCAGTTTGATCTTTTTTATTTTTTGCCTCTTGAAACCAAATCTGGAATCACAAGAACAACTTCAGTATAATAAGAGCTCATGTTTATATACAACTTTCAACATTTAAAGCCCTTTTATCTATTAATCTCCAATTGATCGTCACAGAAACCCAAGAGGTGGCGGGGGAGGGGGGGGGAGGTATTAATTATTAGTGATTTCCGTGGATAAAGCTGCTGACAAGAATGGCTGAGATAAGGTCAAATTTCATAAAATTGGCACTGGCAGAGTTGATCCAAGTTTCCAGATACTTTAGTTTATGATTCACTGCTTTGCCAAAGCTATAATACCATACCACCTCTATGTACAGCTGAATCTTAGGAAAACCAAAGATTTTATAGATGTAGAAATCTTGTTTCTATCCAATAACTGTTTCCTCAATTGTGGATTATGTCTTATAATATCCATTGTTACTAATATAGAAACCAAGCAAAACTGTGTGGCTAATCTTATATTCTTAATTAATATTTATCTGTATCTTATGAATATTTTTGCTGCATATTTAGTCATTTTCTGCATCGAATGCTTTTCCGTTTTCTTCATTGTTGTTTTCATATGAGTATCTCACAAATTTGTTAGGTTATCAGTCAAATAGAACAGATATTATGCTCTTGAATTTTATTTGCAATGTTGCCAATTTATATCTTTCCCAAGATATGATTTAATGCATTTTTTCAGTGTTTACAGTAACATTTTATTTCTGGCTGAATTTTACTCTTTGTGTTTAGATAATAATGCTATGAATATTTCTAAGCATCTTCTATCTGTGTTTGGAAGGGGATACTGATATACTGAGAGGGTCAGAGAAATGCATTGAAATTTGTCTTGGTAGCTCTTTTGTATGGAAAACTAAAGACAAAAATCATTATAAGCCTTTGGAGGAAAAGTTGTATCAGAAGGTGCTTTTTGGTGAGCTAATTTCCCAGTCTCTCTATGATTTGAATGGGCTATGATATCAGTAATACTGGAATAGGAAGGTGAATTAGTTTCCAATATTACATAAGAAGAATATTTTTTTAGCTCCTTAGAAAAAATAACCAAGTTACAGCAAACCTTAAAAAAAAAAAAAAAAATCCCACATTTCAATATTGTATCTTATTACATGAACTTGATTTCTTTTTATATAGCACTGCTTATTTTATTATGTATTTAAAAACTTCAGTTGCATTCCTATATTGATGGTTTTAAATGTTTTAATTATAAGTGGCTAGAACCTACTATATGAATAATGAGTGCTAACCCTCCATATACTATAAACTTCGATGCTTTAATTAGTCCCAGAGGAATAGGAAGAAAAGCTTTAAAAAAAAATCACCATAGCAACTGATTTCAGAAGTTTGGCTGACAACCAACCAAGAATTTAGCCTTAAGTTTCATGATCTTTGGAACTTGTATGTCCTTCTTTTGTTTCTTTCATTTTATTTATTTACTTTTTCAGATGCTAAGTAAAGGCTGAACAAATATCACAACTCTAATAAAACTTCGAAAATATCATTTGGTATAAATATACCACCTAGATATAGGAAAATATGAGCTATTTTTTAAAGACATAGACTATTTCTGACAGAGGAAAATAAAATAATCCTTTATACATCAAAGTATCTGTGGCTTTAATTTTCTGTAGAGCAGTATAGGCTCAGAAAGCAAAATTTGGCTGAAAGTTGAAATATTACTTTTTATTTTATGATATAAAATATTAGAAAATACAGGACATAGTCAAAAAGAAAATGATTTGTGTATCTGAGAAATCTGAAATCTTAAACATTTTTTTCCCATTGGTGTAGAGGCTCCTTAGAAAACTGTCATGTTTTTGTTTTCCTATATATTCCAATTAGCATATTTATTGTTGGTACGCAACTAAGAGTATCTCAGGGAAACTCAAAATAATTTAATTCTGAACTGTGATTAGCAAAGATACAGGATATTTGACCAGCATAATTATTTAATAATCTGAACTTAATGGGCACTTGTATTAATAATCTGTATTTCTCAACTGCAGACATCTATTTCAAGTACATACAAAATTATTAAACACTAAGTAAATATCAGTAATTTTAAGTGGACTAAAGTGACATGGATTGATCCTTTGAATTAGTCTGGAAATCAGTTCTAAGGCAAAAACAAGAAAAATCCTTGTTACTTAGAAGAAAGACATGTTTAATAACCCATGGCTCCCCCCAAAAAAATTACAGTAAAAGCTAGAATATGTTTTAAATAAATAATAATGTAATAAAAAAAACCTGCCGTATTTAGATAAGAAAGTGCTTAGTGAAAATTTTATGTAGTTAAATTCTTACATTAGAAATTAGCTTGCAATGCAAATTAATGGAATAGAACACAAATGTCAGATAGAGAGAATTTAGAAAGACTGATAACATTTCCAAGACTCCATCAAGAATGAGCAAGAGAAGTAGAGAAGACAAAAGTTACACAGAACGTGTGTGTCGGTATATTACAGAGTATGGCAGAAGGTGGTAAACAATATACTTTGTATGAGAAACTATAGGGTAAATTAAAGGAGATAAAAAATGAAGAGCAAATTGCAATATTAGGGAGCTTAGTATAGGTACAGAAAATAAAAAGGGGAAGAAAACCTTTTTTCCTTGTAATGAGAACTCTGAGGATCTAATCTCTTAATTTCAAATATACCATACAACAGTGCTAGCTATAATCATCATCTTGTGTGTTAAAGCCCTAGTGTTTATCTTATAACCCAAAGGTGATCTGGGACCTAACTGATACTTATTCCCCTTCCCTCGCTTTTTTAAAGTTATTTCCATCCTAAAGTGTATGAAGCAGACTCTTATTGTGGTTTTGATTTGTCCTTCCCTAATTACTAACAGTCTTAATCATCTTTTCTTGTGTTTAATGGCTATTTGCATGTCTTCTTTGGATAAATGTCTATTGAAGTCCTTTGTGCTTTTCTTTATAGGATTGTGTACTTTTTCATTGTTGAGTTGTAGGAGTTATCTATATATTCTGGATATTAAGCCATTATTGAATATATGATTTGCAAATATTTTTTCTCATTCTGTAGGCTGTCTTTTAAAATTTTCAATAGAATTTATTTTTAAAGGACTTGTATGTTCACAGCAAAACTAACTCCCATACATGCACAGCCTCCCTTTGACTAACATGTTGCCTACCAGAGGGTCGATTTGTTACACTGGAGTTGTCATTATCGCCACGGTCCATAGTTACATTTGGGTTCCCTCTTGGTGAAAGAATACCAACTGTTAGACACTTGGTGATAAACAGTAAATCAAACTCTTATACTCAGTTAGTTAATAGTAGCCTTACTAAATTCATTACCAATATTTTTAAACACATTTTTTCTTATTGGATGCAATGTTTTTAAAAATAATCATTTTTAATATTACATTATGTGCAGTATATATATATATATATATCTGGTATTTAACACTGCTGAAAATTTCCCTAAACTCAGTTACTCAAATTTTGGTCCACAAATAGCATTTTTATTAGAATTCAGGCTCCACCCCAGACTTATAGATTATAAACTGCATTTTAACAAATATGTATATATATATATATATATACACACACACACACACACACTGAAATTCGAGAAAGACTCATTTAAACAGACAAACATTTGAAAAAGTTTCCTGGTGAGGAGAGAGCTATGATTTTATTTTTTATTGACATATACAAATATATCAATGGCAACCCACTCCAATACTCTTGCCTGGAAAATCCCATGGACGGAGGAGCCTGGTGGGCTGCAGTCGATGGGGTCGTGAAGAGTCGGACACAACTGAGCGACTTCCCTTTCACTTTTCACTTTCCTGCACTGGAGAAGGCAATGGCAACCCACTCCAGTGTTCTTGCCTGGAGAATCCCAGGGACGGTGGAGCCTGGTGGGCTGCCGTCTATGGGGTCGCATAGAGTCGGACACGACTGAAGCGACTTAGCAGCACAAATATATCAGGATTTGTATATGGGCAATAATTAATGTTTTAAATATTGGAAGTGATTCTGTATATTTTAATGAATTTAATTGATTCATTCATACTCTAGTCAAGATTTAATGGCTGTACATACATTTAATTGCCTGATATAATTTATTGATGATTTTAAGAAATTTTAAAGAATAAACATTTGTGTATTTATTCAGAAATATTTATTGAGTATCTATCATGTGTGAGGGTTTCTTCTAGCTATCTGGATTAATGCTATGAACAGTACAGACAAACTTCCTGCTCTCATGAAGCTTCCGTTATGGATGGTGGTAGTCTAGGTGGACACAGACAAAACAGAGTAAGTAAAATAACACAGTAAAATAAGGATAAGTGCTCTGGCAAAAAAGTAAAATAGGGAAAAATGAGAAAGAAAATGCTTGTAGTGATGGTTACAGTTTTAAACAGGGCCATCAGAGAAGTTCTCACTGAGAAATTGACATTTAAATAAAGAATGAAAAAACAGTGGGTTTGAGCCGAGTGATATTTGTTGTATTTGAATGATTTTTTTAAAAAATTAAAGACTATTTTAAAAGCCAGCAATAACCAAAACACAGCGCTTTCTGTATCATTGCCACATCACTAACAATTTCCTTTGGTTTCTGTGAATGTATAACTGTAATTCCCCTAAAGAGTTATCCTTCATTTGAGTTGACTCATTTACGTCCTGAATGTCCTTTCTCATTTGTTATAGCAGAATTCTTTCTCTTTTTAAGTAAACTGATGAATGTTGGAGGGAGAAGGGGCTACTGTTTGATGCTATGATATCTATATATCTATCTATATGTTTATATCTATCTATCTATCTATCTATCTAATGTTTTACTCACTGTAAGGTTATATTAGGGCTTACTTGGTGGCTTAGATGATAAAGAATCTGCCTGCAATGTAGGAGACCTGGGTTCAAACCCTGGGTTGGGAAGAAGCCCTGGAGAAAGGAATAGCTACCCATTCCAGTATTCTTGCCTGGAGAATTCCATGGACAGAGATGCCTAGTGAGCTACAGTCCATGGGGTCACAGAGAGTCAGACATGACTGAGTGACTCACACACACACACAAGGTTATATTATGAATGTTATGTCTCCATCAATATTCAGTGCTTCACCTAAAACTTTTGAGCATTTCAGAATTTGTGCTCAGTTGCGTCCAAAGTGAATTTAAAGGTGTAGACTGCCTTTATGAGAGTGCAACAGTGTCCACCATCATAGGCACTGAAAACCACTGACCTAGCCTTGCATACTGGACATTTCCTTTTAATTTATTTATTTGGTAAACACTGGGCATCTCTAACATTAATATAAGTGACCTGGAGTGAAAACAAAGAAAAATAAGATGCTACATGAAGAATTATTGAGCTTCTTGTCTAGTTAGAGAAATAGGTACCTAAACATTCACAGTGTGAATGGGCATTAGAGTAAGTACAAAGCATTTTTGAATGGATAAAAGTGGGAGAGAATATATAAATATATAATCTATAAATTATATATTTATATATAATAAATATAAATATATACTCCCAACATGAATTTTCATAAACTTTATATCACCTTGAAAACAACTGGTATATTTTCAGAGACTTTATTCATCATGCACAATGAATAGCTTTTGTTTTATTTGAGAGATAATGTTAGAAAGTAGGTCTGGTATCATAATGTTAATAAACCAGAACTTCTGTGAAGGATCAGCTATCTTAAGCTTCAGGAATTCATTCTTTGCAGGCTGTAGTCAAGTGACTGGAGCTCAGGAAGCTTTCATTGTCTTTCCAAAATTACTGACACTGATCCCCACTCAACCAACAGTTTTGTAAGTGACATGCATTAGAATAATATTTTCCAAATTATGAAATCAGGTAGTCATCAATTCAGTCACTCAGTCATGTCCGACTCTTTGCGACCCCATAAACTGCAGCACACCAGGGCTCCCAGTCCATCACCAACTCCCAGAGTTCACCCAAACTCATGTCCATTGAGTCGGTGATGCCATCCAGCCATCTCATCCTCTGTCATTCCCTTCTCCTCCTGCTCCCAATCCCTCCCAGCATCAGAGTCTTTTCCAATGAGTCAACTCTTTGCATGAGTTGGCCAAAGTACTGGAGTTTCAGCTTTAGCATCATTCCTTCCAAAGAATACCCAGGACTGATCTCCTTTAGAATGGACTGGTTGGATCTCCTTGCAGTCCAAGGGACTCTCAAGAGTCTTCTCCAACACCACAGTTCAAAAGCATCAATTCTTCGGCGTTCAGCTTTCTTCACAGTCCAACTCTCACATCCAGACATGACCACTGGAAAAACCATAGCCTTGACTAGATGGACCTTTGTTGGCAAAGTAATGTCTCTGCTTTTCAATAGGCGATCTAGGTTGGTCATAACGTTCCTTCCAAGGAGTAAGCATCTTTTAATTTCATGGCTGCAGTCACCATCTGCAGTGATTTTGGAGCCCAGAAAAATAAAGTCTGACATTGTTTCCACTGATTCCCCATCTATTTCTCATGAAGTAATGGGACCAGATGCCATGATCTTTGTTTTCTGAATGTTGAGCTTTAAGCCAACTTTTTCCCTCTCCACTTTCACTTTCATCAAAAGGCTTTTGAGTTCCTCTTCACTTTCTGCCATAAGGGTGGTGTCATCTGCATACCTGAGGTTATCGATATTTCTCCCAGCAGTCTTGATTCCAGCTTGTGCTACTTCCAGCCCAGCGTTTCTCATGATGTACTCTGCATATAAGTTAAATAAGCAGGGTGACAATATACAGCCTTGACGTACTCCTTTTCCTATTTGGAACCAGTCTGTTGTTCCGTGTCCAGTTCTAACTGTTGCTTCCTGACCTGCATATAGGTTTCTCAAGAGGCAGGTCAGGTGGTCTGGTATTCCCATCTCTTTCAGAATTTTCCACAGTTGATTGTGATCCACACAGTCAAAGGCTTTGTCATAGTCAATAAAGCAGAAATAGATGTTTTTCTGGAATTCTCTTGCTTTTTCGATGATCCAGCAGATGTTAGAAATTTGATCTCTGGTTCCTCTGCCTTTTCTAAAACCAGCTTGAACATCTGGAAGTTCACGGTTCATGTATTGCTGAAGTGTGGCTTGGAGAATTTTGAGCATTGCTTTACTAGCATGTGAGATGAGTGCAATTGTGTGATAGTTTGAGCATTCTTTGGCATTGCCTTTCTTTGGGATTGGAATGAAAACTGACCTTTTCCAGTCCTGTGGCCACTGCTGAGTTTTCCAGATTTGCTGGCATATTGAGTGCAGCACTTTCACAGCATCATCTTTCAGGATTTGAAATAGCTCAACTGGAATTCTATCACCTCCACTAGCTTTGTTCGTAGTGATGCTTTCTAAGGCCCACTTGACTTCACATTCCAGGATGTCTGCCTCTAGGTGAGTGATCACACCATCGTGATTATCTGGGTCGTGAAGATCTTTTTTGTACAGTTCTTCTGTGTATTCTTGCCGTCTCTTCTTAATATCTTCTGCTTCTGTTAGTTCCATACCATTTCTGTCCTTTATCAAGCCCAACTTTGCATGAAATGTTCCCTTGATATCTCTAATTTTCTTGAAGAGATCTCTAGTCTTTCCCATTCTGTTGTTTTCCTCTATTTCTTTGCATTGATTGCTGAGGAAGGCTTTCTTATCTCTCCTTGTTATTCTTTGGAACTCTGCATTCAGATGCTTATATCTTTCCTTTTCTCCTTTGCTTTTCGCTTCTCTTCTTTTCCCAGCTATTTGTAAGGCCTCACCAGACAGCCATTTTGCTTTTTTGCATTTCTTTTCCGTGGGGATGGTCTTGATCCCTGTCTCCTGTACAATTTCACAAACCTCCATCCATAGTTTATCAGGCACTCTATCTATCAGATCTAGTCCCTTAAATCTATTTCTCACTTCCACTGTATAATCATAAGGTATTTGATTTAGGTCATACCTGAATGCTCTAGTGGTTTTCCCTACTTTCTTCAATTTAAGTCTGAATTTGGCAATAAGGAGTTTATGTCTGAGCCACAGTCAGCCCCTGGTCTTGTTTTTGCTGACTGTATAGAACTTCTCCATCTTTGGCTGCAAAGAATATAATCAATCTGATTTCGGTGTTGACCATCTGGTGATGTCCATGTGTAGAGTCTTCTCTTGTGTTGTTGAAAGAGGGTGTTTGCTATGGCCAATGCATTCTCTTGGCAAAACTCTATTAATCTTTGCCCTGCTTCATTCTGTAGTCCAAGTCCAAATTTGCCTGTTACCCCAGGTGTTTCTTGACTTCCTACTTTTTGCATTCCAGTCCCCTATAATGAAAAGGACATCTTTTTTGGGTGTTAGTTCTAAAAGGTCTTGTAGGTCTTCATAGAACCATTCTACATCAGCTTCTTCAGTGTTACTGGTTGGGGCATAGATTTGGATTACTGTGATGTTGAATGGTTTGCCCTGGAAACGAACAGAGATCATGCTGTCGTTTTCGAGATTGCATCCAAGTGCTGCATTTCAGAGAAGACAAACTTCTATGTGAGGGGTTTCTCTGGATCCTGCAGTGTGAATTTTCAAAAAGCTGATACTATAAATAGAATTTTTCCAAATATCTTATGCCTCCAATTTTTTTAGTATGAAAACCAAATATGCTCTTTGTAGAACAATTGTTTTGTGTCTGTGAAATAGTTTGGAAAGTATTTGTAGACTTTGTTAACATTATTTTAACAAAATAAGGCAATAGAAAGGATATCATATCACAATTTCTTATTGATACAGCTCAATAATAATTGACACATGTCATTAACTTTTTGAAATTCAAGCTTTGAAATACTAATGAATTAATAGGAAAAGTTATGTAGGTATTACAGAGAAATTCTGTTAGCCTTCATGCAGTTTCCCTCAGTGGTTACAGTTTATGTAACATATAGTATCAAGACTAGGAAACTGACATTGGTGTAATATGTATGTATAGTTCTCTTGCATTTTATTATATGTGGAAATTCCTGTGATCATCCATGCAATTAAATTTTTCCATCTCCACAAAAATCTCCCCGAGCTCCTCCTTTACAGTTATATGTACTCCTTCCATTCCAATCCTGGGCAACCACTGCTTTGTTCTCTGCCTCATAGTTTGTCATTTTGAGAAAGTTATGCAAATGTGTAAATATACCATGTGACCTTTGGAGACTGTTTTTTTATTTCATTCAGCAGAATCCCCTTGAGAGCCATCCAAGTTTTTTGTGTTTGTTTGTTCCTTTTTATTGCTGCCTCATGTTCCACTATGTGGAATGTACATAGTTCCACACAGTACCATTTTCCGGAGTGGCTATACCATTTTACATAACCACCAGCAATGTGTGAGAGATCCAGTTGGTCTACATTGTGTGAGCATTTGGTATTGTAACTATTTTATTTTTATTTTTTGTTCTTCCTATTGGTATGGGTTATCTTATCACGATATTTGCATTTTCTCTAGTAGCTTGTAGTGTTAAACATCTTCTCACATGTTTCTCTGTCATCTTTCTGTTGTCTTTGGTGAAGTGTTTATTCATGTCTTTTTCGCCCATTTTCTAAGCAGATTTTTTTCAAACTGCTGAGTTTTCAGAGTTCTTCATATGTTACAGATATAAGTCCTTTGGCTGATATGAGTGGCACATTACACAGTGTGGCACTAAAGAGTAACGAATTTTGTTTTGATGAAGTCCAATTTATTATCTTTCCCTTTTTGGATCATGCTTTTGATATGGTAAAAATAATTCACTGAGTTTTAGATTCCAGATTTTCTTTTTATTCTTCTAAAAGTATAGTATTATATTGTACGTTTAAACATATGCTCCATTTTGTTAGTTTTTATAGAAGATGGGAAATTTAGGGCACATTTTTAATTTTTTGTAAATAGTTATCCAGTTGCTTCATCACCATTAACAAAACTGACCTCCCTGCCTGTAACTGCATTTGCATATTTGTCAAATATTAGTTGTTGTACTTGTGTGAAGCTATTTTTGGGTTCTGTATTCTGCTCCATTGATCCATATGTCTGCTCCTTCATCAATGCCACATGGTCTTAGGAACTAAAACTTTATCGTAAATCCTGAAATTAGGTGGAGCAAGTCTTTCTATGTTTTTTTTTTTTTTTTTCAACTAAATAGCGTCAGTTATTCCTGTTTCTTTAGCCTGGCTTTTGCATTTTTTAAAAAATCATCTATATATCTTTCAAAAGTGAAATAATTTTGATAAGAATTTTATTAAACACATATATCAGTTTGGAGAAATAAGGCTTTTAATAGGATGAGTGTTCCAATCCATGAGCTGTTTGTCTCTCCGTTATTAAGACTTAGATTTCTTTCACCCATGTTTTGTGGTTTTCAGCTTGTAAGTCTTGTATATATTTTATAAGATTTGTACCTAAGTATTTAACTTTTAAAGGATTGCAGATAAAATTATATTTTAAAGTTTGATTTTTACCTATTCATTGATGGTATATAAAGTTCAGTTAATTTATACAGTTAATATTGTATGTATTGATCATATAGATCAATAGATTAAGTATCCTTCACACTTGTTCAGTCGCTAAGTAATCTGATTCTTTGCCACCCCATGGAATGTAGCACACAAGGCTTCTCTGTTCTCCACTATTTCCCAAGTTTGCTATATTCATGTGCATTGAGTAGGTGATGCTATCTGACCATCTCATCCTCTGCCCTCCCCCCCACCCTTTGCCTTCAATCTTTTCCAGCATCAGGGGCTTTTCCAATGAGTTGGCTCTTCCCATCACATGGCCAAAGAATTGGTGCTTAAGCATCAGTCCTTCCAATGAATATTCAGTATTGATTTCCTGTAGGATTGACTGGTTTGATCTCCTTGCAGCCCAAGGGCCTCTCACGAGTCTTCTCCAACACCACAACATGAAAGCATCAGTTCTTCGGTGCTCAGCCTTCTTTATGGTCCAGCTCTCACATCCATCATGACTACTGGGAAAACCATAGCTTTGACTATTCAGACCTTTGTCAGCAAAGTGATGTATTTGATTTTTAATACGCTGTCTAGATTTGTCATAGCTTTCCTTCCAATGAGCAGGCATCTTTTAATTTCATGGCTGAATGAAACTTCATATGTATTTCTGCTAAAATGCATAATCTGAATCTAATCACCAGGATTCCTCAGACAAACCCAAATTCAAGTACTTGCTAAAGTAACTGGCCTGGCCTCATGGAACATATCCAGGCAAAGAAAGAGAAAGGATGAAAAACTCATAGATAAGAAAATAAAATTCACAACAACTAATACAATGTGTGATCTAACTTGGATTAGATTTTGAACCAAGGAGAAAGATAACTATAAAGGACTTAGGCAGAATAATTGACAAATTGAAATATGAACTGTGTATCAGATATTAGTATTAATGTCACATTTTCTGGTTTTGTGATTTTTCTGTGGTTATGTAAGAAAACATCTTTGTTTACAAGAAAGACACATGAAAATATTGATAAAGTGATGCTATATCTCTAAGTTACTTTCAAGTTTTTTTGAAAATTCGTATATAGATATGCATATGCATGTATCGGAGAAGGCAATGGCAACCCACTCCAGTACTCTTGCCTGGAAAATCCCATGGATGGAGAAGCCTGGTAGGCAGTTCATGGGGTTGCTACGAGTCAGACACGACTGAGCGACTTCACTTTCACTTTTCAGTTTCATGCATTGGAGAAGGAAATGGCAACCCACTCAAGTGTTCTTGCCTGGAGAATCCCAGGGACGGGGGAGCCTGGTGGGCTGCCGTCTATGGGGTCGCACAGAGTCGGACACGCCTGAAGCGACTTAGCAGCAGCAGCAGCATGCATGTATAGATAGAACAAATGGGGTAATGCAGATATATGAGAGTTAAGTTAAAGAGTAGACAGAAAATACTTATACAATTCTTATAACTTTTCTATAAGCTTGAAATTATTTCAAAATAAAATATTGCAAAGAATAACATCATATTAAGACAATCAAGAGAAAGAAATACTAACTTGGAAACAAAACCAATTCAAGTGATAAACTCAAGAATATGTAATTTTTAAAAGTAGACAAAACACCAATTTTTTAATTTTAAAAAAGGAAAAACACATACAAATGTAGGTTTGCTTAAGGAAAATGAATAAGTATATGGAAACTAATAACTGTGCTAGTTTGAAAATGTCAATGAAATGGTTAGTTTTTTCACAGAAAAATGACCAAAATCAAACTAATGAAGCAGAAAACCTGAATAGACCATTAACTATAAAATAAAGTTATCAACAAACGTCCTCCAATTTTGTCTCCTGGGATAGTTACTGCTGAGTTCTATCAGTTTTTAATGAATTGATAATGCCCAAAGAAACTATTCCAACCATATGAAATGATAGAATTTATTTTATGAAGCTAATATATTACTGATAATGAAGACTCCAGAAATTAGAAAAGAAAATGAAAGTTAAACCTCTTTGTGAATATAAATGTGCAAAACTTAAAACACCAGCAAACGAAATTCAGTAATGTAACAATCATATACTTTGAGATGAGAATCTTACATTTTAAAAATGGTTTAATGTAACAGACTGTTAATGTAACCAAGTCACTAAAAACTGTCACAGTAAACTGCAAGGTGCTGAAAATATTCTCTGAAATTTAACAACCATTTCTTATAATATATGCAGAATGGTGTTACTTTAACAAGTTAAAAATGGTCTATCAAATTAAAGAAGGAAACAATGGAAATATTCCCAGTAAAATCAAGATCATGTCAAGAATATCCATTACTGATGATATTATTTTTTGTACTCTTTGTGATTCTGCTTAATATGGTAGGACATAAAATGAAATACAGAAACATCAAATTATATTTTCTTTGTATTGAATTTATAATTAGCATGTAATATTTTTCAGGTGACCAAAAGTATAATATTGCAAAATGATCACCAGATTAAGTCTGGTTAATATCCAATCCATACATAGTTACTCATTTTGTATGTGTGTGTGAGGAGAACTTTTAAGATCTTCTGTCTTAGCAGTTTGTGATTATTTTCCAATGATATGGTGATATGCTTTAAAACCTGTAAACATTTCAGTATTAAGTTGTATAGTGTTTCCCTTTAAATTCCAACTAGAACCTGTGAATGTTGAAACAGAGTCTGTGCAGATGTAGTGAATGAAAATGAAGTCATACTGTATTAGTGTTTTTCTTTCTGGCTTACTTCACTCTGTATAATAGGCTCCAGTTTCATCCACCTCATTAGAACTGATTCACATGTATTAATGGCTGAGTAATACTCCATTGTGTATATGTACCACAGCTTTCTTATCCATTCGTCTGCCCATGGACATCTAGGTTGCTGCCATGCCCTGGCTACTATAAACAGTGCTGCGATGAACTTTGGGGTACACATGTCTCTTTCAATTCTGGTTTCCTCGGTGTGTATGCCCAGAGTGGGATTGGTGGGTCGTATGGCAGTTTTATTTCCAGTTTTTTAAGGAATCTCCACACTGTTCTCCATAGTGGCTGTACTAGTTTGCATTCCCACCAACAGTGTAAGAAGGTTCCCTTTTCTCCACTCCCTCTCCAGCGTTTATTGCTTGTGGACTTTTGGATAGCAGCCATTCTGACTGGTGTGAAATGGTACCTCATTGTGGTTTTGATTTGCATTTCTCTGATAATGAGTGATGTTGAGCATCTTTTCATGTGTTTGTTAGCCATCTGTATGTCTTTTTTGGAGAAATGTCTGTTTAGTTCTTTGGCCCATTTTTTGATTGAGTCATTTATTTTTCTGGAATTGAGCTGTAGGAGTTGCTTGTATATTTTTGAGATTAGTTGTTTGTCAGTTGCTTCATTTGCTATTATTTTCTCCCATTCTGAAGGCTGTCTTTTCACCTTGCTTATAGTTTCCTTTGTTGTGTAGAAGCTTTTAATTTTAATTAGGTCCCATTTGTTTATTTTTGCTTTTATTTCCAATATTCTGGGAGGTGAGTCATAGAGGATCCTGCTGTAATTTATGTTGGAGAGTGTTTTGCCTATGTTCTCCTCTACGAGTTTTATAGTTTCTGGTCTTACACATATATATGGAATTTATTTTTTTTAAATTTTATTTTATTTTTAAATTTTACATAATTGTATTAGTTTTGCCAAATATCAAAATGAATCCGCCACAGGTATACATGTGTTCCCCATTCTGAACCCTCCTCCCTCCCCACACCATCCCCCTCGGTCGTCCCAGTGCACCAGCCCCAAGCATCCAGTATCGTGCATCGAACCTGGACCAGCAAAGATGGTAACGACAACCCTGTATGCGAGACAGCAAAAGAGACACAGATGTATAGAACAGTCTTTTGGACTCTGGAGGAGAGGGCGAGGGTGGGATGATTTGGGAGAATGGCATTGAAACATGTATAATATCATATGTGAAATGAATCGCCAGTCCAGGTTCGATGCATGATACAGGATGCTCGGGGCTGGTGCACTGGGATGACCCAGAGGGATGGTTGGGGAGGGAGGTGGGAGGGGGGTTCAGGATGGGGAACACGTGTACACCCATGGTGGATTCATGTAGATGTATGGCAAAACCAATACAGTATTGTGAAGTAATTAGCCTCCAATTAAAATAAATAAATTTATATTAAAAAAATAAGTAAAATGAAGTCATACTGGATTAGGTGGGCTCAAACCCTGTGATTGGTGTCCCTGTAAGAAGAGAGAAATAGGAACAGAGACCCCCCAGAGGGAAGATGATGCGATAACACACAGGGTGGATGCCATGTGAGTGGAGTGGTGTGGACAGGACAAGGCATGCTCAGATTGCCGATAACTACGTGTATACTTACGAAGACATAAGAAAGGATACGCCCCTAGAGCCAATATGGAGGGCATGGTGCCACTGACACCTTGATTCAGATCTTTAACCTGAGCAACTGAGAGAGTCAACTTCTGTTGTTTAAAACCACCCCCTTTGCTGTACTTTGTTACAGCAGCCCTAAGAAACAAATACAATCCCTCAAGGAAAGTACCCCACTCAGAACTGGTGGAAACTAACTTCTTTAAGTTTGCTTTTTGCTAGTTTTGGAAAAAAAAATTGTTACAATATGGTTGCTTTATCAGTTCAGTTCAGTTGCTCAGTCCTGTCTGACTCTTTGTGACTATGGACTGCAGCATGCCAGACTTCCCTGTCCATCACCAACTCCCAGAGTTTACTCAGACTCATGTCCATCAAGTCGGTGATGCCATCCAACCATCTCATCCTCTGTCATCCTCTTCTCCTGCCTTCAATCCTTCCCAGCATCAGGGTCTTTTCCCGTGAGTCAGTTCTTCGCATCAGGTGGCCAAAGTATTGGAGTTTCAGCTTCAGCATCAGTCCTTCCAATGAACACCCAGGACTGATTTCCTTTAGGATGGACTGGTTGGATCTCCTTGCAGTCCAAGGGACTTGCAAGAGTCTTTGCCAGCACCACAGTTCAAAAGCATTACTTCTTCCGCGCTCAGCTTTCTTTATAGTCCAACTCTGACATCCATACATGACACTAGAAAAACCATATCTTTGACTAGATGGACCTTTGTTGGCAAAGTAATGTCTCTGCTTTTTAATATGCTGTCTAGGTTGATCACAGTTCCTCCAAGGAGCAAGTGTCTTTTAATTTCATGGCTGCAATCACCATCTGCAGTTATTTTGGAATCCAAAAAAATGAAGTCTGTCACTTTTTCCATTGTTTCCCCATCTATTTGCCATGAAGTGATGGGACCGGATACCATGATCTTAGTTTTCTGAATGTTGAGCTTTGAGCTAACTTTTCACTCTCCTCTTTCATTTCCATCAAGAGGCTCTTTAGTTCTTCGCTTTCTGCCATAAGGGTAGTGTCATCAGCAAAGCAAATCAACTGTATATATACATATATCCCCTTTGTTGGATTTCCTTCTCATTTAAGTCACCATAGAGCATTGAATAGAGTTTCCTGTGCTATGCAGTAGATTCTCATTAGTTACCTATTTTATATATAGTAGTGTATATATGTCAATCCCAACTCATCCGACTCCCTTTTTCCCCCCCTTGGTGTCCATATTTTTGTTCTCTACATCTGTATCTCTATTTCTGCTTTGTAAATTGTTTTTAATTAGGATTTGTGAACCTTGCTGTGTGCGTTATCAGCAGTGTAGTATTCTAAGTTGTTCATAGTTCTAAATAAGCAAGTAAAAAGGTTCCTTGCCACCAGGAAGCCCTGTTAAATAAGTTGGGAATAGACTTCATTATATAAAGAGAGTTTCTATATTGTGGGAATTCATGGAGCTTTTAATATGCTAGTGTATTTTGAAATATCTCAGTGAAAGATATAATTTATAAGATTGATCATATTCTGTCTCTTGGCAACTGTGAAGAACGTACTTCCTTTGCACAGCAAATTGATATCTGTTGGACATTCATAATTCAGAAGAACAGAGTTAAAGAAATGATGAATGATGTCTTGCCACTTCAAGAAGAATCAAGCCAAACTGGATGACTGCCATCTTCATGTAGCTCCCTACCCTAGAGAAGAAGTCTCCTAGAGCATTTCCTTATAGACCCATGTATTTTCTTATCCTGCATTATTTGTTTTTTTTGGGTTTTTTTTTTTTGCAGTTTCTACCCCCAGCCACTGTGTACCTCATTATAATGGGGAATATTGGTCCAGGGGTTGTGTCATATCATTCTTAAACTCATAGTTCTGCTACTTACTGGATAATACTAAGCAAAGTACTTTAACTCTGAACTCTAGCTTTCTCTTTGACCAAAATAAGCATAATAACTATTATACAGAGACGTGGGAATTAAGTGTCATAATATGTATAAAGAAAATGCTCAGGCCCTGATGTTATGTTCTGATTAATACAATGGAGCCCTGTTTCCAGGCTGTTTCCCATTTTCTTAAATGTGCTTTTTTGATAGAATGTGCTCAATAAACACTAATTCAAAAGAATGCATGCACCCCAATATTCATAGCAGCATTATTTACAATTGCCAAGATATGGAAGCAACCTAAGTCTCCATCAACAGATGAATGGGTGAAGATGATGTGTGTGTGTGTGTATGTGTATACACATACATACATTGTAATACTCCTCAGCCATAAAAAGAATGAGATTTTGCCATTTGCAACAATATGGATGGACTTGGTGGGCATTATGCTAAATGAAATAAGTCAGAGAAAGACAAATCTCCATGATATAACTTACATGTGAATTCTAAAAAATACAACAAATTAGTGAATAATACAAAAAAAGAAGCAGACTCAAAGATACAGAGAACAACCTCGTTGTTACCAGTGGGGAGAGGAGGCAGGAGGGGAGAGGTAATATAGGTAATATGTGGGTGAGGGATTAAGAAGTACAAACTACTAGGTATAATATAAGCTCCAAGGATATATTATGCAACACATGGAAAATAGCTAATATTTTATAATAACTATAAGTGGAGTATAACCTGTGAAATTTTGATTCACTATATTGTACACCTGTAACATATTGTACAGCAACTATACTTCAATTCAAAATAAATAATTAAAATGTATATGAAAGGGACAAATGAATATAATGCTATTTCAATTTTGGAGATTTGATGGTAAGATCTTACAAGGCATGTTCTTTCAAAACTATGCACATTTTAAATGAAACTGATATTTTATACGTATAAGGATATTGATCCATGGAGAAATAAAAGCATTTTGAAAGGGAAAAACTGGCTTGATGGATGACACAGCTGTAGACAAAGGTGATCATTTTCCTCCTGAGGGCACACCTGTCTGGCACTGGCATTAATTGCTCCATGAAATGCCAAGAATTGGCATCTGCACAGAAGACTATTTGTTGCTTGTCTCACCTGGCACCGATGGGAAATAGTAGAAAATGAAAGCATAAGTTGCTGCTCCTAACCGTAGTGATGTGAAATTCAAATAGCTTTTAGGCCTTCTTGTGTTTTATCCACTGGCATTTTAGAATTAAACTTTCCAAGGAAACATATCTTCAAAGCTATAGTAAATACCAAAAGCAGAAATATGATTTACATTATAGAGATTCATGCGGCAGTATTTTATTTGTATTTTATTTTATTTTTTTAGAAAAACAAATCTGTCTTTTAGCAATGCACATCATTTCCTTATACAAGGAAATGCCTTTTTAGATGCTGGTCCATATGGAAATCTGGTCCTCATGGGTTGCTAAATTTTCTAATGTAAGGGCAACTGAATTAGTTACTTCATTTATATTCTTAACCAAGACAAGAGTTCATATTATAAACAAGATAATGAGTTGGGGTTCATTATTATTTTAGTGAGATTTACTTCCCAGTCCTTTGAGAGAATACCTGGGAGAACTTGAGTATTCTGAACTAAAACTTTTTATCTGACCTGTGTTAACAGTAAGAATACCTCCATAAATAAAAAAGTTTTTTCTTTTAAAGATGTGTTTTATTTTTTTGACTGTGCTGTGTGGCTTGTGGGAGCTTATTCTCTGACCATGATTGAACTCTAGCCCCAGCAATGAAAGTGCTGAGCCCTAACCACTGGACTGTCAGGGAATTCCCTGAAAAAACACAGTTTTGATGCCTTGGTAGTTCTTAAAGAGTCCCATGTAATAAATAGATTGTTCATCCAGGAATTTCAGTGACTTCTGCCAGGATATCGACCTGCCCTCCTCTTTCCTGAGAGTTTTGGCAGCAGAATCATTCCTACTCTCATTTTGATAAAATCATCTAAATTTTATTTATTAATTTTTTTATTTATTAAATTTTATAAATATTTATTAAAATTTTAATTTATTAAATTTTATTTATTGAGCAGTTGTTCAAATGTGCTGTCTTTAAGAGAAAAATCTTTGTATAAATATACCTTGACATGTTGCAACTTACCTTCTTCTCAAGCATTTTTAGTTTTGAACATCAGCTTACATGTAATTACAATCTTACAGATTTTCGCTTTCACTTTGTAATATTCAAGTAGGACTTAAATAAAGAATTACTGTTGACAAGTAATTCTAAATAGTACATTTTCTTATTGTCAATTAATCACTCATTGGTTTTATGCTACAGCATGTGAATTTACTTTAAATAATGTGAAAAGTGTCCTAAACGTATGTTTATAAGATATTTCCCTTACTAATACATTCTGTTTGTTGACATTACTTTACCAACAAAGGTCCGTCTAGTCAAGGCTATGGTTTTTCCTGTGGTCATGTATGGATGTGAGAGTTGGACTGTGAAGAAGGCTGAGCGCTGAAGAATTGATGCTTTTGAACTGTGGTGTTGGAGAAGACTCTTGCGAGTCCCTTGGACTGCAAGGAGATCAAACCAGTCCATTCTGAGGGAGATCAGCCCTGGGATTTCTTTGGAGGGAATGATGCTAAAGCTGAAACTCCAGTACTTTGGCCACCTCATGCGAAGAGTTGACTCATTGGAAAAGACTCTGATGCTGGGAGGGATTGGGGGCAGGAGGAGAAGGGGACGACAGAGGATGAGATGGCTGGATGGCATCACCAACTCGATGGACGTGAGTTTGAGTGAACTCCGGGAGTAGGTGATGGACAGGGAGGCCTGGCGTGCTGTGATTCATGGGATTGCAAAGAGTCGGGCACGGCTGAGCGACTGAACTAAACTGAACTGAATACATTCTCAGTTTTATAACATCTTTACTAACATTGTTAGTGTTATCATTTACCAGAAGAATTGTAAAAAGGTGTTTATGTATTCCCAGTATCTGGTTCTGTACGTGAGGAGCTCAGAAATTGCTGACAACCTCTTGTTCTGTTGTTGTTCAGTTGCTCAGTCATGTCTGACTCTTGTGACCCCATGGACAGCAGCACATCAGGCTTCCCTGTCCCTCACTGTGTCCTGGAGCTTGCTCAAGCTCATGTCCATTGAGTCAGTGATGCCATCCAACCATCTGTCATCTCCTCCTCCTTCTTCCTTCAGTTTTTCCCAGCATTAGGGTCTTTTCCAATAAGTCAGCTCTTCGCATGAGGTGGCCAAAGTATTGGAGCTTCAGCTTCAGCATCAGTCCTTCCAATGAATATTCAGAGTTGATTTCCTTTAGAATTGACTGATTTGACCTCCTTGCTGTCCAAGGGACTCTCAAGAGTCTTCTGCAGCACCACAGTTCAAAAGCATCAATTCTTCGGTGTCAGCCTTCTTTATCATTTAGCAGCAGAATTGTAAAAAGGTGTTAGTGTAATCCCCACTATCTGGTTCTGTATGTGAGGAGCTCAGAAATTGCCAGCAACCTACTGTCTTAATAACAAGTAAAAGTCTGAACAGAATGAAAAATGAACAACTCTTCTTGCATCCGTAGGGCTTCCCCGATAGCTCAGTTGGTAAATAATCTGCCTGCAGTGCAGGAGACCTGGTTTGATTCCTCAGTCAGGAATATCCTCTGGAGAAGGGATAGTCTACCCACTCCAGTATTCTTGGGTTTCCCTTGTGTCTCAGCTGGTAAAGAATCTGCCTGCAATGTGGGAAATCTGGGTTCGATCCCTGGGTTGGGAAGATCCCCTGGTGAAGGGAAAGGCTACCCACTCTCGTATTCTGGTCTGGAGAATTCTATGGACTGTATAGTCCATGGTGTTGCAAAAAGTGGGACACGACTGAGCAACTTTCACTTCACTTCAGGTCAGTCACTCAGTCATGTCTGACTTTTTGTGACCCCATGGACTGCAGCATGCCAGGCCTCCCTGTCCATCACCATCTCCTGCAGTTTACTCAAACTCATGTCAATTAAGTTGGTGATGCCATCCAACCATCTCAACCTCTGCTGTCCCCTTTTCCTCCTGCCTTCAATCTTTCCCAGCATCAGGGTCTTTCAAATGAGTCAGTTCTTCACATCAGATGGCCAAAGTATTGGAGTTTCAGCTTCAGATCAGTCCTTCCAATGAATATTCAGGACTGATTTCCTTTAGGATGGACTGGTTGGATCTCCTTGCAGTCCAAGGGATTCTGAAGAGTCTTCTCCAACACCACAGTTCAAAAGCATCAATTCTTCAACATTCAGCTTTCTTTATAGTCCAACTCTCACATCTGTACACGACTACTGGAAAAACCATAGCTTTGACTAGATGGACCTTTGTTGGCAAAGTAATGTCTCTGCTTTTTAGTATGCTGTCTGGGTTGGTCATAACTTTTCTTCTAAGGAGCACATGTCTTTTAATTTCATGGCTGCAGTCACCATCTGCAGTGATTTTGGAGCCCCAGAAAATAAAGTCAGCCACTGTTTCCACTGTTTCCCCATCTATTTGCCATGAAGTGATTGGGCCAGATGCCATGATCTTACTTTTCTGAATGTTGAGTTTTAAGCCAATGTTTTAAACTCTCACTTTCATCAAGAGGCTCCTAAGTTCTTCTTCACTTTCTGCCATAAGGGTGGTGTCATCTGCATATATGAGGTTATTGATATTTCTCCCAGCAACCTTGATTCCAGCTTGTGCTTCATCTAGCCCAGTGTTTCTCATGATGTACTCTGCATATAAGTTAAATAAGCAGGGTGACAATATCACTTCACTTCACTTGCATCCATAAGAGAGGGGAGGGCATAGCACAAAAGCTGTCCTCAAGATTGGAAAGATAGGCAGTCTGTACAGAGAGTCAGAATTTATCAGAGCAGAGACTTGCAAGCAGTAGCCACTTCAGAAATCAGTTTCTAGAGTAGGAAAACCTGAGTGATATTGATGAGTTTCTGGAGGCTCAATGTGGCCAAGCCTGAGTGTTAAAAACTATAGGGGAACACAGCCATAAGGCGTGTTCCAACCCCCGCCCCCCCCCCACCCAGTACTGTGAGATTTATCTCCAGAAGTTCAACCAGGTTCCCACATTAAATATTGGAGAAAAAAGAATCCCCTCCTTCTTCCAGCAGGAGGAAGGATAAAGGAACCATTCTGAAATTCACCAAAGCACTTGATTCTTCCTAACAAATCCTGTCATTGGGGGAAGCTATTATTAGTTAACCAGAGCCTATATTGCTAGGGTATTATCAGAGCTTAACTTATAGGGCGAGGGGAAATAATGCTAGCTTCCTCTAGGAATCCTGTTTCACCTAAGAAGTGAGGGGGGAAGAAATCCTGAGAACACTTGTGAAGTTCAGTCCTGAGGCATAGGTTCACTAAAAGAGACCCAAGTATAAGACCATAGAACACTCTCCCTACCCCCATATTCACCACCACATTGCTAAAGGCCTACTTCTATGAAAGTGAAGTCGCTCAGTCGTATCTGACTCTTTGCAACCCCACGGACTGTAGCCTGACAGGCTCCTCTGCCCATGGGATTTTCCAGGCAAGAACACAGGAGTGGGTTGCCATTTCCTTCTCCAGGGGATCTTCCTGACAGAGGGATTGAACCCAGGTCTCCTGCATTGCAGGCAGACTCTTTACATCTCAGCCACCAGGGAATCTCAAGACCTACTTACAACAACAGTTCCTTTTACCTGGTACATCATGTCTGGCTATCAAGAAAAAATTACAAGGCATTCTACAAGGCAAAAATAGAATCTGAAGAAACAGAACAAGCATCACAACTAGGCATGGCAGGGATGTTGGAATTATCAGACTAAGAATTTAAAACAATTATGATTTATATTCTAAGGCCTCTAGTAGGTAAAACAGCATGCAAGAAGAACAGATGTAATCCTAATAAAGAACCAAAAAGAAATGATTTTGATTAAAAACACTGTAACAGAAATGGTGTCTTGATTAACTGAATAGTAGCCTGAATGTGGCTAAGGAGAGAGATCTGAGCTAGAGGGTATATTAATAGAAGTCTCCAAAACTGAAAAGCAAATGAATGAAGACTGAGAAAAACAGAACAGAATATTGGGGGACTATGGGACAACTATCAAAGATGTGACTAATAGGAATATCTAAGGGAGAAGAAACAAAGGAGCAGAAGAAATGTTTGAAGCAATAATGACAGAATTTTGCCAAACCTATGGCACATAAAAATCACAGATACAGGAAGCTCAGGAAATATGATTCTGGATAAATGCCCAAAAAAATCTACACGTGGGCTTAACTTTTAACATTACAGAAAGTCAAAGGTAAAGTAAAATTTCTGAAGGAAGTCAGAGGGAAAAATACCTTACTTATACACAAATAAAGGTAAAAATTACATCCAACTTCTCTGCAGAAACAATGCAAGATAGAAGAAAGTGGAATGACATTTAAAGTGTTGTAAGGAAAAAAAAAAAACTGATGTAGAGTTCTGTACCATGTGAATTTATCCTTTAAATATGAGGAAGCTATAGACTTTCTCATACAAACAATAAGAGCATCTTTTGCTAGTAGACTTGCCTTGCAAGAAATGTTAAACTAACTTTTTGAGAGAAAAAAATCTGAAATTCAGAGCTATATAAAGAAAGGAGTATCAGAGGAGCAATAAGTGAAGGTGAAATAAAAAACATTTTTTTTCTTATAACAGATAGTTTGTTCAAAATAATAAAAAGCCACAATATATTACGTATGCTTATGTATTTCTTGTGTATATCTATATATATGTATGTGTGTATATATACACATATACTTTGTTGTTTAATCACGAAGTCATGTCTGATTCTTTGTGACCCCATGGACTGTAGCCCTCCAGGCTCCTCTGTCCATGGGGTTGCCCAGGCAAGAATACTGGAGTGGGTTGCCATTTCCTTTTCCAATACATGTGCTTATCTTTGTGAAATTAATGACAGCAGTAATACAAGGAATGAAAATGAGGAATTAGGGTTATTTTGTTATTATAAGCTATTCACACCACCCTTGAAGTGTAGTATATTGTTATTTAAAAGTTGTCTTGGATTAGTTGCAAATGTATAATGTAGACTCTACAGCAACCAGAAAAAAGCAAAAAAAGAAGAAGGGAAAAAAAAAAAAAAAGGATAGCCTGTATTTTTAAAAAGAAGAAAAAAGAAATCAAGGCTGGAGTGCTGCAGCCCATGGGGTCATGGAAAGTTGGACATGAGAGTGACTGAACAACAGTAACTGTCAGAGATGCATAGATTTGGCAGGCAGAAAACCAATACGGACATAGTTGAACTCAATAATTTTTACTGTTCTGGAAATGAAAGAAAAACTTAAGCAATGTTAATAATAAATATTTTTAGAATACCTGAGAGATAGTTGGTATTAAATAACAGATTTAGTTTCTGTGACTTATTATAATAAATAATTGCAGTTTTAACCTTACTTTTTCATTTCACAATTTTATTATCTCTGAAATGAGTATACATTAAAAAAATAATTATGATGATTAGTAATTTTGCTTCAGGCAGTATTTCCCATGCCAAACTGTGTTGAAAAATAATGAACTTCCTAAATTCCCTACCAAGAGCTGAGAAGCAAAGAGGAGAAGAGAGAAGAAATAAGTTACTTTGATCAAATAGGGGTTTGGAGGAGAAAAGGTGTAATTACTAACAGTTTCCCATGGATTTTGACCCTGGGACCAGATTGGTGAAGAAATAAACTTACGTAAGTCATTAGCTTGTAATGTATCTGTGTGTAACAAACTAAAATATTCTATTTTAATGTTTCTGTCAGGATATTATTGGTAGGTTTTGAATATTGCATGATGTGGCAGGATTACTGTAATTTTTTTGGTATGTTTCAATTGAAGTATAGTTGATTTACAATGTTGTGTTAATTACTGCTGTACAGCAAAGTGATTCAGTTTATACATATATGCTATGCTAAGTCACTTCAGTCGTTTCCGACTCTGTGCGACCCCATAGACGGCAGCCCACCAGGCTCCCCCGACCTTGGGATTCTCCAGGCAAGAACACTGGAGTGGGTTGCCATTTCCTTCTCCAATGCATGAAAGTGAAAAGTGAAAGTGAAGTCTCTCAGTCGTGTCCAACTCTTAGCGACCCCTTGGATTGCAGCCTACCAGGCTCCTCCGTCCATGGGATTTTCCAAGCAAGAGTACTGGAGTGAGGTGCCATTGCCTTCTCCGTATACATATATATATACACATTATTTTTTGTATTCTTTGCCATTATAGTTTATCATATAATATTGAATATAATCCTCATGCTATACAATAGGACCTTGTTGTTTATTCATTCTCTATATAAAAGCTTACATAAGATTACTATAATTTTTTTTTCTGTTTTTAAACTTCATTTATTTATTCAACAAATTAAGCAGTTTTTTGCCAGGCACTGGGAAAATAACAATGAACAAAACTGAGCAAATTCTCTCCTTCATGAAACATGCATTCTGATGAGTGAAGAGTGAGGGAAGCCCCAAAAAATAAAATAAATAGGTAAAGATATGATATATTAGGAAAGTGCCAACAATAAAAATAAAGCAGTGAAGCAGGAGAGAGTTGAGTATAGGAGATTTTAGATACACCAGTAAATAAGGATCCACTGACAAGGTGATATTCAAATACAGATCTGATAGAAAAGAGTGGGCAGGTCATGTGGACATTTGGGAAGGAATCCTGGCAGAGAGAGGAGCAAGTTCAAAGGTCCCTAGACATGAGAATGCTTTATAAAATGTGATTTTGGATTGCATGCTTTATCGGCTGATTTCCTTTTTCTCTCCACCATAAATTGGAAAATGTTTTCCAGGTGCCTCCAGGGGGCGCTGTGACTTTGAGTTTGATCTTTGTTCCTGGGAGCAGGAGCAGGATGATGACTTTGACTGGAATCTGAAGGCGAGCAATGTCCCTGCTACAGGCACAGAGCCAGCGGCTGACCACACCTTGGGAAATTCATCTGGCCATTACATCTTTATAAAGAGCTTGTTCCCTCAGCAGCCCATGAGGGCAGCCAGAATTTCAAGTCCAGTCATAAGCTGGAGAAGCAAAAACTGTAAGGTATGGAGAAAAAATTAAAACAGAAATGTTATAAGCAACTTCTGATAGAGTCTAAAACAGAAAACAGAATGGCCAAAACCCGACCAAAAAGTGACTTTGAATGCACTCAACTTGGAATTTTGTGAGCAGCAGAAAGTGAAGATGAAAGGGAAGGTTTGTTAGAACTGTTGGAAGAATTTATCCTATGGATAAGTTCCATAGACAAAGAATCTTGGAATCCATTGGAAAAATGTCATGGTTATTATCCATAACTATGGGTGAAAGTGAAAGAAAGTGTTAGTCACTCAGTTGTGTCCGACTCTTTGCAACCCCATGACTGTAACCAACCAGACTCCTCTGTCCATGGAATTCTCCAGGCAAGAATACTGGATTGGGTGGCCGTTTCCTTCTCCAGGGGATCTTCCCAACCCAGGGACTGAACATGTGTCTCTGCATTGCAGGCAGATTCTTTACTGTCTGAGCCACTTAGAACAAAGTGAAATATTGGTTGTGTCCACTCAGGGAACTTGGCACTCATTGGAATTATGGGAATTTCATCATAAGGAAGAGAATTAAACAGCGAGAAATAGTGTAAAATAGTTAAATATTTCCAAGAACTAATATTAGTCACAGTTGACACCATGATAAAGTGGTTGGACATCTTCACGGAAAATTAAAGACTGAAGTTGACCCTTTAAAAAGTAGAATTTCTAGATTAGGAAAAAATGGTTTGGCCATTATCCTGTGGAAATTTGAAGAAAATGTTTATAGAGCGTTAAAAATATAAGTATAGTTGTTTGGATCTTCATATGATGACTATGCATTTGCAAGGCCCTTCACTTTCCTTTATTATTTGTGTGAGTGTCTGTTTTTATTCCCCAGGGGGATTTGAGCCAGCTAGGCTGGGAGCTAAATTTAGCTTTACATATAAATTAAGCCCTCAGAAATGACTTCATGGCATCTTTTTATAAGAAGTTAATGTGTGAATAAATGTGCCCTTTGTATTTGTGACAAAAAATAGTCTCCATAGCTGTGAACACATGTACTTGGACTGGTATACTCCTCAATGTCTGAACACTGTAAATAAAACAAATTATATCCAGAAAGTTGCTAGTTGATCAAAGAATCAAACTGGGAGGCATGATTTAAATCTTTATTATCTTCAGATTGTCATATTCTTGTATATTTCTTTCCACAACACAGAGAGCCCTACCTCTAGAAGGAGGCATGTTAAATCTTTGGTCATGGGCTTTCCAGCTGAACCTGTATTTACTACAGGTGTTTGTTCCTCTGTTTTATACTGACCAGCCTTCACATCCTACCACTGCCCCAGTCATGTTAGACCTTTAGCTTGTCTTCGGAGCTTTTCTGTCTCAGCTTAAGTTGATTTCATAGTTTAACACTCGGAATAATATCTCTCTTCTCTCTTTAGGCACATTTGATAGATTTTCTGCAAGAAAGTGACACGATCAAACTTTGAGAGACATAACTCAGCAGTCCAGAATGGATGTAATGAAAAAATACACAATTAAACTTTAATTAGTTTGGCAAACATTGAGTTTTAGAGAGGCAAAGAAGTCAAACTGAAATTTTATATACTGCATGTTTAATTTTTAATTAACTTTCCAAGACTAGAACTGATTTTCTCATTTCAGAATATCTGTGAATATACAGATTTATAGATATAGACACAACATATATAAACCCGGTGTTCTGAGGTTTTATTTTCAAGAAAGTATCAAGTAATTTGGAAGACAACAGAAAGAAGACTTCTTAGCTTTTCTATTTAGACTTCCTCTAAGAATGTTCAGTAGATTTTTTTTTTTTCATACTGTAGTAACCAAGGGTTTCATTTATCTCTATTTTTGCCTGGTCCCAGAACTATAGTTCCCACTGTTTTAAACATCTGTGTGAGAATAATGAAGTATGCCTAGGAGAAATGTCAAAAAATTAATGATGAATAGTTCATTTTATGAATATTTATGATATGGATTGTATAAAAAGTAGTAAGGAAAAGTCATGCTGGAAATGATTGGGACTCTCAGATATAAAAAATTTGTTTATCAAGTGAGCAGAAATGACCTCCTAAACTTTCATGAAAACCCTGTCACTTGACCTTGTGGAATACCTTCAGGCAGAATAAAATCAAATTGGAGAATTTTCTCCCTTCTGAGGGATGGGTGGAATACAGAGAGGTATGCAGACATAGATTGATGAGTGTAGAGAGTAACTGAAATTCTGGTGAAGATGCCTCCTTAAAAGAATTCAGTACTTGACAGATTTTTATTTGCTCATGTTGCCCTCTGATTAGGTTACATTGTCATCAAGTATTCTCTGTAGAAATGGAGTGTTTGTGTTTAGATGTTTGTTTGCATGTTAACCCAATGGTATCATTCAGAAAATGGCCTCAAGAAGATACAGAAGTGTTTATGTGACATAAAACATATGCCTTATGCTTTCTGTGCAAATAAGACAGAACAAGGCAGAATACTGGGAAGACCATGTGTATGACTGCAGGAGCTGCAGACAGACGTGTGCTATTGCCTGTTGGATAGTTTCCTTTCTTGCTTTTTGACACTGCTCAAGAAGCTGGCCTCAGACCCTTTTTTAAAATTAATTTTTAATGGAATATAGTCGCTTTACATTATTGTGTTAGTTTTCTGCTGTACAGCAAAGTGAATCAGCTGTGTTGTTATTTAGTTGCTAAGTCATGTCAGACTCTTTTGCAGCCCCATGGCTCCTCTTCATGAGATTTCTCAGGCAAAAATATCGGAAGGATTGCCATTTCTTTCCCCAGAGGATCTTCGTGACCCAGGGGTTGAAACCATGTCTCCTGAATTGGCAGGTGGATTTGTTTACCACTGAGCCACCAGGGGAGCCCCCTGGAATCAGCTCTACATATACGTATATCCCCTCCTTTTTTTGATTTTCTTCCTATTTAGGTCATACAGAGCATTGGGTAGAGTTCCCTGAACTGTACAGTAGGTTCTCATGAGTTACCTATTTTATACATGGTGTCAATAGTGTATATATGTCAACCCCAGTCAGACACTTTTTGTTTCTCACTTTGTGCCACTCAGGTTTGACCAGTCCTCCCAGAACAAGCCACAGTGGTCACAGAGTTCATGTTTTCCTACATTAATGGGTTAATCAATAGAATAAACGTTTTTGGATCATAGAGTAATAGCTGAAGTTTGGGTATTATTCATCAGCTAGGAAATTTGCATAGATTGACTTCACAGAGCTTACCTCTTGATGCTGTTTGAAAGTATGCATTATGTATATTGTTTAATCACATTCTTTACCCTTTAAACACATTCATTTCCCTTCTCTAGAATATAATATCCATGAGTGCCAGTGTTTCTAAAATGTTATTTTCCTGCATGAAGATCACCCACCATTAGTTTTCCCTCACTCCTAAAAATGACAAGCCCAAAGCTTAAAAACTCTGAGTCCCTACTGTTCCTAACTCATACTCTTCTCTTTTTTAGAATTTCCCCTAACTTTCTCCACCGGTGTTTTAATCACCAAAAATATGGTAAACTCCATATTTGAAACATTGAAATGTTAATCCTTGGAAATACTCATATTAATTTTTACTTGGGGTTAAAACTCAAGTCTACTCTTCTAAAACATTTCAAGTAAAATTTAGAAATTGCTATTCTGGTGGTTTTGCTATGTATAGTAGAGCCCTAAGGACCTTGAAGAACTGAAAATGTGTTTCAAGTATAAGAATGTGGTGGAATAAGCAATCAAGTACTCTGCTGTTTTGAAGAAAATGATTTAAGTTTCATGAGATGGAAATTATTTTCTTTAGTACCTGATGTTTCTTAATCATGAAAAGTCTTTCTATATAATATAGCACTTTTAAATGATATTTGTATCCCTTTGACAGCGGATTTTAAGAGTTTGTGGAGGAATCCTACTTTTATAAGTCACAAAAAGGAAGTAAACGCCACTCATTTTTTCAACTAAATTCCTGCTTGGTCCTTATTGTACTACATTCCATGTTTTGCAGCATATGATTTAAGGCTAGACTAACTTTGTTCATTGATAGAGTATTCACTAAGCAATAGAACATACAGACCTATTTTTTCTTCCAGAATCTGTTAAGAAAAGAGAGGACAGCATGATATAATTGAAAATAAGATGAAATTAATTGTACTCATTATTTATAATATTTCTATTTTTGGTTGCAGATAATTTTTCATTATCACATGTATGGACATGGCATTGGAGCGCTCACCTTGATCCAGGTATCAATCTCAAACCAAACGAAGGTCCTGCTTAACCTCACTGTAGAGCAAGGCAATTTCTGGCAGCGGAAAGAGCTAGTCCTGTCTGGTGATGAGGACTTCCAACTCAAATTTGAAGGCCGAGTTGGGAAGGGCCACCGTGGTGATATAGCACTGGACGACATTGTGCTTACAAAGAACTGTCTATCTTCCCATCACGCCGTGAAAGAAGAACTCACAGTGCCTCTTCCAACAGGTACATTTTAATTTATTTAATTCGTGCTTTTACAGAGTGGTAATGGCACCCCGCTCCAGTACTCTTGCCTGGAAAATCCCATGAATGGAGGAGCCTGGTAGGCTGCAGTCCATGGGGTCGCTAAGAGTCGGACACGACTGAGCGACTTCACTTTCACTTTTTCACTTTCATGCATTGGAGAAGGAAATGGTAACCTACTCCAGTGTTCTTGCCTGGAGAATCCCAGGGACGGGGGAGCCTGGTGGGCTGCCGTCTATGGAGTCGCACAGAGTCGGACACGACTGAAGTGACTTCGCAGCAGCAGCAGGTGGGAAGGAAAGAAATGGAAAAGAAGTGACCTAAACACCTAGTAAATTATTCTTTTCATAAGGAAAATTCTTTTTAAATCTAAAATCTTATCTTTCAAGCCTTTACTCATAAACTTGTCTTCCAATTTTCTCTCCAAGCTTTGGTGTATTTACCAATTCCTGAGTTCTTAGTTTAGTCAGTATCTTCTTAGATCAATAAAATAAGGCTCCTTTGTTTTCAGTTTGATTCAGATTTCAATCTGAAATAAATATCATTCACTCTTAATAAAATGTAAGAATGTCAAGAACAGATTTATTCCATTTTAATTAGATGTTAGTGTGGTTATTTTATATACTTGATTCTCTTTAGACAAATACTTTATTCATTTGAAGGGAATGGCAACCCACTCCAATATTCTTGCCTGGAGAATTCCATGGACAGAGGAGCCATGGACATGGTGGGTTATATAGTCCATGGAGTCACAAAGAGTCAGATATGACTGACCAACTAACACTCACTCACTTATTCATTTGAATGGTTGAATTTATATATTTAAGTCATTTAAATGATTGACTATGTCCATCCATTCAGCTAAAAATATTTGGGTAATTTTTCTTAATAATTAGATTAAAATGTTGACTTGATAGATGTCCAATAAAATACATAAATTGGCAGTGTTATAAGATGTGGAAATATTAAATAGCATTAATCCCTATAATATATTAGAGGTATTAGATGAAAATAAATACAGTATATAGTGCTAAGAAAGCAAAAGAACAAATTTTATCAATTGATAACATGATATATATTAATATTTAAACCATGAGTTTGGAGAAGAAAATAAAAATGCCATTCCTTTTGTATATAAATTACATATTGTAAATAAGAAACAAAAGTGCTTTAAGAAGAATGAACTAATTTATTTGTGCTGACTTAACATGGTGGGTGGAATGGGGAACCGTACCATTTTCTGCCTTGACTTCCTCATTCGTTTCACAGATTATGTTTCTAGATAACTGTTTCCCCACTGACACATAATTAAGTCAGTATGTTTGCTTGAAGTTTCCAGCACAGTATGGAATGGTACAGAGGAAAACAAAGATTTCAAAATTGTGTTGAGGGATATATATACACAAACAAGTGAAAGTTAAAGATGCTCAGTTGTGTCCGACTCTTTGCAGCCCCATGGACTATACAGTCCATGGAATTCTCCAGGCCAGAACACTGGAGTGGGTAGCCTTTCCCTTCTCCAGGGGATCTTCCCAAACCAGGGATCGAATGCAGCAGGTCTCCCACATTGCAAGCAGATTCTTTACCAGCTGAGCCATCAGGGAAGCCTAGATACTAATAAGAGTGAAATGTAAAAGCATTTCAGATACCTCAGAATAATCTAGTTCTTGAGAAAAGCTTCACCTTCTTTCTCTGTAGGAGATCTGATGTCAGCTATACTAGCTTTTGTCCAGATCTGACCTTTTAAATAGTAAATGTTTGATCATAATAAAAAGTAATCTCACAGCATCCAAGTAACGAGAGAGCAAAAGTTTTATGTAGAACCACTTTAAACTTCAATGAACAACTACTAAGTGGGGTGTCAGAGGAACAAACCAATCTCATTGGGAATTTTAAATTCTTAAACCTGTGAAATCTGGAATGAAGTTTCTTAAACAAAAATGGAAAGGCTTCCAAAAGGAAAATTTTAAAGTATGTATAAAGTGGTATAGATTATATATTAATTATAAAATTAAGGGTGCATACCATTCTGAAGGAGATCAGCCCTGGGATTTCTTTGGAAGGAATGATGCTAAAGCTGAAACTCCAGGACTTTGGCCACCTCATGCGAAGAGTTGACTCCTTGGAAAAGACTCTGATGCTGGGAGGGATTGGGGGCAGGAGGAGAAGGGGACAACAGAGGATGAGATGGCTGGATGGCATCACCGACTTCATGGACGTGAGTCTGAGTGAACTCTGGGAGTTGGTGATGGACAGGGAGACCTGGCGGGCTGTGATTCATGGGGTCGCAAAGAGTCGGACACGACTGAGCGACTGATCTGATCTGATTAATATCACTAGAGTTCTTTGTATATCCTGATGCTGTTGAAGATATTCTGTTAAAATTTTTGGTGAATAGAAACTGAGACTCTGCTTTTAAGAATATCTCATTGTGGTAGGGTAGAATAGGAAAACCATCTCAAAAACCACCTAATATTAGGTTAGATATAATAAAGTGCCAGTAGAGAGTATATATACTGTTGTGTATATATGTGTTTAAACATATTTGGGGGAGTGTCCTGGACAAATTTTTAAAAAGCCAAATTGCTTTTTATTAGTCTTCATGAAAGTTGGTGAAAGATAATTCAGCAATATCATGAACTTTTAACAGAAGTATAATGCAAGCCACTAATGTAAGCTACTTGTGTAATTTATATATGCTAGAAGTTATGTTTAGAAAAAGCAGAGTTAATTTTTAGAATATATTTTGCCATTTCCTTCTCCAGGGGGTCTTTCCCACCCAGGAATTGAACCTGGATCTCCTGCAATGCAGGCAGATTCTTTACGGACCAAACTACACCCTGGTGTAGTTCACCCTGAATCACGACTGAACCCTGAATTAACTCAATATGCCCCAAGTATTATCATTTTTAACACAAAAGCTATGTAAGATAATAATGAAGTATTTTATAATCTTACTTCCAGACTTAGCCTTTAAAATCCAGTGTGTATTTATTTTACAACTACAACCCATCTCAATTTGGATTAGCCACATTTTGATTGCTTGATAGCCACTCATTCTATCCTAGTGCACAGGAGATGAAGTAGATACTGTAGGGCACTTTTATATAAGTCTGACAATTGGGTTCCATTACTTGGGGTCCAGTTTGTGAATTCCAAAGAATTTCAGTTCTATTCTTATTTAAACAGAAGCAAAATATACCCCTAGGCTAAATGGGGAAGCACGGGTTAGGTACCATGTTCTAGTGAAGTAGGTACTAATTTCAGACATTCTTCTTACTAGCTATGTGCTGTACAACTTCTCTGAAACCCAAATTCCTCATCTGTTATTCGAAGAGAACCTATTTCTTAAGTTCTTAAAATAAAAAGATTCATTTTGATATTTGGCAAAACTAATACAATTATGTAAAGTTTAAAAATAAAATAAAATTAAAAAAAAATAAAAAGAGGTAATCACCTATATGGGCTTCCCAGGAGGTGCTAAGGTGAAGAATCCACCTGCCAATGCAGGAGATATAAGAGATGTGGGTTTGATTCCTGGGTTGGGAAGATCCCTGGAGAAGGGAATGGCAACCCACTCTAGTATTCTTGTCTGGAGAATCCCATGGACAGAGGAGCCTGGTGGGCTACAGTCCATGGGGTCACAAAGAGTTGGATATGACTGAAGCAACTTAGCACACACACGCAATCACCTATATAATTTACCTAGTCTCATGTTTGGTATATTCTCTTGTTTGGCATGTATTCAGTAAAAACTATATCATTTTACATTATCTGATATTTTGAGCACCTTACCAGTATTCCTTAGATGGTATAGACATTTGAGTGTGAGCCTCCATTATTTGCATTTTATTAAGAATATATTTCTACCATATGTTTTAGCAAAGTTTTCTCTCTTGCAGAGATCAAGCATATAATTATTTTATATTACATGGTAATCATTCAATCTATTATTTATTGAAAACCTCTTTAATTTAGTAATTTTGATTTGTCATGAAGAACGTGTGTGTATGTGTGTATCTTTGAAATGTTTCTCAATGTCTCAGTACTGCAAAAACACTTAACCTGGAACTTTCACAGATAAATGAAGGATAAATGATATTCAGGCAGTGGCTATATCCACTAAACTTCTGAAAGTGACTTTAGTTCATGCACACTTTTCATCTATATTCATGGGTGTAGGCTAATAATTCCGTCAAGGACGACTTAAAATAGAAAAAGACAAGAGGAGGCAAAACATATATATTTAGGAAGATGCAATTGAACTGAATCTGAAATTAGTGATTCTAATCAGTCAAATAAGAACCAGAGCTTTATTAGCAAAAGTAATATTAGGGGGTTATTATTGAGTCTTTAGATGTTATATTTAAAAGCTTATTTCGATGGCAATTTTGTTAATTGCTAAATGATGATGGAGAAAAATAATTGTTTAATGAATTTTAATAAGAAAAAGACAACCAAGATTCCTCTTTTAAATGTCTGTATGGAGATTCAGCCACTATCATATTCTGTGTTATTGACCAATATTTAATAAAAATTTTAATTATAATAAGGACAGAGACCAAGTCTTAATTTGTGTGTGTATGCACATATGTGTTTTAAGTAATTTATAGATATGAGTCATAAAATAATTATGTTTTAACATGACAATTAACTTTTGCTTGAAAACTATGTGTAAGGGAGTTTGAGGTCGATGTGTACACATTGCCAAATTTCAAATGGATAACCATCAAGGACCTTCTGTATAGCACGGGGAAGTCTGGTCTCAATGTGACGTGGCAGCCTTGGTGGAAGGGGAATTTTGGGGGAGAACAGATCCATGTATATGGCTGAGTCACTCTGCTGTGCACCTAAAACTATCACAGCATTCTTAATCAATCAGCTATATTCCAGTATAAAATGAAAAGTTTAAATAAGGCAAAAAAAAAATGCATAAGACAATGGAGCGTGAATGGATTAGCTTCTCTTTGATGTCAAGTATTTCCTTGAAATACTTGGGGGGAGTTTAAAAGGCTCGTACCTACTGATGAGAATGCTGGCAAAGCAACTCAGTCCTCCGCTGGGAAATCTGGCTGATTATCCTCGGCTGTGTAATTTAGTGAACCCTGTACACAGGGTTTAGTTCTAAATGCATGTGTTTGGGGTTTAAAAAGATGAATTTGGACTTTTGTAATGCTTACTACTTATAAGGTGTCACCTGATCTATTTAACCTCTCTAATTCTTATCTTTCTTGTCCATAAAAATGGAGCTATTGGAATCTAAGTCATCTGAAAAATAATGGAGATAATAATATATAGAATGTTTTAAGCAACCACTGGCATACAGTCAGCGTTTAGTACATCTCCCTTTTTTCTAGCAGTTCTCTCCCTGTTGGGGAGATTAAAGTGTGCATAAGTTGAAATTTCTTAAAAGCATGTTGTATACTTGTTATTTTTTCTTCTTCATGTTCCATTCATTGCTTAAAAATTCAGATTTCCTCTGACCCTCCTATTTTCTTCAAAGAATTTGCTCTCACAAAAGCCCCTAAATTGCTAAATTCTCTAGTTTCATTTATTATTCATAATAAACAATGAAGACGAAAGAAGTGGTCCTAAGATTCAAGGAAGTTGATGAGTTGCATATGATGTGGGTGGGGGCAGAGGAAAGTTCATTTTAAATGTACAAGCTTACTCCACCCAGTGTTTTCCAAGTTAATATTTTCCCAGTAAAATATCTGTTGATTTTTGCTACTCAAATTCATGGAATCACTATATTTCACTCTGGTTTTTTAATTTTTATTTTTTTAGGGGGGAAAATATTTATATTGGAAATTATATTTGGATTACGCAAAACTGAGAATACTGTTTAAGCAACATATTGTATAGGAAAAATCTCAAGTTCTGTTCTAAATACAGTCAACAGACAATGAGATTTTGAAAATTTCATGCAGTGACCATACGGAGGAAGTTTATCACAGACACTGCTCTGGTTAGGGGAAATTGAGAGTAGTATATACACAGTAAAATATTATTTCATTTGTGCATTTGTTCTGACTGTGTTTCTTCAGTGCGTATTTTTGTCTAATTTAAACAAGAAATTCCTCCAGAAATTGAGAAAATGTTGAAAAAATTGAAAGTGAAAACAAAAGAGATTTCAGTGTAAGAGAAGATAAAGGAATTATAATGTTAACCAATAAGAGCTGGTTCTGAAGAGGTTCAGTTCAGTTCAGTAGCTCAGTCGTGTCCTACTCTTTGAGACCCCATGAATTGCAGCACGCCAGGCCTCCCTGTGTATCACCAACTCCCGGAGTTTACTCAAACTCATGTCCATCGAATTGGTGATGCCATCCAGCCATCTCATCCTCTGTCGTCCCCTTCTCCTCCTGCCCCCAATCCCTCCCAGCATCAGGGTGTTTTCAATGAGTCAACCCTTCGCATGAGGTAGCCAAAGTATTGGAGTTTCAGCTTTAGCATCAGTCCTTCCAATGAACACCCAGAACTGATCTCCTTCAGAATGGACTGGTTGGATCTCCTTGCTCTCCAAGGGACTCTCAAGAGTCTTCTCCAACACCACAGTTCAAAAGCATCAATTCTTCAGTGCTCAGCTTTCTTCAACTCTCATATCCATACATGACCACTGGAAAAACCAAAGCCTTAACTAGATGGACCTTTGTTGGCAAAGTTATGTCTCTGCTTTTGAATATGCTATCTAGTTTGGTCATAACTTTCCTTCCAAGGAGTAAGCGTCTTTTAATTTCATGGCTGCAGTCACCATCTGCAGTGATCTTGGAGCCCAAAAAAACAAAGTCTGACACTGTATCCACTGTTTCCCCATCTGTTTCCCATGAAGTGATGGGATCAGAACAGATGCCATGATCTTCATTTTCTGAATGTTGAGCTTTAAGCCAACTTTTTCACTCTTCTCTTTCACTTTCATCAAGAGGCTCCTTAGTTACTCTTCACTTTCTGCCATAAGGGTGGTGTCATCTGCATATCTGAGGTTATTGATATTTCTCCCAGCAGTCTTGATTCCAGCTTGTGCTTCTTCCGGTCCAGCGTTTCTCATGATGTACTCTGTATAGAAGTTAAATAAGCAGGGTGACAATATACAGCCTTGACGTACTCCTTTTCCTATTTGGAACCAGTCTGTTGTTCCATGTCCAGTTCTAACTGTTGCTTCCTGACCTGCATATAGGTTTCTCAAGAGGCAGGTCAGGTGGTCTGGTATTCCCATCGCTTTCAGAATTTTCCACAGTTGATTGTGATCCACACAGTCAAAGGCTTTGGCATAGTCAATAAAGCAGAAATAAATGTTTTTCTGGAACTCTCTTGCTTTTTCCATGATTCAACGGATGTTGGCAATTTGATCTTGATTCCTCTGCCTTTTCTAAAACCAGCTTAAACATCAGGAAGTTCACGGTTCACATATTGCTGAAGCCTGGCTTGGAGAATTTTGAATATTACTTTACTAGCGTGTGAGATGAGTGCAATTGTGTGATAGCTTGAGCATTCTTTGGCATTGCCTTTCTTTGGGATTGGAATGAAAACTGACCTTTTCCAGTCCTGTGGCCACTGCTGAATTTTCCAAATTTGTTGGCATATTGAGTGCAGCACTTTCACAGCATCATCTTTCAGGATTTGAAATAGCTCAACTGGAATTCCTTAACCTCCTCTACCTTTGTTCGTAGTGATGCTTCCCAAGGCCCAATTGACTTCACATTCTAGGAAGTCTGCCTCTAGGTGAGTGATTACACCATCGTGATTATCTGGGTTGTGAAGATCTTTTTGGTACAGTTCTTCTGTGTACTCTTGCCATCTCTTCTTAATATCTTCTGCTTCTGTTAGGTCCATACCATGTCTGTCACTTATCGAGCCCATCTTTGCATGAAATGTTCCCTTGGTATCTCTAATTTTCTTGAAGAGATCTCTAGTCTTTCCCATTCTGTGGTTTTCCTCTATTTCTTTGCATTGATCACTGAGGAAAGCTTTCTTATCTCTCCATGCTATTCTTTGGAACTCTGCATTCAGATGCTTAATATCTTTCCTTTTCTCCTTTGCTTTTTGCTTCTCTTCTTTTCACAGCTATCTGTAAGGCCTCCTCAGACAGCCATTCCTCAGACAGCCATTTTGCTTTTTTGCATTACTTTTCCATGGGGATGGTCTTGATCCCTGTCTCCTGTACAGTGTCACGAACCTCCGTCCATAATTCATCAGGCACTCTATCTATCAGATCTAGGCCCTTAAATCTATTTCTCACTTCCACTGTATAATCATAAGGGATTTGATTTAGATCATACCTGAATGGTCTAGTGGTTTTCCCTACTTTCTTCAATTTAAGTCTGAATTTTGCAATAAGGAGTTCATGATCTGAGCCACAGTCAGCTCCCAGTCTTGTTTTTGCTGACTGTATAGAGCTTCTCCATCTTTGGCTGCAAAGTATATAATCAGCCTGATTTCGGTGTTGACCGTCTGGTGATGTCCATGTGTAGAGTCTTCTCTTGTGTTTTTGGAAGAGGGTATTTGCTATGACCAGTGTGTTCTCTTGGCAAAACTCTATTAGCCTTTGCCCTGCTTCATTCCGTGCTCCAAGGCCAAATTTGCCTGTTACCCCAGGTGTTTCTTGACTTCCTACTTTTGCATTCCAGTCTCCTATAATGAAAAGGACATCTTTTTGGGGTGTTAGTTCTAAAAGGTCTTGTAGATCTTCATAGAACCGTTCAACTTCAGCTTCCTCAGCGTTACTGGTTGGGGCATAGGCTTGGATTACCGTGATATTGAATGGCTTGCCTTGGAAACAAACAGAGATTATTCTGTTGATTTTGAGATTGCATCCAAGTACTGCATTTCGGACTCTTTTGTTGACCGTGATGGCTACTCCATTTCTTCTAAGGGATTCCTGCCCACAGTAGTAGATATAATGGTCATCTGAGTTAAATCCACCCATTCCAGTCCATTCTAGTTTGCTGATTCCTAGAATGTCAATGTTCACTCTTGCCATATCTTGTTTGACCACTTTCAATTTGCCTTGATTCATGGACCTGACATTCCAGGTTCCTATGCAATGTTGCTCTTTACAGCATTGGACCTTGCTTCTATCACTAGTCACATCCACAACTGGGTATTGTTTTTGCTTTGGCTCCATCCCTTCATTCTTTCTGGAGTTATTTCTCCACTGATCTCCAGTAGCATATTGGGCACTTACTGACCTGGGGAGTTCTTCTTTCAGTATCCTATCATTTTGCCTTTTCATACTGTTCATGGGGTTCTCAAGCCAAGAATACTGAAGTGGTTTGCCGTTCCCTTCTCCAGTGGACCACATTCTGTCAGACCTCTCCACCATGACCCGACCATCTTGGGTGGCCCCACATGGCATGGCTTAGTTTCATTGAGTTAGACAAGGCTGTGGTCTGTGTGATCAGATTGGCTAGTTTTCTGTGATAGATTTAAACAATAATTGAGAGGGACTTCCCTGCTGGTCCAGTGGTTGAGACTTTGCCTTCCAGTGCAGGATATGTGGGTTCGATCCCTGTTCAGGAAGCTAAGATTCCCGCATGTCTCTCAGTCAAAAAACCAAAACGAAAAAAAACAGAAACAATACTGTAACACATTCAATAAAGACTTTAACCAGTCTGCATCAAAAAAAAAAAAAAAAAACAAAAAAAAAAATCTTTAAAAAAATTATTAAAGTGCTCTTATATCTTACTGAAGGATTTGCTATTAAGTTTGTTCCTGTAAACATATAATGTTAGTCTAAGGAAAACTCAGACACTGACTAATTAAAATGATAGACATCATTGGCTTGAAAGAATTTATGGCTCTTATAATTGCAGGGATAAACATAATACCTTAATTGGTGCTCCTCTGTGTTTCATTTGCATTTTTAGAACTTAGTTGGGGTTAGATGAGTAGATTGTGTAATGCATAATAATTTTTCACACTTAAATAAGGTGAAATTGGCTATGAATACAGCATTTTAAAACAGAACATCTGGGACTTCGCTGGCAGTCCAGTGCTTAAAGACTTCACCTTTCAATGAGGAGGTGCAGGTTTAATCCTTAGTCAGGGAGCTCAGATCCCACATGCCACGAGGTCAAAAACCGAACAGAAGCATTGTTATCACAAGTTCAATAAAGATTTTAAAATGGTCCACATCAAAGAAAATCTTTAAAAATCTCTAAAAATCAATAAAATGGAACATCTGAATTTTAGAAACATATTTTTAACTATGTTGGAAGGAACTATACTGTAAGTTTTCAAGGAGGCATGATGGTAGATACAGTTGGGCAACGCTTGGACTTGTGAGGGTTCAGATTTGAATGGCCAGGGGTGGACTGGGACTTTTAAAGTCTGAAAACTTGATTTCTTTTGTGCTACCTGTGTCTATTGAAAAAAACAAATACTTGTCTCATGTTTATAGATATAATCATTAATTAACTCTTCTTTTTTTCCTTTAATACAAAAAATTTTATGAAATCCTTCTATTTTTTTAATGTGTTTGTTCCAAGTAGAACAAAATTTTCCTCACTCTAGTAGGAAGGTACCCATCAAGCCCCATTCTTTATCATGTCCCAAGTCTCTCTATTGCTAGTGATAACTCTATTTTACAAATTTTCTTTCTTCTAATTTCAGATATAATAGAACAGATATTGTGTAAAGTTCTATACATTTTGGATAAAAAAAAAATTTGTTCCTTAGTTTTCATTTTATTTACTGTTTTATTTTTTAGATTCCACGTATAAGTGGTACCATACAGTATTTGTCTTTCGCCGCCTGACTCATTTCTCTTAATCAGTTCAGTTGCTCAGTTATGTCTGACTCTTTGTGACCCCACAGGCTGCAGCATGCCAGACTTCCCTGTTCATTACCAACTCCTGGAGCTTGCTCAAACTCATATCCATCGAGTTGGTGATGCCATCCAACCATCTCATCCTCTGTTGTCCCCTTCTCCTCCTGCCTTCATTCTTTCCCAGCATCACGGTCTTTTCCAATGAATCAGTTCTTTGCATCATGTGGCCAAAGTATTAGAGTTTCAGCTTCAGCATCATTTAGCATAATACCTTCTAAGATCATCCATGGTGTTGCAAATGGCAAGATTTTATTCTCTTTTATGGCTGAGTAGTATTCCATTGTGTGTGTGCATAAATAAAATTTAAATATATGACATCATTATGTCTTATTTAAACACATCTTAGAATATTTGGAGAAATAAATATGGAGAAGGCGATGGCACCCCACTCCAGTACTCTTGCCTGGGAAATCCCATGGACGGAGGAGCCTGGTGGGCTACAGTCCATGGGGTTGCTAAGAGTCAGACACAACTGAGTGACTTCACTTTCACTTTAGAATATTTTAGGTGATAGTAATATAATAAAATAGTACTAATGCTCCATATTATTAATTATATTACATATTAGTTAACAATGGCATATATCAGTTTTAAAATTCCCTATTTAGTAAGACAACTAATGAATTTTCATTTATAATTCATTCTTTCATATAGCTTTACTACAGTGTAATTATTATACAGTTAATTACATAAAAGTAAGTGCTCTTGTCTAAACAAGGTATCATTTTTTATTGAATCACCCAGTATTGGAACTGTGGTAATCTGCTTTTTGTTCTGAAATAGCCATTTTATTTTTGTTCTTGTGGTATATAAGATAGCCCTATATTTAGACAGGCATATAGCTAAACATTTCATTGCTGCAATAAATACAAAATAGCATTATTTTCATAGACTGAAAGATTCAATAATATATCATAACTTTATGGTAAGGGCATTTAATATCCTCCGTGCTATTGAAAATTATAGTTTTTAAAGTGGTATCTTTTAATTTTTGTTTTCTATTTGTGTTGAGGATAGAAAAGTGGTTGATTTTTAAAATATTAACTTGTTTATGGTAAGGATAAGTACATATTTGTTTGCTTAGTCGCCAAGTCGTGTTTGACTCCTGTGACCCTATGGACTGCAGTCCACCAGGCTCCCCTTCCATGAGATTTTCCTAGCAAGAATACTGGAGTGGGTAGTCATTTCTTACTCCAGGGGATTTGGGTAGAAAAGTAGTTGATTTTTAAAATATTAACCTTGTTTATGGTAAGGATAAACACATATTTAGGTAATCTTTAATTTTTATTGGTAATGTTTTATAGTTTTTATGGAAGGAGCTTTTATTATATAATATTTTAAATGCTAAAGGCAAATGATATTTTTAAAAATAGTCTTTTAAAATTCAATTTTCTATTTCTTTTTGTTACTGGTATACATAAATATAATTACCTTTTATTATTATACCCTTATACCCTTATCAACTGATTTTTTTTCAACTGATTTTTAATTGAGGAAAAAACTATATTTCTCAGCTTCCCTTGCAATGAATGTGACTACATGTTAGCCAATGGACTCTGAATAGGCATTACATGTACCCTATAGATTGTACATTAGAAGACAGAAACATTCTCTCCATTTCCCTTCTCTTCTCACCAGCTGGTTGGAATGTAGATGTGATGGCAGGAGCTAAAGTTTTGATCTTAGTTCATGAGGTTGAGTAATTGCCTCTTTAGCATGTGACAGATAGAAGGGGTCTGGTCCCCTAGACTGCAAAGAATAGAACATCAGTCTGTGGTTGTTTAGCAGTGAGAGGGGAAAAAAGAAAAACCCTCTCACTTTGTCACTGTTGTCTTTTGATTTGGGACAGCAGCCCAGTCTATATCTTAATAAAGGAACTTGTTATTTTCAATTGCTACATGCCATACCATTATGATGTTTATTTGGATGTTGGCTTGTCTCTAGTTATTCTTAGAGGATCTCAGATTTTCCACTTGTCACCAAGAAAGATGTTCTATGATCTCTGTATTGGCAGTTGGTCTCTTGGGGAGTCAATTCTGGGAGTCATTCCTGTGGGAACTCAACATACATCACTCCTCCAACTATTTCAACAGTTTCTCAGATATATAATTCTCACTATCAAATCACTTTCTGTTTAAAATGTTTAGGATGATTTGAGTTATCTGCTTTTAAATGCTGATTGATCTGAGCATTTTGTACCAAAGGCTTGACTTTATTGTTTGCATTAGTTGTATTTGTAAGAATTTTCTAAACATGTTATTCTGATTCTAATGAGCCAGTGTGCCAAATGTCACTTAAAAATCTTGCTTGCCGGATTTGATTTCAACCTCTATTGTAATTCTGCAGTCTGGTAAGTCAAACTGTCTGATTTTGTGTGTGTGTGTGTGTGCCTATATCAGCCTCCTGCCTACAAGCAAAAAGAAATTTCTTTAGGGTCATATCAGCAACACTCTGAATTTCTGATCAAACCTTAAATAAAGAATTGAAAGTTCTGAGCCCAATTAGTTCTTTTTATAACTCTCTGGCTATGAACTCCAATGTAGCCAACTCAGTCTGATATGGCCTGAATTTCTTATGCATTTCACATTGTACTATGGAGACTACCACTTAGCCTTCTACTGTTTTGCTTTCTTTTTTTTTTTTTTTTTTTTTTTTTTTTTTTTTGTGTGTTTTTTTTTTTTTTTTTATTCTTTCATCTTTTATTTTTTTTATTTTTTTTTAATTTTATTTTATTTTTAAACTTTACATAACTGTATTAGATTTGCCAAATATCAAAATGAATCCGCCACAGGTATACATGTGCTTTCAATAGACACTTTTTTTAGATAACTATGGGTGGTATTTAAATCATAGCTGAGGGACGTTCCTGGTGGCTCAGATGGTAAAGAATCTGCCTGCAGTGCAGAGACCTGGGTTCAATCCCTGGGTCAGGAAGATCCCCTGGAGAAGGAAATGGCCACCCACTCCAGTATTCTTGCCTGGGAAATCCCATGGACAGAGGAGCAGTCTACAGTCCATGGGGTCACAAAAGAGTCGGACACAACTGAGCAACTAACACTTTCACCTTCATACCAGCTTATAATGATTAACGATTGTTTTATTTCCTATTAAATGACTGGTTGGAGAAGGCAATGGCACCCCACTCCAGTACTCTTGCCTGGAAAATCCCATGGACGGAGGAGCCTGGTAGGCTGCAGACCATGGGGTCGCGAAGAGTCGAACACGACTGAGCGACTTCACTTTCACTTTTCCCTTTCATGCATTGGAGCAGGAAATGGCAACCCACTCCAGTGTTCTTGCCTGGAGAATCCCAGGGACGGGGGAGCCTGGTGGGCCACTGTCTATGGGGTCGCACAGAGTTGGACATGACTGAAGCGACTTAGCAGCAGCAGCAGCAGCAGCAGCAGCAGCAGTAATAATTGTTACAGAATTCTCAAAAATGTGTTTTTGTATCTTAAATATTTTCCTTTGCATTTACAATTTGGTTCTTAGGAACACTAAAACAGAGCACTACATTTGTATTCTCTTAAATAATATATGTTTGTGTTGTTCATCAGCTTGATCCTTATTGAAATATTCATATCATAAGCAAAATTAAAAATTACAGCATTATTAGCATTATCTTGGTTGTCAAGGTAAAATTAAGCTGTTTTTACTGTTTGAGCCCCGAAAGTATATTCTGGTTAAGTAAAAACCAAGAAAGATTGTGTGATAAGCTATTTTAATGGTTGAATGTAAGTGAAACAACACAAATTACATTTCTCTTGGAAGAAAAATATGGTTGTGTGAAATCAAATATATTTTATGTCCCAGTGAACTTAATATGTTGGAAAATTTCAGCTTCATTTCAAATGTCAATTGGCTGTACCCTACTGATGTAGTAGTGGAGAGAGGTGCAGTTTAATTTTTCACTTTATCATTGTTCCAAGAACATGTCCTTTATTCAGTTTAAGATTTTTGTTTCCAAATAAATTATTTCTATTCATTTGTGGAAACGATAATGGGAATTAGAATATCCAAGTGCTGTTATTAGTAGTATTCTTTTTCAAATTCTTGGTTGTGCTGGGTCCCCGTTGCTGCCCTGCGTGGGCTTCTCATTGCAGTGCCTCTCTTGTTGCAGAGCATGGCTTCTAGGACCCACACGCGTCAGGGGTTGTGGCATGTGGACTCAGTAGTCGTGGCTCCTGGGCTGTAGAGCACGGGCTTAGTTGCACAGTACCTCCACGTTTACCAGTGTTCCCAGTCCTGGTAACCACCATTCTGCTTCCTGTCTCTATAAATTTGATTACTCTAGGTACCTCATGTAAGTGGAATCATACAGTATTTTAAGGTACTATTTTTGAAACTACATTGCTCTGTATAGGAATCAAATAGTAAATTACTAGCACAAGTAACTGTATCCTGATCACTTTTCCTATTGTATTATGATTAATATCCAATATTAGTTTCAGGAGTACAACTGAAACTACTATAATTCAGTGCTCTTTTACATGATGGGCTTCCCTTGTGGCTCAGAGGGTTAAGTGTCTGCCTGCAATGCAGGAGACCTGGGTTCAATCCCTGGGTCAGGAAGATCCCCTGGAGAAGGAAATGGCAACCCACTCCAGTACTCTTGCCTGGAAAATCCCATGGACAGAGAAGCCTGGTAGATAACAGTCCATGGGATTGCTAAGAGTTGAACACGACTGAGCAACTTCACTTTCACTTTTCATACATGATGAAATGACTACCACCCTGAGTGTAGTTACCCTCTGTCACTATACACAGTTGTTAACAATATTGATTATATTCCATATGCTGTGTGTTTCATATCTATCACATTTATTATAGCTGGAAGTTTGTATGTCTTAATCCTTTTTACCTCTTTTGTCCTTTGACCCAACCCAAGTCCCTCTAGTTTTGTTGTCTGTGTCTGTGAGTCTGTTTCTGTTTTGTTTGTTCATTTATTTTGTTTTTTTGAAATTCCACATATAAGTGAAATCATACAGTATTGGTTATTCTCTGTTTTACTTATTTTACTTAACACCCTCTAGGTCTATCCATGTTGCTGCAGATGACCACATTTCAATTTCTTTATGGCCGAGTCATATTGACAATTTCTTTGTCCGTTTATCTATTGATAGACACTTAGGTTGCATCCATATTTTGGCTATTGTAAAATAGTGCTGAAATAAATAAAGGAGTACATATATCTTTTTGAATTAGTGTTTTTGTTTTCTTCATATAATCACATAGAAATTGAATTTCTAGCTTGTGTGATAGTTCTTTTTTTCTTTACTTTTCAGATATCTCCATACTATTTTCCATCATGTATGGAGCAGTTTGCATTTCCACCAATAATGACAAGGGTTCCCTTCCCCTCCATCCTTACCAACACTTGTTTCCTGCTTTTTGAAGATAACCATTTTGACAGGTGTGAGGTGACATCCTGTGTTTTTAAATTGCATTTCCCTGATGGTTAGTGATATTGAGCATCTTTTGGCCATCTGTATTCTTCTTTTGGGAAAATATCTATTCAGCTCCTCTCCTCATTTTTTAATAGGTATCTTTGTTTTGTTTGTAATATCGAGTTGTAAGACTTCTTTATATATTTTGGATATCAACACTTTATCCAGTATACCATTTGCAAATACCTACTCCAATTCAGTAGGGGGCATTTTTTTTCCTCTCTTTTCAGCACTTTAAATACATCTTGGTACTCTGTTGTAAGTTATAAAGTTTCCACTAAAAAATAAGCTGATAGTGAAGATTTTCTCTTTTTTCCTGGTGTTCCAAGTTATGTGAAATAGAATAGGTTTCTCTGTATTTATTCTACTAAAGAGTCAATGAACTTTCAGAATCTAAGAATTAAAGTTCTACATAAATTCTGAAACATTCTAAGCTATTATGTCTTAGAATATTACTTGTTCCTCACTCAACCTTTTCTGTCCTCTGGATCTCTGCTAAAACTTACGTAGGATTTTCTCATCTTTTCTTTTCCTTTAAAAAAATTTATTGCTTAGATATAGTGATATGTACAGGTTTCCAGTATACAGTTGACCCTTGAACCACACAGGGGTCGGGGGCACCAACCTCCTGCACAGTTGAAAATCCTTGTACTATTATCTCTGCCTCAAAAACAGAGGAATTAATAAATGATTCATCCAAGGGCAGAGGGCTGAAACAGTTTGGATAGAATCATCACCCAACCGTGATTCTTTTGATTCCACGTATTGTGATATCTAATCGAACACAAACTTTTCCCCAAATTTAATTTACAGATCTGTAAAATGAAAATATAGGTACTATATTTTTTTAAAAAGCCACATAGAAGTGGACCCCAGCAGTTCAGACCAGTTGTCAAGGGTCAACTACATAATTCAAAGAATTTTGACAAGTGCTTACACTATTGTTAACCAAACCACTTGGAAATACTGAGAATTTCCTTCACCCCAGAAATTTTCTTTGTTCTCTTTCTCAGTAATACTGTCCCCCATTCCTCCAAAAACAATCGAAGTTCTAAAGTATTTCTCCACATAGTAGATTTGCCTGTCATGAGCATCCATCCCATCAGTGGTGTGTTTGGCTTCTTTTGCTTATATAAGGTTTTTAAAATTTACCTATATTAGTGAGTGTGTCACTGATTTGCTTATTTTTTCTATGAATAGATGGATAAAATAGACAAATTGAATAAATAAATATGATATATTCTATTGTATGAATATGTCATACGGTGTTTATTCATTCTGTTGATAAACACATGGTTATTTCAACTTATTGGATATTGTGAATTAAACTGTTATGAAAATTTGTGTACACATCTATTTGTCAAAATGTGTTTTTTCCTTGTAAATATCTGGAACTGTGGATGCTTGGTCATTAGACAGATGTATGTTTTACTTTATGGAAAAACAACCAAACCTTTTTCAAAATGATTTTATAACACCACCAGCAGTGTGTGAGATTGCCAGCTGCTACTCATTCTAACATTTGTTTTGTCTGTCTTCTTAATTTTAGCACTTCTAGTGGGTATGAAATGCTATCTCTCTGTAGTTTCAGTTTGCTTTTCCCTCGTGATTTTTAATTGTGCTTTTGGCCATCTGTATATATTCCTCTGTGGAGTGCCTGTTTAAGTATATTTTTTCATTTTTTTAACACCTTAATATGCTTAATATTTGGAAAAGGCAATGGCACCCCACTCCAGTACTCTTGCTTGGAAAATCCCATGGATGGAGGAGCCTGGTAGGCTGCAGTCCATGGGGTCGCTAAGAGTCAGACACGACTGAGCGACTTCACTTTCACCTTTCACTTTCATGTATTGGAGAAGGAAATGGCAACCCACTCCAGTATTCTTGCCTGGAGAATCCCAGGGACGGGGGAGCCTGGTGGGCTGCCGTCTATGGGATCGCACAGAGTCGGACACGACTGAAGCGACTTAGCAGTAGCAGCAGCATGCTTAATATTAAGATATCGATATTAAGTTTAATATTGTTATAGATATTTAATATTAAGTTATAGAATTTTTTATATACTCAGGATATAAGTATCAGCATATATATATTGTAAAACTTTTTTTTTTCTAAATGAATGTCTTAGTTCTTTAATGGTATCTTAATAATGAGAAATGTCCAATGTATCAGTTTTTTTTCTTTCTAAGGAATCTTTCCTTATCCAAAGTCACAAAGTATTCTTCCATGTTTTCTCATTAGTTTTAGAGCTTTAACTTTTATACTTAGGTCTCTGACTTGTCACTATTATGTATGATGTTCCAACATCATTTGCTGAAATGATTTTTGTTTGCCTATTGATTTCCTGGAAGCTTTTATCAAAATTAATCACATAGGTATAGATCTAAAACTGGTACTTTGTTCTCTTTTGTTTATATATTTGTCTATTCAATATCCTGTATATTTTCATGTAAATGTGATTTGATTGTGATAACTTCATATCTGTCAGTTTGGGGAGAGTTGATGTGTGAATAGTACTGAGTTTTTCTATCCATGTGCATGTACATGTATATGTCTCCACTTCTTTGAGTGTTCTTTAATTTCTCTCAGTACTACTTTGTAATTTAATGGTATAGATTTTAAGAAATGCTCAAAAAAGAAGCTCAAACTTTTAAATGTTTTAGTGATATTTCTAGTGGCAGTGTTTTATTTTATCTTATTTTACAGAGACTTGTTGCAAATATCTAAAGCTATAATTGATTTTTGTATGCTAAATGTATATCTTCACAGAACTGATATATTAGTTCTAATAGTAGCCTTTTCATAAGTTTTTTTTTATGACTTTAAATCATGGAACATGTGATAAAAGACAGTGTCATTATTCTTTCCTTCCAAACTTCAAGCTTTTATTTATTTTCCTTGCTGGTTAGAACATCCAGGACAATGCTGAGAGTAAGTGGTGGTCAGATACATTTTGCCTTGCTTCTGATTTTAGAGGGGAGCATTCTGTTGTCCATTAAATGTGATGTTAGCACTTTGCTCCTTGGAAGTAAAGCTATGACCAATCTAAACCGCATATTAAAAAGCAGAGACATTACTTAACCAACAAGATCTATCTAGTCAAAGCTGTGGTTTTTCCAATAGTCATGTATGGTTGTGAGAGTTGGACTGTAAAGAAAGCTGAGCGCTGAAGAATTGATGCTTTTGAACTGTGGTGTTGAAGAGTGGTGTGGAGAGAGGAGAGACCTCAAGAGAGGTCTTGAGAGTCCCTTGGACTGCAAGGAGATCCAACCAGTCCATCCTAAAGGAGACCAGTCCTGGGTGTTCATTGGAAGGACTAATGTTGAAGCTGAAGCTCCAATACTTTGGTCACCTGATGCGAAGATCTGACTCACTGGAAAAGACCCTGATGCTGGGAAAAATTGAAGATGGAAGAAGGGGGAAGACAGAAGATGAGATGGTTGGATGGCATCACTGACTCAATGGACATGAGTTTGAGTAGTTGGGAGTTGGTGATGACAGGGAAGCCTGGCATGCTGCAATTCATGGGGTCGCAAAGAGTCAGACATGACTGAGTAACTGAACTGATAACTGTATATTTTTAATGAACAGTTTTATCAGTTTAAAGATGTTTTCTTTCTTTCCTAATCTTCTAAGAGATTTAATCATGATTGGATATCAAATTTTGTCAAATGTTCTTTTTGAATCTGTGAAGAAAATCATGCAGTATCTCTCCTTTAATATCTAACTGTATATAGTACCTTAACTGGTTTTCAAATCTTAAACAAGGCTTTGCATTCTTAGCATTAAACCCACTTGATTAGAATGTTTTATCCTACCTATATATTGCTAGATTTTAGGTATAATTTTTCTGAATATCTTTACTTTTATATTAGTGAAAAGCATTGTTCTATAACTTTCATTTTTGATAATTTTTCTTATACTGACCCCTCATCTTTCATACTATATGTATCATATATTTGTATACTGACTTTGTATTTCATCTCAAAGAAATTTAAGTTACTTTTTTAAAAAAATTGCTTTAAAAGCATATTTTAAATTATTTTTTTAAAAACTCCCTGTCGCATAGTAGGAGCTCAGTAATTATTTCCTAAATCAATTAATTAGAAAGGCAAAGGGAATTTCCACAGATATGGGTGTGCAGAATGTCAACCCATAAGGGTGCACAAGGCAGTCAACCAATATTGGGTTCAGTTCAGTTCAGTTCAGTCACTCAGTCGTGTCCGACTCTTTGCAACCCCATTAATCGCAGCACGCCAAGCCTCCCTGTCCGTCACCAACTCCCAGAGTTCACCCAAACTCAAGTCCATGAAGTCGGTGATGCCATCCAGCCATCTCATTCTCTGTCGTCCCCTTCTCCTCCTGCCCCCAATCCCTCCCAACATCAGAGTCTTTCCAATGAGTCAACTCTTCGCATGAGGTGGCCAAAGTACTGGAGTTTCAGCTTCAGCATCATTCCTTCCAAAGAAATCCCAGGGCTGATCTCCTCTAGAATGGACTTGTTGGATCTCCTTGCAGTCCAAGGGACTCTCAAGAGTCTTCTCCAACACCACAGTTCAAAAGCATCAATTCTTCGGTGCTCAGCCTTCTTCACAGTCCAACTCTCACATCCATACATGACTACTGGAAGAACCATAGCCTTGACTAGACAGACCTTTGTTGGCAAAGTAATATCTCTGCTTTTGAATATGCTATCTAGGTTGGTCATAACTTTTCTTCCACGGAATAAGCGTCTTTTAATTTCATGGCTGCAGTCACCATCTTCAGTGATTTTGGAGCCCCCCAAAATAAAGTAATAATTAATAATTAATAAAGTAATAATAAATAAAAAACAGTGTTTCCACTGTTTCCCCATCTATTTCCCATGAAGTGATGGGACCAGATGCCATGATCTTCATTTTCTGAATGTTGAGCTTTAAAGCCAACTTTTTCACTCTCCTCTTTCACCGTCATCAAGAGGCTTTTTAGTTCCTCTTCACTTTCTGCCATAAGGGTGGTGTCATCTGCATATTTGAGGTTATTGATATTTCTCCCGGCAATCTTGATTCCAGCTTGTGCTTCTTCCAGCCCAGCGTTTCTCATGATGTACTCTGCATATAAGTTAAATAAGCAGGGTGACAATATTGGGTTAAGAGGCCTAATTTGCAATAACAATATCTCCAAGAAAACGTACAAGTGGACTGTTATTCATAGATTTGACTATTTAGAGGAATTTTATATCTCATTTATATACTCAAGTGGAAGAAAAATAGATAGGTAAGTATAGGAAAATAATTATTAAGAATTTAACTATTATAAACATATATGTAATTAAGTCAAGAACAGTATTTGTATAGTTACAATAATATGAACACTAAGTATGGATTTAACAAAAAATTATAACAGTTCATGAATATATGGTGGGGGGAGAGAAGTGTATGTGTTAGAGAAGGAAGTAGCATGACTTATATCCATACTCTTTGAGGATGAAGACAAGAGTTTATACTGAAATTGAAAAATCAAGAATTAACATTATAAATGTCTTATTTAGACATATTGGAAGTTATCAGACAAAATAAATGAAAGTGAATGTATACAAAGTAAGACAATATAATGAGTATGGGATGAGACATGGGCTACTTGAAGTAGTCTTCAACTCTTAAAACTCCATTTATATGTGTGTGTGTGTATATATATATAAAATTGAGATTATATATAATGACTATATAAGATTATTTTCATTTTTAATACAATCATTAGGTTGCTCAAGACTTGAATTACCAGTCAAATTATATATTTTTCATTGTGATTATAGTCTTCATCAATAAACTAAAGTAAGATCATTGATGATGATAAAAGGAATATTCTTGTGAATTAAAGTCTCCTAGCCAAATGATTATTCTCAAGTGGACTTTAAAAGATTAAAATTCTTAGAAAAGATGAGTTTACACTTTTGGGGGAGAAAAAAGCCAAGCCATTGCTGAAATTTATGTTCTTTCAGGAGACCACAGAAAGATAAAAGTTAACCTCAATTTTTTCCAGAAGACCTATTTCTTGCATTGCATGATATTCTAAACACATACCAAAAAAGAATGACAAGATAAACTGTAAGGGAAAACATCTCTATAAAAATTGTTAAAGAAAATGACTTCTAAGTTTCTCACACTTCAGTATATGTTATTCCTTGTGTGTGCTTGTGTTCAGTTGCTCAGTCATGTCTCACTCTTTGAGACTCCATGGACTGTAGCCCCTCCAGGCTCCTCTGTCCATGGGATTCTCCAGGCAAGAATACTGGATTGGATTGTTGTTGCCACCTCCAGGAGATCTTCTTGACCCAGGGATCAAATCCATACCTCCTGCATCTCTGCATTTGCAGGTCAATTCCTTACCATGGTGCCACCTGGGTATTATTCCTCACTTTAAATTAATTGCCCTTGGATCTACAGGCAGGACATTATTCACAATGTTTTCTTAAAATTATGAATATCAATTAGCCTAGACGCTTCGGCAATTTTCACATAGTTTTGTGACTCTTATCCAGATGTCAGAGCGAATATATAGGTCAATATGGAAATTGAAAAATTGGAATTTTATTTTGATTAGATTTGCACTGAATATACAAGAACACAGGACTTCACTGGTGGCTCAGATGGTAAAGAATCTGCCTGCAATGCAGGAGACCAAGGTTTGATCCCCTGGAGAAGGGGATGTTCTTGCCTGGAGAATTCCATAGACAGAGAAGTCCGTGAGGTTGCAAAGAGTCAGTACACACCTGAGTGACTAACACTTTCACTTCACTTTTCATAGTAGAACACACATTTATCAATTCAAAGCAGTTTCTGACTAGCTTATTTCTCCCTCATGTTGGATGGTGCAAAAGCAATTGAACTGAATGAAATGCAGTTCTTTACTGATCACTTAGCATAAATTATTGTTTGTACTGGAAATTGTTTGAGAAGCTATTTGTGAAGGGGCTTTCATTTTGGTGTCTTTATTGTCTTTCCAAAGAAAGTCCATTTAAATACATGCTTGAGTTAGCTACTTTTTAAAAATGCTGTCAATGACTTAGACTGCATATATAAACACATACTACTATTTCTTTTAGTGCTTTAGTTATTTAGATGGCATACATAATACAATAAAGTAGTGATACAGAAATCCATTCTCTTATAATACAGAGAACGTTTTAATATACTGGAAATTATGCTGTATGATCTAGCTAGAATATATAGCTCAGATTTCAATGTATATTAATACTATTGCCAATTTCAGATAAATTAAAAATTTCAGCGTAATATTCTTCATAATAGGTGTTCACATTGAAGATTTGAAGATTGGGACTTCCTGGCAGTCCAGTGGTTAAGACTTTGCCTTCCATGCAGGAGGTGTGAGTTCAGTCTCTGATTGGGGAGCTAAGACCCCACATGCCTCATGGCCAAAAATCCAAAAACGTAAAACAGAAGCCATATTGTAACAAATTAATAAAGACTTTAAAAATGATCCACATTAAAAAAAAAAAAAAACTTAAAAAAATGTGAAGATTGAGGCAAAGCCCAGTAGCAGAAATGGTAACGGCTGATTTCTGTTTTCTGTTTGTTATCACAAACCTAGTTAGTATAGTTTCTGAAACACTAAGTATGTTTTTAGTGGAAATTAAAAACTTTTCTTTAAAGTTGTAATGTATTTTTTAAGTGATTTGAGGAAGCATGTAAATAATATTTATATTGAAGTGTATACACACACATGATGAGATTTCCTGGTTAGATATATCACTCCAACAATTGTATGGAAAACAGGTTAAGATGAGCAATAAAGATGGTTATAGTCATCACAGTCTTCTCCTTTGAGGTAGAGATGGTATACTCAAAAGAGACTCTAATCTGGCTCTGCAGTAGTATCTTCCTGATACCAAAATGTCACAGGCACATCTTCCCCTTGATCAATAACAGAGGAAGCCTTGGCTACCTTGGCACCATGGTAAACCTTCCAGGAATTTCTCAAGAATACATGGACTTGGTTATCAAAGGCATGGCCAAACTAATGTCCACTGGGTGGCAGCAGCCATCCAGCCCCAAGAATTACTCTAAAAGACTCTTGCCTTGGACCAGTAATCAGCAACCAGTCTTAATCGTTTATTTTGTGTCTTGTGTATGAATGTCTTATTCTTTAAGGAAGACTTTAAGCTTATATAGAGCAGGCTATATATTGTACATTTCCTGCCAGACACCACGTGAATTGGCCCCCAATTTAAGATACATATTTTAAAGATGGTACTGATGAACCTATTTGCAGGCAGCAATGGAGATGCAGACACAGAGAACAGACTTTGGACACAGAGGGTGGGGGAGGGAGAGGGTGGGATAAATGGAGAGAGTAGTATGGAAACATATAAATTACCATATGTAAGATAGATAGCTAGTGGGAATTTGCTGTTTGACTCAGGGAACTTAAATGCATGCTCTGTGACAACCTAGAGGGGTGGGATGAGGTGGTTCAAGAGAGAGGCAACATACGTATGCCTATGACTGATTCATGTTGGTGTATGGCAGAAACCAGCACAATATTGTCATTATCCTTCAATTGAAAATAAAATTTTAAAAAGATACATATTTTAAAAGAATATCATTTATTGTAGATGACTTCAAAATGAATCTTAAAAATTTTAAAGAATATCTTTGTATTTTGCCTCAGTGTATTTGAAACATATAATCTAGTTCATTTGCATCCTTGTTAGGTTGTTCTAAAAACCATCGTAATATCCTGCAACAGGTCGCTTTATTGTAATGAGAATATTTGGATAATTTATTGAGTAAGGTTTGAACATAGATAATAAGTGGTGAATTCTTATTATGTCCTAATGCAGGTGTATGTGGTCTCTTTGTCCCAAACACATTCACTGAAAGGATGGACCTGGTATTGGCTCCTGAGATGTGTGTCTCCTTGATTCAAAGAATCCTATTAGGTTAAATGATCTCTATTGATATTTCTGCCTCCAGTAATTATTGTTATTCTTGGTTCTTCATTACTCTTAATATTATTCGTCTTATGAGACCGAATGTAACCAGAAATGACTGTAGGCATAGATATACAGGAATAGGTTTACATGTTTTATGTCCATTGTCAGTCCTCTGAATTGGTGCTTCCTTGGAAATTCAGCTGGAGAAAAGGAGGCTGTCCCTGGTTAATTACACATTATACTTTGAAAAATGGGTACTGTCTGGCAGGTGATAATGCTTTCTGGATTCTGCATTAAAGTTCACCATCACACTTGAACCACAAATAGCAATGCTATATAGTGGGAAGAATATTGAACTTGAATTTTTTTTAATGAGTTTTAGCCCTTTGCCAGCTCAGAGTTAAAAATAGAGCCTTAAATAAGTCCCTTCACCTCTCTGTGTCAGCTTCCTAACATGTTAAGTGTCAAATGAAAGAGACTAACTAATTGAAACCTAACTAGTCTCACTGCCTCTAGTCACTGCCAATTTCAGGTCATTGTTCAATTTAAAAAGATTAAACCTTCTAGAACCATGCTCTGATCACATTGCTTCTCTGCCGAGAATTACTCAATAGCTTTCCTAAGCTAAAAGATAAAATTCGGACTTCTTAGACGGGTATTCCACTTAGGTTCTATTCAGCATGTTTCTTGAGTGGATATTATATATGAAAATGTTCTAGGCTTTAGTGATGCCAAGATAAATGATGGCTACCTTTAATCACATTCACCAAAATCATACCCACCCCACCCACTGGTCCACCCCCCTCCACCCCCGCCCCCCGCCCCACTCCACACACAAATTACCATTTCACAGGTTCCCCCCAGAGATTTGGGCAGGAACATTATGATGAGTCATTGTTTATACTACCACACCCATCTTTCTTTATCATTTTTCCTAAAGAATGAGGGATCTAGTAAAGTGGGATAAGTTTGATCTAATGGAACTGTAGATTTTCTTTGGATAGAGATATACTTAAAACTAGGAAGAGCATGATTAAGGACTCAGGAACATAAACATCCATGTGTGTGTTTATTATTAGTTTATTTACTGACCACACCTTGCAGCATGCGAGATCTTAGTTCCCAGACCAGGAATCAAACCTGCACCCCTGCAGTGGTAGCAGAGTCTTACTTGCAGAACTGCCAGGAAAGTCTCGGTACGTGTGTGTTTAGAAGGATGAACAGATACCTGGTTTGAATGAAAGGGAGATGATGTAATAATGAAAATTTGAGATAATGATTTATAAAGTTGGTCTGGATATGGCATGTGAATGTCTTTGAATGATGTGCTCAGAAGTTTAGACTCAATTCCATTAAATTCAGAGGAAGTGTTCTGACCATGAAGCAGACAGATGAGAATCCCCTATGATCGTATCTGTACTAAAGTCCATATATGAATTTCAGAGTAGGAGGACATACATTTGAGTTCTGACCCTGTTTTGACTAATTTACTCTCTACATGATTGTTCTTAAGGTTTGATGCAAAACAAGTATAATCTTATATACATGTGTGTATAGAACTAAAGAACCTCTTGATGAAAGTGAAAGAGGAGAGTGAAAAAGTTGGCTTAAAGCTCAACATTCAGAAAACTAAGATCATAGCATCTGGTCCCATCACTTTATGGAAAATAGATGGAGAAACAGTGAAAACAGTGGCAGACTTTATTTTGGGGGGGCTCCAAAGTCACTGCAGATGGTGACTGTGGCCATGAAATTAAAAGACACTTACTCCTTGGAAGAAGAGTTATGACCAACCTAGACAGCATATTCAAAAGCAGAGACATTACTTTGCCAACAAAAGTTCGTCTAGTCAAGGCTATGGTTTTTCCAGTAGTCATGTATGGATGTGAGACTTGGGCTATTAAGAAAGCTGAGTGCCAAAGAATTGATGCTTTTGAACTGTGGTGTTGGAGAAGACTCTTGAGAGTCCCTTGGACTGCAAGGAGATCCAACCAGTCCATCCTAAAGGAAATCAGTTCTGAATGTTCGTTGGAAATACTGATGTTGAAGCTGAAACTCCAGTACTTTGGCCACCTCGTGCGAAGAGCTGACTCATTTGAAAAGACCCTGATGCTGGAGAAGATTGAAGGTGGGAGGAGAAAGGGACGACAGAGGATAAGATGGTTGGATGGAATCACCGACTCAATGGACATGAGTTCGAGTAAACTCCAGGAGCTGGTGATGGATAGGGAGGCCTGGAGTGCTGCAGTCCATGGGGTCACAAAGAGTCAGACACAACTGAGCGACTGAACTTAACTGAACTGATATGTACATGTATATATATGTTTCTATAGGTACACACACATATGAAAGTGCTTTGTAAATTATCAATGTTATAATAATATTAGTTTGGATCTCAAAGTTGATTTATTTCTTATCCACAAGCATGCTGTGAATTGTACTTATTATTATTCATACCACTTGTTGATTGCTGGAAAGACATTTTCCATTCTCAGTGATTCTTCTATGAATTCTACTCTTCTTTTTATGGTAGTTAAGTACTCAACTCCTCTCTGGAGTCATCACCGGTGACCCCAGTGTTACATCTGCTGATATCACTCATCTTTCTTAGACTTCACTTATGCCATTCAGTTCTCCCATCATATACTGAATTATATGCTCAGCTAACCTCTAGTATAAATGTATGCATTGTTGTTATTTATAAACTGTTAGGACAGAGATGTAGTCTTGGCTTCTTATTTCATAGTTTTTCCATTTGGCCTAGGATTTTATGTAATGAGTTATAATGAAAAAGAACACAAACCTCAGTGTTAGATCCATTTGGGTATAAATCCCAGCTCTGCCATATACCAATGTGAATTTGCACTAGTTAATTAATATTGATGTAAAATCAAGATAATAATTATTTTTCAATGTAGTGAGAATTAGAGATAATATGTATAAAATGCCCAGCATTGGTTGACATTCAATTAATTTTAGTTATGATAATGATGTGAAAATGAGAGTCCCTCAGCTGTGTATGACCCTTGCAACCCCATGGACTGTAGCCCTCTAGGATCCTCTGTCCATGGGATTTCCCAGGCAAGAATACTAGAGTGGGTTGCCATTTCCTTCTCCAGGGATCTTCCCAACCCAGGAATCAAACCCAGGTCTGCTGCCTCAGAGACAGATTCTTTACCGTCTGAGCTATCAGGGAAGCTACGATAATGAAAGTGATGACTATTAAACAGTGTTTTTGTTTTTTTAACCAAGCATGTGTTCACCTAAATTTGGTTTTATATAGTTATTTACATAGTGATCCATGTTTTCCAAAGCATCTTATGATCATTCATTTATATTTCAGAAAAACCGTGAAAGTGAAGTCATTTTTAACAACAGTTTTAGTAATGGAAAATTTTTGTACAGGAGGGTTAAAAGAAGTGATTAAGACCAGACTTTGAAGGTCTACGAATGGATCTTCGCGTGGTGAATATGCCTCCTATGCTTAGTTAACTATTAGCAGTTAGCCTTCTTCCACCAAAACTGTCGGACATTTGCATATTTTCATAAAAAATTTTCAGTGCCTTGATTTTGTAGCAGACAATCTGAAAAAAAGAAAACTAGACATTTTCTCCTGTCGATTTCTTTGTGTGTACACTATTTTCCTTTGTATTTTTCAAATACTTTTGGAGGAAATTATTTGTTTACCTTTGATTACCTTCATTACTTAAATTCTTTCAGCTTTCATTCCACTTCTCATCTTGTCTCACTCAGTACAAGACGCTTCTCCCTTCTCTTTTTAAATACATCATGGGTGTGGTTCCATATGTCAGTAAATTTCAAGGAAAATTCAGCATTATCCTTCTCCAGAGAGAGCACTTAAATACAGCAGATAGTTAATATTTGCCAATGTGTGCTTTGCTGTGATAATGTCTTGGTGGATGTATAGGTGTTGAAACCATTTATACCTCCTCCCGCTCAATTTTCTCACCTATACAAAGGAATCCTGGTCTCTAATCCCCCTAGGAATTGAGATGAGGACAGTATAATACATGTTCAGTTCAGTTCAGTCGCTGTCGTGTCCGACTCTTTGCAACCCCATGAATAGCAGCACGCCAGGCCTCCCTGTCCATCACCAACTCCCAGAGTTCACTCAGACTCACATCCATCGAGTCAGTGATGCCATCCAGCCATCTCACCCTCTGTCGTCCCCTTCTCCTCCTGCCCCCAATCCCTCCCAGCATCAGAGTCTTTTCCAATGAGTCAACTCTTTGCATGAGGTGTCCAAAGTACTGGAGTTTCAGCTTTAGCATCATTCCTTCCAAAGAAATCCCAGGGCTGATCTCCTTCAGAATGGACTGGTTGGATCTCCTTGCAGTCCAAGGGACTCTCAAGAGTCTTCTCCAACACCACAGTTCAAAAGCATCAGTTCTTCGGTGCTCAGTTTTCTTCACGGTCCAACTTTCACACCCATACATGACTACTGGAAAAACCATAGCCTTGACTAGACGGACCTTTGTTGGCAAAGTAATGTCTCTGCTTTATAATATGCTATCTAGGTTGTTCATAGCTTTCCTTCCAAGGAGTAAGCATCTTTTGATTTCATGACTGCAATCACCATCTACAGTGATTTTGGAGCCCCCAAAAATAAAGTCAGCTACTGTTTCCACTGTTTCCCCATCTATTTCCCATGAAGTGATGGGACCAGATGCCATGATCTTAGTTTTCTTAATGTTAATGTTATATAAAAATATGATATTTATATTATTATCTATTATACTAATGTATCTTTTTCTTGCAAATAATAATAGAAGTTTATTTTGTCTCAAATTTTCCTCCTCCCCTGACTTGAATAAATGGTTAAATCATTCAGGCAGTGTTTCATACCAAAAACCTAAAAGTGTTCTTGACTTTTCCCATACTGATTATTTACCTTTGAATGTAGCAAAAATTTCTGTGGCCCTATTTTCTTGAACATATTTCCCAATTTCAGCCACTTTTCACCATCAACTCAGCTACTCTTCTAATGACAATGTTGACAGCTCATAGGGGTTGAGTATTCACTATGTTCCAGGCATTGCTTACTTAATACTCATACCTGTCAGTCTGAACCTACTTCATCCCTAAACATAATAGCCTCCTAGTGGGTCTCTTTTTATGTATTCATGCTACTCTTTCCATGTGCCAATCAAGAATTTTTTTTTAAATTTGTTTCTGGGTGGTATTCAGCTCAGTTCAGTTCAGTCACTCAGTCGTGTCTGACTCTCTGTGACCCCATGGACTGCAGCACAGTCGGCCTGCCTATCCATCACCAACTCCCAGAGTTTACCCAAATTCATGTCCGCTGAGTCGGTGACGCCATCCAACCATCTCATCCTCTGTTGTCCCCTTCTCCTCCTGCCTTCAATCTTTCCCAGCATCAGGGTCTTTTCAAATGAGTCAGCTCTTTGCATCAGGTGGCCAAAGTACTGAGTTTCAGCTTCAACATCAGTCCTTCCAACGAACATTAAGAACTGATTTCCTTTAGGATGGACTGGTTGGATCTCCTTGCAGTCCAAGGGACTCTCAGGAATTTTCTCCAACACCACAGTTCAAGAGCATCAATTCTTCAGCACTTGGCTTTCTTTATAGTCCAACTCTCACATCCATTCATGACTATTGGAAAAACCATAGCCTTGACTAGATGGACCTTTGTTGGCAAAGTAATGTATCTGATTTTTAATATGCTGTCTAAGTTGGTCACAACTCTTCTTCCAAGGAGTAAGTGTCTTTTAATTTCATGGCCTCAGTCATCATCTGCAGTGACTTTGGAGCCCCCCAAAATAAAGTCTGCCACTGTTTCCACTGTTTCTCCGTCTATTTTCCATGAAGTGATGGGACCGGATGCCATGATCTTAGTTTTCTGAATATTGAGCTTTAAGCCAACTTTCTCACTCTCCTCTTTTACTTTCATCAAGAGGTTCTTCAGTTCTTCTTTACTTTCTACCATAATGGTGGTGTCATCTGCATATCTGAGGTTATTGGTATTTCTCCTGGCAATCTTGATTCCAGATTGTGCTTCTAAGTTTGTAACTAGATTCATTGTATTAGGCTCTCTTTATCTTTTGATTCCATCTGTTTATCCATTTGGTCACTGCAGTCTTACTGAAGAGAAAGTATTAAAATACCAATAACATGTACCTTATATACAATGAAATATTAATCATAAAAAGAAATCAAGTTGAGTCAGTGGTAGTGAGGTGGATGAACCTAGAGCCTGTTATACAGAGTGAAGTAAGAAAGAGATAAACAAATATTGTACATTAATGCATATATGTGGACTCTAGAAAAAGGGTACCGATCAACCTATTGCAAGGGAGGAATGGAGACACAGATGTAGAGAACAGACTTGCAGACACAGCAGAGGAAGGAGAGGACAGGACGAATTGAGAAAGTAGCACCGATCGTGTGTTAAATTGTACTTTAGCCTTCTGATCCTTAGTTACCACATTTGAAAATGGAGGTAATGTTTCTTATTATGTTGTCATGAGGATTAGAGATGATAGTCATAAAATGTCTAGCACAAAGCAAACCATATAGGAGGTGATTGATAAATAACTAATTTTGCCATTTACTCTAAAATTGCTCTTCACTCATTTTAACTATATTTTAATATATATGCATGCTCATATATTTAATACTGTCATATGTATATATACAAAATTATACAAACACACACACATATATATATAATATGGGTGACTTATGCAACACATATGTAACATACATACACACAGACATACACACGGAAGTACTGAAAACTATTTTCACCCTAGGTAGACAATACGTATTTTAAGGAAAGGGACCCTATATTTTAATCTTGTTTTAAAAGGATTTTGCACTCAACTCACTGTGAATGATATATACTAAGTCAAAAATACATAAACTAAAGCAAATTCAAACATGGTTTGGTTTATCCCAGTTAATTTTAGACATAATACACTGCACAAATGGGAGTAGCATTTAGCCACACAAATCCTGTGGATTTGCTTTGCTTCGTATTAATAGAATTTAGCTTAAATGGTCTGTTGTATATTTGCCTTTGAATTAGATAATTGCCTCCGTTTCATTACATAGAATTTTTGTTAACCAGGTCAATAGGGTTTACAAATGGAAACTGCTTTGTTATAGAATCAAATTATATAAAGGTAGTATTAAATTGGGATTGTGACTATAATAAATTCTGCCTATGTAAGTAATAGGTAAATCTTTGCTTAAGGTATTGAAAATGTATATTTTGAACAAACTGAATAGCTACTGTCACTATCAAAAACAAAAGGAGAAAAACCCAGAAGTAATTGACATTTTCATCACAGCAAAAGAGGTCTGAGGTGACTGACTCTGTATAATTTTCTCAGTCTTGGTATCTCAGATTTCATCAGTTCAAACACAGTCCCGTGCCTGTTATCCTTGTCCAACAGCCAGAATAGCAAGTCATTTTCCACTCAGCCATCTTCTGGAGGGCTTCCCTGGTGGCTAAGTGGTAAAGAATCCACCTGCCAAGCAGGAGATGTGGGTTTGATCCCTGGGTCAGGAAGATCCCGGGGAGAAAATGGGAATCCACTCCAATATCCTTGCCTGGGAAATCCCATGGACAGAGGAGCCTGGTGGGCTACAGTTCATGGGGTCACAAGGAGTCGGACACGACTTAGCAACTGAGCATGCACTATCTTCTTGAAGCTCTCAGTCATCACTGTGCTCTTTTCTGGTTTACTCAGTTCATTCATTCATTCACTCATTCAGTTTTTTGTTCGGCCAGCAAACGTATAGTGAGCACTTTTAAGGTGTGTCGATTTCAGTCCCCCATGGACCCTTCTGACTGGCGGTGGAAAGAGTCAAATGCCAATAACCATGCAGACACATATAACACAGAGTTCTGAAAAGTCCGTTGAAGAAAAGCTGCCTGGTGTGAAAAGAGGTTATAATAGAAGGATTTGACCAATCATGGCTTCTTGCAGAAAGTAGAGATTGAGCTTAAATCTGCAAGATTTTCAAAGGGAGAGTTGTTGAGGCAGGTAGGTGGTCCAGCTTGTGTAAGTGTCTGTGGCTGGAGGTGCTGGATGAAGGCCAGTAGGTTTGTGGTGGGAAGTTGAGGGGAAGAGCATGATCAGAGAGGAGGCTGGAAAGGTGAGTGGCAAACAGTCCTTGAGTTGATTCTCTGTCACCTTAGCAAACTTGGCCTTTCCCCTGACTGTGGTAGAGCATTTCATTCCTTACAACTCCTTTTTTAAACTGAAATTGGATTCAATTCTCCCTTAATTTCAACATTTCTTCCATAGCCATATGGAGTAGAGTGTGTTCAATCTCCCACTTCCCCATAAACCATGGTGTCCAGAAAATTGTCAACATTCTTGCCACTCATTCCAGGCTAATACTCTTCAGAGGAACTGCAGTCTGTTTGGGATTTCCCAGTTATAATATAACTTTACAACTATAGCCCTTTCTTTAACCTGGGATGAGGCCCTGGTGTGTTCAGGCCTTTGTTCTCACCAATGTCTTTTTTAAAATAAAGCAAACTTTCATTTCATTACACACACACAGTATTACCAAAAAGGAGCAGAAATTAAAATTTTTTTGACTTTAGTCTTTGTTTCTATTTCCAGAGGAATTGTTCACTGCTTATGTATCTTTCCAGAGGCAGTCAATAAATACACCAGCACACATGTATGTTGTGCCTGTGTATATATTCCTCTTTTTCACTCTAAAAATCTTATTGTTCATTTGCAGCCAAAGTAAATTTCAGGTGCATCAAAGGTTTGAAATCTTTTTAAAAATGAAATCATATATTAATCATACAGTCCTGGAAAACATATGGAAGGCTTTTATTTAGTATGGGATTGTCAAAAGCCATAAAAGGAAGGAAGTAAAAATTTGACTGCATAGAAGTACAAAATACAATTTTCCTAAAGTGATTTCGAGCTTGAGATTTAACTGTAGGTCAGACTTGTAGCTCTAGCTTTGTCTTATGGCAACAGCTCCATTTGCAATGTCTTAGATAAAAATAATTCTCCTTAAATACTTGGAGCCTCTACTAGGTACGCTGAAGGACAATAAAGAATTGTTTTACATTTCTTGACAGCGAAAATAAGACTTCAGAGAACAGAGATGCTTAGTGATCTAACTCATTACTTTGTGTTACTAAGTATGATACCCTCAAAATCAAGATATATAAATCGTTCACCACCAAGACATTAGAAATGTTCTCCAAGTCAGAATTATTAAAAAAACATGTATCTTTACAGGTTTCTTTGTAATTGTTTAAGTGTTCTTCTAAGAGAGTTAGAGTTAATTGAAGGTGAGCATGTAATGTTAACGTAATATTTCTCAAATGTTCAGTATTAAAATTGAGTAAAAGGTGAGGCATGAACTGTTCTTTCTGACAGTGTATTTTGAATGAACATGAGTGGTAACTGTGTTAGTGTAAATTTCATCGTTCTGATCAAGACTGTTAGAAAGTGCTCTTTGAATATTTGGATTGCTACTATTTGGAATGAAGAAGTGGGAGCCTGCAGGCACAATATTTTTATATTTTGTCCAGCTGGCAGTTTGTTCCCAGTTGAGGGCTGAGTGAGCCTTTGGCTAGTAAGCTTTGCCCAGGAAGCACAGAAGTACAGAACTGCTCTTCTCAGCCAGGGCCTCAGCAGTACTTCAGTCACAGCCAGTTGGAACCACGTTAGGTCTTTCTCCTTAAAACCTGGAGGCCTTTTTTCTGCCTAGACTTCCCTCCATGTTTCTCCTTATTTCTTATTGCAAATCACAGTCCCTCTACTTTTGTTGTTGTTGTCTTCCGTTTGTCAATTCTTTAAGGCCACCACTATCTATTTTATGGAACTTTTTCCCACATATTATCTCCTTCATGCTAATAACATTAAAGTAGATCCCACAAACCTTGATATTTTCAAGTTTTTGCTGAAAATTACTAAAGGGAAATATCAAGAGGCTTAAAAATAACCAATAGGAAGGCCTTTGAACTGCCATGTTTTACCTACTGCAAAGACAATAACCAGAAGGGTTTTATTTTCTAGCCTCATATCACCCAGAAGGTTTGGTTGCTCCACTGAACTCTCTTGCCATATAAACAGGATTGCAAAGTGAGTTAAAGAAAGGCATCTCCTGACATTCAGGACCTGGTCTGGAACTGTCAGCTAGGCCTTGAGGTTGTTATGAGCTGGTGCTTCTCCTGTTTATAGTGTAAACAGTTTCACAGAGCATAAGCATCAGACATAGATTTTCCCCAAGTTTCTAGTTGCTTATGACTGGAGAATAATTTTGTACCTTCTTACTCTTTCTTATACGTGTGGTAAGAGCCAAAGTCCTCTCATTACTTATTTTGATGTTGAAATTATTTCTGATTTGACCAGTAATTCAGACTTTCATCATAATGATGTAATTTTTTTGAGCACCTTTTAAATTTTTGGCACACACAAAAAAATTCCCAGGCTCATCTTGGACCTTCTTTTCCTTCGCCCCAAATAGACCGTTTTCCCAAGACCTAGTTCCTTGTAATGGGGAATAGTATTTAAGTACTGTAGTGTTTGGGACAGAGAAGTGACATTCAATTCATATAAAATATCTCCATGGTTTTTCTAGGTAAATATTTTTATTGAAGTATAGTTGACTTATAATGTGTTAATTTTCTGCTGTAGAGAAAAGTGATTTATATATATGTGTGTGTGTATGTATATATTACATTCTTTTTCACATTCTTTTCCATTATGGTTTATCATAGGATATTGAATACAGTTCCCTGCGTTATACAGTAGGACTTTGTGGTTTATGCATTCCATATATAACAGCTTACATCACCATCATTCTTTATTGCTTAATGGGAAATGGTAGGGTACAAAGATCAGAAAGGAAAGTGTTGTAATAAAATCACACACAGAAAATGATAGTGGCTTGAACCAAAAGTTGTAGTAACATCACCTCTAGTAACAGAGTAGGATTGAAAATTGACAGAATTCACTGAAAGATTATATATAAGTTATGAGATAAAATATTATATATTGTTACAACAGTATTATATATGGATATATTATTAATATTTAGAGAATGAGGAAATGAACCTGGGGAGAGTGTTATGCTGGTTAGGGGATAGGACCTGGATGAAGATTGCTGCACACGGGTAGGGGCTGATATATTTGGGATCTTCTACCAACAGGGGGAGCACCTGGGCTTTCTTAGAAAACCTCATTTTGTGGGTAATGCAATCCTGGTGTGTGGTGTGGTGTTATCAGTCTTAATATCTGAACCCAATTTTGAACAGCAGTCTACCTTGAAACAGGATAGTCCCAAGCTCTAGGAGTTGTAATAATAATATATGTAATATTTTATCTCATAAATCATATGTAATCATCCAGTGAATTCTGTCAATTGTTAGTCTTATAATTAGAATATATCTTATCACCTCTAAGACTGATGACACCACATACATACCAAGAAGGTTTGAAAATTTCCTGGGTGTAGAACACATGGGGAAAGGCTGTCAGTCATTAAGTCATACGTTGAAAAGTGGAGTCAGACTTCTAATACAGAGCTCCTTACAAGACTTTTTTCTCTCCAAGCAACTGGAGTTATAGAGTTGCCATTAACACAGATGGAGAAGACTGTTCAGTGAGTCAGTTTGAAGGGGAAGAATCAGATTTTGAACTTAAGCATATTAAGTTTCAGAGTCTCTGACGTTTACATGGGAGGTTTTTAAATTTTATAATTTGTTCTTCCTTACAAAATTAAGGGCTTTCCTACTGCTCAGATGGTAAAGAATCTGCCTGCAATGTGGAAGACCTGGGTTTGACCCCTGGGTTGGGAAGTTCCTTGGAGGAGGGCATGGCAACCCACTCCAGTGTTCTTGCCTGGAAAATCCCCATGGACGAAGGATCCTGGCAGACTACAGTCCATTGGGTCGCAAAGAGTCAGACACAACTGAGCGACTAATAACAGCACAGCACACAAAATTAAACTGCCTATCAGAAGGGTCACTGCCTAATTTAAACAGTATTTTTTTCTGTAAAAATGAACATAATATCATTAGATCCTTAATATCAAATCATTTAAAGATATACACCCTACTTTTAGGTAGCTGATTTCTTTGAACAAAACAATAGGCATGGAAAATAATTTAGAAATAGGTAAATAATATTAGTTGATAACTTCCCTTGAATTTACCAAAAAATGTTGCTAATTGTTTTATGGATAAAAGTACATTATAGCAGCGAAGTTTTCTTTATTAACCTAGAGAGCTTTCAGTTCAAAATTAATTTTGTGTTATGTTTGAATCATTGTATCTTAAATTATGCAAGTATTTATGTTTTATAAATGTAAAACAGTGATTCACATTGTGACTATCTTAAAATATTAGCTATATTGATTGTGTAATATTTTGCCTCATGTTTCCACTTACAGACAGTCCAAATTATTTTCTCTTGTGTTTTAAAAGAATTAGATTTTAGCTTGACCCAGTTGCTTTGGAGAAAAACATCTTCAAAACCAGTAAATTTGCTTTTATTCCCCAGACAAATTGAAATTGATGGAATCAATACAAATGTCAATTATATAAAATCAAATGATCTAGTAATTTCTCAGGTTCTTAACAGATCCATGAGAAATAATGCAACTGGTAGTCAACACTGGTGTTTCATCCCTGGGTGATCTTCTGTCTTACAGTAGTAGACCTACCACTGTCCTTCAAGTCAATGGACTTAAAAAATAATTCTGAAGACAACAGACCTGGGTCCAGATTGCATTGCTCCTCTTGAAAATTCAGCAAGTCATTTAACATCTATAATCCTCAGTTTTCTCATCTATAAATGAGAGGGTTAATGTAAATGATCTCCATTTCTGTGTAGCTCAAAAATGCTTTAATGTTACAATTCTCAGTCAAGCTCTGTAATTGAAACAACAAAAGTCTTTTGTCTTACCCTCCAATCTGCCAGCTGAACTGGGCACCTAAATAAAAATAGTTTAATCTTACACTGCAAGAAAGGAAAATGTTAGCAATTAACCTAGAAGACAAGAAAGTTTTGTTAGAGACAGAATGCAGAGTTGAAATTTGTTTCAAAGGCATTGCAAATGTAAAGGCCATTTAATTAGGCAATCTTGAACGTGCAGTCCAAGAAGAGCTTAGCACACAAAGTGGCTGGGAATTCTCAGAACACCAGTTCTTCCCCACTGGTGTCTACATGGCCTTCCATTCCTCTCCTGCCACTTCTTTCCTCTTAGCCATCTGTTTTCTAAAATGTGAGACTGATCCAGAACATAAAAGCTTTTCTATGAGATTCTATCAAAAGCAGTTTCCAATTCTCAGAACACCTTCCATTAAATGTCTGAATCACCTCCTTCCTCTAATTCACACCAGTCCTCAACCTCCAGCCACTCTCTCAGGCCATGGAAACTCCCATCTAAAAATGAAGTAGGGAGTGGTATTACCAGCTCCCCTAACTGGCCAACTGAGGAGGAAGGAAAACAAAAGTTCAGGTACTATAGAGTCACAAAGCAAATGGGAAGCTGATGTCACCACATCAGAACTTTTCCTACTGAAATATTGTCAACCACAGTGGTTATGTTCTATTGAAATGTTGGAGCAGGATATTTATAACTTGACTGTGCCTATTGAACGGGTTTATTATTTCCAAAACACTTTAACTCATTCATTTGACTAATATTTACTGCTTGCCTGTGAAGGTTCAAGCACTATTCTAGTGATAGAAACTGGAGGTCCCCAACCTTTTTGGCACAAGGGAATGGTTTTGTGAAAGATTATTTTTTCTGTGATGTGAGGGTGGGGGTATAGTTTCCTGATAATTCAAGCCATTACATTTATTGTACACATTATTTCTATTCTCATTACATCAGCTCCACCTCAGATCATCAGGCATTAGATCCCAGAGATTGAGGATCCCCAATATAAACAAGTCTCTCTTAATTAGTTTAACTTTTTACTATTATTTTTTTCTCCTTTTTGATCAGTAGACTAAAACTCATCAAATATAGGAATGATCCAAATCACATAACTGATGAATTATCAGCATCAGTTCAAACTCAGACATTCAGAATCATCATGCTTTGTCTTTAAGTTTGTAGAAAAGTCTTTATGAGCAACACTGCTTTGTAGGAAAATTGCACCTTAAATTCCAAACAACTATGAAATAAATAAGCATTTTGGAGGAAAAAAATCTGTTGGAAGGTTAAATATTAGTTGTATATTCATGCCCCTGCTTCTGAGGAAGTGTGATATATGTTTGGCTTCAGATAAATAATGGAGTGCATGGATACTGATGTACCTTCAAATACCCCATGTTACATAAGTTCTTACTACCCTGAAGATCTTGTTTCAGGATTAAAAATAGAAAGCCTCTCTTTGGTTTTCAGATCTAATTTATTTCTTTGAGGATAGCTCACAGGACATGCTGCATTTGAGGACGATTGGAGTACATTCCTAGATCAATAAAATGATTGATTGTTTTCATTTTGAATGAAGCTTGTGAATAAGCCATAGACCAGAACCCTGGAGAGATTAGGGAAGAGAGAGGCAGGGGTCAGACACCCCAAACTCCCAAGAACCTTATGTTTCTTTACATATTAAAGGGAATCTACTCTTCCTACTTTTTAACCTCATAAACATGGTGGGAGTGTTTCCTCATCCTTTTTGTTTGTTTGTTTTTTAGGTTACTGTCCACATGGCTATCGGGAATGTCAGAATGGCAGATGTTTTAAACCGGAGCAGAGCTGTAATTTTGTAGATGATTGCGGAGATTATACTGATGAAAATGAATGCGGCGGCTCCTGTACTTTTGAAAAAGGCTGGTGTGGTTGGCAAAACTCCTTGGCTGAAAACTTCGATTGGATTTTGGGGGTCGGCTCTCCACAAAGCCTAAGACCTCCCAGAGACCACACACTTGGAAATGAAAATGGTAGGTTATCAGGTTGTTCCAGTTACTCTACTTTTATTCACAGTGAGCATCACATTGTCTTTCCTGAGAGCATCAGAAAGACCACTGTGGTGTCAGGGCAACTAAGTCAAACATTTAATGAGTACCTTTGTCTCCCAGGACTGCATAGCAGACAGCCTCAGCAGGGTGGTGTTAAAAGCAGACATTTATTGTCTCACAGTTTGGGGGCTAGAAATTTGAAATCACGGTGTCAGTAGGGCTGGTGGTTCCTGTTGAGGATTTTGAAGGAGAATAATCTATCCCTTGCCTCTCACTAGCTTCTGGTAGCTTCACATGCTACTTGGCTTGTAGGTGGAACTCTCTTTCTGTCTTTGCGTTGTCTTTCCTCTATGTATGTGTCTAAATTTTCCCTTTTCATTACAATAATCTTATTGGACTAGAGGCCACCTTCATGACTTTATTTCAACTTAATCATCAGCAAAAACCCTATTTCCAAAGAAGCTCACATTAACTGGGACAGGAATTAGGACTTTCACATCTTTTGGGGGGACACTATGTAACATATAACAGTGAGTAATTAAAACTGAATATTGCTTTGATAATTGTAGATAGATGATAACATAGCCTGCCCTCGGGTACCTCTTCTAAATGACACATTTGTAATCAATAACCTTGAATTCTACCATTTATTTGATCAGTAGCAAGTCATGTAACTTTTCAGATTCTCAAATCTCTCCTCTGTCCAATGGAGATAATAAAATTTGCCCTGGAGTTGTCAGGATCAAGGGAGATGATCTGTATTTGGGGACAGGCAGTAGAAAGCCCTAAAGGTGCTGTGCAGATGTAGCTGTAAGATCATCTCTGTGAAGGGTGCTTGGGATGGCTCATTTTTACAGTGAGCTGAACCTATTTCTCATATTCTTTGGTCAAGAGGTAAAAGTCATTAGCAGAATAAAGAAGGGATCTTGAATTCCTGGCTGTTACAGAGTAGAATAAAGGTGTTTAAATATTGAAGTTTCATCAGATCAGATCAGATCAGATCAGTCGCTCAGTCATGTCTGACTCTTTGCGACCCCATGAATCGCAGCACGCCAGGCCTCCCTATCCATCACCAACTCCCGGAGTTCACTGAGACTCATAGGCCTATGATAAAACAGGGGCTTCCCTGGTAGCTTCCCTAAAGAGCCCGCCTGCAATGCAGGAGACCTGGGTTCGGTCCCTGGGTCAGGAAGATCCCTTGGAGGAGGGCAGAGCAACCCACTCCAGAATTCTTTCCAGGAGAATCCCCATGGACAGAGGAGACTGGTGGGCTATAGCCCATGGGGTCTTAAACAGTCAGACATGACTGAGAGACTAAGCACACAGCACATGATAAAACAGAGCTCTCCCAGCCGGGCCAACCATGCCAGAGAAAGGAAGGCCTGAGTCCCATTCTAACACTCAGCTCTACATACGTAAAATGTTTTGGACATTTGGATAAACAAGCCAAAAACTCAGTATCTTTCCTTGTATGTTGTATATTAAAATTCTCAGCATTTTATTTGTGCACTCAAAAGGTGACTGACTTTTTGAAAGCATGTCATATTTCTTTATTTATATTTCGTAGACAATCTTTGCATTGTTTCACAGTAACTGGATAGTTTGGGGAGTCCATGCAATGATTTCTGTAACTGTCTCATTGAGTCCATGGCATAAATATTCTGTCAGATCAGTTCATCTGCACACTGTGAAGTACTTTGCTAAAAGCACAGACAGTTGGAAATTGTTCTGTCAGTGGGCTGGAGGCAAGGCTATTAGATTTCCTTTCTCTTTCAAGTAGAAATACCTTTGGCAGTTGAGATCCTATGAAATGTAATTAAAAACTCTACGATAGGAAAACTAAAATGATCCTCTCCATGTTATTTTGGCATGATCTGAATCTCATCTTGTTCCCAGGGCACTTCCTGTATCTGGAAGCTACTCCAGTGGGCCTGCGGGGCGAAGAAGCACACCTCAAGAGTGGCCTGTGGCAAGAATCCAGTGCTGCCTGCACCATGAGCTTCTGGTATTTCATATCCACAAAAGCCACGGGGTCCATTCAGATCCTCATTAAGGTAAGATTTCAGTTGGTGATGCCTCTGAGCTTCGTGAAGTTTCCTACAGGCAGCACATGGCCAAAGGGAGTTTATCACAACTCTGCTGCCCTGGCCTGGAAGGCCTCCTCCCATCGGAGGGCGATGCTGCTTGTGGTTCAGATGTTTTGTGGAATTTGGTAAACTGGGCACAGGAACCAGCTTTGAGCTCAACATCATACAACAGGTTGTAACACAGGTTGTAAGTGACTCTCAGAAACTCTTTGTGGTAAGTTAGTCTAAGACCCACAAGTTTCTTCACTCTATTTGGGTATTTCCTTGCCTATCCTCCTCACTGAAAGAATCTAGATGATTTGTACATCTGAAAGAAGAGTAGCTATCCATTGTAATTAATATATGAATGATCATTAAAGAAATTAATGTGAAACATTCTGGTCCTAAGTACAGCATACAAAGGACAGGACTGCTCAGGAGAATGATCAAGGTTTGATTACATGGAACCGCTTATTAACTATGACACCGTAATACATTTTCTTACTGGGGATTAATCAGATGTTTCTGACAGGGCTTTAATTTAGTTTAACAGAGTGACAGTGTTTGGGGAGCAAAGTAACAAAGTGTATATTAATATTAATGAGACTTGGTTCACATACTTTGACTCTTTGGCAAGTTACAGCAGCAGCAAAAAGATGGGGTGTGTGTGTGTGTGTGTGCATACATGCATGCCTGCATGTATGTACACACATGTGTGTTCATTTCAGGAATCTCTTTAGAATTCCAAGAAAGCTTACTCTAAAGACATGCTTTTTAGGCTGTTGCTATTTTCTCACACATGGGCTTTGGTGAAGTGCCCCACACTGATGGACAATGCCTGAGCAGAATATCAAAGGCCTCATTTGTCTGAATAGCTCGTGGCTGCATAGTTCATGTTTTATCTGAAACCTGAGCTAACTTTATAATTTAGAACCCTTCTCTAATAATGCAGAAAAGCCTGCCTAATAAAATACATGCAGAAAATATCACAACGATTTATTCTTATATTTAAATATGGAAACTTACTGAAATACAGTGCTTAAAGTTCTTAGAAGAATATTTTCCAGTACTCTATTGAATGTGACACTGGGCTATATGGTCTGTACTGTTAAATAACAAAACTTCAACTGAGGAAATTTAACGATTAATTTGCTTTCTTGAACGATTCATGAGTTTGGCAGCATCCCATGTAGGAGATAGAAAGGAATTCTGCCAAGTTATAGAAACAAAAAAGGTTTTCAAAGGCAGAAAGGGGGCAGGAAAAGGAAATTATTAGCAAAAAAAAAAAAAAAAAATGCATTGTTTCAGGGAACGTCCCCTCCTAAGGAGGATGGAGGGGTTCTGTTGGACAGATAATTTCTCTAGTTCTGACTGGTTAAGATTACTTTCCTGAGGGAAGTTGAAACTGCAATTAAATTAGGTATTAAGGTCTTAGTTTACTGTCATGGTGCTTAGCACAAGTGAATCCATTTTGAGCAAGTTGTCTTTTTTCAACAGTGCCATGTGAAGGGTTTGATGCATTGGATTTTGCCTTTATTATTTACTTCACTCATATTTACATTTCTCACCTCTTATAGTAACAAGCTTTATATTACTAGAAAAAACTTTACTATAAAATTATACTGATTTGACATATATGTCTTCCTATCAAGTCACATTGACCTCCCATATTCCTCCCAATTCCTCTGGACATTTAATAGCAACTTTAAAGACCTATATTCCTATTGTATAAAAAAAAATGCCTATTATTATTTAGTTACATTTATTACAAGGAGAAATCTTTCATACCATATATTGATTTGATATTCGTGAATTAGGGCAATCATTTCATTTTGGTAATTAACATAATACATATTTTTGATCATCATTACAAAGTACTGCTTAGGCTTCTGTCTGTGTGGAAGCATGTTGGATTTCACCTCACTCATTAGTTGGAAATTGTCCTCGCCAGGTGGTAACCACAGCAGGGGTGTGAATGCTACCTTTTCTTTCTTTCTGTGCTCCGTATCCTTTAGAATGGACCCAGTATATGCATATGGTGTCCCCGGCCCAGTCTCCTCTATTTTTTCTCAGGAATGCCTCCTTCTGTGTTCCCATGGTTTTCTTCCACATCAGGTCCAACACAATCGGGTAGATTCAGCCTTTCACAAATCTTTCCTCTACACTTTTGCCAACCATGACTATTCCTTTTGTAAGTGTCTCTCACAGCTCCAGAAATTCTTCCTTATGACTGACTGTTCATTTATATTTATACTATTTCAATAGATACATCATAACATAGTGAAGGCAAAGCCTTGAGACTTAGTTCTTATGTCTGTCTCAGCTCTTCAGAGAAGGGATTGCAGGATGAAGGGACTAGAGGAAAGGAGTGGTGCTTCCCCAGAGGAGCCCATCGCTGGGCTCAGGACAACCATTGTTTGGGATAATCCTTGTGAAGGAATGGCCATTACACATTACGTGCATGATTAAAGTCTAACCTGGAGAATCTGTAATCTAAGTCTGAAATATATATATATACATTCAGATGCAAAAGGCATGAAAGCATTGACCAATAATTTTATAACCATATAGTTCTAAAGGGTAGTGTTGTTGACTGCAAATCATAACTGCAGTATCACATACTGAGTCATGCCTTTTTCTGCATATAATAATAATTCACTTTTCTTTTTAAAATTTATTATTTTTATTTTTAAATTTATTTTTAATTGAAGGATAATTGCTTTACAATGTTGTGTTGATTTCTGCCATATGACACCATGATTCGTTTCTAAAATAGTATGTTTGCTCTTGATAGTCTTCCCTGGTGGCTCAGATGGTAAAGCATCTGTCTACAGTGCAGGAGACACGGGTTCGATCCCTGGGTTGGGAAGATCCCCTGGAGAAGGAAATGGCAATCCCCTTGAGGACTATTGCCTGGAAAATCCCATGGACAGAGGAGCCTGGTAGGCTACAGTCCATGGGGTCGCAAAGAGTCGGACACGACTGAGCGACCTCACTGCACTTTGCTCTTGATATCATCTATCATTTTTACCTACCTTTTAACTCATACATTCAATATGAAATTTCTCATTAAATTTTAATATATAGCTTTTGAAACCATCTAAGGTTTAAAAAATATGAAACAAATGCTTAGGGGTAGAGTTAGAGCTACAGCATGAAAGTTAACTTGTTTTTACAAATATATTTAATTTTACACATTTTTCAGGTCAATTTTTTCTGATGGACTTAATGATGAGTAATATGTTGATTTTAATATGTAAAAAAGAATTGAGGGAATTTTAAAGTTTACATGCATTTGATAAATTGTTTTCCTAGGTAAAATTTCTAGTTTCATCATGAAACAAAAGGCCTTTGCATCTTTTCAACTAGTCTTGCGAATAAAATGCAGAAACACCTGCTGCCTGAAGGGCATTATTGTGTTTTGGAGCAACTCCATCTGTGATAAACTGTTGATATTTTAATCAAGATGACTTCATGCTATAGGGAATTTGAATCTATTTGACGGGAGGTCTTCAGGACTATCCATTATGCCACTGTGATAGAAAACATAATGTATTCAAGCCTGAAGTGGAGGAAAATAATGTTATTTCAGGAGAGCCCTCCTGATTATAGCAACCTAGTTATGATGAAAGAGAGTAATTAAATTAGCCTATTGCTTTATCTTGCTTAGTGATTCAGAAAATTTTCGGGCTGGTAAGGTCCTTCGAAGTATGTTTAAACTATTCATTTTACAGATGAAGGAACTAAGATTATGAGGTTGTCTTTCTTGTCCCAGCTCATATGGTATTTTAAGAAAAAAGTTAAGATGCAAATTCAGTTTTCCTGACTTCTAATTCAGAGATCTTACGTACTTGACTTCCTGGAAAGTCTATCTAAAAATCATATTCAGTATGGAAATACAGATTTTGTTCAGTAGGCAGTGGAAAATGTCAAATCAACAAAGGAAAGGCCAGATTCCTTTGCCTACTTGGAAGAACTGCCTACTTGGCTGTTCTGGTTCTGATTTTACCCTCAGCCTAGCAAACAAGGAGCTTCATTTGGGCGTAAGGGTCCACTGACAAAAGTGAGCACCTTCATCCTTTCTCACTCACCACTACCCCATCCCTGGTGCGTGCACACACACAACCCCCACAGTCCTAATGTGAGATTTACAGCTAATTACTAATACTAATGTGCCTAAGAGAATGTCAGACAGGCTTTTGTACTTAGACATCTTTCGATCTTTTCTGCCTATTGAATATCTGATGCTATTTTAATCACGTTGTTGAGATTTGATTCATTATTTCAGAGAAAAGGATGTAGAGAATATGGATAGAGGGGCTACACAGCAGTTGTATATAGCAAATTGATTTTCTCAAAGCCAGTCATGTGCATTGGGAGCTGTAAATTCATTAAACTAAACTTTAGTACCAGAACTTTATTTGCTTTTCTGGAGTTGTTTCAGTGTGTTAACAATTCAATCTGAGTAGTTTTGATACTATTATATTATTGACCTTAGTCAAATCAAGGGAGAAAAGTTGATCTTTGCATTTCAAATGATAGACTTACAAGAGATCAACACACCCAGAGTTTGATTAATTAGTAGCCACAAGATCACAACACCATGGTTTATGTAAAACAAATGTTCCTTAGAGAACATGCCAGTGGGTTTTTTTTTGTTTTTTGTTTTATTTTTTAAAATTTATTATTATTTTTTTTAATTTGGAGGAAAATTGCTTAACATTTTGTGTTGATTTCTGCTGCACAACAGTGGGCAATTTTTATCCCCCATATATTTTTGACTAAGAGTTTTTTCTGAACTTCTCACTACTTATTTCACATCTATCTCTTTTAGATACCTCTATTGCTTCCCACTAGGCAGCCAGTGGAGTCCCTTCTATTAAGAGACTAGTTAATTAGTTTAATTGAGCCTAGAGTTTTACTCTTCAAGAGACTCATATGGTCAGCACTGCAGATTGTCCTTTTAACTACTATATTGCTGTTTCACTTCCATTTCTATTCCAAACTACTACAACTACTTTTTGGACAAACCTCTACTTATTGACCGATTTCTTTCTTCTTTTTATTAAAGTATAGTTGATTTGCTATGTTGTATGTTTCAGGTGTACAACAGAGGGATTCAGTATTTTTATAGGTTATACTTCCTTTAAATCTTTATAAAATAATGTTTTTTTCCACTATGCTGTACATTACATCCTTGTATCTCATTTATTTTACACCTGGTACTTTCTACCTCTTAATTCCCTTCTCGTATCTTGCCGCTCCCCTCACCCCTCTCCTCACTGGTAGCCACTAGCTTGTTCTCTGTATCTATAAATCTATTCTGTCTTGTTATATTCCTCTGTTTTATTTTTCATTCCACATATAAATGAAAACATACAGTATTTGTCTTTCTCTAACATATTTCACTAAGTATAATGTCTATGTTCATAGTGTTGCAAATGGCAAGATTTCATTCATTTTGTATGGTTAAGGTTAGGGTTAGTAATATTTGCTTTTATGTGTGAGTTTGTGGCCTGTATTTCAGGAGGGCAAAGTCAAGTGGGCCTTAGGAAGCATCAATATGAACAAACGTAGTGGAGGTGATGGAATTTCAGCTGAGCTATTTCAAATCCTAAAAGATGATGCTGTGAAAGTGCTGCACTTAATATGTAACAAATTTGGAAAACTCAGCAGTGGCCACAGGACTAGAAAAGGTCAATTTTCATTCCAATCCCAATGAAAGGCAATGCCAAAGAATGTTCAAACTACTGCACAATTGTACTCATCTCACACGCTAGCAAAGTAATGCTCAAAATTCTCCAAGCTAGGCTTCAACAGTATGTGAACCGAGAACTTCCAGATGTTCAAGCTAGATTTAGAAAAGGCAGAGGAACCAGAGATCAAATTGCCAACATCCGTTGGATCATAGAAAAAGCAATAGAGTTCCAGAAAAACATCTATTTCTGCTTCATTGACTACACTAAAGCCTTTGACTGTATGGATCACAGCAAACTGTGGAATATTCTAAAGAGATTGGAATACTAGACCACCTTACTTGCCTCCTGAGAAATCTGTATGCAGGTCAAGAAGCAACAATTAGAACCAGACAAGGAACAATGGACTGGTTCCAAATTGGGAAAGGGGTACATGAAGGCTGTATGTTGTCACTTTGCTTATTTAACTTATACAGAGTATATCATGCAAAATGCTAGACTGGATGAAACATAAGCTAGAATCAAGGTTTCTGGTAGAAATATTAATAACCTCAGACAGGTAGATGACACCACCCTTATGGCAGAAAGTGAAGAATAACTAAAGAGCCTCTTGATGACAGTGAAAGATGAGAGTAAAAAAGCTGGCTTAAAACTCAACCTTCAAAAAATGAAGATCATGGCATCCGGTCCCATCACTTCATGGCAAATAGATGGGAGAACAATGGAAACAGTGAGAGATTTTATTTTCTTGGGCTCCAAAATCACTGCAGATGCTGACTGCAGCTTGAAATTAAAAGATGTTTGCTCCTTGAAGGAAAAGCTATGACCAACCTAGACAGCATATTCAAAAGCAGAGACATTACTTTGCCAACAAAGGTCTGTCTAGTCAAGGCTATGGTTTTTCCAGTAGTCATGTATGGATGTGAGAGTTGGACTGTAAAGAAAGCTGAGTCCCAAAGAATTGATGCTTTTGAACTGTGGTGTTGGAGAAGACTCTTGAGAGTCCCTTGGACAGCAAGGAGATCAAACTAGTCAATCCTAAAGAGAATCATTCCTGAATATTCACTGGAAGGACTGATGCTGAAGCTGAATTTTCAATACTTTGGCCACCTGATGTGAAGAACTGACTTATTTGAAAAGACCCTGCTGCTGGGAAAGATTAAAGGCAGGAGGAAAAGGGGACAACAAAGTATGAGATGGTTGGATGGCATCACTGACTCAATGAACATGAGTTTAAGCAAGCTCTAGGAATTGGTGATGGACAAGGAAGCCTGGTGTGCTGTAGTCCATGGGGTCACAACTGATAAACTGAACTGAACTGATACATACAATGTCATCTTTATTCATTTATTTGTTGATAGACACTTAGTTTGCTTCCATATCTTGGTGATTTATTGTTTATATATCATAGATGTCTTTTATACATAGTAATTCACTTAATCTTCAGAATAAATCTGCAAGGTAGATATTTTGTTCTAATTTAACAGACCATGACACTGAGACCCAAATCACATAAATAATAAGCAGTATCATCAGGTTTAAAGCCAATTCTGGCTCTAAAATCCATCTCTAAACTACTGCATTCCACTTCTGCTTTTAGAATTTAAAACATTCTCATGCTGAGGAGGCAAACATATCTCATCAAAGTTTTCCTGTGGCTCTGAGATCGTACGTTTTAGAGATTTCTGTCTCTCCATAATAATAAATCCACAGCCTGTCCCACACATGTTAAAGAGGGGAAAGGATTAGTTTGTGTTTAGCAACTTTTACAGATTTTTTTTTGGGGGGGGAGGGGAACAGCTCGTCAACATCTAGTAATAATAGCCACATTTATCTAAATCACTCTGGTTGATATATAAATATTTCAAAAATTTCAGAATCATGATTCATAGCTGCGTTTTAATGTTGATGAAGAAAGAATGAGTTAGAAGCAACATAATTTGTTTTTTGTAAGACAGAAATCTAGCTAGACTAAAGCTCTTAATTTTTATTCAAACATGAAATCTTTAAAGCTGTTGCAAACATCTGTTGTTTTTTAGAATCTTCCTCTCCCTCCCCTCTCTGCTTACTAGTATGATCAAACTTAGTAATAATTTTTTCCTTTTTGAAAACTGAGACCCTGTAAATTAAAGCAGAAATCTTCAAGGTCATGGATTCTCAATTGTCCATGTTTGTGTGTTTTACAGCTTCCTTGGAAATCAGCTGAGCTTCTGAATTACTTCTCGGAATACTTATAAGTGTATAAAATGCTAGACTTACAAAGAAAACTAGTTAATTAATACTAATTATTTGGAATTCCCTGGCAGTCCAGTGGTTAGGGCTCTGCACTTGTACTCTAGGGGGCACAGGTTTGATCCCTGGTTGGGGAACTGAGATACTGCAAGCTGTGTGGCCAGAAAAAAATAATGCTAATTATTAAAATACTTTTAAAATTCCAAAATCATGATATAGTAAATTTGTGACAAATTGTAAAGGACAAAATTTAATGGAAGATAAAATAACTATTATTCCAAAGATTGATAGACATAAATGATATTTTTGAGACAGTTATGTCACTTTAAAGTGATGTTAAAATATTTGTTACTATTATTGGTGGGAAAGTCACAAGTGCTATCAATATTTGTGAGTTTGTTGCCTGTATTCACAGTTGGAAAAAAAATACCAAATTTTAGTTCAAGTTTCCCCCATCCATGTTCTGACCCTCTTAAAAACCCAGATCCTTCTCTTATAAAGGGTCTTGTGAATTTTTAATTTCATAAGTGTATCTACCTTATTTGTTGTTTAAAATATATAAATATCTTGTCTGAGTAGGAACTTTTTGCATGGAAAAGCAATTCCAGTTCCCAATAAATGGAACTTAAAGGCACTGAAGATAACATTCAATGTGAACCAAATTTAGAGCAGGATGACTGTAAACAGGTTTAGGTGCTGCCACAGCAAAGAGCTGTTTCAGCTGCTGGTTGTCAGACTTGCAGCCAGGTAGAGTCAGCAGCTTCTGAACTGACTGTTAGTGGATTAAAATATTGAGAGATTTATCACCCAGTTTCAGGAGTGTCTTTTCAAATGTCATAAGGAGTCACAGCTATTGACTTTTTATGTAATATAAAGTCTGGTAGAAGAAAGTGAAGAGAAACAATATTGTAACTTACCTCACTTTTGAATTTAAATTTAATGTTTAATTTTAATTCAAGGTGTAATTGGCTGGTAACTTCACTTGCTTACTCTCCATTTGATGTCAGAAAATTCAGAAGCGCAATTATGTATGGACTGCCCTAAATGGGAATCCTGTGTGTACATGCTCAGCTGCTTCAGTTATGTCTTTGCAACCCATGAACTGTAGCCTGCCAGGCTCCTCTGTCCATGGGATTTTCCAGGCATGAATACTGGGGTGGGTTGCTGTGCCCTCCTCCAGTGATGGGAATCCTGAGGATTGGTTAATTTCCTCTCTACTTTTGCTTACTTCCTGATATTTGCATCTTCACTATGTAAAACCAATTTGCCATGGCAAAATATCGCTTCTTTCTTTCACTTTCTTTTATTTTTGGGGAGGGCATTGCTGGAAAAATTGAGTCTTCGGCACATGATAGCAACTTTTGGGAACTTGTAAGTTTTCATCAATTAATTTTTTTTGACTCTTGGTATAGTTTTTATTTATCTTATCAGTTAATTTATAATGCCTGCTCTGTTAATTTTCTTTGGAGTTTGCAGCATATGTTTCTGCTGGAAAAGGTTAAAATTGCTTATCTGTGGGCTGACTGTTCTAAATGAATCACACGCCTGACTCAGGCTGCTACAGGGGCAGTGATATGTTTTTACTAATTATAGATCATAGAGTTGGAGTAGAAAAAACCCTATGATTCACTCTCATATGTATTGTCAAAATAAACAATGAAAATCCTAATTATGTTGGTAGTCTTATCTCTATGAGATGAATATATAGCACATTTAATGATGAAAAGTATTTAGAATTAATTTCCATTGTCCAGATTGGTACATCTCTCTACATCTTCTAAAGAAGTCAAGAATATTTTCTCATAATCTATGACCTGTGTCAGCAAAGCTCTGTGTAACATTCTGCTGTGATCCTACTTCTGTGGATACTATTACTCTTCCATTCATGCATTCAAAGCAGTCTTCAGTGAACTTCCATTGAATATACTCCTTGCTGTCATGAAGGCTGTGAGTTCAGAGTGGACTAAACTGTTTGCAAAAATGCAGCAGTGTGGTACTCAGTCTATCAGAATCAATCAGAGCTCTCCCACTAAAATGGAATGTTCTTTGATATTTAATTATCCTCTTTTGAAGTTGTCCTCCATCTGAGAAGGTGACTTATGATTTGCTGTGCTGTATTCCTAGAACAGGAACTTCTCTTGGGGTCATGGTGTGGGTCCTAATTGAATGGCGTGTGTTCCCATTCCAGTGATCTATGTCTTATGACCCCATCACACTGCATCCTGATTGTCTACATGTAAAGCTCTGTAGTCCAGTGCTAGGGAGCTTTCATGTTGCAGAAACTGTATCTACCTTGTTTACTTATCTCTAGCATGTAGCATAGGTCTAGTGTATAGCATGTAATAGGTGCTTGAAATGAATTAGTGAATATACAGGCTTCCCATATATAATTAAATGCCAACTATGGAGAACAAACCATTCAATATCCTAGGAATTCAAAGCTATTAGAGTATTTGTGGAGTGAAAGTGTTTAGGGGAAGAGAATTTGGAACTAGACCTTTCAAGTAATTAATAGTTTATTTTGAATGTGAAAATCTCTCAGTCATGTCCAACTCTTTGTGACCCCACGGACTGTAGCCTGCCAGGCTCCTCTGTCCATGGAATTCTCCAGGCCAGAATACTCGAGTGGGTAGAGATTCCCTTCTTCAGGGGATCTTCCTAAACCAAGGATGGAACCCAGGTCTCCCGCGTTGCAGGCAGATTCTTTACCATTTGAGCCATCAGGGAAGCCCTAAAATAGTTTATTTTAGGCACATAAAGTACTTGTTAGAAAAAAAAAAAAAGACAGATTTCAAATATCTCAATGAACTTAGATATAGACAAGGAGAACAATATGTAAATATATAATGAAGGGAATTTGCAAAATGGAAGATAATGGAAGAAATTTTTGAGCAGGACCTGTATACAGAATTATCTATGCCATCTAGACAGATTCTTTATAAAACTACTACCTTTGTGGTCCTAATTGAAAACCCTGTCATATTGCGGTTGATGTTATTCTCCCAAGAATGGAAAAATAGAGTTAAGCATGGACTTGGCTGAATTACTGTTCTTTTTTATGAATTAGACCATTTTCTTAGGGATTTACTTTATGGACCAAGACTTTAACATTTTATTTCCTGTGTCATATATTCACATATCAAGACTTGAACGTGCACATTCCCTGATTGATTCATTGAGGACTTAGTTATGGATTACAAATATAGATCAATTTTATTTTCAATTCAAGATGCACCATGTACTATATCCTACAGATAATCATTGTACATTGCTTTGTCTTCTATTTTATGCTAACCTCTTGGTGGCAAAAGAGCATACTTAGTTCTTCAGTTTTATGAGCTGAGAGATCATTATTCTGAGTGCTAGCAATTGAAGTGACATAGAGACTTGAGGTTAAAAAGAAGGGTAAAATAATATTTTCTGTGAATTTATGGGTTTCTTTTCATCAGCATTCATGAGCCCTTAAGGATTTTAGGGGTCATATTTTTAATGAGTTAACTTGACTCTTTTTTTACCTCACTGGGGGTCATTCTTCAAATAAAATCTCACCAAAGTTAGATATGCATATGGCTTCTAGGTGATGAGAAAATTATTTAGTTTAGAGCAGGATTTAATTTTGCACCGAGTGGGGTATTTAAATTATTTTTGGAAAAAGTTCTAAATTATAAGTTAGACTCAAAGTAATATCTTTCTCAGCTTCATCAGAATTGGAGCTAATTTTTCTTAATAGTCAAAAGAACATACACAAACACATGTACAGAAGAACAGAAAATAAAACATTAAATAGCACTAAACAAGCTAAACTTTTGTAAAGCAATTTCATTTTGAGTTGTTTTTTCTTCCAAAAGATGTCTAAACAAAAGATAAGGTAAGAAAAAGAAATAGTCAGAATTAGAAGAAATTTTTTTTGTTTTCATTTTCTTTCTACATTTGAGCACAAAATATGGGGACATATAATTGATTTTTTTTTTGCAATTTAGTTTGTTTACTTAGATGCCGAGAGATTGTGAGCAGTTTTATTTTTCCAGATATACAGTTAGTAGTGATTTTACAGTGCATTTATGCTTCTTTTTATTACTGTTCTATCCACACAGTAATAAACATTTGCAAAATCTCATACAATATTTCAAATAGATACCTCAGTACTTGAAAAATGCTTCTGTATTTTATAAAATGATTAAAGGCACACTGTTGATCTGGAGCACCAGGTCATATTTTTTTTTTTTCCAGATTATTTATTTGTAGCTAAGATACAATATTTTCTATTTTCTGTTAGAAGTTTCTGATATATCCTACTTCCTTGAAAATCTCCCTTTTTTTCCCCTCCAAACTCTAGCTTCAAACATGTAGGATTTTCTGAGTAGCTCAGATACTGCTAAACTTCTAAGAAAATTTTATGAATGCAGGCATGGCTGTGCAGTGACCACGAGCCGTCTAAAGGACAGTGCTTGGTTTGGAGTGGCTGATGGATGACTCTAGATTCACTTTGTTTTCCTAGATCTCTGGGGGGAAGTGATAGCTCCATGTCATGTTTTGCACACACATAAGGTGTATTAACTTTTTTTAGTCAGCACTTTTGAAAAGTTCTGTTACATTTAATAATGTCAGTGTGAACCACAAGGATCAGAATCATTACCCCAGGCACAGTACTTGTTTCATCCATTTGTACCTTCTTATACATGATAATTGCTTGGAAAACACATGAAATTCTACACACAGAGAAGAGAAAGAAAGCTTACTAATTTTTTCCTTGTAATTGCCTGTGAATATATCCATGTGAATACGTCTATGTATGTATGCATGAAGATAATTCGCAATTTATTCAGTAGGTATTTCATAATGACAACAACAAAAAATTCTGCAAGAAGTTAAATTTGTGACAATAGTTGAAATTGCAAATGTGTCCTTGGTAGTCTTATGGATATATTAACATTAATTTTCTTAATATTTCTGAATTTGGTAAGAATACTGGAAACATCTTACTTGCTCTATCTGAAGAAGGAAGTGAGAACTGCAAGTAGAATGGAGAATGAGCTACATAAACAAAAAATTCATGAGAAGGGTCATCTTCTCTCCCCTTTGAAAGATCACCATTATCTAATATTTTTGCAATTATTTTTACATCCCCCGTTGAATTGTTTACCAGGAAGCTGCCTCTCATCATTGTGTACGTCTGCCTGGAACTCTCAACAGTATTTTCAGTGATCAGTTATTCTGTTCTAGCTGCTGTCTGGTACTCTGAGACCCCTTGATTGCTACAACCACTTTGCTGTTGTCACCAAATGAAGAAAGCCACATACTTCTTTGATCTTATTTATTCATTCAAAGCAAAATCACCAACGGCCTTTGGTGTATGTCATAGATTTTACAGAGTTTTAATTATTATTTTGGACAGTAGGAAGGTAAACAAAATTCATTCTCAGACTTACTCCTTTCCTCTGGGTTTGACCTTCCTTTGAGGCTTTCAAGGAATCAGATGATCTGTCCTTCCAGTGCATAGACAGACACCAGTTCAGATAACACCACCCTAAACATAGCAGTTGGTCTTCACTGTGGATGAATCTTACCATAGTGATCAAGACACTGAGACCTCTATCAGCTCATTTCTCAAGGTGTGAAGTATTTAACTGACAGAGTTTCACCCTAGGCTTCAGGGTGTGTCAAAAGACCATTAGATATGTAGCCAGAGAGACCTTCAGATTTGAATCCCACCTGTACCACTTATTACTCATGACCTTGGGCATGACCTTAAGGTCTATATATGATATATATATATATATATATGTGTGTGTGTGTGTGTATATAAAGATACACACATATGTACACTATATATATATATATATATATATATATATATATATATATAAAATTGAAAGTTAGTTGCTCAGTTGTTTCTGACTCTTTGCGACCCCATGGACTGCAGCCTGCCAGGCTCCTCTGTCTATGGAATTTCCCAGGCAAGAATACTGGAGTGGGTTGCCACTTCCTTCTCCAGGGGATCTTCCTGACCCAGGGATTGTCTCCTGCAGTGTCAGATTCTTTACCACTGAACCACCGTATAAAATGATGGTCATAGCATGAGCCGAAACAGTTCTACAGTCATCAGTGCCATAATAGGTGAGGGTGTTGTTTGAAAACTATAGAGTATTTAATAAGTTTTAAGTCATTTTTTTTTCTATTGATTCTTAATGAAAAGTGAGTTTAGGAAAGGGAGAAAGAGTAAAAATTAGAATATTTATTTTTGTTCTTTTGTTAAAAATAAATTGTATTAATATATGTATCATCCCCAAATGTGAATTTGATCACTTTTCTAAATGGGGATTTTCATATTGTTTCCACTTGACTGCCCTTCTCTTTGATGCCAGAACTCATTATCTGTGTTGATTCTCGCACATTGTCTGTTTGGATGCATAGGACTTTGTGCCTGTGTTCACTGTAGCTGAGCCATGATGAGATCCCCTCAGGCGTTAAGCTTGGAGCACAAGCTGTTATTCTTTGCCTCCCATAACCTGGCTAAAGATGTCTGTCATTGAGGAGATAATGTTTAGAAAAGCAGAATGTTGTTATGAGTCAGGTTATTCATGACAAATACGTATCTAGATAAACCTAAGATGTTTGTTTTTAAACTAAGGAAGGACATTGAGTTATGTCAACATGGTCCATTAAAAAAACATTGTTCCCCATCTCCCACATGACGAATGTTCCAATAATCACGATATCTCACAGATGGAAGAACATTAACATGATATAGTTCCGTAGACACCTCATTCAGTAGCTCTCTACTGAGAAGAAAATCCAGTGCCCACACTTTGTTATCAGAGTACCAGCTCTCCAATAGAGCACTGAACATGAGAAGGATAATCCAATGATTAATATGATTTCAGATTTTTTGTTTTGTTTTGTTTTCCATGTATAGCCCTGTGTCCACCTTCTACCTCCAGATACAGGTACAACTTTTCTTCCTATTCAAATGAGGAGGGGATGTCTCTTCCTGATGAAGGTTTAACTCCTCCACCTCTGGTCTTCCTTGTACCCCTATCCATCCTAAAACCTGGCTTGACTTAAGCCTAGGTTAAATCTTAAGATTTAAGATCCAGAATCTGCACTTTAAACCAACTTATCCTATTTTCTCTCTTTACAAAGAATTCCTGCAGATTGCTAAAACACAGACAAATAAGCATAAGACATAAATAGGTATTTCACCTAAGAGAAGATACAAATGGTCACTAAACATATGAAGAGATGCTCCACTCTAGTGATCAGGATAATGCAAATCAAAACACAGGCAGCTATTATTTGATGTGAAATTGCTGGGCAAAAATTAAAAAGTCAATATCAAGTGTTCCCAAGAAAGTAAAACAAGCCATGAAATTTTTTTTTTTTCTCTTAGTGAGACTGTAAATTGGTATAACAATTTTGGAAAATAGCTATGCAATAGTAAGTAAAACTGAGATGGCATAGGCCCTGTTATCCAGCTATGTTCCTCATTTTCATATTTTCTAGGAAAATAATTGCTTGTGTGTCTAAGAGTCATTAAAAAATTCAAAGCAGAGAGTTTATAAAACCTCTAAGCTAGAATTGACCCAAATGTCAGTCAGTAGAAGAATGACTGAATGTGACTATTCCCATAGCACAAAAGAAAAAAACAAATATCAAACTTCCACATGGATTCCCTCTTTCAGCACATTCTAGTTCCCATCCTTTCTCCTCCAGTTCAGTTTTGACTCTTCTTGATTCTTTTCAAGGAATCACATAGTCTATCCTCCTAATAGATTCCATCAAATAATGGGTGGTATTTTCAAACAGTGAAAATCATACATTAGTGAAATACATTAACAAACAAAATAAACAATTTAGTTAGATAATGGGCAAAAGACATGAAGAGACTACTGCCACTGCTAAGTTACTTCAGTCGTGCCCCACTCTGTGCGACCCCATAGATGGCAGCCCACCAGGCTCCCCCGTCCCTGGGATTCTCCAGGCAAGAACACTGGAGTGGGTTGCCATTTCCTTCTCCAATGCATGAAAGTGAAAAGTGAAAGTGAAGTCGTCCAGTCGTGTCCAAGTCTTAGCGACCCCACGGACTGCAGCCTACCAGGTTCCTCTGCCCATGGGATTTTCCACGCAAGAGTACTGGAGTGGGGTGCCATTGCCTTCTACGGAAGAGACTACAACAGATAGCAAAAAAAATTGTGAATGTGTTTTCAATATTACTAGCTGTTAGGGAAATACAAATTAAATCCACAAGGAAATATCACTATATACCTATCAGATACAGGTTATTATAAAATATTGAGTATTGTTCCCTGTGCTACACAGTGGGTCTTTGTTGCTTATTTTATACATGCTGCTGCTGCTGCTAAGTCGCTTCAGTCGTGTCCGACTCTGTGCGACCCCATAGACGGCAGCCCATCAAGCTCCACCGTCCCTGGGATTCTCCAGGCAAGAACACTGGAGTGGGTTGCCATTTCCTTCTCCAGTGCATGAAAGTGAAAAGTGAAAGTGAAGTCGCTCAGTCTTGTCCACATAGAAATGTGTATATGTTTCTCCCAAATTCCTAATTTATCCCTCCTACTTTTCCTCTTTGGTAAATGTAAGTTTGTTTACTATGTTTGCGAGTCTGTTTCTGTTTTGTTAAATAGGTTCATTTGTATATATTTTTTTTCAGATTCCACATATAAATGATGTTATAGGACACTTGTCTTTATCTGACTTAGTATGATAATCTCTCGATCCATCCATGTCGTTGCTAACGGCATTATTTCATTCAATTTCTTGGCTGATTAATATTGCAATGTACATATGTACCATGTCTTCTTTATCTTTTCACTGCCTATTGATATTGTTTCCATGTCTTGGCTGTTGTAAAAATAATGCTGGAATGAACATTGGGGTGCATGTGTCTTTTCAAATTACGGTTTTCTTCACATATATGCACAGAAGTGTGATTGTAGGATCATCATATGGTAGCTCTCTATAGTATTTAGGAAACCTCCATACTGCTTTCTACAATGGCTGCACCAATTTACACTCACCCCCCCCCCAACAGTGTAAGAGGGTTCCTTTTTCTCCACACCCTCTCCAGCATTTATTATCTGTATACTTTTTGATAATGGCCATTCTGACCGTGTGAGGTGGTGTACCTCATTGTAGTTTTGATTTGCACTTCTCTAACAATTAGCGATGTTGGGTAAATGGTTTTTGGTATTTTGTGCCCAAGTGTAGTTCAGATTTTTTTAACCTCGTTACAAGTCACTGTGAATGACCCTGGAAGCAGTCCTCATGAATGTCAAGTCTAGGAGACAGACAATTTTCTCACTACTTTAAAATTTGAGATGGAATAATTTGCACTTTGGGATTAAGCTATAATCAGGCATTTCAAATCAAAAGAATGGCATAGCACAAGCCTGCCTCTTGACCTCTGGAAATCTAAATTAAATCTTTCAGTTAAGTGTGAACATTGTACACTTCAGGAAATAACCTTGGTGATAAAAGCAAGGAGAGAAAGAAATAGAAGCTAGTGAACTGTCCTCCTTTTTTCCTTCTTTCCTTCCAATGTTTAGTGAGGACCTGTTTTTAACCAGCCACACTTGGGAATAACTGTTACATGATAGCAGCAAATTGATAATAAATTTATTATTCATTAGAATTCCATTTAGCTTGTGAGATAGAGGTTACAGGCTTGAACTCTATTAAGAGCTGAATTTGGGTAAAAGAACCTTAAAAGAACGAACCTTCTTGGTGTTGATGTTTCCTAGCAAAATAGTCTCTCAGTGTTATTTAACCATAAGGATTTTTCCCAGGTTAATTTTATTAACTGTCTCTTTAATTGGACTTTTTTGGTAAATGTGCTACAATTTACTTTTGGAAAAGTGTTGTCAATGAGTACATGATTTTGTGTGATATCACAGTGGACAGTTTTGGGTTTAAAAAGAAGGTGAATATTGGATCACCCTCTTAGGCACAGTGAGTGGGAGAAGGATGTTTTTAAATGCCATAGCAATTGTCTATCATGGTGTATGCACCAACCCTTGAATGTATCAAATTCAGGGTTAGCAGGAGGTATTGTTTAGATTCCATCATCTTACCCTTCTCAGCTAAAATATGAAGAACATAACAAAATATTTAGGTTTGTGAATAGATATAACTAATCCTAAAAGCCCATAGTTGCTGTAGCTGTTAGCATTTACCAAAGCCTCTCTAATAGCAATATTATCCAGACACCATTTAACAGGAAAAGGAAATTGAAAAATGTGTGCTTAATGGAGCAATGAATAGTAGCTATTCTTATTCTCTTCCTACTAACTAAGCACCCTCTTAACTAAATGTGTTATCTTGTTTATTCTTTTGTTGTTGGAGTTGTTTAGTCGCTAAGTCATGTCTGACTCTTTTGTGACCCTGTGGACTATAGTCCATGAGGCTCCTCTGTCCACGGGGTTTTCCAGGCAGGAATAATGGAGTAGGTTGCCATTTCCTTCTTCAGGGAATCTTCCTGACCCAGGGATCGAACCCGTGTCTCCAGCATTGCAAGCAGATTCTTTAATGCAGAACCATCAAGGAAGCTAACTCTATGAAAAGGATATTACTGTAATACTCTTCTTTCCATGGTATAACTGCATTAGAGAGTACTCATTAACTTGCTATATTGAGTAAGTTATTGAGCTGGATTATAGATCCAGACAGTTCAGCTTGAGAACTCAAATCTTAACCATCACCTAAGGCTGCCTCTCAGTTTGTAGAATGTAGAGATTTATGAATTCCACACACAGTCTTCATTCAACATCTAGCAGGCAAGAAACCAAGGGACTTTAAGTACTTTCCTAGATTTCTCTAAGCATAACAGTGATTTGGAATTTCGTATGAGAAAATTTTGCTATTTAATTATAAACTATATTAAAGAATTTTAAAGACAGCATGACCTTTGTGGTGAAATGGTACAGACACGTTTTCAGATCTCTACTTCATATCGGTTATTGCATAAGTAAATTATATAATATGTGACTGTCTTAAGGTTAGAATGGAATCGATTCTTTAAAAGAAGGGCAACTGAGTTTGGACTCACAAAAATTCCCCTGCATAAATTGAGTAAGTAATTAATAAATACAGTATTAGAAAAACTCCATCAACCCTCAAAGAAAAGCAGCAGCAAAGTTTGCCATTTTTCAAGAGTCTCGTGTAGGGCTAAAATGTCTCTGAAATAATGTGAAAACTTAGATTTGCAAAATGTTCAATGAGAAATCCCGGTGTATACTATCTGCATGATGGAGACATGCTGAGCTAAGAAATTAGCATTAGAGCAAATGTAGGACAACTGGAACCTTTAGGGTTGAACTTAAAGCCCCACAGGGACACATTCCTCCTGCAAATGATGAACTCACAAATCAGTACTGTGAGGAGGCTGAGTCAGCCACTAGAAAGCTAAAGAATTATCTTGTTACTTCTACTCCCAAGCTAATCTCTTGCCATTTTTCCCATGAAAATCTTCCTCATTGTCTAGAGAAATCCATGATTTGTGTATTACTATCCTCTGTCCTAGTAATGATAAGTATAGACAATGCATTGCATAGATTAAAAGTTATTCCTTTGTAAATTAAAGATTCCATTTTACAAGGAAGAAAAGAGCCTTTCTTATATGATGTACTTTAGAAGATAATTTTATTCTTGTAAATTGAACTCACTGCTATACATGGATTGAAACTTTTGGGAAAAAGTAATGGTAAATATTAATTTTGGAGTATGTTCTATATGCTGGTATGCCATATGTATGATGCATTCTACTTCTCTTAAAATATTATGAAACAGTTATCCATTTTACAAATGAGGAACTTCAGCTCAGTTTTGGAGTCTCTCTTCATAGTCCATGACAACAATGAATTGCCACTAGGTAGTTTTGAAATTTGGGGGCTATTAATAATTTTACACTGACATTTTATGAAATAGCTTTAACTTTTTGTTGCTTTACAACACTACAGATTTAGGTCTGAGACACCGATAGACATATTCTCAGAGAAAGCAGAAAAATACTTAAATAATAATATTAGTTACTATGTTTACCTTGTACTTCTTTTGCTGATTTCTTGCTTTCTATTAGGTTGATTTTGAGAGCTTCTCTTTATTTTAGTTTTCCATCTCTGCTTTGAAAATTATAAATTAAATTTCTCTGTATTTAGTGGACACAATTTAATTAGACTATTTCTTTTTAAATCGCGAGATATGTAAGAATTTTAGGAAAGATTAGTGTATATCCCCATATTTCACCCATCAACCAGATTATTATTCTCTACTTTCTTCTTGTTTTTCTAAATAGTAAGTTGTTGTTTTTTTTTTTAATAGTGAGTTTTCCAATTTCTTTCCTCACATTTGCTCCTTCCCTCTGAGTTCAATTTCCTTTTAAATGTAGCACATTATTTAGTGGTCTTTTTCAGTAAAAGGTTTCCTAGTTCTAGACTATACAGAGTTTTATATAATAGCCTATAGTGTTCAGTAATTGAACTCCTGAATAAATTCTCTCTATTCCTTTTCCAGAAGGTTTTTCTGATGTTAGTACATGGGATGAACTAGGTGGGAGGAAAGAATAAAATCCATTCAGATGTAATTTTAAAAACTTATAAAGTAATAATTGATAAACCACTTTGTCACAAATAGGTTGGAGACCATAGAGTACATTTTTGAAAATGCATTGTCAAATAAGTGGTTTGTGACCTGGAACTGGGTAGCCAGGTAAAGAAAGTGATCACAGTCCTCAATTTAGTTTCAGTGATTGGGGTAAAAATTTACATACAGGAAGAATAGAGAAATCAGGAAGAAAAAAAACCTATTTGTGGGATGAAGATGAATTAATTTTAGGTTGTATTTTACTACTTATATGACACACAGCTTATAATTGGAATTACATAGCTATGGCCTGGAAGATGTTGGATTTTGAAAATAAAATTTGGTAATTACTCTCAGAAATGTATTAAAGTTACAGGAAAAGAGATAATGAGTACAATTTCAGTATACTTACACTTCAGTAGAAGTGTAAGGATTTAATGACAGCTATTGATAATCAGCATCTTCTGAGTCACCTTATCCCCAAAGAATTGTATAGGCTAGATATTTTGTGAACCATTGGGTTCTTATGAAACATCTTGGAAATCTTATATATGGCAATGCTTGCTTGCTAAGCCTTTTCAGTCATGTCCAACTCTTTGTGACCCTATGGACTATAGCCTTCCAGGCTCCTCTGTCCATGAGGATTCTCCAGTCAAAATACTGGAGTGGGTTGCATAACCTCCTCCAAGGGATCTTCCCAGCCCAGGGATTGATCCCACAACTCTTTTACCACTAGTACCACCTGGAAACCCCATATATGGCATAATTTTCTACATAAATATGAAAAGAGCAGAGAGTATCTTGAATGCACTATAATTCTTTACTACAGGCCAAATACATCAGAATTCATATCATTTTTCAGTTCAGTTCAGTTGCTCAGCTGTGTCCGACTCTTTGCAACCCCATGGACTGCAGCATGCCAGGCTTCCCAATCCATCACCAACTCCCAGAGCTTATTCAAACTCAGTTCCATTGAGTTGGTGATGCCATCCAACCATCTCATCCTCTATCATCCCCCTCTCTTTCCACCGTCAATCTTTCCTAGCAGCAGGGTCTTTTCCGATGAGTCAGTTCTTTGCATTGGGTTGTCAAAGTATTGGAGTTTCAGCTTCAGCATCAATTTTTCCAATGAATATTCAGGACTAGTTTCCTTTAAGATTGACTGGTTGGATCTCCCTGATGTTCAAGGGACTCTCAAGAGTCTTCTCCAATACCACAGTTCAAAAGCATCAATTCTTCGGTGCTCAGCTTTCTTTGTAGTCCAACTCTCACATCCATACATGACTACTGGAAAAACCATAGCTTGACTAGACGGACCTTTGTTGGCAAAGTAATGTCTCTGCTTTTTAATATGCTGTCTAGGTTGGTCATAACTTTTCTTCCAAGGAGCAAATGTCTTTTAATTTCATGGGTACAATCACCATCTGCAGCGATTTTGGAGCCCCCAAAATAAGGTCTGTTACTGTTTCCATTGTTTCACCATCTATTTGCCATGAAGTGATGGGACCAGATGCCATGATCTTAGTTTTCTGAATATTGAGTTTTAAGCCAAATTTTTCACTCTCCTCTTTCACTTTCATTAAGAGGCTCTTTAGTTCTTCATTTTCTGCCATAAGGGTGGTGTTATCTGCATATCTGAGGTTATTGATAGAATTCATATCATTTTTAGGCAGCGCAAAATTTGTGAATGATTTATTTTCCAAAAGATCATGAATAAATCAGCTGGTTGAAACTTGCAACACATTTTTCTGTAGAAACAATATTGTAGATCATGGTTTGTTTCACAAACTAGTCTATACAACCCTATTGAAACCATAATATATTCTACACCTGAAATGAAAATAATAGGTATAGAAAACATCTTTTTTGTTCTTTTAAGCAACAAAATTATAATTAAGCACATGGCACAGACAGAATAATCATTGGTAGATATGATGATTTTTAAATGTGTTAAGTCAGAGATAACGCAACCAAAGGGAATTCATGTCCTAAATAAGATAAGATTTTAGACTTACTTTTGAATGTTAACATGTGAGAGGAATTAAACTGATGTGGGGAGTGATGAAGTAGATGGAGAGTGGATGAATAATAAAGGGACTTCATGAGCATTCTCAGAGTCCTTGAATGTTTATTGTGCTCTTCTATTTATTTAATTGAATTTCAACACTGTTTTTTTCCCCTTGGTTTTTGTATATTTCTTGCACAATTAGGTTCATTTTATTTATTTGGATTGTAATTGAAGGAAACATTTTTATTTGAAAACACAAAACTTTCCTAACTGCCTCCTCTAATCCTTCATATTTAGAAGTTTCTTCTTCATTCTCCCTTAGATTTATTTTCTCTGTCTTTTTTAAAGTTAATTTTTATTGGAGTATAGTTGTTTTACAGTGTTGTGTTCTGAGCCACCAGGGAAGCCCATGTTAGTTTCTGCTCTACCTCAGTGTGAATCAGCTATACATACACATGCTAAGTTGCTTCAGTCGTGTCTGACTCTGTGTGACCCCATAGACGGCAGCCCACCAGGCTCCCCCCGCCCCTGGGATTTTCCAAGCAGGAACACTGGAGTGGGTTGCCATTTCCTTCTCCAATGCATGAAAGTGAAAAGTGAAAATGAAGTCCCTCGGTCGTGTCTGACTCTTCGCGACCTCATGGACTGCAGCCTACCAGGCTCCTCCATCCATAGGATTTTCCAGGCAAGAGTACTGGAGTAGGGTGCCCTTGCCTTCTCCATACATACGTATACATACATCCCCTCTTTTTTTGATTTACTTCCCATTTAGGTCGCCACAGAACACTGAGTGGAGTTCCTTGTGCTACACAGTAGGTTCTCACTAGTTATCTATTTTATCTATAGCATCAATCTTACTTTGCTATATTTTCCTTAATTTTTTGTTTTGTTTTCTCCTGCAGTGGAAGATGTTTTTTGAGACATCAGTATCCTCTCTTTTTCTTTTACATATGTGTTTTTTTTTCTTTGTGTCTCTGGTCAAACCTCAGTTTTTAACCAGAAGATACCTGAGCTGAATCCTGAACCTTCACCTGTGTTCCTCCCTAAGGCAGGTGTCTCTCCCTAAGAAACTCAGACTCCTGGCACTTCCCAACCCATGTTCAGGTTCCTCCACTTCAGAGGTATAAACTAAACCATAGGACTAAGACATTCTGCTTCCCCAATGGCTCAGCAGGTAAAGAATCTGCCTGCAAGGTAGGAGACACGGGAGATGCGGGTTCAACCCCTAGGTTGGGAAATTCCCACGGAGAAGGAAATGGCAACTCATTTCAGTATTCTTGCCCCAAAACTGCCATGGACAGGGGAAACTGGCAGGCTACAGTTCATGTGGTCGCAAAAAGTTGGACGCAACTGAGCAACTAGGCACACATTGAAGACATTATGGAGGTTCTAGAGACATGCTGTAAGGAACTGGGCATGGAACACTATGGAGTCTTACCAAAAATAGCATCGTATCTTCAAAACCAAAGAGATAGGATTGGAATGGAAAGGAGACTTCCAAATTATGTATGGTGGGCATGAAGGGTGGCTCACCATTCTGCTGAGTCAAAGAGCTAAACTTAAAGGATGCCCACCAGGAAATGGGCAGGGTGTGGGGAACTTGGGTGGACATTCTAAGAGCCTGAACCGCCACCTGCATAGCCTGCCAACCAGCTAAGCACATGTACCAATGCCACACAGCCATAAAAGATTTTTTGTATTTGGGCATTGACCATTCCTTCAAATCAGTGTAAGATGTGTATTCATTTAAATGAAGGTTGGTTATGTAAACTTTCCAAAAAAAGAAAGTGATATTGGGATTCCCTTTCTGAGTTATTAGACAAAATCAATAATTCAAAGATATAATCGCTCTAGTTCTTGAGAATCTGTTAAATGATTTGTATTTTCATAAATAATGTATTATTACAGTATATTAGGCTAATCAACTATCATATTTAAACATGATAAATGGCAATCAAAATGTCATTTCTACATGTAGATCAGACAAGAAAGCAGGATTTTTGTTTTCAATAGGACTTACTAAAATTATCAGATCATGGTATTTCTATTTTTTAAAAATTCATAAATGTGCTCTTTTAAGAAATAGATCCTAGAGAATGGATGATTTCTGCAGACTTTCATCGAAGTGTTTTTTTTAAAGATCCTAGTTTAGTTTTCATATTTTATGGGAAGAGTATAAGAATTTTAAAGAAGTGAACAACCCTGGCTAAGTAACATTGCCAGTAGGAAAAGGGTGTGTTCATGGTCTTTGTAATCTCTGAACAATAAACCTTATTTTGCAGTAGGGACTTTTGTCTGTTTTGTTCACAGATGGATTCCAAGCACTAAGAACTGGTCTTGATAAAAGAAAGGCACTCAAATATTGAGTTGCTAAATGAAATGGAGCTTTTAAGGAAAAATAATCTAAGTAAGGGATGTTTTATGGCTTGTTTCCGGCTGTAAGCAATTTTTTTGTATGTTTATAAGGTAGCACTGGTTGCAGGTCAAGGAATTTGCCTACAGGAACAAGGCAAGAGTCAGAGTGGCTTAACTACTAGCCTCAGAAGTTATCCACTATCATTTGCAGGATTACCCATTGGTTATATAGGCCAACATCTTCAGTGTGAGCAGTCCATCAGGCTAGAACTCAGTAAATATCAGACAATGGGGAGTGGGCCATCTTGGCTGGCTGTCACAAGGACATCCTGATAACCACTCCCAGCTTAAACTTCATTGATGTTTACGTGTTCTCTTCTTGTTACATGTTCTCATTTATTCAGTGGTTCCTCATTCCCAGGTTAAAAAAAAGTCCAAACATGGAAAGCTTGCATATTCCTCTCAAATGGAATTGCTCTCAAGTTGGCACCAAAACAACTTTGACATCACTGTGCATACAATTCCTCTCCAGTATGTCCTCAATTATAATCTCTCTCTCCTTCTGTACTTGCTTCCATATAATGATGCTCTTTCTCCTGTTTTCAGTCTCACCCTCTCACTATATCATCCAATCCACTTGTAAAACCCTTTAAAATTCCTTATCTGTCTCATTTCCTGCTTTAGTTACCGCCTCTTTGCTTGGCTTCTGTTCACAGAAAACTTGTTAAAAACTTGTTAAAAACAAGTTAAAAACTTGTTAAAAAGTTGTAATTCTTGCACTCCCATCTTCAACTTGTGTTCACTCCTCAACCAACTCATATTCAGCCTTCCAAACTCCACGGAATCTTCTCTTGGAAAGTTTACCGGTTTCATCTCACCAATGCCACTTAACACCTTTCTGGGCCCAAGTTGCTTGGCAGCTCAGCAGTATTTGGCATCTGTGACCACCCCTGCTTAGAAACACTTTCATTTCCTTGTCTTAGCTTATGGGATACTATACCTTCACGGTTTTACTTTAACTTCTCCATCTTTTCCTCTTCATATTTTTTCCTAACTCTTCTCCATACAGTATCTTTGCCTCCTTATTCTCCATCTTTGAATCTCTTTAGGTTATTTCGTTCCTCATACAGCTTTTTTTTTTTTTTTTTAATTTTATTTCACTTTTAAACTTTACAACATTGCAATGGTTCCGCCATACACCGAAATGAATCCACCACAGGCACACATGTGCTCCCCACCCCGAACCCTCCTCCCCCCCGCCCCACACCATCCCCCTGGGTTGTCCCAGTGCACCAGCCCCAAGCATCCAGCATCATGCCTCAAACCTGGACTGGCGACTCGTTTCATATATGACATTATACATATTTCAATGCCATTCTCCCAAGTCATCTCACCCTCTCCCTCTCCCACAGAGTCCAAAAGACTGTTCTATACATCTGTGTCTCTTTTGCTGTCTCGTATACAGGGTTATTGTTACCATCTTTCTAAATTCCATATATATGCGTTAGTATACTGTATTGGTGTTTTTCTTTCTGGCTTACTTCACTCTGTATAATAGGCTCCAGTTTCATCCACCTCATTAGTACTGATTCAAATGTGTTCTTTTTAATGGCTGAGTAATACTCCATTGTGTATCTGTACCACAGCTTTCTTATCCATTCATCTGCTGATGGACATCTAGGTTGCTTCCATGTCCTGGCTCATACAGCTTTAAATGCCAACTGTTCTGTTCCTCGCCTCATATCGAATTACTTAATGAATTGGATTTCCAATAAGTTTAATATAAATTAAACTTTGATTCTGGTGCATGCTTTTAAGTTCCATGATTTTATAATGGCGTCATAGCTTCATATATATATATATACATTTATATGTATATATATATATATGACTTATGTTTCCCAGAGTAGTTGTAAATACTTAAGAGTTTCAGAAATGTAGTTTATACTTTACTATTTGTTATGACACATAGCACAATGAGAGGGAACTATTTGGTGCTTAATACCCATTGAATTCAACTAATATGTCAGTATGACAGGACAAGTACAGCCTATAAAATAAATGCAGTTTCAGTTCTAGACAGAGAAACAAATTTACTTCTAAGTGATGTCATTAATTAACCTTAGTATAATAATTTACAGGAACACAAATCTCTAACTCTTTTTCTTAAGTAAGCACACATAACACATCTAAATGGATAGAATATGTTTTAAGAAATATGTCTAAATGAATAAAATGTGCTTTTCCTAGACTGATATCAGTCATTTTTGTATATGCCTTGTGTAACTGTAGAGTGCTATTTTTATTCATTCCTTCTACACAGTGTATGAATTTTGAGTGTAGAGATCTCAATTCAGAGTGGCTGTATACAGATACAAAATGTATATGTAATATGTATAATGTATATCTAATATCTAATGTATGTATATCATATATATGCATATGTATGTGTTAGAGATGTGTATGTATGTAATATAACGTGTTATATACATATGATATAAATATGTGATATAAGGAAAAATCATTTCCTATTCTTTCAGGAAATGGTTGCTTAGTGTGCCTGGCCCTGGGGTTACAACAGCAAACACATGCATGGCCTGTGGATTCACTTTTTTAAAAAAACTTTTTATTTTGTATTGGGACTTCCTTGGTGGTTCAGACAGTAAAGCATCTGCTTGGAATGCACGGGACCTGGGTTATATCCCTGGGTTGGGACAATCCCCTTCAGAAGGGAATGGCAACCCACTCCAGTATTCTTGCCTGGAGAATTCCATGGACAGAGGACCCTGGTGAGCTACAATCCATGGGGTTGCAAAGAGTCAGACAAGATTGAGTGACTAAAAGTGGAGATGGCCAATTAACAATGTTGTGATGGTTTCAGGTGAACAGTGAAGGACTCAGCCATACATATACATGTGTCCACTCTCCCCCAAGCTCCCCTCTTGTCCAAGCTGCCACATAATACTGAAGAGTTCCGGTAGGTACTTATCCATTTTAAATACGCAGTGTATAAATGTTCTTCCCAAACTCCTTAACTGTCCCTTTGTCCTATCCTTCCCCCAGCAACCATTAGTTCATTCTCTAAGTCTGTGAGTCTGTTTCTGTTTTGTAAGTTCATTTGTATCATTTCTTTTTCGATTTCACATATAAAGGACGTCATATAATATTTCTCCTTCTCTGTCTGACTTTCTTCACTGAGTATGACAATCTCTAGGTCCCGGATTCGCTTCTTTTAAGGCAAACCTACTGACCTATGAAAAATCTTGACAGTATTCTTTGTATTCATGAACTCATATGAGTTTTATCATCACAAAGAATGTAAAATCCTAGGATAAATGTAGATCTCCAAGAATAACTATGTGCTGATAGTGAACTTCGCTCAGCCGTGTCTGACTCTTTACAACCCCATGTACTGTATTGTATAGTCCATGGAATTCTCCAGGCAAGAATACTAGAGTGCATAGCCTTTCACTTCTCCAGAGGATCTTCCCAATCCAGGGATCAAACCCAGAGCTCCCACATTGCAGGCAGATTCTTTACCAGCTGAGCCACCAGGGAAGCCCAAGGATATTGGAGTGGGTAGCCTATCCCTTCTCTAGGGGATCATCCTGACCCAGGAATTGAACCAGGGTCTTCTGCATTGCAGGTGGATTCTTTACCACTACTAGGGAAGCCCTTCACGCTATCATTATATTTGTGCTTGGGAGAGTGATATATCTAGTTAGCTATGTAGTAATCTAGTTAGCTAGATAATATAGCTAGATGGATAGGTGAATGGATGACGTCCACACCACTTCTCCCCCTGCCCCAGCCCACCCCCACACACATACTGCTTTCAAACATAAATGCTATAGTTTAGAAGATTCAGAACTAAAAAGTTAAATGTTATGTTTTTTCCACTTAAAACACTGCTTTTAGGGAATTGAAATATATATTTTTTCTTACATAGAGGAGATCTCTCTCTGTGACTCTGAAAGAAACTTTTGATTGTGTTTAATGTATAGAATATGGCTAGTTCTCATTTTGCAATAATTTCAGTAATCAGGACTGTACCTAAGTGTTACTTTCTCTGCCCTCTATTATGTGGAAGGATAAAAGTTTTAATATTCATTATTATCTTTTCCTGTCACCATAGATGTTTTGGATTCCTCAGTGTGTGTGTGTATGTATGTACGTGTGTGTGTGTGTGTTTTAAACCTAGAATTTGTTATACTCTGTGTTCCAGAAACTGTGCTAATGAGATCCAGAATTTGAAGCCTGACTCTCTAATGCATTCTAGTTCTAAGCACTGACTGACATAATAATGCTGACTGGCTTTGGAGATGTGTAAACAAACTCACTGGCTTAAATGAGGAATAATGAGTAGTGCCTGATTCACCTGAAGCCATTGTAGGAAAAGGCAGGCAATCGTAAAAGAGAGCATTTTAATTCTTGATTAGGGGCCACAGTGAAACGAGTACAAGATATTACAGACACCGAAGTGCCTCGGTAATTACTCCAGAATTGGAGAATGTTTAAAAGCTTTACACACTGAAGAGTGCAAGAAAGAACCACCTTTGATGATTTCAAATTTGACCAAATGCAGTAACGATTCATTGCTGCTCTATTTAACATATTTCTATATATTGCACTGAAATTAATACAGCTAAAAATACCATTTATGCTTTTGCCAGGGCCTGTATGGCTTGTCAGTAATCCAGAAAGAATATTTTGATAATTCATCTTATCCTTCTCTAGTCTTCAATGGCATTTTATTATTGTATTTTTTTTTGGACTAGGACAGGGTTAAACCCTTAACTTGAAAGACATGTCCAGAGTTTGGCTTAGATACAAGGATTTCAAAGATGAGAGCCAAAATGAGTATGCTTGTGCCAAGAAGAAGGATGGAAGGAGCATATGACTGGACCCATCTGTAGCAAATTGCCTTTGATGACGCAAAAAAAATAATTAAAACACTGCAAAAAACAGTGAATGATTTCAGTAATAAATAAAATCCTCTGGAAGACTGATAAAGATACTAATACAGAAAAAAAAAATAGCATTTCTTCCAGCAAGAAATTTTGAAAAGGAAAATCCATTTCTCTAACCTTTAAAGTCTAATGGCTTCTCTGTGGTCTCTTTCCCATTTATATTCTTTCCTAACTTCATGTTGGCACTAATACTATTTAGTAAAATTGACTGTGAAGTCCTGTGATAAAATGCCACTCTGCAGTATCTTTGTAATTTTATGATCAATAAAATACCCTGATGCCATAGCATAGTAATCAATGTATGAGAAATGAATTTCAAACAAAGAAATAATAAAAGTATTAGCCAGATAAATATCTTTCAGATATGAAAAATGTCATTTACAGAAAATAAGCATAGCAATGCATAGACTAAAACCAAGAGAGCTACAATCTGGGGGAAAAGTCATGACACAAAAGCTTGAATGCTTCCAAGCCAGCATGCTAGAGAAAATTTAAGACTGACGATAATTATTACCGCATAATCTTTGTGCATAGCGTGGTAATTGCTTTCTGGCTCCAGAGCTACAGATTCAGAGTGAAATGTAACAAATGAGAATTACATTTTTTATACCTAGTGATGAGACATAGAATGGATCTGTGGTTTATTGGAACGATATAAAATAATTACTGCATTTTATAATCTTAGAAAGTCAGGTTTCAATTTCTATCTGGAATGCTTTCCTGAAGTTTATCCATCTGAATTTTCATTTTCCCTTCCATGTGGGAAGTTTATGAAGCCTCACTAATTGGGCTGGACATTTCTGTGAGAAATGCAAAGTGCAGAATAATGATAGCATTTTCATTCTTCACCCATGTGCGCCAAGAGGGCCCCCAAGAGGTGTTGTCTGGGTCTGCACTCATTTTCTGTCTCACTTTAAGGCAGTTCCATCTGTAATCAGGCTCTGCTTCTCCTGGAGAATGAAATGGCAATCCTCTCCAGTACTATTGCCTGGAAAATCCCATGAACAGAGGAGCCTGGTACGCTACAGTCCATGGGGTCACAAAGAGTCGGACACGACTGAGCGACTTCACTTTCTACTGGTGGTGTTTGTAACAAATCCACTCCCGGGCAGTGGAGCCACTAATGATATTCTTGAGCCCATGCAGTGCTAACTCTGCATTCCTGGCTGCTTGGGCTATGCTGTCAAGATAGAAGATGATCCTTACAATGGAAAGACTGCGAGTCTACTGAAAAACAACAACAAAAAAGCTTATTCCAATTGAAGTTTTCTGAAGTCTAGTAATTGCTATAGGAAGTTCAGCTAAATCTTCCTTAGAATATTTTATAAAATTGTAATTGTTCCACAAAGCAGAGATCTAGATATTTTGTATCATCACCGTTCTATAGTAAAATGAAATCCTGTTCACTTAGTTTTACTCTAAATCTGTTTCTTCAGGAGACAGACATTTAATACTACTCTAGGCACAAATATCCTAGTAATTATTTCTATTATCTTTAAGGTAGTTTGATTCAAATGGTCATGATTTAGGAGTAACAGACTTTCAAGTTATATGATACTAAAAATCACTGAAAAGCACCCTATAATGAAGGTCTTTATGCAAATAATGAAGCTGAAATATAAACTAAATTCACTAAGCATTGAATCATTCTTCCTGTAAGAAGTATAAGTACAGGTTGCACTTTCAGTGTCGTGGAAGGCCATCAGAGTAATAGGGGATTCCAGTGGCAGGGCATCATGTGTTTAGAGGGATGAGAAAACCAACCTTGGTGTCAGTAATGAAGAGAGGAAAAAAATAAGTTGAGGGGTTGAGGTACTGAGTAAAAGGTTGTGTGTTCCTTCCCCACGTGATGTGAAGAACCTAACAATTATCAAGGCTGAGAAAGACTCATATAACTGGCAGCTTCTTGTCACCCCAAAGCACTTCCTTCTGTCATACATGAAGATCAGGATGTACCAAGGACTCTAATTGTAATCAGCACAAGAATGGCCATTCTAACAATAAACACAGTTTGACCTAGGAACAGGCTGAAAAGTAAGAGTGAAATGAGATGATTGTGTCATATGAATCATTTATGTTAGACATTCATCTAACATGGATGACATAAAAATATGGATGAAACCGATCACAGAAGAGATTGATGTAGCATGCATGGCTAAAATAAGACAAAAGAAAATAAGAAAAACAATTTTTAGATTATTAATATATATTCAATTAAATGAGCCAAGAGTTTGGAAATCTAGCTCATATTTTGGAACTATGCCAGTTGTTGCTTAACATACTCTTAACTAATTTTAATTTAAAACTGAAAAAGAGGTTTTACTGACTGTCCTACACAGAAGCATGTATGTTATCATGAGCTTTGCCTCTTTATTTGGGACCCTTTTTCAAAAACCAGAGATGAAGTAACTTGCAATGCTACAATTAAAATATTACACAAAGATGTTTATTGCTTTTGTGAAATGGACAGTTCACTACAACCTGCTTCTGTATTCAGAAACTCCCCTGATTGTGTTGGCTTTAAGTATTAACATTTGCTTTAAAAATCACTCTCTGAGTGATTGCTTTCTGAGTATGGAAATGGACTTTATTGAAAAGTGATAAAATTCTGAGCTTAGTTTGCTTGGCAGCAGATATCAGCCACCAGATTAACATCAGGTACCAGAGAAGTCTGGGTCTCTGACAATAAAACTGACCATCAAGAGATACAAAGAAATACAATTTTTAAAAAATGCAACAAAGGTTAAGAGGGTAGGATTGGAACAGAGGGACCACTTTTCCAAAAGTGTGTTGATGGTTGACCTGAATTATTCTGAGCTCTGCCATCTTAAATATGATAGTTATATATTTAATCACATCATTAAAAAGTGATTGGGGGCTATTTCCTCCCTATCTTTTCATCTGCCTGAGGGGCTTTCCAAGCGAATGGAGATCTGCCCTTCAACAGATATTAAATGACAATGTGAGAGAAACCTCAGCCCTTTTTATCAGTTTTAAGAATTAGTCTTTCCCTTATTCTTAGCCTTACTGGTACAGTTTTGGCTGTTTGTTTTGACTTTTACCTGAGTTTGAACTTCACCTGTTATCCATGATGTCTTCCTTCTTCCCTTTAGCGTTAGTGCATCACACCTGTGGGAGAAAACAATGGTTTCTGGTGACGCTCAAGAAATAGTAGGGACTTCCCTGATGGTCTAATGACTAAGACTGCAAGCTCCCAAGATAGGAGGTCAGGAAACTAGATCCCACATGCCACAACTGAAGATCCTGCATGCTGCAACTAAGACCTGGCCCAGCCAAATCAATATATTAATAAAAATAAAATATTTTTTTAAAGTTACATAACAAGGTTAAAAAAGAAATCGTAGCATTGAATAGGTTATGTTCGATACACATATGTGTGTGTATATATGTGGGGCTTCCTAGGTAGTGCCAGTGGTAAAGAATCTGTGTACCAGTGCAGGAGACACAAATGATGTGGGATCGATCCCAGGGTTAGAAAGATGCAGTACTATTTGCCTGGAAAATTCCATGAACAGAGAAGCCAGGAGGGCTACTGTCCATAGGGTCACAGAGTCAAACTCAAGTATGGTGTTATGTGTACATACTTGTACATACCTATATGCATGTAACATTATGTGTGTGTGTGTGTGTGTGTGTGTATGTGTGTGTTGGTGTGTGTATGCTGTGCTGTGCTTAGTCGCTCAGTCATGTCTGACTCTTTGCAACCCCATGGACTGTAGTGCCTCAGGCTCCCCTGTCCATGGGGATTCTCCAGGCAAGAATACTGGAGTGGGTTGCCGTGCCCTGCTCCAGGGCATCTTCCCAACCCATGGATTGAACCCAGGTCTGCCCCATTGAAGGCGGATTCTTTACCAGCTGAGCTACCAGGGAAGCCGTGTGTATGTGTGTGTGTGTGTGTGTGTGTGTGTGTTGTGTAAGCCACAGGTTGACAAGTGTATAATTGGAAGAAAGGTGTGATTGTTTGTGATGCCTTGTAGTGAACTGCAAGAGTGAAACAAAAAACAAGTGATTCTGTGCCTCTCTGTCTGCTGTGTAAGAAGAGCTTTGTGCATTGGCCTGAGTTGTTTAGAACTGAAGAGGAAAGTAAGAGTGAAAAGACCTCCAGTGAGTATTTGGCTCTACTTGTTGACAGGACAAATATCAGGTGAAGACCTCTGAGATACTTGTGAATACTCTACTTCTTGACAGGACAAATTTCATGTGAAGACCTCTGGGATCCAGGGTGTTAGGAGTGTAATGATTGCAGACTATTGTCCTTAGAGTCTTTGAGCCACAGGCAACCAGCCCATTTGTTAGTCTCCCCTCTTCACTGAATCTTAGGGCATTAATCTAATCGTTGAGTATAAAGATATATTGGGTTGGCCAAAAAGTTCATCTGGGATTTTCATGAGATGTTACAGAAAAACTGCAATGAACTTTTTGGCCAACTCAATACATATATATTTTTTATTTTTTTTATTTTTCTTCATCTCACTCCTAGAATATTTCCCTGGAAAGAAAATAGGGTGAGAGTTAATGCATTTAAACAATCATGATTTATGTTTTAGAAATATATTTTTTATTTGCTATAGATCTTAGTAATAAATGTTTATGTGTAAGGCAATGGCACCCCACTCCAGTACTTTTGCCTAGAAAATCCCATGGACCTCCGTGTAGGACCTCCTGGTAGGCTGCAGTCCATGGGGTTGCTAGAGTCGGACACGACTGAGCGACTTCACTTTCACTTTTCACTTTCATGCATTGGAGAAGGAAATGGCACCCCACCCCAGTGTTCTTGCCTGGAGACTCCCAGGGGTGGGGGAGCCTGGCGGGCTGCCGTCTATGGGGTCGCACAGAGTCGGACATGACTGAAGCAACTTAGCAGCAGCAGCAGCAGCATCAGTGAACATATATTGGTAAAATGTAAATGTCTTCTATGTCAAAGCATGGTATTAGAAGCTCTAAACACTGGATCTCCAATCCTTACAAAAGATGACAAGGTAAATATGATAGTTCTCATTTTTTCAGATGAGGAAAGTGAAACTCGTAGTACAGAACTGGGTTATTTCCATTACATTGCATTGAGTGCAGAATAAATTAAGTAGTATAGATGAGGCAAGTTTGCAAATACGGAGAGATTTTAGTTTAGTTATCATTTACTGTGTGGTTTAAGGAATGGGAAATACCTACAGAAAGCAGCACTGTCCTTCTAGCTAAGCCTCGTGGAAGCTGTGACTTTCCTTTTTTTTTTGCATATTTTTTTTATCAAAAATGCATTTATGTTTTTAACTGGGGGATAATTGCTTTACAATGTTGTGTTAGTTGTCACTGTATAACAAGGTGAATCAGCTACATGTATATGTATATTCCCTCCCTCTTGAACCTCCCTCCTTTGCCCTCATCCCACCGCTCAGGTCATCGCAGAGCTCAGGGCTGAGCGGCTATGCAGCGGCTTCCCACTAGCTAGCTATTTCACGTGTGATAGTGTATATATGTCAATGCTACTCTCTCACTTCGTCCCACCCTCTCCTTCCACTGCTGTGCGATTCTTGACTGCTAAGGCCACATTCATTTTTAGAAGTTTAGTCTTTGATAGATGAGAGGAAATTATGGTACCTCTGATCTATGAATAGAACTTTGTATCTTTTTCATGATTTAAATATGTTCTGCCTTTTCTAATTACCCTCCTATTTTAGACTGTGTGTGGGTGCATATGTGTTCTTTTTGCTAACACATGAAGCTCTGAGGAGTCTCTGTGGCCAACATTCAGGCCAGTGTACTAGAATTTGCAAGTTTTACCACATGAGTTTTTCCTTAACGACATATTTATCACTTAGTTTCATCTTATTATACTCTTGTATCCTTACCTTTCATCCTTGGAACAAGGGCATGAATAAATAAATCCGATAATTATTCCTTATTCTTGTCCTTAGTAAACTTTTAACTATTTATTGCTGAGTAATTAGTCCACCACGCGTAAGCATTTGGGTCTCAGTGCTGCTGCCCAAGGCTTCAAAGGACATGCACAGTTCTTTATGATATTAAACCTTAATGAGTATGGCAGTCATATTTTTATATACATAATAAATTGAAAGGCTAATGCAAATCAAACTTTCATTTTTTAGCTCTTACCCTGCATTTCAGCAGTTAAAATGTCCAGATAATAAATTATAGAGTGAGTGTTGTTATTACTGTTTTAAAGAGAAATATTCCATTTGGCTTAGCAGAGGCTTAAACCATATTTTGCCTACAAATTCTTGTTAGCATGGCTCTCCTGTTTCAGGCAGCAGGCAGTGGCATGGACATCAGATTCACATAAATCTGGGTCCAACCTCTGCTCTATCCTAATATTTCTTGCCATGTATTCTCAGTTTCAAATTTCTGAAGTATTCTGAGCCTCAGTTTCTTTATTTACAAAATAGATTAATAATAGGTTGTTTGTTGTTTTAGTCACTAAGTCATGTCCAACTCTTTTGTGACCCCATGGACTGTAGCCTGCCAGGCTCCTCTGTCCATGGGATTTGCCAGGCAAGAATACTGGAGTGGGTTGCCATTTTCTCCTCCAGGGGATCTTCCCAACCCAGGAATCAAACCTACTTCTCTTTGGTCTCCTGCATTCATAGGCAGGTTTTTTACCACTGCACCACCTGCCTACCTTTAACACTAGGAGCTATAAAGACTTGACCTCTTTCTCATCACCTGTCCAGAAGCCCTGCTCAGTGTCAACTGTTCTAGATCAATGTCCCCATCTTGTGGACAGAATAAAGAACAGTTTGACCTAATATCACTTTCCATTACAATCTTCATGTCTTCTTGGGGTAGGGAGAGAGTCTTTGGGAAATTAATACTTTGGTGATTAGGAGGGGAATGGATGAATAGTCTCTAGAAGTTTCACCTGATTCTCACTGTAGGCTACACTTTTTGTTAATTTCATCAAAGGTATTCTTTCTTTATAAAACACAAGCATATGTTTGCCTACATCCTCTTTTTCCTTCTCTGTGAACTCCCAGCTTGGCAACAACTCCAAAAAGCATTTCTTTACGTGAATTTGCTCTAATTCTAGTTATTGGTTTTGGACTACTGAGGAAACCATGTATTAATACTTATATTGATCAGTTCCATTAGGAATTTGAATTCTAGTTTCAACTAGATTTTTCAGTGAAGTCCCTTAAGCCTCCCATTCATTCCACAGTAATGTCTACTCCTAGATGCCTCAGGCTTTGCTCTCTGCATGTCACACCTTTTGATGATACATGTCCTGTCTCAACCCACTTGCATATCAAATCTCTTTCTTTCCTCTAAAGCTCTAGAATTTCTTTCCTCTAAAGCTCCAGAATTTCTTTCCTCTAAAGCTCCAGGATTAGTTGCCATGGATCCACCCTTCCCACTATCTACAGCTCTTTCTACTAAAGAACAGATCTTTCTAAAGCAGATATGATCAGGTTACTCCCTTATTTAAAAATTGTAGGCGGCTTTATATTGGTTATAGGATTGGATTAAACCTTCACAATGAAATTAAAGATACTTTCCAATGTATGGTCTTGATCTCTATATCTGAGTTGTACATCCTCAGTCTTTATTATACTTTTGATATTCTAATCACATCAGGCTATTCAAGGTTCCCAAAATATTTCAATACTTTCATAGCCTACTGCCTGCACATGTGATTTTCTTTACTTGGAATGTCCTCATATACTTTATGCCCTTGGTGGTATTCTGTGCAGTTTCAAAGCCCATACAAATACTACACTCTTTACGACACCTTCCTAATTTCACACAGATCCTTTATTTTACTGCAACTCCACTCAAGTACTGTGTTATTTTTCTGTAATATAATGGAATTTGCTCACACTCAAGCTAAATCGTTACATGGTGTTTTTGTTTCTATTTATTTGTGAGTCCTTTAAATAGTAACAATATATAGCCTAGACATACTCCTTTCCCTATTTGGAACCAGTCTGTTGTTCCATGTCCAGTTCTAACTGTTGCTTCTTGACCTGCATACAGATTTCTCAGGAGGCAGGTCAGGTGGTCTGGTATTCCCATCTCTTTCAGAATTTTCCACGGTTTATTGTGATCCACACAGTTTGTTGTGATCCACACTTATTTAACTTCTATGCAGAGTACATCATGACAAACACTGGGCTGGAGGAAGCACAAGCTAGAATCAAGATTGCCAGGAGAAATATCAATAACCTCAGATATGCAGATGACACCACCCTTATGGCAGAAAGTGAAGAAGAACTAAAGAGCTTCTTGATGAAAGTGGAAGAGGAGAGTGAAAAAGTTGGCTTAAAGCTCAACATTCAGAAAACGAAGATCATGGCATCCGATCCCATCACTTCATGGCAAATAGATGGGGAAACAGTGAAAACAGTGGCAGACTTTATTTGGGGGGGGCTCCAAAGTCACTGCAGATGGTGACTGCAGCCATGAAATTAAAAGATGCTTACTCCTTGGAAGGAAAGTTATGACCAACCTAGGTAGCATATTAAAAAGCAGAGACCTTTGCCAACAAAGGTCCATGTAGTCAAGGCTATGGTTTTTCCAGTGGTCATGAATGGATGTGAGAGTTGGACTGTGAAGAAAGCTGAGCGCCAAAGAATTGATGCTTTTGAACTGTGGTGTTGGAGAAGACTCTTGAGAGTCCCTTGGACTACAAGGAGATCCAACCAGTCCATCCTAAAGGAGATCTGTCCTGGGTGTTCATTGGAAGGACTGATCTTGAAGCTGAAACTCCAATACTTGGGCCACTGGATGCGAAGAGCTGATTCATTGGAAAAGACCCTGATGCTGGGAAAGATTGAGGGCAGGAGGAGAAGGGGACGATAGAGGATGAGATGGTTGGATGGCATCACTGAGTCAATGGACATGGGTTTGGGTGGACTCCGGGAGTTGGTGATGGACAGGGAGGCCTGGCGTGCTGCGGTTCATGGGGTCACAAAGAGTCAGACACGGCTGAGCGACTAAACTGAATTAAATAATAACAGCTGCTTATTTTTCTTCTTGACACCCGTCTCAATTAACAGCATATACAAGAACCTAATAATAATTGATTTAAATTAAAATTCAGCACTCATTTGAATCATAGATGTTCATTTCCTTCATTACTTGCAGTAGGGAATATTGCAATGTAGTGAGCACATACCTGCTTTGAGATTATGTAAAACAAGCTCAATATTAGGTTGTGTTTCTTATCATTATAACATTTTATCAACAATTAGAAGAATGTCTGACCTAGGCTTAGTACTCAACATATCAGTTAAGTAAGTAGAAAACTCATAATTTCATTTTATCATATTGGGGTTCTAGTCTTTAATAAACCATTGTTTTTCCTAGTTAATTCCTATTCCAAGTGATTTAATGACTAGACTTATTCTTTTGTTATTGACTTAATTCTCATCCTAGTGTTCTTTTTTCATATTTATATGCAGATTTTAGGTTTATAATTATTTTTGAATTGCAATTTTTATTTTAGTAATATATTTTGAGTGTAAAAGTGTAGATATATTTGACTTGTTTGTTAAATACAAACAGCAATACTGTTTTGGTGAATTCAATGATTTATTAAAGTCAGAAAATTTTCTCACTCTTTATACACACATAATATATACTTCTCTAGGTAGTAATACCTTTATACCTATAATTTTGGGCCTGCTATTAGGATTGGTCTTCAGAGAATTTTAGATTGAGAATTTTACTCTTTTAATACTTTCCTGAAGGAAAGTAGACCATTATTCATGTGTTATAAACACTGTATACCTGTGTCTCCTTTGGAAGAAAAAGTTGTGCACGAATCTTAGCTTGAAGTTTGCCATTCCTTTGTACACATATGCTGTTTCACACACATATATTTGTTTTATTTTCTCTCTCATTATTTCCCACCCCTGGAGGAAGACAGGGAGCTGAGTTATGTCCAATGATTTTGTCATAAAATGCTGTTCTTTTGTTCGCATCAAGTGGTTATCAACCCTGGTGAACGGCAGTGTGCCAAGGGACAGATACAATCATTCATGACTGACATTCTGCCTCGGACCTGCTGCCTCCTCTATTATTCTTCGTGTCAGATGCTTCCTAAAGACTCCTCATTTTTATTTTTTTCCCCATTGTTCTTCTAAGTTCACCCGTATGAACGTTTTTCTCCTTCAGGAACCAAATGTAGTGTGAAAGACAGCAGAAACAAGCCATCAACCACTAAGAAGGATATCACCTTCAGTATCATAGACTGGGAATTTTAATTGGGTTAGGCAGCCCTTTCTTTTAAGTGAGTAAGGACCTTGCAAGAATCATTCTGAATGTAACTTTGTAAGAATAATCAGCTCTATAGCCTAGTCCTTGTTATAAATAATTCTTCCTCCATTTTGTATCACCTAAGAGTTAAAATAACTATAGTAGGTCTCAGGAAATTATCTCTATGAGTGTAGTGACTCACTGTTGAGAGAATTTATCTGTTAGTCAATTTTTAAATGTTTATTATGACAAGCTCTGCAATTTATTTTTTTAATTTTTTTTTCAATATAAATTCATTTATTTTAATTGGAGGCTAATTACTTCACAATATTTTATTGGTTTTGCCATACATCGGCCACGGATGTACACATGTTCCCCATCCTGAACCCCCCTCCCATCTCCCTCCCCATACCATCCCTCTGGGTCATCCCAGTGCACCAGCCCCGAGCATCCTGTATCCTGCATCGAACCTGGACTGGCGATTCATTTCACAAACGATCTTATACATGTTTCAATGCCATTCTCCCAAATCATCCCACCCGCATCCTCTCCCACAGAGTCCAAAAGACTGTTCTATACATCTGTGTCTCTTTTTCTGTCTTGCATACTGCGTTGTCGTTACCATCTTTCTGAATTTCATATATATGCATTAGTATACTGTATTGGTGTTTTTCTTCCTGGCTTACTTCACTCTGTATAATAGGCTCCAGTTTCATCCACCTCATTAGAACTGATTCAAATGTATTCTTTTTAATGGCTGAGTAATACTCCATTGTGTATATGTACCACAGCTTTCTTATCCATTCATCTGCTGATGGACAGCTAGGTTGCTTCCATGTCCTGGCTATTATAAACAGTGCTGCGATGAACACTGGGGTACACGTGTCTCTTTCAATTCTGGTTTTCTCGCTGTATATGCCCAGCAGTGGGATTGCTGGGTCGTATGGCAGTTCTATTTCTAGTTTTTTAAGGAATCTCCACACTGTTCTCCATAGTGGCTGTACTAGTTTGTATTCGTGCCAACAGTGTAAGAGGGTTCTCTTTTCTCCATACCCTCTCCAGCATTTATTGTTTGTAGACTTTTGGATAGCAGCCGTTTTGACTGGCATGAAATGGTACCTCAGTTTTTACCTTTTCAGAGAATCTGAAATCCAGTAGAATTTTTATAAAGAGGCACTGAACCTATTTTCAGCTGGTACTAACAATTTAATGCAACGTCTTAATTCACCATTTTGAATTAAATATTTCACTGATTAAAAAGAAGCTTTTTTTAGTGCCTACATTATGCCAAACTCTGTCTTAGGCTTGGGAGATCTAGAGGTTAATAAGATAGAGAAAGCTCTTGTCCTCATGGACTTTAAATTGTGGGAAAGACAGACAGTGAATTACTGAAATAATTAAAATATAAGATAATATTGGAAAATGAGAAGTGAGAGTGCTATAAACATTAAAGCAGGGTGATGCAATGTGAGTGAGAACGAAACCCACCCTGAAGGTCCTATGAATGCTTCTCCAAGGTGACATTTGAAGATAAAAAGACAGTTGCTTATTTGGGGGGAAAAAAAAATACTTGTGTGTGTATATACATATACATACATATATATGTATATATCAGATTTGCGTGTGTATATGACTGAAAGAGAAACTAAACTTTCTCTCTTGTACAGTGTAAATGAAGTTGTGATTCTGGAATCCTGTTTCCCAGGAAACAGAAAGATCAGAATGATAAAAAGAAAAAAAAAGTGATTGTAAAAATTATATAACTTCAGCTTTATTCATCTCGATACTTTGCATTAAACTGCCTGCTTTGCCTGAGTCCCATGCTAGTTGCCTAAAACTTTAAAGAAAGTTATCAAGAAATAAATGTTTTGAATTTAAAGAAACATTACTCTACAAAACATGAGGACATATTGTTTAAAATGTTTTCAGTGAATATATGTCTAAAACCACACATGACTGTTCAGTGAATACATTAATCTAAACTTCAAAGTCATGTTGTTAGGACAGAAATCCTCTTGTAAATATAAGAGCCACTGGTTATAGATTTTACTCCCAGTATAACAGCCATTTGCAAGATATTTCTGTGGAATAGGTTTTATGCACTTTTAAAATAGTCTATGCTTGATATCATCCTATTTTTGAAAATTCAAAATAGGATTAAACTATATATAAATTTTAAACATTTGAAAATGTTTAGAATAGTAAAAAATATAAAATTCTAATATTTAATTTTTTAAGACTTACTATTTAGATGATTTAGAGAATTATATATATTGGGTTGGCCAAAAAATTCATTTGGGTTTTTTCATTAGAGCTTACACAGAAAAATCTGAATGAACTTTTTGGCCAGCCCAATATTTATCTGCTAGATACAGATATTATTCTAAACTGTAGCTATTCCTTTCCATTTAAAAAAAAGTATAAAAATATTTTATAATGGCTATGAAAGATTTTAATACTACATGGCATCATTAATAAATATTTTAATCTTGTCTAGAGTCAGAAGACAAAACTTGGCTGCAGTGCCAGTAATTAGGGCCAGACATGTATTAAATGACTTTTTTGTTGTTGTTTTTGGTTCAGAATTATTCCTGTATCACATTGCATCTTTTTTACCCTTTATTTGCTCAATGTGTTGGTATCCTGTATGTGCTTAATCTTTTGTAAGCATTATGTTTATTTAAGCATATTTTAAGTTTAAAAAATTGTTGAAGTTTCAAAAAGTATTAATAGCAGAAATAATTCATTACATGCCAAACACAGAAAATTTAACTGGAATATTTGGAATCTATGCTCTATTATCTTAAAAATGAATAAAGGTCAAATAATTTTTGTAGTTTTTATTTTTTCTGACTTTTCCAAATTTGACTTGATAATTTTTAGTTACTTTTAGCTATATAGACGATATATATTGACTGCAGCCATGAAATTAAAAGACGCTTACTCCTTGGAAGGAAAGTTATGACCAACCTAGATAGCATATTCAAAAGCAGAGACACTACTTTGCCAACAAAGGTTCGTCAAGTCAAGGCTATGGTTTTTCCAGTGGTCATGTATGGATGTGAGAGTTGGACTGTGAAGAAGGCTGAGCACCGAAGAATTGATGCTTTTGAACTGTGGTGTTGGAGAAGACTCTTGAGAGTCCCTTGGACTGCAAGGAGATCCGACCAGTCCATTCTGAAGGAGATCAGCCCTGGGATTTCTTTGGAAGGAATGATGCTCAAGCTGAAACTCCAGTACTTTGGCCACCTCATGCGAAGAGTTGACTCATTGGAAAAGACTCTGATGCTAGGAGGGATTGGGGGCAAGAGGAGAAGGGGATGACAGAGGATGAGATGGCTGGATGGCATCACTGACTCGATGGACGTGAGTTTGAGTGAACTCCGGGAGTTGGTGATGGACAGGGAGGCCTGGCGTGCTGCGATTCATGGGGTTGCAAAGAGTCGGACATGACTGAGTGACTGATCTGATCTGATACATTTATATATTTTTAAATTGTGTATATTAAATGTTTTAAAGTTCTGTTTTGTTTCTAGATTAATTTTATACTAATAATTTTTTGTATGGCTCACCTCTATTAAATGATTACCATTATAGGGTAAGTGCCCCCTCTCTTTTGACCTTCTTATTCCTGGTGTCTAATGTCATATATGGCAAATGTATGAGCATCAAATGTTTGATGAATATATGGAAGACTATCTGAATAAGTCAATAAATAAATCTCCATTGCACATTTGAATTGGCTACTTTTGATATTTAAGGGGACATGATTTGATATGTTATATCCAGAGTTGAATGAGAGCAAATATATTAAAATGATATACTACAGTAACCCATCAACAGGTCAATCCATTAACCCTCATTTTCTTTTCCTATCATATAAAATTAGAACAAATATATTAATTAATTCTCATTTATTAGAAGGCCTGCTGTCAGAGTAAAGAAATGATGTGCATTTTATTGGTTAAAGTGATCACACAACCTTCTTTGGTGGCATTTGTTGGAAAACCCTTTTGGTGATTGGCATAGTATAGAAGTGGTTCTATAAACTTCTGCAACTAACAGGACAAATTAGCAATATATTCCCAGGTGGCTCAGTGGGAAAGAGTCTGCCTGCCAGTGCAGGAGACACAGAAGATGTGGTTCAATCCCAGGGTTGGAAAGATTCCCCTGGAGGAGGAAATGGCAACCCACTCCAGTATTATTACCTGGTTTCATGGACAGATGAGCCTGGCTGTCTACAGTCCATGGGGTCCAAAAGAGTTGGACATGACTGAGCACTGAGCTTGAATTAAGTTTGCAAATTAAAAGAGACTTATATCATTATCTATGCATGTTATGCTGTTGTCAAACACTTTCTACTTTAATCTTTAATTTAACTAATCATTCCTTTGATTCCAAATCGCTAAGACATTGGTGATAGTCAGAGACTAACCTTGAAAAAGCTTCTCTTCCTTAATCATTAGAAAGATATGAATTTTCATTAATTAGGTGTGAATTTCTCATCCCCTTCAATGCAGAAGCTACAGGAGTTTCTGGGTGTAAAAATTTGTTTGTTATTTTGGGGAGGATGTTGAAAGATCTATCTGTGTACTGTTGGTTGTTTTACAAAGTTAATTTTAGAGTAACTAATACAGAATTCCACTTTCTCTCTGTAATTCCCCAGAAGAGATGCTTGACTGATTGATCTGTGCCTCCCTCAACAGAATGAGGTGTCAGCCACCTCATTTATTAACATTAGTTTCCCAAAAGGGTAAGACTATAAATGTGTAACTCCTTTGGATCTCCTCTTCAAGCATTTCTTTTTTTTTGTTCAGTCCATATATTTTTTAAAAAGATCTGTAAAATATGTATTTCAGTTATATGCTATAAATCAGTTGGAACATCTTATTTGATTTTCTAGATGCCATTCCATTAAATATTCTCCTCTATTCCACCTTTTTGATTATAAGTTTCAGTGACCAAGTTTACTTGTGAATTTGTCATAAAAACACAGTATTAGACCCTGAACTATTAATTTTGGGGACATCAACATAATTATATATATTTTCTGTTTTTCTTTGCTATATATCCATTGCTATGATTTGTTAACCTTGAATTCCCAATAAGGACTATGCCCAGAATAGCAAAGAGCAACACATGCAGTTTAAGCCTTGTCCTTGTGATCAACTGACTTACATTCTAGTTTACTGTTAACATCATTTTTTTGCTGTTGTTATTGTTAAGATTATGCAATATGTCACATTATGTCTTGTCATGTCATGTTATACTTGGATTATTCATCTATTAGAATATTGTACTCCTAGCAGACCAAACTTTGACATTCAGAGTATTACTAATTTGGGTTCTTGAACTTTTTAATCAATAGAAATTGATAAGAGGGCAGACAAGAAATTCAACCAAGATTTCATTGGGACTCGTGCTACAGCATCAGGGAGCAAAAACAAGCGCCAGCTTCCCTTGCTTGGGTCCCTTAAGTGGGCTGAGGAATGGCGTGGGGGGTCTGCCCACGCCCTTGGTGGTACTGTTGTGCAGGAATCATGCACCGTCCCTGCTTTTGCTCCTGGCACCTCAGAAGTGGCAGTTGGGTTTTAGTCTTTGTGTAGCTTGTTCATAATTTACTCCACCTGTGCATGGGTACAGTTATTTTTAGTCCCTTGTAGTTTCTTTATATTCCCTTGGCCAAGGAAACGTTTGTCTTGAGGGGAGATGTTTAAATGTTTTCTTAGACAATTAATTTTTCCTTTACAATTTGAAGAATTTGCTCTAAAATACTGTTAAGCCTTATGTAATAATCATAGTAGAATTTTATAAATAGCCAAAATCATATAATCATCTAATAGAATTTTTGAAATACCATCTTAGAAGTGATCACTTTCCATTCACTTCACAATATCTTATATCTATCAGGGATCTGTGATTTCTCCCACCTGTTCCTCCTTTCTTCTCTCTTTTCTCTTTCCTTAAGTTATTTCAGGTCTGTAAGTTATTTCAGATCTGTAAAGAAAGGTATTGGGCTGGACAAAAAATTTCATTTGGGCTTTTCATAAGATGTTATGGAAAAACCGTAATGAACTTTTTGGCCAACCCAATACAGTATCAATGATTAAAGAATGTGCATAGAAGATTGGCGGGCAGGGTACCTAGAGCAGTAAAACCAGGGCTTCAGTAAACTGTTCAGACTCCATCAACTATCCATTGAGAACTCTGCATGCAAGCAAGAAGAAGTGGAATTAATTGAGTATTCACTTGCTAATAATGATGTCTCTGAAAATATTGAAACAAGTTTACAAGTCTTGCTCATATTTCTTTTGGGAATACATTAATAGATTAATGGGCCTCTGTTTCAATGGGGTAAAGTATACCATGACTATTATCAGCTTTTTAATCAGTTTTCACTGGTCAAATGCTCGTGTTCTAAATAATTGGTGTTTTTTCCTTCTTTTGTGTTAAATTATTTGCCTAATGCAAACTTCTTTATCTTTAGACAGAGAAAGGACTATCAAAAGTATGGGAAGAAAATAATCAGAACTCTGGTGATCGCTGGCAAAAGGCTGTCATCCTTCTAGGAAAGTTAAGGAATTTCGAAGTCATATTTCAAGGTCTCCGTACACGGGATCTGGGAGGAGGAGCTGCAATTGATGACATTGAATTTGAAAACTGCATGACTGGTAAGTTTCTGGAAGGCTCTGCTGTTTGGAAGCACACATAAAACCTAGCCATTTATCTTTGCTTCATGTTTATAAAATGTTCTTCAACTGCATGAACTTCATGTTCTGTATGTACATAAAAATCAATTGAAAGAGATGATTTTATGATGGTTGAATTTACAGTTCCATGTTAAGAGATAACAGTTTCTCCATCTTTTGATTGTAAAGATAATTCCTCTCTTCCTTCTATGTTATCGTCTTTTTCTAACATGTAGGAGTGTTTTTCTTTGAATTTATTTTTCAACACAATTTAAACCATAAGCCTAATATTCACATACATTTATGTAATTAATTTTAAATGAACCAGTAGAAAGGGTTAGAAAATAGGAAGTTAGTGGCGATATAAGAAGTATATACAACTAGGCATAATTCAAGCAGAACTTAAACTGAGAGCTATACTTAAGGCATCTAAAAGGCTACTCTAGCCAGTGAACAATACTTTGAAAAATATGTTATCATTTATCACACTTCTAAATCTGAAGCATAATTATACTTAGATTCTCTTTATGAAACTACACAGAAAAGGTCAAAAATAATTATAAATATATTTGTACAGTTTCACAACTTCAAAGTTTCTTTCTGAGAAGTTATTCCATCTGATTTACGAAATAGTACAGTGTGGTATGTCCTGCCCATGAAAGATACGCCTTCTGCGGTTTCCTATGCTGGTTCCCTTGGAGGCAAGCCCCTGGGACTGAAGAGCTAAACCTGAGTGCTGCTTAATTCCGTTGCTGCTTTCATATTAAAATATCACTTCACTGAGACATTTTGAAAATATGACTTTGGTTTTTGGTGCTGTTAGAGCATTTGCTTTCTTTATGAAAAGCCTTCTGCTTAGATGTCAGTCTTTTATTGAGTCCCCCACCCCTCTGCTGTGTTTCCAGCAAAGGCCACTGAGACTCAGCTATTATATGTATACACATACACATACATACATACACACACACACACACACACACACACACACACACATACATATTACATAAAAGCAGAATGTATGCACCCTAGGTAATCTAGGGAGCAGAGAATCTGAAAACAGGGTTTGGGTGTGGAGGTGTTTGGAAGAGGATTCCTGGACCACAGAAAATGGGATCTGAAAATATAATCATGAAAAGGTATCTTAGAAGTTAGAATGTGCTTCTTTAGTGCTTTTCTAGTAACTTCCTAGTAATATGCTAAATTTCCATTATAGTTTGTTACTCAATTTATAAGTGATTCTGGCAAGTTCCAAAGGAGAAACTCTTCAAAGCTTTATCTAAGATTTTTAGAAAGAAGCTTTTATTAAACAGGAGAGATTCTTTTCCTCTCAAGGGAAACAGAATGATTCTTGGATGGGTTGATTCAGTGCAGAAAAAAATTTGAGAGTTATTATTCCAGTTTTGCCAAGTTTCATGTTGAAGTTCTTTTTGTTCTTCTCTTAAAGTCCTGTGAAAATTTACATGGTTATAATGCATTCAAGTCAATTGAACATTCATTCACCTTACTAATACTTTATTGTCTTATATTTAGTGATATAGTACTTTTAAGTCTTTCTATGTCATAAATAAAGAGGCAATTTTGGTTAATTGTAGTGAATATGGTCAATTGTATGTCAAATATATTTTAGGAAGAAGTAACCGTTTTTTAAATAGCCAGGCTGTTGCATATGTCTGGAACTAAAAAAAAAGCAATAATTTTTTGGTTTTCTTAGTTTTAAACTGTATGCCAATAAAATGAGGCCTGTGAAAAATCAGTAATAAGAAGCAAATTAGTGTATACATTGATCTAGGTTGTTTTCTACTATTGCTAATTTAGAAGAGAATGGTATTTGACAAAACATCAGAGACACAGTGTAGAATGGTGGTTAGGAAGAAGGAGTGGAGTCAAACTACCTGGGCATGGAACCTGGCTCTACCACTGACCGACTTGCTGCTGCTGCTGTTGCTGCTGCTAAGTCGCTTCAGTCGTGTCCGACTCTGTGCGACCCCATAGACAGCAGCCCACCAGGCTCCCCTGTCCCTGGGATTCTCCAGGCAAGAATACTGGAGTGGGTTGCCATTTCCTTCTCCAATGCATGAAGGTGAAAAGCGAGAGTGAAGTTGCTCAGTCCTGTCTGACTCTGAGCGACCCCATGGACTGCAGCCTACTGGGCTCCTCTGTCCATGGGATTTTCTAGGCAAGAGTACTGGAGTGGGGTGACATCGCCTTCTCTGACTGACTGACTTGGGTGAGCTTATTTCACTTTTCCTCAGTTTCTTCATCAATAAAATGGGTACAATAGTAATAGCACTTCTGTCATAGATTTCTGTGAATACTGTTACTATACATAAATTGCTTAGAATACTCTTGACACACAGTAAAAAATTTGTGTGTTGCATTGTATTGTTTTACCCATCATCATTAATATTAACTATGTCATATTTTTAAATGGTACTTTATTGCTCTATTAAGAAACCAGTTTCAGACCCTATGCAAATAGGTCACCATAAAATCTATCATGGAACTGATTCCCATTTGAGATAAATAACTTAAAAAATGACTTCATACTCATTTATCTTATCATTTTCTGCCAGTTACAATGGAACACATACTGTCTGATGCCATTTATATGAAATGCCCAGAATAGGAGGTATATAGAGACAGAAAACAGATTTCACCTACTTTTAGAATCATTGGGACCAAGGGATCTGTGGTTAAGTCTGTGGGGCTGGAGCAGTCTAAACCCCAGGAACACTCAAAATTGATCCACCAGGATTCCCTTTCAGGACAGCAGCCCACATTCAAAAACAAAGCAAGAAATGAACAAACAAAAACACCACTGGGAGTGAAGTCAAAATTGAACAGGGAAAGGTGAAGAACAGAAAAGACTAACATCAGAGAGTTGGAGGGACATAGATCCATAAAATTTTGAAAAGCACATCATTATTTTTTTATGTGTATAGAGTATATAGACATAATTCTTCCTAGAGTCGTAACAGTGTCTCTGAGATTTTTCTAGGACTTTTTGAAAACTCTGGAATCTATGCATACTTTTTAAATTTCAAAATTAACGAGAACAAAGTTTTAAATTGATTAAGAGTGAAAGAGGAGAAAGTAGAGGCTATAGATGAGCTATATTTGATGGTTATCTACTTTACCTACAGATAAGAAAACTATTTCAGCTTCATGTCTACTTTTTACCTTCCATTCAAAAACACATAACTTGGTTTACTAAGTAATATTTCGTACATGGCCAACATAAAGCTAGATATATACCCATTATTTCTTTGTATTCAGAACACATCATGGTGCTACCTCCAATTAACTGTCAAAATTATTATATTTTTTTAACAGAAAAATAAAAGAATAGGTCTATCTTTGCTGTGTGCAGGGACACATTAAGAAGCATACCTCCTTTTTGGACAAGTTAACATAGAACCTAGTAGCATACTCATTTTTTTAAAAAATGACTGTTAATGAATTTGATATTTTCTCTTTTTAAATTCAACTTGATTTAGAAACTATTTGTACAAAAATCTTATAAAACACAACCACCATTCTATAACACAGAAAAGTAGAAAGGGAATTCATATAGTGACAAAAGAAATATTCCATCAGTGTAACTTATAAAAGTGGCAATTCAAAATTTAAATGGTTACTCAATTTTGGATCAATATTATTAAGTACAATCATTTATTATGCACAGTCATTCAGCTGATACTTATTGAGCTGACTATTAATACTAAATATCAGTTATGTCAATTTTGCAGTAAGAACGCTAGGTGCAAATCCTAGTTTGACCACTTGCTATCTACTCTGTGGTTTCAGGCGAGTTTCAAAATCTTCCTTTGTATTCTTTTCCTCAGCCAGAAAATGGTAGGAATACTGCTTCCATCTCAAAGAGCTCTTACAAGGATTAAATCATTTTTTAATCCTTTAAAATCCTTAAAAAAAAATCCTTTAAACAAATTCTTTGAAGAATATGTGGGGCATAAAAAACACTGAATATTTGTTGGCTACAAGTATAGATGAACAACAGTGACAAAAAGCTTGACATTGTTCCAGGCACGACACCTTCTGTATCAACGCTTAAAAGCTGGTTCGGCCCATTCCATGTTCAGTGGGTCTTTATCGCTCAGCTACTAGGCTACAGAAAACTCCAGTGAACTATGTCCATCTTTCTGAAGCAGGGCTGAACCGCCTGTGGCTCACAGTGTTTGGCTTTCCTGACTTTCCTTTTCCCCTTTCAGTACCCTTTCCTGATGCCCGGCATTTCCTCCCCTCCCCTGTGTGCCCCTCCTGTGTCTTCTGCTGCCAGCACTGCCCTGCGAGCAGTCTCTAAGACACTGGTAAGCCCAGGACCTTGGGATAGGAGCCAGTAACAGTATAAAATGCTGCCTTTTCCACTGAAAAGTCTAAAAGATCCAATTGAATGATGACCAGTTTTCCATTGAAGGAAAAGAAGGAAATAATTCAGGGATTGCAAATGCTTCCAGAAGTCAACAAAGTCTTCTAAGTAGACAGGAGCCCAGTAGCTACACCGTCTCTCTCTTAATTCATATAGAGGAAAACACCTCATGCTCCCCCAAATAATCCTAAATGTGAAAGGAAGGAAGCAACCTTGGGGAGAAAGTAAGAGAAGATAGCATCATTATAATATCAGATATCTAGTACATGGTCTTCTCACATCACCTTAAAAGATTATAACGACTCTCACACCTTTTGTTTTCCCCCTTAAACACTGTATGTATGACTCCTCAGTGTCCTGTAAGCAGTAATTGATTTGGAGTGAAAAATAGTGGTTTGATGCTAATGATTTCAGCGCAGCCTCACTCGGAATTCAAATTGAACTTGGGAGATCACAAAATAGTGATTACTCTATATAGAGTTCACATTTACATAAATCTATACACACTACCCTGTGGAGTGACTTTAAAACTTCGCTTCTTCACTAAGTTAATCTGAAAAACTGTATTTCTGCTCAACACAGGAGTGTTCCAAGTAATTTTCTCTTATAGTAAATGTCAGAAAAGGGAAAAAAGGGAAGATGATAGTCAGTAGAAAAAAGTATTAAATATCTCACCATAGTGAAATAATTAAAAGTGACTTTTATTTTTAATAACTAATGGCTAGATAATATGTAGTGCTTTATAATGTAAGAGTACGTAAAAGATGAATGAATGAGTGGATGGATGAATGGGTGGATGGATCAATAGATGGACAGACAGATGGATTAATAGAAAACATTTATTCAAATCTTATTATATTTGAAAAATCAGAAAAGAGCCTTCATTGAGTTACAGTCTACTGGCAGAAGCAGACAATAAGCAAAGAAATATGTAATATTGTGTCATGTGGTACTGGGTACTATGAATGCTATAGGGAGAAAGTGTTGGAGAATTATTACCCAGATTAGAGTAGTCAAAGTAATCTCTGAAAGTTACAGATGGGCAAAGGCTTGAATGTACTAAGAGTCAACCACATGGGATTTCCCTGGTGGTCCAGTGGTTAAGACTCTGTTTCAAATGCAGGGGCCATGAGTTCAATCCCTGGTCAGGAAACTATGTTCTGACATGCCTCACAACATGGCCAAATATTAAAAAAACAAAGGCAATCACACCAACACCCTGGGGAAAAGCACTCCAGGCCTCAGGCACAATAAGGCAGACTCACTGGGAGGGAATGCATTCCTGAAGCAGAAGGAAGTGTGGGGAGATGGCAGTGACCCTCAGGATGCAGAGCTTTGTCCTCAGCTGCTTTGTGCTACGATCATCTCACAGCCCAGAGGGGAAGCGAGCAGACTCTGGAGTCAGCCTTCCTAGGTTTAAATTCTGTCTCTGCCACTTAGTTGCTGTGTGACCTTGAATAAGCACTTATCAACTCTTTACCTCAGTTTTTTATGGCAATGAAAATCAGACCTACTTTATAGGGCAATTTGTGAGGATTTAGCAAGTTAATATGTGCCAGAAGCTTTGAACAGTAACTCTGTGTGGTAATTACTCAGTAAATGTTAGACATGATTATCATTGAAATCCTCACTATTATGTTTAATTTAATCATCACTGCAACTCTGGAAAATCGAGGGATCCAGAGGTTATACTAAATAATTCCAACCAGCTTGATTTCTTTACTGATGCTTAATGGCACAGAAACAACCATATTGAACCATAACAGCAGAGAGTACTGCTAAAATCATGATGAATACTCTGGAGTAAAAGCAGTCGTGCAACACCTGCCACATCTAGTTTGTCAATAATTTCAAATGCTCTTGGAAGAAAGGCAGTATCAGACATATCACTTGTACTCCTAACAGTGGTGTGTTTTAGTAACACTTGAAATATTTTCAACATTATAAATCCTGTTTTTTAAAAAATTTCATGTTCAACCAGTCTTCATTGTTACAGACTTGTTTTATTTTGGATTCAGAATATTTTTCAGTAAGATGAGGGAGGGAAACACACTTTGTGAACAAATGTTATAGGACTTGAATGAGATTAAATTCACAGCAGTTTCTTTATCTGATTATATACGACTGTTCTCTTTTTAGGTTTTCTTAAACTGCAATGCACCTTTATGCGTAAAGCTAAAAATTTCTGCGAAGAATTGATATAATTTGTTAAACATATTCTGTGTGTCAGAGCCAATTCATATCTTTAAATTAAACCTGATACTTTATATTGAACTTTATCTGTTGGCTGGTGAAATGTCCAGTGCTTCTCAAGCAGTTCTGAAAAAGACTATGAAAAAGTACTTGAAGTAACTACTTTACATTTCTGCAAATATCCTTTATGGGTTAACAAAAAGTATCAAGGTCATACTTGAAAATTTTTGTTATAATTAATATATATCCTGATTATATTCCTCTCCCAACTTACATATCAATAAGATATCCATCCATCCATAAATGCATATTTTACTAAGCATGTACTTTATACATTATGCAGAAGTTAAACATTTTGACTTTTCAAAGAAAGGTAACTAGTTTTTATCTACTCAAAAATGTTTCTTTATCAAAAGGGAATAATGCTGATCTCCATTCATTTATGAACAAATACTACAAACTTTTTAAACCTACCATTGTGCATTAGAGATATTTACTGTTTTGATATATCCATTGTCTCCCCCGAGTGTCCCTGAACCTTTCAGATAGGTAGACCCGTGTAAAAAAGAGGTGGCCAGAGTGCTGTGAGGATGTGAAATGTCATTTCCAGGCTGAAGCATTTCCAAGCTGTTGCACAGCCCACCTGGTCTGCTGCTGCTGTGGCTGAGGATGCCTCATTTTCTAGGCAATGTGTCTACATCTGCCTGGTCCCCTTGAGTTTGCAGAGAAAAATCCCTACTTTCCACTTGTTATAGACCTAGATAGCAAAGTGACCAAAAAAAAATGATGTTTTTGAGATTTGGAGATTTTTTTAAGTTTCATATAATCTAGTCAGATCTAATGAACATATCATGTATTTTCCTGTGTTAAATTCAGTAATATTTTTTTACAGTTAGGGCTATTCTATAAAAAATACATTTACCGTTCCTATAGTAAAACTTTAAATATGTTAAGAGAGAACATCCACACCATTCCTGAGTCCAGTCTTATGAGGAGAGAGGTCATAAAATTAAGTTGACACTAAGCAAAGTTCAAAACCAAGAGGTGGAGAGACTCCTTGTGGCATCAACCCTCTCATTCCGGACATTGAGAGCAGTCCGCTCACTTTGCCTCACTGCTTGAATTAATTTTAGCCACGCCTCAGGGAAGAAGTCTCCTTATTATAGTCAGCCAACAACAGTATTCTTCATTAACTCTGAGAGCCAACTTATTTGTTTCTTGTAAAATCAGGGAATAGATTCTTATTCCTGATTCCGTGTCCATGTTTTAGACAATAGGACTAAGTAATTGAGTTTATTATATCTTTAATCAGTTATTTTAAATTAAAAAATCAAAGCCATGAATGGATCTAATTATTTTAATGTTGCATTCAAGTCAACCATTTATTACGTACCTAGAAAATATCAAATCTTAATTTATCTTTTAATAAATTTGATATAATTAGCACTTCAGTGTCAAAGTCTACATATAAAGATGTAGCTATAATCGTATCATCATGACAAACTGAATATTATAATTAATGTGATTGTACTTGATTATAATAAAGCACAATAATATAACTTGGTTTGTTCATAATATTAAGACAATATAATTACTTGAACATACATTTTAGTAAGCCTTCAATAACCCTTGAAATATCCATAAGTTCAAATGAAGACTACTGTAGATCTGAATACTAACATCTTCCTCAATTCATGCAATTTCTAATTAGAATTTGTTTCAATTACAATGAACATTTCCCCGCTTAATATCTATTAGGTCAGTAAGACCATTGCTTAGAGAATTTGTAATAGTATGGCATTTCAATTTTTACTGAATTGTATTTTTGCTAATTTCTAATCAAAATGAATATTAATGTTTATGAAACTTCCATTTTACACTGGTATATATATGTGTATATTTATATATTTTTTAATTTCCATTACACAGTTGAAAGGTAAAGTCTTCAGTCCTGAAACAAATGTATTTATATAAGATATGCAAGATAGAAGTGTATGCAAAGTAAGTAGATGTGGAACTCAAATTTATATCCAGTTAGTTCAAACATAAATAGGTTTCAACAAAATCCATAGGTGTTTACACATGTACAAATATTAGGCCAGGACCAGAAACTAATTTTTTGTCTATTTGATGAAACACACACACATATACATGCATAAGTACATACATATACACAGAGGCAAGCATGAGTTTATGCAAAAACCTTGTAATTTGGATAATCATACAAAAGGGCTTATGGGAAAACAGGATTGGGACAAGCCAGTATAAGCAGAGATACCTAAGTTATACAGTGCTAGTATAATATAGCAACCATAGTAAAAATACAGGCACAGTTTAAAACATTTTAAAAACCCTAATCAAGGAATCCTAATAGAGGAACTTTTCAGCAAATGTGCTGCTTTACCTAAAAAGGTGTGTGGGGTAGGATGCAAGGAATCTTGATGAACGGGTGGTGTGAAAAAGAGTTTAAGGCTTTTGGATTATGGAGACATGAGAAAGTGACAAAAGAAAACAAACGAGAGCGTGTGGAGAAACAGAGCAAAGAAACGTGGGATGAGGTACATACCTAACAGCCCTGTATTTTTTTGTTGCTCTCGGCTGAGCTGTGATAGAGTACTTCCCTCTCTTCCACTATGCCTTCTCTGCAGAAGACTTTATCATAGAGGGAAAAATAATGTAGGAATCCATACAAATTGTGTGCTGTATTGACTTAATTCCTTCATTGTTTAGCTGCATACAAACTTCATTATTTTACAGAAACCTGCACTGCATACATGAGCATCAACACAATGAAAGGAAGCTAATATATTTTGAACACCTAGCATTGTGGGTGGCATGGTGAAACCAGACCCAGTGCATACATAATGTCTTTTAAGACAGGAATAGGATATTTAATACAGAAGAAGTTCTTGAGGGATTTGAGCAAAATGAGTCAAACAAATTGTTTGGAAAGTTGCCTCAGAGGAGTTGGGAAATACAGTTTTAAATTGTTGATTAAATGGTCAGGAAGGAGTTCAGCAGAAAAACAAGTGTGGTTTGAATTTCTTTCCACTCATTTACTCCTTGGGCTGTCAGTCTTTATACATCCTCATGATCATTTCTGAGAAGTCTCTAGGTTAACTAGGTCTAGTTTAATCGCCAAAAACATCAAACATAAAGAGTTCATTTAAGGACACAAGGAATCTCAGGAAACCCAAGCTCAGGAGAGCAGTCCAGCTTCAGGAAGATTCTAAAACCAAGGATTGGAAAGAGGGAAATTGAGCTGTAATCTTTCTGTGCTTCTTTGCTTCCCTCTGTGTCTGTTTTGGGCTTTTCTACTGTGTAACCAGCTTTCTTTGCTTCACCATATATGGCAAAAAATGTTACTACACCACAGGATTCAAGAGCCTCAAAACACCATTGCAGAGACCCATTAGTTACATTTTTTAGTTCTCTGGTAGGTGACTCCAACTGACCTATCTTGGGTCAAATAGCCATCTTCAGACCAGTTAAGTAATCTGATGTTAGAGACATGTGCAAACATGCCTGCTGAGCCCCCACTTTGGTGACCCATGTGTCCAGGTGAATGATGGGGAGTCATCAGATGAAGGGAGTGGAGTAAACAGGTCCACTCTTGGCTCATTGATCATGTATTCTTAGAATAGTATTCATTCAACAAATATGAATACAATGCCTCCACAAATAAGTACACAGATGAGTTACTTATTCCAGTGGATGGCTAGTCTGATGGCATAGGTGAAAAGTAATTAGCTAGAGTATTGCCATAGAAATAGAGAAGGGGAGATTGCTGTATGAGGTATTGGCAAGGGAGATGGTAGTTCAGGATGAATGCTTTAGCTCTAGTCATAATATCTCCCTCCCAGCTGGCAAGAAAAAAAATAAGGTGGAAGAAAAAGACAAAGAGCCCATACCAGCTGTTCTTTAAAAACTTTTCTTGAAGCTGATGTCTTAAAATTCCACTTATAACTAATTAGTCAAAATTTTGTTTCATAATCAAATCATAAGGAAAGTCAGGAAATATGTTTATTCAAAACTAAGGAAAAGGAAAGGGATGGATATTTGTTTAGAGAATGACTAGCCTACCACACTCCAGCACTCTTGCCTGGAAAATCCCATGAATGGAGGAGCCTGGTGGGCCGCAGTCCATGGGGTCGCCAAGAGTCGGACACGACTGAGCGACTTCACTTTCACTTTTCGCTTTCATGCATTGGAGAAGGAGATGGCAACCCACTCCAGTGTTCTTGCCTGGAGAATCCCAGGGACGGGGGAGCCTGGTGGGCTGCCGTGTATGGGGTCGCACAGAGTCAGACACGACTGAAGCGACTTGGCAGCAGCAGCAGCAGCCTACCACAAGTTCCTACAGACAATATCCCAGCCTAAAGGTATACAGAATGATGAATTTAATATATATTGTCAATAAGAATGATTAATAAAATGCAAATTTCCACTGGCAACCCTTCATTGTTTTCTCTGTTTCTTCTCATGCTATCTGTTAAGGTTCCTTATTGCTCAGTTCTTCTCAGTCTTTGGCCATATTTCCCTTGTCACCATAATTCAACACATTAAACCTTTCTTAACCTCCTACCTTTTCCATCTAGATTGCTTTCCCTTTTTAGTTTAGGTGAATTATCTATATTTTTAAATCCTCATTGCCCACTGTTTTTCATTAAATTTCTGTTAAAGAATTTTTTCCTAATTTAGTAGGTGAAATGGTATATCTACATCTGTACTTAATAATGCACATAATTTTTTTTTTTTTTTTTTACTAAAATGCCTGTTATTGGTCATTCACATTTCTTCTTTTGAGATTTGCCTATTCCTTTTCTTGTCAAAAATTTGTTTTGAGCTGTTTGCTTCTTGCATTGATTTGGACATGTTCTTTCTTCACTAATTATATAAACATTCTTTTGTAAGATATATTGTAAATATGTTTTTCTGGGGTCGCAAAGAGTCAGACATGACTGAGCGACTGATCTGATCTGATCTGATGATGAAGTGAAAGTGTTAGTTGCTCAGTCATGTCCTACTTTTTGTGATCCTATGGACTGTAGCCTGCCAGGCTCCTCTGTCCATGGGATTCTCCAGGCAAGAATACTGGAGTGGGTAGTCACTGCCTTCTCTAGGGGATCTTCCTGACCCAGGAATTGAACCCAGGTCTCCTGTATGGCAGGCAGATTCTCTACTGTCAGAGCCACTAGGGAACTTTTGATGAAAGCATCCTCGTCCAGTTTATTTAACCTAATTTAATGAAGGTTTTGTCTTATACATATGCCTTTGTTGTATAGCTTAAGAAACACCAGAGGTTAAATAAATACATTTTATTCTGTTTTTCATCTTTACATTTTAATATTCTTGAACATACTACTTCATCACCATTCGGATTTTTTCTAACTTTATGCTTTATATTTTTGGTTGTTGCTTTTTCTCAAACTCTCTACCAAATAAAATAAAATAAAATCACTGTTAGATTGTTTTTTTCACTTACAACATGCTGGTGCATTTTATTATACTTTCCAAGTATTGTAATCTACTCTTTTCTTTTTTAATCTGTTGTGCTTTGCACTTGGGGAACATTCTGCATTGATTTTACATGTTTATTTCTTAGTGGTTAATTAGAATTCTCAATTATCCCACTCTGGTGGAAACTAAAATATGGAATTAGGTGATTATCCTGATTATCAAGGACCCATAGGAATTCATTTAGCAGGGTCATACTTTCATTTTCTTAATTGCTTTAAATATAAGCATAGTATTATTAAAAGATTCTTTTAATCTGTAATAAGCTAAATGTGTTGGTTGAACTAATAAGAAAACAAAAAATGACAGTAAGAAATCAATGATTTTATTATTCACTGATTTTTTACTCTTGTTTAACATTTCTAGATCACTTTAGTGTGAGTTATTTTATGCCCAGCTTTACCTTTATGTGTTGAATCACTGATTGAAAGTCATCTCTGATATATTAAATATTATAAACACATTCAAATGAAGTTGAGAGGCATACAGCTCTCTCTGGGTATTGGATGGAATTGCCCAATAAGTTATGGAATGTTTTACAGAGACTATGAGAACATATGCTCAATAAAACATATGGAGGCCTTCAACAAGGCATAAACCATATCCCCTGTGTTTAGATGATCCGAAAAATTCAAAATCTCCAATGTTCCAGAATCTTCTCTTTCTCTCTCTCTTTCCCTCTACTGTTTCTTAAAAGCAGTATTTACTTCCTTGTAAATCAACTAGAGGAAAACAAATATCATATATTAACATATTTATATGAAATCTGAAAGATTGAAGGCAGGGGGAGAAGGGGTTGACAGAGGATGAAATGGCTGGATGGCATCACTGACTCGATGGACATGAGTTTGAGCAAGCTCTGGAAGTTGGTGATGGACAAGGAAGTCTGGTGTGATGCAGTCCATGGGGTCACAAAGGGTCAGACATGACTGAGTGACTTAACTGAATATAAAATCTAGGAAAAGGTACTGATCAGCATATTTGCAGGGCAAGAATAGAGATGCAGACATAGGGAACAGACTTGTGGACACAGCAGGGGAAGGATAAGGTGGGGTGAATTGAGAAAGTAGCATCAAAACATATACATTACCATATGTAAAATAGATAGCTAGCAGGAAGTTGCTATATAACACAGGCTGCTCAACTGGCTGTTCTCTGATGACCTAGAGAAATGGAATAGGATGGGGGTTGGGAAGGAGGTTTGCTAGGGAGGGGGCATATATATACTTAAGGCCAATTCATGTTGTTGTAAGGCAGAAACCAATGCAATATTGTAAAGTAATTATCCTCCAATTAAAAATTTTAAAAAAGAAAAAACTATTTTCTCATGAAAATTTTAAAAAACCCATTATTTACTTCCTACTGTGAAATGCATCAGTGCTGTGGCCTTTATCTCTGGTCTCACACTGAAATCTCTTGGGGAGCTTAAAATAATATCTCTTCCCAGGCCCCATTCCAGACCAATTATATCATTATCTCTGGATGTGGGTTGCAGGCATCGATAATTTTTAGAGTTTCAGATAATTCTAATGTGCAGCCAGTTATATAGGCCCTTATTGTGTGTGTGTGTGTGTGTGTGTGTGTATATATGTGTGTGTGTGTGTGTGTGTGTGTATTTTAAGTGTGTATTTTCAGCTTAATATGAAAATAAAATGATCCCTCAAGTTACTCTACACAAAATAAGCATATTGCCGGTACTTTGCAAATCCTTATATGCACTTCTCCACTCATGTAATGTTCTGCTAGAGGAAATCAATACCCTGACTTTTATTATAATCATCTTCTTGAATTTATTTTTAGCTTTGGCACAACTGTATTCCTAAATCACATTATTTAATTTTGTCAGGTTTCATACTTTATGTAAATGGAATCATACTGTAAAATTGTGTGTGTGTTTTGCTTCTTTTTTGGCTAAAGTTTTTCGAGAGTCTTCACTCTGCATGCAACTGACTTGACCGTGCATGCAACTGTCATGAACTAATGTTCATGACATCAATTGTTTTATATGTTCATGAATGAATATTCCTAGAATAAGAAAGAATCTATTTCTACTTTTTGCTGTTATTAAAAGTAAGTACTAAGAAACCTTATTAACATAAGGTTGTGATGTTTGTTAAGACTGAATTTTCTTATAGCATTGTCCTGAAAGTACTTGAATTGGATTATGGGCCAAAAATATAAGTTTAAAAAAATCATAGTATTTTATAATCGAAACTTATTTTTTGATCTAATATCTGAAAACTACCCTGAATTTTTGGAAGCAATGGATTAGAATCCACCTGACTTATAAAAGCATTTATTATAATATAGTCAGTAGAATTTTTCATTCTCTTAATTTCTAAGAATAATATACAAGAATGATTTACCTAACAAGACTTAAAAAGATAGTAATCTTTTTACTCTTCCACTTAGTGGCTCCTTTTTTAACATAATATACTCATAAGGATGTAAAAAATTGCAAACATAATTTTAACATAACTTTCTCAATTATATATGATAAAAAAAGTTGGTTTTGTCACATGAGTCCTACATACTTTACGTTATTACTAAATAACCAGTGAGTCACTGAGGAAATCAAAGAGGAAATATTTGGAGACAAATGGAAATGGAAACACAACAACTAGAATCTATACATTATTTATGGAGAAGGAAATGGCAACCCACTCCAGTGTTCTTGCCTGGAGAATCCCAGGGATGGGGGAGCCTGGTGGGCTGCCGTCTATGGGGTCACACAGCATCATTTCAAGTTGCTTCTTGGCTATTTGTATGAGGGCCAAGGAGTATCTAATCAATTCCTTTATCCATGTTATTTGCGTGTGTGTTTTCTTTTTTTGCTCTTGACTTTTAAGCACATACTTTTTTAAAATTTATTTTTAATTGAAGGATAATTGTTTAACAGTATTGTGTTAGTTTCTGCCATATATCAACAGGAATCAGCCATAGGTATACATATGTCTCCTCCTTCTTGAACCTCCCTCTTACCTTCCAGCCTGTCCCAACCCTCTAGGTAGTCACAGAGTATGGGTTTAAGCTCCCTGAGTCATACAGTAAATTCTTACTGGCTGTCTATTTTACAGATGGTAGCATATACATTTCCAAATGTCAAACAGACATTTCTCCAAAGACTTACAGATGGCTAATAAACACATGGAAAGATGCTCAACATCACTCATTATAGAAAAATGCAAATCAAAACTACAATGAGATACCACCTCACACCAGTCAGAATGGCCATCATCAAAAAAGTCTATAAGCACATACTTATAAAAAGAGTAAAGAGATGAACATGAGCAAGAAAGGCACCTGTCTGCTTAGTCATCAAGCAGTTCCTTCAGGGAAAAAAAAAATTGTAAATACAAATGTGTAAACATTTATAAAAATACTCCTCTCCCAATATAAGTCCAAACATACTTTTCCAAAAGTATATTTCAACAAGCTCTTCTCTGCTTGTTGTAATCTCAGGAGTAATATATTTTTCTTGGCAATGAGGCATAGTCTTATTTTCCCCTGTGATGATTTTTGATGCAGTTTGTTGAACAACGGCTTCTGCCATCACATTCATTCATGAGCACAGTGATGTCATGATAGGCAATAAACTTTCTGAAGTGCTAACACGAACATTTAACTTGTAGCTGCTAACAGTACATCAGACAATAATTTTTCTGTAGGTGTATGTTTCTCGATCTTTCACTGTGAGCAATGCTGATTTGTATCAAACTTTAATACTTTGATGGAAGCTTAAAAATATCAAACTTACTTATGTTTGTGCTTATATATTCAGATTTCTTAATTTTAAAATATAGCTTTATTTTTAGTTGTGAATGCCCTGTTGGCAAATAACATTGTATGGTAAAATGGTTTCATGCTAATATTTTTCCCTTCAATCTCATGAAACTCCATCAGGCTGAAACATTCTTTGAAAATAGAATAAAAGAAGTGAAACTTTAAATGAGCTAAAAATTACCATATTTCTACTGTCACAGTTTGCCCATGTATATTTTTGAATGTCAAATAGAGGGAAAGATGCAAAGCTCTACCTTCTATAAAGCGTTAAGTATGCTTGTGAAAGAGTGTGTAAAGGAAGACCAATTTGATCATTGGTACATTCTAGGCATATCAGTTATAGGAAGCTTCATATTTGGGAAAGAAAATCTATTAGAAATCCATTTCCTGAAAACTGTGTCTTTATCTCCCTTGCAAACATTTTTGTGGACTCTCTTGTTGTTCAGTTGTGTCCGACTCTTTGCAACACCATGGACGACAGCACACCAGGCTTCCCTGTCCTTCACCGTTTCTTGGAGCTTGCTCAAACTCATGTCCATTGAGTCAGTGATGCCATCCAACCATCTCACCCTCTGTTGTCCCCTTCTGCCTTCAGTCTCCTGCATCAGGGTCTTTTCTAATGAGTCCAAAGTATTGGGGCTTCAGCATCAGTCCTTCCAATGAATATTCCAGATTGATTTCCTTTAGGATTGACTGATTGGATCTCTTGCAGTGCACCCATATTAGCCTGAAGACTGCTTAGGCATGATAGGTCCTTTCTTTCTTTACCTTCTGATCTGCATGCCAAGTCTGCCAAAAATCAAATATCTAAACACATAAGGTTCAGTTGTAGGTCTTTTATTGTGTCCTCTGGTTTATGAGTCTGTATCTGCTATTCCTCACCTCTTATTTACTATAATGTTTAAATAAGTTTTGATATCTGAAAATCAGGTTGGCCAAAAAGTTCATTTGGATTTTTCTACAATATCTTACAGAAAAAACCTGAACAAACTTTTTGGCTGATCCACTATACAGGCTCTTGATTTTGATCTTCTTTCTCGGGAGTGTCTTTGCTCCTGTTAGCCTTTTGTTATTCTGTATCAATTCTAGATTCAAGTGATTGATCTCTGACTCTGTTTCTCTCTCTCTAGGTATATAGCTATAGAGGTAGGTATAGGTATATATAGGTATATATCTATGGAGATGGATGTTGTTGTTCAGTCGCTAAGTTGTGTCCGACTCTTTGTGACCCTGTGGACTGCAGCATGCCAGGCGTCCCTATCCTTCACTGTCTCCCTGAGTTTTCTCAAACTTATGTCCATTGAGTCAGTGATGCCATCCAACCATCTGATCCTCTGTCACCCCCTTCTCTTCTTGCCCTCAATGTTTCCCAGCATCAAGGTCTTTTCCAGAGTCCACTCTTCACACCAGGTGGCCAAAGATAGATACAGATATAGAGATAGATACTCAGGTGGTTCATTATAGCTATATCTATATCTCCACCACTTCTGAGAAGCAGGTTTCTTTCTCATTTAGTCTAATGCAGCAAATATAAACCCTATTGCTTCCAGTTTTGTCTGGGAACCTCCAATAAATCTGCCCTGGGTAGTTCTTAGCCCATGAAGTTATCTCCAGATTTTAATAGAAATTCTAGTTGGCTGAGTTAATTTCAGTTTTTTACTTTGAAGAGTCTTGCATTTGAAAATATAATTCCATATTTTATTACAGATTTTAGATATTTTCTTTCAGATGACCTTAATACAGTGACTAAAATCTCATACCACCAAAAATGGAAGTAAAAAAGTGGTTTCTGTCAATAATACTTAAAATATTTTAAAATGTAAAACACATGACTACCAAAGTCTTTTGCAGTGTTTTATATTTTATGGAAAATAATATCATCATTTTTTGAATCCTACTTTAGATGTGTATCTTTTCCCAAGATGTCAATCCTGCTTCGTTCTTTAGGATGTAATGTTCTCTTTGATGAGTTTATCTTTAAAGGAACTTATGCAACATATTAAGCAATTAAGTATTATGTTGAGTTTGAAAATGAATCCAGTGAGCTTCTGGCTGTTTCTAGTCTAAAAGATATTATCTTATATTCTAAGAAAACCTTTATTTTTAAATATTTTAGATATTTTTCAAATTTCCTTAGAAGTGTAGAACACACAATTTAATTTTATTCTTTTATCACTATTTTGATTTGAAAAGCAATATTTAGAGGTTATGTAATAGGATAGGCATTGGAATCTTTAACTCAGTTTGAATTTTAACATCACTGTTTCTCAGGTGTATGACCTGGAACAAGTCACTTACCTAATCTAGGCATCTTCCATACAATTGGATTATTGTGGAGATCTATTGATTTTATCCTTGGAAGTGATTCAACCAGTACCCAGTCCATTTTAAGTGAAGAATTAATATCGTCTAGTAATACTGATGATATTAATTTTGATTAATATCAAATAAATGATGAAGCATTTTCTAACACTATTTATAAAGGAAACAGTAGTATAAAATATTACTAATGTCTTCTCAAAGGAGCATTTTGTTGTAGTAAGAGTGCTGGCCTAGGATGACTACAAAAAGAATTAGGACTTTCAATATCTACAAATCAAGGACAGTTTACCAGCTTTATATGTTTTATCTTCATTAAATCTTACAAGAACCTATTTTATAGATAAAGAAACTAAGGTTCTTAATAGGGCAAGTAGTCAAGAATCAAGAAAAAATGGGAAAAAAGTGACAGTAAAGAACTAACTACTAAATGTCAAACATGTACTGAAAACTTTGCAAACATGATTTCTAATGTTCATTCACCTCTGTTATTCAGATGGGCCCTTCAGTAGCTCCATTTGTCGGATTAGGAATGTGAGCCTTAGAGAGACTGATTAATTTAGCCAAATGACACAGTTTTTAGAGAGTTTACTCAGGGACATTTGAAGATTTTGTTTAAAAATATCTTTAAGTTTGTTATGGATGAACTCTTTGATGGACAAGGAGGCCTGGCGTGCTGCGATTCATGGGGTCACAAAGAGTCGGACACGACTGAGTGACTGAACTGAACTGAAACAGTTATGAAATGCATCAAAATATGTTTCTATAGACTACAGTAAACTGATTAAATTCTGAAGATTTGAATGAAATATTTTATCAAAAATACAGTGCAGATTAAATTTTTATACATCTCACATATATGAGAAAATTCAGTGGAAGGGATAAAAGATAATATTATACTGTGGTTATACTTATTTGTATTCATTTTATACAGAAAAACATAACCTGATCACTGATGCTAAAATTTGCACATAAACTGCAAATTATGTAACAGTGTCCCAAATAAGAGACAAGACAAACTAATTAAGAAAACTGAATTAGATTTGATCAGCATTTCAAAATCTCTTATTCTTCCTTAAAATCCATTAATGGTATCAATACCAGAGAGGTTCTAGAATCTTACATTTTTAGGAAGACCATATATTTCCTTTAATGTGGAAATATCTGATGTACGATCATTTTTCTATATTACACATATCATTGATTATTGTTGAAGCATTCCTACTTCTAAAGAGGGGCCAAGATGGGGTAATAATAGGTGTGATTAACAGTTTATATCCTCATTTAGTGCATATACTAGAAACCAGTTTTACCAATCTTAAATCAAGGTCATTTTTTCTAAAGAATTAAAGATCGAATGAGGCTTACTGATTCTCAATTTAGTCTGTCATTCCAATTATTCTGTAATTCCAAAGCAGGTGTAGGAGAAAAAGAAAAAAACATATATAGTAATTGCTGACATGATTAGTAAAATATATACAAATAGTTGCTTTCAGTTTGGTTAAAATAGATCAACTACTTATTATCTATCTTAATAAACATATATGCCTACTATATATTAATATTTTGAACCAATCAGCAAATGCTTCAGTATAATTTCTATACAAAAGGTACCCGAAGGGAAAAAAAATAGTATTCTGAGACAAATGCTAAATAAACAACTGAATCTGCCTCCTTTGCATTTTCTATCATATGTGTGTATACATATATACATATGCTTTGATATGAAAATTTCCTCTTACACCTCATCTCCAGTGGACTGGAGATAAACTTAAGCTAAAGAGTGCACTCCTCTCTTAATACAATTAGAAAACTTTAAGTAGGTCTAAACAGATGACATATTTCTTACATTATGGGTTGTCTTTGAGTTAGAGTTGGAATTTGGCATGTAGATAGATATCCTTAATAAAGAACCACTTGTGAATGATGATTACAATTTTAAGGGTGAGTTTTTTTCTTTCTTTACAATTTTATGTCTAACACCAAGTTCATCATCCTTCAAAAGAGTATTTATTATCTCAATACTCCTGGCTGCTTTTCCTCACTTCTCTTTAGCTTATCTTTGCTTTCTGCCTCATGTCATCACATACCATGGACCTATGTCTGTGTAACGACCAGAAAAATACATCATGACCTGTGTTTATAGATAGATGGTCCAGCTCACAGTATATCGTACATCTCAGAAATGATCTTAGGCAGTGACAATAATTATCCTGCAGCTGATTTATCCTATAAATAGTTTATAATATTTGACAATTTTCTTATAACCATTTTAAATGCACAATTTTATAAGAATGATTTTGCCCAATATATTTTAAATTCATTAAATGTAATTCATAGCATGTTTAGAATTTTATGTTTAATTTACCACCTATTCTGATTATTGGGGTAAAGTACAAGCAGTTTTACCAAAGTTAAACACAGTTCAACAAATGTTAACTTAATCACCAGAAGATACCTGGGCTCTGTGTTAAGTAGCAATTAATACAAAACAGTTCATTCCTTTAAGGATTCTTTCATTTTTTTCAAAGAAGAAGCGTGTCTAGTTTTCTATTGTATAGTGGATAAATCCAACAGGAAATGTATCAGTGTACTGTATTTCAATACCATGTGCTATAATTAATATTATCCAGAGCACTAAGAGAGCTGGATGGGTAAATGGGACTTGGAAAGAGTAACACTTAACATACAGTTTATGGGATTAGACATTTGAGCAGAATGAGGGGAGGTGTTGGGGTTTGTAAAAGTAAAGACTGTAGTCAGAGCATGAATTCTGGCTTTGCTATGAGGTAGTTTTGTGACCTTCAGTAGTTCAAATCATATGGAAATTTATAGTACCTGCTTTGTGGAGCTATCTTTAGAATTAAATGAGTTAATGTATGTAATGTGCTTAAACAGGATGAGGCATACAATCCATTGCCTTCCCCACTCCCCTTTCTCCTTAAGAATTGTCACCACCATCATCATCAGAATCATCCTCCCTGTATCCCATTTGTAATTGGCGAAGCTGCAGCCATAGCAGGTAGATCACAGTTCAAGTTCATTTCTTATTCACCTTGCGGAGAAAGAGAACATGATGAGCAGGACGTGGAAGTTTGTGTGTCTTCAGCTGGAGGTGGTATCTCCTCCATTCACACTCCTTGTGTTAGAACTTAATGTCATGGCCCTACCTGGTTGCAAATGGAGCTGAGAAGTTAAACAGCTGCTACCCAGCAACAGTGGTCTGCTGTAGAAATTTGAGGGTATATGTTGTAAGCAGTCAGCCATCTCCACCACATGGATGAGACAGGATGAGGGTGTAAAAACAAGAGTAAAGACTGAAGTAGATGAGGAAAAATGTTATGCTTTAGTGGACCATCCACAGATGGGCATTTCGAGGTTTGGTGTGAGGCACAAATTAGGGAAAGAGAAAATAGAAGGAAAAAAAAAAACAGAAGAAGAAGAAGATTGTGCATTGTTGGTCAGGTTTAGTGTGTCTGGTATGTTATTGAGAAATCCAGCAGGAAATGTATCCTGTTTCTAAACTCAGGCAAAGGGACAGATTGGGTTGCAGACATCATGTCACCAACTCCCAGATGGCAGGTAAAACCATGATCATGAATATGATGTCCAAAGAGAGCAAAAGGTCACAATTTGCTGCCGTGGCATTAAAGACCTGGATTAGGAAAGGAGCCAAGAGAGGAGAAGGGGGTCAAGATGTGACAGAGCAGTAGAAAGATGGTGGCCAAGAGCTAAAGGAATGGAGGGTTACAAGAAGGAAGACATTATTGCCATGTCAGATGCAGAAGTAAAATCCAGAGTGGAAAAGGCTGACATTTCTTTTAAAATGGTAGTTAGGAAATCATCAGATAACTGAGCAAGGGTTCTTTTAGTGGAGTGTTAGCATCACCAACTCAATGGATATGAATCTGAGCAAACTCCGGAAGATGGTGAAGGACAGGGGAGCCTGGAGGGCTTCAATTCATGGAGTCGCCAAGAGTCAGACATGACAGTGACTGAACAATAGCAACAAGGACCTGAAAAGACGTGAGGAGTTAATGAGGACTTTCGAATCACTAACACTCTAAAAGTGCTTCTTCAAGCACAAAGGCATAGTGGTCTTCGTCATATACATCATTTCTGAATTTTGTTGTTGATTTTGTTTTACTTTTTTTTATTATTTCCTTTTCGTTCATCATAGGCCTTCTAAAAAGGCTTTTTGTCTAAACCTTTAAACTTGATGTGTCTACAGCCTAGAATTTAGCAATCTACTGTGCTTAATTATATGAAGAATCCATAAGGAAAACCAGACATTTAAAATATAACCAGATCTAAAAACGCTAAAGATAAAAATCTGAGTTTCATGTCTTAAAGGAGAGGTTGATATACAATCAGTTTATAAAGTGCCCCCTTTTTTTGCTTAAAATCTTGAAAAGTTGGTCTTGACAACTTTGTATACACCTTGGCTCTGTGTAGTGGATTCACATTTTTTTATATTTCCCTAAGCTCTTGCTGTATCTAAGACATGGTACATGGTCCAGTAATTCCGATAACACTTCTGATAATTTTGGCACAAGTTGAACTTTGCTGTCACTGAGCTCATGAGGTTACTATGTTAGATACGTTGTACTGAACTGTCTGATATGTGCAATGACCTTAAAACCTAGCATTTTTTCTAACATAAGATAGATTTAAACATTCACCCTGAATAGAAAATATGAAAGGTTGTATTGTTATTTTCTGGACATTTAAATATCCTGGTCATGAGAAATGTAGTTGTCAGCAGTGCTGAGATTTCTTTTTAGTTGCAAACTTGCCCCTGTTAGTGTTTCTAGAATAAGAGAGCACTCAGGTGAAATAATCAGTTCTGTTAAGGAAGAATAACACCTGTCAAGGAAGATTTCAGGTGTATTATCTTTCCCAAAATACTTTTTCCTTGAGCCCATTTCCCTTTTTCAAAAAGCCAAATGTTATTCTCGAAATAAATCTGAATCTTCCGTATTTGCCACATGTGCCCAAACTTACTAGATATGGAAACAGAAAGAATGGCATTTTGTAAAGGACTTACTTCCTCTCAGTTGAGTAGTCTAGCCCATCTTTCTGACTGATTAAATGACAAGCTGAGATGATAGGCATTTTGAAAGGTCAGCAGCTGAATAAATGTATTAAATATTTATTATCACACCAGTGCAAACTAGGGCTACATTTTATTGTCCTCTGACAGCAAGCCATTTAATATTTTCCATTACAGCCCCGAACATCCTGTTTTACTCATATAAGTCTTCACCACCAGATTGTAAATTCCTTGATGGTAAGATCTATCCACCCTGGTGTCTGATAATGGTTTGATATATGTTTCTAGGATGAATAAGTAAAGATACTACATCGATTGCATCACTAGGTGTAAAGGTACAGTCCTTTCTATGAGAGTTATTGCCATTATTTTCATTTGGAGATCGATATTAAATGACTTCCCTGAGGTTACAGAGCTTTTATGAGGATGGAGGCTCAGCACCTTACATTGGCCTCACATATTTGGACTTTCCACTAACAATCAATATCTATTGTCCAGTAGTACCAACTTTAACTGGAGAGAAATTTTTGCTTAGCATGATGAAATGTTTGAAGCATACTTACAATAAAAACTACCCAAAGGCAATTTATCAACAAATTAAAATGGACAAATGACAAGGAAAACTTATATCTTAACAAACAACAAAAACATGTTTATGAAAATGTTCTCTCTTCTAGCCACTACAAATATATCTTAATGTTTCTGTTTCAGTGAATGCATTCAAATGTTCGTATATGTTTACTTTTATAGAAACACAAAATAAACTGATACATGCCGATTTCAGAGGTTTTCCTTTTAAAGCATAGATTGGACAAAATCCAAGTAATGTTAAATGAGGAGAGTGATTTGGAGAAAATTGCTTTCTGGGACTTTCTTGAGATTATTTTTAGAATTCATGATATATTAGAAGTTTTAAAATATTAAATTCATGTTGTAAATTAGACTATAGAAAAATTAGCAGAACTGTATCATAGTATGTGTTTCCCATTCACTTCAAACATCTAAAAATATCCTTAAAAAGCACTTATTAATACTTATATTTAATTAATTATTTTATTTTAAGTTAATATTTAATGTAAATAATTTAAATATTATTTTATTAATTAATACCAAATTTAAAAAAAGAAAATCTATCAGTTCCGGAACCAAAGACAGGACTTAACTACAGGTTATAGATGAAAACTAACTTCCCAGTGGTGTAAAGGACTTGGGGACATGAACATAGAATATGGTATCTGAAGACTGAAAATTTTAATCCTGTATAAGAATAGGAGAGCTAGACATGTACAATTTGCATCAAGCCTTGTCCTTTCCAGAGAAATCCCAGAAATTTGTTGTCTGCTCATGGACTTAGAAAAGGTTAAAAAAAAAACAAAAACAGAACAGGATCTACCAGCATGAAACCAAAACCCTAAAACTTGTGCCATACCACATATAGAATAGTACAAGCTTTAAGAATAACTCTAAAACAACACATTAATATTAACATTTCTAGAACCTTTAAAACTGCAAGGACAGTCATGAAGCCACTGTACATTTATGCTGTTGGGACCCCATTTTATTGGGATCATAATACAGAAAAAGGAAATCATAAAATAGGCAGGATACTAAATAAGATATTTAACTTTAACTCCCAGAAATGATTATAATTAAAAATAAATATCAGTGAAAAATTTAAACAGATCAGAAGCACAACTGATGGATAAATTGTCAAAAAAGAAATGTGAGCTTATTCACCAGAATGTGATGCAAAAAGGTAAAGAGAAAAAAATACTAAATAGAAATTGAGGCACTGAGGATAGAGTATATGAATCCAACACTTCTAATGGCAGTTCCAGAAATAGAAACAGAGACTACTTGAAGAGATAAAATTGATCATTTTCTGTAATTGAAAAATATCATGAATCCTCAAGCTATCATAGCATAGAAACAGTCACACCCTAATAGCAGGGGTCGACCCAGCACCCAGATTTTGGTTTCCAACAGCATTCTCCAATAAAAGGAACCAGGGCTGCTTACAGAAATGACTGACAGCTGATTCTAGGACTGAGTCAAGAAGTGTACAAGATCAGCCTGAAGCAACTTATGGTGTTAGAACAGATGGCAGTGTGCAAAAAAAATTTTTTAAGTCTACATGGATAGGAATATGTCAAAGGGACACAGGAGCCAAATGAAAGAGCTCCTTGGCCAAAGCTGGAGCAATTTGAGCAATAAAATAAACTAACATTGGTGATGGTTTAGTCGCTAAGTCGTGGCTGATTCTTGTGACCCTGTGGACTGTAGCCTGCCAGGCTCCTCTTTGCATGGGGTTTTCCAGGCAAGAATACTGGAGTGGCTTGCCATTTCCTTCTCCAGGAGATCTTCCCAACCCAGCAATCAAACCCATGTCTCCCGCATTGCAGGCAGATTCTTTATCGACTAAGCTATAAGGGAAGCCCAAACTAGCATTGTATTATGCTAAATAATACAAATTGTAAAATAAATATCCTTTAGTCTATGTTGATATAATTTACTAAATAATACATAAATGGGAGAGAAAAGAGCAATCTCCTATATGTAAGAACTCTAAATTTATGTAGATTCTCTGCCCGCAAGGAGGGACGTATGGATCTTCACTATGTGGTCTACACATGGTGACTTCCTTCCAAAAACTATTCTATGGAAAGGGATAGGAAAAAAATTAAAGTGGAGAAACATGACAAGAACTACATTAGCCAGGTAGACAAGATCAGCACGACCAGTGACAAGTCAAGTAATAGTATGTACCTTGGTCATGATGTGATGAAAATAACACTTCTGTATTATTCCTCCCCTACATCGTTAACCCCATCTAAATTATAAGGGCAGGGGTCGGGAATCAGAGTCCAATAGAAATCCTGCAAAATACTTGACCAGTAATGTCTAAATTGTAAAAGTTATCAAAAACAAGGAGAATCTGAGAAACTGTCCCAGTGAAGAAGAGCCTAAGGGGACATGACCTTACCAACTGAATAATATGGTTTTCAATAATGGGTCTGGCCATTATCATCACATTTTTTGTATACTTCATGTGGTAATATTCTGCATGAAAAAAAAAAAGGTGTTTAAAAATATCTTCCCATGTAAATTTTACTGTCTGAAATCCCAGAGCATACTGAATATCATCACTTGAAAGAGATGATAAAATGAGTGTGTGCCCACAAATAGAACCTGTAGAATGATTATGTCAAGTTCTGTGTAATGAATCCTGTGTTCAAAGCTATTTTACTCCAAATACAAATTTATATGGGCAAGGATTTCTTTACTGTCAATTCTATTACAAAGAAGAATGATGCCACTTTTCAAGTGATGTCACTTTAAGTGGGGACAATGTATTCAGATCCACAGTGGATTAGTCCTATATATTTCCCATGCTTTTTGTTGGATTAAATATTCACTTCTTATGGCTACATCATTTTGCAGATATTTTCTTCTTTCTAGGACTTTTCCATTTATCATGTTTTAGTTTTAGGTCTTTAGGGTTCTGTCAGTCTTTACTTTTTTAAACTAAAATAAATATTTCATCTGTTTCATATATTGTTTTCTGCCAGCCAGGGTATCTTCAGCTTGCTCCTATGAGCACCAATGCTCTTTCCATTCTCATTCTAATTTACTACAGTATATGTGAGATTATCTTTCATTTCATATATCTGTTGACCAGGTGAATAGGTACTGCTTTTGTCATTTTGACTAAAAGAAGAAACTGAATGGTTAAAGATAGACAAGACATGCTGAGGAATATAATGCACCTCTTCTATTTACCATGCTGATTTTCCTAACACCAGTCTGACTGACCATACTCTTAAAGAAGATCTACATTTCTTAGAATGGCAGTATCTTTTTATTTTTAATTTGTGCAACCCATATACCATAGATTAACCCCACCATAACCCCAACATAGAGCTGTTAGAACTTACACAGGACAGGGTAAAACAGACTCTTAGAAGGCCAGACTCTTAGAGGTCCTTATGTGCACCAGGACCCAGGAGAAAGTAGCAGTGACCCCACAACTTGTCTGTGAGTGTCCAGCAGTCTCTGGCAGAGGTGTGGGTCAACAGTGGCCTGCTGCATGGTAGGGGGCACTGAGGTGCCCATTATTTTCATTACCTGCACCATAGTTTGGCCTCAGGTCAAACAACAGGGAGAGAACACAGCCCTGCCCATCAACAGAAAATTAGATTAAAGATTTACTGAGCATGGCCCATGCATCAGATCAAGATCCAGTTTCCCCCTCAGTCAGTCTCTCTCATTAGGAAGCTTCCATATTCTTCCATATCCAAGCCTCTCATCCTTATCCATCAGAAAGCAGACAGAATGAAAACTACAATCACAGAAAACTAACCAAACTGATCACATGGACCACAGCCTTGTCTAACTCAATGGAACTTTGAGCCATGCTGTGTAGGGCCACCCAAGATGGGCAGGTAATTGTGGCGAATTCTGAAAAAATGTGGTCCACTGGAGAAGAGAATGGCAAACCACTTCGGATTCTTGCCTTGAGAACCCCATGAACAGTATGAAAAGGCAAAAAGATAGGACACTGAAAGATGAACTCGCCAGGCCAGTAGGTGCCCAATATTCTACTGGAGATCAGCAGAGAAATAACTCCAGAAAGAATGAAGAGTCAGAGCAACACAAAAATAACACCCAGTTGTGGATGTGCTATAAAGAGCAATATTGCATAGGAACGTGGAATGTTAGGTCCATGAATCAAGGCAAATTGGAAGTGGTCAAACATGAGATGGCAAGAGTGAACATTGACATTTTAGGAACCAGTGAACTAAAATGGACTAGAATGGGTGAATTTAACTCAGATGACCATTATATCTACTACTGTGGGCAAGACTCCCTTAGAAGAAATGGAGTAACCATCATAGTCAACAAAACAGTCTGAAATGCAGTACTTGGATGCAATCTCAAAAACAAGAGAATGATCTCTATTCATTTCCAAGGTAAGTCATTCAACATCACAGTAATCCAGTGTATGCCCTGACCAGTAATGCTGAAGAAGCTTAACAGTTCTATGAAGACCTACAAGACCTCCTAGAACTAAAACCCAAAAAAAGGTGTCCTTTTCATTACGCGGTATGGTGTGGTTTAGGTGCTCAGTCATGTCCGACTCTTGCGACCCCAGGGACCGTAGCCTGCCAGGCTCCTCTGTCCATGGGATTCTCCAGGCAAGAATACTGGAGTGGATTGCCATTTCCTTCCCCAGGGGATCATCCTGACCCAGGAATTGAACCTGAGTCTCCAGCATTGCAGGTAGATTCTTTACCTACTGAGCTAGGAAGTCAAGAGATACCTGGAATAACAGGCAAATTTGGCCTTGGATTACAAAATGAAGCAGGTCAAAGGCTAACAGAATTTTGCCAAGGGAACACATTGGTCATAGCAAATACCCACTTCCAACAACACAAGAGAAGACTCTACACATGGACATCACCAGATGGTCAACACCGAAATCAGACTGATTATATTCTTTGCAGCCAAAGATGGAGAAGCTCTATACAGTCAGCAAAAACAAGACCAGGAGCTGACTGTGGCTCAGATCATGAACTCCTTATTGCCAAATTCAGACTTAAAATGAAGAAAGTAGGGAAAACCACTAGACCATTCAGGTATGACCTAAATCAAATCCCTTATGATTATTCAGTGGAAGTGAGAAATAGATTCAAGGGATTAGATCTGATAGACTGCCTGAAGAACTATGGACAGAGGTTTGTTACACTGTACAAGAGGCAGTGATCAAGACCATCCCCAAGAAAAAGAAATGCAAAAAGGCAAAATGGTTATCTTAGGAGGCCTTACAAATAGCTGAGAAAAGAAGAGAAGCTAAAGGCAAAGGAGAAAAGGAAATATATACCCATTTGAGTGCAGCGTTCCAAAGAATAGCAAGGAGATATAAGAAAGCCTTCCTCAGTGATCAGTGCAAAGAAATAGAGGAAAATAAATGAATCAGAAAGAAGACAGATCTCTCCAAGAAAATTAGAGATACCAAGGGAATATTTCATGCGAAGATGGGCACAATAAAGGAAACAGAAACAGAATGGACCTAACAGAAGCAAAAGATGTTAAGAAGAGGTGGCAAGAATACACACAAGAACTATACAAAAAAGATCTTCATGACCCAGATAACCATGATAGTATGATCACTCACCTAGAGCCAGATATTCTGGAATGTGAAGTCAAGTGGGCCTTAGGAAGCATCACTACGAACAAAGCTAGTGGAGGTGATGGAATTCCAGTTGAGCTATTTCAAATCCTAAAAGATGATGCTGTGAAAGTCCTGCGCATTTGAAAAACTCAGCAGTGGCCACAGGACTGGAAAAGGTCAGTTTTCATTCCAATTCCAAAGAAAAGCAATGCCAAAGAATGTTCAAACTACCGCACAATTGCACTCATTTCACACACTAGCAAAGTAATGCTCAAAATTATCTAAGCCAGGCTTCAACAGTACATGAACCATGAAATTCCAGGTGTTCAAGCTGGATTTAGAAAAGACAGGGGAACCAGAGATCCAACATCCGTTGCATCATCGAAAAAGCAAGAGAGTTCCAGAAATATCTCTACTTCTGCTTATTGACTACACCAAAGACTTTGACTGTGTGAATCACAGCAAACTGTGGAAAAGTCTTAAAGAGTTGGGAATACCAGACCACCGGACCTGCCTCCTGAGAAATCTGTATGCAGGTCAAAAAGCAACAGTTAGAACTGTACATGGAACAACAGACTGGTTGTAAATCTGGAAAGGAGTATGTCAAGCCTGTATATTGTCACCCTGCTTATTTAACTTATATGAAGAGTACACCATGAGAAATGCTGGGATGTATGAAGCACAAATTGTAATCGAGATTGCCGGGAGAAATATCAATAACCTCAGATATTCAGATGGCACCACCCTTATGGCAGAAAGTGAGGAAGAACTAAAGAGCCTCTTAATGAAAGTGAAAGAGAAGAGTGAAAAAGTTGGCTTACAACTCAACATTCAGAAAACCAAGATCATGGCGTTTGGTCCCATCACTTCATGGCAAATAGATGAGGAAACAATGGAAACAGTGAGAGACGTTATTTTCTTGGACTGCAAAATCACTGCCGATAGTGACTGTAGCCATGGAATTAAAAGATGCTTGCTCCTTGGAAGAAAAGCTGAGATCAACCTAGACAGCATATTTAAAAGCAGAGACATTCCTTTGCCAACAAAGGTCTGTCTAGTCAAGGCTATGGTTTTTCCAGTAGTCATGTATGGATGTGAGAGTTGGACCATAAAGAAAGCTGAGTGCTGAAGAATTGATGCTTTTGAACTGTGATGTTAGAGAAGACTCTTGAGAGTCTCTTGCACTGCAAGGAGATCCAACCATTCAATCCTAAAGGAAATCAGTCCTGAATATTCATTGGAAGGACTGATGTTGAAGCTGAAACTCCAATACTTTGGCCACCTGATTCAAAGAACTGACTCATTGGTAAAGACTCTGATGCTGGGAAAGATTGAGAGCAGGAGGAGAAGGGGAAGACAGAGGATGAGATGGTTGGTTGGCATCACCGACTCTATGGACATGAGTTTGAGTAGGCTCCAGGAGTTGGTCATGAACAGGGAACCCTGGCATCCTGCAGTCCATGGTGTCACAAAGAGTCAGACATGACTTAGTGACTGAACTATACCATAGGTACTCTGGTCTATGCCAAGTTTACAAAAATTATACTATAATTCACTATACTATGATTTCTGTCTCTCTTTTTTTCTATTTTATATTTTTAAGGAAATAAGCCTCATTTAGAGATGGAGTCTCTCTTGATCATTTTTTTAAAACTAAAGAACCAATTATTTAGATTATAAATTAAAACGCATTTCCTCTGTGGAGTAATTATGTAACTCCACAGCCTATGGCATAGAAAAATAAAATAATCTCCAGTGCATAGACTTGCATGGTGAACAGTGTCCGCATACTGCTCTGGGTTAATAGTAAGTTCTCACTAATGTTAATTAAAATTATGTGGCAAAGATTCTAAATCACTCAAAGAACATAATCTTTAATTCATGTTACTGATATCCACGGCTGTTCTTTTAGGTTTCCTCTCTTCAATCTTATATTTAGACTCCATTTTACTGGTAAATTGTTTCTGGAAATTTTTCATGTTTTAACTGTTGTATTATGGAAATGACTCAAAGACTATGGAAATGCACTTTTATGAAATCTGCAGAGATTTACTCTTTTCCTTCATGAAAATACTGCCTATTTTTGAGTGACTTACTGCCACCACACTCACACTGGTCCAAAACCATAGTAATCTATGTAACAAAGGAATTGCTGAGGTTTATTTAATTTGTTGAATCTGATAACAATAGTTTTAGACCTTTAATGTATATAATTTTGAAGCTATAAAGTATTACCATTAGACTTTGTATCAGTTGAAATTATATGCAAACAGGTGAATTGCTTGGAAAATTCTATGTTGATTTGCTTTTTAAAATTTTTTTTTCATTTATTTTTGTCTGATCTGGGTCTTTATTGCTGCCTGAGCCTTCTCTTGTTGCAGAGAGCCAGCTTCTCACTGTGTTGGCCTCTCTTGTTTCCAAGCACAGGCTCTATAGAGTATGGACTCAGTATCTGTGGCACACAGACTTAGTTGTTCCATGTTATATGGGATCTTCCCTGAACCAGGGGTCAAACCCGTGTCCCTTGCATTTGCCAGCAAATTCTTAATCATTGGACCACCAGGGAAGTCCATGAATCTGCTTTTCTTTTTCTTTTTTTTCAATCTGCTTTTCTAAGTCACCTTTAGATGATACCATTATGCCTTCAATTATTATAACTAGCATTTATAAAGCACAAGTTGTATATTGAGTGCTGTATTAGGCCCAAAAAATCCTGTGTCAAAAGAGCTTGGAGTCTGTAAGGACAGATAGATGTGTAAACAGCTCTTATACAAGGTGGTAAGCATTTAATATAGAAATAAAGTGCTCTTAGGCAGCATGAAATAGGGAGTGTCCAACCTGAGGCTCAGATGGCAAAGAGAAGGTGGGACCAGAGTAGAGAAAAAAGTTGTTTCCTTGGGTCTTAAGGTTGAACAGACCACCAGGACCAAAAGAGGGAATGATCAGTACAGGCAATGGAAGAAATATTTATGAGGACATGGCAAAACACAGAGCGAGTAGCATCTCAGTGAAGCCCTCAGTCCTAGGATAGAGTTTAGCTGCAGGTGCTTCAGAGAAGAGTTGCATCTGGAAAACTAAGCTGGAACCAAAAATCAAAAGATTTTAATGCCTTGATTGGGATTTTGGGTTTATGTAATAGACAGTGGTCAGCCCTTAATTGCTTAAAATATATTTTCAAAGTGCAGTTTCTGTTACTTGCTGAACAGTCCCAGATGTGACTGAGAGATGGAGAGTCATCTAAAGTCTATCTTGGGCAATGACTCAGATCTTGAACTTATCTAATACTGTGGGATCTATAAAACAACTAAAGGGAGCATTGAAGTATAATGAAAATATTACAAAATGATGTTTGCGATTGTTATTTTCTTTTTCTCCAGTGGGAGAGACTTCTGAGATTTGCCCAGAGGCCACTGATTTTTTGTGCCACAACAAGAAGTGTCTTGCATCCCACCTTGTCTGTGACTATAAGCCAGACTGCTCTGATGGGTCTGACGAAGCTCACTGTGGTAAGTGTGTTTGCCTGTTCTAATGCTGCCAGTCCAGCCCAGAGTTTCCCTTTATTAGTAGAGTAACTTATTGACGTTGGTGAGTGAGAAGAAATATTCTTTTCATGCACTAGAGTAGACTTAGAATAGCCAAAATATTTGTCCAACTTCTCTCTGAAGATATTTAAATAGAGGCCCTACCATCCTTTTTATCCCCATACTAAAAACTGAAGCAAATCTATAGCAAATCGTGTGACAAAATTTCCCATTATGTCATTGTATAGAACTGTGTGCAGAGTCAGAATTCAAATTGTCAGAAATTGAACTAGCAGTCTACATTGCTTCATCAATTCTCATTACTGGTTTCATTCCTCCCCCCACCCAATGCCTGATTTTATAGATGAAGCAAAAAATGAGCACCTTGAATAAATACTAGTTTAATGATTAATTTTATTAATTACATTGCACTGGAAAAAGAATACATGAGCCACATTCTTTTTAATTCAAACTTTAATTCAAATGATTTTTAAGGTCATGTATAAAGCCAAGTATGTAATTTTAAAACATGAGCACATACTTAAATCCAAAGAATTTTTTTCATATATCTTACTGATGAGAACTCATATACCACAGGGCTACCTGGTGCAATTAGCATTTGCTATGTAACAAAGTACCCTAAGAGTTAGTGGTCCAAACAACTTTGCAATTTTGTGGGTCTGTAACTTAGGAAGGAATCAGTGAGGCAGTTTGTCTCAGATCCACATGACTCAAACTGGGACATCTAGACCTGGAGGAGCACTTCCAAGATGGTGGTATCTCTTATTTATTTGGCATGTGTGTGCTCTTTGGTTTCTCTGTATGAATCAGCATGGAATCAACCTCTAGGGCAATTGGTATGGCTTGGACTATCATAGGTTCATCAGACATCTTTCATGGGGTTGGCCTTTACCATGTATTGACTGAAAAAATGAATGCTCAACATGAAAGTTGAGAATTGTGTTTTCTTTGGAGGATTCTGGTGACTCAGATGGTAAAGAATCTGCCTGCAATGCGAGAGACCAGGGTTCTATCCCTGGGTCAGAAAGATCTCCTGGAGAAGGGAATGGCAACCCTCTCCGGTACTCTTGATTGGAGAATCCCGTGGACGGAGGAGCCTGCAGGGCTACAGTCCATAGGGCCACACAGAGTCGAACACAGCTGGCTGACGACCACCACCGCTACGATCGCTACTAAATGCTGCTGCTACTGCTACTACTACCCGGAGGACGCAATCCTACAAGACAGCCTCTCAGATGGCTCTGAGGGAGTGCTCCCAAGAGGTCCACAAAGAGCCAGATTATATAGGAAGTTTGCAACAAAGACCAGGTAGTCCAGACATCAAAAGATTACTGTTAATTAAAGAAAACCAGATATCTTAAGGAACTTAGTGCTTTCCTGCGTGTGGGAAGATGTAGGGCTGTGGGCTCATTGAAATCATTCCTTTGATATCCATCTCAGCTATCTAGGGTGGCACCCTGGTTTTTCCCACCCTGAGTTCCCTCAGGCTACACTGTTGGGGTGGCTGCAGTGGCTGAGGGCTTGATGGCAGGCATTCTGCTGTTTCTACCCTGAGTCCCTCAAGGCTCCCTGGGGGGGAGGGGGCAGTGGCTAATCGCTACAACATCCTTTGTTTACTGACATGGCAGGCAGCATTTTTCATTCACACATGTGAATGTTCCAAGAGCAAGCATTCCAAGAGTCTGTGGAAAAGCAGCAAGTGTATTTATGATTTCACCTTAGAAGTTTCAGAATGTCCCTCCTGATTCTTCCTAATGATCATGCAGATAACAATGTCTAGACTGGATTTAAACAGAGGAAGAGCGTAGACTCCACTTCTCAATGGGAAAACATCACACGTGCACTGGGAAGGAGTAATACTCAAGCCATAGTTAAGTGTTTGTTATTTTTAGCTCAGTGGTGTTTTCAGAATGGTACAGTGACAATGCTTCTGCAGTGTTCATTTCTCCTTTTTGCATCCATTATTTTTTTTTAATTGTGGTAAAATATATGTGCAATAAAATGTACTATTCTTGCCTTTCAATGTTATGGTTCAGGGGCAGTAAATATATTTGCATTGTTGTGCAGCCAACATCACCACCTATAACCAGAACTTTTATTATCTTGAAAAACTAAAACTCGATGCCAATTAAGCAATAGCCCTTCCTTCTCCCTAACTCTCAGCCCCCAACCACCACCCTTCTAATTTTTTTCTATTCATTTGATGACTTTGCTGCTGCTACTGCTAAGTCACTTGAGTCGTGTCTGACTCTGTGCAACCCCATAGACGGCAGCCCACCAGGCTCCCCCGTCCCTGGGATTCTCCAGGCAAGAACACTGGAGTGGGTTGCCATTTCCTTCTCCAATGCATGAAAGTGAAAGTGAAGTCACGCAGTCGTGTCCCACTCTTCGCAACCCCATGGACTGCAGCCTACCAGGCTCCTCTGCCCATGGGATTTTCCAGGCAAGAGTACTGGAGTGGGGTGCCAGTACCTCATATAAGTGGAATCACAGTATTCATCCCTTTGTGACTGGCTTATTTTAGTTAGCATATTATTGTCAACATTCATCCCATCTTTTCATTTTAAATCATGCATAAAAAAGTATAAATGGTTGGTACTTTTAAAAACTGTACTACTAATACTACAATATATAATCTTAATTTTATAAAATATTGTTTCCTCTAAAATGCATATTTTCTCCAATGAAATTTATAATATATTAACTAATAATTCCTAGTATTATTTTTAGCTTCTTTTACGTGAATCAAATATATATACACACACACACACACACACACACACACGTATATTTTACATTGACTGTAAGGAATTGATTTCAATGGAGTTCTTAAACAGTGCTCTGAAGCATTTTGAAATCACCATTTTCCCCACAAGATATGACAAGTAGAGCTTTAATAATCACCAGTAAAAACATTAAAAACTTGGCAAAGTTTAAGAAGGTTCTAAAGGAAAAATATTAAGAATATGGTGATAGTGATGTACATATCCAGTGGGACAAGAGGGACAGCTGTTACATGCATATAGACAATTTATTACAGATAGTAAATTATCTTTCTCTCATGTAAAAATATATATTGAAAATGTTTATATAAAAATTAAACTCTTCCATTTATTCCTATTCCTAAACTGGACTAAGAACCACCTTCTAAACACTTCAGTTCAGTTCAGTTGCCCAGTCGTGTCCAACTCTTTGTGACCCCATGGACTGCAGCACGCCAGGCCTCCCTCTCCATCACCAACTCCCAGAGTTTACTCAAACTCATGTCCATTGAGTTGGTGATGCCATCCAACCATCTCATCCTCTGTCGTCTGCCGGGGTCCAGCCCCGGTGGATCCAGGGAATTCGAAGCGGGGACGGCGTCGGCGAAAATCAGGAAACAACTGCTTAATTAAACGTTTATTAAGGATATAAAGAGTGGTGAAATAAGGATAGCTCAGCGAAGAAATTCAGTGAAGAAAAGAGGCTGAATAAAATTCCAAAGCAGGGAATTTACGTCACCTACGAAGGCCGCAGGCATCCTCCTGTTCTCCCGAAAGAGAGGAGACACTAAGGCCTCCCCGGTCAGATCTTAGAAGCCCAGGCAAAATTAGTAGGCTTGACGAGCTTCCCTGCCTCAGAGGAAAAGTTCAGCTAGAAGGTGAAAGAAAGAACGACATGGGGAGACCAAATTTTGGTGAACAAAAAAAAAGGGCATACTTTATTTTCCAAAGTAGTTTTATACCTTAAGTTGTGCATAGAGGATAATGGGGGAAGGAGTAGAGTCATGCAGCAAGCCAGGCTTTCTTCCTGCAAACTTATCATATGCAAAAGCTTAGGTGATTTGCATCATCTTCTGGCCCGGAGGCCTGTTAACATTTTAAGACCCTTTCTTCAGAAAACTTATTTTTCTCTAAAGGTGATTGGTCAGGAGCCACCCTCCAAAAGCATTAGATAAAGTTGCATTCCTACAGAGCAAAGGTGTGGTGGGCTATAACAAGAAAAAGAATTAACTCAAGGGTCCCAGGTTACAAACATTAAAGCTACTACTTACACCAATTATATTAATCAATACACTGCCAGGGACACAGCAGGTAAGGGATATGAAAACTTAGCAGCAAACATTGGCCCAACAAGTGAAAAACCCTTCACCAATACAATTTCTAATCAATCTTTTAACTACTCAAAGGAATCTGTGTTTAGACAGTTTAGAACATCTCCTGCCTCTCAGTTGGGAGGCTCTGAACAATCACATGTTGCCGGAAAAAACCTATTCAGGCAGGCTAGAGGACTTCCAAAGGAGTTTGTAGGTTGAAACACTGTCACACCCAGGAATTATTAACTGGAGCTGTAAGCTAACTCTTTTTTCAGAGCGAGGTAGTGGGGGACAGCCCCCCGTAAAGTCAGAGGTGTAGGTGAAAGCACAAAGCAGAAAGTAGGCAGACTCTGGTTTTGGGGGGTAGATGCTCGAGAATTTCCAGGGGGACTCCTGAGGCTCGATCCCGCCTTTGCGTATGCTGAGCCTCCTTCCTCATGACCTTTGTCATGGGTGGAGCTCCTCACGCTTGCTCCCGGCAGTGATAGAATTCCAGTTGATCTATTCCAGATCCTGAAAGATGATGCTGTGGAAAGTGCTGCACTCAATATGCAATATGCAATATGCACTCAATATGCAATATGCCGGCTCCCGGCAGTCGTCCCCTTCTCCTCCTGCTTTCAATCTTTCCCAGCATCAGGGTCTTTTCAAATGAATCAGTTCTTCACATCAGGTGGCCAAAGTATTGCAGTTTGAGCTTCAACATCAGTCCTTCCAATGAACACCCAGGACTGATTTCCTTTAGGATGGACTGGTTGGATCTCCTTGCAGTCCAAGGGACTCTCAAGAGTCTTCTCCAACACCACAGTTCAAAAGCATCAATTCTTTGGTGCTCAGCTTTCTTTATAGTCCAACACTCACATCCATACATGACTACTGGGAAAAACATAGCCTTGACTAGATGGCTACTTTGTTGGCAGAGTAATGTCTAGGTTGGTCATAACTTTCCTTCCAAGGAGTAAGCATCTTTTAATTTCATGGCTGCAGTCACCATCTGCAGTGATTTTGGAGCCCCCCAAAATAAAATCAGCCACTGTTTCCCCATCTATTTCCCATGAAGTGATGGGACCAGATGCCATGATCTTCGTTTTCTGAATGTTGAGCTTTAAGCCAACTTTTTCACTCTCCTCTTTGACTTTCATCAAGAGGCTCTTTAGTTCTTCTTCACTTTCTGCCATAAGGGTGGTGTCATCTGCATATCTGAGGTTATTGATATTTCTCCTGGCAATCTTGATTCCAGCTTGTGCTTCTTCCAGCCCAGCGTTTCTCATGATGTACTCTGCATAGAAGTTAAATAAGCAGGGTGACAATATATAGCCTTGACATACTCCTTTTCCTATTTGGAACCAGTCTGCTGTTCCATGTCCAGTTCTAACTGTTGCTTTTTGACCTGCATACAGGTTTCTCAAGAGGCAGATCAGGTGGTCTGGTATTCCCATCTCTTTCAGAATTTTCCACAGTTTACTGTGATGCACAGTTTACTATGATGCCCAAGTCAAAGGCTTTGGCATAGTCAATAAAGCAGAAATAGTTGTTTTTCTGAAACTCTCTTGCTTTTCCAATGATCCAGCAGATGTTGGCAATTTGATCTCTGGTTCCTCTGCCTTTTCTAAAATTGACTTTCTACTGTGGAAAAACAATTAGAGGTGAAAATATATTAAAATATGAAGTTCTTTGCTTTTTAAAAAGTTTGTAAATGAAAAGATCCCTAGGTTATTTTCTTTAAATGTAACAGGTACTGTCAGGAATAAAGTTACCACCAGTTATTTGGGGGGTATATATGAAGAATAATGTGTGTGCATGTGTACATCTGTAGACGATTTATAAAAATAGACTTTAAAACATTAGAATGTGTTTCAAGTCCTTTGGTTTTTCAGGTGTGAATGCTGCCTATGCTTTGTTGTTTCATTTATTTTTCCTCTCAGAGAACCTTACATGATTTTTATCTTTCCCACAGCTGTTTGAGGTACTGATATAAAACACACAGAGGCATTTTTGATGTTCAAAAACTGAAGTCCGTTACATACCATGTCTGTTAGTGTTACCCATGACTTTGATGGACAGCAGCAGGAAATATTTGAATTCATTAAACTAAAAGCAATATGTTGAGAAGTGAATAGTCACTTTTCTTAAAACATCTTGATAGATTTTGTTCATATCCAAGAGGAACATTGCAAAGCACACAAGGATATTCAGGTTACTTTATTGATTCTGCAAAGGCTTCCCTGTGGCTCACACGGTAAAGAATCTGCCTGCAATGCAGGAGACCCGAGTTCAATCCCTAGGTTGGGAAGATCCCCTGAAGAAGGGCATGGCAACTCAGTCCACTATTCTTGCCTGGAGAATTCCTTGGACAGATGAGCCTGGTAGGCTACAGTCCATGGGGTCACAAAGAGTCAGACACGACTGAGCAAAACTGATGCTTCAGATTGACTCCCTCAATATTTTATATTGCTGATCTTTAGGATGTAGCAGAGACATCAGCACTGGATTCCTGCAGGCAGAGAATCTACTGTGGATAATGGAACATTTTCAAAGTGACCTTTGAAGAAATAAGGAAAGAATTGACCTTTGAGATTATTAAACTGAAGTCTTCATTTTTACTTTGAGCATCATTTCTTGGGCAATTATTTAAATTCTTAGAGACTCACTTTTCTTATCTATACAGAAGATATAATAGCATACAGAGTGCTTTGAGAATTAAATGAAATAATGTAAAGGATATATTTGTTCAGTCTTTGAGGATTAATGTTAGCTTCTTTCATACTGTTGTTTTTATATTCTCTTGAAATTTGTCAATCATTGTGAATACCTTATTTACATATCCCTTATACTCAGCAGACAATAAATGCAGCTATTTCTTATGACTAAATTTTGACTGTAGGTTATGAGCAAAGATAAATTTTTCTTTTGCATCTCTACCTCTTGTTGCAAAAATGCATAGTTGATAGGAAAGGAGAGCAATTCTTTTTAAAAGAAACAGTTACATTAGAAAAGATGTCCTTTGTGTGTGTGTGTGTGTGTGTGTGTGTGTGTGTGTGTGTGTGTGTGTGTGGAAGGAAGGTATTACCTGAAACATGTGTTAAGAGTGCTTCATATTCTAGGCTAGGGAGGCAGAGAATGGGGTGGCTACTTTCTCTCCTGTCTTTTACAGTGATGAGCATCACTATCAACAGTTTTTCCCACTATACCCAGACTCTCCAAAATTCTTTTGAATGCAACTTTCCAAGAAGTCATGTCACAATGAGGAGAAATTATTTAATAGTTCTATGTTATATATTGCTGTGTTAGTCACTCTAGTCGTGTCCAACTCTTTGTGACCCCAAGAACTGTAGCCAACCAGGCTCCTCTGTCCATGAATTTCTCCAGGCAGGAATACTCGAGTGAATTGCCATGCCCTTCTTCAGGGGATCTTCCTTATCCAGGGGTAGAACCTGGTTCTCCCGCCTTGCAAGCAGACTCTTTACCGAGTGAACCACCAGAGAAGCCCATGTTATATATTTTGGTGTTGCAAAATCAGGTGGCTACATGGATGTGAGAATTAAAAATAATTAATGATGGAGCCATCTGTTTAATATAAGTGAGGTGATTAATGTTTGTACTGACCATTCAACCATATGGCTGAATATTGTACCAATGGAAAAATGCCAGTTGTTTAAGAGTGTTAGTAATGCTTTGAAGCCATTCAAGGAATCATGACAAAGTTCACAATTTGGAAATTATTTTTTCTAAAGCCATAGCCATTTCAAAAATATTGATATGTACTAATCATCAACAAATATTTCAAATTGTTCATATCATCTATCATTCAATAATTAGTGTGGAATCATTATGGCTTATGTGATGCAGTTAATAATAATACCTAATCACATGGAAATGTTTATAGTAATTCAGTGGTTGTTATTGTTCAGGTCACTGAGTTGTATTTGACTCTGCAACCCCAAGGACTGTAGCACACCAGGCTGCAGTGGTAAATAACAATTAGGGTGACAGTGCAAAACCAAGAAGTAATAAGTTGCTAAATATTTAAATAGTAACAACTATTACTGTTGTAAAACACCCCCACTACCCAAGAACTGACATGATATGGAAAGAGAAAGATAGGACCTAGGTTGGACTTTAAAGGAAAAGTATTTTTGCTAGATGGAATGGAGCAATTAAGGTAAATTAATACAATTGTAGAGAAATTTGAAACTTGACAGGTTTAGACTGCAGAGCAATCCCTGCTACTTGCCTATCCATGTTTCTGTTAAGAAACAGAACTCCAGTTTTACTTGGGGCAGCATTATAACCAGCCACAGATACTATCTTCTGCAGCTTCTTTGTAGCCACTAGAGGCCCTTGAGATATACATGGGAACTCGGGGAAAGGATCACTTTCAAAAATAAAAAAGCGACAGAATGGGCAAAAAGCTTTTCTCTTCTTTCCTCTTCGCATTGCTTTCAATGCTGTGAATATCTGTGGCTCTGGGAAATACAGCAGCATCTTGCAACCATGAAGGAGCATGAGGATGACAAGATGACAGTAAGGAAGGATGGAAAATGTATGCTTCACACTGGACGCTGGAACTACAACCATAGTGCCCCAATACTTTGGCCACCTGATACAAAGAGCTTACTCATTGGAAAAGGCCTTGATTCTGGGAGAGAATGACGGCAAAAGGAAAGGGGGCAGCAGAGGATAAGATGGTTACATAGCATCAGCGACTCAATGGACATGAGTTTAAGCAAACACTGGGAGATAAGTGAAGGGCAGGAGAGCCTAGTGTGCTGCTGTTCGTGGGTCACAAAGAGTCAGACGTGACTTAGTGACTGAACAACAACATCAGGATGCCAACCTTATACTGACACCTTCCTGACCTATTGTTAATTGAGATAAATGAATTCTTGTCTATTTATGCTATTATTTGGGGTTTCAGTACTTGAAACTAAATGTATCTCTGATACAGACAATAAGGAAAATGTATTTTCTCAAATGGCAAGAAGTCCAAAAGCAATTTAGAGTTGGTTAATTTAGTAACTTTTGTCATCAAAACTATAGAACTGTATGCCCTCCATAATTCTTTAAGTTCTGCCTTCTTCAGATAATGAATGGTCTTATAAAGTCAGCTTCCCTTACACATCTTTGCAATGATATCCTGAGAAAGGACAGATAGATTTTCTTCCTTTTGACTTATTTTTAAGAATAAATAAACATTTTCCTAGGTGTCTTTTTTTCCTAGTAAGTCTCATTGTCAGAAATGTATCCCCAAACTGTCTTAAACCAGTGAAGACAAGGGAAAATTGAACATTGCATCAGGATTGCTTAGATAAACTGTGAGACACCTCTGGAGCTATGATAGCAGACTCTTCAGACACTCTTCATAAAACTTCAGTTCTTCACTCTTAATAAAACTGCAGTTATGTCCTGAACAAGAGAGAAAAGGAAGGACTGACAAGTAGCACCCAATTGCTAGAGAGAATATGCAAAATATAAGAGTAGTTTAACATAGAAGTTGAAAAAAATGTCAATTTTATTCAAGAGATAATTTACTGAAAAATTTGTAGAGACAGTTTGAAGACAAGAGAGATTTCAGCCTTAAAAATATTGCATCAACAGAAAGGTTATTGTACTCAGGACTAGAAGTCTTGAGGGCATTTTTAAATAATGTGAACACCTGAATATTTTGAGCAAAGGAAATAATAGAAGAGAAGTCTGAAAGATGATTGATGGAGTTTGAGTTTATAAAGTTGATAGAATGAAGGTTACAGTAAAGAAAGAGGCTTCTTAACTCGGCAGCTTAAACCAATGGAACTAGAACAGGGACTATGGGGCTGCAAAAAAGGAGTGAATTAAACAAATTCTTGAAGGGAGATTACACAAATGTTGGTAGATTAGATATATACATAAGAATGCAAAATCAAAAGATAACTTCAAAGTTTGAATCTTAGAGAAGATTCATGCTATGATATAAATCAATCTCAGAGAAGAACCCATTTGGAGGGATCAATGATGAGTTCATTTTAGGATTGTTGGCTTTGAGATGACAATTGCATATTCCAAGTAGAATATTCAACAAACATTTGTAGAAAAACACCTGCATTTTATTTTGTCTGTGGATTTGTAGATCATTTGCACAAAAGTATGAAAGCCATGGGAAAGAATGAATGAAGATATACACAGTGAGACTTTCAAATTTTATGTGATTTTTTTTTTTAATGAGGGGCACGCTAGCTACCTCTGCAAGGTGAGAAAGGAATTAGTAGAGAATGTGTGTTTGAAAGATGTGGAAACTTTGTGTAACCTTGAAATAAATGAAGCCTTGGAATGCTAATAGCAGTGCTTGATAAACAGTTGGTTAGCAAGATTAGCCCTAGAAAAGGGAAAAGTAAAAGTGAGGTAATTTGAGTTAGAGAGGCTGAAATGTAACAGAATAAATCCTGATTGTGTAGATATCTTGAGAGTCAAATAAGAAGTTTAATATTAAATAGAGTAGAAGAATTAGGGCAAGGAAAAAAAAGGATGTAGAATAATTATTGTTACAGAAATACAGTAGAACCTGTATGTGACTTCATTCTAATAAACACACAATGGCTGCCTTTTCTGTAACCTTGGAAGATTCTGGATGTTTGCAGTTGGTTAGCTAAACACTCGGAGAAACAAATTCCTCACTTTTATCCATATTGCATAAGTATGATATAGATCTATTTATATCACATAATCCTGGCATGTAAACATAAAAAGGATATACAGAGCCCATAAATAAACATGTAAAAACCAATGGATCATAGGTCATGGAGAATGAATGAAAGAAATGTACATAATTAAAAATGATTCTAGTTTATAGAAATAAGATGCAATCATGCCAGAGAAGTAAAAGGCTGATATTTTATGAACATACTCTCAGAGATTCAGAAAGTTTTCTATAAAAATAGTAAAGCTTTGAATACCTAATGTCTGGCATCCATTTTAACAGCAAGTTTTCCTGTGACAATGTGTCTATACATGCTCATAATAGTTTTATGTTAAGAAAAAGTTTGGAATGAGAAACCACCTGGAGAAGAAGTGTTAAAATAATACAGATTTCATCTTTCAAAAAAGAAAAAAAAAGTCAATGACAATCTCAGTTGATTCATACTGATTAAACCATCCAATAATTCATTCTGTCTCTGTAACACAGCTTTTACAGTGAATGCTCAAAGATAATAACTGCTATGCAAAAAGAAAATTAAAGAAAAGTGAAAGCAGATATCAGGGTGTTATGATGGCACTTTTCACAGATGACTAACTAGTAGACAATCAGTTATTACCTAGTAATTTTTCTCATTGTGAACAACTTAATATTTTAATGAGTTATCAATCAACACTTTTAGAAGAGAACTTCTTTCATTATTTAGTGACTGGCTCTGAAATGTTTCTGTGGATGATGGGTATGGTAGCAGAGAGGGTTTGCATCCTGCACTGTTTACCACTTCTCCCAAAGGCAACTTTTCTTTAATTATTGACTTTTCCTCTCTAAAGGTGCTGGCTATTCAAGCACTACAGTGGACAGAGGGCCTAAATTAATCATCCAGACAACTGGAAATATTGAATTATTTGACCTGAATTATCTGCATTATCATAATGTTATATTCATTCTTCATGTATAGATGCAGTTTTATCTATCATCTAAAATGTTACTAGTCAATTCATGTAAATCCTTATCGGCTAAATGACAGTATTCATGCACTTCTAGATTCTGTGATAAAAAAAACCTTCGGTGTACGACTGATATATCCAATGAATACAAATGCCATGATTCTTTAAATTTTTAAATAATAGAATATGCACTAATAATTTTAAACCATCACAAATGAAGTGTAATATCAAGTGTGACATACATTTCCAGAACACTCCATTAATATTTTTGTTTCCTTAGGCCAATATACAGGCACAGCAGGAAGCTGCAGTTTTGAAACAACTGCAGGAAACTGGACCACAGCTTGCCATCTTACACAAGATTCTCAAGATGACTTGGATTGGGCCATTGACAGTGGAATTCCTACAGAAGCATCGAGTCCAGACCCTGATCACACACCAGGTAAATCTAGGAGAGATAGCCAGGCCAAAGAGTCCACTGGGTGGTAATCTGCTTTAACTGTTTGAACATCAGAGTGCCTTCCTTGTGTCTTTGTGGAGATAGAACTCAGTATCCTTTATGAAAAGAGAGTTAGTTCCTTCTGGTTATCCCCTGAATTATTTAACAGACATAGAACGGATATTGCTACAACAAAGAAATCCATGACTCATATTTTAAGAAACTCAGATTTTACTTATGGTACCCTAAAGGCCCAGGGCTTCTCTGGTGGCTCAATGGTAAAGAATCCACCTACCAATGCTGAAGATATGGGTTCAATCCCTGGCTTTGAAGATCCTCTGGAGAGGGAAATGACAACCCACTCCAGTATTCTTGCCTGGGAAGTCCCATGGAGAGTGGAGCCTGGTGGGCTACAAGCCATGGGATTGCAAAAAGAGTCAGACACAAATTAGCAACTAAATAACAGCAATAAAGATGGCCTTAAGATTTCTTAATTGGGGCAGGGACAAGTAGGGGATGTTCAAATTAATGCATGCAGTAGACAAAAGAATATAGTTGGCATGCTACCTCGGTGATAGCTAGCTGGCCATCAGTTTCATTCCAGACCCTCTGAAGTGCAGAGGCAGTGATTTAAAAGGTAAGTGATGATAGAAGGAATGAGCACCAATGAACCCTGAACTAGTTTTGCTTCCTGCCGGTGGTTTGAAAGTAAGGTGATCTGAAATGGTTTTACAAGTAATAGAGTCAGAGCAGAAGTAAACTTGTATTTTTGTTTGCTGTTAACCTGAAATTTTGCCTGATGCTTAACATTTTTATTAGGAGTCAAACTTTCTTAGGGATTAAAAATAACTTTTTTCAGTGATAAATTTTCTTAGGGACAAAACTATTCTTAGGGATAAAATCTAGCTTTTCTTTGAGGTAAAAAAAAATCATCTTAACTATTGTGATGATTAATTTTATGTATCATCTTGGAGGGTGTTTTGGGATGAGGTTAACATTTAAATTGGTGAACTTGAAGCAGATTACACACCATATGTGGGTGGGCCTCACCCAATCAGTTGAACACCTGAATAGAACCAAAAAGGCCAGCCTCTCTGAGTAAAAGATAACTCACCAACAGACTGCCTTTGGACTTTCACTGCCCTGTTGGCTTTCTTCCTGCAAATATGGGGCTTGCCAGCCTCCATAATTACATGAGCCGGTTCCTTTAATAAATGCCTTGCTATGTTTACACATATCCTATTGGCTGTGTTTCTCTGGAGAACTCTAATTAATACAACATTCCACAAAATAATTGAAGCATAGGCTCAATGAAAAAGAACAAGATTACGTGGAATTAAAATAATTTTTCATAGAAAGGGTGTTCAAGATTGACTCAGCCATTCTATGTCCAATAAATGAGAACAGTATTTTTGTTATTTATATATTCCGGGCAGATTGAAAATATCATGATTTCAACTACAGCTTGGATGTGCGTTTTTGTTTAAAACTGTTTCCTAATTCAGCCTCAGGTTGACTATTTCTATTCCTTTTGACCTGTCAAGTTGTATTTCCTCTGCCTTTCATCAAGTTTTTATTTCCTTAAAAAACAGATGAGATTAGTGTATACCAGGTGATAGGGTAATGGAACAGGATAGAGAATTAAGGCACTTGGGTAAATAATTAGAAGAGTTTAGTATATAACAAAGGTTAATTCACTGGGAAAAAGATGTATTATTTAGTGTGATGCTGGCATGGCTAGTTATCCACATGGAAGGAAATTAAATGAAATTCTAGTTTTTCTTCTGAATATTTCATATACAACCATATATTCTAAATGGATTAACGATATAAATATAACAAGTTAAAATAATAAAATTCTTGCAAGAAAACATAGGGTAAGCTATATGCAATTTAAAGAAGTATCTACCTTCCAAAAGCTACAATAAATAAATAAACAAATAAACTGCACATATTTAAAGATATAAAATTATAACTATGGCCTAAAAATTTCATAAACAAAATCAACAGGCATATAATATATTTGAAAATTCTTTTATTTACATATTTCAAGTACATAGGTAGGTAACTCTTATAGACTTATTAGAAATAGCAGTTTTACCAACCAGGGAAGATTTGCATAACCAATTCACAGATGAACAAATTCAAATAATCAACAAATATATTAAATGATGCTCAAGTTTGCAACTCATCAGAGAAATGCAAATTAATAAGCTAGGAAGGGATTTTCAGAAGCCACTCACAGATGACTGAGTGATGGAATTGGGGAAAGAGGGGGAAAGACGCTCATTCATAGTTGTGGAAAGTTTTCCATTTTGGGAAGCATTTTGTCCATATAGAAATATAAAGACCATTGTGTAAGCATATGTATGTAAGGATATTTACTTCAACATTGTTTGAGGTTGAAAAAATGGGAAGTAACATGAACATGGGGCTTCCCTGGTGGTCCAGATGGTGAAAAATCTTCATGCAATGCAAGAGACCAGCATCCCATCCCTGGGTCGGGAAGATCCCCTGGAGAACGGAATGGCTACCCACTCCAGTATTCTTGCCTGGAGAATTCCATGGATTGAGGAGCCTGGCAGGCTACAGTCCATGGGATCACAAAGAGTCAAATACAACTGAGTGACTTTCACTTTCAACATGAGTATGCATCATTCATACAATCATTTAATCATTCACTTGTTCATTTATTTATTACTTATTAAATGCCAAGCACCATTCTAGGACCTGGGGAAAGATTAAGAGGATAAAACAGACAAAAATCATCACCACAGTGGAGTTTGCATTCTAGAAGGGAAAAACAATAATAAATAAACATATAAGTAAAAATGTTATATGGTCAGTTAGTGAAAGAAAGAATAGAGGAAGTAGGTTCCTGAAGGCTAGTGGATGGATTGAGGGAGAGTTTTAATTTAAATAAGCTGGTCAAAATAGGCTGCATTGAGAAAAGGCCATTTGAAAAATGACTTGATAGAAGTGAGAGAGAGTGATACAGGTAGGGACCTAAGGAGAGGGTGTTCTAGCCTGAGGAATAGCCAGTGCCAAACACGCTGAGGTCAGAGTATGCCTGGTGGGTGTTTTGGCAATCTAATTAATTGCGGTGGAGCTTCCCTGTACACTCTGTGATGTTTGGCAGTATCCCTGGCCTCTACCCAGCTAATACCAGCATCACTCCTCTCTCCAGTGTTGAAAGCTCAAAATATCTTTAGAAATTGACAACTACCACCAAGGGGCCAAAATTGCCCCTTGTCAAGAATCTAGAGGAATAGCCAAGGTAATTGATTCAATCCACAGTGCACAATATCACGCAGCCACTGAAAAGAGTGTAGTGCCATACACTTGACTTGTAAGGATTTCCAAAAGATATTCTTAAAGGAGTGAGATAACATGCAAAATGATCATACGATGTGATCTAATATTTCTAAAACAACAATGACTGACGCCCTCTTATCTGTGCATACATTGAACTCCAAATGCAAATACTTATAGAATAACAATATGAACATGGAAAAGAAGATAAGAAAGGATATACATTCGTTTATTAACATGAATTATGTAGATGGATGATAGAGTTGGAGTAGAGAGGAGAAATAAATCCAAAAACAAAAAGAATAATTGAAACCAGGAATGACACCTCAAAAGAAACGCCAGCATACATGATAGCAGCACAATTATGTGTTTGTGGAAAATGTGGTGGATATTTTTAAGTTTTACTCCTTAAAAAAACCTGAACTATTGCATTTCATCCTTAATATTTAACATTTTTTCTTCAAGAATTCTTTTCTTGAATTTTACATTACTGGAAATACATTTTTTTCTAAAACATTTTAAATAAGCAGAAAAAAGAAAACTCTAGTCATTCCAGTAGAGTAGTATAATTACTTTTAAGCTTCATATCTGTGTCTCCTGCCATTCTTTCTTAATGTACACATTGGCCAACAAAAATAAAGTTCCTACTTGATTCAGTAATTTAAAAAAAACCATCGTGTGAACAAGTTTATCTTATGCAGTACATTTAGTAACATAATTGTGATTATATCATAGTATTCTACTTGTGGATATATCATGATTTATAAAATTATCTAACGGTAAATTCTTAAATTATTTCCTAACATTTTCAGTATAACAAATATCACAACAGTCAATATGCATTTAGATGGAACTTTTTTCTTTTAACCTTTTGTGATAGTCTCTGAGGATAAATATTAGTTTCTCTTCCTTGAGAAATTAAGAGAAATAAACTGATATTTATTTGCTACTAAGATTCAGAGGGGACTTCCCTGGTGGCTCAGACGGTAAAACGTCTGCCTACAGTGTGGGAGACCTGGGTTTGATTCCTGAGTTGGGAAGATACCCTGGAGAAGGAAATGGCAACCCACCCCAGTACTCTTGCCTGGAAAACCCCATGGACGGAGGAGCCTGATAGACTACAGTTCACTGGGTTGCAACGAGTCAGACACTACTGAGCGACTTCACACAAGATCCAGAGAGTAACATTTAGGTAACTAATGCCCATGAGTTCTTTAGATAACATCTGTAGCAGTCTTTCCTCATCTTAAGACAGTATTTGAAAACTACAGAGCATGTCTGCTTGTATATTACTACTAGTGGGACAAATTATTGTAGGCTCAGTTTAGGGAAAATGTAAAAGTATAATGGGCTACCCTAGTGGCTGAGTAATAAAGAACCCACCTGCCAGTGCAGGAGATGAGCTTTGATCCCTGGATTGGGAAGATCCCTTGGAGTAGGAAATAGCCACCCAGTCCAGTATTCTTGCCTGGGAAATCCCACAAACAGAAGAGCCTAGTGGGCTACAATCCATGGGATTGCAAATGAGTCAAACAACACTTAGCAAATAAACAACAAGAAGAAATATAATAGTTAACCTATAATATAATATATAATACAATATAATATAATCAGTTCAGTTCATTTGCTCAGTTGTGTCCAACTCTTTGTGACTCCATGGACTGCAGCATGCAGGCTTCCCTGTCCATCATTGACTCCCAGAGCTTGCTCAAATTCATGTCCATCAGGTCGGTGATGCCCTTCAACCATCTCATCCTCTGTCATCCCCTTTTCCTCCTGCCTTCAATCTTTCCCAGCATCAGGGTCTTTTCCAAGGAGTCAGTGCTTTGCATCAGGTGGCTAAAGTATTGGAGTTTCAGTTTCAGCATAAGTCCTCCCAATGAATATTCAGGACTGATTTCCTTTAGGAAATATAACACAATATAATAGTTTAGAGAAAAAGAAGTATAATCAATGGACATGAGAAAGCTTCCATGCATTGTCCCAAAAGACAACCATGAGTGATCTATTGATCCTTTTTAATGTAATTTAAAGAATATTAATGGTTATTTTTATTTTCTTTTTTTAACCTTTATAGCTAGTGTGAGTTCATTAAAGACCACATGAAAAGTCTTCCGTCTGGTTCTTTATGCAATATGGTATACAAGTCATGTTGTTCACAGATAAGGAAAAGTAATCATGTGGACAGAATACTTTATTATCCTCCCTGTTAATCACTGTGCGAGACAGTTTATTTTTACGGAGTGCTCTTTTCAAAGCGGCCTGATTATATCACCCAGGCTACACCACTACAGCTCACTCAACTTGTTTAGGCATCACTGAGACAATGGGCTGCTAAATAGATTGTAAGGACATTAATTAATGTTGACCCTCTGGGAAAAACAAAATTCTTTATGAGAAGGCCAACAGATTCAAAGAACCCACGGTCTTTTTCTAAGCATCACAACCTTGCTGTTAATTAAAGCTGCATTTATGGATCTTTTCACTTGTTGTTACCAAGATGAAGAATTAGATACATAAGGAGGGCATTCTCAATGTCCATCACAGGCCTATTTATGAGTCTTTTTGGGGCCATCACCAAAGTTGTAGAGAGAAACTGCAAGCATTAATCTACTCTCCAGTCTGCACATGAATAGTGTTTGGACTGAGTATATACGAGTTTTAATGGCAAGAATGACATTTGCATGACATAAATTAACAGAGGCAAAATGCAGAAGGCTGCTGTCTCTTTTTTCCCTTCCCTCATAACTTTATTTTCTTTTTAATGTTATAATAAATCAACTCTCTCTACAATTAGAGTATAAACTCTGATAGGGTATACCAAAGTCACATCTTTTGCTATTTTTATATTCTTTCCAGAATTTATAATTGAATAGACCTTAATGAGAATTTATGTAGGCCTCACGTGACCTAGATTTATGTTCGTCTGTATTTTACAAATTTTTGGGATTAAAGAATGCAGTGTAGTTTTCCTGAGTGCCTTCTAAATACCACACACAATGTGTTGGAAACCGAATTAAGTGAATGTTTGGAAGATAACTAAAATGGAGTATATTTCTTTATATGATCCACACGCTTACTATTGTGCAATTCTCTACTCACAGCCCAAGGTCAAAAAGTAAAGCTGCAAACAATCTTAGTGATACTAACACTCTAATGCGTATGTTAGTAATTTAAAGCCTTAAGTGTTCAACAAACAGAACTTAACTTGGTAGTTAGTTGACAGAGCCCTGCAGGCTTGATGCTGATAGCTGTATTTCCTGTTGGGCAGACAGGACAGATACTATTATTATTCCTGCATCAGAGATGAAGAACAAGAGGAGCTGAAGGTCTTCTCTGAGTCTGTGTACTGAGCACCCACTTCAGAACAGAACCCCTGGTGTTTGGAGCTTCATCCAAGCTGTTTCCTTCACTGTCTTGCTTTATCCTTAGGTACAGCTTTGCCTGAATCTTCTTAATGGCCTTATTTGGGGCCGCTTAACCTTTTCTTTCTTATGAATTATGTCGCCATCTCACCGTGGTCTCTGATAGAGCAGGGAGAGTTGAGGCTCGGTCAGGGAAATGGTGTGTTATATACAAAAGCCAGCCCTCGCTCACATGTTCATCAGACCACTCACTTTGATCTTATCCACACACACTCATGCACACCTATACACACATGTAGAAAGAGATAATAACTGTACTTTTCACACATTTTAGAAAATTCCCATCTTTAGACCAGAAATGTTTGAGGTATTCCAGAAGGGAATAAAAAAACAGATGGGATCAGAATGGGTGAAGTGAAAACAGCATAAATCTCAGCCCAGGGGAACATGGTTCCCTGTAGATCTTCCCAAGGAAACTATACAGATATTCTTAGATTAAAGTCAAAAGTACTGTCCTGGACAGAATGGTGCCCCCCTTTCAAAATTCAGATGTTGAAGCCTTAACTCCCAATGTGACTGCATTGGAGACAAGGCCTTTCAAGAGATTGTAAGGTTAAGTGATGTCATGAATTGGGGGACCTTCATCCAAAGAACCAGAGAAGGCAATGGCAACCCACTCCTGTACTCTTACCTGGAAAATCCCATGGACGGAGGAGCCTGGTAGGCTGCAGTCTACATGGTCACTAAGAGTCGGACACGACTGAGCGACCTCACTTTCACTTTTCACTTTCATGCATTGGAGAAGGAAATGGCAACCCACTCCAGTGTTCTTGCCTGGAGAATCCCAGGGATAGGGGAGCCTGGTGGGCTGCCATCTATGGGGTCGCACAGAGTCGGATACGACTGAAGCAACTTAGCAGCAGCAGCATCCAAAAAACTTATGCCCTTATAAGAAGAGGAAGACACACCAGGAGGCACTTACCCAGGGGAAAGGCCCTGCAAGAATTCGCAGTGGAGCTGGCTGTCTTCAGGCCAAGGAGAGAGGCCTCAGGAGAAACCAACCCTGCCAGCACCTGGATTTTGGACTTCGAGACTCTATAACAGTGAGGAGATAACTTTCCGTGGTTGAAGCACACAGTCTGTGGTATTTATCACAACCTGAGCTGACTAATACAAATACCAGGAAAGGTTGTGAAGAATTCTTCAAAGTCCCTGAGAAACAGCATGCAGAACACCTGGTTGAATTGGAACTTGGCACCACCTTTTGTATTTCCTTCCCAGGACCATGGTTTCCAAACACAACTGCTCACAAGAGTAGCTTTTGCTCACAGAATAAAATCAGCGAAATGTTATCTAAGGAAAGCCAGGCATCTGCCTGCAAAATGATTATCATAATTTAATTACATCCTGAAAAAGAAGCAGGGTTATATTGGGGATTATACAGGATCCATACCCTAGGTTTTCAGGGGGAAATAAAGAAAGATAACTCTGCCTAGGAATAAAAGAAAATCGAACAGGCAATCTGCCTGTCTGCCAACCCTTCACCTCACAACCAAGGACAATGGTTCTCAAACTTGGTTGAATATTAGAACCCCCTGAGAGTTTAAACAAAATATTAATAACTGGATCCACCCACAAAGATTCTGACAAAATCAATCAATGCTGTGACCTGGGCAGCAAGATTTTTAAGAACTTTCCTTGAGTCTAATGTGTATCCAAGGTTGAGAAATACTGTCCCATCTTAGGGACATCTGTGCATCTTTGTGCCCAGTCCACCTGTCCAGCACCTGCTCTTTATTCTTCCAATCAAAATACAACTCTGTGGGAAAAACAGTTCTGGTTACAGCTGTGAATATTCTTTCCTGATATCTATATACTAAGATATATCTATATATCTTTCCCGATATCTGTAATATATAGATATCTTCATTCAAAAGTTGAAATAGATAGCCAAGCATCACCAAGCATTTAAAAACAGCCAATATCATGAAAGATAAGGATGTAAAAAGAGAACAGTTACCCTGGAGGAAGGAGATAACTTAGTGCAGTAGACATTTGTCATATGTTCTTGTTGTTCTTTAGAAAGATGTTTATTTACTACTGAACCTTAAGAGTTCCTTCTCACCCAACTTGTCCTGTGCTTACAATGAAAGGTGCGAATCAGATGCACATGAGTTTGATTTGAAAGCAGACAGCAGTTCTCCTTCTCCATTTATAATGGAGTATAATCATTTCTGAAAAAATTGGGAATGTAGATACTCCCATTTATATATATGTGTGTATATATATATATTTATGCTCCAATAAATATACTTATATCCATATTAACATAAATATAAAATATATTTCCTACTGTCTAAATATTTGATTATAATGAAGTATAACTCATCTTTGTGTAATATATTTATGAAATATGATAGTCCTAATATGGTAGATATATATACTGACCTATATTTAACATATAAACATGTAATTTCATATTCTGGGTTACTTTCAAATAGTCTAGTGGTATTGAGGATATGAGTGTTAATTTAGAAGAAACGAGACTGACCATGGGTTGAGACTGTTGAAGTTGGATTTTGTGTAGATGGGATTTCATTATGCTATTTTTTTATACTTCAGTATAAATTTGAAATTTCTCAAAGATGTTTAAAAAATATTTCCCACAAAACATGAATGTAACTTAAGTGAAAAAAACCCTGATAATATGATATCTAGCGTGAAATAAGAATTTGATATTCAGAAATACACAAGGTAGAAATGAAGACATGAATGCAATAATTGAAATAATCTCATTAGATTTTTAAATGATACTCAAGGTATATGGTTTTTTTTTTACTTTATCCAATTTTAAGATTTAATGATAGCTATGGTATTCAAGATAATGTGGTATTAGCAGAGGTATAAATACAGAGATCAGTAGGCTAACATAAAGAACTCAGTAACAGACCAAAATGGCCCTACAAACTCACATAGTCATTTGAAAGGCCCTGAGAAGGGTTCAGAGTGATTACATGATTATCTTTATATCTTTCTGTACAGTATATTTCTTAATGTGAGGTAATACTATCACATGTTGCTTAAAAAAATTAAAGGAAGGAATCTCAAAATACCCTGACAAACAATATAAGTCATTAATCCATATACTGGGACTAAGCCAATGGTGATGCTTGTGGAATTCACCTGTGCCTGTATTTTAACCATTAAAATTCTAGTCAGTCTACTTGACAGTAAATCTTCACACAATCTTTTGTAAGATTAAAAATGAGGTTCCTTCTCTGAATGTATTATCATTTAGCTTAATTTAGCTGTGTGTTTTGTTTTATTGTGTCTACAATCAACCTCTAGAAAATGACTGAAGTGTTCCTGAAGCCTCTCTAAGGAGGAATCAGAGGGAAGAGCTGGGATTCACCTGGAAAGTTTGCATTGTTACTCTGTGCTCCTCACTCCACAGACAAATAAAGAAAAAAATAGATTAAATATGAGTGTTGGCTGGTTAAAGACACGTGACACATTACATTTCACAAATATCAGTCATTTCAGTAAAATTGGCTCATTCATACACACATCTTTTTCTCCTTAAATATGAAAGTGTATCATAAGTCAAGCCTTCATATTTCTCATAAAGACACGTGCTACTCAAGGGTAGAGACAATGCTGTAGAACAAAGGTGAGTGTGTTGGACGCTCAGTCATGTCCGACTCTTTGTGACCCAATGGACTGTAACCCACCAGGCTCCTCTGTTCATGAAACTCTCCAGGCAAGAATACTGAAGTGGGTTGCCAGTTCCTGCTCTGAGGGTATATGATTTTTAAATATGTACATATTTTAGCTGATCCTTAAACAATACCTTGGAATTTATTATGTATTTTTATACATAATAATGCATAATTTTTGTATTATATATTATTAAATAATATTACTACATAATACATGTTATATGTTATGGGAATTTTGGGGGATACTCCACAGGGAGTGAATTACTAACATACTTCTACTACTATTCTTTATCATCACATTAAAGTCTGAGAAGAGTGTTAAAGGAAAACATCTGTAATTTGTGTAATTCTTCAGCCACTGCTTTAAAAACACATGTAACCGGGGACTTCTCTGGTGGTCCATTGGTTAGGGCTTCGCCTTCCAATGCAGGGGGGTGCAGGTTTGATCCCTGGTTAGGGAGCTAAGCTCCCACATGCCTTGGGGCCAAAAAAACAAAACATAAAACAGAAGCAGTATAGTCACAAATTCAATAACGACTTTAAAAATGGTCCACATCAAAAAATCTTAAATGCATGTGACTAAATGGAAGAGTTTCTACACGTGTGACAGATAAATAAAATTATATACATTATGTGTGTGTGTTAGTCATTCAGTCATGTTCGACTTTTTATGACCCCATGGACTATATAGCATGCCAGGCTCCTCTGTCCATGGGATTCTCCAGGCAGGAATACTGGAGTGGGTTGCTGTGCCCTTCTCCAGGGGATCTTCCTGACCCAGGGATTAATCCCAGGTCTCCCACACTGCGGGCAGATTCTTTACTGTCCAAGTCAAATCATACACTGACATGGTGAAAGATTTTTTTTCAATTATTCATACAGCATATGTTGTTTTTTGTTTTGTTTTGTTTTTTTGTTAGCTGCTCTTTTAGTTATTTGGAATATATGTTGAATATGTCAAGAAAGGATCTCTGATGTCATGTGGCTGACATTGTAGCAGAGGAGAACAAAAAAAATATATCAAGCATTTGAAGTAAAAAGCTTGTATGGTATGTGGAAAGTTAACTGCTAGGAAAAAGAAAGGAAAAGTGGAGCCTTCAAAAAAATATCACCCAGGAGCCAGTGGGGAGTAGCGTAGGTGTTACAAGGGTGGGGAGGTACTATAGGTTAAAGACATTTTTGTCTGTAGCCACTAGAATGAGTCTACCTGCCTTACTGTTTCCATAAAGGGTTGTGAATGGATGTGGAATAGTTGTTGTTCTTATCCATTCACGAAAATCCAAACAAAAGGGTTTTTTTTTTTACAAACAAAATAAGGATAAATTTCAAAGGGATTTAGAGGAAGAAAACTAACATCTGTTAAATGTTTCCTGAGAATCAGAAACAGTAAGAGAATTGCCTCTGTTATCTCATTTCATCCTTTTAATACAGTGAGATGTAGAAGATACTTAATTCTTTAAAAGGTTGGAAAAAAAAAACTTGACTAAGTCACAAGGGTAAATGGGCAGGGAGATTGGAATATTGAAGTCTCTGACTAAAAGGCTTTCTTTTACAGCCTACACTGTCCAAATGTGGTAGTCACTAGCCCCATGGAACTATTGAACCCTTGAAATGTGGCTGGTCCAAATGTTAACTACACACTGTTTCAAATATGTCATACAAAAGAAAATAGAATTTAGGAAAATCTCATTAAGAATTTATTGATTATATGTTGCAATGATAGCATTTGGGAACATTCAGTTAAGTTGTATTACTAAAGATTAACCTATTTCCTTTTACTTTTTAAAATGTGTTGCTAAAAATTCTAAACGTACATATGGGATTCACTGTTTCTGTTGAATGGCTCTGTTCTATATTACCCTGGACACATAGAGAAGGCTTTCTTGTCACTCAAGTGAAAAAAAAAAAAAAAACAAAAAACACTTGAATTAACTAAAGAAATACTGAAAAATATCCATCTCTTTGAAGATGGGCAGCCTCTTGTTTTTTGAATTCATGTACTTGCCACTAGAAAAATGCAAAAATGACCTACTTAACCCTGGTGGCTCATACAGTAAAGAATCCACCTGCAATGTGGGGGACCTGGGTTCGATCCCTGGGTTGGGAAGATCCCCTGGAGGAGGGCATGGCAAGCCACTCCAGTTTTCTTGGCTGGAGAATCCCCAGGAACAGAGGAAACTGCATGCTACAGCCCATGAGATCGCAAAGAGTCGGACACAACTGAGTGACTAAGTACAGCACAGCACAACTTCGTCTACTTTATGCAAAAGGTACTTTGAAAAAAAAAAACATATAAAAAGTAAAGTGGGGTGATTATAATCTTATCTGATACGTTATCTTTATAATATTGTATTGTGTATATTACCTCTTAATACTTAAACCTTAGCATGCAGTTTTCTTATGGTATCAGCAATTTCTATGTCTAAAAATACTGCATTCTGAATTATTGCCCAACTATTATGGCTCCTTGTTCAATACTTTTCAAAGAGAAGAATCAGTCTTTCTTTATTTCCATATTTTCTTTAATTTGTCTTTTATATATTTTTCTTTTTCTAATATGTAGTTAAAGTTCAAAGTTGATATGTTATTGATTTTATGAAAGTACAGATTTGGAAAAAAAACAATTAGATAATAGTTATTACTGTATGATAACATCTGTATGATGACAGGTTGTGTGTCGGTATTTTTTCTTATTTTCTTCTATTTGTACCTCCTCTGTCCCCTTTACTTCTCTTCTATGATGCCATCAAACACATAGCATCAGGTTAAAGGAGATTTTATCAAGAATAATGATATAGATTATTAGGATAAAATGAGTAATATTAAATAGCATAACATTTTTCTGATTTTCTTATATCTTTTGGTAACCTTTAATGTCATCTCATAAATAAATAATGTATTAATTCAGTAACTAAGTAAATACTTCAGAATAATAATTCAGAAAGAGTACTAAATAATCTGCATATACATAGAGTATATGTACAGATGGAGAGAGGTTTTGTATAATACAGATGAAGAGAGGTTTTTTATTATTATCATTTATTTCTTTTTACTACTACAACTTGAAAATTGTTATATGTAACTTAGGGCTTCCCTTGTGCTCAGTCGGTAAAGAATCTACCTGTAATGCAGGATACCTGGGTTCGACCCCTGAGTTGGGAAGATCCCCTGGAGAAGCAAATAGCAACCCACTCCAGTATCCTTGCCTGGAAAATCTCATGGACAGAGGAGCCTGGTCGGCTACAGTCCATGGGGTCACAAAGAGTCAGGCACGACTGAGCGACTAACACTTACTTTTCTATGTAACGAAATAGAATAAGCCTGGTTATCAAAAATCGTGACTGTGTAACTGGTAGTCACTGAATGCCAATCACCAGGTCCCTGGCTTTCTTTTCTAATCCTCATAATACCTTGAGGCTTTTATAGCAGAGGAAATGGATGCACAGAGAGAATAAATAACTTGCCCCCAGCCACACAAAAGACACTTGTTGAATCCAGCATTGAAACTCATATCTCTCTAAAGCAAAAGCCTGCATGTGTAACCCTCGATCTCTTCAGCTTAACATGACACTCTCAAAGCTTACAAATGTAAAATGTGATGGTCATATGAGAATACTTAATAGTTTCTCTTCTAAAACACAAAAATGTTGGGAGATGGCATTTTTATCCATGTCAAAGGGCTCAAAACAAACAAGTATTTTATTTCTATATTTCCTGTTCACTCTAGTTGCCATTTTCTTATCACGGTTCAGTATCATTTCTACTTTCTGTTTTTTTCCAGTTACTTGTTGGAGTTACAAACATTCCATTCCAAATATATAACTATGCTAAGGGGGGAAAAAAACAAAGAGGCTGTTTTGGCTGATAAATCTCAGGATATGTCTTGCAGATTTCATTTTCTCATTGCAAAAAGGCAATGGATGACACTCTTCATTTGTTTGTTAAGCAGAATTAGAATAAAGGCACTTCTCATCGTGACTTATCTTCATGAAGTGAGAAAGCAAGGACAGTTTCCTTCAGGACGTGAGTGGTTAGGCCAGGGTTGTTTCTGTCCCCCTTATTTTACTCTGAGACAGAAGGTAAACTTCGTGATGTTTATATAGCAGAAACAAGCCCAGATCCTCTACAGCTCCTCTGTGTTTCTTCAAAAATTCTCATGATCCCACGGCGATTTCTATTTTGTTGGCAAAAAGTAATGCTGGTATCAAACTTGAACCCCTTCCAATCATTCACATGCAGCATTTGAATCAATACCCCACCCAATTTATATCACATTTTCCTGCCTCCCGGGAGAAACAAAATCTTTATTTCTGTTTTTCTTTTCTTTGTTTTGTCTGTGTTCACTTAAAATACTTCCAAGGATACTTAATAATTGTTTCAAGTAGGACTCAGGATATGCTTTCTCTTTTTGAAATGCCAGGAGGTATCATCTGTGAGAGATGGTGGAAAGTGGAAGGCATGTGAAGGAAGCGGTGCTTTTAGAATCCTGTAGGGCAAGATTAAAGCCTAAATAAATACTCTGAAAATCTTTCAGGTTATTTATCATTTTCCAAGTATCCAAGAATCAAGAGTTTCTCTAAAAGGAATTTACTAAATGTTTATTTATTTATGACTCTAGTTCTCAGTGAAATAATAGAACCATTCAACTTATCCTTTTCTGTCTTTTCAGAACCTTGCCTCTTTGTATGTAGTTCATTTTGTGTGTGTCCTTAAATTACCTCTTTATCACCACTTTTTGATTTTAGGCATCACAATTCTTTCTTACCTTAAAAAACAATGGATTACCTAACTACAAAATCTTAACTTTGTTTCTCATCTAAATATTATTGTTTTTAATTATTTTTTATCTCAAATTAACATTTTCCACATATTATGGGACATGTATAGATATAAGAGTTGGACCGTGAAGGCTGAGCTGTGAAGAATTGATGCTTTTGAACTGTGGTTTTGGAGAGGACTCTTGAGAGTCCTTTGGTCTGCAAGGAGATCAAGCCAGTCAATCCTAAAAGAAATCAATGCTGAATATTCATTGGAAGGACTGATGCTGAAGCTGAAATTCCAATACTTTGGCCACTTGATGAGAAGAGGCGACTCATTGGAAAAGACTGATGCTGGGCAAGATAGAGAGAAGGAGAAGGGGACGATAGAGGACAAGATGTTTGGATGGCATCACCAACTAATTGGATATGAGTTTCAGAAAGCTCCAGGAGATGGTGAAGGACAGGGAAGCCTGGTGTGCTGCAGTCATGGGGTCACAAAGAGCTGGACACCATTGAGAAACTGCACAGCAACACACTGTTTGTATCCTCTACTTCAATACACACATCATCTTTGGTTCCCTGCAATCTGTCTTCCATAGTCCCCCCAAAATATTTTTTCTTGGGACTTCTCTAGTTGTCCAGTGTTTAAGACTCTGCCCTTCCAATGCAGGGGGTGCAGGTTCGATTCTTGGTTGGGTAACTAAGAGTCCACATGTTGCATTGTGGTCACTGACTCTTGGTCACTGATCTAAAACTGTAGAGATAATTGTTCATCAAATACATCTCAGATCCTCATGAAGCATGTATTCTAGCTGTATTTGAGGACTTCATTAATTTCATAATTATAATGATTCTTCTAATGCTGCATTTGACACTACTGATCAATCCACCTGTTCTTCCCAGATGGCGCTTGTGGGAAAGAACCCACCTGCCAATGCAGGAGACTCAAGAGACATGGGTTTGATGCCTGGGTCAGGAAGATCCCTTGGAGAAGGGCATGGCCACCCACTCCAGTCTTCTTCCTTGGAGAATCTCATGGACAGAAGAGCCTGGTGGGCTACAGTCCATGGAGTTGCAAAGAGGTGGACACAACTGAAGTGACTTAGCATGCACTCATGATCAATCCACACCTTCTTAAAGTATTCATCCATGTTTTCAGTATAGTGTATGTGATTTTTCCCCCTAGTGTTATATTTGTATTTTATGATTTTTCTTTCTCCTTTTAGGACCTATTTGTACATCTTAACCAATATTCTGACTTTTACTTTTTTATATCTTTTCCTACACATTTTGCTTGAATTTTTATTCTCTTAGCACTCAAAATTTGCTCATTCCCCCATGTATGTAACCCTTATTTCCACATCCTCATCCCATATTTTTAGTTGACAGTATCTTCAACTCCATATTCAAACTCACACTTACCTTCCTTTAGGAAAGAATTTCCTAATCCTGATCTTACTATTTCTGTTATTAAAATTATCATTATTAACACTATTATCATTATTAACATTATTAACTAATTCTTTCTGAATTTCAATCTGTTACCTCTTCATTCTCAACTTCTATGCTTTTCTTTCATTGCATCTCCACCTCTGCCATCTTAGTAACTCCTGGACTGTTGCACATGTCCAGCCAACTCATTTTTGTGCAAGTATTCTCCTAAACCAGGCCACTCTTCACATGGATGCAGGGTTAATATTACTAAATGATGACACCAAATCAGAGGCTCTTCACTACCTTTTTAATTTGGTTTTAAGGGCTTCCTATGTTCTTCCCCAAAGAGCAGTTTTGATTTCATCTCTCATTCTTCTACAGAGTCTGTGTGCTTATTCCTCGAATATGCTTTGGGTGTTAACGAAGGTCAACATTTGGCTATATCGTTGTTTTAGTATGACTTGTAAGTTTGTGTCGATGGTGAACATAATGAATTGCTTTGAAAGAATCAAGATAAACAGCCAGATAATGTCAGGTTTTTGTTGATCTGGCTAGGTTGTGTTTACTGCTGACTAGAGCTGTGGGTGTCAGAAGGTAAAGTTTTCCTCTGGCATCCTGGTTTTGTCTCCCTTGTTGTATTTTGGAGGTCCAAACTTCTTAAATGAGGTCTGAGAGGTGACACTCTTTCACTACAGTTCCCTGCTATTATGTAGGAGCCCTAGTGATGTGATGATGGGATGGAAAAGTGCCAAATCTCGTGGTTTGATCTCAGTCTACTCGTGTGGCTGTGTCCTTTCACCTTAACCTTCGTAAGTACTTTCCACTTCTTACCCTACCCGACCCCAGAAGCCTTAGGTGAGAGAGAAATCATTAAGAAAAACAGGCACACTTTCAGATGGCTACTTTTTCCTCTCTCCTTGTAAGAAGTAGAAGGGATTTTTTTCTAATCTTCACCATGAAAACTTGGTAGGGCTCCTACCAAGCGAGTTGTTTACTCGCTCAGTCATGTCTGACTGACTCTTTTATGACCCCATGGACTGTAGCCCGCCAGACTCTTCTGTCCATGGGATTTCCCAGGGAATACTGGAGTGGGTTACCATTTCATTCTCCAGAGTGTCTTCCCCACCCAGAGACTGAACCCACGTCTCCTCCATTGAGCCACCTGGAAAGCCAAATGCTGACTCCAGTCATAGTTCCTTTTCCCAGATTTTGCTTTGCTAAGTTGTACTCTCTAAAAGTGAAAGTGAAGTCGCTGAGTCGTGTCCGACTCTTTGTGACCCCATGGACTGTAGCCTACCAGGCTCCTCTGTCCATGGGATTTTCCAGGCAATAGTACTGGAGTGGATTTCCATTTCTTTATCCAGGGGATCTTCCCAACCCAGGGATTAAACCCTGGTCTCCCGCATTGTAGACAGATGCTTTACTGTCTGAGACACCAGGGAAGTCCTTGTACTCTCTATATATGCCCATCAATTTGGGAGAAGCAGTTTTCCCTGTGATCTCTCTTCTTGAAGGATCTAAGAAGAGTTTTTTATTTTTGGCTGTTGGGAAGATGAAACCAGTGCTTTCCAAGCTCCTTATATGCTGGACTGGAAACCAGAAATCTTCCCCCACATTTGTTTTCTTTCTTTCTTTCTTTTTTTTTTTTTTTTTTTGATGATCTTTTCCCAATCCTGTACAACCTTCTTTGCCTATGACAACATCTCTGCTGTATACTTTGGTGGTGGTGGTAATGGTTTAGTCACTAAGCCATGTCTGACTCTTGTGACCCCATGGACTGTAGCCTGCCAGGCTCCTCTGTCCATGGGATTCTCCAGGGAAGAAGACTGTAGTGAGTTTCCATTTCCTCCTCCAGGGGATCTTCCCAACCCAGGAATCAAACCCTGGTCTCCTCTATTGCAGGCAAATTCTTTATTGACTGAGCTACAAGGGAAGCACTTGTAAATATTCTTTAATATTCTAATATAATGAATCATTGGAAAAGACCCTGATACTAGGAAAGATTGAAGGCAGGAAGAGAAGGGGATGACAGATGATGAGATGATTGGATGGCTGCTGCTGCTAAGTTGCTTCAGTTGTGTCCGACTCTGTGTGACCCCATAGAGGGCAGCCTACTAGGCTCCCCAGTCCCTGGGATTCTCCAGGCAAGAACACTGGAGTGGCTTGCCATTTCCTTCTCCAATGGATGAAAGTGAAAATTGAAAGTGAAGTTGCTTAGTCATGTTCAACTCAGTGACCCCATGGACTGCAGCCCACCAGTCTCCTCTGTCCATGGGATTTTCCAGGCAAGAGTACTAGAGTGGGGTGCCATTGCCTTCTCCGTGATTGGATGGCATCGCCAATTTAATGGACCTGAGTTTGACCAGACTCTGGAAGACAATGAAGGATAGGGAAGCCTGGCATGCTGCAATCCAAGGGGTCACAAAGAGTTGGACATGACTGAGTGACTGAATAACAACATAATGAATCATCTTTTATGGTCTCTTTCTGTATCCACCGATTTTAAGACATCTGTTATCTGTTGAACTACATAGCAGTTACCATCTATATTAATATTTGGTATTATATGCTCTTGTGTAGGGTCTCATTCAGTCTTTACCACAACCCCTTGAGGCTAAAGTACCTACTGTAATTATCTCTTATTGTTTTTGAGTCCTGGAGAATTTTAATAGGCTGCTCAAGGTCACATACCTAATAAGTGGAAAAGTCAGAATTTGAAATAAGACCTCTAGCTCCTGCAGGCTTAACTAGTATACAATCCAGCCCAGATTCTGCTCCTTATTTATTTATTAAAATAATATAATAATACTGTTTTCTATTTCCATAAAGATAAATTTTCTTCCATTCTTATTTGCTTCCCATACCCTTTCAGGCAATAGATCAAACAAAATCATTTCTTACTATATATCACTTACCTAAAGAAAAGAGTTTATAATTTAATTAGCTTCCTTTTTAATCTTAATTTGGCAAATGAAACCATGTTACAGAAATACTGTTAAACCAGTACATGTTTCCAAAGGCATTTTGACAGGAAAAAGCACTAAAGATATAATTCAGGGTTCTTCTTTGAGGATTGAGAAACTCTAAATCCTTTGAAATTCCTAGATTTATAGGAAGTACCAGCCAGTTCCATTCATATATCATCTTCATGTGATTGAGACATTTTTGCTGCTGAGCATATTAGAAACTTCAAAAGAAGTTGAATCTACCCTATGTCAGCATGTCGCAACTAGAAGCTTCATTTTTATATCAGAGCACCACATCCTGAGGGGGAAAGTTTACAGCACTCAATTTGGTAATAGAGAATAGTGCTGAAATGAGACATTCTGCTGGAAAGTGGAGTTTTTAAAAATAGGTAATAATGACTCTCAAGAGAATAACGCCTAAAGAATAAACTGTTGGAAAAGGTGAAAATGAAGAAATGTCAAATATATTCAGTGCATAGCTCTTCAGGAAGTGATGTAGTGACAATGTCTATCAAATACTATGAGCAGATCGCACTTGACTTGAGAGGCGCCGTATCTGTAGTTGCCATTTTGACACCTTTGAGGAAACTTTTGTTCTCTCTCTGAGTATGTTTCTATTTCACAGGCTTTAAAACTTGCAGTTGCAAATGGCTAACACCTTGAACATCTGGTGTGGGGAGGGAATGAAAGTACATAAAGAGATTGAGGGCATTTCAACTCATAGTCCTGTGCACCCTTCTATTTTAGAATGAGATACAGGTAGAAATTATAGAGGATATGGAGCCAAACAAAGGAAGTCTGACTTTGAGGAAGGGAGAATTTGCTATCTTGAAAGAGAGACATATTGCATTTAAAAAAGAAAGGAAAAAAAAAAAACCATTAGCCTATTTTATGAACAAGAAAAAAAAGATGAAAATTGCCTACAATTTAAAGCAGGGAGTGAATTCAGAACACTTGAAGTGAGAAATTGTCTTTTATGATTTGACCCTAGTGCAAATGAGTATCATTCTGCTGAGGGCACTGGAGCTTTAGAAAATGCAGCTTTCTTTTAAAAGTATTAGCTGTCTATTTTAAAGAGACATGTCAAATATATTACCTTATGCCATAATAACTCAATGAAATATTTTCAAAAACTCAAAATTGTAGCTAATAACATCTACAAGACAAATTAGAATCTTTACTTTCTGCAGACATCAAAGTTTAAAAAGAATGTTCATGAAGCATGGTGATGGATTCTGAATATGGCTAGTGTATTTTGGCCTCTAATGTCAAGAAACGGTAATGATTTGAACAAAATACACTTTGATGATGAATTTGCCCTATTTGACACTAACGCAGTTTTTGAAAACATGTGTGATTCTAAAGTTTTTAAGGTAAAGAATTTAACATTAATGAGAAATTTCTGTCCAGTTTTTATTTTAGCTAGTTAAGATGTGAAATATAAAAGCTATACCCTGAGAATTTTAAGAATTTGTAATCATTAGTCTGGTACAAGCAAAATTGAAATGTTAAACTGAAAAGGTACAGAAAATATCAGGAGGCATAGCATCTAAGGAGAGGTAAAATTCAGATAATATTTAATGAATGCCCATGTTCTAGAGTATTACATGTAGTAATGTTTTAGATTTTACAAACTTAATTGGATCCATTCTGATCTATTATATCAGAGTTAAATAGCTTTTTATATGCCCAGTAGAAAGTTATGAAATAGTTTAAAATCAAATTAATGAACAAAACAGTCCCCTTCTGTGGAAATCTGTCCCATGAATGAATGCTTGATCATGCCACAAAGTTACATTTAAATAATGCTGGTTTAATGATTTATTGTTAAATTCTAACTATGTTGTGGTAATTGGAACTTTTCAGCTTTATTTTCTGCTTTAACAAGTTCTGAACTTTGTGAAGGAGGCTGGATTGACCTCCCCAAGGATTTTTCCAGATATAAATAGGTAGCTGTCAATGAAGCAACTGAAAGTTTATAAATGTATGAAAGCATGTCTAGTCTGAGCTTGCTAGATAAAGAACAAGTCTATTTCTGAAAGTATAATTCAATGTAACAGTTTATAATTTTGTGATAGAGTACCTAGTTCCCAGAGAATTTATACATTTCTATTAATAATTTTAAGAGACTTAGCAACTTTTCACCTTTATGATTCTCCAGGAAAAAAAAAAAAAAACATAGCATCGCAACAAGTCTATTTCACTTGCAAAGTCAAACTTAGATATGCTTGAGTTCCAGAATTTAAAATCCCCAAAGACCAAATTTGCAATGGTGGCTTCTAAATTGCTATGCACGGTTTTGCAATCTTAAATTTTTAAATGGATAAAATTTTACATTTATAAGCACAAATACACGACACAGGAATTGACTTTCTGATTTCTGTGTTTGGGGGATCTGGTAAGACCAAAATTGAATATGCAAATCAGAAGAGGCTAGGTGGGGTGTGCTCTGAAAGCTCACCCAGAGTCCCCTAACTAATAACTGGAATTGCTACCTTTGATGTTGAGCCTTATGTGACATTGTTTGTCTTGTACTGAAATAATACATACTGCAGTGGCATGCTGGATTATCATCATTCCCAGTGAATATGTTTCTTTTTTTACACGGAGTTCCATGATATATCCCTAAAATACAAACAGCAGATTGTCCTACATTCTTTTCAGTCATATTGTATCTTTGCTAAACTGCTTTTCAGTAGTTGCTGTAAGAAAAAGTTAAGTCCTGGGAAAATAAATGTGGAATGAGGAGTGAAGGTGATTTTGTTCCATCTGATTTCGAGGTTTGAGAACGTGTGAAGTGCCCAGTGGAAGCCCACTCAGATAGAACATAATTGTGGCTATTTAAGAATGAAATGAATTTTTTCAGTTGTATGTTTTAGTTTTCAAAGGCCTGTAATATTGTTAGATACCAATAAATACTAAGTTGTTTGCACTGAAGTACTTAATAAACAAAATTGAGATGTAACTTCCCACTTGAGGTGCCGTGAAAGGAGGTATTGAGACAGTAAGGATGCTGTAGTCTAAGTCCCTCTAGAAGTGAGTAGGCAAAGACCAAGCATGGAGAACTTGGTTAGAATGAACTCAGGCTTCTGGGCAAGCTTAAAACTTACATTTTAAACTACATACTATATGATTAAAACTATTCAAGAGAAACATCTGAATTAGTGAAGTTTCAGTGTATTTTTGTAGTTAGAAGAATAATTTACTACAATACTGGTTTTAAATGAGAGTTCCCAACTTTGTAAAACAGATTAAATTCATGTCAATGAACACAAATACTTTTTGCCCCACTGCCCTAAATATTTAATCTTCAGCATCATGTTAGCATTAAATCATGGAAAGAAATATATTTGATGTCTGAGTTTAACATAATCTGCTTTTGTGAGATCAAAGTTCATCAATCTCATTATATATATCATACTATTTAAGAGCTAAATTATGAAATGTGGAATAGTTTTATAAAAAGATTGTGTGCTTTTGCTTAGTCGCTCAGTTATGTCTGACTCTGTGTGACCCCATGGACTGTAGCCCGCCAAGTGTCTCTGTCCTCGGGGCTTCTTCAGCCAAGAATACTGGAGGGGGTTGCCATGCCTTCCTCCAGGGGATCTTCCCAACCCAGAGATTGAACCTAGGTCTCCTGCATAAAGAAGGTGGATTCTTTACCATCTGAGCAACCAGGGAAGGCCATATTGTTGAATTAGGTTTGCTAATATTTTGTTGAGGATGTTTGCATCTATGTTCATCGATGAGCTTGGCCTATAATTATCTTTTTTTGTGGTGTCTTTGCCTGGCTTTGGTACCAGGATTATGGTGGCCTCACAGAATGAGATTGGGAATGTTCCTTCCTCTGCAATTTTTTTTTTTAATAGCTTCAGAAGCACCCGTGTTAACGCTTCTCTAAATGTTTGATCAAATTTGCCTGTGAAGCCATCTGGTCCTGGAATTTAATTTGTTGGGAGTTTTAAAATCAGTTTCTATTTCAGTACTTGCAATTGACCTGTTCATATCTTCTGTTTCTTCCTGGTTCAGTCTTGGGAGATTGTACCTTTCAGAGAATTTGTCCATTTTATCGGTATGTAGACTGAGCAACTTCACTTTCACTTTTTACTTTCATGCATTGGAGAAGGAAATGGCAACCCACTCCAGTGTTCTTGCCTGGAGAATCCCAGGGACGGGGGAGCCTGGTGGGCTGCCGTCTATGGGGTCGCACAGAGTCGGATACGACTGAAACGACGCAGCAGCAGCAGCAGCAGCAGCAGGTGTTTAATAGTGGTGTTTTATGGGTTTTATTTCAGCGGTGTCCACTGTAATTTGTAATTTGTCCTTTTTCATTTCTAATTTTACTGACTTGAGCTCTCTCCCATTTTTTAATTGAAAAAGCTTTATCAATTTTATTTTTTTTCAAAGAACCAGCTTTTAGTTTCATTCATCTATTCTATTGTTTTCTTCATCTGTTTTTCATTTGTTTCTGCTCGGATCTTTAAGATTTCTTTCCTTCTACTAACTTTGGATTTTGTTCTCTTTTCTCCAGTTCCTTTAGGTGTAAGTTTGGGTTGTTTGAGATTTTTCTTTTTCCTGAGGTAAGATATTACTATAAAACTCCCTGTTAGAACTGCATCTGCTGCATCCCATAGGTTTTGGATCATCGTGCTTCTGTTTTCATTTGTCTCCAGGGATTTTACTTCCTCCTTATTTTTCTCAGTGACCCACTGGTTGTTTAGTAGCACATTGTTTAGCCTCCACATGTTTGTCTTTTTTTAACAGCTTTTTTTTTCCCTTGATTTTTAATCTCAGAGTGTTGTGAGAAAATATGCTTGATATGATTTCAATTTTCTTGAATTTAAGAATTTTTAAATTTTAAATTTGCTCACTTTGTGACCCAGCGTGTGATCAGTCCTGGGAAATGTTCCATGTATCTTGAAAATGTGTATTCTCCTGCTGTCAGATGAAATGTTCTATAAATATCACGTCTGTCTGCTTATAATGGGTGTGTTAAGGCCTGTGTTTCCTCTGGATTTTCTGTCCAGATGATCTGTCCATTGATGAAATTGGAGTTTAAGGTCCCCCACTATTACTGTATTACTGTCAGTTTCTCCTTTAATGCATATTAACATTTGCCTTGTATATTGAGGTTCTCCTATGTTGGGGGCATAAATATTTACAATAGTTACACCTTCTTAGACTGATCCCTGGATCATTATGTAGTATCCTTCTTTGTCTCTTGTAACAGTCTTTAAGGTCTATTTTCTCTTAGTATTCCTACTCCAGCTTTCCTCTGAGTAAAGGAATTTCCATGCATTTCCATTTGCATGGAATATGTTTTTCCATCCTCTCACTTTCAGTCTGTTTGTATCCCTAGATCTGGAGTGGGAGGTCTTTGTTAGACAGCATACTTACAGGTCTTGCTTTTTTATCCATTAACCAGTGTACGCCCTTTGCTTGAAACATTTAACCTGTTTACATTTAAGATAGGTATTGATATATATGTTTCTATCACCATTTTCTTAATTGTTTTGGGTGATAGGGAAGTTTTCAGCTATTGATAATCTTTAATTCCTTTATCATTTTTATCACCTCCTTTTTGAACTTGGTGCCTAGCAGACTGGAAAGGCCTGTTTCATTGTTTCTTCTTTCAGGGGATTTTTCCTGTCTCAGTTCAGTTCAGTTCAGTCGCTCAGTCATGTCCGACTCCTTGCGACCCCATGAATCACAGCACACCAGGCCTCCCTGTCCATCACCAACTCTCGGAGTTCACTCAAACTCATGTCCATTGAGTCAGTGATGCCATCCAGCCATGTCATCCTGTCGTCCCCTTCTCCTCCTGCCCTCAATCCCTCCCAGCATCAGGGTCTTTTCCAATGAGTCAACTCTTCGTATGAGGTGGCCAAAGTGTTGGAGTTTCAGCTTCAGCATCAGTCCTTCCAGTGAACACCCAGGACTGATCTCCTTTAGGATGGAATGGTTGGATCTCCTTGCAGTCCAAGGGACTCTCAAGAGTCTTCTCCAACACTACAGTTCAACAGCATCAATTCTTCGGCACTCAGCCTTCTTCACAGTCCAACTCTCACATCCATCCATGACCACTGGAAAAACCATAGCCTTGACTATTTAGTTGGAAATAGTTCCTTCACTTTTACTTTTCTCAAATTTCTCTGTCTCTGTAAATCCAGGAGAAACAGTTAACTACTGTGGTATTGAAGGGCTGTTTTCATGTGCGACCATCCCATGCAGACTGCGTGAGTCCAATATTTTGGGTGCAAGGGCTATTTGCAAGTCACGACAGGCACAGCACATCCAAAGGGTGTGCTGGCTGTCATCCTTTTCATAGGGGGTGTGGCTGGTGTTGTGGTGACAAAAGCCTTGTCTGGAAGTTGTGTCGGACCTCTTTGCTGTGTGGCTGTCACAGACCTGTCAGGGATGGGTCTGCTTCCCAGTTGTTTGAGTAGAGGCCCTGAGGGTCAGGTTTGATAAGGGTCTGTTGCTCATGTGTGTGTTCTGTCCCCAAGAAGGTGAGCACTAATGCACGTGAGGCCTGTGTGGTCACAGAGAACCTATGCACCGAGTGACCATGCAGGGGTCCTCGGTTCTACCCAGAAACAGCCCAAATGCTGCATCCCTTTCTCCATTTTGTTCCTACCAGACTTAATGCCAGGCTGGTGCTAGGGCCTGAGGTGTGGCTATGGGGATTGAAGTGGCTGTGCTGCCTCTTGGAAACACGGTTGCCTATATGGCAGTACTCTCCCAGGACCTGTCTGCTCAGATCCAGCTCCAAGCTGTGGTGTGAGGTAGGCGGGCCTGGAATACTCCATTTGAAAAGGGATCCCAGCATGCTTCACCCTAGGGGCTGTCTGCAGAGTCCATGGGATTCTGTGATACAGCCCACCACCCAGTGTGTTCACCAACAAAGTGGCTGCTGCTGGACCCACCCCCCTGGTTGGAACACTGATAATGGGCTTACATACCAGCCACACCCACACCACGTGCTCACTCACAAAGCCTGCAACCACAGTTGTTCCCCGCTGAGAGCATGCCTACAATGAGGCTCCTATGACAGAGCCATGCCACCTCGTGCATGAGCTAACAATGGCAGCCCAGACAGTTAGCATTAATTTACCTTATTTGGAACTCGATCAAGTCTGTTTCTTTACATCTACTATGTTTTCTTTACATCTACTATGTTTTCAGTAAAGTCTTAACTATATAAAAGAATAATTATTTAAGCTAATTATAAGTCATCAAGGGTATAAAATGTAATAAGATGAGGGAAAGCTTCAATGTTCTTATTTAATCAAAATAGCATAGAGTTAAAGAATGCATGTTCTTAAGGAATAAGTCACAGTTCTTAGTAAGTTTGACAGATGAAGTGTAGGTATACCTTGGTTGTGCATCCCACATATATGTCTTTATTTTCCAAATAAGAAAACAAACAAGTGACATCCTTGCAATGAAATGTGAAAGAAAACTGTTTCATTGTTGGATTAAAATAGTGTGTACAGTTTTCCTAATCCAGTACTTGCTAGCACATAAAATAAATTTCATAGAACATTGAAGAGAGAAGACCATTCACAGATATAATAGGGAAACATTTCAAATTATTTCCACTACCACTCTTTTTTTAAACAAATGCTTTATTTACTTATTTGGCTGCATCAGGTCTTAGTCGTGGCATGCAGAATCTTAGTTCCCTGATCAGGGATCAAACCCAGTCCCCTGGCTGGGAAGCCCATTTCTCAACCATTGGACCATCAGGGAATTCCCACCACTCTTTTATATTGAGGAGAATCTTGCTGCAATAACTCATACTTCATGTTTCTTGGTTATTTTTCTTGGATAAGATTTTTTCTTTATTTTGCCAGACATTATAAGGGTCCTTAATGAAGAGAAATACTTTCAGAAAGGAATAGGTTTTTTTAATATATAGCAGTCACTTTCAGTTTCTCATCTGAATGTAAGTCATTTGGAAATCATTATTCCTATCCTCATAACAAGACAAAAAGCTAAATAAACTAAAAATCAACAGCTCTTTTAGATCTGTTAGAGAATTGATGTCAAAGGCAAACCACTGCCTCCAAGTTGGAGACAAATAGGAGAAACAGAATCACAGCTTCCTGGAGCAGAAGCTCAAGAGCAGAAACCTCTGCAGGAATCAGAACTGGGGGAGGAAGTTCTAATCCCTAACTGATGAAGGGCTGTAGGCTCAATGTGCACTGGGCTTCCCAGGTGTCTCAGTGGAAAAGAATCTGCCTACCCATGTAGGAGACGCAGTTTCGGTTTCTGGGTCAGGAAGATCCCTTGGAGCAGGAGATAGCAACCCACTCCAGTATTCCTGCCTAGGAAATCCCATGGACAGAGGAGCCTAGCGGGCTACAGTCCACAGAGTTGCAAAAGAGTTGGAGATGACTTAGCCACTAAACAACAACAATGTGCACCCATTTGAGAGATTAAAAAATCCCGGGGGAGATTCAGTGTTAGGGGTCCTCAAACTTGTTTACGGTTTAACTTCAGGAGCCCTACCATTTCTCACAGTAAAGATCAGAGAAAACTCCTCTCTGCTTTGAGCTGGTGGAAGAGAAAAGTCACCATTTATCCAGAACAGTCTGTTCTCTCTAACAAGACTTGCCCTCAATAGAGAACACAAATAAATATTATCTATTACAGTAGCTAAATCCAGGTCACTGATAACTCCAAATGCAGATAAGAATGAGAAGAAATGGGAACTCATTCATTGCTGGTGGGACTGCCAACTTTGGAAAATAGATTGTCCGTTTCATACAAAACTAAACCTAGTCTTACTGTAAGATCCAGCTGTTGTGTACCTTGGTGTATTTACAAATGAGTTGAGAACTTCTGTCCACACAACAATTTACACACTAATGCTTATAAAAACTTTATTTACATTTGCTAAAGCTGAGAAGAAACCAGGATGTCCTTCATAGGTGAATAGATACAGAAACTGTGGTGCATCCATATAAGGAAATGTTATCCAGTGATAATAATAAATGAGCTATCAAGTCACAAAAAGAAACAGAAGAACCTTAAATGGTACATATTGCTAACTGAAACAGGCTAATCTAAAAAGACTATGTACTGTATGATTCCAACTATATGACATTCTGGAAAAGGCATACTGTTAACTCACAATTTATGATTTACACGTGTATTTCTCAGTAAAAATACTGAGAAAGCCACAAGAAAAAATACTTGTAACTAAAGAATATTTTAATGGACTTTGTTTAGAACTATAAATAAATAATTAACCTGAGGAAATGTTTATATATATATAAATACATACATACATATATATATATATATACACACACATTTCATTCTCCCCTAGTAAAAGCCACAGAGGAAGTAGTATCTGTGATGCATTTTGATGATGTCTGCAGAAAAAGAAAACCCAGTTGTGTTTAAATTGAGAGATCGTTCACATACTAATGTAGTTGAGAAGTTATCTATTGTTCAGAAAAATAATAAGGTAAATTTCAGAATTACATTTCCCTTTGCAGTTCTTGCCTGCCATTCACTGCTACTTTGGTCAGTGTGAGAATTGGAACAACCAAAAATAACATAGAGTATCAGTCAGTCCCAACACCCTCCATACCTGTTCTACATGCAGCATACGAAATATTTTATTTGCTTGAAACTGACAGACAAGTTTGTGCAATGTAGGAGAAAAGGAATACACTTTCAGAGTCAACGAAATACTTGATCATCTTTATGCACAAGTCACATACCAAGGTGAATCTTGGTGAATCATATAATCATGGTGACACTCTTTTTAATATTGGTTTAAAGAAGTCAATATTGTTGATATATAATTGACAGAAAATGAGTTGTGTTTAATTTTCTCTGTGCGCGCGTGTGTGTGTTTGGGGAAAACTGAAATTCACACACGATTTAAATATATTCTACCTCATGCTACAAAATATATCATTTCACTAAATAAAAATTGTTTATCTATTTCAAGGTAGTGGTCAGCACTTCCTGTTTGTCAACTCATCTGGCCCCAAAGAAGGATACACTGCAAGAATCACCACTTCCCAATACTTTCCAGCAAGCCTCGGAATGTGTGCTGTTCGGTTCTGGTTCTACATGGTTGATCCCGGGAGCACAGGAGTCTTAAAGGTACAACGGGAAGACAGAGATTTGTCTTTCACTGACATAGTCAGAGCGCGCGTTTAAACATTTCTCTCTTTTTTTGGTAGCCAGACCACACCAATCCTGATTCTATTAATTTCTCATTTCTTTCTGGGGCAATGGGACTCTGGCAAGCAGTTCTGTTATTCATCTTAATCTCCTTCAAGATTTGTCTCATTCATGGCTGCCACCTGAACTCAATTATGGTGCACGCTTTTTAAAAGATTATCTACAGATGAAAGATTATGGGCAGATTCTACATGTATCTTCTAATAACAACTTAGATAGGAACAATGAAGAAATGTGACGAGAGGGATAGTAAAGTAAAAGTAAAAGCAAAGTAGAAGCAAAGCACACTTAAGATAAGTATATTATCAGCTCACACTGAAAACAATGCACCTGCTTTATTTTTAACTAATTGAATACAAGAATCTACACCAAATGCTAATCTCTTTAAATAAACGGGTTGCTGCGTCTATACTTCTTATATGAAAGATCAATGAATGAAATTTTCACTTGTTAGGAACAAATTTTGAATCTTAATTTCTAATTAAAAGATTGTGTGTCAGAACACAACATGTAGTGATATTGCCTTGAAATTATGCAGTCATTTGTTGTTGGGATAGATATACAATTTGGAATTTTTGTCATTATCTCAAACATTGTCCCTCGTAAATAATAACAGCTATTATTAAGTGATTCCTATCTTTCTGGCTATTCATTTTAACTTTATATGTGTTAGCAGTTTTAATTCTCACATTGACCTAATAAGGTAGTGTTTAGCTTTCCCAAAATTTTCAGTAAAGAAACTGAACTCAAAGTGGCTTAATAACTTTTCCATGATTACACAATTGACCAGAAATCTGATTTCAAAAATCTGACATCCTTGTTGCTTATATTTTCTGCATTACTCAGAGACATCTAAGGAGAAATATGAGGCAGAGAAAGAATAAAATGCCTTATCAATTCTAGCCATTGCTGGGAAAGCCAGCTCTTATCAAGTAAAAATAAAAGCATGCAAGAAAGTGGAAAATCGGTTTTCCTCAAGAGAAACCAGTAAAAATAACAAAGAAAGATATTCATTTTCAACAGTTTAGATACATGTATTTTGTACATCATGAAAAAATTTTGGATTTTTTTTTTGTTTTTACATGTAGTATATAAATATTCAGTAGATTAGCCTTTTGCTTATGCTAAATTTTATCCTAAACACTGATCTTAAAAAGACTCTATAATATGTTGTTTTCACTGATATTTTAAAACATAGATACTGCAATTGAAGAGGACAGTAGTCAGTGGTTATTTGTTACACACAGAAGCAAATATGAAATGGAAACCTTTCAACAGAATGCAGAGAGAGTTCAGTCACTTTCTAACAAAGTGTTGCTTTCTTGATTCAAAACTAACATTTGTATATCCTTTAGCTCTTCACCAGCTGGTCAGTCAGTGCTACAGGCTGAATGTTTTTGTCTCCCAAAATTCACGTGTTAAACCCTAACTATGACAGTCAGCTAGTTGAGTTACCTAGTTAAACAGCCCACTGTTTTTAGCCATGCTTCTCCAAACAGTCTTTGAAATGAAAATGTTGATCTCAAGTCTTGATTTCTGATAGCTTACTTAAAATAATGATTACAGTTTTTTCTAACTGAAAGGCAGCGTTAAGTGTACCATTGCTTTTATACTCTCGGCTGTCTTCAGAGAGGTCTACTGGAAAGAATAGTGGAGGGGAATTGCAGTAAGGCTGACATCCAGGTTTTGTAGAGAAATTGCCCTCCTCAACACCAGATTGTCTTGGTAGGTTTGACTGCCCCCATGGCTTTGTCTCCACAAGTGACCCAAGCAGAACCAATTATAGTCACTTCCAGGATTTGATACGATGTTTACAAGAGGCTTTCTCTGTCTTCTGTGTTGCAAGTCACTGGCTAGAAGTAGACTAGATCTGGGGCTCTTGGAGACCATCTTTCCCGATATGGGGAGAGAGATTGTCTGAGAAAGAAGCTAGAACACAGAGGAATTCGGGACCAAAAGAAGGAAGACAGAACTGTTTCTGTTTAAATCTCGGAGCCTACTTTATCTGAGTCAGTCAAGTTCTCTTTGCTACTTGCTATTGGAAAATTCCTGTTACAGAAACCCAGGGAGAAACTGTTTTTGTAATGTATCCTCATGTCTCTGATGGATCACAGTAACTGTGGCAAGTCTGTTTCTCAACTGTTGCTTTTAATCTTGAGTTATTCCCAGTCTGAAAAACTCCCTGAGTATACCATATTTTTATATTATGTGAACGAATCAGTGAAGTGGAAACCCATTCTTTCCACTCTTCTAAAGTGAGACTTTCCAGCTGCATGCTATTCTTTCATGGGCAGCTGTTTTTCTTTTTCGTAATCTCTAATTTGAGTATAACAGTGTCACATTTTATAAAATTTCCTTGGCAGGGGTATTTCAGCTGGTGTGTTGCCTTAGAAAGAATCATCTGTAGTTCCAGTATTGACAAGACTGATGGACAGATAGCTTCTTACAAAGGGTCTGAAAACCCACCTTTGTGAATATATTTTCTAAAGTAACCAAAATAATATTATCTAAATTCATGGTGAGGAGGAACTTCTTCTTTTTAATATTAAAAAAATTTAAGACTATAATAAATGATAATATGCACTGAGGCATGATGCGGATAAATAGATATTCACTGTTATAAGCATGCAATTATAAAGAGCATTTTGGAAATTAAAAGCTTTATAATTTTTATATTATTTACCAAAACATTCCACATCTATAAATATAAGGAAATAAAGATAGATATGCATGATGTTTTATTTATAAGTGTCTTCATCTCACTGTTGTTTATAAAAAGGAATATTTGAAGCCACATGAATGTCAAATATTAAGAATTGGTGAAATATAGTACATTCACTCTTACAGTGAAATACTGTGGAGAAGTTAATTCTGTAAATGAATAAATGATAATAAAGAGAAGCATTTGTGATTCATTAATAACCAAAGTAACCAAATTTACAAATATGTATTCTAGAATGTATAATACATTGTATTATACATTTATACAATGTATAAAAATATATCTAACTTCACATATTTTAACATGGGACTATCTATTCCTTAATCTATGTAAATAAGTATATATGTGTGTGTGTATATATATGTGAAAAAATATATCAAAGGATATACACTAAAATGAAAAGAGTAATTATCTTTAGAAGTGAGATGAAAAGATTGTTTTCATTACTTTTACTCTTATTTATTTTATCATTTTTCTACATTAAGCATATGATGCCTTTCTAGTAAGAAAAATATATACAAGGGTCTTTCCAAAGGATCTTCACCTTTGAAAATGTTGAAAGACAGCTCAAGGGTATCCATAAACAGGTCACTTCTTGAGTTAATAAAGGGCAAATGTGGCTCTGGAGCACTTGGTAGATTATAAACCATCTCTTAGATTGATAACATAAATTCTTTAAAAAGGATATGTCAAAGAAAATATCTAAAGTGAAGTTCCATACTAAAGTGTCTATGAGGCCCTAAAAATAACCTGGCATTCCTAAAAGAGCTCAAATAGCAGATTGTGCTAGAATGGTCTCTTGTCAGCACAAATCTGAAATTGTGCTGAGTGTTATGTATCTCTTGCCTTTCTGTGCTCTGTTCTGTATCCCAGAGAACAACATTTCCCAGACTCCTTTGCTGCTGCATTCCTGAATAAATTTGACCAAAGGAAAGTACTGGCCAAAAATCAGGGCAGGAAGAAGAGACAAGCCTTCCTCCTCTTTGTCTCTTCTCTTTTTCTGCATATTTATATTTCTCTAGCTGAGTTTGTACTGCATCTCATCTGTGACTCAGTTCCCCCAGAAGGCCTTGCCTCCCTGGTTCAACTCCCACCAAGGATACTGACAAATGCCATCTTCTTCCAGCAGCTCAACTTCGCTACTCCCTCCCTTTGACTTTAGGTTTCGGAAGAGAAACTTCTTCCTGCACATGCTAATCTATAGGTTGCCTCATAATTTCCCTGGTGATTTCTCATCTCTTCCATAAACATAGTACCTATTACCTATGTTAAAATTCCTCTATTTGAAATATATTAGTTTCTGTTTCCTAACTGAGCCCTGTCTAGGTACCTAAGTCAAAGAAAACATGAATCTTTCAAAGACATTAACTGATAAAACAGTGAAAAACTATGAATGAGCATCAATTTTGTCATCCTTACATTAACTTCTTAAAAATTTACTGTCTAGTAGAGGAAGACAGAAAACAAATTGAAAAAAAGAACACCAATATGAAAACTTCTGTTTGTGATATAATACTATGGACCAAATTAAACTGTTTCCTGTAATACATAATTACTCACGGTCTGCTGATAAAGTTATTTTATATTGAATAGTAAGAAAGTTTGTCTGAGAAATATGAGGTTTGAATTTAGACTTGAAAAACTAGAAAGATCCATTCTTGTGAATAACTGTAGTAAGAATGTTCTAGGCAGAAGAAATAAGCTAAGGGAAAAGCTCAAAAGTAGAAATTATTTGAAGGCCACTGTAGTGGAACAAAGTAAGCAAGAGAAAGAGAGAAACAATCAGAGATAGGTAGGAACCAGGGCCTTGCAGGGATGGTAAGGAGATTAGATTTTATTCTAAGAATCATGGAAAGTCATTGGAGAGTCTTAGTCAGCTTGAACTGCTATAACAAATTACCATGAAGTGGGTGGATCAAACAACAGAAGTTTCCTTCTCACAGCTCTGGAAGCTCAGAAGTTCAAGATCAAGGTATGGGCCAATTTGGTTCCTCTTGTGGACTCGCTTTCTGGTTTGTAGATAACTGGCTCTCACTGTGTGCTCAACCAGTGGATAGAAATCATCTTTTTTGGGTCTGTTCTTAAAAGGACACTAATCTAATCCACAGGACCACACTCATGAGCTAATTACCTTCCAAAGACCCCCACCTCCCAAAATCAAAACATTGAGAATTTGGGCTTCAACTTATGAATCTGAGGGGATATATTCAGTCCATAGCTGAGAGTATTAAACTGAGGGATAATAATATCTTCTTTGAAAATTTAGAAGATATGCTGTGTGGAAAAGGGACAGGACCTGGGGGTAGGAGGAGGAAATCAGAAGTGGATGTGAAACAGGAAGGCAAGTTAGATGACTTCCAGGGGTCCCCAGCTTGATTTAAAGTGGAGTGTAAGAATAAACTGGAAAACAATTGCTACAAATAATGAACAAGCCTGAGCTCTTCATTGGCATATTAAGATTATCTTCTAAATAAAACACACTTTAATTTTATTAGTATATTAGTGAAGGGCATCATATAAAGTTAGTTCAGTCAAAATGTTATACAGTTGATGAGATCAAGGTGAAATTCAATTATGATGTCCCTCTTACTTTTTTAGGATAAAAAGCCAAATAATTCACATCTATCCATCCTGCAAAGTAGAAGGCTGCATGATGAAAGAAATGTTTTATAGAAACTAGAAAGCCTGATACTAAATGTATAATATTCAGCATAGTGAATGAATAATATTCAGAATAATAAGATGTCTATTCAGGCTTCAGTATCCTCTGATTCACAGGCTCATGATTTATGGAGCAATGCTAATACATACTTTATTTTCTAGGTCAGTTTCTTTCTTTCAATTACCTACCTACATATAAAATTAAAAGCACTCTTTAAAATGGTGCTGGTCGTTTTCTGATACATATTGCCAAAAAAGCCCTAAGTGAAACCAAATTAATTTCCTATGAGATTATTTAGTTTCAGTAGTTCAGCTCCTAGCTTCTGACTTGTCCTACTATTTAATGCTAGCTCAGGTGAATTATTTAATGTCTATGAAAAGAGGTAAAGTTTGGCACAGGACAAGAGAATTTCCCTACAAATAACTAATAGCCCTTTATTCCTCTACACTCATTTTTTAAAGACACAAAAAGGAAGTGAACATTTGTAATTAATACTTTTCAAAACGCTCTTTGTAATTTATAGAAGCTTTTCTTTGTTCAAGGGAGAAAAATGAACTATTTCCTAAAACTTCTTTCAGTGATAACAGATAAGTTAATATATCTAAAGGGGCTTCCCAGAAGCTTACAGTTAGCCTACGAGGTTGAAGTGAGTTTTATTTTAAAGTTGAGTTTTAGGCAGTCCGGTGGTTAAGGTGAAACTTCACCTTCCAGTACAGGGGTATGGGTTCAATCCCTGGTTGAGGAGCTAAGATTTCACATCTCTCATCACTAAGTAACCAAAAAACATAAACAACAGAAGCAATATTGTACTGAATTTGATAAAGATTTTAAAAATTGTCCACATCAAAAAAAAAAATCTTAAACAAAATAAAGTTGAGTTTTAGAGCTAAATGAGTTCTGCAAAACATATGGAATTCAACATGTAAATCTTCTGTTCAGGAAGCCATTATTGCCATGGCCTTATGCTCGTAAATTTTGCTTTGTTTTGTTTTAATGTGATATTTAGAAAAATAGTAAGAGCAGTGGAAAAAATGAGAATAATGTAAGATGGTTACTATATGCTACACACTGAAGTCCTTTACATTGATCTAATCTACCAGACCACCTGACCTGCCTCTTGAAAAATCTATATGCAGGTCAGGAAGCAACAGTTAGAACTGGACATGGAACAACAGACTGGTTCCAAATAGGAAAAGGAGTACGTCAAGGCTGTATATTGTCACCCTGCTTATTTAACTTCTATGCAGAGTACATCATGAGAAACGCTGGGCTGGAAGAAGCACAAGCTGGAATCAAGATTGCCAGGAGAAATATCAATAACCTCAGATATGCAGATGACACTACCCTTATGGCAGAAAGTGAAGAAGAACTAAAGAGCCTCTTGATAAAAGTCAAAGAGGAGAGTGAAAAAGTTGGCTTAAAGCTCAACATTCAGAAAACGAAGATCATGGCATCTGGTCCCATCACTTCATGGGAAATAGATGGGGAAACAGTGGAAACAGTGTCAGACTTTATTTTGGGGGGCTCTAAAATCACTGCAGATGGTGAGCACAGCCATGAAATTAAAAGACGCTTACTCCTTGGAAGAAAAGTTATGACCAACCTAGATAGAATATTGAAAAGCAGAGATGTTACTTTGCCAACAAAGGTCCGTCTAGTCAAGGCTATGGTTTTTCCAGTGGTCATGTATGGATGTGAGAGTTGGACTGTGAAGAAGGCTGAGCACCGAAGAATTGATGCTTTTGAACTGTGGTGTTGGAGAAGACTCTTGAGAGTCTTTTGGACTGCAAGGAGATCCAACCAGTCCATTCTGAAGGAGATTAGTCCTAGGTGTTCATTGGAAGGACTGATGCTGAAGCTGAAACTCCAATACTTTGGCCACCTGATGTGAAGAACTGACTCATTGGAAAAGACTCTGATGCTGGGAGGGATTGGGGGCAGGAGGAGAAGGGAACAACAGAGGATGAGATGGCTGGATGGCATCACCAACTCGATGGACGTGAGTCTGAGTGAACTCTGAGAGTTGGTGATGGACAGGGAGGCCTGGCGTGCTGCAATTCATGGGGTCGCAGAGTCGGACACAACTGAGCAACTGAACTGAACTGAACTGAACTGAATCTTCAACCATCCAGTGAGGAACATAATGACATTATCTACACTTTAACAGTTCAGTAAAATGAGATAGAAAAAGCTTCAAGAATTTGTTCAAGGTCACAGTACTATTTAAGAGATGGCAGGCTATGATGTTCCCACACCCACTGGCTCCAGCCTATGCTTTTAATTAATATGCTTTACTGCCTCCCAGAACTAGATGAATTTTTATGGCATATTTTATTTTCCATACTTTATTGCTCAAAATCATGTTTTATTCTCTGCAATAATTATTGAAATCTGGTCTTTAAAATACACTTTGCCTGTTTTATATTCTGCGTATTGTGGTTTTCAATATAAATTTGATTTGAATTACTAGTGTGATTTGACAAAGGTAAAAGAGGAGTGTGAAAAAGCTGGCTTAAAACTCAACATTCTAAAGATGAATATCATGGCATCTGATCCCATTGCTTCATGGAAAATAGATGGGTAAAAAGTGAAACAGTGACAAATTTTATTTTCTTGGGCTCCAAAATCACTGCGGATGGTGACTGCAGCAATGAAATTAAAAGACACTTGCTCCTTCGAAGAAAAGCTATGACCAAACTAGAAAGTATATTAAAAAGCAAAGACGTCATTTTGCCATAAAAGGTCCGTATAGTTAAAGCTATGGCTTTCCCAGTAGTCATGTACAAATGTGAGAGTTGGACCATAAAGAAGGCTGAGCACCAAAGAATTGATGCTTTCGAACTATGGTGTTGGAGAAGACTCCTGAGAGTCCCTTGGATAGCAAAGAGGTAAAACCAGTCTATACTAAAGGAAATCAACCCTGAATATTCATTGGAAGGACTGATGCAGAAACTGAAGTTCCAGTACTTTGGCTACCTGATGTGAAGATCTAGCCAACTCATTGGAAAAGACCCTGATGCTGGGAAAGATTGAGGGCAAGAGGAGAAGGGAGAGATAGAGGATGATGGCATTGGATGGCATCACTGACTCAATGGACATGAGTTTAAGCAAACTCCAGGAAATAGTGAAGGACAAGGAAGCCTGGTGTACCACAGTTCATGGGGTCACAAAGAGTTGGACTTTACTTAACAACTGAACAACAACAACCAATGTAACAGAAACAAAACAAAACAAAAAAAATTGGTGTAACAGTTATTTAAATCATCCTCCTAAACGTGGCCCATCACTTCAAGGGAAATAGATGGGGAAACAGTGGAAACAGTGTCAGACTTTATTTTGGGGGGCTCCAAAATCACTGCAGATGGTGACTGCAGCCATGAAGTTAAAAGACGCTTACTCCTTGGAAGAAAAGTTATGACCAACCTAAATAGCATATTGAACAGCAGAGATATTACTTTGCTGACAAAGGTCCGTCTAGTCAAGGCTATGGTTTTTCCAGTGGTCATGTATGGATGTGAGAGTTGGATTGTGAAGAAAGCTGAGCACCGAAGAATTGATGCTTTTGAACTGTGGTGTTGGAGAAGACTCTTGAGAGCCCCTTGGACTGCAAGCAGATCCAGCCAGTCCATTCTAAAGGAGATCAGTCCTGGGTGTTCTTTGGAAGGACTGATGCTGAAGCTGAAACTCCAGTACTTTGGCCACCTCATGGGAAGAGTTGACTCATTGGAAAAGACTCTGATGCTGGGAGGGACTGGGAGCAGGAGGAGAAGGGGACGACAGAGGATGAGATGGCTGGATGGCATCACCGACTCGATGGACGTGAGTTTGAGTGAACTCCAGGAGATGGTGATGGGCAGGGAGGCCTCGTGTGCTGCAATTCATGGGGTCGCAAAGAGTAGGACGCGACTGAGCGACTGAACTGAACTGAACTGAAACATGGCACCCTCAATGTATAGTGTGTGTTTGGTGTTGGATAGGGGTGCCATCAGTATTCCTTTTTTCTATAATTACCCCTGTGTCATAACATTTAATCCTTTTGTTCTGCTGCTTTTGAAGGTTAACTTTTGAATGAGCTGTTCGAGGACAAGAGCCACCAAGACTACATCCTTTTTGTCAAACTTTTCAAAGCCCTTTCTGGTCAGTTTCAGAGTCCTCTTGGGTTTGTTATCTGATCTATATCTGTCCTATTAGAAGAACTGGCCCTTTCAGGGGCCCCCATCTCTGAAACAATGCAAGAGGAAATTCTTTATATTCCCTGTGCTGCTTCTAGACTTCCAAACTTCAGAATAAGACATTTAGGGAATTTCCTGGAAGTCCAGTGGATAGGACTTTGTGCTCTCACTGTCAAGGGCCTGGGTTCAATCCCTGGTAAGGGAACTAAGATTTTTCAAGCCAGGTGGCCAAAAAAGAGAAAAGAGTCTCACTTCAATTCAGCCTTGTTTCTTAAATGCAAAATGACCTTGGGCCCTCTAGGGGTGATGCAGAGCACAATGAGTCATTGAGGGCCAGGTATTTTGAGGTATTCTAGAAAGGACATCTGATACACCAATTGGCAACTACCCTTATCACCACATATAATAATATGATCAGAAATAATTGAATTATGAATTAATAAAATATTGTATATAAACAGTTCCTAGTAATAAAGGAAAATGAATTTTAGATTTAAGTAAAGTAAGTAAGTAAAGTCATTCAGTCATGTCCAACTCGTTGCAACCCCCATGAACGGTAGCCAACCAGGCTCCTCTGTCCATGGGATTTTCCAGGCAAGAGTACTGGAGTGGGCTGCCATTTCCTTCTCCAGGGGATCTTCCCAACCCAGGGATTGAACCTGGGTCTCCAGCATTGCAGGCAGACACTATACCATCTGAGCCACCAGGGAAGCCCATTTTAGATTATATTCATACAAATCAGGACACTAGATTGCCACTTAGTTCAATGAAGTCATAACTTACAAACTGATAACCTGAATTAATGACTTGCCCTAAGTCTCTGATTTTTACCATGTGATGTTACCACAGAGGCAAGGACCTGGCCTATTTCTTAATTATCACTAGTGCTATAGAAATTCTTCCAGTGATATGTTGAGTAAAAGGATAAATGATAAAAATGTTAAGTTTCAGGAAGGAAAAAATATATTCAAAAAAGTTTAATATATACTTATATTTATAGAACTATAGTTTGTATGGCACATGCTTAAGGCAATTTACACATCAGATTTTCTGCTTAGTCCTTTTGTTTATTATTAATGCTTAATTTTAAAGTGCTTTTTTATGATATTATGTTATTACAAAAGTTGTTGAGAGGCATTATCAGTGTTTGGTCTATAATTTTATTCTTTTATTAAAGAATTTTAACTGTCCCAGGCTAACAAGTTCGCTCTCATTCCTGTTACATGCTGAACCTCATAGTCCTTATATCTACAAGTGGTGGTACACTGCTTATCAATGGCAGCTTTTGAGAATAACCTCAGAGAATGTTTAACAGAGAAAACAATGACACACGCAAATATCCCCAGGCATAAAAAGTCTGAAGTCTGTGTAAATGAGCAGACTTAGCAAATTTCTGCCCTCTAAACAGACTTATCAAACTTTAGATAATACCCTCCATTTGAGCATTTCATACTATTTTAGCAAAAACATAGTCATGTACTAAGGCAGTAATTCTCAACGTGTACGCATGCTGGTATGTCAGTCATTTGTAAAATGGGACACAGGTAATACGCAAGAACAGTAGTTAAAATGAACCCAAGTATTTTTCAGTGATTTCTTCCCTTTTTGAGTATAGCTTCAAGATTCTCCCTGTATCAGTGTCCTATATTTCTTCTGACAGGTCTTACTGAATAGAAGACAAGAAAGGTAAGGTTGTACCTGGTGTGCCAGGCATTTTGCTGAGCAGTTCGTGTGACACTGAGGATGCTGTGATGGGGAGTGTGTCCGTAGGAGAATGTGTCCAACAGAATGTTTCATCTGCGTGTTGTGTAGTGAGAATCATGGGCTTATGTTAACAGCTTAGCAAAGGTGGGTGCACAGACCTTGATGGCAGAGATACTTCAATAGTGCAGACAGAGGAAACAGTGCTGACACGTGCTGTTATCTTTTATTGTATATAATAGGAAAATAAATCTCAGAATGGGAAAAACCTTGCTGTTAGTTTCTATTAAAGTATAAATTAGCAGGCTGAGAAGGCACTCTGTGAAATGCAAAGGTTGACACTCAGAAGAAGGAGCTAATACGAATATGACCTTCAAATTAGACTTTCCCTTTAGAATATAATAAAAGCAGGAAAAGAAAAGCGACCTCAAGTTGAAGAGTTATGCTGCTAAAAATTAAAATCAAGTCACAGTTTTAGAATAGAGACATGGGAATTTGCAAAAGAAGATATTTCTTACACCTGCCTAAAAGCAAGCTAGGTGCAAAGTCACCTTGAGAAAGAACCAGAAGTCAGCTCTGCTTTAAAGTCTGATTCCCAAGCTGAATATTACTTCTTAAAAAGAGAAAAACACTTAATATATTCATAGTTAAAGCAACTTTTTTTCCCCATTTTTATTTTGTGAAATACATCAGTCTATTTTCCTGATAGATTTTGGCTTTAATGCTTTGTTTAGGAAGCCTTTTCCTGTCATAAATAGCAAAATATTCTCAGTTGTTTGTTATCACATAATTTTGATTTTCAGATCTAACTGATTCATGCAGTCATAATTGATTTTGTGTATATTTGGTGAGAAGTTAGAAACTCATGATTTTCTTTCCAGATACGAAGCTGGTTATTCCAACACTGTTGATTCAGTACTATGCCCTCTCCTTGTTGATTAGACATGCTTTCGTTATCATTGTTAAGTTTATGTATACCTTTGTAAATTTTCTATGGATGTGTAAGAAAATGATTGCTTCTTAGTTGAAACAAAGACAGATAGATACACAGAGATGATAGAAACACAGAGATAAATCATGATCCTCTACAACCTTACTCACTGTTATTGACTTAATTTGACAATTTAGGAAAAAGACATTTTTCCTCCAGTATAAAGTCGCAATTTGGTTTTCTGTTTTTATTGGTCTCAGCTTCTATATTTCTAAGCCATGTCATGGAATGCATGAAGATTCAAGACAGTTATATGTGCGAGAGGAATTATTATGTTTATCAATTTTAAATATCCCCCCTTTATACTTACCTGAAATCTTATTTTGTTTGTTTATAATACAGACATCCTTACCACTTTAAAAATAAATACTTTAACATCTTATTCATCCCAACAATGGAAACAGTGAGAGACTTTATTTTGAGGGGGGGGGGGGCGGCTCCAAAATCACTGCAGATGGTGACTGCAGCCATGAAATTAAAAGACAATTGCTCCTTGGAAGAAAAGCTTTGACAAACCTAGACAACATATTAAAAATCAGAGACAATACTTGGCCAACAAAGGTCCATCTAATCAAAGCTATGGTTTTTCTAGTAGTCATGTATGGATGTGAGAGTTGGACTGTAAAGAAAGTTGAGTGCTGAAGAATTGATGCTTTTGAACTGTGGTGTTGGAGAAGACTCTTGAGAGTCCCTTGGACTGCAAGGAGATCCAACCAGTCCATCCTAAAGGAAATCAGTCCTGAATATTCTTTGGAAGGACTGATGCTGAAGCTGCAACTCCAATACTTTGGTCACCAATGTGAAGAACTGACTCATTTGAAAAGACCCTGATGCTGGGAAAGCTACAAGGCAGGAGGAGAAAGGGATGACAAAGGATGAGATGGTTGGATGGCATCACTGATTCAATGAACATGAGTTTGAGCAAGCTCTGAGAGTTTGCGACAGACAGGGAAGCCTGGTGTGCTACAGTCCATGGGATCACAAAGAGTTGGACACAACTGAGTGACTCATCTAGAGCCAGACATCCTAGAATGTGAAGTCAAGTGGGCCTTAGAAAGCATCACTACGAACAAAGCTAGTGGACGTGATGGAATTCCAGTTGAGCTATTCCAAATCCTGAAAGATGATGCTGTGAAAGTGCTGCACTCAATATGCCAGCAAATTTGGAAAACTCAGCAGTGGCCACAGGACTGGAAAGGTCAGTTTTCATTCCAATCCCAAAGAAAGACAATGCCAAAGAATGTTCAAACTACCGCACAATTGTACTCATCTCACACGCTAGTAAAGTAATGCTCAAAATTCTCCAAGCCAGGCTTCAGCAATACGTGAACCATGAACTTCCTGATGTTCAAGCTGGTTTTAGAAAAGACAGAGGAACCAGACATCAAATTGCCAACATCTGCTGGATCATGGAAAAAGCAAGAGAGTTCCAGAAAAACATCTATGTCTGCTTTATTGACTATGCCAAAGCCTTTGACTGTGTGGATCACAATAAACTGGACAATTCTGAAAGAGATGGGAATACCAGACCACCTGACCTGCCTCTTGAAAAATCTATATGCAGGTCAGGAAGCAATAGTTAGAACTAGACATGGAACAACAGACTGGTTCCAAACCGGGAAAGGAATACTTCAAGGCTGTATATTGTCACCCTGGTTATTTAACTTATATGCAGAGTACATCATGAGAAACATCGGACTGGAAGAAGCGCAAGCTGGAATCAAGACTGTCGGGAGAAATATCAATAACCTCAGATATGCAGATAACACCACGCTTATGGCAGAAAGTGAAGAGGAACTAAAAAGCCTCTTGATGAAAGTGAAAGAGGAGAGTGAAAAAGTTGGCTTAAAGCTCAACATTCAGGAAACAAAGATCATGGCATCCAGTCCCATCACTTCATGAGAAATAGATGGGGAAACAGTGGAAACAGTGTCAGACTTTATTTTGGGGGGCTCCAAAATTACTGCAGATGGTGACTGCAGCCATGAAATTAAAAGATGCTTACTCCTTGGAAGGAAAGTTATGACCAATCTAGATAGCATATTCAAAAGCAGAGACATTACTTTGCCAACAAAGGTCCGTCTAGTCAAGGCTATGGTGGTTATATTTTTCCTGTGGTCATGTATGGATGTGAGAGTTGGACTGTGAAGAAGGCTGAGCGCCGAAGAATTGATGCTGTTGAACTGTGGTGTTGGAGAAGACTCTTGAGAGTCCCTTGGACTGCAAGGAGATCCAACCAGTCCATTCTGAAGGAGATCAGCCCTGGGATTTCTTTGGAGGGAATGATGCTGAAGCTGAAACTCCAGTACTTTGGCCACCTCATGCGAAGAGTTGACTCATTGGAAAAGACTCTGATGCTGGGAGGGATTGGGGGCAGGAGGAGAAGGGGACGACAGAGGATGAGATGGCTGGATGGCATCACTGACTCGATGGACGTGAGTCTGAGTGAACTCCAGGAGTTGGTGATGGGCAGGGAGGCCTGGCGTGCTGCGATTCATGGGGTCACGAAGAGTTTGACATGACTGAGCGACTGAAGTGAACTGAACTGAACTTAGTGACTGAACTGAGCTGAACATCAGTTATAAACAGCTTATGGCTGGATTTTTTTTTTTTCTGTAATCTAAGATTTTATAAATCAGTGCAGTTCTTTTGCATCTATACAAACCATTTTTTGTGTACATTTTCTATTTGTCTGTTTGTTTGTTTCATTATTTACCGTGTTAGCTCTGTCTTCATTTAGATTGATTATACATCCTTTACTTCTTATTCCCTGTTTCTACATTCTAATTGCTATATTTTTTTCTGTGAAGTGGACACTTATTTTTTTAGTAAATCTCTATAAAATATTTATCCATTTTTGTTGAAAATTAATTGCATACTTTAAACTACCTGTCCCACAAATAAAAAAAAAAAGACCTTTGGCAAAATTTTATTGACCTAAACTAACCCTCTCAAACAGCTCTATGACTTACTAAAGTTAGGTGCATGTTGTAAATGTCATCTACTTTCCTGGCAATTGTATTCTTTAAAATTCCTTAGACATCATCAGTATATAATTATCAATGATAATTATCAAAGAGCATGGTCTTTGCTCACTACTCTTTATTAATCCCTATTGTTGTTGTTCAGTCGCTCAGTCATGTCTGACTCTTTGTGACCCCATGGACTACAGCATACCAGGTTTCCCTGTCCTTCACTGTCTCTCAGAGTTTGCTCGAAGTCATGTCCATTGAGTTGATAATCCACCCAACGGTCTTATCCTCTGTGGCCCCCTTCTCCTCCTACCCTCAATCTTAATCCCTGTGCAGTCCACTATATTGAATTCTTTTTGTTTAATGTGTTCATTAGTTTGCTCTGCTCATGGCCACCATAACAAAATACTTTCTCCAGCAGTATATACCCAACCTGTGTGTTCTAGGTATGCAAGTCTGCATCAATAACTCCTAACATAATGAATGACCGGGCTTTTCATAGAATTCTTTGATTAATTATAAGCTGGTGACACATGCATAGATTCTTCTCTATGCTGTCCATCTCTTACAGTTATTCCAGAATTCTGCTGGGAACAGTCAGTTTTGTGGGTTTTTTTCACCTGTGGATGTTTGCAAATTCCTCAGCTTTGTTTATGTAATTTCAACCAACAGTTTGCATTTAATTTAAAACTTCCAGAAAGAACTTACCATTTTTGTACATTGGTAGATGTGCTCCTAATTTTCCAGTGTTTCTGTGGATGGAAACATTTTTGAGGTGTATAGATAAATGTATGTTTTAGTTAGCCATCAGAACCAGAAACCGTTTTTCCAAATATTTACAATTCTTCAGAATACACTAAAAAAGTAAATCAAATAATAATTTCATTTTTTTTCCTGTTTGTTGTTTTACAGTCTAAAACTTCCTTCCTTTGAGGGAAGATCCTTTGAAGCCATTTTGAAGGTAGTCTGTACAGTGATATTACTAATTGGGATTAAAAAAAAAAAAAAAACTTAGAGGTACCAGGCTAACATTGAATGCTACATAGGTCATTCTGATATTAAGAGGCACTTTAATTCTGATTACTCCTAAATAGTCTGTCTCTTTCAAAGAATGTGAAATTAATGTTGTAGTTAGGTTCAATTCAGTTGCTCAGTTGGGTCCGACTCTTTGTGACCCCGTGGACTGCAGCACACCAGACTTCCCTGTCCATCACCAACTCCCAGAGCTTACTCAAACTTATGCCCATTGAGTCAGTGATGCCATCCAACCATCTCATCCTCTGTTGTCTCCTTTTCTTCCCGCCTTCAATCATTCCCATCATCAGGGTCTTTTCCAGTGAGTCAGTTCTTCACATCAGGTGGCCAAAGTATTGCAGTTTCAGCTTCAACATCAGTCCGTCCAATGAATATTCAGGACTGATTTCCTTTAGGATGGACTGGTTGGATCTCTTTGCAGTCCAAGGGACTCTCAAGAGTCTTCTCCAACACCACAGTTCAAAAGCATCGAAAGCTCAACTTTCTTTATAGTCCAACTCTCACATCCATATATGACTACTGGAAAAACCATAGCTTTGACTAGACAGACCTTTGTTGGCAAAGTAACATCTCTGCTTTTTAATATGCTGTCTAGGTTGGTCATAACTCTTCTTCCAAGGAGCAAGCATCTTTTAATTTCATGGCTGCAGTCACCATCTGCAGTGATTTTGGGGCCCCCAAAAATAAAGTCCGCCACTGTTTCCATTGTTTGCCCCATCTATTTGCCATGAAGTGATGGGACCAGATGTCATGATCTTAATTTTCTGAATGTTGAGTGTTAAACCAACTTTTTCACTCTCCTCTTTCACTTTCATCAAGAGGCTCTTTAGTTCTTCCTTGTTTTCTGCCATAAGGGTGGTATCATCTGCATATCTGTGATTATTGATATTTCTTCCAGCAATCTTGATTCCAGGTTGTGCTTCTTCTCTATGCTGTCCATCTCTTACAGTTATTCCAGAATTCTGCTGGGAACAGTCAGTTTTGTGGGTTTTTTTCACCTGTGGATGTTTGTCCACCAGTCCAGCATTTCTCATGATGTACTCTGCATATAAGTTAAATAAGCAGGGTGACAATATACAACCTTGAAGTATTCCTTTCCCGGTTTGGAACCAGTCTGTTGTTCCATGTTTTTTTGTTTTCTTTCTTTCTTTCTTTTTTTTTTTTTTAAGTGGTGAGAAATTCTGGTTGCACCCCTCCGCCAGCTTTTTAGAGACTTGAAATAGTTACACTTTGGGCCCATATCTAAGTTGGTACACAGAAATCAGACCTAAACAAAGGTCTGATTCACCAAAGAAAATATAACATCCATAGGCAACCATGCTTTTATATACAGAGAAGTATTGTTATTGGGTTGTCACAAGCCAGACTCCATTCTTTCATTGACAACCTGGACATCTGTGTTCCTCTAATACCTAAACCTCAAAGAGTTGATTTTTTTCTGTTTGTTTTCTTCCCTGTTGTTAGGTGTATACTGTTGATGAATCTGGACTAAACATCCTCATGTGGTCAGTGATTGGCAATAAACGAACTGGTTGGATGTACGGACATGTTCCTCTTTCAAGTAACAGTCCATTTAAAGTGGCATTTGAAGCTGATTTGAGTGGAAAAGAGAACATCTTTATCGCTCTTGATGACATCTCTTTTACCCCAGAATGTGTATTTGGAGGTAAGCAATTCCTTCTGAAAATGGGCTGTACAAAGATTGTTTTAGATATCTAAATATAAAAGAATTGGGAATTTCTGAGGAATTGCATTTCTTTTCATGCCCAGTCTTACTCATACATTGTAGAAAGAGCAGTAGACACAGCTGGAGGTAAAGTTTTTCTCTCCGTGAAACTTTATCATGAAATTTCCATGCCCTCTAGGCAACAAAGTAGCTTTGACTAAAGTTCTTTAAGAAACCCAGAGAAAATTTAGTTTTCTCAATATAGCTTTGTTGTCTTATTTTTTCTTTTAATTTACAAAGGTTCACAGCAACTGCCCAAAGACTCTTCTGCTCACCTGTCTTTTCCATCCAGATTAACTTTTCCCCTTCTGTTTCTACATTACAATCTAGAACTCTTATTCTATTGCATCAAGGAAAAAAAAGTCTTGTAATTAACTCCTTTTCTAAGAAATCATACCTTTAACAAAAATCTGAGTTTCTGATGTTTAAGATGCTTCCACTTAAGTGGCTATTTGTTCTCATATAAATCCTTCACTTTATCAACATTAGAGAGTAAGGTCATTGCTTTCAAACTGTCCATTAATTTTGTATGCTGCAACTTTGCTGCATTTATTTATTGTTTCCAACAGGGAATTTTTTGGTGAAGTCTACGGGGTTTTCTATGTATACTATCACGTTACCTGCAAATAATAACAGTTTTACTTCTTCCATTCCAATGTGGATGCCATTTACTTTTTTTTCCCCCTGATTGCTATGGCTAGGACTTCAATATTATATCGAATAAAAGTAGACAGAATGTGCATCCTTGTCTTGTTCCTGGTCTTTTTTGGAGGTAAAGTGTTTATCTTTTCATCATTAGGTATAACATCAGCTGCGGCTTTGTCTTCTATGGACTTTATTATGTTGATGTACATTTCTTCTATATTTTCTTTGGGAAAATTCTTATCGAGAAATGGATGTTGATTTTGCCAAATGCCTTTTATGCATTTATGGAGATGATCATATGATTTTTATCCTTTATTCTGTTAATATGGTGTATCACAATGACTCACTTTCAGATTTTCAGTAATCCTTCCATCCCTAGAAGATATCCCAGTTGATCATTACGTACAACCTTTATAATGTGTTGTTTAATTTGGTTTGCTAATATTTCATTGAAGATTTTTCATTCATTTTCATCAGGAATATTGACTTGTAATTTTCTTTCCTTATAGTGTCCTTATTTTGTTTATGTATATAATTCTGACCTCACAGAATGAGTTTGAAAGTGTTCTCTCCTCTTCTGTTTTTGGAAGAGTTTGACAAGTACTGATATTAGTTCTTATTTGAATGTTTTGTAGAACTCACCTGTGAAGCCTTCTTATGCTGGACTTTGGTGTGTTGGAAGGTTTTTAATTGCTGATTCAATCTCTTTACTAGCATCCATCAGCTCAGATTTTCTATTTCTTCCTGAACCAGTCTTGGAAGATTGTGTTACTGAGAATCAATCCATTTCCTCTAGATTGTCCAATTTATCTGGTGTATAATTGCATGTAGTAGTCTCTTATTATCTTTTGTATTTCTGTGTTACCAGGTATAACATCCCCTCTTTCATATATGATTTTATCTGAGTCCTCTCTTTTCCTTGGTGAGTCTAGCTAAAGATTTGTCATTTTGTTTATCATTTCAAAGAACCAGCTCTTGATTTCACTAATCTTTTCTATTGTGCTTTTAGTCTCTATTTTATTTATTTCTGCTCTAATCTTTGGTATTCCCTTCCTTCCACTAACTTTGGGCTTTTTTAGTTCTTCTTTTTGAACAATCTTTCCAGCTACATTTTGTTGTTGTTGTTGTTGTTGTTGTCGTTAAATTGAAAGAAAATAGATCTTCGGGGAGTGAATGCAATTCCAAAAAAAAGAAATGTTATCCTGGGGCATCCCTTTTAACTTGACTTGGTAAATATAAAATGACAGCAACTAGCAAGGTGCCAAACAAAATAATGAAATTCATAAGGAATTCATGGGGAATAGGCAGCCACAAGTTCTCCTTGTTTATATTATCACTGCTAAATGACAGTAGCTCTCACCTCATTCTTGAATAGAGATTTTTCTTCTTTTTTCCCATCTCTGGATGTGAACAGAGAGTATTACTCTGGAGCATTTCCAGGACTGGTATATTCTCTTGAAGGCAAATTATTTAAAAATGGAAATATTTGTCTGTTTTCATCATCTTCATCATTTATATTATCTCCAGTGATGTATTCTATATGCCTAGAGGAGACCTGTTAAATAGGAGATACTCAATAAACATGTCCTATGAATAAACAATAAATATGTCAAATGAAAAGATGAATAAGTAAAAGTCCTCAGCTGAATTTATATGATACCCCTCTTCACTACCAACAATGAACTCTGCCTCCAGTCTTATTCTCTAACCCTTGTTTTGGAAAAAGTAAGAGACAGCGATAGACAGAGCTGTGTGAATTGTCCAATGTACTCTGTGTGACTGTATTGAGAGGTAGAAAGATAACAATTATACTAAAAATTTGGAGACATGAGTCTAAATCATGACTGTATTACCAAACTCTTATATAATTTTCAAAGAAATTTAAACTCCTTAGATCATGTTATATTACCAGGGAGATGAAATAAACAGTGTCTTCTCTCTCTTTTAATTCTACTTTCTTATGATCATATGGGATGGGATTTGTAAAAGAGGATCAGGAAAGCAGAAGAAAGGGATAGAAAATGATCTAGAAAAGAAGACAGTCCAGAGAGAATGATGAGGCAGTTCAGAGGGTCCAGGAGTTAGAGCAGAAATGTCATTGCGGGAAGACATAGAAGACTTCTCATTACTTGCTGTGTTTGTAAACTTGAGTAAGTCTGCCCTTCATTTAACCAAAAGTGAAGGGAAAGTTGCTCTGTTGCATCCAACTCTTTGTGACCTCATGGACTATACAGTCCATTGAATTTTTCTGGGCAGAATACTGGAGTGGGTAGCCGCTCCCTTCTCCAGGGAATCCTCCTGACTCAGGAATCAAACTGAGGTTTCCTGCACTGCAGGCAGATTATGAGCTGAGCTACCAGGGAATCCCATGTAACTAAAGTTTGTTGTGAATCTACTGTGTGCTGCCCTGAATTTAGATTGAAAAGTCATATGTGCCTATAATATTACTGCCAGCTCTCCAGAAGTTTAATATCTAAGGACATATTGGGATAGCAATGCATCCTTGGAAGCTTAAGATAGTAGTAAATGTAATTGAAACTCTCTTAGCTCTAAACTATGGTTCTAAGACAGTTTCATTTGACTTGAAGGCAGCATCAGGCGTAGAGAAGTGGTTTATTGAGCCATCAATGAATATTCCTTAGAAATATTCAGTGGTGTGCTGGTAAGCTAGTTCTCAAGAGGATAAAAAAGCCCCATGTGTAGCATTTTCCTATTTCCTTGGTGTCGATTCTCCAGCAAGGTTAATTTTAATTTACCAGTATGACATCACTGCAGGTTGGTGGGTTTAAGAAGAAAAGCATGCCGTCTTGTTCTTTACATAGGCTGCTCTACACACACTTCAGAGGAAGGATCCTCACTGTTAATGGTGTTTGCTTCCTACCAACACCACACAGGAGTGAAGACCACAGCTGTGGTCCAGGGCAAAGAATCAGTTCAGTTCACTTGCTGTTGTTCTGGCTCTTTGCGAACCCATAGACTGCAGCACACCAGGCTGCCCTGTCCATCACCAATGCCTAGAGCTCACTCAAACTCATGTCCATTGAATTGGTGATGCCATCCAACCATCTTGTCCTCTGTCATCCCTTTCTCCTCCTGCCTTCATACTTTCCAAGCATCAGTGTCTTTTCTAATGAGGTCAGTTCTTTGCACCATGTGGCCGAATTATTGGAACTTCAGCTTCAGCATCAGTCCTTCCAGTGAATTTTTAGGACTCATTTCCTTTAGGACTGACTGGTTTGTTCTCCTTGCTGTCCAAGGAACTCTCAAGAGTCTTCTCCAACACAACAATTTGAAAGCACCAATTCTTCAGTGCTCAGCTTTCTTTATTGTCCAACTCTTACATCCATCCATGACTACTGGAAAAACAATGGCTTTGACTAGACATACTTGTTGGCAAAGTAATGTCTCTACTTTTTAATATGCTGTCCAGGTTCAGTTCAGTTCAGTTCAGTCGCTCAGTCATGTCCAACTCTTTGCGACCCCATAAATCGCAGCACACCAGGCCTCCCTGTCTATCACCAACTCCCGGAGTTCAATCAGACTCACATCCATTGAGTAAGTGATGCCATCCAGCCATCTCATCCTCTGTTGTCCCCTTCTCCTCCTGTCCCCAATCCCTCCCAGCATCAGAGTCTTCCAATGAGTCAACTCTTCGCATGAGGTGGCCAAAGTACTGGAGTTTCAGCTTTAGCATCATTCCTTCCGAAGAAATCCCAGGGCTGATCTCCTTCAGAATGGACTGGTAGGATCTGCTTGCAGTCCAAGGGACTCTCAAGAGTCTTCTACAACACCACAGTTCAAAAGCATCAATTCTTTGGCACCAGCCTTCTTCACAGTCCAACTCTCACATCCATACATGACCACAGGAAAAACCATAGCCTTGACTAGACGAACCTTTTTTTGCAAAGTAATGTCTCTGCTTTTGAATATGCTATCTAGGTTGGTCCTAACTTTCCTTCTAAGGAGTAAGCGTCTTTTAATTTCATGGCTGCAGTCACCATCTGCAGTAATTCTGGAGCCCCAAAAAATAAAGTCTGACATTGTTTCCCCATATATTTCCCATGAAGTGCTGGGACCGGATGCCATGATCTTCGTTTTCTGAATGTTGAGCTTTAAGCCAACTTTTTCACTCTCCTCTTCCACTTTCATCAAGAAGCTTTTTAGTTCTTCTTCACTTTCTGCCATAAGGATGGTGTCATCTGCATATCTGAGGTTATTGATATTTCTCCCAGCAATCTTGATTCCAGCTTGTGCTTCTTCCCGCCCAGCGTTTCTCATGATGTACTCTGCATATAAGTTAAATAAGCAGGGTGACAATATACAGCCTTGACGTACTCCTTTTCCTATTTGGAACCAGTCTGTTGTTCCATGTCCAGTTCTAACTGTTGCTTCCTGACCTGCATACAGATTAAAGCATCACTACAAACAAAGCTAGTGGAGGTGATGGAATTTCAGTTGAGCTATTTCAAATCCTGAAAGATGATGCTGTGAAAGTGCTGCACTCAATATGCCAGCAAATTTGGAAAACTCAGCAGTGGCCACAGGACTGGAAAAGGTCAGTTTTCATTCCAATCCCAAAGAAAGGCAATGCCAAAGAATGCTCAAACTACCGCACAATTGTACTCATCTCACACGCTAGTAAAGTAATGCTCAAAATTCTCCAAGCTGTCTAAATTAGTCACAGTTTTTTTTCAAAGGAACACGCATCTTTTAATTTCATCACTGCAGTCACCATCTGCAGTGATTTTGGAGACCAAGAAAATAAAGCCTCCCACTGTTTCCATTGTTTCCCATCTATGTGTCATGAAGTGATTGGACCTGATGCCATGATCTTAGTTTTTTGGATGTTGAGTTTTAGGCCAACTTTTTCATTCTCCTCTTTCACTTTCATCAAGAGGCTCTTTAGTTCTTCTTTGCTTTCTGTCATAAGTTTGGTGTCATCTGCATATCTGAAGTTACTGATATTCTGCCTGTAGTCTTGATTCTAGTTTGTGCTTCACCCAGCCTGTCATTTTGGATGATGTGCTCTGCATGTAAGTTAAATAAGCAGGGTGACAATATACAGCCTCAGTGTATTCCTTTCCAATTTGGAACCAGTCCATTGTTCCATGTCCAGTTCTAACTGTTGCTTCTTGACCTACATACAGATTTCTCAGGAGGCAGGTAAGGTGGTCTGATATTCCCATCTCTTTAAGAATTATCCATAGTTTGTTGTGATCTACACAATCAAAGGCTTTAGCATAGTCAAGAAAGCAAAAGTAGATGTTTTTCTGGAGCTCTCTTGCTTTTTTGATGATACAACAGATGTTGGCAATTTGATCTCTGGTTCCTCTGCCTTTTCTAAATCTAGCTTGAATATCTGGAAGTTCACTGTTCATGTACTATTGAATCCTAGCTTGGATAATTTTGAGCATTTCTTTGCTAGCGTGTGAGATGAATGCAGTTGTGCAGTAATTTGAACATTTTTTGACATTGCCTTTCTTTGGGATTGGAATGAAAACTGACCTTTTCTCTTCCTGTGGCCACTGCTGAGTTTTCCAAATTTGCTGGCATATTGAGTACAGCACTTTAATAGCATTATCTTTTAGGATTTGAAATAGCTCAGTTGGAATTCCATCACCTCCAAGCTTTGTTCATAGTGTTGCTTCCTAAGTCCCACTTGACCTCGTACTCCAGCAAAAAGGCAAAATGGTTATCTGAGGAAGCCTTACAAATAGCTGAGAAAAGAAGAGAAGCAAAAGGTAAAGGAGAAAAGGAAAGATATACCCATTTGAATGCAGAGTTCCAAAGAATAGCAAGGAGAGATAAGAAAGCCTTCCTAAGTGATCAATGCAAAGAAATAGAGGGAAACAGTAGAATGGGAAAGACTAGGGATCTCTTCAACAAAATTAGAGATACCAAGGGAACATTTCATGCAAAGATGAGCACAATAAAGGACAGAAATTGTATGGACTCAACAGAGGCAGAAGATATTAAGATGAGGTGGCAAGAATACACAGAACTATACAAAAAAGATTTCCATGACCCAGATAACCATGATGGTGTCATCGCTCACCTAGAGCCAGACATCCTGGAGTGCAAAGTCAGGGCAAAGAATGGGCATATCTATTTCACATAATGTATCCAGAATATTGCTACTGAAAACTTACCCTATCATAAGGATATTTATAGCATTTGTATCAGTTGATATTTTCAAAACCCCAGAATGTCTTGGTTATGAATAGCCATAAAGGGTATTATCAATATTTTAGTGCCTTTTTTTTTCCTCAAATATTCACTTTGAAACCAGTATTTTTTACTCCATTTGCTTATTCCAAGCATGCCTCAGGCAGCATATTCTATAGACTTCGCCTTCTTCCCCCACCCCACCCCCCACCCCCCAGTTCCCTTTTGTTGCTCAAACTCTAGTTCAAGGGCTTCTTATGACTCATCAGAATCTCTCTTATGGCTGCATACCCGATTTGTCTAATTTACTCCACATAATGATCAACTTAATGTTCTAGTCCCTACTATAGTGTAAGTTATAATAGCCAGGACATGGAAGCAACCTAGATGTCCATCAGCAGATGAATTGATAAGAAAGCTATGATACATATACACAATGGAGTATTACTCAGCCATTAAAAAGAATACATTTGAATCAGTTCTAATGAGGTGGATGAAACAGAAAAGTATTTCTTGCAGTTTTCTTACCATAGCAACAGAAAGATTTTTCTTTTTTATTGCAAGCAACAGTATCTGACTTAGGCTAACTTAAAAGGCAGAAAATAAGTTTATTGAAAGAATATTAGATTAGTCCAAAAATTAAATGTAAAACTAAGAGTCTAAGAAAAATGAGCAGAAAGTGAGTGAAACTGCCTAATTCCACTGCCTATGAATACTTCCTTCAGAGCTGACCTGTCTACTTGCCTGCCATCATTATGAGTATTCTCTAATTGTGCCTTTCTCTTTCCCACAAAATTAAAAGAACTGATTGGAAGCATACTATTGACCAAGCCCTAGTCAAATGCCCATGCTTCAGAGTCTTGTAAGTTACTCTTTCATTTCTAATTTCCACATCATCCATCACCTGGATGATCACCATTCCTCTACTTCTTTAAAAAAATTTATAATCAAGCCTGAATATTCTGTAACCATATGGTTCAATTTATATGGTTGACCAGAAACAATAAATTATCTATCTGTATGCCAGTGGTGAGAGAGGAAATAAAACTGAGACTAATCAAAATATAGTAACTCAGACCAGCTATAAAGAAGAAGAAAAATACTTAGAGACTCTCAGTTGCCTGCTAAATACACTGCTTACCCTTTATTGCAGCTCCTGGCTAGCTGTGTGATTCTGGTTCTAAAATGATCCCTTAAAACAGGACCTCTTGCCTTTCTCTAGTCTTGTCCTATATTTTCCTATATTTTCTCCTCTCATCTCATTGACTTTAATCTTACCACTTCTCAGACTGGGAATGCCCTGTCCTTTATCTCCTCTTGTTAAAATCCTTTTTCACTTTCTAGGGCAGAGCAAAACCGTCTTATTATCCTTGAATTTATCCTTGATATTCCCAGCAGAAAGATAAACTCTGTTCCAGATTGTCTTAGACTTAAATTTGCAGCTCTCCTGTAATATATCTTGCATAGTATTTTGTGGTATGTGTAGCTTATTTTCTGTTACTTTTAGTTCCTCTACATTGAAAAATTTCCATTATCTTATTTTTTAAAGAAAATTTTGTTGTGTGTAAGTGATCTTTAATTTTAGGATGATGGATAAAAATATAAATTTGAAAAAAGTATATGATATAGAGTAGATATCCATTTTATATAAGAAGTGGTATCATAGCAACTGTAGATAAATAATTTAAACCATAGTTTTAATACATGGGTCCGTTTTATAATACTGATTCAGTGAGTCATTCATGGGCCTAATCTTTAAAGGAATAATAATGAATGTACAAAAAGCTGAAGGAAAATTATTGTCTGTTCATTCTGATTCACTTACTGGTTTATAGAATATTATTATGTTTTAAATCTGTTACTGTGGGTTGTGAAGTCCTTACAGTCTGTCAAATAATAGAATAATTCCTCTTTATTCCCAGAAAGGACATTAGATTAGAAGGGAAAAACACAGGAACCAGAAAAATGACATTAAAAGCTAATACCAAGCCAACTTATAGGAGTAAAATCTGGATTCCCTCTTAACTACATTTGGAGGAGCTTGTCTGTTGTACTATGAGGTGGTTCTTACTTGATTTCCTGCTGATCCTCAGACTGGAAGGAATTCTGTTGAGTTAGGGGCAAGAAATCCAAATGACAACCATGGAAAAATCAGTCCCAGTAGGAACCATACTCCATTAGCCTGGATTTGACAAGTGCCTCGTATTGAACATAACAATAAACCACACTTCACTGTCTCAACACTCTGTCTTAAAGGTGAATGCTCTTATGTGAAAAATGATGTTTACCACATAATCATATATATTTTGTACCATAGTATATAAATATATGTATATTTAAAATAAAATATGGAGATTGTTATTTCTCTACTGCACAGTCAGTTTGAAAATGATCATAACCTTTGCTGACTCTTTTCTTTTTACTTGGAAATACTTAGTAGACCAAATGTTTTACCAAGCCAAGTGTATCTGAGGGATTCTGGGAGTTTTTCAATAGCCAAGGTCAGTCTGGGCCTGTTTAGTTCTCTTGGGCTATTTAAGTCTGTTTCTATTACAGGTCTCCTTATTCCCTGGAACACATATGCTGTTATCTGGAAAACATTCAGATCTACGAAAACAAGGGTGTTTGTCTGTTGCCCAAGAAATAGAATAAGAAAGTGACACTCATTCACTAAGAAATCTATTTTAAGAAAAGCTTTTTTTCTTTTCATTGAAAACAAGTGACTTCAACAGAATGACCGTTTCTCTGATAGCATCTTACTGGCATGTGAGAACATTTTACTCAGCAAAGACTGACCACTCTTTTAAATAGGAAAATAGAAAATAAAAAACAACTTTCTTGTCTTAACAAAGAGTAAAGAAATGGGTTTACATATATGAGTTATCATTTTCACTAATATGAACTTCCTCAAAATAAAAAATATGAGGTTAGAGAAATAAGCAGTTTTTTATTAGAAAAAGGTATAAAGGAATAATAGACCCATAGTTGGTCTTCTCTGTTGGATGGAGATAATTGATAAGTCAGTTCAAGTTCTAAAATATCCAGATCTTGCATTTTGCCCATTCTGCTGTTTATGATTAAAATGTAACTAAGGTATGTTAAATAGGCATGCCTCCTATAGAATTCCACATGGAGCAAAAGAATCCAACGCACTTTAAAATAATCATTTTTTAATCTTCGCAATAAATTAATTTTTGTCATTAAGCAACGAATGAAGTACTATTTCTACTAGTTCTTTTTGACTTAAAAGATTAGTTTAACTTTTAAAATTTTATTTTACAATGTTGTATTAGTTTCAGGTATATAGCTGTACATTTTAAATGAGTTTATTAGAAAGACAGAAATTAGTCTTCAAATTATGTGATTTTAAAATTAATAGTAATTCAATCGTATAGAACACTCTAAACTTTAGAGAAAGTTATTCATTCCTATTCCTCCGAAGTTAATAGTAAGTTAAACATAGCTGGAGGTATTTGTCTTTGTGCTTAGAGCCAAGGCCCTGTTAACTAAAAGTTATGGGCTATCCCCACCACTTTCTCTTGGATCATAGAGGCAGTCATGACAGTACAGCTGGGAGATCTCTAAAAGACCACCATATTTAACTCCTGACTGGTCGTCTGTACTGCCCACCTCCATATCTTCATCTTGGAATCTGCCTCTCTCCTTTGACTTTCTTGGGACATGTAGAAAGTCCCCAAAGTAGGTATGAAATTCAGCAAAGTTCCCTCACAGACAGATTGCCTGAGACTCTTAGATTTCCTTCAATTGTGTGTATTTGTAGAGTGTGTTAAAGAAACAGCTTTCTACTCTCCATCTCAACCCTTCTACACTGAAACAAAGATGTAATAATTGATTGATGCCAAGACACCCTCTCATAATTATAAGTGAAAACCTTCCCACTTACAGGAATGACAACAGCATTCTCTTCTCTGCCTCACCTCAACTGACAAAGAGTATTGTGCTTAGTCATTCAGTAGTGTCTGACTCTTTGTGACCCCATGGACTGTAGCCCACCAGGCTTCTCTGTCCATGGGTATCCTCCAGGCAAGAATACTGGGATGGGTTGCCATTCCCTCCCTCCAGGTGATCTTCCCAGCCCAGGAATCAAACCCAGGTCTCCCATGTTACAGGTGGATTCTTTACCATCTGAGCCACCAGGGAAGCCCAAAGAGTACAATACAGTCATAATTGAAATAGTCAAAGAGTAAAATACAGTCATAATTGGCAGAGTACAATACAGTCATAACTGAAAGAGAGTCAGTATTTCCTCTGCAATTTTAGGCTTAATGGGAGAGCACTGGTGAGGCTGAACCAGAAGTTAAGTCACTGAATAACCACAGGACGGTGGACCTTTATCTTATTAGGACAGTGGACTTCATTGTGTCAGACATTGAAGAACCCTTTTTGAGCAGGATTCTTCTTTTGGGAAATATATATTTGAAGCAGTGTAAAGCATGGATTAAAAGGGGAGTGTACTTAATAATATTGGCCCTAATATAGAAGTCAAGAGTTTAACATTTGGGGAATTCTTTGACTATTAAATAAAATTTAGTTAATATGGAACTAGAGCTATCAGTGAACAGTAGCATTACATTAAGGCAAGTACTTTACCTGGCCCAACAGTGCATACAAAAGAGGCCACACCAGCATAGATATGGCAGACCAAGAAGTATAGTATAGCACCATCTGGAGATGGTAAGAGAGGAATTTATCTCTTATCCACTGGGGTCTCTCTCTGGGTTCCAGGCTTCATGACAAGAAAGGAATGACCAACAACTGTTCTAGCATTCCATATTTTATGCATGTTTCCACATTCACATATGTTTTAGATTATTGAAGGGTATAAGTAGGCAGAAAATTCTTCATTTATGCAGTTTCAGACATTTGCAGTGGAATCACTATTTATAGTTAGGAAGCTATTGGCTATCATTGTGGCAAATACTGATGTTGGGTAAAAATGATAACTCTTTAGAGGACCTCTTAATATGTTCTGCTCCTTCAGCTCTTGATTTTCCCCAGTATGGAAAATGTGTTTTTTATTTTCTCTCACATCCAGCCTTTGTGTGCTGGGGAGAGAGCGGCTCCATCACAACCTCATGTTGTAGGTAACCCAACATCCACTGCCGTGGGTCTCTCCTCCAGCCTTTCTGTCACTAGCAAAGAGCTTCATGGTTTCAAATAACCTGCCTCTGGGTGTAGTGCATGTGCACATATATCCATACACACAGTTGTTACACAAAAGTACATATATGCATTTATCAGTGCTAATCTGTTCAGTTCAGTATAGTCGCTCAGTCATGTCTGACTCTTTGCAACCCCATGGACTGTAGCACACCAGGCCTCCCATCACCAACACCTGGAGCTTGCTCAAATTCATGTGCATCGGTGATGCCATCCAACCATCTCATCCTCTGTCGTCCCCTTCTCCTCCTGCCTTCAATCTTTCCCAGCATCAGCATCTTTTCCCATGAATCAGTTCTTCACATTAGGTGGCCAAAGTATTGGAGCTTCAGCTTCAGCATCAATCATTCCAATGAATACTCAGGACTGATTTCCTTTAGGATGGACTGGTTGGATCTCCTTGCAGTCCAAGTGACTCTCAAGAGTCTTTTCCAACACCACAGTTCAAAAGCATCAATTCTTCGGCACTCAGCTTTCTTTATAATCCAACTCTCACATCCATATATGACTACTGGAAAAACCATAGCTTTGACTAGATGGACCTTTGTTGGTAAAGTAATGTATCTGCTTTTTAATAGGCTGTGTAAGTTTGTCATAGCTTTTCTTCCAAGGAGCAAGCATCTTTTAATTTAATGGCTGCAGTTGCCATCTGTATGTCTGTGCATATCTGTATGTCTGTATCACTTTTGAACTTGTCTCTTCTATCTTTTTCAATTTCAATCATTGTTACTCTTTTTCTTGATTTCTGTGTCATGTAGATATGTGGTCTCTTCTCAAATGTAAAACAAATTTAATTTCTAGTATTCTTCTATCTTTATTTTAGCCTTAGCTTTTGCTAGCTCTACCATTCACTCTGAAAATAATTATCACTTTCCATATGGCATCTCTTTTCAAATACTTAGCAGCTTCTATTGGGTTGGCCAAAAAATTTGTTCAGATTTTTCATATGATGTTATGGAAAAACCTGAACAGACTTTTTGGTCAACTCAAAACTTTGGACTCACCTTTTACAAATTTTTAAATTTCCTTTATTTTTGTTTACTGTGTTAGACTTTTGACATTTCTGTATAGCCTTTCTAACCACCCACCCAAGTTCTCCTGATTCATCACCCACTCCAGTGCTCCCCATACTGCTCTGTTTATGTCAGGCTCTTCTATCTTCTTTAGTTCAACCTGAAGTCACATTCCATCTTTCTAGGAATATTTAAACTATTAAATATTGAAATGATATAAAAAGATAAAAATGATTCTTTTATGACTCCACATTAAAGCTAAGTATTGAACAAGAAATATTTTTATACTTTATGAAGTGATTTGCAAAGATATAAAAATTAAATTTTAATTCAAAATGATCTGAAATCAAGAGTTCTGCAGAATTCAAGTTAAAAGTTTATCATCTGCTTCCCCTCTTGTAGCTTCCTGTAACATTTTTGAATGTTGTTAATGAAGTATTGGCCAAAGACAAAGAATTACCAATTTATAACTGGCTATCATATTTTACAATAAGCATTTTACCATTTATGTCATTGACTATGGCAGGATTTGACAAAAGCTTAATTCCTGCTCTTTAAAACTAAAGTTCCCTGCGCATATTTTTTCCTTCCCTTCAAAACAGGCAATCAATTTTGCTTTCACTAAACATATTAATCATAAAGATCAAAATCCATGAGATTTTCCTTGGGCACTTTTAGACTTTTATTGAATTTACATGAAATTCATGAGAATGCTACATTGTATTTCACTGTAAATCATCAGTATGAAATGTTTTTGCTTTATATTGTCTATAATGTTTATTGCTCTAAAAAAAGGTATTTCAGCTACTACCCGAACTAAGTGAACAATGACACTGAGCATCATTTTAGGAGAACAAAGAAATATCCATAATGTTAGAAATTGTACCTGTCTGCATAGCACAATATAAAGTGGAATGTGGTAATGAGAGGAATGTCTTTGATTCCTGGGAATGCAAAAGTTAGTTAACAATGCCTTCAATCAGCTCCAGCCTGCAAAGAGTAGTAAAATTCGCTCAATTGTGTCCAACTCTTTGCGACCTCATGGACTGTGAATCAGTTGCAAACCACAATGTGGGATACCCTTGGTTTTTGAACCCCACTTTAGACTTGTGATCTATTTGAGAAACATGCCCCTAAAGCTAAGATGATATAATATGTGTGTGAGTGTATGTGTGTACAATTGTACTAAGTCTTCACAGTATCAGGTCTTCACAATTCCCCTTCTCAGATACAGCTTGAGAAGTGTTGGCTAAACAGCAATAAGAAGAACACCTGTAAGTTAAAGGCTGAATCACATTGTTAAAATGAATCCACATTTTCTTGCACTGTCTTTCTTTCCACTTTCTCTCTCTGCCCCTGTCACCGTCACCAACATTTCTGATGTCCCTCAATTTCTCTTTCTTACCTTTCATCCTTCCTATTCTCACTTTACTCTTTGAGGTATATTTCAGTTGACTTTCTGGATGTCGGTTTTATTTTGCTCTGGTTGTGCTTTTGTTGTTCAGTTGCTCATCCATGCCCAACTCTTTGCAACCCCGTGGACTACAGCATGCCAGCCTTCCCTGTCCTCTGCCATCTCCTGGAGTTTGCTCAAATTCATGTCCATTGAGTTAGTGATGCTGTCTAGCCATCTCATCCTCAGTCACCTCCTTCTCCTCCTGCCCTCAATCTTTCCCAGCATCAGGATCTTTTCCAATTGGGGCTCTTTAATTCCTCTTCACTTTTGTGCCATTAGAGTGGTATCATCTGCATATCTGAGGTTGTTGATATTTTTCTGGCAATCTTGATTCCAGCTTGTAAGTCATCCATTGCCTTTTCTGATTGTGCTACATTCTCTCAAAGTAACTCACATTTAATGAACAATCACGTCCATGTTCAAGGAGGCAAAGTTGGATTAGGACTGAAATAGTGCCATTTCTCTTGTACATTCACTGGCCTTACACCTCAATTCTGTTGGTTTTAAACAACTGACTAAGCAGCTCACTGGGCATGGGAAGAAATGGACCACGTGGCTTGACCAATGGTACACTTACTTAAATACACTTACTTAAATACAGTGAATTTTAAATGCTGGATTTTAAAAGGAACTTAGAGAAACTAAAACACAGAAAATTTGAAAAGAAAAATATCAAACATGAGTTATAGGCTAGAATACAGATTTGAGGGATATTGGTGCTGAGATGTACACACAGAGTTTATTTCTTAAAACAGTTTTTGGTTCACAGCAAAATGAGGTGAAAATTACAGAGAGTTTGCGTATACCTGTCTCCCCCATAATCAACCTTCCAGTGCCACTGGTCAACTGTGACAATTGGAAATTCTGCCAGGAACAGCCTCTGCAAGGGTGTGTGACTTTACAGGGAAGATGCTAGAGGTAGACAGCTGTGCGCTATCATCTGGTAACCTCTCAGCAGTTGGGGGAATGAGGGCCTTGACCTTGCAAGAAAAATCTGGACAATACAAGACAGAATCCACAGGAGACAATACAAGCCTACCAGGTTTCCTGTAAAGAAGGACTTAGATCAAGTGAGTTTGAGTATCTTTTGATAGAAATGATTCTAGAACTTAACAGAATTGCTGCCTCCAAACAAGAGAGAAGTTTATTTGTGCATATCTTATCTAAGCAAAAATATAAAGGAAAGCACACATACTTCATTTTGAATAAGTCAAGAAGCTTGTGAAATACAGAAAATTACTTCCCTCGTGTTTTTTCCGAAAAGATTTATAGCTTAACTAAGTAATAGGTTAATTACTAGTATTAGTTCTAGGTTTTCTTCACATGCAAAAAGTTTATCCAGCCTTTTCAACCTTGAGCTGAGGTTCTACCTTGAGGGAAGTTTATAAAGATAAAAGTTTAGTCCATAAAATGTTTGAGAAAAAAAATGAAAGTAAGGCTGCCTGCCATTCCTGCAATGTGAGATTAATAAAAAGAATGAAGAGAAATTATTCATTTGACCATGGTTAAATATCAAAAGATATATATGCTATATATATATATTTATAAAAATTTAAATACAATTTACTTTCTAAGTTTTCATTCAGAATGTTTCCATTGGAACACTGCAGTTGTATGCACTGATAATTAAATAAAAACATGATACAAACATCTAAGAGTCATACATGTTTCCCTCTCCACTTAAACATGCTTATTCTTATGAACAAAAATTCCCTCATGACTTTCATCACAGGGTTCAAATTTAAATATGTTCTGAGTATATCACCACTACTGAGTGGGAGAGAAACTTTTAGATTTCATTTCTAAAATGAATTCACACCACCATTCTTATGTTTAAAACAAATCATTCTTACAAAATCCATAAATAATAGTTTTAAAATGTAACAAACACACAAAAAAAAGGTATTTCTGAACTGGTTCCCATTATTTCCTTTTTTTAAGAAATTTTTTTTGACATCCACCATTTTTAAAGTCTTTATTGTCCATGTTACTTTATTGCTTCTGTTTTATATTTTGGTTTTTTGACCACAAGGCATGTGGGATCTTAGTTCCTTGATCAGGGATCAAATCCACATGCCTTATATTGGAAGGTGAAGTCTTTACCACTGGACCCCCAGGGAATTCCCAATCCCCATTACATGCTATTTTTTCCCCCTAAAATACTGATTAGCCCATTATCATATGTCCCAGAAATGATAAGTATAAGGACTGCTCCAAGAATAATGTTCCAGCAGATTAGTGCAATCCTGTATATTCACAGATACTCTCTGACCTCTAGGAATAGCAGCAAGTCGGCACTCTTCTCTCATGCTTTAAGTGTTGATTCAAACCGTTGCTGTGGAATAGTTTCATATGATAAAACTTCATTAAACTTACATTGTGTCTTTGGACACTAAAATTTTATGAGCCTCAGTATCCTTATATATAAAATGGGATTGTTGGCTATGAATCACATTATCTTGAAGAGTCTCACTAGTGTGATATCTTGGCTTAAGCTATGCTTTCATCTCTACTTCTGACACGACTGCACATATTGTACTTTTATTGAAGGGTGAAGAATAGTGTGACAAAACCATATCAGCCCTCAATTCTGTGACTCAGTCCTCCCCAAGTTCTCAGGAGCCAAATTCCCCAAGCTGAAGTCACTGAGAAACAGTTAATAAGGACATACTGCCAATTTCCTTAAATGCTAAAATTATTAATGTAACCCTTCAAAGAGCCTAACTTACCATATAAAAGTGTTTTTACTCCTCCAAGAAAATCTGATGGTTGAATTTAAGAATATGAATCACAATTTCCTCTTTAATTGGAAAGTGTCATTTTTTAACAGTAATGATGCCCTTTTTAAAAATGTTTCTGAGGTTAAATTCTGTAATCATGTTGGACTGTTATGTTAGAGTGCTTATTATTCCTAATAGAAAATTAACAGTTAAATTAGCTAAATGTTTCACTGAAAATATCTTACAGTGTTTCAGCACTGGACAGAGAGCTAACTCCCCTAATGTGAAGATGACTTGCTCTTTTGCAGGTCTTGTCACAGTACAGCCGTCACTGTGTGGAGCTGACTGGTTTTCTTGTATCTACGCTGTCCAGTGTGTCCCTCTTGCAGGGAAATGTAATGGACAGGAAGACTGCGCAGATGGATCTGATGAAATGGATTGTCCCATCAGCCCCCTTCCCCAGCTCTGTGGTCAAACAGAATTCCAGTGCTCTACCCATGAGTGTATCCCGTCCCTCCTGCTTTGTGATGGAGTGCCTGACTGCTACTTTAATGAAGACGAATCTGGCTGCTGTGAGTTATTTTCATTCATTCAGTGTTCCAGGGAAGAAATGCTGTTTGGAAATGATAGAGAGAGCTTGACACATAAAACAAAGTTCTCTAGAGTCTTAGCATGATCATATCATCAATAACAAAGTTGTTTGTGCTATGTTGCTGAACAAAGTGTACAGTCCTTGCGTAGCATTTTTGGAAACATTTTGTTTGTAGTCATACTAATCTCTGTTAGATGTGTCTAATCTCCTTTTTATAGTTGCATCTGAATCATTCATATAGGGGATGCTCTTACAGATCCATTAGTTTTTAAAATGTGTGTGGGGATGGATTAAAGACATGTAATTATAATTTCTTCCCCTTAAAAATGTTCATGAAGATGGCACAAGCAAGTGGGGAAATATCCATTTTAGTGAATAAATGTAATTAGAGTTTAGACCTGGACCTTGATAGATGTTATGTCAGTAAGAGTTAATGCAGGATTTCCCTGGTGATACAATAGATAAAAAAGCTACCTGCCAATGCAAGAGACATGGGTTCCATCCCTGGTCGAGGAAGATTCCACATGCCACAGAGCAACTAAGTCTGTGTACCGTAGCTACTGAGCCTGTGCTCTGGATCCCATGCTCTGTAACAAAAGGAGGCGTGGTGAGGAGAAGCCCACGCACAACTAGAGAGTAGCCCCCACTCGCCACAACTCGAGAAAGTCCACGTGCAGCAACAAAGGCCTAGCACAGCCATAAACAAATAAAAAAATTTTTTTAAAGTTAATGCCAGAGTAAATCAGTGGGACATCTGGTTTGACCTCATCTTCATCACTTACTACCTGTACAATTTGGGGAAAGTCATTTGAGTCAGTCTCACCACCCATGTTATGCCTGCCTTACAGAGCTATAAGAATTGGAGAGAATGCATGTAAAATTCTCAGTCCTGCATTCATCAACTTCTTTCTTTAGTGTTAATTAAGTAATTACACAAATTACACAAATCTCTAATGTGAGCACATAATCATGGTGGAGTCAAGGCACCACTAGCATTTTATTTAATTATTTTTTGTCTGGTTTCATGTTATATCACACTGTATATGAGCTGCAGTGATAGAGCTCCATAAGCCTTATGTTAGTGGCCACTTTTTCTGGAGCAGTTAAGTTTGGAATGCAATTGTAAGATGAGGGTATTGGAAAAAAAATAGAAGGCTATTTCAGTGCCCCATTTTGCGTGAGCATCCAGAATTATGATATCTATTGCAAAAGGCATGAAGATGAATGAAGTAAAGTAAGACAGTTTTTGTATGTTTTTTTGTTTGTTTGTTTGTTTGTTTAAAGGTTTTAGCTTTAAATCAGTGAATCTCTTCTCCTTGGCTTTCTATTTCCCTGTTATTTCCTACATGTATATTCTTTCTATAGTAAAGTCAGTTTGTGAGGTCATATAATATTGTCTTAGAGGCAAGTAAGAGGCAAATAGAGGCAAATGAGGAAGAGGAAGCCAAGATACTTATCCCTGTTCTGATCAAGGCTCTAATGGAATTTGGCTGTTAGAAATCAGATTAAGTTAAGGAATTCCCTGGTGGTCCAGTGATTATTAATGGGCACTTTCACTCCTATAGGTGCAGTTTCCATCCCTGGTTGGGGAACTAAGATCCCACAAGCCTCGTGGCTTGGCCAAATTTAAAAAAGTAAAAATAAAAAAGAAATCAGATTTAGCTCAATACAGTCATATGGTATTTGACTTCAAATAACAGTGCTATTTAAAGAGAAGCATAGGAAGGTACTGTATTCTTATACTTTTAGACATATGTTAGAAAATTGGTATTTGATGAGATAGTAATATATGGAATTCTGCTCCTAAAGGGAAATAAGTGTACATTAGGAACAGATGGTACTGTGAAAGATTGCTCTTCTCCATCTCCAAAATATTTATTGAGTTATGGCTCTGTAGGGAAAATTGCATGAAAATATATTGTGGACAAAATGCTAGAGTAATAATTACAGGATTGTCATCTGATGGTGACAATTTACTAAACAATTGAAAGCATAACAGTTTTTCTTTTTTTTATGGGCTCTTTTTTTATTTAGAATGGTATTTTATAAACTGCCATTCATTCATTCACAAACCTTCATTCAGTTCAGTTCAGTTGCTCAGTTGTGTCCGACTCTTTGTGACCCCATAAACCTCAGCATGCCAGGCCTCCCTGTCCATCACCAACTCCTGGAGTCCACCCAAATCCATGTCCATTGAGAGTCAGTGATGCCATCCAACCATCTCTTCCTCTGTCGTCCCCCTCTCCTCCTGCCCTCAATCTTTCCCAGCATCAGGGTCTTTTCCAATGAGTCAGCTCTTCGCATCAGGTGGCCAAAGTATTGGCGCTTCAGCTTGAACATCAATCCTTGCAATGAACACCCAGGACTGGTCTCCTTTAGGATGGACTGGTTGGATCTCCTTGTAGTCCAAGGGACTCGCAAGAGTCTTCTCCAACACCACAGTTCAAAAGCATCAATTCTTCGGCACTCAGCTTTCTTCACAGTCCAACTCACATCCATACATGACTACTGGAAAAACCATAGCCTTGACTAGACGGACCTTAAGGATGTAATTTATGCCACACATTGTATTGGGCATTGATGATCCAATGGACATGACTCAATACAAGCTCAGGTTGTTAGATACATTCTATATTAGTGAAGGAGAGTAGTAAATGATAGTTGGGATACCATGTGGTAAGTTCTCTGAGAGATAACCAAAGTGTTATTGAATAACATAGGGTACTCCCTAATTATGGTGCCAGAGTGTCTAAATTTTAACATGAAAAGTGATTGCAGAGCCAAATTTGGAAAGACAGATAGTCATTAGGCAATTTGAAATGTTTGATTCCAGTGAGAATGTTCCAAGAATAGAGGAGAAATTGTTTGATCGAAGAATGTTTCATATAACTAGAGTCTATGGTGAAAAACATAGAAATAAGTTGGGAGAGATAAGTAGGGACTAGGTCTTGAAGAGTCCACCCTATCATGCCAGTGATAAGTGTTTAAGTGGTACATGGAATGGATTGGAATGAGGATGGGTGCTTGGTTAGGAGATGTCACACATGAAATAGTAAGAGGTTGATTAGGTTAATGGTATGGTGCAGAGTATGAATAGATTTAAGAGATATTCAAGTGAAGAGCAGGAGAACGAAATCAATAATAGTTTCCAAATTTCTGATCTAGGCAACAAGACAGCTAATCTGCCATTTCTTGAGCTGGGAAAAATAGGAAGAGAAGGACCTCTTAGGGTAAGAAAGTGGCTTCACCTTTAAACATGTTTTATTTATGTTATCTCTGGCATACCCACATGGAAACATTCAGAATATGTTTTGAAATGGGTGTGTGGAGCTCAGGAATGAGCTCAAGGAAGATACATAAAAATACAAAGCTATTAGCATACAATGATTCAGACTGTGGCTGTAAATGAGATAATAGAGGAAAAAGATAAGGGGGTAGACAGAATCCTAAGGAACATCTAAAGGATAGTTTTAAAAACAAATCAAAAGACAGGGAGATGTGGTCATAGACATAGGAGGGCAACCAAAAGAGAATGATGATCTTAAATCAAAGGTAGAAATCTATGTATCAGAGGGTATGCACAGGTTCAGATGTTTCTGTGAGATCACATAAAATTAGTACTGAAAATTTTTAGACTGGGAAAAAGCTAAAGTAGTTGCTGTGATCCTGGAGAGGTAACACCCTGTGGAGTGGGAGGACAGAATTGTGCCATCAGCCTTTTGTGGAGAAGATGAGAAATCATAGAGGGAAGCCAGAAAACCCCTTCAAGAAGGTGGCATTGAGACTGGAATATAGGACAAAATAAGAGGTTTGGTTGATTGTTTGTTTTGTGAGACTTGCATGTTTTTAAGCATTTTCGGAACAGAATTCTGAAAAGTTTGAAATTTTATACAGGAAAATCTATACCAATTGATATTTAAAAGTCTTTTATTTTTACAAAAATACATGTTTAGTGATCAGAATGCTTAAACAGAGCATATGGTGAGTCCAACATTTAAAAATAATTCATATTTAACCATGTATTTCCAATGATAACATATTTTTTATAGAAGTGTCACGTATATTAGTGATACTTTTGTTTGACCAAAAATATCCAATTTATTAAAGTAAGTGGAAAAAAATAAGTATGGTTTAATGATATGGGAAAATAACCCCAAACTAGAAACATTCTTCTCATTGATATTCCTCTGATAGAAATCTGTTCATCATGAAGATTTTTATTTCATCAGATGTATCAGTCAGTGTCCTGACAAGAAATAGATGGCATGTTGATATTGTGCAATTTTAGACTATTTTAATAAAGGAATTATTTATTAGGGAAGTAATATGCATAGGAAAACCACAAGGAGGTCTTTTGTCACCCATAGAACAAAGGATGAGAGAGGAGGGAACAGTTGTTTGAATCTAGAATCAAGGAGAGCTATTTGATAAAGGATGTGGCATTTGTAATGGGAGCAGCTAACCATTGGTAATCTCACAGTCTCTTCCTCTGCATTAACCTCCCACTGGTGGTACCCATCAATCAAATCCAATCAAAGCAAAAGATAAAGAAAGATGTTCTGCCTCCTGGGGCCCAGAACAAGGAGAGAGGATGGAGATGGATCAAGAGAGGCACATGGATGCTCTCTATCAATAAGAGAGATAACTGTGACCAGTAGATGGGGAGGTGAATAGTTTTACTGCTATCTAACTTTAATTGATGGGCTTCCCAGGTGACGCTAGTGGTAAAGGATCCACCTGCCAATGAAGGAAATGCAAGAGGTGCGGGTTCAATCTCTGGGTTGGGAAGATCCTCTGGAGGAGGGCATGGCAACCCACTTAAATATTTTTGCCTGGAAAATCCCACGGACAGAGGAGCCTGGCAGACTACAGTCCACAGGGTTGTAAAAGGTTGGCCACGGCTGAGCAACTGAGCACACACAACTTTTTTATTTATGTTCCAGAAGTAGTTGATGTATTTTATGAAGTTAAGTGCCACTTCTGAAAATTAGGAGTGGGGTTGTGCTCCTAAGACTTGTAGACCAACCTTTATCAACAGTTTTATTGGGGCCTTTGAATTTGTTGTTTCTTTGATAGCTCAGTTGGTAAAGAATCCACCTGCAGTGAGGAGATCCCGGTTCGATTCCTGGGTCAGGAAGATCCCTGGAGAAGGGATAGGCTCCTCACTCCAGTATTCTTGGGCTTCCATTGTGACTCAGCTGGTAAAGAATCCACCTGCAATGGAGGAGACCTGGGTTCAATCCCTGGGTTGGGAAGATCCCCTGGAGGAGGGAAAGATTACCGTCTCCAGAATTCTGGCCTGGAGAATTCCATGGACTGTATAGTTCATGGGGTCACAAAGAGTGTGACACAACTGAGTGGCTTTCACTTTCAATTTGTTAGCTATGATCTCAGCACCCTATGTATAAAGATTACCCTTTGTATTTGACAGCTTCTTACAAAGGTGTTCCTCAGTTTATTCAACATGAAAATCATAGTGGTTAAGTCTGTTTTACAGAGGTATTCAAGAATTAAATGAATTAATGTGGCAAATTGAATAATATAAGCATTATTATCCTTTCCACATTAAATTGTCTTTATAGTTTTATTAAAATTATTTAAGCTGCTTAGATATTTTAATAAGAGTACTGATTGGTTTTGTTCAGGGACAAAGTACATATCCATCCTGCTTCATGCTAGGCGTGTGTCTGCCTTGAAGGGCTTGTCGCCTTCATTCTCGTGGCACAAAACCGTAGCTCCTCTAATGTTGGAAATGTTAATCTGCTACATATATGACCTTTCATTTTAATAGTAAATAGATACACAGCCGTAGTCATATATGCTTTACTTCTGTGTATATTTCTTATGTAGCAGGTATAATCTTCAAAAGGCATATTACTTTACAGATGTAACTTTGGTGAGCCATCATTCATCAGCTGTTTATTTTTGATGTATCATCTACCTAAGTGAATGAGCTAAAAGCCATAAAATGCACTGTGATACTTATTTTGGTTAGAAAGAGTATCAACCTCTAGGGTGATGACAGATTGAAATAAGTATTTTTATAGCTACGAAACCATAATGTTTGAAAGAGAATGTGGCAAAAGTTGATATTATCCAAGGAAACATTTTGAAACCTGATTTTCCTATAAATTTTATTTATAGCTTATTTGGACTAATTTTGGAAAATGTTTTGTTGTATGTATATTCAGTTCAGTTCAGTCTCTCAGTCGTGTCCGACTCTTTGCGACCCCATGAATCGCAGCACACCAGACCTCCCTGTCCATCACCAACTCCCGGAGTTCACTCAAACTCACGTCCATCGAGTCAGTGATGCCATCCAGCCATCTCATCCTCTGTCGTCCCCTTCTCCTCCTGCCCCCAATCCCTCCCAACCTACCTTGTGTAAAATAGCTAGCTAGTAGTAAGCTGCTGTGTAATACCGGGAGCTCAGCTTGATGCTCTGTGATGACCTAAAGGGTAGGATGGAGATAGAGGGCTGAGTGGGAGGGAGGTTCAAGGAGGAGAGGATCTATGTATCAGTTCAGTTCAATTCAGTTCAGTTGCTCAGTCGTGTCTGACTCTTTGCAACCCCATGAATCGCAGCACACCAGGCCTCCCTGTCCATCACCAACTCCCGGAGTTCACTCAAACTCACGTCCATCGAGTCAGTGATGCCATCCAGCCATCTCATCCTCTGTCGTCCCCTTCTCCTCCTGCCCTCAATCCCTCCCAGCATCAGAGTCTTTTCCAATGAGTCAACTCTTCGCATGAGGTGGCCAAAGTACTGGAGTTTCAGCTTTAGCATCATTCCTTCCAAAGAAATCCCAGGGCTGATCTCCTTCAGAATGGTTGGATCTCCTTGCAGTACAAGGGACTCTCAAGAGTCTTCTCCAACACCACAGTTCAACAGCATCAATTCTTCGGCGCTCAGCCTTCTTCACAGTCCAACTCTCACATCCATACATGACTACTGGAAAAACCATAGCCTTGACCAGACGGACCTTTGTTGGCAAAGTAATGTCTCTGCTTTTGAATATGCTATCTAGGTTGGTCATAACTTTCCTTCCAAGGAGTAAGTGTCTTTTAATTTCATGACTGCAATCACCATCTACAGTGATTTTGGAGCCTAAAAAATAAAGTCTGACCCTGTTTCCACTGTTTCCCCATCTACTTGCCATGAAGCAATGGGACCAGATGCCATGATCTTAGTTTTCTGAATGTTGAATTTTAAGCCAACTTTTTCACTCTCCTCTTTCACTTTCATCAAGAGGCATTTTAGGTCCTCTTCACTTTCTGCCATAAGGGTGGTGTCATCTGCATATCTGAGGTTATTGATATTTCTCCCAGCAATCTTGATTCCAGCTTGTGCTTCGTCCAGCCCAGCGTTTCTCATGATGTATTTGCATATAAGTTAAATAAGCAAGGTGACAATATACAGCCTTGACGTACTCCTTTTCCTATTTGGAACCAGTCTGTTGTTCCGTGTCCAGTTCTAACTGTTGCTTCCTGACCCGTATATTAATAATGGATAAAAAGAAAGTAATGATTCCATTTGTTTTCCTGCTTTCAGTCTTTTGCTGTGTAGATGTCGATAAGTATTCATCACATATGTAAAAGTAGGTTTTCCACCTACTTTTAAAACCCAATTTTAATAAGTATTCATTAACTTTAATATTATATCATTTAACATATCATAGAAACTAAGATTTTAGTTTCTAATTTCATTAAGTGAAAGGCCAATTTTAAATTATCTAAACTGTAAATTTTCTATAAAAAGAAAAGAGTAAAATTTTCTACAAATTGAAACCATGTGTTTTCTTATATGTATTTTATGTCTTTCAATGTTACTTGGGCTATGGTTGAACATTTATATCATTTAAAGTTAGAACTTTTCATTGTACAATAAACTTGAAACTAAGCTCTCAGTCATACTGAAAATTGGGTTAAGGAATATGAATTGGATTAGTGTTTCTGAGATAAGAAGGGTCCAAAATAATGCTCTACAAGTAGAAAAGCACCATCATCTTTGTATACAGATTTCAACACATTATTTAAAACCTTAAATCTGTCCTCTTGTATGATCTCTCAGCTCCTAGCAATGCAAAACAATGATATAATGCATATGCGTACATTGCTGTTGTTCAGTTGCTCGGTTGTGTCTGACTTTTTGAGACGCCATGAATGGCAGCACACCAGGTTTTTCTGTCCTTCACAATCTCGCAGAGTTTGCTTAGTCTCATGTCCATTGAGTCAATGATGCTATCCAACCATCTAATCATCTGTCCCCCACTTCTCCTCCTGCCCTCAATCTTTCCCAGCATCAGGGTCTTTTCCAATGAGTCAGCTCTTCGCATTAGGTGGCCAAAGTATTGGAGCTTCAGCATCAGTCCTTCCAATGAATCTTCAGGGTTGATTTCCTTTAGAATTGACTATTTGATCTGCTTGCAGTCCAAGGGTCTCTCAAGTATCTTCTCCAGCACCACAGTTTGAAAGCATCAATTCGTCAGCTCTCAGTCGTCTTTGTGGTTCAACTCTAGCATCCGTACATGACTACCGGCAAAACCATAGCTTTGACCATGGGGACCTTTGTCATATACATATATACATGGATATATTGATGCATGTTTTTAGTCACACGTTCATATTTTAAACTTATTTTGGTTTGCTCTGGGTCTTCTTGCTAGTGGTCTACTCTCCAGTTGCCGTGAACTGACCTTTCATTGTGGCAGCTTCTCTTGTGGAGCACAGGCTGTAGGCATGTGTGCTTCAGTAAGTGTGGCTTGTGGGCTCTAGAGACACAATCCTTTTTTTTTTTTTTTTTAAGTTTTACAAACATCTCTTCATCTTATAAGAGTTGGAAAATTATTCTGTTTCTTAGTTTGCTTGGTTTGGAATATTATTTATCTTGTCAATGTATATCCTAAAATTATTTTACCCTTTGGAAAAGCTTAAAGAGCTTTTTCCCTAGCTTTTTCTCCTAGCACTTTAGCCATTTCTACAGTCTGGTTTCAGCCTTTGGTTTTAGATTTGTCTCTCATACCTCTTCACAGAAATTCTCCAGCCTAGGCAAACTGCTTTACTTACTGTTCCAATATCAAAGGTATTGATTCCCAATCTGTAGATTTGATTCCCACTCTGCTAAATGGATTTTCTCTGAAAGCATCAAAATGTAAATTAAAATGTAAAGAATATCTCAAGACTCTATTCCTACTTTCCCCCTTTACAGACTTCCCTATACTAAAGGAATCTCTTGTTTCTGTCATATTTACCTATACCAATGCTTTTCTAGCTAAGTCTGGCCTTATGACATTTCCCATATTTACTTTGAAACATTAATCATTCTTATATTGTTATCTTCATTTTGTTGCTCCATATGTTTTGATTACTGTTTTCAAAATCTCTTTCCTGCACTTACCAGTGGAAGCTCAAAGTATTATAATGTCTTACTTACAATAAGGCAGCTCAATATTATTTACTGGCGGGAATTAATGTTCTAGCAGGAAGAATCACTCAATGAAGAGTATCACTTGAATTTTTCAGATCCAGCAGTTTTAGTCAATGAAAATATATACTCTTAAAAACATTTTTATGTCCTACTTGACATTAAATGGTGATAGGCAGTTCTCAAACTAAACTTGTCAATAACCTTTGATCAATAACCTACGATTCAAATAAACAACTCCTTCCAACCCATAAATATACTTAAAAAAGAAAAATTGTGACATAACTGACAAAATCTGTGCAAGACCCATACATGGGGAAATTTACTCCTGAGTATTCTGAAGCTATCAATTTAGCTTGAAAAATTTGAGCTTAATTGTCTTTATTCTAGTAGAAGTATTTCATAGATCAGTCTTTTATAAATTTTTGGCAGCAGCTTTGTGTTAAAATATTCATATAAGGGATACAAGAATACAGTTACAGGACTAAGAGTAGCATCTGAGGAAGGTCAAGTACTTTGCAGGGCTAGATTGCCATTGAGCTGTCAGGAGTCTTGATGGGCATCCATAAAGGCAGTTTTCTGAAATAGCCAAAGTCTTACACACAAGACTTACGCTTGCCCCTTGAAATCAAGCCAGCAGGAGACCCTGGAAGTAGTGAAATACCTACATCATGCATTGACAGTGCTATCAAGGCATGTAGTCACAGTACCTTGGGCTGCAGTGACCTTCACCATCACCTGGATCTAGCAGATATCCAGTGACTACCCATGGCTGATGACCCAGATGGAAATGGATGAACATTCAAACAAGTTACAGTCTCTGCTAATTCAATAGCACATAATGTAGAGATGTTAGGGGAGCAACAGAAGAACAAACAGAGATATGCCTTGATATTAAAGTTGACTAGTCTAACATCAGTTCAGACCATAAAACATACACAAAACATTTTATACATACATACATGAATAATACTACATGATGCACACAGCTGGACGATGATTGTATTGACAGGTTTTTGAGGACATTTTAGTGAACTGACGTTTTCTTCATTAAGAACTCTATAGTTTAAAAATAAGGCTACAACAAGGAACTCGGATCAGTAATCTGTGGCAGCCTGGAGGCGAGGGGACTGTGAGGGAGAATGGATATAGGAATATGGACGGCTGAGTCCCCATGCTATTCACCTGTTACTACCACAATCGACTGTACTCCAATACAGAATAGATTCTTAAAAATTTTAAAAATAATAAGGCTCGAGAAATGAAGGATAAAACAAATTGGCTTATATTATTAGAAGAAACCCATTTTTTAACTGATTATTATTGTTCTTTTCTTCAGCCGATGAGAGCTGTTCTCATGGAGCTTTGGCATGCTCCTCTTCTAACAGCTGTATCCCACTGCACAAGCGCTGTGATGGTTTTGCTGACTGCATGGATTTCCAACCTGATGAATCCAGCTGCTTAGGTAACTATCCATTGAAATATTCTTTGCAATATGAGTCAGTAACTTCACCTGTGCACAATAAAAATATTAAAACTTGAAATTCTAAATAACGGCAAACAGGATAATTACATTTCTGTTATTGGCTTAGTGGCAGGAAGAATGTTAATGTTATTTTGCTACATTTATAGAAATGCACAATATATAATACAATGAACTCATGCATACTCTATTTTAAAACGTTCACAAAATAAAAATCAAACAATTTTAATTTAATATATCTTACATTATTAGAATTTAATAATCTCCTCTATGCAAATTGCTAGTTTCTATAATAACCCTACGTAATCTAATCTTATATAACCCCTACATAATCTAATATGTTATTAATATTTTTAATTGTGCATTTTTTTTAATTTTTTATTTTATTTTTTATTTTTTTTATTTTATTTTATTTTTAAACTTTACATAACTGTATTAGTTTTGCCAAATATCAAAATGAATCCGCCACAGGTATACATGTGTTCCCCATCCTGAACCCTTTAATTGTGCATTTTTCTCACCTCTTCCTAAGAACTCCCTATTTTCATGATCTAGTCATGCTTAAAAATCAATTTATGAAACTTCAGACTAGCTTTTAAACATTTTTCTTTCTTCTGACCCCAGAATATTTTTAGGAACTGATAATGTGTTTTTGTGATTATACTTTTATCAAAACTGCTTTAATAGCCTCTAATTTGTTGTAGCATATTGTTAACATCTCTCCTGAGTAACTGAATTTTTATTTCATGCAGGGATATGTAAAATAAAAGATAGTGGCAATGTAAATGTCACAACTAAAAGATAATATGAACTGGTGATAAAAGATATATTCAATCACATTTTATAAATAAACCAGGGATATTTCATATCAAAACTAGGACAGAATATATTCTTTGTATCTTTCAAGATAGAAAAACATTATGAGATAAGCAACAAAGGCAAGATATTTAAAATTAAATCATAGTGCAAAAATATTTTTTATGCTGCTAAAAATGAGTTCTTGCACAGCACTGAATTTTATGAGCACGAAGGGAAATCAAGAAGTGGGCAAATCTGATCCCATGAAATATGCAAAGATGAATGCTCTTTGACTTTATATCTCTACTAGGCATGCTTATACATCAGATCAGATATCCAAAAGGAAGTGTTCTTATTCTCTGAAGAGAGTAAGAATGGTATTAATGAAATAAGTCCATTCTTTGAACTTATGAAGATACAGCACTTATGTCCAGTACTCATATTTATCTGTATAAAACAGAGATTTTTTTTCAAGATAGTCCTATCTGAGAACAAGTATGTTGCAACATGTTTCAGTTCACTGTCTACTTTGACATATTCTGTCTTTTAAAATACGGTCAGGAAAACAGAAGACCTGTCATTCATACTGTATGATGGACAATCTGTAGATAATATTATAGTACACATTTTTGTTGTCTGTCATTTCAGTCACTCAGCAATTCACTTAGTTCATTTACAAAGTATAGGTCATATTGCCACAGCTGTTGGGTTAGAATGAAATAAAGAACTAGTGAAACAGTTTTCATAAAAAAGATCCATATTATGTATTCTCTTATTTATATTTTTATGCCTTTTAGCTTGTCAATCAAATATGATAAAGTTAATGTTTCTGTTTTTAAGAATGCCTTTATACCTCATCCATGCTAAAATGTGTCCATGCATATTATACCTTCCTCTTTTCAAACATCATATTCTCTTAAGGTCAGCATTTCATAGACTTTTATGAGCCCAATCTTACAGCATCCAATAATTCTCCCAGTGGTCACACAACAGATGGTGAGCAGCTGGTCTTCCCTCACCTCAAGGTTTAAGTCATTAACCAGAACATCAAGCTCAGGCACTCCATGAGTGTTGCAGGTTAAGTATATTTCAATGAGTCCTATTTGTTCCCAAGTTACACTAAAAAGGAATATTATTTTCAAGTTTTGGTTGCTTAGGCAACAGAAAATTATTAAACAGAATATGTCTGAGTTAATTTACATTGAAAGTCTTTTTCCAGTCATTTGCAGTAGTAGAGTTACTAAAGATTATGTTAAAGTGATACTGTAATTATGATAATCATTATTTAAAGGAGAATTAGGGAAAGGCACACAAAACATACAATTATCAGACGAGATAGTATTAATTTAATATTTGAACAACAATAATAATACTATAGCTTAATAAAGTTTCAGAGGTTCTGAAAACCAAACCAAAACATAACACAAAAATGTCTCATACAAGTACTTGTGAAGCTTTTTCAAGTTTCTGAAATGCACTTAATCCCCCTGCTGTCCCTGAGCTGGGATTTCAAGATAAAGAGAAGTCTCTGCCCACTAGGAATTTAGTTTGCTGCACAATTTTCTGGTGAACTCTTATAATCTATAGAGCTTCTGAAACTACATACAGTGTGCTGTGTATATGTATGTTTAATCCATGGCAGTGCCTAAATATCACATAATATCAAGAAACACAAGGGGTGGTAGAAATTCTAAACTGAACAACAAATTATTTGACATTTTTAGACTAACAGGATTTAGAACTAGAGGACCAAGATTTAGTTAAACATCTGGTGTTCCCTTGCTGTTAACTTAAACAAGTTATACTATTAACCAGTTTCTTCCTCTGTAAAAAAAAAAAAAAAGAAGAAGAAGAAGATAAGTATGCGATATAAGGATATACCACTTAATGCTGTGAGGATTAAATGAAGTAACATCAGTACAATTCTTGGGACTCTTGCTGTACGTCTCTGATAGAGCAGGTCTTCTGTAAACGGTAGTGAGATGGTGATCTTGATGATAGAAGGAAAATAAGAGAATTTGGAGAGAGCAGTGGTAATAGAAATTAAGTTCCATGGTAAACTCAAAGAACCCCCAAATAGGACTTCCCTTGTGGTCCAGCGGCCAAGACTCCATGCTCCCAAAGCAGAGGACTCAGGTTTGATTCCTAGTTGGGGAACTAGATCCCACATGCCCCAATTAAGGATCCGGCATGCTGCAATGAAGATTGAAGATCCTGCGTGTGGCAACTAAGACCCAGGCTGCTAAGTCGCTCAGTCGTGTCCGACTCTGTGCTACCCCAGAGACGGCAGCCCACCAGGCTCCGCCGTCCCTGGGATTCTCCAGGCAAGAACACTGGAGTGGGTTGTCATTTCCTTCTCCAGTGCATGAAAGTGAAAAGTGAAAGGGAAGTCGCTCAGTTGTGTCTGATTCTTAGCGACCCCATGGACTGCAGCCCACCAGACTTCTCCATCCATGGGATTTTCCAGGCAAGAGTACTAAGACCCAGGAGAGCCAAATAAAGAAATAAATTGTATCATTAAAAAAAAAAAAACACCAAATATGGAGAAATGGATGAGAGCAATCATTTAATACTTCATTCATACCATTCACTGCTATAAAAATGTTCAGTTCAGTCACTCAGTCATGTCCAACTCTTTGTGATCCCATGGACTGCAGCACACCAGGCTTCTCTGTCCATCACCAACTCCTGGAGTTTTCTTGAACTTACATCCATTGAGTCAGTGATGCCATCCAACCATCTCATCCTCTGTCATCCCCTTCTCCTCCTGCTTTCAATCTTTCCCAGCGTCAGGGTCCTTTCCAATGAGTCAGTTCTTCGCATCAGTTGGCCAAAGTATTGGAACTTCAGCATCAGTCCTTGCAATTTATCCTCCCAGAAGTCCTATAAAAGAAGGTCATCTTCATTTTAAACATGAAGAACTTTATACCTGAAATACCTAATCCAACAATACATAAATCATTAACTAAGTCATGTATCACAGAGGGAAAACCAGGACTCACGTGATTGTCAGTCTTGCCTATAGTCCACCATAGAATAGTCATCACTACTCTAGTTTCCATGCAACTGAGAAGGGAAAAAAATATATAAATGAAATATAAAGACATATGATTATATTATATATAAATATTATATAAAGTGAAAAGTGAAAGTTAAAGTCAGTCATGTCTCACTCTTTGTAACCCCATGGGCTATACAGTCCATGGAATTCTCCAGGCCAGAATACTGGAGTGGGTCTCCAAGGAATCTTCCCAACCCAGGGGTTGAACCCAGGTCTCCCACATGACAGGTGGGTTCTCTACCAGCTGAGCCAACAGGGAAGCCCAAATATTATATAAAGATATATAAGCATATTTTATAAATATATATGTGTAAAAATATTTTATATAAATATATATTTGTGTGTGTGCCTAATTGCAGATTATTTAGATTTAAGCTTAAAAGTTACTTTTGTTTTTGTACTCATCACTTATCCAACTTATATGTGTTTTCTGCTTATCCAACGTCATATGTGAGAGTGAGACTGAATGTGAATCCTTTCCAGAATGGTATTTCCACATAGTTAACAGTGAGTTGTATAGGCTTCCAGACACATGGTTATGGTAAACAACTCAAGAGGGTACAAGGCAGTGAGATATTTGTGTTGCTAATTCTAACATCCAGCTTATGGATTTCTAGCTCCCAACTATTCATTTATCTACTAAATATTTTTTGTATCTTCATTACTATCTGGTGTCCATGTCTTTCCCCATTTCACTCTCTTCTCTCTGCTGTAAATTGTTTTGAATAAATTAAAGATGAAATTGCTTGTACTGTTTCTGCCCATTATCTTTATAAAGAACTTGGTTTTAAGGCCAAAAGTTAGAAAAACTTCTCGCAGAAATAATCTAGAAATCTTTGTTCACCCAGACACGGGAATTCACTCTGTATTGCAGCCGATGCCTGTGTTCTTTCTGCTGTACTCCACTCTCTTGTGCAAGAAAATACGTATTTAGATTCCCACAAAGTCATTCTGATGTAAAGTAAGCGTCAAAGCAAATTGTAATAACTCTAGAAAAAAATCTGCAGCTGTGTATTATATGTTGACACTGTGGAGTATCAGACATTCTATTTTTTTACTATTAAAACACAGCTCTTACTTGAGTAAGATTAAAATTGTACCTAAGACAAAAAATAATAATAATAAAATGGTTAATCTAACAAGGTATATATCTATTTATTCTCTATCAAATTGATAGGGTGTTTTTAGTCAGACCAGCTAATTTCTTATTTATGAAGGAAATTTCACATCTGCTCTGTTCAGTCAAGTCTGCCTTTAATGCCTGAGGAGGGCAGCTCTTTATGCTCATTTCCAGCCCTGCACTTTCCTCTTGAAGTTACATAGGAGGATGTGGGGAAGGCAAGACAGGAAATATACCCCTGGAAAAGCAAAACACTGGAAAGTTTTGAAATTAAATGTATACCCAACACTGGTATATTTCAAGTTTGTTCCCAGAAGGTGAACTTTCTTCTTCCCTGTTTCCCTCTTTTCTAATGCCTCTACCAGCCCCTTCTGGACTTTCAGTGACTGACCTGACAATCTGACTCTTTAGACTCACGGTTTCCTTCAATGGATAATACCTACATAATGTCTCTGTTTCTCCTCTTTACTTTTCTGCTATGCCTCACGAACATCAACCTTCCTCTGCCCAAGTAAATGGTTTCTTTGTCTGTGTTAATATTTCACCTTTCTTCAGACCTACAAAAATGCCCACTGAATACTTCCATTTGGATGTCCCTTCTGATGCTGGGAGGGATTGGGGGCAGGAGCAAAAGGGGAAGACAGAGGATAAGATGGCTGGGTGGCATCACCGACTCAATGGATGTGAGTTTGAGTGAACTCCGGGAGATGGTGATGGACAGGGAGGCCTGGTGTGGTGCAGTTCATGGGGTTGCTAAGAGTCAGACACGACTGAGCAACTGAACTGAACTGAACTAGGCACCTAAAACACAGCATCATTGTTCCCTTTAAAATCTTCCTTCCCCATAAATTCCACAACTCAAGGAATCAAGGCATCAATTAATAAGTAGCCCAGTCAGAAATTTGAATATCATCCTTGACTTTCCCAAAATGTTTCAGTCCCAATATTTAAATACCTCATAAATTCCCACAACTCTGAATGTTTCCATTCCATCTCTTTCATTCAGGCATTCCTGGATTGTGACATACACCCAGATTTTTCGCCTTCGCCCTTCTGTTGACTGTAAACTCTGTAGCCAGAATTATCTTTCTAAAGCATAAGCCACACCACTTCCCTTCTTAAGATCGTAGCTTCCTAGGATAAAGTTTAAACTCACTGAGCCCAGATGATCTGGTCCCTGTGTGTCTATGACCTTTTCTCATACTTTGTATTATCAACGACCCAGTCTGGTGGAACATCCCTCAGTTTCTCAAATACATCACAATCTCTTCTCAGACCATTGTGTCTTTATGTTTACCTACACACACACACACACACACACGCACACACACACACCCCTATCCAAATAAAAGCTCTTCTGGAGCTTTTCCTTATTGGTCAAATTTGACTTAGGTTCTCTCCTTGGTGTCCCCATTACCCTTGTTACATTCATTACAAAGTAGATTACTTTTAATGCCATATTTTAATTCCCTAGTAACTTTTTACATCCTCTATGAAGCCGGAAGGTCAATGAGAGCAGAGGCTGTGCCTATATAATTTTTAGATCAACATTTCTTAAACACATATTATGATCCTGATGTTCTATTAACATTCTCAACAGCCCTATGGGATAGGTACTATTATTAACCCTGTTTAACAGAGATAAACCTGAGGCACAGAGAGATTAACTACCTTGCTCTGAATCACACAGCTAATAGGCTGAGCTGAGATTTCAACTCAGGTGGTCTGGCTCCAGTACCCTCAGCCTTAACAGCTATGTGAGTAGGGAAATGGGCAAGTTGCAATGGATCGGGATTGTGTAGTGACAATACAAGGAGACTGTGTAAAGGAAAGAGCTGAAATCACTAACCACTTCTTTTTTTATTGGAGTATAATTGCTTTACACTGTTGTATTAGTTTCGGCTGGACAGCAATGTGAATCAGCTATTATGCATACATATATCCCCCTGAGTCTCCCACCCCCAGCCCCCAGCCCGTCCCTCTAGGTTATCACAGAGCACACCGGGCTAAAGCTCTGCTATACAGAAGCCTCCCACTAGCTACCTGTCTTACACATCGTAGTGTATTTGGGAGAGCAACACTAACCACTTCTTCATGAAACTATTTAGCTTCTTTTTAACTTATAAACAAACCATCTTTGAAAATAAATGTTCATGCTAACCTAGAACTCAGGAATGATACAAGCTGCAAACTAAGCAGGTTCAGGGGGGTGAGGATCCATTTGAGCTGTGTTGACATCTGTCACAAATATGGAGGGCAGGACAAGAGTCTGCGTACGAGTGACACTTTATCAAAATGACAGTCACCCATGCGAAGCATTCATCTGCCATGATATAGTGACTGGTGTGTGGAACTGAAGAAATGTTTCAGTATAGAAAATGTTTCAGTATAATCACAAAGATGTCATACAGACCTTCTAAATAAGTAGATTGTACCTAATCTATGGGGAAAGAAAGTCTTAGGACCAAGCATGGGGCATGTATAAGGAATGAACACATCCAGAGCCGTGGGGAGCATTGAACAAATTTGGGAGTACAGGAAAGTAGCCTAAACAAATTCTTGTGCTTTTAGATGGTAGGAAGCAATTTATTCTCCATGATTAGATTTAATGTCTTGATTAATAGTAATATGTCTTCCTTCTTCCTGGTAATATTTATAATTAACTGTGGGTTTTGGGTTGCTTCTTTTTAGAGTGTCCAAGAGGTTACTGCAGAAATGGTGGGACTTGTGTGCTGGAGAAAAACGGTCCAGTGTGTCGGTAAGAATAATTGCCTTTTTAAATTTTTTTAAACATTTATTATAGTCATCTTGTTTTTCTTGAGGCTGATCTAAGAGAACATAATGAACATGTGGTTATTAAGGTAAAAACAGTGAATAATGGCAGTATTAATATTTATCCGTTTGAGTGTGAGAATTTGATATTTAGGAAAATATCAATGATTTCACATGATTTTATATCTCTCAACATTCATTTTATATTGTATGGGATATATAATTTTAATAATATTCATTATTTCTTGTTTTTAATTTTTATATCAGGTTATAAAAAGATTTCATATAGGTATCATCCTATTTCAGATAAACTTAGTGTCTGTATTTCCTATCTCCCTTTTTATTTCATGTTCTATATTTTTCTTTTCTAACAAGACAAGAATGAAATTAACTCATAAGTAAAACCTTTTTCTGGTTTATTCAATGGATGTTTATGAGTAGATAAAGTTAAGGTACAGATAAGGAATACATTTGCATAGTTAAAGCAAAAATAATCAAAACAGTTCTTGTGATTTCTTCTGGGAATTATTTATATTGCCTATCAAAGATGGCTTAAATTTCTGTCTCTCACCCTTTCGGGAATATCATGCAAAACAGTTTCATAAATTCTAAAGGAAATGATGCATATTCCATTATATTTGTGTTTATGATTTTTTATTCTAACAGACCAGTGTATATATTACTTTGCTTATTAGAGAAATGGTTTCAGGTTGACATTCAAGTCATAACAAAGCACACAAAAGCATTAATATCTGGAAAAACTCATTAATAGTTGTTTAAATTCTTATATCCTTCTGAGTCAACATTCATATTTTAGAAAAATTCATTTATCACTTTATAAGAAAGCAAACATGTCTACCAAGGAGAACAACAAAAAATTTTATGATGAAATACTACACTATTTTAACATTGTTGAAACAGCAATATTAATGTGTTTCTCAAAAGTTTTTGACTCTCAGATTCACTCCATAATTTAACTCACAACATCTTAGCAAAATTATACTTTTCCCTGTATCAGTTTCCATGGAAATTAGTTTTCTACAAATTATGACTTCGTGGAAATACAGGATACATATTACTAATTTCTAAAAATCTTGTGGAAGAAATTGAGAATGATGGCATAAATATTTATTGATCATCAGCTGAGTGGGTAATGTTTAGTGTCAACTGTTTACAATAAGGAGGTTCCAGTTTTTCTCTTTTCTAACCCTGATGGTTACACAAAAGCTCCCAAATGTAGTTAGTCTCAGCTGAGCAAGCAAAGACTTTTACGTTCTTGGCAACATCCTCGTGTACTTAAATAAACTTTAAAAATTGAAATCCAGATGGTGATGTTTGAAACTTGTTTCTCTCAAGTGAGGAAACTCTGATGTGGGGGGAGAAGATATGACAAGAGGATTGAGAGAGAGCTAGACTAAAGAAAGGAAATTTATGCAGCAAAATGTATTGAGTTGGCCCAAAACTTTGTTCAGATTTTTCACAAGATCTTATGGAAAAAAACCCGCATGAAGTTTTTGGTCAATGCAATATAAAGCAATTCACTGACTTGGAAAGCCAATGAAGTATTTTATTATGTTACTTTTCATAATAAATAATACTTTTCAAATAGCTAGCTAACTCTAATTACCATCAATATAAACAACTGGTCTGAGGGCTATCTGCTCCATAGGGGTGAAAAATACGACTTTTAAACATTTTTTTCGTAGTATAATATGGTAGCCTTTTCATTCAAATTTTTATTTCTTTAAATGGTGAACTTCAGAAGTGACACGTGTATTGTAATAAAGTTTTTTAAAAGCATAAAATAGTGTATGAGGCAAAAGTAGAAATCCCAACACCTAAATCCTCCTCTTGAGTAGTATGGCTTATATCCACATGGCTTTCTTTTCACACACACACACAAGCACACATTTATTTCTTACAGAAATGTGAATTACACTTTACAATACACTTTGTACTGTGTATGTGTGTTTTATTTGTAATCTTTTCATGAAAAATCATGCTGTTCTTCCACATCAGTCAACATAGCTCTAGATCTACCACTTACTGGTTGTGTATTATTGGGTGAATCCATTAATCTGACTGTTTCAGCTTCTTCTTTGTTAAAATGGAGAAAATAAGTGCACTCATAGAGCCTCCTAGAGCCGTTAAGAGATTTAAAGGGGTTAATATACGTAAGACATTCTGCACAAAGCCTGACACATAAGACATTCTAGGAATGCTACCCATTATTATTACTATGCCACTGTTTTATACTGTGTAGTATATAGTATTCAATATATGGGCTTGTCATCATGTAATTAACCCCATTAATCCTATTACTAGTTGTTTGGTTCTTAAGTATTTTGTTTCACAGTTATCTTGCAATACCCATCCTTTGACTTATTTTTGTACATTTCCTTATTTTAAGCATAATGTGTCTTTCTGTAATGCCAAATAACAACGTAAATTATTTCTGATGGCACTTAGTGCCAGATTCATTTCCAGTTAAATTTAGAATCCAGTTCATTTGTCACATACAGGTATTCATTTTTGGATATAAGGTTAAATGAAGACAGCTCTAGAATACAGTTTTAGAGTAACTCTAGGGTACTGTGGAAAGGTGTTGGCTTTATATCACGCCCCATTCTCTCATTCCCAAGAGTGGGAATTCATTGTCATTCTCACCCAAAGAAATAAGGACAGAAGTCCAAAGCCCATCTCTCATTCAGGCCACTGTGGATACAAGAATTTCATGGTTTCCTGGGGAAACTTGTCAGAAAAGCCTTTGAACTTCCTCTTGGAATCTGTGAGAAAGGACCTTCAGGTTTAATCTACAATCCCAGAGGAAAGAGACTATATAAGGTCATTCGTATTGCTCGAGCTTGTAATTATTCACAAGAGTAGAAGCTACAAGGTGAACCATGGTTTCCCATTACTTGAGAAACACTAATAGCTTGGCATGTTCAATGACTTAGGAAGCAAACCATGAGCCAAAAGATGTAAATTATTCTTCACCTGAGGAGGCTTGATTATTATATTATTTCAGTATACCAACATGTTTATTAGAAAAAAGAGTGAGCTGTGTAATATAAATTTCAAGTTAATATGGAGGGCAGGAAAGAAGTTACAAGAAAGAAAAGAAAATCAAGTTAGCCAGGCTAAGAGAGAGAAATAGGAAACAGCATTAAATTTAAAGTACTTATACAATTACATACATATACAGAAGTTTACTATATACATATTTATTTCATATATATTTTTATTGTATGAACATTATATGTTATATTTTTATTTCACATATATTTAATTTTAAACAAAAATATATTTAGAAGAAGAACTGAAAAAAGGCAAGAAAAAAACGATTTGACAAATGAATAAAAAAATTCACAGTGGTAACTTTAATATCAAAACCCCACAAAATTATAGTATAAGCACATTTTTAAAAGGTTATATTGCTAAATTAAAATGATGCACTCTCAAAGTTACAACAGACAAAAATCCCTATGTAGCAAATGACCTAGTAACAAAATAAAGAAAGCAGCAGTTTCTAGATACCCAAAAGAAAAAAAAAAAAAAAGAAGGATGACAAAAGAAAATAAACACCTTTTTGGAAATTTTGAATACCATTTCTAGGAAGCCCTTAGGTTAGAAGTGCATTTTAACCTGGAATTTTAAAGACAATAAAAATGATAATTTCTCTTTTCTCATCTTCTCTCCGTGGCAGTATGTGAGAGTGAATTACCGCTTTTCTTTATCTGGTTTCTGAGATATCACTGGCCATCACTCTCACTTTGCTTTACTAGTTCCTTCTCCTTCTTGTAATATTGGAGTGCTCCAATACTCAGGGCTTGAAATTCTTCTCTTTTCTGCCTACTTTCACTTACCATATGATCTCATCTAAGCTTCGGTTAATTTATTGACTTTGAATAGTGTATTAGCAGTTCAAACCTATCCTACCAAATTCCACATTCTTAAAGTAAGCTGCCAAGAAGACATCAGACTTCATATCTAATAGGCATCACAAATATAACATGTCCAAAAAGATCTTTTGCCTCGACAGGGCATCTTCTCTTTCTCCACACTTCACACACACTGTTACTTCTGCCTCAAGTTTTCTTTTTCTGCCTTATTTTCCCAAATGATACTTTTTAATACTTATAAATGGCATTTTCTTTGAATATCCTTTCCCATACCAACCAAGTAAAATGACTCATTGCTCCTTCTATGCTCCTCTATTGACTCTATAAGTATGTTATTTTACAAGTCTTTGTTTTACTTCATTACCTATTTAAAACCTATCTATCCTATTAAGAAATACATTTCCAATGCAATTTCATTTTTTATTACCATCAAAATTTGCTTTTCCCAATTTTTATAAGTTTTATATATAAGGATAAAATCTTAGTTATCACAGACAATTTAAAAAAATAAATTACATATTTGTTGCTGGAAAGTTTGAAAACAAAGCTTTGTGATAAAAAAGTTTGCAATATGAACAATAAAAATCAGTTGGAAAGGAAAATCAAAATATTAGTTCAATGAGGAAAAGGAGCTATTAAAAATTCTAACCATTAAAGGCAAACTTTTTCATGTATATTTTGTTGGAAGATAATGTGTATCCGGGGCTTCCCTCATAGCTAAGTTGGTAAGGAAATGGCCTGCAATGCAGGCCACCTGGATTCAATCCCTGGGTTGGGAAGATCCCCTGGAGAAGGAAATGGCAACCCACCCTAGTATTCTTGCCTAGAGAATCCCCATGGGCAGAAGAGCCTGGCAGGCCACAGTCCATGAGGTCACCAAGAGTCAGACACAACTTAGAGACTAAACCACCACCAGTGTGTATCCAATCACCATGATATTTACATTTCAATAACAACATTTGAAAAAGTGGTCTAAGAGTTTTAATTTGAAATTGCTTAAAGTTAAGATTAAAAAAAAATAATAACTTTGACTTAAAGGAAATTCAAAAATTTTCAAAAATTCTTTTAGAGAGTGTGGGCAAAAATTTTGAAGACCAAAATAGAAAATAAAAGTCATGTTTTTTGTACCTTTTCATCAGTTCAGTTCAGTCACTCAGCCATCTCTGACTCTTTGTGACCCCATGGACTGCAGCATCCCAAGCCTCCCTGTCCATCGCCAACTCCCAGAGTTTACTCAAACTCATGTCCATTGAGTCAATGATGCCATCCAACCATCTCATCCTCTGTCATCCCCTTCTCCTCCTGTCTTCAGTCTTTCCCAGCATCAGGGTCATTTCCAATGAGTGAGTTTTTCGAATCAGGTGGCCAAAGTATTGGAGTTTCAGCTTCAGCATCAGGACCGATCTCAGGATGAATATTCAGGACCGACCTCCTTTAGGATGGACTGGTTGGGTCTCCTTGCAGTCCAAGACTCTCAACAGTCTTCTCCAACACCACAGTTCAAAACCATCAATTCTTCAGTGCTCAGCTTTCTTTATAGTCCAACTCTCACATCCATACATGACTACTAGAAAAACCATAGCCTTGACTAGATGGACCTTTGTTGGTAAAGTAATGTCTCTGCTTTTTAATATGCTGTCTAGGTTGGTAATAATTCTTCTTCCAAGCAGCAAGTGTCTTAATTTCATGGCTGCAGTCACCATCTGCAGTGATTTTGGAGCCCCAAGAAATAGTCTCTCACTGTTTCCACTATTTCCCCATCTATTTGCCATGAAGTGATGGGACCAGATGCCATGATCTTAGTTTTCTGAATGTTGAGTTATAAGCCAGATTTTTCACTCTCCTCTTTCACTTTCATCAAGAGGCTCTTTAGTTGTTCTTCGCTTTCTACCAAAGGGTGGTGTCATCTGCATATCTGAGGTTATTGATATTTCTCCCAGCAATCTTGATTCTAGCTTGTGCTTCATCCAGCCCAGCATTTCTCACGATGTACTCTGCATATAAGTTAAATAAGCAGGGTGGCGATATACAGCCTTGACATACTGCTTTTCCTATTTAGAACCAGTCTGTTGTTCCATGTCCAGTTCTAACTGTTGCTTCCTGACCTGCATACAGATTTCTCAAGTGGCAGGTCAGGTGATCTGGTATTCCCATCTCTTTAATTTTCCAGAGTTTGTTGTATATCTTCTCATGACTAGTACCAAATTCATACCTGACATTATAAGAGCTATTTGTGTGATATACTGAATGAAGGATGAACAAATGGATATACATGCAAAGTTCTGGAGTTTCAAGGAAAAAATATCAATACTTTAAAATATGTCTTAAGTTATTAAGGTGAGCATATAAAGTGAAGTCGCTCAGTCATGTCTGACCCTTTGTGACCCTGTGGACTGTAGCCTGCCAGGCCCCTCCATCCATGGGATTTTCCAGGCAAGAATACTGGAGTGGGTTGCCATTTCCTTCCCCAGGGGATCTTCCAAACCCAGGGATCAAACCCAGGTCTCCTGCACTGCAGGCAGACTCTTTACCATCTGAACCACCAGGGAAGCCCAGGTGAGCATATGGTCTCACCAAAACTCAGACCGTCAACCACAAAGGAATTATTGAATGTTTTCTAAGTAGACTGCAAGAAGAATATTGAGTAAGCCTATGATGTGCTCATTATACTAAAAAGTAATGACTCTCCAGTTTATAGGACAGAATGGATATCAAAAAAGATAAATATCACCCATTGAAGAAACTCTACTTTGCTATAATGACAGAAGAGGGTGCTCTTAAACTAGGAATCTTATAAACTACCTCAAATCTACAACCCTAGGCTTTAAATGAAGAGTAAATGCAATTTTCTTTCCTACAAATCCACTGTTTAAAAGTTCACTTTATGAACACTATTCTTCTTCCCACAAAAAATAAAAAGAAGAGGAGGAGTAAGGAGAAGGAAGGAAGGAAAGAAGAAAAAACAAGTAATATGAAGCAAAAGACAGAATACTCGAAGTTCTCAACCAGGCCCCTCCATCCATGGAATTTTTCAGGCAAGAGTACTGGAGTGGATTCCCATTGCCTTCTCCTAAATATTGTCAGAAAAAAACAGAACATTTAGAGATAAGGGAAAAAAAATCTTAACTGAGAAAGACAAAACCAAAGTACAAATGGACAACACAACAGTAAGAATCAAATTACTGATTGAACTCAGGAAAGAAATTAAAAAAGAAAAACTAAATTATAATTCTCTCAAGGAAGGATATATTAAAATTAAATTTATTAAGAAATTTTGAACAAAAGTAAGAAAATAACCAAGGGAATGAAAGTGAGATGAAGTAAAAAGAACCAAAGAGAAAGTAATTGAAGTGGAAGACAAAAATCATGCATGTACAGTTGACCCTTGAACAACATGGATTTGAAGTACATACAACTTATATGCAGATTACAAATTCACTTATATACAGATTTTTAAAAAACATATGTACTACAGTATACCACATTTCATGACTGATTGGATCTGGGGATGTGGAACTTCAGATACAGCAGGTCAACTGTAAATTTATACACAAATTTTCAACTGTGCAATGGTTGGAGTCCCTATACCTCAAGTTGTTCAAAGATCAACTGTAGTTTGAGTCCCTAAGGAAGGAAATCAAAACAATAGAACAGAATTAATATTTAAAACTATCATCCAAGAAACTCAGAAATGAAAGAAGACCTGAATTTACATAATGAAAGGATGAACAGCTGTAAGATGACAGTTTTTCAGCACCTGGGAAATCAGACACAAACCCAGCATTTCCAAGATATATCCTAGTAAAAACCTTAGGCTCTAAACCAAAGAAAAATATTCTCATTACCTGTAGGGAGAAAGACCAAATAATAAGGAAAAGGGATTAGTCAAGCATTACACTTCTGAAATCAGAGAGACAAAGAAACCTATTAGGATTTTCTCCAGAATTTCAAAAAAAAAAAAAAAAAGTCTTTGACAAAATTTAATATCCATTCCTGATTTTTTTTTAAAAGCCTTAAGGAACATAGGAATTGGTATCCAACTGATGCTTTCTTAATGTGGTAAGACATTCTTATTTTAAATTTTGAATCAATTCTTTATTTATAAAGTCAGGATCTTAATTGAGAATCACACAAGGCGTTTCCATTAAGATGTCAGGAACAAGGAAATTTGGCCACTATCTTCACTGACATTTAAATTTGTATGGGAGATGGTAGTCAATTTAATTGGACCAAAAAGAAAAGGAGACAAGCAGCCTAAGCACTAGAAAAGAACTTAAATTATTATGACAATAAACCCCGAAAACCTTAGAAAATTGATCATAAATAAAATTCAAAAATTGAAAACATTTCCATAAGTAAGTTTGGAGGATATAAAATTAGCATTCAGAAATCAATATACAGCAATCAGAAGTCAATATACACAAAATTCAGGGAAAATGGAAAAGGAAACCCTATTCATAATAAAAACAAAAAGATAAAATATTTAGGAATAAATTTAATAAAGTAAAAAGCAATCCATATGATAAAATCAATCCCACAATCTTGAACAGATAGAAAGGCATTTTCCTTCTCTGGGTAGCTGACTTCATCATCTTAAAGGACCTTGGTCCCTAGGTCAGTCTATGAATTTTACACAACCCTACAAAAATATCCACAAATTGGGGTAAATAATTTGATAATAAAGTTCATATGGGAAAATAAAACTAGTTAACAGCTAGTTAACTGTTGAAAAAAGCTACTAGAAGCTGAGTACACCGACTAGTACAAAGATAGTAAAGTCCTTACTATTAAAGCAGGGTAGTTCAGAAGACGAAGATCATGGCATCCGGTCCCATCACTTCATGGGAAATAGATGGGCAAACAGTGGAAACAGTGTCAGACTTTATTTTTCTGGGCTCCAAAATCACTGCAGATGGTGACTGCAGCCATGAAATTAAAAGACGTTTACTCCTTGGAAGGAAAGTTATGACCAACCTAGATAGCATATTCAAAAGCAGAGACATAACTTTGCCAACAAAGGTTCATCTAGTCAAGGCTATGGTTTTTCCAGTGGTCATGTATGGATGTGAGAGTTGGACTGTGAAGAAAGCTGAGTGCCGAAGAATTGATGCTTTTGAACTGTGGTGTTGGAGAAGACTCTTGAGAGTCCCTTGGACTGCAAGGAGATCCAACCAGTCCATTCTGAAGGAGATCAGCCCTGGGATTTCTTTGGAAGGAATGATGCTAAAGCTGAAACTCCAGTACTTTGGCCACCTCATGCGAAGAGTTGACTCATTGCAAAAGACTCTGATGCTGGGAGGGATTGGGGGCAAGAGGAGAAGGGGACGACAGAGGATGAGATGGCTGGATGGCATCACTGACTCAATGGATGTGAGTCTGGGTGAACTCCGGGAGTTGGTGATGGACAGGGAGGCCTGGCGTGCTGCGATTCATGGGGTTGCAAAGAGTCGGACACGACTGAGTGACTGAACTGAACTGAGTACAGCAAATTGAGTAGACTTTATAGACATTTTAGACTAACAGAATAAAAAGTCTAGAAATACATTTAACTGCATATGAAAACTTAGTAAATATTAATGACAGCATCTCAGTCTCAGAACAGGATGGACTTTGAATCAGTGTTGGGGCAACTTCTTAGCTATTTGGAAAACAGATAAAAATTAAAACTATACCTCACACCATACACAAATAAAAATAAACTTAAGGTAGATCAGAGTTCAAAGTGAAACCATGCATATACTAGGGTGATTTTTTAAACCAATTACATACATGGTGAATTTCTCTATAATCTGGATATAAGAAAAAAAACACGTCCAAATACAATAAAATATAATACTGATAAATTTGACTACATAAAAATGTGGTTAGAAGGAATATTTTGCATGTTATAAAAAAGTACCATATGCAACATCAAAAGACACCTGTCAATCTGAGAGAAAATGTTTGTATCATATATCGCAGGAAAATGAAAATTTGCCTAATACTTAAATATTTTAAAATATGGCCAAAGCCTAAACATCATATTAAAAATAGACCATGATTAGTTAAAAATATGCAAAATTATGCTTAAATATATGAAGAAATCTCAACTTCATTCATGAGATAAAGATAAAACCATACTAAGATGCTATTCTCTGCCTCTCTGATGAGCAACATATTCTGTTGGTAAGAAAGTGAAGAAACAAGCACTTTGCTAGGGGAAATGCAAATCAGTATAATTCTTATAGAAATGAATTTGGCAGTATATAGCAAAACTACATATGCATTTACTTCTTGAACCTAAGAATTCCACTTCTAGAATTTATACTCTTGGTACAATTCCAGCACTATGATAATGCATGTCCACAAAGTTACTCACTGTAAGCATTTTTTATAATTTCAAAATATTGGAAACAACCGAAATGCCGACATATAGGAGAGTGGCAGAATAAACAATGGTACATTCACACAACAGACTACAATTGGAATGTAGAACAGTTAAGGGGTGTCCCTTCTACCAGATGTGGGACAAGTGTTGCCTGGGGCGGGCTAAAGGAAAATGAGAATATATAGTCATAGTTGCTAGAATTATCATATGGCTTTTCTTTCATTTGATTCAAATGTTAAAAATCAGGTGTCTTACTGTCACACGTCAGATACTTCTTAAGTGTCTGACATGACTTGGCCTTCACATAAACCTATAGGGTAGATGATACTGGGTCTAATTTGGCAGGTAAGAAGAGACCATGAAATTGAGTAATTTTCCTAAAGACAAAGGGCAAGAAAGTGATAGAGTTAAGACTTAAACCATAGTCTTCTGGCCAGTGTCTCTACTCCTAAGTTATCAACCATTGTGATATGTTGCCTCTTTGGATATTTGACTAGGTGACTCGTGAGTCTTTTTTTTTAATTTTATTCTAATTAGTTAATTAATTTATTTGACTGCACTGGGTCTCAGCATGTGGGATCTTTAGCTGTTGTATGTGGGATCTAGTTGCCTGACCAGGGATCAAACCTGGGCCCCTAACATTGGGAGCACAGAGTCTTGGCCACTGGACGACCAGTAAAGTCTTGGTGACTCATGATTCTATAATTGCCAGATTCATTGAGTATAGATTTGACTCAAATGCCTGAAGGAATTATAAAACTAAGTTTTATTTGCATGTTTTCTGTTCTTTAACACACTGTGCACTTCTATTCTTACAAGTTTTCATGTTGTTCCTTTCTGCCCATTTTTCACTTTCTCACCGTGACTATCTGAAAAACTCCAGTTTAATTTTTTATGTCCCAACTTGTAGAAACTCCTCTCTATTTCCATGAACCCACATGCATATGAGCCATATCCTGTAGGAAGTGTACAAAAGAGGGCAGGAATTTGACCCTAAAATGAGGTCAACCTGGGCTTGGGTATGAACTCCATCCACCATTGACTAACTCCATGACTTTGAATAAATTACCTCATTTTTTTCTGAAGAGAAGGGGAAATGAGCATTCACTAAGAAACCAACATTCTCTGCCATGATGGAGCTATGAATTGAAAAGAGCTTCTGTATTGCTGAATATATATAATTCATAATTGTTTTATTTACTTAAGAACACTTTTAAAACATATCTAAGTGGGAAGCACTGGTAATCTGTTTGCCAGTTTCTTATTTAACATCATTGAAATCATCTCCATAGCAACCAACAACAATTCTTTACTGGTGGAAAATAGAACAAATTATCAAAATTTAAGATCATGGCCTCTTTTTTTTTTTTTCCAAACAGAGTACTGAAGTGCTAAGGACTAACAAATATATTTATAATAACATTTGAATGCTTTGTAAATGAAAATTATTTCAAAATTTCAAGAAGTCAATTTAAAAAGAGAGCATTCAGATGTTTTCTATGTAGCAAGCTTAAGGCCATGCAGTTGCTTTTCTTTTCATATCTATTAATAATACATGAAGAGACCACTTGATGGGAAAATATAAATCACCAAAATAGGCCCAGAGATATTAAAGTTGATTAGATTAAATGACATAGTATAAATTTTATGTCAAAGATGTAGTTCCTCTCCTCCAAAAACTTAAATGTATATATCTATTTTAAAAACTGAAAGTATTTTCCCTTAAAGCCAGGAATAAGAAAAAAAGAAAAGGGTGAGTCTGAGATTATTCTATTTGCTCAAGAGGTTTGAGTGAAGGAACAAGCAAAAAGAAGTAAAAATTAAACATATTAAAAAAGAAGAAACACAAATATTATTGCAGATACTCACAGCCTAGGAAAGTCAAGCAAATTAACTGTGGCACTATTAGAATAATAAAAAGGGCTCAGCAAGGTAGATAGATACAAGATAAAAATGCAAGACTAATTAAATTTCCTTTTCACCAGTAAGAACAATAATTAAACAAGATAATTAGAAAAAGAGCTCCATTCTGAAATAGTGTTATTATAATATATACAGGCCTACACTCAAATGATGAAGACCCACATAAAGAGAACTGCATGCACAAATGAAGGATACTCAAAGACCTAATCAAATGGATAAGAAAAGAAAACAAACTTACTTTCTGGAATTAGCAATATTCAATAATATAAAAATGATAATTAACAAAGGACACTTTTAGTGTTTTAGATTTTGTTTGTTTTTGAAGTAGACCAATGGATCTTAATGTTCACTAGAAAAAGAAATATAATATTTAAAGACAAAATTAGGGATTTCTATTTGTTGCACTTGATATTAAAGCTTTCTATAGATTCTTGGTAATAAATATTGTGGAGAAGGGACAGAAACCACAAAAGAAACTATTGGGACAGAATGAAGAGTCTACTAATAGGTTGATATAGCTATATGGAATTAATATAAAACCAGTGGCATTTCAAGTTGATGAGGGTAGATGGGTTGGACTATGTAATAATTGATGTTAGGACTATTGGTTAGCCATTTATTTTAAAATATTAATTGTTATTGACATTATACCCAGAAACTCATCTGGGTATAATGAACTAATCCAAGATTTGTTAAAGGTATAAATAGGGAAAACTTATAATTAAAGAAAATATACAATGAGAGAATAGTTTAAGATCTTGAAGAATGGATGTCATTTATAAGCTTACTAGCAACCGTAAGTGGAGAAGGCAATGGCACCCCACTCCAGTACTCTTGTCTGGAAAATCCCATGGACAGAGGAGCCTGGTGGGCTGCAGTCCATGGGGTTGCTGGGAGTTGGACACGACTGAGTGACTTCACTTTCACTCTTCACTTTCATGCATTGGAGAAGGAAATGGCAACCCACTCCAGTGTTCTTGCCTGGAGAATCCCAGGAACGGGGAATCCTGGTGGGCTGCCGTCTATGGGGTCACACAGGGTCGGACACAACTGAAGTGACTTACAGCAGCAGCAGCAACAACCATAAGAGAAAAGATGAACAGGTTTGGAAATTTGACCACATGGATGGTTCCTAAACAAAAATAAAACTGCAGTAATGGTGAAAGATACAATAGCAGGCCACAAGAAAGATATGCAGTAAACACCGTAGATGGAGATTAGCTATAATATATGTAGTATCCCCTCAGAGCAATACATATTATGCAATAATGATAGACAAAGATTATTCACAGAAAAAGGAATATAAATGTTCAGCACATACCAGATAAAACTCAGCACTCATTAATAAAAAAGTACAAAGTTAAACCTTTTAAACTTTGGTTTAACCTATCAAATTGACAAAAAAAAATTTAGTAATATCTACCAGTTTAGTAGATAGTACTAGATAGATAGTAGATAGTACTACTCGATAGTACTAGAAGATAGTATTACTACTATCTACTAATATCTGCTGCTGCTGCTAAGTCGCTTCAGTCGTGTCCGACTCTGTGTGACCCCATAGACGGCAGCCCACCAGGCTCCCCCGTCCCCGGGATTCTCCAGGCAAGAACACTGGAGTGGGTTGCCATTTCCTTCTCCAATGCATCAAAGTGAAAGTGAAGTCGCTCAGTCATGTCCGACTCTTAGCGACCCCATGGACTGCAGCCCACCAGGCTCCTCCATCCATGGGATTTTCCAGACAAGAGTACTGGAGTGAGGGGCCATTGCCTTCTCCAACTAATATCTACTAGAAGGTAGAAATATTTACCCTATTTTATACAGATATGGGAATATAACTTGTATATTTAGGAAATTATACATACAACATTTAGGAAAAGAAACTTGTAGGAAAGACAAAGTGGCAATATCCATTCAAGATTTTTAATATCCATATTCTTCTAAAGGAGATCAGTCCTGGGTGTTCTTTGGAAGGACTGATGCTAAAGCTGAAACTCCAATACTTGGGCCACCTCATGCGAAGAGTTGACTCATTGGAAAAGACTCTGATGCTGGGAGGGATTGGGGGCAGGAGGAGAAGGGGACGACAGAGGATGAGATGGCTGGATGGCATCACTGACTCGATGGACATGAGTTTGAGTGAACTCCGGGAGTTGGTGATGGACAGGGAGGCCTGGCGTGCTGCACTTCATGGGGTTGCAAAGAGTCGGACACGACTGAGTGACTGAACTGAACTGAACTGAACTGAATTCTTAAACCCAGCCATCTCAATCCTAGGACTCTAGCCCACTGTCATATTAACAAAAAAATATAGATAAGTGTGTTGAGTTGGGTATTTTGCCAGTACTATTTTGAAAACAATTTTTAAATTAAATATAAATCCTGACAGAAAAGTATCTTTGTTGTTAGGTAAAAATGTGCAGATTCCAAAATAATATGTGTATTAAAATCCTATGTGAGGGAGGGCGGGCAGAAAGTATGTGAAAATACAAAATAAATGCTTATAGCAGCATGAGCATCAACACATTCAGGTGTTCTAGAGAGTCAGTGACCTCTCTAGAAGGAGACTGGCTCTGGAGAAAAGGACAGTTTCATATTTTAGTTTCTGCCTTTTTATTTTAACAAGAACTGCTCTTGTAGCTCTGAAATGCATTTTTTTCCAAAAAGATCTTTAAAATGGTTGCAATGTTTTAAAAAGAATAACACCTTTTACAGTAAAAGGCAGAGCCAACTGGCTGCTTTTACCAGCAGCTCCGTGATGAGATGTGCCTGTCTCTGAGTTTTCCTCCCCCGTTGTCAGAAAGCATTACACACTTTCTGCCTTGTGCCGAATCAGACAGGCCAGGCAGGCCAGGAATGCGACTGACGATGAAACAAATAACCTCTCTTACCAAGCCTCCCTCCCTACCTCCCTCCTCGAGCTCCATTCTCCTCTGATCACATATGCCCAGAGAATCATGAAAATCAAAAGCCCAGTAATACCTCATTTTCCCTCTCTGACCCTTTCCCAGAAAGCAAGCCTTGTGAAGTGTTGGGCCACTTAATTGCCCAGTTGTTTTTAGACCCCCCCCGCCAGCCTGTAAACTTTCACAGCTGACTACAGCATTGCTTTGACAATCTGATGCAACTGCCTTCTGAATGACCTGTGGTGTGGTCTCTTCCCAAAAGGGTGCCCTCCAAAGAAGCACATGGCCCAGATTTTGGTCACTGGTCATTGCTGACAGATTTGTGATCCAGATATTTTCCAAAGTCTCTGGTCTGACCTGACTGTTAAGTAGATATTTCCCTTCTCCTGGAAGAAAAGTGGTGGGTTATTTCTGGGGCAGGATCTACCGTGCCAAAGGACTGGCTTTAAAAGACAGAACAAGAGATAGCTGTCTATATTGTGAAGATCAGGATCTTGAAAAAGCTCAGTGCTTCACCAGTCCTAAAATAGCTGCGTCAGAAAATGTTTCCTCTTCATCGACACAGTTTTTACTTCCTCATTTTTCCTAGCCTATGCACACTGCTGCTTTAACGAGGTAGTTGTGGATTGGAAGTGACACCCGTTCTTTCTTTGCCAAGCTTGATGTGCGTGCATGTGTCCAGTGCAGTCTCCTGAATGGGAGAGAGGTGCTGAAACCTGAGCTTCAAAGAATGCTGGCAAAAAGTCATTCCTCTGACGGAATTTCACAATTTCCCAAACCAGGCTGCCTAGTGGCACTGGAACTGCAGGCCTTCCAGCTCTGCCCTGATCCTACATAGCTTTTCTTCCTGCTCAGCCAGCATGAGCTTAACTATGTCAAGAGTAGACTCCTTTGTGCTGTTGCTAGGTGTCTGATCTCTGCCTTACAGAAGCAGAATCTACCAAATGAGGTAGAACTTTTTGAACTTGTCCCTCTTCCTAGTGAAATGTTGACACATCTGAGTAGTTCAGTGCATTTTAATTTTGAAACCTCCGTGGGACTTTTCTTATCCTCTGAAAGCCCTGGTTTATGTGTGTGATTGCCTTAATCTGCTGTCCATCTGTAACTCTGAGATGTAGGGCATCCCTTTGTATTCTTCAGAGAAAGACTTTGTTTATTTTCCTTGTTTGCACCAGGAGGAAGAAAGAGGTAATGGAACTTGTTTATGTCTCTAAGTTTAGGATTAAATGACCTCTATTCATGATCAGTGGCTAGATTTTATATAAGCTATATATCTATAAGGCCATATTATCCTTCTATTTACTGTGTATTGAAACATGAAGGAATTGTGAGTCAGACGTATGAACACTAGAAAAAGCAACACACAATGTGGAAAAAATAACTTTATGCAAAATATGATAGTGTTGAACTTCTTGCCTTTTCATTCCCTCTGTGTGCCATGACTAACCACACAAATATAGTGCAGTAAATACCGCAGGTGCAGCAAAAAAAAATAAATAAATAAAAGGAGAGAACAGGCATTTTGGTATTAAGAGAAATTTATCCCTTTTGAATTTATTGCCTGAGGATTCAGAATGAAAACATATAAGATCATTTCATAGCAAAACTTATGTTTTAGTATCACCAGTATCTGAAAATGTAGAGGACTAAAGTAGCATGCTTCGGAATATACATGGGGAATTCTAAGTTTGGAATAAGAATATTTTCTAATAATTACTTTTTTTTCATTGTGTAGATAAAACTGAAAAGTACTGTTCTCTTGTTAGAGTGTCAGAATGAGAGTGTGTTAGTTTGAATGAAGACTTCAACATAGAAAATGAGGCTTTATATATATTATTCTTTTCCATTTTTTGGAACTAAAAAAGATAAGAATTTTCTCTGTAACAATGTAAGTTATAATGTGTTGCCTTTTCCTATTGGTTATGGAGGGATACAAGTTATATACATAAAAAGATATATGTTGATAGATGATATGTAATATATTCTTTTTATGTTATTTTTTTTTTCACTAGGACAAATCTCCCTAGGGAACAACTGTGTATCCATACTGACAAGTATTTTGCCTATATTTTTGTTTGTTTTTATGGTAATGTATCATAATATATAAAATGTAATCATTTATTGAAGGTCAAGTATATGAAAGAGTGTGAGGTATAAGAAAAGGAAGAATGGATTTAGAATTAGATCTGCCTGACTACCCTTCATAATTGTATAGTGGTATTAGGAGCCTATCAGAAAAGACAAATCGAGATGGCTAAAATAACAAACTTCCAAGAATACTTACTTTAGTGGAGGCATTGGCAAGGTGTAAGGAATGACAAGGGATGGTGAGACTCCTGGAGGCTACCAGCAGTAGAAAGACTACATGGAGTGGACATGGATGCCCAGTGCCCAGTCAGAGCTGGAACCGTGGGGAGGGGACCTCATAGCAGGAGTGGGAGTTGAGGAAGCAGCTGCCTGTCAGAGAAACTGGAGGAAACAAACAGATAAAAGATATCTGAATTCTCCATTCTCCCACCCTTCCAACTCCAGCTTCTGTCTCCCTTTGGATGAACCCAACAGAAAGCCAACCCAGGACCACAGATAAGGACGTCATCCATAGTGGTTCTTCACAGATAAGGGCACAGAAGGGAGTGATCTGTAGAGTGTTGTGATTTCTAGAAACATTAAAAAAAAAATAGAATATTAGGAAAGCAATATTGAAAGAAAAAAGGTGCTGAGAATATTTTTGATTTGAGTAAAATTATGAGTTCAAATGTAGCACACAAAGTACTATACATAAAGGAAAAACAAAACAAAAAACCCCCAAATCCACCACTTAATGTGTCAGAAAAATTGTAGGATTTTAGGGAAAGGAGACTATTTTTAAAGCATTTGGAAGAAAAGATACACGCAGTACTTATAGAGTTTTAGCAATTAAACTGACCATGGACTTGTCTCAGGACACCACATGACAACAGAGGGAAAATACTGAGGGAGCATAATTGTCAAATTGACATTTCGTGCTCTGGTAAAAAAAATATATATATATATAATAATAATAAAATATAGTTATGGGAAAAAAATAAAGCCTGAGTGAAATAAAGATATGGTCAGAGGAATATTTATTATCCATAGGCTTTCTAATAAAAGAGAAGTTTTCTCTGGTGATCCAGTGGTTAAGAATCTGCCTGCCAATACAAGGGGCGAGGGTTCAACCCCTGGTCTGGCAAGATAGTACATGCCTTGAGGCAGCTAAGCCCATGTGCCCCAACTGCTGAAGCCTGTGCATCCGGAGCCTGTGCTCAAAAGGGAAGCCGCTGCAATGAGAAGCCTGTGCCCTGCAACTACAGAGTAGCCCCACTCTCTGCAACTAGAGGAAAGCCGATGCAAAACAATGAAAACCCCAATCAAAAACAAACAAATAATTCCTTGGTAAGTATTTAAACAAAGAGAAAACTTTATCCCAAAGGAAAAGTGTAGATGTGCAACACAATGGGGATTCAAGAAGTTGGTAAACCGTTCTATAAATTTATTAGCTATTACCTCTAAAAACAATAGAAGTAGAAAACCCATCCTACTTACTTTACTTTATGAGTACGTGCGTGCTCAGTTGCTATGTCTGATTCTTTGCTACCTGGTGGACTGTAGCCCACCAGGCTGCTCTGTCCATAGAATGTTTCCAGGCAAGAATTCTGGATGGAGTTGCTATTTTCTCCTCCAGGGACTCTTCCTGACCCAGGGATCGAACCTGAATCTCCTGTGTCTTCTGCTATTGAATAAGGGCAAAGCAGAGAAAGTGTAGAGAAAGTTTACTTCTAAACACAAAAGTGAAACTGAATATATCAATTGTTAGCAGATAAAGTAACTTATTCCTAATGAGGTTCAGGAGCTTGCCCCTGTGCTAGTGGTGGCAGAACCGGATATCAGGTCAACCTAGTTCCAGATCCAGAGTCAAAGGGGAGTCATTGATGGTTTATAACCACATTAGTCATATGGTCAAAGTTCTGTTTTCAGAAGGTTAATGTCCCATTTCCTTTCCAGAAATAGGAAATGAATCAGCAAACATACCAGCTACATGCCAAGGTAGGCACATGGGGTGAAGTCATAATACTGGTATGCCAAGATAAAATCTCCAAAACAAATTTGAGATCACTTTCCCAGAGAGAAACCACTTGGTATGAGAAAGACCACATCACTAACAGATGGAAGAATGCAGAAGGGAAGGCAAAAAAACTTTTAGTCCTAAAGGAAGTTTTAGTCAACAAAAGGAATATCAAGGATCTATACACTAAATGTTTAAACAAAGGCAATGAAGCAGTCCTATATGCCAAAGGACACTTTTCCTTCTATTGATTTCTTTGCATGGATCATGAAAATATGTGAAGTGTGTAAAAGCCACAGAACAAGAAGTTAGGTGAAAATGATAATGGAGAGAATACTTAAAGAGACTGAAATTAATCATGCAAGTTACGTGGGTGAGATGGGGGAAGGGAGAGAGGCCCAACAGAGAGGGGATCTATATACAATTATGACTGATTCATGTTGTTGTATGGCAGAAATCAGCATAACATTGTAAAGCAAGTTTCCTCCAATTAAAAAATAAGTTTTTAAAAAGCCAGGTACAGGGGAAAAAAAAAAAGCTACAGGTACACCATTCATCTAAAAGTCAAGTGATACTGCATTAAGGGAGTAGCAGAAAATTCATCTTATAAAAGAGATTTTAGAACTAATTAATCAAATATGAGTGATGGATAATAAAGAAGGAAGAGTGAAAGTTTACCCTAACCCTTTTTAACAACTTGGAAAGTGGTGGTACAGTAAACTGGAACTTGAGTGTCTAGAAGAGTTGTTTTCAAGAGAAGAGAACTAATATTCTATTAAACTCTTCAGAAAGTATATGTCCAGCTACTTCAGGAATGTGAACCAAACAATCCTTCACCAGAACTAGGGTTTGTTTGCAATTATTATGGCATTTTTTTTTTAGCCTTTGCTCTTAGATTCCAAAGAGGTCACCTCCCACAAAAGATTGTCTGTGGAAGCTGAGTGTTTGGCAGGAGTCCTAGAAAAGGAAGCCCAGGCTCAAACCATAAGAGACATGTCAGCAAACAGTTTAACTTCCTTTTTGTCATGAGGATGACCAGAGTAACAGGAAGGGTAGGGTTTTTAAAATTATTATTATTTATTCTTCTTTACTGAAGCCTCATGAAAACTAAATTCTTAAACTTTGCTTTATCTGAGTAGGAAAAAAAAAAAAATCATTCCAAACTCGTACAGTGTACAACCATACACAAAGTAAAAGTTAGGAAGTCAAGGGGAGGAATGGTCCAGAAGTTCAAATATAGAAATGAATACAGTGTCAAAAATGTATAACATTGTTCTCCTTAAAAAAAAAAAAAAAAAAAGTGTAGCAAAGAAAAAAATTTAGTCTTCATACTGTACTTTTTGGGCTTCCCTGGTAGCTCAGCTGGTGAAGAATCTGCCTGCAATGCAGGAGACCTCAGTTTGATTCCTGTGTCAGGAAGATCCCCTGGAGAAGGGATAGACTACCCACTCCAGTATTCTTGTGCTTCCCTGGTGGCTCAGATGGTAAAGAATCTGCCTGCAATGAGGCAGACCTGGGTTTGATCCCTGGGTTGGGAAGATCCCCTGGAGGAGGGCGTGGCAGCAAGTAATTCTTGCCTGAAGACTTCCCATGGACAAAGGAGCCTGGCAGGCTACAGTTCATGGGGTCGCAAAGAGTTGGACATGACTCAGCACAGCACAGCACTGTGCATTTATTTTAGAAAAACTTCTATCACATCACCAAATAGACTTCAGTGGTACATAGATGGTTGAAACTCATGTGCTCATTTGTCTGTAGGACGCTGGCAGGATGTAGTCATCTCTGTATAGTCTTGATTAGAACAGTGGCTGAAATGAAGTAGTTCAAATTCAACAAGCATATCTCTTTGATCCCTGTAAGAATCCTGTAAAATAACTCTATCCACCATACAAGCTTTCTCCAGCTCCCACCATACATTTTGACAAAGATGCAAAAATAAATAACACTTCAAAATTGAGTTTGATCCTCTACAGTATCCCTGAAGGGATCACTGAGATCTCAGTGTTCCAGTCCTGGAGTGTACAGGAACCTGACCACACAGCTCTAGTCTTCCATCATAAAATCCGTGTGAGAAATGGCAGATACAAATTATTTCACTGGCAGAGGCATTAAATAAGAAAGTATGAATATACCACAATCAAACATTAGTATTTTTTCTGATTATATTTGCAATGTATATACCTCTGGCCAGCAGCTAACCACCACATCACTTTCAGATAATTTGTATGTTTTTAATTCAGCAAGACAGTATATAGTTTGAGTCACCATTAACTAAACCTAGAATTTCTCTTCCTCCAGAGTCAATGTATGGTTTTGTGTATATATATCATAGAGAAGAATATATGGGATTTTTTTTTTTCAGGGGTGGTAGTAGTGGAAATGGAGGTTATTTTCACAGTAGAACTGGGCCAATTAAATGAAACCAGCTCAAATCACCTCCTCTCCCCTCAAATCCAATGTATTACACTAACTCCCCATTGAATATGATGCCCACAAGGGGTACTGCTTCATTGTATTCTTCTCCTCAGCTGCTATTTCCTGAAGTCCCATTGCAGTATCCCATGGACAGAGGAGCCTGGTGGGCTGCAGTCCATGGGGTCTCTGGGAGTCGGACATGACTGAGCGACTTCACTTTCACTTTTCACTTTCATGCATTGGAGAAGGAAATGGCAACCCACTCCAGTGTTCTTGCCTGGAGAACCCCAGGGACGGGGGAGCCTGGTGGCCTGCCGCCTATGGGGTCGCACAGAGTCAGACACAACTGTAGTGACTTAGCAGCAGCAGCAGCAGCAGGGTGTTTCCAATCCTAAGAAAGAAAAAGGAGGAGAAAAAGTCTGTTTCAGTTATTTCAATAGATAAACGTGTATGGGGTCTTTCAAAAACCTCAATGGAAACTTACACTGAACATTTTATTAACTTCCTTTCTACCCTAACCATATTCTGTATCATATACTTCATGGATTCTCATAACACTAGACTATTTTGAAAAATGTATCCAACAGCATCTAATTCTAATTTGTATCTCTCTGGGTCACTGTTACTCTGTGGTTAAAAAGTTCCTCTCATTTTATTTCTTGAGCCTATCTCGTTTCCTCCTTTCTCCTTTCTACTCAATCCAGAAATAACTGTTTCATGGTATTACATAACAAAAGAGCTGAGAGGTGGCAATTATATAATCATTTTTTGTTTTTCAAATGAAAAGGAAAAAATGCAAAAGTGGAACTTGTCCGAATAATGGAGTTTTGTCTTTAAAAAAAATTAGCGCTATGCAATTTTTACTTTGTTTTCATATCCAACTAGAAATCATCTAAAAATTGCTTTCTAATCACGTTGTTATCCTCTTAATGCCATCTGTGTTTTTTTCCTCTTGGACATTCATTTTTACGAATGGTCCCAAAGGAAGATTAAAAATAGGTTTAAAAAAGAGGCAAAAGCTAAAATGATTGGATTTTATAATCCCAAAGGTATATTTATCATAAATTTGTCACATTTAAATATCCCAAAGATATGTTTAATGTAAACATATTTAGACTCTATGATGGTGGATTATATTTTTATATGATAGTATATATAGTATGACAAATCTGATAAACATCAAGTAATACATAAGGATATTCTAATTAGCATTCAAAATCTTATTTTTAGATAGGATGATTAAAGTAAATTATGAAGATCACTAAAGATATTATAAATAAACTATATGTATCAGAGTACCAAGCACTAATTATATGCACACTCATTGCTTTTTAATCATTAGACAAACGCTTTACATGCAAAAGGAAAAGGTGCATTCTGAAATACAAATAGGAAGTGGCAATGGGTACTGCTTTATATAAGAGTGTGTTTTTTATAAGTAAAGACCTCATCTTAAAACAGATTAATAGTTTTGTTTTACTTATTGACCAACTATTTTCCCCCAGTATAATATTAGACTTTGTTTAAAACGTTTTATTTCTGGTACTCTAATTCTCCATTACAGATTATAGGATCCTACAGACAAATTATGGAAAAAGGAAGACCTTCAAGGAATGATAGAAACCATTTGTTACATTCTTGGAGTGAAAAATCTTTGTTAGAAGAAAATGAGCATTGTAGCTATCTTATAATCTAATGGGAGTTTGCTGTCTGTTATGCAAGCTCATTGGTTGATTTTTAATGCCTGGAACAGCATTTTATCACAAGTATATATACAAAATATTTACCAAACTCTTGACATGACTTCCTCAGAGTTAAATTGTAAATTAAACATGTATTAAATGACCCAAGTTTTATTATAGTCCATATATCTCAACCTTGTCCTTTTATTATTGATAATAACAAGTAAACATGTAATGGTAAGAATTGGAGTTTATCTTTGAATGAATAAAGATTAATGTATACTTTTCCTTAAAATTAACACATGTACACCCATGGCTGATTCATGTCGCTATATGGCAAAAACCACCACAATATTGTAAAGTAATTAGCCTCCAATGAAAATAAATTACTTAAAAATAAGTTAAAAATAATCTCAGTCATTTGTGGCATAGTTTTAAGCTATTTTTGAATGATAGATGTCAATTTCAAGCCCAAAATAAATTTACTGAAACTGCCACATATTTTGTTTTTAAGGGTTAGGCCAATGAAACAGTGTTTTTGTCTGTATATTTGTACAAACAAATTGTTTTTGTTTGTATATTTATGTAAATCTCCATAAGTTGGCTTGAATCATTGTGGAAACAGGATAACAGACTGTTCAGAAAATCTACTGAACAATCTTAGTGGCTAATTTTATTACTTTTCTACGAAGGTATGTTGAACTCTATGATCCTCAGAGTTAGAAAAATGGGTACATTTTTTACTAGGGCTTGGTGCCCTTTTTTTTTGAAATCCATTTAGAAGTACAGAAATTATTATAAACATTAACCTAAGCAACAGGAATATTGAGAGTTTTTTTCTTTTTTTAATTTAAAACAGCCTACCTACATAGTTTACTTTCTTTCATTGTTACTTCCAATCTCTCAGTAAAAAATAAAAAGCAAAAAAAGCAAAGATAAAGTAAAAAATATAAAAACACACTAGAAGTTTATTGAGTAGAATAGCAGGGAAAAAGATAAAAATAATCAGTACAGTCAATACACATATAATCCAACTGAACAAACCTATTTCTAAGGCTAGGTGCAATAGTCTGAGTAATTCAGAAAGATCTAAGAATAAAAAATATATACTCTGCATAGAAATCCTCAAGTTCAATTTAGGTGATGTTCCATTGAAAAGATCTGGGTCTTTTAAAATTTGAAGTATTAGGTTATGTGCCTCCAGCTTGAGAGTCTAGAGTGAAAGAACTAAAGATAACTGGGCATCCATGTATTACTCAGCAAGGGGATGTGGTTGTGAAGTTAGTGGGGTCTTTAAGGAAGTGGTCTCAGATAGACTTATGCGAACAAAGCCATTACCATTGGCTCCAAAAAGCTCTCTCTTCACGCTCTCACTGAACTTGATTCATGTTGTAACTTAGCAGCTGTAATAATTTCGTTAGTCCAAACATAGCTGTCTTATGGCCTCCTCGTCGGTAATGGTCAAATTTAGTTTCCCTTTGCATTTCTTTTATATATTCTCTTCACTGTAGGAAACATTTTGCATACCAACTAGTATGGTAATTATTAGTTTGGGGGTAAAGACATGAATGTTGTAAGTTTACATGAATAAGACTATGTGTGTTATTTCTTCAGTTAACCAAAATTGTGAAACTCTCCAGTAATTTTAACATACTTTTTAATGTAATCACATATGAACACTGATAATAGATGGAGATCAGCACTCAGTGTTCTTATTTTAGCCACTGACTCCACTAACAGATCAAGTTAAATGTTTGACCTTAGTTTTTGTTGAACAGAGGTGTGTTTATTAGTATGCAGTGTCTAGACCACAAATGATGCATATTCGGTCCCCTCCCCACAGCACGTATTCCGCTTGCCCCCATATCTATTCTCCACTCTCTCTTCCCACGCTCTGGTCCTGGGGTGCTGACCTTCATGGACTGTATCAACAGACTCCCATGCCTTTTGGCTTCTAATTGAATTCAGCTGTGGGGATGCACAGGGAGAGATCAGAGGGTAGAAGAGAAAACGAGATTATTTTCCTGGACACCTCCCTCCTGTGCTGTTGCAGTCTGGCTGTACCTTCTAAGACATAGCTTCTGACCTGGAGCCCTGCTCCAACTGCAGTTCTATTTCTGAGCTCAGGAAATTGCTCTCTCCTCTCACCCCTTCAACTTCCTACTGTTATTTGCCCTGATATACTGCACGGTCCCCTGTGGCTTTGCCTAAGCCTTGCCTTCATTTTTGAAAAACATCCCTTTACTAAACCCCCTTACTGAACTGGAAGGACTTCATCATCTGTTTTCTGCCGAAACCCTACCTGAGCACTTTCCCTCCCAGCTGGTGGTTTTAAAGAAGGAGAAGATGCAAAGGTAGTGCTCTGTAGGCTTAAAGATCCCAGAAGTACAGGAACCAGTGGTCCTGTGGAGTACTGTTTTCTGAGCTCATTTCAGGTAACTGATCTCATAGTGAAAGTGAAAATCACGCAGTCGTGTCTGACTCTTTGCGACCTTATGGACTATACAGTCCAGGGAATTCTCTACGCCAGAATATTGGAGTGAGCAGCCGTTCTCTTCTCCAGGGGATCCTCCCAATCCAGGAATCGAACTCAGGTCTCCTGCATTGCCGGCAGATTCTTTACCAGTTGAGCTCTCAGGGAAGCCCACTGATCTCATAAAGTAACCCCATCGTTATTCATTTGAAAGAGACATTGAAATTTGTATCAAGGCTTAGCAGATGCTTACCATAATTGCCTATCAGTCTGCTTTGTTGCTTGTAGGCATCAAAGATGAACAGGTGGAAGCAGTTCATTTAACTGGATCATGTGCAGTGATGGTGGGAGAATGGCATTTACATCAATAGGTGATCTTTAGGCTTATAGGCAAGACAGCATCTGATTCTACATAATAAAATGGAGTTCTTAAATGAGGATCATCTTTAAGATTGACATTTAGCAAGATCTTATATCATGATAGGAGCTCAGGACAGGAGCAAAACGGGTTGTTAGTGGATACATATTATAATTTAATAATATAAATGGCCATCACTTCTGACTACTATGGGTAAGATACCACTGTTTCATTTACTTTTTTAATATTTTATTTATTTGGCCACTCCATGTCTGAGTTGCAATACACGGGAGCGTCAATCTTCATCGCGGCATGTGGGATCTTTCAGTGTGGCATATGGAATCTTCTAGCTGCTGCCGGAGAACTCTTAGCTGTGGTATGTGAGATCTCCCAACCAGGGATCGAACCAGGGCCACCTGCCTTGGGAGTCTTAGCCACTGGACCACCAGAGAAGTCCCTGTCTCTTTAATTTTAAGAATAAATAGTCCATGATGGTGTTGTTTTCAGATGATGAACCTGAGGATCAACACCTTGTAGTTCTTCCCCAAATCATGGAACTAACAAGCAGCAGGAAGTAAACCCATTCTGACTATAAATAACATTCTCCTAACTCTTATCCCTCATAATTAGCCTTTTGGATGTAGAAAAGCAGCCATTTATAAAGCTATCCATTGTCCTTTGCAGGTATGTTCTATTTTGTTAACAGTATATAAATAATTATCCCATACTGATTATAACTTAGAATAAACTATATATCAGGTCTAATTGAAGAACATTATCAGATAATTTTTCTCCGTTTCTCTTGTTAAATGGTGCCATTGCATCTTGTTAAACTTTAGATGATACTCTGAATTCAGTATATTAAAAAATGGATAGGAAAAAATCTTTTTCTTAGCTCCTAAATAGTAAATTAAGTAACAGTGTACTGTATTCCCTACAGAAACAAATTCTGGTTTTCCTTTATTGGCATTTTCTTTGTTTGAATGCAAATTTTGTAGCTCATGTAAATAAGGAAAAGCAAAGTTTTGCTAAGTTAAATATGGGTCCAGTTTTCACCAGTTTTCTTTTCTACTTAAAACATGACACCATTTCTTCTTTCGTTTCCTGCCCCCCTGCCCCGACATATCTAAAGGTTAGCATTTCCTTTTTCAGCAGTTTATTACGGAGGGTGCTGGCATGTGGCTGCTGGCTGGGATTATTAACAGGAAAACCCATTCCTCTGTCTCAGCGACTACATTGGTTTCCAATTTTTGGTTAACCAATGACCCAAAACATTTGTAGAATATAAGATATTTTAGATTTAAAATAGGTTTTAAACCTTCCTCTGTTTCTCAGATACAGAGCTAAGTACTGTTTATGTCTGTGACCCTGGTGCCCAGACACCGTTTGCATATTTTTTGTTCAATCGCTGAGCTATGTCCAGTTCTTTGTGACCCCATGGACTGCAGCATGCCAGTCTCCTGTGTCCTCCACTATCTCCCGGAGTTTGCTCAGATCATGTCCATTGAGTCAGTGATACCATCTCACTATCTCATCCTCTGCTGCCCCCTTTCCTTGTTTGGCATATACGTGCTTTAAAAATACAATAAAGCAAATGATAATACTTTTTTTTTTTTAATAAAGTTGTTTTGTTCATTGAATGAGATAACCAATGTAAAGACTTTCACTCTTCTTGGTTCAGAAGTTGAAAAGGACAAAAGTAGATGCTACTTTGTCATTTAAGACACAGCATGTGCTAGGTGTATATGTAGTTTCTTAACAGAAAAAGTTCTAAGAGCTGTGCTGAGCACTGAGTAATAGAAGACCTATGAGAGGGGACTGGTTGGACAGAGGAAAGGCAGAGAGAACATTTTTTAAAGCTGGGTAAGTTTTGAAAAATGTCCTCAGATGACCCAGAAGTATTCCTCAAAACTTTTTCAAGAAAAAAGCCCTAGCAGCAGAAAGAAAGAAATGCATATCCCTGGAGAAGTTTAGGAGGAAAAATTGATGAAGCTTACTGCAAGTGTGACGGTTTTGATTGTATATGTTTGTATATAAATGAAATGGATAACAGCAATGATACAAGGAACGAGAGAGAGAATTGGAATTATTTTGTTATTATAAGATACTCACACTATCCATGAACTTACCACTTAGTGTTACCACTTATTCAAAAGTGGACTTGGATTAACTGTAAATATATACTGCCAACTGTTGGGCAATGACTTAAAAAAATTAAAAAGGTGTATAACCAACACACTTAGAAAAAAAAGAAAATACAATTACCTAAATGTTTAATTAAAAAGGAAAGTAATGTGTAGAAGAAAAAATAGGGCAACAAATAGAAAACAGTAACAAATATGGCAGATATTATTCTAACACAACCAATAATCACTATGAATATAAATGGTCTATATGTACCAATAAAAAGATAGAAATTGACAGAGTGGATCAAAAAACAAGACCCAACTTTATGTTTTCTGCAAGAAACCCACTGTAAATATAAAAATGCATATAGATTAAAAGTAAATGAATAGAGAAAAATATGCTATGCTAACAGTAATCAAAAGAAAGAGGGAGTAGTTATATTAATTTCTGCCACAACAGACCCCATTCAGAGCAAGAATTATCAGGATAAAGAAAGGAATTTTATATTTATAAAGGGGTCAAGTCTCCAAAAAGACAGAAAATCCTTGATGTATTATGCACCTAACAATACAGTGTTAAAATATATGAGGTAAAAACTGATTGAACTGCAAGGAGCAACTGGTAAATCCACTATTATGGTTGGGGATTTCAGACTCCTCTCTCGGAAATGGACAGATCTAGCAGGAGGAAAATCAGAAGGACACAGTTGAACTCAACAGCACCATCCATCCACTGGATGTAATTGGCATTTATAGACTACTTCACCCAACAACAGCAGAACACGTATTCTTCTCAAGCTCACATAGAACATTCAACAAGGTAGATCACATTCTGGATCATAAAACACACCTTAGCAAATTTGAAAGAATAAAAATCAGTAACAGATAACTGGAAAATCCCAAAATACATGAAAATTAAAAATGTGATTCTAAATAATACATGGGTCAAAGAAGGACTCCCAAGAGAAACTGAAAACTATTTTGAACTAAATGAAAACAAAACTATATAACATCAAAGTTTGTGGGATGCAATGAAAGCCGTGCTTAGAAGGAAATTTATAGCATTGAATGAATATGTTAGAAAAGAAGGATGGGCTAAAATCAATAACCTGTTTCCATTTTACAAAAATAAAAAAGAATGAATTAAAACTAAAGTAAGTAGAAGAAAAGAAATGATAAGAATAGAAAACAATGAATTTGAAACAAGAAAACCATAGAGAAAATCAATGAAAAGATGGCTCTTTGTAAAGATACATAAAACCAATAATCCTCTAGTCAGGCTAAAGTTAAGATTTAATTTACTTTTCTGTTTTTAAAAAATGAACGATGTAAGTAGATAGTGAATATCTTCATGTATTCCCAGTTATATTCTGGTACTTTATTGCCAACAAGAATTTGTTTTTTCCCTAAATAGTAAGCCTTCTATTTAGAGTAAGCACTCTTATTATTATTAACGTTGTATGAAGAGTGACAAAAGTCCTTTCTACCTGAATTTTTAAAATACATTTATGATAATACAGGTTTTAATTTATAAAAAAAAATGGACCCATTTTTGTTTCCATGGAAGCTGTCCATCTGATTTAGATGGTATGATATTTTTAGAGTTTTTAGGGCCAGGCATTTTGCAGGGCACTTTTATGCATTATCTCAATCCTCAAAAACTCTTCTGTGGAGTAATAGATAAGTAATGTACTAATGTAAAGTAAAATAAGTAATGTAGACATCCTTATTTTCTGGATGAGAATTTTGAAAGAAGTCATAACATTAGCAGCAAGCAAAGCCTGGATTTCAACAACAAAATTTAGGCTTTAGCTTCACTGTGGATGGTTACATCAGAAACTTCCTTGAGTTAGAAATTTCTTCAAAAATGGATTTTTAGAACATTTCATCCTTTGGGTTCTTTGCTTTTCATCTGGTTAACCCTGTAATGATTTTTCAATTTGAGAAACACATTAGTTTTGAAAATTGGTTAAGTGTTTTAGATGTTTATTATGTTTTAATAAATAGCAATATTTTATATCCATTAATATTAATTAAAGTTTTAAGTTCACATGTTTGTTAGCTGTTGTTTTCAACTATGATCACGGTACTGTTAAATTTCAAACCAAAGCAAAGTACTGTTTAACATTTCTTAGAATAATAAAAGAATAAAAACTGATGAAAACAATTTAGAAATCATCAGAAAGGATAAGGTAGTGTTAAAAAAAATTGCACAATGTGAGAGTTATAAGTTAAGTTTTATTGCGGGCAAAATGAGGGCTGCAACCTGGGAGACAGCATTTCAGATAACTCTGAGAAATTGCTGAGAGGTTGTGAGGGGAGGAGCTAGAATACACAGGAATTTTTCAACAAAGGGCAGGTAGTTTGGAACAGCAAGAGATTACTGTTTAATTAACAAAACCAGGTATCTCAAGGTAAGGAGGTCACAAAAGACTCTATGTATGGGGTCACAAAAGAGTCAGACACAACTTAGTACAAATATATAGGAAGATGAAAGAGTCTGGGCTCACTGAAATTATTCCTTTGATATGCAGCTCACCTATCTGGGGCCAAGACGGTGTGTTTGCACATCCTGAGCTCCTCATTCACATAGGGAGTGAGTGCAGTCCAATGGCTGCTGGATTGCAGGTATTCTTTCTTTTCTGAGTTCCTTCAGGGTTCACCAGCTTACCATCCATGGTGGCAGCAATTGGAGGTGACTGTGATATCCTTGTTTACTGATATGGCAGAAAATATTCCATTTCTCAATGGATGTTATTGAATAGTCTCTTTAAACCATCAAATGGGTAATAACAAGATCTGAGTCGATTTTTGCAGAAAGCAGCTTTTAACCTGTTTTTAAGGGGCATTGGCTTATGGGTTTAGCCTGTTATCACTTATTTATTTTTAAAGGGGTACCGAGCACAGTGCCTACTCATGGAAATCAGAAAATGAATGATGAAGTCCAGCAAAGATCTTATCCTCAAAGTAGACTGTGGTCGAGATAGACACATAAATTTGTAATTGTAATACATGGTTGTAAGGGCAATAAAATTACACTGCAGCCTCAACTAATATTAACTAGTGTCTCTGTAATAACCTTTTAAGATTTTGTGACATTCCAGATTTCCAACCAGTTAATGTGCATCTTTTAAGTCAGTTGGATCTCTACAGGCTGCCTCCTATGTCACCCATTAGGTTAGATCTGCAGCAGCTGTTCCTACTGAGAGGTGGAATTGGTATCAGCTCAGCTTGACAGCCGGAGAAGGCAATGGCACCCCACTCCAGTACTCTTGCCTGGAAAATCCCATGGACAGAGGAGCCTGGAAGGCTGCAGTCCATGGAGTCACTGAGGGTCAGACTCGACTGAATGACTTCACTTTCACTTTTCACTTTCATGCATTGGAAAAGGAAATGGCAACCCACTCCAGTGTTCTTGCCTGGAGAATCCCAGGGACAGGGGAGCCTGGTGGGCTGCCATCTATGGGGTCGCAGAGTCAGACACGACTGAAGTGACTTAGCAGCAGCAGCTTGACAGCCAGCCCTGACTGTGGGAGTCTGTACTGAAAGCCAGAGAAAGCACTGAGTGTTTCTAAATGTATGGTTGATAATAGAAAATCAATTTCTCACCCTCTTTAGAATCCACTGTCCACATCAAAGGATATTCTCTGTTCTTGACCCAAATGAAATACTTTAATTCAATAATGGAATTTCCCCCTCAATACCATTTCCCTATTTTTCCTCATTAAAAATAAAGTGAATTAAATGGTCACAAGTCCAAAGAATTTAGGTATTCTTTCAGTTCAAATAATTTTTAATTTAGCTATCATGGTTAGGAAATTGACATTTCTCATTAACTGAAGATTAGTTAGTAAATTTGATGGGGACTGAGATACCCTTATGCAAGAAATGTCCTATAGTGACCTATATTACACGTAAGTTCCAAAACATTTTTGATCAGATAAACACAAGAGTGTCATTTGATCTCTCAATTATGTGTCTTTAGAAAACACTTAAAATCATCAGATTCATTGTAGGCAGACTGAGCCTACTTGAGCTTCATTGTTAATTTTTAAGAGAGGGCTGCTATTTGAAAAAGAAAAAGTATAATGTAGTAAAGCAGACTAGTTCAGAATCACAAGTTTTTAGTTATCCATTCAATAGTTTCCTCATTCAAAACAAACACTTACTGATACCATTATGCACCAAGACCTGTGGTATTATGTGGATAGAAGCATAAAGAAGGCAATTATCATAGTTTCAAAATGATTAATATAGTGGGGAAGGCAGATGAGCAAGAAAACCACAATATAATGAGAGATGAGCATAATAGCCTACAAGAAAGGATGCTATGAGATCAGAGAATAGGACTTGCTTAATCCTCCAGGGCATGACAATCAATGCTGTTAGTTGCAATAAACAGATATAACTCTGGTGGCCTTAAGTAGAAAGGAATGTATCTTTAAAATAGAGTATAGTCTATAGAAACACTTAGAAGACTCAAGAATACTATGCGGTATCTATGAAGCCAGGAACCATGACTAAATTCATGCCCCAGAACTGATGGTGATGGGGCATCACTGCGGCTGCCACAGAGCACAGATGCTGTATCCCCATAGTAGAGTTGTTTTGAAACAGATGGGGGCATTTCAAAGGCCTCTGAAGAACTCCAGGACCATAGTCCTTTATGTCTCAGTGCAGAAAGAATTCAATGACGGCCAAAGTGGTAAGAAGTTATTTATTACAATAGGACACTTGAGAGGCTTACACACGGTGGCTGAGAGGATGCCGTGCCCTGAGAACTTAGTGGGTCACATATTTATAATCAAAGGAAGAGAGGGGAGGGGTAGAGGACCTTCTTTGTCTTTCTCGATTAGATGCCATGTTTCCATCATCAGTTTCCCCTCCAGATTGGGCAGGGGAGTCTTCCTGTCCCTACATGGTCAAGCTAGGTCCACAGATTGTTTTTTATGTGTGCAGAGAGTGTGTCCTAACTTACTGAGCTCACTGAGAAGGACACGGGTCTCATGCTATCATTGTTTTTTTGTTTGGGGGCATGTCTCATACTTCTGTTGCATGCTTTTGTTGCTATGCAAGCCTGCTTGGTTTTGTGGTTAAGCAAATGTGCTTTCCTGAGTAACCATTAACTTACATGGGTCTCCCATATTTTTTCCACTTGCAGTCCCCTAGTGGGATTAACTATTTAATCACCTGCTTTGTCCCTTGACTCTGTCCTTAATAGTTCCAGAAACTAACAACTGATGAAATCCCCAGCACTGCCAGTGAGAATGCCCATGATACATCACCAGTGCCAAATTCCAAGTCTAGGGAGATATGAAATCTAGAAAAATGGTACTGATGAGCCTATTTGCAGAGCAGGAATAGAGACACAGACATAGAGAACAGACCTGTAGACACAGTGAGGGGAGGAGAGGGTGGGGCATACTGAGACAGTAATATTGTCACATATAGCCTCAGTTCAGTTCAGTTCAGTCGCTCAGTCATGTCCGACTCTTTGCGACCCCATGAATCGCAGCACGCCAGGCCTCCCTGTCCATCAACAACTCCTGGAGTTCACTCAAACTCACGTCCATCGAGTCGGTGATGCCATCCAGCCATCTCATCCTCTGTCATCCCCTTCTCCTCCTGCCCCCAATCCCTCCCACCCTACCTTGTGTAAAATAGCTAGCTAGTGGTAAGCTGCTGTATAATACCGGGAGCTCAGCTTGGTGCTCTGTGATGACCTAAAAGGGCAGGATGGAGATAGAGGGCTGAGTGGGAGGGAGGTTCAAGAAGGAGAGGATCTATGTATACTTATGGCTGATTCGTGTTGCTGTATGGCAGAAACCAACACAATATCATAAAGCAATTATCCTCCAATTAAAAATAAATTTTAAAGAAGTCTAGGATGAGAGCCTCTTTTGGGCAGAGCCTAAGTCATATGCGGACATCTTAGCTGCCATGGAAACTGGAAAAGCAAATTTCTGGAGTGTTCAGCTTCTGTAATGGGAAGTGTGCGATGCCTCTCACTTCTTATATGAAATGCCTTTGAAATGAATCTTGGAAAATAAATAGATGTTTACTAAACAGGCAAAGAGTTACATAGTCCAAGAAGAAGTAACCAAGTATGTAAAGACATTTCTTCAGTGTGCTGTTCAAGTATGCGGCCTATGCAGGAAAGGCATTTAGAGGTCTTAGAGGTAAACTTCTAAAGCCAGACAGGGTTCAGATCATGTGCCACAAGGAGGAGGGTGAGCCTCGGAAAAGTGGGAAGGGACATTCTTGGATCTGAATGTTATACAGATCACAAAGCAGGATGGAGACTGCTCTGGAACAGTGTGTCAGTAATACTCTGAAGCAAGAAGGATCCATGGGGAGGCCACTGAATTGAATTCAGGAGAGGAATGATGAGGGCCTGGGTGATGGCTATGGCTATGAGAACAAAGAGGAAGCTGCAAAAAAATAAAAATATACAAAAGAGAAACCAGCAAGACTTGAAAACCAATCAGATATGGGGCTGAGTGAAAACAAATGGCTTAAGATAACAGTCAGGTTACTGACTTGTTCCACTCTGAATTAAGAGAGGCAAAGGTGTTCGAAGATTTTGCAGGATGATGTTGACCTCCAGCTTGGAGACACTGATTCTGAAGCAGATGTGGAATATCCACATGGAGATAGACTCTAGAGATTAAATATGAGCATCTGGCTGTTAGAGGAGATTGTTGATTAGAAGCAGTGTAGTGTGGTGACTGGGACTGAAGCTTTTGGTCAAACTATCTTTGGTTTGAGTTACCACTGTACTATTTTAAAAATGTATGTGTAAAATTAAATTTTAAAATGTGTGTGTATGAACTAGACAGGTTACTTAAACTCTCCGAACCTCAGTTTTTCAATTATAGAAGGAGAATAATTTCTACTGCTAGGGTTCATATATATAAAGAATAAGATAATATATGTCAATCATGATGTATACCTATAAAGCATGTAGTTCTTAACACTTGGAACTAGAGGTTTTAATTTTGGGATCAGTAGTACATAAATATAAAGGACAGGCAGACTGCAGAAAAGAATGAAAGGAAGAATCTGAGGAAGGATAATGTCTGGGGGAGTTGATGTCAAGAAGTCCTAGAGGGGATTCAACTAGAGAATCCTAGAGAATTCAGACCAGTGACATCAGAACTCTCAAATGGTGGAAAGTCCAGTAAGGTAAGACCTAGAAAAGAGTCCCTTGGTAACAACTAGAGTGCTGCCAGCCACCTAACTTAGAGCATCTCAGTGAATCCAGAAGGTACATGGGATATAGACGTGACAAGTGTTTCAAAAAGAAAACATATAGGGTAAATATTAGAAGCTTATAACATTTCTTAAAAATGAGAATACTGAAAATTACTTTTCAGGTTAAACGTGCAAAGAATCCTCTGATCCCTAGCAAGAATAAACCTAAACAATTACTAAATACGATTTTTCCCTCAAAGTTGCATTTTCTGTAGGTTTAAAATGGAAATTTAAAGTTCATTTGCTTTCTTCTATTCACATTTACCTTTGTTAATTTCTTCTCTTTTTTTCGTACTTTAAGAAGAATTTTTTATTCTTTACCTCCACGTGGATAATTCAAAGGCTACTTCTGAATAGTCTGACTAAACTTCAAAATAATATCTAGGTTATTCTTTGGTGGTCCATAGTGATCCATTTTAATATAGTTTTTCCATTAATAGTTAAAAAAGAAACTTTTGAATTCCACACCGTTGCTTGCGGCTCCTAATTAGCATTATGAATATATATATGCAAATGTATGCAGGGTTAAGTTCAGTTCAGTTCAGTCGCTCAGCCATGTCCGACTCTTTGCGACCCCATGAATTGCAGCACGTCAGGCCTCCCTGTCCATCACCAACTCCCGGAGTTCACTCAAACTCATGTCCATCAAGTTGGTGATGCCATCCAGCCATCTCATCCTCTGTCGTCCCCTTCTCCTCCTGCCCCCAATCCCTCCCAGCATCAGAGTCTTTTCCAATGAGTCAACTCTTCCCATGAGGTGGCCAAAGTACTGGAATTTCAGCTTTAGCATCATTCCTCCCAAAGAACACCCAGGACCGATCTCCTTCAGAATGGACTGGTTGGATCTCCTTGCAGTCCAAGGGACTCTCAAGAGTCTTCTCCAACACCACAGTTCAAAAGCATCAATTCTTCAGCACTCAGCTTTCTTCACAGTCCAACTCTCACATCCAGGCATGACCACTAGAAAAACCATAGCCTTGACTATGTTGGCAAAATAATGTCTCTGCTTTTGAATATGCTATCTAGGTTGGTCATAACTTTCCTTCCAAGGAGTAAGCGTCTTTTAATTTCATGGCTGCAGTCACCATCTGCAGTGATTTTGGAGCCCAAAAAAATAAAGTCTGACACTGTTTCCACTGTTTCCCCATCTATTTCCCATGAAGTGATGGGACCAGATGCCAAAGTTACCACTTGTCTAAAGACTTTGTTGTCTAAAACTATTCTCTTTTGTGTGACACTCTTTGGGTAGTCTACAGATTATCAATGTTATTCCTTTAAACCCATGTATGTCTCAGTTCACTGAAGTACCAACTAACCATGAAGATAAATGTTACTTTTTTTTCACCATTACAACTCTCATAGTCCAGGAATTAATTAGATGATTAATTAAATTTATGAAACTAGGATAATAGAAATATATAAAGATTCTTCTAGATTATAGACAGGAATCTAAAATATCAATATCATTTATCATTATCCTTCCTCTATTTTTGGAACCTTGATGGGGAGAGATTTGAGCATTTCTTTGCCACTGACACATGATCCTCAATTCTAAGTGGAACTGTGATATTGCATTTAACAGTTTAATGAAGCTCTTTGTTAACAGTGAGCGGGGTTATCACTGATGGACTGAGTGGCTTCCTGACATGCGCAGCGTTAAGAATAGACAGCCATAGACTTCATAGCATAATATTGTCTCTTGTGGAAGCAGATGAATTTCTGATTTCCTCAACATGACAAAATGATTTATCACCTCCCATATGCACTGCCATCCACCCGGCAGGAGTAATGTTTCCCTTTGCATGCTCTCTCCAGTGGGAACAAACAATTTTGATGGATAAAAGACTAAACCAAGATTAAGAAAAGAAAAAGAAAAAAAATTTCATCAAAAAATGAGGGGTTTTTTTTGCATCTTATTAATAAGATATGTAGCATAATGGATTTCACGAAACACAGTCATCCTTCAAGCCTTTAAGTGAAGACTTGTTTCATGTTATTCACACTCTGCTGATTTACATGGTAAGCACCAGGGAAAACAGGTATAAAGGCTGTCTTGGACTGGAAAAAATGAACAGTATCCATATTTCTACATAGATGAACCCAAAAGGCGAATCATATTAAATAGTGCAGTTTCTTGTTCTCTGTGTATTTTGGAAAGGAAATTTTTGCTGTATTAAATGGCTGCAGTACTTTGCTTTCGCTTACTCCCAGTTGCAAACAAATAACTTTCGGTTGAATCTGGAATTCAATGTTCTTAAAGTAAAAAGAGGTTAGGGAACAAAGTTCCCCAAAGAAACTACCTTTGTCATTGAATACAGTAAAAGAGAAAATGAGGGAGCATGAATGTTGAAGCTGAAAATATCCACATACAAAGGGGAATCAGGAAGTGACTATCCAGAGAATTAGAGGCAAGAAAGAAATGTAAAAGATAGACGCAGTGTGTTCTGGGCCCGAGGCCTTGAATATTTATGGCTGTTTCAGCTTGCTGCCCCACCTGCTACATAAAAGTTATATGAAGACTTGAGGTGTTTGGCTTTTGTAGAGAGTAAAGAACTGCAATTTTTTTCCTGTTTATTTAACAGGAAGGAATCAGTCCTTCTCCTCTGATAATAACTTTAAAATAATCACAGAATTGATGTGAATCTAAAAGTTCATTTTTAAAGAGCAAAAAACATGATGTAGTTGGTCGATATTTTGCACTGTGGTGTGGGATAAAAATAACAGCAAGTGGGAATTTGTAGACAGAATGATGATGCAAAAGCTATAGAAGCTTCATTTGAGATTAAAAAGAAATCTATGCCTCAGTTGGAGGGTTGGGTATGGTTCTTCTACAGTCTTCTTGTCAAATTAATTTTAAAAATGAAATTCAAATTGAAGAATTTTTAAATTTCTGCAGTAAGATGTAGAAGAGTCTGTTTCTAGGAGTTTGCCCTTTGTATAAGAGAAGAGGGAAGTGATTTTATAGACCATTTCTGGTCTTGAGTTCTCTAATATTTACTTCTGTCTAAGAGAAGAGGGAAGTGATTTTATAGACCATTTCTGGTCTTGAGTTCTCCAATATTTACTTCTCTAGGTATGACTTTCTTCAATGTAACTATTGATAATTTGAAGATACATTTGATATCACAGAACCTAGAGATTCCAAGAAGTCATGTATGTTTCTGGAGACAGGACAAGTATATCATCCACAATTATTCCCATTTTACCTGTGATAAAACTGATTGCTTGGTGAGATGTAATAGCTAGACATATGACATATCCATTGTTGAAAATAGCACCAGTAGGATAAAGACAATGTTTTTTAAAGTAGGTAGTGACTCTGATGTGTGTGTGTGTGTGTGTGTGCACGCGCTAAGTCATTCCCATCCTGTCTGACTCTTCGAGACCCCATGAACCATAGCCTGCTAGACTCTGTCCACAGAATTCTCCAGGCAAGAATACTGGAGTGGGTTGCCATGCCCTCCTCCAGGGGATCTTCCCGACCCAGGAATCAAACTGGGGTCTCTTGCATTGCAGGCATGTATACATTTTGGTGTACTGGCACAGCTGTTCAACCACGCTTGATCATCTAATCCAATCATTTTTCTCTTTAATCTGTATTCAAATTTTTCATTGTTGACTGATTTATCTTTTATGCTAACTGGATTTTTATTTGGCATTGAACCCATCCCCTTCTTCCACATCCTAATAATGTGCATTCTCCCACAAAATCTTTGGGCCTTTGCTTTTGTCTTTCTTGAGAAGGCAGAGTTCAGGGTGGCTTCTCCAGAAAAACCCAAAGAAAGCATCTCCTAGTATCCATATGCAGGACCTCTGTACTGGTAGTTTAGATACCAGGTCTAGAAGAAGCCCCACCTAGTCACCAAGAAATGACCTCAAGGACTAAAGGAGAATTGTTTTTGCTTCCTTTATAAATAAATGAATTAAGAGAGAAGTATCAATACTACAGAATACATACACATTTATTCAATAGTTGGTTAAATATACCACTACTTTGAAAATGTGCAAGTCATGAATCATTCAAGCCATCATGATTCCCAGCTAAGAGTTTAGGTGACACTTGTCTTCAGCTATTATTGCTTGTGAGGCTTCTATAAACACTGATTTCTCCATCTTTAAAATGGGATGACGGTGTCTGTCTTTGCTGTCTCGTAGGGCTTTTCTGAGAACTGGATAAAACAGTATGGATAGAAGTTCTTTGAAAATTCTATGATGTAGATATAAGGCATCTAGTAGATTGTGGGTGTAGAAAGAGGAGAGGCTATTATACTCTTAGGTATCTGCTCTGCTCCACTCATGGTATTCACTTAATATTTATTGATTAAAGTCAGACTAATAGTGTATGAGTGCTGTATTTTGATACTCAGACCAAGTATAAGACTTTTCACAAAAGATCAAAATAGATTTGAGACTCAGCATGCTCAAAATAGTACTGTAACCTTACATGGGTTTGTCCGTTTTCAATCTTTTACTCCGTGATTGATACCTCACCAGTTCTCAACATAACCTGAGAGTACAAACATCACAGAGACTTAATTCTGAGACACAGGTGTGTCATGAACCATAATAAGTGTTGGGAAGAGGTTCTGGAAATTTTCTTCTCTTTGTATTCCATTTTTCAAACAAAGGACCATCAAAATACAACAATTTGGAAATGTTAGAGAGATCTTGATATTGAGGGTCAAAAGTTGTGGGCTCTGATGGCTGTAGTCATTTTGACCAAATTCACTTCTCTGATGTTGAGTCTCCTTATACATAGATGGGAATGAGAGGAGAGACTTGGACCAGAAGAGCAGTAAGGGCTGTTTCAGTGAGATTTTTTTTATCAACCTCTCCTATTTACCTACCGTGGTATAACACTTGGTATAGCCTCTAATTTCATATGGATTATTTTTCATTGTCATGTTGGCCACACTTGAAAAAACGCTAGTAGCTGTCTCTTGGTGGTTTATCTCTAAAAGTAATAGTACTGCTGTGCTGATTTTGTTAGAGAGACGCCATTGAAAACAGTCATGATTTTTTTAAAGAGAAATGAAAAATCAATTGAGCCAAATGTTTGCTTTGGAAGACAAATCATTTGCTATCTTGTAAAGGCTTTATTTGGCAAAGTAGAAAACTGCCTGTTTTCTGAACCAGCCCTAGAAATGACTTATATGTGTATTTTCTTATGTTTTGCTCTTTAGCTGTCACTGTTAGGATAGGGAGCTCCTTCTTATCTATTTCAGTCTTTTGATATTTGCTCTGCTAGTCATTTGATGAACTTTTCATCAATACATCAGTTGCTTTGGCCTTTATATTTCTAATAGTTAGCCTTGCACACTGCATATATTAGGAGCTCAATAAAATATTTGTTTATGATAATAGCTAACATTCATGGAATGTTTAATATATATCAAGTTACAGTTATAAGCACTTTGACATATATTGAGTCAATCCCTAAGAGATAAGTGTTATGTTTTCATATTTTACAGATGAAGAAACTGAAGCATAAATTGACTAAGTAATTATCTTTATCTTCTACATGCTAGATAAGATTCTCAAATTTATTCTCTTCATCAATAAGCTATTTTCTGAAATGCCTATTTCTATGTTTGTTACCTCCAACATATATTTTGAATTTTTAAATCTTTTGTTTTAAATTTTCACATAATCTTCCTCATCTTATTCCAGTTTATTTCATTTTCTTCTCTCTCCACCACTGGTGTGCATGAAGCACTTCTATGAAAGAAGCCATTTCTTACAGTGGCTCATTCTCTGGATCTTTAGGATAATGTTCCTTTCACCTTTTCTTACTATAATATTTAAGGTGGCATGTTTATTTTTCCTTGTGGATTGAGGTCAGTAAATATAAGTGTTTGTATTTATTTATTGAGGTCAATTAATAAGTATATCAGGTGCTCACATCCCCACTCCACTTCCACTTGGATGATGTTAAACTTGTCTTCAGTCAAATGCGGAGTTTGGTGATGGGAAGAAGCAGTCCCATTTTCAGCTCTATTCCATGGTACTAACTGGCCCTTGGATCTGCCAACTTGATGACTGTGTTGATGACTTGATGCAGAATTGTGTAAGATACAATGCACAGCCTGAGCTATAGGGAGGACTTTCTCCCTAATGCCATCCTCACCTTCAGTGACAAGCTGTGAGGACTTTATCTTGTGGGTCATAAAGTAAAAGTTGCTCAGTCATGTCTGACTGTCTGTGATCCCATGGACTATATAGTTCCTGGAATTCTCCAGGTCAAAATACTGGAGTGGGTAGCCATTCTCTTTTCTGGGGAATCTTCCCAAACCAGGGACAGAACCCAGGTTTCCTGCATTGCAGGCAGATTGTTTACCAGCTGAGCTACCAGGGAAGCCCATAATGTACCCCCAAATCAGTATCTTTGGATCATGGTGCTTTCCAAGGGTTCCTCCACTGAAAAGACAATAGAGAGATCAAAGCACAGCTTGGCAGTAATAAAATGACTCCTTGTTCTTTGCTAGGCACAGACTGAGCAACTAAAGTCTGCTTACACAAGACGTCGAAGCTTGTGTATGTTTCTCTTAATCTGCCTGAAACTGTTATCTGAAGAAATTTCTCCCAGTCTCGGGCTGCTGCTGCTGCTGCTAAGTTGCTTCAGTCGTGTCCGACTCTGTGTGACCCCATAGACGGCAGCCCACCAGGCTCCTCCATCCCTGGGATTCTCCAGGCAAGAATGCTGGAGTGGGTTGCCATTTCCTTCTCCAATGCATGAAAGAGAAAAGTGAAAGTGAAGTCGCTCAGTAGTGTCTGACTCTTCGCGACCCCACGGACTGCAGCCCACCAGGCTCCTCCGTCCATGGGATTTTCCAGGCAAGAGTACTGGAGTGGGGTGCCATTGCCTTCTCCAAGTCTCGGGCAATAGGTGGAATATCAGTCTTAATTTAGAGTTTCTGAGTTTTCTTCTTTTGGCAAGTGAGGGGTGGTGGTGTATCAGACATACCCATACAAGAAGTTATTAAAAAATAAATTAGTTTTAAAAATAAATTTTAAAAAGTTAGAAGCATCCATCATAGTTTAATTCAAAACATGTGTACTGAGTGACCACAGAGTACCTCTTATCCCAGGCTTCAGATAAAGCAGTGAATAAGACAGTCATTACTGCAGTGTCTTCCTGGGCCTTGGAGGTTAGGAAGTGAAATGCGGTCTTAACTAGTTATTACATATGCATTGTGAGGCTATGAAAATGGAAGAAGAGGATATCAGGTATATTCGCCCAAGTAAGGTTATCACTTCAAAATGCCCAGATAAGCTACCTTCACCTTTCTCCATGTGAGGGAAAAAAAAAAAAAAAGTTCTGTTTTGTTTTTCTTTGGCTTGCTTTGTTTTTGAGAGTTCACAGTAATTATAATCTCCTGAAAGCATCAAAGATTTTCTCCCGTAAGCGCTCAATCAAAAAGAAAAAACAAAACACAGTAGTGGCGTTAATTCTAGAAGGTTCCTCTACTCCCCTACGTTTTCATAAAAGAGGAAACTAATTAGCTACTGTGATCACAGTTCTTTAAAGAACTGTTTTCCAATTGGACTTTCTTGTTAAACTATTTTTTCCCAGGTTCTTTTCTTTCCATGTGGGAGGAGGTAAGAGATAAGATTGGTTATTCCAATGCCAACATGCCAAAAACACTAACAGTTTTTCTTTGGTAAAAAGGAAACCAAATGACAGATTGATATTAATGACAACATAATCACAGCAAGCAAACCAAGGGAAACAGGTCACTTGCTATTGTGAGAAACAATGCATATATAAAACACCATGGCAAGCATCACAATGAACAAAACAGATGGAAAGTTTGAGGTTTTGAATTAGCTTTCCACCTACAGATGGATTCAGTGGAACACCCTTTCCTTCATTATTTATTTTAAAAAATATATATCTTGAAAATGTAGCATCTGTTAATAAAATCACAGACCACTTTAATATGTGTACTCTGTGCTTAGTCACTCAGTCATGTCTGACTCTGCAACTGTGTGGACTGTAGCCTGCCAGGCTCCTCTGTTCATGGGAATTCTCCAGGCAAGAATACTGGAAAGGGCTGCCATTTCCTCCTGCAGGAGATCTTCTCAACCCACGGATCGAACCCAGGTCTCCCACATTGCAGGCGGGTTCTTTACCATCTGAGCCACCAGGGAAGCCCCTACTTTAATATGAAAGAGTGTAGTTAGTACATACTGTTCCAAGTTCTAGGAAGAAAAAGAAAATAATTGGACAAGGCTTTGTCATATATTTTTGCTATTGACTGGGTACTATTCAACATCAGTACTATATTGTATTTATAATTGCCTGATGCTGGGAAAGATTGAGGGCAGGAGGAGAAGGGGGCAACAGAGGATGAGATGCTTGGATGGGATCACTGACTCAATGGACATAAGTTTGAACAAGCTCCAGGAGATAGTGAAGGACAAGGAAGCTTGGCGTGCTACAGTCCATGGGGTCCCAAGATTTGGACATGACTTAGCAACTGAACAGCAACAAAAACATGTAGATTACCATTATTTGAATGGAAATTTAAGGACCTCTAAGATGAACATGTTCATTGAGCCTCTCCCATTGAGTCTCTACCTAACCTGCTCTTTGGAGGAAACTAAAAAGGCACACCAAGTACATTTCAGAGTAGCAGTACATTGCAGAAGCAAAAGGGCAAAGAGAAATAATCCTTTTACTCACCACTTGTTATAGAACAAACTCAAGCATTATTATTGAGTTTATACAGGATTGTTCTTTTTGGAGAATTCAAAATATTTTCCCACTCTTGAAACAATTATGCATTCACAGCATTTCTGAGATGTAGAGAGTCTACTGTGAATATTTGCAGACAATGGTATTGAGGGTTTACATGATTTACTCAAAGTCATCCAGCTATCCAAAGGAAGAGAAAAAGAAGGTTTTAAAATTTCCAACTGTTCAGGTTTTAGCACAGTTTTGTACAGTCCTGTATAAAACATAGTGAAATGTAATTCCTGATTGTGGTTCATCAAGGTGAAGCTTTGCTGCCACCAAAGTCACCTCCATTACAAAGGCAGTAAAGGTAAAGAAAGTAGTTAAAATTACTCTGAAAGCTCTCTGTGATAGCCCCTAATTTGCAGATATGCAGGTTGAGGAGATGACTGGGTTGTTCTGCAAAAATTCAGGGTGAAAACCCTCAGAAGAGCCCTCTTTCTGCCTTCCATAGCCTGTTAGCCATGGAATGTGATCGTGGCTGGGTTCCATGGGCCGAGGAGCAGGACTTTTAATGGGATCTCAGAGGAGCACAGATGAGATGAGATGGTTGGATAGCATCACCAACTCAGTGGACATGAACTTGCACTAACTCCAGGAGATAGTAAGAGACAGGGAAGCCTGGCATGCTGCAGACCACAGGGTCACAAAGAGTTAGACGTGACTTAGTGACTGAACAACAACAAAGGAGAATGCTAATGATGAGTCCAGTTTGGAAATCACTGGCTGTAAGTGTTAATTTAGTTTTAGGATGAATGCCTCATAGCCTTCATGTATCTCAAAGCAACCTTGTTTATTAATCTAAAGTTTTCATATAATAACTTTTTAAAAATAAGCACACATAAAGAAAAGTAAATATTCAATGCATGGTGTTGTTGGATATTTTTAAAGATTTTTTTTTCTTTCTTATAAAAGAATTATATTTCTAATGTATTTATTATAGAAAATTTGGAATTCAGAAGTACATCAAATAGAAACACCTCAGAAGTAATCAAAATTATTACTTTAAGATTATACTGCCTGTGTACTATCAGAACACTTCTTTTTGTACTTACCATGAACTTATTTTTGCACTTCATTTCAAAGGTTATTTTTTTAATGGTTTTAAGAATCATAATACTTTGTTCTTTGGCATTTTTAAATCAGTTTTTGTTGAGGTATAGTTGCTTTATAATATTGTATTAGTTTCTACTGTACAGCAGAATGAATCAGCCATACATATACATATATCCTCTCCCATTTAGACTTCCTATTCAGGTCACCACAGAGCATTAAGTAGAGTTCCCTGTGCTATACCATAGGTTTGCATTAGTTATCTATTTTATACAGAGTATCAATCATGTATATGTGTCAATTCCAATCTCTCAATTCCTCCCACCCACCTTGACATCCATACGTTTGTTCCCTACATCTATGTCTCTATTTATGCTTTGCAAATAGGATCATCTGTACCATTTTTCTAGATTTGACATACATACGTTAATATACAATACTTGTTTTTCTCTTTCTAACTTCACTCTGTATGATCAAAGGTTATTATAAATAATATTAGTTATACACATACCATCGAGTATTTACATATAATTCAAAGATCATTATCTAGAGTCTTGGCAGATAAACAGGAACCTGTTTGGGGTTGATTGTATTAATTCCCTTTCTCCTGTAAGATATCAGATCTTCTTAAACTACTGAAGGGAATAGCTAGCCTGAGCCCTTCCAAAACTTAGCCATTAGGGTCTTAGCTTAAACTTGAATTTTCTACATTTTTATTCCATTTAATATATCTAAGAATTTTCAACCCCATTTTATAAGATACATTTGCTAATCTACATCAACCACCCCCCACCCACCTCCATCCATTTCCCCACACTCTTTCCTCATGTCCCCCAATCTGCGTAGTCAACAAACTTTCTCATAGCATCAGCAACTTTTAGAATGACTTACTCCCCCTCCTTTCCACCACATAAAACAGTTCGTGCCTTGAAAACTGTGCCCTCTGGCTCTGCTGCTTGCCACCCCTCATTGTTCCCAGCATCTGCCTCACTGTGTTTGATTTTGGCTTTCATCTGTATTCATTTCCAGGCCTGTAATCATTCTTAGTGGCCTAAGGGTTAGTGAATATATCTTCACAATACTCTGTCCTTTCAATTTTCGGACTTCTTCCCAGTTAGCTTTTCTTCTCCACTTGCAGATCTCTTCTTTCTCATATTCACATCCTGGACACTGTCATCATCTACAGCTCCGTTATTTAGATTTCAAGTTTCTGCCTAATACTTCCAGACCACATAATCTATCACTGCAGTGTCCACTGCAGTATTCTTCCTTCTTATTCAGATCCCCATACCACTGACTCCAAAGTAGTTTTTACATTCTTCCTCACTTCCTCTTGTATTTCCGTACGTTCTTATCAAAGTTCAATTCTGTGGTCTATAATTAAAAGTCTTCTCTTGATAATATTGTCAGTTCCCATTCACATTTTCCTCTGAATTATTTAGGGCCTCCCTGATAGCTGAGTTGGTAAAGAATCCACCTGCAATGCAGGAGACCCCAGTTCCATTCCTGGGTCGGGAGGATCCTTTAGAGAAGGGATAGGCTACCCACTCCATTATTCTTGGGCTTCCCTTATGGCTCAGCTGGTAAAGAATCTGTCTGCAATGTGGGAGACCTAGGTTCGATCCCTGGGTTGGGAAGATCCCCAGGAGAAGGGAAAGGCTACACACTCCAGTAGTCTGACCTGGAAAATTCCATGAACTGTATAGTCTATGGGGTTGAAAAAGTCAGACACAACTGAGCGACTTTCACTTTCCAAATCATTTACTGGGGAAAACACTACTTCTAAATGTACATAACTACTTGTCTTTTCTGTGAATATACTAGGTCAGCTAAATGTAGATGAAGAAGATTATAAAAGGTGGGAAGTTGTGCAAATGCATTTACCTCTATCTCTTTTCCAGACTCACTAAAATAACAGCAGCAACAAAGCATGAAAGCCATGTAAATCCACAAGGCCTCAGTAGTGATGAATAGACAATAAAAGATAAGAGAAGTTGGTAGCATTTTAGGAAGGAAACATAAATATAAAGGATGACTTGCCCAAGTGGAACCAGCTGATGCCTAACCAGCTTCAGAAGGGGCTTCCAATAAGCCACAGGTGCCCTCACCCCATTAGACACCCTACAGCAGGGGTCGCCAACCTCTGGAATCTAGTGCCTGATGATCTAATGCCTGCTGATCTGAGGTGGAGCTGATAAAGTAATAGAGATGAAGTGCACAATAAATGCCATGCACTAGAATCATCCTGAAACTAACCCCCCACCCCATGCCGTCCCACACTGCCCCTGGTCTGGGGAAAAATTGTCTTCCATGACACCAGTCCCTGTTGCCAGAAAGGTTAGAGTGCTGCTTTGTAGGGCTCAACAGTTGGAGGACTGAGTACCTCAATGGCAGAATGGAGCACTAAGTTGGAAAATAACTTGTTGAAAGCCTGTAAGGGACTGTCAGCCAAACCCTAGCTGTACTCATCCATTCAGGAGATCAAAAATTCTCTGAATAAATTGTGCCAGCACTCTGAATGCCAGAAGAGCAGGTTCAGTGGAGAACAGTCATGAGATGCTGCTTCAAGAATTGCCAGTTTGCATTGTTAATGGTGAAACCTTATTTTTCTTTTCCTTTCCTTCACAGCCCCCAGAACTCCAGCAGTTTATTTTGTATCTTCCCTATGCCAAATTTCCACCCCCCACTACAGAGACTGAATCACACCAGAATAGACCTATAAATTCTATAATAGGACAGTGCCAAGAAAAGGAGGCTTGTTGTCTTAAATTGTAACCTGTCAGTCAACCAGTTTAGCCCATGCCAGAGACCCAGTGATCATCTTTTCAGGCCTTTACTCTTAAATACACCTAAAAACCCAAGAATAAGCAAATGTAGAGGAGAGCCAATGATATAAAAGACAGTTAGAACTCATAACGTAAATCAAAAGATTCAATAGAAAAATGGAGTTCATATAAAACAAACAGTGTGTGGATCTAAAGAAAAATATTTAATTTGATTTAATGTGTTCAGAGAGAGAGAAAATTTATTATACCTGATGTCTATGAAAAATAGAGAAAAAAAGCTTAAAGAAATTTAAAATGTTTCTCAGAATTTTAAAATATGAGTAAAAATGTTGGCAGATGAAAGCAGAGCATTCTCCTTAAAATGGATATAAGGGCTAAAAAAATATGTGATGAAAATAAGAACATTTAAGGATCAATTCAGAAGGTCAGTACCCCTAAAAAATGAGTTGCAGAAAGAAAGAACAGAGAAAATAAAAAGTAGGGAGAGTTGTCAAAGAAATCTGTGCAAAAACCTTCCCCAGACTGATGAAGTGAGAGGTACGGTGGATGACAAACGAGTCCTACAAAGACTGTCCCTGGGGGAATTTCAGAAAACCTGAGATGACAACACTCTCCGTGAATGTAACAGTTCACATACACAGAAGGGGGAATAATCCTAGAAATACTGGAAACTAGAAGCTAAGAATGGAGAGATCTACAAGATAATACATCTTTAAGTTTATTTATTTATTCGATTACATGATTTTCAAGCCCGAGTTCCAAACTAAAAATGGAGTGAGTGTAGTCTTTAAAAGAAAAAATATTAAAAAATGAACATCCCATGTACTCTGTGCCCTAGGAAAATGGGGGGATGGAACCAAAGAAGAGGGCAGAGTGGGATTCAGGACACAGGGCTGATGCTCAAGAGAAGTCCCAGAAAAGTCCCTGGAAAGGAGGTCCAGAGAACAAGCATCAAGTTTGGCCCAAATAATCAACACAAAGGGGCTTTGGAAGTCTCCAAAGGAAATAGTGTACTAATAGTCAGTCTGATGGGCTTGCCAGGTGGTCAGTGGTTAAGAATTTGCCTTCCAATGCAGGGTTCTATTCCTGGTCCAGGAAGAGCCCACATGCCTGGAGCAACTAAGCTCATGGGCCACAACTACTGAGCCCGTGAGCTGTGACTACTGAGCCCATGCTCCCCAGGAAGAGAAGCTACTGCAATGAGAAGCCTGTGCACTGCAACTAGAGAGTCGCCCCTGCCCCTGCTCTTTCTGACTAGAGAAAAGCCTGCATGGAGCCACAAAGACCCAGCGCAGCCAAAATTAAACAATAAATAAATTATAAATAAGTGAATAAGTCTATCTGATAGTTTAATCTAGTGGATTACATTTTATTGAGAAGTTGTTGGAGAGTTTAAGAATTGGCCCCAAAGCCCAGACAACTTGGCAAATTAAAATAAATCAGATCATTAGCTCCAGAGAAAAGAACAAAAAAAGTAAATGAATGGTTTACTATCATACCCTATTAGCTCGGCAGTTAACAGCAATATTTATGTAGTGATAGTTGTTATAAACTGTGAATATGGATTTAATTATATGGAGTGGTGGAGGAAGGGCTCTAAGACGCCATGACTAAGGAGCTGCTGGATATATAACACAGTGAAACTTTTAGCTATAACAATAAAATAGATAAATCAAAAAGCACCACATATGAATATCATTAATATAAATAGAGGAAGAAACTGGAAGAACTGGAAGAAACAGGAAGGAGATTGAAAGTATTTGTCTTGGAGCTTAAGACTTTTAGTTCAACTTGAGTTTGTGAACACTTATGCATGTAATGTTTTACTGAAAATATAAATATAGCAAAATCCCCCTGATTACACACACACACACCTGTGACCTCAGTGAACATGCCCTCACATGTTTGTAGACTGTGTGCTTTTTGAATCAGAAATTACTCCAGTTTTGTGCTCTTTCCTCTCCTCAGTCCCCCCACCCCAAAATACCATCTGTGCCAACTACTCACCCTCAAATTTATTGAAAAGATTTATTAGAAGAGAACTCCCCAAAAGCCTTTCCATTAGCAAATGACCTGTTGTCATGTTCCCTATCCTCTCTTAAAAAAGATCCTACTTCCCATGGGCTCTGAAGGCAGCCATTTCTCCTCATCCTAGAATTTTTCTTTCATCACCCCCTCTCTCTTTATCAGACATTAGCCTCTCCTTACCTACTGAATCATCAACAAACATGCTCTTGGATCTATACCCTTAAAATAACGCAACCCTCACTAGCTCCCACTTTCTATTCCAGCTCCCAATATCTCCATCTTGTCCACTTCAAAGAGTTGTCCACACTCACTGTTGCCAACTGGGTCCTTCCATTGGCACTGCAGCCTCTCTTAGTTCAGTTCAGTTCAGTCGCTCAGTCGTGTCCAAACTCTTTGCGACCCCATGAACCACAGCACGCCAGGCCTCCCTGTCCATCACCAACTCCCGGAGTCCACCCAAACTCATGTCCATTGAGTCGGTGATGCCATCTCTAGTCCACCATAAACATAGTTACTGATAAATTGCTTATTATCTCCACAGCCCCCTCTCTCAATAAAATATATATTTTGTGAGGTTAGGACTTTGTCTTTTATGTTCCTGTCCCAACTTTGGACTTGGCACCTGGCCCTCAATAAATATCTTCCAACAAGTAAATTAAGTATCAAATGTTTATTTCAAAACAACACAATGATTTTTATGAAAGATGTTTTAGAGCACATTGTAAGGTCCACCATATACAACGTACAGTGTGACAATGACTTAAATATTTTTAAAACAACATTTGATTTAATAGAAATGTAAAATCAAATCAAATGAAAACATATATTTTTTCCCACTATAATCTGTTTATATAATATATATAAATATGTTGTTTTTGTTCAGTCGCTAAGTCATGCTTGACTCTTTGCGATCCCAAGGACTGCAGCACACTAGGCTTCTCTGTCCCAGAGTTTGCTATGGGAGATATATTTTACAAATTAAATATAACATTCTACAAAAATAGCTTTATTTTTAGGATTTAGGCACATAAGCACAACCAATACATGCTACATGTCCATTCTAATTGCTTAAAAATTCCATTTTTAGTGCATGTTTATTTCCTTGCAAACATAGTAAGGTGCTCAGAAATAATTCAAACTACACACACACACACACATACACATATATATATATGTTTTTAATTTAATGGGAAATGCTTAATTCTCTGTACATTGAATGTTGTAAAATCTTCTAATGTCAGAATTTATTGTAACAGAAACAGATGAAACCTCAGGAGAGTTGAAGCAACATTTCTTTGGTAAAGATCCATCAGCATCACCGGCTTGTTCTTGCCCTGACTTTTTCTTTTTTCCAATTTCTTTCTCCCGCTGTGTACCTAGAATATCCCCAGCCAGGTGGTTAATGACCTATTATTCTTAAAATTTATGAGATTTTTCACAAGGTGAAATAGCCCCTAACAGAGTCATTTTTCTTCCATCGCTAGCCACACCACCCTATCCTTATTCAGAGCTTCCGCCCATATAGGCAGCCATCCAGAGCTCCATCCTCACCAGGTGTTACACACGAAGAACCATCATTCTTCATTATGTCCAAGGGCGTGAAGTTTTAAGGGATCAACACATACTCGTAACAAAGAGATGTAAACAATGGAAATATTTGTGTGTGTGCAACAGAGAATTTTTTTCTGAATTATATGAGGATTTTGGTGCATCTTTGAGTGAGATTGATCTATGATTTTTTAAAATAATTTTATTTATTTATTTTTGGTTGAACTTTGTTGCTGCACACAGGCTTTCTCTAGTTGCGATGAGTGGGGGCTACGCTCTAGCTGTGGCGCATGCGCTCCTCATTGCGGCGGCTTCTACAGCACAGACGCTAGGACGTGCGGGCTTCAGTAGTTGTGCTTCCCAGGCTCTAGAGCACAGGCTCAACAGTGGCACACGGGCTTAGCTGCTGCGCAGTATGTGGGATCTTCCCGGACCAGGGATCGAACCGTGTCTCCTGCATTGGCAGGCAGATTCTTTGCCACTGAGCCCCTTTACCCACTGAGATTTAGCCCGCTGAGATTCCTTAGCACTAGGGAAGCCCCTGATCTATGATTTTGTGGGTGTGCTATACTTGATTTATGTTGCATAGATATGTAACTTTATGCAGCAAATTAGTTAACCTTTTTTTTTTAAATCATGTTTAGAAGGACATATATAACCTGGGAACTACCTGTTTATTAAACATTTGAAAGAATTCACTAGTAAACTGATCTAAACCAGGAAATATATTAGGAGGTTTTTCATTAATAACAAAATGGATTTATTTTTACATATTTTCTATGTTTAGAAGAGTTTATATAACAAAAATTATTTATTCATTAAGAACTTGAGAAAATTCATCAGTACAGTGATTTAGAGAAAGAAACTTTATCGGAAGGACTCTGTGGATGACTTAGAACAATAGGTTCTTCTGTTATATCTTTTACTTCTCTCTCACAGGGTCCTCTGCTTCTTGTACCATTTGATTTCTCTTTTCCCCAGGGATTAAAACTACATACCCAGGGGAAAAGGAGTGTTTAATAAATCCTAAAGCACAATGTACTCTTGCACATTGTATTCAGATTGCTGGTAATTTATTTAGGATATTAGCATCTATGAGCAACATTGTTCTCAGCTTTTCTTCTGTGCATATTTTTTAAGGTTCATTACTAGACAAGCATTAGCTCCCTGAAGTAAATTGGGTAGCTTTTTATTTTCCTAAACAGCATGTAAAGCATGAGAATTACCTTTCTTGAAACTTTGAAAGGACAAAAACAGCCAGATAGCCTGGTCTTGAAGCAGTAATTTAAGGCTTTTTCAATATCATATGTATTATTGAACTTATCTGGATTTCTACCGCTTACATTAATTGTATAATTTGTAGTATCATTGCAAAATCACTTATTTCATGGAAGTTTTCAAGTTTCTATTTATAGTTTAATATGTAAATATGTGTGTATATACATATAAAACAAAAATTTATTCTTTATACCTTATATATTTGCATATTCACATTTATACTTAGAAGTATATTTTAAATATACGTATATAATATATATGCTTATGCGTACATGTGTGCATTAAATTTGAGTAGTCACAAGTGCAATGAAGAAATCATTAGGGTAAGCAGGTTGCAATGAAGAAATCATTAGGGTAAGCAGATATGAAGGCAGTAATGTATTTTTGATAAATTTGTTAAGGCCTCTCTGAGAGAGTGTAATTTGAGTCCAGATCACAATTCCAGGAAAGTGCAAGCTATTCCAAAATTTGGGCAAAACTGCTTAACTGTCAGAAAGGCATGAAGTCCCTGAGGCATTATGTTCCTAAGTCCCTTAGGAACATTATGAAGTCCCTAAGGCAAGAACAAGTTTAGTGTATTTAGGGAAGAGCAGTACCAGACAGGGTGACAATATACCGCCTTGACATACTCCTTTTCCTATTTGTAACCAGCCTGTTGTTCCATGTCCAGTTCTAATTGTTGCTTCTTGACCTGCATATAGATTCCCAGGAGGCAGGTCAGGTGGTCTGGTATTCCCATCTCTTTCAGAATTTTCCACAGTTTATTGTGATCCACACAGTCAAAGGCTTCGGCATAGTCAATAAATCAGAAATAGATGTTTTTCTGGAATTCTCTTGCTTTTTCGATGATCCAGCAGATGTTGGCAATTTGATCTCTGGTTCTTCTGCCTTTTCTAAAACCAGCTTAAACATCTGCAAGTTCATGGTTCACGTATTGCTGAAGCCTGGCTTGGAGAATTTTGAGCATTACTTTACTAGCGTGTGAGATGAGTGCAATTGTGTGATAGCTTGAGCATTCTTTGGTATTGCCTTTCTTTGGGATTGGAATGAAAACCGACCTTTTCCAGTCCTGTGGCCACCGCTGAGTTTTCCAAATTTGCTGGCATGTTGAGTGCAACACTTTCACAGCATCATCGTCCAGGATTTGAAATAGCTCCACTGGAATTCCATCACCTCCACTAGCTTTGTTTGTAGTGATCCTTTCTAAGGCCCACTTGACTTCACATTCCAGGATGTCTGGCTCTAGGTCAGTGATCACACCATCATGATTATCTGGGTCGTGAAGATCTTTTTTGTACAGTTCTTCTGTGTATTCTTGCCACCTCTTCTTAATATCTTCTGCTTCTGTTAGTTCCATACCATTTCTGTCCTTTATCGAGCCCATCTTTGCATGAAATGTTCCCTTGGCATCTCTAATTTTCTTGAAGAGATCTCTAGTCTTTCCCATTCTGTTGTTTTCCTCTATTTCTTTGCATTGATCACTGAGGAAGGCTTTCTTATCTCTTCTTGCTATTCTTTGGAACTCTGCATTCAGATGCTTATATCTTTCCTTTTCTCCTTTGCTTTTCACTTCTCTTCTTTTCACAGCTATTTGTAAGGCCTCACCAGACAGCCATTTTGCTTTTTTGCATTTCTTTTCCATGGGGATGGTCTTGATCCCTGTCTCCTGTACAATGTCACGAACCTCCCTCCATAGTTTATCAGGCACTCTATCTATCAGATCTAGTCCCTTAAATCTATTTCTCACTTCTACTGTATCATCATAAGGGATTTGATTTAGGTCATACCTGAATGGTCTAGTGGTTTTCCCTACTTTCTTCAATTTAAGTCTGAATTTGGCAATAAGGAGTTCATGATCTGAGCCACAGAGTACATCATGAGAAACGCTGGGCTGGAAGAAGCACAAGCTGGAATCAAAATTGCCGGGAGAAATATCAATAACCTCAGATATGCAGATGACACCACTCTTATGGCAGAAAGTGAAGAGGAGCTAAATAGCCTCTTGGTGAAAGTGAAAGAGTAGAGTGAAAAAGTTGGCTTAAAGCTCAACATTCAGAAAATGAAGATCATGGCATCTGGTCCCATCACTTCATGGGAAATAGATGGGGAAACAGTGGAAACAGTGTCAGACTTTATTTTGGGGGGCTCCAAAATCACTGTAGATGGTGACTGCAGCCATGAAATTAAAAGACACTTACTCCTTGGAAGGAAAGTTATGACCAACCTAGATAGCATATTGAAAAGCAGAGACATTACTTTGCCTACAAAGGTCCATCTAGTCGAGGCTATGGTTTTTCCAGTGGTTATGTATGGATGTGAGAGTTGGACTGTGAAGAAAGCTGAGTGCTGAAGAATTGATGCTTTTGAACTGTGGTGTTGGAGAAGACTCTTCAGAATCCCTTGGACTTCAAGGAGATCCAAGCAGTCCATTCTAAAGGAGATTGGTCCTGGGTGTTCTTTGGAAGGAATGATGCTAAAGCTGAAACTCCAGTACTTTGGCCACCTCATGCTAAGCGTTGACTCATTGGAAAAGACTCTGATGCTGGGAGGGATTGGGGGCAGGAGGAGAAGGGGACGACAGAGGATGAGATGGCTGGATGGCATCACCAACTCGATGGACATGAGTTTGAGTGAACTCCGGGAGTTGGTGATGGACAGGGAGGCCTGGCGTGCTGTGATTCATGGGGTCGCAAAGAGTCAGACATGACTAAGTGACTGAACTGAACTGAACTGAGTACTAGACAACATGTGTTCTAATAGCTTACAGTGCACCTAGAACAATGCCTGGTGTATAATGTGGGTTAGCCAAAAAGTTCATTCGAGTTTTTCCATAACATCTTATGAAAAACGCTCTAGAAAAACAAACGAGGTTTTTGGCCAACCCAATAGGAGACATTCAATAATTACTCACTGAACAAAGAGTACAGGGTTTAGACTGTTTTTTTTCTCAGTTAGATGAAAGGTCATTAGGATATTCATTGTTGTGTACTGAACAAGTACAGGACCTCATTATTAATAAAGGTCAAAGTGAGTCCTAAACACCCATGAACTCGCATCCTGGCCTTTGTGGGTACTCTGGTTAGTGGACATCCCTTCCAGAGCTGACAATTCATTGTTTCTTCCTTCTAGTTTTCAGCCTTACCATCTTGTGTGTTTTTGTATATATTTCAACCCACATATATTCAACGAAGGAGAGAAAACAAGAATAAGGCCTTGCTGGAATTAAGTCAGAGTTTATGTTTTAAAGGAAAATTCTTTTACACTTCATAGAATGACAGGAGAAAAAGTTCAAAAACCTATTTCTTGCTAGTTTACACTCCACAGCAAAAACTTAATGTCTTTATCTTCTTCATCCTAGAACAAGACTGGTTTCTATTGACTTGCAGCCATTTTCAATTGCCCAGTTTGTGAATTATTTAGTTTCTATGTTATTTCCTCTACCTTTTCCCCACCTTTCATCTGACTCCAGGGAAATATTACTTCATAACAGTTGGAACAAAAAAGAAAGAAAGAAAGAAAGAAAAACTAAGTGGGAAGCTCAAAACATCAATTTCAGGAATCCTTTTTTTTTTAGTATCACATCAGTTCCCTATATGAACAAAGAGGAAACAGAAACATACATTTTATCTGCTTTATTTCTATTTTGAAGTAATTAAAATTGTTTTTCCTGTAACAATTTGAAATAACAGGTGAAAGTGCTTCCTTCCTATATTTGCAATTCTGTGCAACTTAGCTACCAGCTCAAGTGGTGGTGATGGCTGTTAGTTGCTCAGTCGGGTCCAGCTCTTTTGTCACCCTATGGACTATAGCCTGTCAGGCTCCTCTGTCCATGGGATTTCCTGGGCAAGGATACTGGAGTGGGTTGGCATTTCCTACACAAGAGCGTGTGATTTACATTTACAAGTTATCATCCCCTAAGGACAAAATCTGACCATACATACGCTGCTTTTGGTTAGCAGGGCAAGAAGCGAGACACAGATGTAGAGAATGGACTAGTGGGCTCGGGGGAGAGGGAGCCAGGGAAGAATTGAGTGAGTCGCAGTGACATATATATACTGCCAGTGTACAATAGCTAGCTAGTGGGAAGCTCAGCTCAGCTCAGTGCTCTGAGATGACCTAGAGGGCTGGGATGGGGGTGGGAGGGAGGTTCAAGAAGGAGGGGATAGACGTATACCTGCAGCTGACTGACGTCATTATACAGCAGAAACTAATACACCATTGTGAAACAATTATACTCCAATAAAAAAGAAAGGAACAAACTAGTGGTTACCAGTGGAAGAGGGAAGGTGGGAAGGGGCAACCAGGGGTACGGGAGTAAGAGGTACAAACTGTTATATATAAAATAAGATACAAGGCTATATTATACAACACAGAGAATATAGCCAATATTTTAAAATAATTATAACTGGAACATAAACTTTAAAAATTGTGAATCACTCTATCGTATACATGTAAAATATAATATTGTATACCTGTAATATATAATATTGTGTAACTGTAACATATAATATTGCACAGCAACTATACTTCAATAAGGAGAGGTCTATATTCCTAAGGAAATGGAATATAGTGAGAAATTTACAAATATTCATATGGTACAATGACAAGAACACAGGCTAAGCAGTTTTGAGAACCTGAATTTGCCACTTACAAAAGCATTGCTCTCTGAGCTTCAGTTTCCTCTCTGTAAATTGGGGGTAATAACACTTACCTTAAGAGAGGTTCTAAGGCATCGGTTCTCAAAGTGTGGCCTCCATTCAGCATCACTGAAAACATGAGAAATGGAGTTCTGGGGTCACTTCAGACTTAGTGAATCAGAAACTCTATGGATGGGCCAGCCATCTGTTTTCACAAACATTCTAGGTCATTTTATTACACACTACAGTTATAAATGACCATGACTGTGGCTAAACAGATACTATTTGGACTCTGGACTTTCATTAAAATGAAAGTAACACATTGCCCATGTGTTAACTCCCATTATTGTGATGCTAGTGAATATTTTCAGCAAAAATTGTCTTTGAGCAGGATTGTGCTAATTGAAGCATATAGGAGTTAAATGGGTATAGTCTTTACCTTAAAAAAAATCCATGATCAAGAAAGATTTATAAAGAAACCAGCAGTTGTGGTGCTGTATGTTAAGAGCTATCATGGGAGCTTGCAGAATCTCCTAGAACCAAAGATGGTCCATTTCAGTTAGGCAGGGGCATGAAGGAAGCTTCCCAGGGGATGCTGTTTGGTCTGTGTCCTTAAAGTGAGTTGGCTAGGTTGATAAGGATTGAACCCATTTTCCAGCTAATGAGAATAGATGTCCTGGAAGGTGCTAGGAGTACGAAAGAGTATCTTAGACAAAAGGGGCTCAAATAAAGATAGAGAGAGTGTGAACAAAGGGAGAATGGAGATCAAACCCTCCATACCATCAGGAGACCCTATTGGAGAAGAATCTCCATGTGAAACCTCTTCATCTAGATAGGATTCTCATAGCTGCAGAAAACCAGCAAAGGCTTGAATCAGGGAAGTTATATGATGTGACATCAGTTTCTTAAGGCAGGAAATCCAGTTCCAGTACTAGAGCAAGGAGGGCCTTTGGCCATGTGACCAAAGCAGGATGAACCAGAAGGACGTATGGCTGAGATGCCTAGCAGGTAAATTGATGGAACTTTGGTGATTGAGATGATCAGTGGTCCCTAACCTTTATGGCACCAGGGGTCAGTTTCATGGAAAACAATTTTTCTAGGGACTGGGATGGTGAGGTTGTTTTGGGGATTATTCAAGCACATTACTTATGTTGTGAACTTTATTTTTATTATTATTACATCAGCTCCATGTCAGATCATCAGGCATTAATTCTTGGAGGTTGGGGACCCCTGGAGATGATGAAGTGGAAGAATGGATATGGAAATTCAGAAACAGTTTTTAACCTATACATCTTTCTTTTAACATAAAATTCTTCTCTCTCTCTGATGCTTGAAATATCATATTTCAAAACAGAATTAAGATTCCCTTTCAAGAGTTTTCAAAATTGTTAGGAAAAAAATGCAGTCAGAGGTGTTTGCCTCATTATCCTGAATCAGTAAGAAGTATTGGATGAGGTCAGCTAATTAAAATCTAAAATATTCAAATGTCAACATGTTATGAAATAGCCATGCCTCTGCATTATCACTTAGTTTGTTTTTTATTACTTTAGAATTATTTGAACAACTCATATTGCTCAAAAAGGACAGAGTAAACCCCCTGCTGGCTCCCACCAAATTAATCCATGAACACATGCTTGAAAATGTGTGGCTCCTCATTTGTTTTTCCTGGCAATGAGAGATGAGCTGGGACCAGCACACAGAAGACAGAAAGGATGGGAGGATCTTTTGTTCCAGGTGTTAGTGAGTAATGAATGGGTGTTCCCAAGCGCACCCAGAAATAAGCTGTTATTCTATAACTCCTCCCTTATTACCTACTAGTAGCAGAAGACCTGTAAGAATTTAGGAAAGATTAGGATGCTGGCTGTGGCTGAAAGAGTCTAACTACATTTTATTTCTCCCTTTCTCCTGTTTGTGTTAAGAAAACAGGCCCCTATGCATGGATGGAGTGGGAGGTTTATCTTCCTCTTTCAGGAGGGCTCTACCTAATACTTCTAAATGTTATAAAATATGCTGCAGCTAATTAGTCAAGGAGGAAATTAGTCCAAGCGAATTAATCACTGGTGCTCAATGTGGAATTTCAGTGCTTTGTGACTCAGAGATTATATAGTTGTTTCTCCTGCTTTCTTGTTTTCTGTTAAAATGAATTCACGCACGTCAACACGGATGGCTCATTAGGGGCTTACCTCCATTGTCCCACTCCCCTTCTGCTGGCACAGGCTCGCCATAGGGATCAGAAAGCACTCCGTCTGAACTGATGCTTTCATGCAAAGTTGGGTTGGCACTACTTTTTCCCTCCTTGGAGTACTTCCAGTGGGTAGAAACCACAGGCGATGGGGGAGGGGTGTAGAAGTGTTCAACACGGGCAGTGAGCTCCTTAAATACCTGCTCTTCCTTCCTCTACCTGTGTGACTGGTTCAAGAACCTCCAGGTAAATTTGGGTGTAATAATGCTTTTTAAGTGACATAAGTGATAAGTTATGAAAGCAGAAGCTGTGAACCATGGCTTTTCACTGTCTCCTAAGATTTACTGATGCTCAGGCAGGGGTGGATATAGGACTGTTGTCAGATGCCAGCTCCCTGGTGGGTCAGTATGTTAGGGCAGGGAATGATCATGACCATGGTTTATATAGAAAGCAGAAGGCTGGGTATCAAAAAGCCTGACATAGATAATATTTTACAGTTAGCAACAGGCTTTCATGTGCATTTTTAAATTCAGTTCTCCTACACATCCTGGAGATGAGTTGTACTTATTACTCTTTATAAATAGGAAACTGAATTTTGTGTGTGTGTTTAACTGTTGTGTAGTATTTTGAAAGTCTAGATGAATACCATGATTTTTCTTTAGTTGGGTGGAGAAAAGTGAAGTCGAAGTGTTAGTGTTGCTCAGTTGTGTCTGACTCTTTGCAACCCCATAGACTGTAGCCTACCAGGTTCCTCTCTCCATGGAATTCTCTAGGCAGGAATACTGGAGTGCTAGCCATTCTTTAGGCAGGAATACTGGAGAATGGCTAGCCATTCTCTTCTCTAAGGGATATTCCCAACCCAGGGATCGAAACTGGGGTTTTTCTTTTGTGTGTGTGTGTGCTTACCTTTGTTTGTTTGTTTTTTAACTACTGTTGCTTTTGTAAGAGGAAAAATAATCACCTTTTAATTAATGAAAAGTATGTCTCCTCTCTAAATAAATAAGTAAATAAATAGTAAAATGAAGTGATCTGACTCTCCTAAAGCTACAAAGCTAGAAAGTGGCTTAGTCTTGCTGAATGAATCCAGGTGCCCTGATTCTCCTTTCTTTGTCTTTCTCAGCACCACATCTGCCTCCTCTACACCTAGATGTTTACAGGGTAAAACTTAATGTGATAAACAGACGTTTTCAGACAATGAAGATCAGACCCCAGCGTCTCTCCTAACAGACAAAAACTGTGAAGTTAATGGCAATTATAAACAATTATATTCCCACTTTAGGAAGAATGTGGGAAGCAAAACCATGTAGTGAACAGAGCATCAGCTGAGAGCCAAACAGATACAGTGTAAGGGCTTGTTCACAGAGTACCTTTGGTGACTTACTGCTCAACCACTCTGGGCCTTTATTTTCTCAACTATGAAATGGGGAAATAACTTGTATCCTGTAACATGGGTGTATCACAAATCATATATTAAAGTATTTAGAATATTGTTTAGCACATAGGAGGTGCTCAATCCACTCCCTATTGGGTTTAGTATATTTTAGTTTTTTGAAGCATGAATGTCATTGTTGAATGATATCAATTCCTATAACAATATTCAGAATTTTAATAATCATAAAGTGTTACTATAAACATGCCTAGTAAAAAAAAAAACAAGTCTACTACTAGAATGCTAAATGATTAATCTGCACTATTTTCAAAATCCCTTCCTTCTGAAGGAAGTTCCCTTTTGCAGACTTAAAAAATTATAGAGTAAGTATTTCTGAAAAAAATATACTTCAGTAAAGAACTGGGAAATCTAGAGGCTAGATTAGCATCCCATTAACAATTTGAACATAATTCAGACATATCTCTCCAGATCCCATCAGTCATTGATGGTTTCTACATACTCAGATGACCATTTTTTCTGACTCATTGTAATATATATATATAAATACTTCATGCTCTGGAATAAATACACTTTAATAAATCACTTGTTCCATACATGTCTGGTTGTGATTATACATTTTTCACTTTCTGAGTCTGGAGAAATAGATTCTGGAAACAGTTTTTTCATCTTCTCCTTTAGCATTTTTCTTTCCCTTTCTTATACTTCATATATTTTATTTTCTATTTTGTTTCTTACTTATGTTTAAAAAAGTTTTTATCTCCTAAGTTTATGCTCCTGCCAATTATCTAGCATATCTTGGCCATCCTTTTTCTATGTAGCAGACTATCTTGTATGTAGTAGACATTCAATAACTATTTTAAGAATAAGGGATATTGATTTAATGAGGAGAACTTCAGGGATCAAAATGGAAGAGTAGGAAAATGGGTTTTGCATGTGTGTTCCTAAAAGAAGACCAAACTCAAACTGGCTCAAATGATAAAGGAATTTATCGACTCATGTATCTAAAAAGTCTGAATGCAGAGCAGACTTGAAACAGGAACAGACTTTCAGGTTGAAATGCCATTAAGATTGTTCTTTCTCTATGATTTCCTAGGCTATGTCTTCCCAGTAGGTTATTTTATCCTCAGGCTGGCTTTTGTAGAAAAATGGTAGCTTCATAAGGCTATATTCTTACTTGTTCACATCAGAATTGGGCAGAGGATAATTCTTACCACAAATATCCATCAATATGTACCCACTGGTGACAGAATTATTTCTGGACAACTTATGTCCATGTCTGTCTATGAACCAATCCCTGTTGACTGGAAGTGCTGTCTGGTAATGGACGGGGTCCTGAGGCAAAACACTGCACCAAGGAAAATGAGATAACCCTAGAGACAGGCTGGGGTTCCATCTCAACCAAACCATAGAAATGCTTATAATTTGACGGAGGGAAGGGAAGGAAGATGGGTGTTTCAATGAATTTGGGGCAGGCAGTCATAACATACATGATAATTGAGTAGCAGCTTGAACTTCCATTGTTCTAAAATAAGGCTGAAATGCTTCCAAATGCCCCTTGGAAGAAAAGCTATGACAAACGTAACAGCATACTAAAAAGCAGAGACATCACTTTGCTGACAAAGGTCCGTCTAGTCAAGGCTATGGTTTTTCCAGTAGTCATGTATGGATGTGAGAGTTGGACCACAAAGAAAGCTGAGCGCTGAAGAATTAATGCTTTTGAATTATGGTGTTGGAGAAGACTCTTGAGAATCCCTTGGACTGCAAAGAGATCAAACCAGTTAATTCTAAAGGAAATCAATCCTGAATATTCATTGGAAGGACTGATGCTGAAGCTGAAGCTCCAATACTTTGACAACCTGATGCAAAGAACTGACTTATTTGAAAAGATCCTGATGCTGGGAAAGATTGAAAACAGGAGAAGGGGACGACAGAGGACGAGGTGGATGGGTGGCATCACCGACTCAATAGATATGAGTCTGAGCAAGCTCCAGGAGATAGTGAAGGACAGGAAAGCCTGGCGTGCCACAGTCCATGGGGTCACAAAGAGTTGGAAATGACGGAGCAACTGAACAACAAAACATAAGGCTGAAATGCTCCAATGTTAAACTCATTTCATTAGGTATATGAAATAAATGAGAAAACACACAGCCTCACATTAACTCGGAATAAATTAAATTTTCCTCAAAAACTTTTTGCTTATGCATACTTTCTAAATAAAAACGAGTTATTTTTGACTTTTTGTCAAGCTTAGCAGGTAATTTTTTTGATTAAACTGTTTCTTATGACTCAGTATGAAAAAGACTTCCAGAATAATTTCATCACATCTAACATTTCTTTTCTTCTTGACATTAAAACAAAACAAGCCTTCTCATTTAGACTGAGATATCCTAGTCTTTGGCTTCCCTGTTGGCTCATTGGTAAGGAATCTTCAGGAGATGCAATAGATGCGGGTTTGGTCCCTGGGTCAGGAAGATCCCCTAGAGAAGGAAATACAACCCATTCCAGTATTCTTGCCTGGGAAATCCCACGGACAGAGGAGCATGGCAGGCTATAGTCCATGGGGTTGCAAAGGAATTGGATACGACTTAGTGACTAAACAACAACAATAATCCTAGTCTTTAGCACAAATATTATATAGTGTTTATCATCCTTATATTAATAGATCTCGTTGGGTTATACAAGGGTTATACAACCCAACCCATTCAGTCTTGTCTAATCATAAGGTAGCTAAAACATTACCTAGAAAGGATGATTTGGTCTTTAATTTTCAAGCAAATAGGGTGAATCTCATTGCCCCATTCTTTTAGGGATCTCACTCTTGGTATCAGACAGTTATACAGGACTCCCCACACCCACCCAACTCACCACCCAGCCAACCAGCTTTTCACAGCTGTGCCTGGAACGCCCCACCTGGACTGGTATCCCCTGGTTGGCATCTGCTTAGGCAAAGCACACCAGGTTCTTTCCAATAGATCATCTACTTTCCCTTTTTCTCCCCACAAGAGCCTTCACCTTCCATCCCCAACAACTGTTAAAACTACCCAGAATGCTGCCACTGAAAATAACAATCTGTGCCTTCCTTCTTCAGGAACAGTCACTTTTATTTTTTATTTGGTATGCTACTGTTTCATTTGGTATCACTTCATGGGAAATAGATGGGGAAACAGTGTCAGACTTTATTTTGGGGGGCTCCAAAATCACTGCAGATGGTGATTGCAGCCATGAAATTAAAAGATGCTTACTCCTTGGAAGGAAAGTTATGACCAACCTAGATAGCATATTCAAAAGCAGAGACATTACTTTGCCAACAAAGGTCCGTCTAGTCAAGGCTATGTTTTTTCCAGTGGTCATGTATGGATGTGAGAGTTGAACTGTGAAGAAAGCTGAGCACCAAAGAATTGATGCTTTTGAACTGTGGTGTTGGAGAAGACTCTTGAGAGTCCCTTGGACTGCAAGGAGATCCAATCCTTCCATTCTAAACACCAGTCCTGGTGTTCTTTGGAAGGAATGATGCTAAAGCTGAAACTCCAATACTTTGGCCACCTCATGCAGAGTTGACTCATTGGAAAAGACTCTGATGCTGAGAGGGTTTGGGGGCAAGAGGAGAAGGGGATGACAGAGGATGAGATGGCTGGATGGCATCATCAACTTGATGGACATGAGTATGAGTGAACTCCGGGAGTTGGTGATGGACAGGGAGGCCTGGCGTGCTGTGATTCATGGGGTCTCAAAGAGTCAGACACGACTGAGCACCTGAACTGAACTGAAGTGAACTGATGCTACTATTGATGATTTTCTAGTGAAAAATAAATAGATGAATGAGATATCTAAGCTTCAGATTGCACATGAAAAGGAATAGAGAGGATGACTAGCCTTAAAAAAAAAAAAAAAAAACTCAGTGATCTTTAAGATTGACTGGTTTGATCTCCTTGCATTTCAAGGGAACCTCAAGTCTTATCCAGTACCACAATTTGAAAAGCATCGATTCTTCAGCACTCAGCCTTCTTTATGGTCCGACTCTCACATCTGTACATGACTGCTAGAAAAATCATAACTTTGACTATACAGACCTTTGTCAGCAAAGTAATGTCTTAGATCAAGTCAGTGTAAGGCAAAATGCTAAAGACTGACATGTAGACTCACACTGAGAGTGTGAGTTCTCACAACCTGAGAACTGATCAAGAATACTTATTAAGGTTTATGAGAATAAAAAAACAAATAGACTCTGATCTTAAACATTTCTAATTTATTTTAATTTGTATAGAGACATCAAAAACAACTAAATTGTCTTAAATTTCTACTTTTTAAAGAATATTTACTAAGGAAAGAAGGCATTCTTATGGGCCCCCTTGAACCTCTAAGCTTTTTATATTTAAGGAAGCTATTGCTTTTTTAAAGAAATTGCTATTGGTTATTCAGATTTTCAAACTCAAAAGAGAGATTGAGAAAAAAATTAACTGTGTGCTGAAGAAACATTACTTCTAACACATAGCTTTTAAAAACATGCATTCAAAAGCCAGTTTTTAATCCAGTTTTGTCACATGTACTATGAACTTGGCAGGAAACTCAACCAAACCCGTCTTAATTTGTATCCTGTTATTTCTGGTAAACAAGAATGTATGTATATATAAGCTTTCACATTCATATGCAAACACATTCTACCAGAGAAATTCTGACACTTATACTGCTTAGAAATAAACCCCGTTTCCCTTTGAGGCATGAGTTAGTCTCCAGTTCTGAGCTTTCTGAAGGCCATCCATATCAGAGCAGATGCTCCCAGTGTTACAAATTTCATCACGTATGACCCTAAATAAAGCAGAGATAGTGAAATCCTATAGGATTGATGGTATTTCCAATTTGATTATTAATCTGATTCCACATCTATGAAATTGAAGGATCATCCCCTTATAATGAGAAATAAAAATACTCTCTGATTTATATTTATGTTAATCTATTATTTGAATATTCTCTCTTGGTATCTGAAAGAACTTAAATCCATTCACTATTGAAAAATGTGCTAGCTTTAGAGTTTGAGACAAATGAAAAAGTTAAGTGAAAAGTGAAGTCAAATTTTGAAAACAAGAAATGAGTCTTGTTCCCACCATCAGTTCAGTTCCATTGCTCAGTCATGTCTGACTTTTTGCGACCCCATGGACTGCAGCATGCCAGGCTTCCCTGACCATCACTAACTCCTGGAGCTTGCTCAAACTCATGTCCATCAAGTCAGTAATGTCATCCAACCATCTCATCCTCATCCCTTCTCCTCCTGCCTTCAATCTTTCCCAGTATTAGGGTCTTTTCCAATATATGGAAATATGGAATTTGTCTGCCACAGTAATCAAAGGAACTGTGGAACACAAGAATCAAAGGAAATATATTCCAATATATGGAATATGGTTCCCACCAAATAGATAAAGAAATCAAGCCCTCACCTTACAGATAAAACAAGGAGGGAATAAATATTGAAAAAAAAATTCTCTTACACAATAATGTGAAAATAATAACATTTAATTTTTTGTTTTGCTTTAGCATTTTTGGTTTCATATCAAAGTTACCCACATTCCTGGTATCTCATTGTTTTTTAACATTCATTGTTTTATTCCATGACAGTACTGCTAAAATATGTTTCCACTTCTTCTTTTTTTTTTTTTTTTTGCCAACTATCACATTTTATCTCATTTCCAGATGTGCACAAGGTTGGAAGGGAAATCGTTGCCACATCAAGGTTAACCCACCGACTGCTGATTTCACGAACACTCAGAACAGTAAGTGACATTGTGACCAAAATCACTTGAGTTTTGGAGTCTCTAATATTTTTCACTGAATATTTACATTTTTTCATTGGTTTGAAATTCCAGATATATGGACCCTCCTGGGTATTGGATTAGCTTTCCTGATAGCTCATATTACACTAGCAGTCTTGTGTTTTCTTGCCAACAGAAAAGTACCAGTAAGGTAAGTGATGCCTTCCATTGCTCTGGCAGACCAATTTTCTGAAACATTTCATTTGTTATATTTTTCTTTCATTCCATATTACATTCAGGTAACTTTAGTTTTCCATACTTCATGGATTTATTTTTCTGGGAAGAAAGCCTAAGCTATTTAATGATTAGTAGTTTTTAAATAAAAAGCCATAAGTTTACTTTTCTGATTATGTTAGGAACATTTTTGATGACACCAAATAACAAAATCTGACGTTCAGCCCAAATGAAAAATGCACAAGGTGATGGATGTCCCACTTTCTGGCAGTGCTCAGGGTCGGCAGCAGAACTGTCAAAGAGACCCTTTCTCAGCTTGCTCAGGGAGGTCTTGCACCAGTGCCCCAGACCAAGACTCCATGTCCCAGGCGGCATGCAGATCCGAGGCTGAGATCTGTGTACCGGGAGGGACTCTGTGGGCTGGACTTATGCATGATTAAGACCTCACAAGCTATTGTGCCCTTCAGGATTCTGGGGCTTCCTACCTCATACCCATCTTCTATCATCTGAATGAGAAACACATCACATCCGCCCAGTAATGAAAGTGATTGTCTTTCCCATGAACTAAACAAGCTAAGGGCTCAAAATAAGATTTAATGAAATTTTAAGAAATTAAAGAAATGCATCGTGTCTTGCACACCTGCATTTGTGTTCATAAATTTAGATTTGCTGCAAGCCAGTGTGTCACAGAGCCCTGGATAAGCTGCCTGTTCCTTGGTGCCAACTTAAATGTGCCTCCTGCTTGAATTCTCCTCAGATCACCAGCCTGCAATCATGTTAATTAGCAGACACCAAACTTGATATCATCAATTAAGGCAAATTTATTATAAAATTATAGTGTTCATTAGGAAAAAAGATATGTTTTAATCCATTACTATTAAGATCTTACTCATCTATTAATTCTTTGTTTCTTATGTGCCTAAAATATGCCAGACAATGTGGATACAAATATGAATGAAAATAAGTCTGGACTTAATGTAGTGGGAAAAAACAGAAACAAAGCTACTAAGTGAAACACTGGTTTTGTGCTACTATATAGTAGCTTTTTCCAGAGAAACAAAAAAACAGATTAAAAGATAGAAGCTAGCTATCTAGGTAGATATCCTGTTGTTTCTATCCTTCTGTGTGTATATATATCTTTAATTATCAAATACATAATACATTGAATGTATAAATATAATATATTACAAAACCTATACAATAAATTAGTAATTATTATATAAGTATTATGTTAATATATTATCTTATTATGTTTAAATATGTCAGTATACAATATATTAAGATATCTTAAAATTAACATATATCTTCATATAAAGAATTACATATTAATATATTCCATTTATGCAATATGAATTATAAAAGTGTTTATTAATATTAATGAGATAATCATGTTTAATTGTATTAAGAAGACAATAATATAATATATTAAGAGAGAAGGACTTATTTATTCATGTAATAGTGGGGACTGGCAAGCGTGAAACTTGCAGGGCAGGCCTGCAAGCTGGAAAGTCAAGTAAGTGTTCATGGTGTAAGCTTGAGTCTAGAATCTTTCAGACAAGCTATCAGACTGGAAACACAGGTAGAATTTCTCTGTTGTAATCTTGAGGCAGAATTCTTTCTTTTTTAAGAGATCTCAGCCTTTACTCCTAAAACCTGTGAATAAGTGAGTGAGCCCCACCCACAATACAGGTAGTAATCTTAAAGTTGGCTGATGGTAAGTGCTCGTGACATCTGAGAAGTCCTTCACAGTCGCATCTCGAGTATTGTTTGAACAAACAATAGGGCTCCACAGCCCAACCAAGTTGACACATAAAACTAATCATTGCATTATATAAATAAGTTTTCACTTTGTCACACGAGTGCATGTTCCTCCGTTCTTTGTCTTGTCACAACAAAGATTTGGAGCGACGGACATTAAAGCCCTCAGCACGTCACAGCTCTCAGGTCTTGGACAAACCGTGTTACAGCTCTTAGGCAAATCAGTGTTACAGCTCTGTTTTATTTAGAAGATAGCAGGAGAATCCATCCTCGAAGCGTGAGGGCATGCCAACCCAAAGACTCGAAGAGAAGAGAGTGGAGGAGCACGCAGGGGAGGGAGAGAGTGAGAGAGGGAGAGAGAGGGAGAGAGAGAGAAAGTGCGCACACACGCGGGAGAGAAAGAGATGAGAAAGCGCTTTGGCTCCTCCTTTTATATGTTTTTTCCTCCACCTGGGCCTGCCCTATGCAAATTGGGCTTATCTAGGAGTGCTGTTTGTTCTACCTGAAGTCTTCACTCTGGTCCTCGGACCTTCCTTTGACCTTTCTTTGTTCTATTTTCACGGGCTTTTCCCTTCTTTGTCTTTTAGCCACCGCCATTTTGGACTCCTTTTCCCTATTCTACCTACCTAACAATATGAACACAATCAGCAGAAGTCCTCAAAAAGAACCTTAAGTTTCACACCTTCTCCAGATTCATATTGGACAACCTGTATATTCTGGGCTATGGAGAGACCTCTAAGGCAAATGTTGGTGGCACCACAGCCCAGCCTGAGAGATCTCTTTTCCTCTTTCTCTCCTTTCTCACTTAGAGTTTGAAATCATAATTTTTTTCTTAATTGAGGTACAGTTGTTTTACAGTGTGGTGTTAGTTTCTGGTGTATAGCAAAGTGACCCAGTTATATGTGTATATAACATATATTTTTTTCCAGATTACTTTCCATTATAGGTTTTTACAAAGTATCAAATATAGTTCCCTGTGCTATACAGTAGGACTTTGTTGTTTATCTATTTTACATATAGAAGTAAGAGTCTAGTAGGCTACAGTCCATGGGGTCGCAAAAGAGTGGGGCACAACTTAGCAACTAAATAAGTGTGTACCTGTTAAATCCCAAACTCCTAATTTATCCCTTCCCCACCCCTTTCCCCTTTGGTAACAGTAACAAACCATAGTTTGTTTTCTATGTTTGTGAGTCTGTTTCAGTTTTCTAAATAAGTTCATTTGTACCATTTTTTTTTTTGATTCCCTGGGACATGTTTTAACATATGTATTTAAATTTAACAATGTCAGCTTTTTCTGAAAATTAAGTTTGAGTTGGTTGCTTGGATAGTTAGCACGACTGGCTTTGTCACTTAGATGAGATGGTAGACAAATTCCATAATTTAAAGAACTCAATATAAAATATTCCAGAAATTCTTTTCTTTGCAACCACTAAACTTATAGCTTACTGTGAACGATATTGGATTCTTGATCTCCGAAGAAGATTTAGCTTCGGGACCAGAGGAGAGACCAGGCTTGACCACTCAGGGCTCTTGTGTGGCAGAAGTTTCATTACAGTGAAAAAGAAAACTTCTGACAAAGACATCAGAAGGGGATGGAAAGTGTCCCCTCACTAGTCTTAGCAAGGGAGCTATGCTGCTACTGCTGCTAAGTTGCTTCAGTCGTGTCCGACTCTGTGCGACCCCAGAGACGGCAGCCCACCAGGCTCTGCTGTCCCTGGGATTCTCCAGGCAAGAACAATGGAGTGGGTTGCCATTTATACTTTTTAAATTAATTATTACAATAAATCAAAAGAATGTCCCAAGATTGTAAAGGTCTTACTAGACCCACTCCCACAATTTACATTTTAAGATAACAGGATTAGTCAGAAGGTTCTCAAGAAGGAGAAACATATCCTCAAGCAGGATACATTGTTAATACAGTCCTTAGTACAGAGTTTAAGCTGAGTTGTTTTGTTGTGTAATCATCAGCTCTGGGCTTAAGGAAAGAAAACTAAAACTAAGGACTATAGAAAAAAAAAGTTTGTCCTTTTCTCCTCCTTGAGAACTCCAGACCCCTTGAGAGCCCCAGACCCCTCTCTCCTCCTCAGGGACCCCCAACTTCTTATCAACCTATCTAGAATTTGACTCAATACAATTTTTAACATTAAAATAAAAATGTAAAAGGAGATGCATATTTTTCTAAATTATTTTAGAGATAACTCAAGTGGCAATGTTCAAAGACCACTGCACCAAGTTTGATTTTCCACCAACTCCACCCTCCACACACACCCTACCCTTGGGAAGTGTTTGCATTCCTCTAAAGTGTGTGGCATTTCACACAATATGCCTAGCAGAGCGATACAAACACATGTATTTTTGATACTAAGTAAAAATAGCCTGGTATTCCTTCAGGGCTAGTCACTGAGTTGTCAGAATGTTATCCTCAAGGAGACTGTTAAAACACCATTTTGTAGTGTTATTACTTAACAATTTCCATATTAACCATTCCTTATCTTTACATTCCCAGTTTCTAGCATCATATGCATAACATATCCAATACACACCTATTGAAGACTATCTGTACTTTAATATTATCCATACTTCTGATCATCACCAGAAATAATGCTCATGTTTACTAATGACTTTTCAATTAAAATGTTGCACATTAACTTTTTTTAAATGTCTTTTTGCAAAAAATCATTTAAGCCCTAAAGCAAGTTAGAAGGTTTGGCTGGGAGATAGCTACATGATAACAATGACTCATCTTGAAAATAATACCAAAACTTTGAGATAGGCAGGAATTAATGTAAGCAGGAAATTTATCACCTTCTTTAAATAAACCTTAACCTTAATATTTTTCATTAGATTTTATAAAAAAACAATCTGTAGCATAAGAGATCCTTCAGTGACTTGAAACTTTTTTGTATTCATTTCTGAAAAACACAGGATGGAGCACTGCATGCTCAGACAATGCTAAGCACAGCAACAAGCCTCTTAAAGTTGTTTTTAGAGATGCAGTTCCTGGATTTTATTATACATTCTCTGACCTTTCTGTTAGCTACTTGCTACCAAATGTATGAGTGAGGACATGATTATAGGGGAAGAAAGCATCTCAAGCACCTTAATCAAAATAAAGAATTTAGTGTAACAATGCACATGTCTTACAGAGCTCAAGGGTAGGAATAAAGAGATCAGGCCTCAGAAAGGCCTGGACCCAGTGGTATTCTGCTTCTCATCTCTGCTGCTTTTTGCTTCGCTCTTGGTGATTCTCTCTCTGAAGACATACTGCCTTTACTCTGTCTATATAAAAAAAATGTGTTGCCTTGAGGATGGATGTTAACTCATTATGCCCCCAGACCTGTGGAGAGACTATATCTTTGTTTTTCTATCTCCATTCCATATTCCAAAGGAAGACCCTCTAATTAGCCCACTTGGGTCAAGATCCCATTTCTGGTAAAATCAACTATGGGTGAGTTATAGGGCAAGATCAACTGTACAAACATGGCTGCTGGGACCCCATACAATGCCCCATGGTAAGGATGATGGAGGTCATCACGAAAGGTCTCTGAAAGGTATCTACCACACCTGACCTCAGAGTCCAAAATCCACCAGATTTTCCTCATGAGACTTTAATTCAGTTCAGTCGCTCAGTCGTGTCCGATTCTTTGCGACCCCATGAACTGCAGCACGCCAGGCCTCCTTGTCCATCACCAACTCCCAGAGTCCACCCAAACCCATTGAGTTGGTTTTGCCATCCAACCATCTCATCCTCTGTTGTCCTCTTCTCCTCCTGCCCTCAATCTTTCCCAGCATCAGGGTCTTTTCAAATGAGCCAGCTTTTCACATCAGGTGGCCAAAAGTATTGGACTTTCAGCTTCAACATCAGTCCTTCCAATGAACACCCAGGACTGATCTCCTTTAGGATGAACTGGTTGGATCTCCTTGCAGTCCAAGGGACTCTCAAGAGTCTTCTCCAACAGCACAGTTCAAAAGCATCAATTCTTTGGCACTCAACTTTCTTTATAGTCCAGCTCTCACATCTTTAGAGGATGCAGCAAATTTGTATTAACTTCTAGAGTTGTTTGCGGTTAATAGAAAAAGCTGTGACAATCCCACCTACACCAGAAAGCCAATATTAAAGAACACAAATAAATAGTGGGCTATTTATCCTTATTTTCCTAAAGCCACATAACACCCACTGCTTTCCTATTTTGGATTACATCATCTTTGCCTGGGGAAAAATACACAGTAAATAGCTGTTTATTATGCTGTCTTGTGGCACTTACTCCTGAGGGATTGTGTTGATTTAATAAATACACTAACAGATGTTAAAAATTAACAGACCTATTTCATTCAGTTATGCTGAGAAATAAGATAGGTCTACGTCTTTCTGAAAACTTTCTAAATAATTTCATGGGATTATAAGTATGTACAACTGTAAAAATATTACTGAGTAGGAAATTATAAGACCTGAATATGATCTTGGAAATGCCTCTTGATTCAATGCCGTGAACATTTATTAAGATGTCCTATGTGCTGGTCTTGCAAAAGCTCAAATATATATGTGTGTGTGTGTGATATATATATGTGTGTGTTATATGCTTTCTGGCTCATACTCCATTATAGTAATGTATTTATTTGACTATGGGACGTGTAAAGGTAGAAATGTAAAACAAAATACTTTGGGGATAAAATGGAAGGAAAGAATGATCAAAATAGTAATTGTTTATATTTCTGATAAAAAACAAGGTGACTGGAATCCCAAAAGGTTTACCAGCTGCCCATGCAAAGTACAGATGTTCTTGGTTGAGATTTATGAATGAGTGGCCCTGATGGCCAAATAAAATATCTGTCTCTATATTATTATTCTTTCTCCCAGAGCCTTTCCCACTGCTAATACCTTGTATGATAATGTGTTTCTTTGCGGGCAGAAGTTTTGCTTCTCCCCTAGTTTGTGATCCTTGGCTAGACCTAAACTGGGTTCAGTAATGAATATTTATCCTTAGCCAAAATCAAAAATTACTTACTTTATGCCTCAAGGCATTCAGCTGCTCTTGCAGCTAGAATGTCACTAGTGAGCCTGTCTTTGGTCCCAGAACTGAATTCTTAGCCTTAGCAAATTGGAATTCCACCAGCGGCAATGACTAAGGTCCCAATGCTTGCAAACCTTTGCTCTCTCCACATATGCATTTGCCCAAAAGAAGTACAGCTGTTAAGATGCACAAACCTAACTCCCCAGTCTCAGGCCTTTGTGCATATATTGGCCATGTTCTGTCAACTCTGCTAAATGTTTACTTTGAGCTAGAAAAGGAAAATGGAGATCAGGGTTTTGAAATCTTTCCCTTAAAAACAGGATTGGACCATATGTGATCATGATGATTTCTCCTCTTCCTCCTCCTCCCTTTTCTTCTCTCTCTCTCTCTCTTTTTTTTTTTTAAAGAATACCATGCCACCTATTCTTTTCCCTTAATCGTCACCTTTGTTTTTTGTCTTGAAATGATAGAACAAGCCCATAAAAAAGACCTCAAAGGAAGAAGTGCCTTTGTCCCAGGCACCTCTCTCCACCTCTCAGAAGAGTCCCATTCCCTACCCTGTGCCTGGGGATTTCAGAACTCCTTTTATTCAGAGTGGAGTGAGTGGGGCATGGCGTATGTCTTGGTGTATCACATAGAGGCGATATATTCCGGGAAGATGAAATTCAGATGGATGAAGAGGGCTGCAAGGGGAAAGTAACATTTATATAAAGCCTGAAAGGATGAAGAAACTAGGTAGAGATGAGGCAAGAACATTGCTGAAAATAAAAGATACTGTGGAAACTTACAGTTTCTCAGTAGGCTGACATAGTTATAGAATATGGAGGAGAACAAGTTACATTACACTTGTGATAAAAGTATGTGGTAGAGAGGTGGTTAAGGGTTTTGAATGACTATTAAGGAGTTTTCAATTTATTGATAAAGTTGGGATAAGTGCTGTCTATCTGTCTGTCCCTCCCAGCATCTAGAGAACTGGCCTTTATGGATTGCATTAACGGGCTCCCTTGTCATCTGAATTTATATTATGTTTGGTTGAAGTGGAGCGTACCTTGAGGGAGGAAAGAGAGAGGGGGCTGGGTATTCATAATCCTGGCTCCAGCCAGGATTATGGCTCCAGCACCATTCTAGCTGGCTGGCGGCAGTGATGGGTCCATGAGGGGCCCTATGTAGACCTCAGCTGTACCTCTTCTCAGTCTTCCTCCTTCCAGCCTAGGCTGGTAACAGGCCTGATGTCATTGGCCCAGCCTACTGCCACATCATGTATGGTGTCTTTATATTCTGGCCACACCTTTGCAAATTATCATTTTATCAAACACTCCTCACTTCCCCAATTGGAGTATATCAGCTGTTTCCTGCTAGGGCCTTAACTGATGCAAGCCAGGAAAGTGTTTTAAGAATGACAAGAAGTCTTTTCAGACTGTAAGAAGAATGACCAGATCATATTTATGGTTAAAATAAAAGAATGCAGAGCATGAGAACAGATTAGGATAAGATTATAAAAGCGATCATCTGTCTAGAGGACATAATCCTATTTCAGAGGTTTGGATAAGAGACAATGAGAACTTGAACTTGAGCAGTGGCAACTGACCTGATATAACTGGTGAGGAAAAAACACGTGTCAGAGTTGATCCAAGACTGTATTACTTAGACAGCTGCATAGTTGATAATGCCGCTAACAAAAATCCAAAAACCCAGGGAGATAAACAGGTTGGGTAATAGGGAAGAAAACTATTTTGATATCCTGTATTTTCTTATACATAAAATGAGGAAGTTGAACTAAAGTTTTCCCGAATACCTGTCATGTGTAGCTTTTTGGCACCAGGGATTGGTTCCATGGAAGACAATTTTTCCACAGACTGGGAGTGGGGTGATGGTTTCAGGGTAATTCAAGTGTATTACATTTATTATGGACTTTGTTCTTATTATATTGTGATAGATAATGAAATGATTATACAATTCACCATAATGTAGTATCAGTGGGCGCCCTGAGCTTGTTTTCCTGCAGCTAGATGGTCCCATCTGGGGGTGATGGGAGAGCAATGGGTTGTTGTTATTGTTCAGTCGCTCAGTCGTGTCCAACTTTTTGTGACCCCCATGGACCGCAGCACGCCAGGCTTCCCTGTCCTTCACCATCTCCTGGAGCTTGTTCAAACTCATGTCCACTGAGTCAATGATGCCATCCAACTATGGGGAGCAGCTGTAAAATACAGATGAAACTTTACTCGCTCACCTATCATTTACCTCCTTCTGTGTGGCCTGGTTCCTAACAGGCCATGACTAGGGGCCAGGGGATTGGGAAATCCTGATGCATAGGCCACCCCCACAATTCAGGGCATGACTATATATTATGTTTACTGTTATTTTTAATTTATTATCTTTAAATAGACTTAGGATTTACTCCTTCGGGCCCTGAGTATTGCCTGGTTGTGATGTATTAATAACTGTGTTAAACCTTTCAGCTATTAGTGTGCCTTTTATCTGACTGAGTAGTGTCCTGTCTTTATCTTTGCATTACAATTCTCCAAGAGAGTTAATGCTTAATTTTAAAAATTAAAAGTGTCTAACTTACAATTCAAAATTAGACCAGGCACTTAGCGAATCTATCTGTATGGTGGTCTTGACCACACAGATGACTGATGATTAGAAACAGCAATATCTGGGACTCAGTTCTAATTCTATTTGCAGATAAATCTCTGGGAAGCACAGACAGCAGTGTTTGTTTACTCTGTTCTTTGCCTAACACACAGTGTGCTTTTCACAAATAACATGTAGGGCAGATGAAAAATAAGGTGGCTAGGAGCTGTAATGTATTTGCAGTAATATATCAAAGTCTTGGAATTCAGGCCCTATAAGTCAAATATGCCCAAGACATAGAATGAATGATGCCAGCTACCATTTTTCCAGACTCCAGTGTTCAAGAAGAACTTATTGGTCAAAGGAAGATAAAATAAATTTTCAGAAATACTAGGTTTACTTCTTCCTTTCCCATAAAAATAAAACACAAAAGGAAAAACTTTCACAAACACTAACCACAGAAGCTGTGTCATCTGCAAATCTTCCCAGATGACGTTGGACAAAAGCAAGCACTCCTACTTCTGAGTGTCCAAAGTGCTTTGTTCTCAGCCTTGTTTTTTCCTCATCACATTGACTTTTGGTTTGATGTCTCCTATATCAGATTGTGAACTTCTTGATGGTAGGGTCCATGTCCTATTCATATTCATATTCCTAAGTTCAACAAATAGCAGTTAGAAAATGCATCTTAGTAATTATTTGTTTGAGGAACCAGAGGAACCAGTAACTATTATTTGAGGAACCAGAGATCAAATTGCCAATATCCACTGGATCATCAAAAAAGCAAGAGAGTTCCAGAAAAACATCTATTTCTGCTTTATTGACTATGCCAAAGCCTTTGACTGTGTGGATCACAAGAAACTGTGGACAGTTCTGAAAGAGATGGGAATACCAGACCACCTGACCTGCCTCTTGAGAAATCTGTATTCAGGTCAGGAAGCAACAGTTAAGAACTGGACATGGAACACCATACTGGTTCCAAATGGAAAAGGAGTACGTCAAGGCTGTATATTGTCACCCTGCTTATTTAACTTATATGTAGAGTACCTCATGAGAAACGCTGGGCTGGAAGAAACACAAGCTGGAATCAAGATTGCTGGGAGAAATATTAATAACCTCAGATATTCAGATGACACCACCCTTACGGCAGAAAACAAAGAACTAAAGAGCCTCTTGATGAAAGTGAAAGAGGAGAGTGAAAAAGTTGGTTTAAAGCTCAACATTCAGAAAACTAAGATCATGGCATCCAGTCCCATCACTTCATGGCAAATAGATGGGGAAACAGTGTCAGACTTCATTTTTTTGTGCTTCAAAATCACTGCATATGGTGACTTGCAGCCATGAAATTAAAAGACGCTTACTCCTTGGAATGAAAGTTATGACTAACCTAGACAGCATATTAAAAAGCAGAGACAGGAGGAGGTCCTAAGATGGTGGAGGAATAGGATGGGGAGACCACTTTCTCCCCAACAAATTCATCAAAAGAACATTTAAATGCTGAGTAAATTCCACAGAACAACTTCTGAATGCCGGCAGAGGACATCAGGCACCCAGAAAAGCAGCCCATTGTCTTCAAAAGGAGATGGAGAAGTCTTGAGGCTACTGTAAAAATAAGATTGAAAACCAGATGCAGGAGGCGTAAGTCCAAATCCTGAGAACACCAGAGAACTCCTGACTCCAGGGAACATTAATCAACAGGAGCTCATCAAACGCCTCCATACCTACACTGAAACCAAGCACCACCCAAGGGCCAACAAGTTCCAGAGCAAGACATACCACACAAATTCTCCAGCAACACAGAAACACAGCCCTGAGCTTCAATATACAGGCTGCCCAAAGTCACTCCAAACCCACTGACATCTCATAACTCATTACTGGACACTTCATTTCTCTAGAGAAAAGAAATCCAGCTCCACCCACCAGAACACCGACACAAGCTTCCCTAACCAGGAAACCTTGACAAGCCACCCGTACAACCCCACCGACAGCGAGGAAACTCCACAATAAAGAGGACTCCACAAACTGCCAGAATACAGAAAGGCCACCTCAAACACAGCAATATAAACAGGATGAAGAGACAGAGGAATACCCAGAAGGTAAAGGAACAGGATAAATGCCCACCAAACCAAACAAAAGAGGAAGAGATAGGGAATCTACCTGAGAAAGAATTCTGAATAATGATAGTGAAAATGATCCAAAATCTTGAAATCAAAATGGAATCACAGATAAATAGCCTGGAGACAAGGACTGAGAAGATGCAAGAAAGGTTTAACAAGGACCAAGAAGAAATAAAAAAGAGTCATTATATAATGAATAATGCAATAAATGAGATAAAAAAACACTCTGGAGGGAACAAATAGTAAAATAACGGAGGCAGAAGATAGGATTAGTGAAGTAGAAAATAGAATAGTATAAATAAATGAATCAGAGAGGAAAAAAGAAAAACGAATTAAAAGAAATGAGGACAATCTCAGAGACCTCCAGGACCATGTTAAATGCCCCAACATTCAAATCATAGGAGTCCCAGAAGAAGAAGACAAAAAGAAAGACCATGAGAAAATACTTGAGGAGATAATAGTTGAAAACTTCCCTAAAATGGGGAAGGAAATAATCACCCAAGTCCAAGAAACCCAGAGAGCCCAAACAGGATAAACCCAAGGCGAAACACCCTAAGATGCATATTGATCAAATTAACAAAGATCAAACACAAAGAACAAATATTAAAAGCAGCAAGGGAAAAACAACAAATAACACACAAGGGGATTCCCATAAGGATAACAGCTGATCTTTCAATAGTAACTCTTCAGGCCAGGAGGGAATGGCAGGACATACTTAAAGTGATGAAAGAAAATAACCTACAGCCCAGATTACTGTACCCAGCAAGGATCTCATTCCAATATGAAGGAGAAATCAAAAGCTTTACAGACAAAGCTTTACAGAGTTGGTGATGGACAGGGAGGCCCAGCTTACTGCACTCTATGGGGTCACAGAGAGTCGGACATGACTGAGCAACTCAACTGAACTGAATTATTTGTTAAATCAGATTTCTTAGCCTGTTTCCAGTAGGGTGTTTGAGTCCAAATGAACATCTTATATTCCAAGAAATATTTTACTTGGCTTCAGTGCTCCAAGATTTATTTCTGCTAGAATCCTCACAGATGACTCTTAAAGTTAGGATATCATTGTTGAGTTTTATTAAAAAATTTCAATCCAGCTTGATTGGCTGAAAGCGAATAAAGGAATTCCAAATGATGCCTACGTGTATGACCTTTAGCAGAATCATTACTGAATTCCATGATGGGCTACAAAATCAGCCCATAGTCAGGAGCTTAAATCCTGGAATATGAATGAAGGACATTAGAGAAAACCAAAATCCTGTAAGTATGCACATTCATACTCTATGGAAGAAATTGGATGTCAAAACACTGGGCATTTCAGGGAGGCAGGAAATTTAAATTTAAGAAGTGACTATATTCACTCATCCCAATATCATCCTCACACTATATAATTTCATTTGGATATTTATATGTGTGACAGATTTTACCCTGAATGTTTCTGAAAACAATGCCTGGCATCTGACAGTCTAATCTAGTCCATCTAGGTGGTAATCTAATTATCAGTTTTATTCATAATGATATTATTACTCCCATTCTACTTTTTTAAATTTTATATTGGAATATAGCCAATTAACAATGTTGTGATAGTTTCAGATGCACGGTGGAGTGACTCAAGTATACATATACATGTGTCCACTCTCCCCCTTTATAGATGAGCATATAGATTTACTCTTAAAGTAATACTCATATTTATCAAATGAACAAAATTTAAAATTTCACATGAATGTTCAAAATATTTGCTGCAAATAACTAGTAGCTCCTTAAGCAACCACTCCTCTGATCATTGGTGCTTCCCTGGTGGCTCAGATGGTAAAGATTCTGCCTGCCAATTCAGGAGACCCAGATTCGATCCCTAGGTCGGGAAGATCCCCTAGAGAAGGCAGTGGCTACCCACTCCAGCATTCTTTTCTGGAGAATCCCATGGACAGAGGATCTTGGCAGGCTACAGTTCCTGGGGTTGCAAAGAGTTGACTGTACAAAATCAGCTTACATGCAATGTGTCAGGGATACAAGTCTGCAATAATACAGGCTTCAGTGGTTTGTACATATGTGTGTTGTCATTGCTAACTTTCCCAAGTTGTTTCAATTCTGTTGTCATCAGATACAGACTCCAAATAGTCTAAGAAATAAATTCTGTGTGAAAAAATAGAAAGAGCACTTTACTGTATAATAGCTCCATGTTCTAATTATTTGATCTGAAGATAGCTATTTTCCCATTTCAATACAGATGACTGTTTAGCAGAAATAGTCCTCGGGGCAAGATTCAAGGCGCTTTTCAGCATCATCTTTCTGTTCACTATTAATCTTACATGAGCAGGAAGACAGAATTTCAGTCCTGATGTATTTCAGTGTTTCATTTGTTTCTGTCTATCCAAGCAATCAGAGTAGAAGAATGTGTTGTAGGGAAACCAGAGTTGCTCCTTGAAAGAGGTAACCTGTTTAAATGAGGAAGTACAGGAAGGTAGTAAAGATAAGTGAGGCATGTGCTATTAGCAAACCATTTAGCTCTACAATGGCATGTAGCAAATACATTAAGTCACTATTGCCAGAAAATCAGAATTCTAAATGTTGTTCATTATTAATGATACTAGAGGGTAGGGAATTTCAAAGAGGGGATGATGGGATCAGCTCCATAATTTTTCTTCACGAACTGCTTTGCCATCCTCCTGCTAGACTCTTTTCTGCTTTCACATCATCTTTGATAGCATTTCTCCTTAGAACCATCCTTAGGGACACTCTTAACAAGTTCAATGATCTGTTTACTGTGTGGGAATCTCTAGCTCACCAATGAATCAAAGGACACAATTACAACAGACCTTGAAGGCCAGCCTGTTTTTATCTTTGGAAAGAGAAACACATATATCAGAAACTCTTAATAATTCATTAATATACTTGTTGGCAAACATTTATTAATCACCTAGTATGTGCTGGGCACTGTGCTCTTGGCTGGGGATATAGAAATACAGGATAATGTACAGTCTGGTGGAGAAGGCATATAGAAAAGCAAATAATGTCATTTCTTCAACAAGCATATATGCAGCTACTTCCTACTAAGTTTTGGAGAAACACAAGTAAAGAAGAGGTCAAGTCTATTTCAGAGGTGAAAATAATATGGTGGGGGGGGTTGAGAAAGGATTTATGTGCTACATCACTCAAGTCTGAATTCATAGGTTGAAAACCCCAGATGAAAAGCAGGAAGAGCAGACAGAACAACTTGTGTCAAGGTACAGGCTGTACTGGAGAATGGTGTGGGTTAATGTGATGGCTTAATGTGTAAAGAATCTGCCTGCTAATGCAGGAGATACAGGTTCAATCTCTGGGATGGGAAGATCCCCTGGAGAAGGAAATGGCAACCCACTCCAGTATTCTTCCTGAAAAGTCCCATGAACACAGGAGCCTGGTGCACTATAGTCCATGAGTTGCAAAGAGTCAGACATGACTAAGCATGCAAACACAGATAAGGAAAAATGATAGGAAATTAAGAATTTAAGAAATCTACATAGAATGCTAATCATGTGCTTGTGTACATAAAAATTTCTCTTTATATTTTAAAACTAAGTTGTTTTAGAATAACTATAAGAAAATGCAGTTTTATTGCTTTTTAAAAATTTTAAGCACTATGATCTGAATGAATTCAAAGATCCAAGAGAGTTTTAATAAATGTATTGATAAACCCAATATAGGGTATATTTAAAGGAATTCGTTGGTATTTGTAAGTCATAATGAAGTAAGTCAGTTTTTCTACACAGATTATCATATGGAGTTGTCAACTTTAAATTGTCTAAAATGATTTAGAAAGAAGCAAGTTGCTAGGCGATTGCTAAGGGAACTCACGAAGGCTGATAATTAACTTCAACACTGCAATCAGTTTCAATCAAACAGATTATGTGTCTAAGGGAATTCAATAAGAAAATTAGAGTGAGTTTTCATATAGAGCAATTTACATGAAAAAATATTTCATTCTGATTGAAAAAAGTTATATAGTACTTGGCCCTTTCCAATTGTGGGACTTTGGGTATCACATTCATTCAAAGAGAAAGGAAGAGAACATATTTTCAGAAGATAAAAAAAAATATATATATATATATATATATATTTTCAGCTAGCAAAAAGTTATTAGAAATCAGAAGTAGAAACCAGCCAGGCACATGTGTATTTACTCATATCTAAACACCAGTGTTAGCAGAACAGAGCTATCTAAACTGTATGATGAAGGACCAGCTGTGTTTTGTTTTGTTTTCAATCCATCACATACCAATGCTTTTGTAAGACGTACTGGGAAAGTGAAATTAAAAGACACACAAGGCACTAGTCCAGATTTCTTATTCTTAGTCTCAGCACACAAATAGCAACAAACATTTCTAAACAGCTATCCTCAATTTTTGTATTTATGTCATCTTGGAACAGTAAACAGAATAAGACCATAACCAAATATAAATCACACTCTTGAGTAGTTCTGCAGTAGAGTACATGGCTCATATTTGGGGCTCAAGAAATGTTTCCTAGATAAATTAATTATAAAGATTTTAGCTCCGCCTATAGGAAGTTAATATTCTAGTTGGAGAGATGTGAGTGTAGATAAATAAATGCAACAAAGTTCATTTTTCTAGACAGATTCTTACACAGCATTTTCAATTTTAAATTGTCAAAGATTTAGAAAGAAGCCAGTTTCTAGGTGATTGCTAGGGGAAGTCACAAGACTGATAATTAACTTCAATACTGCAATCAGTTTTTAAGCAAAGAAATTATGTGTCTAAGGGAATTCAATAAGGAAATTAGAGTGAGTTTTCATATGGAGGAATTTACAGAGAAAAATATTTCATTTCAATTAACAAAAATATCATGTAGCCTGATGGTAAAATGCACAATGCACACTGAAGTACAAAGAAGAGATGTGGTTTACCTGGCTCCAAGGCTGGCAAAGACTCTGGTCGATGAGAATGGTGTGTGCGTGCTGACTGGCTACAGTCACATCCGACTCTGTGACACTGTGGACTGTAGCCCACCAGGGTCCTCTGTCCATAGGATCCTCCAGGCAAGAACACTGGAGTGGGTTGCCATGGTCTCCTCCAGGGCATCTTCCCAACCCAGGAATCGAATCCACGTCTCATGTCTCCCACATTGGCAAGCCAGTTCTTTACCACTCGTGCCACCTGGGAGGGTATTTAAGAGCAAAAATAGGAATTATGAAAAAACATGACCTACCTAAAACCTAGCCTAAGGAGTGTAGCCGCAACAGGAGGTAGGTAGATGTTGAGAAGAAATGCTAAAAAGAGAGGAATCAGGAAAGACTGCAATAAGGATCTTGTCTTTTAGGTAAATGATTTACAAGGAGCCGGGCAGGACAGAGGCAAGGAGCTCATTCAGGGGAAACACCTCATTATCTTTTCCAAATTGGAAAACCATCACCTCACCCTCAAGATTCAGATACACAGTAGCATAATGAATGGAATTTTGGAAATACAACAAAGTGCCAGAAAAGAATTAAAGATTATATTTAATGTCACCACCCAGAGATGCAGACTGTTACATTTTGATGTGTCTTCTTCCAAACCTTTATCCATGTGCACACACATACATACGCTTTTCATCTTGAAAGTCTGTGTTTTCCTCTGCGTCTGGTTCCCACTAGGTGGCTGTGGATGTGCTAACACTGCACTCGGGAGGAGAAGCTGGCAGAGACCGCCTTCCTGTTGGCAACACGGGGTCTCCTTAGAGTTAAGCTACGGAAACCTGGGTCAGCTTTATTCATCCTAACTGCCTCCATATTCCTGGGCATGTTCCCATTTAAGTACTCTCCCACAGCTAGATCCAATTAAACAGTGACAGTTTTTGCGGTCAGTGATATTTATTTCCTGCCTGAGAAGAGTCGGAGAAAAAATAGGGCAGCTGCTGTATCATGTGAATCGGTTTAGCAAATTTGATGTCCCAGTTGTCCTTTGGTTTTGTGACCCTGGATGATTAATCCTTTCCCCTCCTTTTTGTGGCATTTCTGGTTACATTTGCAAAGCCAATGTTTTCTGAATTTTCTCACCCAAAACATTTGGTTCAGATTGTTTCATAAGGACTCGCAAATGAAAACTTGAGTTCATGGACATTCCCCGCACCGCCCCCGACCACCCCCCCTTCCCCCTGCCACAACTGCCCCCAATTATCACTGCTTTTCCAAATTGGGTTGTTTCTTTTCTTTCTTTCCTTTATTACAGATTGTTTTAATTCTTTTTTTTTTTAAGTTGTCATCTTTCCAAAGGTAGACACCATTTTATAGCTCAATATTTTTGTTTACTACTCATCACGATTTCTTCCCTTTTTTCTTTAGCAGTGGTCAGATAATACAGCATTTTAACATATTCAGTGAGAAAAGGATGATTTAATAGACTTGGTTTATTGTTTCTCATACTGCCTTATAATGTTGTACAATTTTATTCTAGCTGTAGATTCTTATAACAGATTTAATGTGCCACGATGTAATTACACACTGCAGATTGTAATCTTGGTGCTGGCTTTTTTATGATAAACACAACCATATGAAAATGCCCCCCAAATCAGATTCTCTAAGGTACTGTTGTGTTTCAAGGTTTCCATTAAATCCTTCCCCTCTGGCCACCACCTCTCCTAGATAGTTTTTACCGAAGCACACTTGGGCATAATCTCAGTGTGATATTTTTTAAGGATTTTAGTTGAAACAACTTAATGAAGCACATTGCTGGTCTTCCTAAAATAATATTGTGGGGCCTTGTTACTTTGTTAATCTTGATGATAGAGACAGGATACAGACCATAAATGTCTTTCCTCCTAAGCTGGAGATGTGCTTCTAAGCAACTGGCTTTGGTTTGTTTTGTTTTGAAAGCGTGACCTATGGTAACTGATTCTTTTGTCCTGCTTAAATTTGCATTGGAGAATCTTCAAATCAAAGTTGTATCCTGTATGAATTAAATACATAGACTGGACCATACCCATTTCATGGACCGTCCCCAGCGCATTCCCTCTGGGTCGATTCTATTTTCCAGTTCTCAGAATCCCTTTCTCCACTTCCTATCTACTTCTCATCTGTCTTATATTCTTCTGTTGTGCTTATCTTTGCAAGCTGCTGTAAATTTGTTTTCATTACAAAAAGGACAAAGCAGTGTCTGAATTTTAAAATTTGTGATACCGTTCCTTAAAAACAGTTTATTCAAACAGGCTAAAATTTGGATTGGAAATGATCAGAGACCAGGTATAAAATAAAACTATCTAGGGTTTTCAGAAAAGAAAGATGATATATGTAAATCGTGTGGCACTCATGGTTGCACAGAAAATGCAGTGCACAATCTCTCCCCATTACTAAACTTAAAAATGAACAAACCAAAAAAATCAAAACAAGCAAACCTCATTTTCATAGGTTTTAAAATCAGGAAGCAAAAAAAGAGCATTAATTTTTATAATGGGATAGAGAATAAAAATTAATAGTACCCTAACTAAGAATCAAACATTTCTAAAAAGATCTCTTCTTGACCAAAAGAAATATGTTTACTAGATATGAGTAAAAGTAGGGATCAAAAATATTTTATTTTTATTAGGATTTTATAATATATTTTCCCTTTACCTGAAAGATTAAGCACACTCAGGAAGACTTCATAGAAACTCTTAGAACTGAAAATATTTAGAAAAACCAAATTGAAGAGTGTAAAATGACAGAGACTGAAATGAGTAAAGTAGAATTGAGATTTACTTCTGAGGGACACCTCAAGTTCACCATTATTCAGGGTAAGCAAAATTTAATATAATAGGCATTACTCCCAGAATAAATGAATTCCATTTTCACCAGTGAAATGATTGTATTTCATAATTTAGATGGATCCTTTTTTAAAAAATATGTCACATGTACTTTTACTGTTAGAAAACATTTTCCCCAGTAGCAACAAATCATATACTTCATAGCCTGAAAACTCACATCAACTCCTGATATTTATACATGGATATTTCATACCATTTTTCAGAGATACATACGAGATGTAGGAAACACAGACCTTTATTTTTCAAATGTTGGAAAGTGAGTTATTTCTACCAAATTAATTTTTCACCAATTGTATGATTTTTTCATTTCCTGTGTGATGAAATGGATAGAGGGACCAGCCCTGTTCTATTATACTCTTCTCCCCCTGGTGGGTCAGCTGGTAAAGAATCCACCTGCAATGTGGGAAACCTTGGTTCCGATCCCTGAGTTGGGAAGATCCTGTGGAGAAGGGAACGGCTACCCACTCCAGTATTCTGGCCTGGAGAATTCCATGGACTGTATAGTCCACGGGGGTAACAAAGAGTCGGAAACAACTGAGGGACTTTCACTTTCACTTCATCTTCAGGAAAGCCCCCAGGCTACCCCTCTGGCCTGGCACTTAACCAGCTGAAAAAAAAAAATAGAAAGAGACAGAGATCAAAAGTAGGCTCCTGGCCCACTTAGTCTTGGGCTAAATGGAACAGAAATCTAAACACAAATGTGATTCCAAGGTCACAATAGTAAAAATGAATGTCTTTCTCTGAGTATTGATGAAGTATATTGCTAGGAGTGGGCATGGAAGAACAGAGTAGAGAGTTAGCTGGTGGATCATCAAGACTTCAGACTATATACATTTGTTGTTATTCTTTCTGTAAATATTCACTTGATTCCTATAACACTAGGTACTACACTAGGTGCTATGATAGAAGAGGAAGCCAGATAAGGAAGAACCTCATTTAACCCTCTGTAAAAAAATGCATGAACAAGATGATTGCAAAGGTCCTTGCTAACTCTACACTCAGTCGTGTCCGACTCTTAACGACCCCATGGGCTGCAGCCCACCAGGCTTCTCCATCCATGGGATTTTCCAGGCAAGAGTACTGGCGTAGGGTGCCATTGCCTTCTCCCTAAATAAATAAATCTATTATAAAAAGTTAAAAGTACTACAGTGAGTATTATTGCCAATGTTGTCACTTCCTTCTCCCCCCCCCCCCCTTTATTCCAATGTCCTTTCATTGGTCCCAAGCTTTGGGGTCAGGAGAAAGAAGTAGGGAATTTAAATGAAAATATCAATGGCAAAAGGAGAAAATAAGAAAAGAAGGTAAAAGAATAGCACTGAACCATTAGTGGGCATCTACTTGTGGTGGGCATTTTATAAACATGTAATTTAATCTAAGAGACAGAAATCTAGTAAGCTGCCACCTTCTAAAAGAAATTAGATCTAGAGTCAGGAGCCACATACTGATTAACTCTGTAAGTACAGGACCTAAAGCAGTCTTTGATAGATAATATGTGTCCTAGAAATATTGGATACATTTAAATAGATGAATATGAAAGATGATAAATAATATAATCAGCATTCTAGCATTCCACCATCTGGAGGAATGGGTCACCACATTATAGACATCATTTTCCTTTAGACACTTAGAACAGTTATTTCTTAGATCTTAGAATGTTCTTTAGCATTTAGAAACAAACATAGAAATCATTTCTTTAGTGGAAGCATGAGAGCAAATTCCTTCACACACACACACACATGCACAACGAATATCTTTTGGTAAATAAATGATCATGTTTATCTCTTCAAATCACCTTGATGGCTACATTAGGAGTACCCAGTTTCAGAGAGTGTTGTTCTTCATACTTTTTTCATAGACAGATTTTTTACAGTACAGTTTTATAATACAGTCCACCTGCATATAACAGAAACCATTGAGCATGGCCCTCTCAGTGTTGTTCCACCCTAATAATTTGTGCTAAAGTTTTGAGCTCACTTGAGCATATTCTAAGCTTACTTTTAAGTATGAAAACATTGTGACAGCTTTACTCCTGTGAGATGGTAGCAAGGAGAAGATATTTGGTGGATTTGACTTAAGAAGACTGACCAGTTTCCCCAACACACAAAATTGGAGAAAAAGATGTCTGTTGTTAACAAAAAGAAAGTAAACTACTGACTGATAACCAAAAACAATAATAAATTTAGTAAAGAAAATGAATAAGACATTCACTAAGACAAATTATAAAAGCAGATTACAATTATTAATAAACTTACAATATGTGTAAATAGATGTTTATTTTGAAGTATAGACTTGTCAGTTAAAACAATTCAGGCACTGTCTTGTCATTCTTTTCTATCAGCTTCCTGATAGCCATTTTTCAACTGCAGAATGCTGTCACCTTGTTTTTTTTCAACCTAGATAAAAGCTTATTCACTTATCTAAAGATGTTCACATTAAATGGCAATCAGACTCAACCTTAAAACTGTCCAAACATTGCCATAATAATTTTTTTCATACACTAGCATTACAATTTGGATTTTTATTAATGAAGATTTTATAGGTCTGCTAAGCTAATGGAGAAGGCAATGGCACCCCACTCCAGTACTCTTGCCTGGAAAATTCCAGGGACAGAGGAGCCTGTTAGGCTGCATGGGGTCGCGAAGAGTTGGACACGACTGAGCGTCTTCACTTTCACTTTTCACATTGGAGGAGAAAATGGCAACCCACTCCAGTGTTCTTGCCTGGAGAATCCCAGGGACCGCGAACCTTGGTGGGCTGCCGTCTATGGGGTCACACAGAGTCGGACATGACTGAAGCAACTTAGCAGCAGCAGCAGCAAGCTAGAGATTAATGTGTTTATCAATAAGAAACCTTAACCAGAACAATTATATAAGAAAAAGAGACAGAAGCCATCCAAATTGGAAAGGAAGAAAGAAAATTATACTATAAATGACATGAACATGTATAGATAGAAAACTCAAAAAAATCTGTAAGAAAGCTACTAGAATTAATAAACTCAGCAAAGTTTTGATATACAAGATCAACACATAAAAATCAGGTATGCTCTTAAATACCATCAGTGAACAATCAGAAAAAGAAATTAAGGAAATAATCACATTGACAATAGCATATAAGAGAGTAAAATACCTGGGAATAAATTTAACCAGGAGGTGAAAGATTTCTACACTTAAAATTTCAAAGCATTACTGAAAGAAATTAAAGAAAACATAAGTAAGTAGAAAGACATTTTGAGTTTATAGATAGATTTATTATTGTCAAGATGTCAGTACTACACAAAGCAATCTACAGATTCAATACAGTACCCATTAAAACTGCAGCAGCTTTTTTTTTTTTTTTTGCATAAATATAAAACTTATCCTCAAATTAGTATGGAATTACAAAGGCACCAAAGAGCTAAAACAATCTTGATAAAGGATGGACTTGGAGAACTCACTTCCTGATTTCAAAGCTTACCACAAAGCCATAGGAAATGAAACTGTGTGGTATTAGCATGTGAATATAAGTGGAGACCAATGGATTAGAATTAAGAATTGAAATATAAACCCATACATCTATGACGAGTTGAGTTTTGACAAGTCCATTCAATAGAGAAAGAACAGTCTTTTCAATAGATGGTGCCAGGGCAACTGGATTTCTGTATACAAAGGAATGGATTTGAACTCCTACCTCATACCATGCATAAAAATTAACTCAAAATGGGTCAAAGACTTCAATATAAGAGCTAAAACCATCAAATATTTAGGGGAAATCATAGGAGTAAATCTTCATGATCTGAGATTTGGCAATGCCATCTTACATATGATACCAAAAGTAAAGGAAACAAAAGAAAAAAAAATAGATAAATTGGATTTCATCAAAGATGTTCATTTCACTAAGAATGAAATAGTGCCCAACACTGTGAATGCAGTGAATGCCACTGAATTGTACACTCTTAAAAAATGGCTTAAATGGCAAATTTTGTTATATACATATATTTACCACATTTTGATATTAATAAATACAATTAATATTCCTAGAAAACTTTGAGTTATATTCTTAATAAATGGGTGACTTGTAGGGTGTGTCAATTGTAATTTAATAAGGTGGTTAAAAGGTATAAAATAAGCATTTACCTGAAAGTCATGTTTAATGGATGCAACATACAGGAATTTATTTTTTGTTTTTCTTCATTGCCCATCTAAAATAATTTCAGATATCTATTATAACTACTTTCATGTTTTTAATCAACACTGAAACAATTTTTTTAGTTAATAAGCCATGAAGTCAGTTCCTGTGGAGGTATCCATATGCTCACTATATCTAAATTAGAAACTTCTATCAGCCTTATCCTAGTTCTGCACTAACATATCTCTGTTTAGCTCCCTCAGAACACCACCTTATACAGTGCCTGCACACACTGGGTGTAGCCAGAGCTTAATGGTAATTTATGTGAATGCCTGTTAAGTCAGGGGAGGAGAATGCATGTGATTCACGGTTTCCTTTTATCTACTCTAAACTTCTAAATCAATGCCTTTCTGATTCCCAGAGATGATTCTGTTCTTCGAAACCTTAGCTCTTAAAGAGCTGTCTGCTTGGGGCTGGTGCATTGAGACGACCCAGAGGGATGGTACGGGGAGGGAGGAGGGAAGGGGGTTCAGGATGGGGAACATGTGTATACCTGTGGCGGATTCATGTTGATGTATGGCAAAACCAATACAATATTGTAAAGTAATTAACCTCCAATTAAAATAAATAAATTTATATATTTTTTTAAAAAGAGCTGTCTGCCTAATAATGACAGATACAGTAAGTTAAACGCAGCATTTTTTAGCCTCATGCAGACTTAACATTGTACCATACAGTGTTAGGACTTGCAGAAAACTTCATAATGAAACATTTTATGTCCCTTGTAGCAGGATTTGTCATTTTAAGTAAAATTGTTTATGTTTGAGTATCAAACATATAACTGATGAAGGTGGAAATTTATATCATGGAACTTGAAATAGTGATTCTATGGAGTTGACACTTGAAATGTACTTAATTGAGGTATCTATGGGTAGTGGGTATGATTTTACTTCTTAAATAGGAAAGACATTAAGCCCAACAATTCTCAGATTTTCCATATTGGGAAACAGCTCCTGATCTGGGGAAAATTAAAAGTTTGAGATTGCTAATAAACATAATTTGAAGTAAACATAATTTGCTCACCTCCCACTACTCATACTGTGACCCTTCTTTTATTATGGCCCCATATCCTTACACTTATGTATCCCTCTTCTTTCTTTATAGTCACCCACCCCAAAGGCTGGTCGCTTCATTTTAACAGAAAATTATTTAAGACTTAAAATCCTTTCAGAAGAAAAGTAACTTCTATAGCTAAAGCCATAGTAATAATAGGGTTGGAAAATTGATCAATTTACTTGACTTCTGCTTGCCGGTAGTGGTTTAGGTCAGCTGCAGTCTTAGCAGTTCAAAGCCAGAAATAATCATCTCGTATCAAAATCTTTCATGTTGCCTGTGCCTCACTTCTATCCCACTGACAGCAAAGCCTGTCTCTTCAGTTCCTGGTTGCCTGCCCAGTCTTTGGACCATCTGTCCTGTCTGGTCTTATGGTTTGGGTTTCCTCCTGCTTTCTGATTTCATGCCTGATTTCAGCCAAGAATTTTTCTCAGTTGTTGGTGTTTGTGGCTGTCTCATCTTTACCTAGCTCCTAATTTCCATCTTGTTTTAAACCTCAGTCTCTCCTGTACCAGCTTCTGCTTTCACGTTTGACACATTTCAAAACACCGCTTCACTTCCTACCCAGTCTCAGTTTTAAGAGCAGCCCCATCATGCCCTAACTATGCCACTTAATGAGATTAGTGCTCTGAAAACTCAACCTTGACTGGTCTTGGAGAGAGAAAAGGCAAAGAATCAAACACCACTTATTCATTTTCATTAATAATTATAGCAATTGTACATTTTCAATTAGTGGTTAAGTAATTAATTGTTCCTTCATCATTTTAAAGTATATCTGTTTTTTTCCCACAAAATAACTCACAAAAATGGCTGCTACAACCCTCTTCACCTATAACCCAAAGGTGATCTGGTTTAGCTACTGAATATTTAAAAACAGTAGAGGTCAGGAATCTTAGAAAACACTGAATCCACAGGGAGAATGTATTGCCAGCCAGACACAGTTACCCAGATTATGCTGTTGGGTTCATTAATCCTGTTACTTTTTAGAAAAGGACCCTGTGGTTTGGTAGATGAAATGAGAGGTCACACCTCTGACAATATCTTATCAAAGAGGGAATCAGTAAGACTTACTCTTTACGCCCTTTTCTTTCAGAATATAAAGGTACATTATTGACAAGTATTAATTGTCATTATACTCTGATTAAGCAAATATTTCCATGCCTTTTGGGATTCTTACCCAAAAGAATCTACCTGCAACGTGGGAGAACTGGGTTCAATCCCTGGCTTGGGAAGATCCCCTGGAGGATGGCAGGGCAACTCACTCCAGTATTCTTGCCTGAGGATTCCCATGGACAGAGGAGCATAGCAGGCTACTGTCCATGGGGGTCACAAAGAGTCAGACACAATTGAGCAACTAGACACAGCACGTATAACTTTTTCTTCCTGGCTGCCTTCTTAAGACACTGGCAATCATCCTGGAATTGGTCTTCCATTCTCCACTGTGTGTATGTGTATGTGAATGTGTGCATATATGCAATTTTCCTTGTATCTTCAATAGCGTGTATTTAGTTATCTGGTTATATTTATTTTGTTCCTGTGATGAGCATTTGTTTCTTCATCAGTTGTGACCAACTATGCCAGGGCTAGTTGTCTTCTAATAAATCTATTGACTCTTAAGTAACCAAAATATAAAAAGGAATGATCATTTAGGAGCTCAGTTAATCTGAGTCAATTATGCAGATATAAACCAATATGTGAGATTACCAAGGACATGCCTCTTTATGACTCCTGAAAGGAAATACTAACATAAAGTTCTCTTCAAAATGTTCCTATTTAAATTTGCTGTTTAAAATGTTAAATACTTTGACTCATATGCTATGTACACATCATTATGACAGACAATGTCATGGAAAATAGTCCTCAGATTGTGGTGGGCTTGGCACTTTTGAATCTATGGGACTTCACGGTGGTATTTCCTTATAACCAGTTAAGCTTTACATTACATCATTCTTTCTAATGTTGTAACCTTTGTATTATTTTAGTAATATTTAAGAAATTAAGAACAACTTTTTTCTATGCTTGGATTTATTTGGATCTAACTTTTCAGACATCACATTATGTTTGCCTTCAAAGATGTGGTTGCCTTGGTGTCCTACAAAGTAGTCTTTACTTATGGAAATACCTTCATAAAAATAAGTACACTGGCTAGACAGTGTGTCTTCCAAAGATTTGTATCAGATAACAACCTGAAAATGTCCTGTGGTGAATTTCAATACTTACTTTCCTTTTTGTGGCCTTGTGTGCTTTAAGGAAAACTAAAAGAAGTGTTAACCGTGCATTTGTTAATCCAATTTATGGGAACTGGAGCAACCCAGAGAAAACAGAGGTAAGTGGCAATGATAAACTGTATTGTCTGAGAAGGGAAAACACAAGCATATGCACGCACACACGCACACACACACACACACACACAGAGTGTTGTCTGGACATGTTCCCATATCATGGTTAAGAGATGTGTTTTAGTGGACTTATTTCTCCACCAGAGAGATGAGATGGGAAGGATTTTAATTCTCTCTAAATATGCAGTGAGGATTTTCCATTTCAGGATGTTTTCAATCTGCTTATAGAAGAAGTTCACTGTTAAATGGCTTTGTGGTCATAGGAGAAAGAGGCAACAACTCTGGAAAATATCAGTTTAACTGACAGAGTATTAGTCGTTTCCTCACAGTAACTCTTCATGGACTGTTCTTCATATTTTATTCCCAAACACAAAAGGGAGAATAGCATTCTATGCTCTCTTTCAATTCAGGTGTGGGCTGTGAGGGCTGTTACCTGATAATTTAGACAGAGAAAGAAGAAACTGAAGTGTGTTACATCTTTCTTGCCCTTTTTAACAGCTACTCTTTATGAGTGCAATATGAAATAGGCTGGAGAGAAAATGTCAAGTAAAATCCCTCTCATCCCTTTCTTAAGTATGTAATATGAGCATCCATTTGGGTATAAAACAGGATTAGCCATGACACATCACTTCTGTGTGAAAGCTTCCTTACATCTGATTTTAGAAATATTGTATCAAATTAATTCTGTTGTCAAAGTGAGCATATGTTAGAAAACCAATTTTTAATTTTAATGAAAGTCAGTCACAAACAGTTATTACTGTTACTAAAAATAAGTAGCAGAGGTGGTTTCCAACATATTTGAGTTATGTGGTCAAAGTCTAATAAAACACTTGACTTTTCTGTTACCTGATAACTTGGGCTTCCCTTGTGGCTGAGCTAGTAAAGAATCCAGCCTGCAATGCGGGAGACCTGGGTTCAATCCCTGGCTTGAGAAGATCCCCTGGAGAAGGGAAAGTCTACCCACGCTAGTATTCTGGCCTGGAGAATTCCATGGACTGTATAGTCCATGGTGTTGCAGAGTCGGACACAAGTGAGCGACTTTCACTTTACCTGATAACTTAGAAGAGGAAGAAAGAAATTAAAGGCATTACATTTTCATTAATGACATAATACACTCTTTGTGTGTGGTTATGTTAGAAATGAAAATAAGTAAGATATACCTAAGAATACAGAATTAACTTGATTTCAAGTCAATTAAGTCACAGAGCAAAAATGAAAACAGAGTTTTACTCAATGGATAATATTAATAAATAAGAAACAAAAGTAATGTATCTTTTTGACAAAGTAGGAAGGTGCGATATAAACATATTTTCATTTTTACTAAAGAAAAGAAAATTTAATCTTTTTAGTCTTTAGCTTAGTTTAACTTTTAGAATCTGAAAGTTACAAAGGATGTAAGGAAATAAAATGTTTTAAATTTGACATTTTTTTATTAATCATTCCTCTTTGATGTTGTTTCTTTCCATTAAGAATGGCTAGAGAAGAAATCCTGTCATAGCTCTCAACTTTTGTTGCTTTTTTGATTTCTGTTGTTTCAGAAACAAATAACTTTGTATTAAACTAAGTGCACCTTTCCTGACATAACAGAGAAGTAGACGTCTCAGAAAATACTCTTATGAACATTCTTAGAGAAAATTCTCATATTCTGATATACAAATTTAGAAGATAGTATATTGAAAACCACGGACCCATCAGCCAACATCTACAATGATCAACCCATGGTCATTCTTGTTTCACTTCTGCTGCCACCCATTCCCTCCACCCACCAGAATGGTGGTAATATTTTTTAAAATAGACTTTATTTTCTTTGAGAAATTTCAGGTTCAGGACAGAAGGTACATGGATTTTCCATATATCCTGTGCCCCCGCACATGCATAGCCTTTCCCATTATCAACATCTCCAACAAGAGTGGCACATTTCTTACAACTGATGAACCTACATTGACATGTTATTATCACCCAGAGTCCATAGTTTACATTACAATTCACTCTGTGAATTGTTGACTCTGTGTCAACCAGAGTGTTTTTAAGCAAATTCCAGTATCATTTAATTTTACCTGTAAAGACTTCAGTTATACTAGGATAAATATATTTAAAAAATATATAACCACAGTATCACTTGCAAACATTTAACAGTAATTCTGTGACACAATCAAAGATTCCATCAGTGTTCAACCTATCCCATTTGTCTCATAAATGTGTGTGGAGGGGTTGTACTTTGTTGTTGTTGTTGTTGTTGCTATATTTTTAAAATCAGGATCCATATAATTTATGTGCATTCAAATTGTTAGACATGTCTCTGCTGCTGCAATGGCAGCCCACTCCAGTACTCTTGCCTGGAAAATCCATGGACGGAGGAGCCTGGTGGGCTGCAGTCCCTGGGGTCGCTAAGAGTCAGACACGACTGAGGGACTTCACTTTCACTTTTCTCTTTCATGCATTGGAGAAGGAAATGGCAACCCACTCCAGTATTCTTGCCTGGAGAATCCCAGGGACGGCAGAGCCTTGTGGGCTGCCATTTATGGGGTTGCATAGAGTCGGACACGACTGAAGCAGCTTAGCTTAGCTGCTGCTGCTGCTGCTGCTAAGTCGCTGCAGTCGTGTCCGACTCTGTGCGACCCCATAGACGGCAGCCCACCAGGCTCTTCCGTCCCTGGGATTCTCCAGGTAAGAACACTGGAGTGGATTGCCATTTCCTCCTCCAATGCATGAAAGTGAAAAGTCAAAGTGAAGTCGCTCAGTCGTGTCCGACTCTTAGCGACCCTATGCACTGCAGCCTACCAGGCTCCTCCGTCCATGGGATTTTCCAGGCAAGAGTACTGGAGTGGGTTGCCATTGCCTTCTCCAGACATGTTTCTGGTCTCTTTTAATCTCTACATTTTGTTTTCTATTTTCCCCTTGCAATTTATTTGTTGAGGAAATCATGTTGGTTGTCCTATACAACTTTCCATGTTTTAGATTTTCTAATATATACTGCAAAATATAATTCTCCCAGCTGAAAGCTGTTGGCTGTTGTTTTTTGTAAATATTTTTATTTAGTTTTATTTAAACTAACTATAATTAAAGTAACAAACTTAAAAACAGTGCCATAGAAAGAAGCAGTCAAGATCCTGGCCACTGCATTCCCCCATCGCACCGGAGGTGAGGATGAGGCAATGGCTCCTTTGCTCAGAGGATGCTGGGCACACACCAAGAAGAGGCCTGTGTCAGTGGTTCAGGTAGTATGGACTGGAGGTGTTGAAGCAGGAGTCACAGATGCACTAGTTATTACTCCAGTGAAAATCCATTAAAAACTCACTGCATTCTGCATGATCTGGGGAAAAGTCTCTTATTTTAAAGTCTAAAATCATAACTCTTTCGATGTGTTTTTCTTTAGAGTTCTGTATACTCCTTCTCAAATCCGTTATATGACACAATATCAGGAAGACTGGAGACTATATCTAATCGTCTCAAATAGTGCCATCAAGATCAAGATTGGGACTTCCCTGGTGGTACAGTGGCTAATATTCTGCGCTTCCTCTGCAGAGGGCACAGGTTTGATCCCTGGTCAGGGAACTAAGATCCCACATGCTGCATGGCATGGCAAAAGAAAAAAAAAGAAAGAAAACAAAAAGATCAAATATGATCTCATATCCAGTCTGTGAAATCTGATAGAAACTCATCTTATCCAATAGTAAAACTGGAAGGGATTTGGAATACCACTCTAATTATTACAGTTACAAATAAATTTTCTTATAGAATATTTTGAATGTTTTCATGGAATCTGAATTAGAACTTTATCTTCATTATATATCTGAATATTTTAATAAAATGTCCCACTTAAGTTTCTTGTTTTCTTTTGACTTTATTATAGATATTTTTTAAAGTATGAATCAAATTGTTTCAGATCCTGACTATAAAGAAGTTTTAAGATGCTTATTTATATTCCATTGAGCTTAGAAATAAAGCTGAACTGACTACAAACCAGCAGGAGTGGGTGGACAAATATAGTAATCCTAATCAACATAACCATGAATAAAAGGTATTTCTGTATTTGGAAAAAAAGAATATGATAAATTATCATCTTGAACTTTTCTTCATTCAAATCATCATTTAACATCTATCTTTACATAGATATAAAAATAATGCTAAAATATATGTTAACAAGCTTTGTTTTTCTGAAAAGAATAGAGAACCCAGAAATAAACCCGCACGCTTATGGTCAATTAATCTGCAACAAAGGAAGCAAAAATATACAATGAAGAAAAGACAGTCTCTTCTGTAAGTGGTTCTGGGAAAACTGAACAACTGCTTATAAAAGAATTGAATTAGAACATCTTCTCACACCATATACAAGAATAAACTCAAAATGGATTAAAGAATTAAATGTAAGACCTGAAACCATAAAACTGCTTGTAGAGAACATAGGCAAGCATATGTAAATTATAGCAATATTTTTTGGATCTGTCTCATAAAACTGGAGAATCCCATGGATGGAGGAGCCTGGTGTGCTGTAGTCCATGGGGTCACTAAGAGTCAGACACGACTGAGCAACTTCACTTTCACTTTTCACTTTCATGCATTGGAGAAGGAAATGGCAACCCACTCCAGTGTTCTTGCCTGGAGAATCCCAGGGATGGGGGAGTGTGGTGGGCTGCCATCTATGGGGTTGCACAGAGTCGGACATGACTGAAGCAACTTAGTAGCATAAAGCAAAAGAAACAAAAGCAAAAATAAACAAATGGAATCTAATTAAACTTAAAAACTTTTGCACAACAAAGGAAACCACTGACAGAATGAAAAGACAATCTATTGAATGGTAAAAAAAATATTTGCAAATGGCATAACCAATAAGGGGTTAATATCAAAAAAATATAAACAGCTCATACAACTCAATATCAAAAAAAGAAACAACGTGATTTTAAAAATGGCAAAAGACCTGAATAGACATTTTTCCTAGGAAGAATACAGATGGCCAACAGGAACAAGAAAAGATGCTCGACATCAGTAATCATCAGAGAAATGCAAATGGAAACCCCAATGAAACATCACGTCACACCCATCAAAATGGCTATCATCAAAAAGTCTACAAATAACAAATGTTAGCAAGGATGTGTAGAAAAGGAGCCCTAATACACTGTTGGTAGGAATGTAAATTGGTTCAGTCACTATGGAAAACAGTATGGGGGTTCCTCTAAAAACTGAAAATGGAACGATCCCACTCCTGGGTATATGTCCAAAGGAAATGAAAACACTAATTCGAAACTTAGTGTTTCATATGTACCTCAGCATTCACAGCAGCATTTATTTATAACAGCTAAGATATGGAAGCAGCCTAAGTGTCCATCAACAGATGAGTGGATAAAGAAGATATGAGGTGTGAATGTGTGTATATATGTGTGTGTATATATATTACTTAGCAAAAAAAAATGAGATTCTACATTTGCAACAATGTGGATGAAGGGTATTATGCTTAGTGAAATAAGTCAGACAGACAAATATTCTATGTTATCACTTATATGTGGAATCTAAAAAATAAGACAAACCAATGAATATAACAACAACAACAAAAAAAAAACCCCCTCACAACAACAAAAACAAAAAAAACCCTCACAGGTAGAAAGAACAAACTAGTGGTTTCCCGCGAGGGAGAGGGCAGAAGGGAGGGGTAAGAAGCGGGTGGAGGATTAAGAGATATAAACTACTATCCTTGACATAAATAAGCAAGGATGCACAGCACAAGGAAATATAGCCAATATTTTACAATAACTTAAATGTAATATCATCTATAAAATATTGGGTTTTTTTTTTTTTTTTTTTTTTACAACATTTTGGGCTGTAAGTAACTGAAAACTTCCCTACTGAAATGGCTTAAATAATGTGGCAATTTTTAGCCAACAAATCAGGAAATTGGGAACTAGGGCATCTCTTTGCTTTGTTATTCTTTAAAAGTTTTATTTTAAATGTATTTATTTTCGGCTGTGCTAGTCTTCATTGCTGCATGCAGTCTTTCTCTAGTTGCAATAAGCAGGGGCTACTCTCTAGCTGTACCACAATAGCTTCTCATTGCAGTGGTTCCTCTTGTTGAGAAGCATGGGCTCTAGGCTCATGGGCTTCAGTAATTGCAGTATGTGGGTTCAGTAGTTCTTATGACATCTCTATGGCTTCAGCAAGGATTCTCATTCACAAGTTTCAATTCTCAGGCTATGTTTGGGACATTTCTGAGCCCCATGTAAATTTCACTACCAACATAGTGCCCTTTGTGAGAGTACACGGTAGAGAAAAATATTACTTTTCATTAAACCTACAATAAAGTTAATCTCAAATTTTATCGAAATTAATTTTTTGAACCCCATAAACTGCATTCTAGTTTTGCTCTCTTTTTCTATCTTTTTCTAAGTGCTGCTTTTCAACTAACACCAAAATTTCTGAACTTAGAAAAAAAAATCATACAGGAGAGGATCAGTTGCCATTCTTATTGTTGAATTGTTGTTGTTTACTGGTTCATGGCATTGTGGGACATATGCATTTTTGGAAGTTGCATTTATTTTAGCTTAAAAATATCATCCAGATATATTCAGTATTTTTATCTTACTTCCTAAAGGAGCAGTGAATTAAAATTCAGGTATAGTTTTAGTAAAGGTCTCAAAGCTACTACATGAAAAATATAGCTTAAGTGCAAAAGAGATAATAAAAATGACTGTCCAATTTAAATTGGCTTGTTTCTTTGGAGTATCAAGGAAACTCCTGACATATATGTAGCTTCTGACTGAGACTAATGACAGAGACTAGAAAATCTACACAGACTAGAAATTATGATATTTTTAAAAGTGTTTAAAACTTTCTTCAGGAGCAAGTTAAACACACTTTAAAAAGTATAAGTCAAATATTTGTGAGGCTTTAACAAATACATGGAGAAGGCAATGGTACCCCACTCCAGTACTCTTGCCTGGAAAATCCCATGGACGGAGGAGCCTGGTAGGCTGCAGTCCATGGGTTCAGGAAGAGTCGGGCACGACTGAGCAACTTCACTTTCACTTTTCACTTCATGCATTGGAGAAGGAAATGGCAACCCACTCCAGTGTTCTTGCCCGAAGAATTCCAGGGACGGGGGTGCCTGGTGGGCTGCCGTCTATGGGGTTGCACAGAGTCGGACACAACTGAAGCGACTTAGCAGCAGCAGCAGCAACAAATACATATGCAGTTCTGTGGAGCTAAAAGAATGGAACTGATTTTTCTTATCCAGTAAGTAGAAGAGGTAGAAATGTTTATGTTGTTTTCATATTTTAATGCAAGATTTAGAAATAAAAATTTTATTTTTATTTGCATACTTCTTTCTCTGAAAACTTTCTGATATAAGTCCAAATTTGCATCATTGTGATTTTTAAAAGAAACAAGGAAGCAAAAAAAAAAAAAAACCCAGAGGGACAACAGGAAGTATAGAGAGCCCACAAATTACATAACTCAGCTTTAAATCATCTAAAATTTCACAAAGGACAGAGAATCTGTTGAAAGTATTTTTTTTTTTAAGCTGGTAGATGTCAGGAGAATGGATACCAATAAGTAGTGCTAATAAATTCTTAGGGCTTTGAGTGCACACATATTTAAGGCAACATCTTACTGTTAATTGGACACATGTGACCAACCTGCTCTTTCCCAAAATATACTTTAAGCCAATAGCAACATTAATAACAAACTGATAAGTACTAATCATCTGCCCAAATACTGTTTTTATTTTATGTGTTTTAAAATCACAAACATGGAAATATCTGTATATTATATTAGCCACAGGTGGATATTTAATATAAAATTTAAATTAGCCAAAATTAAATGCAAATGTGTGTCTTTTGTTGTACTAGCCATGTTCCAAGTGCTCAATGGCCACATGTGGCTTGTGACAGTTGTATTGGTCAACACAGAGTACATTTCCATCATCCCGTGAAGCTCTCTCCAACAGCAGCGGCTTAGAACAGCATTGAAATATTTTCCTATAAATAGCACAGCAGTAATCTCCAGTACTCTTGCCTGGAAAATCCCATGGACGGAGGAGCCTGGTGGGCTGCAGTCCATGGAGTCACGAAGAGTTGGACACTTACTGAGCGACTTCACTTTCACTTTTCACTTTCATGCATTGGAGAAGAAAATGGCAACCGACCCAGTGTTCTTGCCTGGAGAATCCCAGGGACGGCAGAGCCTGATGGACTGCCGTCTATGGGGTCGCACAGAGTCGGACATGACTGAAGCGACTTAGCAGCAGCAGCAGCAGCAGCAATCTCTATAAATCTAATAAGCACTGAAAATATTTCCCAGTATATGTATTTTAACTAGAAGCAGCCAAATTTTAGCATAATGATAAGTTTTGCATAAGACAAAGCATGTTTAGCTGTAAGCAAACTACCAAATATATGTGATAAAGTAGCATATTTTAACAGTGCTTTCTTGGCATATAACATATTATAACCATATCATCTTTGCCTAGTTTTTCTGCATTTAGATGGCATTTTGAAAAAATCATGTAAGAATTTGCTTTTCCCTTTTCATCTTCTTGACTGTCAGTCATTTTTCACATTTGTCACACCGAGAACTGAAGATTCCTGAATCCTTTAAATAATAACTGCCTTGTATTTTTCACTTAAGGGCATGTACTTTAGGTAAACCTACTATGATATTCATGGCAATGTCTTTTGCAACAAGCAGTCTTAAACTATTCTTAAAAATAAACACCAGGGAAAATCCATAAAAGGATTTTGAATTTGTTTTCCAAAAAGTCTTTTAAAAAATAAGATTTCAAGTATATATTTCACTGTGAACAATGAAAGCTTTGTGAGTCTTTTCTCTGGCTGCGGCGGATTTTAGTTGTGGCTCGAGAGATCTTTCACATGCGGTATGCAGACGCTTGGTTGTATCACGTGGCTTCTATTTCTCTGACTAGGGATTGAACTCAGGCCCCCCTGCACTGGGAGCCACTGGACTACCAGGGAAGTCTTGCTTTTTGAGTCTTAATGTTATTCTGCTTTTTTTTTTTTTTTGTATCAACCTTCAAAATGCTTGGAGTTTCATTGCTGATGTGTCTAGAAAACCAACACAAGGGTTCAATCTGTAAAATAAAGTCATTAAATTCAAGAACTTGCTCTTTAATTAGAAGTGAAAAAGCACCACTTTCTACAAGCACCCACTTTGTGAAATTTCAGTGAAACTGGTTACATGCCATATCTTGAATTAAAGAACTCTATAACTATGAATCCGTTAAGTATGCAAATAAATAAAAGCATAAATGAATGATTATGATACTTAAGGATCCACTCAAAAATTCACAGATACATGTCATTAAACATTCTGAGAGAGTAAAGAATACATTTTCTTCTCTAGAATGTGGAAGCAATAATAAAGAGGTTTTTATTTTTCTAAATTTAAAAACATTTATTTCTATAGGCCTGGTTCTAGCCACTTTAAAGACAGCTTCCTTAGAGTTTTATAATATTTGCCTAAAGCTGTGTTACTAAGAAATCAGCTGAGGAAATTAGCATAATCTCTGCAGTCAATATATAATTTGGAGCCAATGAAAAAATGCCAGCATAAAAGATAAAGAATAGGAAACTTTGTTTCTCTCTCTAGCTTCCCCACCCCCCCACTGTCTACTAGTGATCCCAGTGAGAAAATAAGACATTGTTGGTGGTGGTCAGTTGCTAAAGTGTATCCTACTCTTTGCAACCCCATGGACTGCAGCACACCAGACTTTCCTGTCTTTCACTATCTTCTGGAGCTTGCTCAAACTCATCTCTATCCAGTCAGTGATGCTATCTAATCATCTCATCCACTGTCGCCCCTTCTCCTTTTGACTTCATCTTTCCCAGCATCAGGGTCTGTTTCAGTGAGTCAGCTCTTCACATCAGGTAGTACTGGAGCTTCAGTTTCAGCATCAGTGATTCCAATGAGTAATCAGAGTTGATTTTCTTTAAGAGTGACTGCTTTGATCTTGCAGTCCAAGGGACTCTCAAGAGTCTTCTCCAGCACCACAATTGGAAAGCATCAATTCTGCAGTGCTCAGCCTTCTTTATGGTCCATCTCTCACGTCTGTACATGACTACTGAAGAAACTATGGCTTTGACTATACAGACATTTGTTGGCAAGTGATGTCTGCTTTTGAATATGCTGTCTAGGTTTGTTATAGTTTTCCTTCCAAGGAGCAAGCATCTTTTAATTTCATGGCTGCAGTCACTGTCCACAGTGATTGTGGAGCCCAGGAAAAGAAAATCTATCACTATTTCTACTTTTTCCCCTTTGATTTGCCATGAAGTGATGGAACCAGATGCCATAATCTTAGTTTTCTGAATGTTGAGTTTTAAGTCAGCTTTTTCGCTCTCTTTAACCCTCATCAAGAACCTCTTTAGTTCCTATTCACTTTCTGCCATTAGAGTGGTATTATTTGCATATCTGAGATTATTGGTATTTCTCCAGGCAATCTTGATTCCAGCTTGTGCTTCATCCAGCCCAGCATTTCATATGATGTACTCTGTATATAAGTTAAATAAGCAGTGTGACAATATACAGCTTTGCATACTCCTTTCCCAATTTCAAACCAGTACATTGTTCCATGTCTGGTTCTAACTGTCCGGTTCTAACATGCATACAAGTTACTCAGGAGAGAGGTAAGGGGATCTGGTATTCCCATCTCTTTAAGAATTTTCCAGTTTGCTCTGATCCACACAGTCAGAAAGTTTAGCATAGCAAAGGAAGCAGTAGATGTTTTTCTGAAATTCCCTTGCTTTCTCTAGGATCCAATGAATGTTGGCAATTTGACCTCTAGTTCCTCTGCCTTTTCCAAACCCAGCTTGCACATCTGGAAATTCTCGGTTCATGTACTTCTGAAGGCTAGCTTGAAGAATTTTGAGCATTATGTTGCTAGCATGTGAAATGAGTGCAGTTGTGTGGTAGTCTGAACATCCTTTGGCATTGCCCTTCTTTGGGTTTGGAATGAAAACTGATCTTTTCCAGTACTATGGCCACTGCTATGTTTTCCAAATTTGCTGGCATATTGAGTACAGCATTTTCACTGCATCATCTTTTAGGATTTGAAATAGCTAAGCTGGAATTCCATCACCTCCACTAGCTTTGTTCACAGTAATGCTTTCTAAAGCTTTCTAAAGTCTTTCTAAAGACTTCATCTTCCAGTTTTTTTTTTTTAATAACTGTTTACTAGTGATCCTAAAGAGAAAATAAGACATGAAAAAGAAAAAATATATATACATAAAAGTATTGGAAGAGGAGAAAATTGTCATTATAAATAGTATAACAAGTTTGTTAGATACAAGAATAATATATAAGGTTAACTGAATATATGTCTTGAACAAACAAATTTTTTAAATGAAATTATTATAATAAATTTAAAATAGATACACTAGAATAATAAATCTTACCAACTCTCAGGCAGGCCAATTAATTTCTCCCTGATGGGAATCTGCCTATTAAGCAGACATATGAAAATGTAAGGTAGTTGGACTGAAGGCGATAGAAGCTGAGGCATCTTTTGGAAATGCCTACAAAGATGGTGCCCTTACTTCAATATTCAAAGCAACGCTGCTTCAAATCCTTCACATGTTCTGATTGTTCTTTTGTTCAGTTTTGAGAGCTCCCTGGTATCCTTCCAATATATCCCTTTATCTTGCTTAAGTTGGTCAGGCTATTTTTATTGCAAACAACCAAAGAAAACCAACTGAAGCATAAATTGGAACTTGCCTTAGTCAGCTTGAGCAGCTGTAACAAAAATGCCTTAGACTGAGTTGCTTAAACAAAAAAAAAGTTATTTCTTATTTATTTCTGGAGGCTGGAAGTCTGAGATCTATGTGCCAGCAAAGTAGGTTGCATTCTGAGCCCTCTTCCCTTGGACACTTGGCAGCTACCTTTCCTATGTGCTCTCATGACTTCTTCCTTGTGTTAGGGAAGAGAAGAGTGAAAGTAACCTCTCCTTTTCAAGGCCCCACACCTCATGACCTCATCTTAACCTAATTACTTTGCCAAAGTCTTATCTCCAAACACCATCACATTATAGTCAGTGCTTTGACGTGTGAATTTTGGAGAATACCAACTTTCAGTCCATAACAGTGCTGTTGTTACATAGGATCTGCAATGGCTTTTTGTTACATTTTTCATAGATCATAGGTGTGGAAAATATATTAAAAATTGGCTAAGAATGTAATAGAATAAGAATGTAAAGTTCAGATCCTGATTTAGACAGTGACGTGTGATTACAGACCAAGAATGGATTAGAAAATCTATCCTTTCTGCTTTCTAGTAATTCCTTCATTCTTCTTTACAGATGCATTCTGTATACTGTCCATTATTAGGGGTTGAAAATATCAATAAAAGTTAAGTTTTTAACAAATATCATTAAAGTCATATAAAATATTTTATAGATTTTCAGAAAGCATTCTGTGCTATGAGAACAGACTGTAAGAGCAGCTTGGATAACTTTTAGAAACTTTAGTTTTAGCAACTTTTAAAAATGAAACTCACAGACGGTTAATTAACACTGAATGAAGTTATTGAAATTCCTTAAAATAAAGAATCACAAAAAATATATATTTGCCAAATTTTGCATAGATTTAATCTAGAAGAACACAAGTCCTCTTTACCAAACTGTGTTTGTTCCCAGTGAACACAATTTCACTTAACTCTGACTTCCCTAATAAACATTTCATGGTGAAGATTTGGAAATATATTATTCCTTAGAAATCATTTTACATGGCCTTACTTTTGTTTCAGATGTAAACATTTTAAGTACTAAATTGTATTAAATTTGGAAATACAATAAATAAATGTCTTAACATTATTCATGATTACAATTTTCAAGAAGTAGAAGTTACTTAGTGCCAAATTAAAACAGACTTATGATAGAACTAGACATTATAATGGCCTTAATATCAAGAATGATAATAATTTATATCAGTGTGCCACAAATTAGTATAATGATTTCCCAGCTGTAATAAAGAAGAAATGTATCCATTGAAGTGACATGAATTCTGTTCAGGTAGGTAAGTAGCATACTCATGCTCATATATAATTTTATCCTATGTCTACACATAGAAGTTACATTTTATGGAGAGAAAAGGAAAGTCCTCATGTCCAGACAACATGCAATTGAATACAAAACTTTGCAGTGATGGAGCAAAGAAACCTTTGATGCAAATTAGGCTCTTCAGACCAATGTAGAGATAGAGATATATGGATGTAGATGGCTGTAGCTATATTTATATAGCTATAGACGTAGATACAGATGGGTATATATAGATATATGTGTGTGTGTGTGTGTGTGTGTAGAGAGAGAGAGAGAAAAAGAGACAGTGAGAGATCATATAATTCTGGTTTATGTTAAATCATAAGATGGAGACCCTAATCTTTTCTTTTGCTAACCTCACTAGTCTATCCAAATCTAAGACAGCTTTACCATGGCCATCATGCAAAGAATTTCTCTCTCTCCACCCCACCCAATTGAGCCAAGACAGGGGGTGCTTCTAGCGGTCAAATTCTTAGTGACCTCCTCTCTGTCTGCACAGTTCTTGGGTTCAAACTCTGTCTGAACAGTTCTGTTCCTCAAGAAAACCCACTGTGACAGACTAAAGGCAGATTTTTCCCTTCCATGTGAAAAATAGAAGAAACTTATAGAGAAACTATAAATTTAAAACTGGTTGATTTACATTCTTAATAATGTGCCTATTAAAAAATGTATGGGTCTTTGTATTGCCTATAAGACTACAAAAATCCCCCTATTTTTTTAAAATAAATTTCTACATCTTTCTACAAAATGAATCTCTTGGCAAATTTTTATTAGAAAAAGACCTTGGAATTTCACTTTTTGAAGGACATTTGATGAAGTAGATCATAACCAGAGATATTATAAGGTTAAATATAATAAAATATTTAACATTTTTCAATTAAAATTATGTTAGCAGGAAAAAAAGGTACAGAGTATCTGGTGCCTTAAAGTACAAAGACAAGAAAATTATGCCTGTGCCAAGTAGGATTTTAATGACCTAGAGATTTCTGAAAATGAATTTCAAGATTCTCAAGAGCACTAGACATTACACTCTTCATGGGTACCTATTTGGCAGATACCCATTTGCAGTTCCCTGAAGCATTTGCATTTCTTCACACTTAAGGTGCTTGCCAGATATAAATATGAAAACAGATAATTTCTAATTCAAAAGAGTGCCAGTTCCATGCTCGGTATTATACATCCCAATGGCTGATCATTTAGTATTGCCACAGCAATTAAAACCAATTCTTTGAAACTGAATTACTCATTTGATGTGCTTTACATTAACCGCAGCACCACCTACCATTCTGAAAACGCACGTCCAAAAGAGAGAGGATATCTTTCCCAGGAAAGCCTGCCTCAGAATGATTATTTCTATCTGATGTTACAGAAAAAGCTTCCACAATAGGCACATATCAATTCTGCACAATTCAGCTAGTCCTTCTATGACTGATGCATAATAGATACTATTGTAGCTGTTCCAAACACTCTTGTTCCTCTTCGTCACTCTGTATCATACCATGACTAGAAAGACAATGAACATGTTGCTGCTTCTGAAAAGCTTTCATCTACTGCAGCATCTAGAGGCAGAACTGAAAAGAAAAAAGGGGGATGGGAGGAGATGTCAGAAAACCAGCCTAGTGGCTGCTCATTCGCATGCAGTGCATAAACCATTACCAAGCCAAAGATTAGAATGAATGTAGTTCAATTAATGCAAGAAAACGGCCAGTGCTTGATGTGCTTCTATCAATCATATTACAGCACGAATGTAATTTGGAAGCTGAAAAAATAAGGCTTATATTAGGATTAAAAACTCAACTTTTTTTGGTTTTTGTTTTGTTTGAATGGCATATGTTTTATGCCAATTAAAAATACAAATATTCTATTTTCCCAATGGTTTTGGATTCAAAATATCAGAGTAAATGAAAATGAAGTAAAACATATTAGGAACAAATAAACAGTGTTATTTCTTACCATTAAAAGTTCCAAATTTAAAATTCCTCTTTATTACCTTGGGCTCTTCACACTGTCTGGTTTATTTTGAAACATGATACTGTGGAAGGTGATTTTATAATGCAAGTTTATTATCTTTCATACCACCGTAAGGAATAGAAAGTGAAAGATTTCACCTTATTGCTTGTTGTTAAAATAAAATACTTTTAAACTTTTACTACTATGTTTCACGGTGTTGAGAGCATATATAGAACAAAATATTGTCCACCTTGTCCTTGTCTTTACTAGATTAATCCCAGTTATTTTATATTTGAATTTGTAGAGAGAAAACAGATGAAGTTTACTGACCTTAGGATTAAACATTTATATTAAAATATATTCTTTCAATTTAGAACAAATGTTTTATAAGAATAGAGCATCAGTCTTCATTAATTAAGATTTTTTAAAAATATGGGGCACTTTTTATTCTAGAGATTGTATAATTTTTGTATTATATTTATGAGAATTTAAATGATTATATTATTTTCAAATGATTACTATGTAGAGCTTAGAATGCACATCAACCTTGAAATAAAATTATCATCTTTGTTCCTCTCTGTGTAATGTATCTTTTGTTTATTTTTTCTGTTTGCTTCCAGATTTTTTTCTTTATCATTGAGTTTTAGCTGTTTGACTCTAATATGTGTAGGTGTGTTTGGGGGAATTTATTCTTTTAGAGGTTCTTTGAGATTCATAGATTTCTGTCTTTTTTTTAATCCATAAATTTTAGAAAATTTTCTAGCCATTATCTCTTCATCCTTTTATTCTATCTCATTTTTCTCTCTTCTTCTAAGATTCAAATTTCATGTATGTTAGATCATTTGATAATATCCTGAAGTTTGTGCATGCTCTATTCTGTTTTTGGTTTTTACCCCAGTTTTTATCTCTGAGTTTCTCTTTGGATAATTTCTATTGTGTGTGTTAGTTTCTCAGTCATGTCTGACTCTTTGCAACCACATGAACTGTAGCCTAGCAGCTACTCTGTCCATGGAATTTCTCAGGCAAGAATACTGAGTGGATTGCCATTTCCTTCTCCAGGGGATCTTCCTGACCCAGGGATTGAACCTGGGTCTCCTGCATTGCAGGTAAAGCCACAAGAGAAGCCAATTTCTATTGTTGTATCTGCAAATTTATTTTCTCAGTTGTGCTTGGTCTGCTGATGATCCCATTGAAGGAATTCTCCATGTCTGTCATTGTATATTTTATTTTTAGTATTCTCATTTGATTAAATACTCTCTTTCAGCCTGCTGAATCTTTCATTTGTTTATACATTATCAACATTTTCTGCAAGATTCTTATTAATTATCATTATTTTAAATTCTCTTTTCAGATTATTTTAACATCTTGGTCATTTTGAAACTGGATTTTCTGATTACCTCAATTATGGATTAGCTCTTTTTGCTTTTTGTCTGATAATTTTGTATAGAATGCTGGATATCACATGTAGACTAGCAGAGACTAAGTAAATATTATTTATGCCTGAAAATAAGCGTGCCTCTTCTTTTGTCATGCTTCTGTTTTGTTGGGTTGTTATTCTAATTAGGACTCTGGCTTGTTTGCTGCTCTCCTAACCTTTCTTCCCCACACCTAGCCACCCCTCCCAGCAGACTTAAAAGGCATATAGCAGTTAGTTATCATTACCTCATGCTTAGAATGGGCATGAAGGTGCCAGAAACTCTTTCTCAGTATTCTTGTTCCATCCTCATGGTCAACAATATCAGCATGATTTGCTAATATTTCCTGCCATTTTAGTGGTTGCCTTTTCACTTTTCAGATGACATCATTAGAAGCACATTTTTTCTTTTAATTTTGATAAAATTCATTCATGTATTTTTTGTCTTGTTCCTGCTTTTGGAGCAGTCAATATCTGATGATCTATTGCCAAATCTAAGGTCATGACAGTCTATCTCTATTTTTTCTTCCAAGACTTTTATAGCTTTAGTTTTTGTATTTCAATTAATCCATTTTGTGTAAATTATCATGTAGGGTGTGAGGAAGGGGACCAAATCCCATTTGCAAATGGATATTCAGTTGTCCTAGCCATTTTTATCGACAACATGATTGTTTTCCCATTGAACAGTGTTGACACCCTTGTTGAAAAGCAGTTGACCGTATATGGGTTTATAAACCTATAAACCATAGGTTTGTACCTGAACTCTGAATTTTATTCCATTGATCTGTCTATCCTTGGGCCGATACCACACTGTGTCACTTACTCAAATTTTGCCATAACTTCTGAAATAGCAAAGTATGCATCTTCTAATTTTGGTGTTCTTTTTCAAAATTATTTTGGCTATAAACCTGGGTGACCAGAAATTCCATATGAATTTTGGAGCTAGCTTGTTAAATTCTATAAGGAAGTTAGCTGCAATTTTTATGATGATTGTGTTGCATCTATAGATAAGTTTGGGGAGTTTTGCCATATTAAAATATTATGAACAAGGAATTTTTCCAATTATTACATTTTCTTTATTTTACCATTGCTTTGTAGTTTTCAGAGTATAAGATTTATACTTCTTTTATTAAATTAATTCCTAAATATTTTAGTCTTTCTGACACTATCATAAAAGGATTTTTAAAATTTTCATTTTGAATTGTTCACTGCAATATAAATAAAATTGATATTTGTATATTGATCATGTATTCTTCAAATGAAGGACAGGGAAGCCTGGCATGCTGCAGTTCATGGGGGTCACAAAGTCAGACATGACTTAGTGACTGAACAACAACTTGTCTATTAGTTCTGATTGTTTCTTTTAGTTCATTTATTTATCTTATTATTTATTAGGTCTAATTCTTTTTAATGAATTATTTAGGATTTTCTACAAATAAAGTTATGTCATCTGCAAATAGAGATAGTTTTACTTCTTCTCCTATCTGGATGGCTTTTATCTCTTTTGCCTGCCTAATTGTCCTTACTAAAACCTCCAGTACAATGTTGAATAGAAATAGTGAGGAAGGGTATCTTTTTGTTTATCTGTTCTTGGAGGTATCCAGATTTTTAATCAGTAACTATGATATTAGCTATGATTTTTGTGGCCTTTGTCAAGTTGAGCGTGATCCCTTCTGTTCCTAATTTGTTGAATCCCTTTTTTGTCAAAAGTTATTACATGTGTCAAATGCAGTTTCTACATCTAATGGGATGACTATGTGACTTTCATTTTTTATTATATTGATATAATGTACTGTTTTCAAAATGGGGAATCTGGCCTGCATTCCTGGGATAAATTCCATTTGGTCATAGAGTATACTTTTTTATGTTGGTAGATTTGGTTTGCTAGTAGTTTGTTGAAGGTTTTTGAAGCTAAGTTCATAAGAGATATTAGTCTGTATTTTTCTTTTCTTATAATGATATTGTCTGACTTTGTTGTCAGGGTAATACTGGCCTCATCGAAGGAGTTAGAAAGTGTTCTCTTCTAAGTTTCAGAATTTGTGATAGTTGTTTTCAACTTTTCTTTAAGTGTTTGTTAGCATTTAGTGGTAAAGTCATCTGGGTCTGGACTTTTTTGTGTGTAGATTTTTAAAGAAACTATTTCCTTAGTCTCTTTATATTATAAGTACAGTCAGATTGCCTTTTATTTTTTTGAGTCAACGTCAGTAGTTCTTATACTTTTAGAAAGTTTTTCATTTCACCTCAATTATCTAATTTGTTGGTATTCAAGTAAATATAGTATTCTTTTTAAATCCTTTTTATTTCTGTAGAGCAATAATAATGTCCCCTCTTAGATTTCTGATTCTAGTAACTTGAGTCTTTTTTTTCCTTGGTCAATCTAGCTATATATTTATGTTAATTTTATTGATCTTTTCAAAGAACCAGCTTTTGGTTTTCCTTGATTTTTCTCTATTGTTTGTAGATTCCCTGTTTCATTAATTTCTGCTCTAATCTTTATTATTTCTGCTTGCTTTAGGTTTAGTTTGCTTTTCTTTTTCAGTGTCTAAAGTTTAGGTTATTGATTTGCAATCTTTGTTTTTATTATAGGCATTTACTACTATAAATTTATCTCTAACCACTGCTTTAGTCTCCTCCAATAAGTTTCAGTACATTGTGTTAATTTTTACATATATCAAAATACTTTATTTCCTTTTTGAGTTCTTCTCTGACCCATTAGTTATTTAGGAGTGTGTTTTAATTTCCAAATATTTATGAGTTCCCCAATTTTTCCTGCTACTGATTTCTTATTCCATTGTGGCCAAAGAACATACTGTATAATTTCTATTCTTCTAAAGTTGTTGAGGTTTTATAGCCTAGTATATGATAATCCATGGAGAATGTTCCATGTACACTTAAGAAGAATGTATATTCTGTGTTATGTATGAGTGTTCTATAAATATGTTAGGGTGGCCAAAGTACTGGAGTTTCAGCTTTAGCATCATTCCTTCCAAAGAAATCCCAGGGCTGATCTCCTTCCGAATGGACTGATTGGATCTCCTTGCAGTCCAAGGGACTCTCAAGAGTCTTCTCCAACACCACAGTTCAAAAGCATCAATTCTTCAGTGCTCAGCTTTCTTCCCAGTCCAACTCTCACATCCATACATGACCACAGGAAAAACCATAGCCTTGACTAGCCGGACCCTTGTTGGCAAAGTAATGTCTCTGCTTTTGAATATGCTATCTAGGTTGGTCATAACTTTCCTTCCAAGGAGTAAGCATCTTTTAATTTCATGGCTGCAGTCACCATCTGTAGTGATTTTGGAGCCCCCAAAAATAAAGTCTGACACTGTTTCCACTGTTTCCCCATCTATTTCCCATTGAAGTGGTGGGACCGGATGCCATGATCTTTGTTTTCTGAATGTTGAGCTTTAAGCCCACTTTTTCACTCTCCACTTTCACTTGCATCAAGAGGCTTTTGAGTTCCTCTTTACTTTCTTCCATAAGGGTGATGTCATCTGCATATCTGAGGTTATTTAATTCTCCCAGCAATCTTAATTCCAGTTTGTGTTTCTTCCAGTCCAGCGTTTCTCATGATGTACTCTGCATATAAATTAAATAAACAGGGTGACAATATACAGCCTTGACGAACTCCTTTTCCTATTTGGAACCCGTCTGTTGTTCCATGTCCAGTTCTAACTGTTGCTTCCTGACCTGCATACAAATTTCTATAATGCGGTTCAAATTTTCTATTGATCTTCTGTCTAGTCTTTCTATCCATTATTTAAAATAAGATATTCATGCTCAGATTATTATTTTTAAATTGTCTATTTCTCCCTTAATTTCTATCACTATTGCTTTATATATTTTAAAGTGTCACTGAGTGCATATATAGTATCTTCCTGATGGATTGACTCTTTTATCAGTATATTAATAAAACATTTCTCTTTATCTTTAGTATCATCTTTTATTTTAAAGTCTGTTTGATATCAGTATAGCCACTCCAGCTTTTTTGTGGTTGCTGTTTGTTTGATACATCTTTCTTATCTCTTTTTCTTTCAATCTATTTCCACTTTTGAATGGTCACTGTGGCAGTTATTTTAAGTCAAATTTTAAAATTCCTACCTCTTAATTGGAGAGTTGAATACATTTTTAATTCACTTGCATTTAATGTAATTACTGCTATGATAGATTTACAGCTTCCATTTTTCTGTTTGTTTTTTATATATGTCTTTTTTCTTCCTCTATTCCTCCTTTGTGATTATTTTAAACATTAAGTGAATATTTTATAATGTAGCATTTTAAGTTCTCAAATGATTTTTTTCACTACATTTTTTTTTAGTTGGTTATTTTTTCTGATAGTTGCTCAGGGTTTACCATCTATATCTAAATATTATGCCTATACAGCTCTGTTCTCTTTTCCTTTTATTGAAGTATTATTTTTATACTCATTGTGTGTGTTAATATTACAGACCCCAAAATACATTGCTACAATTATTATTCTACAATCTAGTCCTTTTCTTAACCCAAAATACCTTTACTTCCACTCACCTCCTTTATGCTGTTATTGGCACATTTCTTTATAAGTCCAAGAGTAGATTATGTATATATTTTGTATAACTGCTTTTTACATCATTTAAGGAAATAAAAAATATGTACATCTATTTTTTTTTTTTTTACAACTACATAATTATGTCTTCTGGTACTCTTTTTTTCCTCATGTATTCAAATTACCATCTGAATTCACCAGCTTTTTGCTTGAAAAAGTAATGTAGGATTTCTTTCTGGAAAAACTTAGAAATAGATTTGCCAGAAATAGAGTCTCTCAATTTTTTTGGTAAATTCTTTATTTGGACTTCATTTCTGAAAGATAGTTTTTCTGGATAAAAGATTCTTGGTTGACAGCTTTTTTCTTTCAGTACTTTGAATATGTTTGGTTTCCCTTGTTTCTACCATACCATACCATAGTCTGTTTTTAATCTCCTTGGGGGTCCTTTTAAAGTAATGAGCAGTTTTTCTCCTGCTAGTCCCAAGATTGTCTCCTTGTCTTCAACTTTCATCATTTTTACTATTACATGTCTATTTCTGGCTCTCTTTGAGACAGAAAGAGTCTTAGAGTTCACTGACCTTCCTAAATGTGTATATTGTTTTTCAAGAAATATGGAGAGATGGTTGGATAGCATCACTGACTTGATGGACATGAGTTTGAGTAAGTTCCGGGAGTTGGTGATGGACAGGGAAGCCTGGTATGCTGCAGTCCATGGGGTGGCAATGAGTTGGACATGACTGAGCGACTGATCTGAACTGAACTCTGCATATAAGTTAAATAAGCAGGGTGACAATATAAACCTTTGATATACTCCTTTCCCAATTTAGAACTAAGTAGATATTGATATGATTAAGTAAATTAGGAATGCAAGAGAAAGAACCTGATCTGGGAAGGACAATAATGAGTTTAGATTTAAACACATTAAATTTGAATAACCTAGATATCCCAGTAAAGAGTTTAATAAACAGTAGGTAATATGGATTTCTAGCTCCAGGACAATGAGAAAATGAAAAGAGAAAATTCACATGCTATTTTTTTAATGAGTTATTTAGATTTCATTTTTTAAATGCAGATAATACTAGTTACCTCATAAAGTCTTTCTTTAGTAGGCAATTAAATGAGATATACACAGTGCCTCAATAAATGACAGTTCTATTGCTATTCATTTTTTAAGTTATTTGGATTAACAAATCATCCACTGGAGTTAAGGGAAAATCTAGAATTTAAAATTTGTGTAATTTTGCACTTTAAAAGTGCCTTCCCATGTAGCATCAAACTTGTAAATTCATTCTTTGAAGTAGGTATTATCATCTCAATTTTATAAGGCTTATGATTTAACCTATCTAAGATCAGCTGCAAAGTATAGTTATGAGACTGATCTTGCATGCCTGGCTTCTGACTCTTGGCCTACATCTCTGCCATATCAGATCAGTCACTCAGTGGCTCAACATTCATCCTCTTATTCTGGAACTTCCCCTGGACTCAATAAAATAGCTCCATGAAATACTGTTGTTGGAAGGCAGCTCTGATAAACAAGCTTTTTGATCTTGAAAGCACATCAGTAGTTTATCACCACTATTAAGAAAAAAAAGAAAAGAAAATCTAAAAGGGAGGCAAAGGTTCATAATCTATAACTGAATTAAGCTGTCAAGTGCACAGTTCAATTAAATATTTTGGAGATACAGGTGATGTTGATTTTTTTCAGGGTCAGTGTTGAAATTCTGATACTATTTGGAATTAAACCAATCACAATTTTAAGATACTGTTATCTCTAAAAATTCAGCCACACAAATTCAGTGCTGTCTTGAATAACAGTTACTCTTACAGAAAAACACACATCTCATTAACTGTATGCCATATGATAAAGTTTAAAATGAAGCAATGCTATGATGTTTTGTTTTTACCCTTTCATCCATTATCCCTGTTATATGAAGAAAGTTAAGCATAGGAACAGTATTTTGTTACCAAGTGAATGATACAACATGTCCTGAAAACCTACTCTTCAAGTGGCATGATTCACTACTACGTAAACAGTTTCATCATCTGTAGAATGGAGTTTATTTTTCACATGAGTTAATAGTGGCATCTGGAAGTTTTCTGTCTTTCAAGAAACTCAAAGCATCTCCAAAGTGCTACTTCTACTATTATAAGAACAATTTCTGCTCAACCTAGTTTCCTTTTTCACTCTCATCTTCCATAAGATAATGTTCTATGACACAGGATGATGGGAACTTAATTCTGTTCAGGTACATAACAGTTACAGCCCATGGAAAATAACAGCAATAGATCTGCGAGTCATCTAAAAGGTATAATTATGCATTAAATGATCCAGTTTATGCTGGACATCTGCAGCGTATCATTGTAATTAATCAAGAATGGGTAAGTGTAAAAAATATTAAGTATGAGGATAAGCATGCTTTGTTTCTTTTTTTTCCTCCACCTTCTACTAAAAGATAAAACAAATATCCTGGAAATATCAGTAAATTAAGAGAAGATTTATATAGAAGAGAAGCTTGAGTTTTCAGAGTTGTTATAAAAATCAAATATCCTGGAAATATCAGTAAATTAAGAGAAGATTTATATAGAAGAGAAGCTTGAGTTTTCAGAGTTGTTATAAAAATAACCTTTAAGATAATTGATTCCAGCTAAAACTTATATTGATAGATCCAAAATGGAAAGAGTAAAGAGGGAAAAAATTATGATTGATAGAAGAAACAGAGAAAGAAAATGGAGGCAAAGAGTATTTGGGGGAAATTTCAGCCTAGCTGTCATCCTTTGAGGAAAAGTTAAATGATCAAATATGATTCTAACATTGTGTCTACCCAGTCCTAGGAAAAACTATTAGGTATACAAAAAGATCTGGGGAAAACACTCCAATATAAGTCCCAAGATTATGTGCATTTTATAAGCATATGTACCCTCCCCAAAAGCATAACTGTAATGGTAGCATTTCAGATGCTCTAGCATCTTCACAGAAAAGGAATATGAATCAATCAAGAACTATGGGGCACCTACCACACCCTCACACAGTTCTTGGTAACTGGGAATACAGAGACATCATCAGGACATAGAGAAATAAGTGCTTACCTCTTTAGCCTAGAGGAAGCAGAAATGCAGAATAATAAACAGCCTCTCAGAGAAAGCGGCACTTAATGCTGACATTTGACAGACGAGTAGTTGTCTCCAGGTAGGCCTGGGGAAGAGGTTCTCTGTAAATTATAGATACTCTTTGAAGTGCTTCGTGTTATATCAAACACTTTTAAAATGTGCCCATGTGCATGTACACTGTCGTGTCTCTTCTCAACGCCATGGACTGTAGCCTGCCAGGCTCCTCTGTCCATGGGATTCTCTCAGACATTAAAGTGTACTTTATACATAATCATGTTAGTTGGACTGTATTTGAAGATGATATAAGGCCACATTTTGCAGACAATGAATGAAATGTTTAATTCAATTTTGTGATTATTTTTTCATATATTTAGTATAATTTATTTTTCCCATTGACATTTTCTTAGACTCTTGGAAAACTTGTAGTCTCCAAGCACTGTTTCTCTGGTGCCTAATGGAAAATGATGACTAGGAAGAAGGCAGAGAAGTTATAAGATTCAATTTAGTTTGAACAGAGACTTTGGAAAGATGTGTTTTGAGTAGGAAAGCCTCCCCAGTAGTAAGGTCATCGATTAACCTTTTATACATGAACTCATTTCCATACTTGGAGAAGCCATTCTCTCCGCCTTGCAGTCAGATGTCATCAGCAAAGTGCATCAGTAAAGGTTCACTCTGAGAATTCATTTCCATGCTGACTCTGTGATCCTGGAGGAGTCCCTTAGCCTCCTCAGCTTCTCTCCCCCCACCCCATTCATTTCATAAAGATATACTATAGTACTATAAATGTGATGTATTTGAAGTTTCATATAGAAGATTTCTAGAGATGTGAAGCATTGTAGCAGCCACAATAAGCAACCCAGTGCTTTCTAGCTAGCACTTTTCTTCTACTTCAGAAATGGCAAAAATTCTTAAAATATTTTCTTCACTAGAAAAACAGTATGTAATAAGAATTCTTGTTTATGAAAGCATTGAAACAGAGTTTTTCTAAAACAGAAAACACTGGAAAAATGTTTATTTTTGTGAATTATCATATGCAAAGTCATGCCTGACTAACGTATGAATGCTCTAGAACATCAGTCAGTTGTTTGAATGCTCCCCTCCACCCCCCACCCCCCAGCAAGGTCTCCTTTTATTCATCGGGTGGGTTTTTGAAATGCAATGCCAGGAAAGTAAGCCTGCCCTGTGCAGAGAAGGGCAAGATGCTTGTGGAGCCTTCCCACCCACTGGGTACCCTTATCTCCCTAGGGCCACACCTGCTGGCCCAGAAGGGGCCAAGTGGACCTCAGAATGAGATCTGGGTACCTGCTTTGTCGGAAACCCAGGAACCCTTGATCCGTCTTCCCTGTGTATCAGTTCAGTTCAGTTGCTCTGTCATGTCTGACTCTTTGCGACCCCATGAATTGCAGCACACCAGGCCTCCCTGTCCATCACCAACACCCGGAGTTCACTCAGACTCATGACTATCGAGTCAGTAATGCCATCCAGCCATCTCATCCTCTGTCGTCCCCTTCTCCTCCTGCCCCCAATCCCTCCCAGCATCAGAGTCTTTTCCAATGAGTCACCTCTTTGCATGAGGTGGCCAAAGTACTGGAGTTTCAGCTTGAGCATCATTCCTTCCAAAGAAATCCCAGGGCTGATCTCTTTCAGAATGGACTGGTTGGATCTCCTTGCAGTCCAAGGGACTCTCAAGAGTCTTCTCCAACACCACAGTTCAAAAGCATCAATTCTTCAGTGCTCAGCCTTCTTCACAGTCCAACTCTCACATCCATACATGACCACAGGAAAAACCATAGCCTTGACTAGACGAACCTTTGTTGGCAAAGTAATGTCTCTACTTTTGAATATGCTATCTAGGTTGGTCATAACTTTCCTTCCAAGGAGTAAGCGTCTTTTAATTTCATGGCTGCAGTCACCATCAGTAGTGATTTTGGAGCCCAGAAAATTAAGTCTGACACTGTTTCCACTGTTTCCTCATCTATTTCCCATTGAAGTGGTGGGACCGGATGCCATGATCTTCGTTTTCTGAATGTTGAGCTTTAAGCCAACCTTTTCACTCTCCACTTTCACTTTCATCAAGAGGCTTTTGAGTTCCTCTTCACTTTCTGCCATAAGGGTGGTGTCATCTGCATATCTGAGGTTATGGATAATTCTCCTGGCAATCTTGATTCCAGTTTGTGTTTCTTCCAGTCCAGCGTTTCTCATGATGTACTCTGCATATAAGTTAAATAAACAGGGTGATAATATACAGCCTTGATGAACTCCTTTTCCTATTTGGAACCAGTCTGTTGTTCCATGTCCAGTTCTAACTGTTGCTTCCTGACCTGCATACAGATTTCTCAAGAGGCAGATCAGGTGGTCTGGTAGTCCCATCTCTTTAAGAATTTTCCACAGTTTCTTGTGATCCACACAGTCAAAGGCTTTGGCATAGTCAATAAAGCAGAAATAGATGTTTTTCTGGAACTCTCTTGCTTTTTCCATGATCCAGCATATGTTGGCAATTTGATCTCTGGTTCCTCTGCCTTTTCTAAAACCAGCTTGAATATCTGGAAGTTCACGGTTCACATATTGCTGAAGCCTGGCTTGGAGAATTTTGAGCATTACTTTACTAGCGTGTGAGATGAGTGCAATTGTGCGGTAGTTTGAGCATTCTTTGGCATTGCCTTTCTTTGGGACTGGAATGAAAACTGACCTTTTCCAGTCCTGTGGCCACTGCTGAGTTTTCCAAATTTGCTGGCATATTGAGTGCAGCACTTTCACAGCATCATCTTTCAGGATTTGGAATAGCTCAACTGGAATTCCATCACCTCCACTAGCTTTGTTCGTAGTGACGCTTTCTAAGGCCCACTTGACTTCGCATTCCAGGATGTCCGGCTCTAGGTGAGTGATCACACCATCGTGATTATCTGGGTCGTGAAGATCTTTTTTGTACAGTTCTTCTGTGTATTCTTGCCATCTCTTCTTAATATCTTCTGCTTCTGTTAGGTCCATACCATTTCTGTCCTTTATCGAGCTCATCTTTGCATGAAATTTTCCTTTGGTATCTCTGATTTTCTTGAAGAGATCTGTAGTCTTTCCCATTCTGTTGTTTTCCTCTATTTCTTTGCATTGATCGCTGAAGAAGGCTTTCTTATCTCTTCTTGCTATTCTTTGGAACTCTGCATTCAGATGTTTATATCTTTCCTTTTCTCCTTTGCTTTTTGCTTCTCTTCTTTTCACAGCTATTTGTAAGGCCTCCCCAGACAGCCATTTTGCTTTTTTGCATTTCTTTTCTATGGGAATGGTCTTGATCCCTGTCTCCTGTACAATGTCACGAACCTCCCTCCATAGTTTATCAGGCACTCTATCTATCAGATCTAGGCCCTTAAATCTATTTCTCACTTCCACTGTATAATCATAAGGGATTTGATTTATGTCATACCTGAATGGTCTAGTGGTTTTCCCTACTTTCTTCAATTTAAGTCTGAATTTGGCAATATCCATTCCTCTGTTGATGGACATTTAGGTTGTTTCCATCTCGGCTATTGTGACTCATGCTGCTATGAATTTGTGGTGCATGTGTCTTTTTGAATTAGTTTTTTTTTTTTTTTTCATCTTTCCTTGATACATGCCCAGGATTTGGATTGCAGGTTCATATGGTAGCTCTAATTTTAGTTTCTTAAAGAAGCTGCATACTGTTTTCTGTATTGGGTGCACCAAGTTACATTCCTGCCAAAGAGAGGGTTCCCTTTTCTCCACACCCTCTCCGGAATTTCAAATCAGTGTTTTCTTTCTTTATTACTGTTTATTGAGATGTATAATGACATGAACCAGATGGCTACAGAGAAATAATTAACTTTCATCAAATTCTGGCATATGTGATTGAGAAGCTATCCCTTGAAATTTGAGAAGGCAGCAACTTTATGAAATATGACATTAAAGTTTGCATCATAAAAGTGGAAATATATTCAAAGATAAATGTTCTTATACAGCCATTATGTCCCACAAGTGAAAAACATGTATGTGTTAGAATATAAATATCCAAGATCCATTATATTAATATATAAGATCACATCACTCCTGCAGCCCTCCCCTAGAGGAAATGCAAGAGGTCACATTCAGAGCACCAGATTTTGTTATGTACACCTTATTTTATTTTACTTATTGAAGTATAGTTGATTTATAATGTTAATTACTGCTGTTCAGCAAACTGAATTATACATGTGTATACATTCTTTTTCATATTCTTTTCCATTATGATTTATCATAGGATATTGAATCTAGTTCCCTGTGCTATAACAAGTAGGACCTTGTTGTTTATTTATTCTGTATATACCAGTTTACTCTGCTAATCCCGCACTATGAATCCATCCCACTTTCACCCCATCTCCCTTGGCAGTCACCAGTTGTTCTCTGTGTCCTTGATTCTTTTTCTGTTTCATAGATAAGTTCATCTGTGTCCTGTTTTTAAATTCCACATATAAATGATATCATGGTATTTGTCTTTCTCTTTCTGACTTACTTTACTTCGTATGATAATCTCTAGTTGCATCCATGTAGCTGCAAATGACATTTCATTCTTTTTATAGCTAAGTAGTATTCCATTGCATATATGTACCACATCTTCCTTATCCATGAATCTGTTGATGGACATTTAGGTTCCTTCCATGTCATGGCTATTTGTAACTAGTGCTGCTATGAACATAGGGTTGCATGTATCTTTTTGAACTGTAGTTTTCTCTGATGTGTGCCCAGGAGTGGAACTGCTGCATCATGTGGTAATTCTATTTTTAGTTTTCTGAGGAACTGCCATAGTGTTTTTCATAGGGGCTGCATCAACTTACATTCCCACCAGCAGTGTAGGAGGTTTCCCTTTGCTCCACACCCTCTCCAGAATTTCAAATCAATGTTTCCCATTCCAGCCAGAATGCATTTATTTGCATCTGCCCTAGCACCTATCACACGGAGAAGACAATGGCACCCCACTCCAGTACTCTTGCCTGGAAAATCCCATGGACGAGACACGACTGAGCGACTTCACTTTCACTTTTTACTTTCATGCATTGGAGAAGGAAATGGCAACCCACTCCGGTGTTCTTACCTGGAGAATCCCAGGGACGGGGGAGCCTGGTGGGCTGATGTCTATGGGGTCACACAGAGTCGGACACGACTGAAGCGACTTAGCAGCAGCAGCACCTATCACAGAGCCTGGCATATACTCAGTGCCAAATGAACATTTGTTGATTGGCAGACTAATGATACTTTACAAAATTATTATTTTTCATTTGATATTTAGTATTGTCCAGTACCTTAAGATGGTTTATTAAAATAAAGCTAGCTAGGCACCATTTCATATTTGGTGCCTCATGTATGAAAATAATCCAAAATGGTAAATGTTACAAAAGCTGATTTTTCAGTTTTGTATTCTCTTAAATACACAATGCAATTAGAAAATTACAAAAATAAGCAATTAATAGCATTGCCAGAATGATTCTGTCCCATAAAACAGTGCATGTTTCTCAGTTCGAGATTTTTCACGCAGAAGTGGAAATGGATGAATCATACACTGAATCAAACTTACTTTGTGCTAACTCTCATTACCATTTCCTTTTCATGTTATCACATCCAGTCTTTATCACCTAAAACCACACTGCCACTTTACATGTTCGAACTCCTTGTCCTGCTTTTATGGCCATCCATTGTCTGCTCTGTCTTGATCCAGCTGAGGCTGTCCCTCCTCCAGGAAGCCTTCCCTGCAACACTCAGCCTGCAGTGAATCCTTTCCTCCGAACTCGTCTAGAAGCAATAACATTTATCACACATTTAACATTCTTTTTGACATTATCAGCTGAAGTTCCTGTGTATACATTTGAGCATTCTGGTTAGGTTGATTTTAAGGGTACATACAACCACAGAGGTATGTCAGGTCACTTCCTTTGTTCCTCCCACCAGGAGGGATTAAGGACCCAAATTCACAACTTTATTGCATAGACAGTCCAGGTCTTTGTGTATCTTTGTGCCTTCATGAATGCTATGCATGGTGCCTCATGTATAATACATTTTGGGCTTGTTGTTATTGTGTTATAAACTTAATATAGGACATCCATCCCACTACAGATTTAAGAATATTTGCCCAGAGATTTGATAGGTATTTATGTGAATGTACTTTTGTATGGTGAACAGATACTTGCATTTTTCAAGGCTGTTTGACAAGAGTCTGTTCATACACTTGACAATCTCATTACAACCAATTCCTTTGACTAAACAAGTTCGGTATTACTACAAACAGAAAAGAGGGGAGGAAGCTTAAAAAATTTACAATTTTTTTAAAGAAAGATGTATTATTTTTACTCCATGCCTATCCTTTCAACCTCAACTCAGGAAAAAAGCTGGATACACACACGTGCTGTGTGTGCTCTGTCACGTCCAGCTCTTTGCAACTCCGTGGACTGTAGCCCACCATGCTCCTTTGTCCATGGAGTTGTCCAACCAAGATTACTGGAGTGGATTGCCATTTCCTTCTCCAGGAGATCTTCCCAGAAAAGGGATCAAACCCACATCTCCTGCATTTGCAGGCAGATTCTTTACTTCTGAGCCACCAGGGAAGCCTCATTAACTCATTAGCCCCTATTAATATAGGGGTTAGTCAGGGTTCTCCAGGTATATATCTCCTATTGGTTCGTTTCATAGTATATACATTATTAGGAATTTGATCATGCAATTATGGAGTCTAAGAAGTCCCATGATTTGCTTTTTGCAAGCTAGAAACTCAGGAAAAGTGGTGGTGTAATATAGTTTGAGTATGAAGGCCTGAGAAATAGGGGAACTGATGATATAAATCCCATTGCAAGGGCAGGAGAAGATGAAAGGTGATGTTCCAGCTAAAATAATGAAGCAAGAGGAAAGATGAATTCCCCTTTCCTCTGCCTTTTGTTCTACTCAGGCCCTCTGTGGGTTGGATGATGACCACCCACAGTGGAGAGGACCATCTACTTCACTGAGTCTACCATTCCAAATGCTAATCTCATCCAGAAACACCCTCACAGCATACCCAGAAAGAGTGTTGAATCTTGGCCCCCCGAGGCAAGTGAAGCTGACACACAAAATTAACCATGGAAGTCCTTATAGATCTCTGAGGTAGATACATTCTTAGTCCCTTTTCACAGTTAATGGTTTTATGGTCCAGAGTGGTTGAACAACTTGCTCAGAGTCATAGCTTGTAAATGGTGGAGGCAGGATTCATACTCAACCTGGCTTTAGAACTTGTCTTCTAAACTATAAGGCTTTAACTACCTCTCAAGACATGGTCCATTGTAATACTGACAACAACAAATGACCGTATAGATACTCATTGATAAGGCTTGTGCTCTGAATTATTTTTCAGTGAGTCATATGGTTACACTGAGCTAAATCCTTTCACTGTTTGCTGGTTCCTCTGGAGCAGCACCCTCATGGAGGTAGCTAACCCTGGAGCTGGAGGAGTCGTCTGTAGCCCTGGAGCATTTGGGTTTGGTTGTTATTTTTGTTGTTAAATCTCAAGCAGTTATTTAATAGCCTCTTTAGATGTTGTTGGAGAAGAAAATGGCAACCCACTCCAGTATTCTTGCCTGGAGAATACCGTGGACGTAGGAGCTTGGTGGGCTACAGTGCACGGGTTGCGAAGAGTCGGACACGACTGAGCGACTTCACTTTCACTTTAGATGTTGAATGTTTTTAGAGTAGTAATGCAATCTGAGTTGGCTTCAAAGTATAATTGAAGGTACAGATGATTTCTTTCCTTGTCATAATGAAGAGAATCTTCACCTGCGAATAGAATAACTGAAATTTAATTATTATTTATTATAGGAAAGGAGAACATAGCACCAACTTTTTTTTTCCTTTTCCCCTTTGAAACTCACCTCCTTCCTTTAGTAGGGAGACAAGAGATTATTAGAAAACTCTTTTTCATGTGCAATATTCCCTGGCTAACATTTACAAATGTTTTGAATTCTTATTATGGCTTAGTAGTTTTTTTTTTAATTAATTTTTATTGGATTATAGTTACTTTAAATGTTTCTGCTGTACAACCAAATGAATCAGCTATATGTATACACGTATCCCCACTTTCTTGGATTTCCTTTTCATTTAGGTCACCACAGAGCACTGAGTTTCCTGTGCTATACATCGCATTAGTTATCTGTTTTATACGTGTATCAATAGTGTATATATGTCGATCCCAGTCTCCCAGTTTACTCCACCCCCATTGTGCCCCTTAGTATCCATATGTTTGACCTCTCCGTCTATCTATTTCTGCTTCGTAAGTAAGATCATCTACACCATTTTTCTAGATTCCACATATATGTGTTAATATATGATGTTTGTTTTCTTTCTGACTGACTTCACTCTGTGTGACAATCTCTGAGTCCATCCTTGTCTCTATCAGATCAGATCAGTCGCTCAGTCGTGTCCGACTCTTTGCGACCCCATGAATCGCAGCACGCCAGGCCTCCCTGTCCATCACCAACTCCTAGAGTTCACTCAGATTCACATGCATCGAGTCAGTGATGCCATCCAGCCATCTCATCCTCTGTCATCCCCTTCTCCTCCTGCCCCCAATCCCTCCCAGCATCAGAGTCTTTGCCAATGAGTCAACTCTTCACATGAGGTGGCCAAAGTACTGGAGTTTCAGCTTTAGCATCATTCCTTCCAAAGAAATCCCAGGGCTGATCTCCTTCAGAATGGACTGGTTGGATCTCCTTGCAGTCCAAGGGACTCTCAAGAGTCTTCTCCAACACCACAGTTCAAAGGCATGACTAAATTTCTCCCTTGTTGTGGCTGAGTGATACTCTGTTATATATGTGTACCACATCTCCTCTACCCATTCCTCTGTTGATGGACATTTAGGTTGCTTCTGTGTCCTGTCTGTCGTGTAGTGCTGCAATGTATATGGGGTACAGGTGTCTTCCTGAATTACAGTTTTCTCAGGGAATATGCTTCTATGTCCTGTGCTGCAGTGTATATGGGGTACAGGTGTCTTCCTGAATTATGTTTTTCTCAGGGAATATGCTTCTATGTCCTGTGCTGCAGTGTATATGGGGTATAGGTGTCTTCCTGAATTACGGTTTTCTCAGGGAATATGCCCAGGAGTGGGATTGCTGGGTCATATGTTGATTCTATTTTTAGTTTTTTAAGGAACCTACATACTGTTGTCCTAAGTGAATGCACCAAGTTACAGTCCCACCATCAGTAAAGGCTGGTTCCCCTTTCTCCACTCCCTCTCCAGTATTTATTGTTGTAGATTTTTTGATGATGGCCATTCTGCTCTGTGAGGTGTAGAACACCACTATGGTGTTCTAATTTCATTCTTGTACATGTAGCTGACCAGTTTTCCTAGGACCACTTATCGGAAAGACTATCTTCTTCTTTCTGTTGTATATTCTTGCCTCCTTTGTCATAGATGCATGTGTTTATCTTGGGGCTTTCTACCCCCCTTTCATTGATCTGTATTTCTGTTTTTGTGCCAGTACCATGCTCTCCTCTTTACTGTAGCTGTGTAGTATAATCTGAAATTAGGGAGTCTGATTTCCCCAGCTGTTTTTCTTTCTCAACACCGCTTTGGCTATTTGGGGTCTTTTGTGTTTCCATACAAATTGTAAAAATTTTTGTTGTAGTTCTCTGAAAAATGCTGTTGGTAATTTAATAGGAATTGCACTGTATCTATAGATTGCTTTGGGTAGTGTAGTCATTTTTGCAATATTGATTCTCCCAATCCAAGAACATGGTGTCTCTCTCCATCTGTTTGTGTCATCTTTGATTTCTTTCACCAGTATCTTACAGTTTTATGCATATTGGTCTTTTGCCTCCTTGGGTTGGTTTATTCCTATTTTTGTTCCTTGCAGTGGTAAATGGGATTGTTTCATTAATTTCTCTTTCAGTCTTTGTTGTTAATGTATAGGAATGCAAGAGATTTCTGTGTATAAATTTTGTATCCTGTGAGTTTAAATTAATCGATTAGCTCTAGTAGTTTTCTGGTGGCATTTTTTAGGATTTTCTATATATAGTATCATGTTATCTGCAAACAGTGACAGTTTTAGTTCTTTTCCAGTTTGGATTCCTTTTATTTCTTTTTTCCTCTGATTGCTGTGGCTAGGGCTTCCAAAACTATGTTGAATAATAGTGGCGAAAGTGGATATCCTTGTCTTGTTCCTGATCTTAAGGAAATGCTTTCAGTTTTTCACTATTGAGAATAATGTTTCCTGTGGGTTTGTCATATATGGCCTTTATTAAGTTGAGGTAGGGTCCCTATATTCCCACTTTCTGGAGAGTTTGGTTTTTTTTTTTTTTTTTATCATAAATGGGTGTTGAATTTTTTCAAAAGCTTTTTCTGCATCCATTGAGATGATCGTATGGTTTTTATTCTTCAATTTGCTAATATGATGTATTACATTGATTCATTTGTTTATATTGAAGAATCCTTGCATCCTTGGGATAAATCCCAGTTGATCATACTGTAGTTCCTTTTAATGTGTTGGATTCTTTTTGCTAGTATTTTGTTGAGGATTGGACTAGTAGTTCTTGAGAAAGTGTTTATTTTTCTGAGAGCATTTAGAAGAAGGAAATCCTTTAACTCTCCATTCTTTATGTTGTAACAGTTTATAAGTACTACAGTTTATTCTTTAGGTCTTCCAATTAGTGTGAAGTTGGAAGCCTTATTATTTTAGGGACATTTTAAATGTTGCCCATTTTTCTCTCCTGATACCTTCTAAAGCTTTCAGAGTTAAACTTTAACATTATATTCCTGAAATTCAGTGAAAGTCACTTAGAATTTGGTTATCCCCACTAGAAACCTATTTAGTGATGTGTTTTCACTTTCATTACCTAATTTATTTGTAATTGTCAGGGGTAAAAAAATCTGAATAAGATTCAGGGAATTCAGGGAATTTCATGGCCATCCAGTGCTTAGGATGCCACGCTTCAACTGCAGGGGTGCACAGGTTCCATCCCTGTTTGGGGAACTAAGATCCTGTAAGCCATGTGATGCAGCCAAAAAAAATTTCTAGGAATTACTAATTTAAATATTTGAAAAGTATAGAGTATGTATAGTTGACACAGGTTAGCCACTTTTGATTTCTTGGTTTCAGTAGAGATACGTATTATGGAGTACTGAAATAATATAACAGTTATGATCTCATTTATAAGGCTTCTCCCTCTCATCTTAAATTCAACAAAACTTATTCAACATTTAATGAAAACCGTTAGTATTTAACCCCATTCTCATTTTATAAGCCTGCAAAAGTAAAACCAACTGTGTAAACAGCACTCAGATCAAGATACAGAACATCACCAGCCCTCCAGAAACCTCCCTCATAGTTTCTCATGATTCTCCCAATCATTATTTCTCCCTTTTCAAAGGTAAGTAACTACTCTGCATACCTCACACCATATGCAAGTTGTTTTATTTTTTTAAATGAATAATAAGTATGTGCTCTTTTGTGTCTTTTGTTTTTGTTCAATTTTGTTCAAAATTGCATTTGTGAAATCCATTTTTTTTTGCATTTTGCTATTGTTAAGTATTAGCTATATGAATATTCCAATAATCTATCTGTTTTACTGTTGATGGACATTTTGGTCTGTTTCTAGTTTGGATAGTTTGGATTTATATGAATTATGCTGCAATGAACATTCTTGGACATGCCTCTTGGTAAACAAACATATATATGCTTTTTCTAGGTAAGTACCTAAGAATAGAAACATGCATGAGGATATGTGAATGCTTAGTTTTAATACAAGCTGCCAGTTTTCCAAAGTTTCTGTATAAATTTATTATCCCACCTGCAGGACAGATTCTGTTGCTCCACATCTTTTCCAACATTTGAAATTGTCATTTTTAAATAGCAGTCATTATTGTGTACCATGTGAGGTTTTAATTTGCATTTTACTCATGTTTAATGAGGCCAAGATCTTTCCTTATAATTTTTGGTAATTTAATGAAATTCTTAATCAGATTTGTTGCTAATTTTTCTATTGGATTGTCAGACTTATCAATTTGTAAAAATTGTTTGAATAATCTTTATTTCAAACTTATTGTTGGTTATACATGCTGCAGATACTTTCTCTACTTTCTTAGTAATCTTTTGATGAACAAAAATTCCTAATTTTAATGCAGTTCTCTTTCATGAGTAGTGACTTTTGTATCTAATTTAAAAAAATATATTTGTACTATGATGTTGTGAAGATTTTCTCCTATGTTACCTTCTAGACCTTGATTGTTTTAACTTTCACATTTAGCTTTCAAACCCACCATTTTATTTTTGTGTGATTTGGGTTAAGAGTTGGGCTAGGTAGGGGGTAAGTTTCATCTGTATTATCCAGTTGGTTTGCAAATTTATTGACAAAACCTTCTTTTCCCCACAGCTCTGGAGTGTTATTTTCATCATCAGTTACTAAATTATGGCTTTATGTAACAACACTGATAAACACTGGAAAAATACAATTATGAAACAAGTTGCAGGATAACAAAGACTGAATTCATTTAAACATAGATTAAAACTTGCTATGAAAATGTTACCAATATAACATTTGTGGGGCGGGGCACAGCTTTGATGAGTCGGTGAAGTTAAGGTAGTAATAACATTTGGGAAAGGGTTTAGCCCTTAGCAAGGAGCAGAAAGGGTGGTATAATAAGAGGCTTAAAGGGGACTTGGAAGGCACTTGCAAGTGTTCATTTTGTTATGATTGTTTTCATACATAGCAAATATTCATGTATCCAGTTTTTAATAAAAATGTAAATGGTGATTGGCAAATTAACCCAGGGCAACCAATTTTAGTTTCAGCTTATTTCTCTAAGTCCCTCTTCATTGTCTACCCTTTACAGTTCTTAGTTTCTTGTAGCTCAGCTGCATATTTAGGAAGGTGTTTGTTATACTTTGCCCAGTGTTCCTAAGTTTTCTGTTGGGAGCCTTTCCAGGATATGTATTTTGACACATTGCAGGAATCTGAAACTAAAGCCCTCCCATGCACTCCTCCTGCTTCTCTCCAATCCAGGCTCCAGTTCTTCCCCATCCTGTTGAAACTGTTTCTGTCCAAGACAAAATGTTTTCCACATTTCCCAGTTCTGCAGACTCTTTCTCTACTCAGTTCATTAAATTCAGTTCTCTACTGAATGCATTCAGAACAATTGAAAACTCCCTGCTGCTGCTAAGTCACTTCAGTCGTGTCCGACTCTGTGCGACCCCATAGACAGCAGCCCACCAGGCTCCGCCGTCCCTGGGATTCTCCAGGCAAGAACACTGGAGTGGGTTGCCATTTCCTTCTCCAATGCAGGAAAATAAAAAGTGAAAGTGAAGTCGCTCAGTAGTGTCCAACTCTTCGCAGCCCCATGGACTGTAGCCCACCAGGCTCCTCCGTCCATGGGATTTTCCAGGCAAGAGCACTGGAGTAGGTTGCCATTGACCCCCTATATTGGTATTATTTCCTTTCTTTGCTGCTATGAAACCAAAATCTTTGAATTTTCTTACTACCTCACTGGACTTGTTTTTTCTTTTCTGTCTATACAAACTTTATCAATCCCGTGGCTTTAACTCACCAATAGCTCCCAAATAGATATCTCCCAGTGCTGGTCTCTTTAGGATAAGATTTCTATATTCCATTGTTTATTAGACATTTCATTTGGATATCTAAGACACCTCACATTAATGTTTCAGAAATAGTTCTTGATTTTCCACAATTCTCCTCAAACAAGTTGGTATCAGTGGAGACTGAATTCAGCTGCAAATGAAACTATCAATAGAAATGACTTAAAATATAAATTTTATTACTCTTATGTGAAAGAGGTCTGAAGGTCTTCATTCAGAGCTGCTATGAAGGCTCCTTGTTCATCAGGTATGTTTTTGTTTCTGATTCACTATCTTGGCAGGTGCTTCTGTGTTTCAAATCATTTCATTATCGACGGTGGTCTTGGCATACTACCCATTATGTTCAGGTTTCAGAAGGAAGACAGAAAAAGATAAAAATGTGAAAAGGGAACATTGCTTAGCTTGAAACAACCTTTCCAGAAATCTCCCATGTTATTTCCAATTATGTTCTGTTAGCCAGAACCCAGCCAGTGGGCACACACCTAGAATTAAGGAAAGGAAAGCAAAAATGTATTTCAGCTGGACCCATTTCCATCTTTAATATAAACCCTGTTGTTACCAAAGGAGGAGAGAATTGGAACTCTGTGGCGGGTAGAGGTCTCTTTCACACTTTCTCCTTCCATTCTTGCCATCAAAGTAACAGAACTATTGTTTCTCTAGTGATTCAAATTAAAAATTCTAGTCCTTAATTCTTCCCTACATCTAATCTGTCAGCCAGTCCTCTTAGGTTCAAAATGTACTTTGGAAACAAAACTATCACTTTCTTTTCTTTTCCTCTGCTATCCCTTTAACAAAAGCTATCGTCATCTCCTGGTAGCTGTATGTAGCTGTATTATTGCAGTGACCTCATATCAAGTCTCTCTCCTTCCAGTTTTCATTACCCATCCTCTTTACAGTAGCCAGTGTGGTTTGCTTTGGTTTTACCTTAATGTATATTTGTTTTTTTCTTAGGTAGGAAGCCCATGTGGCTTTTTTTAAGAGTTTTCAGTGGCTTCCTATTGTACACAGAGTTTAAAAACTCAGCTTCTTATAAACAGTGCTGCGATAAACATTGGGGTGCACGTGTCTCTCTCAATTCTGGTTTCCTTGGTGTGTATGCCCAGCAGTGGGATTGCTAGGTCATACGGCAGTTCTATTTCCAGGTTTTTAAGGAATCTCCACACTGTTCTCCATAGTGGCTGTACTAGTTTGCATTCCCACCAACAGTGTAAGAGGGTTCCCTTTTCTCCACACCCTCTCCAGCATTTATTGCTTGTAGACTTTTGGATAGCAGCCATTCTGACTGGCATGGAATGGTACCTCATTGTGGTTTTGATTTACATTTCTCTGATAATGAGTGATGAGTAATGAGCATCTTTTCATGTGTTTGTTAGCCATCTGTATGTCTTCTTTGGAGAAATGTCTGTTTAGTTCTTTGGCCCATTTTTTGATTGGGTCGTTTATTTTTCTGGAATTGAGCTGCAGGAGTTGCTTGTATATTTTTGAGATTAATTCTTTGTCAGTTGCTTCATTTGCTATTATTTTCTCCCATTCTGAAGGCTGTCTTTTCACCTTGCTTATAATTTCCTTTGTTGTGAAAAAGCTTTTAATTTTAATTAGGTCCCATTTGTTTATTTTTGCTTTTATTTCCAATATTCTGGGAGGTGGGTCATAGAGGATCCTGCTGTGATGTATGTCGGAGAGTGTTTTGCCTATGTTCTCCTCTAGGAGTTTTATAGTTTCTGGTCTTACGTTTAGATCTTTAATCCATTTTGAGTTTATTTTTGTATATGGTGTTAGAGAATGTTCTAGTTTCATTCTTTTACAAGTGGTTGACCACTTTCCCCAGCACCACTTGTTAAAGAGATTGTCTTTTCTCCATTGTATATTCTTGCCTCCTTTGTCAAAGATAAGGTGTCCATAGGTGCGTGGATTTATCTCTGGGCTTTCTATTTTGTTCCATTGATCTATATTTCTGTCTTTGTGCCAGTACCATACTGTCTTGATGACTGTGGCTTTGTAGTAGAGCCTGAAGTCAGGCAGGTTGATTCTTCCAGTTCCATTCTTCTTTCTCAAGATTGCTTTGGCTATTCGAGGTTTTTTGTATTTCCATACAAATTGTGAAATTATTTGTTCTAGCTCTGTGAAAAATACCATTGGTAGCTTGATAGGGATTGCATTGAATCTATAGATTGCTTTGGGTAGTATACTCATTTTCACTGTATTGATTCTTCTGATCCATGAACATGGTATATTTCTCCATCTATTAATGTCCTCTTTGATTTCTTTCACCAGTTTTCTATAGTTTTCTATATATAGGTCTTTAGTTTCTTTAGGTAGATATATTCCTAAGTATTTTATTCTTTTCATTACAATGGTGAATGGAATTGTTTCCTTAATTTCTCTTTCTATTTTCTCATTATTAATGTATAGGAATGTAAGGGGTTTCTGTGTGTTGATTTTATATCCTGCAACTTTACTGTATTCATTGATTAGCTCTAGTAATTTTCTGGTGGACTCTTTAGGGTTTTCTATGTATAATAGCCAGGACATGGAAGCAACCTAGATGTCCATCAGCAGATGAATGGATAAGAAAGCTGTGGTACATACACACAATGGAGTATTACTCAGCCATTAAAAGGAATATATTTGAATCAGTTCTAATGAGGTGGATGAAACTGGAGCCTATTATACAGAGTAAAGTAAGCCAGAAAGAAAAACACCAGTACAGTATACTAACACATATATATGGAATTTAGAAAGATGGTAACAATAACCCTGTATGCGAGACAGCAAAAGAGACACAGATGTATAGAACAGTCTTTTGGACTCTGTGGGAGAGGGAGAGGGTGGGATGATTTGGGAGAATGGCTTTGAAGCATGTATACTATCATATGTGAAATGAATCACCAGTCCAGGTTCGATGCATGATACAGGATGCTCAGGGCTGGTGCACTGGGATGACCTAGAGAGATGGGATGGGGAGGGAGGTGGGAGGGGGGTTCAGGATGGGGAACACGTGTACACCTGTGTCAGATTCATGTCAATGTATGGCAAAACCAATACAATATTGTAAAAATAAATTAATTAAAAAAAAAAAACTCAGCTTCTTAACAGTGGCCTGCAGGAGTATCTGTGTGTACCATTTCCTCCTTTGCTCACCTTTTCCAGGCACAGAATCTTCATGCACATCAAGTTCTTGCCACTTTAGGACTTTGGTATTAGTAATTTTGTTTGTTGTCTGTCTGTAGAACATAGGCTTTGTAAAGTCAGTAGCTTTCCAAAACTTTTCGGGCATCTTACCCACACCTGGAGAAAGATTTGGCTAGCTCCTGGTGATGCTCAGTATTATCCAATGAACAAATATGCCTCATTTGTCGGCTGTATAAAAGTTTCATTTATTTTGGCTTACACTATATTCAGGGTATTCCATAACAAAAATATGAATTGCGTTTGAGTGTTTAAATGGTTTATTTCAGTGACATTAAATAATTTATAGTGTATAATTTGTAGTGTATAAGCATTAAATCTGAAGTTAACTAGTTACACCTAATATTTTAGAGCAGCACTTACAATTTGTAAGATGTGGACTAGGAACAACAGGGAAAAAATAATTAAGGCACTCATTGTGACCTCAAGAAGCTTACAATTCAGAAATGAAATCTCAGAAATAAGCAATTTATATTCTAAACCAGACTTTGGTAAGTATCAAGCAAGATACATAAAGCAGTTGTGAGTTTCTGCTATATGCTGCCCCACCCCCAACTGGTGCAGGTAGTATACTATACTGTATAGATGTGGCCTCTCATGCAGCTGTTATATAGACAGATTCAAGTTTTCACTTGTTCTTACAGCAAAAGTTTCTTCCATACTGATTCACACTTTGGTTATTATTTACACCAAAAGCAAAACAAAAACAACAAAAATAATAAATGTTGCTGTATAGCAAAAACCATCACAATATTGTAAAGTAATTATCCTCCAATTAAAAAAAATCTTAGAATGTGTTTACCAGGAAAAAAAGGTACCACAAGCAGGTTTCTGAGTATACTTGCCATTGCTGTGCACTTTTGGGTAGCTCCTTTCCAGGATTTTGCCTACCTTAGAGATACTATTTAGCTTACTTCAGAAAAAGTGAGCAGCAAACTGAATATGCCCATTAATCTTCTTTTTTATTGGATAATAGCTTCAGGAAAAGGTACCACTAGGGAATCATAGGAGAAAAACTTTAAGGCCTCCGAAGAGCTCTAGAGATAAGTTATACGTGTGTTAAAAAAGGAAACATTTAATAACCTTAGTTTATCCTAAAGAATAAATGACTTAGGACATTGAGAGATGTTCACTAAGCTGTTTATTTACAAGAACCAAGACTAATATATTAAGTATTGTGAAATTTAGAATGTTATGGTGCAATTTAAAATTCACTTTGATTCCTTTATCTTTTATTTTCCCAGGTAAGTCTTGAGAGTATTTGTACTTACAGTTTTATTAACATGAGGCATCCTCAAAAGTCTAAATATAAACTACTTAGTAATAATAATTATAGACACCATTTATTGTGTAAACAGCATACTTTGCAAAGATTAAGAGATATTTAATGTTATTTATCCTATATCTTTATAAAGCCTAAATTTGGCTGGATTCATCTTAAGTACTTAATGTTGAGAAAGTAATGTAGTGGGAATTATAAATGAAAATATTATTAACCATCACTTATTAAATGAAATACCCTCACTAGTTTTTCATAGACTATATAACTGCTAAAGTTTCCCCTAGTCCCTTCCTTCCTGGGTTAATGAACTTTCCCAGCTTTAGATACAGTCATCCAATCACAAATGTATGTTGAATGCCTACTGATAAAGTAACAGCTGGTGCTCCACTTAATGGGATTCAGCAGTGAATAACCAAGTCTTTGCATTCTCACGGAGTTCAGAGTTTGTCTTCCTTGAGGGAAGACGAACTGTTCATTCATATGTTCCTCCATGTTGCATAGAAGAGAACATTTATTCTGTTGGTACTTCAAGGGAAAAGCCAGTGAATGTAGAGAAGAAAGAATGAGTGAACTTTTGACCTCTTCAGGTTTGAAAGAGCAATTCTGTTCTTGATGAAGTGTAATTCAAGAAATATTGGATAGCCTCGGAGAGATTGAACCAAGGAGACAAAACATAAGTAATTAAAGGCACTTCTGTTTGTGTTCAGCTTCCATAGCAGTTTCATTTTCACAAATTATCCATCAGTGTCCCTAAAAAACTTTCACTGCCCTGAATTTAGACCTTTATGATTAGCTGACAAACGTTTCAAGCTGTGACAAAAAGAACTTTCTCAAGCTATAATTCAGTAACATCACTTGTATCTACCAGTTTTTGTAATTATTTTAATATCTTACTACAATTTGTCCTTATCATTTTATAATAAACACTCCAAAGAGGACAAGAAGTATGACTCTCATAAACCTAATGCATTTCTAATAACATTGGAAAATATTTGAAGAAATCTATTCATTTGATTGTCAAAGCAAAAAAAGAACGTGTATGGAATGTTGGAATTTAATCATTGATGATTAGGTATAACAAAAAAATAGCTTTTTTATTCTTTAAACTATGAGCAGAAGAACTCTTCCTATATTTGTCTAATATTTGACTGCTATACATGAGACTTTCACACGTTATCAGAAATACATTAAATGTTAAAGTGAACCCACAAATGGCGGTGTCTGGTAGCCAATTGGTGGTGATGTTCCCACTCCTCACCAAAAGTATCCTTTCCCTTCATTCCTCCTTTTCTTTCTCTTTTCTTCTATTAATATCACCTTTACTGTTCCTATGTGCATTTTCTCTGCTTCTGCCTTAGGCCTGTTAGTGACACCTAAAGGGACCCACAAGCATTGCAGACCTCATGGTAGAGCAAGAGAAGCTCGAGTAAGTTGACTTATATGAATTTCAAATATTTGGAAGTTTTAGAACCTGTGTGTTTTTTCTCTCATTTTTGGTGTGTGAGAGAGTTTGAGACTTGTCAACCTTAGAAATGCATGACAGCATGGCACAGTGGAAAATGTGTTTGTGTATTAACACTGGATTAAAAACTTGGCTCTATCATTAATAAGCTACATATCCCTGAACTAGTTACTTATATACTTAGAAAGTTTTTTTCATTTATAAAATATGTATTAAAATACTAATCACTTGAGATTATTGTGAAGATTAGGTATAGATGTATATGAAGCATCTGCATATAGTAGACATTCAATCTATTATTGTCATGATACTAATTATAGTAATTATTTTTCTATTATATTGGAATAAATTTCTTTTATGTTTAAAACATGGATACAATTTAATGAAAGTAAAGGTTCTCTTTTTTTAAAAAAACCTTTAAAGTGAGGCAGAGATCAAGATAGCAGAAGAGAAGGATGTGGAGCGCACCTCCTCCCACAAACACACCAGAAATACACCTACATGTGGAACAGTTCTTGCAGAAGACCTCTTAAGCAAACGAAGCTGCAAGGAAGATCCCCAAGTAACCAGGTAGGACAAGAAAATACAAGGCGTAAGGATAGGACTGACAAACCTGGAAGGGAATCATGAAAAAGGAAAGATTCCTTTGCCCTGGGAACCCTTCAGCAGCTGGGAGGTCTCTGGGAACAGATAGGGAGCTGAAGGGGTCTGGTCTCTACTCTCTGCTTGGGAGGAGTATGCACATGCTGACTTGCTAGCAGTCAGGACAGAGAGAGACAGGTGCTGGCAGCTGCCACTTTGCTGCACTGTCTACTCTGAAACACATGTTGGGTAGGGCTGCTAGTTATGTGCAGAAGCTAAGCACTGAAACTCAGGCTCCAGTGGACCTCAGGATTCAGTGGAAGGACTCTGAGAGAGGACTTGGTCTAGCTGTGCAGGCAGCCTGTAGGGTCTGGAGTGTGGTTTGGGCTGCCATTGTTAGCTCATGCACGAGGTGGTGTGGCTCTGTCATAGGAGCCTCATTGTAGGCATGCTGTCAATGGGGAGCAACTCTGGTTGCAGGCTTTGTGAGTGAGCACGTGGTGTGGGTGTGGCTGGTATGTAAGCCCATTATCAGTGTTCCAACCAGGGGGGTGGGTCCAGCAGCAGCCACTTTGTTGGTGAACACACTGGGTGGTGGGCTGTATCACAGAATCCCATGGACTCTGCAGACAGCCCCTAGGATGAAGCATGCTGGAATCCCTTTCCAAATGGAGTATTCCAGTCCTGCCTACCTCACACCACAGCTTGGAACTGGATCTGAGCAGATAGGTCCTGGGAGAGTACTGCCATATAGGCAGCCCAGTTTCTAAGAGGCAGCACAACCGCCTCAATCCCCATAGCCACACCTCAGGCTCTAGCACCAGCCTGGTATTATGTCTTGTATAAATAAAATGGAGAAAGAGATTTAGCACTTGGGCTGTTTCTGGGTAGAACCGAGGACCCCTGCATGGTCACTCAGTGCATAGGTTCTCTGTGACCACACAGGCCTCACGTGCATTAGTGCTCACCTTCTTGGGGACAGAACACACACATGAGCAACAGACCCTTATCAAACCTGACCCTCAGGGCCTCTACTCAAACAACTGGGAAGCAGACCCATCCCTGACAGGTCTGCGACAGCCACACAGGAAAGAGGTCCGACACAACTTCCAGACAAGGCTTTTGTCACCACAACACGAGCCATGCTGCTGCTGCTGCTAAGTCGCTTCAGTCGTGTCTGACTCTGTGTGACCCCATAGACAGCAGCCCACCAGGCTCCCCCATCCCTGGGATTCTCCAGGCAAGAACACTGGAGTGGGTTGCCATTTCCTTCTCCAGTGCATGAAAGTGAAAAGTGAAAGTGAAGCCGCTCAGTTGTGTCCGACTTAGCGACCCCATGGACTGCAGCCCACCAGGCTCCTCCATCCATGGGATTTTCCAGGCAAGAGTACTGGAGTGGGGTGCCATTGCCTTCTCTGGAACACCAGCCATACCCCCTATTAAAAGGATGACAGCCAGCACACCCTTTGGATGTATGCCTGTCATGACTTGCAAATAGCCCTTGCACCCAAAATATTGGACTCACACAGTCTGCACAGGGATGGTCGCACATAAAAACAGCCCTTTAGGACCACAGTAACTGTTTCTCCTGAATTTATAGAGACAGAGAAATTTGAGAAAAAGTAAAAGTGGAGGATCGATTTCCAACTAAAAGGACAGGAGAAATCCCCTGAAAGAAGAAACAATGAAACAGGCCTTTCTGGTCTGCTAGGCCCCAAGTTCAAAAAGGCGGTAATAAAAATGGTAAAGGAATTACAGATTATCAATATTTGAAGACTTCCCTAACACCCAAAACAATTAAGAAAATGGTGATATATACGTTTCTATCGATACTGAACCTTAAATGTATACCGATTAAATCTTTCAAGCAAAGGGCATAAATGGTTAATGGATTAAAAAGCAAGACTTGTATGTATGCTGTCTATAAGAGACCTCCCACTCCAGATCTAGGGATACAAATGGACTGAAAGTGAGAGGATGGACAAACACATTCCATGCAAATGGAATTCAGAGGAAAGCTGGAGTAGGAATACTAAGACAAAATAGACCTTAAAGACTGTTACAAGAGACAAAGAAGGACACTACATAATGTCCAAGAAAATATAACTATTGTAAATATATACACCCAACATAGTAGCACCTCAATATATAAAGCAAGTGCTAATATTCATAAAAGAAACTGACAGTAATACAGTAATAATGGGGGACCTTAAACCCCAGTTTTCATCAATGGACAGATCTGGACAGAAAATCAAGAAGAAACACAGGCCTTAACATATCCATTATAAGCAGATAGACTTGATATTTATAGAACATTCCATCTGACAATAGGAGAATACACATTTTCAATTGCACATGGAACATTTCCCAGGCCTGTTCACATGCTGGGTCACAAAGTTAGCCTCACTAAATTTAAGAAAATTGAAATCATATCAAGCATATTTTCTGACCACAAGACTATGAGATTAGAAATGAAGAAAAAGAAAAAAACAACTGTTAAAAACCTAAATGTGTGGAGGCTAAACAATGTGCTACTAAACAACCAGTGGATCACTGAGAAAAACAAAAAGGAAATAAAATACCTGGAGACAAATGAAAACAGAAGCACGATGATCCAAAACCTATGGGATGCAGCAGAAGCACTTCTACCAGGGAGGTTTATAGTAATAGTCTTACCTCTGGAAAAAGAAAAATCTCAAAACAACCCAACCTTGCACCTAAAGGAACTGGAGAAAAGAGAACAAAATCCACAGCTAGTAGAAGGAAAGAAATCTTAAAGATCTTAGCAGAAATAAATGAAAAACAGATGAAGAAAACAATAGAAAAGATGAATGAAACTAAAAGCTGGTTCTTTGAAAATATAAAATTGATAAAGCTTTTTCAAGAAAAAATGGGAGAGAGCTCAAGTCAGTAAAATTAGAAATGAGAAAGGACAAATTACAGTGGACACTGATGAAATAAACACCTATAAAACACTAATATTAAGCACCTACATACCAATAAAATGGACAAATTCTTTGAAAGGTACAATCTCCCAAGACTGAACCAGGAAGAAAGAGAAGATATTAACAGAGCAATCACAAATACTGAAATAGAAACTGATTTTTAAAACGTCCAAGAAATGAAATTCCAGGACCAGATGGCCTCACAGGCAAATCTGATCAAACATTTAGAGAAGAGTTAATACCTGTCCTTCTGAAACTATTTTTTCTTTAAATGTAGAGGAAGGAATATTCCCAAACTCATTCTGTGAGGCCAACATTATACTGATACCAAAGCCAGGCAAAGATACCACAAAAAAGTTTATAAGCCAACATCACTAATGAACACAGATGTTCATCATCCTCAACAAAATACTAGCAAACCAAAATCAATAATATGGGCTTCCCTTTTGCCTCAAATGGTAAAGAATCCGCCTGCAATGCAGGAAACCTGGATTCGATCCCTGGGTTGGGAAGATCCCCTGGCGGAAGGCATGGCAACCCACTTTAGTATTCCTGCCTGGAGAATCCCTATGGACAAGGGTACCTGGTGGGATCCATGGGGTTGCAAAGAGACTGAGCAACTAAGAAGAATTCAACAATATGTTAAAAAAGGATCATAATCATGATCAGGTGTGATTTATCCCAAGGATGGAAGGATTTTTCAGTATGTGTCAGTGTGATATACCAGGTCAACAAATTAAATAAAAATCATATAATCATATAAAAGATGGAGAAATGTCTTTTGATAAAATTCAAAAACCATTTATGATCAAAACTATCCAGAACCTGGGTGTAGAGGGAACATACTTCAACATAATAAAGACCATCTATGAAAAACCTACAGCAAACGTCATACTAAATGGTGAAAAGCTGAAAGCTTTTTCTTTCTTCTCTAAGATCAAGAATAAGACATTCACCACTATTATCCAGCATAGGGTTGGAAGTCCTAGCCACAGCAATCATAAAAAAATCATTGTTTGCAGATGACATGATGATATACATAAAAAAATCCTTAAGATGCTACCAGAAAACTACTAGAGGCCATCAATGAATTTGGTAACATTTCAGCTTACAAAATTAATACACAGAAATCTGTTGCATTTCTGTACACTAACAGATTAGAAAGAGAAATTTTAAAAACAATTCCATTTACCATTGTATCAAAAAGAATAAAATACCTAGAAATAAACCTACCTACAAAGGCAAAAGACCTGTATGCAGAAAACTCTAAGACACTGATGAAAGAAACCAAAAGATGACACAGATGGAAAGATACACCATGTTGTTAGATTGAAACAATCAATATTGTCAAAATAACTATACTTCCCAAGTTAATCTACAGATTAAATGCAATTTCTTTCAAATTACCAATGATATTTTCCACAGAACAATAAGGAAAATATTAAAATTTGTATGGAGAAACAAAAGACCCATAATAGCCAAAACAGTCTTAAGAAAGAAAAACAGCTGAGGAATTAGGCTTCCTATACTTCAGACTGTACTATAGTCATCAAAACTGTATGGTACTGACACAGAAATAGAGCAATGGAACAAGATAGAAAGCCCGGAGATAAACCCAAGCACATATGGTCGATAAATTTATGACAAGTGAGGCAAAACTATGCAATGGAGAAAAGACAGTCTCTTCAATAAATGGTGTTGGTAAACTGGACAGCTGCATGTAAAGCAACGAAATTAGAACATTCTTTAACAGTGCACAAAAGTAAACTCACTGTATTAACTGTAAGACCTCACTATAAGACCTGATACTATAAAAATTTTAGAGGAAAACGTAGGCATAATACTCTGATATAAATTGCAGCAGTGTCTTTTTGCTCTGTCTCCTAGAGGAGTGGATATAAAGACAAAAAATGGGACCTAAGTAAACTCAAAAGCTTTAGCACAGCAAAGGAAACCACAACAAGTTAAAAAGAGAACCCATAGAATGGGAGAGCATGTTTCTAAATGAAGCAACCAAAAAAGGATCCAGAATCTACGAACAGCTCATGCAGCTGAATATCAAAAATAACAACCCAATCAAAAATGGGCAGAAGATTTAAATAGACATTTCTCCAAAGAAGGCATATATATGGCAAAGAGGCACATGAAAAGATGTTCAACATTGCTACTTATTAGAGAAATGCATATCAAAACTACAGGGGGATATCACCTCACACCAATGAAAATGCCTACCATCAAAAAGTCTATGAATAACAAATGCTGGAGAGGGTTTTGAGAAGAGGGAACCCTGTTATACCTTTGGTGGTGATATAAATTTGTACAGCCCTTCTGGAGAAGAGTATGGATGTTTCTTTAAAAAAAAAAAAAAAATAGAGCTACCCTATGATCCAGCATATGAGCCATGAGACTATGAGCCATGCCGTGTAGGGCCACCAAAGACAGATGTGTCATGGTGGAGATTTCTGACAAAATGTGGTCCAGTGAAGAAAGGAATAGCAAAGCACTTCAGTATTCTTGCTTTGAGAATCCCATGAACAGTATGAAAAGACAAAAAGGACACTGAAAGATGAACTCCCCAGGTCATTAGGTGCCCAATATGCTACTGGAGATCAGTGGAGAAATAACTCCAGAAAGAACGAAGACAAAGAGCCAAAGGAAAAAACACCGAGTTGTGGATGTGACTGGTGATAGAAGCAAAGCCCAATGCTGTAAAGAGCAATACTGCATAGAAACCTGGAATGTTAGGTCCATGAATCAACGTAAATTGAAAGTGGTCAAACAGGAGATGGCAAGAGTGAACGTCATTGACATTTTGGGAATCAGCGAAGTAAAATGGACTGGAATGGTTGAATTTAACTTAGATTACCATTATATCTACTACTGTGGACAAGAGTCCCTTAGAAGAAAAGGCACAGCGCTCATAGTCGACAAAAGAATCCAAATGCAGTACTTGGATGCAATCTCAAAAATGACAGAATGATCTATGTTCATTTTTGAATGAAATGAGGCAAATCATTCAGTATCACAGTACTCCAAGTATGTGCCCCGACCAGTAATGAAGAAGCTGAAGCCGGTTCTATAAAGACCTACAAGACCTTCTAGAACTAACACCCAAAAAAGATGTCCTTTTCATTATAGGGGACTGGAATGTGAAAGTAGGCAGTTAAGAAACACCTGGAGTAACAGGCAAATTTGGCCTTGGAGTACAGAATGAAGCAGGGCAAAGGCTAATAGAGTTTTTCCAAGAGAACACACTGGTCATAGCAAACACCCTCCTCCAACAACACAAGAGAAGACTCTACACATGGACATCACCAGATGGTCAACACCGAAATCAGATTGATTATATTCTTTGCAGCCAAAGATGGAGAAGCTGTATACAGTCATGTAAAATAAGACCAGGAGCTGACTGTGGCTCGGATCATGAACTACTTATTGCCAAATTCAGACTTAAATTGAAGAAATTAGGGAAAATAACTAGGCCATTCAGGTATAACCTAAATCAATACAGTGGAAGTGAGAAATAGATTCAAGGGATTAGATCTGACAGAGTGCCTGAAGAAATATGGACGGAGGTTTGTGACACTGTCCAGGAGACAGGGATCAAGGCCATCCCCAAGAAAAAGAAATGCAAGAAAGCAAAATGGCTGTCTGAGGAGGCCTTACAAATAGCTGTGAAGAGAAGTGAAAAGCAAAGGAGAAAAGGAAAGATATACCCATTTGAATGCAGAGTTCCAAAGAATAGCAAAGAGAGAGAAGAAAGCCATTCTCAGTGATCAATGTAAAGAAATAGAGGAAAACAATAGAATGGGAAAGACTAGAGATCTCGTCAAGAAAATTAGATACCAAGGGATTATTTCATGCAAAGATGGGCACAATAAAGGACAGAAATGGTATGGACCTAACAGAAGCATAAGATACTAAGAAGAGATGGCAAGAATACACAGAAGAACTACACAAAAAAGATCTTCACGATCCAGATAATCATGGTATGATCACTCACCTAGAGCCAACATCCTGGAATGCAAAGTCGACTGGGCCTTAGGAAGCATCATTACGAACAAAGTTAGTGGAGGTGATGGAATTCCAGGTGAGCTATTTCAAATCCTGAAAGATGATTCTGTGAAATTGCTGCACTCAATATGCCAGCAAATTTGGAAAACTCAGCAGTGGCCACAGGACTGGAGAAGGTCAGTTTTCATTCCAATCCCAAAAAAGGCAATGCCAAAGAATACTCAAACTACCACACAATTGCACTCATCTCACATGCTAGTAAAGTAATGCTCAAAATTCTCCAAGCTAGGCTTCAACAGTACATGAACCGTGAACTTCCAGATGTTCAAGCTGGATTTAGAAAAGGCAGAGGAACCAGAAATCACATTACCAATATCCGCTGGATCATTGAAAAAGGAATAGAGTTCCAGAAAAAACATCTATTTCTGCTTTGTTGACTATGCCAAAGCCTTTGTGTGGATCACAGGAAACTGTGGAAAATTCTTAAAGAGATGGAATACCAGACCACTTGACCTCCTTGTGGTTAAGTGGTCTGCTTGAGACATCTGTATGCAGATCAGGAAGCAACTGTTAGAATTGGACATGGAATAACAGACTGGTTCCAAGTAGGGAAAGGAGTACAAGACTGTATATTGTCACCTGCTTATTTAACTTATATGCAGAGAACATCATGAGAAATACTGGGCTGGATAAAGCACAAGCTGGAATCAAGATTGCTGGGAGAAATGTTAATAACCTCAGATATGCAGGTGATACCACCCTTATGGCAGAAACTGAAGAAGAACTAAAGAGCCTCCTGATGAAAGTGAAAGAGGAGAGTGAAAATGTTGGCTTAAAGCTCAACATTCAGAACACTAAGATCATGGCATCTGGTCCCAGCACTTCATGGTAGATAGGGAAACAGTGGAAACAGTGACAGATTTTATTCGGGGCGGTGGGGGGGCTCCAAAACCACTGCAGATGGTGACTGCAGCCATGAAATTAAAAGACACTTACTCCTTAGAAGAAGAATTATGACCAACCTAGACAGCATATTGGAGAAGGCAATGGCAACCCACTCCAGTACTCCTGCCTGGAAAATCCCATGGACCGAGGAGCCCCTTAGGCTGCAGTCCCTGTGGTCGCTGCAAGTCGGACATGACTGAGCGGCTTTGCTTTCACTTTTCACTTTCATGCATTGGAGAAGGAAATGGCAACCCACTCCCGTGTTGTCTGGAGAATCCCAGGGACAGGGGAGCCTGGTGGGCTGCCGTCTGTGGGGTCGCACAGACTGAAGCGACACGACTGAAGCGACTCAGCAGCAGCAGCAGCAGACAGGATATTAAAAAGCAGAGATGGTACCTCATTGTGGTTTTGATTTGCATTTGTCTGATAATGAGTGATGTTGAGCATCTTTTCATGTGTTTGTTAGCCATCTGTAGGTCTTCTTTGGAGAAATCTCTGTGTACCATTTCACGCCAGTCAGAATGGCTGCTGTCCAAAAGTCTACAAGCAATAAATGCTGGAGAGGATGTGGAGAAAAGGGAACCCTCTTACACTGTTGGTGGGAATGCAAACTAGTACAGCCACTATGGAGAACAGTGTGGCGATTCCTTAAAAAACTGGGAATAGAACTGCCATACAACCCAGCAATCCCACTGCTGGGCATACACACCGAGGAAACCAGAATAGAAAGAGACACGTGTACCCCAATGTTCATCGCAGCACTGTTTATAATAGCCAGGACATGGAAGCAACCTAGATGTCCATCAGCAGACGAATGGATAAGAAAGCTGTGGTACATATACACAATGGAGTATTACTCAGCCATTAAAAAGAATACATTTGAATCAGTTCTAATGAGGTGGATGAAATTGGAGCCTATTATACAGAGTGAAGTAAGCCAGAAAGAAAAACACCAATACAGTATACTAATGTATATATATGGAATTTAGAAAGGTGGTAACAACAACCGTGTATGCCAGACAGCAAAAGAGACACAGATGTATAGAACAGTCTTTTGGACTCTGTGGGAGAGGGAAGGGGGGATGATTTGGGAGAATGGCATTAAAACATGTATAATATCATATAAGAAATGAATCACCTGTCCAGGTTCAATGCAGGATACAAGAAGCTTGGGGCTGGTGCACTGAGATGACCCAGAGGGATGGTATGGGGAGGGAGGTGGGAGGGGGGTTCAGGATGGGGAACACGTGTACACCCGTGGCAGATGCATGTTGATGTATGGCAAAACCAATACAATATTGTAAAATAAAAAAAAAAATAATAATATAAATAAATAAAAAGCAGAGACATTCCTTTGCCAACAAAGGTCTGTCTACTCAAAGCTATGGTTTTTTCAGTAGTCATGTACGGATGTGAGAGTTGGGCTATAAAGAAAGCTGAACACTGAAAAATTGATCCTTTTGAACTGTGCTGTTGGAGAAGACTCTTGAGAGTCCCTTGGACCGCAAGGAGATCCAACCAGTCCATCCTAAAGGAAATCAGTCCTGAATATTCATTGGAAGGACTCATGCTGAAGCTGAAACTGCAGTACTTTGGCCACCTGATGCAAAGAGCTGACTCTTTGGAAAAAACCCTGATGCTGGGGAAGATTGAAGGCAGGAGGAGAAGGGGACTACAGAGGATGAGATAGTTGGATGGCATCACTGACTCAATGGACATGAGTTTGAGTAAACTCCCGTAGTTGGTGATGGACAGGGAGGCCTGGTGTGCTGCAGTCCATGAGGTCACAAAGAGTCAGACATGACTCATTGAACTGAACTGGACTAATGATCCAGCATCTCACTCCTGGGCATATATTCAGGGAAAATCATGTTTCCAAATGATTCATAGACTCTAGTGTCCATTGCAGCATTGTTTACAATAGACAAAAAATGTGAATAACTTAAATATCCATTGACGGATGAATGGATAAAGATGTTGTACATATATATGATGGACTATAACTCCGTATAGTCATTAAAAATAAAGGGTGTGTGTGTGTGTGAAATTTGCTGTGTCCAATTCTTTGTGGCCCCATGGACTATACAATCCATGGAATTCTCTTGGCCAGAATACTGGAGTGGGTAGCCTTTCCCTTCTCCAGGGGATCTTCCCAACCCAGGGATCAAACCCAGGCTTCCCACATTGCAGGCTGATTCTTTACCAGCTGAGCCACAAGTGAAGCCCAAAGAAAGGGTGGGACAGAGTAAAGATGGCAGAAGGTTGTGAAGTTCCCATCTCCTCACAAGTACATCAAGAATACATCATAATAATGAGCACCTACTGGGCACTAGTGGAGGACCTCAGCCATCTAATGGGACAAGAAAAATCCCCGTGCAACCAGATAGAACATTGGAAAGGAATCGGGGCATAAAAGTCGAGGTGGGATGGGACTGGTGCCCTTGAGGGGAAGCTGAAGGAGAAGAGAATGTCCTCACTCAGAAAAGCCCACTCATGCTGAGGGGATCAGTGGGGACTAAGAGAGACCTTCAGGGAATCAGAGGGAAATGCAGTAACTGGTCTGTGGATGGCAAGATAGAGAAAGACCTGTGTATACTGTGTTGCAACCCTGCACATCCCAGCCTGAGTTATGTGTCTCCTGGTGAGGAGGCGGGCTAGGTGCTAGAGAGTGAGGCTTGCCGAGTGGATCCAGGGAGGGACAGCTGTTGTTGAGGAGACAGGCTGAGGCAACAGGAGGGAAGGCTTCCACAACCAGCTGGGAAGGTTAGCAGGGGAGGCCCAGGCCACTGTGGAAGCAAGGTGCCATTGTTAATTGGCACACAAAAGGGCATGGTTGCCATTGAAAGGCCCTTCCACACCTGGGCTCAGCCTCTTTGGGCAATGGGAGCAGCGCATGCCTGTGCAGGCTCACCTACCTCTCAAGGCAGGGTCTCCCTCTCCTGCTCAGGCCCCAGGGAAACTTGTATCCCAGGCCTGATCCTCACCCTTGCCAAAGCCTCAGGGTCACGTGGGTCCTGGGCCTGAACCCTCCAGCACCTCCTCTATCCACACAGGTCCTACTGGACCTGAGCACTGCTTCCCTCAAAACCTCTGTGGGCCGCATGGGTCCTGGTGATCTGAATGCTGCATGTCTTCAAAGCCTCTTCAGGTTGTGCTGGGCTTTGTGGACATGCCTGTGGAAGCCTGTACCCCAGCCAGCCTGCAGGGGCAAGGACACTAATAGAGGCACCTGGGAATTTTTAGTTGTTTTTTTTTAATCTTTAAATTAAATTTTTTTTCATCTTTTATTATTTTACATTTTACTTTTAATAATATTATTATTATGTATACTTTTTTTCTTTTTGTGCCACAGCCTTGGCTTGCAAGGTCTGATTTCCCAGGCCAGGGGCTGGACCTAAGCCCCTGTGGTGGGAACATAAAATCTGGGCCACTGGACTACTAGAGAACTTCGGACTCCAGGGCATATTCATCATTGTGAGCTCTCCCAGAGGTCCTCATCTTAGCACCAAGACCTCACTCCACCCAGGCTCCAAAGCTGGATGCCTCAAGCCAAAGAGGAACACAGCCCCACCCATCAACATAAATGAAATGATAGAATTACATTACAGATGAAGGAGCAAGGTAAAAACCTATAAGACCAGAGAAATTTAGAGGAAATAGGTAATTTACCTGAAAGAATAATTCAGAGCAATGATAGTAAAGATGATCCCCAAATCTCGGAAACAGAATGGAAGCATGGATTGAGAAAATACAAGAAATGTTTAATATGGACATCAAAGAACTAAAGAACAAACAGTGATGAACAACAGAATAAATGAAATGAAAAATACACTGGAAAGAATCAATAGCAGAATAACTGAGGTAGAAAAATGAATAACTGAGCTAGATAACTGCCAAGGAGCAGAATAAAGAAAAAAATGAAAAGAAATGAAGACAGTCTTAGAGACCTCTGGAACAGTAAACAGACTAAAATTCAAATTTTAAGAATCCCAGAAGAAGAAGAGAAAAATCTGAGAAAATATGTCAAGAGATTATAGTTGAAAACTTGGCTAACATGATAAAGGAAATAGCTACCAAAGTCCAGAAAGTGCATAGGGTCCCATATAGGATAAACCAAAGGAGAAACATGCCAAGACACATTAAACACACTGTTGCCTGAAGATATAAATACATTTTTAGAGAGGGATACAACAAACATTAACATGAAGAGCTGTTAGAGCTTGAAACTGAATAAGGGTTATGATTGTCATTATCATTTACATTTTGCTTTGTTAGGTTTTATTCCAACCTTGTGTATACTATAAACACAAGTTTATTACCCTAAAGCTTAAAAAAAAAAAAAAAGGTTTTAAAATGATGCATTTTATCAAACAGTGAGAGTTTTACTTCTTCTTTTCCAATTTGGATTCCTTTTATTTCTTTTTCTGCTCTGATTGCTGTGGCCAAAACTTCCAAAACTATGTTGAATAGTAATGATGAAAGTGGGCACCCTTGTCTTGTTCCTGACTTTAGAGGAAATGCTTTCAATTTTTCACCATTGAGGATAATGTTTGCTGTGGGTTTGTCATATATAGCTTTGATTATGTTGAGGTATGTTCCTTCTATTCCTGCTTTCTGGAGAGTTTTTATCATAAATGGATGTTGAATTTTGTCAAAGGCTTTCTCTGCATCTATTGAGATAATCATATGGTTTTTATTTTTCAATTTGTTAATGTGGTGTATTACATTGATTGATTTGCAGATATTGAAGAATCCTTGCATCCCTCGGATAAAGCCCACTTGGTCATGGTGTATGATCTTTTTAATGTGTTGTTGGATTCTGATTGCTAGAATTTTGTTAAGGATTTTTGCATCTATGTTCATCAGTGATATTGGCCTGTAGTTTTCTTTTTTTGTGGGATCTTTGTCAGGTTTTGGTATTAGGGTGATGGTGGCCTCATAGAATGAGTTTGGAAGTTTACCTTCCTCTGCAATTTTCTGGAAGAGTTTGAGCAGTTTAGGTGTTAGCTCTTCTCTAAATTTTTGGTAGAATTCAGCTGTGAAGCCGTCTGGACCTGGGCTTTTGTTTGCTGGAAGATTTTTTATTACAGTTTCAATTTCCGTGCTTGTGATGGGTCTGTTAAGATTTTCTATTTCTTCCTGATCGAGTTTTGGAAAGTTGTACTTTTCTAAGAATTTGTCCATTTCTTCCTCGTTGTCCATTTTATTGGCATATAATTGTTGATAGTAGTCTCTTATGATCCTTTGTATTTCTGTGTTGTCTGTTGTGATCTCTCCATTTTCATTTCTAATTTTATTGATTTGATTTTTCTCCCTTTGTTTCTTGATGAGTCTGGCTAATGGTTTGTCAATTTTATTTATCCTTTCAAAGAACCAGCTTTTGGTTTTGTTGATTTTTGCTATGGTCTCTTTTGTTTCTTTTGCATTTATTTCTGCTCTAATTTTTAAGATTTCTTTCCTTCTACTAACCCTGGGGTTCTTCATTTCTTCCTTTTCTAGTTGCTTTAGGTGTAGAGTTAGGTTATTTATTTGACTTTTTTCTTGTTTCTTGAGGTGTGCCTGTATTGCTATGAACTTTCCCCTTAGGACTGCTTTTACCGTGTCCCACAGGTTTTGGGTTGTTGTGTTTTCATTTTCATTCGTTTCTATGCAAATTTTGATTTCTTTTTTGATTTCTTCTGTGATTTGTTGGTTATTCAGCAGTGTGTTGTTCAGCCTCCATATGTTGGATTTTTTAATAGTTTTTCTCCTGTAATTGAGATCTAATCTTACTGCATTGTGGTCAGAAAAGATGCTTGGAATGATTTCTATTTTTTTGAATTTACCAAGGCTAGCTTTATGGCCCAGGATGTGATCTATCCTGGAGAAGGTTCCATGTGCGCTTGAGAAGAAGGTGAAATTCATTGTTTTGGGATGAAATGTTCCTATAGATATCAATTAGGTCTAACTGGTCTATTGTATCGTTTAAAGTTTGTGTTTCCTTGTTAATTTTCTGTTTAGTTGATCTATCCATAGGTGTGAGTGGGGTATTAAAGTCTCCCACTATTATTGTGTTATTGTTAATTTCTTCTTTCATACTTGTTAGCATTTGTCTTACATACTGCGGTGCTCCCGTGTTGGGTGCATATATATTTATAATTGTTATATCGTCTTCTTGGATTGATCCTTTGATCATTATGTAGTGACCCTCTTTGTCTCTTTTCACAGTCTTTGTTTTAAAGTCTATTTTATCTGATATGAGTATTGCTACTCCTGCTTTCTTTTGGTCCCTATTCGCATGGAAAATCTTTTTCCAGCCCTTCACTTTCAGTCTGTATGTGTCCCCTGTTTTGAGGTGGGTCTCTTGTAGACAACATATGCAGGGGTCTTGTTTTTGTATCCATTCAGCCAGTCTTTGTCTTTTGGTTGGGGCATTCAACCCATTTACGTTTAAGGTAATTACTGATAAGTATGACCATTGCCATTTACTTTATTGTTTTGGGTTCGAATTTATACACAATTTTTGTGTTTCCTGTCTAGAGAATATCCTTTAGTATTTGTTGGAGAGCTGGTTTGGTGGTGCAGAATTCTCTCAGCTTTTGCTTGTCTGAAAAGCTTTTGATTTCTCCTTCATACTTGAATGAGATCCTTGCTGGGTACAATAATCTGGGCTGTAGGTTATTTTCTTCCAATGCATTTAAATTTTGTGTAGCCTTAGCACATAGAATAAAATAACGCACAAGCAATTTTTATTAGCAGTAGCCACTGACCATTCTAGTGAATGTAATGGTAGTCCCATACCTGGTCCTTCTTGTGGCATTTCTAAAAGAAAATATACCTTGTTGAGTATCAGGTACAATAAAATAACATTCTAGAGGAAATAATACCCACAGGACTGGAAAAAAAAAAATCGCTGCCAGAAAGTATAGCATCTGCTCTTCCAGGAAAAAGTGCAGATGGTATATGGTATATTTGTAATATATGTTCTGTTCCCTGTACAGAGGTGCCTGCTATACTGATTATACTCTCAACGAAATATTAGAATGCTTCTGTAAGACATGCTATTGTTCAGTCACTAAGTTGTGTCCAACCCATGGACAGCAGCACACCAGGCTTCTCTGTTCTTCACCACCTTACAGGTTTCAAATAGGTACATTAAGTGCAAAGAAAACTTGTTGATTTTAGTCCAACATGGGTGTTTCAGTATTCACTTACAAATTTAGAGCCGCCAGCATTAGTTTTCTGCAAAAACTCCCCCAGTCAATAATGTATTAATCAAAATAACAAACCTGAAATTCAAAGAAAAATATTAAAAGTAGCAAGGGAAAGACAACCAATAACAAACAAGGGAATCCCCATAAGACTATCAGCTGATTCTTCAGTAGAAACCCTGCAGGTAAGAAGGAAGTGGCAGGATATATTTAAAGTGATAAAGGGAAAAACCTACATCAAGATTAATGTCCCCAGCAAGGATACAATTCAGATTCAACATAGACTTCAAAAACTTTACAGATGAGCAAAAGCTGAGAGAGTTCAGCACCACCACCCCAGATTTACAATGAATGCTAAAGGAACATCTTTTGGCAGAAAACACAAGAGAAGAAAAAAACCTACAAAAGCAAACCCAAAGCAATTAAGAAAAAGGTGATAGGAACATATATATCAACACTTACCTTAAATGTAAGTTGATTAAATACTTCAACTGAGAGACAGATTGGCTGAATGGATATGAAAAGAAGACCTATACACCCCTATACACATTTTGTTCACAAAAGAGACCTACTCCAGCCGTAGGAACACACACAGACTGGAAGTGGTGGGGAAAGGTGTTCCATGTAAATGGAAATCAAAGCTGGAGGAGAAATAGTCATATCAGACAAGATAGACTTGTCTATCATTTGGACACTACATAAGGATACTATATAATGATTAAGGGATCATTCCAAGAAGAAAGCTATAACAATTATAAATATTTACACACCTCAAATAGGAGCACCTCAAAACATAAGGCAAATACTAGCAACCATAAAAGGGGAACTTGACAGTAATACAATAATAGTAGGTGACTTTAACACACCACTTACACCAATATACAGGTCATCCAGGAAGAAAATTAATAAGGAAATACAAGCTTTAAACAACACATTAACCAGATAGATTTAATTGATATTTACAGGACATTCAATATGAAAGCAGTAGAATCAGAATACATTTTCTTCTCAAGTGCACAAGGAACATTCTCTAAGATATATCACATCATAGGACACAAATCCAGCCTTGGTAAATTTAAGAAATTTGAAATTGTTTCTAGCATCTTTTTAACACTATGAGACTAGGAATCAATTAGAGGGAAGAAGAGTAAAAAACACAAACACCTGGAGGCTAAAAAATGTGCTACTAAATAACCAGATCATGGAAGAAATAAAAATATAAATAGAAATAAACAACTATGAAAACACAATAAACTAAAACCAGTGGGCTGCAGCAAAAGCAGTTTATAGGAATACATTCCTACCTCAAGAAAGAAGAAAAATCTCCAAGCTAACCTTACACCTAAACCAACCAGAGAAAAGAATAAGAATACCCAAAGTTAGTAGAAGAAATTATAAAAATTACAGTAGAAACAAAAGAAGTAGAAATGATGAAAACAGTAGCAAAGATCAATGAATCTAATGCTGGTTCTTTGAGATGATAGACATAATTGATAAACCTGTAGCCAGACTCATCAAGAAAAAAAGAGGAAGGACTCAATAAAATTAGAAATGAAAAAGAAAAATTACAACTGATACCATACAAATACAAAGTACCATAGGAGACTACTATAAGCAACTATATGCCAATAAAATGGACAACTTGGAAGAAATGGACAAATTCTTCCGAAGGTACAATATTCCAAGACTGAATCAGGAAAAAATAGAAAATATGAACAGCATGTCATGGCGGCTGAGACAGCGCACGAGCGCGGCCGAGAGGAGCTGCCCTGCGCCCGAGGACCGGCAGCTGCTGAGAGGAGCTACCCCGCATCAGAGGTAAGGAGCAGCAGCTGTGCTTTGCTGGAGCAGCAGTGAAGAGAGACCCCCACATCAAAGGTAAGAGAAATCTAAGTAAAATGGTAAGCACTGAGAGGGGGGAACTGAGGGCAGGCACACTGAAACTACAATCACAGAAAACTAGCTAATCTGATCACACGGACCACAGCCTTGTCTAACTCAATGAAACTAAGCCATGCCGTGTGGGACCACCTAAGATGGATGGGTCATGGTGGAGAGGTCTGACATAATGTGGTCCACTGGAGAAGGGGATGGCAAACCACTTCAGTAGTCTTGCCTTGAGAACCCCATGAACAGTATGAAAAGGCAAAATGATAGGATACTGAAAGAGGAACTCCCCAGGTCGGTACATGCCCAATATGCTACTGGAGATCAGTGGAGAAATAACTCCAAAAAGAATGAAGGGATAGAGGCAAAGCAAAAACAACACCCAGCTGTGAAATGGGACCGGTGATGGATGCAGGGTTCGATGCTGTAAAGAGCAATACTGCATAGGGACCTGGAATGTTAGGTCCATGAATCAAGGCAAATTGGAAGTGGTCAAACAGTAGATGGCAAGAGTGAACATCGACATTCTAGGAATAAGTGAACTACGATGGACTGGAATGAGTGAATTGAACTCAGATGCCCATTATATCTACTACTGTAAGCAGGAATTCCTTAGAAGAAATGGAGTAGCCATCATAGTCAACAAGAGAGTCTGAAATGCAGTACTTGGATGCAATCTCAAAAATGACAGAATGGTCTCTGTTCGTTTCCAAGGCAAACCATTCATTATCACGGTAATCCAAGTCTATGCCCTGACCAGAAACACTGAAGAAGCAGAAGTTGAACAGTTCTATGAAGACCTCCAAGATCTTCTAGAACTAACACCCCAAAAACATGTCCTTTTCATTATAGGGGACTGGAATGCAAAAGTTGGAAGTCAAGAAACACCTGGGGTAACAGGCAAATTTGGCTTTGGCATACAGAATACTGCTGCTGCTGCTAAGTCACTTCAGTCCTATCTGACTCTGTGCGACCCCATAGATGGCAGCCCACCAGGCTCCCCCATCCCTGGGATTCTCCAGGCAAGAACACTGGAGTGGGTTGCCATTTCCTTCTCCAATGCATGAAAGTGAAAACTGAAAGTGAGCAGGGCAAAGGCTAACAGAGTTCTGCCAAGAGAACGCACTGGTCATAGCAAACACCCTCTTCCAACAACACAAGAGAAGACTCTACACATGGACATCACCAGATGGTTGACACCAAAGTCAGACTGATGATATTCTTTGCAGCTAAAGATGGAGAAGCTCTATACAGTCAGCAAAAACAAGACCAGGAACTGACTGTGGCTTGGATCATGAACTCCTTATTGGCAAATTCAGACTTAGATTGAAGAAAATGGAGAAAAACAGTAGACCGTTCAGTTCAGTTCAGTTCAGTTCAGTCGCTCAGTCGTGTCCCACTCTTCACGACCCCATGAATCCCAGCATGCCAGGCCTCCCTGTCCATCAAACTCCTGGAGTTCACTCAGACTCACGTCCATCGAGTCAGTGATGCCATCCAGCCATCTCATCCTCTGCCGTCCCCTTCTCCTCCTGCCCCCAATCCCTCCCAGCATCAGAGTCTTTTCCAATGAGTCAACTCTTCGCATGAGGTAGCCAAAGTACTGGAGTTTCAGCTTTAGCATCATTCCCTCCAAAGAAATCCCAGGGCTGACCTCCTTCAGAATGGACTGGTTGGATCTCCTTGCAGTCCAAGGAGGTATGACCTAAATCAAATCCCTTATGACTATACAGTGGAAGTGTGAAATAGATTTAAGGGACTAGATCTGATAGACCGAGTGCCTGAAGAACTATGGATGGAGGTACACGACATTGTACAGGAGACAGGAATTAAGACCATCCCTAAGAAAAAGAAATGCAAGAAAGCAAAATGGCTGTCTGGGGAGGCCTTACAAATAGCTGTAAAAAGGAGAAAAGCGAAAAGCAAAGGAGAAAAGGAAAGATATAAGCATCTGAATGCAGAGTTCCAAAGAATAGCAAGAAGAGATAAGAAAGCCTTCCTCAGTGATCAATGCAAAGAAATAGAGGAAAACAACAGAATGGGAAAGACTAGAGATCTCTTCAAGAAAATTAGAGATACCAAGGGAACATTTCATGCAAAGATGGGCTCAATAAAGGACAAAAATGGTATGGACCTAACAGAAGCAGAAGATATTAAGAAGAGGTGGCAAGAATACACAGAAGAACTATACAGAAAAGATCTTCATGACCCAGATAATCACCATGGTGTGATCACTCAGAGGCAGACATCCTGGAATGTGAAGTGGGCCTTAGAAAGCATCAGTATGAACAAAGCTAGTGGAGGTGATGGAATTCCAGTTGAGCTATTTCAAATCCTGAAAGATGATGCTGTGAAAGTGCTGCACTTAATATGCCAGCAAATTTGGAAAATTCAGCAGTGGCCATAGGACTGGAAAAGGTCAGTTTTCCTTCCAATCCCAAAGAAAGGCAATGCCAAAGAATGCTCAAACTACCGCACAACTGCACTCATTTCACACACTAGTAGTAAAATGATGTTTTAAAATGTCCAAGCCAGGCTTCAGCAATACGTGAACCATGAACTTCCAGATGTTCAAGCTGGTTTTCGAAAAGGCAGAAGAACCAGAGATCAAATTGCCAACATCCAATGCATCATCAAAAAAGCAAAAGAGTTCCAGAAAAACATCTACTTCTGCTTTATTTACTCTGCCAAAGCCTTTGACTGTGTGGATCACAATAAACTGTGGACAATTCTGAAAGAGATGGGAATACCAGACCACCTGACCTGCCTCTTGAGAAACCTGTATGCAGGTCAGGAACTGGACATGGAACAACAGACTGGTTCCAAATAGGAAAAGGAGTACATGAAGGCATATTTTGTCACCCTGCTTATTTAACTTCTATGCAGAGTACATCATGAGAAACGCTGGGCTGGAAGAAGCACAAGCTGGAATCAAGATTGCTAGGAGAAATATCAATAACCTCAGGTATGCAGATGACAGCACTCTTATGGCAGAAAGTGAAGAAGAAACAAAAGCCTCTTGATGAAAGTGAAAGAGGAGAGTGAAAAGTTGGCTTAAAGCTCAACATTCAGAACACTAAGATCATGGCATCCAGTCCCATCACTTCATGGCAAATAGATGGGGAAACAGTGGAAAGAGTGTCAGACTTTATTTTTCTGAGCTCCCAAATCACTGCAGATGGTGATTTCAGCCATGAAATTAAAAGACACTTACTCCTTGGAAGGAAAGTTATTTCCAACCTAAACAGCATATTCAAAAGCAGAGACATTACTTTGCCAACAAAGGTCCGACTAGTCAAGGCCTTGGTTTTTCCAGTGGTCATGTACAGATGTGAGAGTTGGACTATAAAGAAAGCTGAGCGCAGAAGAATTTATACTTTTGAACCGTGGTATGGAGAAGACTCTTGAGAGTCCCTTGGGCTTCAAGGACTGCAACCAGTCCATCCTAAAGAGATCAGTCCTGGGTGTTCATTGGAAGGACTGATGTTGAAGGTGAAATTGCAATACTTTGGCCACCTGATGTGAAAAGCTGACTCATTTGAAAAGACCCTGATGGTGGGAAAGATTGAGGGCAGGAGAAGGGGACGACAAAGGATGAGATGGTAGGATGGCATCACAGACTCTATGGACGTGGGTTTGGGTGGACTCCGGGAGTCGGTGATGGACAGGGAGGCCTGGCATGCTGTGGTTCATGGGGTAGCAAAGAGTCGGACACGACTGAGCGACTGAACTGAACTGAACATACCAATCACAAACAATGAAATTGAAACTGTATTTAAAAATCTATCAACATGCTAAAGTCTAAGACCAGATGGCTTCAGAAGGAAACTCCATCAAATATTTAGAGAAAAGCTGTTACCTATCCACCTCAAACTCTTCCAAAAAATTGAAGAGAAGAAACACTCCCAAGCTTATTCTACAAGGCCATCATCACTGTGACAACAAAACCAGAAAAATAAATCATATGCACAAAAAAGAAACTATAAACCAATATCATTGAAGAACATAGACTTAATAATTATTTAAAAAAATACTAGTAAACAGAATTCAACAGCCCACTAATAGTATCATTCACTGTGATAGTGAGATTTATCCCAGTGATGATAATAGTATATGCAAATCAATGAGATACACCATATTAACAAATTGAAGAATTAAAAACCATATGATCATCCCTATAGATGCATAAAAGCTTTTGAAAAAATTCAACACCCATTTATGATAAAAAAAAAACTCCAGAAAATGGTTATACAGAGAACCTAATTCAACACAATAAAGCCACATATGACATACCCACAGCAAACATTCTGTGTGGTGAAAAACTGAAATGTTTCCTCTGAGATAAGGAATAAGATGATGACCACTCTTGATACTATTATTCAACAGTTTTGAAAGTCCTAGTTATGACAGAGAAGAAAAATAAAGGGAATCCAAACTGGAAGAGAAATAAAGCTATCACTGTTTGCAGATGACATGATACTTTACAAAGAAAATCCTAAAGATGCTAACAGAAAACTACTAGTGCTAATCACTGAATCTGGCAAAGTTGCACAATACAAAGCATGCAGAAATCTCTTGCCTTCCTATACACTAACAATGAGCAGTCAGAGAAGTTAACAATCCCCTTTATCATTGCAATGACAACAACATCAACAAAATACCTAGGAATAAATCTACCTAAGGAGGCAAGAGATTGGTATGCAGAAAACTATAAGATACTGATAAGAGATATCAAAGACACACAAACAAATGGAAAGATATACCATGTTCTTGGATTGGAAGAATCAATATTGTGAAAATTACTATCCAAAGCAATCTACAGATTCAGTGCAATCCCTATCAAATTCAGTTCAGTCACTCAGTTGTGTCTGACTCTTTGTGATCCCATGAATCTCAGCACACCAGGCCTCCCTGTCCATCACCAACTCCCAGAGTTTACCCAAACTCATGTCCATTGAGTTAGTGATGCCATCCAACCATCTCATCCTCTGCCGTCCCCTTCTCCTGCCCTCAATCTTTCCCACCATCAGGGTCCTTTCAAATGAGTCAGCTCTTCGCATCAGGTGGCCAAAGTATTGGAGTTTCACCTTCAACATCAGTCCTTCCAATGAACACCCAGGACTGATCTCCTTTAGGATGGACTGGTTGCAGTCCTTGAAGTCCAAGGGACTCTCAAGAGTCTTCTCCAACACCACAGTTCAAAAGCATCAATTTTTCAGTGCTCAGATTTCTTTATAGTCCAACTCTTACTTCCATACATGACTACTGGAAAAACCACAGCCCTGGCTACAGGAACCTTTGTGGACAAAGTAATGTCTCTGCTTTTTAATATGCATTTAATATGCTTTTTAATATGCTAAGTTGGTCATAACTTTCCTTCCAAGGAATAAGCGTCTTTTAATTTCATGGCTGCATTCACCATCTGCAGTGATTTTGGAGCCCCCCCAAAATATAAATTCAGCCACTGTTTCCACTGTTCACTATCTATTTTCCTATCAAATTACTAATAGTATTTTTCACAGATTCAGAACAAAAAATTTTTGCAATTTGTAAGGAAAAATTAAAAAAAACCTCAAATAACCAAAGCAATTCTGAGGTGGGGGAAGGAGAAGCTGGAGGAATCAGGCTTCCTGACTTAAGACTGTACTACATAGTCTACAGTAATGGAGACAGTACAGTATTGGCACAAAAACAGAAATATAGACCAATGAACAGGAATCCCAGAGAAACCGATGGACTATGGTCACCTATGAAAATGGTGACAAGAATACACAATGTTGGAAAGACAGTTTCTTCAATAATTGGTGCTGGGAAAACTGGACAGCTACATGTAAAATAATGATATTAGAACACTCCATAACACCATACATTAAAATAAACTTTAAATGGATTAAAGACCTAAATGTAAGGCCAGACACTGTAAAACTCTTAGAGGAAAACATACACAGTTCACTCTTTGACATAAATTACAGGAAGGTGTTCTTTGGCCCAACTCCTAAAGTAGTGAAAATAACAAAAAATAAACAAATTGAACCTATTTAAAGCTTTTTGCACAGCAATAAAAACTATAAAGAACATGAGAACACAGCCCTCAGAAGGGGGTGAAATATTTGCAAATATAGCAACTGACAAGGAATTAATCTCTAAAATATACAAACAGTTCATATAACTCAATACCAATGAGAAAATGGGTGGAAGACCTAATTAGACATTTCTCCAAAAAGAGATACAATGGCCACAAAGCACATGAAATGATGCCCAACATCACTAATAATTAGAGAAATGAAAATCAAAATTACAATGACTATCACCTCACACCAGTCAGAATGGCCATCATCAAAAAAATCTAGAGACAGTAAATGCTGGAGAGGGTGTGGAGAAAAGGAAACCCACTTGCACTATTGGTGGGAATGTAACTTGATGCAGCCACTATGAAAAACAGCATCAAGACAGTATGGTACTGGCACAAAGACAGAAATATAGATCAATGGAACAAAATAGCCCAGAGACAAATCCACGCACCTATGGAAACCTTATCTTTGACAAAGGAGGCAAGAATATGCAATGGAGAAAAAACAATCTCTTTAACAAGTGGTGCTGGGAAAACTGGTCAACCACTTGTAAAAGAATGAAACTAGAACACTTTGTAACACTATACACAAAAATAAACTCAAAATGGATTAAAGATCTAAACCTAAGACCAGAAACTATAAAACTCCTAGAGGAGAACATAGGCAAAACACCCTCCGACATAAATCACAGCAGGATCCTCTATGACCCACCTCCCAGAATATTGGAAATAAAAGCAAAAATAAACAAATGGGACCTAATTAAAATTAAAAGCTTCTACACAACAACGGAAACTATAAGCAAGGTGAAAAGACAGCCTTCAGAATGGGAGAAAATAATGGCAAATGAAGCAATTGACAAAGACAAATATACTATCAACTCCTGCAGCTCAATTCCAGAAAAATAAATGACCCAATCAAAAAATGGGCCAAAGAACTAAACGGACCTTTCTCCAAAGAAGACACACAGATGGCTAACAAACACATGAAAAGATGCTCAACATCACTCATTATTAGAGAAATGCAAATCAAAACCACAATGAGGTACCATTTCACACCAGTTAGAATGGCTGCTATCCAAAAGTCTACAAGCAATAAATGCTGGAGAGGGTGTGGAGAAAAGGGAACCCTCTTACACTATTGGTGGGAATGCAAACTAGTACAGCCACTATGGAGAACAGTGTGGAGATTCCTTAAAAACCTGGAAATAGAACTGCCATATGACCTAGCAATTCCACTGCTGGGCATACACACCAAGGAAACCAGAATTGAAAGAGACACATGTACCCCAATGTTCATCACAGCAGTGTTTATAATAGCCAGGACATGGAAGCAACCTAGATGTCCATCAGCAGACGAATGGATAAGAAAGCTGTGGTACATATACACAATGGAGTATTACTCAGCCATTAAAAAGAATACATTTGAATCAGTTCTAATGAGGTGGATGAAATTGGAGCCTATTATACAGAGTGAAGTAAGTCAGAAAGAAAAACACCAATACAGTATACTAACGCATTTATATGGAATTTAGAACAATGGTAGCGATAACCCTGTATGCGAGACAGCAAGAGACTCAGATGTATAGAACTGTCTTTTGGACTCTGTGGGAGAGGGCAAGGGTGGGATGATTTGGGAAAATGGCATTGAAACATGTATATTATCATATGTGAAACAGATCGGCAGTCCAGGTTCGATGCATGATACAGGATGCTCGGGACTGATGCACTGGGATGACCCAGAGAGATGGGATGGGGAGGGAGGTGGGAGGAGGATTCAGGATGGGGAACACATGTACACCCGTAGCGGATTCATGTCGATGTATGGCAAAACCAATACAATATTGTAAAGTAATTAGCCTCCAATTAAAATAAATAAATTTTTATTTTAAAAAAAGCTAAAAACATAGTTAACATATGACTCAGCAAACTTACTTCTGGGCAGGTACTCAGAGAAAACCACAATTCCAAAAGATACATGCACTGTAGCAGTATTTACAATAGCTGGGACATGTAAGCATGCTAAATGCCCGTCATCAGAGAAATGGATAAAGATGATGTGGCATTGTAGCATATATATGGAATATATATAAAAAGAAATGAAATAGTGAAAATTGCAGAGATGTGGCTAGACCTAGTGGCTGTCATACAGAGCAGAGTGAGGTATGTCAGAATGAGGAAAACAAATATCATATATAAATGTATACATGTGGAATCTAGAAAAATACTACAAATGAATCTATTGAAAAGCAGAAATAAAGACACAGACAGATATATGGACACCAAGGTGGGAAAGGGGGAGTGGGATCAATCGGAAAATTGGGATCCACACATTCTGTGTATAAAATAGATAACTGATGAGAACCTACTGTGTAGGAAACTACTCAATGCCTGGTGGTGACAAAGAAGGGATATATATACAAGTACAGCTGATGCAGTTTGCTGTTCAGCAGAAACTAACAACATTGTAAAACAACTACAATGAAAATTTTTAAAATAAATAAAAATGAAATAATGCCATTTGTAGCAATGTGGGCAAAAGAATAAACACAAGAAGTACCGAATCCAACTGAAAAAGGTTTAAAATGACAATAATTATATGAAAGTGAAAGTGTTAGTAGCTAAGTTGTGTCTGACTCTTTTGTGACCCCATGGACTATAGCCCACCAGACTCCTCTGTCCATGGGATTTTCCAGGCAAGAATACTGGAGCGGGTTGCCATTTCCTTCTCCAGAGGATCTTCCTGACCTAGGGATTGAACCTGGTCTCCTGCATTGCAGGCAGACTCTTTATCATCTGAGCCATCATTGAAGCCTGCCAAAGCAAGCTGAAGCAAACTGAAAAAAAAAAAAAAAGATTTAAAATGACAATAACTACATACTTACCATTACTTTTAAGTGTCAGTAGACTAAATGCTGTGATCAAAAGATATAAAGCAGCAGAGTGGATAATAAAAGAAACTACAGTATGCTGCATGTGAGACTCACTTTTTGGCAAAGACATAGATTAAAGAACAAGGATAGAAAAGGTATTTCATTCAAACAGAGATGATGAGAAAACTGATGCAGCTTTCTAATACTGGATAAAGTAGATTTTATAATGAAGTCCATAAAGAAAGGCAAAGAAGGATACTATATAATTGTAAAAGGATCAATACAAGAAGAGGGCATTATGCTTGTTAATATATATGCACCCAATATAAGAGCAGCTAAATATATTAAACAAGTGCTGATAAAAGTGAGAGATTGACAGGAATACAATAATAGTAGGAAACTGTAATGCCCCACTAACACCAGTGGACAGATCATCCAGTCAGAAAATCAAAGAAGGCAACAGAAATCCTAAAGGACACAGTAGTATATTTGGACTTAATTGATATTTAGAGAACCATAAAAAAAGACACTACCAAAAAAAAAAAAAAAAGGCCAATATCTTTGATGAATATAGATGCAAAACTCCTCATAGTTTTAGCAACTTACACCAAGAATACATAAAAAGAATTGCACATCATGATGACGTTGGATTCATTACAAGGTTGCAAGGATGATTTAACATACAAATCAATTGATATGATACACCACATTAACAAGAAAAAAACTACATGGTCATCTGAATATATGCAGAGAAAGCACTTGATAGCTTTCAGTATGCATTCATTAAAAAAAAACAAACCAACTCACCAAAGTGAGAACATATCTCAACAGGATAATGCCATTTCACAGCCAACAGAAAACTCAAGAGTGAAATGCTGAAAGCCTCACCACTGATTCTGGAACAAGACAAAGATGCCCATTGTCACTGCTTCTGTTCAACATAGTATTGGCATTCCTAGCCATTTCAAGAAGACAAGAAATAAAAGGTGTCCAATTTGAAAGGAAAGAGGTAAACCTGTCATATGTAGATGACACAATATTCATTGGAAGGACTGATGCTGAAGCTCCAATACTTTGCCACCTGATGTAAAGAACTGACTTACTAGAAAAGACCCTGATTCTGGGGAAGATTGAAGGCAAGGGAAGAAGGTGACAACAGAGGACAAAATGGTTGGATGGCATCACCAACTCGATGGACATGAGTTTGAGCAGGCTCCGGGAGTTGGTGATGCACAGGGAAGCCTGGCGTGCTGCAGTCCATGGGGTCACAGAGAGTCAGACATGACTGAGTGACTGGACTGAACTGAATGATACTCTGTGTAGGGATCCCTAAAGACTTCACACAAAGAAAGCTATTTGAACTAATAAATTGATTCAGCAAGTTAGCAGAGCACAAGTTAATATACAGAAATCTGTTTCTTTTCTTTATACTAACAATGAAATATTAGAAAGTAAAAGAAAAAAATAAAGTGCCCAGGAATAAATCTATGTAGGAGATGAAAAGACCTATATAGTAAGAAGTTAAAACCCTGATCACGGCAGTTGAAGATGATTCAAAGGAATGGAAAGATACTTTATGCTTGTAGGTATAAAGTATTAATATAATGGTCATACTTCCCAAAGAAGTCTTTCAATTTATTATGATTCCTGGCAAATTACTAGTGACATTTTTCACAGAACTACAAAAAACAATTGTAAAACTTTTATATGGTATTACAGAAGACCCAGCATTACCATAACAATCCTGAAGAAAAAGAACAAACCTAGAAGCATTTCCCTCCCAAAGTCCACACAATACTGTAAAGCTTCAGTGATCAAAACAGCATCATATTGGCAAGAAACAGACATATAGATCAATGGAACAGAAGAGAGAGCTCAGAAATAAACCTAGACAACTATGGATTAATCATAAACAAAGGAGACAAAAGTACACAGTGAAGGAAAGACAATGTCCTCAAGGGTTTTGAGGAAGCTGGACAGTGTCATGAAAATCAATGAAATTTGAACACCCCCTCACACCACATACAGAACTAAATGTCACATGGCCTATAAACCTAAAAATAAGACAACACCATGAAACTCTTAGAACATAGGAAGCACATTCTGACATAAATTGTAGCAATTTTTCTTAGATCTCCCAAGGCAAAAGAAATAAAAGCAAAAATAAACAAATGAGGTCTAATCAAAATTAAAAGCTTTTGCAGAGCAAAGGAAGCCATCAACAAATCAAAAAGACAACCTCTGGTTAAACTGAAAATATTTTCAAATATTTTTCAATATATTCAATATAGTGAATATGAATATATTCAATATTTCAATAGCCAACAAGGGATTAATTTTCAATATATACAAACAACTAACACAACTCCATGTAAAAAAAAAAAAACAAAAACAAAAAAAACAGACAACCCAATCAAACAATGGGCAGCAGATCTAAATAGAGATATCTGTAAAGAAGACACATGGATGACTCACCGGCACATGAAAATATGCTCAACATTATCAATTATTAGATAAGTGAAAAAATCATAATGAGGTATGTCACACTGGTCAGGATGACCATCATCATAAAGTCTACAGATAATAAATAACGGAGGGGTTGTAGAAAAAAGGGAACCCTCCTTCACTGTTGGTGGGAATGTAACTTGGTGCAACCACTATAGAAAACAGTGAAGAGATTCTTTAAAAAATTAAAAATAAAGTTACCATATGAGATAGCAGTCTCACTCCTGTCTATATATCCAGAAAAGATGAAAACTCCAATTTGAAAAGATACATACACCCCTCAGCAGCACTGTTTACAGTACTCAAGACAAGGAAACAGCCTAAATGTCCATCACCAGATGCATGAATAAAGATGTGGTATGTATACACAATGAAATACTACTTAGCCATAAAAAACAATGAAATAATGCCTTTTGTAGCAATATGGATGGACCTATAAAATACTAAGAGAAAGATAAATATGTTATCACTTCTATGTGGAATTTAAAAGAACAATATGAATTTATCTATTTACAAAATAAACACAGACACAGACATAGAAAACAAAATTAGGGTAACCAAAGGAGAAAAGGAAGGTGGGAGGGATAAATTAGCAGTATGGAATTAACAGATAGACACACTGTATGTAAAATAGATAAACAACATCGACTTAATGTATAACAAGGAATATTTAATATCTTATAATAATCTATAATGGAAAACTCCCTGAAACAATCAGATCAGATCAGATCAGTCGCTCAGTCATGTCTGACTCTTTGAGACCCCATGAATCGCAGCACACCAGGCCTCCCTGTCCATCACCAACTCCCGGAGTTCACTGAGACTCATGTCCATCAAGTCAGTGATGCCATCCAGCCATCTCATCCTCTGTCGTCCCCTTCTCCTCTTGCCCCCAATCCCTCCCAGCGTCAGAGTCTTTTCCAATGAGTCAACTCTTCACATGAGGTGGCCAAAGTACTGGAGTTTCAGCTTTAGCATCATTCCTTCCAAAGAAATCCCAGGGCTGATCTCCTTCAGAATGGACTGGTTGGATCTCCTTGCAGTCCAAGGGACTCTCAAGAGTCTTCTCCAACACCACAGTTCAAAACCATCAATTCTTCGGTGCTCAGCCTTCTTCACAGTCCAACTTTCACATCCATACATGACCACAGGAAAAACCATAGCCCATTGACTAGACGAACCTTTGTTGGCAAAGTAATGTCTCTGCTTTTGAATATGCTATCTAGGTTGGTCATAACTTTTCTTCCAAGGAGTAAGCATCTTTAATTTCATGGCTGCAGTCACCATCTGCAGTGATTTTGGAGGTACACCTGAAACTAACACAATATTGTAAATCAAATACACTTCAATTTTTTAAAGTCCCTTATTTTTTTTTAAGTGAAAAACAAAACTGGCTTTCTTCCCAGATTTTTATTTGATCATTAAAGAAGTGTTAATTCCTAAATTTTCAATAGTGGAGTGTTAGGTATGGGTGAAAAATACTAAAATAATTAAGACAATAAGTTAATAAATCTACAAACAATAAATGCTTGAGAGGATGGGGAGAAAAGGGAACCCTCCTACACTTTTGGTGGGAATATAAATTGGTACTGCCACTATGCAGACTACTATCTAAAGGCTCCTTAAAGAAACAAAAATAGAACTACCACATGACCCAGCAAACCCATTCTTGGGCATATACCCATAGAAAACCATACTTCAAAAAGATTCAGGCATCCCAATATTCATTGCATCACTATTTAGAGTAACTAGGACATGGAAGCAACCTAAATGTCCATCAACATAGGAATGGATAAAGAAGATGTGGTACATATAAACATTAAATATGGAATATAACCATTAAAAATGCCATTTGTAACAAAATGGATGGGCCTAGAAATTGTCTTACTGAGTAAACTGAGAAAGACAAATGTCACATGATATGGTTTACATATGAAGTCTAAAGAGGGTACAAATGAACAAGTGTGCTCATCTTTTGCAAAAGCACCAAAATTGCAACTAGCAGCTGAACAGCCATCAACAGGAAAATGTTGCTACCACCAGAAAATGATACCACACATCCAAGGGCAAAGGAAAAGCTTCAAGAAGGCGGTAGAAGGGGCACAATCACATTTAAAATCAAACCTCATACCCGCCAGAGACACTCGGAGGGCATAAACAAAATCTTGTGTGCATCATGACCTAGAGAAAAGAGCAGTGACCCCCAGAAGAGACAGCCAGAGCTGCCTGTGAGTGTTTGAGGGTCTCCTGCAAAGGCATGGGTCAGCAGTGACCTGCCGCGGGGACAGCGGCTCTGGCCACAGCAGTTTTGGGAGGCGTGGCATGTGGCATAAGTCCTTTTGGAGGAGATTTCCATAAGTCCTACTATAGAGCTGCCAGGTGGGCTATCCACAAACTGGAAAACAGTTGTACCAAAGAAGTTCTTTCACTGTTGCAAAAGTTCTAAGCCCTACAACAGACTTCCCAACCCAAAGATCCGGCAAAGGAACTGAGAATTCTCAGGGAATGTGACTTTGAAGGTCAGCAGGATTTGATTCCAGAACTTGCACAGGACTAGGGAAACAGCCTCTTGGAGGGAAAAGACTTTCCTTATGTGCTCCAGGACCCAGGAGAAAGGAGCAGTGACCCCAAAAGACACTGAGTCAGACTTGTCTATGAGTGTTTTGGGGGTCTCCAGCGGAGGCGTGGGTTGACAGTGGCCTGGCACGGGATCAGGGGCACTGAGAGCAGCAGTCCTGGGAGGCACAGTGTGCTGGCATAAGTCCTTTTCAAGGAAGTCACCAATACCCCTACCCACCATTACCCCTGCCACCCATCAGCAGAAAATTGGATTAAAGATTTACTGAGCATGGCCTTGCCCACCAGAACAAGACCCAGTTTTCTCCACAGCCAGCCCTCCTATCAGGAAGCTTGCACACGCCTCTTATCCTCATCCATCAGTGGGCAGACAAAATGAAAACCACAATCTATAAAAACTAACCAAAATAATCACATGGATCACAGCTTTGTGTAACTTAATGAGGCTATGAGCCATGCCCTATAGGGCCACTTATGATGGACTGGTCATGGTGGAGAGATTTGACAAAACGTGGTCCACTGGAGAAGGGAATGGCAAACCACTTCAGCATTCTTGCCTTGAGAACCCTGTGAACAGTATGAAAAGGCAAAAAGATATGACACTGAAAGATGAACCCCCCAGAGTTCAGTAAGCGTCCAAAATGCTACAGGAGAAGAGAGGAGAAATCGCTTCAGAAGGGATGAAGAGGCTGAGCCAAAGCGGAAACAATGCCCGGTTGTGGATGTATCTGGTGGTGAAAGAAAAGAACACTATTGCATAGGAACATAGAATGTCAGGTCCATGAATCAAGGTAAATTGGAAGTGGTCAAACAGGAGATGGCAAGAATAAACATCGACATTTTAGGATTCATTGAACTAAAATGGACAGGAATAGGCAAATTTAGTTCAGATAACCATTATATCTATTACTCTGAGCAAGAATCCCTTAGAGGAAATAGAGCAGCCCTCACAGTCAATGAAAAGAGTTTGAAATGCAGTATTTGGGTGTAAAAACAATGGAATGATCTTGTTTCATTTCCAAGACAGAACATTCAATATCACAGTAATCCAAGTCTGTGTCACAACCACTTATGCCAAAGAAACTGAAGTTGAACAGTTCTATGAAGATCTAAAAGACCTTTTAGAACACCAAAAAAAGATGTCCTTTTCATCATAGGGGACTGGAATGCAAAAGTATGAAGTTAATAGATACCTGGAGTAACAAGCAAGTTTGGTCTTGGAATACAAAATGAAGCAGAGCAAAAGCTAACAGAGTTTTGCCAAGAGAACACGCTAGTCATAGCAAACACCCTCTTCTAACAATACAAGAGATGACTCTACACATGGACATCACTGTATAGTCAATACTGAAATCAGAATGATTATATTCTTTGCAGCTGAAGATGGAGAATCTTTACACAGTCAGCAAAAACAAGACTGGGAACTGACTGTAACTTACTGCAAAATTCCAACTTGAAGAAAGCAGGAAAAACCACTAGGCCATTCATGTATGAGCTAAATCAAATCCCTTATGATTATACAGTAGAAGTGACAAATAGATTCAAGAGATCAGATCTAATAGAGTGCCTAAAGAACTATGGACAGAAGTTCATAACATTATTCAGGAGGCAGTGATCAAAACCATCCTCAAGAAGAAGAAATACAAAAAGGCAAAATAGTTGTCTGAGGAGGCCTTACAAATAGCTGAGAAAAGAAGAAAAGCAAAATGCAAAGAAGAAAAGGGAAAATATATCAATCTGAATGCAGAATTCCAAAGAATAACAAGGAGAGATAAGAAAACCTTCTTGAGTGAACAGTGCAAAAAAATTGAAGAAAACAATAGGATGGGAAAGATCTCTTCAAGAAAATTAGGGAATATTTCATGAAAAGATTGGGACAATTAAGGAAAGAAATGGTATGGATTTGCAGAAGATATTAAGAAGAGGTGGCAAGAATACACAGAACTGTCCAAGAAAGATCTTAATGACCCAGATAACCACAATGGTGTTATCACTCACCAACAACTAGACATCCTGGAGTGCAAAGTTAAGTGGGTCTTAGGAAGCATCACTACAAACCAAGCTAGTGGAGGTGATGGAATTCCACCTGAGCTGGTTCAAATCCTCATAGATGATGCTGTTAAAGTGCTGCACTCAGCATGCCAACAAAGGTCTATATAGTCAAAACTATGGTTTTTCCAGTAATCATGTATGGATGTGAGAGTTGGATCATAAAGAAGGCTGAGAACTGAAGAATTGGTGCTTTTGAACTGTGGCATTGGAGAGGATGCCTGAGAGTCCCTTGGACTGCAAGGAAATCAAACCAGTCAGTCCTAAAGGAAATCAGTCCTGAATATTGATTGGAAGGATTGATGCTAAAGCCAAAGCTCCAATACTTTCACCACCTGATGTGAAGGGCCAACTCACTGGAAAAGACCCTGATGCTAGGAAAGATTGAGGGCAGGAGGAGAAGGGGATGACAGAGGATGAGATGGTTGGATGGCACCATTGGATACTCAATGGACATGAGTTTGAGCAAATTCCAGGAGATGGTGAATGACAGGGAAGCCTGGTGTGCTGCAGTCTTGTGGTCGCAAGGGGTCAAGACACAATTGAGAGACTGAACAGCAACAACAACCAATGAACTTACTTCCAAAATATGAAGTAGAGTCATAGATGTAAAAAATAAACTATTGGTTACCAGGGGATGTGGGTGATAAATTGGGAGGTTGGGACTGACATATACACAACTATATATCAGATAGGTAACTAATAAGAACCTATTGTATGGTACAGGGAACTCTACTCAGTACTCTGTAATGGCCTATACTGGGAAAGAATGTTAAAAAAAAAAAGTAGATATACATATTTGTATAACTGATTCACTTTACTGCATACCTGAAACTAACACAACATTGTTAATCAACTACACTCTAATAAATTTTTTTAAAAAAAGAAAATATAAAAAGGGAAGACAGTTTAAAGATCTATTTAAAAAAATCAATATATAGATTTTCTTATAACAGAGAAACCAGAATGGTCCTGAATCATGACTACCCTCATATCCTTACTTATTGAAACAAGAAAACTCCCAAGAAAGAGAAAAATTCAAAGAATTTATATCTTAAAATGAAGCAATGTTGCATGTCTGTTTCTTTTCACTTATCTAACAGTGTGTAGGCCTTTAAATACTCTAAGGAGCACACAGAGATGCCATTAAAACTATCAAAAACCAACAGCCAAGAGAAGAACATGAATCATTTTGTTTCTTTAATACACTTATTGCTTTAATATATTTCCTTTCCTCCTCCCCAAATCATTATTTTTCCTCCACTATCCTATATAGTAACTGCTTTTCCCAGAATCTCAAAACTCTTCTTTCTACTCTTTTATTCTCCCTCATGATTCTTTTCATTTGTTGTCAATGTGTTGATTCTACACTGTAAGATAAAAGGACAGTTTATGAATATGCTGAGCATAGAACCAACATTGCTAAACAGATGAAATATGAACTCTGTAAAAAGCAAATTATGGGCATACAAACTGTTAGTCTTTTTGAAAAGTAGTGTGAATATAAAGAAAGTTCACATTGCCTGCTAGGGTGTCTCTCATGAAGGTAATTGGTTAGGTCTTTAGGCAATGGCACCCCACTCCAGTACTCTTGCCTGGAAAACCCCGTGGATGAGGAGCCTGGTAGGCTGCAGTCCATGGGGTCGCTAAGAGTCAGATACGACTGAGCGACTTCACTTTCCTTTTCATTTTCATGCATTGGAGAAGGAAATGGCAACCCACTCCAGTGTTCTTGCCTGGAGAATCCCAGGGACAGGGGTCACACAGAGTCGAACACGACTGAAGTGACTTAGCAGTAGCAGTTAGTAATGGATAGGATAAGAAATGAAGATAGAATATGGAGTTGGCTGTACATTTTGGGTAAACTTAATGACATGAGCAAATGGAGTCAGAAAAAAGAGCACATATTTTAGCACATAGAATAAGTCATCAAGTTTCAAGGCTACTGAAAGAACAAAGTTGGACAATAAGGTTCGCTTTGAATGATGTTCTAAGGAGGCTGAACGCTAGTGAAGACTTCTGAGAAGAGAATGAACATAATGTCTTCAAGAGATTATTCGAGCAACTGAGTTGATAAGAAGTAACATAGAACTGTAGTTTACTAGTAATTATAAAAAAAATCCAGGCCCAAGATTGTCAGTGCCTGAAATGTGAAGTTTTTGAAGTGGAGAACCATAGAATGATACAATGAAAACAAGAAGAAATAAAATATGAGGTCAGAAATACAAAAACTTCTCAAACTAGGGCCTCAGAAAATGGTACCGGTGTTAATAGAAATAGCAAAGCAGAAGGAGCAGCTTAGGGATGAGGAAAGAGAGATAAGTACAGTATGAGGTGTACTGATGTTGAGATGCCAATAGAAGAACCAAGTGGAACTGTAGATCTCAGGAGAGTTATGGTGAAAAGATGATCTAAACATATTTTCTTATGTGGTGAACAAAAGTTTCATAGTTAGGGTTAGCGTGGTTTTTTTCTTCATTGTAAAAATCATAGTAAAGGTGAGGGTGAGGCAAGAAATAGGTGGGCACATTGATCTCTCTCTTCAGAAATTAAGTACAGAGTTAACAGGAATCTAAGAAGGTCTTAACACTGGAAGTAAAAGGATTTATGAATGCATTCTAACTTAAAACATTTGTATTCCCCAAATAGGAAAACAATTTAGGCTGTCCTTAAAAGAAGGCCAGCTCAAAATTAGCACTGATATATTTGTTGAGGACATGCATATTCATGATTTTTTAAGGTCTATGTGTTGATCTGACACTGTTTCCACTGTTTCCCCATCTATTTCCCATGAAGTGATGGGACCGGATGCCATGATCTTCGTTTTCTGAATGTTGAGCTTTAAGCCAACTGTTTCACTCTCCTCTTTCCCTTTCATCAAGAGGCTTTTTAGTTCCTCTTCACTTTCTGCCATAAGGATGGTGTCATCTGCATATCTGAGGTTATTGATATTTCTCCCGGCAATCTTGATTCCAGCTTGTGTTTCTTCCAGTCCAGCATTTCTCCTGATGTACTCTGCATATAAGTTAAATAAACAGAGTGACAATATGTAGCCTTGACGTCATCCTTTTCCTATTTGGAACCAGTCTGTTGTTCCATGTCTAGTTCTAACTGTTGCTTCCTGACCTGCATACAGATTTCTCAAGAGGCAGGTCAGGTGGTCTGGTATTCCCATCTCTTTAAGAATTTTCCACAGTTTATTGTGATCCACAGTCAAAGGCTTTGGAATAGTCAATAAAGCAGAAATAGATGTTTTTCTGGAATTCTCTTGCTTTTTCCATGATCCAGCAAATGTTGGCAATTTGATCTGTGGTTCCTCTGCCTTTTCTAAAACCAGCTTGAACATCTGGAAGTTCACAGTTCACGTATTGCTGAAGCCTGACTTGGAGAATTTTGAGCATTACTTTACTAGCGTGTGAGATGAGTGCAATTGTGCGGTAGTTTGAGCATTCTTTGGCATTGCCTTTCTTTGGGACTGGAATGAAAACTGACCTTTTCCAGTCCTGTGGCCACTGCTGAGTTTTCCAAATTTGCTGGCATATTGAGTGCAGCACTTTCACAGCATCATCTTTCAGGATTTGAAATAGCTCACCTGGAATTCCATCACCTCCACTAGCTTTGTTCGTAGTGATGCTTTCTAAGGCCCACTTGACTTCACATTCCAGGATGTCTGGCTCTAGGTCAGTGGTCACACCATCGTGATTATCTGGGTCATGAATATCTTTTTTGTACAGTTCTTCTGTGTATTCTTGCCACCTCTTCTTAATATCTTCTGTTTCTGTTGGGTCCATACCATTTCTGTCTTTTATCGAGCCCATCTTTGTATGAAATGTTCCCTTGGTATCTCTAATTTTCTTGAGGAGATCTCTAGTCTTTCCCATTCTGTTGTTTTCCTCTATTTCTTTGCATTGATCACTGAGGAAGGCTTTCTTATCTCTTCTTGCTATTCTTTGGAACTCTGCATTCAGATGCTTATATCTTTCTTTTTCTCCTTTGCTTTTCACTTCTCTTCTTTTCACAGCTATTTGTAAGGCCTCCCCAGACAGCCATTTTGCTTTTTTGCATTTCTTTTCCATGGGGATGGTCTTGATCCCTGTCTCCTGGACAATGTCACGAACCTCATTCCATAGTTCCATCAGGCACTCTATCTATCAGATCTAGGCCCTTAAATCTATTTCTCACTTCCACTGTATAATCATAAGGGATTTGATTTAGGTCATACCTGAATGGTCTAGTGGTTTTCCCTACTTTCTACAATTTAAGTCTGAATTTGGCAATAAGGAGTTCATGATCTGAGCCACAGACAGCTCCTGGTCTTTTTTTTTTTGCTGGCTCTATAGAGCTTCTGCGTCTTTGGCTGCAAAGAATATAATCAATCTGATTTCAGGGTTGACCATCTGGTGATGTCCATGTGTAGAGTGTTCTCTTGTGTTGTTAGAAGAGGGTGTTTGCTATGACCAGTGCATTTTCTTGGCAAAACTCTATTAGTCTTTGCCCTGTTTCATTCCATATTCCAAGGCCAAATTTGCCTGTTACTCCAGGTGTTTCTTGACTTCCTACTTTTGCATTACAGTCCCCTATAATGAAAAGGACATCTTTTTTGGGTGTTAGTTCTAAAAGGTCTTGTAGAGAAAACAGTGGAAACAGTGTCAGACTTTATTTTGGGGGGCTCCAAAATCACTGCAGATAGTGACTGCCGCCATGAAATTAAAAGACGCTTACTCCTTGGAAGGAAAGTTATGACCAACCTAGATAGCATATTCAAAAGCAGAGACATTACTTTGCCAACAAAGGTCTGGCTAGTCAAAGCTATGGTTTTTCCTGTGGTCATAGATGGATGTGAGAGTTGGACTGTGAAGAAGGCTGAGCGCTGAAGAATTCATGCTTTTCAACTGTGGTGTTGGAGAAGACTCTTGAGAGTCCCTTGGACTGCAACCAGTCCATTCTGAAGGAGATCAGCCCTGGGATTTCCTTGGAAGGAATGATGCTAAAGCTGAAACTCCAGTACTTTGGCCACCTCATGCGAAGAGTTGAGTCATTGGAAAAGACTCTGATGCTGGGAGGGATTGGGGACAGGAGGAGAAGGGGATGACAGAGGATGAGATGGCTGGATAGCATCACTGACTCAATGGACGTGAGTCTCAGTGAACTCCGGGAGTTGGTGATGGACAGGGAGGCCTTGCGTGCTGCGATTCATTGGGTTGCAAAGAGTTGAACTCGACTGAGCAACTGAACTGAACTGAACTGATGTGTTGATCTAGGAGAAGAAAACAATTTCCATGTTAAATGTACAGTTCAGCGGTATTAATTCCACTCACTGTGTTGTGCAATCATCACTATTTCCATAACATTTTTATCACCCCAAACAGAAACTCTGTACCAACCACTTAACTCCCCATTTTCCCATCTGCAGCCCCTGATCACCTCCAATCATCTCCATGTCTATGAAGCAAAAGTGAAAGTCACTCAGCCATGTCTTATTCTTTGCAACCCCATGGACTATATAGTCCATGGAATTCTCCAGGCCAGAATATTGGAGTGGGTAGCCTTTCCCTTCTCCAGGGGATCTTCCCAACCCAGGGATCAAACTCAGTCTCCCACATTGCAGGCAGATTCTTTACCAACTGAGCTATGAGGGAAGCCCATGTCTATAGATGTACCTATTGTGGACATTTCATATCAGCAGAATCATACAATGAAGCAATCAAGTAAGTTTCTGTTAAAAAAAAAAAAAATGTGAGTGCTAGGAACACTCACTATGAATTCTATCATCTTAACAAATTTTGTGTACAGTGTGTTATTGTTGACCATAGGAACAATGTTTTACAGCATATCTCTAGAGCTTATAAATGTAAACTGAAACTTCACTCCTGTTGATTAATAACTGCCCATTTCTCCCTTGGCCTAGATCTGGGTAACCACCCTTCTCATCTTTGTTTTGAGTTTGACTATTACAGATAACTCATGTAAGTGGAACTATGCAATACTTGGGTCACACAGCTTATTATTTTCTAAGGAGAAATACCATATGGGAGAAAAAGTAGAGGAGAGAACATTTTAGTTAAGCTGAGGAGACTTATATAAGCACTTAATAAATCTAATATTGTATCTCTAGCTGCTTTAGAGTTTACAACATGCCTCCAGATTATGTCATTTTTACAACCTTTCTGTAAGGTCGAGCTGGAATTGTTATCGCCATATAAAAGATGAAGTGATGCACAGAGGTACTGAGCAGTTGCTTTAGAGTATATAACTAAAAGTTACAATTAGGCCTTTTGAATGAAACTAGAAACAGAAGAAACTAGCAAACACAATCACTTATCATCTATTTAGTGGTATTAGTAAATAAATTTATGTGCAGTTTTAACATTTCTGTCTTGAAGCAAGATCCATTTTTCATGTAAACTTATAAAATATTGCTATGTAAAAACATACAAATTAATCCAATGAGTAGTTAATTGTACCTTAATAATATTGGTGTAATTGAGTTGGGAGTATAACAAATTATCTTATCTGAAAATACTAAAATTGTAGTTGATGACCAAATGAGCCAGAGTTTACTAACACTTCAAAAATAAAAATGTATTCCCAAATTCTATTTTTAGAGGGTCCTCCAAATAATGAAAAAAAAAAAAAAAAAGATTAATAGATAGTCACAGAAAAAAATCATAAAATAATGGATGCCTTTTGAAATACTACATTGTTTTCAAGTGGTTGAAAAGTATTTGAGGAGAAATTGAACTTGAATCTATTTTCTCATAAAATGTGAAAGAAAGTCTTGGTGAACGTTTTAAAATACCAAAAGGATATGATTGGCTATGGTGCCCAAGTAGATGAATTTAAAAAATTTTACTTTAAAATTAATCTTTTAAAATATACTGCTTTAAGATATTTACACTTGTAAATTGCAATAAAAAATTCATTATAATATAGAAAAGTAAAATAGAGCAGGATAGTACGTTAAATTATCTAGTTAATCTCATCTGTTGGAAGCCTAACAATTGAGGTCAGAAAGTTGCATATCAACTATTTGGCATGTTCTGGCTCTGCATTCTCTGATAAAAAAAAACTTTGGGATGATGGAGCATCAGCCTGTTTGTTCTAAACTTTAAGAGTATTTTATATATAGAAAGGAAACAGCAAAATATAAATTAGCCAGATTAAAACATTTGCTTATGAATAACTGATTTCCCTTCTTTGCTTAATTTCTGAAGGTAGTAATGTGCTGTCCTGCAAATAAATGGAAAAATCTCAGCCAGAAGTCACCTGGTAACTGGGTCAGGATTCCATATAACATACTGAAAGATGCATTTAAGACAAAGATTTATCCTCAATGCAGTTTAAAAATTACAGTCAACAAGAAAATAATTTTTGAAAAAGGCTAGTTTTGAATCAATTCAATGAGAATATGTTCTCTGTGTATTTATAAAATGGTATAATGTTTAGATATTTTAATTTCCCACTGGCTTATTCTATGACCCTTAAAACAAATTCCACGTTTTGTTTTGCAGCATGCACAATTAACAGCTACATTTATTTGAATTAATCTCCAAAACATCAGTCCCAGTAATTGGGACAGAAGTATAGGAGTGGTAAGGGTGGGGATGGTATGTAAAGAAACAAGGCTAATTAATAATTCCAGTCTTACTACTTCTCACTGTAGTGATTTCTATTTCATCAACATGGGGACTTGGGTGGAGTAGATCCAATAGACTGGAGGACTTGAAAGCAAGCACCAATAAAGGAGAAACTCAGATTTACTGATGTGATCTTAGTACCTAGGATATAACCTGGCACATAGTAAGATTTTATCAGCCACTTGTTCAGTAGCTATTGAGTGATTTCTGTTTGCCAGGCACTATTCAAGAAGTGAAAATTCATCATTTAGCAAAACGCGTAACATTCCTGTCCTTTGTATTCTATATTTCAGTGGGGGGTGAGAAAATATAAGCATAATTAATAAAGTATTTGTGTTACTAAAAAGTAATGTGCTATATAAAAATAACAACGATGAGTAAAAAGGATCTGGAATACAGAAATGATGGAACATCATTTTGAGATTTTAAATGGAGTGGATAGGGTAGGCCTCAATGAGGTGATATATGAGAAAAGACGTGAAGAAAGGGAGATATGAGACACATGACTATCTAGGAGAACACTGTTCCAGGCAGAGATAACTGCAACTGAAAAGGTGCTGAGGTGGTAGCAAGACTAGTGTTTTTAAGAAATAATAAGGGGCCAGCATGGGTGGGGCAAAATAGAAATACAGACATTTTCTTTAAATAGGTCACATTAGGGGAAGCACATAGTGTAGAAAGGCCAAAGATTTTGAACTGTATTTTGAGTGAAATGGGAAGATGAGATGGTGTAGAGTTTTAAATGGAGGAGAAATACAATCTGATTTGTGTTTTAAACAGATCACTTGGATTGCTATGCTGAGAATAGATGGGGGCAAGGGTAGAAACAGGGAAGCCCATGAGAAGACTATTGAAGTTATCAGATAGATGTTGGTGGTTTAGATAAGACTGTGAAAGCAGTGAGAAGTATGCCTCTCTACCCATTCATTTTACAAGTCACAGTTGATGGTGTTCTGTGTCAGGCATTTTTCTTTTTTTTTTGGCCAATCTGTGCAGCTTGCAAGATCTCAGTTCCCCGACCAGGGATTGAACCCAGGCCAGAAAAGCCCAGAATCCTAACCATTAGGCCACCTAGAAACTCCCTCAGGCGCTATTCTAACATTTTAAATATTCACATGCATTTAGTTGTTTATGTATTATGGTAGCTGAATAGTGGTCCCCAAAGATGTCCATCAGAGAAGGCAATGGCATCCCACTCCAGTACTCTTGCCTGGAAGATCCCTTGGATGGAGGAGCCTGGAAGGCTGCAGTCCATGGGGTCGCTGAGCGTCGGACACGACTGAGCGACTTCACTTTCACTTTTCAGTTTCATGCATTGGAGAAGGAAATGGCAACCCATTCCAGTGTTCTTGCCTGGAGAATCCCAGGGACAGGGGAGCCTGGTGGGCTGCCGTCTATGGGGTCGCACAGAGTCGGATACAACTGAAGTGACTTAACAGCAAAGATGTCCATAGACCTGAGAATATATTACTTTATATGGTAAAAGAGACTTTGCAGATGTGATTAATCATGTGGGGATGAGTAAATTTAATTGGATTATTCTGATGGGCATGTTATCATCACAAGGATCTTTATAAGGGGGTCAGAGGGTCAGAGTCAGTGGTAGAAAGATGTGAATGAGGATGAAAACAAAAGGCTGGAGTGAGGTAAGGAAAAGGTCAAGAACCACTATATGTAGAAATCTCCACAAGCTAAAAAAATGCAAGAAAAAAAGAATCTTCCTACCAACATCCTGATTTTTTAATTTAGACCCATTTTAGACTCTGACCTCCAGAACTGTAAGCTAGTATATAAAACAATCACATGACTAATTTATGTGATATTCCTATATTGTTAAAATTTTATATTATTGTTACTTTTACCCTATTATAAATTATAAATAATGCTGAAGAGAACATCTTTGTGGATAAATCTTGGAATGCATTTCTGATCATTTTTATAGGTTTGGAAATGGAATGACTGCTATCATGATTTCTTTCTCTACTTTAAAATACAAAAATCAGAACTACACAATCACTGCACTCACACACCAAAATTTACTGTATTAAGACCAGTGTTTTATATAATAATGTATGACAAATAAAATATAATTGGTAGAGGTCCAGTACCCTTAAATTTTCCTTTGCCATCCTGCTTCCCCTACCCTATTTCTTCCAAGACAAAGACTGACAGCTATGGAATGATTCACAAATGTGTGAACTATCATTGCACATTAACTATGTTTATCTTCTCTGTGCTGTTCCAATTTCAGTATACATGTTGACCAAGTAAGCACCAGAGTTTACTTTTAATCTGAAAAAAAACCTTGAAACATAGCCAAGGTTATATAAGTTATTCTTTCTTTATTTCAACAACACTTGGACTGAGAAATACAAATCTTCATAGAAAGGAAAAGACAAAAGCATTGAGAGAAAAATAATACAGAATATTATATTCATAAGCAATAGAATAGAAATTCTTCAAGTGCACATGGAACGTTATCCAGGATAGATCATGTTAGCAAAAAACAAATCTTAACAGATTTAAAATATGACATCATACCAGCCAAGAGATCTTGCCAAGATGGCAGAATAAAAAGACCTTAAAAGTTCACCTCCTTTCACAAACAGAGCAAAATGACATCTTCTGAATAACCATCAATGAAAGTGACTGGAAACTACCAGAAAAGACCTACAACTAAAGACATAAAGAAGGAACCACAATGAGCCATCTAGGGGAGGTACAGTCATGATACAGTCAAGTCTATACCCCTGGGACTGGTGGATGACCCACACATTTTTCAGTAATTATACTGCAGAAGTTCTTCCACAGTAGTGAGATTTCTGAGCCCTGTGTCAGGTTCTGCAACCTCAGGGGTCCTGTCCTGGGAAGATGAGCTCCAAGAGCATTCAACTCTGAAGACTTGCCCTATAAGATTCAGGAAATAGGGTACATGAAACCTCCCCTGCTGTGGCACCCAGTGAAAAAGCCATAACCTGGTAGTAACCTGGGCCAGACCTTCCTGCTGATCTTAGTTTCCTAGAGAGGTGGGGAGTGGTTGCAGCTCTCCCTGGGGACACTCAGTGGAAAAAGCCATTCTTGGGAGATCCTTCTGCTGTGTGGATGCTGGTGCTGACAGGCACCATAGTAGAATCCTCCCTTTATCTTGTTAGCACCAAGATCTGGCCCCACTCAATAGCCTGTAAGTACAGCGCTGGTATGCCTCAGGCCAGGCTACTAACTGGATGGGCACAGTTTCAGACCATGCAACTAGTAAACAGGCTGCCTGAAGACCCCCTGAGCCTATTGCCACCTCTCAACAGGAGTCTAGACACAGTCCTGTCCACCAGAGGTCCTAGGACCCAGCTTTGCCCATCAATCAGAAAACACCAGCTTTAGAATCCTCTGGGTCCCTGCCTTTCCCTCCAAGAAGTCTGCTGTAGGCCCTGAACCAGCCTTACCCACCGGTGGGTAGACACCAGATGCAAGAGAATGATCCAAAACCTACAGGTTGTAGCAAAACACTTCCCAGAGGGAAATTTACAGCAATGAAAGCTTATCTCAGAAAACAAGAAAAAATCGCTAGCAATCTAACCTTACAGCTAAAGAAATTACAGGAACACACAAAACCTGAAGACAGTAGAAGGAAAGAAGTCAATTCAGTTCAGTTGCTCAGTCGTGTCTGACTCTCTGCAACCCCATGGACTGTAGCACACCAGGCCTACCTGTCAATGACCAACTCCCAGAGTTTACTCAAACTCATGTCCATTGAGTCAGTGATGCCATCCAAGCATCTCATACTCTGGCATCCCCTTCTCCTCCTGCCTTCAATCTTTCCCAGCATCAAGGTGTTTTCCAACAAGTCAGTTCTTCACATCAGGTGGCCAAAGTATTGCAGTTTCAGCTTCAATATCAGTCCTTCCAATAAATATTCAGGACTGATCGCCATCAGGATGTGCTGGTTTAATCTCCTTGCAGTCCAAGGGACTCTCAAGAGCCTTCTGCAACACCACAGTTCAAAAGCATCAATTCTTCTGTGCTCAGCTTTCTTTATAGTCCAACTCTCACATCCATACATAACTACGGGAAAAACCTTAGCTTTGACTAGATGGACCTTTGTTGGCAAAGTAACGTCTCTGCTTTTTAATATGCTGTCTAGGTTAGTCATAACTTTCCTTCCAAGGAGTACACGTCTTTTAATTTCATGGCCGCTGTCACCATCTGCAGTGATTTTGGAGCCCTCAAAAATAAAGTGTCACTGTTTCCACTGTTTTGCCATGAAGTGATGGAACCAGAAGCCATGATCTTAGTTTTCTGAATATTGAGTTTTAAGCCAACTTTTTCACTCTCCTCTTTCACTTTCATCAAGAGGCTCTTTAGTTCTTCACTTTCTGCCTAAAGGGTGGTGTCATCTGCATATCTGAAATTATTGATATTTCTCCCAGCAATCTTGATTCCAGCTTGTGCTTCATCCACCCAGTGTTTCTCATGATACTCTGCATATAAGTTAAATAAGCAGGGTGACAATATACAGCCTTGAAGTCATACTTATCAGAGCAGAAATAGATAAACTAGAAATTAAGACAAAAAAGATGAATGAAACTAAAAGCTGTTTCTTTGAAAAGAAATGAAATTGATAAGTCTTTAGCTAGACACATAAAGATAAAAAGGGGAATGACCAAAGCAATAAAATCAGAACTGAAAAAGAGGAAGTTACAGTTTACACCTGAAAGAAAATGAAAGTTGCTCAGTCGTATCCAACTCTTTGCAACCCCATGGACTTCTCTAGGTCCATGGACTTCTCTAGGCCAGAATACTAGAGTGGGTAGCCTTTCCCTTCTCCAGGGGATCTTCCCAACCCAGGGATTGAACCCAGGTCTTCCTCATTGCAGGTGGATTCTTTACCAGGTGAGCCACAAGGGAAGCCCCAGCTGACACCTAGACAGCATATTAAAAAGCAGAGACATCACTTTGCTGACAAAGGTCTATATAATCAAAGCTATGGTTTTCCCCATAGTTATGTATGGAAATACAAAAGATCCTGAACAGTCAAAAGAATCTTGAGAAAGACAACAGAGCTTGAGGAATCACATTCCCTGACTTTAGAGTACACTACAAAGCTATAGTAATCAAAACAGTATAGTACTGGCACAAAAACAGATACATAAATCAATGGAACAGAATTACAAGCCTAGAAATAAACACATGCATTTATCATTAATTAATATATGACAAAGGAAGTAAGAAATATACAATGAAGGAAAGACAGTCTCTTTAATAAGTGATGCTGGGAAAACTGGAGTGGTAGATTTAAAACAATAAATTAGAACATTCTCTAATTCCATATACAAAATTAAACTCAGAATTGATTAAAGACCTGAAGGTAAGACTATAAAACTCCTAGAAGAGAACATAGGAAAAGACTATTTGACAGCAATCCTAACAGTAATTTTTTTGGATCTCTCAAGGCAAAAGAAACAAAAGCAAATGGGACCTAATTAAACTTAAAGCTTTTGCACAGCAAAGAAAATCATTGATACAATGAAAAGGCAACCTATTGAATGGCAGAAAATATTTGAAAATGATATAAGGGGTTAATATTTAAAATATATAAATAGATCATATACTTCAACATAAAAAAGAAAAAAAAAGGGGGGCAGAAGAGCTCAATATACATTTTTCCAAAGAGGACTTGCAGATGGCCAACAGGCACATGAAAACAGACTCAACATTAACAAACAGGGAAATGCAAATCAAAAACACAATGAGATATCACTTCACACATATCAGAATGACTATCATCAAAAGTAACAGAGAAATGTTACCATGGATATGAAGAAGAAAGAACTCTGGTTCACTATTGGTGGAAATGTAAATGTGTACACTCACTGTGATAAATAGTATAGGGGTTTCTCAAAAAACTAAAAGTAGAACTACTTATCAACCAGCAGTTTCTCTCCTGGGTTTATATCCAAAAAGACCCCAAAATATTAACTAAAATGATACATATACTCCACTGTTCATAGAAGCATCATTTACAATTACCAGGATGTGTGAGCAACCTAAGTACCCATCAACAGGTGAATGTGTTAAGACGTTGTGGTGTATATTGTTGTTCAGTCACCAAGTCATGTCTGACTTTTTGTGACCCCATGCACTGTGGCACGCCAGGCTTCCCTGTCCCTCACCATCTCTTGGAGTTTACCCAAGTTCATGTCCATTGAATCGATGATGCCATCCAGCCATCTCATCTGTCGTCCTTCTGCCTTCAATCTTTTTTAACATCAGGGTCTTTTCCAGTGAGTCAGCTAGGTTTGTAAGTGTGGTCAAAATACTGGAGTGTCAGCATCAGTCCTTTCAATGGATCTTCAGGATTGATTTTCTTTAGGATTGACTGGTTTGATCTCCTTGCAGTCCAAGGGATTCTCAAGATTTTTTCCAACATGACAGTTCAAAAGCATCAGTTCTTCAGTACTCAGCCTTCTTTATGGTCCAACTCTCACATCTGTAAATGACTACTGGAAAAACCATAGCTTTGACTAGATGGACCTTTGTCACCAAAGTGATGGTTTTGCTTTCTAATACACTGCCTATGTTTGTGGAATGTGTGCTGCTACTGCTGCTAAGTCACTTCAGTCATGTCTGATTCTGTGCGACCCCATAGCCAGCAAACCACCAGGCTCCCCCGTCCCTGGGATTCTCCAGGCAAGAACACTGGAGTGGGTTGCCATTTCCTTCTCCAATGCATGAAAGTGAAAAGTGAAAGGGAAGTCACTCAGTCGTGTCCAACTCTTAGCAACCCCATGGACTGCAGCCTACCAGGCTCCTCCACCCATGGGATTTTCCAGGCAAGAGTACTGGAGTGGGGTGCCATTGCCTTCTCTGGTGGGATGTGTGTGTATACATTAATTTTGCCATTTGCAACAACATGGGTGGACTCACAAACATATAGAACAAACTAGTGGTTATCACTGTGAAGAGGAAAGGAGGTGGGACAAAATAGTGGTAGAGGATTAAGAACTATAAAGTATTATGTATAAAATGAGCTACAAGAATATTCTGTACAACATGGGGAATATAGCCAATATTTTATAACAACTATAAGTATAGTATAACCTTTGAAAATTGTGAATTACTAAATTGTACACTTGTTACTTATACAACATTGCATATCAAATGTACTTCAGCAAAAAAAAGAAACAAATGATATAAGTGTCCTTTCCAACCACTATGGTATAACAGTAGAAATCAACTATAAAAAGAAAAGTGTAAAATTCACAAATATGTGGGGAGTAAACAACATGTTGCTGAACTATGTTCACTGAAGAAATCAACCAAAATCAAAAAATTCCTTTTGACAAAAGGAAATGTAAATATACAAAAACTTGTAGGATGCAGTGGGATGCAGCAAAAACAATGCTAAGGTGGAATCAATGCTTACTTGAAGAAAGAAGAAAAATCTCAACCTAAATTTACACCTCAAAGGAACTAGAGAAATAATTACAGATGAAGTCCTAGTAGAAGTATGGAAGTAAATTTCAGAACAAAAATAAATGCTGCTGCTGCTAAGACGCTTCAGTTGTGTCCGACTCTGTGCGACCCCATGGGCTGCAGCCTACCAGGCTTCTCTGTCCATGGAATTCTCCAGGCAAGAACACTGGAGTGGGTTGCCATTTTCTTCTCCAAAAAATAAATGAAATGGAGACAAAAAGACAATGGAAAGATCAATGAAACCAAAAACTTATCCTTTGAAACAATAAACAATATTGACAATCCTTTAGCTTGACTTACCAAGTAATCAAAAGAGAGGACCCAAAATCAGAAATGAAAGGGAAGATATTACAAGAGATACCACAGAAATACAAAGGATCATCAGTTCAGTTCAGTTCAGTCGCTCAGTCATGTCCCACTCTTTGCAACCCCATGAATCACAGCACACCAGGCCTCCCTGTCCATCACCAACTCCCAGAGTTCACTCAGACTCACGTCCATCGAGTCAATGATGCCATCCAGCCATCTCATCCTCTGTCGTCCCCTTCTCCTCCTGCCCCCAATCCCTCCCAGCATCAGAGTCTTTTCCAATGACTCAACTCTTCGCATGAGGTGGCCAAAGTACTGGAGTTTCAGCTTTAGCATCATTCCTTCCAAAGAAATCCCAGGGCTGATCTCCTTCAGAATGGACTGGTTGGATCTCCTTGCAGTCCAAGGGACTCTCAAGAGTCTTCTCCAATACCACAGTTCAAAAGCATCAATTCTTTGGCACTCAGCCTTCTTCACAGTCCAACTCTCACATCCATCCATGACCACTGGAAAAACCATAGCCTTGACTAGATGGACCTTTGTTGGCAAAGTAATGTCTCTGCTTTTCAATATGGTATCTAGTTTGGTCATAATTTTTCTTCCAAGGAGTAAGCGTCTTTTAATTTCATGGCTGCAGTCACCATCTGCAGTGATTTTGGAGCCCAAAAAATAAAGTCTTACACTGTTTCCACTGTTTCCCCATCTATTTCCCATGAAGTGATGGGACCAGATGCCATGATCTTCGTTTTCTGAATGTTGAGCTTTAATCCAACTTTTTCACTCTCCTCTTTCACCTTCATCAAGAGGCTTTTTAGTTCCTCTTCACTTTCTGCCATAAGGGTGGTGTCATCTGCATATCTGAGGTTATTGATATTTCTCCCAGCAATCTTGATTCCAGCTTGTGCTTCTTCCAGCCCAGTGTTTCTCATGATGTGCTCTGCATATAAGTTAAATAAGCAGGGTGACAATAGACAGCCTTGACGTCCTCCTTTTCCTATTTGGAACCAGTCTGTTGTTCCATGTCCAGTTCTAACTGTTGCTTCCTGACCTGCATACACATTTCTCAAGAGGCAGGTCAGGTGGTCTGGTATTCCCATCTCTTTCAGAATTTTCCACAGTTTCTTGTGATCCACACAGTCAAAGGCTTTGTCATAGTCAATAAAGCAGAAATAGATGTTTTTCTGGAACTCTTTTGCTTTTTCGATGATCCAGCGGATGTTGGCAATTTGGTCTCTGGTTCCTCTGCTTTTTCTAAAACCAGCTTGAACATCTGGAAGTTCACAGTTCACGTATTGCTGAAGCCTGGCTTGGAGAATTTTGAGCATTACTTTAGGAGAAACTTCAAATAATTAAATGACAAATTGGACAACTTAAAATAAATGGATTAATTCCTAAGAACACATAGACTTCCAAGACTAAGTCAGGAAAAAATAGAAAATTTCAATAGACTGATTACTAGTGAAGAGATTGATCAGTAGTTTTAAAACTTCCTGTAAAAATTAAATAACTTCATGGGATTTTCCTGGTGGTCCGATGGCTAAGGCTTCATGCTCCCAATGTGGGGGGCCCTGGGCTCAATGCTTCCCTGGTGGCTCAGTTGGTAAAGAATCCACCTGCAATGTAGGAGACCTGGGTTTGATCCCTGGGTTGGGGAAATCCCCTGGAGAAAGGAAAGGCTACCCACTCCAATATTCTGGCCTAGAGAATTCTGTGGATTATATAGTTCATGGGGTCGCAGAGGCGGACACAACTGAGTGACTTTCACTCTCTCACCCTGGGCTCAATCCCTGGATCAGGGAACTAGATCCCACATGTTGCAGCTTAAAAAAAAAAAAAAAAAAAAAAGGACCCAGCTTGCAAGATCTAAAAAGACCCAGCGTAGCCAAATAAGTAAGTAAATAGCTATTTAAAAAAATGAGACAACTTCACTAGTAAGTTCTACCAAATATTCAGAGAAGAATACCAATCCATTTCAAACTATTCCATAATACAGAAGAGGAGGGAACACTTCCAAACTCATTTTATGAGACCGACATTACCTTGATACCCAAACCAGAGGATCTCACTAGAAAAGACTATTACAGGCCAATATTCTAATGAACATAGATGCAGACATTCTTGATAAAAAATTAGCAAGCCAAATTTAACAGTACATTAAAAGAGTCAAACATTGTGATCAAGTGGAATTTATTACAGTAATGCAAGACTATTTGTATGTTGGTGTGACACACCATGTTAACAGAACAAAATTTAAAATCATGATTATCTTGATCAATGCAGTAAAAACATTTGATAAAAGTAACCATCTACTTACAATAAAAATTCTTATCAGTGTGGGAGGGAATGTGCCTCAACATAATAAAGGCCATATATGATAAGCCTGGGCTTTCCTGGTGGCTCAGAATCTGCCTGCAATACAGGAGGCCATGGTTCGACCCTGGGTCAGGAAGATCTCCTGGAGAAGGGAATGGCAACCCACTCCAGTATTCTTGCCTAAAGAACTGAATGGACAGAGAAGCCTGGCAGGCTACAGTTCGTGGGGTCACAAAGAGTCGGACACAACTGAGTAACTAATATATGACAAGCCCACAGCTAACATCATACACATTAGGAAAAGCTGAACACAATTCCTTTAAGATCAGGGACAAGACAAGTATGCTCACTTATTGGTAGTCCTACCCAAAGTAATTAACAAGAATAAGAAACAAACATATGCAAATTAGGAAGATAGACAGGAAAACAATGGAAACACAGTGACAGAGTTTTATTTTCTTGGGCTCCAAAATCACCATGGACAGAAACTGCAGCCATGAAATTAAAAGATACTTGCTCCTTGGAAGAAAAGCTGTGACAAACCGAGACAGCATATTAAAAAGCAGAGACATTACTTTGCCTACAAAAGTCCATATGGTTGAAGCTATGCTTTTTCCAGGAGTCATGTATGGATGTGAGAGCTGGACAATAAAAAAGGCTGAGCGCTGAAGAATTGATGCCTTTGAACTGTGATGCTAGAGATGACTCTTGAAAGTCCCTTGGACTGCAAGGATATCAAACCAGTCAATCCTAAAGGAAATCAACTCTGAATATTCATTGGAAAGACTGATGTTAAATCTCCAATACTTTGGCCACCTGATGCAAAGAGCCGACTCATTAGGAAAGACCTGATACTGGGAAAGGCTGAAGACAGGAGAAGGGGATGACAGAGGATGAGATGGTTGGATGGCATCACCAACTCAATGGACATGAGTTTAAGCAAACTCCAGGAGATGGTGAAGGACAGGGAAGCCTTGTGTTCTACAGTCCATGGGGTCACAAAGAGTTGGACATGACTGAGTGAGTGAATAACAACAAAATTGGGACAGAAGAAGTAAAACTGTGCAAATGATATGGTACTATATAGCCAAGGTCCTACAGACTCCACCTAAATTCTAGTAAAGTAAATTATTTCAATAAAGACACAGGATGAAAAAATCAACATATAGAAATCTGTTATATTCCTGTATGCTAATAACAAAGATTACTATCAAAAAGAGAAATTAAGAAAACAGTCTATTTACCATTTCATAATACAAGTAAGATATCTATGAATACCTTTTATCAAGGCAGTAAAAGACCGACATACTGAAAACTTGTAAGACATTGATAAAGAATTTGAAGTAAACACATTAAATATATATTTTGTGCTTCTGGATTATAAAGAATTAAAAGTGTTAAAATTTCTGTACTACCTAAAGCAATTCAGTGCAGTTTCTATTAAAATTCCTATGGTATTTTTTTTTTTACAGAAATAAGCAGTTCTTTAATTTGTATGGAACCACAAAAGATCCTGAATAGCCAAAGCAACCTTTTCAAAGAAAAACAAAGCTGGAGACATTGTTCTCTGTGATTTCAAACTATATTACAAAGCTATGGTAATCAGAACAATATGCTACCATCATATGAAGAGACACATAAATCCATGAAACAGAATAGAAAGCCCATGAAATAAACACACACATATCTGGTCAATTATCTTATAACAATCCAAAAGAAATCAGTCCTGAATATTCGTTGGAAGGACTGATGCTGAAGCTGAAACTCTAATACTTTGGTCACCTGATGCAAATAACTGACTCATTGGAAAAGACCCTGATGCTGGGAAAGATTGAAGACAGGAGAAGGGGACAACAGAGGATGAGATGGTTGGATGGCATCACTGACTCAATGGACATGAATTTGAGCAAGCTCTGGGAGTTGGTGATGGACCGAGAGGCCTGGTGTGTCGCAGAGTCGGACATGACTGAGTGACTGAACTGATCTTATGACAAATCAGCAAAGAACACACAGTGTGGAAAAGACAGTCTAGTAAATGATGTTGGAAATCTGTACCGTCATGTGCAAAAGAATGAAACTGGACCACTATCTTACACCACATACAAAATTTAAATGGATTGAACGTATGACCTGAAATCAAACTTTTGGAAGGAAACATAGGCAGTAAGGTCCTTAACATCGGTTGTGGCAGTCATATTTTGGATTTGACAATAAAAGATAAAGAAGTTGGAGTACAAACTGAAAAGCTACTGCATAGCAAAAGAAACCATCAACAGATGAAAAGATAACCTATGAAATGGGAGGAAATATTGTCAAATCAGGTCACATAAAATAACTTATAAAATATCACTTGCAAAAATACTCCCAAATAATTCAATTAAAAATGGGCAGAGGATATGAAGAGACATTTTTCCAAAGACAACATGCAGATGGCTAACAGATATATGAAAACATGTTCAACATTACTAATCAGGGAAATACCAATCAAAACTGCAATGATTATAACTGTACATTTGTTAGAATGGTCATCATCAACAAAAAATAAATGTTCCCAAGGATATGGAGAAAAGGGAAACCCTGTGCCCTATTGGTAGGAATGTAAATGGGTGCAGCCTCTATGAAAAACAGTATGGAGGTTTCTGAAAAACTTAAAAATGAAATTATCATATGGCCCAGAAACTCGATATCTAAAATATCATCCAAAGAAAATGAAAGCACTACCACAAAAAGATACATGCACCATCCTGTTCATTGCAGAATTACAACAGGCAAGATATAGAAATGACATGTGTTCATTGATGTACGAATGGAGAAAGAAAATACATAGATACACACACTGGAATATATACACACACACACTGGATTACTATTCAGTCACAAAGAATAATGAGATCTGCATGTTTGCGATATCATGCCTACATCTTGAGGGCATTATGCTAAGTGGAATCAGTCAGACCGAGAAGCCAAATACCATAGGATTTCACTTACATGTAGAATGTAAAAATAAAACCAACCAACCAACTAACGTCATAGATACAGATAACATGTTTGTGGTTGCCATAAGCAGAGGGTCACAGTTGGGCAAAATGGGTGAAAGGAATAAAAAATACAAACTTCTAGTTCAGAAGTTAGTAAGTCATGGCAATGTAACATACAGCATTATGACCACACTTTTTGATACTCTTTTGCATTCAAAAGTTACTGGAGAGTAAATCTTAAAAATTCTTATTAAGAGGAAAAAAAACCTTTATGTATTGTTGGATATTAACTAATTTTATTATGGTGTTCACTATGCAAATAATTGAATCATTACATCATCCCCTTTAATACAATGTATGTCAGGTATACCTCAATTAAAAAATTTTGATATTTGGCAAAACTAATACAATTATGTAAAGTTTAAAAATAAAATAAAATTAAAAAAAAAGTCTAAGAAGAAAGGCTGAAGTGATTAATGAACTGATTGTAGTTTTTTTCTAGATATGCATTTATCTCACATGCAAACTACTAAAGTTAAACATATGAAATCTTGAAATTATGCACTTGCAATCCATTTCTAATTTTGTCACAGTTCCCAGATTATCCAGATTGACCCATGTCATGAACTGGAAAGAAAAGGGTATTGTTACTTTTACTGTAATTCTACTGTTTTACTAGAGTGTCACAGTGGCAACTTCCCAATCTAGTTTCAAGAATAGATCCCTTTGTCAAGCTTGGTCATAATTTGGGCAAACCCTCTACTTAAGCAGAGAATAACTCAGTTATGAGCGAGAAGATTCTTTCCTTTTTGTAGGATATCAAAAATCCAGAAGTCTGACTTAATGGACTCACCAAATAAGATTTTTCAACTATAAAATTTTCTCAAGGTTTGTAACTTTTTAATACCTTTTACATTCTAAATTGCATATAAGACATTACCAGTTTTTATTGAAACAGTCAGTTTGATTCATTTCAAAGCACAATTCCTTTATTCTGGGCAATCTGACTATTTCAACACAAATTTTTAGAAATCTAAAATTTCTAAATTGTGTCTAAATTTACACACAAAATATGTGTAAGAATCACATGATATGAATTACTGCCATTGAAAAGGTAGTAACTTTGAATTCCTATATTTTAAATAAGCAAAAAAAAATAAGGCTGCTGCTGCTGCTAAGTCGCTTCAGTCGTGTTTGACTCTGTGCAACCCCATAGACGGCAGCCCACCAGGCTCACCCGTCCCTGGGATTCTCCAGGCAAGAACACTGGAGTGGGTTGCCATTTCCTTCTAAACACCAGTATATATGCAATACTAGAAACAAAATGTTTTATTTCTTATACTTCACAAGAGAACTATGTTCTCAGATAAAGCTATAAACATGGTTTATTAATTTCAGTGATGTTTTAGAATAGAAATGAGCAATAAATAGATGTCTGTCTATATAGTACACACACACTCAATGAGAGGTAGTATTGGTTATTGAAGGGCTCATTTTCCCAGATAGAAATTTCATCTCTATAATAATAAAAAAAATGTGAGAAATGAACTGCCCCATATATTTTTAACTTATTCTGATTAATGAAACAAGAAGTGTTCTCACAAATCTCTCTAAAAGGCCCTATGAATGAAACTTATTTTAGAATCAAAAGCATTTAAGCTCTGAGTGATTATTAACTCACAATTGAGGAGGAGCTATTTAATGAGACGGCTTGTCCTCAACTTGACTACTGCTTTCTAAATTCTGAATTACAACACCTCATTATGTAAATTGATTTAATCATAGAGAGATGTGCTTTATAATTTTTAATTACTGTGTCTTACTTTCTAATCTAATAAAACTGTAGAAACTTATATGGTAGAGAAGGCTTTTTTAAAGCACATATTATCTTATAGAGGTTTATTTCCTTTTTACTATCATGAAAAATTGATAATAAAAATAAAATGCATTTATATATACATGTGTGATGAAAAGTCCCCTTTGTCATTCCTTTACTCTAGGACAGTGTTTTCAAAGTGTGGTGTTAGGATGACTTGAGCCATTTAATCACCTAAAGAGCTTGCCTAAAAATTTGTTTCCCACGTTCCACCCCAACTCAGACTCACTGAATCCGACTCACCAGGCAGGTATGTGGATCAGAAATGCATACAAAACAAGTGTGGTTGGTAATACTGATAGAGCTAGTTGAAGGAGTGACCTTAAAGTATCCCTGCTTTAGAGGCTATTGTCTCATCTAAGATGCTTTCTATCCAGCTTCTGTAAAGTACACTTTAATGGCAAGTATGCATCTATTGTGTATTTTTTGTGAGACTCTTTTTTAAATGGATGATTGGCCATTTGTGGAATTTCCGATAATGATGGCAATAATTATAGATTTTTAAATACCACTAAATTAGTCTAATTCCTGCTTTGATAGTAGTCCAAAGCTACTCAAATCTTGACTTGAGCACACACTTGAGTGACACTAAGTAGTCATTCTATGACGAGTATCTCCAGCTTTGTTTCCTGTCCTCCATAACACAAAACTCACTTCTTGTGAATATTCTGTTATGACTCCTGCCAGTGTGTGCCCTCTGCACCCCAGCCCAGTTAAGGATCATGATCTTTTTTATATTCCAATTAGTTGAGATGTTGTTTTGTAGTTTGTGTTTTAAAAAGAAGACTTTTGTTTCCCATATACAAAATTATAATGTCAGGGTTTTTTTGTTTGTTTTTTTTTTTCCTACACAGCCTCCTTTTTTTCCCCAAATATCCCCCACAGCCCTGTAAGAAATAGGAATATGCTCATCCTGTTGAGAATCACACTTCTATTAATTACTATCATGTTTTGATTGAAAATTAAGATATTGATTCAAGTTGCCATCATTAATCTAAGATCCCACTTAACAGCCTTTAGACCTCACAAGTCATGAGGTCAGTTCACGATGCTAGGACTCTGGGTTATCCCTTGAACAGAAAAAGGTCATCATGTGGTTGTGGCTCCACAACTGTCATTTGATGGTGTTTTCTCTGTATCTCTCTGTCCTCTATCCGAAATCATTCTTCGGTGGTGTCTCCAGACACTCTGTGTATTAATACTATTTTACATCTCAGCTCTCCACAGTCATCACTTGCTAATACATACCTCTATCCAGACCATGCTCCATCCTCACAGCTTCTCAAGTATCTTCTGAGTTTTTTTTAAAAAATGCAAGCTCTTGATTATCTTTCAACACACTTTCCTACACACAGGCACGGAAACTTTGCTCCTCCTACCTCCACACATTTTCTACCTCCATGGTTTAGATAATACTAAGGAAACAATCATGTATGTCCTCTATCTTGTAATGCAGACATTTCATTGTCTGAACTTTTATCTTCACTGGCCTTCATCAGGTAAGCTCAATCCCTGTAAAGTGTATCTCTTTTATGTTTCATTTTTCCCAAAATAGAAAGTTTAATTGGTCTTTTCAGGATTAATACGAAACATTTCAGAGCTCATAAAATAAGTAGTGGCTAATTATTTAAATCTAATACATTAGAAAACATTTACTTCTAGGTGTCACAGGATTTAGGGGTTATGGAATATTTGCAAGCCATATAACAACAACATAGGGGTAAGATTTCTTCTTTGAAGGAGCTGCTTATTTTATTGAAGGTCCCAGGTAGATACAGAAATCCAGAGACATGAAAAGCATGAAGGATAAGAAATAGAAAAATGAACTGCAACTAAAATGAAAATTAATATGCTATTAGAAAATTTAATATACAAAAGCCACAGAAATATTTTCAAAGTGACATATCAAGAAGAGAAAGTAACAAATAACTAAAATAATTGAGGCAGTACCAAAAAGCCAATAGGAGAAAAATCTTCCTAAAAATGATGGATGATTTAATCAAGAAAACTGGAATTTAATCTGAAGGAGAAAATGCACACAGGTAGTAAAATATGTCAGACCAAATTCTGTAGAGCTAGGAAAAAATAGGTTATTGAATTCTTTAACATAAATGAAATCCTCTAAGTAGCAAAAGAAACTAATAGACTTTTCTAGTTAAAGGCATTCATTAATGATAGCATATTAGCATTTATTCAAATTTTTTGATGCCCTAGAAGATTTTAAAGTTTTCATTTGCTTTTTAACACAAATTATCCTGTGATTTCTGTCATTTTAAGTAGGTCATAGAATACCTAAATTTGAATGTTCCTTCCTTTTCCTGCAGAATTTTAATAGATATTGTGTATTTCAATAAATCAGCCACAATACTGAGGTTCTACTACAAAAGGACAATGGCAACAAAGTTGTATAAATTTGAAAGGTTTTTATTGTGGAAAACTCAATAGGTGTATGTGCTAAGTCACTTTAGTCGTGTCCAACTCTGTGTGACCCCATAGACGGCAGCCCACCAGGCTCCCCCATCCCTGGGATTCTCCAGGCAAGAACACTGGAGTGGGTTGCCATTTCCTTCTCCAATGCATGAAAGTGAAAAGTGAAAGGGAAGTCGCTCAGTCGTGTCCGACTCTTCGTGACCCCATGGACTGCAGCCTACCAGGCTCCTCTGTCCATGGGATTTTCCAGGCAAGAGTACTGGAGTGGGGTGCCATTGCCCTCTCCAGGGAACAGTTGAGGTGGTGGTTTAGGAGGGCGGGGCCCTCTCTGTGGGGTATGTGCGGTCACCGATGAGTAGTCAGGACGTATGTAGGGAATCTAAAAGTGGGCAGTATTACTTTACTTTAGTTGCTCGTTTATTGCTTATTAGTTATTAGATCAATGTAATATTATCACATGTATTTCCATGTTATATTCTGCACAGTTTAATTAATAGGATATTTTTAGGCGTGCATTTAATATTTAATACTAATGATTATGTTTCTTTTGACAATGTTTTTCTGAAATGAATAAACTTTCTGTATCATGAATTAAACAGTTCTTTTAGACTATCCTGGCAACTTACTGTGATGTGTTAATATCATGTTTGCTATGGAAATATTTTAGGTTTAAAATTTAGAATGGCAGAGTTTGTCCTTCATAACACAGGTTATTTGCATCTTCCTCGCTTTAAAGATGCTGTCTAGATCCACTTCGTTTTAAAACATTGTTGTTGTCCAGTCACTAAGTCATGTCCAACTCTTTGCAGCTCCATGGACTACAACACGCCAGGCTTCCCTGTCCTTCACTATCTCCCCAAGTTTGCTCAAACTCATGTCCATTGATTAGATGATAACAACCAACCATCTTATCCTCTGTTGTTCCCTTCTCCTCTTACCCTCAATCTTTCCCAGCATCAGGGTCTTTTCCAATGAGTTGAGTCTTGGCATCAGGTGGCCAAAGTACTGGAACTTCAGCATCAGTCTTTACAATGAATTCTCAAGGCTGATTTCCTTTAGGATTGACAGCTTTGATCTCTTTGTTGTCCAAGAATCTTGTGAAAGGAATCACATCTAACTTGACCATACCACTTCTGTTAACTGTTTGATAACTAATTTTATATCAAAATATTGTTCAGTCACTCAGTCATCTCTGACTCTTTGCGACCCCATGAACCGCAGCATGCCAGGCCTCCCTGTCCATCACCATCTCCTGGAGCCTGCTCAAACTCATGTCCATTGAGTCAGTGATGCCATCCAACCATCTTACCCTCTGTCATCTCCTTCTCCTGTCCTCAATCTTTCCCAGCATCGGGGCCTTTTCTAAAGAGTCGGCTCTTCGCATCAGGTGGCCAAACTACAGGAGCTTCAGCTTCAGCATCAGTCCTTCCAATGAATATTCAGAATTGATTTCCTTTAGGATTGATTGGTTTGATCTCTTTGCAGCCCAACGGACTCTCAAGAGTCTTCCCAACACCACAGTTCAAAAGCATCAATTCTTCAGCACTCAGCCTTCATGGTCCAACTCTCACATCCATACAGGACTACTGGAAAAAACAGCTTTGACTAGACAGACCTTTGCTGGCAAAGTAATGTCTCTGCTTTTTAATATACTGTCTAGCTTGGTCATAGCTTTTCTTCCAAGGAGCACGCATCTTTAATTTCATGGCTGCAATCACCATCTGCAATAATTTTGGATCCCAAGAAAATAAAGCCTGTCACTGTTTCCATTGTTTCCCCCATCTATTTGCCATGAAGTGATGGTACTGGATGCCATGGTCTTAGTTTTTTGAATGTGAGTTTTAAGTCAACTTTTTCACTCTCCTCAAAATGAAGATTGCCCATTAGATTGCTCTGAGCTAGTTTCCTATGTATTTGCCTACTAACCCTTCTAGTATAATAGACTTTATAGAGTATTTAACAAGTAATAGAATCATGGGGTCACAGAGAGTTGAACGCAATTTAGCAACTGAGAAACAACAAAATAATCTTAAAAATTTGAGTCCAGATCTGCCAAGGCTTCATGTGAAGTGATTATGATTTCCTGAATTTTGGGTTTATCTTTTTAGTCTGACCAGAAAAGAGGCACAGTTTTGAATCCCTAGGATGACTGTGGTTGACATTAGCCTGTTTATGTGGGCGGTAGAAACTTGCTGGAGCCATCAAGTTTCAGTTGACTGTAAGGTTGAGTTTTCACCACACCCTTTCACTTCAAGCTTTTGCATCACATTGCATGAGCCATCCTGCCTCCTGTATGCATCGATTTTAATTATCCACCTCCCATGTGAGGGTTGCCCTTCATTCCTTAGTAAAGGTTGCTGTACTTGTGATAACCTAGTAACATTTCTCAAGTTTAAATAGTACATATCTATAATTATGTTGATTATTAGTTTTCCTTCTAGCAATAATATGTTTAGAGTTAATTCACTCTATGGTATTTTCTTATTGGAAAATAAAAGAAACTAGAAATAATGTTGTTGATAGATTTGTGTGTGTGTGAATAGAGACTTTATACAGTATATTAACATGAAAGAAACAAAAAAGGCAAAAGTTACATTTCATCCAGAATTTGGTTTTTAACTATGTCCAAGTAAACAGATGTCAGTTTTATCTACATACTAGTCATGTAAACGTGGCATAATGCATGCATGTATTTTGAGATTTATATTTAATTTTTTTCACTTGCTGACATTTTCTTCCAACTCAGTTCTTATTTGTTCAAATGGATTATTATTGTCCTTGTTGAAAGGATTTCAAATGTCTGTTGGTGGACAAATGGATAAACAAGTGTACTATAAGTTATATTGATAATTTGAGCCTTAAAAATGAATCAAATTCTGATACATGTAATTTGCATAAACCTTTAAGACATTATGATAAGTAAGCTAATAAGTCAGAAACAAAGACAAATGTGGTATGATTCTACTTATGAAGTACTTACAATAGTCAAATTCAGATAGTAGAACAGTAGTCGCTTGGGGTTTGGGGTGTAGTGGGCATGGAGGAGGAGAAATGAGGACTTTTCTTCTAAAGATATAGACTTCCAGTTTTTGATGAAAAAGTTTTGAATATGCTTAGTCATGTTGGCTGTTCAACAATGTATTTTTAATGCTAATGATTTGTATACCTAAAAATGATAGAAAAATTTTATGTACATTACACCACAGGTTTTACAAAACAGAGATTAGATACCTTGAAATATCTTGAGTCTATTTGGGATCTTAATGTCACTTTAGGGACACAGTGAAATCCAACTAGAAAGGATGTGGAGAAGCACACTATAGTGGGCTTAAGAGCACTATAAATTAGCATTAAAATAGCCGTTATCTAATGTAATTTATAATTTTAATGACTCATTTTAGTCAATCTTTGCATATGAAGACATTTAAGGAAACTTCGACTTATTTTAAGAAGCATTCAGGTATTATACTTCATTCTTTATCTGTTTCCTTGTTAAAATTGGACAGACATGAATCAGTTGAAACAAATTTGTTTACAAAGAACTTCAGAAAAGTCAAGTGAGAAAATAGGTTTGGTTGAATTATATACTGAGATTCCTAACACAGGAAGTCAGTTTCCATGTATGTTGTTTATTTCTATTTTAAAGATGAAAAGTGAAGTGAATAACTACTTAAAAAATTATACAAGGGGGTGATGAGCAATAGATGACAAAGTTGCTTTAGGTAGGAGCAGGCTTCATGAGGTTAATGAGTTTAAAATCTGAATATTTTATACTGACATGCAAATGAAGTATATTAAAGGTAAGAAAACTAATGTATTTTGTAAATCTTAAATTTCTTTAATGGAGAAGGCAATGGCACCCCACTCCAGTACTCTTGCCTGGAAAATCCCATGGACGGAGGAGCCTGGTAGGCTGCAGTCCATGGGGTCGCGAAGAGTCAGACACGACTGAGCGACTTCACTTTCACTTTTTACTTTCATGCATTGGAGAAGGAAATGGCAACCCACTTCAGTGTTCTTGCCTGGAGACTCCCAGGGACGGGGGAGCCTGGTGGACTGCCATCTATGGGGTCGCACAGAGTTGGACACGACTGAAGTGACTTAGCAGCAGTAGCAGCAAACTTCTTTAAATAAAATATATAAATGTTATGCTATTCTTGGACTTCCCTGGTGGCTCAGATGGTAAAGAATCTGCCTGCACTGCGGGAGACCTGGGTTCAATCCCTGGGTTGGGAAGATCCCCTGGAGGAGGGCATGGCAACCCACTTCAGCACTCTTGCCTGGAGAATCCCCATGGACAGAGGAGTCTGGCAGGCTACAGTCCATGGGGTCGCAAAGAGTCGGACACGACTGAACGACTAAGCATACATGCTATTCTCATCTACAGTTTCAAAGAATTAGCTTAGATCAGATATTTTACGCTTTACATATTTTTCTTCCTGTGATTCTTCAATGCTTTCAGATTTATTACCCTCCTTAATCCCCAGTTTTCAAACTATTTTACAAAAAGTGGGGGTACATGCCAGCAAAAATAGTACAGGCAGGATCTCCAAAAACATGTTCTTCCATAAAAGAAATTGGCAAAATTATCAGAAAAATCTTTTCAGAGTTCTGGAAATTAACCAAAGTATCGCAGCAACACAATGAGTGTTATGCAAGAAAAATAGTTAACTCTGAACAATAGTGAGCTTTGGGGCAATTTATCATACACTAGCCCTATGCAGCTCAGTGGTGGCCATAATAGGTAATATTCTGCATTTCTGGTGTAACATGGCATTCACTATAGTGAGCAAATAGAACAAGATCTCTTTCAAAGCCTTATTTTCATAGTATGGTCTTTATTTTACCTGTCTGAAGGGTTCCTGGAAGATCTACTTTCAACTTGGAGTATACGCTATACTAAAAGCCTTCTTCTCTTACAGCATGGTAAAAACATTTAGAACCAAGTGCTTTATCTTTGCAACTGCCTGGGGAGATTTATAACTACTGAAGAAAACATAATTTTTGGAGAAAACAGATTGACCAAAACAATCTTAAAAAGGAAAACCTGGAGAATGAGATGCCTGTAGTGGCTCTGAAAGACCTCGGACACATTGCAAGGAATCTAGAAGGCCACGCGAAGGTTCACAAGAGCTAAAGGAAACTATGCCCAGATGAGTTTTTAAAAATTATGAAAATGTATCTCAGAGAAAGTTGATAAGGAAATAGAAATTGTAAAGATGAACCAAATAAAAATTATGTAGTTGAAAAGTATAATAACCAATGGAAAAATTTACTAGAGGGGTTCAAACAATTCTCAGTAAACTTAAAAATATTGAAATCTTTTTCTAACTATGATGATATATTTCAGTAACTGGAGGAAAATTGGCAAATTAACAAAACGTAGATGTTAACACACTCCTGACTAACCAACAGATCAAAGAAGAAATCAGGAGAAATCTAAATATATCTTAAAATGAAAATGGAAACACAATACACCAAAATCTATGGGATGTGGGAAAAGCAGTTCCAAGGAGGAAGTTTATAAAGATAAAGGCTCTATTAACAAGATCTAAAATAAGCCACCCAACTTTATACCTCAAGGAACTAGAAAAAGAACAAAGTCCACTTAGTATAAAGGAAGGAAGTAACAAAGATCAGAGCAAAAATTAATGAAGTAAATAGAAAAACAGAAAAAAAAAATCAATGAAAATAAGACTTTTTGAAAACAAACTTTTAGCTAGACTTATCAAGAAAGATGACTCAGTTTTATAAATCAAGAGGGAGACACTGAAATTGATACCACAGAAATACAGCAGATCATGAGAGACAATATGGGAAACTGTATACCAGCAATTTAGACAGTCTAGAAGAAATGGGTAAATTTCTAGGCACATACAGCCTACCAAATTTGAATCATGATCAAAATCTGAACAGACCAAGAGACCATATCATTAAACAAAAGCCTCATGACCAAAAATGTCTAAAATGTCTAATCAGATGTTTTCATAGGTGACTTCTGCTGAATATTTAAAGAATTAAATAGCAATTCTCAAGCTCTAAAAAAAAAAAAAAGAAAAATTGAATACTGTAGGAGAAAACATTCCAAAACCATTTTAAGAGGGTAGCAGTATTCTGATACAAAAGATAAGGATAGTATTTAAAGTGAAAGTCGCTTAGCCATGTCCAACTCTTTGCTACCCCGTGAACTATACCATCCATGGAATTCTCCGGGCCAGAATACTGATGTGAGTAGCCTTTCCCTTCCCAACCCAAGGATCGAACACAGATCTCCCGCACTGCAGGGTGGATTCTTTACCAGCTGAGCCACAAGGGAAACCCTCGTATAAAAAAGAAAATGACAAACCAATATCTCAGATGAATATAGTTGCAAAAATACTCAATAAGTATTAAGAAACAGAATTCAACACATTTAAAGGATCATACACCATGATCAAGTGAAACATCCCTGGAAGTCAAGGATGGTTGTCAAATGTAAGTCAATAAATGCAATATACTACATTAATAGAAACAAAAAACATATGATTATCTAAATAATCTTAAGACAGTCACGTAGACGGTTTATAATCCTAAGATTCATATGCAACCATAAAAGAGCCCAGATAATGAAAGCAATTTCTTCTTAAGCAGTGAGTACCACACTTCCAACTGTATTACAAAGCTAGTAACCAAACCATAAAAAGACATAGATCCATGGCACAGCATCAAGTGTCCAGAAATAAACCTACCATACACAGTTAATATTTGAAAAGAGATGCTAGAATACTAAATGAGGAAAGGATGGTCTCTTTAAAAATGATGTTGGGAAAACAGATATTCATATTCCAAAGGTTGATATTGGGCAGATATTTTATGTCACTCATGAAAATTAACTTGAAACAGATGAAGGATTAAATGTAATATCTGAAACCATAAAACTCCTAAATAATTCAAGGGAAAAACTTCTTGAGTTTTATCTTGGCAATGATTTTTTTTTTTTGATCTGATACCAAAAACACAAGCAAAAACAAAAATTAAATAACTGAACTACAAACTAAAAGGCTTCTACACAAAAGTAACAGTCAAAAAACTAAATGGAGCAACCTATGGAATGGGAGATAATACATGCAAGCCATATCTCTGGATAAGGGGCTAATATTCAAATATAAGGGACCTAAATAATTTATTAGCCAAAAACCCCAATACTAATAATCTGGTTTTTAAATGGCCAAAGAACTTGAATAGTCATTTTCTCAAAGAAGACATAAAAATGGTCAACAGTGCTTAATATCACTAATACAAACCATAACCACTAGATATCACCTCCTGCTGCTACTTCTGCTGCTGCTAAGTCACTTCAGTTGTGTCCAACTCTGTGCGACCCCATAGACGGCAGCCCACCAGGCTCTGCCATCCCTGGGATTCTCCAGGCAAGAACACTGGAGTGGGTTGCCATTTCCTTCTCCAATGCATGAAAGTGAAAAGTGAAAGTGAAGTCACTCAGTTGTGTCCTACCCTCAGCGACCCCATGGACTGCAGCCTACCAGGCTCCTCTGTCCATAGGATTTTCCAGGCAAGAGTACTGGAGTGGGTTGCCATTGCCTTCTCTGAGATATCATCTCCTATCTGTTACCAAAAAGGCATGTGATAAGTGGTGGTGAAGATGTGGAGTAAAGGGAACTCTTGTGAACTGTTGGTGGGAATATTAATTGGCTCAGCTACTATGAAAAAATAATATGGAGGTTCCTCAAAAAATTAAATAAAGCTGTTTATTTAAAGCATTTATTTATTTACAGCAATAAAGTATATGAGCAATTATACTCTGGATATTTATCCAAAGGAGATGAAATCACTATCATCAAATTGGATAACAAAGTGGATAACGAAGTAGGTAACACACCCCTGTGTTCATTATCGAAATATTCACAATAGCCAATATGGAAACAATCTAAATATCCATCAATGGATGAAGAGATAAATATATATCATAAAATGGAATATTGTCCTGCTATAAAAAAAAGTAAATCTGTTCATTTGCGATAACATAGATTTACCTTGAAGGCATTATGTTAACGGAAATGAGTCAGAAAAAGAAATACTGAATGATTCCACTTATGTGCAATGTAAAAAAGTTGAATTCATAGAAACTGAGAATATATTAGTTGTTGTCCAGGACTGAGGGGTGGGAGGATATGAGATATTAATTGTAACTACAAATTTTCAGTTTCAAGAGGAATAAATTCTGGTGATATACAGCATAGTGAATATAGCTAACACTACTGTATTTTATATTGAAAGTTGCTGGTAGAGTAGATCTTAAACATTCTCATGACCACCACCACCATAAAGTCATCATTATGTGAGAAGATGAATGTGATAGCCAACATTATGGCCAAAATTTCTCAATATATACTTGAATCACATGGTACACCTTCACACCGTACACCTTAAACTTACAGTGTTATGTCAATTTTATCTTAGTCAAGCTGGGGAAAAAATGTCTAAAACAACTTAAACTTCCCACCTTAAGAAATTAAAAAAGAAAGCAAGCTAAATCCAAAGCAAGCAGAATGAAGTAAATGATAAAGATTAGAGGGAAATAAAGAATTGAAAAATATAGAAAAGCAAGACAAATGGTGGGTTTTTTTGTTTGTTTGTTTTTTTTTGAATGATCAAAATTGACAGACCTTTAGTTCAACTGACCAAGAATAAAAGAGAAGACTTTAGTTACTACCTTCAGGAATGAAACTGGACATTACTACCAAACTTCCCCAGTGAAAACTAAATTTAGGGGGATATTATGACCAATTGTATGCCAACAAATTAGGTAACAAATGGACACATTGTGAACAAGATACAAAATACCAAAACAGATTCAAAAATGAAATCTGAACAGTCTAATAAAAAGTAAAAACACTGATTAGTGATCAAGACAGCTTTCCACAAAGAATATCCCATATCCAAGTGGCTTCATTGGAATGTTCTGCCAAATGTTTAAAGAATACTAATTCTTCAAACTATTCAAAAAAATAGAAGAGGGTACACTTACCAACTTAAGAGGCTGGTTTTATCCTGATACCAGAATTAGACAAAGTATCAGAAGAAATACAGATCAGTATCTCTTACCAAGATGGCTGCTATAAACCTCAAGAAATACTAGAAAATTCAATTCAGAAGCTTAGTAAAAGGAGTATAACCCATTACCAAATGGAATTTATATCATGACTGCAAGATTTGCTTATCAATACACTATACCAATAGAATTAAGGGATACAAGAGATATGGGCTCAAGCCCTGGGTCAAGAGGATCTACTGGAGGAGGAAATGGCAACTCACTCCAGTATTCTCAGTTGAAAAATCCCATGGACAGAGAAGCCTGGCAGACTATAGTCTGAAGGGTCACAAATTGTAGGACAGGACTGACTAAACACACATGAAGAAAAATAGACATTTCAAGTTATTGAATTTAGTGCTTTTCTATGTATGGGAAGATGCTAGAGTCTGAGTTCATTGAAATCATTCCTTTGATATCTACCTCAGCTATCTGGGGCCAGTATCCTGTTTCGGGCTTTCCCCGGTGGCTCAGAGATAAAGAATCTGCCTACAATTCAGGAGATGCAGGTTAGATCTCTGGGTCAGGAAGATACCCTGGAGTAGGAAATGGCAACCCACGACAGTATTATTGTTGGGGAATTCCATGGACAGAGGAGCCTGGCAGGCTACAGTCCATGGGGTCTCAAAGAGTCGGACACAACTGAGCACGCACCAAGGAAACAAATGCATAGTCATATTGGCAGATGTAGAAAAAGGAACTTAATCCAACATCCATTCATGATAAAAAAAAAACAAAAAAACACTCAAATCAGGAACAGACTCTATCTTGCTTAGCCTGATAGATGGAATCAATGATAAACCCATAGCTAACATTATACTTAGTGATCAAAGAACTAAAGGTTTCCCTCTAAAAACAAGACAACCACTCTCAACACTTCTATTCATCATTGCACTGGAGGTTCCAGCCAAGGTAATCAGGCAAAAAGAAAAAGGAAAAAGCCCATTTATATTCAAAAGAAAGACATTGAGCTTTATTTGCATAAAACATGATCTTACATACAGAAAACTATGGAATCCACACATATTAAGAAACTTTTAGAATGAGTTCAGCAAGGTTGCAGAGTACATGACTAATAAGCAAAAAAATCATTTGTATTTCTCTATACCAGTTGTTACTGGATGAACTGTATGCCCTCCAAATTCATATGTTGAAATCCTAATACACAGTACCTCAGAATTTGGAGATCAGTTCTTTAAAGAGGGTATTATATTACCATGAGGCTGTCACCGAAGGCACTAATCTAGTCTGAATGGTGTCCTTATAAGAGGAAGTGTGGACATAAAGACTTACACAGAGAGACTTAAGGGAAGCACTTGCACAGAGCCAGGATTATGCGAGGGCACTTAGAGAAGGTAGTTGTCTGCAAACCAAGGAGAGAGGCCTCAGAAGAAACCAAACCTGCTGACACTTTGATCAAGTTTCCAAAACTGAGAAAATTTATGTTAAGCTACTCAGAGCATGGTATTGTTTTGGCAGCCATAGCAAACTAATATGCTAGCCATGAACAATTCAGAAATGAAACTAAGAAAATTCCATTTATAATAGCATAAAAAAGCGCTTACGAATAAATATAACAGAAGTACAAGTCTAGTACACTGAAAACTCCCATCTTGAAAGAAATTAAAGACTCGATAAATGGAAAGACATTCCATATAAATGGATTGCAAGATTTCTTATTGTTACCATGGCAAAAGTCTCCCAAGTTAATCTACAGAGTAAGTTTAATCCCTATCAAAATTCCAACTACTATTTTCGCCCAGTAACCAGAATAGCTTGGTACTAGTACTAGGATGCACATATAGATTAATGGATAGAATTTAGAGTTCAAAAATAAACCAGTCTATGACCAATTGATTTTCAACAATCATGCCAGTTCATTCAGTGAGAAAATTATTTTGTCAACAATTACCAAGACAGTTGTATAGCCACATACAAAGAAATAATTTTGGTCCCTTTCCTCATAGTGAATCCAAATATTGAAATAAGATGAATTAGAAACCTTAAAAAAAATAGCTAAAATTATAAAACTCTTAGAAAACAGAGGTATAAATCTTTGTGACTTAGAAATAGACTTGGGTTTCGTATATATGGTACCTAAAGCAGAAACAATGAAATATATTTAAATTGATTTTAAATTAGATTTTTTTAAAGTTGTGCATATAAAGACACTATCAAGAAAGTGAAAAGGCAGTCCACACAATGGGAGAAAATGTTTGCAATTCATATATCTTGACAAGAGCCTAGTGTTCAGAATATATGAAAAGCATTTACATCTCAATAATGAAAAACACCAACCCAATTAAAAATGAGTTCCCTTGTAGCTCAGTTGGTAAAGAACCCACCTGCAATGCAGGAAACCCAGATTTGATCCCTGGGTTGGGAAGATCCCCTGGAGAAGGAAATGGTAACCTACTCCAGTATTCTTGCCTGGGAAGGCCCATGGACAGAGGAGTCTGGTAGGCTACAGTCCATGGGGTCGCAAGAGTTGGACATAGCTTAGCAACTAAACCACCAACTAAAAAAGAGCAAAAGAGTTTGGAAAGACAGTTCTTCAGAGAAGATATACTAATGCCCAGTAAGCAACTGAAAAGATGTTTAATAGAAAAGGCAGAGGAACCAGAGATCAAATTGCCAACATCTGCTGGATCATGGAAAAAGCAAGAGAGTTCCAGAAAAACATCTATTTCTGCTTTATTGACTATGCCAAAGCCTTTGACTGTGTGGATCACAATAAACTGTGGAAAATGCTGAACAAGATGGGAATACCAGACCACCTGACCTGCCTCTTGAGAAATGTGTATGCAGGTCAGGAAGCAACAGTTAGAACTGGACATGGAACAACAGGACATGGAACAACAACAAATAGGAAAAGGAGTTCATCAAGGCTGTATATTGTCACCCTGTTTATTTAACTTATATGCAGAGTACATCATGAGAAATGCTGGACTGGAAGAAACACAAGCTGGAATCAAGATTGCCGGGAGAAATATCAATCACCTCAGATATGCAGATGACACCACCCTTATGGCAGAAAGTGAAGCGGAACTAAAAAGCCTCTTGATGAAAGTGAAAGTGGAGAGTGAAAAAGTTGGCTTAAAGCTCAACATTCAGAAAACGAAGATCATGGCATCTGGTCCCATCACTTCATGGGAAACAGATGGGGAAACAGTGGAAACAGTGTCAGACTTTATTTTTCTGGGCTCCAAAATCGCTACAGATGGTGACTGCAGCCATGAAATTAAAAGACGTTTACTTCTTGGAAGGAAAGTTATGACCAACCTAGATAGCATATTCAAAGGCAGAGACATTACTTTGCCAACAAAGGTTCATCTAGTCAAGGCTATGGTTTTTCCTGTGGTCATGTATGGATGTGAGAGTTGGACTGTGAAGAAGGTTGAGCACCGAAGAATTGATGCTTTTGACCTGTGGTGTTGGAGAAGACTCTTGGGAGTCCCTTGGACTGCAAGGAGATCCAACCAGTCCATTGTGAAGGAGATCAGCCCTGGGATTTCTTTGGAAGGAATGATGCTAAAGCTGAAACTCCAGTACTTTGGCCACCTTATGCGAAGTGGTGACTCATTGGAAAAGACTCTGATGCTGGGAGGGATTGGGGGCAAGAGAAGAAGGGGATGACAGAGGATGAGATGGCTGGATGGCATCACTGACTTGATGGATGTGAGTCTGAGTGAACTCCGGGAGTTGGTGATGGACAGGGAGGCCTGGCGTGCTGTGATTCATGGGGCTGCAAAGAGTCGGACACGACTGAGCAACTAATCTGATCTGAAGTAACTGTTAGTCGCTCAGTCGTGTCCGACTCTTTGCAACCCCAAGGACTGCAGCCCACCAGGCTCCTCTGTCCATGAGATTTTTTCCAAGCAAGGATACTGGAATGGGTTGCTATTTCCTTCTCCAGGGATCTTCCCAACCCAGGGATTGAACCCGGGTCTCCTGCACTGCAGGGAGATTCTTTACAGACTGAGCTACAAGGGAAGGGAAATATAAATCAAAACCATAATGGGATACCACTTCATACCAACCAAGATGGCCATATAAGTATTTTTTTAATGGGAAATAACAAGTGTCAGTGAAGAGGGCAAGAATTTGGGACCCTCGTACATTGCTGAGAATTTTAAAAGACGTAGCCACTATGGAAGACAGTTGGTCATTTCCTCACAAAGTTAAAAAGACTCAGTGTATCATCCATGTATCCACATATATTGTAAGTGATGTCACAGCATCATAAGTCATAATAGCAACAAAGTGGAAACTATTCAAATGTCCATCAGGTGAATATATATAATGTAGTATATCCACTCAATGGAATATTATTTGGCAATGAAAAGGAATACAGTATTGATACATGCAATAGCATGGATGAACTTTGAAAACACAGTAAACGAAAGAAGTCAGGCCCAGAATCACATATTGTCTGATTTTATTCATGTAAGGGATAAAGAACAGGCAAATCCATAGAGTCAGAAAGTAGATTAGTGGTTGCCAGATGCTGGGCCAGGGGAGGACAATGGGAAGTAACTATTAGTATGAGGTTTTGGGAGTGATGGATATGGTTCTGGAAGTAGAAAATCCACTGTACACTTTAAATGAATGAGTCTAGAGCTATGTATGCCAATTAAATTATACATCAATAAAAAACTCAAGTGATGAAGATGCAAAGGAGGAAATTTAGAGAAAAGGAAAACAAGATGAATGCAAGGTGAGAAAAGGAAGTGCAGGAGATGCCTTCAAGGCTGAATATTGGTCACGTGGTGGTTTGTGTGCAGAGCACTTCAGCAGTGAACACAAGGCCCACGACCTGTGCTAGGTGTAAGGGTCTCCACCCGGGGTTTGCAGAAGCACAACTTCTGCTGGGTCCCACACTTAGAAAACATATTTCTTGAGGTTCAGACATATTTTGATCAGTTCCAAAAAGCCTGGGTTGACAATGTCCACAACAAATCAGCATTTTCAGAACTTTTCTGAGTGTTTTCTATTAGGCATTATGCAGCATATTCCTTAACATATTTCATTTATTAATTCACTAAGTGCTTGCTGAGTACTTGCCCATTTTCCTTTTTAGCAAAATGCAGGAGTTAAATTTATCTTTGCAAATAACCGAGGAATAAGGTCTATGTTGCTAGTACTCATTGTTGCTACATGAAAAGAAATGTCAGGTAATGCCCTCCCCCTTTTTAGGGGTTGCTGGGTAGCACCCTGCAAGCCTATAAGCCTTGCAGTGACCCAGCCCCAAAGATGAAAAAAGAACCTGAAAATGGGACCAGAGTTAATGACACTGGATAGGGGATCTTATATGTCTGAAATAAAGACTCCTGGAGCAACACCTCACTGTGTATGGCAGACAGGACATGGCAGCCATATTCACTACTCAGTAGAGAAGGCAGCTACCATTTATAGGGGGAATTGACATCAGGTTGGTTCATCAGTTACTAGGGAAACCAGCAGCCTGGGAATGTCCTTTATAGCCCCTCAGTTTAAAGACCATCACAAGGGCAAGTGTTTCTCTTTAATAAACTAGCAGGTGGAGCCATTCTGGCCTAAGGATGAGAACAATCACTAGTTCGGACAGGAGACAAACAAGTTCATATAAGTAGGGTATACTTGAAGCAGGAACTGGTCGACCAGGGGATGTACAGGCAGCAAGAGAACAGCCATCTTGAGTGGCTTGACCATACATCACATCCCTACACACTCTGCACCACCCTTACAATCTTGGTCCACCCCTCTTCTGCGATATACCTAGCTTAAGTATGAAGAGGCGTACTGCAACCAGATACCACACATAGAATACAGAGTCTAAGAAGTGGGCAAACTTTGGAGACAGGTTCTTATCGGGTCAATTTTTTATGGACGTCCACAGGAGGACAACAACGGCATCTGGCCAGAGACCCCGCAATCAAATTCATTTGGCAGTGAGTGAGGCCGCTGCTGTTGCCCAGCCCACAAACAGACTCCCTCTACTTAGGCAAGGGGCGAAATACAAGATAGTTAATAGGTACAATACAGGGAAGATCATGACCATTAAGCAGAACACAAGCCATAAACAGCATTCTGAGATCATATCATTCCTACCTGTAGTTTTCGCCCTGGCCTGTCGTACCCACAGCCAATGTCAAATAGACTGGAGAGATAGAATAACAGGCCACAGGTTAATATAATGGTGCTTTTCTCCTTTGGGGGACCAGATTACTTACCTTAGTCGTCTTCAGTGAGTCCAGGGAAAAGACAGGTGAAAACTGCAAGGACCTTTCTACTTCTATTCCACACATAGCTAGCAAACCCAAACTATTGAGGATTTACCTGCTAGTCCCAGGGTCACTTTTTTATGTTCCTCGGGGGTCTAGGCTGATGGTGAGGGCAAAAGCGAGTTACTGTCCTGACCTATAACTGGCAGTCATCTTTTGGTGTCAACAGTTGAATTCTGAAGGTGTTGACTAGTAGCCTCTCGCTTAACGTGAGGTGGGCTCTGAGACGATTGCTCTTGGAATGTTCGGTTTTATAGTTCCTAGGGCTTGAGTTAGCCTCCTGGCCCACAAGTTGAGAGAGCAGGATAAAATGCAGAGAGCAGGAGAAAATGCCAGCATATGTCATTTTCATAGACCTATTTCTGAACTTTGTGGTAGGTGAATTGAGTTCCTTGGTCACTATGTCCGTGGGGTCCCGTATGTTGCACACAGCTCTTCTATACCCTGAATAGGGGGTTTTGCATTACTCGATGACTCACATAGGCATTCTGTAATTCCTTCCACCTGCTGTAATGCATTGCATATTGCATGTAGCTGTTGTTCCTTCCTACTGTACCGTTGCTTCGCCGCTTTCCATAGCTGTGATGAGAAAGGGTACACTCATTTTGCCATTGTCACAGCGCCTAGCCAAACCCAGGTGACTGCCCATGTCTAACTCACAAGTCTGTTCCTGAGTTAGTATCCTTAAAGCTTGTGTCTGTAATAGTTTAGGGGCAGTGGGTCAGGGGTGTGCTTGCATTTTGTGAATAATCTATGACCCTGTTCTGTCTGTATTCACCAGTCATCCCTGTGTAGTCAAGATGAACCACCAGCACAAGACTGCTCCTCTTAAACTTGAAAGACTCTGAGATTAACAGGATATTATCACCATAATGGAAGAGAAAGATCTCTCTAGTGGTAGATAGCTGCCAGAGAGTCCCCCATGCTGGGTGGATGGCCACCTTGGGACTAACCCCACAATCTTCCATTCCCTGTTATATTTTCCTGACATCTTTGTACTCAAGGGATTTTCCCTGGCATCCCAACTAGCTCACCAGCTTCTGAGTCATACTGGGCAAGTCCACAAGCCTTGTAGTTCACCAGCCTGGACACTGAAGAAAGAGCCCCCAAACAGTGACAGAGACATCAATAATACTGGATAGGGGAGCTCACCTGTCTGAAATAAAGGGTCATGCTGTGACACCCGACAACGTACGACAGGCAAGCGACATGGAAGCCATCCTTACTACTATTTATAGTAGTAGAGTAGCGGCTATTTATAGGGGGAATTGCCCTTAAATTGACTGTCAGTTACCACGGAAACCAGCAGCCTGCGCCTGCCCCTTACAGCCCCTGAGGTTAATGAGCATCAGGAGGGCAAATGTTTTCTTCTAATAAATTAGCAGGTGGAGTCTTTCTGACCTAAAGATTAGAACAATCACTAGCTGGGGCAGGGGGCAGGCACTTTTGCCTGAGTGGGGTGTAGGTGAAGCAGGGACTGGTTTAGCAGGGGCTGTACAAAGAGGAAGAGAACAGCTATCTTGAGTGGCCTGATAATATATGGGTGTGCTGCTGCTGCTGCTGCTAAGTCGCTTCAGTCCTGTCCAACTCTGTGTGACCCCATAGACGGCAGCCCACCAGGCTCCCCTGTTCCTGGGATTCTCCAGGCAGGAACACTGGAGTGGGTTGCCATTTCCTTCTCCAATGCATGAAAGTGAAAAGTGAAAGTGAAGTCACTCAGTCGTGTCCGACTGAGCCATGGGATTTTCTAAGCAAGAGTACTGGAGTGGGGTGCCATTGCCTTCTCTGATGGGTGTACTAGTCCATTTTAATAATTTGTTTTCTACTATTTTGAACTGCACATTTTTGTACTTTGCAATTTACTGGTCAAAAAACTTTAGCTTATTAAGATTCAGAAGACAGTATAAACATGTATGCCATTTTAATGCAGTATGTTATTTCATTATGAGTGAGCCAAATATAATTATATTTTAATTTCATCTAAATAGTAAATGTACTATTGACATGAGGATAAAAGGCATTAAGTACTCTTGCATACTTAATGTCCCTAAAAAAAAAAGAGTGCTACTAGCTCTCATGTAATTTCTTAAATGCATATTTCATTCAAAACACTCTGTTCATAAAAATTTTACTTAAGATTATAAAAAAGCAAAAAGCTGAAATATCCAGAAATAGTATAATGAATTCTCAGTTGATTCTGAGAGCAGAAGTCAAACAAGGTGAATAAAAAACAAGGAACTACCCTATTGACCCAACAATCCTACTACTGGGCATATACCCTGAGGAAACCATAACTGAAAAAGACACATGTACCCAATATTCACTGCAGCACTATTTACAATAGCTAGGACATGTAAGCAACCTAGATGTCTATTAACAGATGAATGGATTAAAAAGTTGTGGTACAATGGACTATTGTACAATGGGATATTCATATATGTATATTTTATGTATACAATGGAATATTGCTAAGTCACTTCAGTTGTGTCCGCAACCCCATAGACAGCAGCCTACCAGGCTCTCCCATCCCTGGGATTCTCTAGGCAAGAACACTGGAGTGGGTTGCCATTTCCTTCTCCAATGCATGAAAGTGAAAAGTGAAAGTGAAGTCACTCAGTCATGTCCAACGCTTAGCGACCCCATGGACTGCAGCCTTCCAGGCTCCTCCATCCATGGGATTTTCCAGGCAAGAGTACTGGAGTGGGGTGCCATTGCCTTCTCCGACAATGGAATATTACTCAGCCATAAAAAGGAACGTATTTGAGTCAGCTCTAATGAGGTGGAGGAACCTAGAGCCTATTATACAGAGTGAAGTAAGTCAGAAAGAGAACAACAAATATTGTATATTAACATAAATATATGGAATTTAGAAAGATGGAACTGAAGAACCTATTTGTAGGGAAGCAGTGGAGATACAGACAGAAAATAGACTTGCATACACGGTGGGGATGGAGAGAGTGGGGGAAGGAGAGGCTGGGATGAATTGAGAAAAAAAAATCAGCCAAGATGAAGAAAGGACTCTTGTAATTGTATACTAAAGATTAGTTTTATCAAATGGTGAGGGAGAGGAAATGCCTTAGATCTGGAGGAAAAGGTCGTAATATTAGATTAGGACTAAATAAAAGGAATCCACTAATAGTAATTTCCCATTTGTTGTTGCTGTTCAGTCACTCAGTCATGTCTGAATCTCTGTGACCCCATGGACTGCAGCACGCCAGGCTTCCCTGTCCTTCACCATCTCAGAGTTTGCTCAAATTCATGTCTGTTGAGTCAACGATGCCATCCAACCATCTCATCCTCTGTTGTTCCTTTCTTCTCCTGCCTTCCATCTTTCCCAGCATCAGGGTCTCTTACAATGAGTAGGCTCTTTGCATCAGGTAGCCAAAGAACTGGGGCTTCAGCTTCAGCATCAGTCCTTCCAATGAATATTCAGGGTTGATTTCCTTTAGGATGGACTGGTTTGATCTCCTTGCTGTCCATGAAATAACAATAATAATGTCCTGAAATAACAATTTCAGGACAATAACAATCCACCCAGGTTACAATAAATAATGAGTACCCCACAGCCTGTATTACATCTCAATTCTTTTCTAAGTGAGCATGATAGTTTCTTGAGTATCCTGTTAGCCAAGTTTCAGTTCAGGAGAGATGACAAAGTTGGAGGTGGGATGAGATGGGTAATTGTAATTACCTTCAGGTAGATAGTACTGCACTTGGAATGTGCAGAAATGGCTCTGAAGGTCAGTATACATAAGGGGCTGTGAACAGGCCTGAAATCTGTATAGACATTACCTCAGGTGCTAATGAACGCCCAGAGTTCTCTGTTGGCGAGAGTGATTCTCACATACAATTTTAAGATCTTAAAAGGAGGGTGTTCAGTGAATTTCAGATCTTTTGTCATGGACAAGGAACTCAAGTACTGCTCCATGAAGATTGCTGATTCATTTGTTCCTTGAGAGGTTAGTTAAAATTAAGCCAGTGAGTAAAAAACAAACAAACAAAAAAAATCCCAGCAATTCAGTTCTTATAACTACAGTAAATAGAAACAAACCCCACTCACTGTAACTCTTCTCTTTCTAGTGAGATGGAAGATGAAACTTTTTCCTTCGAGACATCTTAATTTGTTTCCCTGAAAGTGAAATAGATTATTCTGTGGTGAAATACGTATGGCAGACTTAGATCATTTAGGCCACAAAGTATGCTACCTTTAATTAGCAGGATTTTATATGAATAATGAACTTTCCATTTCACCCTGAACATACCATCCTACATATATCTTAGTTATTTGTCACCTTCTATAATGTAAAGGAAAAATAATTTTTAACAAATAATCATTGGTTGACATTTAAGGCAATGTACCAAAGCCTAACTTTATTATGGTGGTGCACTTCTTTCTTAGTTCTGAGCACTAAATCATCATGCATGATTGAATTTTGCTTACCTGCATCTTCTCCCATACTTAAGTATTTTCTGTGTGGGCTGCTCTTCAGAATAAGATGTACTTATTCATAAGATATGAGTAAAATGAAACAGCACCATTGAGATAGACAAAACACACAGAAGCCTCTCCAGAGTCACTCTGAATTACCACTTGGCTCCCTTTCAATTTTTGGCATCAGATTTCCTCTTAGGGTATATAGCTTCTATCAGGAGGGCAAAGCATTGCTGACAACAAACAAAAATAAGCACTGCTAATTTGCACATATAATAATAAAGGAAAAATAGAAAGAAAATGATACCCGGGAGAGGCAGGGACTTGTTTCTTCTTTGAAAAGCAGGAAACACCCATTTTTCTACGTGAAAGGGGACAGGGAAACACTCCACACTAAGGAAGAGATGCTCTTGAAATGGCTCCTGCTGGGTCCCCATGATTTTGCGTATAAATGGGACATGGAGCTGCACTGAATGTTTTATTTCTTCAGGGATTCATGAAGTAGTGAGGTCACCAGGGATACAGAGAAAAAAAAATCAATGTTAATTAAATGACAATCAGAATTTGATAGGAAGATTACTTTTTTCAACTTAATGTTAAATAGATAAGTATCTCAGGTACTCAGCTTTGGGTGTAAGCTTACCCAGAACTTAAAAACGCTTGCCTGGGCAGAAGTAAAAGAACCAGGTTGTGTAAATAAGGTGAAGAGGGACAATCAACTGGTTGGAAGAAAACTCAGGAGAGAGCAAAGAGCATAAAAAAGTGTGTGTGCATAACATTTGCAAAATAGATAGCAAGTTGAGTATGGGATTGAGGACAACAGGGTACACTTTTTGTTTCTCTTCTGCTCACCAGCCAAGTAACCATGAGAGAGGCATTCTTTGGGCATCAAATTGGAAGAGTAGTTTAATTATCTGGCTCCACTTACAGTGGGTATTGAGACTAAATTAAGGTGATTATGGATGGCACCCATCAATTTTTCAGAGCATGGAAAAGACTAACGGGACCGTTTGTACCTAGAACATTGGAGCGACTTCTCCATTTGATTTATAACGCCTTCTCTCCTCTTCCTTCCCTTTCTTCTCTTTAAGAAGCATAAAGTCATGTACTTCGTGCTAGGCACTGTTCTCAACTCTTTAATTATTCCGTATTAACGCATTTAATCCAATGCAACCACCTTATAAGGGTATAACTACAATTCTCCCCATTTGATGGATGGGGAACTGAGACACTAAGAAAAACAAAGCCATTTAGCTAATCAGTAGGGGAGGTGGAATCCTAACTCAGTCTGGTTCTAGAATTTTAACCGATGCGCTGCTTCCCTTTCTTTTTTTTGTAAATCTTTACCCCCGTTAAAATAAAGTTAACTATTTAAAACAAGACGTAAACTCTTGAGAGGGCTGGAAAGGGTTAACGCTGAAGCACTTCCGCGAGCTGAAAAAACAAAAACAAACGAGCCAGCGAAAGCCAGTTAAAGCCCCCGTAGGAAATTCTGTGGGCCTCCTGTTTCTTTAAACTCTCGCTTTCGCTCCCGCTGACACTTTATAACAAAGCCGCCACGGCGGGTCCGAGCCGCCGCGCGCTCCCTTCCTCCACCGGCCCCGCGGGTCTGGGGTCCGAAAGGGCTTCGCTGGGTCAGTAACCGAATTGGCTTGGGTTTGCTTTCTCCGCACCCCCCACCTCCGCAGCACACGCCCTCCCAGGAATGGCGAGCTGTAATTAACCCTTTAGCGCCCAGGAAGACCCCGTCGGCGGCGAGTGGCCCCCGGGTCGGCTGCTGGGCCGCAGAAGCCCCGCAGACGGGCGAAAGAGCCGCCCAGGGCCAGGTGGGTGCGGGCGCTGCTGGCCCGCCGCCGGTGGGGGCGAGCCGAGTGCGGGGATGGCGCCCGAGCGGCGCCGAGGTGCCGTCCGGCACTCCCCTCCTCGTTCGCCTTTCTCGCCTCCTCTCCCGGAGCTCCTGGCCGCCGAGCTGCCAGGGGCACGCCGGGCTGGAGTTGCCCTCTCACTCCCCCTTGCTTTCCTCCCCGGGTTTAATCTCTCGGCGACTCCTCTGCCAGCCCCGAGGAAAGTGCAGCCATTGGACAGGTCGGTGCTAGCTGCCGGTTTCGGGGAGGAAGGTGGGAGACGCCGGGAGGAGCCAGGGGGAGGGAAGGAGGAGGCGGGAGGAGGGTGCAGCGGCGGATCTGGCAAATTGCGAGCCGCCTTCCCTCCCCAAAGTGTGGAGCAGGAGCGCGGGGGAGCGCGGCGGCGGCGGCGGCGCCTCCTCCGCCACCAAACTCCGGGGCTCGGGTCCACCTCCTCCTTCGCCAGGAGGAACCCTATCCCAGTAGGTTTCAGTCTGACTTTTCCCTCCCCGTTTCTTCCCCCGTCCCCACCCCCCTTTCCCAATACATTTTTCTGCCTTCGGACCTCAGACTGCTGCAGCCTGAGCCTGCCCAGGGCTCAGTTCTTAGGGGCTTCTCATCCCTCCGGCTGCGGGCGAGGACGCGCGCCCTGCGTCGGGCGAAGAAAAGAAGAAAAACTTGTCGGAGGGTTTTCGCCAGCCGGCTGTTAACCCCCTTCCCGCAAACCTAAGCCTCCTTAAAGGGGGCCATCCCAAGATGGGGAAAGTTCCTTCCGAGCCCTCTTCGATTTGGAGGAGGCACCCGCGCTGGCTGTGGAATTAGATCTGTTTTGAACCCAGTGGAGCGCATCGCTGGGGCTCGGAAGTCACCGTCTGCGGGCACCGGGGTGGCGCTGCCTGTGCGGAACAGAGAGTTTGCCAGCCCCAGCTGCAAGTGGCCTCTCGTCTCCGCAGTTGTTCTGTGTCTGGGGTGAGGACTGCGAGTGTTGTGGGAAGTTCTGAAGGGAGACCTGGAGGTCCGGAGAGGACTGCGCTCCGCTCGCACCCCCTTCTTCCTCGTCCCGGCTCCTGGGTGTGCGATCCCAGAGAAATTTACAAAGGCCTCTGCGTCCCTCCAAGACCGGTCCGCAGCATTCAGCCCTGTTGTCCCCATTCCCAACGGGAGCCCCGGAGCAGCACAGGGCGCCGGGGAAGGACTGGCGGGGAGCGGGAGATCGCGGCGGCGGCGGCATGGCGAGGTTCCGGAGGGCCGACCTGGCTGCTGCAGGAGTTGTGTTACTTTGCCACTTTTTAATGGACCGGCTTCAGTTCGCTGAAGGGAAGCCTGGAAATCAAGTCAATGGTAAGATGCACTTTCGCTTGTTGCTTTCCTGCCCAGTCGAAGACCTCTCTGGTACCCAGTTCTCCACCCACCTCCACTCCATCTATCTGCCCTTGGTAAAGTTACTGCAATTGCATTTCAAGTAAACTTGAGCTTCTCAGATGAGCAGAAGGTTGGCTGGATGAGTAGGGTGGTAGGGACTGAGGGTTTTTCTTAAGGATTTACCACTTGCTTCACCTGAGCGGTAAGCAGGGGATGGTACTGTCTTCCCCTGAGGCGTCCTGAGAGGGCTCGGTGTTAGAGGAAACGTTCCCGCGGATACCTCCCCAGGAGCTGGCATCCTGGTCCGTGTCCTCCCGGGCTCCTCCTCTTCCCCTCCTCCTTGCCTCCTGCCGAGATAAACTAAGGGGGGGGGGTGCATTGTGGCGGATGTGGTGACAGCCGGGTATTGCAGCGCTCCCCTCTGCTGGAGAAAATTCCCTGTGGCCGCACCTTCCTCCCGCAGGAGGTCCCAACCTCTGCTCGCTCTTGCTGTCTGGGGCTGAGCCGGCGCTGGAAGTGGGGCGGGGTGGGTGCGGCAGGACACCGGGGAGGGGAGGAGGTGGTAGAGGTGGGGTGGACGCGCCTCTGGAGACCAACCACCCGCCCCATTGTCCTCCGCCGGCCGGCTTCGCGGACAGGCCTGAACGTGCAGGGGTTCCTGCGAGTGGCCTGGCACTGCCCCCGCGCGGAGCCCGGGAGCCCCGCACAGCCCAAAGGAGGCGCCCCTTGCTCGGGCGGCTGCGCCAGCCAGGTGCGTGTCCAGCCCAGGACCGCGCCCCCGGGGTCGAGCGCTGAGCCTGCGATGCAGCCCTGGGCCAGGGCCCGCCGGCTTCTCCCGGCCAGGTTATGCGGAGCGGAAGGTCCAGCTGCCTTCCGGGACCCTGTCCACCGTGAACAGAATATCTGCTCCCCATTTCGCCCCGCCCCGCGCTCCCCCTGAAGAAATGCATAGACTTTGAGAGGAGGTGAATGAGGGAAAAACACTTGAGAAATAAACGCTAGCTGGTTAGGATAATCAAGGTTTTGTTTTGTTGTTTTAATTCCGAGGAAGGGAAATAAGTGATTCCTCGGAAAGTATTCTGGCGTCCACAAATGTCAAACTTGCAAGTCGCAGAGGGAGGGCTAGGGAGAGCACCTGGGGATTCTAGGTGAGGTGAATCTAGAAGGAAGTCCTTAAATGAAGTTTTACCAACCTGAGACAGCCTGAAACACTGTGTCTGCTCCTTCTGAAAATATTACAGAGAAAACCGATTCTGTGCTCCAGTTTATCATCAGAGGGGTGTGTGTTGGGGATGGGAGTGGGCAACAAGATACCACTTTTAAAGCTGTGAATAAAACGCAAATTTCCTGGATGTCGGTTTGTTCTGCATAGAAGGACATAGGTTGTTCTTGACAAGGTGTTATTTATATCAGTACATCGTACCTTCTGTTTATTTCTCTGATACATTTCATTGGTAAAAAAAAAAAAATAAAACTGTTACTCGTCTGGGATGCAGCACATTTATTTTAAAAAGGACAACAGTAATTTTCATGGGCATATTCATGAAATAAATAAATGCTTAAAAAAAGGAATTTATTATATCCCAAAGGAGATTAGAGAGGTGTGTGTGCCAGAATGCATTCTAAGTTGTTTATTTGAAAACTTCTTTGGCACTGAAAGTAAATAATGCATTTACAGTAAAAAAAAAAAAAAAGTCAACAAATGTTTATATATATATATGTTTACTAAGTTCTCAAATTGAGGGTAAAATCCACTCCACTCTAAAATTGGTCATATAATTAAAAGCTTTTGCTTTGGGGATTATAAAATACATATATTGCTCAACATAAATCTGCAGGTGTTGTAAACCAATATTTCTGATGGAAAACTACTCTAGAAGCCCATATATTTATAGGCTGAAGTAAAAAGGAATAGTTTCAATTTCTTGGCAGTTTTTTTGAAGCTATATTACAAAGTGAAGTAGCTTCTTTCCAAGATATCAATCTCCATTACTTTCATGAAATCATCTTGGAATTAAATAGTTAGCATATTGTAAAATATAAAGTATAGGAATGAAATGGAAGAGAAAAAATAGTTTCCTTTGTAAAATAGACTAGCTAAAAGTTCAAAACGTGAAATTTTAAAAAAGTCCAACAGTCTTGGAATTTGGCATGTAGCAATCAGGATTTTTATTACAGACATTTTGACACAGGGGGGAGAAACCTGATTTCATAACAGAAACATTTTTATTATGCATTACTTTAGAAATGCTGCAGTTGACTTTGTTGCCACCAGAGGGCAAAGAAACTGCTAATTTCCTTACTGTTCTTTCCCAAACCTTGGATTAATGATCCTCAATATTTTGTTTTTCCTATGTGCAGTATTTGTTGATATTTCAACTTGACATTTAAAAATGAATAGCGACTTAAAATAATGAGGGTTTATTTTATTTCCCGTTTTCATTGAAGTTAAATATTCATTTAACATTTATATAGTACTTCCTACATGTAGACTTATACTTTGAATACATTCTTGTGGTATAATAAGTAGTGGAAAACCCCAAATGCTCTCTTCTTCATCACTGTTGGCAATTATTACCACATTATTGTGGAATTCCCAAGAATATATTTGAAAAAATCTCTTATGATTAAAAGTTCATTATTGTATAGTGAACTTTTTTAAAGATTGAATATGTTGTATTGATACTTATATCTGAAAAGTATTTGCTCATACTAAATAGTATGCCTCAACCAATATTTAGAGAAAAATAAGCTTAGAATAATGTTAAATTTTATAAGTCTCAAATCATTTCCTTATTGTTATACATCCATCTTTATATCCTGAACTGATTGTAAAAGTTTATTAACAATGTCAAAGGAGATAGATGCATTGATCTTAAAGAATTCAAAAGTTTAAATCAGGAAAAAAGGTCTAAAAATATGTAGTTATATTTTGGCCTCATTATTGCTCTTTAACGTGATTTAATGCAACAAATAAGTTCATTACCACTATAGAGAGAGCAATGATAATTTAGGGCCCCAAGGAATTTTCACTTTTTAAACTTTCTAATACTGTTGTAGAGACAAGTAGTTTATTTTTAGCAGATCATTTACATTTAGTTGTTTACCTAGTTGGATGTTTTTCTATTTTTTTCTGCTTTCATTAGAGTTTAAAAACTTAGTTTGAAATACCACTAATTTGTGGAGTTTGCTATGAGAGTATTTCTGTTGAGATGTACTGTCACTATATATAGACATATCTGTAGCAAAAGATTATGACAGAGGGTTAATGCAAGTGAATATTCTCTATAAAATGGGCATGTTATTAGAATGGCATTTATTAGAAAATTTAAAAAATATTTTTTAATCAATGACTCTGAATTGCATATAAATCATTTTTAAAATATGGAATGTGAGAGTCTTTTTTCTTTAGAGGATAGATAGAAGCCTGAGGCTGGGTAAGTTTGGAATGAGACATAACTAATCTTGAATTTTCAGTTCAGAAGTAAGGTTTGAAATTCATGGATGTTTGCAGAGAGATTCAGAATCATTACAATTAGTACTATTTATGCATTTCTTAAGTTTGATCTTTAGAAAGAGGTTCTTATCAAGGAGAATGTGCTTGAGTAAAACTTAGGAGTGGAAAATACTAATTCACTCCCCACAGATTTCTTGTCTGCGAGAATCAGATACTTTCATGCAAAGACGTGGATACTGTGGATTCTTTTCAATAGTTTTGGTCTCATTTTTTGCTTCCTAAAATGTATCTTCCCTTGTAGAAACAGTATGTTCATAGAGATGAGTGAATTGATCAAGCATGATTATGAGATTTAAAATCTTATGTCAGTTTCCCACTACATGAATCACAGCCTCTGAATGAAGCCAGTCAGTACCGAGGAAAGCAGAGCCACATGATGGGGAGACTTGAGTCCTGTTGACAGTGTTTGTGCTCCTGGATCCAACCTTGCCTGAAGCTATTATATCCCCTGGACTTTTCAGTTATATGAGCCAATAACTACCTTTCTTTATTTAAAAAACAAAAAACAAAACAAAACAAAAAAACAGGCTCTTCAGCATGGCCATTACCAGTAAGATGGAAATGAGTATACAACAGGCCTCAGAACAATAGTTTAAAATGAAAGAAGAGAATCCAAAGGTCTGTCATAATGGCCTTAAACCTTCTGTTAATAGAACTTTCAAAAAGTTCATCGCACTATTCTGCTACACTTCTTCTGAGTTCTGACTATATTTTCTCTCGTGTACTTAATCTAATACCTTAAAGTACAGTGTATACTCATAGTGCGTGCAGCCTACCAGGCTCCTCCATCCATGGGATTTTCCAGGCAAGAGTACTGGAGTGGGGTGCCATTGCCTTCTCCATATATATATGTAGGTATAGATGTGTGTGTATACATATTATGTGTATATAGTGGTGGTGCTCTATTTTCAGTGGAGATGAACACTATTAAATAAGTTTAGTTCTTTTGGAAATCCACTCCAGTGTTCTTGCCTGGAGAATCCCAGCTGTGGGGGAGCCTGGTGGGCTGCCGTCTCTGAGGTCGCACAGAGTCGGACACGACTGAAGCGACTTAGCAGCAGCAGCAGTTCTTTTTGAAATTACTTTTGAACTGAATTGTGCTTAGGCCTCATCCCATTAACCTACACTGAAGGTGGCTTTAAAAACAGTCTCTTAAAACTCATTATTGGATTTCCCAAGTGGTGGAGTGGTGAAGAATCCACCTGCCAATGAAGGAGACATAGGAGATGCAGGTTTGATCCCTGGTGAGGAAGATCGCCTGGAGTAGGAAATGGCAACTTACTCCAGTATTCTTGCCTGGAAAATTCCATGGACAGAGGAGCTTGGCAGGCTACCGTCCATGGAGTCACAAAGAGTTGGACACAACTAAGCACAAAACTCATTATGGTAAATGTTACTGGGGAAGGTGGTTGGGGGTGTGGTGCAATGCTTTGCTCATAATTGTTCCTCAAGTAAGAGAGAGAGAGGGAGGGAGGGAGGGAAAGAAAGATATTGTGTCTTAACAATGATATAGTTCTTGTGAACTGGTTTGTTTGTATCTTTTGGACATTATGAATAGTGGCCAGAAATATTACTTTAAAAAAACGAGGTTTTTTGAAAACTCAGAGCACAGTTTGTGGCCCAAGTCCAACAAGTATATGAACCTTCTGGTGTGCATTTTTTGTACTAGTTTACCTAGGTCTTCATCTTGTCTTTCCCTACTTTCATTTAGCTGTGTCCAGCTTTTCTCACTTAAAACCTTGTATTAGTTTTAGAGAGGGGAAATAAGTAAATAAAAAGCAATCACCCTAATACATAAGGTTGTATATTACAAAGTTTCTTTTCTGCTTTCTTTTAATCTAATTTCAGTCCTTTGTCTTTATTCTGAGCACATATTTCATGAAGCTTTGATTATCTCTTTCCAGTATCCCATTCTGAGAAATCTTTCTTCTTCCCTGAGGTTTACACAGGAGGCCTTCTCTCACTATCCCACAGACTAGAATTCTGTTCAGCTGAGGAAGTTGCTGCAGAATGACAGACTAAGACGTACAGACAGTACTGTAGTGATGCTTCTTCTAGGACAGTTTTTCCCACTATTTATTGTGTCATGTATTGCCTGGCCAAAAGAATACTATCTGAAGAAAGAGGAGAATAGAAAATATTCTATATTGTATTGTAGCCAGACTTTGAATTCATTGCATGTTTTTTCTTTGTTTCTATTTTGCCCTCTTTAATTAAAAAGGTGATAAAATATGGATTGATGGCACAGATTTGGGTATTTAAATAGAACTAGAGGTCTTGTCAGGAGCCTGTTTGCAATTAGGATAGCCTGTTAAGGATTGTAGATCTGAACACAGGGCCAGAAACTGTATGACCTTCCTTGAAACACAGACTTGCAATCCCTTCCTCCAGAGGCCATCCAAATACATCTGAGCACTAGTAACTTGCCTTTCCCCTCCAAATTAAAATCAGCTGTCTTCCCTGCTTCAGGCATTACGGTAGACAGTGGCCTATGATTTTGTCAAGAGAGGGTCAAGAAGGCAGGGATGCAAAATGACGTCCATTTTACTTTTCTGGAATCTTATGACTTAGTTCCTCTCTTTCTCCCACCTATTATTTTTCACTCATTAATTGGAAATTTTCCCTCGAATACATATTGTTCAAGGTCTGATCCTCTAGGTAAGGTGCTTAGCTGACTGTGGCTATAGGACTATAGAGAGCCTGATGGGAATTTGCCCTGTGGATAAACTGCTTAAGAATCAGAATGTTTAAAAGTCAAGTTTGTACATACTCCTTGGAGTGTTCAATGATAGGAAAAGTCTACATAAAGCCAAAAAATTCTCTTTAAGCTTGCTGCTTGGTAAGTATACCCTGGTTTATTTAGATCAGGCTAATGTGTTCTTTGGTCCAGTTGGAATATGCAGTATGCAGTGATGATTTTTAGATAGTAGTAATATCCTCCTGTGTTTATATGTATCTGTTTGTAGCAGTAGCTCCCAACTTTTTCTCTCTGAAATCGTAATTTGGACATCCTATTAAATATTTATTTCCCTAAACCCTGAAAGGGAAGTAAGCTAGGTGGAATTTATTATTTTACAATGTGAAATTCATAAATAATAATGATGTTCAAGATGTAAAGTAGTCCTGTAGGTGCATTTAAGGTACAGCTCTTTCTGAGTCTATGTACATATAGTACATATGTATTTGCATAATTCTTTCCAAGATACAGCTTAGACAGCAGCTACTACTGACCCAATGAACCTGATTATTCAGTTGGTATATTTTTGTTTGTTTGGTTAAAAGAGCCTATTGACCTTACTGCAGATGTAGCAGTATCTGACTTCTTTTGCTTACACTCTCCCCTTTTCCATCTGTTATCCATTTCCTTCAATACATTCAAAAGGGTCTATGAAGAAATTATATCAATGTAATCTACATTGCAAAATAGTCCTGAAAAAGCGTACAGGAATTAATTTTTGCTATACTAACTCATATTTTCAATGCTTATGGGTTCTTGATATTTAAAGGAATCCTGAACTTTTGATTAAAAAAAAAAACTCAATTATTTTGTTAGACCATAGTTTTATGTTTAAAATTAGCTATAGGGCACTAATATGCATACTTCTTTCAAATATTATATCATCTGATGCTAGCTGTCTTATTTATTTACTTTAATTGAAGTATGATTGATTGATATTAGCTAGTTTAATTGTGACTTTTTAGTATTTATATACTTCCTGGGAATATACACCTATAATTACTTTTTCCTTTTAAGGGTAAGGGTAACTGTAAGGGTAACTTAGCTCTTTTAGTAGACAGTCAACTTGTTTTTAATTTTATATCACTAATTTCTAATTCCAGAGAAGGCAATAGCAACCCACTCCAGTACTCTTGCCTGGAAAATCCCATGGACAGAGGAGCCTGGTAGGCTGCAGTCCATGGGGTCTCGAAGAGTCGGACACGACTGAGCGACTTCACTTTCACTTTTCACTTTCATGCATTGGAGAAGGAAATGGAAACCCACTCCAGTGTTCTTGCCTGGAGACTCCCAGGGATGGTGGAGCCTGGTGGGCTGCCATCTGCGGGGTCGCACAGAGTTGGACACGACTGAAGTGACTTAGTAGTAGTAGTAATTTCTAATTTACATATTTCAAATCTATTTTCATTTCAATTATTTACCATTTTCTGTATTCCAAGAAACAAGAATTGAACTAAAAGGCATATTGCTATGTATTTGCATCTTTGGTTCTTGTTTGTTTGCAGTAGAAATAGAGTCATTGAGTTTATTGTCATGCAACAAAAGTTTAAAGAGTATTTTAACACCTATTTGAAAACTCTGAATGCCCTATAAAAGTAAAGTTGACTTGTAAGGTTAAAAAAAAAGCCATTTCACATTTTAGTTTGAAAGTGTTTCTTGCTACATTATAAAGGTATTGCTCAATGTTTTATTTTCATATGTTGATATAACATCATCAGTTCAATTCAGTTGCTCAGTTGTGTCTGACTCTTTGCAACCCCATGAATCTCAGCACACCAGGCCTCCCTGTCCATCACCAAGTCTCGGAGTTCACTCAGACTCATGTCCATCGAGTCAGTGATGCCATCCAGCCATAGGGTATTGTATATCTTGCATAGTATTTTTACCTGTTTGGATTTATAATTTGAATTTTGAAATTTTATATAGTTTTCTAAATACTTATTTATTTTATTCAACTTAAATGGACTTTATGAAAGCTTTAGATTAATGTGAAGTATATGTAATAATATTTCCTGTATCAAAGCACTGTAGTGACATTTGTAAATATGGCAAGAACTGTAAAATTTTTATAGGTTATGAAACAATTTTGATTGAGGCTGAATTTTGTATATATGTATCACATGTAATTGTGTTGGTCCTAACTTTCCCAGTTGATTTATCCCCCAACCGATTTATATAGTCTTCCAGTTATTTTTCTATAAGGGGTGTATCCAATCTTCCATCAACAAAAGATCAGTACTTTTCTTAAAATGGAACAGTGGCATGGCATATTTTATTTCCGTTTTATTGAGATGCAGTTGATACATAACACAGTGTAGGTTTAAGGTGCATGTACCTACTGAGTCATGTCCGACTCTGTGCGACTCCATGGACTCTTGCCCACCAGGCTCCTCTCTCCGTGGGATTTCCCAGGCACGAATACCAGAGTGAATTGCCATTTTCTTCTCCAGTGGATCTTCCTGGCCCAGGGATAGAACCCAGGTTTAAGGTAGAGAGCAAATGATTTGATGTCCATACATCATGAAATGATTACCACAATAAGTTGAATGAACATCCATCTTTTCATATAGGTACAAATTAAAAGACAAAGGAAAAATTTTTTTGCCTTGTTAGGAGAATTCAAGGTTTACTCTCTTAAGAGCTTTGATATATGATGTATAGTAATGTTAATTACATTTATCATGTTGTGTATTACATTCTTAGTAATTATAACTGGAAGTTTGTACCTTTTAACTGCCTTTGCCACTATACAAAGATGTTATGTTATCAAGTTCAGTTCAGTTGCTCAGTTGTGTCCGACTCTTTGCAACCCCATGAACTGCAGCACGCCAGGCCTCCCTGTCCATCACCAACTCCTGGAGTTTACTCAAACTCATGTCCATTGAGTTGGTGATGCCACCCAACCATCTCATCCTCTGTCATTCCCCTTCTCCTCCTGCCCTCAATCTTTTCCAGCATCAGGGTCTTTTCCAATGAGTCAGGTCTTTGCATCAGGTGGCCAAAATATTGGAGATTCAACTTCAGTATCAGTCCTTCCAATGAACACTCAGGACTGATCTCCTTTAGGATGGCCTGTTTGGATCTCCTTGCAGTCCAAGGGACTCTCAAGAGTCTTCTCCAACGCCACAGTTCAAAAGCATCAAATCTTCGGTGCTCAGCTTTCTTTATAGTCCAACTCTCACATCCGTACATGACTACTGGAAAAACCATAGCTTTGACAGACCTTTGTTGGCAAAGTAATGTTTCTGCTTTTTAATATGCTGTCTAGGTTGGTCATAACTTTCCTTCCAAGGAGTACACGTCTTTTAATTTCATGGCTGCAGTCACCATCTGCAGTGATTTTGGAGCCCCCCAAAATAAAGTCAGCTGCTGTTTCTGCTGTTTCCCTGTCTATTTGCCATGAAGTGATGGGACCAGATGCCATGATATTAGTTTTCTGAATGTTGAGCTTTAAGCCAACTTTTTCACTATCCTCTTTCACTTTCATCAAGAGGCCCTTTAGTTCTTCTTCACTTTCTGCCAGAAGGGTGGTGTCATCTGCATATCTGAGGTTATTGATATTTCCCCTGGCAGTCTTGATTCCGGCTTGTGCCTCATCCAGCCCAGCTTTTCTCATGAGGTACTCTGCATATAAGTTAAATAAGCAGAATGACAATATACAGCCTTGACATACTCCTTTCACAATTTGGAACCAGTCTGTTGTTCCATGTCCAGTTCTAACTGTTGCTTCCTGACCTGCATACAGATTTCTCAAGGTCAGGTGGTCTGGTATTCCCATCTCTTTCAGAATTTTCCACAGTTTATTGTGATCCACACAGTCAAAGGCTTTGGCATAGTCGTTGACTGCATTCCCCAAACTGTACATTTCATCCCTGTTACTCATTTTATTAACTGCAAGTTTGTACCTCTTAATTTCCCTGGCCTGTCAGTGCTGTTTGAACACTGGTACTGTGTATAGCCTTGCATACATCTCTTCATGTTCATATGTAGGACTTCTATTTAGAGGTAGAATTCATGGATTATTGGGGTTGTGAATGTTCTACCATAAAAGGTAAAACCTGGGACAAACCCTGATAGACCTTCCAAAGGTCTGTTCCAAAGATAATGCTTCAAAGATAAAGGTGCATGGTACCCTGATGATTATCCCTGTGCAGATACCACACTCTTAATTACTTTAGCTTTTAACAAGTCTTTGTTTGGTGGGACAAAGCTGTCCTCCTTGTTCTTGATCTTCAGGAGCATCTTGGTTGCCCTAAAGGCTTTTTGGACTTCTCAGGTGGCTCAGTGGTAAAAAATCCACCTGCGGGTTCAATCCCTGGGTCAGGAAGATTCCCTGGAGAAGGAAATGTCTACCCACTCCAGTATTCTTGCCTGGGAAATCCCATGGACAGAGGAGCCTGGTGGGCTACCATCTATGGGTTTGCAAAGAGTCAGACACAACGTAGTGACTAAATAACAACAAAGGAAGGCTCTTTGCTTTTTCATATCTATTTTAGAATAAACTTTCAGATTTCTTTAACAACTCTATTGAAGTTTTGATGGAAATCACTTTATATCTTAGGGTCATTTGGTAAAGATTTCAATTTCAAAACAACTTGGAAACGATGTAATTTATTTTCTACAACAGCTAAACCCACAACAAGTACCACTGTGCTTCATGACAAATTGTTAATAGTGGCTATTTGGCAAGTGACCTTTTTTTAGTTGAAACAATGTCCTTAGATTGAATGTTAGTGCTGTTTTCCTGATCACATCACGATACTAAACATGCATCTAGTTGTTTCTTGGGAAATAGCAGGGGGAAACCATAGGTTGATTAAAATGAACAATTCAACTAAAGAAAAGAATGTTAATTCCTAACTTTTTAGGAACTATCACAAATGAGAGGTGGCTGCCAGGCAAATAGTACCAGGAAATGACATTTTTACAGTGTCATTTTAGTAACCTATCTCTTGATTAGCATAGCAGTTCCAAGCAAGACTTTAAATTTGCTGCTTTGTAAGCATCAGTTCTGATGAGAATGGTAAAGTCCTCTAGATTTAGGATTCTCCTTAATGTTTGCTCTTTAACTAATATCAATTCCATGGCAGATTTACATTGAAAGAGAGTACACTTTATAAATTGCTTCCATTTAAAGATAGTAAATTTATGATTTTATTTAGACTGTAAGACAATAAATTAAAGGTTTATAATTTGCTTAATTTGAAAATCCTAATTGCACCTCCTTCTCAGCCCAGTTTATGTCTGGCTATTGCTCTGAACCCTGCCTGCTGATCTGGATATTTTTTAATAGGGAGTAAATGGACAAGCTGGGCAGGCTGTTTTATTTCTTTGTTATTTAGCCTTCATTATCTTTTTAACATCTGTTGTTCATTTCAGATATTTTAAAAAACAAGCATGATTCAACATCATTTGCGGATGATAGTCTCATTGTCTACACATTGCAAAACAGCTTTAGACAGGAAGCCAGATTTGTGCAATCTTAGTTTTGGTCAAGCTGTTTTTAGAAGAGTGGTTTGTAAAATAGGCACAACCAATGAGACACTGATTTTTTACAAACCAAGCACTGATGTTTGACTTGAGACTGCCTTTCCGTATCCCCAGTTCCCTTATCCTAGCTCTGGCAGGCACCATCCTTTCTAGCCTTGTTCATTTCAAGTAGTGTCCCACTTTCCCTCCAACATCATCCTGCTGGAATCCTTTCTTCATTCCACAGCTGGAAAGATCTTTCTGAAATGCGAATCTGTGTCACCCTTCTGCTGAAAATGCCTTCAAGTCTTCCTCAAGCTCTCACCCTAGAGGTCAGAGGCCTCGATTACCTGATCCTGGTTTACTTCTTCAGGTTCAAGGTCATCACTTCCTTCCTTCTGCTCTCCCAGGTTTCCCACACTTTCTTTCCCCTTGAAGCTACATATGCCATTCCCTCTCTTTGAAGCATCCTTTCCTTCTCTTCCTGTCTATTTGTCTTTCAGGTCCCAGCTTCATCTTGATTTTCAGCATCACTGACTCATTCCTCAGCGTTTCTCTGCCAGCTCCAAGACTGAGATGAGTCCCTCACCAAAGTGTATTCCGCACACCCTCATGGTGTCACTCACTATCAGTGGTGTAACAGGCCGTGCCTGCACTCCACTGTGAGCTGCCCAAGGTGAGAGGCTGGACTGATCACCACTGCCTCACCAGCTCCAAGGACAGGAAGCCCCATTGAACATTTGTAGAATGGAGGGGTCTTGTTATGTCTTCTACTTTGTATGATAGTACTATTATTTTTTTTAATTTAATTTAATTTTATTTTATTTTTTAACTTTACAATATTGTATTGGTTTTGCCATATGAGCGACTAAGCACCCATTAATAGTACTATCAAGATTCATTTTGATAGTACTATTAATGGGTGCTTAGTCGCTCAGTCATGCCCAACTCTTTGCGACCCCATCGACCACAGCACGCCAGGCTCCTCTGTCCATGGGGATTCTCCAGGCAAGAATATGGGAGTGGGTTGCCATGCCCTCCTCCAGGGGATCTTCCTAACCCAGGGATCGAACTCAGGTCTCCTGCATTGCAGGCAGATTCTTTACTGTCTGAGCCAATTCATTTGTTTAGATTTACCACTCAGACAAAGGGTTTTGTTTGTAGCTTATTTCTACATATTTCTTTGGGCAGAATTTCTCACTCATAATTTCTTTCACATGACACCTTGGATTTAAATACCCATGATTACAATCTGTAGACAAACCAGAGATTGACATCAGAGTAAAGGAATTTGTCATATATGTTTGTGAAGAACTGAGAATTCATTCACAAATGATGGTTTAAAAACGATCAAGTCACTCAGTAAGCTAAGAAGAATAGAGAAGGCAATAGTTTAGTGATTTATAATGCAACAATTTGAATTGTCTGGTAAGATGTTAAAATTGGTTCATTTGTTTCTCTTGAGAGAATGCCATGGTTAAAAAGCATAGATGGATAAACAGTGAATGAAATAGAAATTAGAGATTGAACCATGAAATCTGCATGAAGAGCTTTCCAGGTATTTCAAAGCTAAAGATGCAAACTGGAAAATGTGCTCTAAGATGATATACTTACAAGAGTTCCAGATACAAGTCAATGGGCAACTTATTAGACATTTTTTTCAACAAGATCCTAAAAGATTTCTTAATGTTTCATACATCTTAGCTTTTGTTAGGCCATCAATCTGTACCCAGAATGGGAGTTACCTCACTGATGTGAGTTAAAGTCTTTCCAAGGTTTTCAGTGTGATTCACTTGCTGAAGTTTTGGTCAGCATCCTTCATGTATTTAACAACTTGTATTTGTTATTCTACAAGCACATTTTTTTCACCATGTCTTTCTATTTATTGCTCTTCTAGAAACATCCTCCGAAGTCCTTCCGATATGTCATACTAATTTTATGGAGTGAACGTCTGATATGTGTCTCTTACCCCCTTCTTGTAACAGTACCTTCTCATTATTTGGGGATGTTCAGTCTTTTAGAAACAGCATGTCACCACCATTTAGGAAGGTCATCTTGCTGACTCTGTGTTGTTCACTTGGGTCTTTGTCATTATGTTGTGCTTCCCCAGATAGTTTAGCATATGTCCCAAAGGTGGATACTCATAATAACCTTTCATCTTGGACTTTAGGCCTATTAGTTCTTGCTTAAATGTTACATGCATATTCTGGAAGAGAGAGTCTTTTTTATAAAAGTTATTCTGGGGGTTGCTGCATTGGGAAAATATACATCTAAAGCCATCTATAGACTTCCTGATGGGCTTCTTTGGTGGCTCAGATGGTAAAGAATCCACCTGCAATGCAGGAGATAAAGGTTTGATGGCTGGGTCAGGAAGATCCTCTGGAGAAGGGAAAGGCTACCCACTCCGGTATTCTTGTCTAGAGAATTCCGTGGACCGAGGAGACTGGTGGGCTATGGCAAAGAGTTGGACGCGACTGATCCCTGTTACTTTTAGACTTCCTGATAGCATAAGTCAGGAAATTTCAGTTTTCACTTGAGATGTATTGCTTGCCTCTGAGTCTTAATAAATACATCAAAGTTTTCAGTTATATTGTTATTTGAGTAATTACTTGATTGAGGACTATTTCTCCCACTAGACTGTAAACTCCATGAGAGTAGAAACCACATTTGTTTTCTGTTTTTTTTTTTTTTTTTTTTTTTTTAGCACCTTTCATAGTGTTTGGAATATAGAAAGTACTCGATAAATATTTGTTAAATGGAAGTTTCGAATAAGTTCATTTGGGAAATATTCTCTCAGTGACTGGTAAATAATTCAGTGCTCAGACATCAGGTGAGATTTATCAGATGAGTCCAAAGTTGCAACTGCAATAGATTTTTCCCTGTTGGTTTTCTTAAGTAATTCTTTGTTTCTTTCTCATTCTACAAATTAAATTCTCTTACCTGAGTCTTATTTTTCTAATCTTTTTTCACATTTAATTTGGTGTTTTCCTTTTACTTTCCCTGCAATTCCTATCATTTTATTTTTCTTATGGGTCTAGATATATATTCCAGGCAGTAGAAAGAGGAAGATCTTAATTCTTCAATGGATGATACATCATAGCTTTTCTTAGGCCATTAATCTGTACCCAGGATTAAGAGGCAAACAAACATCAAGCGGAAAATAGTTGACCCATAGCCAGTGCTTATTCATTTTATTTGCTTAATTTTTTTTTATTGGGATTTTCCAGACCATTAAAAAAAAATCTAAAAAAACAAACAAAAATAGTAAGATTACATGCTAACATAGCACCCAACATATAGTAACTTCTCAATTTAGACTTGGTTGACTTACATATTAAATAAAGACCCACAAAAGCCTGTTTCACTTCTAATTTTAAAATGCACTGACTCATACCTCTATCTATTCACTCATTCAATAAGTAATCAAATTAAAAAAAAAGAAATGGAGGAATAAATCGATGCATTTTTAAAAAGTGAAGTAGTCTCTTGTAGGTTGATTGGAAACCTAGCCATTCTATCTCACATACATAAGTAACTTATATGTAAGTTGAGGTCTGCCATATGCTACACGTTTATGTGTGATGAGTGCTTAAAATATATGACATTTTCATGGTACGATTGAAATCCACTTAAAAGTTCTGTTCACCCAGTTTTCATATATTAGTTCAGCTGTTCCTCCAATGGGATAATTTTAGTTGTGTCAGGCAAGTGTATTCCCCTCGGTTCTGTCTCGTCACAACAAAGATTTGGAGTGACGGACATTAAAGCCCTCGGCGTGTCACACCTCTCGGGTCTTGGACAGACCGTGTTATAGCTCTCAGACAAATCAGTGTTACAGCTCTATTTTATTTAGATAATAGCAGGAAAATCCAACCTCGAGGTGTGAGGGCATGTCGACTCAAAGAGGTGAAGAGAAGAGCACCCCAACGCTGGAAAGAGAGAGAGAGACCCCCAGCCCTTTGGCTCCTCTTTTTATATGTTTTTTTTCTCCCCCTTGGCCTGCCCTATGTAAATTGGGCTGGCCAGGAGTGCTGTTTGTTCTACCTGAGGTCCTCGCTCCGGTCCTCGGACCTTCCTTTGTTCTATTTTCGCGGGCTTTTCTCTTCCTTGTCTTTTAGCTGCCGCCATTCTGGACTCCTGTTTCCTATTCTAACTACCCAACAGCTGGAAGATGTGTTTGTTCAATCAATTTAATTTCATATTTTATTGTCTTGGATAAATAAAAATTAGTTTCTATTCTTAAGGAATGTGACCCACAGGGAAACACAAGCACAGACATAGCATGAATCTCATAGAAGAACCACGTTCAGGGTTTGGCAGGGGTGGGGTTGGGAGAAGGCCGTTTGGGAAGATAGCATTTGATTGCTGTATGGTTGTTAAAGGAAGCTTCTGATGCCAGACCGCCTTGGCTCACAGTTTACCAGTTGAGTGACCATGAGCAAAAATGTTAACTCCTGGAGCCTCCATTTCTTCATCTGTAATGTGGGAACAAAATTACTTACCTGCACTGAACATTTCTGTTCTCTGCAGGTTTGGTGAGATTGCCATAGAAATATTAATCTAAGGAAGTGTGGAAGCAGGAAGTGAAGGGAAAAACTAAACAAGAGGGAAAAAGTAGGGCAGAACCAAGGAAGGAGTGTTCCACAGAATGGTGAGCCAACTGAAAAGGCTTTCAGTAATAATTTAAGATATTAACTACCGTGGTATCCATTTCAGACTGTCCGAGATTAAACCATCATCTTTGGGGTAGTGATAATCACAGGCAGGGGTACTGTTGCAGGTGTAGGAAGAATTAAGGCCAGTGAGTGCTTTTGATGGCCACGTGAGCATCAGATGGCATGCAGAGGCCCCACCAACAGGCTCCGACTTGCATGACAAGTCCCAGAATCAAAACACTGCTCATTTTCGGAATCCTCGCCCTCACTCAGCCATAGCCTAGGGCAAGCTTTGGATCTGAAGAACATTATTCCAATAAAACGTACATTAAAAGAACACTCAAATACTTTATTTTTAACAGACTCATGTTGTGTAAAATGAGATGAAGCTCCCAGAAACGGTTTTCTTTTTTTGGCCTGCGCTGAGGACACGAAATAAAATTCTGCTGCATCATCTACTTTGAAGGAAGAAAAGAATTCTTTGACCTTATTATTAATAACATACTTGCTTCTGGGGTAAATAAACTGCCGTATAAGATTACACAACTCCCTTGGGTGATCAGGTAACTTTGTTGGATTTTATTGTGATGTTCTGTGTATAAAGAGATCCAAAATGCTACGTGTGTCTTAGTGAATTTATCAGAAAAGGTAAGCAGTATATGTGTAAGAGCCTGATAGCTATCCTGAGATTTCATCAGTGAATGGAAGATGAGAAATGTCAAAATAAGAAATGAATAAAAAAACCTTTAAACATCCAGAGTTCTCTGAGCAGTTCCTATTTAGCATTTTTCCTGCAGAACTACAGAAGGCCTTCGGTGCTTTAGTTAGACCAGCCCTACGTACATGGGCGGAAGAGGTGAATACATTCACGGTGCTATTTGAGAGCCATGGAAAAACTTCCAACTTCTGTCAGCTACACTACTGTGTCTGTGGCTGCTAACTTCAGAGAGTGGTGTTTTGGGTTGAGGTAATGTGTTGTGGAAAATGTCAGTATTAAAAGGAGAAGCAATAGCCACCCACAGCCTTTCTGTTTGAAACCTTGCAAAACAGGTATGGTAAAGAGATAGCATCCAGGTTCAAGCAGACTGGGCAGGCAGGCCCCTGGTTAGACCAAGAACAGGAAGAAGTCACTAAGAGCATGTGTGGGCATGTGCATGCCGATGTGAAGTTTGTGTGTGCAGGTGTGTGTGTGTGTGTGTGTGTGTGAAGGTGTATGAAACAGGAATGCCAGGAACAGGCAGAGGAACAGGAATGCCACAGTTGGGGGGCTGATAGAGAATTGCTACAGAGAGCTGGGTGGGCTTGGAGGACCAAACCCGGATACGATGTCTCCGTGTGTGTCCCTGTAGGGTATAGTGCCTAGGGTCCCATTTTAATATACAACAACTATTACATTGTTTGCTCATATAATCAAAAGTAATAACTTCTCAATATATCCAAATTATCCAATTGGATTAGCCCATTAACTGGAAGAAATTGGCTTAATTATATGATGATCAGTATGAACAGGAATTGTTCCATCCCTCTCATATAGCCACATAAATGTGTCTGACATTATCAATTACATTGAAATTAATAGACCATTAAGTTGGTGCTGATGAAGTTTATTTCTCAGAATTATTTATTCATTCAACAAACATTTGTTAGCTGTAGTCTAGGTGCCAAGTATTGTGTTGTAAAGAGAGAAAACATACAGTCCCTGCCAGGTAGAGGTTACAGGGCAGTATTAGAAAGGTAAAGAGATAATTCTAAGAAAATGGGTAAGAGGAAGAGAGGGGACCCCATGATTTTCTGATCATGCACTGTGGATTAGAAAAAAAAAGGACCACAGGACTTAGGTTAAAGGGTCAAGGGAGACTTCCTTGAGGAGATATTTCAGTCTTGATTTGAAGCATGTGTAAGATTTAGAAGTGTGGAGAAGATGGAAATATGTTCCCAACACAGAGAATGGCCTGGAGCCAGGAAACAGCAGGCTCTTTGCTGCGGCTGCTGCTAAGTCGCTTCAGTTGTGTCCGACTCGGTGTGACCCCATAGACGGCTACCCACCAGGCTTCCCCGTCCCTGGGATTCTCCAGGCAAGAACACTGGAGTGGGTTGCCATTTCCCTCTCCAATGCATGAAAATGAAGTGAAAGGGAAGTCGCTCAGTCATGTCCAACTCTCAGCGACCCCATGGACTGCAGCCTACCAGGCTCCTCTGTCCATGGGATTTTCCAGGCAAGAGTACTGGAGTGGGATGCCATTCTAGGCTCTTCGGCAACTGCCATTACCTGTGGGGAGAGACAGTTGAAAGACCAAGAAAGGTCTCCTCTGTCATAGAAAGGTGTGGAATTCTTGCCTGCAGGTGACAGTTGGCCATTAACAGATTTTTGTCAGCTGAGAGAGAAACTTGGGTGGGCCTCTCAGAAAAGTAGTATTGGTATGGAAGGGGCAGACCTGGAGACAGACCTGATTTAGAAATGATGGATGGGATTGATAAGGATGAAAGGTGACGAAGACTTCCAATAACAGGAGAACGTCTAAACCAGTTCCCAGATTCTCCAGGTGCTTTAGGGAAGGGACAAATGCGTTCAGCTTTAGACATGTGGAGTATTGAGATGGTTAAGGGACATTCCTGGGGAGATAGATGCCAACTCTACCAGGTGGTGGTCTTGGATGAGATTGAGATGTTGAATCAACGTGTTTAAGTGATAGTGAAAACCAGTGAAGAAGCATGACAAGATGGAGAAGAGCAGAGGGTCAAGGTCAGAGTCCTAGAGAAGTGGTTTGGGAAGGATGTATGGAGGAGGGTGCTCAGGAGGGAGAATAAGGAGGAATTACCTGAAGAGGGAGGCCAATCTGTCTGAGGAAAAGCAGGTCATTAGAATTGGCAAGGAGTGGCATCTGGGAATTCAGTCAGAATTTAGCTTGGGTGGATGAATGAGAGGCCCACTTTTGCCAGATTTCATAAGTGATGAAAGTAAGAGAAGTTAGTGATCTGGATGAAACTACAGTCTTTAGAGAAAATAAAAGGATGTCTGGGAAAGAACTGAAGGGGAGGAAGTATTTACTGTCAAGAGAGGGTTTTGCCAGGATGGGAAATTTGAACCTGTTTACAGGGCTGACCATGTGACTCAGTGGTAAAGAATCTGCCTGCCAAGGCAGGAGATGCAGGAGGTGTGGGTTTGATCCCTGGGTTGGGAAGATCCCCTAGAGGAGGAAGTGACAACCGACTCTAGTATTCTTGCTTGTAAAATCCCACAGACCAAGGAGCCTGGTGGACTACAGCCCATGGGGTCACAAAGAGTTGGACACCACTGAACACTCACACACATACACATAGGTATGGGGAAGCAGCCAATAGATAGCTGGGCAGATTGAGAATATAAATATAATAAACTGTATAAATATAATATTCTATAAATATAATAAACTATGTTTTGTCTCTGAAAGAATGATCACAGCTCTCCCAAAATGCAGCTTGACTCATGGAATCCTTTATTATGTTACATGTAAGAAAATTGCTGGGACATCTAATAAAAATTTAATTAAGGCTGGATTATATCACATTTGTGGACCCTGAAGTCATCAAATCCATGAAACCTTAGAAATAAAGTTTGTTGGAAAGAGAATTTCACCTTAAGAAGTAGCAACAAGAAAAATGAATGTTTCATTTATTTTATCAGTTTAGCCTGGGCTGCAAAATGTTTGTAACATGATAAATAAAGTACATGAGAGAAAAGGGCATTTAAAATATAACTTGTTTAGTTTTCGTGCATTTTTTTTAAGCCAGCATCACACCCTGAAGGAAATGGGAGTAATGACTTCATTGTTCTTTATCAATAGGGACCAGTATTAAAATAATAAACTATGAAAAAGGAGTTGTTTTACCTGCTGTAGTTCATTTTTTATGGCTGTTAATGGATGAATATTTATAGTGATTAAAATAGTGCCCAGCACATAGTACATACTCAGGAAATAATTGTGAACTATGAGTTTTCTAACCTTTATTTGTATATAAGCAATCAAGGAAATAAGACCAAAATACTTTTCATAAAAACTTTGGATCTCTCTCCTAGGAAACAGTAAACTCTTATAAAAGAAGTGTTTATTTTCTTCCAATATTGCCTTCAAGGTGAGTTGGAGTTTTATCAACAGTTGTTTTATAAAATTGTTAGAAACCTTTAAAAGGACTGATTGTTATCATCTGTAACATGCTACCCAGCAAGACATTCCTGACCAGCTTGAAGTTAAGAAAAAAATAATCAGCCTTAATTAAAAGCTGATTAAAAACAGGAACACAAGTTAAGAGCAATAAAACCCTCTTAGCTGTAGATCGCGTGCTCAGTCATTCAGTCATGTCCGACTCTTTGCGACCCCATGGAGTATAGCCCACCAGGCTCCTCTGTCCATGGAATTTCCCAGGCAAGAATACTGGAGTGGGTTGTCATTTCCTCCCTCTTCCCAACCCAGGGATGGGACTGTATCTCCTGCTTGGCAGGTGGATTCTTTACCACCACAGCACCTGGGAAAGATCGTAAATTTGTTTCTCTTTGTAATTGGAACATTGGTCCATGCCTGAGAGAAAGAGAGAGAGAGAGTGTGTGTGTGTGTGTGTGTGTGTGTGTGTGTGTGTTTGGGGTTGGGAGTAGGGTAGGGGGAGGGGGTTGGGAAACGATGAGTGACGAAGAAAGTAAAAGATGAAAAATGACATGGCTTTCTGATAATCTAATGGTATTTCAGGATATATACATAAAGTTACTTAGTTTGTGCTTTCTTAAATTATATCTATCCTATTTTAACTTTGAAATGCATTGCAATGACCAAAATGATAAAATGCAGAATTAATTAAATTTTTGTTTCATAAGACATGCAGAAATGCTAATGTGATTATAAATATGCATCTATCCACAGTGATCCTTCAGTTTGTAACTGAACTTGTTAGGTCATTTATCATTGTCTATGTTAGTGGCTTTGTCATATGCTTTCCTGTAAATCAGAAACACAGGCCTCTCCTTTTAATTTTTTGTGTTTTTTACATTTCTTGTTCACTTAATCTGACAATATATTAGTGAGAGATAAACTAGCATAAAACCATTTAGTTTTTCTAGCACTTGTATTTGAAGAAAAAATAGTTATAATTCAGTGAATTTATGTCACTTTTAGTAAAATTTACGGGCTCTAAATATACACTAATGTGTCTAGAATAGATGATATAATGCTTTGTTAATGTATAAAATAATGAAAACAAATTTTTCATATTTTACATATTTTTGTTAACCTTGTAGTGTTTTCTAACATGTAATAATAAATACAGCATTGGAAATTTATAATCAAGTTTATTTAGCCGTTCCCTTCTCCAGGGGATCTCCCCAACCCAGGGATGAAACCCAGGTCTCCCTCATTGCAGGCAGATTCTTTACCAAGTGAGCTATCAGGGAAGCCCTAATTATACAGCATTGGAAATTTGTAATCAAGTATATTTAAGTCACAATAAAAAAGACAAATTGGCTTGTTAGACTCCTTAACCTAATGAAGGTCTTGAAACAATTCTGAGACCTGTAAGTTCAGATGCCTTAAGTCAATTACTATAGAGCAAAGACTGAAATACTAGGATGAAAAGCAACTCAACTCATGGCTTCCATCTTCTCACATTCCCTTGCCTTTTTTTTCTGAGTTCCTGCTTGTATTGGGTACACCTGTTAATCTGCTGATCAGTTTTACATTTCACAGTTCACTTGCTCCCTGTGTAAATCTTGTTTCTCCGACAACTGCTCTGTATCTTGCAAGGAGGGATATGGGCATTGAGTTCCATCAGTACTTGTGAACTGATTTACTTTTAACCCTGGAGGTTAAGGGACTGTATGTTTTTCCATTTTCAACAGTAGCGCTTTGGGGGGAAAGAGTGCACTGCTGAGCTGACTACTGGTTTGCCTGCTGCTAGTTCTTCTCCCGTCCAGCCTGTGGGCACTCCCATAGTGGGCAGACAGGTCTCCTCCACCACGCGCTGGTCTGGGTCACAAGGGGAAGCCATGAGCGGTGCTGATTGGTAGTCAAGACAAGGGAGTCAGATCTTGATTCGAACTCAGCCCCACCAGTCTTTCATAAAGGATCTTCTTACTTATATGGCATCATAAAATTACTGACTATAATTACTTTGAGAGGAGAGAAAGAGCTATCCTAGTCTCATAACTATTCTATATCTAATATATATTTAATATCTATGGTCAAAGAGAATTTGGCGAGGAGCGCATATAATTTCATTTTTTTTTTTTTTTTTTGGTGAAGCATTGAGCATTACTGATTAGATATATACCATCCATGTCATTGCTATTATCAAAGAACTGATTATGACAGGGAAACAGATGTCAGAAAGCAATTACACTAATAACAACATGATTACTGCCACCAATTTAACTCTAGAAACCTGCCTGGAATCCTTATGAAGCAAATCATTTTCCTCAGCTGTATAGAGTAGGCACTGATCTCTTTCCCTCTCTCCTTACAATTTCAAAGAAAATGTGCATTAAAACGTTTTTGATTCGATGTATCAAATAACAGCATCGGCTATCCAACCCTTCTCTAAAATATCAGATCTTTTTCACAGTAATTTAATTATTTTTCCAAAGCATACTTTTACAAATGGAGGGTTTTGTTTGTTTTAAAAAATTTGTTTGCATTTATTTAAGCATCATAGTTTGAATTGTGTGCATTATGACAGAATATGTCATGCTCATTCTTTATTTTCCAGGTTACATAAGTTTCTTCCTTGTTTCTCAGTGTTCTCTTTTTGTTTTTTCACCTTGACTCACCAAGTTACCATGTTTTAATATTTTGTGCTTCTTCTTCTTCCAAGTTATAAAAGCAATCTCTATTATAGATATTTTAGAAAATACAAAGCAGTACACAGAGGAAAAATCTTGCCCATCACTCAATGGTCCAAAATGACCAATATTAGAATTTGATGTGTTTTTTTTCTTTTTTAAAAAATTCTTATGTATCTATCATCTTGATTCCATCTATTCTGGCTCTACTGCAGTACAGTGCTCAGTCACATCTGATTCTTTACGACCCCATAAACTGTAGCTCGCCAGGCCCCTCTGTCTTTGGGATTCTCCAGGCAAGGATACTGGAGTGGGTTGCCATTCCCTTCTCTGGGGGATCTTCCAGGCCCAGAGATCAAACCAGGATCGAACCTGAGTCTCTTGTGTCTCCTGTATTGGCAGGCGGATTCTTTACCCCTAGCCCCTGGGAAGCTCCATTCTGGCTCCACCACTTACTAACTTTAGACTCAGACAGAAGTCTGTGCCTTATGTTTCTCCTCTATAAAATGGGAACAATACAAACCCCTACCTCATCGGGTGACTTTGAGGATTAAATAAATTACTTCATGTAAAGTGATTAGCAGAGGGCCTGACACGTAGTAAAGGCTCAGCAAATGCTGGTGACTTGTATTCCTCATTTCTTATTTATATCTTATTTGCCTGTCCTGTTATAGTAGTGGATACATTATAAAAGAGAAACAAAATAGAAATTAAAAGGAACAAGATACCCCAATGGATGGTCTGCCATACCCCACATTGGAGACCACTTGGCAAAGGACATTGGACGTTTGCAGGAAAGATAAATGACAATATTTATCAATATCTTCAGATGACCGTATTTACTTTGAGATTTCAAATTTGGGATAGGATTCCAGTTATTTTGAAAACTTGGTACTCTCTAACAGTAATTTATGTGTTCTTACAGAAAGGAGATGTGACTTAAGGGCATCTTATGATGCTTAATTTTGAAGCCTCTAAAATAACCACAGGCCTATAGTAGCAGGTTTACATGCTGGGATTATTTTTCAGAGTTCAGCTAAATTTACCCATATCCCACCCCTCCTTCATCATAATAGTTTCCTGACAATTACAGCCCCCAACAGCCTTGTTCTCTCTTGATTTCTCTTCTGTTCTACCTACTTGAACTTGACCATTTAGCTTTATTTTTCCTCCTGTGTACGTCATGGCATAATGAACATCTTTACTAAATAATGTGCTTTTGTTGTTGTTTAGTTGCTAAATTGTGTTTGACTCTCTGCACCCCTGCAGACTGTAGCCCGCCAGGTTCCTCTGTCCGTGAGATTTCCCAGGCAAGAGTACTGGAGGGTGTTTGCCGTTTTCTCCTCCAGGGGATCTTTCCAACCCAGGGGTCAAACTGGTGTCTCCTGCATTGGCCTGTGGATTCTTTACCCCTGAGCCACCAGGGTAAGCCCTCAACTAATGTACATGTTGGCTTCAAATCAAATGGACTGAAATCTAGACCTTAGAGATGACCTCATTGGTAATTATTCAATACTTTATTCTTCTATATTTGAAAATTTTCTTGTGAATTTTAAAGAATCAACTACTGCTATGTCCAGAGTGTCTTCATAAGAACATGGATACTGCTGAGGACTTCTTATTAAGATATTTTCTGGGAGAGAAAGATATGTTAGGAAACAAAGAAGTGGGAAACAAGGGTGGGGAGCAAGTGAATAAAGAACGAATAATGCAGGAGGACACCTTTGTCTGCATAGACAGAGGTCTCAACATCAGTTGCCTGAGTTTCTCCCTTCTAGGGTATTTTACATGATTGTGAAGAGCAAAAGCACAGTTTGTTTAGGAATAAATCTGACACTTAGTGGTGAAACAGGATTAACATCAAGCTTATCTGGTAAATGTATTCTCAAAACAAGGTTTTTCTAGCCATATGAATAGAGACTTCCAGTCAAAATTGCTAACATCTTGGCCTTAGAAGATGAGGGAGGAAGGGGAATTATTTTCATGGGTGCTATCAAAGGCTATGCACAACTAGCTTTGACTCACTCAGTCAAATGACCAACTATTAACTACCAACACTCACAGATAGAGGAGGATCTTCCTTCCCAAAGATTATAGAAATGAAGGATTTCCTATGTTGTTTTAAGGTCACATACAAGGTCATTTATTATCTCCAAAATTCAAAGTTCTGGACATTGGAACTACAAACATAAGGCCAGATTTGTTATCTTTCAATATTTTTGGAATCTAATTCTGCCAGGAGATGTCTCACTTTGATTTATTCTGGTTATTCATCTCTTACGTCTGGTAGGAACCTACTGGGACATACTTGCAAGTTCTCACTTAGCAGGACCACTGGTCCTGGACATGCTTCTCTTTGGTGAGCCTTCCACCCTTCACATGGGGCCAAGTCACTTCACCTCTCTGTTTTTCACGTTCTCTAAGAAGGCCCTTATGCCAGTTCTGGATCTCTCACCAGGTGTGCCATAACATACAGCTCTCATAGGTGCCCAATAGATCGTAATAAATGTGTAGGATTTATTTTTTGCTATACCTTTGGAGAGGCAATTATGGTGACTTCTTGTCAGATGAAATGTTAAGCCAAGCTGTGTAGAATCGGGGCAATTTATTGTCAGCAGGCAGTGAAGTGTAATTTTAAACCCTTGCCAAGAGGAGAACAGGTGTTTGCTGGAACCTGTGGGAACTCCTCTCCTGCTTGTCAATCATAGAGTCAAGCCCTGCAGTAAACAGTTCTCGGTAAGTAACACCAGGTCAGTAGTTACCAAACCAATAGGGCCCCATCTCCGAAGGCCATTTATTTAATTCTTTTAAGTCAGTTCTCTTATTTCCATAATATTCTCACCACACCAAAATTTTACCAAGCTGCACTAGATTTTATGAGTCAGACCTCTCACTTCTTGCTAGGTACCTCCAGGGTAGCCATGGCAACCACCCTAATGAGTAAATATAAACCTGTGCCAAAGGTGAGTAATTTGGATCTGGTAGTAGCAGGAAAGCTATTTTTAGGGGAGGAGGAGGAGAAAATGAAAGGAAAAAAAGCATTAATTATCTTTCGTCTTTATTTTCTTGTGACTCAATATTTTTGCCCAAGACAAGAGTGGAAGGGGGAAACAGCAGCTTTGTGAAGTGTTTGAATCCAGATCCAGGGCAAAAAATAAGTCTTATTGCATCAGCTTCTCCTTGAGCCTTTTACCTTTTGAAAAACAGTGTTAGTGATATGAAACACTCTAATCATCTTTTCTTCATATATAATAGCTCTCTTTATAGGAATAAACCTTATTGGGAACAGTTTTTGTCCACAAAAACATAATTGAGGTTTTTGGTTGTGCTCATAATAAGCCCTGAATGGCAGGATTCCTTCATCTCCCAAAACGTTTTCAGAGAGGGGCTTCCCTGGTGGCTCAGCAGTAAAGAATCTACCTCGCAATGCAAGAGACATGACTTTGATCCCTGGGTGGGGAAGATCCCCAGGAGAAGGAAATGGCAACCTGCTCCAGTATTCCTTCTCTTTTCTTTTTAAAATTTATTTATTTTTAATTAAAGGTTAACTGATGCATAATATTGTGTTGGTTTCTGCCATACATCAACGTGGAGGAGCCGTAGGTATGGCAGTGTCCTTGCCCTCTTGAACTTCCCTCCCACTTCCTACCCCATCCCACCCCTCTCAGTTGTTATAGAGCCCCTGTTTGAGTTCCCTGTCATTCAGCACATTCCCACTGGCTATCTATTTTATATATGGTAGTGTATATATTTCCATGCTACTCTCTCCATTCGTTCCACCTTCTCCTTCCTCACTCCAGTATTCTTGCCAGGAAAATCCCATGGACAGAGGAGCCTGCTGGGCTAGAGTCCATGGGGTCACAAAAGAGTCGGACACAATGTAGTGACTAAACAACAACAAAAATCAGTTAGTCTTCAGGGAAACAACGTCAAGACACGCAATGTGGGAAAAAGGGAAGAAGAGAGAAGAGTCTCTGAGGCAACATTCTTAGGCACATCACTGACGTGGTATCCAGTGGTCATTTGAGAAGTGTGACAAATATCCCCACAAAAAGAATTTATGGGTCATTTTGTTCCATTCTACAGTTTGTGGGATCACAAAGAGTCAGACACAACTGAGCAACTAACACTACTTGTTCCATTCTAGTTCAAGTCCTCACTGAAAATAATAAGATGTTTTACAGCTTCTTGCACCAAATATTTGAATGTACATGCTTTCTTTTTGGCCCCAGGTAGAGTTCCTACTCAGTTGCTTCAGTTGTGTCTAACTCTCTGCGATCCTATGGACTATAGCCCACCAGGTTCCTTTGTCCATGGGATTCTCTAGGCAAGAATACTGGAGTGGGTTGCCAGGGCCTTCTCCAGGGGATCTTCCCCACCCAAGGATCGAACCCAGGTCTCCTGTGTCTTCTGTATCACAGGTAGACTCTTTACCTCGGAGCCACCAGGGAAGCCCAGGTAGAGTTCAGGTTATTTCAAATAGCAGATTTTCATACATAGCAAAAACAAATTTTCTGAGTAACCATTATAAATAAATGGAGCACACATCCCAGAGATTCAGAAATACCACTTTGGTCTTCGTGCAGACCTATAGAACACATGGGAGAATCACACAGGCAAGGGGTTTTCTCAGGTGAAAAATGCCTGCCTGGTATACATGTCTTAACTCAGTGGTTCCCAAAGTGAGGAGCATAGCATCACCTGAGAACTTACTAGAAGTGTGGAGTCTCAGTTTCCTCCCACCCTAGGTCTACTGGATTGGAAACTTGAGTGGGCACCAGCAAGCTGTGACTTAACAAGCCCTCCAGGCAATTCTGATAGATACTCAAGTTTGAGAATCACCACTTAAACTTATCTTTCCTTTAGGAAACCCCCCTCTCATTTCCTGAGGCCTGAACCTAATTTATTTCAGTCTAACAGCATCCCAGGTGGCTCAGTGGTAAGGAACTCACCTCTAATGCACGAGATGAGGGTTCAATCCCTGAGTCGGGAAGATCCACTGGAGAAGGAAATGGCAACCCACTCCAATATTCTTGCCTGGGAAATCCCATGGACAGAGGAGTCTGGTGGGCTACAGTCCATGGGGTTGCAAAGAGTCAGACATGACTTAACGACTAAACAACAACAACTCTAGCTAACATTCACCGTGCTCTAAATTGTATCATAGTGTGTGCCAAGCACTTTACATGTATTATCCTGTTCTTAGAACTACCCTGTAACAGAAAGTCTATAATTAGCTTCATTTTAATGGTGAAGTAATGGATGCTTATGGAGAGAAATTTTCCCAAGGTTACACAATTAGTGAGCAGCGGTGACTGGGATCCAGCCTGTTTCACAATTAAATCTGTGCACCTAACAAACAGAACTGTATCTCTGATATATTTATCAAATGCAAAGTCGTTGAACGCTTGGGTTAGAATAAAATTGTCTCAGTCCCAGTGGGATCCCATTTTATGTGGGAAATTGATCTGTCTTCGCCGACTTCCTCTGTGTATACTGACTCACCTAGAAAATATTGCTTTTGTTCTTCCTTAATCCAGTTCTGTGGCTGCTGTTAAAATCAGTCTCAAAACGCACCTAACTCCTGGAAGTTTTCTCAGATTTTCTCTGTGGAATGGATCATTTCTGTAGGCATTTGCTATCAATTTTTGTTGTCTTATGTTCCTGCAGGTTGGTGGGTTTACACTATTTGCATGCCTCCTACATCAAATCCCTCAAGTCAATTGCAAATTCTTCCAAGAGAGGAACTACATCTTTTATTGGTGACTTCTCTCAGTTTCCCAGCAGGGTTCTGTACCTGGTAGGCTTCCAACAAGGCTTGTTGTCTAACAAGGATATTTATAAACTCTCTTCCTAGTCCTTGAATACTGTTTTAGGTTAGGTTAAGGAGGAGCCCACCTGAAACACTGCTGTGAAATAGCAAAAATGAATTAGAAGTGCTTAGTCAAAGTACCGAAACTGGAGATAACTGTTGTTTTTTAATTTGAGTTTCCAAACACCTTTAATGCAGATTAAGATGAATTTCAAATGTTTCCATGAAGTACCCACTAGGATTGCATAGTCTTTCCTCTCCCTGTTGCACCCACGCACCTGAATTTATTGAAATGATTCTGTTTGCCTCAAAGGGTTTTGAAGGGAAGAAGGGGATGGCAGAGTTTTTAATGAACTCACTCTCTATCCCATGAAAGGAAGCTTTCAGGAAAGACTGTTTCACTTTGTTGTTTTAGTCTAAGTTATGGGACAAAAGTTTTAAACTCTAAGTGGTAATTAAGATTTTTATCATATGAAGAAGGAATTCCTACTAATGCCTTTTTGATATCTCATCACATGTATTTATGCAGATTATCATTCCTTTATGATCTTAGAAGTCCATGCATTTTTATTTAAATATAGTGATTTGTAGAATTTCTAAGTTTTTCTATGCATATACGCACAGGTATAATATTTTAAATGAAAAATAGTCTTATTACAATAGAAACATGTTTATTGTAGATAAAGGAAATAAACAAATACAAATACAATAAAATAATCCAAGTACATTTTTCTTTCCCATGTGATAGACTTATTGATATAAATTAGTATACATGTATATAAACAAATACTCTCATACACACACACACACACACACACACACACATAAAGTCATAAACATTTTTAATGAAAACCACATTCTACAACAGTGGCTTAGTGGTAAAGAACCCACCCACCTGCCAATGCAGGAGACGCTAGAGATGTGGGTTTGATCCCTGGGTTGGGAAGATCCCCCTGGAGGAGGGCATGGCAACCCACAGCAGCATTCTTACCTGGGAATTTTTATGGGCAGAGGAGCCTGTCGGGCTATAGTCCACAGGGTTGCAAAGAGTTGGACATAACTTAGCAGCTAAACAGCAACAATTCTACAAAATGAACTCTGATATAATATTATATATAATATGTGTTATCCTTTCCCAGTGTGTGGGATAGACTATTCTGACGTTCAAGAAGCCTGAAGTGAAATAAGCACCTAAGAGCAGGAGACAGTACACAAGCAAATAGTTTTCCAGATTTCTGTGAGGGCTGCTTTGTCTGGAGACTTGGGCAGCGGGGACAGCCCAGGCCAAACAGTCTTTGGGAGTATTAAACATAGTTCTCTAAGTTACTTGTACTTTCTCCCTAAATTGTGTTAGAGTAATCTGATAGCCCTAAAGTAGTATCAATAATTGACGTCCCACTTCAGCAACTTTCATTAATTTTGAGCACAGAGGAGGAGGATTATGCTCAGTGCTAACCTCACTGAGGAGGTCAGTGCGAACCTCACTAAGCATGGACAATAACTGCTTTCCTCGTCAATTTTCTTGCTCTGGGTAGTTGAATTAGAAATACCCCTTATCTTACCTAGAAGAAAACTGCACCTGCCTGCCTGACAGATTTCCTCAGGCACACACACGCTCTTTGAATAAGAAAAAAAAATTGAATATGTATTTTCCCACACAGTAATTTAGAGTACGTAAGTACTAATTTTTCTGTTAGTAACAGTCTCCCTACTTAAAAATTTTCAGTGAGAAGTCAGCTGAGTTGTTTATAGATGCTGTGTCCTAAAACTTTTGAACCTCTTCTCTTTTACGGGGTATTATAATTAAACGGCAAAGTAGAAAGCAAATTTGCTTAAAAGATTAATATCTCATGGATGTTTAATCATGAAAGACCAGTCTAATCAGTTTCTACAAGACCACTACTTACCCACTCCATCCTGAGAGATTCTAAAGCAAATAATCTGCATTTGAATTACTATCTGTTAAATTCTTTATCGGGGCACCAAAATATGCATTTAAAAATATTCTATATACTGCAGTTTAGGAGAGACATGAATTTTAATGAATTTTTGAGCAACTGACCAGAAAGCAAATTGTGTCTTACTCAGAATTTTTGACTGAATGGCAAGCCTAGACCCTAGAGCTAAATGACAAGTGAATTCTACTTAAAGTTCAAGTGCTTTGCTCTTGGATCTAGAGGAGGGGTATCTTGTTCTGGGATAGCCAACTCTCTTGTTTAGTTGCTCAGTCGTGGATGACTTCCGGAATCCCATGGATCCCATAGCCCACCAGGCTCCTCTATCCATTGACTTCTCCAGGCAGGAACACTGGAGCAGGTTGCCTTCGATTTGGTTTAACAAACATTTGATTAATGCTTGCAGTATATGAAGCATTCAGGTATATAACCCTGCTGCTATTGCTGCTGCTGCTAAGTCGCTTCAGTTGTGTCCAACTCTGTGCGACCCCATAGACAGCAGCCCACTAGGCTCCTTTGTCCCTGGGATTCTCCAGGCAAAAACACTGGAGTGGGTTGCCATTTCCTTCTCCAATGCATGAAAGTGAAAAGTGAAAGGGAAGTCGCTCAGTCATGCCTGACTCTTAGCGACCCCATGGACTGCAGCCTACCAGGCTCCTCCGTCCATGAGATTTTCCAGGCAAGAGTACGGGAGTGGGGTGCCATTGCCTTCTCCGATGTAACCCTAGAAGAGTCAAAGAATGATAAGACCTATTTCTTGTTTTTGCAAGTTTTCAAAAATAAAGGATTTCACAATAGACAAAAATAGACACACAAACAAAACATTTTATGACACTGATAATTGTTATAAGTAATGGTATTTTATAGTGCTGTTTTGGGACATCAGTGGAGAACTATTATCCTTGCCAGGGATGGTCATGTTCCAAACAAAGGACTGATTTTCTCTTATTCCCTTGTCATCATTTATTAAGAATCATGTAACATCACAGCTTAGGGCCTCTCCCATAATAAAAGCACAACAAAGAGTTGCTTAGCTGACCTGAATCAAAGTATTCTACTTGGAGTTTTTAGGATATTTTTAAGGAGCATCAGGCTCCCTTGAGAGATTTTTAGAAATTTGAAATCTCCCCAGGCCTATTAAAACAGAATCTACTTTGGAAAAAGATTCGCACGTGGTTCATTCATTAAACTTTAAGAAGATCTAGTCTAGAGCCAGTGAAAAATAGGATAAATCATTGAAAAGTAAGAAATAAAAATGGATTTTAGAGACAAAAGTTTTTTAGCCATGGTAATGTTGTTACATTTTATAATTCATCTAAAGTCTGTGGAATTATAATATGGAAATGAAGGAGAATCCAGACCTCGAAACATATATTCAGTAAAATGGACACTACTTGTACCTGCCAGATAATGAAAATCTGCATTTTTATGAATGTGTTTTTTATTTTGTTTAGACGCAGAATAGTCCGTATCAAAAGGCCCTTCTAAGGCGAGTGAATTATCGTGAGTCAACTATTAAGCAAGAGAGTCTGGATTATTAAGAATATTTTTTTATCTCCTCATATTGTTATGATAGTTTCTAACTGTATCGTAGTCTTAGGCTGACACAATAAAGCAAACAATGTAATCATCACCAGGCTGAGAGTGAGAAGACTTTTTATTAATTTTATAGATGTTAACTAATCACAGTAATTTGAATCTTGGACCCCACTCAAAAAAGCCATTTATTTGACTACTCTGTGATGTGTGTGTGTTTTCAAGTGTTCCATAAAGGCAACAGATACAGAAAAGTCAGAAAATAAGAGCTCCATTTTAAAGTCTAAAAGATTGGAAAAGGTATTCAATGCAGAGTCCTTTGTTATCTGAACTCCAAGAACTTTTGAGAAGTGGACATAGATTTTACTACTTTGCTGTAACAATTTTATCTTCTCCTTCTGTTTCTGATCCTCTTCCTTCCCCGTTTTCTTTTCAGTTTCTTAGTGTGGGGTGTGTAGAATACTGAGCTTGAGAAGTGTTTTGTTACTGCTTTTTTGAAGGATGTGCAATCCCTAGAAAGCTGGAGTGGGATGAAGGAAAGTGAGAAATGAAAGCAGACAGGCCAATAAACAGTGTTGCTGAAGTGGCCACAGTTTCACAAGAAAACATAGCTGGATGCTTAGTCCCACAAGTTGTGCCTGAGCGGTTGTCTGAAACTATAATGTCTTGGAACAGATTTTTATCTGGATCAGTTTGTTTCCTGGATTCTCCCATCTTTTGTTTCTCTTTGATCAAAACTCACTCTAAAGGGCTTTGACTCCTCTGTACTTCCCCCCTCCCAGAAGCACATGCAGGATCAGGCATCTCCTTGGGTGTTTTGTTATTACTATAGACAAACTAAACTGTAATGGAACTAAAATGCAAACTCCATAAGGGCAGGGATCTTGGTTTTATTAATGAATGTATCCAATAAGCTTTAAATTGTGCCTAGTTCATATAGTAAATGTTTTGTTTTTTAAAATTTATTTTTTAATTGGAGGAAAATTGCTTTACAATGTTGTGTTGGTTTCTGCCATACAACAGTGCAAATCAGTCATAACTATACATATATCCCCTCCCTCTTGAGCCTCCCTCCCCTCCCTCTTCTCACCCCTCTAGGTCACCATAGAGTGCCAGGCTGGGCTCTCTGTATTATAGAGCTGGAGAGGGTGTGAAGAAAAGGGAACCCTCTTGCACTGTTGGTGGGAATGTAAATTGATATAGCCACTAGGGAGAACAGTATGGAGATTCCTTAAAAAACTAGGAATAAAACTACCATATGACCCAGCAACCTCACTACTGGGCAAATACCCTGTAAATATTTGTTGAGTATAATTTTTCATCTGTATTGGTAGAAATGACATTTCTGACAGTAATATACAAATACACACATAATTAAAGCTCAAATACCATTTTACATTTTTGGTCTGAGTTAACTGGTATAACAGACTCATCAGGCCAATGAAATATCTGATGTCATTTCAAATTATTATCAACTATTGGCCCTTGATAATAATTTGAAATGACATCAGACATTTCATTGGCCTGATGAGTCTGTTATATTAGTTAACTCAGACCAAAAATGTAAAATGGTATTTGAGCTTTAATTTTGTGTGTATTTGTATATTACTGTCAGAAATGTCATTTCTACTACTGAGTGACTTCACTTTCACTTTTCACTTTCATGCACTGGAGAAGGAAATGGCAACCCACTCCAGTGTTCTTGCCTGGAGAATCCCAGGGACGGGGGAGCCTGGTGGGCTGCCGTCTCTGGGGTCGCACAGAGTCGGACATGACTGAAGCGACTTAGCAGCAGCAGCAGCATCGGCCCTTGAAGTTCTTGAAAAGAATATTCTTTACTAAGTCTCATTAGATATTTATATTTATGGAATCAAACAGACCCAGATCTGAGTCCTTATTGTGCCTCATACAACTTTAAGAAATTTTCTTGAACTTTTTAAGTCATAGTTTCTTCTTTTATAAAACCCACAGTATTAAATGGGTTAATCGAATGGTTTTGGTTTAGTGCCTATAATAAACCAAGTGCTCAAAAGTGTCACTTGTCACAGCAAAGGAAACTACAAATAAGGTGAAAAGACAGCCCTCAGAATGGGAGAAAATAATAGCAAAGGAAAAAATGGGCAAAGAATTAATTTCCAAGATATATAAGCAACACATATGACTCAATACCAGAGAAACAAACAACCCAATCAAAAAGTGGGGAAAACACCTAAACAGATATTTCTCCAAAGAAGATATACAGATGGCTGACAAACACATGGAAAGATGTTCAACATTACTCATTATTAAAGAAATGCAAGTCAAAGCCACAGGGAGATACCACCTCACACCAGTCAGAATGGCCATCATCAAAAAGTCTACAAACAATAAATGCTGGCGGGGGTGTGAAGAAAAGGGAACCCTCTTGCATTGCTGGTGGGAATGTAAATTGATACAACCACTATGAAAGATGGTATGGAGATTCCTTAAAAAACTAGGAATAAAAGCACCCAGCAATTTCACTAGTAGGCATATACCCTGAGGAAACCGAAATTGAAAAAGACACAGAACCCTGATATTCATTGCCGCACTATTTACAATAGCTAGAACATGGAAGCAACCTAGATGTCCATCAACAGATGAATGGATAAAGAAGCCATGGTACATATGTATACAATGCAGTATTACTCAGTCATGAAAAGGAACACATTTGAGTCAGTTCTAATGAGGTGGACGAACCTAGAGCCTATTATACAGAGTGAAGTAAGTCAGAAAGAGAAATATAAATATTGTATACTAACGCATGTATATGGAATCTAGAAAGATGGTACTGATGAATTTATTTTCAGGATAGCAATGGAGAAACAGACATAGAAAACAGACTTATGGACATGGGGGAGGGGAGGAGGGAGAGGATGAAATGTATGGAAAGTAACGTGGAAACTTACAATTCCATATGTAAAATAGATAGCCAATGGGATTTGCTCTATGACTCAGGGAATTCAAACAGGGGCTCTGTAACAATCTAGAATGGTGGGATGGGGAGGGAGATGGAAGGGAGGGGACATGGATGTACCTATGACTGATTCTTGTTGACGTTTGACAGAAAAACAACAAAATTCTGTAAAGGAATTATCCCTCAGTTAAAACATAAATAAATTTAAAAAATCAATTTAAAAATGCCACTCAGTATCACATGCCATTTAAAAATTGAACATATCAGATTTTATTATTTGAGGTATTTTGTCAAGTTACTATGTTTGCTACTAGTAGCCCAGTCTTTTTTGTGAACTATATATTTCTCACAAGTGTTACACACCATTTAGTGATTTTTTTCTTTAGCAGAAATGTCTCTTTTTTTTTTTTTAATCACACTTTTAACCAGAATCTTACTTTGGGGTCTTTAGACTTTAGCATGAGAAAATTATAGTAAAAATACTATCATTTTTATTAAAGACACCCAATAATTGAAACTTTACACACACACACATTCACACCATGTGTCAGTATCTCCTCGAAGTGAAATCAGGTTTGACATTCATCGTTATCTGCCAGCTTGATGACCTGTGATGAACTTGGAAGCAGAGTTGAGCACTGAAAACTCTGTGCTGAGCATCCACGTGAAGCTCAAGAACTGTTGGTCAGTCACTGGGAGCTCAGGGAGGACTCGGGCTTTGTGCGGTGTTAGTGCTCATCCATCTCTTACATCCTTGTCTCTTCTAGCCCAGACAACTCTGCTCTGGCATTTCACCCTCTTTGTCTGCTTTCCTCCACAGTTCATGATTCCAGGCATACATGAAGAAGAGAAATGCAAACAGCGTGTACTGAAATTCTGACAATTTTGAAAATTTTAAATTTTCCCTTCTTATTTCATTATTATTCTTAAATACATTTAATTGCCTTCTTCAAGATATATACTTCACTGCAGTGATGAAGATAAAAAAAATTATTGCTGAATCATTTCCTCATGGAAAATCAATCAGGAAAAATTGACATGTACAAAATAACTAGGACTATGCAAATTGGATTTCTACTGTGGCTAACATATTTTAAAACATACTTTATTAAGTATTTACTATATGCCACACATTAGGGCATTCATTTTACATGGATCATTTCATTAGACTCACTATAGATTACTTAACTTGCATTAAGAGAAATAAAGAATTCACATATTAAGTTACTTGCCCAAAGTCCTACATCTAGCAAGTTACAGAGCCGGCAGACCTTTACCAGAATAGGGAGTCACTTATTTGTTACTTCAGTTTTCACAGTGTAATTAAAATCATACAGTTCTTATATTTCAGTGTCAGGAGAAAGCAAAGATTGGCTAGAACTAAATCTATCTCTCTTAACTTTAGAATCATAACCTACCCAGTTTTTAAAGCCTGTATTAATATTACAAGTATAGCCTGCACACAGTCAATTTAAGGGATCAGATAATTCATGCTCCTAATTAGAACTTAAGAGGAATTAATCACTCATTTTTGTGTCCTTTTTTTTTTCTTTTGGCTAAGAATCATTCACTTAAATATTCTTCTCAACATTTCCAGAAGATACCTGGAAATAATACAGAGGGGCGGTTCTCATTTCCTTCAGTGTTGATTAGGGAATAATCATCTCTAGTGGCAATTGTTAGAAGGCTCTTTTTCTGATTTGGAAAGTTTTTATCTGTGGCTCAAGACATATTGTATCATAATTCAGGCTTCACACAGGAAATTGACAAAGACATCAGAGATGTTGTACCTTAGATATATGCCTCTTCTTCATTCCTTTCAAGGGCTGGGCAAGCTTAAGTTCTAAAGAAGTATGTTGGCCAAACAATAGCCACAGGAATAGATGTGCAAAGGTAGTATTTACTCAATTTGAATCAATGAACCCTTGGCCAGTGGGTCATTATTAGAGTATTTTAATTTGCCCATGTTTTCCTCCAGAAGTTGAGTATTTTCAATAAATTTGTTGGGGAGATGTCAGCTGTTGAAGGTCATTTCCTCATTGGACTTGCTTTTGACTTGCTTAAACATGGCCTTGAAATTATAAACTATTACCTCCCCTTCTCCTGGTTTGCCTTTATTCCTATTGTTTTGGGAGCAACACGCAGACACTCGGCCAGCCAGCCAGCTGGCTTCTTGGAGGAATCAATGCCAAAGTGGAGAAAGATGAGAGACAGGAATAACAAGTACAGTTTTGAGCTTCTGATTTCTGAGGGCAAATTTTCAGGCAGAAAACTCCCTAGAGTTGGCTTTGGTCCCCAGAGCTATCTTCCTTTGTCACTCACTCTTCCTGTGCTGCATCATCTGCCAGCAACCTGTGCCATGCGGTTCATTTCTATCTCCCATCTGAACTGTATGGCTCCTGAGGGTGGACTATTTACTTCCTTTTCTTTTTGGTTGTGTGGCATGTGGAATCTTAATTCCACCACCAGGGATTGAATCTGTGCTCCTGGACCGCCAGAGAAGTGCCCCTTTTTCAAAGAGAAATCCACAACACTTGATGCAGTATCAAGCACAAAACAAGAGTCTCGATAAACACTTGCTGAATAAGTGAAAGAATCATTTCTTAAAGCCAGTCTCATTTTAACTTTAGGACTGCAGATACAGTCCATCAAATCAGTCATTCATTTGAATTAGCAACCCTGGCCTTGTAAAAAATATAAATATTTTTGATAAGGAGCTCTCAGGTTAATGGGAATGACATTTAGGTGTCCCTTTTCTCAACATGTAATTGGGATTAGCTTCACTGAAGAAGAGAAAGTCGCTCAGTCGTGTCTGACTCTTTGTGACCCCATGGACTGTAACCTGCCAGGCTCCTCTGTCCTTGGAATTCTCCAGGCAAGAATACTGGAGTGGGTAGCCATTTTCTTCTCCAGGGGATCTTCCCAACCCAGGGATCAAACCCATGTCTCCCGTGTTGCAGGGAGATTCTTTACCATCTGAGTCACCAGGTGAATTTAAATTGAGGGTGGGGGAGAGTTTGGAAATAAGGAAAGTGAGTAGATTGGGGGATGAAAAAGACTTCAGGTTGAAGAGTGGTCCACTGGGGGAAGAGAGAACAACAGTCATTGCCATGGCAATAGGAGCCACTAGAAAGGAAGGGAGGTGGGTAAATTGGAAGTCTCAAGATGCAGGAGAAGTGGCAAGAGTACCCAGGAGTTAGTCTGCTGCTGCTGCTGCTAAGTCACTTCAGTCATGTCCGACTCTGTGCGACCCCATAGACGGCAGCCTACCAGGCTCCCCCGTCCCTGGGATTCTCCAGGCAAGAACACTGGAGTGGGTTGCCATTTCCTTCTCCAATGCATGAAAGTGAAAAGTGAAAGTGAAGTCGCTCAGTCGTGTCCAACTCCTAGCGACCCCATGTATTGGAGCCTATCAGGCTCCTCCATCCATGGGATTTGCCAGGCAAGAGTACTGGAGTGGGTTGCCATTGCCTTCTCCTAAAACGCCTCAAATCTTTCCCTTCCTTTCCTTGCTAAATTTTTTCCTGTTCGCAAGGCTTATATTTCAGGCCATACCATTAGTATTGCATTTCAGACTTCTGTATTACATTGTATTATATTATATAGAGTAGTATTATATTATAGGTGAAGTAAGTTGTAGCGAGTTGACCCAAGGGCCTATTACCATTCATTAAAGTCTCTCTATGGGGAAAATGCAGAGGGTAACATTTTAGAATTTTGAGACATCTTAGAAATCTTCCAACTCAGTGGGTTTTAAACTTAGCTTCAGAAATCTCTTTTTAAAAAGGAAAATCTTACTTTGCCTTGAGAGGTGTGACACGGATGCAAATTGGGGTGGTCACCCTACCTATTCAGCACATCTTCCTCTTCTCCCTCCTCATCTCCCCCAAGGTGGTCTGGCCTCTGTGGAGAGGTCTGGCTCTGCAGTGCAGTTTGCAGTCAGTGATCTAAACACTTACACTTGTTTACTGGTGAAAGAAATCCAGTGACATTTAGAAACTTGGCAAAACGAGTCAAGAGCAAGCCAAGTCTGGTCACCGGTGCCGTGTGCTTGCCCCGCCACCAAAATTCCCTGGCAGTAAGAGCATCTGGCACAGTGTCTAACACACAGTGTCTGACGCAGAACAGACACTTCATAAATAATAGAGGTGGTGCAAGGAGTGAAAAAAGTGAATGAATGAGCTCTGAACACAAGGTTCAATGGGTATCCAAGTATGCGGTGTCCTGGCTCCTTTGGAAAAATGCTTGAGAGTTGCCTATACTTGGGGGAAAAAAGCCAACAGAGAACTGATCAGAAGTGATGCTTCATCGTTTTCTGAAGACATCTTTCTCGCTAGTCAGGCTCTCTCTTTCCCTTGTGAGAAACCCTCGTTCCATGAGGGCAGGGAGCATGGGTGTTGTGTTCACCATCAATACATACTAGGCCCAGCGCCTAACAGTGTGCGGGACAAACCAGGTGCTCAATACGTATTTGTCAAATACACAGTTTTCCTGGATCCCTCCATCTACACGATTTAACTGGGTAATGAATGTGCTCCACACTACACCCAGTTCCTTCCGTGTTTCTGGTATTGGATCATTATGTACACACTCTTCATTGCCGGAATGTATCTGAGAGTCAGTTTTACCTAATCTCCTTTGCTTCCCTTCTGCGACCACACAGTTGTCAAAGTTTGATCATTTTACCATCTCAGTATTTCTTAAATTTCTTCAATTCTTTCTGGCTCCTAAGTTACCCCCTGAACTGTGGTACCTTTGTGTTTCTTTCCTGGGCACTTGTTTTTTGGAGTCACCCCTTGAGGCAAAAGCAGAAGGGGATGGCAGAGGATGAGATGGTTAGATAGCATCACCGACTCAGTGAGCATGAATTTAAGCAAACTCCAGGAGATAGTGGAGGACAGAGGAGGCTGGCAGGCTACAGTCCATGGGGTTGCAAAGAGTTGGACACAACTTAGTAACCGAACAACAACTTAGCAGCTCAGCTTCTTTTGGTCACTGTCTTCTTGCTTCTTCCTCTTCTTGCCTGATTGGTCTTTTCCAAAGTGAAGAAATCTCACTTTGCCACCTCCTGGCTTTAAATGTTAGTGTCTCCCTAGTCTCTATGAGATTGTCTGAACCCCTCAATTAGCACAGCATTCAAGTCACCATTTTAGCCTCCTTTCATGCCACTCTATTCTCAGCTTCCCCTAAACTAACAATCTGCATCTGCTTAAACGCGCTATCCTCTCTCATATTCATTTCCTGTTCACCTAGTCTCTGGTGCCCTTCTCCCCCTCTTTTCAGCTTTGCAATTTCTTACTCATCTTTGAAGCCACAGTTCAAATGTCCAATTTTTGACCTTTCCTATAGTTCTCTTGACCTCCAGCTCCACCTCAGTTAGAGTTGGAGCACATCTTTTATAACTCTTCTGAATTCTAAGATAATTGGCTTCCCGCTAGTGTCTCCACTGGACTATGCGCTTGATGGCAGAGAGGCTTCCTTACTTACCTGGAAGCTACATCAAGAGTCTGGTCTTCCAGACAGAGAAGGTTTTGTTTGTGGATTATTCATATGGATTAGTAAGTGGTGTTAATTTAAAACTCCTAGGGAAATGCTAGAGTCTTAAACTCTAAATAGAGGAGATTCAGAGATTCCTTGACTTACAGTGGGGTTACGCCCCCACAAACCCATTAAAGCTGAAAATATCCTTAAGTAGAAAGCACATTTAATGCACCTAACATCATAGCTTAGCCTGACCTACCTTAAATGTACTTGGAACACTTACATTAGCCCACAATTGGCACAGTCATTTAAAACGAACCCTATTTTATGATGAAGTGTTGAATATGTTATGTAATTTATTGGGTGCTACACTGAAAGTGAAAAACGGAATGGTGGTTTGAATCCACAATGGTTGTAAGTGTATTAGTTGTTCACCCTTCTGACCACATGCCTGAATGGGAGTTGCAGCTCACGACCTCTGCCCAGCAGAATGAGAGAGTACTATGCAGTATGTTGCCAGCCCAGGAAAAGATCAAAATTCAAAATTAGAACATTTTATACTGAATGCATATGGCTTTTGCACAGTCAGAAAGTCAAAAAATCATTAAGTTGAAGTGTTATTAGTTGGGGACTATCAGTATATTATATGATGATATTTAGAGATACTCAGGTCTATGGACGTCCCTGGTGGTCCAGTGGTTAAGACCTCATCTTCCAATGCAGCAGGCACAGGTTCAATCCCTGGCTGGGGAATTAAAATCCCACATGCTGTGCTGTTGCTGCTAAGTCGCTTCAGTCGTGTCCGACTCTGTGCGACCCCATGGACAGCAGCCCACCAGGCTCCCCCGTCCCTGGGATTCTCCAGGCAAGAACACTGGAGTGGGTTGCCATTTCCCTCTCCAATGCATGAAACTGAAAAGTGAAAGTGAAGTTGCTCAGTCGTGTCCGACTCTTCGTGACCCTATGGACTGCAGCCCACCAGGCTCCTCCATCCATGGAATTTTCCAGGCAAGAGTACTGGAGTGGGGTGCCATTGCCTTCTCTGACATGCTGTGCAATATGGCCAAAAAAAAAAAAAAGAATGCCACTACCACTTAATGTGATATCAGAACTCTATTTTTAAAAGGAGAAGTTAAAAACACCTCAAAGAAAGTAAAGATCCTCAGGTCTAAATACAGGAAATAATATTAGATATGTTCCAAACATGTATTTCTTTGTAGAACTTATAGTGGCATAAGATATTAATAATGACTATAGTAATTAATCCTTGGAAGGAAAGTTATGACCAACCTAGATAGCATATTCAAAAGCAGAGACGTTACTTTGCCAACAAAGGTTTGTGTAGTCAAGGCTATGGTTTTTCCTGTGGTCATGTATGGATGTGAAGAAGGGTGAGTGCCGAAGAATTGATGCTTTTGAACTGTGGTGTTGGAGAAGACTCTTGAGAGTCCCTTGGACTGCAAGGAGATCCAACCAGTCCATTCTGAAGGAGATCGGCCTTGGGATTTCTTTGGAAGGAATGATGCTAAAGCTGAAACTCCAGTACTTTGGCCACCTCATGCGAAGAGTTGAGTCATTGGAAAAGACTCTGATGCTGGGAGGGATTGGGGGCAGGAGGAGAAGGGGCCGACAGAGGATGAGATGTCTGGATGGCATCATTGACTTGATGGACGTGAGTCTGAGTGAACTCCGGGAGTTGGTGATGGACAGGGAGGCCTGGCGTGCTGCAATTCATGGGGTCGCAAAGAGTCGGACATGACTGAGCGACTGATCTGATCTGATCTGATCTGATAATAATTAATACATAGCATAATCTGACAAGGAAATTTAAACGAAAGTGTCATAATCCAACTAGTTTTGATTAAATAGCTTTAATTATTTGTCTTCTCTGAGAAGCTGGGGATACTCCCTTGCCTAGTACTTACATGGTATTTATCTAGTATTTAAAAATAGTAATTATATATGTAAACATAAAGTGTGCATAAATAGATTGGATTTAGATATCTATATATAATTATACAGCATAGTAATAGATAGTATTTATATGTCGTCCAACTCAGATGTAGTACTTTTGTATAAAACACGAGATTATATAAGTAAACTCATTCAATCCAGAAGCAAAGATTTTCTGCAGCCGGTATTAGTTGAGTCATGGTATTTATTAAATGTTCACTGTTTTCCAGTCAATAGAAATTCAGTAGTTAAACTAAAGAGTTGCAGTAAAGATAGAAATAGAATCATGGGAAGAGGGAACAAAGAGAGTTCTTTTCTTTTTGTGTCTTCTTCAAGTTTACAAATTTGAATCGGCTCATTAGTCGTGAATGAGAAAGTTTACTTGCTTTATGTTTTGCTATTAAAGGCATTTTATAATACCTACGCTACACAACACCTACCCTACAGCAACTCATTTTTCTTTTCTTTTTAACACTGAACTTTCCAATCAGGGAAAATAGAAGCAAATGGTGTTAAGATCTATTTACACCCTGCCAAGAGTTAGCCAAGCTTCTTAGACTTATTGTAGGTTTGCATCCGCTTTCTTTTAATTGCCATTAGTCCCTCGGGCCTGATCTCCTATTCCTTCAGAATCTAGAAGTGAGAGATGGAAGCTGTCTGGCGCCCCAACTCTAAATCTGCTTTGAGGAATAGCAGAAATAAGCTAGGGAGAGCTTCCTATAACCTGCTGGAGTGGTTCCTGTTCTGCATGAACTCTTTTCTAGTTTTCTTTTTAAGAAACATAAAGTTAACAAATGGGAACCTTTTTTTCCCCCCGTTGTGTATTTAGAGACTAAGAGGAGCTGGTTTTGATCTTTAAGATCTAAAACTGATCCCACCTCTCTCTTATTTGAGTCCTTGTGGTGTATTTCAATTTTTAACAGCATGTGAGATGGCTAAGGATGTGAACATTGAGCTATGATGTTTTGGGTTCCTTTTTCCCTGCAGTTTTGTTTAGATGAATCTTGGACCTTGGGTAGATGTTCTTGCAGAAGTTGTGTTGACAAAGACATCTGTGCGGATCCCAGTTCGGAACAATATTTTAGTTTTGGGAATTGTTCTGAAACAGCTGCCAGCTGACATTACATTATAGAGGTGTTTGCAGGGCTGATACACTGCATGTAGCATTTTATATTCGCCACTTATGAACTGACAGCTGGGCTGCTTAGAAATTATATTTAATATAATTGTTGTGAGGAACAGCATATTGGACAGGACTTCCTAGGATACAGATGAGCATTGCTGCCCCACCCAAACAGCCCTGGGTTTGTCCTGCAGCAATTCCTTATTTGTATGCTGTTTTGTATGGATAACTCCAAGAATGGAATTATTGTCTTCATGTTTCTCTTCAAAGAATGAATGAGTTAATGATTCAGTACCTTTAGGGAGCAAGAACTATTAATATATCCCTTGGTTTAATTCAGTATAATTTTTTACTTGTTGTCATGTCTCTTTGCAAAGGATTGCTGTTTCAGTATTTTTGAGAAAACAGAGTCCAAATTTCTATAGGTTTTATATTAAAAACAAATAAACATTTTTTATTGGTTTGAGATAATTGGCCATATATTAGCTGAGAGAAAGCAAAAAAAAAATTTTTTTTTGGTCTGTTTGTTTTTTTTTTTAATGGAAGGTATAAACCAAACATACTTTTCAAAATGTTATTTAAATACTAGAGGAAAAGAATATCGGTCCTGCTAGAAATGTGATTTAAATATGGTAATTCATGAAAATATGTGTTGGGGCTCTGACCAATTCATACTAATTATTCACACACAAAGAACACATTGTTTTCTTGAGAGAGGGACCAAGTGAATGAATTGAAACAAAATGCCACTTGTGATAAATCCAGGAAGATTTTTTAATTTGAATATGAGAAAGCATGCTTTCCTGTTGATTAATCATATTATGTTTTAGGCTAAAATAGGCACCTAACACCATTTTAGGTAAAATCTGAAAATAGAACTTGCAAAGCCTTTTTAGTATCCTTACTTTGATTGGATTTTGTCTACTGATTTAAATTTATTTCCTTTAAGAGCATTTGAAGAAAATATCCCCACATATATTTTGGTTGGTATCATTTGCTGTAAAGTTGTATTATTTATGGATATTTTATACATTTGATTGGATATATTTTTTTTAATTTTATAGTAATGATAAATTTTGTCATATGACTTTATGTTTAACATCCTCTTGACTAGTAATGTGGCTGTGCTCAGAATTAGATTTCCTCACATGCTTTGCCTTATAGTTTAACAGGAAATTATATTACAACTAGATTTGGTAGCATTTTCCTCAAAAATCAGTTACAATTTTGCTTTAACATTCTTATATATACCAAATGCTATTTTTTCTTAAGCTTCGTATTCTTCCTGAAACTAAAGTATAAATGATTTGAAAATTAAAAAATAGAATAATTTAAAGGAGTACATTTTATTAAAATAATGTGCCTTTTTGCTAATTCTGAAGATTATAGTGAAAGTGCTGATGAGATGTTAATGTTTTGGAAAAGGGGAAAATGGACACTGGATGAGAATTAACTAATCAAATTATACTTGCAATGAGTATTCACTGGCAATCGTTATATGCATTGTGCTAGACAATGAAGATGCAATGATGCACAGTATACAAATCCTTCAAAGAGAGTGTAACAAAATAGATTGGATAAATATGTAAATATATTCTCAGGAAAGTAGGAAAAGAACTCAGGAAGGAATTCACATTGGGCTTTAGTCACATATGAGAGACATCGCAGTTCAGTTGCTGAGTTGTGTCCAACTCTTTCCAACCCCATGGACTGCAGCACACCAGGCTTCTCTGTCCATCACCAACTCCCAGAGCTTGCTCAAACTCATGTTCATCGAGTCGTTGATGCCATCCAACCATCTTATCCTCTCATCCTGCAGGAGGAGAAGGGGATGAGAGATATCTAGTGTAGATTTAAAGAGTGAGTCAAGAGGGACTTCCTGGAAGAGGTGACAGCACTCCTAAGTTCAAAAGGGTAAGTGAGAGCTGGGGAAGCCTGGACAAGAGGTTTTCCTGGAGGTGGAGGTCAGTTTAATCTTCAAAAGGGTAAGTGAGAGCTGGGGAAGCCTGGACAAGAGGTTTTCCTGGAGGTGGAGGTCAGTTTAATCTTCAAAAGGGTAAGTGAGAGCTGGGGAAGCCTGGACAAGAGGTTTTCCTGGAGGTGGAGGTCAGTTTAATCAATGCCCTAATCAGTGCCCTGTGGAGACAGAGAAGATGACGCTTGGGAAAAAGATCATGGTTCAGTGTGGCTGGCGGAGACAGTGGAAGAGGGAGCAGAGGTAAGACTCGTTTCGCTTTAGGTGTTTTACCAGCAAAGGAGTAGTTTTTAGATCATCTCTCAATGTTGTATTCCACATAGATGCTATGTCGATTGAAAAAAAAAAGGGGGGGGAGGGAAGTAGATCTAGTTACAGACGGCCATGAAGGTTGGAACAGCTCTGGAAACCTCAGGGGCACTTTACCTGTGTTCAAAGTTAAATCTGCACGATGGAAAGATTCCCTTTCTGGATACTCTGTGCTGTAGGGAACTTGTCTAGTGAGTACTCAGTCGCTAAGTCGTGTCTGATTCTTCTCAACGCCATGGACTATAACTCTCCAGGCTCCTCTGTCTATGGGATTTTCCAGGCAAGGATACTGGAGTGGGTTGCCATATGGCTTTCTACAAGATCTTCCCCACCCATGGGTCAAACCCACATCTTCTCTGTCTCCTGCATTGGCAGGCAGATATGAATCCTGGAAAGCCCAACTTGTCTACCCTCTGGGTTAAATTCTTTTGCTTTTTTTCTGTGCATAAGAATTAAGAAGGTTGGTGGAAAAACTTAGCACTTTTTTTATTCTTATGAAATGTATTTTCCCAGAGAATTGAGCTGTGCTTCTCTTTGCGAATTTAGGAAAAAAAGAAAAAAGCTTTTGTATGCTCTGAAGGTCCTGTCTTCTCATTACTAGAATGAATGGATCAAAAGGTACCCTGTTTGGCTTTGTGTTTTTAAGGTTTTCTTACATCATTATCATTTACTTTGCTGCTTCTCCACATTTTATCATTCCAAAATACAATAGGGAGAGGAAAAAAAAAAAAACCCTCTAAAATACCTCCAAGTTCCTGAATATTCCCATGGAAGTTCAAGTTGAAGATTTTTACTTTCTGTTTCAGCCTTGTTCATCTCAGGAAACTCTATACAGAACTGAAGTCTTTGTTTGTTTTTTTCTTTTTTTAATGGAACATTTAGAACAAACTCCTGTGACAGTAATAAGACTAAGGCAGGTTTTCACAATTGTTTAACACGTCTTTTTCAGGCACCTCTGGGAAATGCATAGCTTTAACTTGCAGCTATAGGCACAGGATGAACACCTACACATGGATGCCCTCACACCCTCCTCCCTCCCTTTCCTGGCAGACATACAGATTCTGTTACTGCCCCACTGGTTATTGTTATTTCAGCCATACCAGAAATGTTTGTGCTCTCCTGTCAGCTCCGGGAGTCACACCTTCATCCTTGTTTATACTTTATTGCCACTGAAAAAAAGGATTATTGGAATGCACTTATGGTGAAAATCATGTTGCTGAGCTTTGTAGTTTTCTTGGCTCTTAGGTGATTAACACAAGAGGAAATGAGGTGAAATTTCCGGGATAAACTGAGTAGAAAGATAATCATATGCAGTCTCTCGTTTTAGTATTCTGAAATGTGAGAATAACAACCAGGGTGGAGGTAATTCCATTGAAGAAAATCCAGTGAAGAAGAATATACTTAGTGTCTATAAATCTACCTTTGAAAATCCGAAAGGAGTGACCCTATGAAATTTGATTGCTGTCAATATTCATAAACAGAATTCTCATGAAATCTATAAACATCAATATTAAAAACGAATAGAGGATCTCAGCTAGGTTTAAACTTATTATCTGTAAGTATGCTGCATTTAGAAATTAAAGCTGTTATTTACAGTTTTAGAATCTGTTCAAATATAATGATGTTTTTATACACAGATTGGCCTCCCTGGTGTCTCAGCAGTAAAAGAATTTAACAAGTGGTGCTGGGATAACAAGTTAACCACTTGTAAAAGAATGAAACTAGAACACTTTCTAACACCATACACAAAAATAAACTCAAAATGGATTAAAGATCTAAACCTAAGATCAGAAACTATAAAACTCCTAGAGGAAAAATAGGCAAAACACTCTCTGAGATAAATCACATTAGGATCCTCTATGACCCACCTCCCAGAGTAATGGAAATAAAAGCAAAAATAAACAAATGGGACCTAATTAACCTTAAAAGCTTTTGCACAATGAAGGAAACTATAAGCAAGGTGAAAAAACAGCCTTCAGAATGGGAGAAAATAATAGCAAACAAAGCACCTGACAAAGAATTAATCTCAGAAATATACAAGCAGCTCCTTGCAGCTCAATTCCGGAAAAATAAACAACCCAATCAAAAATGGGCCAAAGAACTAAATAGACATTTCTCCAAAGAAGACATACAGATGGCTAACAAACACATGAAAAGATGCTCAACATCACTCATTATCAGAGAAATGCAAATCAAAACCACAATGGTCAGAATGGTCACAATGGTCAGAATGGCTACTATCAAAAAGTCTACAAGCAATAAATGCTGGAGAGGGTGTGGAGAAAAGGGAACCCTCTTACACTGTTGGTGGGAATGCAAACTAGTACAGCCACTATGGAGAACAGTGTGGAGATTCCTTAAAAAACTGGAAATAGAACTGCCATATGACCCAGCAATCCCACTGCTGGGCGTACACACCAAGGAAACCAGAATTGAAAGAGACACGTGTACCCCCAATGTTCATTGCAGCACTGTTTACAATAGCCAGGACATGGAAGCAACCTAGATGTCCATCAGCAGATGAATGGATAAGAAAGCTGTGGTACATATACACAATGGAATATTACTCAGCCATTAAAAAGAATGCCTTTGAATCAGTTCTAATGAGGTGGATGAAACTGGAGCCTATTAAACAGAGTGAAGTAAGTCAGAAAGAAAAACACCGATACAGTATACTAAGGCATGTATATGGAATTTAGAAAGATGGTAACGATGACCCTACATGCGAGACAGCAAAAAGAGACACAGGTGTATAGAACAGTCTTTTGGACTCTGTGGGAGAAGGCGAGGGTGGGATGATTTGAGAGAATGGCATTGAAACATGTATATTATCATATGTGAAACAGATTGCCTGTCCAGGTTTGTTGCATGAGACAGGGTGCTCAGGGCTGGTGCACTGGGATGACCCTGAGGGATGGGCTGGGAAGGGATGTGGTAGGGGGGTTCAGGATGGGGAACACATGTACACCCATGGCTTATTCATATCAATGTATAGCAAAAACCACTGCAATATTGTAAAGTAATTAGCCTCCAATTAAAAAAAAAAAAAAAAAAGAATCCACCTTTTAATGCAGGAGACATGGTTTCGATCCCTGGGTCAGGAAGATTCCTCTGGAAAAGTAAATGGCAACCCACTCCAGTATTCTTGCCTGGGAAGTCCCATAGACAGAGGAGACTGGCAGGCTTCAGTTCACGGAGGTACAAAGAGTCAGACACGACTTAGAGCCTAAACAACAAAGATATAGATTAGAAAATCTTATTCAAGTTGTCTTCAAGTGCATACAAATAAAGGAGATGCATGGTACTGAGGATTTCCTCAGGTTTTCCAAACTATTGACATACTCTTAAAAATAAAAACCAGTGTTGTACTTTGAGGATAAATGAAAACCAGTGTACAACACTGGTTGTACAGGATCTGAATTCAATGCCGTCTATTTTCTGACTATAAAGTGAAAGTCGCTCAGTCGTGTCTGACTCTTTGCGACCCCATGGCCTATACAGTCCATGGAACTTTCCAGGCCAGAATACTGGAGTGGGTAGCCGTTCCCTTCTCCAGGGGATCTTCCCAACCCAGGGATTGAACCTGTGTCTCCAGCATTGCAGGTGGATTCTTTACCAGCTGAGCCACAAAAATTTGCTTAAAAAGTAAGTTCAAAGCTACACTATTAAAAGGACATATGCAACCATAATTGTTTTAATTTTATTTAGTTAAATAATTGCCCAAATAACAGGAAAAAAAATATCTGTTGATTTTTGAAAAAAGCATCCCTTTTGCTTACTGAATCACCTTTGTTATCCTAAAAATAATTTTTGTAGTGTTTTTATCAGCCCACTTTTTCTTTTTTAACCTTCAGACTATACTTCAAATATTATTTCAGTGCATAGTGATTGTATAGGAACCACCAGGATGAAACATATTTATGATTAATTCAAAAGTTTTCATGAGAAACTGCAAATCTTATGTTAAAACATGTAAGATATTTTTGCTTCTGATTTTTTTCTATCACCACCTGATTATATCCTTTGGTGATTTTTAATTATATAAATATTAGCACCTTCTAGCCTATCCTATAGATTATTACAAATAGATTAGAATAAATCCATACAGGTGTCTTGAGTCAGAGACCTTCAGGCCTAAGATTTTGCTATGCCCCTTTCTACTCTTATTAATTATGAACAAGATAATTTAATTTCTCTAACCTTTTTTTGTCTAAACATTCTTCTTATTTGTATAAAATATTATTATATTACAGAATTCTTGAGTAGATTAAAATGAGAGTAAACAATATAGTTAGTTATTACTATGTTACTTTTTAATGTTTACTCTTAAGTTGAAGTGTGTAATTAATTTTATTACTTTTATTGTAGAGTAGTGTTTGATTGTTTATCTACAATAAACATTATTATTATTAAACATTAAACATTTTTACTTTACTTAGTGTAATAGCAATGCATTATATTTCTGAACATCCTGATTATGCTAGAAACATGTCTGTGTTCTTGTGAAGAAAACTCATGAAAATATATTTTAAAATTCATAGTGCAGGAATATGCAGAAAAGCTGCTGCTGCTAAGTAGCAGTAGCAGCAGTAGTCATCAAAACATTTAATAAGCCCCAGTGAGAATGCCATTGGGTGTTGTTTTATAAAAGCACTCCTAGTGGTTTTGGGCATCTCTTGAAACACTGAGAGATCAAAGGTAAATGAAATGCACATGATTTTAAAGTAAAGGTGATTTCTGGTGAGACCTTACCACCAGAGGAATGCTGAAAGAAAAGCCAGGAGGCTCGTTAAGACAGAGTAAGGATTGCTTAAGATGTTTTTGCACAAATGTAGCCAAGCAAACAATTTTTGGGGGGTCATAAGGCAATGGCACCCCACTCCAGTACTCTTGCCTGGAAAATCTCATGGACCGAGGAGCCTGGTGGGCTGCAGTCCATGGGGTCGCTAAGAGTTGGACATGACTGAGCGACTTCACTTTCACTTTTCACTTTCATGCATTGGAGAAAGAAATGGCAACCCACTCCAGTGTTCTTGCCTGGAGAATCCCAGGGACGGGGGAGCCTGGTGGGCTGCCGTCTATGGGGTCGCACAGAGTGGGACACAACTGAAGTGACTTAGCAGCAAAATTCCAAATGCCGATTATAAAATTATTTAAATTAATGAGATGCTATGGAATATGAGCACAATTAAGAAATGACAGGAAGGAGAAGAAATGCACTTCCTAAGGAAAAGGTTGAAACTACTAAGGCATTTCAGTAAATTGAAAGTGGAAAATGTGATGTCTGTTATTTATCTCTAAATATGGCTATTGGTAAAGAACCTGCCTGCCAATGCAGGAGCCATACAAGACATGGGTTTAATCCCTGGGTCGAAAAGATCCCCTGGAGGAGGGCATGACAACCCACTCCAGCCTGGAGAATCTCATGGACAGAGGAGCCTGGCGGGCTACAGCCTTCAGGGTCACAAAGAGCTGGACAGGACAGAAGCCACTTAGCAAGCACACAGAGTTGAAGGTGATAAATTAACTGAAGTATTGTATGTAAGATGGTTAGGTCATTTCGTGGTGTGAATGAGTACTCAGTAAAGATGAGCAGTGTTACTGCTACTCCTACTCCTATGTGCTTCTACTTCTGTTATTACTGTGATGTTTGATTGCTCAGCTAAGGAGGGAAAGTGTGTCTTATTTTATTGACTGCTCACTGTGCACTAGATTGTGTGTTTTTTATGCATTAGCTCATGTAATACACACAGCAATCCTGTGAGGTCGGGTCCATCATTGTCTCCTTTGTACATAGATAGAACAAACTGAGACTTAGTCTGAATTGCCCAAGATGAGAGCTAGGATTTGAACCCAGGCAGACTGGCTATTAACCACCATTGGGATCTGACTTCATGCTTTCTCGTAGAGAGGGATTTCAAATGAGAGAGACAACAGGTCTGTTTTATTCACTCCTAAATCGACAGTGCTTAGATGCCTGCCTGGTACATATTAAGCATAATAAATATTAATTAACAAATAATTTAATAGATATTTGTTGAAGGAGTGAAAAGTACCTTTTCAGGGATAATTAGGCTGAAATGCTCATTTAGAATAATGGGTGAGTTATTTTTCTTTAGGAGGAATTGGTGATTTTCTGAAGAAAATCAGGAATTTCTGAGACCATTAGCCATAAAAGTGAAGGATGACATCTGTGAAGGCAACTGACTTGAAGTAGAGGAAAAAATCGCAGGCTAGTTCAATCCTATAATGCTGAGTTCCTGAATGTCAGGAAAATACTGAGATTAGGTTTGGGGAGATCACAAAATGTCACTAACTGGACAGTGGTGACAGCCCTGTTGGAGAATGCAACAGGCCAGAGAAACATCGAAACCTGGCAGGAATGACAATCAGGACAGGGGATGAATCTGTGGCTTCTTGAGAATCCGCCCAGCAGAGATGGTGTCCATCTCTAGTTCTTTTATCCTAAGAACACCCTGTACTTATTTCTGTGTTTTTGTACTTTTGCCCTTAAATGCCTAGTAAAATTCTCTGAAAAAATTTCGACATTGGCTTAGCTCAACTCAGTAGAGAAGCGTCTCAGCCACACCTAGACAAATGTGGTTTGGAGCCTTGGAATGTTCCAGAGGGAGAGGGCGGCAGCTGTTGAGTTGGGCAACAGGGTGGAGTGAGGGGCTGCAGGGCGGAGAGTTAGGACCAAGGTGGGGATAGTTGAGGTTGGGTAAATGCCCATGACCTTCTTCCAGGGTGTTCTCCACCATGAGGCCCTGTGGTCACGGGACATAGATTTTTCTCTGAGCTAAGTCAACCCAAATGTAGAGAACTGCATTTTGTTGCACCCTGAGAAATGCTTTTAAAGTTTCTCTGGATCTGCTTGAAGGTCACCAGGATGCGAGGAGGAGTCTGGGACTGTTTTGTTAACTCCCCTTTTCCACTTGTCTGATCTTTATGCTGATTCAAATGATTGCACAAACTCCTCACAGAACATTTTGGCTGTTTACACAAAGAATTGTTTTGACAGAAAACCTCCTAATACTGCAAAAGGGTCTTTGCTGGTTCAGAACAAGGGTGTTCATGCAGTGTTTTTATCACGTGTGCCAAAGTGCACCACAGTTCAGGGCTGATGCTTGCCCTCGGAGTTCCCAGGGTTCTTTGCTGCAGAAATTAGGATGGGGGAGGGGTGCCCAGAGGAGTGCTGGGAACAGGACAACTTTGCTCTGTGGAAAGTTGCCGGGTCTATGCTTATTATATTACACACCTAGCAGAGCTGTTTGCTTGTTCGTTTTCTCTTTTGTAGAAGATCTGTGTAAAACTTAGCGGTAATAAGGATCTAACATGGCTTTCTACTAGGGGAGAATCACTTTAATCCAGTGTTTTTCAGTACTTACAGTGATTCTGGAATTGATCCAAAAGGTTTATTTAAAAAAAAAATCATAATGTAAGCAATGTATAAAATTTGTTCTTTCATTAAACATTACTTCTTTGGTATTACAAAGATCTATTTCCACTACAAAATGGGATAAGGTGGGTGTGGGGTGCCCTGTGGTACTTTGTAGTGCCTTAAATGATTCATGGGGTCGCAAAGAGTCGGACACGACTGAACGATTGAACTGACTGACTAACTGAGGTAGCAGGCTGGTGTTCAGAAATCTCAATCATCAGCCTTCTGGTTCCATCTGGGGGTCCAGTGTTTATTCTTAGCCTGAAGTTACTATTGTTTTTCCAGTGGTCATGTATGGATGTGAGAGTTGGACTATAAAGAAAGCTAAGCACCAAAGAATTGATGCTTTTGAACTGTGGTGTTGGTGAAGACTCTTGAGAGTCCCTTGGACTGCAGGGAGATCCAACCAGTCCATCCTAAAGGTGATCAGTCCTGGGTGTTCACTGGAAAGACTGATGTTGAAGCTGAAACTCCAATACTTTGGCCACCTGATGCAAAGAGCTGACTCCTTTGAAAAGACCCTGATGCTGGGAAAGATTGAGGGCAGGAGGAGAAGGGGATGACAGAGGATGAGATGGCTGGATGGCATCACTGACTCGATGGACATGGGTTTGAGTAGACTCTGGCAGTTGGTAATGGACAGAGAGGCCTGGTGTGCTGTGGTTCATGGAGTCACAAAGAATTGGACATGATTGAGTAACTGAACTGAAATGATCTGGAGTCAGGAAAGGTTTGAGAGTCAATCCTTGGAACAAATTTGCAGTTCTTATGAGGCTATATGATAAAAGATCCGTGAGAGTTGTTTGTTTTTTTAATCATGGAAACAGGTATCCATATTCTTCAAATTTCAGACCTACCTGTGGGTAGCCAAGGAAAAGCAGATGGTATTACATGTAACTACAACTTTTCTTACTGAAGATAAACTTACCCCAATAAATAGCTGGTTTGCACAGTTAAACACATTTATGATTGCAGGTGTCTATCTTTGCTTACAGCAGCCAGTGAAATCAGTGAAAAGAATGTTCTTACCAATGGTTTGAAGAACGAGTGGCATTTTCTGGGACAGTTGCTGGAATAACTGCAATATAAATAAAGATTTTCTCTAACGTGTGTGTGTGTGTGCACGTGCATGAGTGAGAGGGCACACAAGCTAATTGCTGTTCCATTTGTTCCAGAATGCTCAGCTAAATACATATGGGATTTAGAGTTCTTGCTGTGAATTTGTGTCTTACAGTGGATATGGAAATAAGAGTTAATGTAATTAGTTCAACTTTTCTAAGAAATCAACAGCAAAACTTTTGTTTCCTTGAACTGTAAGATTTCCTTCAAGATAAAATTTGACTTCATCTGAGAATCAGAGAGATTTTATAATCTCTCATTCAGTCATATAATATATGGGGCATTTTAATTGAGAGCAAAGCTCAGCATGTTGATTTTCTTGATATAGGCACGAGCACTCAATGCAGATTTACTCCTGAAATTTTTGGTAACCATTTGCCTTTTGACAACACCAAAAAAATCTTAACATTTGTTTGGAGCTTTTTGTTCCAATATACTCCACAAAGTTAGATGGTAATCAGTGGTCGAGATTATGAGTCCAAAACCTGGTCCATAATTGATCCTTCCCCATTTCTTATTTTCAAGTCTTATTTGCACTATGGTTCTGGGAGAGTGCAAAAGAAACCAGAAAGGGGGAAAAAATAGGTTATGTGGGAGGGATTTAGGATTACAGCGTAAGCGATCTTTTCCTTTTGTGGTAAAATGAGTTTTGCTAACTTCAGAGGATTATTTTGAAACCAATAAGAAAAACTTGTGTATCAAGATTGAAAAATCTTTGTAGAAACTAGATTATATTCTCCTGCTTGACTGTGGTGAAATGTATACAAAACTGTAACGTCTGGTTTCTCAACCAACGAAGTGCTGTTGGTCCAGTTTCCTCATAATAGGAAAAGATTTTTAAAATTTAAAAAACAGATTTTCTTTTAAGATGAAACAAAACATCAGTAAATGTGAATAGCTGTGACAGAATCACTCCTGAGCATGTCTAGTTATAGCAGCCACAATATATCAGGGTTTTGTTTTTTTTTTTTTCACTTAATTTCACAGTTTCTCAGATTCCTGATTATGACATTAATCTCTTGGCAGATGGAAGCATTTTTGCCTCTTAACTGTTTGCTGTTGTCAGGTTAAATATTATCTTTTGGCTAGGTTACAGTTGTGAAAGTTGGATTTTTCATCAGTGATGTTACACTGCAGGTTCTTAAGAAATCTCATACAAAACATATTTCATCTTTGGTTAATTAAATTAACATTAGCTATAGGTTGCCTAATTGAAACCTAGAAAACAGATGATTTAATTTATATTGCAAATTCAGGGATGTGCAAATGACCTCAAAAGTTCTCTATAAAGAACTATATAAAAGTTCTTTATAGCCCACTGAATACAAAAAGATTGAATTCTGTGGAGAGAAAATGAGAATAGCAATATTCTGGTTAAAACTCTTCAATTTTTAGATGACCAAAATATGGCAGGGGGCTTCCCTGGTGGCTCAGATGGTAGACAATATGTCTGCATTGTGGGAGACCGGGGTTCGATCCTGGGGTCTGGAAGATCCTCTGGAGAAAGGAATGGCAACCCACTCCAGTATTCTTGCCTGGAGAATTCCACAGACAGAGGAGCCTGGCAAGCTATAATCCATGGGGTTGTAAAGAGTTGGACACAACTGTATGCACACACACAAAATAAGGCAGAGAAAGAGGGAGATAAATGATTTTTCCAATCCATGCAGATAAGTAGCATCAGAACTGGGGCTACATCAAGCTTTCCTGGATTATCATTATTTCTATTACATTGTATTCAAATGCAACCCTCTAGTTTGCTCTTTGCCCACAAAATTCATTCTCCATTTCTTCCAGGGTTATATAGTGTTTAATTGGGCACATGCCACCTGGAGAGCAATGATTTTTTTTTTTCTCACCTACCTATTCATCCAGGTGTGACCATGTGATTAGGTTTTTGCCAATCATAGAAATGATGTTTGCAGTGCCTGCATCATTGCCTAGAAATACTGCTTCCCCTCCAAGGGGGTTAGAATGGAGGGCTGATAACCCAGCTTCAATGAGGAATTCAAGGACAATGCATAGCAGAGAATAAAGTAGAAGGGAGCTGGGTCACTAGAAAACTTCATGGAGCAAAACCACTCACTCCCCCTTAATTTCTGTCTCCTTCTATTATAGTGGTTAAAATACATTCTATAAAACATTGATATATTTTCCTTCCTCTTCCTTGGTCTTCAGCAGGGGTTAACATCAGTGGAAGAATATGTGCTACTTAACCTAATGCCAAATACCTTGGGATGGGAGGAACTTAAAGCAGCCTCGGGTAACATTGCTGTAGCAGCAACCTTGCTTTTTTGGGAAGATGCATTGGAGAATATAGGTATGGATAAGCGAAGATACCTAGAATTGGGTTGAGCAAGAAAGACGATACTGGATGCTTGGGGCTGGTGCACTGGGAAGACCCAGAGGGATGGAATGGGGAGGGAGGAGGGAGGAGGGTTCAGGATGGGGAACACATGTATACCTGTGGCGGATTCATTTTGATATTTGGCAAAACTAATACAGTTATGTAAAGTCTAAAAATAAAATAAAATTAAAAAAAAATAAATAAAAATAAAACTGGTAAATAAAAAAAAAAGAAAGAATTTGGCAAAGGAATAAAAGTGTCAGAAATACCACTTAGTAAATTAGAAATTTTGTATTTCCTACAAAATATCAATTATAAGATATGTTTAAATATAAATACTTGGAAAATATCACATGACCATCACTTACACTTTTCATCAGACTTGACGTTTTATTATTCATGGTCTTATATAAAAACTGAAGACTGGAATTATATTATTTTCCCACTTTAAAAATGTTTATGAATTTTGATTTACATCTTAAGTTAAAGAATTTTTAAAAATACACATCTAGAATGTTATCTTTATAAATGCTCTTTCCCACTTCTTAAATTTTTAAAAAATGTATATAGTTTTTGAAAAAGGAATAAACATTTAAAAAACTTTGCAAATTGCACACTGCATAAATAAATGCTGGGTTGAGTCAAGTTTAAGTAGAATAATTTTGGGGGGGAATGATGGAATTCCCGAAGAAAAATCTTTGGATAACTACAGTGCTCAATTCTAGGCAAACATCTATAATATATAACATGCTCATTGGCATTTGGATAATTTAATCCATCAATGAGCTAGCCTGACCCGCAATATTTAATTGAAGCTGGCACCCCACTCCAGTACTCTTGCCTGGAAAATCCCATGGATGGAGGAGCCTAGTGGGCCGCAGTCCATGGGGTCACTAAGAGTCGGACCAGACTCAGCGACTTCACTTTCACTTTTCACTTTCCTGCATTGGAGAAGGCAATGGCAACCCACTCCAGTGTTCTTGCCTGGAGAATCCCAGGGACGGGGGAGCCTCATGGGCTGCCATCTATGGGGTTGCACAGAGTCGGACATGACTGAAGCGACTTAGCAGCAGCAGCAGCAGCAAAGTGGTTGAAAGTCTTTCTGATTTATTAATATTCAGTGTATAGTTTTCACAGCTCAATTTGTTTTTATTGCTCAAGCAAATGTTTCTGAGGTTTTTTTTTCTGCTAATATTTTTCAGTTTCAAATCACCCTGTCCTCTTTGACATACTAGCAAGCACTATCAAATGAACTCTGGCTTTTTCTGGGTATCATGCTATTTTGAAATCGCTCTCAATAGGTATTTTAATTTTCTTTCAGAATTGACGGCAAACTTAAGTCACAGCATGGGGAAGCTAGAACATAAGGATTCTCTCCAACATATGTAGAGAATGATTCCTTTGTATCATATTGTCTTCTAAACTTCCTTAGTTTTCGTTGATGCCACTGTCTTTGGTATACTGACCAGTCTTTAGGCAGGCGAGAATTCTACCACTGAACCACCCATGCACCCTGACCAGTCTTTAAAGTCAGCGAGCTGTTCTTATCTCTGCCAATAGTATCAGCCAGAGAATCATTGCATAATCTGGAGATCCAAATTTCTTAGGCACTTGTAAAGAAAAATACTTCATTTAGAGGAATAAAGCAATACAAGGACAACTAATTAGAACTCTGAGAATTGCAACTTTGCAGAACACCATTAAGAGGAAAATGCAAAGTATAGGCCTGATTACACTACAAATTTTTAGGCTCTCATTAGCATTAATGACCTATAAAATATTGCATGGGTAGCATAGTGCTGGGCTTATGAAATGCATTCAGCTGAGGTTTGCTGTTTAAAATGCAAGTTCTTATTTATCTAGAACATCTAGATGGCATGTTTCATGAATTCAGGCAGTCTATGAGTTTTGTATCTCTATGTATGAATATATATATATATATATCAAATTATTCTATTTTTAAATTTGAAATGCCCATTATAGACTAGGACACTTTACCAGGTGCTTGTATTTTAACAAATATAAATGTTTAGTGATTTATATACAAAACCTGTTTGGGTATAACTTTCTTGAAATTTTTTTTTTCCATTCAGCTGTTTTAGTATTGCATGGGGTAAGACTATGGGCTTCCCTGGTAGCTCAGGGGGTAAGGAATATGCCTGCAGTGTGGGAGACCCTGGTTCAATTTCTGGGTTGGGAAGATCTTCTGGAGAAGGGATAGGTTACCCACTCCAGTATTCTTGGGCTTTCCTGGTGGCTCAGTCAGTAAAGAATCTGCCTGCAATGTGGGAGACCTGGGTTCAATCCCTGGGTTGGGAAGATCCTCTAGAGGAGGGCATGGCAACCCACTCCACTATTCTTGCCTGGAGAAACCCCATGGACAGAGGAGCCTGGCAGGCTGTAGTCCATGAGGTGGCAAAGAGTTGGACACAACTGAGCGAATAAGTCTGTTAGGTCCTGAAAAAACTGTGGCTGCAATGAAAGTAGTTTTGATACCATGTTATTTATAAGCACCAAAGGACACTCACTCAATTGTGAGCAAACATTGTCTTTTGCCTTAAAGAGACTATAACCAAATTGTGCATTTATTGAATTAATTATGACTTTCTACCTTCCAAAAGATATTTAGGGCAGAGCAGTCAGACTGATCTGTGGATGCAGGTGAGGGAGAGGATGAAGGACAGAACAAATAGAACTGGACACAGAGCAAGTGAGCAAACAGTTTAGAAGCTGAAGTGTACTCTAGAAATTCAGAGATTGAAGCCAGCATATCTTGTCAAAGAAATTTCAGCATCTGCGTGGTTGAGTTGCCAAGTGAAGGATCACCCTAGAAGGATATCTGTCGCCGAGACAAAGATGGCACATGGAACCAGGAGAAGTGTAAAAAAAGGTTGGGGGGCGGGGGGTGACTAATGCTGTTAAGTGCAGTAAGCAGGCAGTGCCTATTTTGTAGAAAGGGAGAGCATTATCAGAGGTATACTTCTGGGAAATCATAAGTCATATTTGACAAATAAGAATTAGTTCAGAATTGTGGACTATCATGTAGACATAGGGGTAAGTTGAGGGACTCAGGAGATGAACCACTCCATGACCATATTGTAGAAGGCCTTGCATTTCCAGCTGAGGAGGTTATACTTACTTCAGTAGGAAGTTGAGAATCCACTGAACACATCATATTGCAAACATGCTGTGAAAGTGTGTTTAGAAGGATTACTTTAGCTGTGTTCTCTAAGATGGGTTTAAATATGAAGGAAGTGATGGTGAGACACCAGTTTGGAACCTTCTGTGGGTAATAGAGGTGACATGTAGACAGTGCAAGACTGTGGCTGACCTACTTGTGATTTTCTTGCTGGTAAGTTGATTTAGGAAACTTGACCATAATGAATGTTTAGAAACCCTTGATCTAGGAAATGTTTTCTTTCCTTCTGTTGTGCAATTGAAAAATAAAAATCTTCCTATGGGGGGTTTTGAAAGAAATTCTCAGTTGGTATGACTTATGTGACACTATTCTGGAATAGTAGAAGCATTTGGGCTTCTCTAGTGGCTCAGATGGTAGAGACTCTGCCTGCAATGCAGGAGACCCAGGTTCATTCCCTGGGTTGGGAAGATCCCCTGGAGAGGGGAATTGCAACCCACTGCAGTATTCTTGTCTGGAGAATCCTATGTACAGAGAAGACTAGGGGGCTACAGTCCGTGGGGTTGCAAAGAGTCGGGCATGACTGAGCGACTTACACATGCATGCACGCACATGGTAGAAGCATTCTGCTTAAGAAATTACAATACAAGGTAACACTTTTGACCATCCTTAAGGATAAAATAGGCATGGTTTCAAAACATTAACAACACAATGTGATAATCAGTATTTTAAAGCTTGGGTGCCACTTTTTTGAAGTATGCTAATGAATTATTTTTTGGTGTTCTAAGGTATCTATTGGGCTTCCCTTGTGGCTCAGCTGGTAAAGAATCTGCCCACAATGCAGGAGACCTGGGTTCAATCCCTGGGTTCGGAAGATGCCCTGGAGAAGGGAAAGGCTACGCACTCCAGTATTCTGGCCTGGAGAATTTCATGGACTGTATAGTCCATGGGGTCGCAAAGAGTCAGACATGACTGAGCGACTTTCACTTTTACTTTCTTTGTATCTATTACAGGACAGGCCAACTTGAATAATGATTTTTAAAAATTCTTTCCTATTTGAAATCAGTGAGAAAAGTACTGTTAATTACATTTACTCTTAAAAACACATTATTGGAACTTCCCTGGTGGTCAAGTGGTTAAGACTTCACCTTCCAATGCAAGGGTCGTGGTTTCCATCCCTGGTCAGGAAGCTAAGAGCCCAAAAAACCCACAACATTAAAAAACAAACAAACACATTATGAATATTAGTAATGTCATACGTAGTGTGTTGGGCAGACGGGATATTTTTGAATTCTCTATGAAATAAAGCCATGAAGTGATGGGACCGGTCCCATCACTTCATGGCAAATAGATGGGAAAACAGTGGAAACAGTGAGAGACTTTATTTTTAGGGGCTCCAGAATCACTGCAGATGGTGACTGCAGCCATGAAATTAAAAGATGCTTGCTCCTTGGAAGAAAAGCTATGACCAACCTAGATAGCATATTAAAAAGGAGAGACATTACTTTGCCAGCAAAGGTCTGTCTAGTCAAAGCTATGGTTTTTCCAGTAGTCATGTATGGATGTGAGAGTTGGACTATAAAGAAAGTTGAGTGCCAAAGAATTGATGCTTTTGAACTGTGGTGTCAGAGAAGACTCTCGAGAGTCCCTTGAACTGCAAGGAGATCAAGTTAGTCCATCCTAAAGGAAATCAGTCCTGAATATTCATTGGAAGGACTGATGCTGAAGCTTAAACTCTAATACTTTGGCCACCTGATGCAAAGAACTGACTCCTTGGAAAAGACCCTGATGCTGGGCAAGATTGAAGGCAGGAGGAGAAGGGGACGACAGAGGATGAGATGGTTGGATGGCATCACCAACTCAATGGACATGAGTTTCAGCAAGCTCCAGGAGTTGGTAAAGGACAGGGAAGCCTGGCGTGCTGCAGTCCATGGGGTTGCAAAGAGTTGGACACAACTGAGTGACTGAACTGAACTGATGAAATAAAGCATCCAAAGCTTTTCATAAATTGTCTATCTTTTGACTTTTGCTTGAACTCATTCTCTGTCTAGACCTTATGCCCCAGTCAACTTACATTATATTTGTACTTTAATGCTTCTCCCTTATTTCAAACTGTTGTTACCCCTGGAACGTTCTTTGTCATCTCAGTTTCTGTTTCTTTTAGGATTGTTCCTGTGTACGAGACAGCAAAAGAGACACTGATGTATAGAACAGTCTTATGGACTCTGTGAGAGAGGGAGAGGGTGGGAAGATTTGGGAGAATGGCATTGAAACATGTAAAATATCATGTATGAAACGAGTTGCCAGTCCAGGTTCGATGCACTATACTGGATGCTTGGGGCTGGTGCACTGGGACGACCCAGAGGGATGGAATGGGGAGGGAGGAGGGAGAAGGGTTCAGGATGGGGAACACATGTATACCTGTGGTGGATTCATTTTGATATTTGGCAAAACTAATACAATTATGTAAAGTTTAAAAATAAAATTAAAAAAAATACAATAGCTAGATAATTTTTAAAATAGCCTCATGTATTTATAGTTCTTAGGAGTTTTCAAAACATTTTCCTATCATTATCTCAAAAATTTAATTTTTATAATTAAAATTTTTTAGACTTTAATTTTTATAATAATCTTATAAGATTTTGAATATTATGTTTACAGAAGAAGAATTTAAAGTGAAGTTGTGCTCAAATGAGCTTTGAAACTTCTTAAGTCTTATAAAGAGTTGTTTCTCCAACCCCTCCAGCCCGCAACTGGTGTCTTAGATACCTCCCACTTCTCTTGCCTCTGAACTTCGTGTATAAGATGTACATTTCCTTCAAGAATGGAGACTTTTTATTTTTTCCCCCAATGTGCCCTTTACAATGAGCCTTTTTAACCCCTACAGCTGAGGCTAATTACAAAACTAGTTTGACTGAAGTAGTAACTATGAAGTAACTTTGTAATTTTGTGAAATAGCTTTTATATTTGCTGATTGACTATATGGTGGCAGAGTTTCTAACAGAGTTTTTCTACTTTTCCACAACTTGTTTTAACATTCCATATACAAAGTTTTACAAAGCTGCTGTCAGTTGCTTGAAAAGGCAGATGTGACAGCAAAAACTTAAAGATCTATCATATTATTGATAAGTGGAAAAAGGTTAAAGAACTTTAGTGATCAATGAAAGGGCTAAATGGAATGATAAATTTCTCAATTATTAAAATGGCGATTAAATGTAGATAACCACTATTGTTATGTTGTGGAGGGCATTGTAGTTAGTAGTTTTAAATTTGATATATCTTATTATTATACAGAGCCCATATTTAAATATTTACCCTCTACAAATTATCAGTGTTGTCTTTCTGATGGGACTGAAAGAATACCTAGCTTAGCTTAACTTAATGTTCCAATTATTTCTTCATACAATTATCTTGTGCTGCTGCTGCTGCTGCTAAGTCGCTTCAGTAATGTCCGACTCTGTGTGACCCCATAGACGGCAGCCCACCAGGCTTCCCTGTCCCTGAGATTCTCCAGGCAAGAATACTGGAGTGGGTTGCCGTTTCCTTTCCCAATGCATGAAAGTGAAACAAGTCAAAGTGAAGTCGCTCAGTCATGTCTGACTCTTTGCAACCCCATGGTAGACAAATATTTTGGTAAGCTTTTGACTGCTGATTCCAGCTCAAGTTCATGTATAAAATTCAACATGTTTCAATTAAAGTTGCTCTTGAATAATTTCTAAGTGAATAGTTAAGTGATCAGTGGACTTTTGATGTATTCCTCATTATGGAACTCTGGCTAGTACTGAAGCAATTTGAATGTTTATAATAAAATTCAGGGTAACACAAATTCAGATTTGCTTGCTTTTCATCACAAGATCTTAAAAATTTCATTTTATTTTTGCTACAACTTTACATATTAGACATCAATTCATTATTCTGCAGTAGGAATATTCACCTGAATATAGCAATAAGGACTAAGGGATCCGAGAATTTATATCATTTAATCAAAGAGAATAAGAAGTCCAGAAGGTCAATATCTAGACCTTTTGTTTAGGCTAATAATGGAAGGATGGAGGAAGAGCTTAGTCAAGCTTTGGAAAAATCAGATAGTCAGCCAGCAGATCCAAGACTAAAACCCAGTTCTGTCTGACTCCAAAGTCAGGCAGCAGAACAACAGGCAGCTGTTGTCCTGCTTCCATAAAAGATGTCATGAAGCCGTGTGGTAGAGGTAAGTCAATGAACTGGACATAATAGTGTGAAAGGCTTATGAAACCAAATATCAAATTCTGCACTGTATTCAAAGAAACTACTGTGATCAAATAGATGAGTTGTGGATAAATAAACATATGTCAAAAGCATTTGCTTAATGTAAATTCAATATTAGTCAACACTCTGACAAAGCCAGCCAAGACCCCTTGACGAGTGTTAAAAGAAGCACAAAATTAAGAACAAATAAGATGAGAGTCCTATTTTATATTGTTTGCTTGGACTTGAGTCATGGTTTCTTTGTTCATCTTACACTTCAAGTTAACTAAAATTTATTTAGAAAATAAAAGCAGTAGAAGTTAAAAATGCTTGGCTTATAAGGAATGATTAAAAAACATGGAAGGTGTTTGTTTAGTCACTGTTAGAAAGCCTAGTTGGTCATGATAGATGTCCTCAAAATTTGACCTTCTTCTTTTCAATATATTGATGTATTTTGTTAAGATTTAAAATCCACAGCATGAAACTCAAAACTCAAAAGTATCATGTTCTACATGTTGTTACTTCTCTATAAGTCACTGTATGTCCTACATGAGTGTATAATGGTTTATCTCAAAAGGCTGGTCTTTTACTATGAGGAGGAAGAAACGAATGCTGAGAATTCACTTTTGTCACTTTTTATTCCACTCTGGAATATTGCAATAGTGCTCCCTAAGATCAATATTTTGATCTCTCTTTTCCTATGATTTTTTTTCTTCTAAAAAAAATTTTTTTTCCTAGACTTGAAAACAATCATAGGAATCAAGAGAAGATAGTGAAAATCAAAACTCAGTTCAATTCTCTGGCCTCAAATTCTATATACAGCTCCATCATCCAGCTTCTCCCTCTTCAAACATGTCAGTGTCACAGAAGCTCATCTGCATTTAGATCAGTGATGCTCAAATGTTTGATTTTATCTCAGGATCCCTTGAAGCTTTAAAAATTTCCAGTAACTTGTCTATTGTGAGTTATATCTCTGTATTTACTATACTAGAAATGAAAAGTGAATGAAAATATTTACCTAATAGTTCATTTACAAATAGGAAACCCATTTTAGGTTTAGATAAATGCCATTTTATGAAAAAAATAATACGTTCCTGAAGACAAAACAGTAAGAAGAGTGGTAATATATTTTGCATGTTTGTACATTTCTCCAATTCAGCTTAATGGAAGATGGCTATATTCATCCATATGCTTCAGCATCCAGTCTCTTATGTTATGTTACATATCAGTCCAGGTGGAACAGTGGTTAAGAATCTGCCTGCCCCTGCTGGAGATGCAGGAGACGTGGGTTCAATTCCTGGGTCAGGAAGATCCCTGGAGTAAATGACAGCCTACTCTAGTATTCTTGTTTGGAAAATCCCATGGACAGAGTAGCCTGGCGGAGTACAGTCCATGGGGTTGCAAAGAGTTGGACGCAACTGAGCATGCACACAACCCCTAGAAAATTCCACCATAGACTCATGATACAATGAGAGTGAAATGGACAAGTACATTTGACCCTTGCACAACACAGATTTGAAGAGCACAGGTCCACTTATGTGTGGATTTTTAAAAATAAATATACTGGAGATTTTTGGCAATTTGAAAAAACTGACATATTAACCATGCAGCCTGGAAATGTTGAAAAACATTAAGAAAAAGGTATGTCATACATATAAGATACAAAATATGTGTTAATCAATTATGTTTTTGGTAAGGCTTCCAGTCAACAGTAGGCTGTTCCTAGTTAAATTTTTGAAGATTCAAGAGTCATGTGAGAATTTTCAGCTGAGTGGGTGTCAGTGCCCCTAACCTTCGTATTGTTCAAGTATCAACTGAAATGTCTCAGTGATATTATGAAAATAGTTTTGACCTCTGGCCCCTTGAAAAGGTCTCAGGAACACCTATGGGTCCCCAGAACACACTACTTTGAAGAGAACTGGATAGTCTGTTTATTTTTTAATCTTCTAATTATGTCTCTCTGGTGGTTACAGATAATGTGTTCATTGTACTCTGGATCATTGGCATTCAGTGATACTCTTCTCATCAGAGAAACTAGTGATTAAAACTTGGGCTTTATCTAAGCAAGAGTTTGGCTCAAGAGTGAAGAGGCTAAATATAAAAAGTGTATGTGCGGGCGTATGCGTGCTTACAGGTGCATACTTTACATTTTAAATATGAATGTGTTCCTTGTTGATCAGTAGAGAATGAAGTAATATGGGTCACTCCAAAAAATAGCAATGGTATCAAAGACAGTATTTGCCCCTGTCTTGAATATAAAGGTGTTAAGACTTATTCAGGTTATTTGACACAAAAGTAAAAATAAAATAGATTTTTTTTTTTTTTTGCTTGAAATAGGATGGACAGTTTTTTACAATTACATAGACAACATCAGCAGGATGTAAGTCATTTAAAGATGACATTAGTCCTGAGCCAGCTAAAATAGGGAAGGAAACAAGATTTTGAGTTATCTACACAGCCCACATTCTATCATCTATAACTATTTAATTTCACTTTGAGATGCAGTTCTGGGGAGAAGAATACACATCATTCTATTTCTACCAGTGCAACATGCTTTGGTGTCCATCTGTGGGGAAATATTAATGGATTTGCCATAATTAAAGCATTCACTATTGGAAGAGCTTTCCTTTCATATTTTCATTTTATTTGAGATTTTAAAAATAAACTAGCAACTGAGTTGTCAGCTTTGCCAAGAGAATGATAAGCAAGTATCATTTAATAAAGATTTATCTGAAGGTGATATGAATTTTGCTCCCTGAGAATTATGGGAGTATTAAAATTACTGGGAAATCATTCACCTGTGTATGGAATTGGGCATAAATGATATATTTTATTTTTAGGCCAAGTCCTTTTTAAAAAAATTATTTTGGTTATTGATCTCCAGCAGGCTGTTGGGCAGCCTTCAAAATTATAATTAAAAAAAAATGCTCAGGAGTGGATTCCCTACAGCAGGGTGCAATGGACTGGGGTGAATTAGACATATTATTAGATTGGTTTCTAAGAGACAGGGTAGTAGCCTGAGGAGACTAGAAGAGGAGCAGGCCGGGTGACAATATTATAACCAGAGCAAGGCAGCAGGCCACAGGCAAACGGTCCCCATCAGGGAGGTTCACTATGGATACAGATGACACGTCACAGCATACAGATGGCACAGAGACACAGCCCATTCCTGCACAGAGGGAGATGGCCAAGCAACGGGCATCTGAGAAACGGGTCTGACAGCAGGCGTTTGGGATGGGGCTGGCCATACCTGGGATGGAGGGGTAGTAGCAGTGTTAGTCTCTCAGTCGTGTCCGACTCTTTGTGATCCCATGGACTGTGGCCCGCCAGGCTCCTCTGTCCATGGGATGCTCCAGGCAAGAATCTGGAGTGAATTGCCATTCCCTTCTCCAAAGGATCTTCCCGACCCAGGGATTGAACCCAGGTCTCCTGCATTACAGGCAGATTCTTTACCTGAGCTACAGGAAAGATCCAGGGTGGAGGGGGAGGGGGAGTAAAATCAACAAAAAGCTCAGTTATTAAAAGTGCCATTAAAGAGAGACACCTGCTGCAAATCAGGCACAATTCTCTGTCAGCAGAGCATGTAGAGCAAGAGCGGCGGTTTTGATGGTGCCAACAGGCATTCTTTGGAGGCCATCTCCAAATGAATTTCAGCTCTATGTGTGTTGATTAAATAGTTTGGACTAATTCGATACAAAATTTCTTTTTTGAGTTTAGCCCGTGGTTTGATTTTACATTCTCCAGGATTTAGTTGAAAAAAAAAAATACCATTTTCCTCTGGGAAACATTTTTATGATAATACAATAGAGGCCAATTTTTGTTGTTTTTGGAAGAGGGTTCAGTTCAGTGCTAGTGTTCATTTTTCTTTTATGTTAGGATTTATTTATAAAATGCTTAAGAGCCCTTTGAAATCTTTTGGAAGTGGTACACTCCCTCTTTTTTTGGTACACTCTTTAAAATTATATGGTGACAAACTGTTGATTCTTTTCTTTGTCAGTTACTTTTATTTCTCCTAATACCCATGACACTCCTGTTATTAATTGTGCATTTAGGGTCATGCATTAACTCATTCAAGCCACTTGGGCTCCTCCCGATATATGGGTGTTCGATTCATTAAATGATGCATTAATTGTTTTCAAATCACTAGGGCCTCTCTTAATAACTTGCTGGAGCCTGCAATTAAATAGTGTCCCAGTGCCCCCAAAATGTATCCTCATTTAATGACTCAGTCACTCTTGAAAAGGGAATTTGTTAAGTGACCACAATTATGCTAGAGTTGGGAAGTAAACTGAGTTACTTTTCTGAGTTCCTCTCTTATCTTTTGTCTATCTGTGGCCTTCCCAATAGCTTGCTGAGGTATCAACTGCAAATATATATTAATATTGTAAAAGCTTGTAGTTTTGCAATTTCAAAATCTAACACTTTCCTCAACCTTAATTTTAGGCATCCACAGACCAGAAAATCAATGACCAAGACAGGTCTTACACCTTGCAGTCTGAGATGGGCTCCATTACAGTGCCAGCAGGTAGCCCATATAATGGAAAGTGTTACGTATAGGCACTGGACTAAATCTCTATTTCAGTTTTTTCACTGAATTCTCCCAAACTATGGGCTATAGGTTTTTATATTCACCTAGATTTCACAGATGAAGTAACTGAAGCTTAGAGTAGTCCCAGGCAAATGGTAGGGTTGGAATCCTAGCCGAGTCAGTAGCCCTTCCATCTCCACAGTTCAGCGGCCTCTCATTCATTTACTCCTCTTACAATCACTGATGCTCTCTCTGTGACAAATTTGACAGCTTACTGCGAGTGAAGGATGGTAGCTCTGAGCTTCATCTAATTCCTTTAAACTTTATAGTCATGATGGAGAATGGTTTTCTTAAACCAAGAGTTGCAGAGTCCCAATCTTTAAACTCAGGTTACGCATAAGCATATAGCATGTTTACCTAACACAGTTTAATGCTCTTGCTGCTGCTACACATGGATGTACATGCATGTATGTGTAGCTCATATGAGTGTATCTCCCTTTTATGCTGATCGTCTCTAACATATATATGCCCTGTGTGTAGAAGTCTAAAAAACATGTCACCTCTGGAAATATTCTGCTCTGGGCCATTGGATTTGGATTCCCCCAACCCACCCCCAGCCTTCCCCCCACCCCCACCACCGGCTCCCCGACTTAACTCCTTTCTTTCCGAATCTTCGACTCTCCTGCTGGTCCTGCAGCAGCTGTGTCTTCAACCATCGCCCTTGGTCCTTTCTAACTATTCTGCCGCGCATTTTCCTGCTTGTGCTGTTCCCTCCACAAGTTCACTGGTTTCTCTCTCAAATGCCTCTCTTGTCTCCCAGCCACCAGAAAATAGAATTACACAGCTAAAGCACTGAGGAGATAACCCAATACGCCCTGTTCTCTTTTCTTAAAAATATTGGGTAGTTGGTATTTCTCTTCCCTTTGTGGTAATACGAAAGTACAACATTATGGTGCTTTGCGTGTCACTTATTCTGGATAAAAGTCTGTTGTTTGTCGGCTTTCAGTGTTTCTGACTTAAAGAATACTCGCACCTGGTTCTCCACTGGCTTCTTCCTGCGCTTCCCCGCCCCCATCTCCCGCTTTCTCTTTTGTCCCGTTTCTCTTCCCCAGTCTCCTGTAATTACCTTTCACATCTGTTAAATTGCCTTACAGGCTTTTGACCGGCATAGCCACAGACTCTAAGGTGGGAAATCCTATTTTCTGAGCTCTGCTCCCTTCTCCTCCAGGGCCTGCTGTGGGCTTTGTCAAATGAAAGCCAGAGGGTCCCCACCTCTGCCTCCTGCTTAAACGCTCCTTGCCTCTTCCCTACACAGAAATTAGGCCTAATTTTAGACCCACTGCCTTTGGGAGGTTGGTTACCTCTGGGGTGATTTTAAAGCTAGGTGTGATTAAGGAAATCTCTCTTTTACTTCTACACTAATTCCATTTACCCATTATAACTTATTTTTGAAGTAAACTCAAGTCCAGTGACCCAAAGAATTGGTTTTACCTTCCAAGTCTGAACAGAGAAAACGCCAAGTGATATTACATGAGAAATTGCTCCTTTGATTTAAAAATAAAAATTGGATTTTTCATTTTCATAGGATAAGAGACCCTTACTGAAACAAAAGGTAGCATAGCTTCATTCTCATGTTAGATTGTTCTCTTTTGACCAGTTTTCTTGTTTATGGCGAAAAAAAGAACTCTTGTGAAGAGACACTTCCCTATTTTAGAAGAAAACAAGGAATTTTAGAAATATAGAATGTTAATATTTCCAGTGCAAAGAAATTTCAGGCCACATTAACATTTCCTGTAGAAGAGTCATATGCTCCTGGTGCTTAGTAGGCACTTGATCCATATTTATTGAGCAATGATAACAGCTAGTACTGAAATATTTCTTTTATGTGCCAGCCACCATGCAAGGATTTTTAGTTAATCCTCAGAGCCAGTTAAACAGGTATGTTCTGTTCTTGTTCCTGAGTTACAGGTTTAGCTCTAGGGTACACTGAGGTTAAATGACTTAAACTTGTTCAAGGTCTCTTAGCCAGTAAGGAGCTAAGCAGGGAATTCAAACCCTGGCTCCAGAGGCTTGCTCCTACTCCCACTGTGTATACTGCCATCCCCTGTATAAAGACCAGGCTTGTTCATGACATTGTGTACCAAAGGTGCCTGATGAAATAATTCTACTCATGAAAATTTCAGATGTAAACTTACAACTGTGACTGCAATCCAAATTGCTGGCTGCTATGTACACAAAATCAATAATCCTATACAGGAATATTGATTGCTAAGACTTCCTAATTCAGACTATTCCTGTTACTTCATCCTTGGTCATTAAAACTCAATCCTTTGGTCAGAATTTTATTTAAAGGAAACAATACTTTCTATAAATAAACATTGACTTCTTATACTTTGAAATTCCTTCCACTCCCTCCCCCAAACTGCCTCCACCTTTGATGGTCACTTCGTACAGCAGTAGGTTTTGATGTTCTCTGGTGTGCCAACAGCAGCAGTAAGTCTCAGTATGGATTTGTTTATCTCCAAATAAAACCCTTGGTGTGCAGAACAGACCAAGGCCCGAGTTAGACAGCAGGAGGAAACCTTCTTCCTGGCTGTTGGCTTAGATGCAGGGAGCGCCCTTTGCCACGGTAATGATTCACCATTGTTATCACAAGGGGTAGCTTCATGTAAGGCAGGTCAATTGGATAGCTGTTTAGAGATCTAACTTTTGTCCTCAGGGCTTGGCTCCAACTGTCATCCATGAAGGGTAATACTCCTGTTTCAGTGGGGCTGACATACATAATCATATTTTACTAATCAGTTTATGCAGCCCATCAGGGGACCCCTGGGTGTGGGGAATTGATTTGATGCAGGACTTACAATGGTTGTGGCTATGATAAAACATGCTTTGCTCAGAGTTTTCTGTGTTCATGATGAAAACATGGCAAATGTATCCATATAAAATATTGTTATTCTGAATATTAAGTCTTACTGTATATTTCCAAGGCTGAATATACATCTTAAGTGTATAACAGTTGTCATGTTTGTTGCAGGAAGCATTAAACAACGTTTGGCGGAATAAAAAGTACCATATTCTGATACTTCATCAGTTGAGATAGTTGAGAGCTTATAATAAAGTGTTCTATGGGCTACTTAATTTTTATATAATGACTGTTTATACATGCATTTTTATAATGCTCATCCTTAAAGTCCTAAATTCCTTTAGAAAGTCACGTAACATAAATAATTGGGGGAAGTATTCCTTTATTCAAGAATGGCCATCAAATCCATCTGAATATTATAAGGTTTGTTTTACAGAAGATGTGTCTGGGTCCAACATAATAATAATGTTTCCTTTGCAAAGAAGCAATCCTTCTGAAATCAGGGCAGTGCATTAAGAGTGTATATAATAAACAGTTGAAAATAATCTTAGAGACAAAACCCAAGGAAGTGAAATTTTGTGATTAATAAAACAATTCTCCAGGATCTCTTCACCATTCCATCAGCACATTATAAAAGCACATGGCAGCTGGGGATCTGATCAACTAGTAACACAGCCCTTTCAGAAATGATTCCTTTCTTGAAGCAGCATAAGTGAACTTTGAAGAGGAAACCTGAATATTCAAGAATAGGATTTAGTAAATGACTTAAATGTGGGAGTCAACCATGCTAACAGTGAACCCACTCCAGTGTCCAGGGGTTGGACCTGATGGAGTTCCATTCCTGAAAAGGTATAAAGTCAAAGAAACACACTGGTCCTGAGATCGCAGAGGGAGTCAAAGACCAATTTTTAGAAGGAAAAACTAGCCTGGGCACTCCTCCCCAGGCTGGAGATACAGCAGGAGCCAGGGCTGTGAGAAATCTTCTGGAGGAAGATAAAGGTAGATGTTAATGAAAAAAGGAATTTCCAGGGTGTCTTTGGAGTTTAAAATCACAGGAATCCCTGGAAAACCAAAGGATCGGTACTTTCCACTTTCTTTTTTTTATTTTTTTATTTTTGGTACTTTCCACTTTCTATCACAGTCTAAGAAGTTAATTTGTTCCCCTAAGTTTTCCATAGCATAGTTCCCCTATGTGTCATAGTCCCATGAATCAGCAACGTGTTTGCATTAACCCCTTTCCAGTTTCTGCCTTTCAAATGTTCCTTAGAGGTCAAAGTGAGGTGAGGGGGTATATTCATTGGTTCACACATCTCCTTGTGCATGCATGCTAAGTCGCTTCAGTCATGTCCCACTCTTTGCGTCCCCATGGACTGTAGCCTGCCAGGCTCCTCTATCCATGGGATTTTCCAGGCAAGAATGCTGGAATGGGTTGCTGTGCCCTCCTCCAGGGATCTTCCCAACCCAGGGATTGAAGCTGCATCTCCTGAGGCTCCTGCAGATTCTTTATCACTGAGCCACCTGGGGAAGCCCATATCTCCTTGTAGATCCTCTTAACTGGATTACTTTTCTTAACAAAAAAAAAATTCATGAGCCTGGGGAATCATGGTCTTCTGTAGGGGGACAATGATAGATCTCCTTCTGTGGATGAATTCAAGACTTGTCTTGTTAAGGAATCTTCCGTATTCCAGAAATACATTAGAATACTTTTCTTTTTGTTACATCTCTTTCATGACTCTTTTCTTTAGTGTTATCAAAAAAATGTGGAAAATATTTTCAGAAACAGAAAATAGAGAATATACTTCATGCTTTTTATTGTATTTAAAATTTTTAACATGTTTATTTTTTCGACTATGCGTAGTGGGATATTTTTGTGTGTGTGTGGCTATCCAGCCTATTGTCAGTTTTTCAGTTGAAAGTACCAAAGCCTAAGAAATTAAATGCTTGGTCAAAATCATACAGCTAGTTAGTAGCAGAGCTAGGAATTGATATTAGATTTCCCTAACTGGAGTGTATGTGATTGTATGTGATAAATCTTTGTATATAATAATACACTTGCAATAGGTAGTTCATTAATAAATAATAATGTAGTAATGTGATTTTCAAGTAGCAGGACTGGCTAAGAACTTTGCTTTTGCAACATCAGAAATTATGCTATCAGCTACCAGGCATTTTCAGTCGTCAAAACTGAAGAACACCCTCTACCTATAACATCAACTCATAAAAAAATAGATTTTATCTTGGCTACCATACTCTGGAAGTTCCATTTAGGATTCATTTTTTTAGATATCAAAATAAGTAACATTATTTTCATATTTCAGATGACTAAAATCTCAGCCTTGAATCATTCACTCAATAAATACTAAGAATAGGGAAGACAGTTCCAACTTGACATCAAAGAGTTTAGATATAATAAAATTATCACCTTTTGTTCTGGTTATGCATATGTAACCACTTCTCTTACTCACTTAAGAATTTTACTGCTCCATCATATCTGGAACTATTGAAACAGGTCTTAATCTTAATTTACAATCTTGCAAGCACAACCGGTAGAAAATTAATAGCAACCACAAAAATTAGCTTTAATTAACAACAACCCCCAAAACTGATTTTAGTTAGTCATGCACAAGCAATAGAAAATTAGCAGCAACAACAAAAGTTAACTTTAACAGCAACAAGAGAAGGTGACTTTAATTTGAGGATTAGGACACGTAGATTGCAAACCTATATCCCTTCTTTTCTTTGCCTCTGAGGTCCTAACTCTTGCCTGGAACATGAGGGGATGAGGAAGTTTCCTTATCAGTCTAGGCTGAGGACTGTTCCACAGTCAGATGACTGCAATTGTCAAACCACAAGTATTTGTTCTTGTGGTTTTGAACATTCGACCTAGAACAGTTCCTTGCACACAGCAGCTATTCATCCCATATGTTAAAGAATGAATGATTGAGATAAATCAGTATATACTTAGCACCTGTAGTATTGCCACTAGTCTAGGTTCCATATACACAGTTCTTGCCCTCAGGAGTTCAACCCTCTTTTCCTTAGCATCTTGTCTGGTGCTACAAAACTGAAACAGAAAACTCAAAAGATAACCTGTTAATCACATGCAGAGTTCACTTCGACTCTGTGAAGAGGAAGCCAACTTGGACTTCTGCTGTCTCCTCCTAGATGTCCTACCTCTCACATCTGCTTTTCCTGTCATCACAGAACATCATCCCCAGTCTCCTCTGGGACCTCTCCTACCAGTTGTTTCTCTCCAGTTTGTTTTTAAAGTTGTTTCTCATATTTTTTGCATTATGCTTGTGGGAGATTTACACACTTCACTGATACATTAAATACTTAAGGGATAATAATAAGTAAGCATGATGGCCAATTTCCTTCCCAACTAGATCATTTATATAGATCAACCTTCTTGCTCTCCATCTGCTGCTTGAGCTGATGATGTTCTGGTGGTTAAACATTCTGGCCTTAAAGGTGCCAACTGCTGCCTAATTAAAACATCATTTCTGCAAAATTATTGCAGGATTATTGATTGCACCTATTAATATGAGAATAAATACTCACGAACCATATCAAGTAGCTTCAAAAAGAACCTTGTAAGGCCAAATTACTACAATCAAAGTACAGAAAGGAGCAGTACTTTGCTAGTAGGGGTACCTCAGATGGATGTATTTGATCTGAAAGTATCACTAAACTCTTATTATTGGGGAAAGAAGTCAAATTTTTAAAAAATCTTCCCAAATTAAATATCACACAGGTGCCAAGGGCTTCCCTGGTGGCGCAGAGGTTAAAGCATCTGCCTGCAATGCGAGAGACCTGGGTTCGATCCCTGGGTCGGGAAGATCCCCTGGAAAAGGAAATGGCAACCCACTCCGGTATTCTTGCCTGGAGAATCCCATGGACGAAGGAGCTTTGTGGGCTACAGTCCATGGGTCGCAAAGAGTCGGACACGACTGAGCGACTTCACTTTCACTTTTGCCAAAGGTGCGAAGATGATAGGCTCCTGAGTTCATTGTATAAGAACACAGTGTGTGTTATTTTATATTTCTTTAAAACTTGCCCTTATGATATGCTAAGTCACTTCAGTTGTGTTTGACTCTTTCTGGCCCTTTGAACTGTAGCTCACCAGGCTTCTCTGTCCATGGATTTTTCAGGCAAGAATACTGGAGTGGGTTGCTATTTCCTCCTCCAGGGGATCTTCCCCAAAAATAACATAATAAAACTACAGTATTTTAATGAAAATTTCTGGCTCACCTGTTCTGATTTTATTTTAATTTCAAATCCTTCTATCTCTTGAATCAATTTTTGACAGAAAACCACAAAATTCTGTAAAGCAATTATCCTTCAATTAAAAAATAAAGTGGCAAAAGAAAAAAAAAAAGATCCCATAACTAAGACTTGGTGCAGCCAAATAAATAAAAATTAAAAAAAAAACTTCTGATTATTCAATTTTTTTGTCATATTTTCTTACATGGTTAGAGCATGATTTTATTCATAATCTTCTAGATACATCATGATGGGAAAAAAGATACAGACATGAAGCTAGGAAATACATCACACTTCCTGGGGATTTCAATTTGGCCCCAATAAAATTGTTTTTCCCTGTCCTACTGATTGTTTGCAAAGCCACATAACAAATGTGATTTCATTTCCCTACTTAATTTGAAACTATCATTTAATGAAGGGCTTGAAAAGCAATGAGGTTAAATAGATGCAAATGAGAAATAGAAAGAATACAGGGACCAAAAGGTCAAATTAGGACTAAGAGGTATATGGTGGGAAGTGGTACTTTGTAACGATAATTTTTAAGCTACATGTCTCTCAGCAATCACTTAGTTGAAATTTTGGTTGTGACCTTCCTGATGACTAAAGCCAAAAGGGAAAGAAGCAGTTACATGATTCACAATTGTCCCCTAGGAAAATGCATGCCATTTCTTTAAAAGAAGCAAAAACTTTTCTTCAATACAGGAAAAAAAAGTTGCGTGCCATGTATTCAGGTAAAATCCTCTACAAAGTCCCTATAGTTTTGGAAATAACAAGTACCTCGGGGCTTCCTATGTTAGAGTGTTTCAGTGTAAGCAGTTGTCTGGACTCTGGGCAAACAGAACAGTGTGTGCAAATGTCTTCAGGCAAGGGCATGCATGGTGTTTAAGGGAACGATACAGAGACCTGTGTGTCTGCAATAGAATCAGTGAATAGAAAAGTAAGAGATGAGTTCAGAGATCTAGGGCAAAAGGGGAAATCACAGAGGCCTGGTGGGGACTGTCAAACTTGGCATTTGCTCTGACTGGAATGGGACACTGGAGTGTTTTAAGCAGAGGAGCCACACAACCCAGCTTATGCTTTAGTACGATCATTCTGGTTGCTATGCTGAGAATAAACTACAAGAGGAATAAGGTGGTAGCAGGAGGCCTGAGTTAAGAGGCTATTGCAACAATCCAGGCAAGCTAGGCTTGGGCCCAGCTAGTACCATTGAAGTTTGTGAAAACTGATCAGATTCTGGGTCTGTTCTGAAGATAGAGCCAATATGATTTTCTGAAGATTAGAGGAAAGTGAGAAGTCCGAGTCAGATAAAAAGCAGGCCACCATTAGCTTTATTTGTACCTTTGTATGAACAAGGAAAAGATGCTCCCTCTTGAACCTTATAGCTCTGGAGACTGTAGTTTGATGGCAAGTGCATGAGTTGGATTTCATTCCCTCACTTGAGCTGCTTCAGATCAGATCAGATCAGATCAGTCGTTCAGTCGTGTCTGACTCTTTGCGACCCCATGAATCGCAGCACGCCAGGCCTCCCTGTCCATCACCATCTCCCGGAGTTCACTGAGACTCACGTCCATCGAGTCAGTGATGCCATCCAGCCATCTCATCCTCTGTCGTCCCCTTCTCCTCTTGCCCCCAATCCATCCCAGCATCAGAGTCTTTGCCAATGAGTCAACTCTTCGCATGAGGCGGCCAAAGTACTGGAGTTTGAGCTTTAGCATCATTCCTTCCAAAGAAATCCCAGGGCCGATCTCCTTCAGAATGGACTGGTTGGATCTCCTTGCAGTCCAAGGGACTCTCAAGAGTCTTCTCCAACACCACAGTTCAAAAGCATCAATTCTTCGGCGCTCAGCCTTCTTTACAGTCCAACTCTCACATCCATACATGACCACAGGAAAAACCATAGCCTTGACTAGATGAACCTTTGTTGGCAAAGTAACGTCTCTGCTTTTGAATATGCTATCTAGGTTGGTCTTAACTTTCCTTCCAAGGAATAAGCGTCTTTTAATTTCATGGCTGCAGTCACCATCTGTAGTGATTTTGGAGCCCCGAAAAATAAAGTCTGACACTGTTTCCACTGTTTCCCCATCTATTTCCCATGAAATAGATGTGGTCCCATGTGGGACCGGATGCCATGATCTTCGTTTTCTGAATGTTGAGTTTTAAGCCAGCTTTTTCACTCCACTTTCACTTTCATCAAGAGACTTTTGAGTTCCTTTTCACTTTCTGCCATAAGGGTGGTGTCATCTGCATATCTGAGGTTATTGATATTTCTCCCGGCAATCTTGATTCCAGTTTGTGTTTCTTCCAGTCCAGCGTTTCTTATGATGTACTCTGCATATAAGTTAAATAAACAGGGTGACAATATACAGCCTTGACGAACTCCTTTTCCTATTTGGAACCAGTCTGTTGTTCCATGTCCAGTTCAAACTGTTGCTTCCTGACCTGCATACAAATTTCTCAAGAGGCAGATCAGGTGGTCTGGTATTCCCATCTCTTGAAGAATTTTGCTTACACAAGTATATTTGTCACCGGTTAGAGGATTCATATATTTTCTCTGCTTTTCCCTGCTCCCCACCCGCATTAAGGGAGCATGCATTCAACTCATACATAATCAAAGTTGGTCAACTTCAAAGAGATGGCAACATAACTACTAGAAAAAGTTTACTGCAGTATATGAACCTTTTTTTCTCATGGAAATGTGTTTATTAAATTTTCCTTTGATTTTTAGATACTAGAATTTTCTTTTCGTGGGAGCTAGGAGCCTGAAGTTCTGAGGCTAGATGATAGTGGTAACTCCACATTATCATTTTTGTAAGGATCTAGATGTTTCTAGTTCCGCTGAGTTGTTGTTGCTTAGTCATTGAGTCATGTCCGACTCTTTGCGAACCCATGGACCGTGGTCTGCCAGGCTCCTCTGTCCATGGAATTTCCCAGGCAAGAACACTGGACTGGGTTGCTAAGCTCTTCTCGAAGGGGTCTTCCTGACCCAGGGTTCGAGCCCATGTCTCCTGCATTGGCAGGTAGATTTTTTACCACTAAGCCACCTGGGAAGCCCAAGTATACTATATATTATGACAGATAGTTCTTAAACATACAAAGCAAAAATATTGGAAATATACCTCTGAAAGAGATGGAAGGGGTGAACGCTGGTGAGTGTTGATGGGTTAGTGTACTTGTAATCTGAAAGAAGTTTACAAGTACAGCTCTATTGAGCCTGCAGGCAAATAGGGTATAGTTTACTAATTCTTTCATGCCTTTGTCCCTGGAGTTCTCTGCTGTCTAAGATGTTGCCATTCCACAATGATGACCACAGAGATGGCAACATCACCCTGTACCACTCAGGCCCTTTGAGTGTGTGTGGCTGATTAACACAGACACTCATTAGGATGACATATTATGGTGCATTTGTAGTTGGGGCCCTGGAATTCTCTCTTTTTCTTTAAACTGAAGTATAGTTGATTTACAATGTGGTAGTTTCAGGCATACAGCAGCAAAATGACTGAGTAATATGTGTACATATACATATGTATACGTATTATTATTATTTGATTCTTTTCCCATTATGTGTTATTACAAGATATTGAAATAATTCCCTGTGCTATACTGTAAATCTATGTTGCTTACCAGTCTTAGTAGTGTGTGTCTATTAATGCCATACTCCTACTAAATTATCTGCCTCAGCCCCCAGCGACCCTGTAATCCCATCTTTAAAGGAAATATTTTGTGGAGAACAAAGTACTTGTGTCTGTGTTAACCAGCCACATACACTCAAAGGGCCTGAGTGGTACAGGGTGATGTTGCCATCTCTGTGATCATCATTGTGGAATGGTAACATCTTAGCACAAAACTCCAGGGACAAAAGCATCAAAGAATTAGTAAACTATACTCTATTTGCCTGCAGGTTCAATAGGTCTGTACATTTTAACTACATTTTAAAATAGATTTGGTTTGTTTTATTCGCAGACTCTATTTTATATTCATTTTTTTGACCCAGGCCCATGGCAGTGAAAGCTCAGAGTTCTAAAGCACCAGGGAATTGCCAAGTCTTTTTTTTTTTTTTTAATTTATTTTTTGGCCTCATTGAGTGCAGCACCCAGGATCTGAGTTCTCCGAACAGGGATCAAACCTGTTCCTCTTGCATTGGAAGCATGGAGTCTTAACCACTGCACCTCCAGGGAAGTCCCTTAACCACATCTTATAGCACTTAGAGCATCTGAGTTTTAGAACTCAGAACAGCACCTGACTTCTAGTCGGGCTGATGGAAGGAGCTTTCATCATTGTCTTCATCTTTGTAATGACTTATACTGTCTATTCCTTCTCGCCATCAGAGAGCAAGCTTCCCAAAGCAGGGATCATGATTTAGTCTTCTCGATACCTCTAGTACACTGAATACTGCTCGACCCCATAAGTGTTTATTAGTAAGTGAGTAACTGAATACATAAATGAATTAAAGAATGAATGAATAATCAAATAATTGAGAGTGAGTAAATGAGAGCAAATACATTTGCTGGTCATATTCTATTCTGCCCTGGCCATCCGATCTTTCTTAAGTCTCTTGCCAAGCTGCTGTCAACTTTGATTTGTGACTTTGGTAGAATATATGCTGGCTTCTACAAGCTTTATTAATTTCTTTCTTCTTGCTAAGTTGAGTTTGGATTCTAGAATGCTGAGGTGGTAAGACTCTGGGGTGTACTCTATTTTTCCTATGAACCAGAAGTAAAAACTAGTCTGGGCAAGATAAAAATGAATCTAAACAAAGAAATGTGATTGCCTCATGATCTCAAGTGTGTGTGTGTATGTGTGTGTGTGTGTGTGTGTGTGTGTATAAAATTCTGCCACACAACAGTTACCAAGATTTCTGAGATTTTGATTCAGGAATTGTCAGCCTTGCTGAGGCTACTGCCTTATTCATAGGTCCTTTCAGAGCTTCAGTTCTTGCCCATAGAATCTGGGTTATCACACAATAACACACACCATGCAAATTCCTGAGAGGTTGACATACAAAATAGAGTGTCAACAGTTACGTTACACATACCACAGCAAACAGTTGTAAAGATGGCTTTGTCAGTGCATTCTTTCTTTGAAAGGAACTTTATATGGTGGTGAAATTATAATCAAAACTTGTTTAATGATAAAAACTAAGACAAATTAGCTGATCTTAACAGTAACAATGCTCAACAAAGAAGACTATCTTCCCCATTGTAAGAACAGAGCTTTCAGTGACCTCTGTCTTGAATACCTCCTTCCCTGAAAATGTGGGAAAAACTATGGTCAGTATTCCAAAGCAGTCTTAAAGGCTTTGGTGAGGAGTAAATGAGAAAATATATGTAAGATATATCACCAGGTAATTAGTAGTTATTTTGTACCAGTATTCTTCACATTGGGTTATTGTGTACCCATGATGGAACACAAATGCTTACCATCTTGATCATAAACTTCAATACTTACTATTCCTTATAACCAATCTCTTTTATTCATCAGAATAGTACATTTCTTCGGAGTGTTAAAACTTTGTAAGCTCCAAGCAGAGGACATTTCCAAATAGGACTTCTGTAACCAGTGAGCTTTTTGATCATTCTGAATAGTAGGGAAAATTGAAATTGTTCTGCTGAATGGAATAAAGATTTAAAGGTTATCTTTCTGCATCTGTTTCATGTCTATGCATTTTAAGATATATATTCTGAACACCATTCTTATTTAACTTCAAATACCCGATGCCTCTCTTTAACTCTAAATATTTCTTTAAAATTTGCTCTGGGATCATTTTTAAAAAGACCTTTGTTCCTGTCTCATTCAAATTTCCTAAGGTTATTGTTTTGCCCTACAAAATTTCCTGAATATTTTACCCTATATTTGAGTCAATATCCTTGTGATAGTAAAAACTGTAATGTTAGCCAAGCAAACCTTTGTTAAATACCAAAAGCATTGAGAAGTGTTAGACTTATGGATTCACAGGCAGAGGAAGGGGGATCATTGAAGTCACCTCATTTCACCTTATAGTTAGAAGAGAAGCCAAATGACATCCACATTGAATCCAGTACAATATGTGTGGTTAAGCCAGGTAGAATCCTGTTCTCTTGCCTGTAGTTTACAGCTTTTCCTACCATGCCAAGAAACACCTTTTTCTATTTTCAGTTCATTAAAGAACAAAAGTATTTTATCAGTGGGATTTATTACAATATATTTTGGGTTACAGATGAGTATTTAAAGCAATTTCCTGCAAATACAGATAGTGAATAGACACATAATATTTCAGAGTGTATGTTCTGTGTAAGCAAATTCTGTTTCTCCAGCTTTGAAATTTCTGTCTGCTGCATCTCAAAATATTTCCCTGAAGCAATTTCCATTTTTTAATAGTCTCCACTCTATCTTAGTTTATTACTCATGTCATTTTCCTCCAACTTGCTTTATTTTTCTCAAACTGATTCCACATGCTACTTTCAATCACAGCATCTCAAGACTTTGGATGAATGGCCCTGAAGCATTTCCCTGGCTTGGCATTCTGCAAGGATTTCAGTCTGAGTATACAGAGGCACTAGAGCTGAGATGTGAAAAACTTTGTCTTCGTATTGCCTGTCCTTCCATAAACCAGTTGAGATTTAAAAGCAAGCAAAAACTTATTTTATTCTTTGTCTATAGATTTAGACTTTTACAAACTCCTTTTAAAGTCAGGTTAACCAAATGAACAGAAATCAATCTGAATTTTTTTCTTTTGAACATTCTAGTAAGTTGTCTAACCTTATAATAGCTGGAATTTTGCCATACCATGAAGAAGAGGAAACATTGGGAGGTGAATAGAAAAACTGTTTATCAAACATCTCTGATGTATGTAAGTAAAGCACTACTTACATTTCTTTATGGTACAGTTCAGTTCAGTCTCTCAGTTGTGTCCGACTCTGTGACCCCATGGACTGCAGCACACCAGGCTTCCCTGTCCATTGCCAACTCCCAGAGCTTGCTCAAACTCATGTTCATTGAGTCGGTGATGCCATCCAACCATCTCATCCTCTGTTGTCCCCTTCTCCTCCTGTCTTCAATCTTTCCCAGCATCAGGGTCTTTTCCAATGAGTCAGTTCTTCTCATCAGGTGGGAACAGTATTGGAGCTTCAGCCTCAGCATCAGTCCTTCCAATGGATATTCAGGACTGATTCCTTTAGGATTGACTGGTCTGATCTTCTTGCAGTCCAAGGGATTCTCAAGAGTCTTCTCCAACAAAACAGTTCAAAAGCATCAATTCTTTGATGCTCAGCTTTCTTTATGGTCCAACTCTCACATCCATACATGACTACTTGTACGGTTGACTTTAATATCATAACATTTTTTTTCAGAGTCAAATTCAGTGGCCATGGCCAGTAGGAAAAATGATATTAGTAATATCTTCATAAAATAGATACTGGTAACAGCCATTTTCCTTTCTCCTCTAAAGGTCTATATTGTATTTGTTTTAAAGAAACATAGGTAACATTCATATTTCCCTGGTGGCTCAAGTGGTAAAGAATCTGTCTGCAATGCAGAAGATGTGGGCTCGAACCTTGGGTCAGGAAGATCCCCTGGAGAAGGAAAAGGCAAGCCACTCCAGTATTCTTGCCTGGGCTATCCCATGGACAGAGAAGCCTGGCGGGCTGCAGTCCATGTGGTCTCAAGGAGTTGGACACCTGAGTACACACACACACACACACAGGTAACATTTAACACAATTTTTAAGCTGTCACAAATTCTTTCAGAAGTTGGTGGTATATAAAATCTAAGAACATGAAAATAGAGACATGACAGCATTTAAATATGAGAAATGTATGTGCTAGTTAGCTCTATATCTAGCTGGACAGTAAAATTTTTCTTTTGATAAGTATCCAAAGCTCGAATTATATTTTCAAATAACTAGTTCTAACTGTATATAGTCGAGAAAACCAGAAACTGGAGCTATTTTAATCTGGAACTGTTTCCTAAGGCAGTTTAATTATCTAAAATGAAGCTTTAAAGACTGGTTTCTTCAGCTTTGACCTGGGACAGCTTGACTTTTAATAAGCTCTCATGTTTGAGATCTCCCAAGTTTTTAGAGTATCTGAATGTTTCTGAAGGCAACAACATGTGATGAATTGAATTCCCATAAAAACCTGTGAGCATCAGTTTTTTCTATTAATAATAACTTCAAACTTAATATTAGGTTATTTGAAATTTTATGTTTCAGTTCATTTATTTTCAATTATTCGTTTAGTAACTCGTTTGGTAGCTAAGTCATTTCTGAAAATTAAAATTTAGTTAGTATAAATTAGTAAATCCCTGTGCTTCACTCTATTCTTTTAGTCAGTTATGATGGATGAAAATAATGATACCTACTATTTGGGATGTTATGCTGTCAACTATCAAGAGCAAACAGTAGTATACCTTTTGGAGAGGAACAATTTTTTTTCTTTTTCATTTTCTTTTTAATCTTTTAAGGCAATCGCACCCCACTCCAGTACTCTTGCCTGGAAAATCCTATGGACGGAGGAGCCTGGTAGGCTGCAGTCCATGAGGTCACTAAGAGTCAGGCACGACTGAGCTACTTCACTTGCACTTTTCACTTTCATGCATTGGAGAAGGAAATGGCAACCCACTCCAGTGTTCTTGCCTGGAGAATCCCAGGGACAGAAGAGCCTAGTGGGCTGCCGTCTATGGGGTTGCACAGAGTCGGACACGACTGAAGCAACTTAGCAGCAGCAGCAGCAGCAGTGTCTTTTGGAATGGTAAATTTTGGCCTAGACCTGTAAGAAAAGTTAATTTCTACTGAAGCTTGTTACTTTAATTCTACCTGAATCACTTGAGTTACAATAATTAAAACATGTACATTTACTCACACACACATTGATAAGGATCATGGTTAAAAGGAAAAATGCCTCCATTCCCAGCAAATAGGAAGATGAGAAGTACACCAGAAAATTAAAAGAAAAATAGAAATAAAGAAGGAAGAAAGGACGGAAGGAAGGAAATATTAAATGTGTTTACTTGAGTAATAATTTTTTGTTCTTTTTTGCAGAATATTAAATAATTGCACGTGAAGTGAGAGTCGCTCAGCCATGTCCAACTCTTTGTGACCCCATGGACTATACAGTCTGTGAAATTCTCCAGGCCAGAATACTGGAGTGGGTAGCTTTTCCCTTCTTCAGGAGATCTTCCCAGCCCAGGGCTTGAACCCAGGTGTCCCACATTGCAGGTGAATTCTTTACCAGCTGAGCCACTAAATCATTACATGGTCTAGTTTATTTCTCTTATTCCTTACCTTTCCTTCCTATTTTAAATCTGAAAAGAAGAGGCAGGTGAAAATATGTAAGGATCTACATGGATTCCACTATGGATTCCACTCTATCGGCATATGTAATTATTATATTCTATGTCAACAGAATTTTCATTGATTTATCCGTAATTACATAGTAATTTCTGAAATTAATTGGAATTCTATATTTTCAAGACCGTTATTAATTTACCAACACATTTTCCCCCTTAGTTTTACAGCAAAACACTGTGCTCTGCGAATAAAGCTTATTATTCATGAGAAGCAATATGTCAAAAATTGGAAAGTCAAGGTTACTTTGAGGATTTCTTGTGTCCATTTTCAGACCAAAGCATTTATATGGTAGTGGAGATACAAACAAAAACATGGTACTTTTTTGTATTGTCCTCATTTATACATTTGAACAACCCAAGGCATGGCCATTATTATTCCTATATTTTTTGAGATGGGAACACTGAATCTTAGAGAAACATACAGAAAACTGAAGTCCAAGGTTACCAGTATTATAATCAAGGTCTATCCTCATATCCTTATACTTGAAACCATAACACTCTTCATCTTGGTGCATTGACATGTCTATCAGTATATAATGTTCCTTTCCGTGTCCAGTAACTTTCTTTGGTCTGAAGTCTGCTTTATGTGATAGTACACCTTTCTTTTGATTGGTATTTTTTAATATAATTTTGTTTATGTATTTATTTTCGCTGTGCTGGATCTTCCTGGCTGCGTGGGCTTTGCGCTCATTGCAGCGAGCAGGGGCTACTCTCTGGTTGCAGTGCACGGGCTTCTCGTTGCGTCGACTTCTCTTGCTGCAGAGTATGGGCTCTAGGGCACACGGGCTTCAGCAGCTGCCAGCACTTGTCTCAGTAGTTGCTATGGCTCCCAGGTTCTAGAGCTCAGCCTCAGTAGCTGTGGTGCATGGACTTATTTGCTCTGGGGCAGGTGGGATCTTCCTGGACCACTAGTCAAACCCATGTCTCATGGATTGGCAGGAAGATTCTTTACCACTTAGCCACCAGGGAAGCCCTTGATTAGTATTTTCATAGTATGTCTTTACTTTCATCCTACCTATATCATTATATTAGAAATGAGCTCCTTATAGACATCACGTAGTTGGAGCATTTTTTAAAAATCCACTCTGCCAATCTCTCTCCTTCAATTGGCCTATTTAGAACACTCATACTAAGTGAAATAATTGACAGTGTGTTAAGTGTTTAACTTCTTTCTGTATATCGAGAAACACATTGGAAACTATTATAGTTATGCTTTCAAATATCTATAACAGAATTTTAAAAACTGAATAAAGAATAAGTAGTATATTTTATTTACCAGTATCCTTACCTGTTCTGTTGATTGCTCTGATGTTCCAAGTTTTTTTCTGTTGTCATTCCCTCTCTATTTTCATCAGTTCTTTTAACACAAGTCAATTAGACATTCTTTGCATAGCAAGGTTCCCTAGAAAGTCTGCCTTTTTGTCTCTACCTTTTAGAGTTTTCTGCTGGTGGTTTTATTCATTTTAACCAGGGTTTTAGGTGTGATAAGGGGGAGATGTGCTTGCTCCATACTTCCAGAACTGAAGTCCCCACCACCCCTACTCATTTAAGTACAGCTAGCTAACATCAGAAACATGCATAGGAACAGAGAGCTCACTTTCCCCTTTTCTCTGTCTCAGAGTCTAGGGTCTAACAGCCAGCTTTAAGTATTCACCTCATTAATCCAGAGTGCATCTGACTTGTAAACCTTGTGGGGAAGAATATAGTGAGCTGCAGCAAAGTAGGTAAAATGCCAATGAGGAAATTATGTGGAAGAAATTTTTCCTTTGCTTTCTTCTCAAAATACTTATAGATGGACGAGGAACTGAAGTTGGGAAAACACTCTGATAAATCTTAAAGCAGTAACTGCTAACAGTTATTTACAGGCCCTCTGCTAATCTTTTTACTATTTTAATCTGCATAGTGCTCTATAAAGTGACCATTATTCTTGTTTCTATTTAACAGACTTGAAAATTGAAGCTCAGAGACAAGTCTCACAGAGCTACACAGTAGTGGTGCTTCCATGAACTCAAATTTCCCCTCAAATATCAGTGTGTTAGAAATAAACACCGGAGAAGCCAATGGCACCCCACTCCAGTACTCTTGCCTGGAAAATCCCATGGACGGAGGAGCCTGGTAGGCTGCAGTCCATGGGGTCGCGAAGAGTCAGACGCAACTGAGCGACTTCACTTTCACTTTTCACTTCATGCATTGGAGAAGGAAATGGCAACCCACTCCAGTGTTCTTGCCTGGAGAATCCCAGGAATGGGGGAGCCTGGTGGGCTGCCGTCCATTGGGTTGCACAGAGTCGGACACGACTGAAGTGACTTAGCAGCAGCAGAAATAAACACATGAAGTACCTGGCATACACTTGATGTTCCAAAATAGAAGATACAGAATAATTATGATTTTTTTGTAGTTTAAAGGTTCATTTGATCTGTGTTCCTGGTTCTCCAGCAGTCAAGTTCAAGAGCAGAACACAGGAAAATTTTCTAGCTAAATAAAGCCATTGAAAACAGGCAATATTTAGCCATGATAAATGCATTGCCAAAAGAGTCTGAAGACCTTTCTTCTTTATAGAAGGCTCACTTGCAGAATTTGACTGATTTTCATCATTTAAGTTAGAAGGCTGGTATGAAAAGGTCTCAACTCTTCTTAGAAAATTGTGGAGTTTGTTTAGTCAGGGCTTGACTCAATTCTGACCCCTGCTTTGTGTTACTCAGAGTAGCACAGAGCTTTGGTTCCAGCCATGCCATTTGAGCAAGGAGCACTCTCACTGAACCTGAGCATTGCTCTGAATGTGGCCACGGAAGCAGCGTGGACCTGGGCTTCACGTACTTCTGTAACCAAATGAAGGATCTTTTATGTCTTTGGTGGGCTGCGATTTAAGCTGTGCCAGCCCTTCTTATAAACTACAGTGTCCTTCCATGATACCTTCGATTCACCCCAAAGCCGATCTTCAAAACTATTACAGAAACTTAAATCATGCTTCATACTCATCAAATTCAATGACTCTCCTTTAACTTTTGGACATAAATTCTCCCAGATGGTTTTGCAGTTCTTTAGAATGTCTGACTCAATTAAACTCCAATCCTTTTAGCGATGAGAAGTGAATGCAGTTTCTAGTTGTTAAATGCTCATGTTCAATTTGAATTCCAGTAACTATCCTTTTAGGTTTAGACTGTTTGTGTTTTCTCACATCAGTGAGATAGGGATTCAGACAATGTGGGTGTCTTATTAGAGATTGCTGGAGAAGACTCTTGAGAGTCCCTTGGACAGCAAGGACATCAAACCAGTCAATTCTAAAGGAAATCAACCCTGAATATTCATTGGAAGGACTGATGCTGAAGCTGAAGCTCCAGTTCTTTGGCCACCTGATACGAAGAGTCAACTCACTGGAAAAGACTCTGCTGCTGGGAAGGATTGAGGGCAGGAGGAGAAGGGGGCTACAGAGGATGAAATGGTTGGATGGCATCACCAACTCAGTGGACATGAGTTTGAGCAAACTCTGGGAGATGGTGAAGGAAAGGGAAGCCTGCGTGCTGCAGTCCATGGGGTCGCAAGCAGTCAGACACAGTCAGACAGGACTTAGCAACTGAACAACAATTTAACCTTTAATTTAACCTTTAATTCTCCAAAGTCTGTGATCTGTGTCAACAGCTGAGTAAATCTTTTAATGGGTTTACTTTTAATGGGTTAACCTACTCATCTGAATGCATTATAATACAATAAATTAAATTAATACAATACATTAATTAAATCAATTAAATTAATACAATAAATTAAATGCCTATATTATGCTTCAACTTCCTCTGAATAGCTCATGAACTAGAGATCTGGGTAACAAAGGAAACACACATAGTTTTCTCCTCAGACTAAAGCAGTGAAGCTGATTTGCAAAGTTCACAGCACATACGCTCCTGGTGAATGATGCAAAGTTGGGCACACCACATTTCTCCTCCGGCTTGAATGAGCTAGGGAAATGCTTTCACCCTTTCTTTGCAGGTGCCCCATTCCTGGAGTCAGCCTTCTTGGATTTCAATCTATGAACTGAGTTCTTACACTCCATTTAGCCATTGGTTAATTTGTGCATCGTAACTAGATAAACACTGTCTTCTTGCCAGAAATGCTAAGCCGGTCAAACCCTGAGTTTAGATTGCTACACTATGCAATACCACTTTCATCTAGTCCTTCACTTTACAAGAGAGGAGCTTAGGCTGTGAGAGATCAAGGAAGCGTTGCTTGAAGACATTCAGCTGGTTCATGGCAGAGCCAGGAAATCCCACCCTTCCTTCTCAGAATAGAATGTAATTAACCTGGGCTGCAATGGTTGAAAAAAATCTTTGCATAGGAGGTGGAGCTTCTAACAGCCTAGGTAATTAGAAGCATGTGAGTAGGTAGAGTTCAGCATCACCACAGTTTCTGTAGGAAGAAAATTCTGTAAAAGGACTGTGAAAAGGATGAAAAACATAGATGGATCTGGAAGACTATGAGTATGCTGATATTTTCTAACATCAAGTATATTAAACACAAGCTGAGCAAATTGATGCAGCTGTTTTTTAATTGAATAAAAATTTGAACTAATACCTGTTTTGAGACAACAAAAAATAGAGGCTTGCCTTGGCTTGAGTAGGGATTGGGAGGGCTGAAAATTGTGGGAAAGTGCTTACTAAAGAAAAGTAAGAAATTAAGGCAGGCACTGCTTTTCTGTACTTACTAGTGACACTCCTGGAAGGTAAGTACAGAGCAAGTTGATCATTATATGCTTTTCTTAGCTCAGAGAGCAAATACAGCTTTCTTAAAGGGCATCTGTAAGGATGACTTCCTTTTCAGTGGCAGGTAACAGACTGCTAAGTGTTTCTAAATTATTAAGAACTTACTGCATGATGCATGCAGTACAAATGGAGTTGCAGGACATATAGAGAACCATTAACTCAAGTATAAATATGCATCACTGTTGCTGAGTTACTTGTAGTTTTCTCACAGGAAACAACCTGGGCAGTTAGTGAAGACATCTGATGTATTAGTATACACTTTGTGAAGGGTATACACCTTGTGAAGTGTCAATCACGTTAACTTAGACCTTGCATTTGTAAATATATGGTGTTTACTCTATTCCACGGTGACTATAAATTATGGAGAAATGTCAACAGAAGAGGGTCTCACTCTCTGTAAGTGGCTTCTGATTATTCCTAACAATGTGTTATTTGAAAATTGTTTTTCAGTCAATGCAATGTAGGATTTTTATCCCAAAAAAGTGACAATAAAAATTCATATTATAGATCCTTTAGCTTTAATTGCTATTATGTGTGCATTTACACGGTGGTGCTCATTTTCCTTTGCACCAAAACCTTATTTTTAAAAGGACAATCTTTACAATTACATATATACAAGGTATGTGTGTGTTCTTAGTCATTTCTGACTCTTTTAACTACATGGACTGTAGCCTGCCAGGCTCCTGTGTCCATGGGATTTCCCAGGCAAGAATACTGGAGTGGGTTGCCATTCCTTCTCCAAGGAATCTTCCCGACCCAGGGAGCAAACCTGCATTTCCTGTGCATCTCCTGAGCATCTCCTGCATTGACAGATAGATTCTTTACCACTGAGCCTAGGCTCTTGCTAAAAGGACTGCAATTTGCTGGCAGAAAATATTTTACACTGCCAATCTCGTTAGGAGCCTGCTGTAAAAACATCTGCATCTTGGAAGAATTGGAGACAGCTAATAACAGTGACTATAATTAATAGTTAATTGTTTTAAGGAAAGCAATTAGCAAATTGAGCTGATACTTAATCTACCCGATTAAAAACAGGAAGCAAAAAGAATTCAGAAAAAGGAAGCAATGTATATTGTATCCATGGTTGTTTCTAGTGGAGATGGTCAGTTTTTCACATTTTCTTTTAAAATATACCTGCTGAAATATACTTTGACCCCTAAGACCTAGTTTATTTTACCTTTTTTTTTTTTTTCGTGCTGTTTGTTGCTTAAACCTTCACTTTTGCTATTGGGTATTTAAAGTCAATCTGGTACTCCATTCTAGACACCATACTTTAATACTGACATTAAACAAACTGCATGGGGGCAACTAGAGAGGGAAAGTACATGATTGTAAAGTGCAGCAATGTTTAGTCTGCAGAAGAAAGATTAGGCCAAGACATCCTAAACCACCTACTAGAATTTGAAAGTCTGTGTTTTAAAAGCTAGAGATATATGTATTGCCTAGTTCCAGGAAGTTGGTTTAGGTCCAATGGATTAAAAGAAAACCAATTGCCACTTTTATCAACCCCAAACACACACCCAAATAATTTTATAACATTCCTGCATAGCAATACGTGACTGGAGCTTGGGTGCTACCACTTTTTGAGGCTATCTGTGTCCATTTGAGCTACTCTAACAAATATACAGTAAGTTCCTGGCTTAAACAGCAAACATTTATTTCTCACTGTGTGGGAGGCTGGGAAGTCCAAGTTTAAGGTGCTGGCAGATTCAGTGTCTGGTGAGATCCTGCTCATTTGTTCAGAGAAGACGGCTGCACTCTTGTGTCCCCAGGTGACAAAAAGAGAGCTAACTAGCTGTCTGACCCTTTTTTTTTTAATAAGGGCACTAATCCCATTCATGAAGGCTTCACCCTCATGACTTTACCTCCCAAAGGCCCCATTTCTGAAGACCATCACATTGGGATGAGGGTTTTGACATATGAATTTGGGGGGCGCAAATACTCAGTCCACAACAAATTAAACAAATATCTCCTGCTCTCTCTACCTGGTGCTGATCCCCAGCACTGAGACCCAACACCAATAGCTGTTTATCATTGTGCCTGCACCTTGGTTTCATTATACATGGCAATCTGTCATGCTAATCGTACTCGTTAAACCTCTAGACACTTGAGTTTTGTCTCCTGATATCTGAGTTTTTTGTATGCATGATTGTGATACTTAATGGTTCAAAATGATGGGCTATATTCTATTGATTTTTATTTTGTTTGGAAATGAAAGTCACTCAATCATGTCTGACTTTTGCAACCACATGGACAGCAGCCCTCCAGGCTCCTCTGTCCATGGAATTCTCCAGGCAAGAATACTGGAGTGGGTAGCCAGTCCATTCTTCAGGGGATCTTCCCCACCCAGGGACTGAAGCACTGGGTCTACTGTAATCTATTGCAGGCAGTTTCTGTACTGTCTGAGCCACCAGGGAAGTTCACTTATTCTGGTTAAGTGAACATTTTACTCAACTTCAAGTCGTATGATTTTAAAAAAAATGGAACTTTTCAGTTTCATAATTTAAAAAGCATAGTTTGTGATGTAGCCTTTTACAAAATCATCTTAACTTTTATGAGCTAAAATGGACAAAATAGTTTCACATACATCAATTAGGAGACAGCCAGTTAAGCAGAGTGCTACTCCCTTGTGGACGTTTCAGAGGGGCAGTTTCATCTCTGCTGACCATTCTTCTCATCACTAAATACTGAGATCCTTCCTCCCTCTGGATGGGCATGACATTCACCCAGGGATTTGGAAAGGATTCCAATAACACATGATTCTGAGATGGTTAATTGACTTTAGCCATGCATCATATGTAATTGGAAAAAACCAAAGAACAACATGTAAATTTTAGCTTCATTTTTTCCTCACTGAACTCTCAATTATGCTTATTATTTTCTTCTCTTCTTTAAGGCTCTGGCTTTAGCTGAATGGGGTCAATGGGGCTAGACAGGGCTGCTGTGTAACTATTGTGAGGTCTGTGCTCTGCCTTTGAGGCTCTGGCCCCAGGAGGTGAGGGGCTGAAGGCAGTTTGCATTCTGCTCACCAAGCCCAGTGCCCTGGGGCCCGTTGGACAGCTCTGCCTAAGTGCCCAACGCAGGGACACTCGACTCTAATGTTCTGGTTTGTGTCTCTGCCTACTCACCATGGACTGAGGGACAGTTTGCCAGTGTGGGTAAAAGCTTAACATAACTTATCCTTTGTGGGGCTATTCCTTGAGAGTAGAATTATATCCGTGTGTTGGAGTGGAGGGTGAAAGTGAAGTGAAAGTGAAAGTCACTCAGTATCTCTGACTCTTTGTGACCCCATGGACTATAGTCCCTCTTAACTGATGTCTATGAAACTATTTTGTCCATTTTAGCTCGTAAAAGTTAAGATGATTTTGTAAAAGGCTACATCACAAATAATGCTTTTTAGAGTATGAAACTGAAAAGTTCTGGCATGGAATTCTCCAGGCCAGAATACTGGAGTGAGTCACCTTTCTCTTCTCCAGGGGATCTTCCCAACCCAGGGATTGAACCCAGGTCTCCCGCATTACAGGCAGATCTTTATCAGCTGAGCCACCAGGGAAGCCCAAGAATACTGGAGTGGGTAGCCTATCCCTTCATCAGTGGATCTTTCCAACCCAGGAATTGAGCTGGGGTCTCCTGTATTGCAGCTGGATTCTTTACTAACTGAGCTATCAGGGAAGCTCATCAGGAAGCCATCAGGGAAGGAGTGGAGAGTAATTAAACACAAACCAACATTGTGTACTTGATGTTTTGTCCAAGCCCTTGTTCTGTGGATCAGTGGGAATGACCTGTTGCTGGTGAGAAGTCATTCTTCTCATCTGTTGAGGATGACTTGAGGACCTACTCTGGATTGGTCCTGCTGCTTCTCCTTTATGGTTAATTGGCTGGGATGAGCCTTCCTTGGGAAGAGAGGATCAACCATGACACTTCAGGGAGCATATCTGAGACTTGGTGATTTGAATGGCAAAATATAGCTCAGTGATTCTAAAACTACAGCATATTTTTTGAAGCTCGTAAAATTGGCCCAAAGTGCCAGAAATCCCCATTTTGGACTGCCTTCAAGGCGATGAGAGCTCAGACACTGACTCATCGAACTGTTTCCTTATTAACAGATGTGGTACCGAACATTTTTGAGGATTGAAAAAATGAGCTGTTGTTCAAAGCCTGTGAGTCTCTTAACTACAAAGCTCTCTTAACCTCTTAATCTTGAGACTTTGGGGATTTCAAAGGAAATCTGATCACAATGTATCAATATACATACTGAATTTTGTTGTTGTCTATCTTTAACTCATCCAAATGCTATTTGGCCAAAGACACTTATTATATTTGAGAAATCTTTTGAGTCATTTTATAAACTGTTGGGCGCTCTATTTCTCTCAGCCAGGAAGTTGCAGTCGCCAGCATTAAGCAGAAAGTATGTTATTGAGTTTTAGCTTTATTTAGAAAGAATGAGGTTTCATGTGTTTGTGAACAGATTTATTTCACTGACCATCCACTCCAAACATCACGTAACAGTTGAAATTTCTCTTAGCATTAGATATACTGTCAGAAAAGTCCCCCCTAATTAAAACAACGATTATCATTTTAACAAAATATAAATACATTTATGTTCAACACAATAGAAGAGAAAAGTTTATGAAAGAGTCCCACAGGAGTAAAAATTAGTCCAAGGATTTATCTTTCTTGGTGTTGTGCCATATTCTTCTGAGGGTTTGGTATTGGTGTACATACTCATTAAACCAAATACTTGTTTTCAATGTTGGCAGAAAAATGTCTTACCCAAGTGTTACAATGAGGTACTGGAAAAGGAAATCACAACCCACTCCAGTATTCCTGCCATGTGAAATCCTACAGACAGAGGAGCTTGGCAGGCTACAGTTCACAGGGTCGCAAGAGAAGGATATAACTTACTGACTAAACCATCACCACCACACTGAGGCAAGTAAGGATAACTTTTAAAAAATTCATGCCACTCAACAGAAGGAGGGGTTGGGAGGGGAGAACTTAGCAAGCTCCATTGGTGCTTCCACTTAAATAGGTTGATTGACTTTTTTTCTAGCCAAAACTGAGGTGTGAATGCTGCTCTATGTTTGTATAAAGTTGAGCATCTTCAACTGATCCCCCCATTGTTAGTTATTTATACACAATTTATCCACTTCTCTCAGATTTGATATAGAGCTAGCAATTATGTTGACATTCCTGCTGGGTGGAGGGCCCTATTTCCTTAGCAGGGTTATATAACAGGGCTTTAATGTCCTTATCCATTCATAGTGAAAACATTGACACAGAAGTAGAAAATGATTTTTCAGAGCAGTGAAGGAATTAATAGGGTTCTGAATAAAGCTTTTTTTGAAAAAAGGCTTTTCATCCCCACACTTGTACTTAACTCTCAGGCAGTCTGTGTAAATCATTTGGAGGAGATCTGGAAAGATGACCTAACATGTGTGTCCAGTTTTTTCCTACCAAGGGATAGATTTTGGTAAAGACATTCAACTTCTTGATGGTTCAATTCCTGCATTTATAGCATAGGTATTGGTACTTGCGGGTTCTCTTGCAATTCAGGTGACGAGTGAGCACGAGTAAAACCTACTATACTTCCCAGATGGCAGATGTAGTCTCCTAGGGCCCGCTTTATTGCCATCCATAGAGATACTATAATGGCTTGTTCCATATGACAATGAAGTTGTATTTCTTATCTATTACCTCTCCCTGCTTTGTGGGGGGGAACGGAGATTGGCAGGAAAATAATTCAAAATCAGGGTGAAGTTGAAGGTCTGCGAACTGCAAGTGCAGAGAATATAAATTCGTGGGCCTGCTCCAGACAGCACAGTTAACTCACTTAACTTCCAGCCATGACACCAGTGAGCTGTATTTAACATCAAAGCACCAGAGAAGGTCACCCAGGTCCCACAGGAAAGTCTTTCAAACTTATTGCAGCTCAGCTGGCATCCCGAGGAAGCTGAAGGCGTGGAGAGCTTAGTAGCCTCTGCCCACTGGTGGTACATGATAGCACTCAGGCAATTTTGTGCTGAATGGGCCTTGTGTGTGGACAGTCTGGTAGGTATAAAAGACTTGCAAAACAGTAAGGGAGTTGCTAGGAGTGTTGATTCATTTCTATTCCATGTCAGAAGGGCATGTGGAAGCCTTGGTCTTTTATTGTTGCTGTTGTTTTTAAGTAAATGACATCTGCATGAGCATCCTTGAAAAAAAAAGGGCAAGATCTAAGTGTTTGATCATGGAAGTTTATGCCAAATTATATTCTACTTAGCTCACCTGCATTTTGCACGAAGTGTGACGGGGCAGTAGTTGAAGTCACAGGTGTTTGAGTCGGCTTTTCTGCTCTGGATCTGCCCATCCCTAAAATAGGCCTTCATCAGCCACTGTACGATGGTACTTCAGTGAGGAATACGTAGCATTCATTGAGTTGGAGTGGCCTGCTGTTTTCCACTCAGTGAAATGAGAAAGCATGTAGCCTGAGAAGTTTTTCATTGACTGTTCTGTGCCAGGGTTTATCAGCTAAGCAGTACATTCATTACATCTACCCACTGAAAGAAGAGTTCCCACATATGGACATTTAGTGCATCCACATGGTGTGTTAAGCAGAACAAGAGCATTGCAATATCAGGGAGATAGGGTTGGTATTTTCCCTTATTTTTCAATATAAGACAAACAAGAGTAAATGAGGAAATTTTTGAGCCTAAAAGAGGTGACACAAAATACAATTCTATCTGGCAGATTTGTACCAGAAGCAAATTTAAAGAAGCATAATTGCCAGTTTCTTGCACAATAGTCTCCACAGTTTCTGAATCTGCGACTTTATACCAATCCCATGGAAGCAAATAAAAGTGAGAAAAATAATAATGTCTACTCATGCTTAGTCAAGGATCCAGGTGAGATTATGTCCCCATATGAATGGACACTGTCGCCATTCTGGCTTATTTAATGGGCATTACAGTTTTGCACTGAGTAGGTAGACTCAAATGAAAAATTAATTCGTGGATATAATGGCCTTATAAACTGTAAAAAGGGTAAACTTTGAAAAGAGTAAACAACCTACGTGAGGGTGTTTTTCGTTTTTGTTTTTGTTTTGTCTGTTGGATTATTTTGTCTGAAAATCACCAGAAGGAGTAGAGAAGGGATTGTCTGCTTACGGGAAGCATCTGAGGGCAGAAATCTACAGGACTGTAGCACTGAGGCCACTGTGGCTGGGAAATGTACTAGGTACTACAGGGAAAGGATGATGGAATCACTTTCTCAAGGATCTAAGATGGGGGAAATGGACCAAGGCAGACTTTATTTCCATGTTTTCCTATGGATGTTGTCATATTGTGGAGGAGACATGATAATGAGAGTGGACTCTTGAATGTCAGTCTTGCTTCAAGTATGTCCTGCCCCATTCCCAACGCTGCCTTTGAAGAAAGTGGCCTCGTGGGAAGAAATGAGAAAGCATGTGGTGTGGGGAGTTGTGCAGAACTGCTGAAGAGAGACATGTCCTGTAGCATTTCAGTGAGACAGGATGGTGATTGCAATATCTATTGACACGAAGTGAATGGCAGCCCTTGAAAGTTTGATCACTGCATTATCTAGTAAGATAGACTTGAGAAGTTGGTACCTCCTGATGTAGAGGGTTCTGCAGTTTGGATAATGATTATTGTCCCAACTCTTTCCATTTCTTTTCTCATCCTTCTTTCTTTCTTTTTTATTGTAGTATAATCAATACGCATTGTTGCATTAGTTTCTGCTGTACAACAAAGTGAATCAACTATATGTATACAAGTGTCCCCTCCCTGCTGAACCTCCCTCCCTGCCCCATCCCACCCCTACAGGTCATCACAGAGCACCAGGTGAGCTCCCTGTGCTAAACAGCAACTTCCCACCAGCTATCTGTTTTAAACATGGCAGTGTATACATATCAATGCTACTCTCGCAATTTGTCCCATCCTCCTTTACCCCATGTCCACACACGCATTCTCTGTGTCTGCATCTCTCTTCCTGCTCGGCAAATAGGTTCATCTGTACCATTTTTCTAGATTCTGCATGTATGCATTAATATATGATATTTGTTTTTCTCTTTCTCATTTCTAGTGCTCGAGTCCCAGATTCCTTTCCCTTCTCTGGCCTTATTCAACTGCTGTCCAACTCACCATAAAACTGATGTTCGTGACAAAATTTACTCTTTCATTCATCCATCCAATTTACTGTGAGTGTTTAACACATTCCAGATGCTCTGCTAGAATTCTGAGAATAAAAAAGATGAAAGGAAAGATAAACCCCACATTGAGAAACTAGCGTGCAAAGCGGTAAAGCACAGTGAAACACGCTAGGTGATGGAGCACGTGCCTTGGACACACAGTGGCCGGGTAGGGAGGGCGGGCAGAGTGTGCGAGAGCTTCCCGGAGGAAATTGGTATTTGGCTTGCCTCTCAAAAGATGAGATGACATTTATCTGATAAAGGCAGAATAAAGGGCAATTCAGGTAAAGAGACAAATTTACAATAGCAGAGAATCGTGAAAAGGTATAGTGTCTTCGTAGAATAATAATAAGTTCAATGGCACTAAATCTTAAGTTCAAGGCTGTGAAGGACTTGAAGTCTGGAGGAGGAAGTAAGTACAAGGTTATGTTGGGCATTGTCCACCCTTTTATAAGATTTTTGCCTTAGGCATCTGGAAATGAACAAGTATGTTAAGGCTTTTACAGAAATAGCTTTTTTTTTTAATGCTAACAGACCATATTTATTGCAAAATTTAGAAAAACAAGTAAGTGAGCAGAAGATAAAGAGCACTCACATCCCACTGACAGGGTGGGGACACTGGGGAGTCCATCTGGTGATAAAGTGTGTCAGAACCAAGGGTCACCCTCGGGTGGGGCTTAGCTGAACTTCCTGTGACAGGGAGCCTGGAGTACAGTCTGGGCTGGGTGGGCATTATTGTAGATAGGACCCTCATCCTCTCTTCCATCCTAGAGTGACCCAGAGGGAGAAAAAGGCTTTTAATCCTTTAATAATGGACCCACTCTCTAGAGGGTGTCAGTTTTGTTTTTCCTTCTAATCTATTTTTTAATTTTATCTTTGGGTGTGCTGGGTCTTTGTTGCAGCCAGGGCTTCCTCTAATTGCATCAAATGGGGATTACGCTCTAGTCACCGTGTGCAGGCTTTTATTGTGGTGGCTTCTCTCGTTGTGGAGCATGGACTCTAGGCAAGTGGACTCAGTAGTTGTGGCTTGTGGGCGTAGTTGCCCCATGACTTGTGGAATCTTCCTGGACCAGGGATTGAACCCATGTCCCCCGTCTTGTCAGTCAGACTCCTAACCCCTGGACCATCAAGGAAGCCTGAGGGGGTCGGTTTTCTACAGGAAAGCTGCAGTGGGGCTTGAACCTTGGATGTATACCCAGCTCTCAGATTTTCATCTTGAGAGTTAGCCTAAAGCCTAAAGTGATTCTAGAAATGCCTCTGTACATGGAATCATATGATTCTTCTTCAGCAATATGAAATGTGAAATAGACTGTCAAGGGAATCTATATTTCTCTGTGGAAATTTGTTCTTACCTTTTAACAACTGATTGATACATTTTTAAACAGTAATCTTTTAAAAATCATGTTCTAAAGTTTGCCTAAATCAATTTCCTTCTGGCTTTGAAGCTATTTGTACACAGATATAGACTTGAGATCAGCTTTTATTCTCTTGGCCAGAATCAGAGTGTAAGCAATGGCTAACACAAAGCTATGGGTCAGGAAGAGAGAAAAAAAAAAAGACACATCTGCTTTTTTATCCAGACACTCAGAATTATGGACTGCTCAGGTGGCTCAGTGGTAAAGAATCCACCAGTCAGTGCAGAAGCCACAGGAGACATGGGTTCAATCCCTGGGATGGGAGGATCTCCTGGAGGAGGCCAGTGGCAACCCACTCCAATATTCTTGCCTGGGAAATCCCCTGGATAGAGGGGCCTGGCCTGTAGCCACAGTTCATTCGGTCACAAAGAGTCGAACACGATCGAGCACGCATGTGCTCTGAAATATAGCCCCTGATACTGGAACCTGTGGGTTGGTTACACCTCCTGAGAAAAGGGAAGAAAGAATAGTTTTCATTGCCACTTTATGTTAGTGTTCTGAAAACTCACTTCATTCTCTGGGATATTCATATTTAATTGTTGAAAATTACTCTAAAACTAGAACTTTTCTAACAATCGTTATTCTGAAATCACTGTAGAATTGAGTTTTCTTGGGTGATTGGTCTGCTTAGAGATTCCAGAAGGACAGTTTCTCCAGTTTCCTGAGGAAGGTCCTTCAGCCAGCAGTTCATGCTCTTGAAAGAGCACGTTCTCATTTCTCCTTTTTTGCTCCAAGGATTTCATTTCCCAGCACATTTTTTTTCTTTGCTTTTTGGTACATTTTAAGTTCCCCAAATTCCTTATTACTATTTCAGTATGAAATATACTCTTTCTAGGCCCCCAATTTGAAAATTCCAACCTGGGAGATTATTTCATTAAGAAGATGACTGAAATCAGTTTTTAAAGTGGAGATGCTATATCTCAATTGGAAATTGAACTTCAGGAGCAAACATTTACTGGTTTAAAGAAAAATCTTTCTTTTAAAAAAAAATAACAGCTGGGATGTTTTTTCCACTTGAGCTCACTGTAAACCACTAATAAGGTCTTTAGCTGTGTGATCTTAGCATAATTCATGGTTGTCGAGAGGAATATTTGCCGACTTAGAGGATATGTTGACTCTTATCAATGAAATGCAGTCAGGCTGGTATTTATAGTCAGATTTTAAAAATTTCAAGCACACTGGACTTATTCCAAATACATAGTAAAACAAACAAAAAAAATAGCATACCATGATAAGCAGAAGTGTAGGCTAATTTTGTAAAATGTGTCAGCTACGTTTGGGAAGATGGCTAAACAAGCGAAAACAGATTTTACAAAGAAAAAGCACAGGTGTTCCAGGTGTTGAAAGATGGGATAGGTAGCAGCACGTGTTACCTCCTCAAATGTCGAGAACCAGGGGGAGGAAAGCTTGTCTGGTTCTTCAGATACCCTTGTTGACTCAGTGTAAATACGGTGCAGGAAGAGGGTGTCAATGAGCCCATCCCCCCTGGGAATTGAACTCAGGTTCTTCAGAAGCAGGAGCGGGCTCCAGCTGGCACATTCCTCTCCTTTCCAGCACCCACCGCTGCCTCCTTCCCTTACGCTCTCATCTCTGAATGTGGTGAGCAGCCTCTGATTTGCCCAGGGAACCAGGCTGTGAGCCAAGCTGATTTTAATGACTATCCTTAAGCTTCAGCCAAACAGATGTTTTACAGGTGCACATTGTTGGGCAATTCACAGTTAATACATTATTTAAAAGGTAAATCATTTTAAAAATGTATTTTAAATATTTGTTCTGGTGGGCTTTCTTATTAAAGGAACCCTATAGCAAATCTTTCTTGAAAGGAGAAGGATCTCTTTATGATGTCAGTAACTATCAGCAGACCCTAGGTTTGGCCTTGTATATATTTGATGGATTGAAAGCAGGGTATAGCTTTATTTTCAAGCTGTTACCCTCTGCAGAGGTCCAAATTCAGCTTCACCAGCTCCTTTATCAATTTTTATAATAAATTTATTTATTTTTAATTGGAAGATAATTGCTTTAAAGTATTGTGTTGGTTTCTGCCAAACATCAACATGAATCAGCCATAGGTATACATACGTCCCCTCCCTCTTGAACCTGCCTCCCAACTCCTTCCCCATCCCACCCCTCTACGTTATTACAGAGCCCCTGAGTCATATCGCAAATTCCCATTGGCTATCTATTTTACATATGGTAATGTATGTTTCCATGTTACTCTCTCCATATATCCCACCGTCTCCTTCCTCCCCCAACAGATAGGGTCCCTTATCAATTTTGTTGCTCCGTGCCTCACAGGAGGGTCAGATGGTTTGGTAGGAGGGAGGCAAACTGTCTACAATACCTCTGACTCTCTTTTCCTGCTTTGCGGTGTCCTTTCAGGCTTTCCTGCAAGTTCCCTATTTCTGCGAATGAACCTTAATGAAAACACACACACTTGCATAAATAACTAGATCGTCAAGGATGACAAATTTGGGAAATAATACCTAATGTGTTTAGCTTCAAAACAGGAAATACCTTCTAATTTGGGAAGTTTGGGTACGTGTGTGTATTTAAATTAAATAATGAAATCTAATAAAAACTTCCTGCCTGAAGGACTTGCATGTCTGTACAAACAGATTTTTCCAAGTGTGTGTCACATCACGTGCTGTTTTAAATATCCTACCCATCCCAGTGGGTCTCCGGTCAACGTCTCTTCCTGCTTGTGTCATGGAACATAGCTTTTGCAATTTTCATTACAAATTTGACAAAGTAACAGATACCAGCTCAATTCCTGGTATTATTCTTACTTCTGATTTACTTATCTTCTAGATTTTGCCAAAGTTCAAATTTTTCCATTTCTCTTGTCCTTCTTCCCAGTTTCTTTATTTTCTTTCCTCTTGGTATGAATACAATATGTATCTTTCCTGATCTTGATCATCTTACCTTCTAGCCTTTCTATTTATGCCAAGATCATGCAGTCAGTCAACTGAAGTTATCAGAGAGGCTCTTCTGACAAGGTTCCGAATCGCTTTTGACAGATATTAAAATAAACATGTACTTTCAAAGACTTTTCAGCTTCTTTCATTTATTTTTATTTGTTTGGCACACTCTATGGCATTTTCCAATTTCCTTTTATTTTTGATTTTCTGCTTTAGGATTATGTTGTCTTCTGCACAGTGAGACAACACCCATATGTGCAGTCAATTGAAGGAGCACAAAAGATAGCTTTTCACATGAAATGACTTTTAAGTAAATTGTAATCTTTTGATTTGGAGAAGGCAATGGCAGCCCACTCCAGTACTCTTGCCTGGAAAATCCCATGGATGGAGGAGCCTGGTGGGCTGCAGTCCATGGTTTTGTGAAGAGTCAGACACGACTGAGCAACTTCACTTTCATTTTTCACTTTCATGCATTGGAGAAGGAAATGGCAACCCACTCCAGTGTTCTTGCCTGGAGAATCCCAGGGACAGGGGGCGGGGGCCTGGTGGGCTGCCGTCTATGGGGTTACACAGAGTCAGACACGACTGAAGTGACTTAGCAGCAATCTTTTGATAGATTACTTTCATATCTCACATTGGAGGTTTTGGTTGCAAAGCCCAAAGTCAGAATGTTATGGGGAAAAAAACACAAAAAAACACCTTCCTTTTGAGCATGGTTGAATACCATCCTTTCCAAATTAGATATTCTCCTGAACTCATCGTGCTCTGCTTAAGTAATCCATTACCTTTGAGATATGCAGAATCAAGTCCATGACTTTGGGTCAAGTCAAAAGTGGGTTCTATCCCTGGGTTGGAAAGACCCCCTAAAGAAGTCAATGGCAACCCACTCCAGTATTCTTGCCTGGGAAATCCCATGAACAGAAGCGACTGGTGGTTACACTCCATGGGGTGGCAAAGAGTCAGACACAACTGAGCACAGCACAGCATCCAGCCCTAAGTGATATTCTGCTCCTTTTGTGATTCACTCACTAAAGTGAAGCAGACTTTTCAATGGTCTATTTTATTTTTTAATTAATATTTTATTGAAGTATAGTTGACTTATAATGTTTCAGGTACACAGCAAGGTGATTCAGTTATACATATACACCTATATTATTTTAAAAATTACTTTCCATTACAGGTTATTACAAGAAATTGACTATAGTTCCCTGTGCTATACAGTAAACTTTTGTTGCCTAGTGTGTACTTTATTTTTAAATTTATTTAGTTATTTTAGTTGGAAAATAATAATAACTTCACAATATTGTGATGGTTTTTGCCCTACATCAATATGAATCAGCCATAGGTATACATATGTGCCCTCCATCCTGATCAATGGTTTCCTTTAAAGAAAAATTTCCAAAGAAAACCCTCTCTTGTTGACTCATAAAGTCAAGAGTATTTCAGCATCAGTGTTGGCCTCAGTATTGCCTCAGGGCTGCTCCATTTCCAGAAAGAGGAAATAGGGTCCCACTGAAGATTTAGAAGAGAAAGTTTTGAAAAAATCATGGTTATGTAAACAAGTCACTGTTAGGGTTTTTGGCCTCTTTTTGTCTTCAGTGGTAAAGAATCCACCTGCCAATGCAGGAGACATGAGTTTGATCCCTGGGTCAGGAATATCCCTTGGAAGAAGGAAATGGCAACCCACTCCAGTATTTTTGCCTGGAGAGAAGCCTGGCAGGCTACAGTCCATGGGGTCGTAAAAGAGTCAGACAGAACTTAGCCACTAAACAACAGTGTCTTCAACACATACTTTTTTGTGATCGGGGCTGGCCTCAGAGTCATGGGTGGTAGATGCTGACGGGGAACCTAAGGTGCTTTGGCTGTCTTGATGGTCTCCCCACAGGCTTCACCAGCACCCGGTGCCTCTGTGTGTGATCACCATCAGGTAACAGGCTGGCTGGCTGCTGCAGCCAGAGCACACAATGCCCTGACAGCTGACAGGTGGTGTGGCCTGGCGCTGGAGGAGTATCCTCTCCCATCTGGAAAGTGGCCAAGCTGGCACCTGGCAGGAGGAAGAGCCAAGGCAGCGAGAGCTGCAGCTCCTCTCATTTCATCTCAGAGGGAGATGTGGGCTCTCTAGGTTGGTCACGGGAGGTGCACATGTTCAAGAATCTCCCGTGGGAGCCCAGACTTGGCCATGGCTGCTCCTCTGGCTCCAGTGCACACATCTAGGCTGTTCCCACCGATGATCGGCCAGAGCCAGGCATCTCTTTCTCTTAGCCCAGCCACCTCACAGGCGGTTAGCACTGACATGATTGATCTGCCTCCCGCTTTTTTTGAGTCCAGTTCATGATAATCACAGCAGTGAAGAGTCACTCCCCAAGGATGTACACTGAGCCCATAGACAGCCTTTTGGTGTGAGTGCTATTCAAACGAATTCACATTCTGAAAGCACTAAATGTGGAGAGAGAAGCATGAAAATTCTGCCAGGGCAGTACAGATGGGAAAAGACTAGTGTAAACTATCGAAAGTTTTGGCAGAATAACACCTGATAGATAGATGCCTTTATTGCTATTATGGATACATATAGAATTCATCAGAATCTGTTGTAAATGAAACAGACAAGTATGTGTTAATTCCCTTCTGATATAAAAAAAGAAGTTTAAAACAAAATTTTAAAATTTGTTCTCAGAACATCTTGCTCTTTTTTAAAAAACGTTTTTATGTATGGAAGTATAATTTGCATATATAAAAATGCACATATTCTAATTGTAAGCATGATATCTTCTTACTAGGGAACCAGCACCCTGATGATAAAATAGAACATTCCTAGTACCCCAGAAGTACTGTGTGCTTTTTTTGATCACTTTTCCCCACTTCATCTCTCTTGAGGTCTCCTCTACTCTGACTTAACATCGTATAAATTGGTTTTGCCTGTTTTACACTTATATCATTAGTTGGCAAGTATTTTCTCTAATGAGCCAGACAACAAATATTTTAGGTTTGGGGGGCATCAAGTCTCCACTGCAACTATCCAGCTCTGCCATTGCAATGTGAAAATAGCCACAGGCAATACATAGACATTTGGGGATGGCTGTGTTCCAACAAAGCTTTATTTACAAAAACAGATGTTGACTGAATTTGCATGTGGCTGCAGTTTGCCAGCCTCTGCTTTGCATAAATGCCTGCTGGTATGTTTGTGAGATCAATCCAGTGGTGCATTGGGGCCAGCTCACACTAGCTCCTGAGGACCAGCTATGCGCATCTCTTCCCAGCTCAGCAATCAGTGACTTCAGTGGAATATTTACCCCATGGAAACTGGTAAATGCTACAAACCATGCCATCCCCTACTCCCCATTTGCTTTGCAATGTGAAAGAATAGGGTGTTAGTGACAATTCACTTCATGTCTCCTAGCTTTTGTTTCTTCATTTGTAATGGGGTTATGGAAACACCCAGAGATAATGTATATAACATGCTTAGTGTTTTTTATGCTGCTACTAAGTCACTTCAGTCGTGTCCGACTCTGTGCGACCCCATAGATGGCAGCCCACCAGGCTCCCCCATCCCTGGGATTCTCCAGGCAAGGATACGGGAGTGGGTTGCCATTTCCTTCTCCAATGCATGCATGCATGCTAAGTCACTTCAGTCATGTCTGACTGTACGCGACCCTATGGACAGCAGCCCACCAGGCTCCTCTGTCCACAACGTGCTGCTATTACCTGTTTCATCCCAAAATGATGATCATATTATGAAATATTTCTGGATATTAGCAGATTGTGAGAGTTCATCTTAGCACTTTCTATGTTTTAATTTTGGATCTTTGATGTTCTTGATGATGTTGGAAACATCTCTGACACTTGCCCCCGCCCCAGTCTCCAGTTACATTGAGATGTACACCTGACAGCTTTTTATACCTAGAATTGGCTAATGTCCTCTGGTCCTCTGCACCTTAAGCCCGTCCTCCACAACTGTCATTAAATTTGCCTTTTCCAAAGTGTGACACGTATCTATTTGTTGATAGTTCCCAGAATACTGGAATAGTTTTGCTAATGTTAATGGTTCCCAGTGCCCTCATCCCTTTCACCAAGTCATGTATTGTCCCAATCCCTCATCTCCATTATCTGCTCAGCATACTCCAGGGCCTCTGGTCATGCTGATGCGTCTTCTCATGTCATTTCCACCCGATCTGTAAGGGCCAGTTTCCATGATACCTTCTCACTCTCGACTTTTTTCCAACCCTCCTTCCTACCGGATCCACAGCAGAATGAATTGTACCCTCATCTATGTCCCTGTGGTCATTTGAGCTTAACCTTTGTTATAACGTGTATCCCATTGTGTTTTAACTGGTTGCTGGTTTATCTGCCTCTCTTATTGAGTTGCGAGTTTCATGAGGACAGAGGCTTCTTCATACCATCTCACCATAATTCTGCTGGGATACAAACAGGTGGCTGGAATGTAAGCCAGAAAAACAGGGAAACCCAAGAAGGTAATAACGTGGGCTTATTGTCATGCCTCATAGCAGGGTCTGCCATGCCTGGGTAGGCACATCTAACAAGAATTTCTTTCTGGTTGAAGAAGGGCTCCTGGTTAAATTGACATTTGAGAACAAGCCAGGAACTAGTTCTTTTTTTTTTTTTTTTTTTTTATTTTTAAACTTTACAAAATTGTATTCGTTTTGCCAAATATCAAAATGAATCCGCCACAGGTATACATGTGTTCCCCATCCTGAACCCTCCTCCCTCCTCCCTCCCCATACCATCCCTCTGGGTCGTCCCAGTGCACTAGCCCCAGCATGTAAAATATCATGTATGAAACGAGTTGCCAGTCCAGATTCGATGCACGATACTGGATGCTTAGGAACTAGTTCTTTTAACTGATTATCTCCAGAACACCTTTGGGAGAGTGTTTAACACACTTCTATGGGTGTGGCATTGGCTTTGTGGGACACAGATTGTAATTGCGGCTTTCGGCCCAGCATAAGCAGTGGCTAACACGTTTCTTTCTGCCCTGGATGGCTTTTGCACTTGATTTCTCAATGGTTATAAAAACTCACAACCTCTGTTCATGTGGTGGCATTATTAGCCTTCCTGATTTGCAAATGCCATACCTATTCTTACAACGTTGCAATACATTAAATACAGCAGATGTAGCTTATCTTACGTTGCCATATGCCGGTCACACAGCTGGGAAGCCCAAGGCTCTAACTCAGGCAAAAGCATTAAATAGTTCCTAGGGCAGGAGTCTGATCTCTCACACACAAGATTTTCAGTTACCTGGTACTACAGGGAGATGGAAATATAGGGAGACCAAGTTGTGGGTGACCTGGAAATAGAACTGCAGAGATGGACCTGAGCTGGGTAGGCAACCAGAAGTAACTGAAGCTTGACTCTTAGGTCATGGGAGGGTTCAACTGGCATGTGTTCTCAGAATAAATTAGAGAAGGAAGAAATAAAATGCAGACATCCTGTGAGAAGTCTGTTACAATAATCTAGTATTGTAAGTAATGATGTAGGCTCACAGGAAGTAGCGAGGTTTCTAACTACGGTAGTGGCAGTAAGATTTTTACACACACATACACACACACACACACATATACATATATGGGCTTCCAGGTGGCACAGTCGTAAAGAATCCACCTGCCAATGCAGGAAACCCAAGAGACTCAGGTACAAGTCTGTTGAATAAAACAAATTAACCAATTAACACATTTGAATGTCCCCTCTGGGATATCTGTTTGGGAACTGTATAAATTAATGAGACAAAACATCCATTCCTGTCAATCAAGGTCAACCCCAGGTCAGAGTCTCTCCACGAAGTTAAATTTCATCAAATTAGCTTGCGGGACATGGTTTTTCCAACATAACAAGAAAATGTGTTGTGACTCCAGGATTTATCGAGTGACACTGTTAAGCTTTCATTTCCTATTTGCATGTGAGATTTTAAAATTATGAAAGCTCAGGAAAGTTAGGTTTGAAGGGGCTGAAATTTTTCTCCTCTCCATTTTTTTTTTTTCTTTAGAGAACTGTTACATGATGATGTGTGGTAAGAAGAAAACAATACAGTAACTGAAAAAGATGTAATATTTATAGATTTTAGTAAAACATTCTGTTGGGCAAAATGTGACAAACATGGCATAAAAGGCAGAAAATGTAGAAGATTTTGAGCTATGACAGGAAATTTACTTTTCCAACTATCACTTCTAAAATCTGAGAGATGCTTATTTGGACTTTGGGACGTCAAAGCAGTGATTGAATTATCATATTGATATGGTTGATGTTTTATGTCATACGTTTATTTATACATGGGCTTTCCTGGTGGCTCAGTGGTAAAGAACCTGCCTGCCAATGAAGGGGATGTGGGTTTAATCCCTGGGTCAGGAAGATCCCCCGGAGAAGGAAATGGCAACCTACTCCAGTATCCTTGTCTGGGAAATCCCATGGACAGAGGAGCCTGGCAGACTACAGTCCATGAGGTTGAAAAAGAATCGGACATGACTGAGCACAGATGCATGCATACATTCAAGGTGGTCACTTTAATCAGTTCAGATTTAGGTAATTTTCAAATATTGAAAAGAATTTAGGTGATTTAATACAGGTACGTGAAAGAATCTCAAAACCAGAAAGATTTATCATTAAACAAACTTACATTCTGGAAATAGAATGTGGGAAAATAACATGGTTTCATGTCATACTATTACTACATTCTGGGAGGATTTACTTCATTTAGAATAAAGCAAGGAACTTGAATGTTATAAAATTATTTGTATCAAGAAGCCTAGAATTTGGAAATATATTTTTTAGTAAAAATAAAGTGCTAGGAAGTCATGAGTTTTAAATACACACTAATTTTCAAAATGATATATAGAACTAAGAAATCATCTGTATGATTTATCCCTTTAAAATGAATCTAAATTTTGGCCTCAATTAATTGGATAGTAAAGGAATAAAATTTTTTTTTCTTACTTGAATTTTACAAGACGGATATACTCATTGAATATCCCTTAGTAGTTGTAATGTTAGTCACTCAGTTGTGTCTGACTATTTGTGACCCCATGGTCTGTAGCCCGCCAGGCTCCTCTATCCATGGGATTCTCCAGGCAAAAATACTGGAGTGGGTTACCATTCCCTTCTTCAAGGAATCTTCTCGACCCAGGAATTGAACCTGGGTCTCCTGCATTGCAGACAGATTCTTTACCATTTGAGCTACAGGGAAGACCTGTTGGGTATGTACAAATACATTTCTTCACTATAAAAGTTTATTTAATTGTGTAAAAGAAAAACCTCAATGTTTTTGGATGCTCAACCATTTCTAAGGTAGCTTTCTGGAAATAATTAAATTTTTATAGCGTTTTAATTTTCTTCAGTCAATAGAGTTGAATTTAAGATCTTACTAGTGTTTAAATATGTGTGGAAGAAGGACAGAGCATCTCTGTTGGTTGGGTCTCCTCCTTCACCCCATTTCTCTGCCCAATAGTTGCTTTTTTTAAGAGTAGACAGATTAAATTGGTTCTCAGAATTGCTTGGCTTTTTTGATTCTCTGATTAGCTTCATTGTGTTTCATCATCTGCAGAGAGAGGCTACTAGTACCTTTAATCAAGAGTTGTGAAGTGCCTGAGTTCTATGGGCTTCCCTGGTTACTCAGATGGTAAAGAAGTTGCCTGCAGTGCAGGAAACACAGAATTGATCCCTGGGTCGAGAAGATCCCCTGGAGAAGGAAATGGCTACCCACTCCAGTATTCTTCCCTGGAGAATTCCGTGGACATAGGTGCCTGGTGGGCTACAGTCCATGGGATTGCAGGGAGTAGGAAATGACTAAGCAACTACAATTTTATTTTCATTTTGAGCTCTTCAACTGAAATATGGAAAAAAAAACACCACATTATTGCCTCCTTGAACAATAGATAAAAAGCACGTCCCAATCACCTGTTGCTCTTACAGCTTAATAAAAGAATGAGACATTTTGGTACTTTTGAAATTTAACAAGAATTTTTCTTTTGAGGCAGTATAATTAAATACTTGAAGAAATTCTCTCAAAGAGCAGTTGTTAATAACTTTTCAAATTCTCAAATTGTAATCGTTGAATATTTCTAATCTGAGATCTGTCTGGGATGTGGGGTGGTTAACACTTCAAAAGTTATCTTGTGGATTCAGGATCTGGTATTACATTATGAAATAAAGTGCTAGAATCATTTATTTCTAGACCTAAAGAATTTCAGAGCAAGAAATTCAATGCTCTACTTCTACAGGTAAATAAACTAATAAAAGCAGAACTCAAATTGGGTTTGATCCAACTGACAAAGCTATGCTGTGGAAGAACAGGGCTCTTAATCCCTAACAGGATTCCTCATGCCTCTGTTTTGTTTTATTTCAAGAATAAGTGCTCTTGATCCCTAGATATAGGAGCTTTCAAAGACACTTCCCTGGAAATATAAGTTTCAAAGTAATTGGAATTTATAAAGGCAGCACTGCACGTGTCTGCTCTGTATTCTCGCTTTGGGGAGCTAATGTGTCCCTCTCAGTTGTCACGTGTGTGCTCTGATGGTCAACCCCAGTGTCTGCCCCTGAACTGTAGCCGTGATGACCGGTGGGCCCCTGAGCTGCTGCACAGACCGAGTGTGGAAGCCTGAATGGAGATGGGCCAGTCAGCGCCACTCCCCCTGGAACTGAGAACTGTGACAGAAAGTTAAACTCTGATTCCTGCACTGTCTCAGTGAATGCTGGCACCCACAGGTGGCATTGCATAGCTCTGGGAGCAGAGGAAGCTGCTCTGTGGAAAATTATAGGCAGAGAATTTTGCTGGAGCCTGGCTGGTTTTCCAGTTCTGGGTTCTAGTCATTCCAGGGAGCCAGCTGCACTGGGTTACGTCATAGCACACCGCATGCTAAGTCGCTTCAGTCATGTCTGACACTTCGTGACCCCATGGACTGTAGCCCACCAGGCTCCTCTGTCCATGGGGATTCTCCAGGCAAGAATACTGGGGTGGGTTGCCATGCCCTCCTCCAGGGAATCTTCCCCACCCAGGGATCAAACCCACATCTGTTATGTCTCCTGTGAATCTTTGTTAGAAATTCCTTTTTAATTTTTTTTAAAATCTTCTCTAAAGCCAGGTCAAATGGAAGTCTTACTTGAAATGATGCCTAATCCATGTTTATCCTTTTAAACATCTTTATGGGAGAAAGAAGAATGCCTTTTGTGACTATGAACACTACAAAGAACTTTATATTTCATTCACGGAAATGCACAAGGACACCCAAGTTTCATCTCCTTTTGTCTGTCTTTGTCCCTCCCGCCCCCTCCAGTTCATATCTTTGAATTCCAAACTCTCATTTACTGAATTCCTGTTATGTGGCATGTACAGTGTTCCACATAGGTCTTCTTATTTCCTTTCAGACAAATATATATTTTTGCCTTTCATGAGATGAGGTACACTTCTTCAGTCAAGCCGTTTTTTTTTGTTTGTTTTTTTTTAGATTGTGTTTGAAATTTCAAAAGTTAAGAACTTTGGTTTTAGAGTCAAGTTTCCACAGTGATGGAAGAGTTGTGCACAAAAAGCAAAAGACTCCGGTGCTATTTATCTTGATTGAAGGGCGAGGTTTCATAACTAGCCATGGTTGCTCTTTTGTAAAGATGGGAGTAATTTTGCAACCATTCTGTATCTTTTCCAAAGGCCAGAGAAAGAATAAATGGACTTAAGTTGAAATATTGGAAATGCTATTGAAAAGAAATGCTGTCGAGAAGAAAAGATTGTCCAGATGGTAAAAGCTGTTGAATATCATGTGGCGAGCCGAGTAGCATTATACAACACCGTCTGCCCTGCCTGAAATAGCAAGATTTTCATTGTCTGATATTTTGTAGTTGTTTTCCCTAACGATTTTGAGTACTATCTTATGGAGGTTCCATTAACAGATTTCATAAATGTCCTCTATGTTAGGCAAATTTTGTAACTTTTTATATACTATTTTACATGGCTCAAACATTTTTCATGATTTTTCATGAATCCTAATTGGATTCTCCAAAAATACTGCAAAGAAAAGTCTAATCTTTTCTTCTCAGATGCAGTCCAAAATATATTATATAGTTTCATTTTCAGTTGACCAAATTGTAATTTAAATATTTATGGGGGAAAAGCCAAGGCAACCAGTGCTTATTGGTAATAGTGAGGAGATGCTTATAATGAATAGTGACGACCCCAGTTTGTTCAAAATCAGTATTTTAGCCATTAATTATAATTTCTCCACCTTAAAAAAAAAAAGCTTATTTCTTTTCCATACTATTACTTACAGATGCTATTTTGGTTTTAAGCAAGGCTTACTTTCTATCTCTACGTACTTGATAGATGTTCAGTGGCTAAGTCCCATCCCACTCTTTGGGACCCCATGGACTGTAGCCAGCCAGGCTCCTCTGTCCATGGGATTTCCCAGGCAAGAAATACTGGAGTGGGTTACTATTTCCTTCTTCAGGGGAGCTTTCCAAGTCAGGAATTCAACCCACACCTCATGCATTGGCATGCGGGTTCTTTACCCGCTGAGCCACCAGGGAAGCCCATGTATTAATAGTACAATGGCTAAAATTCAGGGTTAGCTTGAGAACTTTTCAAAAGAGAAGGAAGCAGCAGCCAGAGAATGGAGTCCCCCCCCCAACAAGTTATATATTTAGCCACTGAATAATCCGGATTTAACACTGCTTGGCTGCTTGCTTATGTAATAGGGCATTTTTCCTGCTATAGGAGTTTTATAACAACAGGACATTGTTTGACGTAAGCATGTACTCTAATTGCTGCTGAGTCTAAGTGTTTTTCTATTGGTCTGTACAATCTCTTTAGGTCTCCGAGAATATTCTCAGCTTCTAATGCTAAGGATTTCTCTGTCTTTGCCATCTTTCTTTCAGAAACAAGGTAGATGACAGAGCTCTCACTTCTGCCCTCTGCCAGGGTGAAAGCATTTTAATGGGGCAGCCATTATGTAAGATCTATTTCACAGAGTAGTTGAGCACATAAGCATTGCCATATGCTATGGGCATAGCTTTGCTGGTCAAGATCTATTAAAGCAAAAAAAAAAAAAAAAAATTGCTGTACTTTGTAAAATATTAGACCAAACAAAGCTCCCTGTGCCACTGGACTTTCTTCCTATTCTTTCCTATCTTCCTGTCTCCCTAGTACAGTACCACTCATCTGAAGAAATACTTAAAATAGGAGAAGTATTCTCTTGTCCGTTTAGACCTGTGAAATCTGATCGACCCATCCGAAGAAAATGAATTATTTCAGGGACTTGTTTACTTGGAAGAGCAGATGGTCATAAAGGTGATTTGTGTTTCTTTATGGAGGAGATAGACTTCTGCTGTGCATTGTTCACTGGAAAGATCATTTGCCACATTTGATAGAATGTGGTCTTTGTACCTTAAAGTAGCTGGCTATCAACTCTTGCCCCTTTCCTCTAAAAAGTTGTGGGCTATTTTTAACTTCCTGGTAGCTGTTATGCAGAAGTAGCTACATGGTAAATTTGATAATGATTGAAGGATTTTAGGTTATAATTGCAAGATAAATATCTGTAACATCCTTATAAACCAGGAATCGGTCTGATATACTTTCTCGGAGGTGTAGTATTTCTTTTTTATTCAGTTACAGTTGCTTTAGAGGGATTTTCTTGTAGCCTGGTAATAATAAATATTCTCTAGAGAAATAGAGAAATGATGGTATAGTTCGACTAAGAAGCTGTCACACCTCATTGGCTGATGTATTTTAAAGACATGGAAATAAGGTCCAGAATAAGAAGCTGTTTTTTCTCCAACTTATGACATGAAAGCCTTTAGAATATATATTAATTTGCATGGATATGCTACATATTATAGATTTGAAATATGTATTTCTTTACTTGTTAACTTCTGTATTCAGTAATTTTTCTTGGAAAAAACCATTCAGATTGGTGCATGTCATAATGAACTTTATATTAATATTGCTGTTCAGATACATGAATACTTGTGGTCTTATTTGTCCTTTTAGGGCTTCCTCTGCTGACTTACTGACTGTACTGAGAGGCTCATCATTGAGGAGATTGTCTTTCTGTCAGTGTCCATGTGGCCAAAAAGATAGTCTGATGAAACAATTTAAAAAATCTTGCTGTGTTTGTAGCAGAGCGAAGTCATGTGGCCATGCTGGTGATTAGGCATTATCCCCATCCTGTAAACCTTCAATTTGTTTGGAAACGAATGCCATGTTGGCAACACTCACCAACCATCAGCCTTGCCAAGGCCATGCTGGCCTGGATTCAGTTCTCTTCGCCTGGGTGTCTTGTTTTTCCCTGTGCAGTCCTGATGGAGCTGGGGGATAGCTTTTAGCCTTGAAGTACTAGTGAAATCCTTAGCTGTGAGCAGTTTGTATGTGACTTGAATTGTCTTCAGGTTCATCTGACCTGCAAAGGACTCCACAGTCTTTTCATATCGTCTTGCCTGTCCTTCGTAAGTGCACTTAGATGCTTCGAGTAAGTTCAGTTGCCTTTTTCTTTGGTTTGTTTCATTTTTATTTTTCTTCTGTCTTGAATTTATATATATAATATATATTTAAAATTTTACATTGTTATGTTGATTTCTGCCGTATAACAATACACATCAGCCATGATTATACAAATATCCCCCACCTCTCTAGCCTCCCTCCCCTCCCTCTCTCCCACCCCTCCAGGTCATCAAGAGCTCCAGACTGGGCTCCCCATGCTACATAGCAACTTCTCACCAGCTAATCCATCTTACATCTAATAGTATATATGTTGATGCTACTTTCTCCATTCGTCCCACTCTCCCCCTCAATTGCCTCTTGATATTGGTGAATTAACTGTCTTGAGGGAGAAAAGCCTACATCTAACCCCATCAAAGCACTTTCAGTTGATGTGACAGAGCCTAAAATTCACTCCAATCAGATATGAAAGATTTATATCATCCTCTACCCTGTTGAGTTGAAAAGAGTTACCAGAGGACTGGAAATGTATTTTCACACCAGCTTCCAAAATCCTTTGTTATAATTTTGGACAAGACCACAGAAGAGAATCTTCATTCAAGTTGGACCTGATACGATGAGCCACTCAAATTTATTCCACCCACTGATTAAGGATGTGGATGGCTCAGGCAGACTGCTTTCAACTTTGAAAAGATTGTCAACATCATCATGAATCAGTCCTGGTATATTAGAGAATTTCTCAAAGCAGCTCAGCTGAATCCCCTGACTCCAATTGTCTTGTCCTTTAATTAATTGTACATACCACTGCCTGAATGAGTTAACTCCTATAATGCAGCTCTAGTAATGTGGGAGGGGCTATGGAGGAGCTTCTCATCGCTTGCTGTTGTTCAGTCGCTAAGTCCTGTCAGACTCTTTGAGACCTCACGGACTGTAGCATGTCAGGCTTCCCTTCCCTGTCCTTCACTATCTCCTGAAGTTTGCTCAAATTTATGTCCATTGAATTGGTGATGCTATCTAACCATCTCATCCTTGCTGCCCACTTCTCCTCCTGCCCTCAATCTTTCCCAGCATCAGGTCTTTTCCAATGAGTCAGCTCTTCTCATCAGGTGGTCAAAGTATTGCAGCTTCAGCTTCAGCATCAGTCCTTCCAATGAATATCCAGGACTGATTTCCTTTAGGATGGACTGGTTTGATTTTTCAGTCCAAGGGACTCTCAAGAGTCTTCTCTAGCACCACAATTCAAAAGCATCAATTCTTCGGCACTCACCCTTCTTTATAGTCCAATTCTCAAACCCATACATGACTACTGGAAAAACCATAGCTTTGACTATACAGACTTTGAAGCCTAGAATCATTAGTATTCACTGAGCTCCATAACCTTTCTTTCCATCTTCAGCTTCCACTCCATTCCTTTGCACTAACCAAATATAATATCCTATTTGTGGTAGGTAGGGTAAAGCCTCTCCTGAGGTGTCCACCCCCTATTCCCCTGAACCTATGACTATGTTATAGCTAAGGAGAAGTAAGTTTAGGAAGGCATTAAGTTTGCTAATCAGCCACCTTGAAGTGGGAAGCTTATCCTGGATTAATAGGGTGTGTTCAGTGTCATCTCAAGGGTCTTACAAGTGAGAGGGTCAGAAGCCTGAGAGACAGATTGGAAGATGCTAATTAGACTTCTGGCTTGGAAGATGAGGAAGGGGGTCATGAGGCAAGAAAGGGAAGTGATGGGACCTCCAGAAGCTGGGAAATGCAGAGAAACAAACAATCCCCAAGAGCTTCCAAGAGGAATGCAGCTCTGGGGAAATCTTAATTTTTAGCCCAGTGGGGCCATTTTCAATTTCTAACCTCCATAACTGTTGATAATAAATTTGTGTTATATCAGCTCCTATGCTATGCTATGCTAAGTCACTTCAGTCGTGTCCGACTCTGTGCAACCCCATAGACGGCAGCCCACCAGGCTCCCCTGTCCCTGGGATTCTCCAGGCAAGAACACTGGAGTGGGTTGCCATTTCTTTCTCCAATGCATGAAAGTGAAAAGTCAAAGTGAAGTCGCTCAGTAGTGTCCAACTCTTAGCGACCCCATGGATTGCAGCCTACCAGGCTCCTCCATCCATGGGATTTTCCAGGCAAGAGTACTGGAGTGGAGTACCATTGCCTTCTCTGATCAGCTCCTAAGTTAATGCTAAATTGTTGCAACAGTAAAAAGAAGCTCATACAGTGTTGTATAGTGCAGTAGTTATGGAAACAGACTCTGAACCCAGACAGCCAGGCTTGAATCCTGACGCCGACACGAGCTTTGTGTCCCTGGGCAAGTTACTTGAAGTTTTCTGCAACTTGGCTTTCTTCCCCTACTCACTGAAGTTTCAGATAACTAGATAACTGTTTTCTCCAAAAAACATCTTGTGCTTTACTGCTATCATAGTTTGCTAATGTTATGCCCATAATTCTACTTGGGGAAAAAATGTACTTATTTTATTGAATCCTGCACTAATGTTTTGTCCTCCTTAAAAATTTTTGTGATCCCATCAGGCTAATTTATGTCTTTCTCTGTTTTTTTCTTGGTACAACTCTAACATTTTTATTTTTATCAAGTTGCAAATTTTGTTGTAGTCAGGCATTGCATTTACTTTATTTAAACTCCTTTAAAATACAGACAGGTTTTGTTCACATTGGAATCTCCCGCCCCTAAGGACTTGGAAAGTACAATGCTTGTTAAAGATGTCCCTAAATCTCTGTGGAATCAGTGAGCAGGTTGCCATTTCCTTCTCCAGGGGATCTTCCCCCACATGGCACTGAGCCCACATCTCCTGCATTGGCAGGCAGATTCTTTATGACTAGGCCACCAGAGAAACCTGAGTCTTATAAAATTAAGCGTTCCATAAGATGTTGTTGGAGGCTATACTACCCATTTTAATAAATAAATGAAATCATGTCCCCAGGAAGGGTTTTAAAATGTTCAAGGATGAAATGGCTAAATAAACTTATTCAAGCAATTCCAGTAAAATGAATTTTTAAGTTCACAACTGACAATTTGTAATACATTTTTTAAATATTAAAATTAGCACCCAGGTATCCTTTGCAGGGTTCGAATGCTCAAAGTATTAGTATCAGGGCCTCAAGTAAGGGGGAAAATAGACAGAGATGTGTTCTCTTTCCTCCTGCCCCAGCCCTCTGCTGGTGTCCAGTCTCAAACTCTAATGAAGGGAAAATGGAGAAAATAAACAAGGGTCTTAGCACAAGCAAGCAGAGGATGGCATTGCAGAATGATTTTCTCTGTGTCTGGAGGACTAGAGAGAACACAATGCCCTCAATTAAGACTGATTTTGATGTTCTATTCTATTTCATACACCGTGACCAATGGTTCCTACATCCACTTCTCCATTAATGGCTGGAAGTTTTCTCTATAAATTATGCTTGATAGTTTCAACGGAAAATTGTGGTTACAATCAGGAAATTCTGTCCTTGTGTGCTAGCTCAATTAATGCTCTGAGTTCTGGAGAAAGAGACAGCTTAATGTGGATTCCACCCTTGTCACTTGGGACTTTTGTGGCTTTGAGCCAAGCTTCGCTTGTCCAAGCTTCTCTTTTCTTATGTAAAGCTATTAATAATAAAAGAATCTACCTTAAACATAACAGTTATTACCCTTTCAAAAATTCTGCTTTGTATATCTTTTATATTTTAAAGAGTAAAGTGTCATATCATTATTTAATAAATGAGAACACACATACAGTATATACTTAGATAGCAAAGCTAGTTAATGCACAGAATAGATGCTCCTTTATTCATTTGTGAAGAGCCTGATTTGGGCAGGAGCATTGTTCATGTCAAAATACTAATTCTTTGTGTGTTTGAAGGCTAGTTGAAAATTTGACCTTTAATATTCAAGTGGGAAAAAATTCTGATATGCAGAAATGAAAGAATTAACAGCTATACTGACATGGTCGTTTTTCCAGTGCTTGTCAGAGCATAAGTACCTGAATATCCTCTGGGAGCACATGAGGTTAGATGCAGAGAAAAACAATTAATAGGAACAATAGGGGTAAATCAGAGATTCACCTTTAACATCAGTTGAAATGTGATAAATGAAATTGACGTTTCAGAGTGCTATTAGGGGGCTAAAATAATAGGTGCTCCTGCTCAGCTGTGTCTAACTCTTTTTCATGTCCATGGACTATAACCTGCCAGGCTCCCATGTCCAAAGGATTTCCCAGGCAATAATACTGGACTGGGTTGCCATTTCCTTCTCCAGGGGGTCTTCCTGACCCAGAGACTGAACCTGTGTCTCCTGCATTGGCAGGTGGATTCTTTACCACTGAGCCACCTGGGAAGCCCAAAATAATAGGAATGGTGCTTATGAAAGTTGTTCAGTCGTATCCAACTCTTTGTGACCCCATGGACTATACAGTCCATAGAATTCTCTAGGCCAGAATACTGGAGTGGGTAGCCTTTCCCTTCTTCAGGGGATCTTCCCAGCCCAGGTGTTGAACCCAGGTCTCCTGTATTGCAGATGGATTGTTTACCAGCTTGAGCCACAAAAGAAGCCCATGGTGCTTATATTAGGATGTAAAAAGAATATCATTTCTCAATATAAACTGATTTGTGTGTGACTATCTAATAGAAAATTATAATTTAATTTGATAATGGAGAATTTTCTGTCAGTGGGACTACTTACACATTGGACTACAAAGTAGAAACTTGAAAAAAGAGTAGTTAGCATATGTGTGTGTGTATGTGTGTGCATATGTGCCCTGTCGGTCATAACCTAATAACATTATTTTTTAGAAAAACTAAGTTGTACAAGACATATTGATGATTTTAACCATATTTAATAGGCAAGCTTATTGTTATAGCCCAACTTTTGGGAACCAAAGTGACTTATTGAAGGACAAACTCTCTTTAATGTGGTATTTTCTCCCTCTCTTCATTCCTCCCCTCCTTCTTTTCTAACAAGTATTTGTTGAATGCCCCCTATATGTTAGGCAGCGGGGAAGAACAGTGATCAAACAGGCAAAAATTCTCGACCTCATGCAGTTTACTTTGTAAGATAATAAATTAGACAAGTAAGAGACAGATAATAAACAAGACAAATAAGATAAATAGTATGTCAGGGAGTGATATGTCTCTGAAATCAATCTCCCACATCATCTGAACTTTTTCCTTGGATCTTCAAAAGTCATTTTTCCCTAGCCATTTTATCTAAAATTTCCACCCTCTACCCCAAGTACAACTTCTTTCCCATCTCAACATATCACATTTCTCAACCCTTTTGTCTGGATATTAGTAATATCTTGAATTTAACCTCTTGTCCCCAGATAACTACGATTCTATGCCTCCCTGTGAACAACCTTGGTCTGAAGCTATGGAACTCAATTTTTTGTATTGTCTTTACTTATCCAGATACCCCCAAACAGGAAAATTGGGTGTAACACCATTCTGACATTTTCATTATGAATCTGGAAAATGAAATGGAGTCTCTACTTAAGCTAATGAATAAGTAGTTTTGAAAATAATTGAAAACATCTCACAAACCCAAGATCTAGTTGCTGTGGCATACTCCTAGTAAAGTCTCTATTGGAATACCACACACTAGTGGCTTGTAGAAGATTTTACTATATCCAGACTATAAAATGGTTGCTTCAGTACTGAATATACATGAGTGAATCCTGAATGTAAAATCAGTATATGAACCTGAACCTTGGTTTGGTAGTTTTTAGCCAAACAATCTTGACCTGCACCAGCACCTTGGCTTGTAGATTAATTCATGCTTTTATTTTTTTATTTTTTAATTTTATTTTATTTTTAAACTTTACGTAATTGTATTAGTTTTGCCAAATATCAAAATGAATCTGCCACAGGTGGATTCATTAAGAACAAAACCCTTAACTCTGTAACTAGTTCCTTTGAAACATCCCTTTCAGAGCAAAGTATTCAGTTTAATTCAGTTCAGTCGCTCAGTCTTGTCTGACTCTTTGTGACCACATGGACTGCAGCACGCCAGGCTTCGCTGTCCATCACCAACTTCTGGAGCTTGCTCAAACTCATGTCCATCAAGTCAGTGATGCCATCCAAGCATCTCATCCTCTGTTATCCCCTTCTCTTCCTGCCTTCAATCCTTCCCAGCATCAGGGTCTTTTCCAATGAGTCAGTTGTTTGCATCAGGTGGCCAAAGTATTGGATTTTCAGCTTCAGCATCAGTCCTTCCAATGAATATTCAGGACTGATTTCCTTGAGAATTGACTGATTTGATCTCCTTGCAGTCCAAGGGACTCTGAAAAGTCTTCTCCAACACCACAGTTCAAAAGCATCAGTTCTTTGGTGCTCAGCTTTTTTTTATAGTCCAACTCTCACATCCATACATGACTACTGGAAAAACCATAGCTTTGACTAGACGGACCTTTGTTGGCATAAATATTTGTTCAGAGATTGATTCATTAACAAGACTGTCAATCTTTACTGTAAAATAAGAGTCTTTGTCTGCATGTTACTGTCCTTTTAAAACAAGCTCTTTCATGATTCCTTAGAAACTTATGCAACTTACAATGATAACTTCTTATCGTTTGGACTTAAGGAGTTAGTCTACTGAATTTGCTGATGCAGGATATTTTATCCTGCACACAAATGCTTCAGAGGTTATGATTTAAAATATTTACTTAATATTTGTTTTCTACAAATTTAGAAATGACCAAATTTGGCCAATTTTAGTCATATGAGAGAAGAGTGGTCATTAATGTTCCTTCTATAGTCTACTGTTGTTAAACTGAAATTGAAAAGAAACAAAAACAAGTTCTTATTGATTCATCTAATTCAGGGAACTTTGAAGTCCGTACTGAAAGTACTCCAAAAATTGTACTTCCCTGGGTTTTTTTCTCCATTAAAATACCCCTAACGAAAGAGGAAGTTGAACCTAATTAAGGAAGTTTCTGACACTCTTAAGAAATCTGAATATAAGGTCTGACTAATAAGCTAGAAGACTATTAATTATTAATTGACTAATAAGCTTGAAGATTTATATCTTATTTTAAAATTCATGTGATTTTAAATTCATCAATAATATAGATTTTGATATTTTAAAAAATCATACTTTTTTTTTCTGTCTTTGCCAAAATCACACTCTAGGTTGCTGTTATGACTTCAGGTAGCCTCTGCCTCATGGTCAGCTTTTCCAGGCATTGTAGACTGGTCTGTTTGATATTCTCTTTAGTATCAGATTGTGACTCAAACAGAAGAATTTCTGAGTTACAAATGGACTTATCTAACAACTCAAGTGTCCAAAAGCTCTCTCTTGACCTACTCGAGTACTTAACAGCAGCTGTTATTTAGACCATACAGTGAATTATATATCAAGTCAGCCTTTCCACCAGCTGACTGGCTGCTATTTCTCAGGAAATGACACTGATTTTTTATGACCCTCACATAAGTAATGATAGTCAACCTCCTCAATTCATTCAACTTTAATTGAATAAATACAGTGTGGATTCTCCCATAGGATCTCAAAACCAAACCCAAAGTTGTTCACCTAAAATTAAACCTTTGACTGTATGAAACTAATCGGAGTTGAAATGCAGGAAGTTCCATTTAGCAGTCAAGACCCCCTAGACAATTCCAGACTTAATCAGAGCATTGCCTCCATGGTCGGTTCAGAGAATATACAGGGAAAAATATGTTAAATATATGACATTCTGTTATGGTTGCTTGGGATGAAAGGACCTGCTTGCCTGTGTACCTATTAGAAAAGCAGCAATCTTGGTTCAATATATTGAACTGTCTGTAAATTCTACAGAGAAACTGGCTAGTTGTCACTTTCTTTAAGTTTCTGAGACATAGGGACATATTTTAAACAGACTAGACCAACTTGTTCTTGTCTGGCCTATTGGCAGTCAGCTTAAAGGCAGGTTTTCTTTTTTTGTTTGATTTGGGTGGGGGAGGTTTTAATCTTATCTCTTTTTAGTTGACTTTACATGGATAACACAGAATTCTGTAGTTTCTGTATATTGTTTTAAAATTGGGAACTCCAGATGTTGTAGTCATCATTCTTAGACCTTATTTTATGCTACTAGTTAATTTTGCAGTGTAAATTTTCTATAGTATGGGGTTGGCCAAAAAGTTCTACCCAAATGAACTTTTTTGGCAACCCAATATTTGGGAAAAGAGTAAATGATTTTAATAGGAATGATGTATCAAAACTATGTCAAATGCAATATTTATGCATTATTTATTGAACTGATTTTACACATATTTATTGAGCATCTACTACATGTCAACATGTAATACTAAGCATTTAATATCCAGCAGTAGAATGGACAGTAAAAGTTTCTGCTTTATGAGGCTTGTGTTCTAGTGGGAGATAGGGGTAAACAAGCAGAGAAGTAAACCAGGTATTATCAAATGTTAAAATGCTCTGAAGGAAACTGACAAGCTTGGGTGTCATATCTGTCATGTGGTGACATGTCATGGGGTGTCATGGGGCGTCAAACTGTCCATTTCATAAGGTGGTTAGGCAAGGTGGGAAGAGCATTAGAGCCCAAACCTGACAATATGAAAGTTCCAGCTTTAGCTAGAAGAAGAGGATCTAAGGCAAGTAAAGCCTCCTGTACTCTGAAGAGAAATGTCATTGGAGCTTTTATGAATAGGAGGATGAGACTGATCTTAGTTGATATCAAAGCCAGTGTTCAGCTTCTTTAGCAGTTTGGAAACCAAGTGGAGCCACTGAAAAATGTCAAGGATGTGAGATGATATTTATAGTTATAGTTTAAATATTTATAGTTTTAAATATTTAGACCGCTGTGTAGACAATGAATTTTAGGGATATAACAGTGAGAACAGAGACCATTGCAATTGTTGCAGAAGTTCAGGCCCGGGTGATGGTGATGTGGATGAGGGCTGTTGAGTGGGGAGGGGGAGGATTAGAGGCATTTGAGGTTTTATCTGGGGGCAGAAGCATTAGAACTTGCTACTAAGGCATTCCGTGTATATGTCTGTGAGTGTGTTTGTGTGTAGGAGAGAGAATACATACACCCTGGGTAGTTAAGCGTGAAGAGCATGTAGAGAAATGGAGGATGAGGCAGCAGGAGAAATCGAGGAGAACTTCCGTTTTTTGGTTTGAACAGTCAAACAGAAGAACAGGTCTATCAAAAATACAATTCTTGTTTACAATTTGGAAAAACAGTTCAGACTTACAGCAGGTTGAAAGTGTTGGCATCAAAATGGATTCTTTTGGATTTGGTTTAAAATAGAAAGATTGGAAGGGGAAAGATAAAATTTCCGTTTCAGAGCCGTCAAGCTTGTATCTTTCTTGAACACTAAAATTGTTTTCCTTAAAGAGGTTTATAATCACCATGCTTTCAGTGATGGCTAGGCATGATTTAAAAAATTTTTTACTCTAAATCATCCTTGATATAGAATGAAAAGAAAGTGACCTATTTCTTTTCTTTTAAATGTGACAGTGAATATTCTGTTTCACTGATGAAATGATGTTCTTCCAAGCCTTGGTGATTGTCTTTTAATTTCAAAGAGTGCAGAAAAGAAAGTGACAGCTGTTAACTTTTGGAAGTATGAGAGGGGTGACAGAAGCGTGCATTTAAATCATGTTAAAAGCTTGACTTGAGCTGTTAGAAGTTTAGTAATTTATAGCAAATGATATACAGTGAGCTGAAACTGATGAAAAATCAACAGGATATGTAGGCATTGGAACAGGCAGAGGTTGTGAAAATAATAATGTAAAAAAAGTACAATTGACTTAGTTAAGCAAAATATATGGGCTTATCTTTTAAAGCAATTTCTTTGAAGGTACTTAGAAAAAGTAGATCAAGGCTTGCATACTGACTGACTTTCTCTGTCAGCCCATTTCACACTATTTCCTGAGGACAAAATTTTTATCCTTTATTATTCTTACTAACATTTTGAATGAAAATCTCCTATAAGCCAATCTTTACCAATAGACAGCTAAAGTAATCATTGTACATGCCATCTGAAGGAAAAAGTCAGGAGAAAGCACCTCGCATTCTATATCCATTCAGATATTTCACAGGATTTCCGTTTTGTAGAATGGAATAATTTATTATCTACATCTGACACTTGATTTTTGCTGATCACCAGTCCATTCTGAAGGAGATCAGCCCTGGGATTTCTTTGGAAGGAATGATGCTAAAGCTGAAACTCCAGTACTTTGGCCACCTCATGCGAAGAGTTGAGTCATTGGAAAAGACTCTGATGCTGGGAGGGATTGGGGGGAAGGGGACGACAGAGGATGAGATGGTTGGATGGCATCACGGACTCGATGGATGTGAGTCTGGGTGAACTCCGGGAGTTGGTGATGGACAGGGAGGCCTGGCGTGCTGCGATTCATGGGGTCGCAAAGAGTCAGACACAACTGAGCGACTGAACTGAACTGATGTATTCTGTCTTATCTATTTAGGACTTCATTGGAGGGAACAAAAATACAGCTGTAATTCCATTTTCACAGTATAACCTCATTTACTTGAATTTATTTTATTTTTACTTCAATTAAATTAATGTAGAATGACTAGAAAACTATTGCCTGGGAATCCTCAGGAATTCGCATATTGATGTATTGATTTTTCTGAGGTAACATGCTATTTAATGCAGATTGCTTTCATAGTGAACAAGTAGGCATAAAGGTATAAGCTGTTCATATTGAAAGATGGATATAAGTTTGAAAATCATTTTTCTGTCATAACTTAAGCAGTCAGAAAACTCTCAGGATGGTTTTTGGTCTGCTTAAGGGCTAGTCACTTTAGGGATATCTTGAGGATGAAATTAAAAGACACTTGCTTCTTGGGAGAAAAGCTATGTCAAACCTAGACAGCATATTAAAAGACAGAGACATCACTTCACTGACAAAGGTCCATATAGTCAAAACTATGGTTTTCCCAGTAGTCATATACGGATGTGAGAGTTGGACCATAAAGAAGGCTGAGTGCCAAAGAATTGATGCTTTCAAACTGTGGTGCTAGAGAAGACTCTTGAGAGTCTCTTGAATAGCAAGAAGATCCAACGAGTCAGTCCTAAAGGAAATCAACCCTGACGATTCATTGGAAGGACTGATGCTGAAGCTCCAATACTTTGGCCACATGATGTGAAGAGCCAACTCATTGGAAAAGACCCTGATGCTGGGAAAGATTGAAGGTGGGAGGAGAGGGGGATGACAGAGAAAGAGATGGTTGGACGGCATCACCGACTCATTGGACATGAGTTTGAGCAAACTCTGGGAGATGGTGAAGGATAGGGAAGAGTGGCGTGCTGCAGTCCAAGGGGCTGCAAAGAGTTGGACATGACTGAGCAATAGAATGACAACAGCTCCGTCCCTGTCCTGTACACTTCCTTCAGGACACTTCTCCTAAAGTGGATGTATGAATTATGTTTTAGCTCAAAACTCTCTACCCTAACAAACCCAGTTGGGAACTACAAGTGGCCTTCTCCATACTAATCTTCTATAATTGTTTCTTGTTCTGTCCTTCCTTGATCTCCTACCAAACTGAACTGCAGTTGACCCTTGAACAACATGGGCTTGAACAGCGTGCTTCCACTTGTATGTGGATTTTTTTCAGTAGTGATCAGTGGTTGGTTGAATCCATGGGTTCAGACATGCAGTATGTAGGGACCATGTATAGAGAGGACAAGCTATAAATTATAGGAGGATTTTCCACTGTGTGGAGGGTTGGTACCTCTAACCCTGCAATGGTCAATGTACTTCCCCCCTCCCCAAAAACATTCCTTACCCCATCCCCAGGAAATTCATAGATCCTATACATCTTGCAGTACACACCTTGCTTCTCCCACCACTGGGATCCAAGGTTGTTGTTGTTTAGTCACTAAGTTGTGTCTGACTCTTTTGCAACCCTGTGGAACAACAGACTGGTTCCAAATAGGAAAAGGAGTATGTCAAGGCTGTATATTGTCACTCTGCTTATTTAACTTATATGCAGAGTACATCATGAGAAATGCTGAGCTGGAAGAAGCACAAGATGGAATCAAGATTGCCGGGAGAAATATCAATAACCTCAGATATGCAGATGACACCACCCTTATGGCAGAAAGTGAAGAGGAACTCAAAAGCCTCTTGATGAACATGAAAGAGGAGAGTGAAAAAGTTGGCTTAAAGCTCAACATTCAGAAAACTAAGATCATGGCATCTGGTCCCATCACTTCATGGGAAATAGATGGGGAAACAGTGGAAACAGTGTCAGGCTTTATTTTTGGGGGCTCCAAAATCACTGCAGATGGTGACGGCAGCCATGAAATTAAAAGACGCTTGCTCCTTGGAAGGAAAGTTATGACCAATCTAGATAGCATATTCAAAAGCAGAGACATTACTTTGCCAACAAAGGTCCATCTAGTCAAGGCTATGGTTTTTCCGGTGGTCATGTATGGATGTGAGAGTTGGACTGTGAAGAAAGCTGATCGCTAAAGAATTGATGTTTTTGAACTGTGGTGTTGGAGAAGACTCTTGAGAGTCCCTTGGACTGCAAGGAGATCCAACCAGTCCATTCTAAAGGAGATCAGTCCTGGATGTTCATTGGAAGGACTGATGCTAAAGCTGAAGCTCCAATACTTTGGCCACCTCATGCGAAGAGTTGACTCATTGGAAAAGAGTCTGATGCTGGGAGGGAGTGGAGGCAGGAGGAGAAGGGGATGACAGAGGATGAGATGGCTGGATGGCATCACAGACTCGATGGACATGAGTTTGAGTAAACTCTGGGAGTTAGTGATAGACAGGGAGGCCCGGCGTGCTGTGATTCATGGGGTCACAAAGAGTCAGACATGACTGAGCGACTGAACTGAAAATAGAGGACTTCATGCAATGGAGAAACAGTGGATTCTGATAAAGGGAAATGGGAAATTTACTTGCCCAAGATGCAGAAAGATGACTATCTGGCTGTTCTTAAGAGCATTCGCTGCTCCTGTTTGCACATAAAATCAATAGATAGTTTGGTAAGCTATGCTTTCAGGTGATTAAATTAAAGTAGCCCATCAGCAGTTCCTAGGTCCCTTCTGTCTTAAAGGACTCGATGAATCCTCCATGAAGTCTCAAAAACAAAACCAGCTGAAACAAAAATGCATTCTGCATGGTTTCTGCTTGCACTCCATTATATGCCACTCAGTCTTCCTGATATGAATGTATTCTTCAATTTTAAGTATCCTTCAGCAGTTTTCTTCTTGACTTTTCTGTCTTCTGTCCTCAGTAATGAACTCTTTTCTGCTGTGGAAATGCCCTCTCTCTAAAAAGGCCAAGTAACATTGCTATGAAAGGGTAAAAGTTTGCTTGCTTTCTTTCCATCACACTTTTTTGAAAGATAAATGGAGTGTGTAGGTCTCCTGGTTGTCTTTCAAACCCAGAATTTATTCTAAGGATATTTTGATAACAGAACTCACAGTACATACTAGAGGAAAGTGTACATTTGAGGAATACTCAAAATCTGGGGACTCTACAGTCATGAAAATGATAAAAAATTTATCATAGGATACCTAATGAAAGCAGCACATGTGTGGTAGAAGTGGTGGCACTTCTGGGTACTGGCAAGATTCTGTCTCATATAGCACATTTTGAGGGTATCTCAATCAACATGGGCTTCCCAGGTGGCATTAGTGTAAAGAACCTGCCTGCTAATGCAGGAGACATAGGAGACTTGGGTTCAATCTCTGGGTCGGGAAGATCCCCTGGAGGAGGGCATGGCAACCCACTCCAGTATTCTAGCCTGCAGAATCTCATAGACAGAGGAGCCTAGCAGGCTATAGTCCATGGGGTCGCAAAGAGTCAGACAGGACTGAAGCGACTTAGCATGCGCATGTACAGACTGACGTATGATTCCATTAGAAGTCAGATTTTTGTTAAAAGTTTACAGTTATCCCTATTTTATAGTATAAATACTGAAAACTTCAGAAATATTAGCAATTAAGAAGTGCTTCTGGGAACCTCTATTTAATTAAAGAGTAATTTTAGATACCTACTCTTTGGACACTTGTATAATTTGTAAAATGTCAACGTAAATGTGTCTCATTTCTTACAAAGCAACTCAATTTGTGAAAATGAACAATTTGGAAATTTTACAAGTTGTGACAAAGATATATATGCTTACTGAAAAACTAGGACTTAAGGAGTTTGCAAGCAAGCTCACACCAATTTAGTTCTATCTCTAATTCTAGTCTTCAAACTAGGACAGTGTGGAAATTAATTTTAGAGCAGATAGAGTATTCTGCTGATGTGTGTCACATTTTAAAAGGCATATTGATCTCTTTCCAGTTTCTTTTGTGGACTATAGGCATGGTAAATGCTCACCGTAAGAATGTGAAATATAGAAAGTTTGACACACAAATAAAAAGAGTTGCATATTTGATACACAGTGTTAGCCACTTTAATATTTTCATACACAAATTTCCAGCAGCTTTTCATTCTTACATACTTTTAGATTACATGTATATAATATTACAAGAAACTTACATCAATTGCATAAGTTTTTGATTCAATAATATGCTGAAAATATCGTCTTTCCGTGTTAGCACATGGAATTACCTACCTCTCTTATGGCAGCATAGTTTTGCATGAAGTTATTGCATCATAATATATGTAACCAAGCTCCTGATGATGGACATGTCGATGTTTCCCAATTTTTTATTTGAGTGACACTGAAGTTTCTTGCACACTTGACTTTGTGCCCTTATCTGACTGGTTCTTCAGTAAAATTTCTACATATGACCTTGGTGGAACAAGGGTTGCTGCTGCTAAGTCGCTTCAGTCGTGTCCGACTCTGTGCGACCCCATAGACGGCAGCCCACCAGGCTCCCCCGTCCCTAGGATTCTCCAGGCAAGAACACTGGAGTGGGTTGCCATTTTCTTCTCCAATGCATGAAAGTGAAAAGTGAAAGTGAAGTCGCTCAGTTAAGTGTTCGACTCTTTGTGATATTAATACATGTTGCCAAATTGTCTTCAGAAAAGTTGTGCCTGTTTATATTCTGTTTTCATATTCCCTAGCAATACAAATCTAATTTTTGCAAATCTAGTTATTGGGACAATAAGGTTTATTTTTTCGAGTTCAAGTTATATACAATATTGGTATCTATTTTTATATTGGGTGATACCAGAAAGGCTAGCAGATATGCATACTGTTTTCTCATTGTGATTTTCTGGTGATCAAATATTTAGACTGTTCCTTTGAACTTATCTGACTTAGATCAGCATGTTCTTGTAAATTCAGCTCTTAACTAGAGACTTAACTTGTTTTTCTTTAGATCTAATATCTTCTTGGGTTAACACATGTTCCTAAATGAAAATTATTTTTCTATGTACATTTGCGGCTATTTCATATGAGAAAGACCAGATGAACTTAATCATCTATTTCTTTACTATCTCAGACTATAATCAAGCTTGATTTTATAGTGATAAGATTCCTGTTGTACAATTACTATCTAAGAGAGACACAAATGACTAATTTCATGACTTTGTTTATACTTACACTGTTGTGGAAAGTAAATGTTTGACCCTTTTCTGAACCAAGATAAAGTTCTGGGTCACTCTTTATGTGCTTGATTCAATAACTGATAAAACCTACAGATCTAAAACAAATCATTGTAACCTATTAGCTATACTGTCGGAGAAGGCAATGGCACCCCACTCCAGTACTCTTGCCTGAAAAATCCCATGGGCGAAGGAGCCTGGTAGGCTACAGTCCATGGGGTCGCTGAGAGTTGGACATGACTGAGCGACTTCACTTTCATTTTTCACTTTTCACTTTCATGCATTGGAGAAGGAAATGGCAACCCACTCCAGTGTTCTTGCCTGGAGAATCCCAGGGACGGGGGAATCTGGTGGGCTGCCGTCTATGGGGTTGCACAGAGTCGGACACGACTGAAGTGACTTAGCAGTTAGCAGCAGCTATACTGTTCTATGACATTTAAACACATGAGCTAGAATTGAAAAACCAACATCTTTGTCTGTTCAGTAAAGTGTCTGATAAAGCCAAGTATCTCTCTCTGTAAGCAGTTCTGTCTTTCTAAAATTAATTAGAATTGTCTATGAAATATAATTGGCGAGGGCATTTGGGATTTAGCACATCTTCTCCAAGGCCACAATGAAGCCCAAAACTTGAAGTCCACTCCATAGCTGCCTTCGTTGATGTTGTTCAGAATTAGCTTGGGAAGATTTTTTTTTAATGAGGTACAAGGAGAGAATAGATCATCGAAAAATATTGTGTTTAATCCTAGACTAGATAAGCCTCATGTAAGGTTTGTTTTGTTTTTTTTTTTTTGGCTATTGTTGTTTTTCGTCAAATTAAATTCCCATGCTGGCATAGACCTCGTTCCCAGAAAAGTAAGTGGAGCAATTAGCCAGACTGTCAAGGCACGTGATCTTGTGGTCAACAAAGGAAATTTTGAACTCATTTCTGTGGCCTGTTGCAGACAGGCTTCTGACTGAGGTAGAAATAGAAAGCAGTTACTTTACTTTCTGTTATCTGAACAGAGGGGAAAATAATGAACCTTTGCTGTTATCCCATTGAATGCTTATTTTTCAAATGAAGAAAGTAGTCCTAAGAAGTCACACAATTTAAGGATTACCATCTCTTGATAAAAAGCATCCAACTCTCCAGCCAATGAACTCCTTTTATCTTTCAAAATGGGGATTGAATGTTTTTTAAAGGGGTCATAAAGGGACCTGCAATGATAATCTTGGTGTTTCTGAGAAACACATTGCTAATAAAAAAAGGAAAATAAAATCAAAGATCATGTTACTAGAAATAATTGAAAGGAAGTCTTATCCAACTTTACCTTTTGATAAAAAGCTACTAGAGAACATTTCACCTCTGAGAGGAAAACAACTCGCCTCAAAGGGGTATCTTTATAGCCATGAGTTTTTTATGGTTCCTTTCTTGGCAAGGACTTTGTCCCGGTTTTCATTAAATATATGGTCAGTGTGAGTTGAAGGTTCATATCTTAATTTATGAAACTTGAAAAAGTTTGTACCTTGGCACTTAAATTTAGAAGCATTCATATCTGAGTATACTGTGCTTAGAGTGACTTGCAAAGGTCTTTATTTAAATCAGTCATTCTAAACCTAGAATCTATGTATCTCTTTTTTAACATCCTCTCCTTAGGGATGCCAGATTTCTTTAGAATATAAAATATTCAATAAGCTAAATAGAACCTTGCTGCTACTGCTGCTATGTCGCTTCAGTCGTGTCCGACTCTGTGCGACCCCATAGACAGCAGCCCACCAGGCTTCCCCGTCCCTGGGATTCTCCAGGCAAGAACACTGGAGCGGGTTGCCATTTCCTTCTCCAATGCATGAAAGTGAAAAGTAAAAGTGAAGTCGCTCAGTCGTGTCTGACTCTTAGCAACCCCATGGACTGCAGCCCACCAGGCTCCTCCGTCCATGGGATTTTCCAGGCAAGAATACTGGAGTGGGGTGCCATTGCCTTCTCCAAATAGAACCTTAGGGACCTGCATATCTTGAATATCTCAGAAGTTTGTTCAACAGCTTCACCTCCAATTCTATGCCCTACAGAAATACAGAGCTATGGTCAGGATTTCTAAAATTTTCTAGGACATTTTCTCTGTCTCTAGCTTTTAGAGTTCCACTTCTTACATATTTTCTCCATACTGTGCTGTATAGCCTAGATACGAAAATCATCACCATCTTTGAGTCCCCACAAAGACTACTTACACAGAAACTAAAGATTTTTCTACTATTGGGCTGGCCAAAAAGTTTGTTTGGGTTTTTCCATAAAATGTTATAATAAAAAAAAAAAAAACTGGAAAAATGGAACAGGGATTATCTCCATTTTTGCAGTGTCTTTTGCGCACTCCAGCATCATAGTCTTTGTTAGGAGAGAGCTTCATGCTTTTCATAGCTCCTCGTTTGTTTTCCTCCCTGTTCTCTCCTCTGGTCTCTTCTGCTTTGTTCTCCATGCAGGTAGAAAACTTCTCTCTTGATACTCTGTAACTAAATGGTATCCAGCTCTCATGAACTTGCACTTATACTATCAAAAGCTTGTTGAGAAATTTTCCCAAGCAAAGAAAGTTCCCTTCCACCCTTCAGCCAAGGAACCATGGTGCCAGGGTACACCTTTTTTTCCCCCACCATGTTTCAATAAAAAATTTATAATAAACTGTGACAGCCCACAAGGTCAGTTTGCAGAGGCCATGAATAACTTATTACCCCTCAGTTGTTATTTTGCATAATCAATTGGAGTGCAAGTCATCAATGCACATACCTCACTCACCTGCAGACTAAAAACTATAACATCTATGAAGGCATAAGTGTAGCAGTTATTTTAGTGCATTAGAAAGCAGAGCAGCAGTTACTTACCTTGAGCCATGAGACCTCATTTTGCATTGTACACCTGTAATATCTAGGCCGTTCTGGAAACTGCTGGTTTTAACTGTACGGCATGGGATTATGTTTGCATTCACTTGGCTGTTGTTAGCAGAATATTCCCTGCTTGTTTTCACAGCAGTTTTCTGCAGGGTTTATGGATAGTACATCTATATTTTCTTGCACACAGTTGAAGAACCTCCAGTTAGATGATTACTTTGTTGGGGTCATGGATGTGGCTATAACTCAACAACAGCAATGTGTATGTGCCGACTCGTTATTTTCAAGATCAAAATACTAGCCATTGATTTTCACCGAATGCATCAACAAAGATCATAGAAGTCTAACCAGATAGGATAGTGAAGCACTGACGTTCAGTGTCAGGCCACAGGTGAACTTGTACGGAGCTCTAAGCACGTTTGAATACATGTAACTTGAACCCCCTTGTACTTAGCATTCAGTTAAGTTTTTGATGCAGGTGTGGCATTAAAGAAACCTTAGGAGAGAAGAAATATTAGCAAAATCTCATATACTCAAAGTGACAAAAATTACAGTAAGATCAGAAGCACAAAGAAAGCTTAGCAGGAATCTTTTGTCTTATGATCACCAATCGTGTCTTGAGATGAGCCATGTTAATTTCCATCAAGTTACAGAGGTTTCAAAGTGCAGTCTGTTAATTTGAGTGTTGTATATATGAGTCAAATGGTGTTAATGTGCAGAGATGTTTGGGTGGCACATTAAACAGAAAGAGGTCGTGGAGGAACGTTTGCCCAGAGAAGCATTTCAGTGACCTGTGAAAGGATTCTAGCTGACCGGCTTCCTCACAGCCTGCCTTGATTTCTGAACTGAAACTGTATTGCTCTACCCTGATGCCTTTAACCATGGTAGAAAGCCCCACAAAATAATGATGCTTTGTCTTTTGTATCATGCCCTTGCTGAGAAGCAGTTTCCTACAACCTTAATGGATCCATTTTCTATTGCGACAATTGCTGTGTACTTGAACAGAGTAACTTGCTCTCGTTGCCACCTCTCCTGATGTTCTTGTTTAGTCACTAAGTGGTGACCAGCTCTTTGCAATCCAATGGACTGTAGCGTGCCAGACTCCTCTGTCCCTGGGATTTCCTTTTTCCAGAGCAAATGATGCTGAACACACTGTCCTTTTTAGAATGAAAATGAGGTGTCTTTTGGTGACTAGGTATCTTTTTGTATGTTTAAAGATGGAAAGAAATAAATCAGGATGTTCTTTACCCACCAAACATTTAGTAACCATTCAATAAACATGAAATTTAGTAAAAATTTTTGTATTGGAAAGACTCGTTTCGGAAAATAAAAGGATGAGCCTTACAGGTCAAATCATATTGAATTTAGAGCACTTGGGTGTTCTCATGCCTGACCATTTTCCCCTGGAGAACTGACAGTGAAAGGGAATAGATTCTGGACCATTTATTTGAAACAAGATTCTATCTAAAATAGTAATATGATAAAACACGATCAAAAGGAAATTTGAGGCAGGACCCCAAACTGAATTTTACTAAAGGCAATGGAGCCTGAGGATTTTTTGATGTATTCAGTTAGCATCATTTCTTTAACGGATAAAGAGAGCAAAGGAAGCCTGTTCTTTTAGGAAGTGTTTACTGACCTTGACCATGGGTAGACACTGTGGAAGATAGTAATGATACAGGATACACATAATCTGTGCCTTCACATGTGCCATCTATCAGTCCATCTTTGTGTGAATTAGAATATACCCTGATTTATCTTTTACTTCTAAACCAGGGGTTCTCAAACTTTGAGATCAGAATCACTTGCAGGGTTCTTCAATGCGTAGATCATTGAACTACCAATTTTCTTCCTTTAAAAAAAAAATTTATCTTTTTGTTTTTCCAGCTTCACTGAGGTATAGTTGACAAATGAAATTATTATGTATTTAAAGTATACATCTTGGTGGTGGTTTAATTGCTAAGTTGTATCCGACTCTTGCAACTCCATGGACCATAGCCTGCCAGGCTCCTCTGTCCATGGTATTCTCCAGGCAAGAATACTGGAGTGGGTTGCCATTTCCTTCTCCAGGAGATCTGCTTGACCCAGGAATTGAACCCAGGTCTTCTGCATGGCAGGCAGATTCTTTACCAACTGAGCTACAAAGGAAGTCTCTAAAGTATACATCTTGGAACTTGATATAAGTATACATTTAAATCGAGTTATTTAATACACTCATCACCTTCATATTTACCTCCCCCCTTTTTTAAAAAAACATTTACGTTCTTTCTACTCTCTCAGCAAATTTCAATTATACAATACAGTGTTGTCAGTTATAGTTAGATTCAGTAGGTCTAGAGTGAAGCCCAAGAATTTGTATATCTAACTGGTATGTCTGGATGATGCTTCTAGTCTGGACCACACTTCAAGAACCACTGGTCTAAATAAAGGTCAGACACTGCTTAAATGTGAGTGAGGATGGATGTGAATATTAACCAATCATTCTTGTAATTCAGTGAATAAATGCTATCACAGAAGAATCATAGTTCTAGTAAAATTTGATGTGTATTATACTTTTGTGTGTCCAGTGTTCCTGTGTCATTGTGTGTCCAACGTCACTATAAAATGAAAAGAAAACCCTTTTACATTTTAAATTCTGTGTTTTATAATGTATTCTTCCTCTTAAAGAGCTCACCAAATTGGGCAGTTTTTGATAAGACATTCAAAAATGTTTTTTGGTGAATGAAAGGAACACAAGCTATAGATTAAGAATCTGGATTTAAATATTGAGAAGCCTAGCATCTAATTTATCTAATCGATCCTGATAAACTGTTAATAAGCATTTGATTACATGATATTTGTATTTTAGGGGAGCCATTTTGACTTTTTATTGTCATTTGTACTGAAGTGTCTGCAGCCATCTTTCTCTGTGAATTGATTTTTATTCCCCTCTCCCGATTTATAATGGATTATGGCTCAGAGCCCTCCTCTCACTCTCTCTGGGATACGCCTTTGTCCTGGTTCTTCTGTACTCTGTTAGTAACTCACTCGACACAGCAGGCTTAACAGTATTTCAGAAACAAACTTTAGAGGGCAGGTATTCCATGCCATACTCTTGTCCCCTGAAATCAGAAGTGACACACTCTGTTGCACCCTCAAGGGTATGATCATTTTTCATTACTGGTTGTTTTCATCTGACATTTGATGTACTAAACTCAAGGATACAGATTTCAGGAGACATGATGGGAAATATCTGGAGAGCCCTTTTGATTATCACTGATTAGAGCCAACCTTCTTTCTTTAGGTTTTAGGTCATGTCTGTAGTCAGAAAATGAGTTTAACCACTGGGAAAGGTCTTCTTTGGGAAGGAGAAGCAGTGATTTTTCACCTTCTGCCAACATTGATAAGTAGATTCCTGTAAATGCAAAAATTGCTAATTCATTGCCGAGAATATGGCAACTAGGAAAATTCTATTGCCAAAATAATAGCATTAGTTATAAGCAACAGCGTGCCAGTAAATGTTTAAAAACTAACTCTTTGAGGGAAGAAAATATGTCTGACTTGTAGCATAGCCAATTTCTTTGGTGTAGATACTGCCACCAAGACCACTTTTATGCTACCAACCAGATATCACTGAAAATGGCGTTGGCAAGAGATGTACACAGTTGATTCCGGGAAGCTGGCTTCACAGCATGAGAAGCTTACAGCTTTATTGTTTGTTTATTTTCAGGTGAGAGAGCTTAGCAATAGGAAGGAAGATGACCCTCAGATTTTCAATATTGTTCCTTTATGTAAGCAAAAATGTTTCAGGGTTGGACTTTTTCCAGCTACTAGCTTCCCGCTTCCACACAATGTAATAAAAGACACTCCATCTCTCATCACTGTAGAAATAACTCAGAAATTCAAAAGAAGCAATACACTAAAGAAAACTCATCACTAAAGGGAAAATAAGCACACAGCATCCTAGCAATGTATTTGTAGTAATGCCTCTGAGCTGTGGGTTGTGTGCTAGGCACTTCCACTGGCACAGCGCCTCACACTGTTGTTCCAGACCTATCACCCTGCCTTGTATCCTTCTTTACCTGCTCTCTGCTCCACTAGACCCTGAGATCCTTGAGGTCAGGCACCATTTTTTTATCCTTATTGCCAAACCTTAGCATAGCTCTTGATTAACAACACGTGCTTGCATGGGTTCTGTGCCTCTGTGCCTAGAGGGCAACTCTGAAGGGCCACATTAGTCCAGAGATCCTCCTGGGGTTAGCCCTAGTAGCTCAATTGGTAAAGAATCTGCCTGCAATGAAGGACACCTAGGTTCAGCTCCTGGGTTGGGAAGATTTCCTGGAGAAGGGAATGGCAACCCACTCCAGTATTCTTGCCTGGAGAGCTTCATAGACAGAGGAGCCTGGTGGGCTACAGTCCACGGGGTTGCAAAGAGTCGGACACAACTGAATGACTAACACTTTCACTTCCTGCTGTAACTACATTACAATTAAATTTTTCCCTCTGCCTAATCCTGCTTCCCTTAACAAGCTGAGGACATGCTACAACAGACCTCTTGCATGCAGATCTCTAGGTCAAAGACAATAGTTAATGTATGGGGCTTTGAATATTGCATAATGAAATATTTGGAAATCTGGCCACTTTTCTACAGCAGCACATTTCAGAGCAACATGAAATAATTTGCATTTATTAAAAAGCAGCATGCATCATTTTGCTGAGGCTGCTATTAAACTAGATAATCCATTAGATTCCTTAACTTCTTAAAAATTTCTCCGCCACTCTACATTAGAATGACCTGGCTTAGCTGTGATTAGTGCAGCAAAATCTCCAGAATGATTATAAACTCTTTTGAGAAGGAGTTCTACTGCAGTCAGAAAGTCTCTGAGAAAATTCTGTAGAATTGGTATGGACTATGGGTCAACTTTTTTTTTCCTGGTTCCAGTGAAAATGTAAATATGTGCCTTTGATCTCATGGAGTGAGGCATACTGAACTGACCTTTTTATCATCTTAATTCCTTAGAATCACCTGGGATTCCTAAAGACAAACCATTCCCATGTCTTTCGTGTATCATGTGGCCAAAAGAACGTGACGTCTGCATCTGGAATAACAGAGCTCTGTCTATGGCAGCAGCAAATCCCCAGGCTTAGGTGAAGCAGAGCCAGTGAGAAAACCTATGACTGTGTGTTTGGACCTACAGATCCTCAAAAGCACAGTAGATTTCCTTGCAAAACATATTTTTTGGGTTTTTTTTTGTTGTTGTTACACAATGAAATGACATCATCTAAATGTATGAATCTCAGATATGAGGATGATTAAGTTTAGATTCTACAGCATGCCCCAGAACAGCTATTATTAACCCTGGGCTTGCGTGCCCTAGTTTTAGAATGAAGTTCCTACTTAATTATATCCCAGTAGCCCTCAAATGGGTTTACAATGTTCTTACTAATAGGATCCCATTCTCAATTGTAGAAGATGCTTCTTTTAGCTATCAGTTAAATGGGACAAGTAGACCTTCAACTCCTGTCCTGAATTAGGGAAAAGTAGGATGGGCTATTATAATCACCTTTGTGATCACCATGATTATAAATCAGAGAAATATGTAATTATAGAACTGCAGGTACTAAAGAATGACACAAACATTGAACCACAGCTATGTGGCTATCTCTTTCTCTGTACGTATATTGATAGATAGGTCTATATGGGTGTATGATATTGATACTGAAACAGATAATATTATAATTTGGGTTACCTTTTTAAATAGTGCCACTGCTGTAAATCTAGAAGTGAAATGTCAGTAATTATTCTGTAATTATTCAGCATACCTATTCTTTATCATTTTGGATAGAAGGAAATAACAGAAAGTAGAAATCTTTGCTGTTTATGTGTTACCTTTATACTCAAATAGGAGAAATATGAGCTCATATTATTGTATTCTTTTGCCTCATGAATAGAATGTACAGTTTTGCATTCTTTTATCAGTCATAATAATATGACTTCCCTTCCCTTCCCTCTCCTCTCTTCCCCTTTGTCTTTTTAAGTATGATAAACAAAAAAGCGGGACCTCAGCACTCAAGTCCAGCCACACTGGACCTGAGATTTTCCCAACTGTGCTGAAGCCCTTAATTGGTGAGACCTCCCAGAGAAGAGAACAATTGGTATCAACATTTTTTCCAGGGTAGGCCAGCCTGGAATGTGGAGGCAGGGTAAATGCTGGGGAAATGGCTCTGAGGACCTAGCAATGCGGCTGCGGCAGCTGGTGCTGGGGTCGCTGTGTCCACAGCCACGTTCCGGAGCTCTGAATGGCCTGTCCGGACATAAATCCAGCCTGTCTTTGTCTGCGCTAACAGATGGCAACCTCATGGCGAGACTTGTTTTATGGTGCAAATTTTATGTGCTCTTGGAACATCCAACCTCGTGTAAAATGTGACCATCGTGACACCATCACATTCCTTACCTCTAAAAAGCAAAACCTTTTTTTTTTAAAATATACATGTTTTAGTACAATGTATAGAGCACCACGTTTTCCTATTAACTGCTTATTCCTAAACTTTGTTGACATAAAATCACAAATGGGCTTGTGCAGCAAAAACAACATGGGAACCTATATGGTGTGTTCATCAAGACACCCATTTTGGGCTAGATTTTCAAAAATATGTCCCAGGAGATGGAAATATGACCGTAGTATCAAAGACAAAGGGAAAAAAATAAGGATTTTATCTATGTCTGGATGAACTCAGAAAATTAAGGGAGTTTGAAAAGATGAAGTAAGTGAATAAAATGAGCTCAAAACACTGTATGATTTCAATATTTGGGCTCAGACCTAGGAAAACCACTTAATTTATTTCCTGCTTCATTCCTTACTGTTAAGATATACTATACTCAAACTAGAAAAGGTAAAATAAGCATACGAAGATGAAACAACTATAATAATAATAACAGCAATGGTACTAATAGTAATAATTTTTAAAAACATGTGAAGAAGGAATAACCTATGTTGAAATCATACTTCACTGCTTAAAATTAGTTTACGATTTCAGGTACAAAGGAGACACATTTCAGTGCACTGAAATAATTGCTAGTAACACCTTACTCATTTGTGTCTGGAATCTGGAACAATCTTGAGTAGATAGGTGGTACAATTTTTATGGTACAACTTAAAGAGAAGGAAGACCTTGCTTGCTTTCTTGTTTTAAAATGGAAAAAAAAAAAAAAAAAGCTCACACAATGTTCAAAAAAATGGAGCCTGATGCCTCAAAGTGAATGTATTAGTAGGTAATATTGACACATTAGTTCAATGTGTCACAATTTTTCTGGAAAAATCAGACTGTATGCTGGGTGAGACTGTTATTTAGTATTGTGTACTTTTTCAGAGAAAGGTTTTTATACTGTCATTGACGGAATGGATTCCGTTTATAACAATAACATTAAGAAGAAAAGAACACAAGTATCATGTGAATTAGGTGAAAGAATTTGGAATATTTAGAAAAGACTTGAAGAGAAAGATAGCTATTTCAAATATTTGAAAGACTGTCATATAGACGGTGGTTTGGGCTTCACTGACATCAATTTAATGAGCAGAACAATCAGCAAGTTGAAGTTTCAAATAAACCAGTCTCCACTCAATGTCAGGACGGGTCTTGTAAGATTGTGGCTCTTTAAAGTAGAAATGGACTGCTTTGGGAGATAGTAAGCATGTTTGTGGGCTTCCCTGGTAGCTCAGCTGGTAAAGAATCTGCCCGTAATGCAGGAGTCCCCAGTTTGATTCCTGGGTCAGGAAGATCTGCTGGCAAAGGGCTAAGCTACCCACTCCAGTATTCTTGGGCTTTCCTAGTGGCTCAGATTGGTAAGGAATCCACCTGCAATGTGGGAGACCTGGGTTCAATTCCTGGATTGGGAAGATCCCCTGGAGGAGGGCATGGCAACCCACTCCAGTATTCTTACCTGGAGAATTCCATGGACAGAGAAGCCTGGCGGGCTAAGTCCATGGATTGAAAAGAGCCAGACATGGCTAAGCAACTAAGCATAGCACAGCACAACCATGTTGGCATGTTCAAAGAGAAGGTGAGATCAATCTTTCAGGTTTATAGTGGAAGGAATTTCCACTTTGCATGAGCGATTAAGTATGATGACCTTATATCTATTCTATGTTTGGTTAGGGGAAGAATGTCACTTAGAATTCATTCAACAACATGTCAGGCTGTGACATTTGAATAGTGCCATTCATTTGGAACATTTCTTTTTTAGATATTATCAATAGTGGCTAGAATATAGGGGAAAAGCTAAAATAAAATGTCCTTTGGTAATGTAGATGGGATCCTGTAAAAATTAATGATTATTCCTTGCAACAGATGGCACAACCCAGTGTTAGACCGGTAAGTTTTGTGAGGGTGAGGCTGCCAATCCAAAGATTGAAAACAGGTGACAAAAGTTCTCTGGGGCACTTGGCATCTGTAAGTAATCAGTTACTGTAAAAGCCTTGGTCAGACACAAATTAGCTTAATTGCTGATGACATTTTTAATAGCTGAAGGACCTCACAGCTTTATTTAATTAGAATTTCAATATACTATATATATTGTAGCTGATCACCTCTGACAAGTGTTTTGTTCTCTTCTACTTTGTTAACCTAAGTTAACAATGTACCAGACATTTTATTTCTGTAATGTGAAAGGCTCATAAACACGTGATAGAAGGCAAGATACACTCCTCTGTGTACTCTGCTCCAGTGTTTCTCTGCATTTCTCTGGTCCTTGCATTCATCCATAACCAACCCTTAAGGAGAAATCAAATACATCTGTACTTGGTTTCTGTTCAGTGGAAATTAAATCCCACAAAAACCAAATGGAGGTTTGAACTGAAAATGCTCATTTTAAAAGTATGTTACTAGCCTTTCTGACATTTTATTCCACTGCCCTCTTGCCCCTCCCCAATGGATGTGGGAGCAAATTAAAGTTTATTCATAGGGGAATTGATAGATAAGAAATAAAGACTTAAATTGCTAACATTATCCCAAATCGGCACTTTCCAACTTTTAGGTTCTCATACTTCAAAGCATCTTTGGAAAATGTTGGGGAGGGGGAGGATTTAGTGGAAAGGCAGGCTATTCAGTTTGGAGAGAAATCTTTTAGCGAGTCATGGGAACATTTTTGTAGATGCCTTTATGCCATTGGCCAGTATTTCCATTAATATGATGAGATAAATTTTCTTCTTATCATACCCTGGGTAACTCATCAGAAAAAACTTTTGCTTTGTTGAAACAGTAAGATACTGTACTTATAACAATTGAGACAGGCCATAAAAAAGGATACAAATATATATAAGGGAAAACAATGTAATGGTTTAAAATACAGTCTTTTGTTAATGTCAAAGGACAATACACTACATGTGATTCAGAGAGAGGTGTCACATGTTCTGTGTTCTCCATAGGAATAGGGAAAACTGTAAGGCAGAATTCTCCTTCACAAAATGGCTACATTTTTAGTTTAAGTGAAGAGTGATCGATAGACTTGGTGGAATTTAAATCTTACCCTACAGTTGTGCATTAGCTTGTGTCCCGGGCCGGTTCCCCCGCCTCAGGAGATCTTTTGCTTTCACAGGTTGCATTGTTTTTAGTAGGCATTGAGCCATCATTTAACAGGAAGGAAGCATTTTGCATGATTGTCTTTTGTCAAGCCCCTGCTTTGTATTTTATTGGCTTATTCAGGTAATGAATGACTGATATATTGCTTGGGAGCAACTTTTTGCTCTTGACAGTCCTCATACCTCTTATGCATCAACTATCTAATCACAATTAAAATTTAGAAACAGTAAGTCGCTTGGCAGACTACAGTGACATTTCCAAGGCAGTTCATGTGAGAAAGATAGAATTAAGCAGTAGACAGCGAATGCCTCTGTGTTGTGTATAACTGTAATGTGGACTTAAGCCTTCTGTTTCCAATGGAAACTCTATTGGATTACCTCACATAATCCTTCAGATTTCTGAGCAGTTTCTGACTGTGAAGCACATGTAGTAACTTCCTCTACATCCTGTGAAGACATTACCTTGGCATACTCTTGTTATTTAGGAGACAGTTGTTGAATTTTTCCAGTGGTTACATTGTGCAAACATAAGACATCTTTTAGAGTTTCCTGACTATAAGATATGCAGATCCCCTGGTATGGCTTCATAGCCCCCAAGCGTACCACCACAGTTCAGGAAAGGATTTCTGGGGAATAAGATGCAACTTGCTGGCACCTCCAAGAACTAGGGTGGTGAAAATGTCATGGACGACAAACCTGGTGTCCCTCTGGTACCCCTGAGTGGTCCTGAACAAGTCCCAAGGAATCTAGACTAAACATGTTCTACCATGGGAGTCTCGCCCCGATTTTCATTCCAACATCACAGAGTAGTTTGTCAGAAGTTGGCTTGGACCTAATGTGTAAAATCCCTTGGATGTGTTAGGATTAAATTATGCAGCTGTTCCCAATGTCTTTCAGGGCCTGCACTGCTCCTTTCTCTTTTCCTTAGTAGGATTTTTGAGTTTACGTATAATTTTTAAATAGATATGATTAATTTATAGCATAGCCAGTTTGTGATTATTTTGTACATTTTGAGGTTGCTAAATTATGCAAATATATTACTGTTGCATTCTACTGCTTACCTTTTAATTATTTCTATTTTTCAAGGAGCTATCGGTTCAGTTCAGTCGCTCAGTCGTGTCCAACTCTTTGTGACCCAATGGACTTCAGCACGCTATTAGAGAATAAACCAATATTTGAATATGCTAATTATTACATGATCAATGAATTGTTTTAAGAGGTGAAAATTATGGACTAAAACCAAAGCAAAACCCTGTGTATTTGGGTCTATCACACAATCTCAGTTCCCTCTTATCATAAATATGTGGAAAAGTACTATAGATTTTTTTATAGAAGGGTAGCCTATCCCTTCTCCAGAGGATCTCCCCAACCCAGGAATCAAACCCAGGTCTCCTGCATTGCAGGTGGATTCTTTACCAATTGAGCTATTAGGGAAGCCCACTATAGACTAGTTAATGTTTCGACTTTGACAGTCAAGGTTGCTATGCCCTAAATCAGAGGTAAGGAAGAAATAAAAGGCCTGAGAAGAGGGGATTATATTCTGAGGCAAGAGAGGCAAGTTGCATAGCCTAGTGAGTTGGTAGCCTGCAAAGGGGTCACGCTCAAGGGTAAAGATTGCTAAGGTCAGAATTCTAGGATGAAGGAAAATGAACAATGCCTGGGCAAAAGAAGCACATTTGGGTTTTCTACATTTAATGGTTTATTAGGTAACTTATGTTGTCCTAGACTTCTGCTTGGCATGTGGTTTTCTCCTTTATTCACTCGCAGCAAACATTTATTAAACCCTTTTAAGGCAGCAATGCCCAATGCAGGCATCATGAAGAGAAAAGATGGGATTACCAGTGATGTAAGTCAGAATACGTCAGTTGCCATGATGAGGAGGAGAAAAGTCTTGTGTGTGTGTAATCAAGCCAGGTGCCGTGTTGTTGTTGTTTAGTCAATGCTGCTGCTGCTGCTGCTAAGTTGCTTCAGTTGTGTCTGACTCTGTGTGACCCCACGGACTGCAGCCCACCAGGCTCCTCCGTCCATGGGATTTTCCAGGCAAGAACACTGGAATGGGTTGCCATTGCCTTCTCCAAAGCATGAAAGTGAAAAGTGAAAGTGAAGTCACTCAGTCATGTCCAACTCTTAGCGACCCCATGGACTGCAGCCCACCAGACTCCTCCGTCCATGGGATTTTCCAGGCAAGAGTACTGGAGTGGGGTGCCATTGCCTTCTCTGGTTTAGTCACTGAATCCTGTCCAACTCTTTTTTGACCCCGTGGACTGAAGCCCACCAGGCTCCTCTGTCCACAGGTTTTCCCAGGCAAGAATATGGGGGTGGGTTGCCATTTCCTTCTCCAAAGGTGCCATGACCTATGGCTTAAGAACAGAATAGATGGGGATCGGGGCGGTGGGGGGTGGCAGCAATCTAAGACAAGGGAGTGGCATAAACTAGGCATTGAGGTAGGAATGTCCAAGGATTATTTGGGAGTGGAGGAGCAGTTTATTTTTGCTGGAAGGTTTGTAGAGTCAGGTGGGACATCATTTGGAATGGTCTTTTTAGTATCAGATTAGTAGGTCTAGCTTTATTTTGTCAATAGTTATGAGCCAGTAGAAGTTTTTGAACTGGTCATTTGACTCTATCATGATGTATCTAGCAACAGTGAGCAAGGGAGATTTCAATGAGGAGAGACTGGATACAGGTTAAGAAATTAGGATACAGAAGTAATATAACCAGATGAACTATGGTGTTAAAGTTGAAATGAAAACTAAGTGGCATTTAATTAATCAGTTGGAGGAATCTGAACTAATTATGTCCTTTAGGTACTTAAAAAATTTTTTTTGGCAGTGGTGAGATAATAAATTTAAAATATCCCTACTCTCTATCTACCCGGAAAGGAAAGTCAGAATTACGAAAAATATTGAAAGGGTTAAAGAAATTACTATTTTTGCTAAAGGAAAAACCCATAAGATTTCATTAACTCTCCTATGAATTGGGCAACTCTGTCAAAAATAAAATAAAAATAAGCTATAACTTCCAGTTAATTTCTATGTTTTTTGAGAAATTTTGTCATTTGCAATGGATGCAGCTCTTTCAGTTGTCTAACATCCTCTGGGGTTTGAGAATGTACAGGACGCTTTCTAGCAGGAACTCTGGCCAGTGCTGTCAAGGTAACCTCAATGTTTTCATTATCATAAAGGGATTCAGAGGCAAAAAAGAATATTGTGGTGGTTCAGATGGTAAAGAATCTGCCTGCAACACAGGAGACCCAGGTTCGATCCCTGGGTTGGGAAGATCCTCTTTGAAGGGAATGGCTACCCACTCCAGTGTTCTTGCCTGGAGAATTCCATGGACAGAGGAGCCTGGCGAGCCAGTCCATGGGGGTCACAAAGAGTCAGGCACAACTGAGCAACTAACACTAAGGATGTTTTGGCCTCTCGGTTTTTAGTTAGAAATTTCTAATTTCTACTTAAAGCCTAAAATTAGTAAGAAGAAATATATGACAAAGTTGCTCTGGTGGAAACTATAGAGTCCAAAGCTTAAGGTCAGGTTTACCTTTAAAGAGGAATGCCAGTTTTGCTGCTACAGAATAAAGTTATAATAATGGAATTTTCCCTCTGATGATGAATTATCAGTCTGAGAGGAAGTGGTAAGGGAATGGTAGCCCATCAGCCAGAAAGCCCCAAGAACAACCATTAATAAGCACTCTTGGGTTGAACACCTATCATTATGGGGTCTGAGCTTGCTGGGAGAGCGCCATTCTGCCTCCGTCTGACATTCAGGACAGTCAGTAAGAGAATGAATGAAAGAGTATTAAAAAACTTCCAAAAACAGACTGAAGAAGCCTTCATTTTAGATAAAGAATAAATAAATAAAATTAGAACATTTTATTTTTTCAAGGGAGTTTCATGAGTGAAACTAAGGAATCTTTAGAGTTAACTGTGAGTAACTTTAAGGAGTTAGGATGCACAACTTTTATGCATAATATTTTGAACTTTAAAATACGTGATACTTGAATTTTTTGAGAACCTAAATAAGAGGAGAGCAAGATTGACAGAGCCCATCAACAGTCTGCCGTTGGAAGTTATTTTTGAAAGATCGGAGAATGGTTCCCATGTCTGTCAAGATTGTAGTACTGTTCCTTTAAGAGAATTTCTTATGTCACATTTCCATCAGGAAGTCGGAAGGTGGCCAGTTTCTCACGTAGTTCCACAATCCTCAACAAAATCTACTTATTACAGAATCCTCATTGCACCACGAGATGTAAATCGTTGGTTCCCCAACCAGCTGGTGGTTTCTGTGGCTCTGGTGGGGCTGTCAGCCAGTCTGTGGGCTGAAATGTTGGCGTCAAAGCAGCACTGACATGGAAACATGAAGTCGTGTAAAGGCCACACTTGAAATGCTGGTGGAGGCTGGACCTTCCTTGGCGCGGAGAAAGAAAGGAAAAATGTCTCAGTGCTTACTGTGTCAGTAAATGAAGTCAAGAGTTAGACTGGATGTGGGTAGAAACGTTCAGAAGGAATGTAGGAAAGAAACAGATGAATATATGATTAGGAGACTTAATTTTCAAATCGTATGGTCTTCTAGTTAACAGTAAATGTCATATAAAATGTCTCCGAGCAACTCATAAACTCCATGGGGACAGAGACGGGGTCTAGTTTTGCTCCCTATTTTACCCCCAAGAACTAGTTTGCACTTAGTAGATTTTTGTGAAATGACTGAGTGAACAATTATCTAAAGTTTTATGACTGTGGTTATGTTTAAGAACATAATTATGCCAGGTTAAAGAATGAAGCAATGAAATGCTCTGGTCCTGATTCTTAACGGCCACTTATTGAGGGACCAAGGAAAAGGTCATAATTCTGAGTCTCTCGGGTTCTTCATGATTAAAATGAGTGTTAGATTAATTCATTGTTATTCTTCCCATTTTCATAGACACTAGTGTGTCAAATGGGAGAAGGCAATGGCACCCTACTCCAGTACTCTTGCCTGGAAAATCCCATGGATGGAGGAGCCTGGTAGGCTGCAGTCCGTGGTGTCGCTAAGAGTCGGACACGACTGAGCAACTTCACTTTCACTTTTCACTTTCATGCATTGGAGAAGGAAATGGCAACCCACTCCAGTGTTCTTGCCTGGAGAATCCCAGGGAGGGCGGGGCCTGGTGGGCTTCTGTCTCTGGGGTCGCACAGAGTCGGACACGACTGAAGCGACTTAGCAGCAGCAGCAGTGTGTCAAATAGTTTAAAGAGTTTTGAATAAATATTGTCAGGGGACTTCCCTGGTGGTACAGTGGTTAAGACTTTGCCTTTGGATGCAGGGGTTGCAAGTTCAATCCTTGGTCAGGGAGCTAAGATTCCACATGCCTTGTGGCCAAAAAAAAACAGAAGTAATATTGTAACAAGTTCAATCAAGACTTTTAAAATGGTTCACAGCAAAACAAAACAAAACAAAACACAAATAACTGTCCTCAGCCCACATCCACAGGCCTATAATTTCCCACTTGACAGTGGGGCTGTTTTCACTTCTTTTTAACTATTCCTCTTGATATTTATTAACACATATCTAAATAGTATGCTTATGGTGCTAGCTTTGGTTTTTCAACTTTACCATCTCATAATACACAATTGCAAAATGAGATTTTAGCTCTTTGTATTAACCCTAACCTCCTATTACACACCATCTTTCCAGCTTCCAAACATTAACATTATTAGGACTGTGAAAGCACATTTTGGCGCTGAGCTATGTATGTATTAGGATTCCCTTCATCTCTCTTTTGAATTGGGTTTCTAGCTTCATAAGTTCTTGGTCTAGAATTTCCTTTAATACGTGATTTTGGTACAGGAGTATACGCTCCAGTAGTTTCCTGGAAAAGAATGCTTGAGAGATAGATTTTTGAGACTTGGCATATCTTAAGTGTTATACTTTCATGCAAAATTGACTGCATATAGAATTTTTAGGTTGGAATTCATTTACCTTCACAATTTTTGAAGGTTTTTTTTTTTCTTCTAGTTTCCTGTCATACTTTTGAGAAGTCTTAAACCATTTTCACCTTTTGGTCTGTGATCTATTTTTCATCTCTCTTTCAACATATTTTGGTTGTCATATCCACAGTGTTCAAAAATTTCATGCTGCTCTGCCAAGTGTGTGTGTGTATAAACCCAGTGGTTTCTATCGGTTTGGAAACTCATCATTTCTGGGAAATTTCCTTACTTGGCTGATTAATGTTTTACTCTTCTCCATTTCATCTGTGCCCCCCCCCCCACCTCCCTTTCTGGAGTTCCTGTTGTGAGATTTGGGTTAAGTTTAGAGTGAGGCTTTCTAGGTTAATATTCTCTTTCTTTTTTTCCACTTTGCTTCTTATTTTTCCACCCATTTTAAAAAATTTTGCTAAATTTTTCTGTCAAAGTTCTCTTCTAAGCCTTCTTTTATTCCTAACATCAAATGAATTTCTTAGAGTTCTTTTCCCCTGTTTTTTTTTTTAAGAAATAAAATTGTGTTCTTATTTCATGAGTGAAATATTATCTCTGGTATTTCTAAGGATAGTATGGTAGTGTTCATCTCATTGCATAACATCATTTCCCTTCCGACTGTCTTTATCTGATTGGTCTTACTCTTTTATATTAGAGACATTCCTCAGATGTCTGGAAGTCCTTGGCTGTTCGCTCATTATTATAGAATGGAGTGCTGTAAAGCTAATTGCATTCACTCTGGGTTGATCTGGCTGAGTCTCATTTGTTGAGAAATCTCAGTATCAGTCTCTATCCTTCTTTTATGTTGGTCAGATTCTAGGACTTGTCACTAAAAGTATAGGCTGTGACCAACAGCATCCATATCATCTGTAAGCTTGTTAAATGTATTAATAGAACATCTGGCTGCTGCTCCAAAGCTTCTGATAAGAATCTACTGTTTATCAGGATCCCATGAAGAACAATCTCTTCATTTACTTGGAGTTCCTCAACCCAGACACCAGGATCCTAGGAGGCCAGTGAGAGATGGCATAGAGGGCAGGTGTTTCCACATTTAGATGATAATCTTTTAAGTAATCTTCCTGATTACAAGGCAGTGTCCCTGCTTTCATTATTGCCTGAAGTCCTAGTCTGTTTGGGCTGCCTTAATAAAATACCACAGACTGGGTAGCTTAAATAAAAAATATTTGTTTCTCACAATTTCAGAGACTGGGAGTCCAAGATCAAGGCGCTGATAGGTGGAGCATCTGGTAAAGTCTTACGTTCTGGTTTGCAGATGGCTACCTTCTTGCTGTATCCTCTCATGGGGGAAAGTTTATAAGGGCAATAATTTCATTGGTTAAGTCCCCACCCTCATGACCCAATCTAGCCCTAATTATTATACATCCCAAAACCTTACCTCTAAATAACATCATCATAGAAATTGGGGCTTTAACATTTAAAACCTGGGGGAACATAAACATAGCATCTGGTGTCACTTCTGTTTTATCCTTTCTGGATAATATGCCTCCAACTTTTTGCTAAGGTGAACAGAGAATCTGATGGTCTAGTTTCTTCTCGCTGCTGCTGCTGCTAAGTCGCTTCAGTCGTGTCCGACTCTGTGCGACCCCATAGACAGCAGCCCACCAGGCTCCCCCGTCCCTGGATTCTCCAGGCAAGAACACTGGAGTGGGTTGCCATTTCCTTCTCCAATGCATGAAAGTGAAAAGTGAAAGTCAAGTTGCTCAGTCGTGTCCACCTCTTCATGACCCCATGGACTGCAGCCTACCAGGCTCCTCTGCCCATGGGATTTTCCAGGCAAGAGTACTGGAGTGGGGTGCCATTGCCTTCTTAATCCTCCCCAATTTTGTGCCCCACATCTACGCCTACTTCCTGATATAATCTGTAGATCCAAATTCTGAGCAAATCAGCCTTCTGTTTTCCTGACAGCTAAACTTTTGTAGTTGTTTCTTTCTCTTCCATTTAATTTTCGTATGGATGTTTGTATTTAAATATTCCTGCACTCTGATTTATTGGGTTTTAAAGTAAGATCAGGAGCAAATATGTAGATGTAGTTTACCACCTTAGCCAGAAGTAGACTAAATTTTAAAATTCCTCTCTCAAATTTTATGTCTCAATTTCTTTGCTATCTTTATAGAATGAATATATCTTACTATTTATTTGTACATTTACTTGCTTCTTTGTAATTTGTCTTTACCCAGTGTTTAAAAATCTGAGCTCTGTCATTTCTAGTTATTTTATGTGAGCAACAAATATTGCTGTGTTAAACAGGATTTATTTGTGTAGAAATTTTCTACATACCCCATTTTTTGAAAAAAAAAATCTTAATAAAAAGAAATTTTATTGCTCAAGATTTAATTGCAGCCTAGTTCTAAGGTCAAAGTTAATTAGCACCATCAGAATTCATTGTTAGGTCTAGGGGTGTTAAGAGTTGCAGAACCACAAAAACATCATGTGTGTCTTATTTCTAGTTTCACCCCATCAGTAATTACTTGGCATCTGAACAAAATTATAAAGTGCTATCAATCAATCATAATTCCATGTAAGACCAAGCACTTTAAGCATTTTAATTATCACCAGACCTGCTATTTGGTGAGTAATATTGCAGTTGGGGGCTTCCCTGGTGGCTCAGATGTAAAAGAATCTGCCTGCAGTGCAGGAGATCCAGATTTGATACCTGAGTCAGGAATAACCCCTAGGGGAGAAAATGGCAACCCACTCCACTTTTATTGCCTGGAGAATCCCATGGACAGAGGAGTCTGGCAGACTATAGTCCATGGGGTCACAAAGAGTAGGACAAAACTGAGCAACTAAGCGTGTGCATGCACACACACACACACACACACACACTGCAAGCTGGATGCTTTGTAGTCACAGGTTATTGACCACTTTGCAAAGTATTGATTACAACACAATGCTCTCACAACTATTGTTTCTTGTAACTTTGGAAATGACTAAACAAGAACTTGGTAATATTGACTATAATTACTTATGAACATTTTCTCATATATGTATGTGTGTCTATGAATGTGTGTATGCAGGCAGAACAAAAATCACATGAAATACTTCTGGACAAAAGTTCTCCAAGTTGCCAAACCTCCAGGTTGGAGAATCTTGCTACACTTTAACATAGTAATGACTATGAGTGGTCCTTCAGCCTTTGAATACATTTGACTTGGTTTAACCAAACCTTCCTGAAAACTTTGTTTTCTGCAGAACATGTTTGTTTTGCTTATTTTGTCTTTGTACAGCACTTTAAGAAATGCTCCGATTGGAATAGGAAAGTGTTGGTCTCTCAGTCATGTCCGACTCTTTGAAATCCCATGGGCTGTAACCCATAGCCCACCAGGCTTCTCTGTCCATGGGATTCTCCAGGCGAGAATACTGGAGTGGCTTGCCATTCCATTCTCTGGGATATCTTCCCTATCCAGGGATTGAACCTAGGTCTCCTGCACTGCAGGCAGATTCTTTACTGCCTGAACCACCAGGGAAGCCAAAGCTACACGTGTGTGTAAGTGTTAGTCGCTCTATCATGTCTGACTCTTTGAAATCTCATTCCCACCTTGGAATGGGAAGCCGTATGGTAAAACTATTTCGTGATACCTCTGCACAAGGCGAATTTTGTGTTTCCTGAACTTCATTCAGTATTTGGCACATACTCATTAAATAGTTTCAAAATAACCTGAGCCAACTTGGATAAACTACTTTTTTTTATCAATATATTTTAAGCAAGTTCTTCAAATTATCATTTGAGTTGGTATGAGGTTTTTTTTTCCCTCCCTATCTTAGATTCTCTGAAGGTAAAACTGATCTGGTTTGCCTTATAACCAGGGGCTAGTTAAGTTCCTGCATATGTAATAATGTGAGCTGCCTCTAAACCATCTCCTGAAATAAACTTTGCCTCTGACATATCCACAGTGGAGAAATGGCTAAGCCTAAACAATCCAGATTGATCTGAGAGGTTGGCAGTTGCTTCAATTTCCAATCGAGTCTATGTCATTAAAAATCTCTTTAAAAAATGGTTCTTTTTGTCAGTTAAATGTCGTATATGCTGGGTGTATTTGAAGTAATATCAAAGTATCTTATGTGTTATTAAAATTCTCTTTGATGATTTTTGTAGTGCCTCAGGCTTCTTATTTCAATTATATTTTGCTAAACTGTGAACATACAAGATGTTGAAAAGATGAGAAGGAATGTCGATCTGATGGCAGGTCTTTGCATTTTTTTAAATAACAAAATGTTATGATTTATTTTATATCTATTTTTTGCTTAAATGAATGAATCTTTGTGGTGGATATATGTAGTTGAAGGTCGTAGTGTATCAGTGTATTTTATCAAGGTGTATTTGCGGGGGACGGGGGGGAGCCTGATATTCTTGTATGTCCTTCACAAAAGCTACTTAAATACCAAACACACAGTAGAGAATCAGGTAACATTTGTTGGTAAGTCTAGTGTCTTACAGCTTCCCAGATAGTTCAGCGGTAAACAATCCACCTATTAATGGAGGAGACGCAGGAAACGCGGGTTTGATCCCTAGGTTGGGAAGATCCCCTGGAGGAGGACATGGCTACCCACTCCAGTATTCTTGCCTGGATAATTCTGCAGATAGAAGACCCCGGGAGGCTACAGTCCATGGCGTCACAAAGAGTTAAACACAACTGAGCACAAGTGCACGATGACATGATTTAGTGTCTTATTGTGCTCAAACTATTAAAAAATACTGTACACTAAGCAGTTTAACAATTTTTTTTTTTTCTCACAGTTCTTGAAGCTAGAAATCCAAGTTGCTGGCAAATTCAGTTTCTAGTAAAAGTCTCAGCTTGTACACAGCCACCTTCTCATTATGTTGTCACATAGCCTTTCCTCTGGTGTTTCTTCATATTGTATCACTAATCCTGTGAGGTCAGGGCTCACTCTTATGAACTCATTTAACCTTAATGACTTAATGAGAGGCCAAATCTGAAATACAGCCAGACTCAGTGTTAGAGCTTCAACCTGTGAATTTTGGAGCGACACAAAATTCAGTCCATAACCTCTGGTTTTATAAAATGTATTTTGAGCTGCTCTTGATTAATTTATTAAGGATTACATTCCAAAGCTTTCAAAGAAAGCACTGAGTGTTCTATTTTCTTGATTTTCTTAAATTGAAGTAACATTAGTTTATGTTTCATGTGTACAATACTGTATTTCTACTTCTGTATATTCTGTAGCATGCTCACCACCAAAAATTTAATTTCCATTCATCACCATACAATTGTTGTTCAGTCGCTCAGTAGTGTCTGATTCTTTGTGACCCCATGGACTGCAGCACGCCAGGCTTCCCTGTTCTTCTCTGTCTCCTGAATCTTCCTCAAACTCGTGTCCATTGAGCTGATGATGCCATCCAACCATCTCATCCTCTATCATCCCCTTCTCCTCCTGCCTTCAATCTTTCCCAGAATCAGGGTCTTTTCTAATGAGTCGGCTTTTTGCATCAGGTGGCCAAGGTATTGGAGCTTCAGCTTCAGCATAAATCCCTCCAGTGTATATTCAGGGTTGATTTCTTTAGAATTGACTGGCTTAATCTCCTTGCAGTCCAAGGGGCTCTTAAGAGTCTTCTCCAGCACCACACTTCAAAGGCATCAATTCTTTGGTACTCAGCCTTCTTTATCATCCAGCTCTCACATCCATATGTGACTACTGATTTAGATGGGTAATACATGGGAAAACCACTGAAGTTCTTTGACAAAGAGTAAAAGAGAAATCCCAAATGGTGTTATCATTAGCTCAAAATACATAGTCTTCTCAACTGACTTTGGCCTCTGCATATTATGCTGCCATTTGACTTTTAGACACAGATAACAAGGACTTTTCCCCCAACAGAGTATATGCACTCATTTTTTTGAAGCTGGATTTTTGTAAAACATTCTTCAAATCAGGGAGTCACCTAAGGTGACTAGAATCTTTTTCCTTGAGGAAGAAATAACAACACTTCACATGACTTGTTTTAATCCTAGAGTTCTTTGTTGGTCATTTGTGTCTGGTTTGCTATGGATGCAGTCAGAGTCATCCCTGCATTCTGTAGCCCTTTTCACTATCCTGATTTAGTCATAACCTTCACAATCATTTTTCTTCTTGAACATCATATACTCATGAGCTTATTTCAACCATGGGATTTGGAATACAATCCAGTACAAGCAAAAATAATACCCGTCTGATTTATTACTTTGATTCTTTGTTAAGTGGAGCAAAATTAATCTTTTTTTTTAATTTAAAAGTGATAATGCACTTATATCATTTAAATATGGAAATCATGGTCACTGGCTAAATTTTTTTATGGGCAACAGCAAGAGATTTTCAAAAATAGGCTTTATTTTTAGAGCATTTTTAGGTTTACAGCAAAACTGAGAAGAAGGTACAAAAATGTGTCATTTATTCTGTGCCACTTACATGTACAACCTATCCCACTATCAATATTCCTCACCAGAGCAGCATATTTGTTACAATCTATGAACCTACACTGACACATGGTTATTATCCATAGTACATAGGTTACATTCAGATTCACTATTAATGCTGTATATTCTATGGCTTTGGACAAATTTATAATGAGATATGTCCCTGATTATAATATTAAAGTAGTTTCTTTGTCCTAAAAATTCCCTGCATTCTCCCTCTACATCTTTCCTCATCCTCTAACCCCCTGCAACCACTGATCTTTTTGCTGTCTCCATAATTGTGCCTTTTCCAGAAAGTCAAATAGTTGGAATCACAGTATGCAGCCTTTTTATACTGGCTTCTTTTACTTTCTAATATTCACTTAAGTTTTCTCCATGTCTTTTCAGGGCTTGATAGTTCATTTCTTTTTAATGCCGAATAATATTCCATTGTCTGGATGTACTACCATGAATTCATCCATTCACCTCCTGAAGGACATCTTTTTTTTTTTTTTTTTTTGAGATGCCTATTCAGCATCTAGTTGGCAGGTTTTGCATTAAAAAAAAAAAGAAACAATAAAAATCAGCTTCTTTGTTAGTGATGCTCATTGCAAAACAGAATTGTACAGAAATAAACAATATAACCTTCATTCTACAGGGACATCATTTGTATTGCTGAAGGGATACTGAATCATTGATGATATTATTATGATTGGTATTATTGAACAAAGAACAGCAGCTTTTAAAAGTCAGTTTATCTCTGTGAGAAGTGAATCTGCTAAAATATAAATATGTTATCATAAAGTTCATATCAGCACATGCTTTTTTATTCCATTTATATGGGCTTTAGTATATTTTTTAAATCTAAAATTATTCATATCTCATTTAGTGGATAAAAAATCTTCTAAGCAGCAACTCTCTTCAGGTAACCCCGACTTAATCAGTAATGAGAAAATTCTAAATCTTGAATCTTCACTGCTACTGCTGCTAAGTCACTTCAGTCGTGTCCGACTCTGTGCGACCCCATAGACGGTAGCCCACCAGGCTCCTCTGTCCCTGGGATTCTCCAGGCAAGAACACTGGAGTGGGTTGCCATTTCCTTCTCCAATGCATGAAAGTGGAAAGTGAAAGTGAAGTCGCTCAGTCGTCTCCGACCCTCAGCGACCACATGGACTGCAGCCTTCCAGGCTCCTCCGTCCATGGGATTTTCCAGGCAAGAGTACTGGAGTGGGGTGCCATTGCCTTCTCCATGAATCTTCACTAGTGAATCAATTGATATAAATATCAATAGTAGATTCAACAACAATCAGTGGGTAATTGCTTAATTTCATCCCTTTTTCTAAATGAATCTAGCCAAATCAGAAGACAATGCCATTTTCTTGTGAAAATCAAAAAGAGAGGAGAGAGCAGTTTTCTTCAATTTTCCATGATAGTGCCTTTCATAATTCAAGGGCTATTGAGAAAAATAAAGTAGATAATGGTTTAGAAAGCACTTTTCAAAGCGGTATAGGCAGATAAGGAGTTAAAATAAGGCTGTAAATATTGGAAGAGAAGTCTTTTCTGTCAGAATAAAATCAGAGCCAATATCCACAGACTATTTAATGTTTTCCTTCATGTTCCTCCATATTCCGTAACTTTGAAAGGTGCCCCCAAGGTATAAGCATACGATGTTTAATTCCGGACACAGGGGAGATAAAATTCTTTGGAGTTTTACTATGGCAGTGTTTCTCCAAGCATTGTTCTCTGGTCTACCTGCCTCAGAATCTCCGGTGGCCTTCTTAAAGAGAGTGGACTTAAAGAGAGAGAGGAATCTTCAGGGACACTGTGATTCTGATGCATTCTAAAGCTTGAGAAACTAATTTGAGTGTGTTTTTGCTGCTTTAGGAAAAATTTATTAAAGTTTAACACATAGGCCTTTTGATTTCATAACAGCTACCCGTAATTTCCCCTTTCATATTTACTCTTCTAGAAGGAAATTGTACTTCCGCTTTTTTTCCTGAGATTATGTTGTTTAACTCATTCTTTCCAAAAAAATTTGTTAAGCATCTAACAGAACTTTAAAGGTTCATCATTTGTCAAAGAAAATCGCTTCATTATTAGTTTTGCATTCCTAATTTATTAGGGCAATAAATACTTAAAAATGATCTTCAGTTAGATTTTTGGGAGAAATGTGAACTTTGGACACAGTCTCTGCTTGTGAACAATAAGCCACCCTAAATTTTGAGGGCCAATCCCCCCCTCCCCCGCCACTGTACTGCCTTTTCTTTTACTTTAAGCCAAAATTGCTATTCTTTCTACCTACTGTGGTATTAAATAAAGACAGAACAAATCTTGTTCTTTGCTCCTCCATGCCACACCTTAATATATGGAATTTAAATGTATATTCTACTATCGTGGAGATACTATAGTAGTAGATTATAGTGGACGCTAGTTTTTTTCCTTTTCTTACTTAGAGACATTGCTGATGATGTTTCATATATAAAATTCAGTCAAATATTTTATGTGTCTTATTAAATACATGAAATGAGAATTAATGATCCTAGACATTTAAGTTGTTAGTCACCTGTCACCTTAATTACTCATTTTTCTTACCGTAGTCCACTCTTTTATGATAATTGACAACTCACTGAACTCGGTTAAGCCCTTATTGAGTGAACATGTTAGTCTCTCTATATGACAGCTGAACATCTTCAGAATAAAAGTGTTTTCTTTCTTACTGTAATCAGTAGAGCCTAAAATGATAAAAACAACTTATATTCCTAGTAGTAGAGGTAATCTTTTGAAAACATGTGTCAGATCATGCCCTTTCCTGGTTAAACCCTTCCACTGACTTTCCAACTGTCTCAGAGTAAAACCCCACTTCCTTACACACTGCTAGTGCCCCGTGTAATCTGGTTCCTCCTCACTTCCCCAGCCTACTCTTATGCCCTCTGCCCAGGCTCCTTCTCTTCCAAACACACTATTCCTCCTTCAGATTCTCCAGTAGAATGTCCCTTCCTGCCTGTGCCACAGCTATGGTTGCTTCTTCTACATATTGCTGGGAAGCCTTTGGAAAGTTTGAAGATGGCCAGTAACAAGATGTGATTCATGAGAATGAATGAATGAATGAATGTACAGTAAGTTGAGAAGAATGCATTTCTTTTCTTAAACAGGAAGTGACATAGGCATTTTGGGGGAGTGCTTTGAAATGTTTCGAATGTCTGATATTGGTAAATGTATCATGGATTGGCATGAGGCCTTTCTAATTAGCCCCAGAATGAGTTTAAATATGGTAAAGTTAGGATTAGCATTCTCAAAGCAGACCTGCATCTAAGCTTAGAAACAAATTTACATATAAATAGAAAATTAAATCAGTTTTCTAACCAGGTATTTTTGAAAATCCAATAATAGGTTAACAAATTTAAGGTTTATACAAGCACACAGAATATTTTTGACTTAATTTTAATTAAACTTCATGAAGTATTTGATGGATAAGTAAAAAGAGGAAGAAAGCATTCTCTTGGCATTCTGAATAGCACTGAAGGATATTGATGGCTTTACAAAAATGATCCCAGACTGCCTGTCTGTTACCCAGCCAAGTAATTCGTAACAAAAGGCAGGTTAAAACACTTCACTCTAGAGCAGTGTATTGTGAGACATTACATAAAGTTAAAGCAAGAACAAGCTGACATGTTTTCTTCTCTTTATTCACATGCCATTCTTTATAAGCAATAGATTTGAAAATTTGCCTCAGAGCATTTTGCGTTTTCCTCTGGGGAAATGTGAAAGAAAATTATCTATGTAGAAATAAAAACATATTAATGTGTGTTAATTTATTCTACAAGAGATGAAGAGGCTTATGTTGGAGTAGGACTGGAGTTCAGTTCAAATTGTGATTTCTGTGTATGAACACTGGAAATGTTCATGGCCAGTTATCACCAGTTTTTGAAGTGTGAATTGGTTAGGGGCGGAAATGTACATATATGTTTAATTTATTGATATCTCTCTTTCCCAATATTCTTTTTTCAAGTACGGCCATTCTTAGGGCTTCCCAGGTGGCACTAGTGGTAAAGAACCTGTCTGCCAATGCAGGTTAGACATAAGAGATGCCAGTTTGAACCCTGGGTCGGGAAGATCCCCTGGAGAAGGGAATGGCTATCCTCTCCAGTGTTCTTGCCTGGAGAATCTCATACACAGAGCAGCCTGGAGGGTTGCAATCCATAGGGTTGCAAAGAGTTGAATAAGACCGAAACAACTTAGCATGGCCATTCTTAAGTTAAATGAATTAAGCTATAAATGGAGTACAACCGTTACCCAGGTTTCAATATGGTGTAAAAGGACAACCAAGGTGCATTCCTTTTGTCTGGAGAACGTAGAACAATGGACCCAGATCCAGACACAGAGCAAACCACAGCAGGTCACACCTGCGTAGAGTAACCATATGACAGCCTAGCTGCTAACTCCAAAAGAATTCTCTCTACTCTAATCAACTCCCCAAATTCTTTTTACATAAATAATTTGTAAATTTTTGTCATTTTTTTAAAATTTTATTTTATTTTTTAAACTTTACATAATTGTATTAGTTTTGCCAAATATCAAAATGAATCCGCCACAGGTATACATGTGTTCTTTTGTCACTTGGTCATTTTTCTTCTAAATACTTCAATTAAAACCTCTTTTTCTTTCCTTTTTTCCTTTTCCTAGATTAATCAAAAGGCTTGTCTGGCTCTTTGATGTAACGTGTATCCCACCTCCCCCATGACTTGTTTTTATACCCATTTCAATACTTTAGCTTATACTCCTTACTACCTTAATTTCTTCCTTTTGGTGTCTAGGGTGTTGTGAAAAGATATCTGGGTTTAAATTGATTAAAATTTAAATATTAGTGTATACCTGCCATCCTTCTTTACCCTAGGTTGACTTTCTAGCTTTTTATGCTGTTTGTTTTTTTAATTTTTTATTTGTTTAAAATTTTTGTTAACAAAATGGACGAGTTCAGCATTATAACTTTCACTTATATTCTATTACTTTACCCCTACTCTATCTTGTTTAAAATTTGGAATCTTTCCCCCAAATAATTGCACTTTTTCTTCCTGTGGCACTTTTTAAATGATGAATGAGTTTAGTGTTTTTGTCCTTGATTTGGAACCAGACTCACCATTTGTATATCTGCTCTTGGGGTTGTTTGTTGTATGAGACTGCACTTATTTGTTGGGGCCTTGAAGATTCAGTGTTTTTGAAAGTCTTTGGAAGTCTACCTGATATCTAGGGAAACTCAAAACTGGAAAATACCAGATGGGGAGATAGCTTTCAGAAAAAAGGAGGACATTCCAATATTTTATAAGAGTTTGGACCCTCCCAGAATTATAACCAATGATTTCCTACTATTTTTCATGAATTCTATTCATTCATTCATTCATCAAATATTCAATAATTGCTTAAATAATAAGACTATAGAATGGGCCTCTTTGGTGGGGGTTCATTTTTTTATGTGGTAAATACACATAGCAGAAAATTTACCATTTTAATAATTTTTAATTATGCAATTCAGTGGTATTAACTACACTCATCATGTGTTGCAGCCATCCCTACTATCAATCACCAGAACATTTTCTTCATCACAGATTGTACTCATTAAGCAATAATTCCTCATTATTTTGCCTTTTAAGTATCTGGTAACCTCTACTCTCTATCTCTAATGTTTTAACTTCTTCAGATAAATGGAATTACATTTGTCCTTCGTGTCTAGTTTATTTCAGCTTGCACACTCTTCAAGGTTTATCCAAGTTGTATTATACATAAGATTTCTATTCCTTTTCATGGATGAATAATATATATATATATACACACACACACATATATATGTATACATAATATATAAACCATGTTTGTTGAGCTTTATATGAAAATATATCCCTGTATCTTCCCTTTATGTCATAACCATGCAAAGGCACTTAAACAACATAATAGTCTCATATATTAGGAAAATATATCATGATTTCAATAACTTTGTCTGAGACAGATTTATATAATGAATGATTTTCTGAAAAAATTTTATAGAGTTTTTACTAAGCTGACCAATCTCTTAAATTTAAAAAATGAGTTACTTATCTCACAAAAAGGCTTGAATAGGATAGCAAAAAGAAACAAGGGAATGGCATTAAAAAATGTTGACTCACTAACAATCAAAAATTGTTAAATTTTTTAATTGTTAAATTGTAAAATTGTTAAATTAAACTGGTGAGATTCTGTTTTTTCATTGAACAAATAAGCAAAAATAAATGTTTTAAGATACCATAAAGTGATTGATGAAAATATGGGATATCTGGCTTCATGTCCTTCTGGTTATTTTGTAGACTGATGGAGTTTAAATACAATAGAGTGCAGATTCCTCCTTCATAAATTGTTCCTGAAAAAGAATTAAGGCTGCTCACAAAAGTTAACGTCTACAATCAACTTAAAAATTCAACAATTGATGACTAATTAGATACTTTATAATGTATTTTAATAAGTACTTAAGTACTTACTTTAATAAGTACTTAAAGTACTTACTTTAATAAGTACTTAAAGTGCTTACTTTAATAAGTACTTTAAAATGGAGACTACTCCAGTTTATCTGGAATTTGTTTGTATGAGTCAAAAAAATGTTTATAAAAAATAATTCAAGGATAAAGGAAGAATGAAGCAATAGATTCTAAAAGTTTCAGCGTTCTCCTGATCTATACATGGTTAAAATGTTGCTTTGGATTTCTATCTCACTTTGGTGGCTTAATTCTTACCTGGTGGTTTGACTATTTCAGGAATATATCAGAGAAATTGAAATCTAACTTTAGTACAGTTTTACTGTCTTAATTTCTTTTTTAATGTAATTTTGTTGATTGTGGTTTATTTACAATGTGAGTTAAATTGTGTAATCAGCATAAATGTATGCAATCAAGTAGTTTAATTAGGCAATGTTATTTAAGAAAGTAGCTACAGAATTCAGATATTCATAGCATTTTAGAAATTCTTGGAACTGTATTTTAAAACTGCTATTTGAATAGTAGTTGATATTCAAATTTAAGTATTTCTCTTTTCAAAAAAAAAGGGAAAAATGCAGTGAATTCAATGGAGTAAAAATATAGTATTATAAATATGATACAGTTTGTAAAAACATCAAAATTTCTTCACTAAATTTGCATTATTCCTCTTATTCCCAGTTCTATTCCTCATTATTGTCCCAGTTTTTTACTTGAAGTATTTCTATCCTTACCAAAGAGGCTATTTGGAATATGATTTTTTTAAACTGAAAATCATAGGTCTACATAAAGAAATATTTTTTCTGTGTCAAGATATTTCACCCCAATACTATCTTGAGTTGTCTTAAGGGGAATTAGGCAAGGAGATGAATCATGGAAGTTTTCAGCTAATAAATACTCAAGAAGTTTTAATGAAATGAATACATCTTTGTATATAAAGTATTTCTTATTTAAATATCGATAGCAAAGTGTCAGTTTTGTTTAAAGAATTATATGCTTCCTACTGTAACTAATATATTATTTATGAATCCTTGCCTAACAATGCCTTTGATATTCAGAAGCATAAATCTTTCCTGTGATTTCTTTTAAAGAACTTTTTGTAAAGTTATTTGGAGATATCAAAGCTGAATAGTTTTGCCCATTGCTTTGTGGTTCTCAGGTCATGTGTAAATATATTGCATTAAATATATGAATTAAATGTGAGAAGTAGAATAACTTGGGGGAAAATCACTTGGTCTTGCTGTATTAATCTCTCTGAACATTTTAAATGATGCTACAGATAGAATGTTGTAACACTAATATTTTACTTGATGAAACACATATAGAAAAAGATGATAAAATATAGGAAATTGCACAGAAATTGATAGAGCTACATCTAATTTTCTCAAGAAATAACCCCCAGAAATATAAGTATACAAGGCTAAGAATTTTAGGCAGAGAAATGAGAGTGCCTTAAGCAAGAGCTGCTATGATAGAAAATGCCTGGTCGCCACCCCAAGTGTATCAGGACATATCGCAAGGAAATAGCCTGGGCAGTTTTAGTGAACATCTATTATAATAACAAAAAAAAGCACAAAGATGAATAAAGACATGACACCTCCCATGGATAAGTTCATGGTAGTTTGTGAAGGAATGGCATTTAATCAATAATTACACTTTCATGAGAAGAACACAGAAATGGGTTTGATTAAAGTTCTATGAGATCACATTAAAATACTCTGCCTAGGAAAATCTTCTATTGGTGATGAAGGAAGGCTTCACCAAGTCAGAATATTTGAACTTGACTTTCAAAAGGTAGAGACCTAGGAATTTTTTCCCTTGCTATAGAAGTAACACATTTTAGAAAATGTACAAAATAAAGATATGTCAAAAGAACAAAACAAATAAAATTGACTGCTTACAACTTGCATAACAGAAAAAAATCACTAGTAATACTATAATGTATTTCTCTTTTTAATTTTGTGTGCATATGTATGGTTTTCCTTTTAACCAATTCAAATAATACTATTGCATTTTTTTATTCTTATTCATAAATCATTTTGCACATCTAAGATTTTCACAGCATCAAATCCTAGAAGCTTTTTACTACAGATGGAAAATATGCACATATGAAATTCTGATTAAAATTGGAATCTGCCTACCAATGTTAGAGAGTACTATACTATTTTCATAAAACAACCTTATCACATACTGACAAGTACAATTTTACAATAAATCTTTGTGAGTGTAGGATATAAAAAATTACAGTTTATTGTATTTCTCTGACTTCTTAAAATTTTAAATATTCTAACATATTTGGTAGTATTTCTATTTCTTTGCTGTGAATTACCTATTTATGGAATTTGCCTATTTTTTAAATTTGAGGACTAGTCTTTTTAAAAAATTTGTTAGATAGGATATACTTGTGTATATTAAGGAAAATATACATGATTGAAATTTTATAGATCAAAAAATTGAATAGATATACATAGTATTAATCTTAATATGTGTTATTGATGTTTTTCCTGCTGGCCTTTAAAATTTATATAAAACTGAAATGGGATTGTTTTAATTTTATACTTAATGTTTTTTTAATGTCTTTGTGTGTGTGTTTGATGCTCAAATTTGAGCATCCTAAGCATATTTTTTGAGCCTATATTATCAACTCTGACAACAGTAGAAAGTCAAAAATTCCAGAGTTTGTGATTGTACTTTTCATCTTTATCCAAGAATGATATTCAACACTAACAACTAATATTATCTGTTTAGTAATAATGGGAACAGAACAGGCTATAGGGCTGAGCCTTGACCTTGCCAAACCAGGTCTTTAATTCCTTAGTTGTTGGATTATGTGAAAGGCATTGCTCATTATTTTGGGGGTAAGTAGAGAGTGGGGTGCAGTTAATATGTTAATTTGCAGAAATATGGGGATATTTTGATAATGGTATGATTTATATTGGGCTTCCCTGGTGGCTCAGATGGTAAAGTGTCTACCTGCAATGCGGGAGACCTGGGTTCAATCCCTGAGTCAGGAAGATTCCCTGGAGAAGGAAATGGCAACCCACTCCAGTACTCTTGCCTGGAAAATCCCATGGGTGGAGGAGCCTGGTAGGCTACAGTCCATGTGGTCACAAAGAGTCGAACATGACTGAGTGACTTCACTTTCAAATCAAAGTTACAAAAACATAATCTGATAGAAATATTAATACATTTAATACATGAATTGTCTGTCATCTGTGGTCATTGGCTAAGTCAGTCTGGGCTTCCTTATGGATGCATATGTGCTAAGTCACTTCAGTTGTATCCAACTGATTCTTTGTGACCCTATGGAGCCTGCTAGGCTCCTCTTCCATGGAATTCTCCAGGCAAGAATAGTGGAGTGGGTTGCCATGCCCTCCACCAAGGGACTTTCCTGGCTCAGGGATGGAACCCATGTCTCTTACATCTCCTGCATTGGCAGGTGGCTTCTTTACCAGTAGCGCAACCTGGGAAGCCCTCCTTTATGCATCTGACCTCACAAACTGAATATGGGCTGATGACAACATGCTGTGAAACTGAGTCTATCAGACATCTGGCAGCCATAACTTAATGGAAGGCCCTTAGTGATTTGGGTCATAGGCATCTGGGTGTTATCTTTGAGATGAAAGTGAAGATGCTCAGTCATGTCCGACTCTTTACGATCCCGTGGACTGTACCCACCAGGCTCCTCCGCCGATGGGATTCTCCAGGCAAGAATACTGGAGTGGGTTGCCATTTCCTTCTCCAGGGGATCTTCCCGACCCAGGGATCGAACCCAGGTCTCTCGCATTGCAGGCAGACACTTTAACCTCTGAGCCACCAGGGAAGCCCCATCTTTGACATGGGGCACCATCATAACAATTGATTCTATCTGCCCTGATTTTGGCTCAGGAGACTAAACTTTCCTTAGAGTCTATTGGCCATGACTGGTCCTTGTTTTCAGAAATTTCCATCTCCATTGGCTGGCGGAGTCATACTTTTCATACATTGGGTCTACCTTTTGTTTTTAAATCGGTCTGAATACAAGAAATAAGAGTAGTTGCAAATTGGCCAATAATAAAGAGAAATATTGAGGTATTTCATCAAATAGTTTCACTTTTTTATTGTGCTGTGGAGACTCAGAAGTTTTATAATACATGGATTCTCACAAGTAGTTAACCTGAAAACAAATGTATAGAATATTTAATATATGATTCCAAATAGCCTCAAGTATGTTAATGAGATATTTTGCTATTTAAATTTATATTTAAATTTGAGATATTTAAATGAGATATTAATCCTGCCATTTCCTTCTCTAATACATGAAAGTGAAAAAATAAAGTGAAGTTGCTCAGTCATGTCCAACTCTTTGCGACCCCATGAATTGCAGCACTCCAGGCCTCCCTGTCCATCACCAGCTCCCGGAGTTCGCACAAACTCATGTCCATCGAGTCGGTGATGCCATCCAGCCATCTCATCCTCTGACGTCCCCTTCTCCTCCTGCCCCCAATCCCTCCCAGCATCAGAGTCTTTTCCAATGAGTCAACTCTTTGCATCAGGTGACCAAAGTAAATAGATGATAGAATTTTATAAGCTAGGAGAAACTGTAAAAGCTATAAATCTGCCCCTTCTTATTTTACACATGGCTCCAGTACTCTTGCCTCGAAAATCCCATGGACGAGGGGCCTGGTGGGCTGCAGTCCATGGAGTCGCTAAGAGTCAGACACGACTGAGGACTTCACTTTATTTTTTCACTTTCATGCATTGGAGAAGGAAATGGCAACCCACTCCAGTGTTCTTGCCTGGAGAATCCCAGGGACGGGGAAGCCTAGTGGGCTGCCGTCTATGGGGTCCCACAGAGTCGGACATGACTGAAGTGACTTAGCAGCAGCAGCAGCAGGGTCATGTGACCTAAAAATTCCATGTGCTTTCTGGCTTTACGATGCTGCGTTTTCTACAGAAAAGCCTAAAACCTTATTAAACGATAGACCCTTAGATTTAATTACATGCTGTTTCACTATCCATAGGTTATTTGTAGGCTATGGCTAATGTGGAAATGAGTTTATCCTCCAAATCTGACAGATTTATTGAGAAAAAAATCAGTGGATAGCATGAGTTCTCTGACAGTCATCTTTGTTATAATAAAATAGGAGGCTATCATCATGGTAAAATAAGTGCTAAAGTCTACTTGAAGGAATTCAGTTTTTCTTTTAAATTTCTACTAGGGAGTTTTAATAGAAAATACTCAGTTAACAAGATTAATTATCTGTTTTAAAGTACTTCCAAACTTTTCAAGACATTAAAAAATATAATCGGTATTAAAGTGCTCTTATTTTCTGCTGTTTTTACATCAACATTGTTTCATTTCTTCCCATTGGCAGAGTCAACTTGATGAAAATGAAATATTATATACTTTATTTGCTTTCACTGTTGGATTGTTTACATATTTTTGCCATTTCAAATAGTGTATTTTGTCTGATTTATTTTTTCTTTTAGATTCTTTGTGTTGTATTGTTGTTGCTCAGTCACTAAGTCATTCTGACTGTTTGTGACCCTATGGACTGCAGCATGCCAAGTCTCCCTGTACCTCACTGTCTTCCAGAGTTTGCCAAGTTCATGTTCATTGAGTCGGTGATGCTATCCAACCATCTCATCCTCTGCCACCCTCTTCTCCTTTTACCTTCAATCTTTCCCAGCATCAGGGTGCTTTCTTTGTGTCACATCATTAGACTTTCTGACAGATGTCTAATTCTACCCCTCGAAGATTCATCTGAAGTGGATTGCCGCTGCTAAGTTGCTTCAGTCATGTCTGACTCTGTGCGACCCCATAGACGGCAGCCCACCAGGCTCCCCCGTCCCTGGGATTCTCCAGGCAAGAACACTGGAGTGGGGTGCCATTTCCTTCTCCAATGCATGAAAGTGAAAAGGGAAAGTGAAGTAGCTCAGTCGTGTCCGACTCTTAGCGACCCCATGGACTGCAGCCTACCAGGCTCTTCCATCCATGGGATTTTCCAGGCAAGAGTACTGGAGTAGGGTCTGAAGTAGATTAGATGACAGTTAATACCAAGCCTGTGGGTCCAGTTCTGGTTATTTTCCTAGTGTATCACTCACCCTGTCATATACATGTTTCCTCATATGTGAAATAGGAAATGCCAAATAGTACATGCCAAATATATTAACATATGCAAATATTTAGAACAGTGCATTACATCCAGCCAATCCTAAATGAAGATCAGTTATTATTACTAATATTATTTTATTAACCCATTATTAGAAACAGTACATAGATCACCTCTATAACTGTTAACACAGTTTTGTTTTCTCTTTATTTTTAAGATTTTAGTAAATATGGACCAATACCTTAACATTGTCTTAAATATTATTAACCTTTGCTCATAAAGCTAATCATGTTTTCCATAGGATAATTAACCATTTTATATATAAGATTAAGATGTCTGCTTATTATCTTATTTAATAGTAAAGTTAGAAAACTATTAAATTTTTAATGTGTAAATTTTTTCTGTACATACTTTGGACTATTTGGTTCTATTTTCCCACTCTCTTTTATTTCCTGTGTGTTTTTTCTTGAACCATCTAATGTTCTTCTCTGGAAAAATACTGCAGAGCAACCAAAAACCCTATGATGACTCAGAAGTCAGAGAAGGGGAAGAGTGGAGAGTGGGGGTATGCTGGACACTTAATCTTGTCTTAGGCCTTTGTGGTTCTTCTACTCTGTGCCTCAGAGACTGCACTCATGCTTCAGACTTGTAGAGTAGTGTCCATTTATTTTCCACATTTTATTTTAAATGTCCTTGTTTCAAGTACTTCATACCTTTTTAACATCACTGGACCATGCCCACGTTCTTCAAAGACTTGTATTCTATTTCTTACTGAGTTCATGAACCAGGAAGAACTGCAACCACGAGTGCTGCTGAACATCACCCAACTGGCCAGCGAGCGTTTGTTGAGTCAAACTCATATCTGATAAGGAGAAGCTGCTATAGCTTTGTTTTCCCATAATTTTCTCCTTCCGCCGTTTCATCTGACTGAGCAAGAGACATAATTAAAGTCTTAAGAAGTTGGACAACGGATCACATACATAATCCTTTAAGACACTGTCTCAGATGAGCAGCAGCCTGGCCAACTATTCGCTTACTCATTCACTCATTTGCTTTTCAAAAAGAAAAAACTTTGGGTATTTATCATATGTCAATGTCCTTGTTTGTACCGATGGGACAAAAAGTATAAATAAGATCGAAGTCCTGTTCTGAAACATCTCTGTGTCGGGAGACTTCAAGGCCACTGTCAACTTTGGTGACGTGATAGGAGGACTCACAAGACTCAGTTGTGCTTTGTTACAGCAAAAGGCTACAGAGCAAAATCCACAGAGGGGAAAGGCGCTCGGGGTGATGTCTGGGAAAAGCAGGGCAGGTTTCCAAGAGCCTCTCCAGTGGGAGCACAGTGGAAGCATTTACTTCCTCCAGCAACCAGTTGTGATAACAACTGTTGAAATATGGTCAGCCAGGGAAGTTTACAAGAAACTCAGTGCCCAAGGATTTGTACTGGGAACCGTTCACATAACCACTTTCTGTCTGCCATGTACCTAAATTCCACACTCCTGGAAGGAAGACAGGTGGTCAGCATAAGCAATATTGTTTGCCCAGGCAGTTTAGCCACAGTAAGACCCTCTTATCTGTTAGGGAAAGGTGGGGACCCCCCCCACCACCTGCGAATCTCAGTTCCCAGGTGCCAGCCCCGGGCCAACCTTACAAACAAGATTACTAAGGATGGCAGTCTCAGACCTGCTGTCTCAACTCTTTTCTGCACAGTCTCACATTGAAGTGGGCATAGGTGGAAGAATGATTAAAGAATCAGATGAGAAGAGGCATTGGACTACAGAAGAAAACTTAATCAGCTCTGCTTGGAGGAGTCAAGGGATGCTCCATTTACCAAGACAATATTTGAACTAGATGTTGAAGGAGCTGTGAGATTTCCCAAAGCCTGGAATGAGGAAGGACTTTCCCCCCATGCAAAGGTATTTGTTGCAGGTAAAGAGGTTATTGAGAGATTCTGTGTGGTGGGAGCATAGAGCTGATGAGGGAGGCAGAGTCAGGGAAGAGTGGTTAGAACAAGAGCATGAAGAGCTTTATCATTTTGTTGGGTGGTAAGGAGCCTTAGAGGTTTTAATAAAAAGAGAGAAATGAATAAATTTGAAGGCTATCTCTGACAGCAGATGGAGAAAATATTGGAGAAGAAAGAGTTTGAAGAAAGTAAGACCAGGCAGGAGGCAAGAGATGATGAAGACGTGACCTTAGGCACCTGTGGTGAGACAAGAGCATGGAGCAGTGGTCCTCAACTGGGAGACATGAAGAAACATGTGTGAAGCTTAACAAGAAAATAATGTTCAGGTCCCACTCAAACCCTCTACTGCCTCTCAACAAAACATTCTGTGTGCTTTCTCTTCTGTAGCTATCTTCTCTGTAATGCTATCAGGCAAAACCTCCAAGTCCACTACATAACCAGCTCGTCATTGGACAGAACCAGTAATATAACCATTTGTATGGAATTTCCCCTTCACTTCCATAAATTGAGGTGAAATTTATGTATGTGAAAGCATACAGCAGTCTACCTCAGCTGAATAATTTGCCTATTCTTGGATGAATCAAGCCAGTAAATCTATTTGTAGTGAAAAATTGTAGTCTTTGCACAGGATCTACAAGGGTGATTTTGTTCATTTGTGAAGTGCAAACCAAAGTGTGTGTCCAAAAGGTACAGTCATGGTGGGTCCTCACTACACAAAATACATGTCAATTTATATAGTTACTCCTTGCTCATTTGACATATATTGTGTATATGATTGTATGTAAGACTCAAGAAATATAGTACAGCTAAAACTAACACAACATTGTAAAGCAATTATACTCCAATTAAAAGTAAATAAACAATAGAAAAAAAATCATGCTGGGGTTATAATAAAAAAAAGAAATGCAGTTAAAAATGCATTCAACTATTAACTGAATGTAAGGTATTTAAATAAAATCATTAGGATGAGATGCAAATATAAACATAGCTAACCCAGAACAGTTTTCTTCCCTTTTGTTTTTATTTTAAATGATTTTATTTTATAGTAGATGATAGCATAAAAGAAACTTGCAAGTTTTGCAAAGAATAATATGAAGGGGTACATGAGTTTCTTATTTTGCTCTCAGATTAACTAGACATTATTGGGTTTCATAATGATGATCTATTTGAAAGGTAGTGAAGAACCTTTTTCAATAATACTTTATCTGCAATTTTTACCGAATAAAATATCTCAAGAATGTGTTAAGGTCAATTTATGTATTAAATGTACAAAAATGTGTCTTTTAGCTTTCTCTCCTTATATCCAAACGGGAGTCCTTAGATATATTTAATATTTCCATGAACTATGTGATTAACAACTATAGCAAAGTGTGTTCGCAGAAATTATCTTGGAAGGTTTTCCATCAGTGGTTTAATTAACATACAGCAGACAGAAAGCAAACAATCTGTTCAACCAGACTATTGAATGATCCCTCCTGTTGCTTTCATTTTCACTACAGCTGGGAAGGGAAAGATTATTTTACATATATCCTTTCCTCTTGCTTCAGAATGATCTGTTTTGGTGGTGATTTAAAGAATTATTTGAAATATTTTTATGAGTTGGAAAGCCCATGAAGTGAATAGGAATAATTTATAATGTAGATAACCAGACTGTGGCTTTGCCAGTTTTTCTCCATCTTTATTTCTGGAGAACATCCATTTTTGACTTGTTTGATCTCCTCTAAAAATCATTCTGAAAAGGGGTCAAAATCGAAGCCAATGTCAAACTTTCGTCTTGAACCATGTACTACTGAGTCATGAGGATATAGAGAATGTTTCCTCTATGCGTGATTGGGTAGTTTTGCTTATCCATAATCTAAGCAGAGAAGAAGACTTACATGTAAAGCAACAACCCCAAGGAAAATTCAGAGTCTAGGCTCCAACACTCACAAATTTTGTCATTGGAAAGCCCTTACGTCCTTTCTTGAAAGTGAAAGTCACTCAGTCATGTCCGACTCTTTGTGACCCCATGGACTGTAGCCCACCAGGCTCCTCTGTCCATGGAATGCTCCAGGTAAGAGTACTGGAGTGGGCAGCCGTTCCCTATCTAGAGGGGATATTCCCAACCCAGGGATTGAACCCAGGTCGTCCTTGTTGCAGGTGGATTCTTTATGAGCTGAGCTACCAGGGAAGCCCCCTAGGTCCTTCCTTAGCCTTTGTTTACTCTTCACAGTCAACCAGCAAGTGATTGAGCGATTGGTTTACAGAGTTCAAGGTGGTAAATTCTAGGAGGAGCAAGCATGTCCATCTTGGAAGCAAACTAATCAACAGCTGTAATAGGTGTTAATACAACAGTAAAGAAAGCAAGAAAAAAAAAAAAGCATGTAACACCACTAAAAAGTAAAAAACAAACACTTTATATGGGCCTGGGGACTTACCCTTATATGGGATTGGCCAAAAAGTTTGTGTAGGTTTTTCATAAGATGGTACAGGAAAACCCTAATGAACTTTTTTTGGCCAACCTAATAAATTCCAGAGGAAGCATTTATGCCTGTTTTATGTGGAAGGCCTATCTCTCTGTTAAATTCACCTTCCCCAGTAATCTAGCTAAAGGATGAGGTGGAATGTTCATCACTGAAACAAGAGTTTGACACATTTGTCAGACTTTCCAAATTTCAGCTTAAGTGGTGTTAAAAGATTAACTGAGGCGTACTAAACATTTTAAGAGCCTACCTGAACAAAAATCAGTTTCAACAGGGTAGCGGCATACCAAAAGTGGTTAGGAACACTCCAAGGACCCCAACTAGGGGAGAGATTTTATGGAGAAAAGGCAGAAGAAAACAGGGAAATTATTTCATTGGCTGTAGCTTAAATGTCTGCCTGATTCAGAAAAGTCTAGTAGGGAGTTTGTGACTGTTGTCCTTAGGTTTTGATTTCTCAGACTTGGGGCACCTACAGGCTCAGCTTTAGGTTTGCTTACATAGGCTGCTAAAGCCATCAAAGACTCCTCAGTCTGCTGGCCTCCTTGCCTAATTAATTTAATAGTGGGGAACATGGACTTTATCCTCCCTATGTTTTGAAACTCTTTTTATTTGTTCTCTAGGGTAAGAAGGCAGAAAGGGAGAAAAGGAGAAAGGGGAATTCCTATGCAGACAGCTCCTTCATTGTTCATTATTTCATCTACGACATGCCTTGTGCCAGGACCACAGGGGCTAGCGTAATGTTTCTGACCTAAGTTTCATGAAAAGCACTGTATTTTGTCCTGTGTTATAAAAATCTAAAAGGATACTGGTGAAGTTAAAGTTGGGCAGTGAATATCCAATGATAACATCTATTTTAAAGAAACCTACAGTGGGGTTGAATTTCAGGTTTGAAGAGTTTAATGAAGACTACTACTTTGAAGATTTAGGTACATTTTTCTGATTTACATTATAAAGAACTGACAAACCTCTGGCTGGAGCCTTTCCCTTTCTGTGATGTTAAAAAAACAAAAACACTTGTATCTAGGACTGTTTGACCCATTGACTGCATTATATTTGCTATCTTTCTTATCTAGACTGATGTTATAATAAGGATACTATAGGTTTTCAGTTGTTCCTACATAATTATATTCAGATTGCCACCACCCCTAGGGCAAAGTGAATGCATAGCTCTAAAGTTTAGTCTAAGTGTTGTGCTATGAGGCCTTACCTGGTTGTTATAAAACTTTACTGTGTACTTTTGTTGTAAGCTACATCATAGATTTTTAGTAATGAGGCAGGACATCTAAAGAAATAAAATCAAATTGCTTTATGTAGCTTTACCTAGAATCATAAGTCTTAGAGCCTGACACCTACTCAAGAAAAGCAGTCTGCTTTTGCAGGTGAGATATTTTCATTCCCATTTGAAATAAAGGGTAACAAAAGCACAGAGAGTTTTGTAAAATTTTCAACATCCCCTATTCAGCAAACCTAACAGAAAGAATTCCACCCCAGTTCTCCAGAATCCTTGCATTTCTTCTCTTACCTAATTCTGCCTGCTCTCATCATCTTTGTCTACAATTTATTATTCAGTCAGTCAGTCAACAAACATTTATTGAGCACTATTCAATGGCCAGTGGGTATAACACCTTAAAAAAGAAACATTTTCTGTAAAATCCTCTTTAGACATACTTGCTGAAATTTACTGCATGGCAGGTGGGAGGCCCTGCAATCAACCCTCCATGTACCTGAGTTTTTCCTTTAGCCTTTTAACAGTTCTGTGAATTGAACACAGTGCGGCATTGTCTGGCTCTCAGTTACCTCTCTATGGAATGTTTGGTCGTTTCCATTTCCATGATTCTTTTACACTCTAATATTCTCCAAGCCCATGGAAAGGTCTAGATGGCCTACACTATGGTAGTGTTTTGCTCTAGGCTGTCTCTACTAAGGCATTAAACAATGGCAGATCTTTTAAATTCACAGTGAAATCAAAGGATATCCCCTTAAGAAGAAATGATTAGCACCTTCATGACTTCAAAGGGAGATGTTTTAGACATTTGCATGTGACTAGTAGTGGTAGCTTTGACTTGGTTATTAGAGTTCAAAGTAATGGATTTAATGGTATTATTTGTTGTTGTTATTTTTGTTCAGTTGCTAAGTCATGTCCGACTCTTTGCAACCCCATGGACTGCAGCACACCAGGCTCCCCTGTTCTTCACTGTCTCCCGGAATTTGGTTAGATTCATGTCCTTTGAGTCCATGATGCTATCTAACCATTTCATCCTCTGTCTTCCCCTTCTCCTCTTGCCTTCAATCTTTCCCAGTATCAGGGTCTTTTCCAATGAGTCGGCTCTTTGCATCAGGTGGCCCAAGTATAAGTTTCATTAAATACATTTTGGTTTCTTGGAATCTTCTTGTATTGATAGCAACATCACAGCTGTGATTTAATCACCATACTCTTAGCCCTTTTGAACCCATGTCCTGCCGGTTATAAAGGCTGTCAATTCATATCTTTTGGTAATCGTTGCCTAGAGGAGAACTGTTCTTGGTCAGACGCTGAATTTCCCACACTTGTGGAACACCTTCCCCTGCTGACCCACTGAAGTGAAAGACGAGGAGTAATGATGAAATCTAATTTCCCCCCCTGTAGAAGCGGCATGAGCTGGTCAGCAAAGCCAGTCCCCGCAGATGGCTTTAAAATACCTCTGTGATTTGATCTCCTTGCGTTTCTCTAAGTGCCTATCACTGTCATCCTTAACCACTCTGACAAGATTCCAAGGTGAGAACAGCCCAAATGAACAAAGCATTTGTGATGCCTCCCGTTGCTTATTAAATGAATTCGGCAGTGAACCAAGTCTGACTTGTGAGCTGCAAGGCAGGTTATCACATTGACGTAGAGATCATTCCATATATTTTTTAACCTGTTCAAATGCTCTGTTATCTCTCTGCTGCCCAGCATAACTTATGTGAAAAAATATAAACTTGCAAGTTAATGATGTCAGATTTGTATTTTCAAATGTGCAGGGAGTCACTTGGTTCCATTCCTTTGTTTGTTTTGCAGCTTGTTTTCTCAGAACAACTAGAGAATGTTTATGAAATGTGTGTGTGGAGGGCGGGGAAGGAAGGGCATAATAATGCATTGCTTTAGGGCAGCACATCTGTTTTAGGGACTCTGTTGGATCTGCTCATTAAGCATTGTCATGACTTATGGCATGTCCTGAAATTGCCTTCTACTCAGAGTTGTTCATACCAAACTCAAAATATTACAGTTAAACGAGTTTCACTGTTCTGAGTTAGTTTCCTCTTTTCATGAGTGGCAGGGTATTTTTCTTCTCTATGAGAAAGCATGCGAACGATGTCTGACAGGTGGTAACTCATTATTTTATTTTATTTTTTCAAACAGGTGGGCAGTATCAGGTTGCTCAAGCCTTCCCACAGACAGAAGAAGAGGTGGAGGTGGACGCACATGCATTCAGCCACAGGTGGAAAAGGAACTTGGATTCTATCAAGGCCGTAGACTCGAACCGAGCCAGCCTGGGCCAAGACTCCCCGGAGCCCAGAGGCTTCACGGACCTGATCCTGGACGATGGGCAGGACAACACCACCCAGATTGAGGTGGGTCGATAATCTGGGTGATTGAGATGGATTAATGAGTAGGCTTCTTGGAAGGCACCCAAATTCCACATTATGCTGTCTCTTTGGCTCAATTTAGAACTTTTGGACCTTGTTGCAGGGATCAGTTTAATTCATTAATTAATAATTGATTAATGATGGTAACAACAATAATCATAATATATAACAATAATTATGTGTTATACAATTTGTTGATATTCAGGAACTCAATGATAAGTAATTATTATTACTCATAAATAAATTAATAGAATTAATTAATTAATATGAATAAATAAATAGCTAAGCCATTTAATCATCCACAGATTCACTTACTCAAAAAACAGACAAACAGGGGCTTGGTGTGGTGATGACAGTAAAGGGAGAGAATAAAGCTCCTCCCTGCTGGGAGATCAGTATGTCAGAGGGTCAGAAAGTCTAGCTGCCATAGCCACGTGATATGCACAGAAGTATGTACAGGCCAGTGTGGCGTGGAGGAGGGGTATCACCTGCTAGCAATTGGGGGATGGACTGCTGGCCAAGAGGCTTAGGACTGGGCATTTAAGCTCAGGCTCAACTGATTGAGAGGAGCTCAGCAGGCTGATAATCTGTTAATAGTAAAAGAAGATTGCTGGCAGAATGAATTACACATGCAAAGGCTGACTGTCAGGATGACAGGCATGGAGTCTCATATGGTAACCAACCAGCTGTCCCAGTTTACCTGGGACTGAGGGGGTTCCTGGGATGTAGGACTTTCAGTGCTTAAAATGGGGAAGTTCTGGGAAAGCTAGGATGGTTGGTTACTCTGTTCAGTTCAGTTCAGTCGCTCAGTCCTGTCCGACTCTTGGTGACCCCATGAATCGCAGCACGCCAGCCCTTCCTGTCCATCACCAACTCCCGGAGTTCACCCAAACCCATGTCCATTGTGTTGGTAATGCCATCCAACCATCTCATCCTCTGTCGTCCCCTTCTCCTCCTGCCCTCAATCTTTCCCAGCATCAGGGTCCTTTCAAGTGAGTCAGCTCTCCGCATCAGGTGGCCAAAGTATTGGAGTTTCAGCTTCAACATCAGTGCCTCCAGTGACTACCCAGGACCAATCTCCCTTAGGATGGACTGGTTGGATCCCCTTGCAGTCCAGGGGACTCTCAAGAGTCTTCTCCAACACCACAGTTCATTAATTCTTCGGTGCTCAGCTTTCTTTGTAGTCCAACTCTCACGTCCATACATGGCTACTGGAAACACCATAGCCTTGACTAGACAGACCTTTGTTGGCAAAGTGATGTCTCTGCTTTTTAATATGCTGTCTAGGTTGGTCATAACTTTCCTTCCAAGGAGCAAGCGTCTGTTAATTTCATGGCTGCAATCACCATCTGCAGTGATTTTGGAGCCCAGAAAAATAAAGTCAGCTGCTGTTTCCACTGTTTACCCATCTATTTCCTATGAAGTGATGGGACCAGATGCCATGATCTTAGTTTTCTGAATGTTGAGCTTTAAGCCAACTTTTTCACTCTCTTCTTTCACTTTCATCAAGAAGCTCTTTAGTTCTTCTTCACTTTCTGCCATAAGGGTGGTATCAAATGCGTATCTGAGGTTACTGATATTTCTCTCTGCAGTCTTGATTCCAGCTTGTGTTTCATCCAGCCCAGCGTTTCTCATGATGTACTCTGCATATAAGTTAAATAAGCAGGGTGACTATATAAGCCTTGACGCACTCCTTTTCCTATTTGGAACCAGGCTTTTGTTCCATGTCCAGTTCTAACTGTTGCTTCCTAACCTGCATACAGTTTTCTTAAGAGGCAGGTCAGGTAGTCTGGTATTCCCATCTCTTTCAGAATTTTCCACAGTTTATTATGATCCACACAGTCAAAGGCTTGGGCATAGTCAATAAAGCAGAAATAGATGTTTTTCTAGAACTGTCTTGCTTCTTCGATGATCCAGCAGATGTTGGCAATTTGATCTCTGGTTCCTCTGCCTTTTCTAAAACCCACTTGAACATCTGGAAGTTCACGCTTCATATATTGCTGAAGCCTGGCTTGGAGAATTTTGAGCATTACTTTACTAGCATGTGAGATGAGTGCAATTGTGCGGTAGTTTGAGCATTCTTTGGCATTATCTTTCTTTGGGACTGGAATGAAAACTGACTTTTCCAGTTCTGTGGCCACTGCTGAGTTTTCCAAATTTACTGGCATATTGAGTGCAGCACTTTCACAGCCTCATCTTTTAGAATTTGAAATAGCGCAACTGGAATTCCATCACCTCCACTAGCTTTGTTCGTAGTGATGCTTCCTAAGGCCCACCTGACTTCACATTCCAGGATGTCCAGCTCTAGGTGAGTGTGAATGATCACACCTTCATGATTATCTGGGTCGTGAAGATCTTTTTTGTACAGTTCTTCTGTGTATTCTTGCCACCTCTTCTTAATATCTTCTGGTTCTGTTAGGTCCATACAATTTCTGTCCTTTATTGAGCCCATCTTTGCATGAAATGTTCCCTTGGTATTTAATTTTCTTGAAGAAGTCTCTAGTCTTTCCCATTCTATTTTTTTCCCTCTATTTCTTTGCATTGATCTCTGAGGAAGGCTTTCTTATCTCTCCTTGCTATTCTTTGGAACTCTGCATTCAAATGGGTATATCTTTCCTTTTCTCCTTTGCTTTTCCCTTCTCTTCTTTTCACAGCTATTTGTAAGGCCTCCTCAGACAGCCATTTTGCTTTTTTTGCATTTCTTTTTCTTGGGGATGGTCCTGCTCCCTGTCTCCTTGTACAATGTCACAAACCTCATTCCATAGTTCATCAGGCACTCTATCAGATCTAGGCCCTTAAATCTATTTCTCACTTCTACTGTATAATCATAAGGGATTTGATTTAGGTCATACCTGAATGGTCTAGTGGTTTTCCCCACTTTCTTCAATTTAAGTCTGAATTTGGCAATAAGGAGTTCATGATCTGAGCCACAGTCCACTCCCGGTCTTGTTTTTGTTGACTGTATAGAGCTTCTCCATCTTTGGCTGCAAAGGATATAATCAATCTGATTTTGGTATTGACCATCTGGTGATGTCCATGTGTAGTCTTCTCCTGTGTTGTTGGAAGAGGGTGTTTGCTATGACTAGTGTGTTCTCTTGGCAGAACTCTGTTAGCCTTTGCTCTGCTTCATTCTGTATTCCAAGGCCAAATTTGCCTATTACTCCAGGCAAATGTGACTTCCTACCTTTGCATTCCAGTCACCTATAATGAAAAGGACATCTTTTTTGGTTACTCTGTTATTACATGTAATTCTCTATGATAATTGGAGCCATGAAGTGGAAAGAAAAGGATGGTTACAGGTGGGCTTGGTGAGTATGGAAGGCTGCTGAAGGCACATTCCAGGCAGATTTGGGGTTTGCCCAGAGGCCTCAAGGGTGGTGTTGCATTGCTTGGGTTCCCATTGTTGTTGTCGTTCAGTTGCTAAGTCATGTCTGACTCTTTGTGATGCCATGGACTGCAGCACACCTTATCCTTCACCGTCTCCCTGAACCTGCTCAAACTCATGTCCACTGAGTCCGTGATGCCATCCAACCATCTCATCTTACTGCCCTCTTACCCTCCTGCCCTCAGTCTTTCCCAGTATCAGGGTCTTTTCCAATGAGTCGACTCTTCACATCAGGTGGCCAAAATATTGGAACTTCAACTTCAGCATCAGTCCTTCCAATGAATATTCAGGGTTGATTTCCTTGAGGATTGACTGGTTTGATCTCCTTGCAGTCCAAGGGACTCTCAACAGCCTTCTTCAGCACCACAGTTCAAAAGCATCTAGGTTTCCATGGTCCTTTGCATTGCAGATGGTAAAGTATGATCTTGTTAGTGCACTAGATATAACAAAAAGAAACAAATGAATCATACGGAAATAAGCAAAAACCGCTGGGATGAGAACTGAGCTGTTTGTTCAGTTTGTTACAGCAAGGGAGTGAGCCTTCATCACTGGCCTTCAGAAGAGACTCAAAGAAGGCCAGAGAGTAGGAAGGCTTCTCAGTTTAAAAAAAAGAAGGAGGCTTCAGGTATGCTCTGCCTGGAGGTGGTTGGCCTGGAGAAGCCAGAGGTGCGCTAGTCAGAAGCCAAGTATCTTGTGGGATTGATCTGGGGGATGTTTGGCTTTCCATGGTTGGTCCAGAGTTGGGCAGAGTAACAACAAAAAAAAGAAAAACCATCAGTTGTCAATAAAGTCCTGCCCATTCTGGACCAATTGCTTCCAGGATTGAATTTTGGCTCCTGGACTAGTTGCTCTAGAAGTTGAGGTCAGACTTCTGTTTTTATCCATGGTGTGGACATTGTCCATTTGTATATTCTCTCCATCTGAAGTTTTAGTTCCTACCATCATCTAGGTAATACGCTTATTGTTTTAAAGAACCAGGCAGCATTCTTTTTGGTGCCCTGAAATACTCATTATTTAGGAAGAGAACTCAACTTCATGAAGCAGATGTGACACAGTTCTGCAGATAGTATCAAGGCTTTGTTTTGTTCCCTCAGGGTGAGAGCAATCTTCAGATCTGAAGCATAGGCCATTGGGATTCTATGGATGTGAGAGTCCCAGCAATTTTTAAAACCCTTCTCCATCCGCTTAGCTAGTGTGTGACTTTGGGGGTCCCTGGATGCCCCAAGTCAGCCCCTTAACAGGCAACAGAGGATGTGCCAGTAGCCGAAGTCATATAGTGCTTCCAAGAGGCCATTCTGACTCCTGCAGGGTGTCTGCTGTTTTGTCAACAATGTAGTTATAGCAACTCAGAGTGGGCAATGCAGTTCTTCTCTGACCTGCTCTTTGGCCAGGGTGCAGCAGAAAGCAAGGCGAGCGGAACAGAAGCAGAGCTGTTTACTCTCTGTCTAGAACTAAGCTAGTAACCTGTGGAGATTAAAAGGGGAGAACACGGACTCCTAGAACTCTGTGGTCTCTGTGCAGGATGCTGAATTTTTCTTATCATTTATCAGATAGAAAAGTCCTTTTGCTCAGAGATATAGGAAGACTTCTCAAAACTAGTCCTAGTCATTAGTATAGTCATGATTTTGTTATTCAGCCACTTTTTCTCTTTTTCTGCCATAATAGAGGGATTCCTGATGGTGGCCTCATAGAATGAGTTTGGGAGTTTACCTTCCTCTGCAATTTTCTGGAAGAGTTTGAGTAGGATAGGTGTTAGCTCTTCTCTAAATTTTTGGTAGAATTCAGCTGTGAAGCCCTCTGGACCTGGGCTTTTGTTTGCTGGAAGAGTTCTGATTACAGTTTCAATTTCCGTGCTTGTGATGGGTCTGTTAAGATTTTCTATTTCTTCCTGGTCCAGTTTTGGAAAGTTGTACTTTTCTAAGAATTTGTCCACTTCTTCCACATTGTCCATTTTATTGGCATGTAATTGTTGATAGTAGTCTCTTATGATCCTTTGTATTTCTGTGTTGTCTGTTGTGATCTTTTGGACTCTGTGGGAGAGGGAGAGGGTGGGATGATTTGGGAGAATGGCATTGAAACATGTATAATATCATATACAAGTCACCAGTCCAGGTTTGATGCACGGTACTGGATGCTTGGGGCTGGTGCATTGGGATGGCCCAGAGGGATGGTATGAGGAGGGAGGAGGAAGGAGGGTTCAGGATGGGGAACACGTGTATACCTGTGGCGGATTCATGTTGATATATGGCAAAACCAATACAATATTGTAAAGTTAGAAAAGAAAAGAAAATAGAGGGAGACCACATAATGTCAGAGATTCTGAACCAGTAGAAAGGAGGAAGGGTGATGGAGGGAGCTATTCGCTGAGTACTCTCTTGATGCTGAGACCTGCCAGGTGCCCTGTGGAATCATCTCACCTGGTCCTCTCATCAACCAGGCAGGACTTGCGTCCCCAGGTTCACTGGCTAATCTGTGATTTACATGAGGGGACTTGCAGATTTAGGTTTAGTATTTTTCTTAAGTTCTCTCATTAATGAATAAAGGGCTGGCTTTCAAGCCAGGACTGCCCAGCTATCAAGACAGCCTTACTACTTGACTTCCTCTAATATGAGGGGTAATTTTTTTGGATAGTGGCAGCACCTGAATATCGATAGAGTAACTCCGGGGTTTCAATCTGTTTGGAAGGGGACTTTTCTTGAAGCTAGATTTCATAACAAGAGGACTGCTTTTATTTTGAGTTGGTTTTTGTGGGGTTCAGGGGATAGATTGAGATTATTGGGGATCTCAAGCTCCGTAAATCACTCCTTGGCAGCGCCACTAGTTCTGGAAGCAAAAGCCTACATCTGAAACTTCTCAGCAACGTTTATTTATCCTGGCCCTTGAAATAGTATTTTTGAACACTGTTGCATCTCTTTGGGGGCTGGGGGCGGAATACTTTTGTCTGATTGAGTTAAATGGGAATAAGAAAGAAAGGAACCAAATGGTTAGACAGTGACTGCTCTGCCCTGGGCATTGTGACAAGATCTTTCTTATCTTTTAGGAATAAGCATTTTGATTTATGTTGCTTAATACAAGCAATGAGCATGAGAGACTCTGTATGCTTTTTCTTTTTAGAAGCTTCCAAAGTCGATGTCAGGAATCAGAATTATTTTGCGTAAGAGCCTAACTGTAGCAGCGGCTGTTAAAATAATACGTATCCCAGTGAGATTTAAACCACCCAGAATGGCATTCATGTGCGTGTTCTCCCCAACTTCTGCCACCGTCTAGACTTTATATCCCAGTTTCACTGAACAAAGACAGAAAACAAAAGACAATAGTATATTTACTCTTTTGGCACAGGCTCATTCTGAAATAAACAAAGGCTGTTATTCTCTTAAATTGTGACCGTATTTTTTCTGGCTCTGCCTGAGAACAGATAATGGAGGGATTATAAACCTTAGTATCCCAGTTAAAGAATGCTTCCAATGGAAGTTTCGTTGTTGTCATCGTCTTCTTTTTTTACATTCTTTTCATGAAGATATAAAGATGTTTTGAAACTATTTGTATTTCCTAGTGAATAAATGGGGACTCAGTAGTTGACAAGTGCCCCTGTTGATCTGGATGTTAATTTACACGAGAACTTTCTTCTTGTATCTTCTCTGTTCATGTGGACGTGTGACCATGTGGACCTATGACCACTTGAACAGAGGGGATCCAGTTGGGCAGATGGAAAGAAGCATACTTCCTGCGGATTAGTGGGTATTTAAAGCAGTCACTAGCGTGCTTTTTGTAATTACTTTGGGAACATAAGGGCTTCAAGGAATTTCAGGTAAGACTGAATTCCATTCATGATTCGGCCTTGTTTGAGCAGTCTTCGGTGAATTCCATGCCCCTAGGGACACATGCATGGATGAGCAACACATGGACCTTCTCCTCCCTGCTGACTGCCCTTCTGTTTTCTGGGGTGGAGCCCTTACAGCACTGAGCGGGCCTTATAAGAAAGAGGAGGCTTAAGCAGTGTTTGGTGAGAATGGCCAGTCTTTATAGAGCTATGGTTCTTGGGTTTCTTCCTGTGTAATACTGTTGGTAACTTACAGTTCCTCACTTTACAGAAATCAGTCACAAATTCCTTTCTAATGCAAGGAAGCAAATACGTGGTTCTTACCACTTTTTTCTTTTTTTTTCTTTTTTTAATTATTATTATTTGTTATTTTTATTATTTATTTTTATTTTTATTTATTTTTTTTACTTTACAATATTGTATTGGTTTTGCCATACATCACCATGCATCCGCCACGTGTGTACACATGTTCACCACTTTTTTCACATGAAGTGTTTGGAACTTCATATTCCTTCTCTTGGGCCAGTGAATATATTTCTGAAAAGGCTTGTCAAGTGTGATTTTGTTTTTGGCTTTGATTCCGTATTACCTGGATGACTTGAAGAAGGGAAGATTAAAAATAGGATTTATGGATCATATAAGTGTAACTCCATGATCCAGACTGACTGAGACACTGTGAACTTGACCAGCACCTCTCCGGTGATGCAGATATGGCCAAACCATAGGCCACACTTGGCCTTGCAAGGAGTTAGAGCTCAGAGCAGATTTAGCTGTTGGTTTTGAGGATGTACGTTTCTGAAAAATCCTAGATTAAACTGCACTCACTACCAACATCGCTCATGGATTTCCCATTCTTATACCAAATAAAAATTGCAGGCACATCTAGCAATTGCGTCACCTCTGTTTACATTAAAGCTTATCTTTAAGGAAAGTATCCTGGAGAATGGTTAACAAATATGCCCCATATTGCTGTTTAGTCACTAAGTCGTGTCTGACTCTTTGCAACCCTACGGACTGTAGCCTTCCAGGCTTCTCTGTCCATGGGATTTTCCAGGTAAGAATACAGGAGTGGGTTGCCATTTCCTTCTCCAGGGGATCTTCTTCCCCACCCAGGATAAAACCCACATCTCCTGCTTGGCAGGCAGATTTTTTTAAACCACTAAGCCACACAGGAGGCCCCAAGAATGTGCTGTAGTTGCAGCTAAAAACTAGAGATCAAAGGCTTCCCTGGTAATTCATTGGCTAAGACACCAAGCTCCTAATTCCAGGGACCTGGGTTCCATCCCTGTCAGGGAACTAGATCCCATATGCCACATGTAAGAGTTCACATGCCATAAGATTCTGGGTGCTGCAACTGAGACCAGGCATAGTCAAATACATAAATAAATAAATCTTAAAAAAAAAAAAACTAGAGATCAAGTGTTTTTCCCCAAAATGAGTATATAAAAGCTCTTTTTTTGATCATCTGCTGTGGCACATTGTCAATTGTATCTGTATCATATTGTCACAAATTCTGTATTTCTTTAAAAAGCTAGCAGTTGCTAATTGCTGCACACAGGTTATTGTATGCATTCTAATATTTTATTGTAGTTCATAACTAGGTACTCTATTTGCCAAGAAAGAAGTCACTGGCAAATCCTTGATCTAAAAGAGAGTGTGGTTGCTTTAATGGCATTTTACAAAGCAAAGGTAAATTTCATAATGTCTCATGTGGGCATAATCTCCTTGGTATGTTTACAGGATAGAGAATGCATCAGAATATTCTTAGATAATGAAATTCTACTGCTTGTGTGTCTCAAGCCTAGATATGCTTTCTTAATTTCAGAGATCTGACAATAACTGTTCTAAATAGAAATATCAGGTAGAAGTAATAAGACACAGCATCCCACTTCACAGAAATAATGGAAATTTGCAAAATACTACTATGCTGATTCTGCCTCAGGCCACTGTTCTGCTTAGGGAACTCATGGAAAACAGTCCTTATAGATGAGAAGGATGTGATTATAATACAGATTTGTGACATTTTTCAAAAGAAAGAAAAGTCTCAGCTGATACTGGAAATTTCTGTTACTATGCTTATTATGAATGTGAAAAGCTGGTGTAGATTTTTTAATGAAGCATTTCCATATCCAGGGAATCTTAAACTTGCGGAGGTATCTCTCTGTGGTTGCAGAATCAGAAAGCTGTGCAAAGGGAATACTAAGATAAATCCTGAAGAAGCACACTTCTCTGACTCAAGAGTGAATTGAAATTTCCTAAATGCAGGGGGATGTCAGATCAGCTTCCACAAAATATGAGAAAGAAAGTTTGGTGAGGGCCTCTGATTAAAAAGGAGCAGAAATACTGCATAAATTAATCTGTACCCAGAGGAAGACCCTTATTCTGTAGAGAGCCAGGATTAGTGTAGAGACAAGTTAGCATCTGAACCCAGTCATGGAGAGAGAGTTAGAAGGAAGCCAGGTATCAAGGTATTTCTAGCCAGAGAGTTTTGCACAGATAAGCAGGGACAGGATTCCAAACTTCCTTATATACTGTGTGTCTTAGTCTGTTGAGGTTGCTACAACAGAAATACCACAGACTGGGTGACTTAAACAACAGACTTCTGTTTCTCACAGTGCAGGCTGGAAGTCCAAAATCAAGGAGCTGGCGGATTTGGTGTCTGATGAGACCCCACTTTCTGGTTGATAGTGGGGGGCTCTCTTTCTGCTGTGTCTTCCCATGGCTAAAGGCTCTAGAAGGCTCTTCAGGGATCTCTTATATAAGGGCACTAATCCCACTGATGAAGGCTTCACCCTCGTGACCTAATCACCTCCTAAAGGCCCCTCCTAATACCATGGCATTAGGGGTTATGTATCAACATGTGAATTTTGGAGAGACACAACTGTTCAGTTCATATCACTATGCTAAGGTGTTTGGGATTTATCAGAAGGTACTTGGAAGCTACTGAAAAGTTTTAAATAGGGAAAGGTGAGACTGTATTGGTGCTCCAAAAATATTACTATGGGGGGCTGAGGGAGAAGTGAATCTGAAAACACAAATCTAAGGAGTGGAAAGATGATTAAATTTAGATGAGAATTACTGTGAAGTAAAGTGAAATAGTAGTTAGAGGAATGCTGCTAATGCACATATGAATTTTAGGAATATTTAGATTTCTAATCAATAACATATATTAACCACTGTGATCAAGTTTATACCCAAACTTCTGGTGTTTGCTTGATTTTGAGGGCAATTACAGATCCTGGTCATTTCCTTTCCTGGCAGGGTGGCCAGCTACAACCTTGACAGCACCTATCTCATATGGTTTGGGAATTGAACTCATGTCTGCAACTCTGTATTGCCAAAGGTTATGCGAACTGACAACAAAATCTGTTTCACTTCTTTTTTGGGGGGAAATTGGCGAAAACACACAGTTTCAAACTTATGATTTAATCCCATTCATTTTCTTTTAGAATCTTGATGATGATGACTTTCAGTTTTCAAGGAAGAAAATCCACTGAAAATAGTAAATCAGGCAGAACTTATCTGCAATTATTGCTCACCCTCTAAAAAGATAATGAGGATTAAAATAGAGTGTCATATATCTTGCTCAATTATAGATTATTCTGAGCTTGACATGTCAGCTTTTTATTGGAACAAAAATGGAAAAAGATCCATAACTGTCCTTCAAAGATTTCCATAAAGAATAACGGAATTATCTCTGTGATGCTTTACTGTTAGTTAATTGAGTTTGCTTACAGTAAGAGCATGTAAATAGTCTTCAGAAAGACATATACAGGTTGTAAAATTTCAGCTGAATCTTCACCAATACTTTGGCCACCTGATGCAAAGAACTGACTTATCTGAAAAGACCCTGATGCTGGGAAAGATTGAAAGTGGGAGGAGAAGGGGACGACAGAGGATGAGATGGTTGGGTGGCCTCACTGACTCAATGGACATGAGTTTGAGTAAACTCTGGGAGTTGGTGATGGACAGGGAGGCCTGACATACTGCAGTCCATGGGGTTACAGAGACAGACATGACTGAACTGAACTGAAAATTAAGTGTGTTATAGTCATATGATTTACTTTTAGAACAAGAATTTTATTTTGGAATAATATTCTTACATTCTCCATACATGAAGAGAAATATCATATTTAACCTCCCCTCACCAGGACCCTGAGATTAATAGAATCTTGCTCTTGAGTTTCTCCAACCTCAGTTTCCTAGCCATTCATGAGGACTGTATCATATCATCTACCTTTCTTCACATTAATAGGATAGTGATAGGGAACTTCTAATACAGGAAACACCAGGTTATCCAGTTGAATTTCTGTCTTGTCATCTTGCAATCTTCTTTTTTGTCTTTCCTTAGGCTAACTTCCAACAGGATGTTTAAAATATGCTTTCATAAAAGTTATTATTATTATCAAGATTATAGTACAGCTCAATGTTATTAGTCTATATCATTTATCCAACTGATTTTTTTTAATCATGCTGAAGAAATGATTAATTGTTTGATAGTCCAGAATGTGTCCAGTCTTTGTATGTTGAGGAAGGGGCTAGGGTAAAGGAACAAGTGATCACTAAGGAGGGACTAGAAGTTTGTAGCAGAAAAGTCAGTAGAGTCCTCTGTTCTCCTGGCATCTGATGGAGGGGTGTCTGCCAGTGGACAGTGGCTCAGGAGGGCTGTGTCCTGTTTGCTTTTCCTCTTTATTGGACAAATCGAAAAGGAGCATTGTACAGGGGAAAGACACACTTTAGGATCAAGCGCCAAGCAGCCCAGACTGACCCACCAGTGGATTAAGAAGTGCCAGTACCTTGGGCTGGTCTTGCCAGGTTCCATGCAGAGTTGGGTTCAGGCTCCGTCCTTCTCCTTGCTGGGTACATAGCTCATCTTCTCAGCTATCTAGTTTCTGGGCAACAAAGAGACAGCTTTGGGGGTCATTCACTGGACAGCCTATTCTGTATTAATGGATTATGCCTTAAGGATTAGTCTTTTATGTGACTCTTTCAGAAGCAGAATAATATAAGTAATTGTAGCTCAGTGAAAATCACCCAATCATGTCTGACTCTTTGTGACCCCATCGACTGTAGCCTGCCAGGCTCCTCTGTCCATGGAGTTCTTCAGGCAAGAATACTGGAGTGAGTAGCCATTCCCATCTCCAGGGTATCTTCCCAAACCAGGGATAGAACCCAGGTCTCTCACATTTCAGGCAGATTCTTTACTGTCTGAGTCACAAGAGAAGCCCAAGAATACTGGAATGGGTAGCCTATCCCTTCTCTAGCAGATCTTCCCAACCCAGGAATCAAACCAGAGTCTCCTGCATTGCAGGTGGATTCTTTATCAGCTGAGCTACCAGGGAAGCCCTTAATTGTAGCTCAAAGGCTCAATAAGTCTGGATTGATACAAGTATGCCAATAACATGATTTTTATTACTACATCTGGAAGAGTATTGAGGCCACTACTTAATCATCTGAAGATTTGTGGCATAGTGACTCTGCCGGCCCCTATGATGTTATTAAGTAAAATTAACTTATTTAATTTTAGAAATACTAATACCAACTGAGCTCACTAAATCACACCAAGTCTTTGCCATTTATTTTATCTAACAAATTAATGCGCACTCTGCAGTTTAGTACCAATGCTTTGGAAAAATAAGGACAAGGCCTTTGATAAACAATGATGATCTGGCATTTTGTATGGCACCCAGAAGTTTCTATGGACCTTTGTCAAAGATGTCTCATGTGTCTTTGCCAAATATTATGACTTAGATGGAGACGTTATTAGGTCTCCACATAAGTGGGCCATTGCTTATATAGGAAGTATTTAAAATTTTCTGCTTTAAACTTACAGTATGATAGCGTATAGTTTTATTCTTAAACAATAATGTATAATATATTTTGCCAAGTGTTCAGGGAACTTTTATCTCACCTTGTATATTTCTGAAGCAGTTTTAAGGTAGATAAAATGAAAGTGTGTTAGTTGCTTAGTTGTGTCTGACTCTTTGCAACCCCATGTAGCCCACCAGGATCCTCTGTCCATGAAATTCTCCAGGCAAGAATACTGAAGTAGGTAGCCGTTCCCTTCTCCAGGGGATCTTCCCAACCTAGGAATCAAACCAGGGTCTCCTGCATTGCAGGCAGATTCTTTACCATCTGAGCCACCAGAGAAGTCCAGTGTAGATAAAGTCTCTCTATAAAAAAGCATGCATATGCATATTTATATTCTTTGTTTTTTGCATTTGTCATAAAGAAATTTTCCAACATGTCACTCTGTACCATATTCAGGAAGGCATCAAATATCCAAAGGTCTTTTTAAGAAGGGGTGGTTAACATTCTGAATGAACAAAGAATGCCTTAATTTTCTTTTTGTGTGTCCGAAAGAAAACCTTTCTGTTCATGCCCCAACAATGCATAGGTGTCTGAATCTGTCTAGAAACGAGAAAAGAATTGAACTTTGCAGCCCTTGGGAACAGTTGTTTTGAGCTATTTTCTGATGGTATTTCAAGCCTGAGCTGTTAAATTGAAAAAATAGTTTGGAATCCATGGCACTGAATTGAATGAACAGATTAAATACTGCTGAAACTATTTCTCTTTTACAAGTAATTCTTTACTCTTTTGTAAACTTCATATATTTACATGATCTCTAGCTTAAAAAGCAAAGCTATGGAAAACACTAACATTCACCTTTTAGATAGTATCTCTATCTATCATTTATCTAGCTATATAATTCTATATTCACAATGCTGATCCCACTTGTGGCCAAAGGAATTTGAATGAAAAACTAGCAAGCAAATTTTTTACTGTTTAAACATTTTTCTTAGTCACAGCACCTTTTATTAAAGAAGTCTTTTAGATATTTGCCAAACTAAAAATATTTCATCTTCTGATAGGATTTTTCCAGTTAAATATAATACTGCCTACCTTTTAAGCTTTCATGAATTCTATTCTATAAATTTTTGTAATTTTCAAAGTTGAATGTTATGATTTATGATCATCAGATTTTTTTTTCTGAGAACATTTTAGGTTTTAATATTTTCCAATTTTCTTAATTTATAGTGCTTTGCCCAGTATTCATATTTGAGTGCAAAGCTTTACTAGTTCTATCATATAAAACTAATATAGAGCAAAAGATGATTTAGAATTTTAGTTCTGAAAATGTTTACAGGGAACACTAAAAAACGTCTCCAAGGAACTCGAAACAGTTCATTTATTCATTGTAAATAGTGTTATAGATGATCTGTTATCTTAAAAATCAAGTATAAACAATCATTTTTCTCCTTCTTATTGAACAAAGAATGACTTGTCAACTTTCTCTGTCCATTGAGCAATCAGATTATTTTTACAAAAAGCAGATTAATCTTTTATTGTTTTATTTTATTATTTATTTATTAATCATTTATTTTATTTTTACAAAGAAGGAGATCAATCTTTACCAGAGTAGAAGGATGTCATATTCAGATGGGAAAGGTGTAATTCAAAGAGTAAGAAAACAACTTTATGAGTAAATACAGAAATGTGCAGGCCAAAATAAGTATTCATTGGAAAATGTTCTCACATTACTGATTTGACCTGGAGATAAGAAATTTATCCTCTAAAGTTAAAAATTTTAGACAAATCTTTGTATTGTCACTGTTCCTCAGAAACTCTGTGGAAAGTAATATTTTCACCATAAACCTAAGGAAATAAAGTGATCAGTTCATTGAAAAGCCCCCCTTCTTTCCTTCTGCCAACAGTCCAGCCAATGTGACCGTATTTAGGCAGAAGACTTTACAAAGAAAACAGCTGCATTTCAGTTACTTATTGCTCCACAAAGAACTTAAATAGAAATCAAAATCACTTTTGCCACGATGGTTGAAATGTTATTTTGCCTCATCGAATAGGTTTGCCATGGTCTGAGCAGATTTCAAATGTATTTGATATGCTTTATTCAGGCAGTTTAGTTGCTGAACCATAATAACTGCCACTTGAAGGATTTTTTTTTTTTAATTTCACTTTGTAAAGGTGTATTTCTAACTTCGTTCTTAAAAAGAGAATGGTGACATTTTCTGCATTTAAATCATTTGCATCAAAGGACAAAAGAAAAAATAACTCTGCATTTTCATTTCCGAAAGAAAAATGTTTAAACATCTTCAAAGGAAACTTTTTTTTTTTTCAGTTGGTGATTACTTCTGGATGCAAATTAGAGTAAGTGGTAAATGACTGTTCTTCCTGATTTTCTATTGACTTTGTAAGAGTTGGTAATACAGACTCTGGTAAGAGAAAATGATTTCCAACTTTGAAACAGTCCCTGAAACAAAGCTAGAAGCCAGTTGACAGCCCTGAAGCAGAATCTGGGACAAACATTAATTTTCTCACTTTGCTCCTTTTCATTCTAGCAGTGCTTTCCACCAGTGATCTTCCATCTGCTCAGTAGCCTCTGTTCCAAAGTGTCTTGGTCTTCCTTTGGGCTGAAGTTGCAAAATTAAAAACCAAAGAATTTGGCATTGTAGGTAGTGGTTTTAAAAATCCTTATGTGTAGGCAAGGTTGCTATAAACTACAGATTTTTTTTTAAAAGCTTGTAAAAAGCAGTTTTAGTCATTTGTAAACGTATGTGTTATCTATATATGTTTGGGTGTGTATGTTTTGTGTGTGTCTGTAGACATATACATGTGTCTACATTATTCATAATTACTGTAAATAAAAATTACCTCTGTGGGGGAAAAATAAACAGTGGCTGGATAGCCCCTTCTCCATTATACTTAGACACTTATTTCTCTGAGCAAAAACCAATATATATATATATTTTTTCATGGAGACAATAAAAATTAAACAGCAACCTGGAAGACATGGCTAAGGTTCCCTTTGCTTCAGTGAATGGCTTAAGCTTTGAATATGTTCTTTAGATTATGGCTCTGGAAGGGAAGGATGAGACACAGTGAAGGAAATCAAAGCATAATGGGCTTTTTGAAATAATGGGAATCAGAAATTATGAAAACTGGAAGGGAGGTGTGACCATGAGCCCAAGACAGTGGGGCAGCCAGGGTTCTCCAGTCCTGTCTTCCTTCACTGAGCCCCTTGCAGCACATGCCAACAAAGCCCTGGTTCACCTGGCCCTGTTTCAATCTCTGCAGCCCCTCTTCTCCCTTGGGGGCAAATTTGCCCTTCCTCTCAACCAAGAAGAAGCCAGGCTTTCTCTTGATTGGAAGCTTGAGTTACCACTAACAACTTCTATAGTCTGAAGTCATTATCCTGTCTCTCTGTTCCTGCAAGTTCCTATGAAAAATAGAAGATAGATTCTCTTCTAGAAGAAGTGAAAGGGCCTCTTTAGTTAAAGCATCGTTTGGCAAGAGAAACTCCGTGAATATCCACCTAAATCATATAGCCAAGAAATGACCAGATTGTTTCAAAAGACCCAGTCTAGGGAAATCTAACTCAGATTACAGCCTCCGTGAGAGATGAAACAATGCTGCATCCTTTGTTGACGTTCATAAATCATTCATCGATTTGAAGTAAATTTTATTGGCGGCACAGAGAGTAGTTATTTAACTGAGGGTTAGACGTAAAACCCAGAAAGGGTAGAGAGTCTCGACTTCCTTTCTGACCAAGAAAGCCAAGATTCACTTGTGGTTTGGACTGTAAATAAAATAGAACGTGCCAAGGGCTAGAACTAGATGATCAAACGAAAGCCTAACATTGTCGTTGGCTGTTTCCACCTTTGAATGAGTAGTGAAGTGGGATATGTGATTATCGCTTGTCTACTGGGATTCTTCCTATGACAGTAAATTTGTTTTCATACTCAAATGATCTGAATACAATTTTCTTCTGCAAAAGAAGAGATGAAGAATGAGGATAAGTGGTTACCAAGAAAGCGTTTTTCTCATGGTTGTGGTGTAGAAACCCCTTTCCCTCGGGTTCAGGCACAGGAACGCCTCCTCAGTGCCTACCTGGAACCCTGGCTTGTTTCCGCTGGACTAAGTCCCCATCCACTTGCACTGACTGAAGCTCCTGCTACCTGCACAAATTTGCTCTCCCACCCCCTATAAACTGTGTTTTTGAAGAGTTAAATTTAAAGCTGTCCACATATACAAAGTGGTGGTAGGAGGCGACCGCAGTGCTGGCATCCGCAGCGTCGGATCCACGCAGTTCCTGGAGCAGCGCAGTGAAGCCACCATGCTTTGCAAAAGCAAGGGTGCACCTGCAAGAGAGGCGTCCCCTTGGCTCTGGCGAGCTGCTGAAGCTGCTGCTCTTACTTCAGTCAGTTTGCCTCTCCTGCGGCTGCTCTTATCCCCTTTGCTGCCTTTCCTCTGCTTCCCCTCTGACTGTTGCAGTGAAATGAAAGGAAATGCTGCAAAAGCACACATGCCTGGAGACAGAGAGAGGCAAAGAGACAGAGAACAGAGAAGCACTTTGCTGATTTCTGTCCCTGCCGGTGATGATGGAAAACACGAAACCACTGCTGGGAATCTTAGACCACCTGCCTTGGGTGCTAATTGGCCTTTCCCTGATAACAGCAATATTATAATGCTTCCAGGTGGGCAGCAGCCATTGGGCATCTAGGTAGAAAAGGGAGGGAAATGTTCAGCATAACATTGGGCCCTTAGAGGGTTGTGCACCCACTCACTCCTTGGTGAGTCATCCATGGTGCAAGGCTTCTTTTAATAGAGTAATCCACGTGTTAGCCTCCTATCAGGAATCAGGAGAGACCTGTTTTCAAGTTCCCCTGTGATGTGATCAATCTGGAATTTCTCCCCCCATTTTCTTGACGGATTATGTATCTGCCTACTTCTAACATGAAGTAATCAAATTCCATTTTTAAAAATGACTGTATTAACCACTGTTTTGGATTGATGACTCCCTTTTGGTTTACATAGACTTCCTCCAAACACAATTCCATCTAGTTCATTAAATCCCTTTCTAATTATACTAGCACATGCCAAATTTGTTGTCATGACATTTAAGTACAATTGCCTTGATTGGGTTCTGAGTGATCTGAAACTCTGCAGTCCTGTATTTGAAGACAATCACTGGATTTACATTTGATTAGCAAATTTGAGCCCTTGGGGTCATGGTGGCAAAAGTCCTAAAAACTTAAAAAAAAAAAACCAAACCAAAGATTTCATCACAGGTGGCATGATTTATTGCATTCCTGGGTACAGGAGAACAAAGGGGCATGGGGATAGAACTGTGGAAGCTGCAACAGAGTGGAACCATGTGGGAGTGTGGGCACAGATTGCCAGAGTTTCTAGTTTCTCAAAAGATACCCAAACACTTTAAAGTTGTTCATTCATTCTTTTTTTTTTTTTCTTAATCACACCTGGACCAATACAATGATAGCAAAATAAAACATGTCCATCTTTCAAATGGTCCGGGGCTTCCCTCGTCGCTCAGTCGGTAAAGAATCTGCTTGCAATGCAGGAGACCTGGGTTCAGACCCAGATTCCTGGGTCAGGAAGATCCCCTGGAGAAGGAAATGGAAACCCACTCCAGTGTTCTTGCCTGGAGAATCCCATGGACAGAGGAGCCTGGCAGGCCACAGTCCATGGGGTTGCAAGAGTTGGACACGACTTAGTGACTATACGATGACCCAATGATCCACACAGATACTATTGCTACTCTATACCAAACAAATAACTGATATGTTAAAAATAAAATAATTGATATAAACTTGCTAGGTCATATCCCAGAGGGCCAAGTTCTGAGAGAAACCTCCCTGTTGTCTTCCTGTGTATCCCAGAGGCAGCATACTCTATGTTGAGTTAAATTCAGTCGAATATAATCTGATTCTTGGAGATCTATCCCAGATCTCTTCTGTCCTACTTTTCTTCCACCCTTATTTTATGTAAGTACAGTCCTGATGAACTGCTTCCTATTGTGTCCCTTGTAAGCATGACTTGATGTTGAAAACAAGAAGTGAAAGATGGTTTTAAAGGTCTCACCTTCACTGGTTATTTCGAAGAATGTTTCTAAGATTATTTTTTGGTCTTCAGAAATGTTGCAATCCCATGGACAGAGGAGCCTGGCAGGCTACAGTCCATGGGGTTGCAAAGAGTTGGACATGACTCAAACGACTAACACTTTCACGACTTTTTCATGATGTCTATAACTAGCTTTCTAAAAAATTAAATAACAAATGGATTAAACTGTATGATCACCATGTATTCAGTAGTATTGTGTATGTGTAAAATAGCCACAACCTTTCTAATCTGCAGATAGATATGAAGGAAAATGAGACTGAAACTCAAATAAACTGACTAGAGGCACACTTATAGAGACTTTTTTCTTTTCAATTGTATAGATGTTGTACCAGATACAAGTGGCACCTCACATAGCACACTTGCTTTAGAAGTCCGATGGAGTAACTGCGTTCAGCTCAGATCACTGGCAGAGCCAGGATAAGGACTGACATCCCCTGTTTCTGCCCCTGATGTCAGCCAGTCCCTCCCCACTCATCACTGCATTGTAGCTCTTTACCTTGACCCCAGGATAACTGATACTTGGTGCACTGGCCTGAATCTTATCCTTCCTTCAAGTCAGATGTTGAAGCCCTCTTCCCAAGTCTGACTGTATTTGAAGGTAGGGCTTTTAGGAGTTGATTAGGTTAATGGTAAGGTTAAAGTTAAATGGTTAAATGATTAAGGTTAAATTTAGGAGTTGATTAAGGTTAAACCTAATGAGCTTCCCTTGTGGCTCACCTGGTAAAGAATCTGCCTGCAATGTGAGAGACCTAGATTCAATCCCTGGGTTGGGAATATCCACTGGAGAAGGGAATGGCTACCCACTCCAGTATTCTTGCTTGGAGAATCTCATGGACAGAGGAGCCTGGAGGGCTACACTACATGGAGTTGCAAAGAACGGGACATGACTGAATGACTAAGCATAGCACAAGGTTAAGGGTGGGGTCCTAGTCTGATAAAGTTAGTGGTCTCAGGCAAAGAGCAGGAGGGACAGAGCTCTTTCTCCACAGATACACACTGAGAAAAGGTTAGGCGGCCTGACAACATGGTAAGAAGGCAGCTGTGTGCAAGTCAGGAAGAGGGTTTTAACCAGGATCTGCAGGCATTAGCACCCTAATCTGAAACTTCTGGCCTCCAAAACTCTGAGAATAAATTTCTGTTGTTACAGCCATTCAGTCTATGGTATTTAGTCATGGCAGCCTGAATGAGCTAAGACACCTGGGAAGTGTGAAGAGAGAGTTTACTCCATGACATTTTCTTAAAAGGGTCCTTTGAAGCTTCTGACACTAGAACATGTAACCTTCCAATCTGAACTTAGTCAGCCAGTCAGTTCAGTCATGTCTAACTCTTTGTGACCCCATGGACTACAGCACCCCAGGCTTCCCTGTCCGTCACTAACTCCTGGAGCTTACTCAAACTCATGTCCATTGAGTCAGTGATCCCATCCAACCATCTCATCCTCTGTCATCCCCTTCTCCTCCCGCCGTCAATCTATCCCAGAGTCAGGATTTTTTCCAATGAGTCAGTTCTTCGCATCAGGTGGCCAAAGTATTGGAGCTCCAGCTTCAGTGTCAGTCCTTCCAATGAATATTCAGGACTGATTTCCTTTAGAATTGACTGGTTGGATTTCCTTGCAGTCCAAGGGACTCTCAAGAGTCTTCTCCAGCATCACAGTTCAAAAGTATCAATTATTCTGTGCTCAGCTTTCTTTGTGGTCCAACTGTCACATCCATACATGACCACTGAACTTAGGTACTGTTTTCTTAATGAGAATCCTACTCTCTTCAATCCTGTGACTGGCTGCAGGGATCCCCACAATAGAATCTCTTATTGTATCTTCTTTCTACCCCACTTCCTCATGGTGTATTTTCCAGTGAACCCATGATAATTTCTCTCTTCAAGAAAAGTAGCAAGGTCAATTTACCAGTGTGCACACTTTCTCTCTTTATTCATATGGACTCCCTATTTGTAAACAGTATTTCCTTAATAGTCTGAAAGTTTTGGTTACAGTGTTTTGGAAACTGAATTATCGAATTAAATCCTTCAAAGTTTGTGCATGTGGCTAGAATCACTCAGAGTTGCACATATCGTTCAATAATCATTATTGCCTGGTGAGAAAATTAAATATCAATTAATGATACTTTTCTTCTGGTACCCTAGATAGCCTTGTTTATCTAGAATGAGACCTCATGTAAGGTAAAGAGTGTCCTAAGAGTGTTGACCCCAATGAATGAGTATAAGTCAGAGATAGAATGTGGAAGGGAAAGATGGTGAAGATGAAAAATAATCTAGGTCTTTTTTTGGAAAATTCAGATTGATCTCAGCTTATTTTTTATCTAAATAGCAAATTATTTATTTAGTCACCAATTACTTCCGGAAGTAGTTTTAAATATAGCTAAATTAAATATAGTTTAAATATGCTTAAAGATAGTCAAAATAATCTGAGATAGTATAAAATGCATCTCTTATACAAATACATGAAACTTTACCCATAATAGTCCCAACAGCCTTTGCTCAAAGTCTTCTAATGGGAATTTATCCTTTTTTAAGAGAGAAAATTTTGGTTTTGACATCTTAATTTATTAAACTGTTTTCTTATCCTTGCCTGAATATTTCATCCTCAGACAATCACAGATGAATTGTGCTTCTGACCTTTGGGTAAAGTAAGTCCAGTTCCTCTCTGCCATCCAGTGGACTCTTTCCCATTCATTTCTCACATGACTTGACCTACAGAACCTCAACCATTTAGATCTTTCTCCTCTAGCCACATTTTATTTCATTTGTTATTAAAATGCTGAACTCACAATTGTACTCAGCAGGAATTTGTCATGAAACTATTATGGGGCAGACTAGCAACTGTCCCTCAACTTACTATTGGGAAAGTAGTAACAATTTGTTTAGACTCTATACATTTACTTAGAAACTGACATGTAGGAACTCAAAATACATTTTTTTTAATAAAGCAAAGTGTCTAGGTTTCATTCATCCATTTATTTTAGTCATTCAACAAATATTTATTGCTAGGTTTTTTTCCCCCATAAATAAAGCAGATATGAACTGGGCCTTCTTGGAGCTTACGGTAAAGTGGTAAGGTCAAGGTAAAGGTGAAAGTCGTTCAGTCTTATCCAACTCTTCACACTGCAAGGACTCTAGCCCACCAGGCTCTTCTGTCTGTGGGATTCTCCAGGCAGGAATACTGGAGTGGGTAGCCGTTGCTTCTCTAGGGGATCTTCCTGACCCAAGGACTGTTTGGTCTTCTGCATTGCAGGCATATTCTTTACCATCTGAGCCACCAGGGAAGCCCCACAATTAAGTGGGGGTGGATATAAAAAGTAAATAAAGAAATCTAGAATCATAAAGATGAAGAAACAAAGCAGGGTCATCCCAGTGCACCAACCCCGAGGGTTCAGGATGGGGAACACATGTATGCCTGTGGCAGATTCATTTTGATATATGGCAAAACGAATACAATATTGTAAAGTTAAATAAAAGAAAATTAAAAAAAAAAAAAGAAACAAAGCAGGTGAGGAGACGAGAGTCATTAGCTGGGGATGCCAGGGGTTTCTAAGATACGATAGATGAAATTTCTGTTGAGACTTAAATGATGGAGCCACAGGGATGGAATATTCCAGATGGGAAAAGTGGCATTTTGAGAAGGCGGTGAGTAGGGAGGAGGTGGCTATATTCCAGGAACTGGAGGAAGGCCATGGTTCCAAGGTGGGTGGGGAGAGACTGGCTCAGGAAGAGAACCTGAAATTCAAGTCCAAGCCCAGAGATCTTTGAAAGCCCTGTGAAGGAGTCTGCATATCTTTGGGGCATAATTTACTTCCTGTGCATTATTTGTACTAGGAACAACTTGATCCCCAGAGGACCCTCAGAGGCTGGTTCCTGGAAAAAGGATTAGAAGATCAGTACCATGTAAATACTCTCTGCCACCCCCACATCCCTGCTCTGAGGAGGTGACTGCCACTCTCTGTGCCTGCACAAAAGCCCTTCAGCCACTCTTAAGCACCGGAGTGACCTTGGGAGTCCTTTAGAGCTTCCTACCTAGAGGAAGTGTAAACACATGCAAATTTGCATATGCTAGATTCTTTATTGTGGCTTTTAGAGGTGAGGGGGGAGTCTGAGTTTGAAGATGGAAACCTTGTAACTTTCCTAGAGTCCTTGTGAGTTAACTTTGTCAGAGTATGAGGAGTATGAGAAATTCTCTAGGCTTTAGCTCACCAGTTTTATGACCAATATTTTCGGTTCTTTAAAGATGTAATCTGCCTCTGAAGAGGAAGGAAAAAAGCACTGTGGCAGTGGCCTCTGGAAATTGGATATCATAAAACCAAAGTGAAAAAAAAAAAGGACTCAACGTTTTCATTTGCAGACTAATGGCATTTTAAAATATGCGTTATCTATAAAACCCATCTTTTCAGAAAAAGAAAGCATTAACAAGAAATAGAACCTGATATTAGAGTAATGATAGGTGAATAACCAAGTGAAAAAACTCATTAAGTTATTGTCATTTTCTCGCATTTTATTCTTTGAGAACCACTGTATTATGAATTCATTACTGTGGATCTCATATATTTGTCTCTATCATAAATTCTTTGATAAGTATGCAAACAGGTTATTTTTCAGGTAGCCACCTTCCAAAACTCCTTCATTTAAAAGATTGACCAGCAAATGATTTTATTGCTTCATGAAATGCTCTGGAGGAAATGATCACTTTCCGTTTTCAAGGCAATCTTTTCGTTTTTCTTCCTTGGCTTTAAAAATTATGCCTGTTATTTCTCTGCTTGTTTTGCAAACCATTGTTGGCATTTTTTGCAACCAAAAACCTCTAGCCCATCATAAGTTATATAAAGTCTCCACTATATCCAGGAGGGCTTCCCAGGTGGTTTAGTGGAAAAGAATCCAGCAGCCAAACAGGAGACGCAGGCTCGATCCCTGGGTGGGGAAGATTCCCTAGAGAAGGAAATGGCAACCCACTCCAGTAGTCTTACCTGGGAAATCCCATGGATAGAGGAGCCTGGCGGGCTACATCCATGGGGTTGCAAAGAGTCAGACACAGCTTGGCCACTGAACAACAAATAGTCACATTCAATTTACCGCAACTGACTCGATGGACGTGAGTCTGAGTGAACTCTGGGAGTTGGTGATGGACAGGGAGGCCTGGCGTGCTGCGATTCATGGGGTCGCAAAGAGTCGGACACGACTGAGCGACTGAACTGAACTGAACTGAATTCTTTGCACTGCATGTTTATGCAAAGTCTGATGATCATGCTTGAAGACAATGATCTTTAAAATTGTGTTGATATCTCAAAGCAATAGACTTCCCTGGTGGCTCAGACAGTAAAGCGTCTGCCTACAATGCAGGAGACCTGGGTTCGATCCCTGGGTGGGGAAGATCCTCTGGAGAAGGAAATGGCAACCTACTCCAGTACTCTTGCCTGGAAAATCCCATGGATGGAAGAGCCTGGTAGGCTACAGTCCTTGGGGTCACAAAGAGTTGGACATAACTGAGCGACTTCACCTTACCTCTCAAAGCAATACAGCACATTCATTACACTTGTTTCGAAGCTAGTATACCTGAAGGGGAAAAATACATAAAATTGTATGTCTAAAGAATTCATCTAAAGCCATGATATGAAGATTCCAAATTTATACTGTTTGGGACATGTACAGATGCAACCTATGAAACATTCAGAAAGCTCCAGATCTGAGAAATCAGAAGTTCTCCAGATGTCATATTCACTAAGGAATAGAAATCTGGACTCAGCCATCTTTACTGGGAACTTTAAGGATCATCATTTCAAAACCAGATGAAGGGCTGTTTATTGCTCCTACAGTTCTCTGGAATGTAAACCTTGCTGTGTGTGCTTTGGAAAGTGCTAAGCTCAAGGTTTTAAGAAATGAAATTCTTAAATTCTGGTAAACTCACTGGAGAAAAGTTTAATTTTTTATATATTTCTGAAGTCTTGGTTTTGGTATGATCATATAGATACAGAACATGTTCAGTTGCATATTGGGAATTTCAGCTAATAGGGTGATATTTGCTCTTATTCAGTGTTTCCCAGTTGTGTCTGCACATTGGATTACACTGCATTCAGCCCTGATTCTGACTTAACTGATCTGGAATATGATCCGGGCTGTGAAATTTGTAGATTATCTCCAGTTGATTTGAATGTGCAGACAAGTTTGGGAACTACTGCTGCAGTTCAAGGGCATTCATTAACTCATGGCCTTGTACTCCTCCCGCCTCTGCCTTGAGCACTTATTTGAATACTCACTGAGAGAAAGAAATACAGTTGTTACTTGAATATGGGTTGTTTGTTGTTGAAGTTGTTGTTGTTTAGTCACTAAGTCGTGTCTGGCTCTTTGTGACCCCGTGGACTGTAGCCCACCAGGCTCCTCTGTCCGTGGGATTTCCCAGGCAGGAATACTGGAGTGGGTTGCCATTTTCTTCTCCAGGGGATCTTCCCAACCCCAACGCGTCTCCTGCATTGGCGGGCGGATTCTTTACCACTGAGCCGTCTGGGAAGCCCAGCTTGAATTTGGGAGAGCTTCTCGGTTAGCATCTGCTTACTCCTCAGGCCTTATTCTGTGACCATTGGTATATGCACTGTGTGTGGGAACCAGTGATATTTATTTTTCTGTACTTGTTTGTTAGCATTTATAATGACGTGTTAACTGGCATCGTTCCTCTCAGCTGTCCAGGCGGTCCTAGTTATCCTGACTAAATTCAGCAGGGTCATTTCTGAGTGCTCTCCTCCCTCATAAATACCAGCAAGTCTGTTGGATTCTTCAGTCTTTCTCACAACAGCCTCTTCCCTTTTGTTCTTTCTCTTAGTCATCTGGTTGAGCTGTTACGATTTTGTTCTTGATTCTTTTATTCTTTTTTTAAAAAGTAATTCGTTCATTTTTTTATTCTTTATTCTTATAATAGCTTCCAACCAGTGTATGATTCTGATCTCTCCCTTATCCAGCCCATTCTATTTTCTAGATTGTTTCTTCTAAGTCTACACTTAAAACTTCCAAGGCTCTCATTTTATGCAGAATCAAGTTCAGACTTTCTAGATTGATGTTTAATGGTTTAATACCATCAAAGTTCTACCTATCTAACTGCATTCACTTCACATTACTCCCCTGTTGTTCCAGTTACTGTATTCTTATCAGTTTTTTTCTTGCTCATTGCCCTGGGCTCAGCCCAGTCCTTCGGAGAATTACCCTCTTAATTCATGTTTTAAAGCCCAGATTAATTATCATGACTTCTATGAACCCTATATTTTATCACTAAAGCTGAGTGAGATTTTCTCCTTCTGAGAAGGCTTATGGAACTGACTCTGCCATTCGTACAGCCCTTTTCTTCTGCTGGTCTGGAGTAGGGAGATCTGAGTACCTGCATTATGTCACTCTGTTGCAGGTTTCTGGAGAGCAAAAACTGTGTCCTGAGCATCTTTTGCCCTTCCCAGCAGCCAGCTCAAGGCCTCCCACCTACATAAACATAAATACTTGTTAGCTTGTATGAGTGACAACTAAAAGAAATGGTTGTAAATAAATAGGCCGTTTTATAGCACCTTCTACATTAGACTATGTTCTCTTGAATATTTGATCTCCGTGCATTTTTCTGGCAGCCTTTCCAGCTAGTTCTTAGGAAAGTGAGAAGCTCATAACACCAATTTTCCCCTGTGTGATTTTGTAAGACAGAAGCAAAAAAAGAAAGCCTGCTCCTCAGACTGTACAGGAATAAAATCTCTCCTCTCTATCTTAAAATTTGATTGCAAGAGATAAATACCAGCTTTATAGATCTGAGAGGGAATCTCTCTGCAAAGTCAGCAAAAACCATATTGTGAAAATATTTGTCCGAATCTAGAATTGGTAATTTTAAAACAAAACCTCAACAGATTGTGTTTTTCCTCTTGCTTCTTTATTTTTAATGGCTCATGAAATGACTGCAGCCTCTCTGCCTTGGCTTTGCCCTTCTCTGACCTGTGCCTCAGCTACCTTGAGTTAAGTGAGTTTGCACCAAGATTTTCCATCTTCTAAAATGGAATCCTGGAAGAATTTATAATTTCAAATGGGCTTTTAAAATTCATATTTAGAAAGCAGCAGAAAGATTTTCATTCTTGAAAGTCCCTCTATGCTAAATGAAAAGCAACTACAGATTTTTTTAATTGAAGCTGCCCACAGGTATTGTCAAAATGGTTTCTCAGTGAAGTGGAAATAGTATAGTCAAAATAACTTTATGTATACTTAGCAAAACAGCTCAGCCATTCAGGCACAGAACATTTGCATGGCTGCTGCTGCTGCTGCTAAGTCACTTCAGTCGTGTCCAACTGTGTGCGACCCCATAGATGGCAGCCCACCAGGCTCCCCTATCCCTGGGATTCTCCAGGCAAGAACACTGGAGTGGGTTGCCATTTCCTTCTCCAATGCATGAAAGTGAAAAGTGAAGTTGCTCAGCCACTCAGTCGTGTCCGACTCTTAGTGACCCCATGGACTGTAGCCCACCAGGCTCCTCCATCCATGGGACTGAAAATTCCTGCAGTTTATCCCATGAAGAGGTACCCCGGAAAAGCTTTGTATCTTGTTCTGATCAAATGATGAGGTGGAAGTGACACTGAACTCCTTCTGAGCAATGCCTCCAGATGCTTGCAGCCTCCACCCTTACTTGCTTGGATTCTCTCAGTTTAGGAATAAGCCCAGTCTGCTCTCCTTGGGCCTGAGACAGCACAATGAGATAGCGACCCTAAACGTGTGGCCAGGTCCATGTGGAACCAACTGACATGAGGACTGGCCACAGACCAGCAGTGAACCCTGCTGACACCATGTAGGACAGAAGCAATGCCCAGCTGCACCCAGTCTCACCTCAGCTGAATCCTGAACAAAAGAACGGTTATTTCAAGCCACTGAGTTTGGGGGTTGTTGGTTATCCAGCAATAATTCCTGACAGAATTAGCTTGTGTTGGGGGTCGGGGGGGTTGTCATAGATCATGGAAATTTCAAGAATAATAAACTGAATAGTGAATAAAATATATAAGTAAATTAGATTGGTTTGTATATGATTTTTTACTTGTACCTTGCTATTAAGAAGAATTAAGCACGGTAACATCTTTTCTTAGGAGGTAATAAGGCCAAGGAAATGGCAATCCTTTCCAGCACTCTTGCCTGGAAAATCCCAGGGACGGAGGAGCCTGATAGGCTACAATCCGTGGGGTCGCAAAGAGTCGGAAACAACTGAGCGACTTAACTTCACTTCACTTAATATGGCCAAAGTAACTAGGTTTGAAAAATATAAAGAAGGTCTATAACCTGCATATACTGAGTATGATGTACCGATGTTTACTATTTAGAATACAGCTGCTGCTGCTGCTAAGTCACTTCAGTCATGTCCGACTCTATGCAACCCCATAGACGGCAGCCCACCGGGCTCCCCCGTCCCTGGAATTCTCCAGGCAAGAACACTGGAGTGGGTTGCCATTTCCTTCTCCAGTGCATGAAAGTGAAAAGAGAAAGTGAAGTCGTTCAGTCGTGTCTGACTCCTAGCGACCCCATGGACTGTAGCCTACCAGGCTCCTCTGCCCATGGGATTTCCCAGGCAAGAGTACTGGAGTTGGGTGCCACTGCCTTCGAACCCAATAAAAGAGAGAGAGAGATTTTAAACAGGGGGACAGTAAAAAAATTTTAAGTCCAAAGATAAAAGTTACAAAGGAAATTAAAGCAGACTCGGAAATAAAGCATGGTGGACTAGGAGAAGTGCATAAAAGACCAGGTGCACAGTATGGTGTTGGGGTGCACTGCATGCTCATGGGCAGCAGGAGAGCCAGCAGAGTTGGTGAGGTATGTCATGAGGAAGATGAAGGGGAGGGCATGGCTCCAGTGTTTGTAAGGACTTTGGGTTTTATTCTAAAGTGTGAAGGGAAATCTCGTTAGAGCAGGAGAGGGATATGATCAGGTTTCTGCTTTAAAAGGATTTCTTTTAAAAGGATTACTCTACTTTGTAGAGAATAAACTAAAGGGAACCGAGATGAGAAGCAGGGAGACCTGTGAGAGAGCTATTACAGAAGGCCTGAGCACTAGCCTCATGAAAGCAATGTGACCAAAGGTAATATTTGTTGAGGTCCCAAGAGAATTTAATACCTATCAGGCATTTTAGAAGTGGAAAGAACATAGACATTGGAGAGATATAGGACTTTTTTTTTTAATATCCCTGGGTTTTATGTGATGCCAAGCAACTTAGTTGGTATTTCTGAACTTTAGTATCCATATAATTTATGGACTTGTAAAGATTATATGCATAATGCATATTATGTGCCAGGCTGAGAATTTGTACTCATGAGAGTTAGCTACACTTATTAACCAGCTCTCATAAATATGTGATTAACATTTTCTTAGTTTTAAAGTAAAAGATCTAAAACAAAGACCTACTAGCTGAAGTCCAATAATAGATGGCAGAGACAGAACAAATGAATTCAATATGTAGAGACTATAGAACTCTAATTCAATATTAGATACTAGATGCTTGGTCAGGCCAGTTAATAAGGGGCTGCTGAAACACAGAAAGTAAGTGACTATTTTTCCATCATTTTGTCATTCCAAGTATGAGAGTATATTTATCTATTTCTAGTTTACCAAGCAACATAGCTCTTTTCATGTTTTATTGGGTTTAACAGTTTTGTATGTTTATCACAGATCAAATATACATATACAATTTGCTTCCAAGCTTTATTTTCTCCTAATTCTTGTTCTATTTTCCACATATTAATTTTGCCTCAAAACCAGTACTATAAAATTTGCAAGTGAGAAAAACTAAAATAACATGAGATATATTATCAATTAATTTTTTAAAAAATTTATTGTGAAAGATGTGAAAATTGTGATGGAGAGGGCTTAAAAATATATTTAAATAAATGGAGACAGTGTGAAGAATTATCTGTTATTTCACCAAATTTAGAAATTTGAAATAATTACCCAAGTAACATATCCTCTTTATCTGTCCTAATGTTAGGTTTTCAAATATAATTCCAAAATTCAAATGACATTAATATAATTTTATTTAGAGGTAATTGTCAGTCCCTGTAGCTAGATACGGAGAAGGCAATGGCACCCCACTCCAGTACTCTTGCCTGGAAAATCCCATGGACGGAGGAGCCTGGTAGGCTGCAGTCCATGGGGTTGCTAAGAGTCGGACATGACTGAGTGATTTAACTTTCACTTTTCACTTTCATGCATTGGAGAAGGAAATGGCAACCCACTCCAGTGTTCTTGCCTGGAGAATCCCAGGGATAGGGGAGCCTGGTGGGCTGCCGTCTATGGGGTCGCACAGAGTCGGGCACGACTGAAGCGACTTAGCAGCAGCAGCTAGATAACTGATAGAACTGGATACCAAATTTTCTGTAATAGCCAGCAATATTCTCACAAACATAGTTAGGTTAAATATCCTGGTGCTTCTCTTTACTAGCATAATGTGACATATACTATTAATGATGAAATTACTTTCTTTGTTTGCTATACTTTCTATGCTTTTAGAGAAATATTTTGATAATAAAAATGGCAAGGCAATTACATGAAATTTGGTGAAAAGGTGGATTTTGTTCAGGGGTGGACACTATTTGCGAAAATTGTTCTCAAATATTAGCAGCTATAGAGCACTGCTCACTCTCTTAATTATGGACTGCAGGTGATCTCTGATGTTTGAGGAGAATTCATGCTTCAGTAAGGGTTAGTAGCATAAAAATATAAAATGTCTCAAGTTTTGTTTTTAAAGATATGAGAGGTTGAAAAGAAGACATGGAAATTTTTATTCTTTGACATTAAAGGTGTAATAATATGAAAAAAAGCTGGATAATTATATTAATACCTGTCACTTGAAATACGAGACTGGATAGTTTGGAGACTGTAACAGTCACCTTAGAAATGAAAAGATTGGTCAGTTCATAGGAGGAAATTACCCAGCCTTTCCACAAATGGTTATGTGAAAACTGTCAACTGAGTTATAATTTTTAGAAATTGCTCGAGTAAATTTTTCCATAATTCTTGTAAAAATATAAATAGTAATTATTTCTCAGGTTTTTTTTTTCCTAAGAAATAGGCCAAGACAGGGAACTGTACGGATTTTCAAAAAGCCCTCTTATTTTAGAAAGCTTGGGTGGCAATTTTGATTAATACTAGAGAATGACATGAATTTTCAAAGGTATTAAATTTAGGGTGTTTTTGTTTTTACAAATCCAAAGTTAATGAACGAACTATCTGTATGTGCTATCAACTGGATTTTGTCTTCCCTAAATTCGTAGGTTGAAGCCCTCATCCCCACATGGTTATACTGGGTTGGCCAAAAAGTTCGTTCAGGTTATCCTGTCACATCATATGGGCAAACCTGAATGAACTTTATGGCCAACCTAGTATTTGGCGATAGGGCCATTACAAGGTAAAGATTAAATGAGGTCATTAAGGGTGCAGCCTGAATCCAATGGGATTGATGTACTTATAAGAGGAGAAGTGAAGTGAAGTGAAGTGAGGTGATAGTCCGCCAGTCACGTCCGACTCTCTACGACCCCATGGACTATAGCCCACCAGGCTCCTCTGTCCATGGCATTCTCCAGGCAAGAATACTGAAGTAGGTTGCCATTCCCTTCTCCAGGAGATCTTCCCGACCCAGGGATTGAACCTGGGTCTCCCACATTGCAGACAGATTCTTTACCATCTGAGCCACCAGGGAAGCCCTTATGAGGAGAGGAAGACACTAAAGAACTTTTTCTCAGCCGTTTGACTACATAGCAAGAAGGCAGTCATCTACAAGCCAGGAAGACAGCATTCACAAAAACCACATCAGCCAGAACTTTGATCTTAGGCTTCCCAGAACCCAAAACTGTGAAAAATAAATTTTTGTTGTTTAAGCCAGTCTATGGTCTTTTGTTACAGCAGCTTGAGCAGACTAAGACAGTATGTTTATGGTGCCCCGGTTCCTGCCCTAGCATGAATGCTACATCTAGAATAGAAGTGTTCATAATTTTAAATTATGATGGTTTTTTCTGATTACCAGAACATTCTGAGGTCCCTTACACCATTGTCTTTTGCAATTGATGAGAAAAATATACCAAGAATTATAGAGAAATTCAGTGATACTATCAAATGATCACAAATTTTATGCATCATGATATATTGTGCATTTAAAAAAGGCATTCAAATACAAATTAAAAAATAATGCATACAAATACAAGACCTGTGATTTTTTTTCAGTTTGCACAGATAATGTAGTGTCCCCAGGGATTCGTACACTCCTTGCAACAAGTCTGTTAAGTTGCCTCCAATCTTGGGGCCAGTCTATAACTTACCAACAAAATGGTTAGGGACCTATTGAAATTGTACCATACTATCCAGTTACTATAACTAGAGACCCGTGCCTTCTCTTCAAACTGCGCACTTGTATTTCTTTTGGTGGGTATCACCAAAGTCTTCTGATTCATCCCTAGCAATGTCTTCCCATTTTTCTTGTGGCTTTAGGATCTTGGGACCTGAAAGGCATTTTAAGAGACATCTAGTTCAATTTCTTACATAGAATGAAGTCCAGAACTTACAGTGGCTATTTAAGAGACAAAAACTGTACTTCAACCCAAATCTCCATTGAGCAATGTTATTGTGATGCTAATTTTGCATTTTTTAAATAGAAATTCCTACATATTTTAAATTTTTTTTCATGCATATGTTTTTTCTGTAGTTTTTCTTTCTTTCTTTTTTTTTTTTTTTTTTTGAGCCTTCAGAGGTTCTTTGTAAATTGCCAGTGCATATCTTAAGTGGCCACTGTCTAATTTGGTTTCACTTGCTTGTATTTATAAAAGGTAAATTGAGATGTTAATTCACTCAAAACTACCCCAGATTCTCTCTCTGGTGGATTCTTTCTCACCCTTCTAAGACTGGGAGGGCTCTCCCAAGTTTATTCTTCCAAAGGTTAAAGGTTTCTACCAGGAGGAGATAAATGTATACTATTAATATATCCATATAGAAATTGCTATTTGTTTCATTTAATAAATGAGTCAACACAAACACATACCAACACATTCCAAAATGCCTGGAGAGCTAAGCAGCCACTTAACTGAATTATGGAGCTTTGGTTTTGTTATTATCTTGAAAGATCATAAATGAATGTATTACGCTTGCTTGTCCATATACTTTACCTCTCTCTACATAGCATGAGACATGATCTCATCTAAGAGAAACTGTTACTGGGAAAATGAAAATTATTTTATAATGGAAATATTGCTGGGATCCCATTTTATTGTGTCACATAGTAAGCTGACCTCACAATAAATTCACATACACAGCACCCACACACACACACCAACTAATCTTACATTCTTGGATCGTCATTTAACTAAACTCTTATGAAGAACTGATAAATTAAAGAGTCTAGACAAGATTTCTAGGGAGATAGACCACACTGCAAATAGATCTAGTAGGTAAAAACCCTTAGAGAAATGGTAGAGGAATCTGTGAGAAACTGAAAATGCGTAAAAGATATGCATAATGAGAACTGGTATAATGATCTGATATAATCAACAGGAGACAGAATTGATTTTAATTCTTCTGACACCATAACATTAAGTTGAATTTTTTCCTGCATAATTGTTCAGGGTGTCTTGAAAAGGGTATTGCTATAGTACTTGCTGATGTATATCGAAGGCTATTTGAAGCTAATATGGAATTGTCCCTATCGTGGTAAAATTGTATGGGATTAATTTAATAATTCTTTATATTCTGTCCATATGCTTTTCAAATGTGCTTAAATATGTTGGTCTAATTTCATTCTTTGGCAGCGCAGTGACAGAAAGCTAAATCCTCTCACTGGCTTTTTATTAATAGAGACGCTCATGTGACCTAACTATCTTCCTATACTACCTTCCCTGTAGATCACCTTCTTGTAATGTAGCTGGGAGAAGTGGAGGTTACTGTGGATTTTTCATCCACCTCTCTTTCCGTGTATCTACTGCTGTCTAATGGTGTCTTCAGTTCTCCCGGAAGATCAACTGGGCAGTACCTGCAGGTCCAGGACCCCTGCCATCCCCTGTGTGATTTTACTTCTGGCCAAAGAAGGATTATGAGCCCAGGGAAGTTCACACTTTCAAGTCCACTGAAATGAACTGAAGGCGTAATTGACTTCACTGAACTGAAAGAGTCTATTAGTGACCGAGCGTGTGAGAAGCACGGAGCAGATCACCTGCCTTCGCGTTCAATGCTGTAGTCCACATCATGTTCCCCTCCCCGCAGCTTTCCCCGCCTTCCATCCTCTGCGCGCGACTTTGTCAGAATGTAGCCGCGCCTCAGCATATTCCCTCTTTTTGAGATCCTTCATAACATTCCTGGAAATAAGCCAGGAGATTATACTAGGATAATAACTAAAAACAAAGCACAAGAAACTCATTAAAAGTCTCTCAGATAAGGAATTTGGGAGTATCAGAAAGAGAAAAACAAATATCGTATATTAACACATATATGCAGAATCTAGAAAAATGATACAGATGAACCTGTTTCCAAGGCATGAATAGAGACACAGACCTAGAGAATGCACATGAGGACAGAGCAGGGAAAGGAAAGGGTGGGACGAATTGGGAGATTGGGGTTGGCATATATACACTGCTGCTGCTGCTGCTGCCAAGTCGCTTCAGTCGTGTCCGACTCTGTGCGACCCCATAGATGGCAGCCCACCACTGCTATGTATAAAATGCATAGCTAGTGGGAAGCTGTTGTATACTAGCACAGGGAACTCAGCTCTGTCCCCTGTGATGACCCAGATGGGTGGGCTGGGGAGACGGAGGAGAGAGGTCCAAGAGGGAGGGGATATATGTATGCATGTGGCTGAGTCACTTCATATAGCAGAGACTAACACAACATTGTAACGCAATTGTATTCCAATTTTTAAAAAAGAAAAGTCTCTGGGTAGAATTATAGCCATTGCCAAGATGAAGCTGTACCATTGAAGAATTCTTCAGCGTTACCTCCTGTATTTTCTGTCAAAATGTATCTCGCTAAAATATATTGTGTCTTATACACACAAAACAAATGATTTCTGCATAATGAATGAAGAGAGAAAATTTAGTAATACATGTATAAAATGCTTAAACATAAATTCATTTTATACAGATTCAAACTCTAAGCAACCTCTCCTTCAAAATTTAGTAGAAATGACTATTTTCATGTTTCTATTAACACTGATTTCATTCCCCTTAAATAGTGAAAAAAATTTCACTCTATATCAATTAGGGTGTTAAAACCAGTATTTTAAAGAAAAGGTTTAAAGAAAATGTATATATTGGCTTTTTCACAGGGCAATTTAAATTTATTGACCTTGAAGCTCTTCACTGAGTATGACTATCTAATTTATAGTCTTCTTTAAGCAGGGTACTTATTTCAGGGTACTTATTATAGATATTCTACATGATCTATGTGTAACATTGTAGTCTTGTGTCTCTTGATATATTGTGGTAATTTGATTCCAAATAATCAACAATTAATACTTTGAAGCATCTTCAAGGATTTGTTATTTTATGTAAAAAAAGAAAGTGGTTACATGTAATGTTTATTTTAAAAATTCAATAATTCAGTAACATAGATAAGGGGAAAAAACACTCTCCAAATCCCATCATCTAGAAAAAAAACCAATATAACAGTTTCTCTATTCTTGTGACCATGTTTGATTCACTCCTCAGTTGAAATGGTTGTGTAAGTAGGTGTTCCATTTTTAAGAAAGGGCTGCCCAGGTGGTACTAGTGGTAAAGAACTCACCTGCCAGTTCAGGAGACATAAGAGATGAGGGTTCGATTCCTAGATGAGGAAGATCCTCTGGAGAAAGGCATGGCCACCCACTCCAGTATGCTTGCCTAGAGAATCCCATGGACCGAGGAGCCCAGATGTGAAAATCTTGGTTAATATCCCCATGTATTTGTGGGTATTACAAATATGTGTGTTGCCTTTATAATTACATTACAACTCAGGCAAAAATTCCTTGAATCCCAACTTCCTTCTCTCACATGGTACAGCCATTGTTTCCACTGAAAATTATGGAGAAGTATCAGCCTAACCAAGGTTTTTTACTCTTTATACATGACTCTATTTGTCTTGCTAGGTATGTATAAGATTTCTTATTCTTCTTCTTTTTTTTTAACCTACGAGAAATTTCACCAGAGGATTTCTTAATATTCAAAATTCTATTGCAAATTTACTTGGGACATAGTGTATGATTCAGGTCTTTATCTCAGAAAAAAATTATTCTAACATAATTAAAGAGACTTATCTAAGTCGACTAAGTGTGTGGATATATACGTGTGTGTATGTATATCAAGTTATTTTAAAATATATAAAGTTTTTAAAATGTATGTCATTTTAAAATAATTTATTATCATTCATATATATATATATACACACTTCATTCTTCTTTTCCATTTCATTTTGTGTCTTTCTCAAGACTTTTCCCTATGTCCTGACTAGTAATTAATCACATTTATTCTGCTGTTGTTGGGCTTTTCAGATGGCTCAGTGGTAAAGAATCTGCCTGCCAATGCAGAAGATGCTGGAAAAGTGGGTTTGATCCCTGAGTTAGGAAGATCTCCTGGAGCAGGAAATAGAAACCCACTCCAATATTCTTGCCTGGGAAAATCCCATGGACAGAGGACCCTGGTGGGCTACAGTCCATGGAGTTTGCAAAGAGTTGGATACAACTAAGGGATGGCGTGCACACACACACACACACACATATATTCTGCTCTTGTTTCTACTAATGATTTAATCTCGTAACTTTTTCCTTTGTAATTGTCAGCTCACTCTCTTCTTCCCTTTGTAATTTGCTCATATCCTTTTGGTTTCTTATATCAACATGATTTTTTAAATTGATTATTCATTTCACTATTTGTTACTTATTGTTTTTAAGGAGGTTTATATACACAAGTAATATTTTAAAATGGCTTTACCTTTAAATATACTATATGACCCTTGTGAAATCATTAATTAAGAATATAACATATTTGGTGTATATTAACACCTGGCAGGAACCATTCAAATTATAATATTTCTTTATTTATTATGAAACTATCTTTGAAAGGTGACCAATCCATTAAATGCTAAATAACTTTACCTAAGATCTTTGGCTATGTTTTATGTATCTGTATATTTCAGATGACTAGCACAGTGATGTTTGTACAATATACTCAAGATTTTTAAAAATAATTCTCAATGAAATGAATTTAGAATTCAAATGCTATTACCACATAAGGCAATATGAGGCATCCATAAAAATTATTTAACATAAAATCAACTTAATACCTATGAAAACAAGAGAAGACCACACGTGGGTTAGGAATTGAGTGAACTGATTGTTGCTGAATGGTTAGGCTATAGTCGCAAAGACGTTTTCTCTGTATTTTTGGTGTATGTCCTCTGTTTACAGCTGCACATTTCCAGACGTGTCTGAAAAGCATGGACTTATAGGATTTATAGCTACCTACTGTGCCATCCACTTTCAGTAACAGTTGGTTTCCTAAATGAATTGGCAAGTAGTCATATCACAGTGGTGTTTTGTTTTATTGTCTATGATGTTAGAAATAGTTTACTTTTGAGCAGAATAGGAAAATCTTTACGCCTGAAGTGGCTTTTGGCAAAGCTTTAAGTACCATTACTCCTATAAAGGACAAGATGTGGTTTGAATAATTTAGTAGTGCTAAGATGTCATATTTTTGAGACATCTAGTTTATGGTGTTCCTGAATAGCTGAGCCAAACACCTCTCCCAGGAATTTAACAACTTCTGCCTCTAAATTCCTAGGTAAACAATAAATTGTCTTCCTCTTTGAATAGAAGTTTCCATGACAACCTGGCAAGCTTGGGCTATAGAAGGCAAACACCAAGAAGTCAAAAGGCTTTAGCTTTCAGTATTTTCAAAGATGTAATATCGTTTTGAGAAGCTCCGATTTAAGTGAAAATGTAAATGTATGTTCACATAGCCATATCAGTAATTATAATTACTGATTACAGACCCCAAAATGTATATTTTTGCAGCAAGTCCATTGTTTAGCCTAACGATACTCTTATTCTTTGTATTAACTTCAAGACTGTGTCTTGATTCATTACAAAGACTTAGAGGTTAAAGGAAATACCGAAGTCATTTTAGATATGTTGATTGCAACAATTATACTGAACTCTATACTGAAAATTTGTAATATTAAAGAAAATATCTATTTGGCAATTATATAAGAATTTGGAACTATCATAAAATCTGTTACAGAACTCATATAAAGATTATATCTCTGACCTCAATGATACTGAAGTCTGTAAAAATACTAGGAATAGGAAGCAAAATTAATTTTTTAATTTAAACTCATTGAATATTTTCTTCAAAACCACTCTATTATACCATTCATTGAAAAGTTAAATGAGTCATTATCATTTGTTATTCAGACTTGATGATTTCTGGCAGGTTAGATAAAAGTTTTCATTCCTGCCATGTGATTTGATGGAATACTAGATACGAGTGGGAGATGTTTGTTATCCAGATCTATAAATGTGTAGATAAGGTTGTCTTATTCAACACTGCTTAAGTCTCTTTTCATGCAAGTTAACAAAACTTGTTTGTCAGGATTCTTTTGGTTCATAATAACTCAACTCAAGGTGTTTTAACAATACAAGAGATTTAATGATTCATCTAAGTGGTTGAACAAGTCTAGGAGCTGGCACACTTGACTGGTTAGGGATCTGGCTCTTTCTTTGCATTACGTATGGCCTTATGGTTCTGTCTTTATCTGTTTGCTTTGTCTTCAGGCAAGGTTCCCCCTTGGTAGCAAAATGGTGGCGGTAGTTCCAAGTCTCACAGCTACACATCTCAACAATCAGAATCAGGGAAATTATCTCCTGTCTACATAGTTCCCTGGATGTCTCACGGACTGGTCTTCCTTAGGTCATACGCTCATCCTAACAATCAGCCACTGTTGCCAGAAGCATGACACTTGTAGAAGGACTTGTGCCCAAAGTCAAGAAAGGTACTCACCTCTGAAGCTTTCCCAGACGATGGAAGGAGTTGAAGCACAACCACAAAGCCTGTTACTCTCCTAGAACCCGGGCCGTCCGTGTCATCACCTTCTGGAAGGGAGGGCCAGAAAATCATTGAGATAGAAGCTCCTTTGAGTTGCAGACTCTTATTCCTACTTCTTTCTTTGTATTTCCTTTTTTCTTCTTCTCAGCTGCACTTTATCTTTAACCATGGGTATACATGTAATTTGTATATGATAGAGTTTAATTGGAGATTTTCCTAGGATTTATTGTTTTAATTTACTGTTAACATTTAATCACATTTCTCAAGATTTACAATTGGGGTCATATGTTTTCTTTTAGTCATGAAGCAAAATCTATTTAGGATACTGCTTCCCATACTCCTTTCGTTTATGTAGGGGTTAGGGTTAGGGTTAGTACCATATATGGTACTTAAGAAAAGGTACATGGGATTCTTATTTAGACTGGATCTCAAGGATAATTATATTTTATATAATTAGCACTTAAATAATAAATGCATTAGATAAAATATATCCCAAATCTTATTATTCAAATCATAGACCCTCTATTCACTAACCATTAATCTTACATATACTTGAGTGTTTTCAAATATGTTCTGTTTAGAGACACCTCAAATTAATAAGCAAAATTACATTTCATGAGAAAACAAACAACAAAAAACCTAATTGTGATTCAAATTCGTCAAGAATAATATGATTTTACTGAGTGTTCCTCAGCAAAAATGCTTTTTAAAGCATGTAAATATTCAATGAGTGAGAAACAAGAAAAATAAAGGTTTTGTGACAGGTACCATATTGATATCAATAGTGAAAATTAAAGTAAAAGTGGAATTCACCAACCCATATTATAGGGAAGAGATGTATTATCTCGATTTCTCAGTCAGTTCAGTTCAGTTCAGTTGCCCAATGGTGTCCAGTTCTTTCTGACTCTATGAACTGTAGCATGCCAGGCCTCCCTGTCCATCACCAACTCCCAAAGCTTGCTCAAACTCATGTCCATCGAGTCAGTGATGCCATCCAACTATCTTATCCTCTGTCTTCCCTTTCTCCTCCTGCCTTAAGTCTTTCTCAGCATCAGGGTCTTTTCAAATGAGTCAGTTCTTCACATTGGGTGGCCAAAGTATTGGCATTTCAGCTTCAGCATCAGTCCTTTCAATGAATATCCAGGACTGGTCTCCTTTAGGATGGACTGGTTGACTCTCCTTGCAGTCCAAGGGACTCTCAAGAGTCTTCTCCAACACCACAGTTCAAAGCATCAATTCTTCATTGCTCAGGTTTCTTTATGGTCCAGCTCTCACACCCATACATGACTACTGGAAAAACCATAGCTTTGACTAGACAGACCTTTGTTGGCAAAGTAATATCTCTGCTTTTTAATAAGCTTATCTAGACTTTTTAATATGCTGTCTAGAAAACTCAATTCCTATGACCATTCAATGAAAGCAGGGGCAAATCCTAGTTTAAAAAGAGAAGTTTGAATTTATTGTCACTCAATAGTAATTATAGTTCACATTATTAGAAAAGACTAGTTCCAGAAAAACATCTATTTTGCTTTATTGACTATGCCAAAGCCTTTGACTGTGTGGATCACCACAAACTGTGGAAAATTCTTCAAGAGATGGGAATACCAGACCACCTGACCTGCCTCCTGAGAAATCTGTATGCAGGTCAGGAAGCAACAGTTAAAACTGGATGTGGAACAACAGACTGGTTCCAAATCAGGAGAGGAGTACGTCAAGGCTGTATATTGTCACTCTGCTTATATGCAGAGAACATCAAGCAAAATGCCGGGCCAAGTGAAGCCCAAGCTGGAATCAAGATTGCCAGGAGAAATATCAATCACCTCAGATATGCAGATGACACCACTCTTATGGTAGAAAGCAAAGAACTAAAGAACCTCTTGATTTAAGTGAAAGAGGAGAGCAAAAAAGTTGGCATAAAGCTCAACATTCAGAAAACTAAGATCATGGCATCTAGTCCCATTACTTCATGGCAAATAGATGGGGAAACAATGGAAACAGTGACAGACTTTATTTTTGGGGGCTCCAAAATCACTGCAGATGGTGACTGCAGCCATGAAATTAAAAGATGCTTCTCCTTGGAAGAAAAGCTATGATCAACGTAGACAGCATATTAAAAAGCAGAGACATTACTTTACCAACAAACGTCTGTCTAGTCAAAGCTATGGCTTTTCCAGTAGTCATGTATGGATGTGAGAGTTGGAGTATAAAGAAAGCTGAGCGCAGAAGATTTGATGCTTTTGAACTGTGGTGCTGGAGAAGACTCTTGAGAGTCCCTTGGACTGCAAGGAGATCCAAGCAGTCCATCCTAAAGGAAATCAGTCCTGAATATTCTTTGGAAGGACTGAGACTGAAGCTGAAACTCCAATACTTTGGCCACCCGATTCGAAGAACTGACTCACTGGAAAGAGACCATGATGCTGGGAAAAATTGAAAGAGGGAGGAGAAGGGGACAATGGAGGATGAAATGGTTGGATGGCATCAGCAACTCGATGGACATGAATTTGAGGCTCTGGGAGTTGGTGATGGACAGGGAAGCCTGGGGTGCTGCAGTCCATGGGGTCACAAAGAATGTGTGTGTGTGTGTGACTAGACTGTACTGAATTCCAAAAGTGACATTTTTTGTTTAGGCAGCAGCAAATAGAAACCTAACATTACTGGTTTAGGAAAGACCCTTGTACACAGATTGCTCACTAGCCTTTATGTTTTGGTTTTATGTAACAGTTTATTCTAAAGAGGCTTATTACTTTTATATTTTAAAAATCTAATTCACTTTCCTTGAAAGTGAAAGTGAAGTCACTCAATCATGTCCGACTCTTTGCGACCCCACAGACTGTAGCCTACCAGGCTTCTCCATCCATGGGATCCTCCAGGCAAGAGTGCTGGAGTGGGTTGACATCGCCTTCTCCAGGGTATCTTCCCAACCCAGGGATCGAACCCAGGCCTCTTTCATTGCAGGCAAATGCTTTACCCTTTGAGCCAACAGGGAAGCCCCACTTTCCTTAGAGATTATTTAATTCATTTGGCTATTTTGAAGAATACTAACACTTCTAATTCCAATAGAATCATTTTTGTTTGTTCTTTTATGAGTTTTAGGAACACCTCTGTTCTTCTTCTTTTTCTTTTTTCTTTTGGGGGCTGACTTTTTTCTTCTTTATAATGAACTCTATATGAAGTCTTCCAGGCGGAGTGTGTGTGCTCAGTTGTGCCCCACTCTTTGCGACCCCATGAACTGTAGCCCGCCAGGCTCCTTTGTCCATGGGATTTCTCAGGCAAGAATACTAGAGTGGGTTGCTATTTTCTCCTCCAGGGCAATCTCCCCGACCCATGGGTTGAGCCCGTGTCACTTAAGTTCCTGCATTGGCAGGCAGGTTTTTTACCCCCTACCACCACCTGGGAAGCCCAAAACTCTATATATAACTCTTTAAATTATGTAATTTTGATTTACAATGATTTAAATGTTTCTCTTTTTAAAAGGGAATCAGAAGAAAGAAAAGTATTTTTTGATCCTAGGACAATAAAAGTATTAAAAATTTAACTGATGTGAAAAAAAAAAAAAATTGAATGTAGCACTAAATTCACCTGAAAGAGAAAAAAATTGTTACAAGTAGATTCATCTTAGAGGTGTTATTTAAAATAGCAGTCAGAATCAACATAAAGCTTATAACAAGAACCAAATATGATTACCTCTATCTTTGCTTGCCACAATTCTGACGTACTCTCAATTTTAGGGTAAAATGGTGTTTAAACAACTCTAGGGAAAGAGCAAAATAAACTGATGAAATGGAGAAATTTCAAGCTGCCAAAGTCATAAGTAAACTATACTTTTTTATATTCTAAATTAGAAAGTAAAATGCTTTAGGCAAATTTAGCTAGTACTGAGTAGGTTCTGAAAAGAAAATAAATGTTTCTCTTTTTTTCCTACCTTTATTGAGATGTAATTGATATGTAACATGGTGTATGTTTAAGGAGTATAACATGCTGATTTGATACACTTACATACAGCATTAGCTAACATCTCCAACATGTCATACTATTACCATTACTTTTTTAGTGGTGATAACTTCTAAGATATACAGTCTTAGCAACTTTCAAGTTACTATATTATTATTCAGTCAGTTAGCTATGTCGAACTCTTTGCAACCACATGGACTGCAGCAGGCCAGGATTCCCTGTCCTTCACCATCTCCTGGAGCTTGCTTAATCTTATGTCCATTGAGTCAGTGTTGCCATCCCACCATCTCAACCTCTGTCATCTCCTTCTCCTCCTGCCTTCAATCTTTCGCAGTGTCAGGGTCTTTTCTGATGAGCCAGCTTTTTGCATCAGGTGGCCAAAGTATTGGAGCTTCAGCATCAGTCCTTCCAATATATATTCAGGATTGATTTCCTTTAGGATTGACTGGTTTGATCTCCTTGCAGTTCATGGGACTCTCTAGAGTCTTCTCCAACACTACAGTTCAAAAGCATCAATCCTTAGGTGCTCAGACTTCTGTATGGTCCAACTCTAACATCCATACATGACTACTGGAAAAGTTACTATATAGTTAATTACTCTCAGTTCAGTTCAGTTCAGTTCAGTCACTCAGCTGTGTCTGACTCTTTGTGACCCCGTGGACTGCAGGACACCAGGCCTCCCTGTCTATCACCAACTCCTGGAGTTTACTCAAACTTATGTCCATTGAATCAGTGATGCCATCCAACCATCTTATCATCTGTTGTCCCCTTCTCCTCCCGCCTTCAATCCTTCTCAGCATCAGAGTCTTTTCCAGTGAGTCAATTATTCACATAGGTGGCCAAAGTATTGGAGTTTCAGCTTCAGCATTAGTCCTTCCAATGAATATTCAGGACTGACTTCCTTTAGGATGGACTGTTTGGATCTCCTTGCAGTCCAAGGGACTCAAGAGTCTTCTCCAACACCACAGTTCAAAAGCATCAATTCTTCTGTGCTCAGCTTTGTTTATAGTCCAATTCTCACATCCATACATGATTACTGGAAAAACCATAGCCTTGACTAGACAGACATTTGTTGGTTAAGTGATGTCTCAGCTTTTTAATATGCTGTCTAGTTTGGCCATAGCTTTTTTTCTAAGGAGTAAGCATCTTTTAATTTCATGGCTGAAGTCACCTCTGCAGTGATTTTGGAGCCCCCCAAAAATAAACTCTGCCACTGTTTCCACTGTTTCCCTATCTATCTGCCATGAAGTGATGGGACTGGATGCCACAATCTTAATTTGCTGAATGTTGAGCTTTAAGACAACTTTTTCACTCTCCTCTTTCACTTTCATCAAGAGGCTCTTTAGTTCTCCTTTCTGCTAGAAGGATGGTGTCATCTGCATATCTGAGGTTATTGATATTTCTCCTGGCAATCTTGATTCCAGGTTGGGCTTCCTCCAGCCCAGTGTTTCTCATGATGTAATCTGCATAGAAGTTGAACAAACAGGGTGACAATATACAGCCTTGACGTACTCCTTTCCCGATTTGGAACCAGTCTGTTGTTCCATGTCCAGTTCTAACTGTTGCTTCTTGACCTGCATATAGTTACTCTATAGTACAGTATTTTTAGTTATAATCACCCATGCTGTGCATTAGATCCCCAGAACAAATCATGTTATTACTGGAAGTCTGTACCCTTTGACCAACATCTCCCCATTTTACCCCCTTCCAGCCCCCCATCACCACTATTCTCATGTGTTTCATGAGTTTGGCTTTTTTAGATTCCACATATAAGTGATACCACAAGGTCTTTGGTATTTATCTTTCTCTTGCTGACATTTCACTTGGTACAATACCCTCAAAGTCTGTCTGTATTTTCTGTGTTCTTGATGTGCCTTATTTTCTATCATTACAGGAGGACACAGATCATAATTACTATATATCTCGGATATATGGTCCATCTGATTCTGCCAGCCGGGATTTGTGGGTGAACATAGACCAAATGGAAAAGGACAAAGTGAAGATTCATGGAATACTGTCCAATACTCATCGGCAGGCTGCAGTAAGTGCTTTGACATTTTGAGTTTCTTTTTTTTTTCTGCTGTGAAAAAATTTTTGCTTTACCTGACATACTAACATTGTTTGTTGTGATCACTTTTCAAATATATTTAGTTCTGCATTTGCAGTTTAGATTACAGATAAGATGTTGTGGAATATGATAAAGAATTGCTTTGAGAAGCCAGTATTAATTTAACCATTAGTTAATTAATTTAATTGTCCACTGATTTCTCCAGTAAGTAGCATGAGTTGCACATTCCATTCAGAGTTGAGGTTCATCTTGATACTTTTCAGTTTTCTTGTAATCCATGCATTTAGACAACATTTTTAATACAGTTAATTCACAATCTTCCATTTTATATGAGTTTATTACTCTTGGTCTGAAGATGATTTAACTAGACACATTCATAATTCAAATAACACATGTAGACTAAATTCCATGTGGTAAGCAGAGAAGTTTAATATAAAAGAAAATAATTAATTAAATCCAGAAGGCTCCAAACGTAATTCAAGCTCAAGCTTAAATCACTTTCCAGTGGTGGTTCCTTAAACAGGTAATTTAAATCTTCTGAGGCACAGTTTCTGCATCTATACAGTGGGGAGGACAGGAGATATTAAAGCAGGTCTCCCTTAGCTTACATGGTCACTGATACCGTATTCTTTGTGTCAGGTTGAATGTTTACATGGATTAGCTTTTTTAAAAAGTTTTATTTATTTGTGGCTCTGCTGGGTTTTTGTTTCTGTGCAAGTGCTGTTCTCTAGTTGTGGAGAGCTGGGGAGACTCCCTAGACGTGGTGTGAAGCCTTCTCATTGCAGTGGCTTCTCTTGTTGCAGAGCACAGGCTCTTGAGTGGGGGCTCAGTAATTGTGACACACGAGTTTGGATGCCTTGTGGCATGGGGTATCTTCCTGGACCAGGGATCAAACTCATGTCCCTGTCTTGGCAAGCAGATTCTTAACCACTGAACCACCGAGGAAGCCCAGCTTTTTCAGTTTTCACGACAGTTCTATAATTTAAATATCACTTACCATCTAGGTGTTGCAGATAGGAGAACTTAACCTTGGAATAACCAGCCTCTCTAAGGTTCTCATGCTAATAAGAGGTGTGACTCAGCTGCGAACCTAGGCAGTCAGTCCCTCGTTCAAAATGTATGTGTTACCAGTCTTGGTTCTCAGAATATTCTTTGATAATCATTTTGTCAAAGATGATTCCTGATTTAACATTTCAAACATTATTTGGTTTCATTGCCGCTGATTACAGTGGTGATCTTACTATCGTGAAGCAATGTCCTGTTCAGTTTAGAAAGATGTGCAGTGAAAACAAAATAACTTTAACTTTTCAAGTGCAATTGCCAGATATTATTGACACAAAGATAGAACTAATAGAGTAATGGCTGATCTGATTTAAAGAGGCATCGATGTGATAAATATAAGATATCAAAAATGTTGACCATCAGCCTTCATTGTGTATATGTAGATGTTCCTATATCAGGAGATCACCTTCTAACAGTGAAAATGGAAATTAATTGTATCATGATGCTTCACTGAAGTTCAGAAGCAGATGAAGTAGCCACCACCCCTTGCTGAATTACATCATTCCTTTTCCTTTGCATATTCAAGCAGTCTCAGAGAAGATGACAGATTCAGAAATGATTCATGGTCTGGCTTAGAACAGATCTTCAAAAGAAGAGAAAATGAGAAATATTGGATTAATACCATGATTTTCAGGAATGTATTGCATTTGACAATCTTCCCACCATGTCACAGTCCCTAATAATATAATACATACTTTGTAAGAGTTTGAACATTGGCATGTCCACATGGAGATTCCAGAAAATGACCTAGGTCTTTGTCTGTAAGCAAAGGAAAAAGTTCATCAGTTAAAATGTTAGCTGATTTCTCCTTAGACTTTCTCAAATGTTCTCCCACAGGGGCAGTAGTTCGTGTGTCCTGTCTTTCCTTAAAGAAGATTTTTTTTTTCTCTTTGGAATAGAGTTTGGTTGCCTCGTAACAACTTTCTGATAGTTTCAAGAAAAAATATGATGATATAAAGATCTATTTTTTTCTTACGGTGATTGTGACATTGTTGGTTTGAACACCAAAGATTGGCTAAAACACAGATGCAAAGACTCGAGCTTGAGCTTGAAACTTAGCTGGTGCTCCATGCATTGATTTTTAAATATATATCATTGATAGAAACCTTTATTTTAGTTACTGTGCCATTGGTTTTCCATGAGAATCTAAACGATTGTCAAGAATTTCTTCCGGCTAGACATTAGTCCTGAATCCACTATCCCTATCACCACCAACAGAACACACACACACACACACACGCACACAAGCATTCACATCCAGGTACATATTAATAAATTCAGTTTATAACAATAAAGTTGATAATATCATGTAGTTACTTTTTTTTCAGGAAAAATTTGCCATTTAGACTTTTTCATTCGAATAGTTTTATATCTTGGAACTTACAAATTTTCTTACTAGAATATTTTATAAAAGTTTCCTACATTCTTTCTTTCAGAAATATGATTGTTATATATTTGTTTGAAGATTTCCAAATTGTAGAAAGTGATCCATGTTTCACTATTTCTTCCACTGGTCTGCTCATCTTTCCAATCCTGCCTTGTTCTCTTCACTCCCTCTCTATTATGCCAGCCTTGGAGTAGAACCAGGTTTTAGAGGTGATGACAGAATTGCAGTGTTAAGGTAGTGTTATGGCCAGGGACTCAACGATGCCCACATACAGCCTCTTCCCCCACCCCTCTCCACACACACAACACAGACACTCAGCCACAGCTACTCTCCCCTCTGTGATATTATTGAGAGGCTTAACCCCAAGGGAAAACAGCAAATGGGAAACAGTGATCCACTTCATAGATTAGGTTCCTGATATAATCATCAAAATCCTTGATGCAGAGCTTTCTGGTGGACTTCCCAAGTGGTGCTAGTGGTAAAGAACCTGCTTGCCAATGCAGGAGAAGTAAGAGATGCAGGTTCGGTCCTGGGGTTGGGAAGATTCCCCTGGAGAAGGGAATGGCAACCCACTCTTGTATTCTTGCCTGGAGGATCCCATGGACAGCTGAGCCTGGCAGGCTACAGTCCAGGGGATCACAAAGATGGGCACAACTGAAGCGACTTAGCACGCAGGCCCCCTCTGGTAGTTTGGCTGGAAACAGGACTTAAGTTTAACCTCTAAGGGAAGAGGGGAGTTTCTTAAGTCTTAACACCAAATGATGAAATTTGCATACCCAGGACATCCTTTCTGTCAGCCAGTTAGACAAAAGAAGAGAACAGAAAGATCTAGCCTAGGGGAGACTCAAGGGCAGCTGGTTAACTAACCAGCCCTGGGCAAAGGGAAAGGAAGTCAGAGAGCTGAAAACTGGGAAGGCTGCCCTTCCCAACTTCCTCCCAGTAGGTCACAGGAAGACACAGGAGTGTCTGACCTGGAAACATAACTTTTTAAAGAATATTATCCCCTTCACCACTATCATCTATAAATGTGGTCTGAACAGTATTTTGGGATCTTGGGTTAATTTTCTAGAAAAGGAGGAATATTGGACATAGAGTAACAGTTGTTTCTTTTCTCCCATCCACAATACTCTTATGGTGTCAGAGTAAAACTTACCATTTAATTCACATTCTTCACGTGCCAAAACACCCTGATTTCTCTTTCCTTTAATAATGTAAACTAAAATGATTAGTATTTATACTATCTCACATGCTAGTAAAGTAATGCTCAAAATTCTCCAAGCCAGGCTTCAGCAATATGTGAACCGTGAACTTCCTGATGTTCAAGCTGGTTTTAGAAAAGGCAGAGGAACCAGAGATCAAATTGCCAACATACGCTGGATCATGGAAAAAGCAAGAGAGTTCCAGAAAAACATCTATTTCTGCTTTATTGAGTATGCCAAAGCCTTTGACTGTGTGGATCACAAGAAACTGTGGAAAATTCTGAAAGAGATGGGAATACCCGACCACCTGAACTGCCTCTTGAGAAATTTGTATGCAGGTCAGGAAGCAACAGTTAGAACTGGACATGGAACAACAGACTGGTTCCAAATAGGAAAAGGAGTACATCAAGGCTGTATATTGTCACCCTGTTTATTTAACTTATATGCAGAGTACATCATGAGAAACGCTGGACTGGAAGAAGCACAAGCTGGAATCAAGATTGCCGGGAGAAATATCAATAACCTCAGATATGCAGATGACACCACCCTTATAGTAGAAAGTGAAGAGGAACTAAAAAGCCTCTTGATGAAAGTGAAAGTGGAGAGTGAAAAAGTTGGTTTAAAGCTCAACATTCAGAAAACGAAGATCATGGCATCCGGTCCCACCACTTCATGGGAAATAGATGGGGAAACAGTGGAAACAGTGTCAGACTTTATTTTTCTGGGCTCCAAAATCACTGCAGATGGTGACTGCAGCCATGAAATTAAAAGACGCTTACTGCTTACTCCTTGGAAGGAAAGTTATGACCAACCTAGATAGCATATTCAAAGGCAGAGACATTACTTTGCCAACAAAGGTTCGTCTAGTCAAGGCTATGGTTTTTCCTGTGGTCATGTATGGATGTGAGAGTTGGACTGTGAAGAAGGCTGAGCGCTGAAGAATTGATGCTTTTGAACTGTGGTGTTGGAGAAGACTCTTGGGAGTCCCTTGGACTGCAAGGAGATCCAACCAGTCCATTCTGAAGGAGATCAGCCCTGGGATTTCTTTGGAAGGAATGATGCTGAAGCTGAAACTCCAGTACTTTGGCCACCTCATGCGAAGAGCTGACTCATTGGAAAAGACTCTGATGCTGGGAGGGATTGGGGGCAGGAGGAGAAGGGGCCGACAGAGGATGAGATGTCTGGATGGCATCATTGACTTGATGGACGTGAGTCTCAGTGAACTCCGGGAGTTGGTGATGGACAGGGAGGCCTGGCGTGCTGCGATTCATGGGGTTGCAAAGAGTTGGACACGACTGAGCAACTGATCTGATCTGATCTGATCTGATATATATATGTATGTAGTAATTTGATTACATGTTCCTTCAATTTCCCCTCTGTCCTTTTTTGTTTAAATATCCCCATTGTTCTTTTTGAGTTAAATAACAATTCTTAAATCATATTTGCAGTAAAAACAGATGTTAAAACCTAGTTTTCCAGTTGGACACATTAAAGGAAGAAGCATGTCTTCAAACAGTAGTTAAAGGAAAACAAAAAATTGGCATAAGTCCCTATCACACGACAAGCAATGAGTCAAGCACCTTACCTTCAAATAGTGGTACCTATTTGGGTTTTTTGTTCCTTATTTAAAGTCCATAGTTATCAGGTTGCAAACCTAGAACTTTCTGACTACAAACCTGGGAACCAGTTGAAATTTCTTCTTCTTCTTTTTTTTTTTTTAACTTCTATGAGGTCTTCAAATGCCACCATTTTGAGATTTTCTTCTGTACTTCTCAGTCCATATAACTTAATTTATTGCTGGACACAGTTTGATTCAACAACCAAATTAGAATTCATGTGTCTTTTGAAACCACAGTTTATGAAGTTCAGATTCACAACTTCTACAGAAGCACCATTGTCCCAGTGGAAGGATTCTGGGGTTACAGACTTTATGAGACCTTGACTCCAAAACTCATTTTCTTAGATTCAGGCCTCTTTGGACCTCAATGTTATAACCTAGAACAAAGGGGAAAGTGCCTGCTTTGACTCCCCTCCAGTGTTATTTCAAGAATAAAAGTGAAATAAATATGAAAGGACACTGCAAACACCAAATAACAATGAGGCAGTAATGAAGCATTGTTGTCTGAGTCCTAATTCTTCACAACAAAACATATTAACCCCTAAATACATTAATTCCTAAGTATTCTCTCAGAGTCTCTTTCTATAGATAGCTATGCACCTATATATTTATATCCATATATTTTTAAATAATTTTTTTTGGCCAGGAAATTGCCAGTGTGCTTTTTGTCAGACATAAACATACCCTGCCCTTAAAATTTTTTAACTATTTTTCTACGTATTAGTAAGAAGATTGATTCTTTATATAAGAAACACTAGCCAAATGAAATGAATTGTTGCTCTCCTGTCTACCATAAAGCTGGTAAAGTTTTTGATGAGACTGGTACAGTTTTGATGATAGACTGTTTTAAAATTTAAAAATTGGATTGTTCTCTGTGGGGATCTTCAGACTACTCAAAAACATACCGAAACCTTCATTAACAAAAATTAGGCTTTCTGGAGGTATTTTCTTTTTCCCCAGAAAAATAACAGCATTTTGCCTAGCATTTCCATTGGTCTTAAATTTGCATAATGTTGATGTTGGGAGAACTACATTCAGTTGCTTGTGGTGACTTTAGTCAATTGTTTTTGTATATTGCAGAATTTATTTTTTCCTGTGCATTAGAAAATCTGTTGATAAGTGATTATTTTTCTAAATTATTAACTCAAAAGGCAATTTAATTTGCTATCTCTATCAGGCTATTATCTGGACCACACATTTTTGTCTGCATCCTATTCACAGTGTCTAACAATAAGTTGCTTTTATTTTTATTTTGACTGGTAAATAAACTTGCTGCATTCTCTCTTGTGAGTTGTTTCATTTCAAGTAAGACATACATCTGGAGGAGGAAATGGCAACCCACTCCAGTATTCTTGTCTAGGAAACTCCATGGACAGAGGAGCTTCGCAGGCTACAGTCCATAGCATTGCAAAAGAATCGAACACGACTGAACACACAGGCACAAGACATACACAGTTCATCAACCTGTCCTTACTTGTCTTCATTCATGGGGTTTTTCTCTAGTTTAATAACAGACTAGGATAAGCTGTGTCTGTACAACTGTTTCTCTAACTTAATTTTTGTCTAATTAATTCACTTTACTATTAATATTATCATATTGAAATTATAAATTTTGAGAATAATTATCTGTCCTGAAGAAAGTATTATTTGAGGGCCTTTTATGGAAAAGAAAGGCCGTTTTTTCCCCCATTCCATAAAACCAACCTGAGATCAGAGTAATTGAATTCCTTTGCATGCCATGCAGGTGAGCTGGTCTGCTTGTCCCAAAGCCAGTGGACATGGAAGGATCCAGTCCCTCTTCCACAGATGGTGTTAATGACTCAGGCTAAACATTCCCATCTAATATTTTAGTCATGGAAGGGACTTTGGAAATTCTTGAAGATAGTGGCTAATTTTTACGCATATTCCTAACTTTTGTTTTCCAAAGCAAAAACATACTTTCTTTTTAAAAGTCATCCTTGAGTTCATCATATTTCAGTTTAATTTCATCCCATTTCTCCATGTTGTGTCTTTAGTAGAGGACAGGCACCATTCTTTACATAAATTTAGAGTCATAGGAAGTAATCATACATTCGCCGTTGCCAGTGCTGACTATACAATACATCTAGATAGATAACTATCTACTCAACTTTTTAAAGTCACAAGTGAGGCAAATACTTGGAGGTTTCATATTAATCTTCTATAATTAGGGGCTGCTAAAGTGGGATCCCACAGTCAGGCAGCTGTGTCTCAGGTGGAATAAATAAATCCATTTACTCCTATTTTTCATTATAGATTGTCTTGTCAGACCCATTTTTAATCATCCTTTCCCATCTCTCTAGGACCCCACGAAGACTTAACAAGGGTTAATTTTAGATAACATGAGTGTAAAACATAGTCTCATCCTGAAGTTATTAAATGATAAAGCTTCCACAGGACTCTTTTCAAGGAAAACATTTTGTAGCACAGAAAAGTTAGCAAAATGTAGATGGAATATAGTGTTCCCTAAGAGTAAATACAACAAAAAGCAGCTAGGTATAAGTCTTGTGGAAAATCTTAAATTGTAGAAGATAAAAGACTTCAGACATTTTGGAATTGAAATTTCCTGAACAAGTTAGTATTCTAGTATCCTTTAAAAATATTTTTTTGTGTCTGTTTTCAGTAACTTTATTTTTGTCCATTTCTTCTTACTAAATTATAGCCTATGACTTAGGTGGATGATTACTTTAGATGAAATAGTCAAGATCTCACATTGTTTGTTTATAAGTTGGCCTCCCATCAGAACATGTGTTGTGCCTGAAATTCCAGCCCCAGAATGTAGGTCTCATCCCTTCTTCACTGAAGGTGCTCTGTTCCTATGCCAATGGGACCAGAAGTAGAACACTTTTAGTCACTCTCAATGAGTGATAAATTGCAAGGAATTTCTTGTTATGCAGCCAATGTCTGACACAAATGTCAAGTAAGCTTCACTCCTGACAGACAGGCTGAGTTTAGCTACCTGAGTCCTGATCCCTGCAGGACCAGCTGTAGACATGGGCAGGGTGGATAAAGAAGCAGCTCTTGGAAGCTGTGTTGAGAGGCATCAATTTACTTATTTAGCTTTTGAAAAATACAAAAGTTGGCCACTGTGGCAAAATATTAAAAACCAGTGAATCTGCAGATAAGATATAGGAGACTCTTTGGATTATTGTAACTTTCATTTGAATTTATTTCCAAATAAAATGTTAAAAAAACAAAAGAGAGGATGTTAGTGGAGGAAGATGAAGAGTTAAAATTGGACCTGGCCCAAATTTTCATTTCAACCTGTGGTCAAGTTTTGAATGATTTAGTCACCCTTCTGCTGAGATTTGCCTGCACTGAATTCCAGATCCTAATACCCTGCCTGATGTGCATTGAAACCCATTCTGTGACTCAGGTGTTTGAGAAAGAAAAGGGCTTTATTGTGAGGTTGACCTGCAGGGAGACAGGCAAGGCTCAAATCTGTCTCTCAGATTCAAGGTTGGGGCGAAATTTAAGGGTTCAGGGGATTTCAAACTTGGGAGCTGACTGGCTAGTCTCTAGATCCTGTGCTGCTGAAAGCTGACTTCTCACTTTGTAAAGGGCTCCAGTGGCAACTTATCGGTTCTTTGAGATCCGTAGATTGAAGTTTCTTGGTTTAGGGTCAGTCTGGAGACACCGGTTCCTATCTTGCACATGCGCACTGCAGTTTCTGTAAAGTAACCCAGGTTTTGCTTATTCAACAGCCTGATTTTAGGGAGCAAAACCAGTTTCCGTTGGTCAGTGTTTCGAGCTGTTTCAATGTCAGCTGAGGGGCAGCTTGATAGAGTGTATAAGCATGTCGACTTAGAAACAGGCTGCCTACACCAGAGTCTCCACTTCTGCCAGCTAAAAGCTGGGTAACTTACAGTGTTTTTACTTTATGTTAATCATTTCCCTCAGCTGTAAAACGGGAATGATGATAGTACCTACTTTCTAAGATTTTCACTAGAATGGAATGATTTATTAATAACATTTGTACTATGCTTAAGCAGTGGCTGCTCTAGATGACTGTTAGTATTGATAACTAATCATTGTCATACAGACATTTTAACTCTAAAACAATCATTTTCCAGTGACAGAAAAGAAGGGAGGACAGATTATGATCCACGGAGACAAGCAAGGGCATTTTCAAACTGTCCGGGATAAACTCATAGGAATACATTTCCTGTCCTGCCCTGTTTGAGGGTCACTGGTCAAGGAAGTAGCCACCATGTCCTTGTCCTTTGGTGTACTGAGGCTGCAAAGAGCTTTTGCAAATCATTACTTTAAAGGTGCTGTGCTAGGAGGTATCCCTATCCTTTCCTGCCCTAAATGGAAAATTTCAGGCCAGATGAGTGCTAACAGGCAAAGTGAGATGATGTTATCGAGAATCAAGTCTATTTATCCTTTTAACCCATTTCACGCTTGTCAAAGCTTCCTTACAGCACTGTTTTAGAGTTTCAAAGACCATTTATATGACACAAAGTCTTGACTTTCCAAGTGGGGTTTCTGGGGGCAGTCTCAGGAGCACTGGGAGCTTGTTAGAAATGCAGAATTTTAGTTCCCTCCCCCCACCCCTGACTATCCGCAGCAGAGTCTATTTTTAACAAGAACCTTAAGTGATTACCATGCACACTCAGGTTGGAGAAGTCTGGTAGAATTACTGCCTTGTTCTCAGAGCAGTGTGGAAAATCCAGATGTGACCTCTGGGTCTCCCCTCCCCCACCGACCCTCCCAGGGCTCCTTTATAAATCCTGGTTTTTCTTACCCTCTGTGCCCTTAAACAGACTTATGCTCTGCACTCTCCCTGAATGGTGAACAGTCACATAACTCATTTGAATAATTCTCAAAATGTGCAAGTATAGGCAGGCAACCATAAGCCAAGTGTTGCTGGGAACCACGAAGTGTAAGAGATCAAAAGATATGATGTTCACTCAGTCTCAAGTTCATATGAACAAGCAATGGGTAACTACAAAATGTTCATATGTTATTTTCTAATTTACATGGAGCCCCATGCAGTGTCATTCAATATGCAGGGTTAATTAAGTTCTCGGTTACAAAAAAGTGCTGAAACAGTTAGAATTTCTAACCCAGAAAATCAATTCGATTGATGGGCTTTATTTCTGAAAGGAGCCACTCCCTTGCCTGTATATTTGCATATTGATTAGCCCCTTTTCCTGAACAATTTGACCTTTTAATTAGGTTTCCAGTGTTTTCAGTTACTGGATTAACAACCCATATCCTGTTCACTCCCCTGCAAGAGGGAGAGTTTGTTTAAATTCCATTTTGTAAAAATTCCACATGGCAAAAGTAGCGTGAAGCATCCTGCCCACTGCAGCTATTTTATTTCTGGCAAATACTCAGCTCGTTTATGGCCTTGAAGCAGGATCTGACTTTAGGATATATCAAAAGAAGCTTGCATTGCTGTTGGCCACATGGAAATGCCTCTCCATAGTACATTTTCTCTCTTTGGTAGCAACTTGCTGTAGAAACTTGTTAATTTAAATTTTTCTATCTGTATCTACATACATACAGCTGTATACCAACTTGAAAATTGTTAGTTGCTCAGTCATATCTGACTCTTTGTGACCCCATGGACTCTAGTCCTCCAGGCTCTTCTGTCCATGGAATTCTCCAGGCAAGAATATTGGAGTGTGTGGCCATTGCCTTCTCTAGGGTTCATCCAGATCCAGGGATCAAACGTGGATCTCCTGCGTTGCAGGCAGATTCTTTACCATCTGAGCCACCAGGGAAGCCCATATACTCATATTTATATCTTTCAGTTTATGTTACTTTTATAAGTGAATATTTGTTAAACAGGTGAATAAACCAGTGAAAGGTCATTACCATTGACAATTGTAAAACACATGAAAAGATGCTCACCATCACTCATTATCAGAGAAATGCAAATCAGAACCACAATAAGGTACCATTTCACGCCAGTCAGAATGGTTGTAATCCAAAAGTCTACAAGCAATAAATGCTGGAGAGGGTGTGGAGAAAAGGGAACCCTCTTACACTGTTGGTGGGAATGCAAACTAGTACAGCCACTATGGAGAACAGTGTGGAGATTCCTTAAAAAACTGGAAAGAGAACTGCCTTATGACCCAGCAATCCCACTGCTGGGCACACACCCTGAGGAAACCAGATTGAAAGAGACACGTGTACCCCAATGTTCATCGCAGCACTGTTTTAATAGCCAGCACATGGAAGCAACCTAGATGTCCATCAGCAGATGAATGGATAAGAAAGCTGTGGTACATATACACAATGGAATATTACTCAGCCATTAAAAAGAATACATTTGAATCAGTTCTAATGAGGTAGATGAAACTGGAGCCTATTATACACAGTGAAGTAAGTCAGAAAGAAAAACACCAATACAGTATACTAACGCATATATATGGAATTTAGAAAGATGATAACAATAACCCTGTATACGAGACAGCAAAAGAGACACTGATGTATAGAACAGTCTTTTGGACTCTGTGGGAGAGGGAGAGGGTGGGATGATTTGGGAGAATGGCATTGAAACATGTATAATATCGTATATGAAACGAGTTGCCAGTCCAGGTTCGATGCATGATACTGGACGCTTGGGGCTGGTGCACTGGGACGACCCAGAGGGATGGTATGGGGAGGGAGGAGGGTTCAGGATGGGGAACACATGTATATCTGTAGCGGATTCATGTTGATATATGGCAAAACCAATATAATATTATAAAGTTAAAAAAAAAGAATAAAAATAAATTAGGAGTCTATTTACAAAATAAATAAATGTTGTGTAAGTTTAGAAAACAGGCCCTTGGATCTATCCTTGGCAGATAAGAAATGGAAGCATCTAGTCCTCAAATGTGCAAAATGAGTAGTTCAGGCTGTTCCCATCATCCAGTGAGAAGAGACCACCATGTTACCATCAGACCTCAATGGTGTGCAGCTCATGACAGCTCCATGCAGCCCAGCGCTGCTAGTCTAGTCCCCGTGATTTCATCAGAAAGACTGCTCTGTACCTTCCCCAGATTTTCTTTTTGTGTGTGTGGCTTTAGCCTCAGGCATCCGGGAGCTTTCTATTTCCACTGTTATTAAATTTTAAAGAACATTAAGTTATGTTTACTGAGAACAAAAACATTAGTCACTGACAACGTTAAGAGTACCAGGTAGAAAATGCCTATAGAAGATGTGAAAATAGGTAGGAAAAGGATCACCTAGTATAAGGGAGAGAAAATGATGTCCTGTAGTTGGCAAGATTTAGGAGTTTGGAGTCAAGCACATTTGGATTGAAATCCTGGCTCTACTGCTTCTGCTGCTTTGAACTTATTAGTTTTCCTTTCTTATAAAGTTTGACCAAGGAGATCAAACCAGTCAGTCCTAAAGGAAGTCAATCTTGAATATTCATTGGAAGAATTGATTCTGAAGCTTCAATACTTTGCCCATCTGATGCGAAGAGCCGACTCATTGGAAAAGACCCTAATGCTGGGCAAGATGGAAGGCAGGAGGAGAAGGGGATGACAGAGGATGAGATGGTTGGATGGCATCACCGACTCAATGGTTATGAATTTGGGCAAGCTCCGGGAGCTGATGAAGGGAAACCTGGTATGCTGCAGTCCATGGGGTCACAAAGAGTCACATATTACTGAGCGATTGAACAACTTGTAAAGTTTTGTTTTGAAATAATTTCAGGCTTGTAAATAAACTTGGAAAAATTATTGACGAGTTCCCATATAGCTTTCAACAAGCATCTCCAAGTAGTAACACTTTATATACTCATGGTACAATTTCCAACACCAAGAAATTACCATTGGTGTGATGTTCTTAACTAATCTTCATGCTATATTCACCTTTTGTGAACTGTCCCCAAACCACCCTTATTCTTATTTGGAATCCAATATAGGACCCACATTGCATTTGTTCGTCAAATCTCCTAGTCGCACCTCCTCCAATCTATGACAGATTTTCTGTCTTTCTTTATCTTTCATGAAACTTGACATTTTGAAGGGTATTTACCAGTCTCTGTACAGTGATCTTGATTTGAGGTTTGTCTACTGCTTCTTCATGGTTAAATACAGGTTTCTATTTTTGGCAAGAATACTAGGGGAGGGACTTCCCTGGCAGTCCAGTGGTTAACATGAAGGCTTTCATTGCCCAGGACCAGGGATCCATCTCTGGTGGGGGAACTAAAATCCCACAAGATACCTAGTGTGGAAGGAAAAAAAAAAAAAGAATACCTAGGGAATGGTATTTTGTCCATCACCATGCATACATCAGCAGGTACCTGATGTCATCACGTCTCATTACCAGCCATGTTAACTTTGATCACCTGCTTAAGGTGATGTCTACCAGATTTTGTTTCTTTACTGTAAACTTACTGTTTTTCCTTTTCTAATTCCTAAGTATCTTTGGAGGAGATACTCTGTGCATACAAAACATCTTCTTTCTTGTCATACTCTCACCTAGTTTTAGCATTCATACTTGCTTAATGCAGACAAAATACTTAGAATGATGTCTGATACATTAAAAGCTAATTCCATTCTTATAACACCAGTAAATACACTAGTTATGATCATTTCAATATAACAAAAATGAAGCCATCATAATGTTTCTGCGAAACATAGTATCTAATTGTGATGTGATTCTATTACAAAAGCAATTTGCCTCCATTGCTATTAGAAACAACATATATCAAATCATTTCCACCTCCTTATTAGAAATCAGATCAGATCAGATCAGTCACTCAGTCGTGTCCGACTCTTTGCGACCCCATGAATCGCAGCACGCCAGGCCTCCCTGGCCATCACCAACTCCCAGAGTTCACTCAGACTCATGTCCATCGAGTCAGTGATGCCATCCAGCCATCTCATCCTCTGTTGTCCCCTTCTCCTCTTGCCCCCAATCCCTCCCAGCATCAGAGTCTTTTCCAATGAGTCAACTCTTCGCATGAGGTGGCCAAAGTACTGGAGTTTCAGCTTTAGCATCATTCCTTCCAAAGAAATCCCAGGGCTGATCTCCTTCACAATGGACTGGTTGGATCTCCTTGCAGTCCAAGGGACTCTCAAGAGTCTTCTCCAACACCACAGTTCAAAAGCATCAATTCTTCGGCGTTCAGCCTTCTTCACAGTCCAACTCTCACATCCATCCATGACCACAGGAAAAACCATAGCCTTGACTAGACGGACCTTTGTTGGCAAAGTAATGTCTCTGCTTTTGAATATGCTATCTAGGTTGGTCATAACTTTCCTTCCAAGGAGTAAGCGTCTTTTAATTTCATGGCTGCAGTCACCATCTGCAGTGATTTTGGAGCCCAGAAAAATAAAGTCTGACACTGTTTCCACTGTTTCCCCATCTAAGGAGCTGTTATTATTTAGGAAACTAGTTTTAAGGAACTTTTGCTATGCTAAACCCGTCAGGTACATAAAACGATGTTAATAATCATCATTGACTCCACTGACTCAGAGCTTATGAAGGTCCACGTGTCATTTGGTCATTTATTCAGGTATTTTGGATGAAAGCCAGTATCATTAGAAATAGCCATGTAAATAAAACAACATGTTTTTTTTTCTTTAAATTTTCAACTCCTCCCAAAGTTATTAGTATAATACTTAATAATATTTGGCATCAAGTATTAATAATACTTGGCATCAATAAACAAACTGAAAATGCTATCACTCCAATTTACTTGGCCTAATTTTTTGGAAAAATTAATACAAATCTCACTTTGTCAATCATCACCGTCTTCATCCTGCTTATTTAATAGCTTCAAGATACAAACACATGCCCTACAAACATGAAATTATTTTAATGATTAAAAATAGCATGTTCAAATACATGTATAGAAATTAACGATTAACCCATGAATTTATTCTTAAATAAATGGACACCGCCTATATTCTCTGGGCTTGTTGCTGTCATGAACTTGTGAGATCAGCAATTACTAAAAGCTTGTTATTGTTGTTTAGTCGCTAAGTTGTATCCAAGTCTTCTGTGACCCTGTGGACTGTAGTCCACCAGGCTTCATGGGATTTCCCGGGCAAGAATACTGGAGTGGGTTATCATTTCCTTCTCCACTAAAAAATTAGTTATTACTAATTTTTCCCCCACAGGCTGCCTTCATGAGGCTTATACCTTATAAAGATGAAATGGAGGCTAGGGGACCATAAGAGTGTAACTGTACTCCTATAAACAAGAAGCTGTCTTAAAACAAAAGGCGTTTTTTACGAGTGACTTTCTCAATGGTGTTTAGGATTATAAATGCACCCACTTCAGGTTTTTTAACTCTTATTAGGAGGTTTCTGTCTTCAAGGTCTTGAAAGCATTGATTAATTTATCTTTGTAATACCACTGAGAAATAGGCAAACAAGTAAAACTGGAGCAGTGTTTACACAGGATTATAATTCTTGTGTTATTAAAAAAGAATTAGCAGAGATCATAATAATTAGAACCCAGATGGCAACAAGCATAAGAAAAATATGTAACAGAGGCAATAAGAGAGGTAGGCATGCTTAGTAATCTATGAGAGGGGCTTCCCCGGTGGTCCAGTGGTTAAGACTCCCCCTTCCAAAGCAGGGGCTTGAGTTCCATCCCTGGTGGAAGAACTAAGATTCCACAAGCTGCATGGCATGGCTGGAAAAAAAGAAATCTATTAATATGGCCCTGATTTCCTCTGATAGTCAATTCCCCACAGTGATTCTACGGGACAAGTTGTAGAACAGCATGATTCAGTTTCAAAACTCACAGTCATATGTGGCTGTACCTGCTATAAATTTGCAGCACACCATCTAGCACCTATTTACCTACTTCTACAAGCTTTTCAAAGAACGCTTCACAAATTTCTTGTCCTGCATATGATACTTCTTATGCCTGTCTCAGAATTATGATACCTCTCCTGTCAAATAGTTCGCTTTCTGCCAAGTACAAGGAATTAGCAAATTCAGTTGATTTTATGTATGTCACACATGCATTTTACAGTTTCACTTTTGAGTTTTTATTTTACATTTTGCTCTATTAATTAATTTATTATCTTTACATGACAGTTTTCTAAACACTTCTTCCTTTTATATTGTGTGAGTATGCACGCGTGCTCAGTCGCTCAGTCATATCTGACTCTTTGCAACTCCATGAACTGTAGCCCACCAGGCTCCTCTGTCCATGGGATTCTCCAGGATCATTCTCTACATAGGATTATAATTCTTGTGTTATTAAAAAAGAATTAGCAGAGATCATAATAATTAGAACCCAGATGGCAACAAGCATAAGAAAAATATGTATAAAGAATACTAGAGTAGATTGCTGGAGAAGCCGATGGCACCCCACTCCAGCACTCTTGCCTGGAAAATCCCATGGGCGGAGGAGCCTGGTGGGCTGCAGTCCATGGGGTCTGACGCAACTGAGCGACTTCATTTTCACTTTTCACTTTCATGCATTGGAGAAGGAAATGGCACCCCACTCCAGTGTTCTTGCCTGGAGAATCCCAGGGATGGGGGAGCCTGGTGGGCTGCCGTCTATGGGGTCGCACAGAGTCGGACATGACTGAAGCAGCTTAGCAGCAGCAGCAGAGTAGATTGCCATTTTCCTCCTCCAGGGGATATTTCTGACCTAGGGATTGAACCTGCATCTGCTGCATTGGCAGGCAGATTCTTTACCCCTGAGCCACCTGTGAAGCCCTTCTTTTACCTTAGATATTTGTTACGGCATGAGATCCAAAATAGGAAAATATTCACCATTTGTGTCATGTACATCAATTAAATCTAGTGAATTCCAATATTATGCTTCTTGTTTGCAGTGACTTTTCGTGATGTTGTCCAGGATTTTGTTTACATTTCTGGTTGCAGAAGAGTTTTTGTTGCATATTCAAGTTCTAAAAAATTTTAATGATGTGGTTAAAGGATGTGTAATTAATTAGTGACACAACAGGTCTTCTCACACCTAACCAAAATAGGTCTTCTTCCTGTATTCATCATCTCAGTTAGTGGATTATGGTCCACCAGTCACCTAGCTAGAAACCTGTCCTTTATTCTAGACTTCTCTCCCTCACTCCCAACTTGTGTGTGTGTGTTCGCAGTCGTGTCTGACTCTTTGTGACCCCACAGAATATAGCCCACCAGGCTCCTCTGTCCATGAGATTTTCCAGGCAAGAATACTGGAGTGGGTTGCCATTTCCTTCTCCAGGGGATCTTCCCAACCCAGGAATCGAACTGGAGTCTCCTACATCTCCTGCATTGGCAGGCAGATTCTTTACCACTGGAGCCACCTGGGAAGCCCAACTTTTAATTATGATTTCAATTAATTATGATCCTTCCAGTTTTATTTTCTACATATGTTTTTACCCATGCCTTTCACTCCCATGCTTTCAGGTCTCATCTGACTAGTGTCTGGCAGTCCCCTTTGAAGAGCTTCCGTGCATCTCCTCTGGGTTAGGTGTCCTCTTCAGGTCCTTACTCTGCTCCTGCCTGGGCCTATTAGTTTCTCCTTCCGTGTTGCTCTCCTGCATCACCTTCTTAACTCCTTGAAGGGAGAAACTGGTTGGACCTTACTCTTTGAGGCGCATCCTTGGATTTAGTGCCTGGTATGTATAAGGTGTTGGATCAATGATTTTTGACTACACGAATGAATGAATGAATGAATAAAACTCTCGTTTAGCTTCACTGAATACCTGTTTAATATACCATGAAAAGAAAGTGAAAGTAGAAGTTCCTCAGTCATGTCTGACTCTTTGCAACCCCATGGACTGTAGCCACTGAAGCCCATCAGGCTTCTCTGTCCATGGACATCTCCAGGCAAGAATACGAGAGTAGGTGGCCATTTCCTTCTACAGGGGATCTTCCCAACCCAGTGATCAAACCTGGGTCTCCTGCATTGCAGGCAGATTCTTTACCATCTGAGCTACCAGGGGAGGAAGCAATAATGAACCAATTACCCAGGGGTAATTACATGGAATATATAATAATTTAGCTTCAAAGAGTCCCATGAAATCCTAGCACTTAATCATTTCTGTTTGTTTTAATAATTTGTGTGGATGTGTTGTTCTGTGTATCTGTGTCTATATGTGTTGTAAAGAGGGGTGATAATTTTCAGAAATTTGCCATTAAGTGTGATACTTTTTATTTACTTTCAATATTTCAGTAATTAGGAGCATTGCCTTTGTTGTCTTTCAAATCTGGGTTCAAGTTTTGGTGTCCCACTTGGGCCATTTTTCCCTGGATAAGGAAATGGCTACCCACTCCAGTATTCTTGCCTGGAGAATTCCATGGACAGAGGAGCCCGGAGAGCTTAGAGTCCATGGGGTTGCAAAAAGTCTGACATGACTAAGCGACTGACACTTTGGGCCATTCTTAACGACTCTGGTGCTAAGTTAGTTTCACTTTGGAGCAGTTAAAATCTGAACCGCATTTGATTGTTTTATGTGTACATGCATATAGAGAGAATGGTTGACGAGATATGGTAGGAGGTATAACTTTGCAAGAAGTAATGGTAGGACTCTGAGGATGACACTTTGTGGTCCCTCTTGATCCTTTGCCCCACATCCCTTCTGCCTCCCTGAGCTCATTGAAAATTGAAACTATGGGAGGCAGTTTCTAGGATACCAGCTAACATCCCAACTCAAGTGCTGTGTCTCTTCTTTCTGCCTGAGAGTAATCCTGGGGAAAGAGGGAATCATCTGCCCGCTGTCAATCAATAGGAGATCGGAGTGGATGGATCAATATCCCAGCCTCATTGAAACATGTAAAATATCTTGTATGAAATGAGTTGCCAGTCCAGGTTCGATGCACGATACTGGATGCTTAGGGCTGGTGCACTGGGACGACCCAGAGGGATGGTATGGGGAGGGAGGAGGGAGGAGGGTTCAGGATGGGGAACACATGTATACCTGTGGCGGATTCATTTTGATATTTGGCAAAACTAATACAATTATGTAAAGTTTAAAAATAAAATAAAATAAAAAAAAAAAAATCCCAGCCTCCCAACCTCCAGTGAGATGATTCTGAGTCATGTTTTCCCTACTCTTTCCCAGAAGGTCTCCAAGGGAGACCTGGCTATAGTGGTAACACATCCAGTAACTGTTACTGATTTTTCTCTTTTCATTGTCTCACTTTTCCCATGTCCCTAGCAAATGCTTCCTAGGATCACCTTCCAAACAAACTTTCTGCCCCAAGTCCTTATGTCAGGTTTACAGTACCAAGGAAACTAGGTCAAGGCTTGAAGAATACGGGAGCCATGGCCAGCCGAGGTTGAGAGATCATTACAGTCAAGAGAGACATCATGTTGAAGAACTGGAGCCCAAGATTAAGGGTGGCAGTTTCAAGGAAGTAAAAGTTGTTCTAGAAAGCGGGCCAGGGTAGAGAACGTGAAGGGAGAACCATAAGATAGCAGAGACCAATTAGTGGTGGATCTTAAAACTCATTTTCACTATTTTTGCATGATTCCAGGGTCAGTGGGATTCTAGATCAAAAGATTTGGATTGGGGAGTGATATTCTAGATAGTATAGGAAAACAAATTCCAAGGAAAATGGAACCAAGATACCTGTAAGCAAGTCATTGAGATAAAACTGACCTACACTTAGGGAAGGGTGTCAGTAGTACCTGAAGAGAAAAGGGTAGATTTCACAACTATTGAGAAGGTAACACCTTTATTAATTATCATTGCTATTAGTGCAAAGCAGGCCATGGTGATAACTAAGGTAAGCTGGTCATTTAGACAGTAAATGGGGAGACATTTCAATCATTGATATTGTGCTTCAGGATAATATATTAGCAAATTTTTCTGTGAAAACTTACTATCAAAAATAGTCTTTAACTTATGTATTTGTTTTTCTCAGTTTGATTCTAAAAATATTTAAACATTTGTCATGGCTGAGAAATTGTCATATTCTTCTGGTTCATCTTTGGTAGTAATTGATAGAGTTTGTTAGTGATAGATGTTTAAACCAAACTCTTATTCTGGAAGTGAGAATGCCAAATTTTACCAATTTGCCCATGGCATGGAAAAAATTAGACTGATGGAGAACAATATACTAGACTAAGTGCCTTTATAAAACTGTGTCTGATGTCTTCTTTGAAATATATGATTTTGCCACTGAAGCTTTTATTTTAGGGTTATTAGTAACCACTCATTTCAGTCAGTGCTGTAAAAATAGGTTTTGTTGTTCCCATTAGTCAGCATAAATTAAAAAATGAAGATAAACCCTTCTGAAGATGCAGCTTTCATTAAAAAGGAAAGGGAAAAAAGCTAATTGAAAGTCACTGTAAATTTTAAATGATTAATATCATGCCAAATAAGTCATTAGGAATCTCTGATGGATATAAAAAGCAATCATTTGCACAACTGGAAAGAGCCAAATTCAATTTAACTATACTGCTCTATTTTTTTTAGCTTGTATGTTAGGAGAGATATAATATTGAAATTGTTGAATTTTAACATAATAGCCTTTTATTATAGGTGGTTTGTACATTCTATTGGGCTCTAAATCAGCTAATTAATTTCCCTATGGATCCTTTTATTTCAGTTGATCATCTTTGTTATAGCTCACTGTTTTTTTCTTGTTTCCTTCCTAATAATAATAAATCTGATTCATATCATTTCAAACATATGAAAAATCTAGGGTTTCTTTTTCTTTGCTTTGCTTTTTTGTGTCTTGTTTTTTATCTTACTATACATATGTATGTATAATATATAACAATAAGATATATTAAAAAAAAAAAAATATATATATATATATATATCCAAAGCTTCAGATCTTCTTTCAGAAAAAAAGAGGGGCAAAATTTATGAACTTTATTCCTTGGTCTCTCCAGTTTTCCTCTCTACAAAGTAAAAGTAGCTTTCTAGTAACCAACATTTTTTAATTATCGGTATCCCATGCCTTTAAAACTGTAAATAAAGTGGTTGCTCTCAAACACACTGGGGGCTAGGGCTGCCAGCCCTCACCCAGTTGAAAATCCACACAGTGGTACCTCTGCCTCAAAAACAAAGGAATTAATGAGTGACTCACCCAAGGGTAGGATAGAATCTGGACTCAAACCCTAGTCCTTTTGATTTCATACTTTGTGATCTCTAATCAAACTTTTCTCAACACTGCAATAATTTAAAGATCTCTCTAATGAAAACACAGATACTGTATTATTGGGGGGTAAAAAAAAAGAAAAGATGTTATAAGTAGAACTGACCAATACAGTTCAAACCCATGTTCAAGGGTCATTTGTATACTGAATCAGGGGAGTTTATCACAATCTGAAAAAGAAAAATATCTGCAGATTTAGATCTGTAGGTGCAAAGTATCTTGTTCTATAAAACTGCCTTTTGTTCTATACAGAAGATAAGTTGACTATATAATTGCCTAAACTAAAATATTTTTACTTTTTATTCAGTAAAACTGAACAGGTAACATGCTCTACTATTTTGGAGAAGATTAATCAAACAAAAAATAACCCTAAATAAATTGTTGATCATGATGGTTGACCTGCTTTGTAGTGATCAACTGAAAGGTAGTGGTGATGTTAAAGAGAAAAGCTTGATTCAGAGCTGAAACTGTTAGATTCTCTTTGGAAGTGAAGAACAGATTAACAGGTCATAACAGCCCAACTTTATTTTTTCACATATTTTAAACATTTAATTGTCAGAGGGTAAAAAATTCTTTTATTTCCATCCAAGATTCAGATTCGAAAAGTCAACTACAATAATAGTGGGGTAAAGTAGAAGCTTTTTTTCTTTTTTTTTTTTTTTTATGGTAGAAGGCTCTTCATTTTACATTTACTGTTATGCACATTATTGATTTTCTTTTCTGGTTGTTGTTCCTTGCAGAGAGTGAATCTGTCCTTCGATTTTCCATTTTATGGCCATTTCCTACGTGAAATCACTGTGGCAACTGGGGGTAAGTGGTTTTCTACCCATTCACTCTAAATAATCTACAGTTTCACTACAGTTATTATTTTTAATTTACTCCATATTTCAAAAGGGACATTTATTGGGAAAGCCATTGTCTTCTATCAAAAAGTCATGGGTATAAATAAAACATAAGAAAAGTACAGCTATTGGGAAAACTTTTCTGCAGGAAAAAACATGTACTTATAATAATTTTCAGCATAGATCCATCTCTGCTTTCTTGTCAAGTTTTCATTCATTTTTGATAATATGGAAGATTATATGAAAGGGAACAGAATTATAAAGAAAATGTGCTTAAGAAAGCTATAGAAGTGTATCATTTTCTTTTAACTTATGTAGTAGATTGAGATATGTGTATACACACACACACATTCTATTAGCTTTAGTTATTTAGTTGTTTCCTCCCCCTTTAATGCCACCTAAGTTGACTGAGAATTTTAAAAATGAACACTGAAATTCAGTTTGAATTCTCTTCATTTTATTTTTCTCCACAAACTTTGGAGGTTAGTTTAAAGATTAGCAATAGCCTAGAAATGCAATTATCTGTTTTTATAGCATATAGGAGTCAGAAAAATGTATTCCTTGAATGCTACTAGCAGAAATAAGCAAAATGCCAGAGAATATCACTGTTGGCCTAATAAGGAGCAGTAGATAAAGTAGGAGAAAGAGAGAAAAACATAAAAATGGAAAAGTAAAGAAGCAAATTATTAATAAATGAAATACACAGATAGGATGAAAGGTCTGTGGATGGCTCATACTAAAGCACCAGAGAGAGTCCCTTTCCTTCACTGGGTTTTGGTCTTCTGGATGGTATGGAAACCACGTTGGTCACTCATCATATTTCAGTAAAAGACTTAGAAGTTATATAGGATTCAGAGGAAGATTTGTAATCAGGAATACCAATAATCAAGTAAAAGTTTTGAGCACCATCTCTAAGCACTGGCAAACAAAGCTACCTCTGCCTTAGGATCATGTAACCTAGTACACAAGGTGAAGCAGAATGTGGGAGTTCCTTAGAAAATACAGAGGATGAAATACGAGTTTCCAGAGATGATAAAGCTCAAACGTGAGAATCCTTTAAGACTTAATAGAAAAATTATTTAAGATATTTCTTGAAGGAAGTTAGAATTTCTGTGATTGTGTAGGGAAAGAAGAGTAAGTCACAGGGAAGAATATCTTGAATAAATACTATACAGAAGAGAAAATTGGTGGAGTATTTTGAGACAGTAAATAACCAAATTTGAATGAAGCTGGATGTGTAGGTTTTAAGAAGAAAAATGTTAAGATGTGAAAAGCAGGTTGGGACAATTTTGTACACTGCCTCAAAAGTCAGTTAGAGTCACTAGTCCTTGATTAGATAAGTGATAAACTTAAGAAGCATAACCAAGATTATATGTGGAATCTAAAAAAAATGAGACAAATGAACTTACTGACAAAACAGAAAGAGACTCACAGACTTAGAAAACACACTCATGATAGCTGGGGGGAAGGGATAGTTAAGATTTTGGGAAGGTTATGTACACACTACCATATTTAAAATGGATAACCAACAAAAATCTACTGTATAGCACATGGAATTCTGCTCAATGTCGTGTGTCAGCATGGATGGGAGGGGTGTTTGGGAGAGAATGGATACATGTACATGTATGGCTGAGTCCCTTCACTGTTCACCTGAAACAACATTAACAACACTGGTAATTGGCTATAATCCAATATAAAATGTTTTTGGTGTTAAAAAAAATAAAAACACAAAGCAGAATCAAGATACTTTGTAATGCCTTGAAGTATAAAAAGACTGAAGTTAGTGCATATAGTTGAAAGTGTGACAAATATTGAGGACCTTGGTAATTCTGTGGCTTCAAACCATAGGAGAGAAATGATACTATTAGCAAAATTTACAAACTTTAAGCAGAAGAACTGGTTTTAGGGCTTCAGTCCAGAAGCTATTACATTTTGTGTAAAAAAGGACCTATATATAAGTAAAATTTACACACAGATTCTGTCTTAATGAGTTCACTGTGTATTTCTGTGCTAGTATATTGCCAGGCATTTAATAGACATTTTAATTAATATGTTGAAGGATTGAATGAAAAGGAGAAAGGCAAATTAAAAGAGTGCTCCTATAAACCATGAATTACTTCATGTACACTCACATCTTTAAAGTATGATGTAAACATGGTTATCTCATAATATGAACATTAAGCATATTTTCTGAGACTTAGGCTACCAGTGTTCTACTGGATTTTTAAAAGTGAATCATTAATTATGTTTGTTCAAAATCTGTACACACAGTGGTAAAAATATGGGCAGCTTTGCATTTTCAGTTTCTCAAATCATTTTATCTTTAAAAGTCATGTCAGCAATTTAGCCAATATGAAGTAAGATTTCCCTTAGCTGAGTTGGTGGGAAAAAACCCAAACAGATGGCTATATCATGTTTACTGCTTCAAAATACCTTTTTTCTTTGCAAAGATCCTCAAAATAAGTGAAAAATCTGGTGTCTTGAATGATTTCTATCTTCTTTGAAGAAAACAATAATGTAAAAAAGCCTTTTTCTATTTTTTGTTTAAGAAATGCTAGTATGGCACTTGCATATATAAATCCATACCCTGTTTAGGGAGGCACAAGTGAGATAATTTAGACACTGACCTAGGCTTCTCCAAAATGGAACCAGAATCTCTTGTAAAAGTTTCCAACTAAATAAATAGCTTGTCTACACCTCCATTGTTTATTTATTCAATCAATTTTGGTTGAGTCCCTCCTATGTGAAAGACACAGTACATAACATTAATACTTTGATTTGTACAGAGAAGAATAAACTGTGGTTCCTCCAGGAGCTTAGAATCTACGAAGAGGAAGGATTATATGACTAAGCAATAAGACAAGGTTGACTGTGAGTGCTGGAGGATTAGAAAGGTGCTCCAAGAGAGGGTCATTCTTATTGAGCAAATCAGAAACAGGTTTGTAAAAAAGCTAACATTTGACATTGGCCTTGAAGGAAGGTGGAATTTTAGTATGCAGAGAAGCAGGTTGAAAGAGGTGAAGAGGGAAGGAATATTCTAGACAAAGGGATGCTGAGCTAAGTGACTTTGCTGAGTCCATATTGAGCATATTTGAAAGGCTGTCAAGTAAATCTGTTTGTCTTGAGTGGAGACTCAAAGTAAGAGTTCAGTGAATGGGAACTGGGAAGAGTGGTGTAAAATACTTTTAACTTTAGACATCTGGATGATATCCAGCAAGCACTGGGTTTCTTACAGATCTGGCCTGATCTGGTAATGGAGGATAGGATAAGGTGAGGGGTTTAAAGGTAAAGAAAGAGGCAGGTTTTTCAATACTTCTAGTGCCTGAAGCCAGTGAAGGGCACATCATTTGAGCTGTCTAATCATTGTGTTTGCAAAGGTTTTCAGGCAACAGGATTCATTAGGACACAGGTGAGTAAAGCTAAGAACAGCTTGGAAGAGAACTTCTGAATCATAGATTTTCAATCGGTCTCTTCTGACTAAATAGGTGGTATAAGCAGATAGACCTACCTAACAAACGCTCATCATTTTACAAAACTAGAGAAAGTTATTAACTATGAAAAACTTACAAGAAAAATAGAAACCACAGGTCAGGTTAAATAAAGTAGACTGAAGGCCATTACAAATAGACCAGGGACTGAAATTTTTAAGTAGGAATACATTGGTTTCTATGAAACAAAATGAAAGAAGATATTCTATTGACTGCCAGTTCTCCCTGAATGTGTCCACAAATTACTGTGACCTGTCTTTATATATGGACTTCCTGGTAGCTCATTGGTAAAGAATCTGCCTGCAAGTGCAAGGGACATTGATTCAATCCCTGGTCCAGGAAGATCCCCTGGAGAAGAAAATGGCAACCCACCCTAGGATTCTTAACTTGAGAATTCCATGGACAGAATAGCCTGGCAGGCTACTGTCCATGGGGTCGCAAAGAGTCAGATATGAGTGAGCAGCTAAATAGCAACAAGATGAATACTTTAATAGGTTCTTTTTAAATTTTAGGCTTCTAAGGTGATCTTTTAAAAGCTTCAAAAAGCAGGTTTACATCTGAGGATATAATTTTTTAATTCTTGCAACCATCTCTAGTAATGATATCCTTTTCATGAGTTCATTGTGGGCACTACATTTAACTAGATGAGAGGAAACTGAGAGGTGGGAAGAATGGTGACTGATGCCTTATATAATGGGGAAGAGAAAAGTTGACATTATCCAGACAATTCTGACCCCAAATTTTAAGTATGTAGATATAGGCTAATTCAAAATGAGTGTGCAGAATTGCAAGCAAGCCACACATGAGATTAGGAATCAAAGATGACATGAATTAAAAGGCAACTTTGGTTATGTAAAGGTTTACTCGCCTTTCCTTTCTTTGTGAATTTCTAATTGAAGATATAAGAAGATAGCTGTTCAGGTTTTTTTGTCAGGGTATGAAAACAGTTTTATTGTAAAACCTGTTTCACACACATCTCTTTTTCTGCTTTAATGATATAATTGACATATAGTATTTCATAAGATGTCAATTTTAGTTCTATTTTCTTTTGTTTGCCAGATGCTAACTAATAAAATGTAAAATGTCCACTAAGTAATCAGTATTTAATATCTGGAAAATTAATGGCATTAAAAAAAGTCAAACAAGGAGAAGTAAAATATATACAGTCAGCCCTCCATATCTGTACGTTTTGTATCCTGGGATGCAACCCATTATGGATCAAAAATATTTGAAAAAAATTTTTTTGGAAAGTTCCATGAAGCACAAAACTTGAATTTGCTGTGAGCTGGCAACTATTTACATAGCATTTACATTGTATTAGCAATTATTTACATTGTATGAGATATTATTTACATTGTATGAGATATTATATAACCTAGAGTTAATTTAAAGTATGTGGGAGGATATGTGTTGGTTGTACACAAATTGAGCTTCAGGGGATTTTGGTATGGAAATGGGGCTGTGTCTGGGAGACAGAAGAACAACTGTATCTCCTTTCTTCCCATGCCTCCTAATCCATTAGTACTCCTCCCAAGGTGAAAATAAATTAATGTGTGTGTGTGTGTGTGTGTGTGTGTGTTTTAAACTGGTGTGGTTTATTGTTTAGTCGCTAAGTCGTGTCTGACTCTTTTGTGACCCGATGGACTCTAGCCCACCAGGCTCCTCTGTCCATTGGATTTCCAAAGCAAGAATACTGGAGTGGGTTGCCATTTCCTCCTCCAGGGGATCTTCCTGACCCAGGGATTGAATGTGTTTCTCCCTCATTGGCAGGCAGGTTCTTTACCACTGAGCCGCCAGGGAAGCCCCACTCTTTGAGCTATGGTATGCAATCAGATCTAAACTAATTTCCTATATCTTGTTAATAGTCATTTGTTTTTTCCCCCTTAAGTCCCTAATAAGATAGGTTAAAAAAAATAGTGCATATTATTTTGATTGGGTTTTCAGGAAGTATATTACCAAATCTTCCAGTTTCTTTTTTATTCTTTCTTTCAAATAGCAATATTTTAATTGTAGCCCCAAATAATATTTCATGCTTTTTAGAGGTACTTTATTAATAACAGTTATGAAAGGCTTTCTAACAGCAGAAGAGAGTTAGTAATTACTCAGGATGATTGATTTAAAATACCAACCCTGTAATCTTCCAAGTATATAACCTCGATATAATAGAACTTTATTGCGTCCATTAGCTTTCTGAATCTAATGAAAAAGTAAATGACATTATTTTATATTATTATTATTATCATTATGTTATTATGTGTATCTAGAGATCTGATACATGCAGGGAGATATTGAAGGGATAGATGTTGGACAAAATAAAATTCATTCCAATTTGGTTCACTAATTTAAAGTAACAAACTCAAGTCTCAAAGATTCCTGGATGGAAAGATAAGTTGTGTGATGTCTGCTCTGCCGTGTCTGAGTGATTCTCTGGATATATGTCCTGAAAGTCCAGCTCAATTGTCCTTCTTGATAATTTACTCCCCCAGACTGTCGAGTGTCCCTCAGTAGACTGAGCAGATTCACCAACATTACTGAATTTCTTTTCCCTGAGGCTTTATGAATTGCATGTTCACAAGCCCCTTTGTTTCTCCTGTGTATCAATGTGTTATATTTCATCAGCACTGGTTCCTTGGGATTGGGGTGAGGTGTCGCTGGAGATCAGAGCAACAAGAGATGCAGAAAGGGGCCACCCAGGAGATAGACTAGAGTCGGTATGAAAATTACCAGAGGCAGAAATATGGGTAGACAGAAGTACAGTTTAAAAAAAGAGAGGATCATTGATTCATGGTGGATAAGTGATGATTGGTTGACAGGAATGGGGAAATGTTGATTAATCAAAGTGAAAGTCTGGGTAAGAAGCAGATTCTCAGGCTTAGCCCCTTCCATCACCATAGCAGCCACAGAGAAGTCCACAGATCAATGGACGTTCACTGTTCACTTAGGAATATTTGCACATGGAAGGCACCGTTTAGTCTCTTGTGGATCCAGGCTTTGTTTGAAATATTGGCAAATATTTGCTTTCCTCCCTAGTTCAGATAAATAACAGTATTACCTAGATGCTCAGATACATCACCCAATTGAAAACAAAAGGAGTTTAGGTGACTAATTAATAAAGTAACAAAGTACAGCAATTGCTCTAACCTTGTCCAGTCCTAGAGAGGAGAAAAATATTAAGTGAGGCAGGATTGACTTTAGAGTCTGGGCTTCCCGGGTGGCATGATGGTATAGAATCTGCCTGCCAGTGCAGGAGACACAAAAGACGTTGGTTTGATTCCTGGATTGGGAAGATCCCTTGAAGAAGGAAATAGCAACTGTGGACAGAAGAGGAGCCTGGTGGGCTACCGTCCATGGGATCACAGAGAGTCGGACTTGATTGAGCACACACACACACACACACTGGACATTTCAGGAATAAGTTCAAAAGTGTTCTCTTTCTACTGAAGTCAGCAATTGAAATTCATTTTCTTGGAGAAGCAGTCTGATACCTAGGTTAAGATAAATACTCTTGTATTGGAATGTGGGTCTTCATAAATCACACCAGTCATAGCTGTTGTGACCTTCAGTGAATTACTTAATCTCTCCTGCCTCAGTTTCCCAATCTGTACTATAGCATAACGAAAGCTCCTAGTTCATAAGGACTTTTGTCAGGAGTTAATGACATAACATGTATTAGTGATACTTATTTCAGAGAAAAAGCTACAAAAATAGCATGTATTGTTATTACTGTCCTTTTTTTTTTTTTAATATGTATTTGTTTCTCTTCTATTCCTTTGCAAAATATGTTTGCTGTAAAGCTATGTTTGCCTGTTAGTTTGTCTATTGTTTTCTTTGGTAACATGATCCATAGCTCAGGAAGTGCTTAGGGACTTAACTTTTCATTATCTCCTTTTAAAGTCTGGCTCATCCGTTCCTGACTGGGAAGTATAGGCCTGTGTAGATGACTCGGATGTCCTCTTTGTTAGCGTGGGTATATCTGTCATCTCTAAGTACACCGCAGAAGCTCCTCTAAAGGCCTCCCAGGGCTGCAACTCTAAAAGTCTTACAAAATTTCACACATGGCAGAAGAATCTTGAAATATTGGTCTAATTGTGATATTATGGGTCATAACTGAATAACAGGTGTTAATTTCAACAGCAAGCCATCCATATCTTGCTTCTTATTCTACCCTTTGTAGAACCTGAGCTTTAAGGACAAGTCATCAAAGCATAAAGTTAGTTATGGGTAAGATGATGGTGGGTGGGGATGACACTTGCCTGGTGTCATCTCATCCAGGTTGACTTTCATAGACATGAGATTTGATTAATTGCTAATAATCCAACTCTAAAATATACTGAAGACCCAGCCCCAAATGCAAAATTAAACATTCATTTGGTTAAATTTATGTGTGATGTTTTGCCTTTGAATTAGGAGATAAATTTCTTTATTCGTGCTCAGTCGCTTCAGTCATGTCCAGATCTGCAACCCTATGGACTGTACCCTGCCAGGCTCCTCTGTCTATAGGGATTCTCCAGGCAAGAATACTAGAGTGAGTTACTGTGCCCGCCTCCAAGGGATCTTTGCAACCCAGGCATCAAACCCGCATCTCCTGCGTCTCCTTCATTGCAGGCAGATTCTTTACCACTGAGCCACTTGGGAAGCATTAAGTTATTTCAATGCTAACCTTTATTGTCAGGATTTTCCCCTGTTTACATCACAGGAAACCAGTAGGTATAATGTGGAAACAACTCAAAATTGTGTTCTGACTTCAACTGGTACAGCTCTGGAGCTGGCACATATTATTAAACAATAAATATTTTGTTGGCTATTTCTAATGGGATTATGGTAGCTTTAGATTACTTTGTTGATCTGACTAGCCAGAGGGCTACAGTGAGATTTTCATTTAATCTGCTTATGGTTCAAATGAGAGGTTTCTGCTGAAGGCAAAGAAAATGGATGGGAAAAGCTTTTTTAATTGTTTTATTATCAATTTCCACAGCTCCTTTAAAAAACAAGCATCTTTTAGTTAATAGCTTGTGGAGAAAATCAATAGCACTTTTAGATTACTGAGGAAACATAGAAAAAGTAAAAGTATTTGGAACAATTAGATTTTGTAAAAAGAAACAAACCCACAAAATTCTATATAAATGATAAAAAGTCTTTTAATGTTTTAAAAATTGTTGTCAATATACATAGCAAAAGATTTACCATACTATTTATTAAGTGTAGTCATTGAGCACTGCTCCAAATAAGTTTTTCCTCCTGATTATTCTTTTTTTAAGTGGTAATCTCCATAGATAACTTATCAATTTCCTCCAAAATGCCTTCAAAACACAATTGTTTCCCAAAACTTTATATCAGTACATTTTGTAAGCAAAGCTTACTGTTCTTAGTAGGTGGCAGAGAGAAAAACCTATTCCATTAGAGAAACATTTGTGAAGGTCACAGTCCAAAGACACAGGACCACTAAAGGCTGAGAAACTTCTAAAACTGAAATACAAAGAGAAAAAATAGAAGCAAAAATAGAACACCCAAGAACTATGGGACAAGAATAAAAGATGTAGTTCAGTTCAGTTGCTCTTGTCTGACTTTTTGTGACCCCATGGACTGCAGCACTCCAGGTTTCCCTGTCCTTCACCAAACTCTTGGAGCTTGCTCAAACTCATGTCCATTGAGTCAGTGATGCCATCCAACCATCTCATCCTCTGTCATCCCCTTTTCCTCTTGCCTTCAGTCTTTCCCAGCATCAGGGTCTTTTCCAATGAGTCAGTTCTTCGCATCAGGTGGCCAAAGTATTGGACCTTCAGCTTCAGCATCAATCCTTCTAATGAATATTCAGGACTGATTTCCTTAGGATGGACTGGTTGGATCTCCTTGCAGTCCAAGGGACTCTCAAGAGTCTTCTCCAGCACCACAGTTCAAAAGCATCAATTCTTTGGCACTCAGCTTTCTTTACAGTTCAAATCTCACATCTATACATGACTACTGGAAAAACCGTAGCTTTGACTAGACAGACCTTTGTCAGTAATAAAAGATGTAATGTGTACATAATTGGAATGTCGGCAAAGAGAAAAGAAGAGCAGAGCAGTGAAATATTTGAAATAATAATAGCCAAGAACTTTTCAAAATTAATGACAGACACCAAACCAGGAATCTCAGAGAACACTAACCAGGAAAAAAAGAATGACAGCAGAAAGCACAGCTGGACATATCAGTTTCAAACTACACACACACACGAAAGAATGCAAGAGAAATTCTTGAAAGAAGTCAGAGAAAATCACACCTTCCTACAAAATACCCAACCAGTGCTCCTTAAAATGTCAAAGTCATCAAAAACAAGAGAAGTCTGAGAGACTGTCATAGTCAAGAGGAGCCTGGGGAGACATGATAACTAAATACTCTGTGATGTCCTGGCTGGGATGCTGGAATATAAAAAGAACAGTATGCAAAAATTAGGGAAATCTGAAGAAGTTTACTTAATAATTCAGATAATTATTATGTATCATTATCGTTTCATTAATTTTGACCACGATATGGTCATACTAATGACATACTAATGTAAAGTGTTAGTATGAGAAACCAGGTGTGGAGTATATGAAAAGATTCTGTACTATCTTTGTAGCTTTTCACTAAATTTAAACCTAGTAATAATAAAAAACTTATTTCTTTAAAAAAAAAATAGGAAATACAAGTGGCTGCTAAATATATGGAAAATGTGTAATCATACTCCTAATAAAAGAGGTACAAATTAAAACAATGAGGTATCTTTTCTACTTGTGATTTGTAAAGATGTTTAAAAAATAAGTTTTATAATACAATAATTTTTTAGGATATAGAGAAAAATATAGTCTCAATTATAATCTATTAAAATATAAAATGTGTAATTGTCATTTCTACTTCTAGAAATATACCCTTTAGGTGCACTCACACAAGTGTGAACTAATGTATAAGGCTGCTGCTGCTGCTGCTGCTAAGTCGCTTCAGTCGTGTCTGACTCTGTGCGACCCCATAGACGGCAGCTCACGAGGCTCCCCCATCCCTGGGATTCTCCAGGCAAGAACACTGGAGTGGGTTGCCATTTCCTTCTCCAATGCAGGAAAGTGAAAAGTGAAAGTGAAGTTGCTCAGTCGTGTCCGATTCTTAGCGACCCCATGGACTGCGGCCCACCAGGCTCCTCCATCCATGGGATTTTCCAGGCAAGAGTACTGGAGTGGGGTGCCATTGCCTTCTCCAATGTATAAGGCTATCCCTTGCTAAAGATTGAAAACAACCTGTTAATAAGGTTGTTCAAGTTGTGAACAGATGAAATAAATTATTATGCACTCACAGAATGGAATGCCATGTAGCCTTTAAACAGAATGAATAGTAAAATCCGTAAAAGATCCGTAAAAAAACTCCGTAAAAATCAAGGTGCAGAACAATGTTACACACATATATGCGTGCATGTATAGACAGGGAGATTTAAACATGCATAAACTATCTCTGAAATAGTTTGAAAGATATATGATTTTAAGTTCACAAATAAATTGCTGGAAAGATATATAGCAAAGCATTAACAGTGGTTACTCTTAAGAGAAGAATTGGTAGATTGATGGAGATGGGAAAAAAGGAGACAAATTCCACAGTCATCTGTACATCAAATGATTGCTTTGTTCATGTATTATCCCTTCAAATACTATTATGATTTAACATTCTTACTGGTAAGAACTCATAAGGAATAAATCCCTGAAGTACATATATTTGTTTTCTTTTTGTATCATCGTTATAGTAGATAGTTATTTGAAAACAATGGAATTTTTAGAGTGTAAGGTATCAAATTTTTTTGTAATGAGTTTTTTCAAAAGTTTCTTATGTTTTAGAGTTTCAGGTAGTAAATGAAGTTGCCATTTTTATTGTGTTCATTTAAATTGTTTATTGAAGTATTTATTGGTATATCTAAATTTCTTGAGGATAAACCCAAATTAACATCAAATTGCTAAATGTGACATTGAAAGAAGGGCAGAAAAAAGATTTGGGTGATTCATGGTTTAAATGTATCAGTCATATTAGAAGGGAAGATATCACTATCTAATTAAACAACACATATTTGATATGATTAGAAACAATTTATTTGACAATATAGTATCAATAATGAGAAACTGAAAACAATTAGCTGAGTATTTTCTAAGGAGAAATAGGAAAATGTAAGGAGTGTATATATCTATTATCATAAGTCTGCAGATTTGGCAGCAAGAAATATCAGCACTTCAAGGGTGGACCTGTGAGGAAGGGAAGTCAAATCAGGAATGAAGAGGCCATACCAGTGGAGATCCTCTTGCTGTGGTGCTAGACATTGTTTAATGAGGATATTGTTATGAACTGAATATCTGTATCCCTCCCTAAGTTCGTATGTTGAAGCCCTAAACTCCTGTGTAGAGATGAGGCCTCTTAAGAATGTAACTGAGGTTAATGAGGTCATAGGGAAGGGGCCCTGATTCAGTAGGATTGGTGTCCTTAAGAGAAGAGACTACAGCAAGCTTACGCTCACCCTGTGTGCACTCAGGCGAAAGGCCATGTGAGGACTTAGCAATATGGTGGCCACATCTGCAAGTCAAGAAGAGTCCTCAACAGAAGCCAAACCTTGCCTGAACCTTGATCTTGGACTTTCTAGCCTCAAGAACTGTGAGAAAGTACATTTCTATTGTTTAAAGCACCCCATCAATGGTGTTAGGTTATGGCAGCTTGAGCCAACTAATACAGATGTCCGAAGGGCTTAATGACTTTGGACTTTCAACAAGGTGGGGGACAGACTCCAGAAGTTCAGATTTTCTGGACCGAAGTGATACTTAAGTTCTTGGCAATGTCCTGATTCTGAGTAACCTGTCCCTTGGCCAAGCTATAAGGAGCAGAGCCAGCCTCAGAGAAGCAGAAGCCAGGCTGGGCTTCAGGGCTGGCCAGGGTGGCAGAATGAGAAGGGCAGAAGCCAAAGCAGATTATCATTAGGAATAACAGAGACAGCCTGTGCAAGGTAGTAGATGACCACTCCTCAGAGAAGGTGCAGGGTCCAGGGACTAGTGCCAACCAGAGGGAAGATTTCCAGACCACAGGATTCTCCAGAAGGACAGTTATACAGGACAACAGACAGCTGTGGGCTGCCCCCAGTGGATTGACTATTGGATAGAAGAGAAGAATGACCTGATGGGAGAGCCCACAAATACCTCAGTTGAATATTTGTTCAAGAATGTATAGAATGAAGGATTTCAGGACCAGCCACTGAAAGTGTGCATGAAGGTGGTGGTGGAGGTAAGGAATTACATTAGCTCTCTGTTTGTAAGAATATCTCTACTGAGAAATCTGTGTCTTATTAATATTGTCCAGGAGGCTTCTTTATTTCAGTATATTCCTTGTATGTTACATAACCTTTGCATTTGTTCTATATACATTGTTGTTCAGTAGATGAGTTGTGTCCGACTCTGCGACCTCACAGACTGCAGCATTCCAGGCTCCATGTCCTCCACTGTCTCTCAGTTTTCTCAAATTCATGTCCATTGAGTCAGTGATGCTATCTAACCATCTCATCTCTGCCACCCCCTTCTCCTTTTGCCTTCAATCTTGCCCAGCATCAGTGTTTTCCAATGAGTTGGCTCTTCAACCTGTAGAATATATAAATTACTTGCCTTTTCAATATGTATATAAATGGTATACCACTCAGGTCAGGGACACAAGCATGCATTTCTTTTACCTCTAGAGACGATTGGTTGTTTGGGCAGTGGTTGATCCTATGGCACTTATCCTATAGTCTGGCACTATTTTAGTACTAGGCTCACACCTACTGGAGACAAGGGAGGTGGGGGTGGAGCTGCTATACAGTTCAGTTTAAAAACTCTTATTTTCATAAACTAAACTGCAACTGTGTTTCAACACTTCAGGCTTAGCAGGTGGATGCCATGGAACTGATAAAATGTTAGAATGAATAACAAGTTCTGCCTCAGAATTCCCTGGAATGCTTTTTTAAAATGTGGATATCAGGGTCCTACACCACACCTGCAGACAACAACTTCTCTAGAATGTCTAAGTTCAAGGGGCAAGGGATAAGGGACCAGGTTAGAAGATGAGGGCATGGGATTAACCTAGACAAATGGTCATTAAGTTGAGTTTGTGTAGCATACACACTCTATTTTTCCCAGATTCTATTTCATTTTAATAGAAAAATTTTCTAATATTTCATATTCACAGTACATGTAAGATTTGCACTTTTAATTGATTATTATTATTTTATTTGGGGAGATATGGAAAAGTGATGTGGATAATGGGGAGTACAGACCACCTCTAGACACCACCACCCTCTTCTCAATTGGACTTCCTGGCAGCGGAACCCAAGAATCTGATTTTCAACAATTCCCCAGGTGATCCTCATGTTTATTATGCTTGCTATTTTCTTGAGCTCCAAAATCACTGCAGATGGTGACTGTAGCCATGAAATTAACAGATACTTGCTCCTTGGAAGAATATCTATGACAAACCTAGACAGTGTATTAAAAAACAGAGACATTACTTTGCTGACAAAGGTCCATATAGTCAAAGCTATGGTTTTTCCAGTAGTCATGTATGGATGTGAGAGTTGGACCATAAAGAAGGTTGAACGCTGAAGAATTGATGGTTTTGAACTGTGGTGTTGGAGAAGACTCTCGAGAGTCCCTTGGACAGCAAGGAGATCAAACCAGTCAATCCTAAAGGAAATCAGTCCTGAATATTCACTGGAAGAACTGATGCTGAAGCTGAAGCTCCAATACTTTGGCCACCTGATGTGAAGAGCTGACTCATTGGAAAAGACCCTGATGCTGGGAAAGATCGAAGGCAGGAGGAGAAGGGGGCAGCAGAGGATGAGATGATTGGATGGCATCACTGACTTAATGGACATGAGTTTGAGCAAGCTCTGAGAGATGGTGAAGGACAGGGAAACCTGGTGTGTTGCAGTCCATCAGGTCACAAAGAGTCAGACAAGACTGAGCAACTGAACAAGAAAATGGGACAAAACACATTTTAAGAAACAGCACTTTTATATAAATCTGGTCAGTGGAGACTCTGTAGTAAAAAATGAACTTATAAACATCTTTCTACTTACATCATCAAGAAAGCAATTAGAGTTTTCAGGCATAAATTCAACTGCAGCTGCCTATAAACTGTAAAAGGGAAAAAAAGTCACTACTCATGCCCAGATTGCAGGTCTAATTACTTCCTTGTAATAGTTCGCCTGGCAGGTCAAGATTTAGATGGCAGAGCATAGGATTGTTCTTACAAGCCTCAATGTCACCTCTGCTTTGTGTCTGTCTTCCAGAGCCTTCCACTGGGGACACGAACTCATTATTTTCACGATTTTGTCGTCTGGCAGTATTTAAAGACAGTTTGTGCCTGATAACTTTCATTAACTTTTCCCCAAAACTGTGTTCTAAGCAATAATATGGTTTATCCCCTCCTGCCCCATTCTTCGTTATGCTGTTTTCTTTGGGTTATAAGGGCATTATGTATATTCGTATCACATTCCAGAACATGAAGCATAGTTGACAGTCTCCTCCTAGGTTGGTCCAAATGCAAAATGTTGGGCAGCCTCTTCCAGTTAACATTTCAGTGCTGTGCCATTTGAGTGAGAATTCTAAGGGGGATAGAAGAGAAGAGTTTTATTTTTTTCACTTCAGTGATTCAGTGAAACAGTGTCTGTCACAAGCACCTCATTCAAATAACCCATCCTCAAAGTGAACAGCACTTGTGGTAGCTCCTTGAAAAATTGAGCCTGCGGGCACAATAGAGCACCTACCTTCAGAGAAGGGATGTAAACACCAGTCTGAACAAATGCTGTGCCACTTCTGCTCGGCTTGTGTTAAAAACAATGAAAAAAATAGAATGATGAGAGTCTTTTATACAGAAGCCTTTTTATCCTAAATAGAAGGCAAAAGAATGTATAAAAAGTTTTCTTTAAAATTCTCAAGGATGAAGAAGAAATTCACAATTAAGAATTCAAAACAAAAACGGTCATTACATGATCCTGATGTTTGTTCAAATGCACATTGCCCAGCCTTTCCTGTGAAGTGTCCAGCTTGCTTCCTCTAGGCCCCCTGCAGGCCAGCATTGACCCCAGCAATATATCCGGGAACTGCATAGCAGGATTGTCAATTTCACTAACTCCTAGGTTGGGGCTAGAAGAGGAAGTCTTTCTGTGCCATTCAGCTTGAAGATACTGAGAATCTACCTGTAACTCAGAGACTACCTAAGACAACTTAGTAACATTGAATACAGGATGAAAATGTTTTGGCTTGCTAAATAATTATTTTTTAATTTGCCAAGTTGTCCATTTTCATGGAGCAAACCACAGTCCATCACCTTCATTGCATTTGCCTTACACACAGAGTAGCTTCAAGCCAATACATATTGACGCTGTCCAGTGAGATATTTGTTTCTCGAGCTCTGTATGTAAAATCCTGAGCAATCTTAAAACCACGGGGACCTTCTAACCTTAAGTGATTTTTCTTCCTCCAATAGATGCAGTTTGAGTATTTAGATCTTGACATTTCGGCAGTCGGACACACTATCCCTGATGAAGAGCCCCATGGCAGCAGTCAAAAAGTAATTCCTCACCCTAATGAACTTGATCTTTTAAAAACTAGGAGCAATGCATTAGCAGTTTGTTTTAAAAGAGAAAAACAAGCGAGGCTACATCTGAAAGCAGCATTTCTCTTGGTGGACTGCAGTTTCCACATCCTGTGATCCTTTCATTAGAGTCTTTTTATTAATGATTTCTCACTACTTCTGACATATCCTTAAACATCCCCAGTGTTTTAATCACGGATATGTTGGTTCTGGCACTTGGTTCACAACACCCTTCCTGTGCTTTAATGGGAATGTTAATAAAATGCGTGTCAGACTGTACAGAATGAGGGGAGTAGAGTATATAAATCCCCACTGCCCAGGCTCATTATTCCTTTTTCTTTTTTCATAAAATCAAAATTATCTAAACAGCAATGGGTCAAGGAGTACAACTTTGCATACTTTACAGCACTAGGGACCTAAGCTGCCTGGAGGTGTTTCAAATCTACTTTAATTCTGTTTCTGACAAGTGGGTCTATAAGTGTAGATGAAGGATTTCTCCTAAAGCTACTATGCAAAGTGTGCCAATGCTTACTTTACATAGCTGCAGTGACGAAGCTAAGTGTTTCCAATATGTATTAAGTCAGTTTTTAGTGAAAAACCCAAAGACAAATGAGAATTTATAGCCTTACATTTAAGAAGAAAGAATTACAAGTGAATGAAATATTTTTCCTGTGTCAGATAAAAGAAGTATTGAGGTTCGATATTTTAGTGAATCTACTGTTAGTTTTACAGTCTGCTATTTACAAATAACCATGCTGGGCACTGTTGATGAGACAAACCAAAAGGCATGATATTGGTGCCCTAGAGAGGTAGAGATACAATATACCTGTACAGGTGTACTATTTTATACCTATAGTAGGTCATTCATATTTACCACCTGGTAGATAGCAGAGAAGGAAATGGCATTCCACTCCAGTATTCTTGCCTAGAGAATCCTGTGGACAGAGGAGCCTGGTGGGCTGCTGTCCATAGGGTCGCACAGAGTCGGACACGACTGAAGCGACTTAGCATGCATGCATGCATTGGAGATGGAAATGGCAACCCACTCCAGTATTCTTGCCTGGAGAATCCCAGGGATGGAGAAGCCTGGTGGGCTGCTATCTATGGGCTCGCACAGAGTTGGACATGACTGAAGCGACTTAGCAGCAGCAGATAGCAGAGTGGGCTTCCCAGGTAACTTAGTGGTAAAGAATCTGCCTGCCAATGCAGGAGACACTGGTTCGATCCCTGAGTCAGGAAGATTCTCTGAAGGAGGAAATGGCACCCCATTCCAGTATTCTTGCCTGGGAAATCCCATGGACAGAGGAGCCTGGTGGGCTGCAGTCCATGGAGCCACAAAAGAGTCTGAGTGACTGAGCACACACACAGATAGCAGAGTGGGTTGGTTAAAGGTGCCAACTATAGAGCAATATGGCCTTGGTTCATACTCTGCCTTTGCAATGAATACTTTTTGCCATCTTTTCCTTGGCTTTTTAATCTGTAAATTGGGTATTTCAATAGCCTCTGCCATACAAATTGCTGTGAGAATTAAATATTACAATACGTATGAAATGCATAGGACAGTCCTTGGCAAATGCTAAACACTAAATAAAGATTAGAAACTTTATATATTCCCTGAGGAATATAATTCTTCCACAATTTAGGAATATTGCTACAACGTTTAGTGCCTGACCACCAACCCCCAACCACCAATGTATTTGACCTTATCTGGGAAACAGAGCTTCTGGGCTGCTGGGCACAAGCTGGGCTTACAGCTAGCTGGGGAATTCATTCAAATATGTTTTCCCCACAGTGGGTAATTTAGTCATTGCTTCTGTAAAAACATAAATAATGCATGTCATGGTCATTTAGAACCACTCACAAATAGTCAAAATAGGAAATGTTAAATTAGCTAAATTCAAAGATCTGCTGTTATATTTACTTAGAGGCACACACTCATGTGCACACACATTTATATGCCTATCAAAAAGATAGGACACTGAAAGATGAACTCCCTAGGTTAGTAGGTGCCCAATAGGCCACTGGAGATCAGTGGAGAAATAACTCCAAAAAGAATGAAGAGACGGAGCCAAACCAAAAACAATACAGAGCTGCGGATGTGACTGGTGATGGAAGTAAAGTCCAGTGCAATAAAGAGCAATATTGCATAGGAGCCTGGAATGTTAGGTCCATGAATCAAGGCAAATTGGATGTGGTCAAACAGGAGATGGCAAGAGTGAGCATCAACATTTTAGGAATCGGTGAACTAAAATGGACGTATTTAACTCAGATGACCATTATATCTACTAATGTGGGCAAGAATCCTTTAGAAGAAATGGAGTATCCATCATAGTCAAAAAAATAGTCCAAAATGCAGTACTTGGATGCAATCTCAAAAATGACAGAATGATCTCTTGTTCGTTTCCAAGGCAAACCATTCAGTATCACAGTAATCCAAGTCTAAGCCCTGACTAGTAATGCTGAAGAAGCTGAAGTTGAATGGTTCTATGAAGACCTACAAGATATTATAGAACTAACACCCCAAAAGATGTCTTTTTCATTATACAAGACTGGAATGCAAAATTAGGGAGTCAAGAAATACCTGGGGTAACTGGCAAATTTGGCCGTGGAGTACAGAATGAAGCAGGGCAAAGGCTAATAGAGTTTTGCCAAGAGAACGCACTGGTCATAGCAAACACCCTCTTCCAACAACACAAGAGAAGACTCTACACATGGACATCACCAGATGGTCAACACCGAAATCAGATTGATTATATTCTTTGCAGCCAAAGATGGAGAAGCTCTATACAGTCAGCAAAAACAAGACCGGGAGCTGACTGTGGCTCAGATCATGGACTCCTTATTGCCAAATTCAGATTTAAATTGAAGAAAGTAGGGAAAACTACTAGACCATTTAGGTATGACCTAAATCAAATGCCTTACAATTATACAGTAGAAATGAGAAATTGATTCTAGGGATTCAGTCTGATAGAGTGCTTGATGAACTATGGACGGAGGTACATGACACTGTGCAGGATGCAGGGATCAAGACCATCCCCAAGAAAAAGAAATGCAAAAAGGCAAAATGGTTGTCTGAGGAGGCCTCACAAATAGTTGTGAGAAGAAGAGAAGTGAAAAGCAAAGGAGAAAAGGAAAGATATACCCATTTGAATGCAGAGTTCCAAAGAATAGCAAGGAGAGTTAAGAAAGTCTTCCTCACTGATCAATGCAAAGAACAGAGGAAAATAATAGAATGGGAAACACTAGAGATCTCTTCAAGAAAATTAGAGATACTAAGGGAACATGTCATGCAAAGATGGGCACAATAAAGGCTAGAAATGGTAGGGACCTAACAGAAGCAGAAGATATTAAGAAGAGATAGCAAGAATACACAGACGAACTATACAAAAAAGATCTTCACAACCCAGATAATCATGATGGTGTGATCACTCACCTAGAGCCAGGCATCCTGGAATGAGAAGTCAAGTGGGCCTTAGGAAGCATCACTACAAACAAAGCTAGTGGAGGTGATGGAATTCCAGTTGAGCTATTTCAAGTCCTAAAAGATGATGCTGGGCAAGTGCTGCACTCAATATGCACTCAATATTCTGCAAATTTGGAAAACTCAGCCGTGGCCACAGGACTGGAAAAGGTCAGTTTTCATTCCAATCCCAAAGAAAGGCAATGCCAGGAATGTTCAAACTGCCACACAATTGCACTCATCTCACATGCTAGCAAAGTAATGCTCAAAATTCTTCAAGCCAGGTTTCAACAGTACATGAACTGTGAACTTCCAGATGTTCAAGCTGAATTTAGAAAAGGCAGAGGAACCAGAGATCAAATTGCAAATATCCACTGGATCATCAAAAAAGAAATAGAGTTCCAGAAAAACATCTACTTCTGCTTTATTGACTATGCCAAAGCCTTTGACTGTATGGATCACAACAAACTGTGGAAAATTCTTAAAGAGATGGGAATACCAGACCACCTGACTTGCTTCCTGAGAAATCTGTATGCAGGTCAAGAATCAACAGTTAGAACTGGACATGGAAAAACAGACTGGTTCCAAATAGGAAAAGGAGTACGTCAAGGCTGTAAAATGTCACCCTGCTTATTTAACTTATATGCAGAGTACATCATGAGAAATGCTGGGCTGGATGAAGCACAAGCTGGAATCAAGATTGCCGGGAGAAATATCAATAACCTCAGGTATGCAGATGACACCACACTTATGCCAGAAGGTGAAGAAGAACTAAAGAGCCTCTTGATGAAAGTGAAAGAGGAGAGTGAAAAAGTTGGCTTAAAGCTCAACATTCAGAAAACTAACATCATGGCATCTGGTCCCATCACTTCGTGGAAAATAGATGAGTCAACAGTGGAAACAGTGACAGACTATTTTTTTGCAGGGGGTGGGGCACTCAAAAATCACTGCAGATGGTGACTGCAGCCATGAAATTAAAACATGCTTGCTCCTTGCAAGAAAAGCTGTGACCAAACTAGACAGCATATTAAAAAGCATAGACATTCCTTTGCCACAAAGGTCCATCTAGTCAATGCTATGGTTTTTCCAGTAGTCATGTATGGATGTGAGAGTTGGGCTATAAAGAAAGTTGAGCGCCAAAGAATTGATGCTTTTGAACTGTGGTGTTGGAGAAGACTTTTGAGAGTCCCTTGGACAGCAAAGAGGTCCAACCAATCCATCCTAAAGGAAATCAGTCCTGAATATTCATTGGAAGGACTGAAACTGAAGCTGAAACTCCAATACTTTGGCCACTTGATGCAAAGAACTGACTCATTGGATAAGACCCTGATTCTGGGAAAGATTGAAGGCAGGAGGAGAAGGGCATGACAGAGGATGAGATGATTGGATGGCATTACTGACTCAATGGACATGAGTTTGAGTAAACTCTGGGAGTTGGTGATGGACAGGGAGGCCTGGCGTGCTGCAGTCCATGGGGTCACAGAGTCGAACACGTCTGAGCAACTGAACTAAACTGAATTCCCAGGTAGTACTACTGGTAAAGAACCCATCTGCCAATGCAGGCGACATAAGAGAACTGAGTTAGATCCCTAGGTCAGTAAGATCCCCTAGAGGAAGGCATGGCAACCCACTCCAATGTTTTTGACTGGAGAATCCCATGGAAATGGAGGCTGGTGGTCCATAGAGTCACACAGAATCAGACATGACTGAAGCGACTTGGCATCGCACGGTATGGCATACATTGTAGAGATATTGCAAACGGCATTGGAAGCCCAGATAAAAGCAAATTGATTCCTACTTCGTGTGTCATGAATGGATTTATGGTGGAAGTAGCATTTGACTTGAATCTTGAAGCAAGAGTAGGGTTTTGGCAGGCTGAGAAGCTGGGGGACGGAATTGCAGGCAGGGGAAGATGTCTAAGTGAACTGTTTTCAGCACACGTGGAAGGTGATGAGTGGTCCAGAGACTTGTACATGGGATATGGAGATATTTACTAAGAGAGAAGGTGAAGGAATGGGTTAGAAACATTATGTAAAAGTCTTTGATATTAGGAGAAGTTTGATCTTAATTTTATAACCACTAAGATGGGACTGTTGAAGACTGTGTAGATTACTATGGTTGCTTCTTGTTTCCATTGTGAAAGATGGATGAAATACAGGATCCTGGTCATCATTTCCAGTATGTGATTAAAAAACTATAGGATCTAAATTGGCCCAAGACAGAAGACTAGAAAGGAGATTAAAGGAGTGGTGATAGTTCATTGACAGAACTCTTACACATGATGGTTCATTAAGAGTGAAAGAAGTCCAGGAGAGAATAACCATGAACCAACACAAGAAACAAAGGATAAATAGCACTCTGAGGCGTTTAGTGACAGTCCCACCTTTATGGTCACATGAGCTAAAGAGGAAAATGGACATTGGATTCTATATCCATTGTGTGTGTGTGTGTTTATGTTTTTTCAAGACCTTTTTGTAGCAGGGTAACAAAGAGGGAAAATCTCACAGTTCCCCTGACCCGCACACCCTGGTAAACCCTGTGTGGTGGCGTTTTCCTGGGCACAGCTGAGTGTCAAGGAAGTTGGCTCACCACAAATGGAGCTGAGCCTTACCACTGGGTAAGCCAGCTGACCTAACTGCTGGGTGCACGGTGCCCACAGATGTAAATGGTGGTTCATATCCCAGTCCTCTGCCCCTTTTCCTGTTGTGTAGAAGGCAAGAGAATTACATGGTAAGCAGGGGGAAGGGCCCGTATGTATTCTAAGATAGCTGGTTATTTTTTAAGTTCAAGCATGATTTCCACAAAAATCATATAACAGGAACTATTTTCCACAGAAAAACAAAGGAAAAAGTAAAACTGACATCATTCTTAGGTTTATTAACAAAATCTGAAATAACAGTGAGGGTCAGGAAACTATATGATCTAAGCAGGAAGTAGCTCTGGTGAGGGGCAGAATGAATGAATTAGAAAGAAGGGGAACATGGAGGGAGATAGGCTGTGGAGTTCTGCATCCATGTCCTGGAAACAATGTTGCTGTTCAGTCACCATGTTATGCGGTACTAGTCACTCCATGGACTGCGGCACGCCAGGCTTTCCTGTCCTTCACTATCTCCTGGAGTTTGCTCAAACTCATGTCCATTAAGTCAGTGATGCCATCCAACTATCTCATCCTCTGCCGCCCCCTTCTCCTGCCCTCAATCTTTCCTAGAATCATAGGCTTTTGCAGTGAGACGTGCTTACATTTAACTTTGCTTTGCTGTCTATATTCATTCTGCTCACTGGTTCGGCCTCTCTTATTTTGTGCTTTATAAGTGTTATATTTAAGCTACAGTTACTGTCTTAAATAGAGTTAAAGTTAAAAACTTTCAGAGAAAGTTCTGAAATTCTGAAGTTGTAAGATGTTTCTTCTACATAATATATTAATATTCCATAATCACTGCATACAGTTGCACATTAGAAACAAAATGACTTGATATAAATCATTCCTTACCTCTTTTATGGAAAGCCCCAGAAAACAATCCCCCCTGTATCCAAAAGCAAAGATCATCACATGTTAATAGTAGCTAAAGAAGCATACTTTTAAACAGTATTAGCAGTGTCATTAATATGATATCCATTCATGCAATTTCTAATATTAAAGTTTTTTTTTTTTACTGGAATATCCAATCAAATGTCTGAATGAACAAATTCAAGACTCAGAATCCTGAGGTAATAGGTAATAAATCATTTTGCTCCCTGGGTTGCACCCAGGATAAAGATAGTCTTGTGAACTTGATCATTGCCGGCTTCCCCATGGTTTAAAACATCACTGTGAGGATGTCCCTGGTGGTCCAGTGGCTAAGAATTCTGCCTACCAGTACAGGGGACACAGGTTCTATCCCTGGTTGGGGAACTAAGATCCCACATGCCACAGGGCAGCTAAGCCCGTGTGCCACAATTACAGAGCCCATGCAATCTGGAGCCTGTGTGTTGCAACTAGAAATCCCACGTGGTGCAACCACAACGAAAGATCTTGCATGATGCAACAAACATCCCATGTGCCACGACTAAGACCTGACACAGCCAAATAATTAAATATTAAAAAAATAAGTAAAAATTGAAAATAAATAAAACATCACTGTGCAGATCTCTCCAGCCCAGAACTTCCTGGGGATCCTGACATATAGGTATCACTAGCATTCGGGACAACTCTGTGTCAAGGCCCCACTTCAAAGGCAATACCAAATTCAACATCCCATGCCCTACTCCCACCACCAGGGTCCCCACCCTTCCCCCATGTTCCCCACTGTCCTGTATGGAAACTCGCACACTGCCCTGTCCAGACTGAGGTCTTGTTGTCATTATCATTCATGATTTCACTCTTCTCACCAACTCTTGTCGTGTTAGCAAGTCTAGAACAAGTGTACTTTTTAATCTTTCTCTAATGCAACAACTTTTCTAACTACTTTCTGTCTTTGTGTTTTGCCTGTTACCCTCCCTCCTGGATAACTCATGTACCCTCTTAAGTTATTGCTGTTCTTCTCATCTTGTCCCTCCAAACTCTTCTCCCTATGATAAAATATTCTTTTAAAGGTGGGTAGGCACAGCTTTTCTGTGTCAGCAGGAATTCCATGAAATGGCTGTTCATGCTTCCAACTTCTCAAAATAGCCCTTCTGTACTGAGATTCAGCCACACTTTAAATACCTTAGGGTTATAGTTACTTTATCCCCTGGTCCAGGCCTCTTCACAGGCTCTTCCTTCCCAGATTCATTACCTGCATCATCCCTGCCAGGCCTTTGGGTCTCAGCTGATACCCTTCTTCACAGAAGCCATGCCTGGCCCCAAGACTTGTATAGGTATTCCTCCACTTATTTAAATACGTAGGTGTATGTGTTGGGAAAAGGATTCAGAAAAAAAACTGTTCATTGATGAATATAACTCTTGGCAGGCATTGGGCAAACAGTGTGCTCTCTCTCCTAAAGGCAGGATCTGAATATTTGTTTCCTACGTGAATAAATACTCAGACACGACTTAGCAACTGAACAACAACACATGAATAAAATCAAAATTAATTCCCTTCTTAGATTTATCTGAATAAGGTTTTTAGAAGAGCAGCTCTGCAGGTTTTACTTGCGGCTGGTCTTCAGCCTGTGTGGTTATTTCTATCCGGTAATCTGCAGATTGGCTTCTTGTTGTGCTTTGGGAATATAGTTCCAATGAGCCCACGGGGAGAAATCAGTACCTTGAATTGATCCCAGGGCATTTGTCTCCCGTGAATAAGTAATTTAGAGTTGAGAGCGTACTTCACACAGCCCAAGTTAAGAAACATCTTATTTCACCAAGAAATAGGTCATTTGAATCAGGAGACTCTGAGAGTGTGTTTAAGGTAATTACGTGGAGCAGGTGGTCTTCACAGCTAGTGCTGACTTTGATGAAAGAGAGATCGCAGTCTGAAAATAGCCCGAGTCCTGTTGAGTTCTGGAGAGGAAAAGGGAAAAATTTGATAACTAGCTTTGAAGTGAATACCAATATTCTGTCATCCTTCACTTATTTTCCATGGCAGATTACAGATATTCTTACTATTTTAACTGTGTTTCTGTAGGAAAAGTGTGAGGCAGTGCTCTTTTCCCATTTCCTTAATTTCTTCCTTAAAAACTTGTTCCAGTGATAACTTTTAGATTTATCATGAATCTATTTGTTTTTACTCATACATTTCTTTTTCCAAACTTAAAGTTATAATTGAATGGAAAAAAAATTTAGCCTTTGTAGCCAAATCCAGTTTTGAAAATGGCCATGCAATTTCTACAGAAGTCAGTGAAATTGGTTATAGGTGCCAGTGGATCATATAAAGATTTGTTTAAATTTGAGGGCAGCACCTTGATGAAAAGACATTATTTCCTTGCGATGGAAATATGGGAAGAATTAATTCTCTGTTTTACAAATTATTTCATTTTAAAAATAATATTCTTCTAAAGTAATAATACATGATTTGGAAAGTAATAGTGTATTATATTACTTGGTCTGTCTGTTTCTCTCTGTCTCTGTCTCTTTCTCTCTCTCTCTCTCTCTCTATATATATATATATATATATATAGTCTATGTGGCAGACATAACATGTCAGTTTTTCATCTGTATTAGTTACTTTTGATATCTGTAACAAATTTCCATAAACTAGATGGCTTAAAACAACCAGAATGTATTCAGTTCTGGAGGCCAGAAGTCCAAAGCGAGTATCATTAGGCTGACATCAGGGTTGGCAGGGTCACACTGCCTCTGTAGGCTCTGGAGGGGAGTGTGTCACTTGCCTCTTCCAGTCTGAATCTCTTCAAGGCCAGTGTCTTCTACTTTCTCTCTGCTCTATCCTCACATCGTATTCTCCTGTGTATTTGTTAGTGTGTGTGTGCACATACACACTCATGTCTAATCTCCTTGTGCCTCCTGTTTCAAGGATACGTGTGATTGCATTGTCCATCCAGACAATCCAGGATGATCCTTAACACCCAAGGATGGGCAGAGATCTTTTTTTGCCGAATTATATAACATTCAAATGTTCCAGGGGTTAGGATGTGAATATCTTTGCAGGTGATGGTGGGGTGGTGGATGTTTTAGTCTAAGACACTGTTAAATACACATTCCCACTTTCTTCCTTCCTAATGGAATCCTGATTTTGTTCAAGGTTCAGTATTCCTATAAGATATTGTCATTGACTCACAATGAATCTAAACCACTTCTGGCAGTCAGTCTCTCCATGCTGTGCAGCTGGGGATGCTCCTGTAATCCAGTTCTGGAATGTGGAAAAAAAAAAAAAAACAGAAAAGAAAATGAGTCTGGGTGTTAGTTTTCAGAAAGGGGCTTCAGTAAAGAACCTAAATGGAACAGGCATGACTAACGCTATTTCTGGTCCCATTTTCTACCTTGAAATCAGATATGATTACCTGTTACTAAGGTAACAATTTGTGATCATGAGGCAAAAAAGCCCTTAAGGAGGAAAAAAGTAACAAAACCAAAGATGGGAGAATTGAAAGAAGGTCATTATTAAGCAGCTGAAGCAATGCCAACAACTTCCTGTTCCAAACTTCTTGATATATAAGAATATTTAATTAATTAATTAAACTGATATTTGTTGAAGCCACTTAGTCAGACTTTCAGTTACTGCAACCAAAAGCATTCCTGACTGATATATACTGAAATATTTCAAAAATACTGAGGAGCACAAAAATAGAAAAAGAAATTACTATTAACATCAGCACACAGGAATTATCACTGTTAACATTTTGTAGTATATTCTTCCAGCCATACAAAAGGGATCTTTCAGAGTGTTCTTTTTGATCTAATTATGTTATGACCATGTTCTCATGTCAGTAAATACTAATTTGAAAAATCAATATCTCCATGGTGATCCATCATTTTGATAAACCATAATTAAATAATCTTTACTGAACTTTTATTTAAAAATTAAGAATTGAATATTTTAAGTACTTCCCTTTCCAGTCTATTTCCCAAACTTCCCTGGTGGCTCAGATGGTAAAGCATCTGTCTACAACGTGGGAGACCCAGGTTCAATCCCTGGGTCGGGAAGATCCTCTGGAGAAGGAAATGGCAACCCACTTTTCCCACAGACACTCGAATGAATGTTTCAAGAGTTGCTTTTCATAGTTGTTGTTTAGTGTTTCTTGGTTTAGCAATAAAATGTAAAATGAACATGAACAGCAAAAAGGAAAAAGCACTAGGTTAAGTGAGGATCTCTGAGCCATAAGAAAATTTTCCTTGTTTTCACAGTATTCCCTCTCCCCATTGAGAAATCTAACAGAAAGTTCCAGGAGGATAAAATCTAGTTCGGGTTGACTGAGTAAATGATTATGTTTCTAAGGAGCTTCTCTTAATTATATTTGATAGAAATTGTATTTGTTTTGCTATTTTCTTTTAGTAATACATTCTCTAAATAACTTTTATGTAAAACAGCTTTATGTAAGAGGTAATACAGCATAATTGTGATTTAACAAAACTTAAAATATAAAATCAATATATAATATTGGTGCCCAAGGGAAACAAAACATTTCTCATATGCAGAAAAGGAATTCATGGAAAGTATGAGTCTAACAACTTATTCTATCTTAGAATTTAAAGGAGGAAACTGAGAGACTAGCTTCTAGAAAACAAACTTTGTTTCTATCTTGTTGCTGGAGATAAATACACGGTAAGGGCACAGTGAGTAAAAGAATGTCATTCTAGCAAATGCTGACTCTCCACGGAAGTATTCCTAGCTGTGGAAAACCATAAGAAGTGGTGAGGGAAAGTGTTAAAGAGTTTCTGGTTAAAACCATGATTCATGTACAGAAACTCTAATCCTGTTCTTTCTCATTGAGACCAAGTTACCAGTTGCTTAGTCTGTATGTAGGACTTTGTGATTTCATTTTCATAAATTTGTAATGCATCTTATGTTTCCATTTGTAATTCCGTATAGATATGGGCAGAGGTGTGATAGGAAAAGAAAAAGAAAATAGGTTTCCATAGCAGCAAAACAGAAAATCCATAACATGGAGGTGATGTGACATAAATAACTTCTTCCTCCAAGGTGAAGGGTGGAAGTACAGTAAACGTGGTGGACGTATCACCCAAGTGCAGACATGTTGTGTAGTTCAGAAGGCACTCAATGTAATTGAGAATTGACTGTAACTCCGTCGATCAGGTGATGTCATTCCTGTTGCTATTCTCTCCTCCCCCTAAGTAAATGAATGAGTGAAACTCACTCAGTCAGTCATGTCCAACTTTTTGCGACCCCATGGACTGCAGCATACCAGGCTTCCCTGTTCATCACCAACTCCTGGAGCTTGCTCAAACTCATGTCCATTGAGTCAGTGATGCCATCCAACCATCTCATCCTCTGTCATCCCTTTCTCCTCCTGTCTTCAGTCTTGCCCAGCATCAGGGTCTTTTTCAGTGAGTCAGTTCTTTGCAGCAGGTGGCCAAAGTATTGGAGCTTCAGCTTCAGCATCAGTCCTTCCAGTGAATATTCAGGACTGATTTCCTTTAGGATTGACTGGTTTGATCTCCTTTGAGATACAAAAGTGACAGGACAGAAAGGGCAGTCTTTGGTCATTTAAATAATTTTGCCAATTTTTTTGGTGCATTTTACATTTTGGTTTGTGGTTCAATCAGTTGATTTTAAAAGTATTCATCACTAAAACACAGTTTTTGCTGGGCACTCATCTAAACTGAGATAAAAATTGCATATTAGGTATTAGCAGTTTAAGTCATGGGCGGAGGAGCCTGGTAGGCTGTAGTCCATGGGGTCATGAAGAGTTGGACAAGACTGAGCGACTTCCCTTTCACTTTTCACTTTCATGCGTTGGAGAAGGAAATGGCAACCCACTCCAGTGTTCTTGCCTGGAGAATCCCAGGGACAGGGGAGCCTGGTGGGCTGCCGTCTATGGGGTTGCACAGAGTCAGACACAACTGAAGCGACTTAGCAGCAGCAGCAGTTTAAGTCATATCCACACAAGTTAAAAGAAAAAAGTCTAAGAAACTAATTGTGAGCAATATTGGCAGTTACAAGATAATCACCATATCATATTACGTTGTCCTCACTTTCTAGGTTAGTAATTCAGTTTGAATTTGTTATCATTAAGATGTCAAGGCTTTCATTGGCCAGTGGCTGCCAGTCATCTATTTCAAAAATTTTTCTCCACGTAGTGATGAAAAAAAGTGATGAAGAAAAAGTATGATTAAAGATAAAATAATTAATGGCATCTGGCTTGGGGACACCATGACTTCTGAAAATGGACTATGCAGATAATATTCTATGTTTAAAGATCTCAGAGGGTGGGATGATGCTGATCTACTCACAACACTCTTACAAGGCATAGTGGACAAGTGGATGGCTCTCAGAAACTAGCAACGTAAAAAAGAAAAGCAAGATTGTAGTGTCGTTGAAGACGTTTGAGAATAGCTTTCAAGAAGAGGATAATCGATTATGTGGAATTCTCCTGAGAGTCTGAGTAAGATGAGGACTTAAAAGTCACCGTCACAGCCAGATTTTCCACTGCCTGCACGTGTGCTAAGTCGCTTCAGTCGTGTCCAACTCTTTGCTACCCCGTGGACCATAGCCCACCAGGCTCCTCTGTCCATGGGATTCTCCGGACAAGACTACTGGAGTGGGTTCCCGACTCAGGAATCAAACCTGCATCTCTTATGTCTCCTGCATTGGCAGACAGGTTCTTTACCATGGGTGCCACCTGGGAAGCCTCAAAAAGAAGATATGAATATAATAACAATAAATATAATAATAAATCCAGCCTATATTATATTTTTTATAACAATACACATAAATTATAATTTTAATATTCTTAAATACCTTTTTAGGTACTTTTTATGGAAAAAAGTCCCCTTGAAGGTCTTAATGTGGCTCTGCTGAGCACTGGATGGGCAGTGGGGGACCACTGCTCACCTTGATAAGAATAGTCTGGAAGGAGTCCTGGGAAGAGAAACCTGATAGGTGTGGCTTCAGGGTGAAGCCAGAGGAGATGTGTGTTGGGGGGCAGGGGGCGGGGGGTGTTTGGGAAACTAGGAAGCCATATCTTTTAGAAGATACAATTGGAGGAGCAGAGTCCTCCAGAGTAGAAGGGTGTTGGAAAGATAGCCAGTGGGACGAGTCAGTCTTGGATGGGAGACAGTTCTTCCCATGGCTTCTGCATCCTCTGTGAGATAAAAAATAAGATCATCAGCTGGAAGTGAGGCAGTCTGAGAAGTGTGTGGGAGATTTGAGGAGAGGACAAAATATTCAGTAGTCACTTTTATATTGAGAGAATGGATTGTCTAGGGAAATGTAAAAAGATTGTTGAGGGAGAGAGGATGTAAAAAAACTGAGAATGTTAACGACAGTAGTTATCTCTGGGTAGCAGAAGCAAATTTGATTTTTATTTTACTTTGTATAATTTTGGTTTTCAATATGTTTTATATGGAACTACATTTCAACGTTTTAACATAATGCCTGGTTGTTTAGTCACTAAGTTGTGTCCAACTTTTTGTGAACCCACAGACTTCACAGCAGGCTCCTCTGTCTTTCACTATCTCCTGGAGTTTGCTCAAATTCATGTCCATTGAGTCATTAATGCTATCTAACCATCTCACCCTCTGCTGCTCCCTTCTCCTTTTGACTACAATCTTTCCCAGTATCAGAGTCTTTATGAATGAGTCGGCTCTTCACATCAGGGGCCAAAGTATTGGAGCTTCAGCTTCAGCAGCAGTCCTTTGATGCTTTATAAAACTGTTAAAAATAATTTTTTAAAACTCCACAGCCTTCCTATTCTTTGTATCTTGCCTTGATTTTTATTTTCTATATGAATTTTTCCTGGATCAAATCCAGCTACATGTTGAAATTCCACTGAGACAATCTCCAGTGTGTGATGGTACTCTTTTTCATATATTATGTTATTTTAACTGTTTTCTGTGTGAATATATTGTTTTCATAATGAAATTACCAAATCTTCACTGCTAGCAACTAGGTCCCATATCTACTGTTCTTGGTTTGAATGCATCAGTGGACACAAAGGTCTTAGATGCCAGTCTTCTTTGTTAACACGTGGGTTTTCTCTCGCCTTCTGTGGCAGAGCTTGCTCTCTCCTTGTAGGCCGTGTTATCCCTGCTCTGAACTAGACGCATCTCATTCTGCCCCCATCCTTCCAAATATATCTCTGGTTTTGTTGAGACTAAGAGCTTGCTAACTGCAGAAAAGACTTGCGGTTGAGGTCGGGGTGGGCGGGGTGGGGTGGTGTGTGTGGCAGGCAGGGAAAGGGAGGTGAGCAAGAAGGAGGTGAGAGAGGACTCTGCTCCTCTACTCACTCAAATTCTCACCTCCATTCCTCGCCTCCTCCCCCACAGCACTCCCTAATGTGTTCCAGTATCTGTGGATGGTAGTAAAGAGAATACCTATGCTAGCATCCCTTCTCTGTGGCCACCATGCTAGAATTTGCTCAACGATGTCCTTCCAGATGATCCTTTGAGATGAGTGACTCTTCTCCATCCCCAACCAAGCTCCTTGCTGGGTCACGCAGACTGTGTGTGTGTGTGTGTGTGTGTGTGTGTGTGTGTCGGGGGAGGGGGGGTGGGGGGAGGCGGGCAAGGAGTGGGTAGTGTTTGGATGGAGGTAGAATGACAACTTGGGAGTTTAATTTGGAGGTATTCTTTCCTTCACGTTGGCTGTGGCTCAGCAATGCTAACCTCCTTTCAGTCTTCAAAGGAACCATGCTCCTTACCATGTCAAGGCCATTCATGCTTTTTTCCTCTTCTGGAATTCTCCCTCACCAATGCATGGTTATTAATTCCTAAGCATCCTTCAGTTCAGCCTTTCAGGGCACTCACCTAACTGTCCACTATATACTATGCTAAATAAATTCTATATACCACACACTGTGTGCTACATGCTGTATGCTATTGACTCTATTATACATGCTATATTCCATATACTACATAATGTATAATGTCAACTTTATGCTGCATACAGTATATTTTCTTCCTAGCATGGCATTTGTCACCATCCCATCGTATATGTTAATGTTTCTGGCTATTTGTTTAGATATTTTTCGCCAATAAATAGATTTGCCAGGCTAGAAGCCATGCCTTTGCTGTTTACCATTGTATACTTAGTGCCTCCATAAATGCTTTTTGAAGGTTGAATAATGAATTATGTTCTTCCAGAAGAGATTAATTTTGAGATTTCTGAAGGGAAAGTATATGATGGATGGAAAACTGAAGAATAGAAGAGCTTGGGCAAACATAAAAGCAGAAATAAGCTTCTAACATGTGACAAGTAAACTTCTGGGTTTTTTTATTCTAATGAATTATAAGATTAAATCTACCTTTATGATTCAGTGTCCTCAGCATAGTGATTTGCAGTGGTCTTGCTTTACTGTCACTCAAGGTTCTGAAACTGTTCCGGGAGAGTTATTATGCAAAGGTGACTTTCAAAAGTCTTCCTGATGAACAGATGCCAAGGCAGAGAAAGATTTATTCAGTTTTGGGTGTTTTTAACGTTAGAGTTTATTCAGTTTATGGTATTTTAGCTTCAGTGTTTGGATTCATATCCTTAGAATGAAAATTATTTAGAAGTATGTACCTCTTAGCGGTAAGGATGTGCATATTTATCTAAAAGAAAACAACTTCAAGAGGCAATATAAACAAAAGGAGGAAAAGTCAACAAATTAATCTAGAATATTACTCCTAAGGAAGTTATCTTTAAATAATTCTTTTAGATTAATCTTTGTCCTAGGTTTTATGTATGGTTCCAGGTACAAGTTAAATACATTGCCGTTCTCTCTATCAGACTTCCTGGATTCCTGTTCTCTGCTTATGTATCTTACTCAGACTTTGAAATATTTGAAATAAATCTTCAATACATCTTTAGCAATTCCCTGAAGAAAAGTTTCATCTTCCATTTTCTTCATCTATTTGCTCAAGAAATTTAATTCAGAATCTTGTATCATAATCAAGGGGAGGGCATAATTGAGGGAACAGACAAATCTCTGAGGACAAAAGCTGATTGTTAAACAAGAAGCTCTAGTCGATCTTTCTCAAAAAAGACAGATGATGTCTTGTTACCAGTAACCCCTGAATGGAAAATGAGTCAATACAGCAGGTCAGCAGGTCAACATTAGCAGTGACTCTTCCTGGACCTTCCTGCTCTGCCCTTTTCACTCTACTGTGATGTTTCTCAAGTTGTGTCTGTAGGGCTGAGCGATAGGCAGATATTTAAAAACCAGCATATTCTGCTCAAATAAACATAGATTACCACATACCAAAAATCCCTCTTGGAAATGTACATTAGATTGAAAACTCTAAGGCATTCTAAAATTTTTCAAAAATAATATTCTAAGCTGAACTAATAAAGCATTAAGGGAAAAAAAATCAAGGCACAGAGAACAGATACGATAGCAGTCTTAAGTTTCTCCTATCCTTTCTCCAATGTCTTGTGCACAGTAGATATTAAACACATGTTACGTGAGAGAAAAGAGAAAGATGTTAGTGGCAATTAGAAGTTCCGTGCATGGTAGGTTAGGTAAAATCCTATGGATGCAAAAAAGGACTGATGCCAGTTCACCAGTATTTGAAAAGGATGGATAGGGGCTATTATGAATATTTAAACTGAAGGAGATGTCATTATCATCTCTTTCTGATAGAGGTTATGTCATTTGCTATTGTTCCAAATCCCCATTCATCCCCAATCTTCTAATTTTTTTGCCTTTTGAATTTTCCAAGTATTGGATTGGCCCGTTTTTGGCCAACCCAATATATGATTTGCCATAGTTTTTAAAAATTTCTTATTTTATATTGTTATTTTAAAGTCACCTTATTGAGGTACTATGGACATACAAAAGCCTGTAAATATTTAATGTATACAACTTTATGAGTTTGAAGATAAATATTCACCCATGTAACCATCACCACAATCAAATCTATAAATAAATTCGTGTGTTTATGCTAAGTCGCTTTAGTCATGTACGATTCATTGCGACCCTATGGACTGTAGCCTGCTAGGTTCCTCTGTCTGTGGGATTCTCCAGCCAAGAATACTGGAGTGGGTTGCCATGCCCTCCTCCGGGGGATCTTCCCAAACCAGGGGTTGAACCCACATCTTGCATTGGCAGATGGGTTCTTTACCACTAGCACCACCTGAGAAGCCCATAAATAAATCCATTACCTCCCACAGTTTCTTCTCATATGATTGATTGATTGATTTTTATATTGATTTTTCTTTTGTGATAAGAGATTACCCTCCTAATAAAATTTGAAGTATATATTTAACTATAAGACCTATGTTATAGAGTAGATCTCCAGAACATATTTTGTCTTTTTAGAATTATTCAATGGATAGCAAGTTTGCAATAGATGCAAAGTTTAGATCAAAAGTGGATTTAAATAAAAGAAAAAAATTTATTTTTAAAAAAGATTTTGTAATGCAATCAAGAAAAAGTTATATGGATTAGAGGTTTCATTTGTTTATGTATAAAATAAAGGATGAAAAAAATCAGATCAACAAATATCTTGATCATTTTTCTGAAAGAGAAAATGAAAAACTTGAACTTTTTCTAATTGTGGGACAATACATTGCCTGGTTTAAAAAATGAGAAGGCACTCCAACTATTGTGATTTGAAATGCTGACCTATAACTCGGGGAGGTTTTATATTTACATTTTTTTTTAATTTTTTGAAATAAAATATCATATTTTCCCAAATTTCTGCTTATACCAATTAACCTTCATATTATGATATGTTTTCATCACCCTGTTTCCAAGATGTATTTAGCAACAGCTGTGAATTTGGGGTATTGTCGAAATGACACAATATGTCATCATTTTTTATAATGCATTATTTTTTAAGATACCATGTTGCTGCCTCCAGTGGGGATTACTGGCTTGTAGTTGTTTTAAATGTTTCCATACAAATTGGCAACTTGAGCATATTAGATACTATTATTCCTTGATTGGAAAAGCAGCTTCTCTCTTAGCTTGATATATTAAATTGTGTTTCCAGTGATGCACTAAAAACATTAAAAACTAATTACAGCAAAATCTTTCTTCTTCTAGGGTATTCTGCCCCAGTGTTTGTAAGCTTAGCTCTAAAGAATTAGATTGGTTTGATTATTTTGTCTGAGAAAACATCTCCTTGTCTAAAGGTTTCTCTTCTTAATGATAATTGTAATCAGTAATTTTCTATTTTAAAATGGTCTTTGTAATATCTCCTTTCAGATGGAAAAGAATTATAAGATTATCTCGGTGGAGAATAGGTATGTTTTAAAAATACCACCACAATTAAGAAGTGATCCTTAAAGTAACAAATCTTTAGAATTAGAAAGACATTTAACTAGTCAATGTACATCCAAAACATAGAAAGTAAGCTCCCAGAAGGTAAAACCCTCTTTATCTTTCAGTGCTATATGCGTCCCCAAAAATAACATCTGGCCTGCGTCAGCCCTCCAGTTGAAAAATGGAGGAATAAATGAAATATGTAAAGCGCAGTTTTCCAAACATTCATGGAGATGTAGTAAATGCTAAGTCTGATTGTTTCCATCTTTGAAGGGAAATTAATATGACTAGCAAAAGAAACAAGAAATACACAAAATATGTAGAAGTTCCAAAAATATTCTCCATGTCATGGGAAAGTTGAAAGATGATGGGAAAGTTCAAAGGAATACAAGAACATCTGCCTGGTAGGGATGGAAAATGGCTCAGGAAAAAGATAAAGCTGAAGAAGAAGGTGTGATTTTGTCAGGAGTAGTTCACTGGGGAGAAAGTCTTTCTGGAAAGGGGAAAAAGAGAAGAGAGTGTGAAGAAAGGAATGGAAAAAAACAGTGAAAGGAAAAGACTTGCCATTGCCTATTCAGGGGAGAAAACCGAATAGATCATTTATTGCTGCTCAAACGTGAACGTGAAGTCGCTCGGTCGTGTCTGACTCTTTGGGACCCCATGGACTGTAGCCCACCAGGCTCCTCTGTCCATGGGATTTTCCAGGCAATAGTACTGGAGTGGATTGCCATTGCCTTCTCCAAGGGATCTTCCCAACCCAGGGATTGAACCCGGGTCTCCCGCATCGTAGACAGACACTTTACCGTCTGAGCCACCAGGGAAGTCATTGCTGCTCAAGGAGGGCATTAAAAGGTAGACCATGCCACTTAAAGCTGTTTTATTATCACCTTTTACAGTAAATGGGTTCTCTTTCCTTTTTCTCTTATCATAAGTAGTAACAAGGGATGCCCTAATCAGAAATTTTCTATTGTATTTTTTTTTTACTGAATGCATTTATATTGTAGACATACCCTCTTTTGAAATCAACCACCTCTTTGGATTTCTGTGATGCTCTTTCCCAGCTCATTCCCTCATTTCCTGGCCTCCTCTGTCTCCTTCCATGCTCACTCTCCTCCATCAGGAAGGCTGCCTCCAGCATCCCTGTCCTCTGGCCTCTGTAGACTGACCACTGTGATGTGCAGCCTCTTGTCCCATCTCCACTCTGCTTTTCCAGGTGGCCAACCCCTGAGGACTTCAGGTTTGGATAATCATCACCTCCCCTCCTAAACCTTGCTCCCTATTTCGTCCATCTCTCCACTTTTTTTCTACATTATAAAGTTAAAGTGTTTTTTTTTTTTTCATTCTGATCATCTTTTCTCTGTTTTTTCCCCTCATAGACTCTGTTTGACCCATCTCTTCCTTTCCATTCTCACTGCCAACAGTTAGGTCACCTCACACCTGAATTATTTCTAATCACCTCTGGCTCCTCGCAGGGCTTCTCGTCTACCACTACTCCCTCAAAAAGGAATGTAATTCTACCAAACTAAACTAAAATATATCTTTAGTACTCTCCCTTCTGCTTAGTTTCACAATAGAAATCAGCCAACATTTATTGAGAACCCGTTACTTGCTACACAGAGCAGTAGGCAGAAGGGGTTACAATAACAGATGCATTCCCTGCTCCATAGGGACATTCAGTTTAGTGTGGGTCACAGACTGGTAAACCTTAGTTACTCAGTAAATTAAGTAATACAGTGCCTTAAAATTTCTTCTATCATTTTCTATTACTTTGACATAACCTTGTTTACTTTAATCTTGATGGTAAACTCTTCATACCATTTTAAAATAACTCCTGAATTGTTTTTTAAATCTACACCAGCAGCTATGGTTACTTAAACACTTAAAAAAAAATGGAATTTCTTAAAATAACAGAATTGGTTTTTACTTTAAAAACTGAATTGTTTTTTAATTTTTTTTTAATCTACACCAACAGCTCTGGTGATGATGTTTTATAATTTGAAAGATAAGTAATTCTTTTAATCCAGAGGTAGACTTTTTGAAAACATTTGTCTTGAGATTTGGAAAAATATATTTCACTTGGACTGTAGATGTTCTCCAAGCAAAATATATGTATTTATAAACTAACATTTGGTTTTGTTTAGTTCAAAAGCTTAAACCAAAAATGTCAAAGAGGAATGTTTGCTTTGTCAATAAACATTATAAAAAATTATGCTGTAGTCATTGCCACATATTTACTCCATTTTAAAATTGGTTAAGAATAACCAAATATTAGTGTTCTCAGCTTAAAGGAGACTGTTAATATTATAAGATGTTTTATGTAAGCTCCATGGTAACCAGAAAAATAACACATGTAAAAGATACATGAGAGAGGTAACAAAGCATACCATTACTAAATTATCAATGAAATGCAAAGTAAAATAGCAAGAGAATAAAAGATGGACAAAAGAACTACTACAAGGCAGAAAGCAATTGACAAAATGACAATAGTAAGTCCTTCTTTATAATAATTGCTTTAAATATAATTGTATTAAACTCCTCAATCAAAAGACTTAGAATAGCTGAATGGATGCATGTGTGTGTGTGTGTGTGTATATATATATCCAACTATCTGCCATCACTTTAGATTTAAGAACGTATTCAGATTTTGAGTGAAGGATTGGGAAAACATATTTCTTGCAAATGGGCACCAAAAGAGAACAGAGTAACTATACTTATATCACATAAAATAGACTTTATGTCAAAAACTGTTACAGAAGACAAAATATATGGTATTATGATAAAAGAGTTAATTCATTAGGAAGCTATAAGTTACAAATATATGTGCACTCAACATCAGAGCACCTAAATATATAAAGCAAACATTGGCAAACTACAAGGAGAAGTTATCAGTAATAGTTTGAGACTTCAATACTCTGCTTTCAATAATGGAAACAACATCCAAACAGAAATCAGTTAGGAAATGGCAGGCTTAGGCCAAAATAACACTGTAGGCCAAATGAACCTCACATTTCATACATGACATTCCACTCATCTGCAGCAAAACACACATTCTTCTCAAGTCATGGAACATTCTCCAGGATAGATCATATATTAGGCCATAAGACAATCTTAACATATTTTAAAAGACTGAAATCATATCAAACATATTTTCCAACCACAGTGGTATGAAATCAGAAATTAATAGCAGAAGGAAAACTGGAAAATTCACAAATATGTGGAAATTAAAGAACATACCCTTGAACAACCAATGGGTCAAACAAGAAATCAAAAGGAAACCAGATGATATATTGAAACAAATCAAAACAAAACCACAGCATACCAAAGTTTATGGGATTAGCAGAAGTACTAAGAGAGAAGTTTATAGCTATAAAAAAAGAAGAAAGTTTTCAAGTAACCTAACTTCACATCTCGGGAAACAGGAAGAAGGACAAACTAAGCTCAAAGTTAACAGAAGGGAGGAAATAATAAAGATTAGAGAAGAAATAAATGAAAAAGAGAACAGCAAAACAATAGAAAAATCATTAAAAGTAAGACTTGGTTTTTGAAAAGATTAGCAAAGATGACAAACCATTAGACTAAGAAAAATGAGAATTGACTCAAATCAGAAATGAAAGAGGATACAAGTTATATCAGAGAAATGTAAAGGATCATAAGAGATTACTGTGAAAAATTATCCACCAACAAATGGATAAGCTGGAAGAAATAGGTAAACTTCTAGAAATATAAAACCTACCAAGACTGAATCCTTAAGAAACAGAAAATCTGAGCATATCTGTAATTTGTAAGAAAATTGAATCAGTGATCAAAAAACTTCCATACAAAAACTTTCAGCCATATAAAAAATATGAATAATACAGAAAACATGTGTATACCCAATACTGACTGAAGGGGGTAAAATGGACACAGTTGAATTTTGCTATGTACCATTCTCCATGTATTCTTCACTGGAAATAAACACTCTTCTGAGTGTGGTGTTTATCAAAGTGCTTTTCCAGTAAAGTAGATCTGGTTGTGTTAAGTCTTGGATTCAGCCCTTCAGTGTGCTCCTGCAGCCTTTGAAAAAAGGTCAAGGAATTGCCTGGTGATTCAGTGGTTAGGACTCTGTACTTCCACTGTAGAGGGCCCAGGTTTGATCCCTGGTTGTGGAACTAACATGCTGCAAACCACACGGTGTGGCTTAAAAAAAAAAAAAAGTCCCCACACCTTTGCCATGGTTGGCACAACCTCCCAGAACTGACCCCTGGCTGTTGTTCTCCAACCTCATCACACACACACCATTCTCTGCAAAGTCCAAAAAATGTCCTCTTCCTACCGTAACCTCAGTGCCTAATGTAATCTCTCCAACATACCAAACACTCAACTATTACCTGCAAATGGATGTGGGCATGAATGACTGTCAGAACTTGTGTTGAGACACAAATATGAACAAGTCACGGTCTCCGTCCTCTAGAGTCTATAACAGGTGATAAGTGAGAGGAGAGGCAAGGGGATGGATATGAAAATAAACAATTGTAACTCAGTGTGGTAAGACCTGTAATAGAAGTCAGGTGAGCATAGGGCTGGAACTCCAAAGGGTGTAATCAGATCTTATGGGGTTGGAGAGGATAAAAGAAGGCTTCGCACAAGAGGAGACATTTAAATTGAAGCTTGAAAAATGAATAGGATTTTCTAGGACACAAAAGGAGGAAAGCATATTTCAATCAGAAAAAGCAGCATGTGAAAATGCATAAAATCCATGGCACCCACAGAGAGCTGTGAGTATCAAAGCCCAGGTTACATATGGAGGAGAAAGTGAAAGTGTTAGTCTCTCAGTCATGTTCAACTCTTTTCAACCCCATGGACTGTAGCCCACGGGCTTCACAGGTGGCTCAGACCATAAAGAATCTGCTTGCAATGCGGGAGACCCTGATTTGATCCCTTGGTCAGGAAGATCCCCTTGTGAAGGGAATGACTACCCACTCCAGTATTCTTGCCTGGAGAATTCCATGGACAGAGGACCTTGGTGGGCCACAGTCCATGGGGTCACAAAGAGTCGGACACAATTGAGCAACTGAATAGCACAAGAAGGAGATAAATCCACAATGAAATTTTTTAAACCTCTTTCTCTTCCAATATAAGGTTCTCTGAAATGGCTTTATCTAATGAAATGGAGGTTTTGTATACTTTCAAAGCCATTGGGTAGCAGCCATAAGCCAGAGGGACCGGCATGTCTCTCTAACACTTGAGATGAACTGTGCTGTGGTATCAAGTTTTTAAAAATCTCCAGCATTGTGGAGCCTACAGACGATGACAGTCGTCACCTGAAGGGGGTGATGACCCACATTCACGTGACTTTACCTTCCTCGTTTTGCAGGATGGTATGAATTTACTTGGAGACCTGTGCTGACCCTCCTACCAAAGGTCAGCAGTGAGTAGACGCCTACTTGGGTAATTTCAACCCTTTGTTAATAAAAACAGGAGAGAACCTTTTTTTTTTTTTTTTTTAGCTTAAGGAGAGTCCTCTTCCTCAAATAACAAAATAACATTTAAATACTCCTGAGAGGGGATACCATGGTAAAGATCATATGCCATTCACACTGTAGTACACAATAGTTCACCAGATTCTTCCTGAGAGATTTAAATAGGAAGGAGACAGCTGATAGTCATTTGTACCCAGGCAGGGTTTCTGACAATGGCAATGTTGAAGCCTGAACAGTGAATTCTAATAAACCTTGCCTATTTTTCCCCAGGCCTCCTGTACCCCAGATTTGTAGAAAGGTTAAAACATCAGTCATTTTTATTTTAATAAATTTAAAGGCATATAACTTTAGCACTGGGGTCTGATTGGATATAGGCTTTCCCTGGCTTTGTTGAGATTTGGGCATGTATATAAGAAGCGCTCTTATGACTGGGTTATGTCATCGAGGCCAAATTCGCCAGCAGCCACCTTGACTGCTCCATTCACACATTGATCAGGACCTGCAGATGGATGTCCAGGAAAGAATTCTTCCCAGCATGGAGGACCTTTTCATGCTCTGCCTTAGCAAACATCAAAGTGAAATAAAAGAAAAGCCATCCCTTCAGTTCTGATCAGTCTGAATCAGTTACACAAAAGCACATTTTAAGATATGGGTTTTTGCTGCTCTGCCTCAAAAGCTACATATTAGAGAACCAGATTATCAATTACAGAATAGTGGCCGTGCCTTCCTGAGGTCCCCGTTGAGAAGTGCCTCTTTCAACCCAAGAAGATGATAGCTTTGCTCCCCCAGCCTTTGTGGCAGATGTAAATGTAAAGGTGTTGAAAATATATATATATATACAAATCTCTTTCATTTTCCCTGGGAGGCAATAAAGTGTTGCCACTGCACGTGGAAGGTCTTTTTCTACTTTTCGTACTAGTTAACCTAAGGGCAGGTGTAGCATTATTCATTCACTCTGGGTGGTCCCGGAGTTGTGGTTCTATTGACTGCCTTTTGTTCGCCACATACCTATATCCATTTCTGCCTGATTCCAGTATTATTCTGGTCAAAGGTTCAGTAAAATGAGAAGTAAATGAGCCATTTTTTTGAATAACATTTGCTACTGCTTTCCTTCAGTTGGATAATGAGATGTTAAGATATAATTGAAGTAAAAATGTTGAGAAGGAAATGGAAAAATAAGATCCCTAATAGAGTAGGATGGAGAAGGCAATGGCAACCCACTCCAGTACTCTTGCCTGGTAAATCCCATGGACGGAGGAGCCTGGTAGGCTGCAGTCCATGGGGTCACTAGGAGTCGGACACGACTGAGTGACTTCACTTTCACTTTTCACTTTTATGCATTGGAGAAGGAAATGGCAACCCACTCCAGTGTTCTTGCCTGGAGAATCCCAGGGATGGGGGAGCCTGGTGGGCTGCCGTCTCTGGGGTCGCACAGAGTCGGACACGACTGAAGTGACTTAGCAGCAGCAGCAACCAGTGTTCTTGCCTGGAGAATCCCAGGAACAGGGGAGCCTGGTGGGCTGCCGTCTCTGGGGTCGCACAGAGTCGGCCACAACTGAAGCGACTTAGCAGCAGCAGCAGCAATAGAGTAGGAAGGAAAGTAACATTTTCAGATATCTAAGGATTCATGGTTTAGATTCTCTTTCTGTCTAAGATATGAATAAAGTAAGAAGAAAAATACATGGGCACATATAAAAGCAAACAGAAATTCATTGAACATCACAAAATGTCCCTAGTTGAATGTGTATGAATGCTTGAATATGTACTTAAACATGTTAGAATCTAAGCAATCTTTGTAATGACTCTCAAGTTCAAGGAAAAATGTTTTATTGACATTTTTATCAAAATAAATATATTCAATCCAATTTTTTCATAATAATTATGAGAAATAGAATCTCTAATATTTGAATTAGGATCTAATTTGTGAGATATATAGTAATTCTAACCAAATTCTATTCTCTTCTGCCTCTTGACCATATCCTGAATGAATATGAGTAGCTCTGTGTAGTAACTCTCTGGTGGAAGAATATACATCCTCATAAACTCTACCCTGAGGCAACACTAGGAAGGGATGACCTTGAATAAACAAACTTGATTTTTTTTGGTTGTTTATTTTTTCATGTACTGTGAGGGAAAGAGTTGGGAGAGAATTATTAGAATTATTATAAATGTGCAAAGGTCTTAGGGCTTCTTTTAATCTCTCACTGCTCTCAGTAACTACAGTATTTCCCAAAATAGAGTTGATAAATATTATGTAAGAATACATTATATCGGTGAAAATAAATGCTCTTTTTAAAAACCCAATCTAGTTGGTATTAATCAAGATATTGAAGGGCTGTGCAAAAGGAATCAACAAAATGGGTAAAATCATATTTAAAATGCTTTTAGAAGAAATAAGCTGATTGGATTTTTATTGTGCTTCAGATTTTGAGATACTCAATATGTGTTTTGAATGGATTTACAAAATCTCTGTACTCTAAGATGTGCATGCACATGCTCTCTATACACGTATGTATATATACCTATGTATGCATATACATATGTGTATATAGGGGTGTGTATTGGAGAAGGAAATGGCAACCCACTCCAGTGTTATTGCCTGGAGAATCCTAGGGATGGAGGAGCCTGGTGGGCTGCCGTCTCTGGGGTCGTACAGAGTCAGACACGACTGACATGACTTAGCAGCAGCAGCAGCAGGGGTGTGTATGCACACAAAACACACACATATGTATATAAAAACAAAGCCAAATACGTTATAAATTTCTTTCTTTTCCCAAATAGAGTTTTTCTTTCAGCATTCCATTTAAAGTGCTCAAATTGGAGGGCCTATTGAAAGTACAAAGTGCACATTGTGCAGTATGAATATACACTGGGGTCAGTGCTCTTTTGTTATAGCTGCTTTGTCCCTCTCATTGAGCAGTCGTCACCTTAAGGGACCAAACTACCCAAACATCTGAAAAAACAGAATTAAAATCACAAGTCTGAGATTGTAAACAGGGCACGTGTCTCAAGAGGGTGGAAATATCACCGAAGTTCGAGCCTGACCAGGACCGCAGTGATCAGGAGCTCAAGAGGAGAGGAATCAATGATGCAGTGGCAGATGGGCCTCCCCAGAGCTCTGATTTTAAAAGTATGTCAGAGCAATGAAATGCTCGATGTATATGTTCTGTGTGGTAAAATTGCACCCACATTTGTAGAGAACCTTTTCACCAGCTAATGCACACAGCAATGTTGTTTAAAAGGGGGTTAATTTTAGTCTTATTTCCAGAAGAAATTGCAACTCAATGAGAGTAAGTATTGACATGAGTTGGGATCATACAGCTTGGAAAACATGAAAAAACAAAAGAAGTTATAAGTTTTTGTTTCTCTTCTTTTACTCATCTACACAATTCTAGCTCCTGTTCTTCCCTTCTGGGGTTGAAGAGAGGCACTTCATATCCTCAACATAAATGCTTATATTGGTAATTTCATGTATATAATTTGCAGCCAATAACCAAGTTGTCACTGGTTGTTTTTCTTCCCCAGAGGATAACTTGTAATTTGTAATCCCCAATGTGGCTTTAAGCCAATAGAATAAAGGAGTCTATGAGAGTTGATGTACTTTGACATATATGCTGCCGCTGCTACTAAGTCACTTCAGTTGTGTCCAACTGTGCGACCCCATAGACGGCAGCCCACCAGGATCCACTGTCCCTGGGATTCTCCAGGCAAGAACACTGGAGTGGGTTGCCATTTCCTTCTTCAATGCATGAAAGTGAAAAGTGAAAGTGAAGTCACTCAGTCATGTCCGACTCTCAGTGACCCCATGGACTGCAGCCCACCAGGCTCCTCCATCCATGGGATTTTCCAGGCAAGAGTACTGGAGTGGGGTGCCATTGCCTCCTCCGTTTGACATATATAAGTTTTCATTATATAAAATATGATTGACATATTTTACCTCAACAGGTGGTTGGAATTGTAGAGGAAATGTATTTGATGATTGAGAAGAGTATAGTTTGCTTCCTAGGTACCCGTGGTTAGTAAGTTCACATGAGTTTCAGAAATGTTTCTTCTTTCTTTTTTCCTTTAATGAAGTTGCATGTACATAGCAGTATCCTCAGAGTGAACTGCATGATCTACTAGGAACAATTTTGTCTCAAGGAAGCCAGTCACATGAAACCCATCATTGTACAGTTGCATCTGGCAGACATTTACCAGATAACTTACCACAACTCTTAATTTTCATATTAGCAGTTGCTGCTACATGTGATTTTGTTTAAAACCCTGACTGAATTACAAGCAAGTATTGTCTGAAAGAGGTTGGCTTATATAGCATGGGATAACGTATTATGATTCATAAAATGGCATTTGTGCAAAATGCAAGTTAAGTTATGCAAAAATTTCATTTGTTTGCTTCAAGCAATTTGTCCACCACAAACACCAGTTCAATTCAATTGCTCAGTCATGTCCTACTCTTTGTGATCCCATGGACTACAGCACGCCAGGCCTCCCTGTCCATCACTAACTCCCGGAGTTTACCCAAACTCATGTCCATTGAGTCAGTGATGCCATCCAACCATCTCATCCTCTGTCGTGCCCTTCCCCTCCTGCCTTCAATCTTTCCCAGCATTAGGTCTTTTCAAATGAATCAGTTCTTTGCATCAGGTGGCCAAAGTATTGGCGTTTCAGCTTTAACATCAGTCCTTCCAATGAATATTCAGAACTGATTTCCTTTAGGATGGACTGGTTGGATCCTTGCAGACCAAGGGACTCTCAAGAGTCTTCTCCAACACCACAGTTCAAAAGCATCAGTTCTTCGGTGGTTAGCTTTCTTTATAGTCCAAATCTCACATCCATACATGACTACTGGAAAAACCATAGCCTTGACTAGACAGACCTTTTTTGGCAAAGGAATGTCTCTGCTTTTGAATATGCTATCTAGGTCGGTCATAACTTTCCTGCCAAGGAGTAAGCGTCTTTTAATTTCATGGCTGCAGTCACCATCTGCAATGATCTTGGAGCTTAAGTCTGTCACTGTTTCCACTGTTTCCCCATCTATTTGCCATAAAGTGATGGGACCAGATGCCATGATCTTCGTTTTCTGAATGTTGAGCTTTAAACCAACTTTTTCACTCTCCTCTTTCACTTTCATCAAGAGGCTCTTTAGTTCTTCTTCACTTTCTGCCATAAGGGTGGTATCAAATGTGTATCAGAGGTTATTTCTCCCAGCAATCTTGATTCCAGCTTGTGCTTCCTCCAGCCCAGCGTTTCTCATGATGTACTCTGCATATACGTTAAATAAGCAGGGTGACAATATACAGCCTTGACGTACTCCTTTTTCTATTTGGAACCAGTCTGTTATTCCATGTCCAGTTCCAACTGTTGCTTCCTGACCTGCATACAGATTTCTCAAGAGGCAGGTGAGGTGATCTGGTATTCCCATCTCTTATTTTCCACAGTTTGTGGCAATCCACACAGCCAAAGGGTTTGGTATAGTCAATAAAGCAGAAATAGATGGTTTTCTGGAACCCTCTTGTTTTTTTGATGATCCAAAGGATGTTGGCATTTTTGATCTCTGGACCCTCTGCCTTTTCTAAAACCAGTTTGAACATCTGGAAGTTCACAGTTCACGTATTGCTGAAGCCTGGCTTGGAGAATTTTGAGCCTTATTTTACTAGCGTGTGAGATGAGTGCAATTGTGCGGTAGTTTGAGCATTCTTTGGCATAACTGATAAAACTACAACCACAAACAATACCCTATTAAACAACTCATTCTTCATGAATAGAAATGGGACAGGTCATGTATAAGTTTAAGGAAATCAGTATGAGGAATCTACTCTGTAAGTCTTCATGGATAAAAGGTCATACACGTCAGATCTGTTTGAAGAATGTGTAGCATTCATAGTACACATCTCCTAAAGGTAGCAACAGTGGCATACCCATTGTCATTTGTACTCTAAAGGCAGCATTTAACTGTAAATGTCCAATGCCCTACAGGCATACCCATCAGCTTCAGCTTTTCCTCTGGGGTCAAAAATGTCAATTGAATGATGAAGTAAATTATTTTAGGTAGCCCTTTACACATTAATGCTTTATAGAATGTTTCACAGGCGATGATCGTTTTTCAGGCTTCCTTCATCACTGTGACACTTCCTATTAAATGAAACAACAATTGGCGACCAATAGGAAGTTGATATTTTTACAAAGTGCTTATTCCATTAGAATGTAGGGAAATATAGATTTACACAAAAGCAGAACTTCTGACATTAAAGCTTTTTCATTACCTGTTGTCTTGGAGTTAGGTCCAGTGGTACACCGTAACACAAACTGGAATAATGCAAGGAAACACATATCATACCATTTGAGCCTGAAGCACAGTTTTGAATTTACATAAGTGTGCTACTGTAGGTATATCGACTAGTAGGCATTAGGCAGAAAAGTCTTCAAGGGTGAAGATTAGAGAGAATTTATTTTATTTTATTTAAATTTATTTTTTAATTGGAGGATAATTGCTTTACAATGTTATGTTGGTTTCTGCCATATAGCATGTGAATCAGCTACCAGTTCAGTTCAGTCGCTCAGTTGTGTCTGACTCTTTGCGACCCCATGAATCACAGCACGCCAGGCCTCCCTGTCCATCACCATCTCCTGGAGTTCACTCAAACTCACTTCCATCGAGTCGGTGATGCCATCCAGCCATCTCATCCTCTGTCATCCCCTTTTCCTCCTGCCCCCAATCCCTCCCAGCATCAGAGTCTTTTCCAATGAGTCCACTCTTCGCATGAGGTGGCCAAAGTACTGGAGTTTCAGCTTCAGCATCATTCCTTCCAAAGAAATCCCAGGGCTGATCTCCTTTAGGATGGACTGGTTGGATCTCCTTGGAGTCCAAGGGACTCTCAAGAGTCTTCTCCAACACCACAGTTCAAAAACATCAATTCTTCAGCACTCGGCTTTCTTCACAGTCCAACTCTCGCATCCATACGTGACCACTGGAAAAACCATAGCCTTGACTAGACGGACCTTTGTTGATAAAGTTATGTCTCTGCTTTTCCATATGCTATCTAGGTTGGTCATAACTTTCCTTCCAAGGACTAAGCGTCTTTTAATTTCATGGCTGCAATCACCATCTGCAGTGATTTTGGAGCCCAAAAAGATAAAGTCTGACACTGTTTCCACTGTTTCCCCATCTATTTCCCATGAAGTGATGGGACCAGATGCCATGATATTTGTTTTCTGAATGTTGAGCTTTAAGCCAACTTTTTCACTCTCCTCTTTCACTTTCATCAAGAGGCTCTTTAGTTCCTCTTCACTTTCTGCCATAAGGGTGGTATCATCTGCAAATCTGAGGTTACTGATATTTCTCCTGGCAATCTTGATTCCAGCTTGTGCTTCTTCCAGCCTAGCGTTTCTCATGATGTACTCTGCATATAAGTTAAATAAGCAGGGTGACAATATACAGCATTGACGTACTCCTTTTCCTATTTGGAACCAGTCTGTTGTTCCATGTCCAGTTCTAACTGTTGCTTCCTGACCTGCATACAGGTTTCTCAAGAGGCAGGTCAGGTGGTCTGGTATTCCCATCTATTGAAGAATTTTCCACAGTTTATTGTGATCCACACAGTCAAAGGCTTTGGCATAGTCAATAAAGCAGAAATGGATGTTATAAGTATACATATATCCCCTCTCTCTTGGGTCTCCCTCCCATCCCCTCTAGGGAGAATTTAATTGATTGGTTTTTTCTTGCACATTTTTGTTTTAAACACTGTCTTTGGGTGTTTTTTATTTATTAACTCATTCAACAATCATAACAATCCAATGATATTGATATGATTATTCCTCCATTTAATGGATTAGAGATCTGAGGCACAGAAAGGCCAAGGAACTTGAGTCGCTAAAGTCAAAGAACTTAAGTAAAATTATTAGAAATAATTTGATTTCACCATTAAATAAATTCTCTACTCATATATCATTCACCTACCAATCTGAGAGTCATTTGGGGGACTGTAATAGAGGGCATCCCTCCTAGCTCATTTGGTAAAGAGTCCATGGTGTCGCAAAGAGTTGGATATGACTGATCGACTTTCACTTTCACTAGACTAATCTAATTTAAATCTATTTATACAATTTGCAGTTAAAAGAATAGAGGCTGAAACAGTACAGTAAAAGTAGCAGGACTTAAGAGGACTGCCGCTCTGCTCTAAGGTGGAGGTGTTGGAACTTTCACAGAGACAACAGGTCTTTTCTTCCTCAAACTCTTTAAGAATGAAATCCAGTGAAGGAAAATGTCTAGATACAGACACGTAATGAATTCTAAAGTATGTTGTGAAGAGGTCATAAAATTTGGAGACCAATTCTAGCCATGTGGCTTTAAGCAAATTATCCAGCTTCATTACATGCTTCATTTAATAAATGGAAACTTGCATCTCCTGCATTGGCAGGTAGATTCATTACCACTAGTGCCGCCTGGGAAGCCTAATAGTAATAATACTAATATTAATAATGTGGACACCCCTGGTGTCTCAGAGGTAGAGAACCCACCTGCAATGCAGATTCAATCCCCAGGTGGGGGAGATCCCCTGGAGAAGGAACTGCAACCCACTCCTACCTAGAGAATCCCATGGACAGAGGAGACTGGTGGTCTACATTCTATGGGGTCACAAAGAGTCAGATACAATTTGGTGATTAAACAACAACAAAATCAATAATGTAATTCCTTTCAAAGTTATTATAAGGACACATTGAAGAAAATATATAAAAATAATGTAATTGGTAAGGCCCATATTGGTATTGGGGTCTTCCCTGGTAGCTCAGTGATAAAGAATCTGCCTTCACTGCAGGAGCCATAGGATACACGAGTTTAATCCCTGGGTCAGGAAGATCCCCTGGAAGAGGGCATGGCAACCCACTCCAGTATTCTTGCCTGGAGAATCTCCATGGACAGAGGAGCCTGGCAGGCTATAGTCCATAGTGTTGCAAAGAGTTGGACATGACTGAAGCAACTTATCACACATGCATATAGGTATTGGAGCTTCTCTGGTAGCTCAGCCAGTAAAGAATTCACCTGAAATGCAGAAAACCCTGGTTGATTCCTGGGTTGGGAAGATCCCCTGGAGAAGGAATAGGCTACCCACTGTAGTATTCTTGGGCTTCCCTGGTGGCTCAGATGGCGAAAAATCTGCCTGCAATGCGGGATACCTGGTTTCCATCCCTGGGTTGGGAAGATCTCCAGGAGAAGGAAACAGCTACCCACTACACTATTCTTGTCTGAAGAATTCCATGGACAGAGGAGCCTGGCATGCTACAGTTCATGGGGTTGCAGAGTCAGACACAACTAAGCAACTTTCACTCATACTCACACTGGTTTATTATAAAGGATACAACTCAGAAACACCTGAGTGGAAGAGATGCATAAGGCAAAGGGAAGGGGAAGGGTGTATGTGGGCAGCTTCCAGGCCCTTTCTGTGTGTGCCACCCTCTGAGTGAAACTGTTACCTGAGGGGGGACCCCTTCCAGGACCCAAGAGCAGGCTCTTGTTTAATATTCTAAAATTAATTGTCCGGGAAGACACATGTACTGACAAAGCACAAGACTTTATTGGAAAGGGGTACCTGGGTGGCGCTAGTGGTAAAGAACCCTCCTGTCAATGCAAGAGATGTAAGAGATGTGGGTTCAATCCCTGGGTCAGAAAGATCCCTTGGAGAAGGAAATGGCAACCTACTCCAGTATTCTGGCCTGGAAAATCCCATGGACAGAGGAGACTGACAGGCTACAGTCTGTGGGGTCAGAGAGAGTAGAACACGATTAAAGCGAAGTAGCACCATATAGGTATTGGTTAATCTCACAATTATCACAATAATATTTGTGGTTAATAAATATTTAATCATGGTTAATAAATATATAATTATTGTGTAGGGGTTATTCATTTCAGGACTTACAGTGATAGAATTCTCAAAGGCTTGAGGAGGTGTACTATTTAGAACTATAGATTATTCAAGTGACTAGAGAGGGCAATGGCAACCCACTCCAGTACTCTTGCTTGGGAAATCTCATGGACAGGGAAGCCTGGTAGCCTAGTCCATGGGGTCACGAAGAGTCGGACCTGACTAAGAGAATTCACTTTCAGTTTTCACTTTCCTGCACTGGAGAAGGAAACGGCAACCCACTCCAGTATTCTTGCCTGGAGAATCCCATGGACGGGGGAGCCTGGTGGGCTGCCATCTATGGGGTCTCACAGAGTCGAACACGACTGAAGTGACTTAGCAGCAGAGACCACCTACAGAAAGAGCCAAGTAGATCCTTCAGTTGCAAGAGAAAATCTGTCAATTATAGCTGAGCTCAGAACTTGACTTTAGGCTTAGTAATGAAAGCAGGAGAAGTGTGTAACTGTTGAAATGCAAAAATCAAAACACATTTGCTTCTCTTATTTGGACTTTTTAAGTGGAAGTATCACTGAGTTACACATTTGCTCAGTAATAACCACTTTTCTACAAATCTTATGACCAGGTAGATAAATTCTATTTAAACTAGAAGCACGTAATGAGTAAAAGAGACATTTTGTGATCAGCTTTTCAAGTGGCTACAACCAAGCTTGAAAATAAAAAAAATTAAAAAAAAACAGTAAGTATATGTTACCTAAATTACCTTAAAATGTGAAGGACCAGAAAAATGAAATATTTTTTCTGTACAACTGGACATGCCCTAGATAACTAAAGACAAGAGACAGCTATGAGTGCTTTTGAAGATTTGGAAAAAATTTATTCAGATAAAGGATGCTTTACTTTGCATGGCTGGTTCTTATTCAACACCTGATTACACTTCCCTCCCTGCTCTCAGCAGGCCTGGAAGGTTTCTCTCCACTCAGTTATTAATCATTTCTAAAATGATGTTTTTAAAACTTAGGAGTGTAAGGAGAACTCAGTAGGGCCCATGGCTACATTCAAGCATTTTACTTTATAGTCATTAAGAACTAACCTAAGATAATGGAGGAATTGGGTTTCATATGGCTAAAGAAAACAAATATTCTCTGAATTAGCAAAATTAAACTCATGGTATGGAGTAGTGGAATCTTTGTATTCTTGAATTGTTTTTCACGTTAGTCTTCGTGGTAGTGGTATTAATGGTAATAGTGGCAGCAGATTAATCATAGTGGCAGATGTGGTAGTAATTATAGCCGCAGCTTCTTGTTAGTGGGTCCCCTGGTGGCTCAGAGGGTAAAGTGTCTGCAATGCAGGAGACCTGGGTTTGATCCCTGGGTCAGGAAGATCCTCTGGAGAAGGAAATGACAACCCACTCCAGTACTCTTGGCTAGAAAGTGCCACGGACGGAGGAGCCTGCTAGGCTCAAGTCCTTGGCATCGCAAAGAGTCGCACATGACTGAGCAATTTTTCACTTCTCTTCTTGTTAGTAGAAGTTGTAGCAATTGTAATACTCCTATAGTTTAATGTTATTGTAAATATAGCTTTTACACATTAACAAATTCTTTCATCTTTTCACTTAGTTCTTTGGGAACAGTTCGAGACTTCACCTTTGAAATCTGAGAAATTCTAGTCCTGGAAAACTTTTTCCTGATGAGAGGAAGCAAGAGAGTGATTCTCGTTACCTGAAAACTGGGTTATATAGAATGGAGAATAACATTTTGGGAAATCTATAAAATAAATGTAATCTTATTTATTTTAAAAACTAATAGTGAGAATTATGTATCCGAAATCTTTTATGACTGCATTTTTCAATTCTGTTTTTAGGAATTGCTGCTGCAATTTCTTACTGCAGTTGTTTCAATGAATAAATATTGTATTGATTTAAAATTATCTTACTGCCTTTAATTACTGCTCTCCTTATTCTTTAATTCAATCAGTTTCTCTTATTAGTACATGGAAAATTTAAAGTAGAGGAATAACTATCCAGAGATATTGACCCTGAAAGAACACTTTCAGAGTGTAAATCAATCTTTTCCTTAAAAGAATTGTTGTCTTCCTTTTAATGGTGAAATTATAAAGGCACACTGGTGAGGATACGAGAAAAAAATCACAGACCCTGAAAAATAGTCACTCTTCATCTTTATAATTTTAAGGATGTTGGACTTTGAACACTGAGAGCATGACTCCGATCATCTACAGGGAAATGAAGTAAAAGCAATGACTGACCCTACTGTCATCTTTCAGTACACTTGAGCTGTGTGACATTGCAAATTACAAAGTTCTGCTCAAGACACTGGGAATTTATTTTGAAAGATTTTTTTTTTTTTTTTGGTGAATGAGAAACAAAGAGTAATTGATGACTATAACATGCTAAAGATTTTACCAGTTTAAGTATCTTTTTAAAACCTGAATGGCTATGATTAAATTATGCCTTTGGTGAAAAATAAAAAGGAAGTCAAAGGAAAGAAGACACCGCTGGAAAGACAGAAATTGATTTCAAACTAAATAACTACAGATTTAGGGCTTCCCTGGTGGCTCAGTGATAAAGAATCTGCCTGCCAGTACAGGAGACTGGGTCAGGAAGATCCTCTGGAGAAGGAAATTGGCAACCCACTGTGGTATTCTTGCCTGGAAAATTCCATGGACAGAGGAGCCCTGTGGGCTACAGGCCATGGCGTCTCACAAGAGTTGGACACGACCTAGCAACTAAATAACAATAACAAACTACAGATTTAATTCTCCAATAACTTACTAGAAATTGCAATAGAGAATTTGAAACAATGAGGGCCATGATATGCTAATGAAAGCTTTACTCAGACCATGAAGTGAGATAAAAGTTTTACACTTTTAGGGGTTTAAATTCAACATAATTTTGTGGGTTTTTTTTTTAATTATGCTTTTTCTAAAATTAATTCTTAAAAAAATTAAATTAATTCTTATGAAAATATTAATAGAAAAATGATCTATAGTAACCCCAGATATATAGTTAACTTATGATTACCTAAACATTACAATTGCGTTGTCACAAATAACTTGCTTTGAATTTTCTTTGGTAATAATGTGTGTATATGTATGTTTTTATATGTTCTTAATTGTGCACTTCCTAGTTTAATATTAGAAATTAGTATTCCCTGAGCTGACTCTCCTTTTAGGCAGCTAAAGACCTTGGAGGCCAGAAGCCAGTATAGGATTAACAATTTGTCATGGATAATCCACAAAGTAAATAAACCCAGTGTGAATAATTGAAAGTGGGTAGAGTTGTAACATGGGAGCTATTGAAATTTAATTCAAGATGAAGTTCTCCATAGTAAATTCCCTCTCGTTATCCAATAGCTGGAATAGGCTGACATCGATAACTCTCGAAATAGAGAGGTATTTGTGCATTATCAATGGTTTACCAGCTTATCTGCAAACATATAGACTAACTCCTTGATACGGTGCTGCTTGAGCAATCTGAGAAATGTGAAGTTTATCCATGTGTGCTTAGCCTCCTTTCAACTTTGAATAGATGGTTCAAAATACTTTCTGCATTTTAGTACTAAATATATGTATGTGTGAATTCTAAAATGTCCTAAACTGAGATTGAGAATGTGTAACTGAACATCATGAGAATACATTCATTTGTAAATTGAGCTTACCTGTTTGACTAGTATAAAAATAACAAGGGATTACTAAAGGCAGATTTAATGTTTGGATTACTTACAGTACTATCCTACCCTTTTCACCCTAATAATCTCTTGGGATAGTAGTCACTTTAAGTCACTTTAGGTCACACACTTAATTGTACATATAATAAGTTTATGATTACTATTCTGCTGCCATATTGTATACTATTCTGCTACCATATTAATCCAGACTCAACTACTGCTGATCAGATATTAAGATATTAATTATGTTTCATTTTTTAGCTACTGTGATTTTTCAAAATGTAAGTGAAGTTGAGTTGGGATATTTTAATTAAAATATTCTGTTTCTTTCTTAACAAGCTCCTATTTTTCTAATTACAGGTTTCATATACACTGGTGAAGTTGTGCACCGAATGCTAACAGCCACACAGTACATAGCACCTTTAATGGCAAATTTTGATCCCAGTGTATCCAGAAATTCAACTGTCAGATATTTTGATAATGGTATGTGTCGGTTAGCCTATATTTTGCTGAATGTATACTTATAAACACTGATCATCAGATTCATATTAATATTTTTGTAATGTTGGGTTTAGACTGGATTTGCTAACTGTTAGATGCAAATAGCCTGAGGTAACAAATGTTATACTGCACCAATTAATACTATAATAAGTGGATAAAGTATATGGTAAAATGTCACTCACGTATTCATTCATTCATTTGCTCATTTAACAAACATTTATTGACATGTATTAGGGAATATAATAAATGAGTTGCAGCAAACATTGTTTTGGACAAAGCAAACACATTTATTTGATGCTATTTGAAGTAAGTCCTTCCTACTAAAAAGAAGTAAATAAGGAAAATTTTTTAGTTCTGATTTTTAGGTAGAGACAAGTGGCATAATATATTGATATTAAATTTCTAAAACTTATAAACTATTTGTATATTTTGAAAATATAGGATAGTGTAGTAGTGAAGTCACTCAGTCGTGTCCGACTCTTTGCGACGTCATGGACTGTAGCCTATCAGGCTGCTCCATCCTTGGGATTTTCCAGCCAAGAGTACTGGAGTGAGTTGCCATTTCCTTCTCCAGAAAATATAGGATAGTGAGTAATTAAAATTCACTTGGCCTTCCCAGATGGCTCAGTGGTAAAGAATCCACCTGCCAAGTTGACGTGAGTATGATTCCTGGGTAGGGAAGATCCTCTAGAGAAGGAAATGGCAACCCAGTCCAGTACAGAAATCCCATAGACAGAGGAGCCTGGTGGCTACAGTCCATGGGGTTGCAAAAGAGTCAGACACAACTCAGCAACTAAACAACAAAATTCACTTAAGGAAAAAGTTTTCCTGACTTTGAAATATGAGATAGAGCTGTTAAATTTTATTGTATATACTGACAACAGTCTATCCCTACTACTTCTTTAGGGGAACACACAAAATAGTCAAGGAGGAAGTAGACTATGTCACTAAATGCCCCCAAACCTAAGTAAGAAATTTATGTTCCTAAAAACATAAATGAATTTTCATGTCTACATCTTAGTGAAGGCTGTAACTATGATAGAAAAAGAATTATAGGAAAAGAGAGTTTGTTTTGGAAACTTAAAAATAGAAATTTCTGTACTCTTTACAATACAAAAATATTATTTATTTGCCCGTATGAGAATCATCTTTTAAAAAATAGAAGCATGTGGCCTGAACAGAGTTATTTCTCCTCTTGTCTTGCCTTAATGACCAAGGGAGAAATTAACCGTAGGGTAGCGTAGACTTACTGGTGACCTCAGCTTTGGGAAAATGACATCACTTTGCTGAAAGAGATCTGACCAGTGTGATAAAGTCATTTTACAAGTCAAAATAGCAAAAGAGGAAGACAACTAAACACATTCAGATGTGCACTTTGAGAAACAGATTTCAAACAATTTGAATAACACCAAAGTATGCTCCAATAAATGAAGTTAACTCTAAATGTTAACCATAATAATTATTTCCTTCTGTTACGTTAAGAACTGTTATATTCTGTCCTCTCACTTAAAGGAAATTGAAGTACAAAGGGTCAAAGATATACAAGCAGATTTTGAGTATACTTTAGACAGAGCTACAGTGAGCAACTTATCTGAAGCTTATTTCCTGAATCACCTAAGGAATCTACCCTATGTAGTTTAGAAAGTTGAGTATTTTCCAAGCTTTGTCACTTACTAGATTATGTTGAGACATTTAGTCATGGACACAAGCTTCTGTTGATCAAGTGTTTATATCATTAACATCAAAATCATAAAACATATTGTCTCCTTCCCCATACACTCTCTCACATATCTTGTGCCTAAGTAGCTCCATAGTTAAATTTTACCTTTATTAAAATGATTTTGAAAAATTGATATGTGCCACTTCAACTGGATTCTAAAGGCCACTGGCTATTTATAAGAAATGATTTTCTCTTGCATACCTGGCACGAGAACTCAATACACAGTAGGTCCTCAATAATTATACAATGAATGAATAAATGAAAAAAATTAAGTATGTAAATTGATTTTTAATTCTGAGACTTGTGAAAGTACAAATACTCAAGAACTATTGTATTTTTACTTTATTGAAATATCTTCTGTGTAGTAATCAATGGGAATACTGAGTTCTTATAATAATAAAAGCTAGTAATTTCTGTGTTTTATTAAATGATAGAAGCACTTCTCAATATTGTAAGGATCTTCACAAAGTCCTTTCATACCAGAGCAACTTACTGAAATATTTCCAATTCTGATTGGTTAGGATCATTGAAGGAGTGCTTAAGGATGGGAAACTCAACATTTTAGGAAAGCAAAACTTCTCTAAAGGAGACAGCAACAGTTTAGAACATTTCTTCTAAGATGAAATTTCTGCAAGTATTAAAACACTAGGTTTTAAAAATCAGATGATGATTCCAGATATGATAGCCAGCCTAGATAACTACTGGAGTGTAAGGAAGTCACAGAATATTAATGCACAAGAACTAGAAAAGTTGTAAAACTAAATCTTTTATTAGAAAAATAATTTGATGGCTCATAAATAGCAGATTAGAAGCATAATTCTTATCGAAATCATAAACCTAATCAAACATAGAATCAGAAAATTTGGAGTTATTAGTGACCTTAAATGCCCCTAGATCAGCCTACTTGCCTGTTTTTATTTTGGAGATTAAAAAATTGGCATCCACTACTGATCAGAAAGTATGATGATCACCCTAGCAATACTAAGTTCCAGCTGCTCAGTTCCGTTAAGCACATAGGATGGTGCAGTAACTTATGTAGTCTGTAACATGAGCTTAAATAACAACTTCAGCTCCACCTGGAGGAACTGTGCCATTAGATTTTGTGTCCATCATCAGAGAAACAACATATGATTTCAGTCATAAGCCAAGAGATGCACCACTCTAACCCAGCTCTTTGGTAAATTCCATGTTTGAGTCCAAGTTTTGCTCTTGACAGGTTATTCTCCTACATCGTAGCTGACCAAAGAAAATGTTTTTTGATTCACTTATCTAGTTGCTTCCTGTGTTAGGTGTTACCTAGAGAGCAATATGTGATCATTATCTGCTAAGAGAAATATAAGATTATAGCTCTAGAAGCCGCTCTCACTAACCTGTGGACTATAGGGTTTTAGATTTAATAACAGGTGAAACTTGAAATATTATTTCATAAAACAAAATAGAGATAATTTTAAAATTTAAGAAGGTAATTTTAATGTAGGTAATTTTAAAATTTAAGGATAACATTTACACTCAACTAATCTTACTAGTGGGCTTCTCTTGTGGCTAAGTGGTAAGGAATCCACCTACCAATGCAGGAGAGGCAGCAGACAGGGGTTCAATCCCTAGGCCGAAAAGATCACATGGAGGAGGAGATGACAACCCACTCCAGTATTCTTGCCTGGAGAATTCCCTGGACAGAGGAGCCTGGTGGGCTACATTCCATGGAGTCACAGAGTCAAACACTATTTACCAACTAAACAACAGCAATCTTACCAGTAGACCCACTTAAATTAACAAATGTTGGAGGAGCTGTGATAGGACATAATATAAAACTTATTTGCACATTTTAGTGTTATTTTATAAAGCCTGCTATAATAATACGGGGAGAATATCATCATCAGAATTTGCATTAAAAACATAATTACTCAAAAAGAGGTAGACCTCTTTTATGCACAAGAATGTGCAGAAACTGTGTATTTGGGAGCTGAATGCAGAAATCTCTAGAAAGTGAAAATTAGTCTTCCCATGTTGCAGAAGATACAGGTTCAAGCAGATTGTGTCCAAAGTCACACAAAAAGTTTGAGAGGCAGGACCCAAGTCTAGATCATCTGCCTGCCAATTCGGTGTTCTCTCTGCACCATCAAAGTGCTGATTGAAATTAGTGAAGATAGAAATTAGCAAGGATAGGAATTAGGAGGAGACCAGATCTTGAAAGGTGTGGACACGTGTGAAGGAAAAGAAGCAGTTGTTAAGAGGCATTTCATGATCAGAAGACCCTTTTACTTCTACAGTTATGGAAAATTTCCTAGCTATTACTGTCCTCTCACCTTTTCCAGTTTAGAAAAAAAAAAATAGTAGTAGAGATACAGAGATGCCCATGAAAGGAAGAGACATGGATTTTCACTTAAAACAGGGCTATGTCTTAGGTGCTGCTTATGACTAAACATACCAAGGTAAAAGTCAAAAATAATGTTTTTACTTATAAAGTTTTACCTCAAAGAAACAAATATTTTTCTGTATTTAAAGTGTACAGTGTGATAATTTGATATATGTATACATTGGAAAAGAATTTCTACCATCAAATTAACTAACATATTCATCCCCTCACATATGTACCTTTTGTTTTTCTGATGTGAACTCTTTAGGTTTTATTCTCAGGAAATTTTGATTATATTATACAGTGTTGGGCTTCCCCTGTGGCTCAACAGTAAAAAATCCACCTGTAATGCAGGAGACATGGGTTAGGTCTATGGGTCAGGAAGATCCCCCTGGAGAAGGGAATGGCTCTCTACTCCAGTATTCTTGCCCAGAATTGAATCTCATGCACAGAGGAGCCTGGCAGGCTACAGTCCATGGAGTCGCAGCGTTGGACATGACTGGAGCGAGCAAGCAAGCACACACACCTCCAGTGCCAGACACTGTAGTCACTGTGTTACACATCAGATCCTCAGACCTTATTTATTATATCAGTGAAAGTTGGTATCCTTTTGTTAGCATTTCTGTTTGCCCCAGACTCTAGTCCCTGCTTTAAGATTTCACACAAACGTGATACCATGCAGTTTTTCTCTTTCTCTTTTTGGCTTATTTCACTTAGCTTAGTGCCCCTCCAGATTCATCCTTGTTGTCTCATTGGTGGCTATTAAGCTGTGTTTCAATTAATATTTCATGTTAATAATTTTATAGTAAACACTGGCAGATTGCTTTATCAGACTGTGGTATATAGCATGGAAGATTCATCCCAGTGTACTTCAAAGGGGCTTCAGAAATCTTAGCCTGGGGCACTTAAAGCTACCTTGCAACCTTCTAGAAGCAATACTACAAAGAGAAATGCAGGCATTGTGAATAAAAGAAGAAAATTCCCATTAGTGTTAAAGAAATTTCTTCAGCACGGAAGAGTATAATTCTAAATATGGAAGAGACATCTTCAAGTCTGTTAAAAGTGATGCTAGCTTCCCTGAATGTGTTCCTTTCTCTCTCAGCATTTGTCAAATGTATTTGAAGTTCATTCAAGTCACTTGGGTTGCATTTTGAAAGTGGCTCATGGAAATTTAAGCAGACAGTAAACCCATTAACATTAATGGACTTCCTAAGGCAAAATTCCCCCATACTGGGCTCAATATTAACCTCAGTATGAGTTTAGATTTAGAGAATACTCAATTCTTTATAAATATCCCAAATGCTATTTCAGTAACAGAATTCCAATTAACTATATACAATTCAAGTAGCACAACTACTAGATGAGAAAGTTAGATCCATGCTTTTGTGAAGATTCCCACCAGAACTGATTGATTTATTTTTCTCATCTCATTTCTTCTGTTCCAACGGGGTTTATAGGCACAGCACTTGTTGTCCAATGGGACCATGTACATCTCCAGGATAATTACAACCTGGGAAGCTTCACATTCCAAGCAACCCTCCTCATGGATGGACGCATCATCTTTGGATATAAAGAAGTAAGTAATATATTGATGAGTTCTTTCCCCCTTGACCTTTGACCTCTCTATCATTTTATCCAGGTGTCAAGTAAAGGGCATTTAACATTCATGAACCTCAAGTCATTTTCTCACCTCTTGATTTCTTTTGCTTTATTAAAAAAATATAGTTTTTAAAATCTGCTGGATAACACTGGTTATTTTGGGGTTTTATTTTTGCATTCTGATATCTTTGGCATATGACCCTTGACTTTCATTAAAATTATTAAATAATTATATTCTTGTGATAGTATAATGAAATGTCTCTGAGAAAAAGCAATATTCCCAATTGGAAGGATTTTCATCTAAATCTGATTGTTTATGTTTATATTATTTGTTTTTGCCTCATCAATTTCTGTGACATCTTTTGACTCTAATTTCAAAGTGTTAATAGACATGAAGATTTGTGTGGCTCGATGACCCAATACTGAGAGCATTCCAGAACAGCTGAGTCCACAAGTCCTTTGGCTAGTGTTTATTGCTACCTGATAGGAAAGATAAGGGCTTCCCCAGTGACTCAGTGGTAAAGAATCCGCTGGCAAAGCAGGAGACACAGGAGACACAGGTTCGATCCCTGGGTCAGAAAGATCCCCTGGAGGAGGGCATGGCCACCCACTCCAGCGTTCTTGCCTGAGAATCCCATGGACAGAGCAGCCTAGTCGGCTACAGTGCATAGAGTCCCGACGAGTCGGATATAACTGAAGGGACTAAGCAGGCATGCAGGAAAGATTAATTAGAGATCTAAGTGACAGAATGAATAAGGAAATTTAAACTTTGTTTCATTTCCCCACCTTGACAGAGAATAGAAATTGACTAGATTGTAACCTTCAATTTACAGAATGTCTAAATTAGAATAATAGCATGTTTGATTTAAAACTCTGTGGACAATGTAATTAAGATCTATTAGACAACCTAAACTTTGGGAGAAGGCAGCAAAGAATTTAAGAATAAAGTTTCAGAAGTATCAGAAATGATGTTTTAGGCAGTCACTAATCATGAGAGGAATTCTGACAACATGAATTGATAATGGGCATTATTGACCATGTCTAAATGAGTATTTATAATACTGCAATAATGACTCACCATCTTATTTCTCACTGAAGGGTTATTTTTCCCTTGGGAAATGAATCCCTGACTCTAAAAAAGATGCCAGTGATTTTAAAAGGATTCACTTTGGTTACGTCTTCTGAAGTCTATCTTTTCTATAAAGTGAGGGATGGTTATGTTTCAGTTAACTAGGCCAGCTTTTGGAAATCTCATAACCATGTTAAATGTTTCCATTCCTTTGAAGAATTCTTCCATGTGGAATTAATCATTTACTTGGGGCAATAGTGGACATAGAATAGAAGAGAAGATCTACTCTGCTTGTTGCGTCCTCACCCAAAGCTGTTTTGATATCATAGCCCACCTGTTCCTTACATCACGCTCCTTGGAATCTGAGAGAATATTGCTTAAAGGGACTTACGCATTTCTAGTTTTCATTGTAATCCAGTGTATTGCTGGAACTGCCAAGTAATGTTATGCAATGTTATTTTCGACATTGTAACTAACAGTGGTAAAATTTCTGGAAAGATGAAGAGTCAGAAAGTCTAGAATCTGAAATCTCACTAACTGTAGGCTTTGTCAAAACAGAGGTTTGTGTTCTTATTGTGGTCTCTCTCTCTCTCTCTAAACCTTATTATCAAGATTGTCATCTTTATTTGTACTGTTCTCAATGGGTGTCTCACATTGCATAGTAACAGTTTATTTTTCCTATTCTCTCTTTGTAGTGAGGTTGATACTTTTCAAATGTCCTTTTCTTTTCTTTATTTAACTGAAGAGAAATTTTCCATTATGATTTTCCTGTTTTGTCATGGGAATATTAAGCTGAGAGGCAATTTTAACACTTTCTTGATATTCCCAGACTATCAGTCCTTGTGAATTTAGAGTTCTAAAAGAAGTCATTGCTTTATCATTTGCCTTGCTGCCTTTTCTCCTTCCTGGTTAAAAACCAGTTCCTTATTTTCTATTCTACTTTTTTCTTCCTGATAACTGTCTTGTATTTTATTTTTCTAAGGCAAGGTTCTGCTTGTAGAATTTGCCACAATAAAGATCCTCCTGCCCATGTGAGTGACAGCTAGGTGCTCCTGGCCTTTCTAGAAAAGCATTTATAATTTTGATAGTGTAACATACTTGTTTGCCTAATGTGTTATCCTTGACAAAGTGCTTTCACACACATGATAGTTTTCAATTCTTCAGCAATATCTTATATTCTTATCCTTCCACAGAGGCACGGGCACATAGAAGGTGTTTAGTAAATGTGAGTGGCTTGATTATGGAGTTAGGTCATACACAATTACCTTGATTTTACAGCTATGCAGACAGAAAGGTTAATTGATATGCCTGAGGTTACAGAGCTTCATATGGACAATCCAGAGCAATATTCTTTAATGTGGTGACCCTAGGACTCCTCAACGTTTTTTTCTTTCCCCAGAAGATTATGTACAACAAGTCACAAATCTATTTCTCATTTGTTTCATTTCAATAAATATGTTTTAATGTTTGCTTTTTAATAATCTTTCCATCGGACTCCAATATATTACACAATTATCATCCCATAAAGTCAGGAGTTAAGCTATAGAACTAATGAAATTGTAAGAACATAAAGGAGTACAATTTTATAGTCCTGTTCTGATTAAATATACAGAACTAAAATTATTTTTTAATTTTTAAAATACTTTTATTTATTTATTTTATTTATTGCTGTGCCAGGACTTTGTTGCTATGAGGGCTTTCCTCTAGCTGCGGAGAGCAGGGGCTACTCTCTACTTGTGGTACGCAGGTTTCTGATTGTGGGGGCTTCTCTTGTGGCCAAGGACCTGCTCTAGGGCATGCAGGCTTCAGTATTGTCATGCGGACCTAGCAGTTGTGGCTCCCAGGCTCTAGAGCACAGACTCAATAGTTGTGGCACCCAAGTTGCTCTGCCCACACGTGGGATCTTCCAGGATCAGGGGTGGAACCAGCGTCTCCTGCATTGGCAGGCATTCTTCACCACTGAGCCACCAGGAAAGACCCTATTTTGTTAATTTTTTAAAAAAATGAAAAGAAGGTGTACATAAGTGAAAATAATGATAAAAACGTAGATCCTTTCTCAGATAAATGGAATTTGGAAAAATCAAATTACCATTTTCTGTTCTGTTAATAGGAATAACTAGCTGTCATAATAGAACCCAGATTCAGTATATTTTTTTAAGTTACCCTTGAATAGTAATATTTGTTTGCTTTACAATTATTCTTGTTAGTCGCTAAGAAGTGAAATGAAGTAGCTCAGTCGTGTCTGACTCTTTGCGACCCCATGGACGGTAGCCTTCCAGGCTCCATCCGTGGGATTTTCCAGGCAAGAATACTGGAGTGGGTTGCCATTTCCTTCTCCAGGGGATCTTCCCGACCCAGAGATTGAACCCGGGTCTCCCGCATTGTAGGCAGATGCTTTACCATCTGAGCCACCAGGGAAGCCCTGTTAGTCGCTAAGTTGTGTCCAACTCTTTTGTAACCCCATGGACTGTAGCCCATCAGGCTTCTGTGTCATGGGATTTCCCAAGTAAGGATACTAGAGTGGGTTGTCATTTCCTTCTCCAGGGGATCTTCCCAACCCAGGTATCAAAGCCAGGTCTTCTGCATTGGAAGGCGGATTCTTTATCACTGAGCCACCAGGAGAGCTCTTGATTATAGTACAGACCTGAAATTCTTGGTCTATTGATAATGTAACAAGGAAACTGCCTGTTTACACACACAAAAAAAATATTATTCCAAAAACATTACAGATATGAAACCAGAGTTCTTACAGTTCTTGATGCTGCCTGTCCTAGTATACTATCATATTTTAGGAGTTGCATTTCTCTAACTTGTTTCATCTTTCTTCTCCTATTATATTTTGAATTTATTGTTACTTCAGATACAGACTCGGAAAGGAAGTGATCCATTTTGTGACTATTGTAAATTTGATTATTTTTTTTTTTCACCAGTTCATGGGAGGTTTCAGACAATACGATTAAAAAGAAAAGTCATGCAGTCTTTTTATGGCCATAGAGGAATACATGTCCCACCTTAGAGTCAGTCTGCTTTATCCATTTTCATGGTTGAATACCACTACTTATTATCTCATCCTGCAGCAAATTTTAGAGGAAGTATATATAGAGGAACTTTACTGTTTATTAGGTTAAATTACTTTTTAATCTCTTCTACCATATAAGTATTTCATCCTAATGTTCCTTAGTGTAACATTTACTGTTTTTGTGGAAGGATGCATAATTAATAAATCATTGCCAATTGGTTGTGGGTTTAACTGGCAACCTAAATGCATTTTTTAAATTTCTTTGAGAACTATTTCTCTTACTTAAACTGTAATGATCCTTCATTCATGATAATCATCCTGAAAGTATTAAAAGGTGAACACTTGGTGAGCATGTAAAATTTATAGGGAAAAAAAAAATTCAAAGGAAAAGGAGAAAGCCAAAAAGAACTGAACAGTGAAACAATTGCCATTTAGGTATGAAGTGATTTGCTGTTCTGGCTATTGCTGTGTATGCAAGAATGCTTAACATGTGTTAATATAATGTATATGCATCCCAGAAACTATATATATTTATGTGTGTGTGTGTGTGTGTGTGTATAGATATATTTATATATTTAAATAAAATTTATTTGATAAATGTATCATACAGGGTTCAGAAGACCCAGATGCCATAAAATGCTAATTATAAACTATCAAGAAATAATTCCAAGAAAAATGTAGATACAGATGTTTTTATATCATATCACTTCCCTCTATTTTAAATACATAACGTGCAAAATTGTATCTGCATGGCTTTATTTAGGCTCTAATTCATTTGCAATTATACATTTTTGTTATCTCACATACTAAAGCTCCCCAATATCTTCATTTTCTAAAACTTCCCATAGTACAAGATAATGACAGATTGAACCATTCTTCCTTTATAATATTAGGAGTGAAAATAAATAAATAAAGTAACAAGGAAGTAGGAATCAATGACCTACAAGAAATAATTATATTTAGAACAGAGAGTTTATTCTAATGCCACCCTGCAACTAGTAGGTTATGTTGTCCTTGGACAAGGTATTTGATCTTCCTGGGTGCATTTTCTCCTTCTAAGCCCCACTTCCCTTTAATCTTTGAGATGACATGGAGAGGTTTGTTTCACACAGGGCTCCTGTCCATATCAGGCCATATCCCATTTCTCTGCTCTGAGGATTCCAGAACCTAAGAGCTAATTTGTCCTTGAGGCAAAAGGCCTTGTACTTTCCCAGGTCTCCTCAAATCTAGGGTATGCTTCCTAATCCCATTTCCTTTCCCTTGCTGTTTTACTCCCAACTGTTTAGGCAAATTCCTTTATCCAGCTATCATATCAGAAGATCTCCCCATTATGGTTTTCATTATCCTGAGCCAAGTTGTACAGGCTTCCTCAGGGGGTACCTGCCTCACTCTCTTCTTTTAAAAGATGTTCCAACTCTACTTTGTCAGTTCAGTAATGGGCAGTCTTTAAGTCAGAGGGTTCAGTGATGTGTATTTAAAACATGGATATGTTCAGTTCAGTTCATTCGCTCTGTCATGTCTGACTCTTTGAGACCCCATGGACTGCAGCACACCAGGCTTCCCTGTCTATCACCAACTCCCGGAGCTTGCTCAAACTCATGTCCATTGAGTCAGTGATGCCATCCAACCATCTCATCCAATGGATATATTTCCCACATCTAGATATTTGAAGATTTCACATAAAAATATAGATTTGTCTCCTTTCTTGAGAAATCAGAAGCCCTGGAACACTCATCCTACATTTCCACTCAGTGGCGATTGGCTAGAAAATTTACTCTTGGTGTGCTCTCTCCAATGTCTCCCTCATCAATTTCTTCTTTCCTACCCGAGACCATTTCTAACTTATGTAGAAATGAAGTTGGAAGCCCCTCTTTTAATATAGAGCTGTTTTGTTAATTTCATCCTGTTGTCTGCTTCCAGATTTTCTATGGGGTACAATCATGAAAATGAGAGTAGGAAGCATTTTAAGAATATAGCTTTAGGGACTGCCTTGTGGTCCAGTGGTTAAGAATCTGCCTTCCAATGCAGGTGATGTGTTGAGGAACTAAGATCCCACATGCTGCAGGGCAACCTAGCCCAAGTGCCACAACTAAGGCTTGATGCAGCCAAATAAATGATTTTTTAATAATAATATTAAAAATAATATATCTTTAACTTATGGCTCATCTTTGCTTTCAGGCCATTAAGTGCATTGCTTAATAGCTGGCATATGAAAAGCATTCAGAAACTGAAAGCTAGAAGCAGATTAAAACAATTGTGAGAACTGGCAGCAATATTCAGGAAAGCAAATGGATGTTTGTATTGTCAAATTTAACTGAAAGCCCTGCTGTTCAAATGTAGTTTTCAGACAACTAAGCCCTAATACTCAGGACTTTATGTGTTGCTTTGATAGTAATAAAAGAGAGCATGACTTTTAAAAATTGGATGCCCTACTGCATAAGGAGAAGCCCAATTAGATTTTTAAGGGAGATGAGGTAGGAAGTTAAGGGTTAAGTGAAGGTAAGAGTGGTTAAAATTGTAAGCTTTGGGTTTTTTTTAAGGTACATGTATAAGCTATTAGACACCACGTTGCTGTTGTTAGCGAGTGAACAAAAATGAGTTTAAAGTAATTCTTCTCCAGTTGCATTCTGCTAGGCATATGATTCATACTTGGGAGCACATGCTCTGCAATCAGACCCTTGCTGAGATGCTGTGCTGTCTATTAGATACATAGCTGGGCCATAATGGAAACAAATGAATGTTTTGGCAAGGTTTGCAGGGCAGAACACAGAGAAAAATAAAATTCTGTTCCCTCCGACTGGAGCAGCATGCTGTTACCCACCTAACTGTTATAGAAACAGACATAAAAGTTCACGTTTTCAGTACTGTGTCTGGCCCTTGTGTCCTGGAGAATAATACCACAGACGGAAAAGATAACAACTTCTGTCTCTGAATCTTCCGCCAAAGCCCCACATGCTCTGCCCTAAGCTGACGCCTGATACCATTTCCTGCCTTAATTTCACCTAGTTATTCCAACTCTTTTCTGCCTCCATACTTCATTTGCTTCACTGTATCATTTCTAGAAAAAAATTATACTTACTTAAGTAATAAACTTATCTATGTCTTATGAAATGGAAGGAAAATTAAAACACCTTAAAAGAAAAGAATTGACAAATGCTTGTGTAAGCCGAAATGGAAGCATATTTTAACTGTGTTAACACTCCTTTTCTGTATATGTCCTGTGGAATGAAAAACCTGTTCTTAGAAATTTATGATTCATTACAAATCATACGGAGGTCAAGTGAAAATTAAGCTTAGCTTTAATCATAAAAAGGTGAGTATTACAGGCTCTTGAAAATAATGAAGCCACATTTTTTAAAAGCTGGTATTGTTCAGAGATTGTATGCAGATTGGCTTCCTGACTGACATCCTCAGGAACTAACTTAAGAGACATTTTAAGGATGAATATAAATTTGGAGAAAGGATAAAGAATAGCTTCCGTAAGTAGAGCTTCAGAGTTTTTGTTCTTGGACATTACCCTTGGCTATGGCTTCTCTGAGTTGCGTACTTTGTATCCAATACAGAGTCTGCTATAGAGTAGGGGACTGACACTATGACAGGTCCTTGTGCTAATTTTGTGCACTCTCAGTTCTAATTCTAGACAGTTTATTTGTATACATATGCACACACACAATTGCTTTGTTGATGTTAGTAAAAAAAAAAAAATTGTTCATTTTAAATGTAGTTTTAGCCGTGCTCCTGATTTAGCTTAACAAATGGCCTCTCATTATAAGCTGTGAAGCCTGGCCTGACTCGCTCACGAGGAGCTCACATGGCCCAATTAATTGCTGCAGTAAGTGAGTAGATGAACCATCTTTATGCTGAACAACCCCACGCCTTTGAGGTTTTGAAGTGAACAGATAACAGCCCAAGAAGGCAAAGTGGAAAAGATAGGACAGTATCAGGTGAAGAGAGGCAGACGTGTTCCTGAAAGAAATCTTAGAGAAAGCCTACACTTGGCCTCCTTAATCTTTTCCCAAATTAAGCATTTCATCCAATTGATAAAAGTGGTTTTATCCTAAACATGATATGTAATCGTTTCCTAAAAGACTTGGCTGGCTTCTAGGAAAATGTGGAGAGTCAAAAGCTTCTTGTACATTATCATGTTAATATTTAATCAGGATAAAATAGCAGAGTTTTAGAAATTCTATGCTTTTATTCATGCACTCTATAAAATGTGAAAGAAGAGCGCTCGAGGCCAGTGGTATTGCAGTCCTCTTCCTTTTCCATCGCTTCCTGCCCCTAGTCTCCTCCTTCTCTGGACCCTTCTATGCTGCTCTTCACAGCTGTCCTCTCTGCACAAGCAGAGGAACTGTGCTCATAGCCAGCAATGGGAAGAACCCTGAAGGTGTGCAGCACACTGGCCCCAGTGAAAAGCATGATGCCATTTTTCTTGCTACTAAGACCAAAAGTCTTGATGATGCTGTTGACTCTCTTCTTCTCCCTCTCCTTAAATCCATGACGTGCTCACCAAGAATCATCTTCCTGCCACTCCAGCTCCTATACTTACCACTTATCTAGTATACTTCAAGCCACATATATTGATACTAAGTATGACTTGTTCTTGTTTAGTTACCATGTAATGTCTGACTCTTTTGCGACCCCATGGACTGTAGCCCACCAGGTTCTTCTGCTCATGGTATTTCCAGGCAAGAATACTGGAGTGAGTTGCCATTTCCTTCTCCAGGAGATCTTCTTGACCTGAGGATTGAACCCATGTCTTCTGCACTGGCAGGCTGATTCTTTACCACTGAGTAACCTGGGAAGCCCAAGTATGACTTGGCAATTACTAAATAAATTATCTCAGAGTTTCATTTAGTAAATAAACTTTTAGGGACAAAAATCTTGGTTTGATTTTGTTTGTTTCTGTTGTCCACATATCAGAATACTTCTTAATGCTGGTTAAGAACTGGGCACACTGATATAAAATTGGCAATACCACAACATTGTTCAGGAGAAGACCAATTAGTACATAAAGGGAAAATGTCATCTTCCATTTACTTGTTTTGAGATAATTCCACAAATTTCAGAAGCATTAAAATGTCCTCTTAGTTGGTCAGTTTCAATGAAATAACCCTTTTTATACTTTCATGATGTTGAGGCAAAAATAAGCAGTATAGCCCTTATTATATCTTCTCTCCAAGTTATTTTCCTTTCTTTTTATTGGTATGCTGTTTATTATGGTTTATACAACCATATCTGATCTAATATGTTCTTTAATGAATTTCCCACAGGTGGTCCACAAGCTGCTTTTTCTACTTAAAGATTTGTTCATGCATTTACCCTTCCTTTTCATTTCTTGTCCCTTTATTTATTGAAGATTTTTTCTTTTTTGTGTTTTTAATTAATTTATTTGTTTACTGTACAATATTGTATTGTTTTTGCCATACATTGCCATGAATCAGCCATGGGTGTACATGTGTTCTCCATCCTGAACCCCCCTCCGACATCCCTCCCCATCCCATCCCTCTGGGTCATCCCAGTGCGCCAGCCCCAAGCACCCTGTATCATACATCAAACCTGGACTGGTGATTCATTTCACATGTGATAATTTACATGTTTCAATGCCATTCTCCCATATCATCCTGCCCTCGCCCTCTCCCAGAGTCCAAAAGACTGTTCTATACATCTGTGTCTCTTTTGCTGTCTCGCATATAGGGTCATCATTACCATCTTTCTAAATTCCATATATATGTGTTAGTATACTGTATTGGTGTTTTTCTTTCTGGCTTACTTCAGTCTGTATAATAGGCTCCAGTTTCATCCACCTCATTAGAACTGATTCAAATGTATTCTTTTTAATGGTTGAGTAATATTCCATTGTGTATATGTATCACAGCTTTCTTATTCATTTGTCTGCTGATGGACATCTAGGTTGCTTCCATGTGCTGCTATTAAAACAGTGCTGCGATGAACATTGGGGTACACATGTCTCTTTCAATTCTGGTTTCCTCACTGTGTGAGGAATGTGTGTGTGTGTGTATGCCCAGCAGTGAGATTGCTGGGTCATATGGCAGTTCTATTTCCAGTTTTTTAAGGAATCTCCACAATGTTCTCCATAGTGGCTGTACTAGTTTGCATTCCCACCAACAGTGTAAGAGGGTTCCCTTTTCTCCACACCCTCTCCAGCATTTATTGCTTGTAGACTTTTGGATCGCAGCCATTCTGACTGGTGTGAAATGGTACCTCATTGTGGTTTTGATTTGCATTTCTCTGATAATGAGTGATGTTGAGCATCTTTTCATGTGTTCTCTTCTTTGGAGAACTGTCTGTTTAGTTCTTTGGCCCATTTTTTTTGATTGGGTCATTTATTTTTCTGGAATTGAGCTGTAGGAGTTGCTTGTATATTTTTGAGATTAATTTTTTGTCAGTTGCTTCATTTGCTATTATTTTCTCCCATTCTGAAGGCTGTCTTTTCACCTTGCTTATAGTTTCCGTTGTTGTGCAGAAGCTTTTAATTTTAATTAGGTCCATTTTTGTTTATTTTTGCTTTTATTTCCAATATTCTGGGAGGTGGGTCATAGAGGATCCTGCTGTGATTTATGTCAGAGAGTGTTTTTGCCTATGTTCTCCTCTAGAAGTTTTATAGTTTCTTGTCTTACATTTAGATCTTTAATCCATTTTGAGTTTATTTTTGTGTATGGTGTAAGAAAGTGTTCTAGTTTCATTCTTTTACAAGTGGTTGACCAATTATCCCAGTACCGCTTGTTAAAGAGATTGTCTTTTCTTCATTGTATATTCTTGCCTCCTTTGTCAAAGATAAGGTGTCCATAGGTGCGTGGATTTATCTCTGGGCTTTCTATTTTGTTCCATTGATCTATATTTCTGTCTTTGTGCCAGTATCATACTGTCTTGATGACTGTGGCTTTGTAGTAGAGCCTGAAGTCAGGCAGGTTGATTCCTCCAGTTCCATTCTTCTTTCTCAAGATTGCTTTGGCTATTCAAGGTTTTTTGTATTTCCATACAAATTGTGAAATTATTTGTTCTAGTTCTCTGAAAAATACCATTGGTAGCTTTATAGGGATTGCATTGAATCTATAGATTGCTTTGGGTAGTATACTCATTTTCACTATATTGATTCTTCCAATCCATGAACATGGTGTATTTCTCCATCTATTAGTGTCCTCTTTGATTTCTTTCACCAGTGTTTTATAGTTTTCTATATATAGGTCTTTTGTTTCTTTAGGTAGATATATTTCTAAGTATTTTATTCTTTTTGTTGTAATGGTGCATGGAATTGTTCATTCCCCTTTTTTCCTCTATAAAACTGGTAGTAAAAATAGTGATCATACCTTTAATGATTCTTTTCTTAATCTAGAAAAAATGACTAGTAGTAAGAATTTGTCTTACTACTGTTATATCATGTTTAGTATATTCTCAGTGTGTCCTAATTTTAAAAAATGAATGCATTATAGATGTCTATAATATTCAGATCTTGGTTCTATTGAGATTTAAATTTAGGAGATATGACCTTAAACTGACCAATAATAATGTGTTTTCCATATGAGTTTTACCTAGGATAGTGAAGTTTGACATCCATTAACAAACAATTGCCAAATTTCACTGTATATTAATCAACTATATTAATATTAATTTTAATTAATCTATTATTAATTTTAATCAATGTAATAATAAAATGTATGTTAATAATATATAGTTAAGAACACACTATTATGTTTCTCTACATTTTATATCTACAAGGCCACTTGAAAACAAGAATTGTTTTAAACAATGAAAATGAATATATAATAGAGTCTTTAGGGAAAACAAATGAAACCAAAAAAATCTGTGTTTCTGAAATGATAGCCAGCACTACATGCATTCATGGTGTGCCAGTACGTGTGATAAGTTTTCATCATTCAACATCCATTTGATTCTTGGAGAATCTGTTACTTTCATCATCAAATAGCCCCATTTGTAGGACTAGGAACCCTCTTGTCACTTTAACCCATCAAATAGCTCTAAACAGATGTTATTTTCAGATATTTATGTCTTTTTTCTTTACTATTTCCTGCTCTCTCTGTCCCTTCATCTCCATCATCTAATTTTATCCATTAAACAGAATGATGACATTCCCCACCCCTACCCCTGAATGAAATTCAAATCTAACTCATAACAATATGCTTTTTCTTTTCCAGATTCCTGTCTTGGTCACACAGATAAGTTCGACCAATCACCCAGTGAAAGTGGGCCTGTCAGATGCATTTGTCGTTGTCCACAGGATCCAACAAATTCCCAGTATGTAGAAGAAGGGTAATCTCAGAGTCTGAGTGCTGTAGGGGTAAATTGAAAGGAGGTTGATTTAGGCTAATTGCTGCTTCTTAATTATATTGCTTGGCTTATAAGTCTAATTGGCATTTGCTATCTCTCTGGTAGTGTTGAACTAATATTTAGGAGGAGTGAAATTAAATAGCCAAGCCAAGACAGCTTGGATTCTTTGGAATAGTTTGGTTGTGCAGATATATTTCTTTTATTAATAGGAAGAAGAACTTAAAAGAGTGACAAGTTATTTGACTGATAGTTGTGTGACTGTTTAGTTTACATAAATTTCTCAGCAAAAGAACAGCTTTGTGCCATTCTATATTTAAAACATTCTTATAAAATTATTTGAGAATCTAAAGGAAGATTTATTTTAAAAAGTATAGAAATTGAAGTTAAAAAATATTGACAGACCCATACCTATCACATAATATATTTTATTTTTTGGTTTAAATCACTTTTGCCTTTCTAATGCAGTTTATATTTTTAGAATAAAAACATATATGTTACTTGGGCAGCTGGTCATCATATTAAAAATCAAAAATGTAACTGCTATTTGTAGTAGTTCTGATCATGTAAATAGCCATTTCTTGAAAACTTCTGTTTTCAGAAACCTCCATTTCAAGAATAGCCCTAAAGGTTGCTTGGGTTTGGTAGTACCAAAGGTGATTATTATTTGTGTCCTGGATGTATTCATGTAAAGCAAGAGGTTACAATATAATACATCTCAAGATTAGATCATTCCTTTCCCTTTTGTTCAAAGGTCTTGTTCCTCTTTTATTTCTTTATAGCGATAGACTTGATTTATCACATGCGTATGCTGTTTGTTCTTGACTTGTGCTACATCTGTTTAATTATGTCATCTCTCAAATATAGAAAGTAAATGCAGTGCAAATTAGACTTTTCAGAGCAGTGGATTGGCTGGAAACATTATAGGGGTTATCTTATAATTACAGTTTAGAATGACATTCATTTGTGGCAGTTCTGTTTGGTGAAGACAGTGAATCTTCCATGGCTGTTTCTCCTTGTTCACTGAGAATTTGTGGGAGGTAATATTCCAGCCAACTGTTAAATTAAGGCAGGTTTTCCAGAAACAAACCTGTACTGTGAACAGAGCAGAGACATATCCTTATGTGCAGGCAACATAAAGACATCCTGACAGAACTCTTAGACAAGAGGCTGAGCCCTGGGAGAGGCCAAGTTGATTCCTGTGTGAGGAGGAATGTTCTCACATTTTTCCTTTCAGAGGTTTTCAGTCAAGCATGACCTGAGTCAATTATCACTCAAGTAAAAGGATCGCTAGTTTTAAATTTGTGGCTTCTTTCATCCCAGAAAGAATTTTATTTGCAGCTTCCTCAAAAGCCATCCTGGTACACATTGATATTCTGATACATTATTGTTTGAAGAAGAACATCCACCAAAGTAAAGGAATTTTTTTTTTTGCAAATGTATTTTAATATTCAATTATTGTAGCAGAGAGGACTTCCCTGGCAGTCCAGTGGTTACAACTCCCCACTTCCACTGCAGGGAGCACAAGTTCAGTCCCTGGTTAGGGAACCAAGATCCCGCATACTGCTGCTGCTAAGTCGCTTCAGTCGTGTCCGACTCTGTGTGACCCCAGAGACGGCAGCCCACTGGGCTCCTCTGTCCCTGAGATTCTCCAGGCAAGAACACTGGAGTGGGTTGCCATTTCCTTCTCCAATGCATGAAAGTGAAAAATGAAAGTGAAGTCGCTCAAGTCCGACTCTTAGCGACCTGCATGGACTGCAGCCTACCAGGCTCCTCCATCCATGGGATTTTTCAGGCAAGAGTACTGGAGTGGGGTGCCATTGCCTTCTCTGAAGATCCCGCATAAGGTGAGGCCAAAAAAAAATAAATAAATAAGAAGAAGGAATAGAAAATTTATTGAATTGAATAAAAGTGAAAATATGACATATCAACTTAAAAAATATATGGGAAAAGTAACAAATTGAAAACAAAACTGTCAGAACTGACAGATGACAAAATTGTCCTCGGACAGCATCATCCCTAAATGCAATTTTTGCATCCCTTGTGACATTGTAATAGGGTGACCCTTATGTTTGGAGGGGAAAATATCCTTCTTAAGTATAAATTTCATTGAATAAATTGGCAAAGTTAATATGAATTTTGAGAACAGATTACATCTGAAGTTTGGGACTCAGCATTCATCTAAAGGAAGTACTCAAGCTTTGAGTTCAGGGAGAAGCTTCTCTCAGGCAGGCTTTGCGCCAGAGTGATGTTCACATTTCCTGTTGACCTCAGTGTCATCTTGAGAAAATTTGCCAAGAAGGAACAGAAGTCCTGAGTTTCCAGTCCACTCATCCCTGCTGTTAGATGGGACCATATTTTAGCAAGAACATTGGAATTGATGTGTTCTACTCAAAAGTCTTTGGAGAAACAAAGAAATTTTCATCTCCTTGAAAATCTGTTCCCATGTTTATAAAGTGTAACAGTATCTGTTAGGAAGTTCAATGTAAAAGACATGGTTGCATGGTTGCATTGTATTCTCAGTCAGGGGGAAAAAAAAAAAAACAGCTTACTTATTTATGCCAGAGATTAGGCTAACCCAAGAATACGGTAATACAAGTTACACAAGTAATATTTTTTTGAAGAATTAGATGATTCCTAGAGATCAATATGCTACTTACTTGCACAATCAGAATTTAGATAAATATTTAAGTTCTTTTCAAGATTCTGTTCCCTTACTTAGCAACCTTCCTTATTAGGAGTCATCCTTATAGGGAATTTGAATCTTCTATCTCTGTTACCCCTTTTTCTTCTCCTGAGTAAATTTAGGGAAAACTGATCATTATCTTCAGTAATGGGTGGTTTTATTTCTTCTGTATTCCAAGGTGCATTATTACACAGGACCTCATTCTCATAAGATCGATTTTCTATTCTTTTAATCATTTTGGTTGGAAAAGGAAATGGCAACCCACTCCAGTACTCCTGCCTGGAAAATGCCATGGATGGAGGAGCCTGGTCGGCCACAGTCCATGGGGTCGCAAAGAGTCAGACAGGACTGAGTGACTTTACTTTCTTTCTTTCTATAGTTCCTTTTGGAGAAAGAAATGGCAGCCCACTCCAGTGTTCTTGCCTGGAGAATCCCATGGACAGAAGGGCCTGGTGGGCTACAGTCTATGAGGTTGCAAAGAGTTGGACACGACTGAGCAACTAACTAACACACAATCATTTTGGTTACATGGGTTATAGACTCCAGATCCTTGGCTTAATCTAGCCATGACAACACAGGAAAGTATGACAACCATGAGAATAATCCTTCCTAGTGGACCCACAATTAGTATACCATTCTTACCAAATTTGGTAAAGGTTTGGTAAAGCACTCAAAAAGGTATAAGGCAAATGGAATTTGTTTATTATGAAGATTCACCTCCCTTTCATCATAACGTCGACAACAAAACAATTTTTTTTTCAGTTTTTAAAGGCATCCAAATAATAAATGTTTTCCTTATTACTTTCACTATGGCTTATTAAAATAGACTTTACTTTTCAAAAAAGATTAGGTGGTCTGGTAGTTTAAAATATCAAAGGGAATTCAGGCATTGTTAGTAAGTTAGTAAACAGTTCTGAGGTTACAAGGGAAATTCCTTTCCTCCTTCAAAAAAATAATGAAAAGTGTCTATGATGAAATTAATCCTTATATTTGAAAAAAGTAAAAGATAAAAGCTAGTTAATAGTCCAGAAAGTTTAAGGGATATTGTCATGTGAATACTGGTTATGAGACCTTGAACATTTTATTTAATTTCTATAACTTTCTTTATATGCAAAATGACCATCTTGGTATCTAAAGATACAATGTGTGTATAGCATGTGGTACCTGGCACAAAGGAACACCGTATTTGTATTTGCATGTATTGTTTATTCATCAGAATCAATGTTGCTACTTTAAAAAGACGGTAGTGCTGACTGAGGTGTCCATACCCAGACCCAGTGCCCTGGAGAGTGAGGCCACAGGGAATTTCCACTCAAGGACACTTTGACACTCTCTCTGAAACTCATTCTTTCTGATTATGACATCATTTGTTTGTTAACCTATTGTTGTGTCTGTTGGTTGTATATGTCTGCATTACCTTCTGTTTTTCATAAAATATTTTATAGAACTTAGAACAAAAACCACAGAGATAAGTCAGTTCAGTCCCCAAAGGAACAGATGTGAAAAATAGGTCTACATGTAATGAACTTGTTTATAAATTATAGAAATATGAGGTAAAAACATACTTGGGATTATGAGCACAGTCCATATTAATTGAAGGGAATTTTTAAAATAATAGAAAACCCAAAGAAGGAAATTCAAGTGCCCATAAATCTACTACAGAGAGATAACAATCAATATTTCCTTGTATCTTCATCCAGTATTTTGGTTATAGTGTATACAAACACACACAGGAAGAAAATTGGTATTATCCTCTAAATATGTTTAGCGCCTGTTTTTCTTATATACAACATTTTTTTTTCTACACTGCTAAATACCTGTCTAAATGTGGTCATCAATAGCTGCAACAAATTCCTTTGTTTCATAATTTATATAATTTGTTTCTGTACTGGTTTGTCATGTAGGTTGCTTTTCATGTTAATTATCAGTAAAACAACAGTACTGAACATCCTCTTTTTAAATGTTTACACATATCTAATTCATAAAAAGTGAATATGCAACCCTTAAATGTTAATGGATTTTTATGTACATTGACAAATTGTTTTCTATAAAGGCTGTAACAATTTACTCCCCTAGCAGCATCATATTACATACCCTTTTTCCCCAAATGCTCTCAGACAGTATTATCATTTTTTTAAACTTCACAGATTTGATATGCAGAACATGGTATTTCATTGTTGCTCTAATATTCTTGTGATTATCAGAAAGTTCTAACATTGTCATCTATTCATAGATCATGTATAATTGCCATACGTTCTTGCTAAGTAGCTCTACTGAATAATTGTTTCTCAGTCTCAGCTTATGTCCCTCCAGATTCTTTTACATAGTACGTAGAGGTCTTGGATAAATGAACAGTGCTCACTGATACCGTTCATACTTGTTTGTTTCTCTCCTCCCGTTTAACATTTTGAATTTCAGTCAGTCTCCAGAGTGCTGACTTTCCCCAATATCCCTCACCTTTTCCTTCACCTTCTGAGCTTAATGAGCATAACATTTCCAGCAAGAAATGCTGAAAATCCACTCGTGTCTCCATGGTTGGCTTATTTGGAAATTCAAAGCCATGTCATTTCAGTAACGTCAAAATTACAACTGCATGTAGAATTCCTGTACTAGAAACTAATCTGGAAAGCAGCTGACCTAACTTGAAATTGTTCTACTACAAGTTAAAATAATGACAATTTCTCAATCCCTTAGAATACTCCACTTTTTTCTTCCCATCAACATACATTAACTGGCTCTTTCTTAACACCAGTCCCTTTCTCATCGGCATCTACTATTTTAAATATACAGACACTGTTTGTGCCTTCACTTTGTTGGTTATTATTATTCACAGCTTAATAAGAAACAGCATTTTCAAAAATAATTTGGGAAGCAAATATATTTTAAAAATACTTAGAGATTTAGGGAACTCTTTAATGAACATTGTAATTAGTTTACCATACATGGTTTCCTTATGAAATTACAGAATAGGCAGCAATTTTTCAAAGAACTTGATCAAAATTATGTGCACAGACTAAAAAAAAAGTAACTTAAACAGAAACAGAGATGCACTTTTATTATACAAAATACCTTAAGCTTTAATTCTAAAAAAAAGAAAAAAAAATAGTAGCATAGACCAATACTGTTCAATAGAACTTTCTGTGCTGTTGAAATGTTTTAAACCTGAATTGTCCAGTATGGACTTACTAGCCATACGTGACTACCATGCACTTGAAATGTGACTGGGGAATTGAATTTTTAATTGGATTAAATTAATTTCAATTGTAAGAGTTATGTATGACTCATGGTTACCATATTGAATAGAGTGACAATGAACCATATATACATGTTGAAATAAATATTAAATTTCAAGTATAATATTTATATTAACCTACTTTTTACTTCTTCTTTGCCTTTTGAAAGGCTTTAGGATTTTAGAAATGATTCAGTGATACATTTTCAAATTTAAGCATTCCGCTTTAACTAATTTTGCCCATAAAAAAATGTGTATAATTTTGGACTTGGTAGTAGGACACATCTATTATAATTACTTAGTAACTAAAATGAAAGAACATGTTGACAATATTTTTCCTTAATTTTTATACACTGCAATTAAAGCTTTTTCAGAAGAACTGAACCTCATCTATTATTTTCAAAGTTATCAGGACTTTTTTCATTAATTTAATGACGGATTGATCTACAAACCCTTCAGTAAATTGTGTCATCTTACCTTGTCTCTCCTCAAAATGAAAAACACTTCAAAATTATTCATTTTTACAGAAGATAAAATTGCTTCTCTTTACTGCACAGCTTCATTAGGCACTCCGTTGTTAAGTACATACTAGCTCACTCCAGGCTCAACAAAAGGAAGCAGAAATAGAAATCATGACATTTTCCCCATCAAGTCACCGCTCATAAAACTCTTCAAAGATAGAAAGCATTATGCAAAGTGGTATTTTATTGCTTTAATACATATGGTTCTCACATACCCTATTTGATTGATCTTGATTTTTCAAAAGAAGCAAAAAACAAGAATTTTTTAGATATTAGAAATCACTGATTAATTTTGACATAATTCAAAATTTTTTTAGAATTTTTATGAACACAAAAGAATAAGGAGAGGAAAATCTGAGAGGTTCAGATTAGCACCTCATGGTCACCTAAATTTTATGTTGCCTTGTCCAGAGCTAACTTATATTATTGTTTAATAGAATTAGAACTATAGAGAGAATTTTAAACCATTTGAGGCAGGGATTTCCCTGGTGGTCCAGTGACTAGGACTCGGTGCTCCCAGTGCCAGGGGCCTGAGTTCGATCTCTGGTCAGGGAACTAGATCCATATGCTGCAACTTAAGTATTCACATGCCACAGCTAAGACCTAGTGCAGCTAAATAAATAAGAATAAATAAATATTTGTAAATGTTTGAGGCAGAAGTATCTTCTATTGTAGATGCTTTATTTCACAGCTCCAACTGGCTAATTCTTTTCATGCATTGGATTTTTGTGTGGGAAGCTTATGACTTCTGTAATAGTGCACTTTTTTACTCAAGAGTCCCTTTTTTTCCTGAGTCTTAATGCTGGGAATGAACTTGTCATTGAGTTTTGCAATACATGCTATTTGCATTAAAGAGTACTCTCACTAAATGGTGCTGTGTGCTAGGCTCAGCTGGGACTAGAAAAGAAAATAAGAAATAATCATCAGGGACCAGTCATTAAGCATTGCAACACATAGATAAGGACGTGTTAGCTAATCATTTACTTGACAATTCAGACAAGATATTAAAATATTTATATAAATGTAAGAATCAGACAATTTAGGAAATTTAGGAAATAACTCATACATTCTCTCTGTGAATGTTAGTTTTCAAGCAGACAAATAAACTAGATCATCGCTAATCATGCCACAGGGTACTCATTAAACTGTTTCCATTTGAGCTAGAATGGATATTGATTGGAGAGAATTCCTGGTGCTTCCATATGATCACTCAGTCCCTCCCGCTGATATTGTTTAAAATATCTAAAAAAGTGTAATTCGATGGTTATGCTTTGAATCATATTGCCTTAAGATTTCGATTATTGAATTTTATTCTCTATGTGTTAGCTGCTGAGAAATTTATTTCATTTCATTTAAAAAAATTTAAAGCCCTTCATGGGTATTATAGTTGATCTTGGTTTTGTAAAGATGTAATAAAATGGTTGAAGCTGCATCACAACAAGACAGAATGTTTGGTTCACCATTATTTTGGCTAGCTTCCTAAGAAGACACATGAGTGAAATACATTTCTGGAATCAAATGAAAGTTTCTAGCATTGGCAGGAGCTACCAGTAAATACATTCCTAATTACTTGTTTTTGACAGGGAGATGTCTGAAATACAACAGAAATGACCATTTGGAAGCTGTCATTAATTGGCAGGTCATCAAACAAAACTCATTCTTATTGATTTTGGTTTTGTTAAAGTCATCTCCTCCCAGTTGTTGGAGGTGTCTGAGCAGGTGATAGAACTAGCATGGCAAAAAAGGTCCCTCCTTCCCCTTACCCCATCTGCTTCATCAATAATAAACTCCCAGAGGCTTCACTGTCACGCCCATTGTTTGAGCTTTTCAAAGTACAGTATGAAATTAAAAGAAAACTAGTATTTTAAGCACCTACTAATATGATGGATACTATGCAAATTTTAGGATGAAGAAGGCTCATAAAGCCCCATCACAGTGATCCTATAGGGCAAGTCCATGTTATTTATTATTTCTGAGAGCTAAATTGTTTAGCAAAATGTATAGGAAACCAGTATATAGGAATGTATACCATTTAGGCAGAAGCTGAGTGATGGTTTCATATGCCTTAAAAGTTAAAAAGAGAGAGAGAAGACATGATTCATGTACATCAAGACACCTTACTAAATACCATGAAATTAGCATTTTCACTAATGTTGGATAAAATTTCACTTGAAAATTATATGTGCATCTTTTGTTTATGCCAAAAAGATGTGAATTGGATTTCTAAGCAGTTTTTCCTAATCTGAGAAACCTGAAGGTGTATTCAGTGAAGGGCTCTAGATGCATCCCCAATCCCCACAGAGTTCATTTTGGGCTACTCCCTCCCCTTCCTCTTCTGCTGTAGAACTTCATGGAGAATAATCAGAAGTGAGTGAAAGAATATGCGTGGAGAGAAAAGGAAGTATGTGTAGGTTGTGAGTAAATATTTGACTTCCCTCCCAGATGTGTGGATATCTACATTTCCTGATCGTGGTTACTAACGGACAGCTTTCTGTCTTCTGAGTTACCACACTCCTGCTTCATGTCCTAGAGGGCATCATTGTTGGGTCTGTTGACTTCAATCAAAATTTAACCTTCCCTAATATAAAATGGGAGACAAAATCCTAGAAGCCTAATTTCAGGGCCTAAATCTATAGGAATTAGATCATTACATGCAGTATGATCTATGGTTGCCATATTGAAATTAGACAAAAATTATGTCTGACATTTTCTGAACACCTACTTTGTGAAAGGGATTATTCTAAGCAACTTTCATTTACTATCTCATCTTAATCCTCAAAACAACTCTGTGATATAGGTACTATTATATCACAGTATATTCTGTACTATTATATCACAGTATATTCTGTCCTATCACAGAAGGACAGAAAGGATAACAAGAGCCCAAGGTCATGACATACCTAGTAGCAACACGGATTTGAACCAGACTGTTCAAATGCATGAATTTTTTTATTAACACTATGACATATGACTTCCTAAAATCAATGTTTTTTTTTTTTTTTTGCATATTTGGAACACAAGTCCTTTATTAGAAAGTGTTTTGCAAAGACATTTTCCTTGTACTTTCACTCTCTTTTTTTTGGGGGGGGAGGGGTGTGAGGAGAATATTTATTTATTTATTTTAATTTTATTTTTAAACTTTACATAAATATAATTTATAGCTTGTCAAATAATTCCTGATAGGTATCATAGTATCAAGAAATGCATTCCTGTTATTGTAACCATTCCAAGAGCTAGGTAAAATGCTCATAATATTACATTTCTATTTATACTTACCAAAGTCAGGCAAGCTAATAAGTATAAGGCTCAGGTCTTTTTTTAAAGTAGATTTTGAATACATATCATCAGTGTCTTGTTTTGGTATAAAATACACTTGCTTGTATTTATCTGATTTTTACTTATTAAAGTTCTTCTCAAAGTTTTCATCTAACCTATTCTTCAGGAACATGGCTGGATTTGCTGATGAATTGTTATAAATTCCTACATGCAATATAAGTGTTAATTATTAACCTTCATTGGATATGACACTGTACATTTAATAAATAGCAATATTGATTTAATGATTTAAGTTGTGTCTTCAATTTTATTAAAGAAACTTACCCTAAACCTTTAAAACAGACTCTTATTCTAGCTAAACCAGGTGTATTTATGCTATGAAAAAATTTTGATTGCTACCCATTCCTAAAGGACTCACTTTAGCTTCAGAGAAGTGGGATTATCTTACCTTCTTGATTTCATATGTCAAGTTCTTTCAAAATGTATAAATCTATCAAGAAATTATCTTAAGTATACACTGGGTTTGAAAATGGATTTGAACCCTGTTAAATAAGTGAGAAATCTGAAACCCTAATCAACATTTTCAATTTCCTGATGAAAAGACTTCTGGTACATGGGCACTGAGTTTCAGATTTTGATATTCAATCTTTTTACAGGCTTTGATTATTTAAATTTTTTATTTTAAAGGCCCATCAGGTGAAAAGCATGTAACTCTACATTCACTATTAAAGTGCAGTTTTTTTATAAATGAAAAAATGTTGAAAGGGGATTTTTTTTCTATTTTTTGTTTTTCCAGATGTTCGAAGAAGAACAATTTATGAATACCACCGAGTGGAACTACAGATGTCAAAAATCACCAATATTTCAGCTGTGGAGATGACCCCACTGCCTAGTAAGTTAACATGGAAACAAAACTGGGTGGGAAAACAATTTGCAAGTTTGAAATCTGGTCTATGTATGCATGGGTCTCTGGATCCTGCATATATATGGGGATGCGTGGGTGATTTCAATTTTAGTGGCGTTACCTTTTTTTTTCTCTCCTCTTCACGCTGCCAATTAGTCTTGATGCATCCATTCTCTCCTGTTCCCTAGCATGTCTCCAGTTCAATGGTTGCGGCCCCTGTGTATCCTCTCAGATTGGCTTCAACTGCAGTTGGTGTAGCAAACTTCAAAGGTAAAAGAGAATAATGCAAACATTTAAAAACTTTGTGAAGACTTGTTGCTTGTACTCTTCCATTGAGTTTTGAATGTGTAAGGTGTGTTGACTGGGTATACATGAACAAATATACACGTGTTAAAAAAAAATACACCAAAATGCTCAGATGAGGGAATTGTCATATTTTTCTATGTTTGCTCAAAATGACTAGGAATCTTTGTAGTCCATACGATAATCATCTGACCTACTTCTAATCACGATGGGGCTTAAGATAGATGATGGTGATGGATGAATCTATAAATTGATGCTATTGGTTCATAGTCTTCAGAAATCATGATATGATATATCTTCACAGTAACAAGGATGTTTTATGCTTAATCACATGAACAGTCTTAGCAAATTCCTGTAAATATCTCAGCGGTTACCAACCAGGATTAGAGGTATAGTCGGAGGCTGAGGAATGTGATGACATTAACTGATCTGTGCTACATAAATAGAATGTGTGGTTTGGGCCTGGGTTGTAACTAACTGACTTCAAAACTTAAGCTGCATCACTTGCTGGTGTCAAAGAGGTTTACCAGTTTTCATGAATGCAAAGAGGATTTTTCAGTCTGGAGGGTTTTTCAGAGACTGGATGATCATTTGTTGGAAATACAGAGTGAAGACATTTAAATGTGTTTTATATACTCAACCATTTTGTGCATCAGTTATGTCCCAAGTGCTGGGAAAGCAGCAGTGGGTCATATAGATCAACCCACTCCAGTATTCTTGCCCGGAAAATTCCATGGACAGAGGAAGAGGAGACGGGCGGGCTACAGTCTATGAGGCCGCAAGAGTCAGACACGACTGAGTGCCTTTCACTTCACTGCCCACCATGGAACTTCCAGTGTGTCAGAGAATAAGTCCCCTCTCACCTTCAGAGTTCGTGAAAAATCTGCTTCTTGCTCCAGGAGGAGAACTGAGTCTTCAGGTTCCTACATGTTCCACCAGAGCTTTCTGTTTTATAAGAAGCTGGTGTCTTATCATCTTACTGCAGCCTTTGCTGTGATGATAGAGGCATGTTCAGGAAGACTTTAGAAGTTACTGAAGCTTAAAGAATAGAATTCCAATTCCTTGATAACAAGCTTTTGGAAACATGTGTAACTTGTTGACTTTAGGACAACCACTATAGTATCATAGAGAGAGTAGTAGTATTTACTGTAACTGTTGCTTTATTTTCAATGTAACATGTTGTTCCAACAATTTCCTTTGTGCAATGAATGGCTAATAATGCAAAATCAACAGGCTATTCATGTTCTTAAAAGTAGATTCTTGGCAGTCTCTCCAGAGTGGGAAGAACTGCTATAAAATTAAGGATTTATAATCCTTTAGATTCAGATATTGCTGACAATGCATACAAATTACATGCAGATCAGAAGTTAGTCAAAATCCATTTAGATGATGACCAAAATGAATCTAAAGATATGGCATTTTAATATGTATATTTAAGTAATACTGAACTAAAACATGAAAAATGCCCAGAAGAATGAAGTAGAAGGTTTTGATTTGGGATGGAAACTTAATTCAAGTTCCAGTTTAGTGTTCACCAACTTTCCTTCATCTGAGTCTGTGTGAGGTGCCCAAATGCTATGGTTCCTGGTATGGGTACATCTGTACTCAGTTGTTCAATCCTGTCCTACTCTTTGCAATCCCATGGACTGTAGCCCCACCCCCCCAGACTCCTCTGTCCATGAGATTTCCCAGGCAAGAATACTGGAGTGGGTTGACATTTCCTTCTCCAAGGGGAGCTTCCCAACCCAAGGATCAAACCTTTATCTCCTGAGTTTTCTGCATTGGCAGGAGGATTTCTCACCATTGAGCCACCCGGGAAGCCTGTGGTTCCTGGCATTCTGCACCAACCTCTATGTTTAGCATCTTGCTCAGGGCTTATGGACGTTTGTCTCTTATTGGTCTCGTCTGCTAGGCTCTGAGTTTATTAAAAGTAAATTGTCTCCATATCTCCACAGCCTAAGGATGTACCTGCTACTGCAGAAACATGAATGAGTGAATGACTGATGGTTAGGTTCCAAATGATGGAATCTTGAGTCAGTTTGTCTGGGAATGAAACGTCTCACAGGATGAGGGATATTCAGTGCTGAAACCAGGAACATTAACAGAAAACCAGGATGAACTAGCCACCTCACCTAGAGAACTATTAGGACAATTCTCAACTGAAATAATAATATTATAAATGAAGGTTTGGGACACTAGTCTAGAAATCTACCTTCCACTAACCATTTCATTATTTTTTAAAAATATTTTTGATGGAAATATATGTTTAGGGTTCCAGGCAAGCAATTTTGACCATCAAAACACATCCACAAGCGACAAACTTCTTTATACTGTTAATGCTTCCATTTTATTGAGAAGTTTCTCTGACATATATCATTCCAAGGAATTTCCAAAGATATTTAATTCATACAACATTTTTATAGTTGAGGAAACTGAGGCTTCCAGGAGCTAAGTCACTTGTGTATGATCTCAGAGCTCTTCAGTGATGAGTTTGGAATTGAAACTCAATCTGTGTGACTTCTGGACTTCTGGGGATTTTTTTGTTTGTTTGTTTGCTGATTGAAGGATAATTGCTTTACAGTGTTGCATTGGCTCCGGCCTGCCATTTTGATGTCTCACCTCTTCTGCCTCACACAGACCAGGCCACAGGTGTACTAAGCTACTTAATCTTAACCACTTCCTGATAAACAGCTGACATACTATGGGAAATGAATATTTCTGTAATTGAGGGTGCAAGAAAATTACATGGTTTTGAAGTTGACATGAAAAGAATGCAGAAGAGAATCAAGCAAAGCATGACTTTTATATATTACTGAAAGCATAGGGGTTTTTTAAGATTAATGGAAAAAGAAAGGTGATTATGCATATGAATGAAGAAGGAATTTGTCAAAGAAGAGTATTAAAGAAAACTTCAAGTTTTCTGCATGTTACCATTTGCTTAAAATCTTGGATTTATTTTTAATTCATCAGCAACTCAGTTATATACATATCAAGACCTGCTTAATTAATTGGTTTAACTATGGCTCATTGCACTTTTGTTCAACTTAATTTCCCTACTGCATTTTATTAATTTCTCCTTAGGCCTTTGAGCATCAAAACTTCACTTTTGTTGCCCAGTAGCATTTCCCTAGACTTTAGAGCTTTTGTTAACAAATTCAATAAAACAAGAAACATCTTATCCTAAGGAGCATGAAAATTGCCTCTCAGACTCTTTTCTTCCATGCTTCTTACCTTTCCCTTTGTACTTTCTTATCCCTGAATGATAATCAGTTGGTGGCAATTACTGAATTCTCAAGTTGGCCTTCCTCTAAAAAGATAATTTTATTTGGTTTGTTTATTTCCTTTAACTCCCATTTTTCAACAAACCAAAACCAAGGCAAAATGTTTATAATGGCTTATCCAAGGTCTAAAGGAATTTCAGTTATAGGAACATTTAATGAGATCGATGATCAAAAATGTTTTCTCAGAGGAATTGCCCAGTGGTTAAAACTCAATGCTTTCTCTGCCTTGGGCCTGGGTTCAATCTCTGGTCTGGCAACTAAGATGCTGTAAGCCATTCAGTATGGTCCACTGAAAAAATTTTCTTGGGATAGGTGGTCATTTTTTCTAGATAAGATTGTTTTTATTTCTTCACTGAAAGCTGAGAGGACCTGAATCAACCACTTTCACCCATACCTTTTATCTTCACTTATTCAACAAAAAAAATTTTAGTATCTCATGTTTAAGTTACTATCCTAGATTGGGAAGTCAATAATAAATGAGAGAAAATTACTTCTCTCATAGAGCTTACATATTTAGTAAGCAAGATGGAGTTTAAGCAAAGAGATGTGCAGGAAATAAAGTTACTAGTGGTGAGTGCTAGGCCAAAAGAAATAAATAGGATATCAGAAGATAAAATATAGCAAAACTGATAAGAATAACAGGAGTGTACATGTTGGTTTCATGCTAAGTAACCATTGTCTTTGTGAAGAGACCTTGGTTTCATCAGCCATCACCTTCCAAATGTTTAGTTTTTAACTGAAAATATTGGGTTGGTCAAAAAGTTCGTTATAATTTTTCCATATGCTGTTATGGATGTTACAAACATTTTGACAAAGCCAGTATATTTTAGCTCTTAAAGTACTCATTTACTCATTCATTTACTTAAAAATGTATTGACTGCTTTCTACATTGATCTAAAGAGCAACTGTTAGTCTAAGCACTGAGGTAGTTAGAAAACTAGTGATGCATCAATCAAGGCAAAGTTCTCATGGAGCTTAGAGTGTAGTGTCTTAAGCTAGAAAATGAATGAATTGATAATTAAATTAAAAAGTCAGTTGATGATGAGTGGTCTGTCAAGTTTAGAGAGCTGGTCCTTGTTCTGGACTGAGTGGCTAGGTAAGGCTTCTTGGGAAAAGGGACAGTTAAACTTAACTCTAAACAACTGAGAAAGATTGAGGGCAGGAGGAGGAGGACACGGCAGAGGATGAGATGGTTAGACAGATCACAGACTCAATGGGCATGAATTCGAGCAAACTCCAGTAAATAGTGAAGGACAGAGGAGCCTGGTGGGCTGCAGACCATGGAGTCACAAAGAGTCGGACACAGTTTAGTGACTGAACAGCAACAAGAAAACAGCTGGGAACCAGCTACACCAAAGTGAAGGGAAAGAGCATTTCAAAGGGAGACAAATTACTTTGTAATGGATTAGAAATGAAGGCAAAGAAAATGATATGAATCCAGGATACTTCCTAAATTTTTGTTTAACCAGTTTGATGGATGCTGGTGTTCACTTTTTGAGATAGGCAAGATGGTATACAAGATAGAGGCTAGGGTAGGGAGAAATAAAGACTTTGGTTGGGGTAAACTCTTCAATAAATAAAGATTTTAAGTTTAAGGTGCCTGTCAGACTTCCAGGTAGAAATACTGGGTGGGTAGGGATATATGAGCCAAAAATTCCAGGAAAAGGTTATGGCTAGAAGCTCAGATTGGAGAGCTATTATCATATAGATAGCATTTAAATTCAGTGGACTGAATGAGATCAGCTGTGTAGAGAACATAAATTGAAAATAGAAGACATCCCAGGAACCAGCCTATGGCTTGGCATAATGAGGTATGATGCTGATTTTCCATTACATAAAATTATTTAAAGTATTTCTATGCATGTATTTTGTTTAGACAGAGAATATCTCAGAGAAAATATCTAAAAGACTGATAAATGTATTTGTCTCCAGGGAAATGATAATGAACAGGGACAGGAGGAGAATGAGTATTGCTTTTCATTATATACTCTTTCCTGTGATTTGAATTTTGCCACATGAAGTTGATGAATAAAGGAGGAACCAACAAAGGGGGCATAAAAGAACATAAATTCTTTAAAAGGTAGAAATGCAATCTTAATCTTACTCATTTTCATGTCTCCTACAGCACCCAACACAGCACTGGACCTAATAAAGGATTCTAATACATACAGGCTGGACTGAACTGTGAGATAATTGAGGCCAGAAATTTCCACTTTACTGGGAATTGTAATTGCCCACTTTGGCCATTTCTCCCCATTGGCTTTGTCAGTGTCAACCACGTGGCTATAGAAAGAATTATGGGGATGCCCAGCATAAAATGTCAACATTTATCATTAAGCACTCTGAACACTGAGGAGTTAGTCTCTTGGTGCCTCATTTTAAAAGAATTTTCCACCTTATAATTACTTAGTTCCAGTCAAAGTCATAAGACTGGTACTGGTAAAAACTTGGTAATAAATATATTCTATGATTCCACCCATCAAAAGAATAAATAAAATAGGCAAACCTCTCCTAATGGATCTACAGAAGAATACTATAACATATTTACTTAAGAAAAAATATGAGATGAGGGAGAGATGTTTCTGAATAACTCTTCTCTATTTATTTTTTTACCTATTATTTCTACTGCATCTCCCTGAGCATCTTCTGGCACTGCCTGTTATTTTCCACTAAATGAATTGAGTTTCCTTGCAGTAACAAAAAGAGAAATAGGAAGAATCACATGTAATACATTTCAAAAATTTTGAAAATACATAAAGTCAGAAATATTGGCCAGTAATTCATTAACAATAGGAAATATATTATCAACCTAAATTAATTAAGGATATAAACACACATCTGCTGGAGTAGGAAATGCAACCCACTGCAGTATTCTTGCCTGGGAAATCCCATGGACACCTGAGCCTCCTGGGCTATAGACCATGAAGTCCCAAAAGAGCCAGATATGGCTGAGAGACTAAACAACAACAGCAACAACAAATAAAAGCACATCTAATTTTTTAAAAGAGAATTCTTCTCATATTTTCATTGAGCTTACAGAAATTAAATTGCCTACATGTGGGAGAAAAAAGGGAGTTGGAGAGAACAAATTTAAATTGTGCAGCTGATCTCACCTTTCACCAGTCAGTAATCTTATGCTTCTGAAAAATAGCACCAGGGTGACTTGAATATATCTTTGTCCTTTGATCTTAGTCCTTTGTACCCCTTAATGCAGGCACCTTTGCTGCATTGAGTGGGACTCTAGTGTTTAAAGGCACGGTGGGTATTTTTCATTATCATATGGTTCAAAGAAGCAAGCCAACAACTTCATCACCAAGAACCTCACACTCCATAGCCCATTCTGATATTGAAGGAAGAACAGAATGTCAGGCTCCTGAGAGGGCTGTAACTAAGGGAATTCCAAGCATATTTTGACTGAGTATGATTTTTACTTACTTACCCCCCTCAATATGTAGCCCTGAAGTAACATGCAACTCCACTATAATCCTTAGAGGGCCTTGAATGAATGAATGAATGAAAGTCACTCAATCGTGTCCAACTCTTTGTGACCCCATGGACTATAGAGTCCATGGAATTCTCCAGGCCAGAATACCAGAGTGGGTAGCCTTTTCCTTCTCCAGGGGATCTTCCCAACCCAGAGATCGAACCTAGGTATTCCACATTGTAGACGGATTCTTAACCAGCTGAGCCACAATGGAAGCCCTAGAAGACCATACAAAGCCATATAAAGTTGGTCTGATTTAATAGTAAGGCTTAATTTAATCCAAGGTTTTAAGATTGAAGGAGAGGATCAGGAACCTATGATTCTTGAGTGACAAGCCATATACTCTGAAATTATAGTCAAGTCTGAAATTTGTAAAATTAAAATAGGTCAGTAGATTGAGTGTAATTTTACCTGTTTAAATGCACCTTTTATATCTTGGACAAAGCTCTAGTCTGTAACACTTTTGACATTATGGTCTAATAAATTCACATTGGAAGCTACTTGTAAATTATTCATTTATATGATTTTTTTTCACATAAGGACACCTATTAACTTACATGATAAGGTGTGAAGTCCAGACCTAATAATCAAATAGAAGCCATTAAGAAATCTAGAAGCCCTGATCCAAAATTAATTATAATTAGACTTATTTCAGTGGATTGGGGTAGAATAAAGTTCTGTTTGAAAATGTACCTAGTTTCAGATGGAGATTTAGAACTCACTGAGTTTTTAATTTTTTAAATAAATTTTATTGATGTGTGTTCCAATATACTGACTTTCAAGTTGAAATCTTTTCTATCTGCTTGAAAGAATTACTGATTAGTAATATTTTGATTGCCAAAAATGTTATTCTTTTCACTATATAAATTGAATGTCAGATGTAGATACAAAATATGAAAGTTATTCATAACTATAGCAAAATCGACTTTTTCTTTGATAGAAGGTATCTCCTTACTTATGTACTTATGTCAGATACAAAAAAATTATTTCATTGATAAAAAATTAATTGGAATGTTTTGTCACTTTGCCTACTTATGATCAGTTCAGTTCAGTAGCTCAGTCGTGTCTGACTCTTTGCGACCCCATGGACTGCAGCACGCCAGGCCTCCCTATCCATCACCAACTCCTGGAGTTTACTCAAACTCATGTCCATTGAGTCGGTGATGCCATCCAACCACCTCATCCTCTGTCATCCCTCTCTCCTCCTTCAATCTTTCCCAGTATCAGGGTCTTTTCAAATGATCAGTTCTTTGCATCAAGTGGCCAAAGTATTGGAGTTTCAGCTTCAGCATCAGTCCTTCCAATGAATATTCAGGACTGATTTCCTTTAGGATGGACTTGTTTGATCTCCTTGCAGTCCAAGGGACTCTCAAGAGTCTTCTTCAACACCACAGTTCAAAAGCATGAATTCTTCAGCACTCAGCTTTCTTTATAGTCCAACTCTCACACCCATACATGACTACTGGAAAAATCATAGCTTTGACTAGACGGACCTTTGTCAGCAAAGTAATGTCTCTGCTTTTTAATATGCTGTCTAGGTTGGTCATAACTTTTCTTCTAAGGAGTAAGCGTCTTTTAATTTCATGGCTGCAGTCACCACCTGTAGTGATTTTGGAGCCCCCCAAAATAAAGTCTGTCACTGTTTCCACTGTTTCTGCAGCATTTTGCCATGAAGTGATGGGACCAGATGCCATAATCTTAGTTTTCTGAATGTTGAGTTTTAAGACAACTTTTTCACTCTCCTCTTTCACTTTCATCAAGAGGCTCTTTAGATCTTCATTTTCTGCCATAACGGTGGTATCATCTGCATACCTGAAGTTATTGATATTTCTCCTGGCAATCTGGATTCCAGCTTGTGTTTCATCCAGTCCAGTATTTCTCATGAAGTACTCTGCATATAAGTTAAATAAGCAGGGTGACAATATACAGCCTTGATGTACTCCTTTCCCTATTTGGAACGAGTCTGTTGTTCCATGTCCAATTCTAACTGTTCTTCCTGATAGACAAGAAGAAAACAATTGCTGTCACTTCTAATTGAAGGCATCAAGGAAACATTAGGCTTTAATTATATACATTCAGCAACAGTGGATAAATTGCCCATAAATCAGAAACTGGTGACCACAGTAGCACAAATCTAAACTAAATGAAATTCTTTCTCTTTAGTGTATACTTATTAAGTGTATTGGACTTTCTGTGTCAGGGAGTACTAACCAGCCAAACTTCAAGAGGAGCCCTAAATGGAGGAAGCATTCCTGAATTATTCAAAAGGAATCAAAATTCCCAAAATTGAAACTAGGGAGGAAGCCATGTTTTGTTGTCTGAAGTAAATTCAGACTGGATGTCTGAACATCTAGAGCCACAGCCAAGAGTTAACTGACTAACCTTGGACAAATTAATAAAGCTCTTTGACTGCATATGCTAAATGTGAAATCAATATGTCATCTAGATATGTTTGCTTCTTATGTTCTTTGCATCTGAATGACTGTAAGTTCAGTAGTTCTCACACACAAGTACAGTGAAGAACTGCTAATAAAGCATTGAAACATACATATTACCATATGTAAAGTAGACAACTAGTGGGAAGTTGCTGTATAACACAGGGAACTCAACCCAGTGCTCTGTGAGAAGCCAGAGGGGTGGGATGGGGTGGGAGATGGAAGAGCGGTTCAACAGGGAGGGGACATATATATACTTATGACTGATTCACATTGTTGTATAGCAGAAACCAACACAACATTGTAAAGCAATTATCTTCCAATTAAAAAAAGATGAGAATTGCTACCAAAGCTTGTTAAAATGCAAGTATCTCTGAAACCCTTCAGGGGATTCATATTCAGTAAGTCCAGAGTGAAGCCCAAGGATTTAACTTTCTAACAGCCCTCCTCAGGGGATCCTGGGGTAATGGGAGACTGGTACAGTGGGAATGCTGCTCTTTCACATGTAGGCTGAGAATCCTGTAAACCTGCAGTGTGGAAACACCTGTTCTTAATTTGGAATAGAGAAATACTATGGAAAAAAAGTTCTGAAGGCAAAAATATTTGTTGTTAAAATCTATCAAGAGTTAACAAAATAGATCATAATAATAGAAAACAAGAAAATTTTGGCCAAGTATAGTATATGAGCGACTTCACTTTCACTTTTCACTTTCATGCATTGGAGAAGGAAATGGCAACCCACTCCAGTGTTCTTGCCTGGAGAATCCCAGGGACGGGGGAGCCTGGTGGGCCGCTGTCTATGGGGTTGCACAGAGTTGGACACGACTGAAGTGACTTAGCAGCAGCAGCAGCATATATAATAAATAAATAAGATTATTTTGGAACATTGTTGGCTAGTTAGAATTGTTGGAACATGTTTGATTTCTGAATTTTTAAATTAAATTTTAAATTACTGCTTCCAAAGTAGAAATTCACTGCTCTGAAACAGCAAAGATACTTCTAGAAATCCTATACATCCAAGATAATTGTTTTTGACATACAGGGCTTATAAGCAGTGAATTGAATTTTGAAATCATTTTAGTATAAGTCCCTTTATAATCCTTCAAATTTAAATAAAGAATCTTAGTACATCTCTTAATTAGGTTATCTTGAAATATAGCACAAACAAAGTTGTCTTTTAAGAATACAGATTTAGAGTCTATTTTTATTTCCTTCTAAGCATTCCAAGGATGGCTTGAATAGTGTACAGATTTTTGTGTGTGAATTAATTCTAAGAGTATAATGAGGTGTGATGTCAGTGTATTCTGATATAGAGAGTACTTTTGAAAAGGTACATGAGATACTAGTAACAGAGTTCACCTTTGGGAAAACTGCCATGAATTGGAAATTGACATAAAAAGAGAATATCATTTCATCACATTCCCTTTTATAGAGTTTGAACTTACATATGTACATATTACCTACACCAAATCAATCAATAAATATTAAAAGAAAGGAAATATATGTTAAAGTGTATTAAAATTTGGATACTCTTTCAGAAGATTCTAAAGTTAAAGAGCCTTTCAGGAACAGAAAATTATTAATGCTGAATGTATGGCCAATATTTATTTCTCCAGAAGAGATGCATTGGATTTATTAGCCTTTTGGATATAAATGCATTTAATTCTTTAAAAAAGAAATGTACTGAACTATGTATTTTATCTATCTATAATCTAAAGCTCTCTGTCTTTCATCTATCATATATTTTGCATTTTGGTCTCTGCCTCCTTTTTGCCACTGGCCATCTGCCAGTCTCTCTGGATGGGTAACTGTGAATACAGATTGGAAACCAGCTTTCTTTTTTCCAAAATCTAAAGCAACAGGTGCTTGAGCCAAGTCTCCTGGTAACGAAGTCCCACCTGAAATATCAAGGCATCTTTAAAGTTGTCTTTGATTTTCCAGTCAGTGAATGATGCTGTGTTTGCATTCCATCTGAGCACCATTTGGCAAACTAGAGATAAAATCTGTAGAATTATTTAGCATCACATCTGTTTATACTTGCTTTTTCAAGATTATCCAAGTGATTTTCAAGTTTTGCTTATGTGTTAGCCAACTGTGGTGGCTGCATTTTATTTGGTTATAATTTAGAAAACTGAACTTCAACAAATGCAATCTAACAAACATATATGGAGTAGCTAAAAAGGGATCATTCTAGTGCTAAATTACATATTCCATTCCCTTAGCTGGTTTGTACTAATGCAATAATGAATTCCCCTGGAAATAGTTAAAATTTAATTGTCCAAGACTGAAATTGAATTTTTCAATTTAAAAACAGTAGGTTCTAAATTATTATGAGGAAAAAAGATCCTTAAAGGACAAGGAAACCAACATTTAAAAGTAAAAACCAAAGTTCAAGGTTGGCTTCCATGTTAAAAAAAATAGAAATGACTATTGAGTATTAGGTGAACCTTATATTAACAGTCTTATAATGAAAAGACATATTGTGGTAAGAAGAGAACATTTAGTAAAAATAGTCTGTTGGTTTAAGTATTTGTTTTGCTGGAAATCTTATGTCAAGATGTAGAAAAATGTTCAAGATATAATATATTCATATTCAAGTCGGCTCTTTCAACACTTACATAAGAAAATGATAAAAGTATCATTGGATAGTTTCTGAATTTTTGCTTACTGCTAAAATCTGTCTCATGAAATTAAAAGACGCTTACTCTTTGGAATGAAAGTTATGACCAACCTAGATAGCATATTAAAAAGCAGACTCATTACTTTGTCAACAAAAGTTTGTCTAGTTAAGGCTATGGTTTTTCCAGTAGTCATGTATGGATGTGAGAGTTGGACTATAAAGAAAGCTGAGTGCAGAAGAATTGATGCTTTTGAGCTGTGGTGTTGAGAAGACTCTTGAGAGTCCCTTGGACTGCAAGGAGACCCAACAAGTCCATCCTAAAGGAGATCAGTCCTGGGTGTTCATTGGAAGGACTGATGTTGAAGCTGAAACTCCAATACTTTGGCCACCTGATGCAAAAAGCTGACTCATTTGAAAAGACCCTGATGCTGGGAAAGATTGAGAGCAGAAGGAGAAGGGGACAACAGAGGATGAGATGGTTGGATGGCATCACTGACCTGATGGACATGAGTTTGGGTAAACTCCAGGAGTTGGTGATGGACAGAGAGGCCTGGCATGCTGCAGTTCATGGTGTTGCAAAGAGTTGGACATGACTGAGTGACTGAACTGAACTGAAAATCTTTCTCTGAGAAAAGCTGAAATATGATTATTTTATACTTCTTGATATGAACATACTACTTAAGACTTTTATGAAATTTTATAAATGCTAAAGAGTTTATTTTTTCTCAAGTCTTGAGTCAGAGATATGATGCATGTAACAATGCTGTTATTTCTTTAGCTCTACAAACATCTAAATAGTGTTCTTCCAGAGAGGTATCTTTCTATATGACTGTAAGGCAATCTGACCAAGCTGGTAACACTTTATTAGGGAAAAACAAAGATATTTCAGGATAAAAGTGATTGTTGGTTGAACAAAGACTGTGCTATGCTTAGTCACTCAGTCGTGTCTGACTCCTTGCCACCCCTTGGACTGCAGCCAACCAGGTTCCTGTGTCCATGGGGATTGTCCAGGCAAGAATACTGCAGTGGATTGCCTTGCCCTCCTCTAGGGGATCTTCCCAACCAAGGAATAACACCCAAGTCTCCTGTATTACAGGGAGATTCTTTATTCACTGAGCCACCAAGGAAGCTCAAGAATATTGACGTGGGTAGCCTATCCCTTCTCCATGGGATTTTCCTGACCCAGGAATTGAACCGGGCTCTCCCGCACTGCAGGCGGATCCTTTACCAGCTGAGCTACCAGGGAAGCCTGAACAAAGACTAGTATTCCAATTTTCCTTTTCTGGATTATTATAAAATAGATCAGCAAATTCCGGATTAGTGACACTCTTTTTTTTTTTTCCTCCTTTCTAAAGAACCACTTTCTCCTTCATCCCAGATCTCAAATTTCCCTTCAATGACAATTCATATTTTGAGGGGGCACTGTTCTCTCCATGTATCATGACCTTGTCTGCAGCAGTTTCTAATGACAGGCTCTCAAAAAAATACACAGATATTATATTCCTAAAATAATGTCTTTCAGCCACCAGAGAAGACCTCTGTATTGAACTGTGCCCTGATCAGAATTCATCTCTTTCTCCTCTGCACTCTGCTAGCACTCAGGTTTATTTCATCTTTGCCCAGATTTCCTGCTGTCACTAAATTGTATGAGCTTTAAAAGACAAGACAAGATGGTTGTTTTAAGTAGAAGAAGGCCTTACCTTGGAGATGCTTAACATAATTATAGTACCTACATTTTATTCTCTATTACCATGTGCTAGGCATCACAGGAAAGCCTTTACTTCCACTAATCTTTTAATTCTAAATTCATTATTTCATTCAGTCTTTGCAATCACATTAAGAGGTTTTTAAGATCCCTGTTTCATAGATTAAGTACAGGAGAATTAGGAAGGTTGAGAAGCTTAGCCAAGGTCCTGACATTAGTAACCAGTGGAGCCAGGATTTAAAATAAAATTTTTTGAAAGATTGGTGGTTGGAGAGATGAAGGGAAAAATAAATAAGTATCTCCATTAGGCTTCTATGCCTACTCTTAGTATATGTGACTTTGCTAAGAACATTCACAAACTGAACAAGCAACCCAAAACAGAAGAAGGCCTCCCCTTGCCCACTTAAAGGAGTTTATTATTAATAGCATATTTACACTAACCTCTATTCAAAACTTATCTGAATTATCTATTATAAAAGATACATATAAAGTTTCCTTTAATAATTGAAGTTATATCCATGCAAAGTGAGTAAATGGCAAGCTAGAGTCCTCATTAAAAAAAAAATTAAAATTGGGAATTGCAGAAAGTAAAAATATCACATAGATGCGGAAAACTATTTGTAAATAATCTATTAAGATTGCATGCAGTAAAATGGCATATGGACAGTTTATTTCAGATAGGAGAGGTAGTCCTGTATCATTTTTTGTGTGTCAAGATTTCTACTCATATCAGAAGATGGAGTTAAAATGGGTCCATGCAATCAGTCTATGAAAATAGAGAATAATCCGTATGCCATCCATATTTCAGAGGAAGTGGCATACCATGCTTCACAGATTTAAATTTTTGTATGCAAGCATAAACCTAGATTGCCTAAGATAAAGTGAATGTGGTAGGAGATAAATATACTAGAAAACCTGACTAAAAAGATTTACCAAAATTGAGCACAGAGTTCGTCTACTAGAAATGTCTGTGAAGTGTGAGGATTAGATTCATGCTCCAAATGCCATGTGACCAGTTTTCTCAGTACAAGCTTGCATTAGCCCTATTATCCCAATACCCCATTTCTTTCCCTCTTCAAAGTGTAGTGGTTCCCACTATACATGAATTATATGATCACCCTACCTAACAGCATTATGGAGATCTTTGCTCTTGTCTAATTTTAACTACATTTGCGTATTCAGGATCTAAGACAAAGAGTAGAATTCCTACGTTAAGTTCAGTTATTTTCCATAAAGGAATTCCTGTGACAGAGATCACAAGACCAGCTGGCCTGAAATACTTACTAACTGACCCTTTATAGGAAACTTTGCCATAAAAATGGAGGACCTGTAACAGATATGTTGATTAGGAAGAAGAAAAGCAAAATATATATTCCAAATACATTATTTTGAAAGAAGATTTTGACTGGTTTTGAGAGGTTTAATGAAGTAAACAGTGACACTGGGATAAACGAGGTGGTTGTAATAATTATCGCGTAAGGAAACAGCAGGTCAGGAAGCAACAGTTAGAACTGGACATGGAACAACAGACTGGTTCCAAATAGGAAAAGGAGTCCATCAAGGCTGTATATTGTCACCCTGTTTATTTAACTTATATGCAGAGTACATCATGAGAAACGCTGGACTGGGAGAAACACAAGTTGGAATCAAGATTGCTGGGAGAAATATCAATAACCTGAGATATGCAGATGACACCACCCTTATGGCAGAAAGTGAAGAGGAACTCAAAAGCCTCTTGATGCAAGTGAAAGTGGAGAGTGAAAAAGTTGGCTTAAAGCTCAACATTCAGAAAACGAAGATCATGGCACCCGGTCCCACCACTTCATGGGAAATAGATGGGGAAACAGTGGAAACAGTGTCAGACTTTATTTTTCTGGGCTCCAAAATCACTGCAGATGGTGACTGCAGCCATGAAATTAAAAGACGCTTACTCCTTGGAAGGAAAGTTATGACCAACCTAGATAGCATATTCAAAAGCAGAGACATTACTTTGCCAACAAAGGTTCGTCTAGTCAAGACTATGGTTTTTCCTGTGTTCATTTATGGATGTGAGAGTTGGACTGTGAAGAAGGCTGAGCGTCGAAGAATTGATGCTTTTGAACTGTGGTGTTGGAGAAGACTCTTGAGAGTCCCTTGGACTGCAAGGAGATCCAACCAGTCCATTCTGAAGGAGATCAGCCCTGGGATTTCTTTGGAAGGAATGATGCTAAAGCTGAAACTCCAGTACTTTGGCCACCTCATGTGAAGAGTTGACTCATTGGAAAAGACTCTGATGCTGGGAGGGATTGGGGGCAGGAGGAGAAGGGGACAACAGAGGATGAGATGGCTGGATGGCATCACTGACTCGATGGACGTGAGTCTGAGTGAACTCCGGGAGTTGGTGATGGACAGGGAGGCCTGGCGTGCTGCGATTCATGGGGTTGCAAAGAGTCGGACACGACTGAGCGACTGATCTGATCTGAAGGAAACAGCAGACAGTAAATGAAGGACCAGGTCAAATGAATATCTTGGTGTTTGAACATGAATAATGAATTCATTTTGAGAATGTTGAATTGATGGGTCTTCTGAACTATTAGTATGAAGATTCAGGTCTAGATAGATATTCTCCATATGCTTCTATAGCTTTTACTATAAATAATTTTTCAATCTGTGTTGAAGGAGTGCTCTGGAATACCAAGTCAGTTTCATTAAAAGAAAACTTGAAGAAAAAAAGCTACACATCCAAAAATACTTCTGTTAACATAAGGTGACACTAACTGTATTTTATGAAGCAGAAAATTGCTTTACATCCAAATTCTTAAAATTCTTCTTTTCACTGTCTTTAACAAGACATAGAACATTTGTACACATGAGCTGCATAAAACTCTAATACAATTAGCATTTAGTAATTTGATATTTTATATGCCTGACAAATCTGATATACAATAAAGCAAGGAAATAAGGAAGCAGAACACGCTTTTATAACCAGAATCATTCGTTAAAGTGGAATGACTTTACTAATACATTGTTCATAATCTACATAAGGACCTGGACTTGCTATAGGCTTAGAAACAGACCATTCCAGGTGAGTCCACAGATTCATATGAAGAGAGAATAATAAAAATTTAAAAGGGAAACAAAGCTTTATGTATATGAAAAATCACTACAAAATTATACATATTATTTTTTTAAGCATTGGTATTACAATCTGGACTTCAAGAGGCAAATTGAACTCAAATGTAGATAGGTAGGTAGGAAGGTAGATAGATAGAAAGACAGAGATATATTTCAAAATATTTAAACATGAAGTTTTTAAGTAATGAGGAACTCTTGTTTAACATTGCAGCAAACTCTAAAAATATTAGAAGTTTTTCCATCAAAATCAATTTACTTCTTCTTGGAATAATCCTATTGGCATTGCCTTTCTTTGGGACTGGAATGAAAACTGACATTTTCCAGTCATGTAGAAACTGCTGAGTTTTCCAAATTTGCTGGCATATTGAGTGCAGCACTTTCACAGTATCATCTTTCAGGCTTTGAAATAGCTTAACTGGAATTCATCACCCTCACTAACTTTGTTCATAGTGATACTTTCTAAGGCCCACTTGACTTTGCATTCCAGAATGTCTGGCTCTAGGTGAGTGATCACACCATCATGCTTATCTTGGTTATGAAGATCTTTTTTGTATAGTTCTTCTGTGTATTCTTGCCACCTCTTAATACCTCTGCTTCTGTTAGGTCCATACCATTTCTGTCCTTTATCGAGCCCATCTTTGCATGAAATGTTCCATTGGTATCTCTAATTTTCTTGAAGAGATCTCTGGTCTTTCCCATTCTGTTGTTTTCCTCTATTTCTTTGCATTGATCGCTGAGGAAGGCTTTCTTATCTCTTCTTGCTATTCTTTGGAACTCTGCATTCAGATGGGTATATCTTTCCTTTTCTCCTTTGCTTTTCACTTCTCTTCTTTTCACAGCTATTTGTAAGGCCTCCCCAGACAGCCATTTGCTTTTTTGCATTTCTTTTCCATGGGGATGGTCTTGATCCCTGTCTCCTATACAATGTCATGAACCTCCATCCATAGTTCATCAGGCACTCTATCTATCAGATCTAGTCCCTTAAATCTATTTCTCACTTCTACTGTATAATTGTAAGGCATTTGATTTAGGTCATACTTGAATGGTCTAGTGGTTTTCCTTACTTTCTTCAATTTAAGTCTGAATTTGGCAATAAGGGGTTCATGATCTGAACCACAGTCAACTCCCCATCTTGTTTTTGCTGACTGTATAGAGCTTCTTCATCTTTGGCTACGAAGAATATAATCAATCTGATTTTGGTGTTGACCATCTGGTGATGTCCATGTGTAGAGTCTTCTCTTGTGTTGTTGGAAGAGGGTGTTTGCTATGACCAGTGCATTTTCTTGGCAAAACTCTATTAGCATTTGCCCTGCTTCATTCCATACCCCAAGGCCAAATTTGCCTGTTACTCGAACTGGAAAAATCACTCCTAAGACTTTAGAAGAAAAAGCTGAGTTTAGCATGAGCTAAAGATATGCCTGGAGAAATACGTTCCTTGAGCAAAATAAGTTGATGAAATGGAGCAGTGACTGTTTTCAAGTTTGAATGATTAATGTAAATAAATATGGATACCTGAAATGCAGTACTTGGATGCAAGCTCAAAAACAACGGAATGATCTCTGTTTGTTTCCAAGGCAAACCATTCAATATCACAGTAATTCAAGTCTATGCCCTGACCAGTAATGCTGAAGAAGCTGAAGTTTAACATTGCTATGAAGACCTAGAAGACCTTCTAGAACTAACACCCAAAAAAGTTGTCCTTTTCAAATAGGGGACTGGAATACAAAAATAGGAAGTCAAGAAATACCTGGAATAACAGGCAGATTTGGCCTTGGAGTACAGAATGAAGCAGGGCAAAGGCTAATAGAGCTTTGCCAAGAGAATGCACTGGTCATAGCAAACATCCTCTTCCAACAACACAAGAGAAGACTCTACACATGGACATCACCAGATGGTAAATACCGAAATTAGATTGATTATATTCTTTGCAGCCAAAGATGGAGAAGCTCTGTACAGTCAGCAAAAATAAGACCAAGAGCTGACTGTGGCTCAGATCATGAACTCCTTATTACCAAATTCAGACTTAGAGTGAAGAAAGTAGCGAAAACCACTAGACCATTCAAGTATGACCTAAATCAAATCCCTTATGATTATACATTGGAAGTGAGAAATAGATTCAAGGGATTAGATCTGATAGACAGAGTGCCTGATGAACTATGGGTGGAGTTTCATGACATTGTACAGGAGGCACTGATCAAGACCATCCCCAAGAAAAAGAAATGCAAAAAGGCAAAATGGTTGGCTAGGGAGGCCTTTCACAATAGCTGTGAAAAGAAGAGAAGCGAAAGGCAAAGGAGAAAAGGAAAGATATACCCATCTGAATGCAGAGTTCCAAAGAATAGCAAGGAGACATAAGAAAGCCTTCCTCAGTGATCAATGCAAAGACATAAAGGAAAGCAATAGAATGGGAAAGACTAAAGATCTCTTCAAGAATATTAGAGATACCAAGGGAAGATTTCATGCAAAGATGGGCACAATAAAGGACAGAAATGGTATGGACCTAACAGAAGCAGAAGATCTTAAGAAGAGGTGGCAAAAATACACAGAAGAACTATACAAAAAAGATCTTTATGACCCAGATAATCACAATGGTGTGATCACTCACCTAGAGCCAGACATCCTGGAATGCAATGTCAAGAGGGCCTTTGGAAGCATCATTATGAACAAAGCTAGTGGAGGTGATGGAATTCCAGTTGAGCTCTTTCAAATCTTAAAAGATTTTGATGCTGTGAAAATGCTGCATTCATGTGGTAGCAAATTTGGAAAACTCAGCAGTTTCTACATGACTGAAAAATGTCAGTTTTCATTTCATCCCAAAGAAAGAAAATGCCAGGAATGTTCAAACTACTGCACAATTGCACTCATCTCACCTGCTAGTAAAGTAATGCTCAAAATTCTCCAAGCCAGGCTTCAACAGTACGTGAGCTGTGAACTTCCATATGTTCAAGCTGGATTTAGAAAAGGCAGAGGGACCAGAGATCAAATTGCCAACATCTGTTGGATCGTCGAAAAAGCAAAAGAGTTCCAGATAACACTTCTGCTTTATTGATTATGCCAGAGCCTTTGACTGTGTGGATCACAACAAACTGTGGAAAATTCTTCAAGAGATGGGAATACCAGACCACCTAACCTGCCTCTTGAGAAATCTGTATGCAGGTCAGGAAGCAACAGTTAGAACTGGACATAGAGCAACAGACTGATTCCAAATCAGGAAAGGAGTACGTCAAGGCTGTATATTGTCACCCTGCTTATTTAATTTCTATGCAGAGTACATCATGAGAAATGCTGGGCTGGATGAAGCACAAGCTGGAATCAAGATTTCTGGGAGAAATATCAACAACCTCAGATACGCCCATGACACCACCCTTATGGCAGAAAGCGAAGAAGAACTAAAGGGCCTCTTGATGAAAGTGAAAGAGGAGAGTGAAAAAGTTGGCTTAAAACTCAACATTCAGAAAACTAAGATCATGGCATCTGGTCCCATCATTTCATGGTAAAACAATGGGGTAACAGTGGAAACAGTGACAGACTTTATTTTTGGGGGCTCCAAAATCACTGCTGATGGTGACTGCAGCCATGAAATTAAAAGATGCTTCTCCTTGGAAAGAAAGTTAATCGATCTAAACAGCATATTAAAAAGCAGAGACATACTTTGCCAATGAAGGTCCATCTAGTCAAAGCTATGGTTTTTCCAGTAGTCATGCATGTATGTGAGAGTTGGACTATAAAGAAAGCTGAGCACCAAATAATTGATGCTTCTGAACTGTGGTGTTGGAGAAGACTCTTGAGAGTCCCTTGGACTCCAAGGAGATCCAACCAGTCCATCCTAAAGGAAATCAGTCCTGAATATTCATTGGAAAGACTGATGCTGAAGCTGAAGCTCTAATACTTTGGCCACCTGATGTGAAGAACTGACTCATTGGAAAAGACCCTGATGCTGGGAAAGATTGAAGGCAGTAGGAGAAGGGGATGACAGAGGATGAGATGGTTGGATGGCATCACCGACTCAATGGACATGAGTTAGAGTGAGCTCCGGGAGTTGGTGATGGATAGGGAGGCCTGGCTTGCTGCAGTCCATGGAGTCTCAAAGAGTCAGACACAACTGAGCAACTGAACTGACTGACTGACTGACCACATGTATATAAGGGATGTTCTAATTTTTCTGGAGAAGGAGATGACAACCCACTCCAGTATTCTTGCCTGGAGAATCCCACAGATAGAGGAGCTTGGCAGGCTACAGTCCATGCGGTCGCAAAGAGTCGATCCAGCTGAGCAACTGAAAGTTACAGTTACTCAGGATCTTAGAAAAATTATCTCACAAATGTAATATCTCTGAAGGATATAGAAGTGCACAATCAAAAATCATTAAGCAAATATTTTTTAAAAGACACGGTTCTGCTCATCATTGTAAGATTCACTCATGCATTATCTCTGGCATTAAAATGCCTTAAGTTGCTTCTCCTACAGATATACAGAGAGAAAACGAAAAAGTTGCTTCTCTTCTTGGAGTTCCCTGTCAATGTTATATTATCATATTTTAAATAAGCTCGTAGTACTTGTCTAAAAGATTTAATTACATTGTAAAATATAATGATAACAAGCCTAGATTAATTAATGGGATATACAAATGATTTAATAAAATGGTTTTCAAAATTCTTCATCTTAAGCAGGAAAAACATTTTTGAAAAATGAAACCTCAAATACAAATTGGTTAAAATTAGAACTTGAAAATCCATGATGAATGCAAGTTGTCCTAGTTAAAAATACTAACTTTACTAGTTCACTAGTTCGTTCTGCAGATGATTTGCCAGGACCCAAATGTACTGTGTTTAGAAACACTTCCATAAAGATATGCCTGTGATGCAGGAGACTTGTGTTCGATCCCTGGGTTGGGTAGATCCCCTGGAGTAGGGCATGGCAACCCACTCCAGTATTCTTGCCTGGAGAATCCCCATGGACAGATGAGCCTGGCAGGCTATAGTCCATAGGGTCGCAGAGAATCAGAGGCGACTGAGTGACTAAGCGTGCGCACGCGCACACACACACACACACACACACACACACACACACACACACACACCTCTTAAGGAAGGGGTGGGGAAGAGCAGAAAGAGACTGATTTGTCTGGGGTAGTTTAATGGTAGCTCTTCCTGGAGCTGCTGCTGCTAAGTCACTTCAGTCATGTCCGACTCTGTGCGACCCCCAGAAGGCAGCCCACCAGGCTCCTATGTCCACGGGATTCTCCAGGCAAGAACAGTGGAGTGGGTTGCCATGTCCTCTCCCTTCCTGGAGAGATGATGATAAATGTCTCTTTTATTCCTTATAGCCTTTTCCTAAATGGTAAATGAAGGTAAAGAAAAGTTCATCCTATGGATTCTCTGAGAAACTAGAAGTACCATCTTTATCTGTTTCTCTATAAATCTCAGCATTCCAAATAAAATTCTGAAACTTTTCATAGTAAAGAATAAATAAATAAATTAGAATACAGACATTTCCTTGATGAGATAATCATCTCCTCAAAGGAATTTCCGGTTCCTTACCCACGCCCAGCACTGCTATCTTGGCAGAACAGAGGTGAGTTGATGCGTGCATCACTGATGTTCCTGAAGAAGATGGACAGCTCTGAAAGACGAGGAGTCATTCATTTGAGCACCATGAATAAAACCTTATTGGCAAATGGATAGTATCTTACAGAGGTATGGCACACCTATATCCACAAAACTTTATGCTCCTTTTCCTGAGCCAACATCAAAGTAAAAGTCACTGCTCTTTCTGTCCACCTCTGTGAATTTGAAAGTGCCCTTCAAGTATAATATTTGGTAAGAAGTCAAGAAATTCTAAGAAGGGGTGTCAAAAGTCAGAATCCTGAAATGTCCAGAAATTTTGTTTATCATAGGTGTTTGCTTCGATGGCTAACAGCCACAAGGAGGAATCTTCTTTTTTTTTTTTCTTTCCCTGAGAATTCAACTCTAATTTCTGTTCTATCAACACAGCAAAGCTGAATGCTGGCAAGGAATTTTTAGATTCTGGAAGAATTCATCAAAAAGAAAAGATTTCTTCTGTTCTTTGTTTTATATCCCTAACTTTTATGGCTGAAGACGCTGGATCAGTACTTGAAGGTTATTTTCTAGATTTTCAGTTAGGTTACAATGTCTTTTTTTCCCCCAACAAGTACTTTTCAACCTGTGCTAAGTGCTATGGGTGGTAAGAAAGCATAAAATAACTTATATTTATTGAGCACTCACTGTGTCAAATGCCAGAAGAGTGCTTCATCTATATTATCTCATTTATCCTCACCCAGTGAATGTATATTTTACAGTCTCCAGTTTACAGAAACTGAATCTCCAGTAATAGCTCACCATAGATCCCACCCAATAATCTCTATAATAACTTGGAGATGGATCATAGTCAATCAATGGCAGAGTCAAGAACTGAACCTAATTTTATGTATACAGTTCTGAAACTCATGCTCTTTCCACTAAATAAGTCAGTCACAAGTTTTTGCAAGAGTCAAATGGGGATAAATGTAAGGAATACTGCCAGATTTGCATAAGAATTACATAACCGACAGTTACTAAACACATGTCAACTACTACATGCTCAGATGACGTCAATAACCTCTACTTCCTTCCTTTTCTTTTCCCCATTGTACCCATAGTATATTAGGCAATGTTGTTTTTTTCCTGCCAATGACCCAGTAGCATGTTGAAATTATTAATGAAGTTAGTTATTACTTTAAGTTTAGAGACTCCATTGCTCTTAGTGCCTGAATTCAGAAGGGGAGTTGAGTGTTTAAGGAGAATTCTCTTTTCTAATGTGACACAATGTGCTGTGCTCCCCAGATTCTTGAGAATGTGCTAGAATGCTGCCCATATTAAAGACTGCAAAAGTTGCACATTTAGTTAGGTGGAAAAAGGACATTGCTTTTAAAATGGAATGCTCACTATACACATATTCTAAAAACTGCAAAAATGATTAATTTTGTTCTTAGAAATAATTATTAATAAATAGTCTTCATTTTTCTAAAATAAAAGCTACCTGACATCTTATTCATGTATTTATAATTTGAAAAAACAAAATGAACTGTCTGCTTATGTAACTGTAATAGTCTACCTTCAGTTACCATATCTCAGCCTCAGATTAGTCCATGTCTTCTTTGAAGAGTTGCAGTGTTACTAAAGGAGTTGCAATCTTTCATAATGAAAAAGCCAAATTGTTAAAATGTGTTTTCAGTCAGATTTTGGCAAATTGCAAAAGCCATATTTAAGGTCAGTCAATGAAGAAATATTATACTTGAAGTTGGAATAACAAGTTTGTTTTTAAATGTTAATAGCCTTTAGTAAGAAAGGCTAATGGCAGAAAATGAAGAGAAACTAAAGAACCTCTTGGAGGTGAAAGAGGAGAGTGAAAAAAACTGGCTTAAAATTCAACATTTAAAAAACAAAGATCATGGTATACAGTCTCATCACTTCATGGCAAGTAGAGGGGGAAAAGCGGAAACAGTGACAGACTTTATTTTCCTGGGCTCCAAAATCACCGTAGATGATGACTGCAGCCATGAAATTAAAAGACGCTTGCTCCTTGGAAGAAAAGCTATGACAAACCTAGACAGTGTGTTAAAAAGCAGAGATATTACTTTGCCAACAAAAATCCATATAGTCAAAGCTTTGGTTTTTCTAGTAGCCATGTATGGATGTGAGAGTTAGACCACAAAGGGTGAGAACTGAAAAATTGATGAGTCCTGAAGAACAGATGCTTTCAGACCGTGGTGTTGGAGAAGACTCTTGAGTGTCCCTTAGAGTGCATGGAGACCAAACCAGTCAATCCTAAAGAAAATCAACCCTGAATATTCATTGGAAGGACTGGTACTGAAGCTGAAGCTCCAGTACTTTGGCCACCTGATGTGAAGAGCTGACTCACTGGAAAAGACCCTGATGCTGGGAAATATTGAAGGCAGGAAGAGAAGGGGATGACAGAGGATGAGATGGTTGGATGGCATCACCGACTCAATGGACATGAGTTTGGGTAAGCTCTGGGAGATGGTGAAGGACAGGGAAGCCTGGTGTGCTGCAGTCCATGAGGTCTCAAAGAGTCAGACATAACTGAGCCTTTGGTAAACTGAAGACTTTGTATTCATCTCTAATTGGGTAACTTTTATCAGATAGTACATGTTCTGTTCTCAAGCTGGGTGCTGTAATTTTTTTAATTTATTTTTAACTGGAAGATAATTTTTTTACAGTATTGTGTTGGCTTTTTCCATACAACAGTGTGAATCAGCCATAAGTATACACGTGTTCCCTCCCTCTTGAACTCTCCCCCTACCCCCAACCCCCTCCCCCCTCCCAGGCTGTCACAAAGCACCTCACTGAGCTCCCTGTGTTATATAGCAACTTCCACTAGCTATCTGTTTTACATATGGTAATGTATATGTTTCCGTGCTACTCTCAATCCTCCCCACCCTCTCTTTCCACACTGTGTCCACAAGGCTGTTCTCTGCATGTGCATCACTATTCCTGTCCTAAAAATAGGCACCATGTAATCTAGTCTGCATATTCAAAAGCAGAGATATTACTTTGCCAACAAAGGTCCATCTAGTCAAGGCTATGGTTTTTCCAGTAGTCATGTATGGATGTGAGAGTTGGACTGTGAAGAAAGCTCAGCGCCAAAGAATTGATGCTTTTGAACTGTGGTGTTGGAGAAGACTCTTGAGAGTCCCTTGTACTGCAAGGAGATCCATCCAACCAGTCCATTCTGAAGGAGATCAGTCCTGGGTGTTCATTGGAAGGACTGACGCTGAGGCTGAAACTCCAATATTTTGACCACCTCATACGAAGAGTTGACTCATTGGAAAAGACTCTGATGCTGGGAGGGATTGGGGGCAGGAAGAGAAGGGGACGACAGAGGATGAGATGGCTGGATGGCATCACCGACTCAATGCACATGAGTTTGGGTGAACTCCAGGAGTTGGTGATGGACAGGGAGGCCTGGTGTGCTGCAATTCATGGGGTCACAAAGAGTCAGACACGACTGAGTGGCTGAACTCAACTGAACTGAATCTTGATTCAAATTGCATCTGGGAGAAGGAAAATCCTTCACCAAAGAACCCTTCCCAGAGCACAGCCTGGGTTCAATCCATAGAAGAGATGGGTCAGATGGAAGGAGAAAAGGGACTGCAATGAAACAGAAGGCAAGCAAACTAAAGATGTTAGAGATTAGAGAGAAATGATTTAGAAAAGAGCTGGTAGAAAGCAAATGAAAATGCTGAGTCTTTGTTGTTGTTTGAGTCTCAGTTTTCTCTATGCCCCACCAGCTACCCTCTTCTGGAAACCTTAGAGTAGATCATTTCTTAAGCAGACTATATGACTCAGTGAACAGAAATGTCTGGTTTAGTTTGGTGATGCATACAAATCCCAGTGTTTCAAAAAGAGGAATATGTGCGATTTTTGTCATCTCAGTAGTCTATGATTTCCACCCTGCTCAAAAACTTTACCCACTTTTCTCTGAACATTTAACCCTAAGATATACTTTGGATTCTAGCTGATTTTAGTCATTGTAGTATTGAAGTTGTTAGATTTTCAGCTTTCCAACATCATAACAAATATTACTTTATATCTCTGTCGAGGGTTGTTCTGAATCTCAGCAGTTCGGTACTTCTGAAGTCTGCTATGGCTACCTTGTTTTTGCCACTTAATCAAGCTGTGCACTGACTTCTTATTTTACTTTGTATTCGTAGAAGAAAGATGCGAAGCAGGAAGCAGTTAATGATTTGACTATTTTGCTGAAACTTCACTTTCTTGGGTTCTAACTTTGCCTCTTCAAACTGAACAGTACAATCTTGATTAGAAGTAGTCAGAGTGGCCATTTTATCTCATTTCTAATTTTAGGAGAAAAACATTCAGTCTTTCATCATTAGGTACGATGTTGTTGTTGTTAAGTCACTTCAGTCGTGTCCAACTGTGTGTGACCCCATAGATGGCAGCCCACCAGGCTCCACCGTCCCTGGGATTCTCCAGGCAAGAACACTGGAGTGGGTTGCCATTTCCTTCTCCAATGCATGAAAGTGAAAAGTGAAAGTGAAGTTGCTCAGTCGTATCCGACTCGTAGCAACCCCACAGACTGCAGCCTACCAGGCTCCTCCGTCCAAGGGATTTTCCAGGTAGGAGTACTGGAGTGGGGTGCCATTGCTTTCTCCAATGTTAGCTATAGATTATTCATAGAGCTCTTGCATTATAGTTAACAAAGTCAAAATAATTAAAACATTGCCAAATAATGAATTTACCCCATGAAAACAAACATGGTTTGGTTTAAAGAAATCTATTCATGCCATTTATAGCACTAGTATTGAAAATCATTTAGTCATATTAATAGATAGGAATATATTTAATAAAATTCAACTTTTTTCTATATAAGAATTGTTCGGAGTCTGTCAGGCCCCTCTGTCCATGGAATTCTCCAGGCAAGAATACTAGAGTGGGTAGCCATTCCCTTTTCCAGGGGATCTTCCCAACCCAAGGATCAAACCTCAGTCTCCTGCGTTGCAGGCAGATTCTTTACATCTGAGCCATCAGGGAAGCCCTAAGTAAAAAAAAATGTTAGCAGGCTGAAATAGATACATATTAACATGACAGTAAATATTATTTCAAACAATGGAAAAGTATACCAAACATTAATGCCCCAGAGACATTCCCACTAAAACAAGGAAGAAGACATGTGTGTGATTACTACTCTTATGTACCAAAATTCTATAACTCTGTGTAACACACAGAGAAAAGAAACAAATGAAATAAAACTATTGGAAAGCAGAAGCTATTTTTCATAAATAAAGGAACCTGATACAAAATACACAGAAGTTCACAGCTTTCCATGTCAGAAATAACCATTTAGAAAATGCAAGATTAAAGTTCCTTAATAATTGCAAAAATAGATAAAATACTTACTAACAAGCTTAATCATGTGTAGGTTCCATATAAGGAAAGTAATGAAAGTTTGATGAGACACTTAAAAGAACACCTGAATAAACATTTTAATGGATGGAAAGCCAGAATAGATTAAGATATCATTATTTCCACATCAGTTCCATCAATAACATTATTATTTGGAGCATCAGAATGTAATTAGAAAAAATCACAGAGACGCATAAAGAGTGAGACAACTTGAGAAAAAATTTAAAAATAAGATCAATGAAAGCAGACTGTACTAAGTCTAAATAAATCATTAGATTAAACTGTAGTAATGAAGTCATTATAGGAATTGCACGAGAAGGAACAGGACAATCAATGGAAGATTATACAGTTTCAGAAATAGACCTTAGCATATGAGTGTAACATGCAGTTCCAAACAATGGACAAATGATCTCTTACTCAACAAATTATCTGAGGACTCTTAGCTATCAATCTAAATAAAATTTGTCTCTTTAGATTTGGTTCTAACTTCATGCAACATACTACAATAAATTTAAAGCAGATTAGAGAACTGAAAGTAAAGAATGAAATAATGAGCTAACTAGTAGAGCCTATGGCAAGTTTTACGTAATGCCAACATAGTGGAGGCCTTTCTGAGCAAAACAGCAAAAAATAAATCTTGAACAAAAGGTTTAAAAATGTTACAGTGTGAAAATACATACCACTGCATGGCAAAAAAAAAATCATATTTAGAATTAAATGGCAAATTACAGACACATGATATATTTAACAGAAATTTAATGCTCTTATTTTATAGAAAACCTGTAAACAAAAAATAGTCCAATTGGATAGAATGAGGATTGTTAAACATGGTGTGAAGTTTCACCTCACCTGTAATAGAGAAATGCTAAATAAAACATAACTGTCACTTTTAATCCATCAAATTGCAAAAAGAATAATGGTATGTATTTTAATAAGGGTTAAAATGACATATGCATGCTTACAATATTGTTTAGTTGCTAAGTCTTATCTCTTTTGCAAACTCCTGGATTGTAGCCACTTGGCTCCTCTGTCCATGGGAATCCCCAGGCAGGTATACTGAGGCGGGTTTACCATCTCCTCCAATGGATCTTCCCAAACCAAGGATCTAACCCTCATCTCTTGTATTGGCATCCAGATTCTTTACAACTGAGTCACCAGGGAAGCCCATATGCTGATATATAGGTTGAATTATTATTTCCAGTTTTATTGAGAAATAATTGACATACTTCACCATATAATTTTAAAGCTTTCATCATGATAGTTTGATTAACATATATGGTGAAATGATTACCAAAATAGGTTAAGCTAGCATCCATCTTCTCATATAGATGCAAAAAAGAGAGAAAAAGAAAAAAAATTTTTCTTTCATAGTAACACATAGAATTTACTCTTTTAAAACTTTCCTATGTATCATACAATAAAATGTTTATAAAGCCATATAATGGAGTATATACTGTCATTAAAAATTAACTCTCAAGGGATATTTATGGACTTGGAAAATACCAAGACTATCATATTAATTGTAAAAAAGCAAGTTATCACATGATATGATTTCAGTTTGATTAATACATAAGTATATGTAATTATATGTTAAATAAAGATTGGTTGGGAAATAAAACTAGCAATATCTTAGCACTGGGATATTATTTACTTTAATTTCTGTTTCTATACTTTTCTGTAATTTTCTATTAAAATGATTATTTTACAAACCAGGCAATGCTATTTAAAGCATAAATATGATTAAAATTTTGAACTACGAGGATAGAATTATTCAAACTGAGGGTTGCAATTCAGGAGGGTCATGCTATCAATTACCCAGTGGGTTGCAGTCAGCACTTTTGTTAATGAAATAGAATAGAATACAAAATATCTCTGTGCTTTATTTGGATGTTTTGAAAAAAGAAACATCACAATAAATATGTAGTTTCAGCACACACAAACATACAACCATAACACATACCCAGATATATAAATGATTAAACAATGTTAACTATTTCTTAGTATGGTTTATTTCAAAAAGTTTCAAAGACTACCTTGGAGTAATCTGTTTTTTGATAAATTGAAGATTTCTGAAATTGCATACTTCATATTACTAATGTAGTCACATCCACTTCATGCAGGTGAATTAGGACAAAGCTGGAAGTCACTGAGGAATTCAGAGTTAATTATTTCAACTACTTCTGGTGGGAATCCAGATTTAACTATTTAAGCTACTATTGGTTTAAAAAAATAACAGTAATAATGTCTAAACATATGGCTTAAATTTGTGAATAATACAGAGATTATGTGATGCTCTGTAATGAAGGATAATTTTAAGTCAATACACAGCCAAACTTGCATAATTTAAAATTTCCTGAGCCAGCATATTTCAGCGTTCACTAGAAGCACTTAAAAGTTAGGAAGAGCAAAGATAAAAATTGAATTTTACTGCAAACAAGTATGTCCAAGTCTTTTGAATCAGATACTTTTTAACTGTTGCCATATGGGTGAATACTTCATTCTCTTGCCCTTTCTAAGTAGTATCTTAGGAGACTTTTTGATGTAGATATAAAATAAATACTCCGATATCTAATAATCTGGGTACAGTTGCCATCTCCCTGATTAAAACATGATGAAAGCAGTGTACTATCACTAATTATTTTGCACTAAAGTGGGTTTATTGGATTGTCCAGGGTATAACTGACTTTTTATGCATCACGTATTTCCTAGGATATATATATAGAACCAATAGTTTGGAAGGAAAAAGAAATAACATGTGAATATTTTTAATGAGATAAAAGAATTGGAAGGGTAAAACACCCTGATATTATGCTTTTAAACACATATTAGGGTGCTCTAGACTCTAGAAAACTAAAGAAATAGTAAGTCTTTATTTTATAAAACCTGCAGCTCTGCATGATGCCACATCTGATATGACAAGGTTCTGCTTATCAGATCCAGATGATTTCACCCCAGTTTTCCATCTGAAACTCATCTTCACTTGCAAAGTTCCTGTGTTCTGCAGATAACTATTCTTAATGGCATTGGCTTACGATCCCGGGCTACAACTAATATCAAGAGCTTTTGTTAGAAGGCAACATGCTCCATATCCTTGCATATTATAATGATGTAAAATTTCATAATTTGTCCTATAGTGTTGTCTCCATAATAGATTACTGTGTACTCAAATTCATCTATCATTCCCAGAGCTCTATGTAATGAGTAGTTCAGGTATGAAGATTCTGAAAAACTTTAAGCTCAAGTTTCTTGATTTTAGGAGAAATGCTTTTACAAATTAAATCATCCATCTCATGCCCGAAGCCAATTAAGAACAAACATACCCCATATGGGAAATGAGATATGACTTTTTTTTACTAACTTTTTATTGACAGTAATGATTATTGTACTCAACATTTTAAATTTTATGACCTACCTTTCCAATGAAATTTTTTCAGTATTTCAAAACAAAATCATTTTCCCGTATCTTACAGCTCCACACTCATAACAAAATATGTTATGAGTTAGTTTTTGTCACAGCTGTTTATCATTATACTTGTTTCTCATCTAAAACACTTATTTTTTTAAGTACTTTCCATCTCTTTAATGCCAGAGGATCATTTTTCACACTATTGCAGACTACGGAAAGAAAACGTAACAAATGTACAATTGATTTTCCCATTAAGATACTATGCCAGTAAATACACCTGAGGCCTCAGTTCAGTTCAGTTCAGTCGCTCAGTCGTGTCCGACTCTTTGTGACCCCATGAATCGCAGCACGCCAGGCCTCCCTGTCCATCACCAACACTGGAGTTCACTCAGACTCACGTCCATAGAGGCAGTGATGCCATCCAGCCATCTCATCCTCTGTCGTCCCCTTCTCCTCCTGCCTTCAATCCCTCCCAGCATCAGAGTCTTTTCCAATGAGTCAACTCTTCGCATGAGGTGGCCAAAGTACTGGAGTTTCAGCTTCAGCATCATTCCCTCCAAAGAAATCCCAGGGCTGATCTTCAAAATGGACTGGTTGGATCTCCTTGCAGTCCAAGGGACTCTCAAGAGTCTTCTCCAACATCACAGTTCAAAAGCATCAATTCTTCGGCACTCAGCTTTCTTCACAGTCCAACTCTCACATCCATACATGATTACTGGAAAAACCATAGCCTTCACTAGACAGACCTTTGTTGGCAAAGTAATGTCTCTGCCTTTTAATATGCTGTCTAGTTGGGTCATAACTTTTCTTCCAAGGAGCAAGCATCTTTTAATATCATGGCTGCAATCACCATCTGCAGTGATTTTGGAGCCCCAAAAAATAAAGTCTGTCACTGTTTCCACTGTTTCCTCATCTATTTGCCATGAAGTGATGGGACCAGATGCCATGATCTTAGTTTTCTGAATGTTGAGCTTTAAGCCAACCTTTTCACTCTCCTCTTTTACTTTCATCAAGAGGATCTTTGGTTCTTCACTTTCTGCCATAAGGGTGGTGTCATATGCATATCTGAGGCTATTGATATTTCTCCCAGCAATCTTGATTCCAGCTTATGCTTCATCCAGCCCAGTGTTTCTCATGATGTACTCTGCATATAAGTTAAATAAGCAAGGTGACAATATACAGCTTTGACGTACTCCTCCCTATTTGGAACCAGTCTGTTGTTCTATGTCCAGTTCTAACTGTTTCTTCCTGACCTGCATACAGATTTCTCAAAAGGCAGGTCAGGTGGTCTGGTATTCCCATCTCTTGAAGAATTTTCTACAGTTTATTGTGATCCACACAGTCAAAGGCTTTGGCATAGTTAATAAGGCAGAATTAGATGGTTTTCTGAAACTCTCTTGCTTTTTCAATTATCACAGAGTTAAGTATTAATAATTATGACAGGAACTGTGTAGTCTTCAAAGCCTAAAATATTTAGTACCCTGTTTTTTTTTTCCTAATCTCTTAATCTGACTCCTAATCTCCAAACTAATTCCTAATTGGATCTCAGGGATCTGTGAAGGTTTTCTCCAGAATTTTCTTTTGTAGCGGTTTCATTTTACTGGTGAAATAACACATGTTCAATTGTGTAGAAAGACATGGACTTCATTTTTAATCCTTATGTATGTATTTTAATGTTTACTCTGTTTTCTTTATCTGAACATACTACCTTTGCAAAATAAGTTGTATTTGTGAAGCCCTTTCCACAAACTGAGATCAGTTAGACATGTGATGAGATTTATGCTTTAATCTCACAATTGAATAGATGCTGCAAACTAGGAGAATATTGCTTCCTTTCTCGGCTGCCTTATTAAATGGGGTTCACTTAACATGGTTCTTGGGGGCTTTGAAATCAACATCCCATTGAAGCTGAGTGGGAAATAGTACAATTAACTTGAAGTATCACTCTCTAACAATCTGCTTTGGTATTAGGTAATAGTGAGAAGAAGGTAATAGCTTGAAAATAAAACCATTGGAAATCTTTTGTAGTTAGGAACTCAGACTGTTGAAATCATTTTTTAAGGAATATTTACAAAACCACATAATTTCTATTTATAAATATTGAATAAATATGTGCTCTATATTTGAGAGCAATTCAGATTTTTCTCTCATAAGATTCTATAATATTAATTTCCAAATATGGTGATGGAGGAATTTTTAAGTATAAAAGACATTTCATATTATCATGGTACACAGCATTAATTTCTATACATTTTGTAACTTCTATCTATATAGTGAAAATCTCACGTACTCATTTTCGAGAGTTCTTGACCTTGTTACGTACATACTACAAAGACATTACTTAAGTGTTAAAAACAGCTGACATTTACTAAATGTTGACTGTGTACCAAACACTCTACTTTTAGTTCTTACCTAATCCCCCTCCATCATTTTACAGGTGAGGAAACCAGTTTAAATAGGAAAAATAGCTTGCCTAAGATCACATACCTATTTGGTGGCCAAAACAGACTTCTAACTCAAGCAGTTTGACCCTAGACTTTTCATCTGAAATTATGTTCCCCTGCAAAGTCTTATGCATATGAGAAGCTTGAAAACAACCAATTGTAGTGTAATAGTAGACATTAGCACTGATGTTGAGGGACATTGAAAACAGGGTGCTATCTCTTCTGGGTAAGAGGAAAAGGAGATGCTTCTGGAAGGAGATAAGCCTTGCATTATATTTGGTTTACTAATTAGAGATGAGGAAGGTACTCCAGACAAATGTAATGGCATGTTCAAAGGCAGAGACTCAAAAAAGAGAAACACAATCAGAGAGGGGTAATAAGCACAGGAGATGGGCTGGTGGAGCGGAAAGAGGCCTGTTATGTAGACATATCATGTAGGAAGCCCATGGGTTTCCCAATTCAGTGTGGTGAGAATCACCAGGAACTCCTGTTTCCAATGAAATTGCTGGACCTAAGTTGTAAGAGAATCTTACTCAGACCCAGGAATCTGCATTTCAGCAGGAACACCAGGTGATTCCAGGTCAGGAGAGCCTCTCTGAGAACTCTGGAAAACAACCTGCTAGAGCACAATGTGGTTAATGTCGTGATGTTTTAGAGAAACAACACAGCAGCTCAGTGGAGGGAGGAAGGTGTTTTCAGAAGTGATTTTTTTTACTTATTTGTTGTTGTTCGGTCGCTCAGTCATGTCAGACCCCATGGACTGCAGCACGCCAGGCTTCCCTGTCCTTCACCATCTCCCGGGGTTTGCTCAAACTCATGTCCATTGAGTGGATGATGCCACCCAACCATCTCATCATCTCATCATCGTCGCCCCTTCTCCTCCTGCCTTCAAACTTTCCCAGAATCAGGATCATTATTTAGAATTTTGAAATAATAGAAAGATAGCTTTTCTTAATGATTGGTACAACACACACACAGAGACACACACAGACACATCTTCTTGTTTATAATTGGTTTCTGATGCTGTTTAAATGACTAGGTTTTAAAATTAAATTATGAAAAGGCAAAGTCCTGTTTTGTTAATTTGTAAAGGCATCATAAGGTACAAAAATGTATGAATTTTTCAAACCAAACTTTATTTGTGTTTTTCCATTGTCAATCCTTCCCACCCTGGCCGTTAGTAAGCTGTGGATCAACTAATAGATAATCAATTGTGAATAAATAAATGAATGAATTACTTAATTGAATTACATATTTTCAGTAGAACCTAATTTCACACACAATAATTGAGAGAGTATTTAATAACTCAGGCAAACCACAGTGTTTCTATACTTTTCCCTGGGATTAATGTAATAATTTAAGGGACCAATTACTGAAGATAAAATTGACTCATAAATTTAAGATTTGGTACTGTCTTTTTACAATATAAGGTAAAAGTTATTATTTCCCACTGGCTTTGAGTACGTCTAGAATGGAGTAAGTAAAGACAGACTGCATTTTAAAATTATCTGTTGCGTTTAATTACTTGTCAGATGATTCCCAAAATATATTCTCTGTAGAAATTGATAGATTCCCATCTTGCAAAAGAGAATATCAGTACACTTTTCAATATTTAAGCAAACTTGAAAGGAGAGAAAGAGAAGAGGCAACAACCGTCTGATTCATCTGGAATTGGACTCTAAACGTCAGAATCTCTTTGGGTAACCAGATATGGCCTTGACCAACTGGGGATTCTGAACTCAGGATGCTAGATCACACACTGATGTTTATTTCACACTTGAGCTTGTTCAGCACAGATGGTAGGTATAAAATAGCTGAGCTCTAATGGATCATGTCCAAGCAGAATGATAGATATGATCTTTTCTGTTGACAGTCGAGCTGTTTTCACATTCCACTTGAATTAAATTGTGCTCATTCATGCTATGGTACATGATCTCTGGCAAGGATTCTTAGGAAAAAATCATGTGGACTCATTGCAAAACAAATGAAAAAAGAAGTTGTGAAGTAACAGTGTAAAAAAACATGAGACTAAAATTGAACAGCCTGTAAGAATATAAGACAAAAAGTCTCCATTTATTTTGAAAAATACATAAATATCTATTTAGATTATTAACATGGATTTATATTTATAATGTATTAAGTATATATATTTATATATTAAAATTCAGGATCAATGTAAACCTTTGTTTTTCATAGACTCATAAATATATGAAAAATAAATCATGTGTCAGATATACTTGTTCAGTCACCCAGTTGTGTCTGACTCTGCAACCCCATGGACTGCAGCATGCCAGACCTCCCTGTCCCTCACTATCTCCCAAAGTTCATTGCATGTCCATTGCATCGAAGTTCATGTCCATTGCATCAGTGATGCCATCCAGCCATCTCATCCTCTGACAGCCTCTTCTCCATCTGCCCTCAATCTTTCCTAGCATCAAGGACTCTTCCAATGAGTCAACTGTTCTCATCAGATAACCAAAATACTGGAGCTTCAGCATCATTCTTTCCAATGAGTATTCAAGGTTGATTTCCCTTAAGATTGACTGGTTTGATCTCCGTGCTATCTAAGGGACTTTCAGAAGTCTTCTCTCGCACCATAGTTTGAAGGCATCAGTTCTTTGGTGCTCTGCCTTCTTTGTGGTTCAACTCTCATGACAGTATGTGACCACTGGAAAGACCATAGCCTTGACTATATGGACCTTTGTTGGCAGAGTAATATCTCTGCTTTTCAATACACTGTCTAGGTTTGTCATAGCTTTCCTGCCAAGAAACAGTCATCTTCTGATTTCATGGCTGCAGTCACCATCCGCAGTGATTTTAGAACCCAAGAAGAGGAAATCTGTCACTACTTCCACCTTTTCCCCTTCTTTTTGCCATGAAATAATGGGGCCACATGCTATGATCTTAGATTTTTAATATTTAGTTTTTTTGTTTGTTTTTTGTTTGTTTGTTTGTTTTGTTCTTCAATTTTATTTTATTTTTAAACTTTACATAATTGTATTAGTTTTGCCAAATATCAAAATGAATCCGCCACAGGTATACATGTGCTCCCCATCCTGAACCCTCCTCCCTCCTCCTTCCCCATTCCATCCCTCTGGGTCGTCCCAATGCACCAGCCCCAAGCATCCAGTATTGTGCATCGAACCTGGACTGGCAACTTGTTTCATACATGATATTTTACATGTTTCAATGCCATTCTCCCAAATCTTCCCACCCTCTCCCTCTCCCACAGAGTCCATAAGACTGTTCTATACATCAGTGTCTCTTTTGCTGTCTTGTACACAGGGTTATTGTTACCATCTTTCTAAATTCCATATATATGCGTTAGTGTACTGTATTGGTGTTTTTCTTTCTGGCTTACTTCACTCTGTATAATAGGCTCCAGTTTCATCCACCTCATTAGAACTGATTCAAATGTATTCTTTTTAATGGCTGAGTAATACTCCATTGTGTATATGTACCACTGCCTTCTTATCCATTCATCTGCTGATGGACATCTAGGTTGCTTCCATGTCCTGGCTATTATAAACAGTGCTGCGATGAACATTGGGGTACACGTGTCTCTTTCCCTTCTGGTTTCCTCAGTGTGTATGCCCAGCAGTGGGATTGCTGGATCATAAGGCAGTTCTATTTCCAGTTTTTTAAGGAATCTCCACACTGTTCTCCAGAGTGGCTGTACTAGTTTGCATTCCCACCAACAGTGTAAGAGGGTTCCCTTTTCTCCACACCCTCTCCAGCATTTATTACTTGTAGACTTTTGGATCGCAGCCATTCTGACTGGTGTGAAATGGTACCTCATAGTGGTTTTGATTTGCATTTCTCTGATAATGAGTGATGTTGAGCATCTTTTCATGTGTTTGTTAGCCATCTGTATGTCTTCTTTGGAGAAATGTCTATTTAGTTCTTTGGCCCATTTTTTGATTGGGTCATTTATTTTTCTGGAATTGAGCTGTAGGAGTTGCTTGTATATTCTCGAGATTGTTTGTTTGTCAGTTGCTTCATTTGCTATTATCTTCTCCCATTCTGAAGGCTGTCTTTTCACCTTGCTAATAGTTTCCTTTGATGTGCAGAAGCTTTTAAGGTTAATTAGGTCCCATTTGTTTATTTTTGCTTTTATTTCCAATATTCTGGGAGGTGGGTCATAGAGGATCCTGCTGTGATGTACGTCAGAGAGTGTTTTGCCTATGTTCTCCTCTAGGAGTTTTATAGTTTCTGGTCTTACATTGAGATCTTTAATCCATTTTGAGTTTATTTTTGTGTATGGTGTTAGAAAGTGTTCTAGTTTCATTCTTTTACAAGTGGTTGACCAGATTTCCCAGCACCACTTGTTAAAGAGATTGTCTTTAATCCATTGTATATTCTTGCCTCCTTTGTCAAAGATAAGGTGTCCATATGTACGTGGATTTATCTCTGGGCTTTCTATTTTGTTCCATTGATCTATTAATCAATGACTATAGTAAAGTTGCAGGATATAAAATCAACACACAGAAATTCCTTGCATTCCTATACACTAATAATGAGAAAACAGAAAGAGAAATTAAGGAAACAATTCCATTCACCATTGCAATGGAAAGAATAAAATACTTAGGAATATATCTACCTAAAGAAACTAAAGACCTATATATAGAAAACTATAAAACACTGGTGAAAGAAATCAAAGAGGACACTAACAGATGGAGAAATATACCATGTTCATGGATTGGAAGAATCAATATAGTGAAAATGAGTATACTACCCAAAGCAATCTATAGATTCAATGCAATCCCTATCAAGCTACCAACAGCATTCTTCACAGAGCTAGAACAAATAATTTCACAATTTGTATGGAAATACAAAAAACCTCGAATAGCCAAAGCGATCTTGAGAAAGAATGGAACTGGAGGAATCAACCTACCTGACTTCAGGCTCTACTACAAAGCCACAGTTATCAAGACAGTATGGTACTGGCACAAAGATTTTTAATATTTAGTTTTAAGCCAGCTCTTTCACTCTCCTCCTTCACCCTCATCAAGAGGCTCTTTAGTTCCTCTTTGCTTTCTGCCATTAGAGTGGTATCATCTGCATTATCTGAGTTTGTAGATGTTTCTCCCATCTATCTTGATTCCAGCTTATAACTCATCTAGCCTGGCATTTCTTATGATGTGTTCAGTGTATAGGATAAACAAACAGGGTAACAGCAGACACTTCATTTTTCATAGGTAAATATATGGAAAAAAATCATGTTTCAGATATACTGCTACTGCTAAGTCATGTAAGTCGTGTCTGACTCTGTGCAACCCCATAGATGGCAGCCCACCAGGCTTCTCAGTCCCTGGGATTCTCCAGGCAAGAACACTGGAGTGGGTTGCCAATCCTTCTCCAATGCATGAAAGTGGAAAGTGAAAGGGAAGTCACTCAGTCGTGTCCAACTCCTAGCAACCCCATGGACTGCAGCCTAGCAGGCTCCTCCGTTCATGGGATTTTCCAGGCAAGAATACTGAAGTGGGGTGCCATTGCCTTCTCCATCAGATATACTAGGAATGCTTAAATATAACACTGGTCCTAACTTTAAAGTATTCACAATCAAGTTTGGTAAATAAGTGGTATCTGACTCTTTGCATCCCTGTGGACTATATAATCCATGGAATTCTCCAGGCCAATATACTGGAGTGGGTAGCCTTCCCCTTCTCCAGGGGATCTTCCCAACCAGGGATTGAACCCAGGTCTCCCACATTACAGGCAGATTCTTTACCAGCTGAGCCACAAGGGAAGCCCAAATAAGACATAAGGCCATGAAATTGTATATAAATGAGAAAAGTTAAATAGTAAAGTAACATGTGAGCACACCAATGATGAAGCTTTATCAGAATGGGCTCTGGGTGGTAATTTCTGAGTCTTGAAAAGTGAATGAACTGTAGTTAGATTTTCTGTAGGGAGGGCAGAAATTATTTCAATCAAGAAAGAGAGTGGAGGACTTCCCTGGTGGTCCAGTGGTTCAGACTCCATGCTTCCAATGCCAAGGTTGTGAATTCAGTCCCTGGTTGGAGAACTAAGATCCCACATCCACACAGCCCAGTCAAAAACTTTAAAAAAAGAAGAAGAAAGAAAGTGGGAGTGAGCCAAATCTCATCAACCCAGTGCTTGCTTAATTTGACCTTTTATTTTTATTATTTTACTTAACTTTTATTGGAGTACAGTTTCTTTACAATGTTCTGTTAGTTTCTGCTATACAGCAAAGTGAATCAGCTATACATATACATATATCCTCTCTTCTTTGGATTTCCTCCCCATTTAGGTCACCACAGAGCACGAAGTAGAGTTCCTTGTGAATCTGACCTTTTAGGCGTGACTTAATCTTAGGAATTATGTAGGCAGGAATCCACAGGAACACACTCAGCTTCGCTGATTCACTGAAAGAACTGACAGAGAGGAGAAAATGTTGTGCTCCAGGTTGCCGTTTATTACAACAAAAGGACACAGATTAAAATCAGCAAAGGGAAGGAACATGGGGGAATACAAGAGTGACAAGGCACAGCTCCCAGTCTTTCTCCCTCAGTGGAGTCGACACTTAATTCTTCCAGCAACTGTTCATGAAAACACACACCAAGTATTGCCACTCAAGGAAACTCATCCAAGTCTTGGTGTCCAGGGTTTTTACTGAGGACCATTATATAGATATGAAATTTTCCATGTCCAACTTTATCTCTATTCTCCAGCCCCCCAAGGGTCAAACTGATGCAGCATGGCCCAGGGCTCCAAGCAAATAAAAACAGACCTGCACTATAAATCATGTTGGTGGTGTGAACTATCTAGCATAGCCCAAGACCCAAGATATACAAAGACACTTTTATCAGGCAGGATATTCCAAAGCCTTAGACGTGATCTCCCTGGACAAGGGCCAGTTCTCTCTTTGGAATGTGTAGGTTTGAACATCCCAAACCTGACTTACTAACCTTTTACTGTACAATAGGGAAAGAGTTTTTGTGACTGTGGATCTAGTTTTAAAATGTAAGTAAAACAAATAACAAGATCTGAAATCCTGAAAAATGCCTGCAAAAAAATTTGTATCTGTTTGTAGTAATGATGAAAAATATATACGTAGGAGGAAAAGAAAAACCAGCTCCATAGAATGGCTACTGTCTCGCCTTTGTATGGTGATCTCTGTATTGTGTGTGAACCTCAGTAGAGTCATCTGTTGTCACGTGCAAACGTAACGGCATCATTACCTAAGTTGTGCATGGGTGGTTACACAGAACTCTGTAAATGCTCATCTACTGCTCCAGCTAACAGTTCTATAGAAGAAAGTTTTTCTTGTGCACATTTGAAAATTAACTACTTACCAGTGTTTCTCTTTTAATTTCTACCTCCACTCTGTACCCCATACTTTCTTTTCTGATCTACAACATGGCTGTCTCTGAAGATGTTCCAGTGGATTTGATCGCCATCGGCAGGACTGGGTGGACAGTGGATGCCCTGAAGAGGTACAGGTGCGCTTTATTATGATGAGATTGCTAAGACCAAGCTGTCGTATATCATTGCTGCAACTTAATGAAAATGGGGTCTAATTTAATAAAAGAGCCAGCAGTCATTGAGCCCTTATATGTACCAGATGCTGGGTTTAACTCTACATGTATTATCTCAATTTATTCTCATGCCCATCCTATGAGATCAGAGCTGTTATTGCCTCCGTGGTACCAAGAGGGGAAGAGGAAAGAATGAGGGGTGATGTTGAGGTAGGGGTGGAAAGAAAGAATCTGGAGGTAGAGATGTGACTTAGGAATCGTAGAACCAGGATTTAAATCTCTTTGATCAAAGGGCAGCTCTCTTAAATATTTGCTGCTTTTTTGAGATCTTTTATTTTCCCCATCTTTTTCACTCAAATAATGAAATCAGTTGTATGGAGGAAAAGATTGATTGCAGTATATCAGCATAATAGAAGAAGGTAGATGTGGTCTAACATGGAAACAGTAAGTCTCAGGCAAATATCATGGATACAGTGATGCAAAGAAGTGATTTAAGCAAGTAAATAAAATTGCAGAAGGGATTCCAACATGTTTAAAAGTTTTTTAGTGAATTGTATTTGCACTGTGAGTTCAGAGTCACATAAAAATATCCCATAAAGTTCACAGAGAAAAGTAGTATTTGTTCCTTCTCCCTTTGTTAAGTTTTAGGGTATATATTTCTAACAAAAACCATTATCACTTCTACAAGCTTTCTCATTCAGTGAAGCGTATCATGTCAAAGAGCTGTTTTTAAAACTATTAGGGAATCCTGGTTACTAAAGCCTTTTTTTATTAAGTTTTTATTTATGATATCTCATAAATACCTTGAGAAATGCATTTTTCAGGATATTCTTGAACTTACTGCCAATGTACCTTTAATCAACTTTTTGACACTTGGTTGTGGGCGGTGGTGAATTACAATAATGTATACTAATTTATCGGAGAAGGCAATGGCACCCCACTCCAGTACTCTTGCCTGGAAAATCCCATGGATGGAGGAGCCTGGTAGGCTGCAGTCCATGGGGTCGCTAAGAGTCAGACACGACTGAACGACTTCACTTTCATTTTTCACTTTCATGCATTGGAGAAGGAAATGGCAACCCACTCCAGTGTTCTTGCCTGGAGAATCCCAGGGACAGGGGAGCCTGGTGGGCTGCCATCTATGGGGTCGCAAAGAGTTGGACACAACTAAAGCGACTTAGCAGCAGTAGCAGTATACTGATTTATCAACAGTATTTCATTTCACTTATTTAACAATGATACTTGAAAAAGAAAATCTATTAATGAGAGTCATTGTTGTGTTTTAAGGTTGATATTTCTTTCAGGTAATCACAGTTACCTCAATTAAAAACGTTGAAATTGGATATCAAAAGTGTAATTGAGACATCGTAATTTTCTTGCTTCAGTGTGGGCCCAGCATGAAACAGAAGCTATTGAGAAGAATCCACCACATTCTAAGCCCTCCTAAATATATGTATGGGGAATTCACTATGTCCTATGGTCTGTGCTAAGCACTAATTTTTTTTTTTAATTATTCTCTCTTCCCAAGAAGCTCAGGCTCTAGCACTTGCTATAATATCCAGTGCTTCCTTTTTATTCCATAACTAAATTGTCAACATTACTAGCTCTATTGTGAGCAATCCTAGACTTGTGTTACAGGTAAGTGAACAGGGTCACCAAATCCAGTCTATTTTCTGTGCCTAAAACTAGGGTTAAATTTTCCTTCTGATCTTGTGAGATGAATTTATTCAATAAGTGCAGATCCTAATATAAGAACGTACTATTTACTGTTCTAAGTACTGCTAATTTAAGTGTGAGAAATGTGTGTAGCAGGGGAAACACACACTGAACAAAGAACCACACTTAGAGAATGACCCTGGCAAAAGGTGCATGGTCTTGTTCAGTAGGATAAGGGAGCGTTTGTTTGAGGAGGTGATATTTAATGACTTCTGAGGGGTAACTGAAGGTAAGAGTGGTGAGAGGTAACACTGGTGGGGTGAACAGGGCCCAGTAACATTGAAGCAGTTTGAGCCTCATGTTAAAGGCAGGACAAAGCTATCTGGAGGGTTTTAAATTAAGGGGATGATATGATCCAAATGACTTTTTGGAAGAATGAATACATTATATATTACCCTGTCTTAATTACTGTAGTTTTATAAGAAATATCACTAGCTATAGAACAAACTTTACTTTTTCATTTTCTCAGGTGTTTTGACAACTTTTGAACTTTTGTTCTTCATATAAATTTTAAAATCCGCTTGCAATATCTGTAATCAGTCAATCTGGTCAATATTTTTACTGCAAGTCTGTTGCTCAGTTGTATCCAACTCTTTGTGACTGCATGGACTATAACTCGCCAGGCTCCTCTGTCCATGGGATTTCCCAGGCAAGAAGGCCATCTCCTTCTCCAGGGGATCTTCCCAACCCAGAGATTGAATCCACATCTCCTGCTTAGCAGGTAGATTCTTTACCACTGAGCCACCAGGGAAGGCCCTCATTTTTACTGAAGTTACATTGAACTATGAATTACACTGCATTTCTAAATTATGGAAATTTTAAATTTCATCTTTTCATTATTGACTTCTTACCTAGTTGAATTGCCAGACAGCACATTCTATATGACACTGATTCTTTAAAATTAGTTGGAGCTTTTAATGGAATAGTCAATGAGTCATTTTTAACAAAGATCTACATGTGCTCGAGAAGGATGTGTGTTTTCTAACTGATTGGTTATCAATTTGGATAAATGGGTTCTAGGTATTTTCACCATAAGCTTCTTTACCATAAACATTTTGGCCACAAACATTTTTGCCAAGTAAATGGCCATGAGGTCGTAATTTTGCCACTAAAGATACAATAAGGAAAAATAAAAGAGGGGCATTAGAAAGGATATAATGAAACATGAAAGTGAATAACAAAATTGAAAAGATTTTATTGAGAAATACAAAGTATCTGAATACATTTAATGTGTGTGGAGACTCACGACAATACTGTGCAAGTAAGTGGCTTTATTCTGTGAGTTGAACCTAAGCACTTGCCTTCCAAGTCTTTTGTTCATAGTATTACACATTTTGTTGCTACTAATTTGTCTGCTTGTTCAACATCCCAATGTTATTTTCAGCAAAATTTCTTCCTTCTTGAAGAGAGGTATCAATTCCAAATGCTAGGATGCATGTTTGTAACTGAGCTTTCTATTGTGTCATAAAAGCCTCTGCACTGATGTTTGTTCTTGGCATTTGTCACATGCCTTCGATAGACATTACAAAGTTTTATGGGAAACGCAGATTCACCTCTGTGCCTTCAAGGTCCTTGGCCTCTTTCCTGCCATGTCTTGTGTTTCAGAAGAAGAAACCAACTTGGGCAAATCATCATCATCTGTCATGATTTCTGTACTGTGTATATCCAACCAAACCACCAGCCAGATATTTTATCTTTTACAGCAAAATTGCCTTACAGCAAATTTAGTTATGCGACAAGAGTATTTTCAGCAAAAATGCATGTGACAAAGATATTTACAGCAGAGAAGATTATGATAAAAATTCTGGGCACGTGATAAAGTCAGTCAGACTCTCTCCATTCTCTTCATCTTCACCTTCTGAGCTCTTTGGAGGTAGGCTGGACCTGCTTATCACTTCCTTGCATAACCTCTCTTTTATATCATCTATTTTCTTATTTCTCTGTGCTGCATCCCAGGGGATTTTTTCAGATCTGTTTGTCAGTTTATTAATTCTTTCTTCCTCTTGTTCAATCTGCTCTTTAACCTCTCCATTGAGGTAGTAATTTCAACAATGGTATTTTTCATTTTTTAGGGTCAATCTTTACTCAATCTGCCATATCATTTTTATAGCCTGTTTACTAGTTTATTTTTAAATTTTCCTATTTATTTATTTCAATATTTCATGTATAATTTCTATATGTTTCACACTGGATGATCCCAATCTGGGATCAAAAAGTTTTTGCTGGTCTGATTATGTTGTTCTCTGTTTTTGCTGGGTCTTTGTCAGACTACTCTTTTTCTCTTTGTGTTTCTTTTTGTATCCTTTAATTAGCAGTGCATTTGTTTGATCTTATTCCATGGGAATTTCTAGGATGTAGGTAGGTGATGTTTTCCACTAAAGAGGTTTTGATGATGGAAACCTGAGGGCTTCAGGGGGTGCCATCTGTTCCTGCGTTACTATGGGGAGGAGAGGTTTGGATTAATCTCCCCCATCTACTGTTGGTACCAAGCTGATCTCCTTGGAGCATAATTAGTTTTTGGCATTTTTACCTTCAGAGCAAACCCTGCACTTTTACTTTACCTAATGTATATTGCTCCTGCTGTCTTTATAGCACACAGGTTTTGCTTTATTTTGTTTTGGTGGTGGAGACAAAAGAAAGGCCCCTTCAGAGATTTTTCTCTACTTCTTGAAAATCCTCGTAACGCTTCAAAATTCTTGTTTTATCCAGAATCCACGTATATTATGGCAGGAGGACCATTCAGGATCTGTAGTCTGCCTTTACTGCCATGAGCAAAACAAAGGTCAGGATTTTAGCTTATTAGGGTGATTAAGAATACTGATATACAGATTAGTGTGTGTGTGTGTGTCTGTGTGTGTGTGTGTAAATAGAACCACAGGGGAAGAATAATGTGTGACAAATTCCATCTTAGACTTACTGAGCTTGAGAAGTCTGTGACATCCACATGCATATAAGTCAATAGATGAATACTTGGGCCTAAAATCCAAGAGAAAAATGTGGACTGGAGATAGACATTTATGCATAATTAACATAAAGATGTTAATTGAAGTCATAAGTGTGGAGGAAATTATTAGTGACCATGCCTATAGATAAAAGACAGGTCAGGAAAGATCCATAAGAACTACCAACCCTTAAAGCAAAGAAGAAAGAAGCAGTTGGAGAAGCAGTTGTTAGACAGGAGTCAGAAAATTGATGAGTGTGTGTCACAGACTCTAAGGTTAGAAAATGGACAGACAGTGCCAAATGCTAGTGAAATATTGAATGTATATGGAAGGTATGATAAATACAGAAATATTTAGAAACATTGGTATAAGAAGTTTCAGTTAAGTTGTGCTGGACAAAAACAAACTTGTGGGCATCTGCAAAGCCCAAGGCTGGTCCATCTCTCTTGAATTCCAACTGTGAATGGAAGGAAAAGCAGGATGATCCCAGGATGCATGTGGAGAAGAGGGAAGATGGAGTTTTTAAAATAAGCTGGGATGTGCTTGAGTATGGTTAAGTGCTGATGATAACAAGGCAAGAGGGAATTAAGACTAAATACTGAAGAGAAAGGAGGGGGTCAAATGAGCAGGTTCACAATACCTGAGAAGGTAGACTGGGCTGGGCCAGAGCAGACACATGAGGGAACAGCTGTTAACAGTGGACCTGTCCATCCCAACAGGAGGAAGAAGGACAGGTCAGTACAGATTCAAGTAGGGATGATGATCTGTAAATAAATTTTTAAAATTCTTGCTGATGACTCGCTTATCAAAGATATAAAAAGTGAGGCCAAGGGTAAAATTGGGAGACACATTATGGAATGGCAGTTCTAAGTAGAGTGGAGAGGGTTTGAAATTGATGTTGAGGATAATGAGAGAGGAGGTCAGCAAAGCTGGACAGTATTGCCAGGTAGCAAAAAAGCCCTTGCTGGGGATGCTGGAGGTGAGTTTGTGGAGTTCCCAGTGGGAGGATGTGTGGTTGTTCTCCAGCTCGCTCGCTCTCTCTCTTTCTCTCTCTCTGAGCTTTGGCGTAGGCAAGGAAAGGCAGTTTTTACTGTATTTGGTACTGCAGATTTTCTAAGAAGGTGATGTGGAAAACAAAATATACACGAAAACAAGGCAAGATGCTTAAAGATATTGAAAAGAGAGGTTGAACTGATGGGGAAAAAACAAGACTAAAGGGAGAGCATCATTGTGCTTGGGTTTTCTACAGAATCACAGGATAAGAAGAATGTGAGTAGCTACATTCATGAACAGCTACCTGAATAGACAGGAAAAAGGATAACTGAAGGTGTGATTTCAGAACTAAAGCATTCCCAGCTGCAGAGAAGGTCCAGGGTGTGGGGATGATAACTAAAGTGGAGTCAAGGAGGAGATCGTGAGATTACTGAGGCTGAGAAGATGCAGGAATGAAAGTCTGTGGGATCGAATGGGCTGCTAGGATGTTGGCGAGAGTAAGCTGGATCATATCTAACTAGTGACAAGGAAACCATATTGGATATTCTTTCTGAACCAACAATACAGTGCGTGTTCCTAATGACAAGAGAACTTTAAAAAAGGTATTTATTTAATAAAACTTTTCAGTTGTGGGATAAGTACCATCCATGTGTACGTAGTTATCTTCTATTAATAGTCAAGGCCCACCAGAGGGATGAAGTCCTTTGAAGCACAAAGAGGTAGGGAGAAATACCAACTTCTAAACCATAAAAGTTTGCATGTTGGAAATCGTTACTGGTAAATGTCATATTGTTTATTCTTGTGGGCTATAAATTAAAACTACGATATGCACCATGTCCTCGTGTAGCTCTGTTAGGGAGAAAATATTCTAAGTGACTGCCTGAGTGCTGTTCAATCCTTTGTGTGGGTGGCTCTGAATATTTTCATAAAGGAAGGCAAAATTTTAATCTTAAATATCCATTCAACCTATGGGAAATTATTTTGAAACAATGAAGTAGTATAGAGCAGTTACATTTTTCAAATTTAGCAATTTGATGTGAATGGAATACATTATTTCTTCACACACTTAACCATGTTTTAAACCTTCTCTTTATATACATTTTTCTTCTAGTCTGTTTCCCATCGTGTCTTTTAAAAATATATTGATATAAAGTTTGGGTTAAGGTCAACAGTAATATGAAAAGTTAAACTCAGAAATGACGGAATCCAAATATCTAGGCATGGAAATGCTTTCTAACATCCCATTTTAAATATATATATAAAGTCAGTAAAATCTATAACTGTAGTCCTGCACAAAAAGTATTCCTTATCTTGATTTGAGAGGCCTTTGTGCTTTACAGCCCAGCTTCTTTTTATTCTTTTGTTTCTTCTATTATTTTTCTTCTTGATATAATTTTAAAATGTAGCTCTGATCACTCCTCCATTGTCTTCCCCTCTGTTTCTCTTAGTCAAAAGAGAAGATGTGCGACCCCACAGAGCCAGCGGAAAGTTCTACTCGAACCAGCACCACCATACATGCAACAACCACACAATTCAGGGTCTTGACGACCACCAGGAGAGCAGCCACCTCCCAGCTGCCCACCAGCCTGCCCACGGAAGGTGCCCTGGAGACACTTTTTCTCTGTTACTGAAGGAGGGAAAAATCACTGTTGACGTGTACAGGAGAGGTTCTCCAGGGGAAATTTTTTTCTTCAGCAAACTGGATTTCTTAGGAATGTCTAAAAGGGAAAATACAAAATTATGGTGGAGTAAAACTATGTGCTTTTTTTTTTTTAATGTATGGATGCCTTTTATTAAGATTTAGTCTTTAATGGTGATCTTGGCTACTAGAGCCTCTAGAAAAGAAAGAAAGAACTTCCTCTCATATCCTTTCCTTCCTTTCTTGCTGAACTTTGTAATAACAGTGTTTAACATTTTAACCACAGGATAGGAAGGGAAAATGCATAGAAAATGTCCATTGATTTTGTATTCTGAATAACAGGTAATTCTGCTAATACACAATTCTTATATTTGCGTGGATACAGTCAGTAAAAATATGCTGGTCTATAACCTTATAGAGAAGCACTGTGTATGACACAGAAATCGTACTAGAGAAGCATTTCTTTTGCCAGGAAAGGCAAAAATACTAGAGGGCATGAATGCATGCACACAGCTCATTGGGGAAAGATGGGATATTAGCCCAAATTTGTTAGTCATTTATTCTGAATGGTGCCACTAGGGAGAAATGTGAGACCAGTTAGCCAAGAGTAAGCCTTGAGGGGAAAACATGGTCTTATTTATTGTCATAAGCCTTGCTTTAATTTGAATAGGATGTTAAACTTGAATCTTTTGCTCTTAATGGAAATTTAATTGGATATTTAAAGTTAACTAGAATAAAGTGTTAAAATGAGGTGAAGGACAGCTGCTAAGTACATTTTAATGCTTTTAAAACCAATATTATATTTTAATCCATCTTATTTGGGGTTATTATGTAGCCTGAGAAAAATATTTCTGTAATTCAAATCCTCCCCTTTAGAATGAAATATACCATTGAAATTAAAAGCACATTCTACATTTTGTAGGACAAGATACTTTGTATATTATTTTGGTCATATTTATTAGCAATGAATAAGCATTTAACTTTTGAAGTCAAGTTTGTAAATACTGACAAATATTTACTATTCCAATTAACTTGGAATTTCCTTGATCTTGGCTTTTAAAATAAATAAGAACTCTAGAGTCTAATTACAGTAAATCATTTTAGAAAATTAAGATAAATGTATTTTAAGTCAAAGTTATAACAGTGTACTTTTCTCATAGCTCTTAAGAGTCATATAAAACTTTACTGAAGTTTTACAATCTTGACCTTACAATCTCAGGAAGTTTAGTACTGCATCCTATAAGGTGAGACTAACTCTCATTGACCTAGAAATTTACTCAGTAAAGTATCAAAATCCATTCCTGTTAAACAGCTAATGCATTAGTAGACAATTGATTTATGCACCTTAAATTTTTTTTTGTTGTAACTTTGACTTTCTCTTCCAGATGATACCAAGATAGCTCTACATCTAAAAGATAATGGAGGTAGGAACTGACATTTTTCTTTTATAAATATTTTTTAGATACTAATCTATTTCATTCATTTAAGCATGAGAAAGAACTTGTGGGCTTCTAAATGTAGAGTGAGGTCGTATTTTATTCCCTGATGGTGTTTAACACAGGAAGAATTCAATGGTTGACTTGAAAAGTCGAATTGTTTCAATAGCGGAGTGAAATTCTAATCTCAGTGTTTGCCTGTAAAACTTCAGGACGCCACTGACCAATTGTAAAGTGAAAATTTATCCACATTCCTTGCTGTTTCTTGTTGCTGTAGCCCTCGGTTTATTGGTTGCATATGTGGCTATCTACCAGTATTGGGTTCAACCCTGTTTTTCACTACATTGACTATTCAACATCATTTATAATTAAAATTAAGAAATAGAGCAATATGGAAATGTACTTTTACTAGGCGTTTTTATCTTCTATGCAAAGAAAAGGACAAAAAGAAACTTGAGGAAGAACAGTTAATAAGTAGATAACTAGAGTTTTTCTAAGACAATTTAGGAATGTATGTAATAGTACTTGAAAATTTGAGGAAGAAAGGCTTTACCAAAACAAATCTGTAAAAGATATTGACCAAAATTTTTCAAATAGCTCTTTTCCTTTTAAATTATGTTAGGTCATATGTGCAACTCTATCATAGAATGCTGGATTTCATAAAAGAGATGTAACTGTATTAGTAACTGTTTATTCAGCTCAGGAAGGGGGTTTCCTCTTAGCAGCATCTTTTATGTAAATGTGGGTCCACTGTATTATTGATCTCGACACAGTCTCACTTTTGCAGCCCCAGGCGATAACCTGAGAAAGTCAGAATCCAACATGTATGGTGTTAGGTATGTTTCTCTCTGTATTTGTAGAGAATAGTTTCTAAATTACTCAGTCTAAGTCAAGAAACAAATATTTCTGTTTTTTATTAGGTTACTGTATATCTGTATCTATATATTTAGATCAGTCCACTTAAAAGTTGCTTAGCCTCTCCATATATATCATTATCATATCAGTTTTCCATTGTCTTGCTTCTGTATCACAATGTTTTATTTCATTTATTTACTTATTGTTGTATTAATGCAATAAGTGGATAGCTTCACAAGTAGTCATTTGCCACATATACACTAGCTAGAAATAAAATCTTAGTGTTGAAGGGACTTGAGCAATTCCCCCATTCAACATTTCTCAGAGCAGGTTGTTAGTGAACCTAAGTCCTAATGTTGGAGTTACCTCCTTTGGATGGAGGGTGTTAAAAAGAGATAAATGGAATGGAGAAGGGGTCCCCAGAAGCTTCTGTTGTATTTGCTATGTTTAATTATTAACACAGGTAGCAATTATATGTGTTTGTTATATTGTTCTCAATTCTGTCTTTTCTTTTTTCTTTAATATGACTAAGATATTCTATAATGCTGACAGAAAAAAAAACTGGAGAAGGAAATGGCAACCCACTTCAGTATTCTTGCCTAGGAAATCTCATGGACAGAGGCGCCTGGTGGGCTATAGTCCATGGGGTCACAAGAGTCAGACATGACTTAGCAACTAACCAACAACAATAGAAAAAAACAAAAGATTCCTGTTATCAAATAGCTATGAAATATTCTGGTTGAAAAAAATGTAAGCAATTTACTTTCTGGAAAACTGCTAAAAGCTTTTACCGTTCATTCATTAATTTACTTATTCCTGCCAAGTGCCTGCTAATTGCAAGGGATTGTATATGCTTGCAGCTATGGTAGCGAAAATGGTTTAGACAAATTCCTGGCTTTCAGAAAGCATAGATTCTAAAGAAACTTCCAAGATGGTGATAAAGATTTAGCATCTGGCATTTCTCCACTATTTGGTCTTAAAATTTTTTTACAAATAGCTTTCACTGACTTAATGTTTTGTGGAATACACTTTGGGAAATAGTTTTCTAGAATGTTACCAGTTATCCCAAGGAAAATCCTTAGTTTTGTTTAATGCAGCAAGGAATAGTAAAACTCTGAAGATTTTTTTTTAATGCAGTGCATTAAAACTATCTTATGACACTGAGAAATCAAGTAAATTCCAAGATTGAAATGGAGGGCTTCTTTTCTTTTTCATCATACTAGAAAAATTGACTATTGGATCTTCAGATTATATTAGATCACTGATATGCATCAGGTGGCACAACGGTAAAGAATACACTTGCCAATGCAGAGAGACACCAGAGATGAGGGTTCAATCCCCAGAGCAGGAAGATCCCCCGGAGTAAGAAATGCAACCCACTCCAATATTCTTGCCTGGAAAATTCCGAGGACAGAGAAGCCTGGCAGGCTACCGTCCATGGGGTTGCAGAGAGTCAGACATGACTGAGCTACTGAGCACAAACATGCCTCAGGTACCCGTCAGAGTTCCAAAATATCACAATAATATGTGACTTAATATGTCTATACACTGGAACTCTCTTCATGGCCAGGTTTGCTAATGAAGCACTTTTACTAAATGTGCAGTTAGAGCAGACCAACTTGACCAGTGCTAAGATAAATGTTCCTTTCAAAGAGTACTTGAGACCACACATTCCTTTTTATAGCAACTTTATTAAGTTAGCATGCTACCACTGCTTTTTATTTTATGGAATATGGAAATGTAGGAAGGACTGCCAATTTAAATCCAACTTCATTAGTTAATTAAACATGTTGAAAACAGAATTCAGAATCGTTCTTTTCCTCCAGCTTCACATTTTTTTTCTTTTTTTGAGATTGAGGTAATAATGGAAAAGGAGGTCTAAATGCTTTCTCACATTTAGTGAGAATTTTTTTAAATGCAAGCTAAGACATTTGTATAAATTGCTGTGTATTGCAGAGAAATTCAGCACATTTTCTTTTAATTTAATTGGCTGTTCTTAAAACCATTTTAATTTAGAGGTCTGTACTTTTCAAGAAGAGGGTGATGTTTATCAAAGTACTCAATGTGTAGCTATACTCTGCCCTTTACATCCGTACATCACCTTTTTAAGATATTGGATTACCTTGGCTCTGAGTCTTCTGGAATATTTCTGTGACTTAAAGTAGTTGATTTTCTCAGTGGTATCCACAGCTGACCTGATTATATATTCACTTTCCAGGAGATTTCCCTTCATCTTTGATATGAAAACATAAAATACTTCTGAGCAGCTGGACACTAGAGGCACACAACAGGGCTTCTCAGTCACAGGACCCAGCCTGAGTTCCAGTCTGCAAAACTCACTCTTGATAAATCGCACTTGTGCATTGTGTTCCCTGCTACAATTAGATCAGGTCTAGGAAGAGCCTCTGCATATTTCCAGTTAGTTGTTTGATTGGAGACGTTTTATTGGTCTTCGTCATTGAGTGAAAATCCTCAGTTCTCTAAATAAGTTGGAGAAAAGAGACTGAAAAAAATATCTAGACAAAGAGAATGATTCCTAATGAATGCAAGTGCCATTAGTAAGTTAGCACTGATTGGCCATTATAAATGGCTGAATACAAAAACTCAGAGGAACCAATATACAGATAGTATTTTGTCTCCAGCTGCAATGTTCCTACTTGCGTGTTTATGGTATTAAGTTTCAAGTAATATATATGTCTAATTAAGTAGCATTTCTGCTCCTTATTCATGTGAAAGGCAGGTAAGAAGGAGGAGGTAAGAGGAGGAGGAGAGGGAGGAGGAGGGGGAGAATCAAAGAAAAAGAAGAGGAAAAACATTTATTGTTTCCTACGCTCCAAGCACTCTTCTAAATGCTGTACCTGTATTAACTCGTTTAATTCACACAACATCCCTGTGACTAGTCCTGCCCACATTTCCATTTTTTAGCTGAGGAAATGGAGGGACAGAAAGGTGAGGTTACCTGGCTCATATGTGGCAGACCTGCCATGTGAATCTGTTTAGTCTAAATGTGGACTCCAGGACCCTGGCAGCCTCACAGTATGGCTGCTCCAGAGTAGTGCAGTCCTCTTAGAAACTTTACATGGGAGACGCCAACCTAAGGAGTTTCATTCACACCTCCAGTATTCTTTTTCCTCTTTTATAACAACTGATTATACATATAAGTATTTAGAAATGAAATTTCCTTTTGCCATGTAATTATGCCTTGCTTTTCATTTTATCCTTTCTTTGAAAATCACAATGCATTGATCCCCCTGTGTAACTGAGTCCTTTCTGAAACACTGGCATGTGTTCTGCAAACTGCAGGGGTATTCTTTGTTTATGTTCAAAAACTAAATTCTTTCAGCCTTCTAGGTTTCTCGAGAAATTCAAGTTTAATTCTCTATTAAGGGGTTCCTAGAACGTATTCTTTAAATAATATGTATTTCTGTGGATAATGGTTATAAGCATTTAAAACTACATCTCCCTTGGGTTTTCGAATTCTGGCAAAAGCTTGTTTGAAGAGTCACATTTTTAAGGAATTACCTAGCTGTATGTTTTTAGCTGGTGCAACTATTGACTGCCTTCTTTGGTATTTAATTAGTTGCTTCCAAATGACACTCACCACTCACCACCTAAATAGAAATGTAAATGCCTTCAAGATGCAAACTGGAAAAAATTATATTTAGGGCTGAAAGAGGTCTGTGAGTTGAATCAATGGCAAAGTCTCTTAACTGAGAAGTGAAATCTTCAACCAGATTCAGCTCAATTTAGCAAATGGAGTTGTGCCATTCTGCTACACTGCAGATGTTAAAATTATATCAAGCTCTAAAATCCTATGATTAATTTTATTATTTAAAATTTGTTGACTGAGATTTGGTACTATGATAATAATACCAAAAGCTGCATTTGCTCTTGGTTCCTCGAAAGATTCTTCCTTCTGATAAAGTCATGTTTCTTTTTAAAAAACATATTTGCATGTAAATTCTTAATTACTAATGATATTTAAAGTATGAGTACCCGAGACATCACTGGTGTGTCATGCAGGTGGCACTGTGTTCGTCATTTCTTCTCATTGGTAGGAAGTCTGCTAAACCTGGATTCTGAAAGGCTGTGTTCTTGAGTCGGAAGGTGGGGTCTTCATCAAAAGGATGCTGAAGTAACTACGTTAAGCAGTTTGCAGAATGTGATCAAGTTAATTCTGGAGTACAGATCTGCAAAATGATTAATTTTAAAGAGTTAATACAGAAATATTACTTTGAATGAATTATGGAGTGGTTTGTCTAAATTCTGAATCTGTTGTGTTTAATCTCCTACTTCTGAACATATAAGGCCTTTTATCCAAAGATAAAATGTTAGAACATTATTCGGACTTTCTCACTAGACTACTTCTGAGGTTATATTTTTATTACCTAGTGTGTAGTGACAGATCAAGTGTCTAGTGTTTCATTTATCATTCAGTCACATTATTTTTTGACTTTAATACATAAATCATCAAAGTCACCTATCTTTCAGTTTTTTATCCTACCTTCCCTTGCTATCTTTTTTTCATCTTTTTCTTTAGCAGCGATCACAGTCTTGTAAGCAAAGGGAAACTGTTATTACCTTTTGACAGACTATTGAGTATCTATCACTTACTGTTTCCAAAACTAAAAATAACTTGGCATTTGGTTTTATCTTTTGCTCTGTTTGACTACTTTTCATGATAGCACTAACTGTATAAGGAAGTGTACAAGTGCCATAATAATGAACATTTTTTACACTTCAGAATATTATTTTGAATGTCCCGTATGGATTAAGAAATTCTCTTCTAAAATTTTGTTTAGAGTAGTGTTTTTCAACTTTTTATGTACATAAGAATCATCTGGTTATTCTCATTTTATTATTCTAGCTCCTAAGAACCCCAATGCTCAGACTGTTCTCCATAACACTTAAATCTGAACCTCAGGATCTGGGATCCAGGCATCAATACTTTTTAAGCCCTCAGGCGATTCCCACATACAGTTCCATCAAGAACAGGTGGTCTGAGGCAATGCTTCATAAATATTAAGAAACATTGGAGACATCAGGGAAAGATAGAATCTATGCAAATCTGAAATTCACTTAAGAAATACAAACAAACTATAAATTTAGGTATCATCAGCATATAATGATAGTTGAAATTATCAGAGTGAATGAGATCACAGAAGAATAAAGTAAAAATGAAAAGGTCAAAGGACTAATGAGGGAAAACGTACATGCATGCTAAGTCACTTCAGTCGTGTCCAACTCTGTGTGACCCCATGGACTGCAATCCACTGGGCTCCTCTGTCCATGGGATTCTCCAGGCAAGAATACTGGAGTAGGTTGCTGTGCCCTCCTCCAGGGGATCTTCCTGACCCAGGGATCAAACTCACGTCTGTTATGGCTAACTTGCATTGACAGGCAGGTTCTTTACCACTAGCACCACCTGGGAAGCCCATAAGGAAACACAGCAGTTGAGATTTTGTGGGGGAGGGAGGGGAACTCAAACACAGCAAGACAATCAGAAGAACTGGACTCACAGAAAACAAGAAGAAAATTTCAAGAAGCAAGTAGTGAACAATGCCAAAGACAAATGGAAAAAAAATAGAAAGGTAACCATTGAATTAAATAGTAAGTTGACATTGGTTGATCTTGACCTGATAGTTCTATAGTCCACAGATGCACAGTCCCCAGAGAGAATCTGAGAAGTTGATGAGCAATAAGGAAATTGAAGTCAAATGGGAACATGCTGCTATTGAAAGAAGCTTGGTGAGAAGGGAAGTAGGATTTCTGTTGTTTTGTTTTAGGAGTGTATTTATATGTTAGAGGTGTTGAGAAGAAAAAAAGACATGAAGAAAAGGAGTTGAGAGATGACTGAGAATGAAGCAATATATGTGCAAGCAGGGATGGTCAGTCCACGTGGATGAGAGGAGATGGGTAACAGGGAGAAGTTTAGGGTATTCCTCTGGGCTTGTTGTTTTCTCAGTGTAATAGGAGACAGCAATATGGCAAGAGTGAGTGGGAGAGGTCAGAGTATGGGGTCCAGGAGTTGAAATAACCCATAGAACATTTCTGAAGGAAATGGAAAAGGGAGCCTCCTATGTATGTATGAAGGGTGTGCCAATGTGAATTTGGGGCCTGCTGACCATGGTGACCATCCTCGTGCTTTGGTGACATCAACACTAAATGTTTTCATGTGTGCTTGAATCAATACTTATTGATTCAAGGAAGCATGAAATATGCTGATCCAGCTTAAGCAAGCAAAAAAAAAAAAAGAAATTTTCTTTGAGAGAAAGAATATGTTATTTTTTAAAAGACATAAAGCTTTAAATACAGTATTTGAATCTATTAGATGGTAAATTTAGTTTAATATTTTTAGCAGCTAGGTTTTCACTGGCTTACTGTTCCATTAAGACTAATTTTTGCTTGAATTTTATTCTGCATGGTCAAATAATACCATGCAAGATTTAAAATGTATCTTGGGTAGCAAGGACAGGCGTTAATTATTTAACACTAATTCATAACATTAAGTACTGTGACCAAATGTTATTATTTCAGTTAGAGTAGTGAATTAGCAACTAATTGGATCAAATTTCAATAAGTGATTTCAACATGTGTTAACATTATGCTCAGCAACTACTAAAGAAAAAAAATTTTTAATATAGAGTTAAATTTAAATGGAATTCTAAGAAATATCTGTTTAACTTAAAGAAGGCAAGAGAGGAAGAAAAAATGGACCACATAATAGATGGACACAAAGGAAACAAATAGCAAAATGGAAGACCAAATTCAGGCATACCAATAATTTTACTAAATGAGCCAGAAATTCTACTTCTATGTATTCAAAAGAAAGCATAGCCATAAAAATATTGTACCAGAATATTCATAGCAACTGTATTCATAATTGCCAATAACTGAAACAATCCAGATGTTTGTCAATAGAATAAACAAATTAAATATTTCATAAGATGGACTACTACTCAGCAGAAAAAAATAACAAACTGCTGATACATGTAATAATATAAATAAAACTTTAAATCATTAGTTTAGGTAAAAGAAGCCAGGTATGAAAGAGTATATATAATATGATTTGATTTATGTGAAATTCAGTATAGATGAAACTAATCTACAGTAAGAGGAGTCAGCACAGTGGTTTCCATGGCAGGGTAAGGTCAGGATTGATGGGAATGGAATCAATCGATTGATTGATTGAAAATTTTCTGAAGGCATGGAAATAGTCTGTATCTTGGTTTGGCTGATGATTCCTTTGGTATATAAGATCTGTGCATTTCAAGGTTGCAAATTTTACCTTACTGGGAAAAAAAAAAGAAAACAGAAATGTTGATGTGCTTCTCATGAACTAGTATTTTCTTAACTCTCATGAGTAAATTTTTTCAAGCTTCTTAGAATTCTCAACAAAAGACAGCAAAAAGATTTATCCTTAACAAAGAAGCTTCTCTAATTAATAAGCATAAAATTTAACACCTCTGATTACTTGATTCGTGGTTTACTTTAAATTATTCTTAGAATCCTCCCATGTAGTTGCTAATAGTGATAAGATTATCTTGCAATTATTGGACTTACTGTACACCAGGCATTCATCTAAGGGTTTTGCATGTTGATCTCATTTAATCCTTAGAGTACCCCATGAAGAAAGTCATACTATAATCCTATTTTATGCATGAAATATCAGAAGGACAGGGATTTAAGTATTCTGTCTGGGGTCCCTAATCTGTAAGGGAGGTAGCCTGGCTACAACACTAAACACTCTGCTGTCGGAGCATGTGCTATGCTCCCCATAGCCATCCTGGCCTGCAACCTGGGAGAGCTTCTCCAGTTGTGGCACTGAATGTAGCGGAAGAATCCTCTTCACCCTGTACCTATCAGAGTGAAAAGACAGATGTGTGTCCAAACCACTGAGCTAATCTCGAGCCTTAGCACCTGCATGCCTCTCAGTCAACGGCTGTACTACCAGGCCAGTATGAAGCCTGCTTGAAAGTATTCAATTTAATTATTCAATTTAAAGGAAATGGGATCCTTTCTCTCACTGAAGCTTGGATGCATGTTGAATGAAAGCGTGGACACTGTGTAGCCATTTGCCTGCCACTCTGCCTCTACTAAAGCCATCCAGGATCTCAGCAAACACAGCTCCAGGTGCCAGTTCATGATCAGAATGAGCTCCATGGGTCCTCTGAGCCCATCCCTCGACAGGTTAAGTGCCCAGGTGACTGTAAGATTCATAGTAGTGCTTTATACCCACATGTGGGGACAGTTCACAAAGCTGATTTAATGGGAAAGGTAAGGCTGAGACTACTGCTCACCTCGAGAAGTAACCATATTCTATCCCACATTCAACGTATGGAGCTCTGTATTCCAGGAAACTTGATATTCCAGGACCTAAGGGAAGACAGTCATGATTAACACACTTTTTTAACATCCTTCTTCCTTCCCAAGAAGGCCAGCCGAATTTGCCCCCATTAATGCCCTTATCTGAGCCATGTTTTGGCAGTTCTGATGTGAAACATACCCTTCAAAACTGGTCCTCAAGTGGTTTCAGTTTTTTCTTTCTACCCTTGATATATGTGCCTGTTTTATTAGCTCTGGTAACACACATGAAAATACGGTTCGAAGCTCTACCCAAGTTTATTTTTTTCCAATTTCCGATTCTGTCTTTTTGAGATACATTCATATAGTCCTGCCCATTTACCCTCCTGGGAGATTTCATACGTCAACCACAACAAATAGCAAAAGATTGTGTGGTTGTTAACATCAAGGGCTAATGTTCAATCGTGAGGTACCCACAAGGGCCAAATTGACATCTCCAGCAACTAAATTAACCCATGCTTTCATAGGAAGCACTTAGGTTCTCATTAATTGTAAATATAAACTCAGGTGCCAAAGAACTTGAGACTGGCTTAATATTTAGTAGTTTTCAAAAGAAGCTCTCCATAAGGTTAATTTTGTTTAGACAGCCTACCAAACCACAGCAGCTGGGCTTTTGTTTTTCAGATACTGTCTGCAGATTCTATGTGGCATGGCCATGTCCCAGTTACTGCTGGAGTCTGGGGAGAGACAGGTTAACTCTTAAGGAGATTGGTGGTTTGTTTTCCTTCAAAGGGATAAACAGTGAAGGTACATGGAGATTGATCTTGATCTTTCCACTGGAAAAGCTATTCACTAAGACATCCTTGCTTTATCCAGCATGCACTTAAGCTTCCCATTTCCATGAATAATTTCAAGAAAGCCTCATACTGACTTGGTAAGACAGCCATGATTAAAAGAAATGGCAATAGCAAGGGTTCACATTAGCTAAGTGGTTTGGACACACATCTATCTTTCCACACAGATGGGAGCAAGGTGAAAAGGTTCCTTCTCTATGATCAGAAAACATGATGGATTTGATAGGGAAGTGAACATTTATTGCATTTGTATATTCATTCATATGTTTGTATATAAATGAACTGTTTTACTATAAGTGACTTAATTCAAATGGACAGGATTAAATGGCATGAAGAGTCACTCTCTTCTGTACCCCCAGATCTTGAAAGTACATTGTCAACCTCTTCTTTGGTATTCCATTGTAATTGTGAATATATTTGTCATATATATTTAATATATGTTTACTATTTAGATGGGAAACTTAAGTACTAAGATTTCTGTGAGTTATTTTATAGAAGTAGAGACATTTTTAGAAAACAATTTTTAAATATAGTTTTAAATGAAGAAGCAAGACAACTTGATATAGAAAGCTGACGTTAGGAAAACTTTAAAAGTTAGATCTTATAAAGATCTAACTTGCTGAAAATATTAGCGACACGGGTCAATTATTACAAAACATAGCACATACAAATAAGAAATGAAAACCAGAATGGATCATTACAAGGATTTGCTTTTGGTGTTACGGTAGCTATAAATATGGCGAATCCCCTGTTTCTGATGGTCACACACACACATGCACAAAAGCATTAATCACATAACAAGGCTAGTAGCAGACTGGGTGGTAACTACTCTCCCAAGTCTCTCATTTTGATGGAATCAAGCATTTCTTTTAATATGATTTCACGGAAATTTTATTTAGCCTTATTTTCCTGAGATAAAAGGTAGCGGATTATTGTTTAAACAGGATTGTCATACCCTAAGCTCTTTTAAGCCAGAACATTTTATATGTTTCCCTGAATGAAATTTCACAGCTGCTCTGTAGTAGCACAGGCTGCAGATGAGAAGCTGGGCCAGCTGCCCCTGCCAGAATATTATTCTCACCACACATAATGCACTTAGCTGTGTTTTGTGCACCATTTTAATATCTTTTCACAGTACTTACTCAAATCCCTCCTAAGGAGATGTCATCATGTGAATTATAAATGAATGTAGGGTCACGGTGATTCATATTGTGGATTAAGTATGGCTCGTATAATAGTTTCAAGGAACCCTAATACCCAAATAATATTGACAGATTGGTAAGCATCCAAAAGAAAAAATACGGACACCATGATTAAGAAAATGAAAGAACAAAGAGAATTATGAGAAATAAGAAGGTATGTAAAATACCCAGAGACATGCTAAATGAAGTCAAAGTCATGATCATGTTTATAGAAAATTAAAAGAGCCATGAAGGAAATTACGTGAGCTACGAAATGAGATCAGTTGCAAGGGAAACTTCCAAAGGAAAAGTCAATTTAGTGAAAATTTTTACTTTGACTTGATTTTCTGCTGTTACATTTGGTAGCTCATAAATGGGTTCAATAATATTCCACAGGGAAACTCGTGTGTTTTCAATCCAAAAATGCAACACTAACATTTTAAGCATTTTGTAGTTCAATTTCATTCTGAAGTGTTAAAAAAGAACACTTGACATCATCTGTATAAGATTTATGGATTTTTGAACAAATTCATGCAAGACTTTGCCCAAAGCCTCTTGGTCCCCCAAAAGACATTATATGTTGTGGAATTTATAGGTTTTTTTAAAAGCCAAGAAAATAGTTAGATTTAGAACTAACTCTTTAAAGTGAATAAAATTTCAGACAAGGAATGTTTCTACTTTAGTTTTACTTTATTGCTGGACTTTAGTTACTGACAAGATTTAAAAGTAGGTATGATCATGTCAGCAGTGTATTAAAACCTCTAATGTATTCAAGAATTGTACTTCTAAATATCATTAATAATACTACATACATATAAATACTGAAAAAAAAAAATAACAGACGTAGAAAGACCTAGGAGACATAGTGGTCTAAAATTAAATGCTACACCTTGAAGAAACAAAAAGTCAATTTTTTTTTCCTTCTTTCCTCCTATCATCTTTCTTCTACTTTTTTTCATCTTATCTTTTATCAATTATTTATGAACTTTTCTTGGAGTGCAGAAAATTAAACACATTTACATGAGGTCCTGGATATTTTCAGAATGTGCTTAATGCCTTTTAAAAATCTGTCGTCTTTGCTATCATGGTAGCTATAAAACTTAACCAAAAGATAGTATAATGCTTTGATTGATTTGACAGTTCTCAAAGTCCTCTCTGTGTCTAAATATTGATCTGTGTTTTATAAAGTACTAAAAGTTAGAAACTCATAAGAACTGATAGGTCACTCTGTGGATCAGATGGGAGTGTATTATCTTTGATACTATTGATTTTCTGTGCTTCATTTATGTTTTAAAGTATGTCTACAAGAGAGCAGAAAAAAGGCTTTGATTTGGTAGCCTTTTCAAATATATTTATATATTTCCTCGTTTGTTTTTGGCTCTGAGGCTCCCTTTGGGGGGTCTTATTGTCTCTTATCATTAACTCATTGTATTTAAATATACAGTGTAAAGGTAAACAATGAAAGACTTGAGTTGTCCTCTGTGTGATACTGTGTGTGTGAGAGAGAGTAATTCTTCAACTTTTGTTCACTTTGGGGCGTAAATGAAAGAGCATAAGACATTTCTAAGACTAGAATAAGAACTTGGTTTTCAGGCTAGATTCCTCCTGACCTCTTTGAATATTCCCCCAACTCATATAGACTCTGACGAGCTTTAGAAGTTTGTACCTGAAACAGGTTTGGAGTCTTCTTCGACCTACTTCTTTCTGCCGATTTCCAAGAATAATCAGCTGTACCTCAGGAATGAATATTGTCAGAGATGACATCTTTGTTCATTGTCTTTTCTGAGGAATGAAATCAATTTATTTGAGCAGTCTGCCCTCGAGGTGAATGAACTAAATTTCAATTATGGAAATTACTAGCACTTCCTTAAACCTTTTAAATTTCAACTTGTGTTTGAGGTGATCATGATTTTTATCACAGAGGGTTCTCTGTGTTATTTGCAGTTTCCCGTAAGTGTGTAAACCCTAGTCCCTTTAATTGAAAAGTGGTATCAAACTGAAAACCAAATAGTGAAATAATTTGAAATCAAAGCACATCGATGATGTATTCACTTTATCTCCAGATTTAATGTTCCTTAATGTGCCATCGTAATACCTGTTAATAAAGAAAGCAGCTAGAATAGAGATGCAGAAAGCTTGGCTAAATAGTGAAAGCAGAAGAGTAAGTTCTCCAGAAATATGAGTACAATTTTTGCCACTTCATTTTGATTATTTCTGAAGCATTTAGAAATAGCATGGGCTTGGGACACCAAGATACCTCTGTAATATTTTGAAATTTGCTACATTTCTCCTTAAATGATTTGTTCTAATTATGACACGTCTTAAAGTCATGTGCAAATTCATGGGTCCCTAAGTATTTCTTCTGTCTACTGGTTAGTAATATTGTGAAAATCCATGAAGATAGTTTATTTTGTTAAAATCATCATCATCCAAAAATGTTTTAAAATGCTTATTGGCTTGTAACAAACTACATTCTGTACAGGTTTCAGTAGATATGAAATGGTGTCTTAACATCCATACCAGCACTGCAAAGAAGAATTTGTAAAGGAGGATATTATAAGTAGCCATTATTAGAAATATAGATTAATAATCATTGTGAGTGTAAGCATTTATGCCTAAATAAAAAGAGTGAGTGGATTTCAAGGAATAAATGCAGTTATGATTATGATTTTTTATTCTAAAGATTGGCAACATATGGCCTGCAAGTCATAGATAGTTTTATTGACAAGAACTGCTGAGTTCTTGAGTGAAACATGTCCCTAGCTCTCCTCTTCCTTCCTAAGACAACTGTCCCTTGCCTGCTGCCTTCTCAACAGGCTCTGGGTCTCTGGCCCATTTGAGAAATCACAGTCCAAGGTCAAGTCACAGGTGTCTTTTCCTTCCCTTCCCCATCTTCACATACACACACACAAAAAATTAAACTAGACTTTATGATGCTTCTGAAAGATTACTAATCCCAGAAATAGAACCAGATGCTGTTTGGATAGATGGATGCATGAATGAAAAGAGAGCAAGATGGATGAATGCATGCATGCATGCATGCATGTTTGCATGAATGGAAGAAGAGATAGATGGATATAAAGAGGGATGGATGGGTGGATGGAAGGATGGATGGATAAATGGATAGATGGATGGATGAATGGATGGAAGGAGGGGTAGTTGGATGGAATTATACATGAGATTTGAATAAACATTCAAGACTTCCTTTCGTGACTCTAGCAGATATTTTTGCCACATATTCTCCAAAGCAACATTTTATTTTTTTTTAATTTAAATTTATTTATTTTAATTGGAGGCTAATTACTTTACAATATTGTATTGGTTTTGCCATATCTCAACATAAATCTGCCACAGGTGTACACGTGCTCCCCATCCTGAACCCTCCTCCCTCCCCATACCAACCCTCTCGGTCATCCCAGTGCACCAGCCCCAAGCATCCTGTATCCTGCATCAAACCTGGACTGGTGATTCATTTCTTATATGATATTATAACATGTTTCAATGCCATTCTCCCAAATCATCCCCCCCCCCCAGAGTCCAAAAGACTGTTCTATACATCTGTGTCTCTTTTGCTATCTCGCATATAGGGTTATCGTTACCATATTTCTAAATTCCATATATATGCGTTAGTATAGTGTATTGGTGTTTTTCTTTCTGGCTTACTTCACTCTGTATAATAGGCTCCAGTTTCATCCACCTCATTGGAACTGATTCAAATGTATTCTTTTTAATGGCTGGGTACTACTCCATTGTGTATATGTACCACAGCTTTCTTATCCATTCTTCTGCTGATGGACATCTAGATTGCTTCCATGTGCTGCTATTAAAACAGTGCTGCGATGAACATTGGGGTACACATGTCTCTTTCCCTTCTGGTTTCCTCGGTGTGCAACATTTTAAATTAATCCTACTTTTCCATGAAAGGAATCTGTCACCCTCTTTTAAAAATAAGAAAAAAAGCCAAGTGTACAAAATGCAATAATACAAGTACTTAAGAATGAAGCCAGACTCTTAAAAGTAACAAATATTAAGGGCAAAACATAATTTATGCAGTGTCCTGAATCTGACCATGTAATTTGCCTCAATCTGCCTCATATAAAATATAATAATGTAATAACTACATTAGTTAAGTACTTATTGTATACTAGGTGCTTTCTTATGTATTTAATATGTGTGAAATGTTTGATTTTCACAGCAACCCTATGGCATAGTTACTGTTACTGACATGTAGAGAGGGCCTAACCAAAGACTAAACAGGCTACATTAGGAGCAGGTGTGTAGCTGCCTGCCCCATGGCTGAGCAGCCAAGGATGGGTAGCTACTACTGTCCTAAGTGGTGAAATTGGCTTGAATTAACTACGGCGTGCAGCGTGAGCCTTCTTCCTGGAAGTTACAAGCCTTCAATAGAGTCCAGAGTTGTCAGATTCTGCCATTTGAATTATTGTCAATGTGAAAAGACATATTCCTGATAATTCTTCCTCTACCATCTTCCCAGAATCCTCTGAAAATGAACTTTTACATAATGAATTACTCTAAATTATACATTCCGTGACTAATGAACTTCTGTTATGTTAAGGGAAAGCTTTAGGAATTTAAGCTTTATTAACTGTGGAGTGCTGTGCAGTGCTTAGTCGCTCAGTCATGTCCCACTGTTTGCGACCCTGTGGACTGTAGCCCGCCAGTCTCCTCTCTCCATGGGGATTCTCCAGGCAAGAATACTGGGGTGGGTTGCCATGCCCTCCTGGGGATCTTCCCAACCCAGGGATCGAACCCAGGTCTCCCACATGGCAGGTAGATTCTTTACCATCTGAGCCACCAGAGAAGCCCATTAGATGTGGAGAAGAATTACTGAATATGAACTATGGGTCTCATGCAAAGAATAAACAAATAATAGCAACAAAACTTGAAAGCATGGATGGGAAGAATTGGGAGTTCATATTTCTTTTCTCTATTTGGAATTTTGTTGTCTTGTATTTACCACACATTCTGATAGATAGTCATGTCTGGTTTTTTTCTATGAATAAAAATTATGATAAAAGAAATAAATCAGAGCTTATTAATTGAGGTTTAATAGACCAAAAAATGTTTAAAACATAGATGCAAAAGTTGGAAATAACAAAGATGTAAATTGCTAATGAAAGGATTAGGAATCACTGTTCTAGAACTTCTATGAGTCTTAAAGAATTGTCTAATGATTCAAAAATACCCATCATATTATGTAATAAGGTACAATTTCCTGGTGCACATAATTTAAGAATATCTCCTCTAAATGCCTGAGTAGACATCAACTATTATAGAATCTTAGAACAAGAGAAGACTTTAGAGATTGGCTTTATTTGGTTGCTTGGCTTGGCTTGGCTAATTATTGCTTTCAAAATTTAATTTCTCCTTTTTCCTTACTCTCTGAAATGGATATTACAATGGAGAGCATCTTAGTAAAAGTTACAGAAAATGATATTAGTCTGTGGCATAGTAGAATATTTTCATATGCTGTGTGTTCCCTTTAGATAGTGATAAACTATTTGCGGGTCATTTAGCATCCATCTGTTACACTTTTATAGAGCATTTCAGTTTAAAACAGAGTTTGAAAATTATCCTTTGAACTCATGCACAGACTTTCTCAAAATGCCTGTGTAGCCCACCAAAAGATGTTTGGTACTCTTCAGTTCACATTTTCCAAAAGAAAATGAGAGAGGAGATTTCAAAAAGTAATCAATTTTTCCATAGGAAACAGTGCCAGTGGTTTAATGAGAAAGATCAAAGTTAAATTTATTTTACAGTTAATTAGAGTTTTAGATTTTCCCCAGTACTTTTAGAATAAAGGCTATTAATTTTGCCCTATTTAACAGAATAAAGACTATTGAACCATAAATTAAAACACAGTTATAAATGTGCTTTTAATCATTAAGAGTATGGGTTTTTCATTTGCCAAGCACCTAACTTCTAAAATTGGTGTTGCGGAAAAGAAAAGTCGTTCAGAAAGGAAAAAAAAAAAAAAAAAATTCACTGGTACTTTATTAAGAATATGAATATCCCCCTGAATGAAAATGCAGATCTATGAGTGCACCCGTGAATGTCCAACAGCTATACTCTTCTTCCAGCCTCTACAGATGGCAGTGCAGCCGAGAAGAAAGGAGGAGCCCTTCATGCTGGTCTCATCGTCGGCATTCTCATCCTGGTCCTCATTATAGCCGCGGCCATCCTTGTGACAGTCTATATGTATCACCACCCGACATCAGCAGCCAGCATCTTCTTTATCGAGGTAAGTGTCAGGTAGAGTACGTGAAAACCTTGCCAACTGATGAACTGTAGCCATTTGCTAACACCACCTGCATTTAATATTTAGCACATTTTCTCCACTTTGCACTTGGGAGCTGGCTGGTTTCACATACGCACGCACGCACACGTGTATTGATGGATGGCTTTCATGTGCTGAGTTCAGTTACCTTATCTCAGGAGCTTTTAAAGAAATAAGCCATCTTGCCTTTTCCAGACCTAAAAGAAAATAGAAACCATATTTTTTGTCTCATTACAGTAAGTATGTGAACCAGCTGTTCTTCTGATCCTGAAAGGAATGCACCATGTGCCACAGGCTGAGGGACTTAGCTTAAATCAACTAATCGATAAATACTAATTGAGTATTAGCTGGGTTCATAGTACAGTATGGTGGGCCTGCTCTTAAAATGCTTACAAAACATTTAGGAAAAATATAGATTTCCCTACAAAATAACTGTTATAACAATAAGATAATGGTATGTGCCATTGCCATTTTGTGTGAACATGTGTGTTTTTATACATTTATCAATATATATAAATGCACATGCATGCACACACACTCATTCAAACACAGTGAGAGCACCAAGCCAAATGAGTGTTGTGTTTGCATGTACAACATGCCAGTGCCCAAGAGCAATAGGTAGGAGGAACAGCATTGGTGTACAAAGGGCCAGAGCAGAGCCCTGGTATCCAGGAGGCCTGAGACTGGGAAGCCTGGGGGCCACAGGATAAGGTCAATGTGACCAAGTCACCTTCTATCTCTCAGACAACTGGCTTCCTGGTCCCTCTGTGTGCATGGCTTTCATCCCAACATCATGGAGCCAATGCTCTTCAACACACCATAAATACTAAAGCAGTGAAGGAAACCTCCCTCAGAGCTTCCAACTTGAAAAGTTTAAATCTTCTCCAGCTCACCAGGTGATATACAGACAGTCACTTAGAATTTTATTCACGTGTTAAGTGAGAAATTGTGATGACCTTTAAACTACAGATTTACCTTTGGCCTCTGTAACAGTGGAAAGTGAATGCAGATAAATTAAATAATTGTTCAGAAGTCCTCTATGGCTCTCAGCTGTCTGTGGAGTGAAGTGCAGTCTTCTTAGACCTCCTTCAAGACCTTGGCTGTTTCTATCTTGTCTGTCAGTTCAATTTTTAATCCCATAGCTCCTCAACTTGGAATTCATGTTAGTTGCTCAGTTGTGTCTGACTCTTTGCCACCCATGGACCACCAGGCTCCTCTGTACATAGAACTCTCCAGGCAAGAATACTGGAGTGGGCTGCCATTCTGTTCTCTAGGGGATCTTCCAGACCCAGGGATCAAACCCGGGTCTCCTGCATCACAGGCAGATTCTTTACCATCTGAGCCGCCTTCAACATGGAGTTCAGTACCATCCAATTCACTTCATGTTCTTCTCCACACGCACCCCAAATTCTCTGTGCCACCACGACGTTGCTCCTTCTGTTCCTTCCACTGAGAAAGTCCCCTCTTACACCTCAGTCTTTGAATTCTGGATCCCAGTAGCCTTCGACACCATGTACCCTGTAAGCTTTCCTTAACCATCGCTCTGCCAGGACAGCTGCACATATTCTCTCTTTCCTCTGAAATTCTATCCATAGTAACACATCTATATATTTCTCTGGTATTTACCTTTCTGTTTTGCATTAAATATATAGGTGATTTATTCCACCCTGAAGACTTCTAACTTCCTCGAGATTTCAATTAAATAACTGAAATCTCTTTCAAATAAGGGTATTCTATAAGTACTTTCTAGAAAAAAGATAAATATCCTAGGACATTTCAAACTTCCACTAAATTTTCACACACAATGTCTTCCAAAACTGGTATTCTCATTTAAAGTGATAAATTAATAACTTACTGGAGTGGGAAAGCCATTGCCTTCTCCAGGGGATCTTCCTGACCCAGGGATCAAACCCAGGTCTCCCTTATTGCGAGCAGATTCTTAACCGTCTGAGCCACTAGGGAAGCCAAAGTCATAATAATTGTATAATGATGAGACGTTGTGTTTGGTTGGAAAATTCATATTGAGTCTTGTTGATGTGCTTCCATCTTAATTCTGATGGAAGAAAGGTCATTTCCCAAGGTTATGACTGCATTGCTCCAAGGGCCGACAGGGGACAAGCTGTAAATCTTCAGTGACTGACCAGACACCAAGCTGTACTGTAACCCTCACGTGCTTAAGCCTTTTAACGCCCTGTGTACTACACCCTCATAACACAAAGGAAGAGACTGAGGTCGAGTGGTGGATCGCCTTCCTCCAGATCAAAGAGCCACAGTTCTAGGAAGAATCCTCGTCTTTCCACACCTATTCCTCAGGTTCCTAGCTTCTCTTCTCTTTGCCTTTTTTCTTGCCATTGTGTCATTTGCCAATAATTCTGCCTCCATCACTGGCTCTTTGACACCCTGCCATCCTCATGCAGCTCACAGCGGCTGGTCGGCAGATGATTTTTTAAGATCATCATCATAACTGTACTATTATTAAAGCTGATCCATGCCTGCAAAATCAAAACACAAGTGCATGGTGACTGCCCAGTTTTACTGACATGCCAGACCTATGAATTCAAAGATTTGAATTACTAACTAAATTAGAGCTATTGGTGCATGAAGAGAGTGTGTTTATCAATATTGTCTAAGTTGCTTTTCATCTTCTACATTATACTACTGTCTGCTTTTTAGGCGAATTTGATGTGCTTTTTTCCATTAAGAAAGTTGTACCTCTTCATTATAAAAAAAAAAAATCTGTGGAAACATAAAAACAAAAAGTAAAGTCATTTAGAGTTCTAATGTACAGAACTACTCACTATAACTGTGTTTTTCTGTAATTTTTACATGCATAACTTGGTGTCTGCCTACTTAGTATAATTGTGATTTAACTGACATGCAAATTTATACTTTTTATTTTTGAAACATCATTCTGATGGCTGTATGCTATTCCATTCAACATTCATTCAACAGCTTTACGTTGATTGTCCCATATGCTGTGAAGAGGTGTTCAGAAACACCAAGGGCCTAACATTATTTACGATGCCTTGAAGTAAAAAGAACCTTATTTCAACCAATTCAACTGTGCATTAGTTTTCTATTGCTGCTGTAACAAATTACCATGAACCTGGTAGCTTAAAACAACACACAGTCTCTTACAGTTCTGAAGGTCAGAAATCCAAACTCAGTCTCATTGGGCTAAAGTCAAAGTGTTGGCGGAACTGACTCCTTCTAGAGGCTTTAGGAAGAATCATTTCCTTACCATTTGCAATTGTTAAAGGCTGCATGCATTTCTTGGCTCCTGGCCCCTCTTCTCATCATTCCATCTCTGCTTCTGTCATCACATCTCCTATTACTAACTCCAACCCCTACCACCTTCTCGTAAGGCCCCTTGTGATCCCAGATAACCTCCCCAGGTCACGGGCCTTAGTTTAATCTCATCTACAAAGTCTGTTTCGCCTATTTGGTGGTTGACCGGTTTTTGCAGTTAGGACATGGACATCATTGGGAGGCTATTATTCTGCCTACCACAGATTGAATCAAATGTGAACTGTATCACACACTCCCCATTAAACTGGGACATGCCCTTGACTTTAAGACACATCCCAATGTCCATGATGTTAAAATGTGACCCAGTATGTTTCTTGTGTATTTCACCACAAAATCCAGACTGCATTAAACACTTATAGAAATTAGTTTCCATGCTAAAAAAAAAGTGTATGCTGTGATGAATTTTTTTTTAATTTTATTTTTATTTATTTTTTTAACACCAGAAACAGTGTATATTGGGATATAAACAAGTAACAATTTTGTGATAGTTTCAGATGAACAGTGAAGGGACTCAGCCATACATGCACATGTATCCATTCTCCATCAAACCCTCTTCCCATCCAGGCTGGCACATAACATTGAGCAGAGTTCCATGTGCTATACAACAGCTTTCTATTGGTTATCCATTTTAAATATAGCAGTGTGTACATAACCTTCCCAAAGTCCTTAACTATCCCTTCCCCACTGGCAGCCATGAGTTTGTTTTCTAAGTCTGTGAGTCTCTTTCTGTTTTTTAAGTAAGTTCATTTGTATCATTTCTTTGTAGATTCCACGTATAAAGGATGTCATATGATATTTCTGTTTCCCTGTCTGACTTACTTCACTCCGTATGACAATTTAATAACTTGGCCCTTAAGTGGATAGGCCACAGTTTAGGCACCCGTCTTGTATTCTGGTGCATTTGGGGTTCTTACCATTGTTTGCTCTTATAATTGGCCCCATGAACATGATAATGAACATGAACATGATAATGATAACAGTGAACATTTATTAAATTCACTGGTGAAAATGACTTGTATTTATTATCTCATTTAGTCCTCACAGAGAACTGTGAGGCACTAAAATGATCTCCATGTCATAGATGAGGACCATAAGGCACAGAATTTAAGCAGCTTGCTCAGTATCATGTATTTAGTCCGTGGTGGAGTCAGAGTTTCAGCCCAGGCTTTCCAGAATCATGCCCTTAACCTCTAGGCTATGCTGCCTCTCTGTGGAAAGGGGCTTGCTTCACACGCTGTATATAGCCATGTGGGAAGATGTGTGCATGCATGCTAAGTTGCTTAGTCATGTCTGACTCTTTGCAACCCTATGGACTATAGCCCACCACACTCCTCTGTCCATGGGATTCTCCAAGTTAGATTACTGAAATGGGTTGACATGCCCTCCTCCAGGGGATCTTCCCAATTTAGGGTTCAAACCCATGTGTCTTATGTCTCCTGCCTTAACAGGCAGGCTCTTTACCATTAGCACCAATAGAGAAGCCCAGGAAGATGTGTATCTAAGGACATACATTATGTTCCTAGAACAAAGGCCCCGAAGTATGATCTCATGAAAGAAAGAAACATCTTAAAGGCACTTAACAAATACTGCCAAAATCATTGCCCAAAGGTGTACACCACTTTATGTAGCTGTCCTTGCTATTGTCTTTTTTTAGTGAAGATAATAATGACAGTAGCTATTATCTTTGTATTATGTGGATGCAAACACTCTTCCTCATATGTTGCCTGGACTTTAGTTTAAACTTTTTCTTATAGAAAGAGAATGGGATAAAACAAGGATTAAATTCTAGAAATTCATTGTTATATGGAATGCTCAGTGAATGTGACCCAAGTGATTAAAATCAAGAGAAAAGTAGTTGAGAATGAGGAAGTCTTGATGATAAACCAAATCATGACTTCATATATTGTGTAATTAAATAATAATTGAGCTGACTATTTACACCTCGTGTCTTAGAGGATCGGGGCTACGAGTTCCATTCTCCTGAGACAGTCACTCTTTACTCATTTGGCAGGGTAGTCTATTTTTCAGAAACTTATCTTTTATATTTCCCTGTCATCCTCTTCAGGTCTTAAACTGAGCATTTTCTTTTGATTTTTTCTAGATGGCTTTTGTTTGCATTGACCTATCTGGCTTCTCTCAGTAATTTTCAAAAAGATACTTGAGTTTGACTAAAACCTATCTCATTATACATGAATGAATAACATGCTTAAAAATCCTTTTTGGAAATCGGGTTCATTATATTGAAATAAAATAGCAAAGAACAAATATTCAAATAAGCACATGTTCCTTAATTTTTAATAGATTTTCATGAAGCTACTATTTCTTTGGAAGAATTAAAATGTCTTGGGTTCTACATGAAATTTAATGTTTGCTGAACATTTCTAGGCATAGATTCTGTGATTTTATAATACAGAATGAATATGGGTTATAGACATAAATGTTTGCCCACTGTTAAATACTATCATATATCACTATTGAAAATGCCCCTCTATTCCTAAATATTTTAACCTACTCCAGTATTCTTGCCTGGAAAGTTCCATGGACAGAGGAGCATGGCAGGCTGCAGTCCCTGGGGTCACAAGGAGTCAGACACTACTGAGCATGCACATGTACACTATTCTGAAAGCTAAGTGGCCAGGGTCCTTTCTCCCCTCCACCATTTTTGGAGGCAACTCCAGTGCAGAGACAGAAACACAGCATGGTGAAACAGTTCACTTGGGGCATGTGACAGCCAGTTTCAGAGCCAAGACTTGAACTCGGGACTCATCTGGCCTGTGGGCTGTGCCGCTACAGCACCCACATAACCACAGGCTCCTGAGCAGTTTGTCATTCAAGGAATTCCTCACCCCAAGAAATATTTGTGAATAACAAGGACCCATGGAGAGTGAGATGAAAGAAAGGCAGGCAGCTGTGGCCCTCAACTTTTCCTGGCAATCAGGAGTGCTGCCAGGAAAGAAACCAGAGGAAAGGAGCTAGGCAAGGATTCAAGAGGCTGCTGCTGGGGAGAAAAAAAGTGTTTACTAAAAGTTTGGCATCTTGCTGTACAGCTGCCTAGTGAATAGCACTTGGAAGACAAGAAGACATGATTCATTGACTAACCTGTGTAGTAAATAGAGAATTCATTTCATAGACCCATGGATCTTTTTTTATCTTGAAGTCACATTTCTTTTTTTTTCATAACTGAGTGTTGCCCTTAAGGCATTCTTTAGTCTTATTCCAGTCTTAAAGGAAACTCCAGGAAAAAGTAGGTTCTTCAAAGAAAATATTTATTTTTATTTCTTAGAGGAGGCAAAAGGGGGCATTCACTTTTAATGAACTACTGTGAAGAAAAGATGAAGCAAAATCCAGCTTAAATGGTTTGACACTCTCCTTAAAGACGTTGTTTTATTAGATGGCAACTTTCCAGAAATATAGTCATGTGAAAAAAGGTGAAAATCATTTGCATTTTTTAAAAAGACACTTTTTGTGTATCTGTCTAAAATGCTGGAATTTTATTCATGTCCATCACTGAATGTTTCTGAGATATCAGTTTAAGTTTATGGTGATTCTTTTATTTATGCAGTTACCAAAATAAGATCTCTTTATAAGTATAATCTTTCATTTACTTTTCTGGATAACATGTATGTGTGTGTGTGTGTGTGTGTGTGTGTGTGTGTGTGTATGCTAAGTTGCACCAGTCATGTCAAACTCCTTGCAACACTATGGACTGTAGCTCACCAGGATCCCCTGTCCATTAAATTCTCCAGGCAAGACTATAGTGTTTTTAAATTAATAAAATATTTTATTCATCAGGAAGAATTATTAAAAATAGTGAATAAAATATTTAATATCTCACTGAATTCTCTGCTCTAATTGCTTCTTAATTACCATGTGCTGTGCTTAGTCACTCAGTCGTGCCAAACTCTTTGTGACCCCAGGGACTGTAGCCCACCAGGCTCCTCTAGCCATGGGGATTCTCCAGGCAAGAATACTGGAGTGGGTTGCCATGCCCTCTTCCAGGGCATCTTCCCAACCCAGGGATCAAACCCAGGTCTCCCACATTGCAGGCAGATTCTTTATCATCTGAGCCACCAGGGAAGCCCCTTAATTACCATACCATAACTCATTATTTTTAATGGTGCATAAAGCCATGAAATAAATTTTATATATATTCATATTATATTTTTATCATACATATTTATATGTATATATATATTTTTTATGGGGCTTCTTAGGTTGTACATTGGTAAAGAATCTGTCTGCCAGTGCAGGAGAAGCAAGAGGTGTGAGTTTGATCCCTGGATTGGGAAGATTACCTGGAGGAGGAAATGGAGAAAATTCCATGGACAGAGGAGCTTGACAGGCTATGGGGTCACAAAGAGTCGGACACAACTGAAGGACCGAGCACACACACACACACACATATAATTTACACTTGTGTATGAAATTCCACAGGGAGATCCTTAAAAGATGAAAGAATCAAGTGAATAAATAAATTAAAACCCACAGAACTACAGTCTACTTGGATGTCTTTAAACAAGAATTATGTTCCTTTAAGAACACGATATATGTTTTAAGTATTCCAAGTCTTTCTGTTAGCTCTTTAAAAGAAGGTTGTTCTACTTATAATATCAACGGTTGAATAATTTCTTCCTTTTGACTTTAGTATCTGACTTTGGTTAAAATAAACACAAGTCTATTTGTGGAGACAGAGACTATAAACTTTAATTTAGCAATGATAATTGGGTTGCAATCATAATAAATTAAACTATAGATTATTTTTCCACCAATTCAAAATAGTGTGAATTTTAGGACAGCATTATAAAACAACTAAACTAAATAATTTATCATGAATTGATGCTTTTGAACTGTGGTGTTGGAGAAGACTCTTGAGAGTCCCTTGGACTACAAGGAGATCAAACCAGTCCATCCTAAAGGAAATCAACCCTGAATATTCATTGAAAGAACTGTTGCTGAAGCTGAAGTTTTGATATTTTGGCTCCCTGCTGTGAAGAGCTGACTCATTGGCAAAGACCCTGATGCTGAGAAAGATTGAAGGCAGAAGGAAAAGGGGATGACAGAGGACGAGATGGTTGGATGGCATCACTGACTCAATGGACATGAGTTTGAGCAAGCTACAGGAGATGGTGAAGGACAGGGAAGCCTGGCGTGCTGCAGTCCATGGGGGTCGCAAAGAGTTGGACACAACTGAGCGACTGAACAAAAATAATGCTTTGGATGGAAAGACACATAATAAATTCATTCCTGTTGTTGTTTAGTCACTAAATCATGTTCAGTTCTTTACCACTGACCTACCAGGGAAGCCCAGTAAATTCATTAGGATAATGAAATATCAGGAGAAATATTGGACTAGGTATGTCTTAACAAACAACATAATTGGATTAGAATTTGTTTAGAAAGAGAGATATATAAGAAATGGGCCAGATGAACTAAAAACCACTGAACATGTTGAGCAAAGTCAAAAGAAAACCAAACTGATAAATATATTGATAGCAACAAATCCAAATGTAAAAGAAATGGAATTATTGGGGAGAAAGCTATAGTAACAGAAAGTCATAGACAAAGCTATGGTTTTTCCAGTAGTCATGTACAGATGTGAGAGTTGGACCATAAAGAAGGTTGAGCGCTCAAGAAATGATGCTTTTGTGGTGCTGGAGAAGACTGTTGAGAGTCCCTTGGACAGGAAGAAGACCAAACCAGTCAATTCTAAAGGAAATCAGTCCTGAATATTCATTGAAAGGAATGATGCTGAAGCTGAAGCTGAAGCTCCAATAGTTTGGCTACCTGATGTGAAGAGCCAACTTATTGGAAGAGACCCTGATGCTGGGAAAGACTGAAGGCAGGAGGAGAAGGGGGCAACAGAGAATGAGATGATTGGATGGCATCATCAACTCAATGCACTTGAGTTTGAGCAAACTCCAGGAGACAGTAAAGGACAGGGAAGCCTGGCGTGCTGCAATTCATGGGGTGGCAAAGAGTTGAACACAACTAAATAACAACATTAAAATACAAGAAGATATATTACTATAAAAATTTCAGGAGTACAGAAGAGGAAAAGTAGAATATATTTTTAAAAAACTAAGTAATTATCATGTTTTTGGATTTAAATTTTTATTTACCAACTGTAAAAGCTATTTAGCAGAATATATTTAGTGTAATTGGGAAACAGCACATATATATTTCTTAAATGAAATGATTTATGGTATTTCAGTGGAAGAATCAGAGAAGGCAATGGCACCCCACTCCAGCACTCTTGCCTGGAAAAGCCCATGGACGGAGGAGCCTGGTGGGCCGCAGTCCATGGGGTCGCTAAGAGTCAGACAAGACTCAGTGACTTCACTTTCACTTTTCACTTTCATGCATTGGAGAAGGAAATGGCAACCCACTCCAGTGTTCTTGCCTGGAGAATCCCAGGGACGGAGGAGCCTGGTGGGCTGCCATCTCTGGGGTCGCACAGAGTCAGACAGGACTGAAGCAACTTAGCAGCAGCAGCAGCAGCAGTGGAAGAATAACCAGAGGTTATGAGATTTGAAATTATTTTCTATTAACTCTGGTTAATAGGTGGAATTAACTGATCAGACTTTTCAGGGGACTGTGTTTAAAACAAAATCAGAATGACTTCCCTCATTGTATTATTTTATTTTGCTTCTTAGTGAACTTTAATAAATATATGGTAGCTCCAGGGGACAGAACATCTGTCTCATCATTGTTTTTATCCCCAGGACAAGCACAATGCTTAGTAAATATTTGCTGAATAAATGCGTGCATATGTGCTCAGTCGTGTACAACTCTTTGAGACCCTGTGGGCTGTAGTCCACCAGACTCCTCTGTCCATGGACTTTCCCAGACAAGAATACTGGAGTGGATTGTTATTTCCTTCTCCAGGTGTGAGAAATATGCTCACCAGCTTCAAACCAAGGAATGGAATCAGAGGCCCAAAGCACAGCAAAAGCTAGACTTTCAATGATGGTCTTGCAAGATTGGGTGTCTCGTGGGCAAGCACACCCCTGACAGTTACAGCAAGCACTTTTATTCCCTATCACACAGATCCCTCCCCAGTTCCTCACTGGCTTCGTACTATGGGGTTACAATCTTCCCGGACTTCATTGTCTAGGTCTCATAGCGTATTCTTTCTACTCCCTTCCCATCCTAAGTCCACATTTCTCAACAAACACTTTAGTTTATCCCTTCCCAAACATCCTGTTAGCTTAGGGACCCTCCAGGTATAAGCTGTTAGACAACACTAACTTGCCAATAATTTTCCAAGAAAAAATGGCTAACTCTGAGTGGAAAACCATTGGTTGATAATTTTCCACACAAGGCCAGCTACCTCATCCTGAAAATGGACCACTTCAAGTTCCATTTCTTACTAGGGGAGCTTCCTGGTCCAGGGATCAAAGCTACATCTCCTGTCTCCTGCATTGACAGGTGGATTCTTTACCACTGCGCCACCTAGTAGTCTCATCTAAAATAATCCAAGTGGAATGTCAACAACAGAATCATAAAATGATAGAAAGTTGGAGACAACAGGAAATTTAAGAAAAAATCAAATGCAGTGGTTCCCAACTCTTGCATTACATGTCTCACCTGAAGAGAAATTAAAACTTCATTTCCCTGAATAAACTTTTGTGTGCTTAGAACTATAAATAACTCTTGAAATTGCAACCTTGATGTTATAAGACTTGATGCATTCGGACATTTTTAATGCAAATCTTATCGGAATATTTTAGTTGAATCTTTCACTGTAAGTTTTAAATACATAAAATTAATGTTGATTTAAAATATTGCCCTTTCAGGACTTCCTTGTTGGCCAGTGGCTAAGATTCTGAGCTCCCAATGCAAGGGGCCCAGGTTTGATCTCTGATCAGGGAACTAGACCCCACTTGCCATAACTAAGATCTGATGCAGACAAAAATTTTTTTTTAATCAGGTTTAAAAATAAAATTAAAAAAAAATATTGCCCTTTTAAAAAATCATTGGCACATATGTAACAGTTATAAGGCTAATTGGAGGTTATAGGTTCATAGTAAGTAGAGAACCAGTGTTTGTCCATTTTCTCACTTTTTAGATGAGAATGTGAATAATAAGAGATGGGAAGTGATTTGCCTGAGACCTTAGTGTTTGACAGTAATGGAAGCAGGAACCAGCTAAGTGCAGTAAGCAGAAAGAGATCAGTGCAAAGAGGACAGACCTTGCAAAAATTCTAGCTTTTAATTTACTAACTTTGTGACTTTTGGTCAATTCCTTAACTTCTCTGTGTAATGCAACCAGGAATTAAAAGCACATTTGCTGCCTCCCAAGGTGCCTTCATCAGCATTGTGTTAAAAGCACTATTTTTAAAAAGATAATCATTAGTTTTAGCCAAAAATTGGTATTTAGCCAAAAATGCCAAAATTTATTGGAGGTATTTATCTTTTTTCCCATTGGTCTTCCCTGGTAGCTCAACTGGTAAAGAATCCACCAGTTCAATTCTGGTTCAAGGAGACCCCGGTTCAATTCCTGGGTTGGGAAGATCCCCTGGAGAAGCGAACGGCTACCCACTCCAATATTCTTGCCTGGAGAATTCCATGGACAGAGGAGCCTGGCAGGCTACAGTCATGGGATCACAAAGTCAGACATGACTGAGCAACTTTCACTTCACCTCATTCATCTTTTTCCCATTGCTTCCTTCTTGTATTTATTGGAGGGGTTCATTTGTTTCCCATACTCACCCTCCTTTCTTAAGCAAACACTAATGAGTTATACAAATGAGAAGAGGCAGGGGAAAAAGTGATTTAGAATGATCTAAATAATTCACAAACCAGGGTCTCAACCCCTGGATTTAATATTACTGATTATGCAATAAAAGTCATTTTTATAGGTTCTAATTGGCCTGTCTCAGACATCTTGATTTTTTTATTTCTTTCTTTCATTTTAAAAACATTGTGAATGTTGGAGTTACTTCCAGGACTGTAACCTGGCTCACATAATATCATTAGAGTGGTTATCATTACTTCTTTATCACAGGATGAATGTCTTGCACTTTCAACTAAGCTTTTGTAGAAATTACATGAGTCTTTGTAAAGGATAGAAATGAACATCACTGGAGGCTCTAAGTAAGGAATGATTAAACACTGATATTAGTCAGTTACAATATTGTATGAAAATAGCTATAAATGCATCTGTAATTCCCCTTCCAATGATCTTGTATAGAAGATATGCTTAACATTTATTTTCCTTCCATCCTAATGCTATATTGTTCCCTTTCTTAGGATTTTAATTACTTTTTTATTTTTTAAAATTGAAGTACGGTTGAAGGACAGGCTTCCCAGGTGACTCAATGGTAAAGAATATGCCTGCCAATGTAGCAGAGTTGAGTTTGATCTGTGGATCAGAAAGATCCACTGGAGAAGGAAATGACAACCCACTCCAGTATTCTTGCCTGGAGAATCCCATGGACAGAGGAAACTGGTGGGCTATAGTTCATAGAGTCACAAAAGAGTTGGATACATCTTAGTGACTAAACAACAACAAAGCTGATGTACAGCATTGTATTAATTTCAGTGGTACAACATAGTGATTCACTTTTTTATGGATAGGATCATAATTATTTCTTATTTCAATTCCTGAATTGACTTGAAAAGAGATAGTATGTATCCAAAATTCCAAAATAAATAGGACAAGTTTCTCAAATTTAAAAAAGATATATATTATATATATATTGGAGAAGGCAGTGGCACCCCACTCCAGTACTGTTGCCTGGAAAATCCCACAGATGGAGGAGCCTGGTGGGCTGCAGTCCATGGGGTCGCGAAGAGTCAGACACGACTGAGCGACTTCCCTTTCACTTTTCACTTTCATGCATTGGAGAAGGAAATGGCAACCCACTCCAGTGTCCTTGCCTGGAGAATCCCAGGGATGGGGGAGACTGGTGGGCTGCCGTCTATGGGGTCGCACAGAGTCGGACACGCCTGAAGCGACTTAGCAACAACAGCACCAGCATATTATATTTATATCTATTTTTCTGTAGTACCTTAAATAGATAAAAAGTTTGCCATCTGCCATTTAGAGTTTTTCTAAACCTTTTCATCTTATGTAAACATATACAAATTAAACACGTCATGAGATACCAGTCAAATAGTATAGATCTCTTTTTGTCCTGGCTTGATTGATAAGCATTACTCTACAATGTCATTATAAATAGGGTTCGCCCTTGGATTTGATGGCATAAGCAGGGGTCCCCAACCTCCAGGATCTAATGCCTGATGATCTGAAGTGGAGCTGATGCAATCATAACAGAAATAAAGTACACAGGAAATGTAATGTTCTTCAATCATCCCGAAGCCACTCCTCCACCCCAGTCTGTGGAAAAATTGTCTTCCATGAAACCAGCCTCTGGTGCCAAAATGGCTGGGGTCCACTGGCCCACAAACCAGTCAGTTGGATTGTTCCCTGATTAAATGTGGATTAAAACATGCAATCCCTTTAGGACAGAAGATAGTTCACCATTTACCATCCCTAAGGTCATGGCTAATTAGAGTTTAACTTGCTGCTTTTCTTTGACTTCACTGAGAAGCACAGTGATGCTCCAGATACAAGTTACTTTATGAGAACAGCCTCTTGGGGACCACAGCCAGTCCTGTCATTGTTCAGAGCAGCACTAACTCACATTCGACTTTTATTAGAACATTTATGACCAAAGTAGCTTTATCTTGTCTTTTAACCAAGTCACTAGGTGCCAGTGAGCTGGCTTGTTTTCACACTCACTGCAAATTGCTTTTCCTCAGAGTAAAGTGCCTGTCTAACAGCAAATTATTACTCTGTTTTAGTAGACAACAACCACTCGTGGCAGTTTGGTTCAAAAAATTAAGAGATACTGCTAGCTACATTATCAATATGGTATTATGAGCTAAGACTAAGGAGGACTGGAATCTTCACAACTTATATCATGGAAAATCAATCCAAACTGAAGCTCCTACTTGTGAAATGCAATCTGGTAGATGCTGTTAATATCACAGAGGTGTAACTCCTAGTTTATATCTATTGTCTGATATAGTTGTTAATAGTTCTCCCACTCGCTCTCAAAGTATCCTAATTTGGACAATGTCATGTGGTCATCCTCTGTATAATCACATTTGCCAGCTTATTATATAGGTGAAATTGTAGAACATAAAAACTTGAATGACCAAATAGCCACAGAGAAATTTAATAATAATACAAGGAACATTAAAGGTTTATTCAATGCTGAATAGTGCAGTCAGTTCAGTTCCGTTTAGATCAGTCACTCAGTCGTGTCCAATTCTTTGCAACCCCATGGACTGCAGCATGCCAGGCCTCTCTGTCCATCATCAACTCCCCGAGTTTGCTCAAATTCATGTCCATTGAGTCGGTGATGCCATCCAACCATTTCATCCCCTGTTATCCCCTTCTCCTCCTGCCTTCAATCTTTACCTGTATCAAGGTCTTTTCCATTGAGTCAGTTCTTCATATCAGGTGGCCAAAGTATTGGAGTTTCAGCTTCAACATCAGTCCTTCCAAAGAATATTCAGGACTGATTTCCTTTAGGATGGACTGATTGGATCTCCTTGCAGACCAAGGGACTCTCAAGAGTCTTCTCCAACACCACAGTTCAAAAGCATCAATTTCTTGGCTCTCAGCTTTCTTTATAGTCCAACTCTCACATCCATACATGACTACTGGAAAAACCATAGCTTTGACTAGACAGACCTTTGTTGGCAAAATAATGTCTCTGCTTTTCAATATGCTGTCTAGGTTGGTCATAGCTTTTCTTCCAAGGAGCAAGTGTCTTTTACTTTCATGGCTGCAGTCACCATCTGCAGTGATTTTGGAGCCCCCCAAAATAAAGTCTGTCACTGTTTCTACTGTTTCCCCATCTATTTGCCTGAAGTGATAGGACCAGATGCCATGATCTTAGTTTTCTGAATGTTGAGCTTCAAGCCAAGTTTTTCACTCTCCTCTTTCACTTTCATCAAGAGGCTTTTTAGTTCCTCTTCACTTTCTGCCATAAGGGTGGTATCATCTGCATATCTGAGGTTATTGTTATTTCTCTGGGCAATCTTGATTCCAGCTTGTGCTTCCTCCAGCCCCAGCATTTCTCATGATGTATTCTGTATATAAGTTAAATAAGCAGGGTGACAATATGCAGCCTTGATGTACTCCTTTTCCTATTTGGAATCAGTCTGTTGTTCCATGTCCAGTTCTAACTGTTGCTTCCTGACCTGCATGCAGGTTTCTCAAGAGGCAGGTCAAGTGGTCTGGTGTTTCCATCTCTTTAAGAATTTTCCACAGTTTGTGGTGATATCCACAGTCAAAGGCTTTGGCATAGTCAATAAAGCAGAAATAGATGTTTTTCTGGAACTCTCTTCCTTTTTCCATGATCCAGCAGATGTTGGCAATTTGATCTCTGGTTCCTCTGCCTTTTATAAAACCAACTTGAACATCTGGAAGTTCATGGTTCACATACTGTTGACCCCTGGCTTGGAGAATTTTGAGCATTACCTTGCCAGCATGTGAGATGAGTGCAATTGTGCGATGGTTTGAGTATTCTTGCGCAAAATAGTGCAGTCAAGGACTGAAAAATTCTTAGGAAAGAGAGACAGAGATTAATTTAATCAGGGGGAGTTTCATTAAAGAGATAGTATTTGAGCAGAGTCTCAAATGAGTGCCAGGCTGTGGAGGAGGAGATGGCATTCACATGCAAGTAGGGTCTGTTATGATTTTACAAAAGTGTTAAATCAAGGTAGGTTCAGATTGGTTGGTTTATTCAACTATATATTGGTACCTACAGCAAGTACTGGGAGTAGCTTTAATGCAGATGGAGATTACATGTGACAGATTTTGAAGAACTAACTACAAAATCTGGGATTCGCTCTACAGGCAGTCAGAATCAGTGATGTAATAAAGAAGTAGAAATTGAAAAGGCATTAGGGAAATGGGCTGGAGACAGCTGGAGAAGAGAGAAAGGACCCACACAGGAGAGCTGGAAGGCTGTATTTGTAGTTCATGTGTGACATGAGAACTGGGAGCTGAAGTCAGGTATTAATAGAAGGAATGGAATGAAGCTAATTCAAGAGCCATGTGAAGGCAGAAGACAGAATTCAGCGTATCTGAAAGTGCCTTCAGTTAATTTTCTTTGGTTCTCAGTGAGATCCGTAAATGTAGTCATTGTTATACAGAGAAGGTAACTTGAAGAAGTTAAGCAATTTCTAAAACTCCTAGAGCTAATTCATGGTAATGGTAGAGAGGGTGTCCTGATTTTTGCATTGAAAGTATGGGATGAAGAAAAAAGAAGCAAAGATAATTCCAAAGTACAAAATCTGAGAAACAGGGACATAAAATTTTCTGGTTATTAGAATTAGAAACATCAGAAGACAAAGTTAGCTCAGGAAAGAAAGTGAGAGGGGTGGATTTTAAACATGTTTGTTTAGAGCTGATGGTCAAATCACAGTTGGGCCTCTTCAAAAAAGCAACTGAAGGGAAGGAATGGATTAAGATAAAGCAGTCAGGTGAGAAAATATGAAAGTTACAACAGTGAGAATTGAACTCCAAGAGAATAAAGAATGCCACTGGGAAGAGGGATCAGAGAGTTCATGGCTCTCTTAGGACATCTTAACATTTAGCATTTAGAAACCAGCAAAGGAGACAAGTGTAAAAAGCATATTTTTTAAAAAAAAAAGAAAACAAAAGGAAAAACCCAAGATGCAAGAATATATGCCATCTTAGAGAACCAGCAACAGGGAGAATATCAGAAATGAAGAGTATCCATCATTATAAAGGGCTCTAGAGACGCCAAAGAATTTGAAGCAATAAAAGGTACTAACTTGACAAAGAGATTATTTGTCACCTGTGAGGATGCAGTTTCAAGAGAAGGTGGAGACATCAGATTTAAGGGGCAAAAATGGTTGTATAATGTGAAGGCAGAGGATTCAGTCAGACATTCAAGAGAGATTTAGTAATGAGGCCCCCCCCCCCACAAAAAAAAAAAAAATCAAGTAAAGGTGGTTCTTTGTTTTTCTGATGTTGAGTGTAGGCATAAGGTAAAGAAAAAAAAAGTGGTTTTTTTTGTTTTTTTTGTTTTTTTTTTGTTTTAAGGTGCTTGGGAAGGATGAAGTAGAGACAGGATTGAGTAGGAAATGCAATTATCTATGCCATGGAGAGAGACTATCTTTTTATTTCAGACAAGAAGAAAGGATCAGTGGATATGAAGTCTTTAGTGAAGAACAAGCAGAAGGGTTATCATCTTAGTGGCTTAATCTTCTCAATAAAAATGGTGATAAAATACATGATCGAGAGAGAATTGGAATTGGATGGAGTTTGGGTGCATCATACGGATTTGACAAGAGAAGAACGAACTTATCACTGAGTTCACAATTCAAAGAGTGTGATTCTGATCTCAGGTGGCCTCAGCCTGCAGCAGCTTGAAGCAGGGTTTCGGATCCTGGCCAGAGAGTGAGGTCGGGCCACAGCAGTAAGAGCGCTGAATTGTAGACACTAGACCAGTGGTCAGTGACAAGGCCCTGGCCCTTCGTTGTTGCAAAAAAGAATTCCCACAAAGAGTAGTGAAACAAGTAAAGTGTTTATTGGGAGGAAAAGAGTAGTGTGGAGAGACACACAGGCTGACTCAGAAATAGAGTCACGCCCCAGTGGCAGTTTGGATCACTTATGGGGGCATTTCTTCCAGGTTTTCTTTGGCCAGTCATTTCTATTTGCCTGATTCTGAGTCTGTATTTCATTTATCTCAGGATCCTCCCATGTGCACATCTCTTAGCCAAGATGGATTCCAACAAAGAGGCCTGTGGGTAGATTGACATCACTCCCCTTTTGACCTCCAAGGAGCTTTCTTATCAGGAAGGTCTCCTTGACTTTGAGAATGAGAAATATGTGGTCTCTTATCTTTTATCTGTGCAGGGCTCAGCCTCTCCAGTTATCCTGTTTTATGGCGTTTCTGTCCATAGGAAATGAACTCCATCTGCTTAGTCTGGGGCCCATCCGTCTCCTGCCTTAACCCTTTAGGGCTGGGGCCCATCCATCTCCTGCCTTAACCCTTTAGGGCTGGGGCGCATCCATCTCCTGCCTTCACCCTTTAGGGCTGGGGCGCATCCATCTCCTGCCTTCACCCTTTAGGGCTGGCTTAACCTGAATATGTGACTTTTTTCTGCAGTAGTGTCACTGCTTAGAGTCTGGAATAGGAAAAAGTAGAGGATGAGGATTTAAGATACAGCTGGAAGAACTTAATCTAAAGGAATTAGAGGTAGTGCAGTGCAGGGAGATGGCCAGGCCTTGGAGATAGCTGTTTTGAGATGAGATAGGATTAGCAATATAGAAGAGACAGAAGTGGATATTTTCAAAGTGATGGAGAGGAATTCTGAGGAAGAGAATATTGAAGTTCTTAAAGTTGCTGGAGGGGATAAAGTAGGAAAGAAAAAACAAAGCACACAAAACCAGAGACTGAGGTTTTCTAAAGACCTGGAATGAGTTCAGGCAGTAGCCTCCAGGCTGCACTGAGAGTTTCATTCTGTCCTTTGCCTTCATGTTCAATCTGCTCATGAAACCATCTCTGATGACTCAAATCCAAAGGAAGGCTGCCTCTTTCCTCCAAACTCATAAAATTTACTTTCAAATACTTTTAGCACATACTTGATTTTATACTGAGTAATCAAATCTCTTGTCTGTATGTTTTTAGCTTTAAGTGAATTCAATCTTTTGTATGCAAATACCTTATTTTCCCTAAATATACTTTAAATGCCTTGAGTTAGTGTTGTGTTTTACATATAGGTGCTTAAATAGCAATTTTATTGGCTGACTGAATGCAGTTATACCCACATGACTGCACCAAGAGTCACTATGAACCAGTCATTCTTATTTGGGGCAACAAAATGCCCAATAATGGGTTGAAGTCAAAAGAGAAAAGAAGACTCTGGATGCTGAGTATCTCACGAGGCATAAATTGGAGAAGGAGATCTATGCAAATCGACATGAGTCTCTTTGTGCCTTATACTTTGCTAAATGTGGTGGATCAATGTGGAACCAAGGACAGGGCTTTGAGCGCAGTCTGCCCTGGGTGCAGGTCATAAGTAGGGAGGGGAGGGATTGTCTCCAGAGAATGGTAAACCAAAATAAGGTGAGATTTTTCTTATCACTGTGTGTTTGAAATTCTAAATTGTGTTAAAAACTTTTGCTGATCTAAGGTCTAAAGAGTTGATGCAGTCACTGTTGAGTTTTACTAACACAGTATATATGTAAAGCTCAACTCAGCATGTGTGTTTTTTTTTTTTTTTTTTACTTTTCCTTTAGTGAATATTGTCTTCTACATGAAAGTTAATTCAGAGAACCCCCAGTTGCATGCGTGGCACCTGACAACAGACTCAGCTGTATGCATTCATTTAGAGGATGAATGAATTCTTATGAATCATGACTCCATAAAAATCTAGTCTTTTTATGTGTTCAGGATCAACAGGTCTCCAACCCACCAGTACTTCAAGCATCTGTGTTAAAACAATAGATTCAAAATAAAGAATGACAACATTGTGTTTGTGAAGACAAAGAAAAAGAACTTGAGTCACGTCAGTTCTATTTTTACAAAGTGCAAATCATTCTCTGAACCTGGTACTCACCGATTTGGCAATATTCCCTCATGTGTCTTTTCCACCTTTTTTCAAAAATACATTGTCATTCTATTTTACCATTTGTGCAGTAATATTTGTTTTGTATTTTTATTTGTATTTTGCTGATGTGATTACATCCATGAAGTTCAAAACAGGAAGGTTTTCACTGTCTTCTTCTTTTCCGGTCATTATTATTATTCATTTCCTTTTCCAATTATGACTGAAAATAACATCTTGCAGAAGAGACAGATGTTATGTATGAAAGAGATCTACTCCAGATGTCAGATCTACTCCAGATTTTCAGTACACACTGCCATGGCTAGTTCAGGGTTGAACAGATATGACGTTGACCTGAAGAACAGATACGTACAGTGCATGTATGCAACCACATAAACAATAACCATGTGAGCTAAACTGTGATAAGACATGTAGCTAAAATATCAGGAAATGTCTGTGACAACATAGGAAGATGAAAAGTAACTTCTAATCTGTAGGTGGAAATCCAGAAAGCTTTCTGGGAAATAATATGAAATGGATAGTGTTTACATAAGTAAAAATGATGAAGTAAGTGGCATTCCAGGTAAGGGGAGCCACAGGCAAAGGCTCAGAAGTAGGAGAGCATGGGATATAGACATGGAAAGTGGTTCTCAACCCTTACTGTGCATCTGACTGACCCAGAGAACTTAAAAAAAAAAAAAAAAAAATCCACTGCCTGAGCCCCAGTGATAGATTCTAAATCAGTTGGCCAAGGTGGGCTTTGACTTCAATAATTTTTTTTAATTTCCCCAAGTGAAATTCCCTGAGATCCAGTGGGCTATATTTTTAAAAAAAAAAAAAAAAAGGACATTGTTTGAAATGTATGTATGCAAGATTTTTCTTCCCATATTAAAAAATTTCTTTCCCTAATTTAGCAGCCAATAATCACTTGATTTTCATTTTATTTTGTTTCTTAATTTTTTATTTTATATTGAAGTATAGTTGATTAACAATGTTGTATTAGTTTTATGTATACAACAAAGTGATTCAGTTGTGCATGTATCTGTTCTTTCTCAAATTCTTTCCCCATTTAGCTTATTAGAGAATATTGAGCAGAGTTCCCTGTGCTATACAGGAGGTCCTTGCCAGTTATCTTTTTTATTTATTTTATTTTTGGCTGTGCTGGGTGTTCATTGCTGCATATAGGCTTCTCTAGATGTGGCGAGCAGGGGCTACTCTCTAGCTGCAGTGCATGGGCTCAGCAGTTGTGGTGCATGGGTTCAGGTGCCCCTAGTCTTGCCTGGAGAATCCCAGGGACGGGGGAGCCTGGTGGGCTGCCGTCTATTGGGTCGCACAGAGTCGGACACGACTGAAGCGACTTAGCAGCAGCAGCAATAGCAGCAGCAGGCATGTGGAATCTTCCCAGACCAGGAATCAAAACCATGTCCCTGCATTGGTAGGTGGATTCTTAACCACTGGACCACCAGGGAAGTCCTAACCTATTTTAAATATATTAGTGTGTACATGTCAGTCCCAAACTCCCAATCTATTCCCTCCTTTTAAAAACTTTTTATTTTATGTTGGAAGGTAGCCAGTTAACAGTGTTGTGATAATTTCAGGTGGAGAGCAAAAGGACTCAGCCATGCATGTATATGTATCCATTCTCCCCCAAATTTCCCTCCCATCCGGGCTGCCCCATAACATTGAGCAGACTTCCCTGTGCTATATAGTAATTCCTTGTTGGTTATCCATTTTAAATATAGCAGTGTGTACTTATCAATCCCAAACTCCCTATCTATCTATCCCCCCTTTAAGGGTACTTTATCTTTTAGAAAATCATGTGAGTATTATGATAGTTTTGTTATTCCCAGTAAATAACTGTTCTTCCTATGCGTTGGGACCATTTTCATTTGGGGTATGTATTAACTATGGTTATAGTAATTAATTCTTCAGGATTTATCCATAACACAGTTCTAAAATGAAGGGAACAGACCACTGGGAATTCATAATTTTTGGTTGGAAAAGAGGCAACTGCAGGATAGTAAAACAACTTTCACGTGAGGAAAAGCAACTAAAATAGGATGAGTAGAGACTGTGCAAAAAAAACCCAAAACACCCAGGCTTTGTTTCACACAAGAGTTATTGCTTAGAATTCTTGGTCACACCAGAAGCCAGACAAATCCATTTGAGTTCTCTTTTTAAGAAAAAAGTAACCTACAATTTTTGAAGCAAAGAGACACAGCCACAAATAGGAGTCATTTACTTTAATTAGATTGCAAGTTTGACTGTCCAGGGCCCACAGATATTATATTGTGTTTTCCTGTGAATTTAGGCTTGCCAAATAAAATACATGACACTTAGATAAATTTGAATTTCAAATAAACAATGAATAATTTTTAGTATGAGTATGTGCCATGAAGTATAGTTTAAAAATATTACTCATTGTTTATCTGCCATTCAAATTTAACTGATGGCCTATAGATCCATTTGCTAAAACTGGCAGCCCAGATTTATAAGTGAATATAACTTGTGTTGAACTAATATGCAACACAAAATAAGGAGATGAGAGAAATGATTCCCTTCCTCTGGACAGTCAAACGTGATCAAAGCTAAATGTGAAAAGGCTGACCCAGTCATACTGAAGTTTCCATGAAGGTATGCGGAGATCCAAGTAAAGTCAGAGTTCAATGTTTTTCTTCCACTCAGAATGCTGATTGCAGAGAGCATAGCGAATCATTGTCCTTGCAATTCCCAACGTGCTGTGGACCAGCAACATCAGCATCACCTGGGACCTTGTTAGAAATGCAGAGTCCCAGACCTCGCCCAGGTCTGCCGAATCAGAATCTGCATTTTAACAAGATGCCTTGTGATTGTCTGCAAGGTGAGAAATGCAGATCTAGTTCGATAGTTTCCGAGACCATGCTCAGGCACAGGATCCCCCAGGGCTCAGGAAGTGTGTAAGCAGGGCTTCATCCATTGTAATGAAGAGAGACCTTTACTCTGAGTGATCCTGTCTGGGCTTCAGGTAAAATTTTATTGGAACAAACGGTCCATGGTTTAATTTTTTTTTTATTAAAAAAGAAAAAATTCTTAAAAAAAAATCATCTAGTTCATTTCCTTTTCCAAATGGGGAAACTAACAAAACACTCGTCTGTGCCTAAGTCCTGTGCTGGGAAGTGACAGGACCAAGATGCTGTCCACGCCTCAGAATCTCAGCCTCCTTCCACTTCTCCCTGTTTACTAAAGAAAGCACAAAATACTAGAAATCTCAGAACAACTGCTTGTCAAGCACCATCAAACACTACAGGTGTCTTCTAGCTGGGCCTGGAAGTTCAGAATTAGCCTCTTGTTTTTCACACTCACGTCTAGTAACTGCCTTTCAAGGGTTCATCTAACGCATAAAAAGCACTCTCTGCTTTGCTCTCTGAGCTTGAAGACAGGTCTCCAGCTGCAGTTTTGTGTACACTGCTAACGGAGGGTACCCTGCAGGTTTGTTTGTGGATATTTCAGCTAATTATCTCGCCACAGACCATTGAGACAGATCTGAATGACTGTTCAGTTAATAGTTCTGAAGGAGTAATTAGGGAGAATACCTGCCTGCATGGCCTACCCCATTGCAGACATATCAGCATGAACATTTACTTCTGAATGTGATGAATCGCATAAATAATTCTCAAAAATGAAATTAGAGAGCACCCACGCATTACACACAGTCATGTTTTAAGCCATGACATCCTGCATCTCTGTAATGAATTAACAGTACAGTCTGGTTTGAATTTTTCAATTTTCAGCATACATCCTGCTCTGTTAACAAGTGACCCTGTGGCCCCCATCAGTTTCTGTAACAATTCGAATTAGCCATTCTAAAAAGAACACACTGGGACGTGTTTAAGCCTCAAGAAAGAAGTATTAAATGCTGAGTTGTGACCCATCCATCATATTTCGTGGCAGAGCCAGACATGATGCCCAAGTTTCTAGATCCCATTTGTCTACTGCATAGATGCCTCATGGTATCTACCAAGCTTAAAGATAAGGTTCAACCTTACAGATTGTTCTATGAGAACTAAGCATTGAATCGTGAAAATCAGAGAACTGACCCCTTGTTTTCATTTGTAAGGAAATTCTGAGCAACTGCAGATTGACCTAGGAAAACAACTTCAGTTAGGACTAATTTATATAAATTTCAGTTTAGGGATCCTAAAAGTTAGTGGAGGAAGGTAGGAGAGACAATGATCAGAAGAACCATGACCCAGAGAAGTTTTTAAGTAACTTTTCTCCCCAGTGTTCAGTTATCTTAGGCAAGCAGGTATAAGGATTCTACAATTTTAGAGGACAGATCCCCAAATATCATTGTACAGATAAGGAAACAAAAGCCCAGAGAAATCAAGTGATTTATTTAGGATCATTTAATTGATTTGTGATATGTGGAAGCATTCTAGAAAGGAAGCAGGATTTTGATAAACTTATTACTCTGTGGCATTTTTAGGGTTAAAATTGAGATATCAAAAACGGGTAAAAGAATGTAAAATCAGACCAAGTGCATGACAATTGCTAGATTTCATTGTAAATTTTGACATAATATTATGGGAAATGCCCTCTCTTTGCATCTAGTCAAAAACTGTAGAAGTAAGTATAAATCTTTCCATTTTGTACATATAAAATAGGAGTCTTGAATAATTTTGTAGTTAGATAACAACCTATTCTATCTTGTTCATCTTTAGAATGCTTATTTGAAACCTAAATTAAGTCTTACCCCTTTTACCCTGAGGAAGTTTTTATCTTCCATATGGAAACCATGTTTTATACTTTTCTTTGGTCATATGCCCTTCAAAACAGCATCTTGCACCATGTCAGACATTTCAGATATTTTTAGTAAATAATCTGCACATTCTCTTTGGATCAATAATTTCACTTCTGTGAGTTTATAAAAGGAACTAATCAGAAATATTCCTTTGAGGTTAGCAGCAAAAATATTCACTGGAGCATTATTTATACTATCAAACAATCTGGAAAAAAAAATCTCAAAATCAAATTGACCATATAACTCATATTGAGTTATATGTAGTATGCTTTTGCACGCACTAAAAGTAATTTTGTAGAAGAATAGTTCATAAAATTTTTTGTGTTCTTAATTGGAAATAAAGGAGTTCATAAAACAGCATCTGCTGTGATTTAGTGTTTCTAGAAATGAGTATAAATGATATACACAGATTGAACCAAATTATGTGTGGGTGGTGGAATCTCTAGTGATTTTAAATCTTGTTAGGGTGTTTTTTTCTCTAATGAGTAGTGGTAAGATGAAAGAAATTTTTTTAAGAACATGAAATTAATTCAGAAAATATGTTTGTACTGTGTTAACAGTGGTAGCTTCACTGTACTTTCTATTTTGAGAACCTCTGTGATGAGTTCACAAAGAACATGATAAACATTATCAATAATCCTGCAACTTTTTCACCTAAGACAGAGAATTAATTATAAACTTAGTAATTCTTAGAATTCTTAGTAATGCTTAGAATACTGAAGTTGTGGTAATGTCATAGTTTAAGATTGAAATAAAAATAGAACTCTGTTCACAAATTTCAGATAGGTTGTACACAAAGTAATGAATTTTAAGGGCTAATTTCTATAGTGGGAGAATTAACTTTGGAAGTTGGTAGCTCTCATTTTAAATCTTGGATCTGCCATTTGCCAGCTTTTTAGGTTTGGGTGCAAGGTAAATGATTGAGTTGTACACATTAAATAAGATCATGTGTGTAAATCACCTTCTAACAGCATGAAATATGATTAATTATGTTTAATAAAATGTAACTTTCCCAGGCATCATCATCAACAATTCTCATCAGTGGTGTTCCTTTTTATTTCTTTAATTAGATAAGTTTGGCATTGTGTAGGTTTAAGGCATACAATGTGTTACTTTGATACATTTATATATTGTAATATGGTTGCTGTTGTAATGATATTTATTTCATTGCATGCTTATAGTACAATATTATTTAATACTCATCACAAGTGTATACCCTTACGTACTATCAATCTTATCTCCCCATCCTCTATTACCTGGTAACCACTGTTTGCTTTTTTCTTAGGTCTGACTTCTTTAGATTCCACAGATAAGTGATATCACACAGTTCTGGTCTTTCTCTATCTGACTTACCTCACTTAGCATCATGTGTTCAAGGTCCAACCATGCTGTCACAAATGACAGGATATCTTCTTTTCTCATGACAGAATAATATTCCATTGTGTATCCATACTGCATCCTTTTTTATCCATTCATCCATGGATGTGCACCTGGGATGTTTCCATATCTTGGCTATTGTGAATAATGCTGCCATAAACATGGGAATATAGTTATCTCATCAGACTTCTGTTTTCATTTCTTTTAGGTATATACTAGAAGTGGAATTGCTGGATCATGTAGTAGATTCAGTTTTAAGTTTTTGAGGAACTTCCTGATTGTTTTCCATAGTCTTTGGACCAATCTGCATTCCCACCTATAGTGTCTAAGTTTCCCTTTCCATCATGTTCTCACCAATACCTGCCATCTCTTGTCTTCTTGATGATAATCAGCACTCCTTTTTAATGGTCACCTGTAACACAATGTCTTTATGGCCTGAGTGGTAAATCAGTGCTAGTCCATAGGGCTGTACTTGCCTGCTGGACCCATGGGCCAAATGGGCCTTGTAAGGTAGAACTTCAGAACAGACTTAGTGGTGCTGCTTGACTCCAAGAAACACAAGGGCATCTGTGCCCTAAGAAGCCCTGTTGCGAAGTAACTGAAACCAGAGTGGGGGTTATAAAGAGTGAGCACACGGAGGACTTCCCTGGTGGTCAGTGGTTAAGACTCTGCACCTCCAGTGCAGGGGGCTTGGGTTTGATCTCTTGTCGGGAAACTAAGATCCCATGTTCTGAGGATCTAAGATCCGGTGCAGCCAGGGATATTTTTTTAAAGAACGAATGAGCATATTGGCATTTTCTCACAACAGGAGTGACCATAAATTACAGTGTCCATCTCTCTAGAAACATTTATAGTTTATATCTCTAGTATATTTCCATTGATGATGATTTTTAGTTGCAACAAAGACACTAAATTGCTATTTAGCCCTCTCAGTTTTACCTTCTTTTTTAGGAAAATGAAGATAATTCAGTTTCACTTACATAATGGGACTTAACCAGCTAATAAATATAAAGCATTTTGACCATATAATGTTATAGAGACAGTACTAATATTATTAACAGGCAAGATGCAATTACCATGATTGGTATTTTTCCAGAAGGTAAAGCTAATAATACTCATTCCAACCTGATGGGAAATCTCTTTTACAGCCATTAATCATGACAGTGGAATGTAATTGGCCAATCTAGAAAGCTGCCAAATGCCAATATACCTACACTGATATTTAACATTTTTCACATTAAAATTCATAGGTAGAAATAAACTTCCTTTAATATTTATTGGTTTATTTACTCCAAAATAACAGGTACTCTGATAAATGGAATAGTAATTTCTGGTGCCACTATGGCTGAGAAATGCCTTTTAGCATCTTCTGCTGCTGTAACTTAATAATTCATTTCATCACTTCTGTTTGTAAATCACAAAAGGTTTGTTTGATAAACATAGGGTTAGGGAGAAGTGTCAATACAAGTAACCTGTATTTTAAGACCATTGTCTATATGTGCAATTATTTACATGGGTTTGAGATTATTCACAACCTCTGACGTTGGATTCAGTTTTCAGGGCATGACATCTGTTCATTTTCAAACACAAAAAGTCATCTATGGGATGTCTTAGCTTAATAAATTAATTCTTAAGATATTAAGGTGATTGATCTTTTAGTTTGGTTTTTGCCAAATTTGAAGCACACTTCTAATAACTGTGCAGAATTTTATGGTCTTAGGTTTTTTGAGTGAATTAACAAATGAAATGAAGTGATATCACTATTGACCTCTAAAGAGAAGGTGACCATGGTTATATATTAAGAAAATTTGTTTTTCATGACTGTTCATTTTTGCTTAGTTATATCTGGACATTTAATGGAGTCTTTTAGACATAAACACGCATAAAGCACAAACCATGTCTTTGAGAAACTCTCAATCCTTTGGGGGGTAGCTTTGGCCAAGGGACTGTCATCTGGGACGTGCTGGTAGTGCCATAATAGAGAGTCAAGCAGGGTGCTTTGGGCATGTATAATTTCAACTGTGGTGGTAATGAGATCATTTAATATGTTGCTACATGTAATTCAGAAGTTCATCTGAAATAGTTGGCAAATAAACTTTTCTTATGATGTGACCGTTACCGTGCTTTTCACTCCTTTTGCATTTTTCTGTTTCAGAGACGCCCAAGCAGATGGCCAGCAATGAAGTTCCGAAGAGGTTCTGGCCATCCTGCCTATGCTGAAGTTGAACCAGTTGGAGAGAAAGAAGGTTTTATCGTATCAGAGCAGTGCTGAAATTTCTAGGACAGAACAGCACCAGTGCTGGATTACAGGTGTTAAGACTAAAGATTTGCCTATACCTTTAAGACAAACACACACCCACACACCCACCCACACACACACACACACACACACACACACACACAGGAGCCCTAAGCTGCTCTAGCCAGAAGGAGATGAGATTTCTGGACAAGCCCAGCCCAGAAAGGGTTAAAAATTTTTTTTAAACTTATAGAGGATATCAGTTACCACTGAACATAAAATTCCCTAGTGGAATGACCTCTATAGTTCACTCAGCACATCTCCTGTGGACTTATCAGAAATATGACAAGATGACAGTGCTGTTGGCTTAAGGTGCAGGGTGCAAAGGGATCGGGAAAAAAAATAATAATAAAGCTTTAGTTCACAAGGGATCTATACCTTTGGTTCAAATAGTCTTCTCTGATAACTGTGTTCCAAAGCCTGAACCCATTCACTCAAAAGAACAATGACAGATATTTCCAGTTTGCTGAGAAGAGTAGCTGATGCAGGGGCCCAAACAGACACAAAAGACGAGATTTTGTGTCTTTCCACCAGACATGTGGCTGAAGGATTTTGTTTTGCTGGTCTAGACCCACCTGTTCCAACCACCAGACCCACCTGTTCCAACCAGTTTGCTACTTTACAGGATGAATCTTTTATCTTTCCAGTTCCGACTTGGCCTCCCTCTTCCTGGATGCCTTCTGTGTAAGCAGTGACAAGATCGTAGCCTTTTAGCTAAGCATGAGGACAGAGGGAGGGACAAACGAGGCTTCTGGTTCCCCCCACCCCAGAGTAAAACATCTGATTGCTTTTCAGAAGCATCGCCTCCACCTCCCAACTGTGAAGTCCTGTGAAGCCACAGTTGTTCTTGGCTGAAGGAAACAGAAGGACACAGTACCATGAGTTCCTTAATCGTTTTTGAAGCAAAAATGTTTAAGGGATTCTAAGCATATGAGGTTTTTGGTGTTTTGGTTTTTTTTTTTAACTGCCGTTTCAGTCTGAGAGGCCCGTTTCATTGTCGATTCCTATCTAAGAAGGCTTTCAAGTCAGCATATCCCTGGCGAGAAAAAGAGCGAAAGAACCCTGCTGAATCATACAGTAATTTTCTTTAAAGCACATAGTAGTTACATAAATATATATATATAAATATATTTTTGTTTATAACTAACACAAGGCAGGCTCTTGTGACTCAGAGTGCATTTTGTCATCAAGACAAAACAAATGCGAGATGCATTACTGCATACTTCCATAGAGTTGTAAAATAATCCTTAATATTAGAATATTTTTATGTCGCTTAGTGGAAGTGGTTCAACTGGTTGCAGCACCGATCGATTTTCCTGCCTGTTGGAGCCGCTCTCCCGTTCATATCAACCCCTTCCCTCCCTGGAAAAATAAAGCAGATGCAAAAAGCTCCTTAGATGGATCTGTTGTTTGCCCTATAATCACAGTCCAGATTTTGAACCATCCCTGTGAGTGAAGACAGGAAAGGCACCCTCCACCCCCAGAGGAGGAAAGTGGTTAATATATATACTGAGCTCCTAAAGTTTGAATTCAGGTACTGTGTGTACAATTTCATCAACATCTCGACCCATGAAACTTACATGTTGTGCCAAGAAGCTGTTGGTTCTCATAAGGTACCCATGTCCAGCATTTGCAGATTCAGGTATCAAGAAGCAGAGCTGTCTCGTAAGTAGCACTTTACTACCAACTCAGCATCTGTACACAGTGTCTGCATCAAATGACATCAGTCCACTAACAGAGTATCACATATTATCCTCACAACCGTCTGATGTAAACTCGTGCATTTTCCATCAAGTATATTTTGCTTAACATTTTAAAGTACCTGATGAGGGTGTTCATTTTTTTTTCCCCTAACCTGCTTAGACAACAATTGCAAAAAAAAAAAAAAAAATTGACAAGCAAGGTGATTGAAGGGCGTGATGACTGCTATAGCTCTCTGCTATAGCTACGTTCAGTTGATATGAAATAAACCAATTTATTTCTTGTGGAGTAGGTTTGGTCAGTTAGCAATTACCAAATGACTTGCCAATATAACTGGTGCAACAGGTATTCTACAAAGGCATAAGGAACACATAGACGATTCCTTCTAGGATAAGTTGATGCTTCTTTCACTTGCTTTTGTGTTAGGTGTGGCTTCCAATACAGCTGATTGACAGTTATATAAATCCTGCATATATATATCCAACACCTTTCTCAATTCTTTGAAGTAGTGGTGTAATTTCTATCCCTTTCAAAGTTCATCTTCCACTTTTGATTTTTTAAAAAAAATGCCAATTTTGTAAAATAACCTAAAACTCTCTGAATTGTCCAGTGCACAAGAGCACCCAGTAAGGGAAAGTGAAAAGGCTGCTGAAGTATGGGAAATCTTCCCAGCCAAATCAGGAGTTAAAGGTGGTGAGATGTTTCTGTTGTTGATGAATCTTCTAGAGGTAAGGGAAAAGGCTGACTGAATCCTTTTTTTTTTTTCATGAAACTTTCATTCAACTCTGTACCTCTGGTTTGTTCTTGGTGCCCATTTACTGCAAAGGAAGAGCAGACATTCACAGAGTTTCTGGAAATTCAGAATGGACTCTGGTGCTTTGGACTTTTCATATATTATGTATTAGAAAAGATGCATCTGCATGTTATTTCATATACTATGAACCTAGTAAAAGGAGAATAAAAGCAAAGGAACATATACAAAGTTCTAGAAAAATCAGATAAATGGTGCTATAGAGGAAGTTAGTTATTTCATCTTAATTATTTGTAAAAACATTTAGTGAATAGGTAAAGGATTCCCAGATGGCTCAGACAGTAAAGAATCTGCCTGTGGTGCAGGAGACCCAGGTTCAATCCCTGGGTTGGGAGTAGAATGACTACCCAGTCCAGAATTCTTACCTGGAGAATCCCATGGACAGAGAAGCCTGGCAGGCTACAGTCCATGGGGTCGCACAGAGTTGGACACATTTTCACTTTTCAAAGGTATTAAAAGTCAAGAAAAATATCTTAAGCCAATGAGGTGAAACTGACCACGGTGTTGATTTGTTTATGAAAGGTTTGAAATTGAAACATGTGCTAACAAATAGAAAGTTAAATAATAAAGTGCAATTTGCCTCCAATTATTAATTTGGGATGTCTAGCTCAGTGGTAAAGAACCCACCTGCCAATGCAGGAGACAGGGTTCAATCCTTGGGTCACAAAGACTCCCTGAAGAAGGAAGTGTCAACTCACTCCAGTATGCTTGCCTGGGAAATTCCATGGGCAGAGAAGCCTGGTGGGCTACAGTTTGTGTGGTCCCAAAGATTCAGACACAACTTAGTAACCGAGAACATACAAATGGGGCAGTCTCACAGGAAGCTTCTAGGATGTACTGTCCAATATATACACTAGCCAAATTGAATGATTTAAATTAACTAAAATTAAGTAAAAATTCAGTTCTTCAGTCACTCTAGCCATATTTCAAGCCTCCAAAAGTCACATGGGGCTTGTGGCTTCCATACTAGAGAGCACCAAACGCTCCTGTCTTTGCAGAAAATTCTATTAACTCTGCTGTAGAAGTCTTTCCTTTTTGGTGGCTCAAACAGTAAAGAATCTGCCTGCAATGCAGGAGACCCAGGTTCGATCCCTGGGTTGGGAAGATCCCCTGGAGAAGGAAATGGCTGCCCACTCCAGTATTCTTGCCTGGAGAATTCCATGGACAGAGGAGCCTGGCAGGCTACAGTCCGTTGGATCACAAGGAGTCAGACACGATTGAGCGACTAACACTTTCACTTTCTTCCTGGAGAAAAGAAGGAGGAGAAAAAAATAGATTTGATAGTTCCTGGGCCTGTTTTTCTCTCAGAGAGGCAGTTTAAAATAATGAAAAGAATCCCAGCTGACACAGTTTTGAGTTTCCACTATGTCCTCAGGAAAATCACTTTTACCACTAGAAGTTTCCATTTGCAAGTTTGGAAAATAAAAATATTTCTGTCCTGTCTTCCTTGCAAGATTATTATTATGTAGATTGACTAAACATACAGACTTTTAAAGCCTTATGTCAAGTGAACCCAAAGAAGGGGCTTCCCTGGTGGCCTAGACAGTAAAGAATCCACCTGCAATGCAGAAGACCTAGGTTTGATGCCTGGGTCGGGAAGATCCGGTGGAGGAGGAAATGGCAACACACTCCAGTACTCTTGCCTTGAAAATCCCTTGGACAGAGGAGCCTGGTGGTCCACAGTCCACAGGATTGCAGAGTTGGACAACTAAGCACTCATGTACAACCCATATAAAGCACATCTCTTGGCCCAGTACCAGCACGAACTTGTATTCTGAGGGAAGAAAGTCCGTCCATCCTAAAAGCATTCAAAGACAATCAAATCAGTACAGTTCTTGAGGAAATGCCAAAGGAACATACACTCAAGAATTGCTTCAATTCCTTTTTCCCCATATTAATATTTTCTCTTATGTTCCCCCTGCATGACATCAGCCTCAACCATGCTTTCTCTCAAAGTCCTGGGTGCATCCTTCATCGGGCTCTGTTCTTCATTGTATAGTGTCCCTGAGCTTCTCCAGTTTTTTCTGATTTCCCAGTTAACTCTTCACAACAAAGAGAAACCCAGGAGCTGACCAGCGGGCTTCTCTTTAGAAGAGAGTACCTCAAACAAATCATTTCAAATATGCATTTTCTCCCTGTAACACAAGTGTAAGGGCCTGACACATTAAAATATAACAGTAGGTGGAACTTAATTTTAAATGTAAAAATTTCCAAATGCAAACTACATGAAAAGAATAAAATTAAATTTTGTCATATTCAGGTAATACATATTCTCAGATTAGTGTGATTTCTTAGTTTTGGCAAAAAGAAAAATTCTTATGTTATTTCCTCATTCTGAGGGAGTATAAGTTTGGCAATGCCCTAGTGTCTATTGCCCAGGGCAATAAGAAAAGTTTTGCTGAAACTCATGCCTTGATTCAAGACACTTCCGTGATAAGAAATTAATATTTAAGTAAGATTAACTGAAAAATAGATGCTGCAGCTAAGGCTCTTTCCTCCTGTGAATTGTTATTTTGCTTTGTAGTTCTTCAGGCATTTTTTAGATATTTTATTAAGATGTATTTTATTAATTCCTGGAGATTGCTCTTGCTTTTACTTTCCTAGCCTCCAGTTTTTGGCATCATCATCTATATGCCAGAATCATGGAAGGTCATCTAACCCAACCTCTTCATTTACAGATCAGAAAATTGAGGCCCAGAGAGATATAGTCATGTGCCCAGCATCAGAAGTGGGCATTGAACTTACAACTCCTGACTGTTCATTTTTGTTCCAATTCTCTTTGCCTACACCCTCTCTGTCAGTATTTAAAGCCAACCATGCAGCTTCAAGAATACTGGAGTGGGTTGCCATTCCCTTCTCCAGGGGATCTTCCTGACCCAGGGATTGAACCCAGGTCCCCTGCATTGCAGGCAGATTCTTAACCTTCTGAGCCAGTAGGAAAGCCCTTAGAAGGCACAGTCTGCCTAAAAGCAATTTTTATTTGTTATCCTGACTCTCTGCTCTGTCCTAGAATAGAGAACATTGGACCAACCTTCCACCATCAAGTGGTTGTCCTAAGAATGGTACCAGTAGTTCCAGTTCTGGTTATTGCAAGGTCTTTATCTGGTTTTACATGCCCCTACCTATGGCCATCTAAGTTAGCAATACTATCTTGTGTCACTTAAAATTGCTCTGCCTTTGCTTCATTTCTTCCCAGCTGTACATTAAAACTAGTCATCTTCATAGCAGATTTTCTTACTGAATTATCACAATTTTTATTTGCTTTTAAACTAGTGGAGCCTAAGAAGCTCTTTGGAGCAAATGTTACGAGGTCAGTGGCATTACATATTATGTACTTCTATTTCCTTGTGTTCGTAAAGCACTTTACATTTTACATGGCACTTTGATTTATTTCTTAATTTGTTCATTCATTCAACCACCCAGTTCACTTAAATAGTTATTGAGCACCTACTAGAACCAAGTTCCTGTGCTAGGACTTGTGATATACAGTGATAGATACAAACAATAAGAGATCAGGCATGTCCACTGATAATTATAATAGGCTAAAATCTTCAAACACAACTTTGCAAATTGATCAGCTCACTATTACTCTATCCAATTTCCAGTTCTAATTTCTATTCTACTAAGATAGGAAACTCTCAAGTGCTTGTCTGAGGAACGTTTCTGAAGCATGATACATCATTGCCCATCTCTGCTGTTTGCTCAATTTCAAATGATGTGTTAATTTCACTTATGAGAAGAAAAGTTACTCATTCAAAGTTGTCCCAGTCCCAGAAGGACTTTTTAGGTCACTTGAATTCTTCCTGATTAGATGTAATAATAGTTCACTATCTTATTCTCATATTTCTTCATTATAAATAGTTTTTTTTTAATTAATAATAAGACTTGGCATCGTAAACTCTTTGTATGAGAAGGGACTGTAAAAGTCACTAGTTCAATCACAACCGAACATCATCCTTTTCTATTTCGTCATCTCCTAGTTTTACAAATTTATTGAGAGATCTGAAGATTGTTTGTTTATCTCTGGAACTTGGGGATTTACTTTCTCATAGCAAGAGATAAAGATGTTTGGTGGTTTTGCTTTGCCCTGAAATAGCTGCTGCAGGGGTGTTGGCCTCAGTCGGGGAGTTGGTGTCACACAGTTTCAGTATCTCAGAGACTTCAAGGAGTTTTCTTCTGGGTATTTTACACATCTGCAAATCTTGCTGCATCATCTTTGCTTTCAAAATGTGCATAGAAGTTGATGTTTGGTACATCCAGTTTTAAGTATATCTACATGAACTATTTTTTTCTCTTCTATTTCTGATATTGATTTCTTTTTATTGTCCCTCTTTGGGTGGAAAAAATGGACTGTCCCAAATAATTGCAAGTTGGAGATGTCTGAGTTGTACTATCTAAAACTATCAAGCCAAAGTTCCTGCTGATTCAATGTGCCTTATGTCAGTCTTCCTGTAGGATCAGTGATTTCCTATAAACAACCCTGTGTTTGTGCTTGCATCTGTGCTGCACCAATCCAAAAAGTCGGTGACATTACGAGACAACCCCTTAAGAATATCTTACAAATAACAACAAACCTCCAACTGGAGTATCAGGTCTTCCTCTACTCCTTTGCTAAAAGACCAACCCCGACTTTGGAAGCATTCTTCATTGTTTACTACAAGTTGCTAATATACACACATAATTGAAAGCTTTGATTATAATATCCAAGGCTATAGAGTATTGACAAGAACAGCCAGAGAGACCTTTCCCTACCAAGACCATCACAGAAATCAGAAAACTCCAACCTAGGAGATCCTCAAGTGTGTATAAATTCCTTCTTTACCACTTTCATCTCAGACGCTATGGTGATACTTAAGGTTTTGACTAAGATTTTCCAATTTCAACTTAAATTTCAATGCATGTGCCTAATTATTGCCTGCCTGACATGTATTTTAAATCATCCAATGCCCATTGCTCTCACAATGATTATTGCAAAGCAGTAAAATGATAACTCCTCGAGTAAAATTACCTAAATTCTTGAATCAATTCTCCATAACAAATTTATAGAACACATCGTCATTGGCTTCTCAGTGTTAATTCTTATTAATTTCCAGATCACTGTCCACACTGAAAGAGTCTATGTTGCTTTAAATCCAGGATAAAAGATTAACTAATGCAAAACATGTGCTTTTGCTCATCTTTGTCTAATTTCTAAGATTTATTAACATTTGAAAATTACTTTTTTAAAAAAGCCTCTCCTAATGGGATAAGGAAAAAGATTTAACTTGGCGTATAGTAATATATTCATTTTTATTTCAGTTGAAAAACCTCAGTGACTTCTGTCAATACCACTGGAGTGTTGTTTTCTTTTTTTTTATATAAAAGTGGTCTCTCCCATCCCTAGCATTACAAATATATATATATATATATATATATATATATTCATGACCAATATATCACTTACTTATCATGTAGCCATAAACCTTGGGTGCCTATCAAATAGATACATAGCATGAAACTAATTTTAGACATTTGCTATATGAGAAGAAGTATAGAAATGGGTGGATGGGGCATGATTCATGGAAAAATAAAGATCAAAATATGCTTTCAGGCGTAATTTTCAACTTCTTTAGAGCAATGTGCAAATACATATTCAATGAAGATCAGCTCAAATTTAAGTCATCCAGACTTTGAGACACTGGGTCACAGATCCCGCCAGTTATGCCAAGAAACACATGACATCCAGAAGGCAGAGGTGGCCCCATTTTAGCTAAAACTCAGCCATTACCCATCTGTACCGCTTCTATGGCACCAATGCTAAATTCATAAGGCTTTTCCCCTAGGGAATTGGATTGCTTGAGTAAGTAATGACCAAAAAGACACTTTTCACTTATTACACTCTGACTTACAAGGCATAACCGTGTACTTTGATTCCCTTATACTAGAGACCATGAGACATCCAACCACACGTAGGCAATAAAATACAATAAAAATACTTTTCCTGAGGAAAGTGTACAATATTCTGCAGACCCAGCTCTAGATCTCTATGAAGTTTGACCATCTTGGGACCCAGACTCCATACTCATGTCTAGACATTGTGGTCATGCCTAAGTAACCATTGTAAAATTAGTTTCAACAAAAATATACTCAGTGTCATATTTTTAGCAGGGAAATAAAAATTCAAAGTGTCTTCTTTGGCTACTCTGTAAGTGGCTACTCTGAAAATACCATCAAGTGAAATCAGAGCTTCCTTTGCTAAAAAATGTTAAGATCATTTTAGGGAAATGAAATAAGTTTCTTGAGACACAAACATTTTGTGTTTATTGGAACTAAATCTCAGGGCCTTAGCTGAGATGAGGGAAGTCTTTTCATTGGTCGGTCAAAACAAATCTCTCATTTGCCTCATTTGAGGCATTTGAACAGTGCCTGGGAAGAACATTATTTTCAGGGGAAAAAAGAAACAGGCTTTTTTTTTTTTTTTTTTTTTTGCATGCCAGCTGGGATCATGGTAACTTCCAATGCCAGGAATTTACTACTGTTTCTGGTAATTCCGCTTGTAGTCATCTGAAACGCTGAAGGGTGAAAGGAGGAGAAACTGGGCACCCAGGGAGGGGAGGGCTGTCTGTGTTTCATGCCAGTTGCACCAGTGCACAGAATATTTGTAAATGCATTTCAAAGTGGGTACAATTGTAGCCTTTGTCAGAATCACAAAGCTCACTATGGAGCTGCTGAAAGAGAACACTGAGGGGAAAATCTGACCCTCTACACACAGAGCTTCCCTGGTGGCTCAGTGGTAAAGATCCACCTGGCGATGCAGAAGGCACAGGTTCGACCCCTGAGTCGGGAAGATCCCCTGGAGAAGGAAATGGCAACCCACTCCAGTATTCTTGCCTGGGAAATCCCATGGACAGAGAAGCCTGGCAAGCAATAGTCTGTGGGATCGCCAAGAGTCAGACACAGCTTAGTGATTAAATACTACCACCCAGTCATCCCCCAACAAAAGGAAAGGCAGTGAGTAAGGCTGTCACACTTTTTGAGTTTATTTCTCTTTTCCACCGCCCTGGACTTCAAATCAAGGACATGTCTGTCAGGTGAAGGTTAATTTTACTGAGGTTTTTCCAAAACTTCATTTAATCCTTGGAAAACTGAGCGTTTTGAATTTACTCCAATCCTCCGGGCATCATTCCTACTTCTTTTGCCATGTCAATGAGACACTGGAGATCGCATTTTTTCATAGTAAAATCACATTCAAATACTTCCTCGATGACCTCGTGCTTGACTTACCTGAACCTGCAAATGTAAAAATGATTGTATCTGAATTTGCACTGATGGTATATGATAGCAGAAGACCTTACTGGAATCCCCTGTTTAAATTCAGTAATTTGGATGCTACATACGTCTGCAATCTTCTTGATTATTTTCACTATAACATTAATTATCTAAGTTTCAATGTATTTCCTTACAGTCTATTCATTTGCCATCTATCTCTTACCTGGGGATCATTATGATTGCAATAATTCACTGAAGTTTTCCTCAGCTTCTTAAACCAATTTTTCTGCATTTCTTTTGCTTACCGTATGTGGAAAATCTGGTTTGTTTTTCCTAGTAATCATTTTGTAAGAAAGCGCAGTGTATCAACTGCCTTGGTGACACAATTCATCTTTTCAGGTCTGGAAGCTGGTTGTGACCAAATGCCATATGTCTGCTCTCTGTCAATTGCTATTTTCTGAATTAAATCATTTATTTTTTATTTTTCACTTTCAGTTGGAGTCAACATATTTGGGAATTTTTAGAAGGGGGAGAAGGGAGCAATTTGTGTAATACTGCTGTCATATTTGACTACATATTAAAAACAATAAATGATCATTTTGTTTTAATTTCTTAAAATAGTTTTATTTATTTATTGACTGCGCTGGTTCGACATTGCTGTGAGGGCTTTTCTCTAGTTGCACGGAGCGGGGGTTACTCTCCAGCTGCGGCGCGCAGGCTTAGCGCAGTGGCTTCTGTTGCTGCGGAGCACAGGCTCTAGAGCACAGCTTCAATAGCTGCAGTGCGCAGGCTTTGTTGCTCCCTGGCATATGGGATCTTCCCACACCAGGGATCAAACCTGTGTGTCTTACATTGGCAGGCAGATTCTTTACCATGGAGCCACCAGGGAAGCCCTGTTTTCATTTCTTAAATGTGTTTACCCTTGTCTTTCAAGGTATTTTTGTTCCTTTCCACCATTAGCCTTTGAAACATTTTCCCTATTGTGGAAGAAAATCTGAGTGCAGTGTCCAAAGCTGTAGGCTAGTGAAAGGATAGAAAGTCCTTTTGTTTCCTTTTTTTTAACATTTTATTTTATATACCTGTGGCGGATTCATTTTGATATTTGGCAAAACTAATACAATTATGTCAAGTTTAAAAATAAAATTAAATTTAAAAAAAAATTTTATATTAACAACGTTGTGATAGTTTCCAGTGGACACCAAAGGGACTGAGCCATACATACACATGCATCCAGTCTCCCCCAGACTGCCCTCCCATCCAGGCTGCCATTGAACTCAACACTGAGTAGAGTTCCCTGTGCTATACAGTAGGTGCTTATTGGTTATCCATTTTACATATAGCAGTGTGTACATGTGGATTCCTCACTCCCTAACTATCCCTTTCCCCCATCCTTCCCCCTCTCCCGGCAGCCATAAGTTCATTCTCTAAGTCTGTGAGTGTGTTTCTGTTTTGTACATAAGTTCATTTGTATCATTTTTGTTTTTAGATTCCACATATAAAAGATGTCATACAACACTTCTCCTTCTTTATCTGACTTCACTCAGTATGGCAATCTCTGGGTCCATCCATATTGCTGCAAATGGCTTCACTTTATTCTTTTCTATGGCTGAGTAATATTCCATTGTGTATATGTCCCACATCTTGATCCATTCCTCTGCCGATGGATATTTAGGTTGCTTCCATGTCTTAGCTATCGTGAATAGTGCTGCAATGAACACTGGAGTGCATATGTCCTTTTGGACCATGTTTTTGTTTCTAAACAAGCCCTAGTGTAGGACTGATACCAGCTAGAGTGAACTGTAGAAAACGGAGGACCTGGCGTGTCTAGGTGGAGACTTGGTTGACTCCTCCTGGACCAGATAGGCGGGAGGATCTGAGCAGCCAGTATGAAATAAAAACACCCTCAAACTGGAATAAATCATGGGGCTGCAGTTCAGCTCCTGCCTCTGACACTAGTTTGGTTCACAAACTCCCATGACCTTCCAAAGAAATTACTGAAGGTTCTCCCTGATTCCGTCCCCTTTTCCCTAACTGGAAATGATCTTACCCCTTTGTTAGCTAATTAAAGTAGAATGTCTGAAGTGAGATGCTTTGAGTTCCAAATATCCTTTCTCTTTTTTGATCTATCACTCTCAGGCTCTTCTTTTATCAACACCAAGTATGCCCAAGCCTGAACTTGGGCCAGGAAGCAAGTGCCAGAAGCTAGAATTCCAGTCAGTGGTGCTGGTTGAACAATTATTCTGTGCAACTCAATAGTGATTTTCTTTTTAAATCTTTACCTCTGTATGGATCTTTTGGACTGTGTTGATTAAACTTTGAAATCACGTAGTAAATTCAGAACTACCATTTTAAATGGTGTAAATTGCTTCCTGATGCCAAAAGTGAAAATGTATTAATGTAAATCATGCAACTTTCCCTAACAGTAAAAAACATTAAGGCCAGCGCTTTGAAAAATCATTTAATGTGTGCCATCTCTTTAATAATGCAGTGGAAATATTAAAGAAAAGATGTTAATGACAATCATAAAACTTTTAAATTAGCTGTAGATCTGTCTCCTATAAATTCAAGTCTTCTCACAGGTCCTCTATTCCAAACCACTGTTTTCAGAATCAGAGCTTTCTGACATGCAGTCAGGAATTTTTTTTCCCTCTCAGTTTATTTTAAATAAAATATATTGAATGTCTAACCTCTGCTAACCCTGGTGGCTTGGATGGTAACAAATCTATCTGCAATGCAAGAAACTCAGGTTTGATCCCTACATTGGGAAGATTCCCTGGAGAAGGGAATGACTACCCACTCCAGTATTCTGACCTGGAGAATTCCATGGACAGAGGAGCCTGGCAGGCTATAGTCCATGAGATTGCAAAGAGTCAGACATGACTGAGCAAATTTATATACATACATACCCCATGCTATGCAGGGTGCTTGACTACAGGGCTACACAAACAAAGAAGATGAAGTCCTTGTTTTCAATTAGCCTGTAGTGTAATAGAGGAGAGACACCTTTAAACAAACACAGCAGATCAAGGATAACAGGCATAGAATAGAAATATTAACACAGTTATATAGTTAAGTTGCAGAGGAGGGGAGAGTCAATTCTGTATAGAAACCATCAGGAGAGCTTTCATGGAAGAAGCGATATTTGAACGTGATCTTGGCAGGTGAGTAGCCTTCAGCAGGGGACAACAGAGGCAGCCCAAGGATGAGATTGTTGTTGTTGTATGGGTGCTCAGTCATGTCCAACTCTTTGCGACCCCAAGGACTGCAGCACCCCAGGCTTCGCTGATCTTCACCATCTCCCGGAGCTTGTTCAAACTCATGTCCATTGAGTCAGTGATGCCATCCAACCATCTCATCCTCTGTCGTCCCCTTCTCTTCCTGCCTTCAATCTTTCCCAGCATCAGAGTCTTTTTTAGTGAGTTGGCTCTTCACATCAGGTGGCTAAAGAACTGGAGCATCAGCTCCAATACTTCAGGATGGGGTGGCTAGGAGCAAATGGACTGGCCAAGGAGAAGAAACAATGAGAGGATGGCTGGAGAGTGAAGCCCTTGATGACATCCACAGACGGGCCTTCAGAGTATAACTTGAAAGCAGTAGATGTGCTAGAAAGTTAAGAAGCAGAGAAGCCATAAAAACGAGACCATTTCAGAAAGATGACCCAGTAGGCAAAGTAATGGATGAATCACAGGGGAGAAATCTGGAGACCACCTGGAGATAACTATTCAAGTCTGGCTGCTATTCCATGACTACTCTTCCTTCTTAGTTCTCAGATCTGGCCTCTATGTGTCCCTTTAATACAATCCGATGTTAATCAATTGCTTGTCTGGACACATGCCAAGGTCCTAGCCAAGTCAGACCCTTTGTCTCCAATAGGAAGGTTCTTTTTTCTGCTTGGATTCTTGCATTCAGTAATGAAACTAACGCTGACACAGGAACATGCCAAGTTTATTCAGTGGTCAATGAATAGAAAAGTAGGAACTCGGTTTGCAAACCAACTTCTCAACCAGATTGGGGCTGAGATGCAATATATATAGGAAAGTCAAGGTAAAAAAGAAAGAATTAAGTAAAGAGAGGGAAGAATGAATGATTGTGACATATCCGAGGACAGGGGTGTGGTTTGGATGAGAAACTGAGGCAATGCTTCATTTCAAGACTAAGAAATATCTCACAATGGGAAGAGAATAAGACCCACCTAGATGATGGAGAGAAAATAAGACTTGCACAGAGAATGGGTTCTTCCAGTTGTTGTCGTGGCGACCATCAACTGTCTTGGCACTGATGGGTGTGTCACTTAGCATGTTAACATGTTACAATGAGTGTAGAATGAGTCTCAAGGTCTACTGGAGGTCAGGCCCTCCACTATCTTGGGCCCAACTGTTTCCAAGCAGTTCTTCTTTTTCATCTGGCAGCTACCTCCTTTTGTAGTTGAATCTAACACTCAGATAAGGGCACTTAGTTTCCACTTGAAGGAGGGGCTGGGGCATGCTTCTAGGGTTAACAGCCCCATGGCATGGGAGAAATTCCCCCTCCTCTGTAAGCATCCCTTACAGCAAATTATACATTCCTTTTTCCCAAAGTAAGAGCACAGCACAGTCTGACAGACTGTCATGTGAAATCAGGTAGACCAGGCCAGGTTTATCCATCTCTTCAACTTCTTCTACAAGAGCTCTTTATTCATCTCCTAAAAATCCCGGGACAACCCAGACAATCAAGACCTCCTGACTTGCCTCCATGATGAGGACAAAATAGGAAAATGAGACATCATCAATTTCTTCCCTGTCAATATAGACATAACTTTTATTAACATTTATTTTTATTTATTTATTTGACTGTGTCAGGTCTCAGTTGTGAGAGGATTTCAATGTAAACCACCTCTGGATCATTTGTGGGTATATTGATGTATTTCAGAGCTCTCCAAGGAAGCAGATAAACTCCTGAGTTAGTCATCAGGGAAATCAAGGAGATGCCAGTCGTGAGGCCAGTTGGCTCCCTGAATCTGACTCTGTATTTAAAGATTTTAAAGATCATGCATGGCCTTGCTGGTCAAGTGCGTTCTTTAGTGCACACACACCCCCACCCCCACCCCCATTGCTGTAGAGTTGCTTTAAATGTTGTGTTAGTTTCTACTGTATAGCAAAGTGAATCAACTATGTGTATACATACATCCCATCTCTTTTGGATTTCCTTCCTTCCCATTTAGGTCACCACAGAACACTGAGTAGAGTTTCCTATGCTATACAGTAGGTTCTCACTAATTATCTAAGTTATGTTTTTGTTGTTGTCATTTAGTTGCTAAGTCATGTCCGACTCTTTTGCGACCCCATGGACTCTAGCCCACCAGGCTCCTCTCTGTCCATGGGATTTTCCAGGCAAGAATACTGGAGCCAGTTGCTATTTCCTTCTCTAGGAGATCTTCCCAACCCAAGAATCGAACCTGTGTCTCCTGCATTGCCAGGCGGATTCTTCACCACTGAGCCACCAGGGAAGCCCCTATCTACAGTGTATATATGTCAACCCCAGTCTCCCAATTCATCTCCCTATCTGCCTCATTTTCTCATGAGGAAGTAAAGCTTATGCCTTGATGATCTAAGGAGCCTGTAGAGGCACAGAAACCTACAGTTTTGTGATATTCCTTACACCTCCGTCTCCTCTTGGGTGTAGTGTGTCTCTAGGCAGAGCCGACGGGAGTGTGGAAATAGAAAAAAGAGATGACTGCAGACAGGACATTACTGCCTCAGCTGATGCTCTTTCCCTGATCCAAGCAGATGGCATGGCAAGAAATGGTATCCACATGTCTGCTTCTCCAAGTCTAAACATAGGGCAATTATAGTTTTTGGAAATTTCAAAAATGTGTCAAAGAGAGAAAATCAATGAGACTCCCATCACATTTGCAACTTTAGGTCATGCAGTAACCCCAGCTTCCACCTAGTGATGGACTTATTATTTTCTGTGAGTTGTTATCATTTTAAAGACACACTGAAATGCACTTGGCCTCCCCAAGTAAATACACTTCACAAATGCCAGCACCTCTTGATAAATGTTAATTGACCCCTTTTTAATGTGCATTCCTCTTATTGGCTGCAATAAACTTTACTCGGTGTCTTTGAACTTCTCCCAGTCTCCTGACATTTTTTTTGGGGGGGGGGTGAACTTTAACAAACATTTTGGGGTTGCAGGGTAACACTGGGCTATTTTCTCCCCAGATTTCTTTGTACAATTGCAATTTAGATTTCCTTCCAAAAGGATTCATTGCGGTGTGAGCCTTGATAGAGTGTGAAGCAAATTTCTCCTGCTGCAGTTTGGCTCTAAGCCTGGAGGATGGCACGCATAAATTATTCTAAATGCCATAGAACCTTGCATCTTATTTCCTTGTATAACATTTCAAATTGTCCTCAGAGTGCCCCAAAGTGAGACACTGATCAAGCATGGCCAGGAAGAGATAGGTGGTTTGCTAAAAAAAAAAAAAAAAAAATCCCTTTTGTAAAACAGTGTCCTTTGGGATTTAATTAGATGTCATTTTAGCAAGGAAATGGATGTTTGAACAAGACCAGATCTCAATGGGTTAAAGTAACAAAGCCAATAGGAAAGGAGCACATGGTTAGAGACAAAGTGAAAACCAGAGCATGAATATCACATAAGGGTCCCCAGCAGCCAGGCTGGAAGAGGGGCAGTACATGAGGAAGACGGGGGGTCATGTGGATTTCCTATTGTTTTTCTTTATGACCTGATATGATGCTTTATTTGAGGCATCGAGGTGGGAGTTCATCGACTTCAGTCAGATTGCTGCAGTCAGTTTGATTTCCTTGATAGAAAACAACAACTGATAACTGACCTGCAGTCATGGCTCAGAGGCACTGAAAACAGCAGTTCTTGCTAAAACAGGAAGGAAGGTCCGCTGGTGATTGCTTTTTGCCCTTCTGAGAAATGTCAGACCAGGATCCCCCAGAAGCTGAGGGCTCACGGGCAGGCATGGCTCTCAGGTTTACATATATCAGTTTCCTGAGCTCAGTTTTCTCTCTCCACCAATAATATGAGCTATTAGGCCATCTGATACCCACATACCCTATATACATAGCATTGAAGGGGACAAACTCTGTGACATTGCCCAAAAGACCTTTCGAAGCTCGATTTCATCATCTATAGTCCCACTCGTCAAATAGTACCTCCTTCCTAGGATGATTATGACAAATAAACTAAAATATTTAGCTTTGTGTTAAATTTACAATGTCCAATTAAAGTTATGTTATTGTGTTGCCTATGAAGGATGCATTGATTTGACTACAAAAGTGTTTTCTTAGTCCTTAAGAAGATAAAGGTAAGGCAAAGAAGCAGACAGCAGCAATTAACTGCAAGAGCAGTTCGGAAAACAAGCAGCTCAAACTGGAAACTGTTTTTCATTCTCGCTGCAAGTCTCCTTTTCCTCCCCACTGTATATCTTGGTCTTATCCTGTCCTCATTCTGAGAGATTTATCAGAGTGAAAAGGAGGGAGCTTTAAACCTAAGTGATAAAAAATTTAAAAATCAAATTTTAGAAAAGTTTAAATAATTTAATTAAATAAAAAATTAAACACAAGGACTTCCTTGGTAGTCCAGTGGCTAAGACTCTGTGCTCTCAAAGAAGGGGGAGCAGGTTTGATCCCCGGTCAGGGAACTAGATCCCATGTGCCACAACTAAGACCCAGCACAGCCAAATAAATAAATAAACATTAAAAAAAAACCACACAATGATATAACTATATGTTATTAACATTTGGTTATAGAATGTAAAGAGCTCTCCACTCTTTTTTGACTTTGTTCATTTGTTTATGAATTCACAGAAAAATCAAGTAAGGCTTCTGAGTGTTATTTTAATCCAGTTCACCTGTACAAATAGCACGACTGCTCAGGAAGCAACTCACAGGAGACGTCTCTGAAATATAAGTGTATGTTAGTCACTCAGTCATGTCCAATTCTTTGCGACCTCATGGACTGTAGTCTGCCAGGCTCCTCTGTCCATGGGATTCTCCAGACCAGAATACTGGAGTGGGTTGCCAGTACCTTCTCCAAGGGATCTTCCAGACCCAGGGATTGAACCTGGGTCTCCTGCTTTGCAGGCAGATTCTTTGCCATCTGAGCCACCAGGAAACAGGAGGCTCCCCCAGATTCAGCAAACAAAACACATTCATCAGCATACCCCCCAACTCAAGCCCTGGTTTTTCTTTTGCTGTGCATTTTTTCTTTTGAGGATTCATTCTGTGAATGTTTGCTGATCATCTTTCAAGAGCCAAATAGTGTTTTATGTGCTGGAAATTTAACACTTTATTTATTTCATAAATACTGTTTTTCTTATGCCAGACACTGAAATAAACATATTAAATTTTAATGTTAAAATTTGATATGAAATTATTGAATTCTGTTATTACCCCCTCTTAACAGCTGCTCTATCTATCTCCATGTGCCATAGATTGAATGTTCGTGTCCCCCCAAAATTCACAGGTTGAAACCTAATCACTACTGTAATGGTATTAGGAGGTGGGCCCTTGTGGAAGGCACTACATTGGAGCATGAAGCCTTCATGAGTATGATTAGTGCCCTTATAAAAGAGACCCCAGCACTTCCCTGGTAGCTCAGTGGTAAAGAAACCACCTGTCAATGCAGGAGATGCAGGTTTGATCCCTGGGAGTAGAAGAAACCCTGGAGAAGGAAATTCAATTTGCTCCAGTATTCTTGCCTGGGAAATCCCATGGACAGAGGAGCCTAGTGGGCTACAGTCCATAGGGTGGCAAAAGAGCTGGACACAACATATTGACTAAACAAAAACACAACAACATAAGAGACCCCAGTGAGAATTCTCTGGAGTCTAATTCCCTGCCATGGCCTCAGGTTCAATCCCTGGTTGGGGAATTAAGATCCCACAAGCCACGTGGCGTGGCCAGAAAAAAAAAAAAAAAGACCCAGAGAGCTCTCTGACCCTTTTCTCTAAGTTAGGTCACAGTGAGAATATATCAATGGAGGAATGGATTTTCACCACACATCTGCTAGAACCTTCACCGTGAACTTCTCAGCCTCCAGAATATAAGAAATAAATCTCTGTTGCTTATAAAGCCTAACCCTAGGCTAACCCAGTCTATGATATTTTGCCATAGTAACCTGAATGAAAACCCCAGGTCACAGGAGAGGAAGTGGAGGAAATTAGCGCTTGAGCAACTGGTCCACAGGCCCCTAGACAGCGAGAGGCAGAGACCAGATGCACGCCTCGGGGCTGTGCTCGTGGTCACTGCTCTGGGCTGCTTTTCAAACAAAACAGTGACCAAAATAACAGAAATCCCTTGCCCTCTGTATGCATATTCTAAGGGGGTGAAAAAGACAAATGAAACACTTATCTAAATTATATCCATTAAAATAAGTTATAAAATAGGCACTATGTCGAAAAATAAAACAGAAAAGAGAAATCAGGAGCCTTGGAGAAGAGGGCTTCTAATTTTAAGAGGGCAATCAGAGAAGGTAACCTTGGAGTATTGACCTGAGAGTTTCCAGGGAAAATGCAAGTCCAAAGCCACACAGAAGAGGAAACATTCCTGGCAGGTTCAAGAACAGCAAGGACATCAGAGTGGCTGATGCAGAATGATTTGAGGGAGAGAAACAGAAGGAGGTGAGAGAGAAGGCAAGGCCAGGTGTGATCCCAAGTGAGATGGAAACCAATGGAGAGTTCTGAGCTGTCTGATGACAAGACCTGACTTCTGACTGGGAATGATGACTCTGGCTTCTGGGTGGGACTGCGGCAGGGTGGAAACAGGGAGCATGTCAGAAGGCTGGTGTGGTCTGTGGAAAATAAAGCCATCGGCCCAAACCCAAGGAATGGACTTGGAGACACGAGGTTGAGGTGCAGCAACATGCGAGGCTTTAATGACGGTCTTGCACAATTGGCTGTCTGGTGGACAGGCACACTCAGAGTCGCTACAATGGGTTTTTTATCCTCTCAGCATGAATGATTCTTCTAGGCAGAATCACACAGACTTTGCATCTGGGGACAAGGCAACAGCAAGCTGGAGCTGTGGGGGACAGCCCAGGTATGACAGCCAGGGTGGGGTTAGCTAGGTTTCCATGGGGGCCCTTCAGGATTGGCTAGTTTGAAGAATTTGAGAGGCTCCAGAACATAGGAGGTGTTGCTAGTTGTTGGGCACTTCTGGCCCTGAAGGGATTAGGGCAAGTGGATGGTGAAACCAAGTGTATGGAAAGTGGTTTGGGTGTGGATTAATCATCTGCTTTGAGAAGGAAACAGACCAGCCATCAGCCAGGACTTCAAAACTAGATCATGGGTCTTCCCTAGTGGCGCAATGGTTAAGACCTCACCTTCCAGTGCAGGGAGTGCAGGTTTATTCCCTGGTTGGGGAACTAAGATCCCAGGTGTTTCAGGGCCAAAGGAACAAAACTTAAAACAGAAAAAATATTGCAAAAAATTCAGTAAAGACTTTAAACACGCTCCACATCAAAAAATCTTAAAAAAGAAAACTTAGGTCATGAGAGCATTATAAAGAAAAACACTATATGACAATGAAGCAATGAAGATGTTCAGGATTGGTCAGGTCATGGTTCTATTTGATGGGAGAAGAAATAGGGTTTGCTATGTGGCCCAGATGGTAAAGTATCTGCAATGCTGGAGACTCAGGTTCGATCCCTGGGTCGGGAAGATCCCCTGGAGAAGGAAATGGCAACCCATTCCAGTACTCTCGCCTGGAAAATCCCATGGACAGAGGAGCCTGGTAGGCTATAGTCCATGGAGTTGCAAAGAGTCGGACATGACTGAGTGACTTGACTTGACTTTATTGGGTCAGATATGGGATATGAGAGAAAAAGGCATCCATCTGCAAGATTTCTGGGGTTGGGAACCTGAGTCTGGAGGACTGGAACTGCCTTTGATGATGATGAGCAAGACTGAAAAATGAACAAGTTTGTAAGAAAACATTAGAAGCTCAGTGTAGAACATTTTGTGTTTGATATGTCTTTTTATTTTATTTTGATGACATCGCAGTGAAGATGTTGAACAGAAAATGGATTTATGAGTCTGAAGTTCAAGAGACACGTCTGAAATGAAGATATAAATTCAAGAGCACTTGACACGAATATGGTATTTAAAGCCATGGGACCAATGAGATCATCTAAGACGTGAATGTAGATAAAGGGAAAATGTGACCTAATGCATGACTCTTGGGACATTCCAACATGAAGAAGTTGAGGGAAAAGGGCAAAGAAAACTGGGAAGAAACAGTGTAGCAGAAGGAAGAACAGTGGACTGGCCTCTAGGGAGCCCCAGGAACAGAGCATTGCGTGGACACAGAGATATTTAAAATCGCCAGCCATCAGACGTACGTGTTAAAATGACAATGCAATACCACTTTGACCACTAGATTAGGAGGCAGTTTAAAAATGGGCACTTTATGTTGTCAAGAGAACTGTGAAGCAGTTGCACCATTTTACACCCTAATTGGGAAAATAACTGGGTTGAACTTTCTGGAAAGCAATTTATCATGACATAAGAGCAACTTCATTACAAAGTCTGCATACTAAAATTCAGCATTTCCTCTTCTTGGAATCCACCCTGAAGAAATAAGCAGAAACTTAAAGTTTTATATTCACAGATGTTCTCTGCAGGGTTATTTATATTAGTGAACAGGTAGGGGGGAAATTACATTTTCGACAAGGAAAATTATTCCAAAATGTGTAAGTCCCAAATACAATGGATAATTGTAGTCCAGGAAAATGATGATTGAAAAGTGTATTTAATGACACAGGAAACCCTCATGCTACTGCAGTAATTGAGGAAAATAAGATAATGTCCCAAACTGATACTTACCATTTATTGGAAACCTACTGTGTGAAAAGCTCTGTGCTAGTCATCCATATACCTTGTTCATTTAATTCTAACAAGTAGGCATCATGAGAAAGTAGTGGCTCAAAAAGTTAACTGATTATGTCATAGTTTACTTGATTATATTCATGTATTTGGGAGGTGATCTCTCTCACACACAAGGAAAATCTGATGGCCTCTCCTGTAAGTTCCTATTCCCCTTCAGGGACTTCCCTGGAGATCCAGTGGCTAAGATTCCACACTTCAAATGCAGGGGGCACAGGTTCGATTCCTAGTTGGGGAACTAAGATCCCACATGTCACACACCATGGACAAAAACTTAATTAATTAATTAATTAATTAAATTGTTGAAGAAGAAGCAGCTTCAGCCACCTACTACGGAATCCAGAGCAAACTTTGAGTTCATGAGTTCCTCCCAAAGAAAGATTATAAGAATGAAAACAGAGTGAAGAATTAAGCACGTTTCCTCATTTATATAAGTCATTTTCTTATAATTTCATAATTCTAACTACTCACTTATAAAGACTAAGATGACTTTAGAAACCATCCCTAACCCTGCCAGATCCTTTATTACTCCTTTGGTGGCTGAGTTGATTCACTCTGATATAAAAAGCTGAAGGAGTTAAACATTTTCAGAAAATTTATTTTATTGAGGACCAGGGTTAATTTACGAACATAGTCTTTTTTCCTTTTATTCTATAACCCCTATTTTTCAAACCGATTCCTTAGGTGCTTTACCCCCTTTTTGAGCTCTCCCTGTGATAAAAATCAGTTTATTCACATCCTAACATATTCAACAACGCAGTCAATGGTACGACTACTACACACCAGGCACTTTTCTGCCTCCTGGAATGGTCAGAGGAGACCCTTGGGAAGAACAGATTCACATCCTTGTTATAGCTCCTATTCCAGAGAAACTCATTGTCTAGAGGAGAAAGCAAGCATATCACACTCATGTGAAATGTAGCAGTGTTAAGAATCTGCCTGCCACCGTAGAAGTTGCAAGAGACATGGGTTCAGTCCCTGGGTCAGGAAGATCCCCCTGGAGAAGGAAATGACAGCCCACTCCAGTATTCTTTCTTGCCTGGAAAATTCCATGGGCAGAGGAGCCTGGTGGGCTGCAGTCCATGGGATCACAGAGTCAGACACAACTAAGCGACTGAGCAGGCACGCAAAGGCAGAAATGGAGGAGTGTGTAACAAGAACTATATGAGTGACGTTTGAAAGAGAGGTGAGAAAGGATAACTTCACAGAGAAGATGGCGTTGACTGTGCCCTGGGGGGTGCAGAGAAGGAAAAAGCAGCCCAAGTGGAGACCAACACAAGGGAAAGCAAAGTAGAATCATGAAAGCCCCAGCGTGGACAGAAAGCAGTTCAGCGGCGGGCCAGAATGGAGCTGTCTACAAAATGGGGCTAAAATAACTGGGTGAGAAAGATGGTTAAAGATGATTAAACCTGTTTTATGGCTGACAGTCAGGAAACTATTTTCCCTTTCATATGGGGAGAAACCACCAGCGTCCCATTTTGAGTGCCTGCAGGCATTAGTATAGAAGCAGGTAGCACAGTAGGGCAGGTGACACAGAGAGCCTGGGTCCAAGTCCTGCCGGCCATGTGACTTCATCCCTACCCTGGTGGGACTTGAGGCCCACTTTATGCCACTGACCTGGTCACTGGAAAGTATCGTGTGCGTTGCCCGTGACGTGCTGTCCTGGAGTGCCAGTGGTGCAGTCTGCGCTGACCTACGAAGTGTCATCTCTTTGTTCCCCACTCTCTGATAGCTCCTCCTCACCATCCAGCTGCTGCCCTATCCCCTCCCCACTTCCCATCCCCCACTCCCTAAGAGCCACTCAGGCTCTGCGTCTTTATGCCGAGCTGATGTCCCATTCTCAGGATCCAAGGATCCCTCTTGTTCTTTCCCCTCCAGCCTTTAAGTCCTCTTTCGTGCAGGCAGATTTCTGCTCAGATGTTCTATCCTCTCAGCCACCTTCCCTGACTGACCCATTTCTCTAGAATATTTAGAACCTTCTCCCTTCTCTCTCTCCTCCTCAACCCTATTTTTCTTCATGGGGCTACCTGACGTGTTTTAGCAGCCCATGGCTGGGCTCCCCAAGGGAATGGAAGACATGTGAGGGGAGAGACTCATTTCTCTTGCTGTCCATTGCCTACATAGGGCCCAGCAATAGGAAGTGTTCAATAAATATGTGTTGAATGAATTAAAATGGATGAATGAATGAGTGAAGGTAGTGCTTGGCTTTCACCGGGCGAGCAACTGTCTGCTGGTGAGTCATTATCATCATTGCTGATGAAGATAGGAAGGAATTTCTGGGGCCCCTGGGACAGGCTGGGGTAGAGCTGCTTAAGCAAGGCCAGGGGTGGGGGAGGGAGCAATTCTGTGCACCACAATCTCATAGCCCTGGGCACTCCCAGGACTCTTTCCCTTGACATACTAAGGTCTAGAATTCAGGGGTCCCCATCGTCCAGGATCAAATGCCTGATGATCTGAAGTGGAGATGATGGAATAATAATAATAGAAATAAAGTGCACAATAAATGTAACACACTTGAATCATCCTGAAACCATCCCCCTGTCCCCTACACACACCACCCCCGCCACAACCCTTTCCATGGAAAAATTGTCTTCCACGAAACCGGTTCCTGGTGCCAAAAATTCAGGGACCACTGGAGATGATTTTGCCAGGCTGCTAACAGTCCCCACACTGATGCGCTTGGGGATGGTCGGCTTTGTCCTGGATGTGATATACAGTCCCTGACCCTGGTCTTCCTGACTCTGGCAAGTTCTGAATCTCCCACCTTACCCACCACTCAGTCAAGGGCATCTCTTGATGCTCAGTCAAGGTTGGTGAAAAGCTTTCCTAGTGTTTCTGGCCAAGATACTTTGGCTATCTGTAGCCAGAAATTCTATCCTTTTTATCTCAGTGTGAAATCATCTAAACGCCCCTAAGTACTTAGGCTTCTGCAAGAATCAAGTTGGAGAGGAAAGTATTTTACCTCTTAATTTGGTTTTCTGCTCTGCCACATTTGGGTCATGAGGTAATCAGTGTGGAGCAGAACATTTGGTGAATGAAGGGAAAGCAAAAAGGCAGAACAGCAAGAAGAAAAAAACAGATATGTTCATAAAATATATATATACATTATTATTAGCTTGGTCAGATGATCACCTCTTTCCTATTGAGGTACAGCCAGAAAAAAAAGTTACCTGGTGAGTAGCCCTGAGCTTCCAAAGAAAGGGAAGAATGGAACTCTTTTAACTAAATAAATATAAATATCAAATTTAGTATCAAATATCAAAGCCCTCATGGTTCTGTATAACTATATTTTTCTTATAAAAACATTTTACTGGAGTTATACAATTTTATGGAAAATTTGCCTTTACTCATTCTTGACATATAAGCATTCCAAAGTACTTCTTTAAGGGAAAAATTTTCCAAGAAACTGAACCTTCTAGGACACTTTAACTTTTCTCTCTTTTTTAATCTCCAGGATTTCTTGCTGCTGTTGTTGATTTATTGTTTCCTTGTTTTGTTTTGTTTTCTTCATTTTGTTGGCAATACCTTAAAAGCTAATATGATAACACCAGCTACTGTTGGAGAAAGATAGCAGTTCAATCCAATCACATTTAAAGTTATCCTGCTTCATTTTACATAACAATAAAACAAGCAAAAATTCTCTCTGAATTATTTTTAAAGAGATAAATAAAGTACGCACAGAAAAACATATATTTAGCTCATGTATTTAGGAAGAGTTGGAAATACCTGGGCATTGTCATTAACAACCACATTTGAATGAAACCAAAGATGAGCAACACAAATTAGTTATAAAGATAATGTATTTGCTTAGAGAAGAAGGTTGGCTTTTTGTCATCAAGGTTTGGAGGCATAGTGAAAGCTAGAGGCACTGATCATTTTTCCATTTTTCTGCCTCTGTGTTCAGCCTAGGATATCTTAAATCAAGCAAGCCCTGTAGTTCAGAGATGCCGTCATATTTTACAGTTGCCAAGGCAGCTCTAAAAGAACATTTCATTAAATTTAAACTGTATGTGCTTTTTCCTTTAACTTTCTGAAAAATTTAGTGAGTAGAGCATGTTTATTTCCAAAGTGTGATTTTACTCTGTCTTAGGCTTCAGATTAAAATTCCCAGTTAATGGATTAAAAAGGCCTCTTTACTGAACTTCTCTGGCAGTCTGGTGGTTTAGACGTTGCCTTCCAATGCAGGGAGTTTGGGTTTGATCCCTGCTTGGGAAACTAAGATCCCATATGCCTTGCAGCTAAAAAACGAAGACATAAAACAGAGACAATATTGTAACAAATTCATTAAAGACTTAAAGAAAAACAAAAAAGGTCTCTTTGCAAAGACAGAGGGGGCTTCCAGAACAATCAGCATTGCTTTGTCAAGTGGTGGGAGGGCTTCAGAGGAAAAAGACCTGAAGTGATTGAGTGGAACTGAGCAGACAGATGGATGCTCCCTAGAGGTTGGAACCCAGGCTGTATATTAATGCAAACACCTTCAGCTTAACGGTGGGCTTGGCTGTTTTGGAAATGATTTGTGATCTAATTTGAGATTGTTGTTTATGATCCCAACACCTAGTTTATTTCATCCTGGCTGATAGCATAAATAGTTGTGTCTGGTAGATAGGGAAATCCAGCAGTAGGATGAACTACCCAGCTATAGCACAGCATATCGGCTTTATTAATCAAATCCAAAGATAATCCATCATTCTCAGGTTAAAGCTTTGCGTATGTACTGACTACCTATCACTGTTGGGAGGAGAAACACCAGCCTTATACCTGGCATAGAGCAGCTGTTCAATAAATGTAAATTTCCTTCCCCACTGAGATCAATGAATTTGTGAATTATGGAGAGATCTAGTCCCTTAGTTCTGTTTCCATCTGTTCTGTCAAAAAATGGGTTCTTCAGTCAAATAAGTATAGGGAATCACAGAGTCCAAGGGCCAGACTCCCTCTTGGAGCTTGAAACTGCTTCTTAGCTTGTGCAAGGGGTTCAAAGCAGAGTCTAAGGACCACTATCCTCTCTTCATTCCTTTGCTGTAAGACTTATGTACTTAACTTCTGTTTTCTTAGAGGTGAAGTGAAGATACCTTCTACTTCATGTGATTACTATGTTAATATTTATGAAGCATTTAAAAATGTCTGGCACATAATATGCACTGAATATGTATTTATTGAACAACAAAGGTCTCTGAAATTTTCTTCAGGAATAAAGTTAATCTGGAGTTTCCCAAACTTTGACCAAGGAAACCCCTGCCCCACCTCACTCCATCCCACTCCTTTTTATCCCCTCCACAACAACTTTATCTAGGAAAACCATGCTTCTCCTGTTGTTTTTTTTTAGAAAAAGAAAATCTGCTGCAGAGAGAAGTTCATTGAATCCACTTTCTTAACAAAGGATTAAAAAGAAAAGATTTTAAGGGTGTCACTGTTGTGCATTTCAATCATAAATCTAAAAGCTTTTGAAACCAACAGAGAAAATTCCAGAATATGCCAAGTGAAGAGAGTTCCTAGTTAATGAACTTCGTGTAAAGCTGTTGATTCTCATGTTGTGTTTCCTGAAGGGAATCATAATAATGGCATTCGGCACATGCTGAGGACTATGTCTACCAGGCATTCCTCTATGTTTAGATGTTATTTCTAGATCCTAACAGTAACCTGGAGAAATAGACACTACAGTTCCTCCCCATTTCATAGATACCGAGGTTTAGCAGGTCAGAGATTTTGTATTTGTTGCCTAAGGTCACCCAGCTAGAAACTGCTAGAGTCAGAAAGACAAATGCAAGAATTCAGACCCCCTTCATCATACAAATTACTTCTCTCCTCATTGTACTTTCTTCTATCTTGGAGGGACTCAGGGACCCCAGATTGGTCCACCATGGGGTCTAATTTGTCCCTGTGGGACGACAGTATACAATAGCTATTGTCATCCTCATGCTCAGTCGCTTCAGTCGTGTCCGACTCTTTGCGACCCCATGGACTGTAGCCCGCCAGGCTCCTCTGTCCATGGCAGTTTTGGGGCAAGAATAGTGGAGTGGGTTGCCATGCCCTCCTCAAATTATCATTCCCAACTGGTGACAAAACTCTGAAATATTAGACAACAAAGCAGAATACATCATTTTATTCTTCATCTTTTCCCCCTCAAAGATTTGACATTTTCACACACCCAGTGCATGGAGGAGACAGGACTCCAACCTCCATATTCTAATTTCGAGTAAGGGGCTCTTTCTTCCGAATCTTACTGCTACTGCCAGAACTTTGAGATTCACTGAAATCTTTGTTGTTTTTAAGTGACAACATTTAACAAATACTGCTGGTTGGTTTGCTTTGTTTTTCCGTTCATACATGAATGTATTGCAGAGTTCTCAGACACTGGTGGCATGTGCCCTGTAGCCGGCCATGGGGACGGCACACCCGTGAGCTCGTGGAGAGACTGCTGGACAGCCAGCTCCAGGAACCATGTGTCTCACTTCACTTTTGCACCATCTGGGCACCACTACATTCAAGGAAGAATATAAACGAGGCTTTTTGGAAAGGAACAAAGTAGATCTTTGTAGCTTTTATTATTGAAAACCAATTCAGTACATGCAATGGCTTGAAACTAGCGAAAAATCAACCCAACTGGGAACGTTTTCTTTTGTGCGTGGCAAATTCAGCAGATGGATTGACTTTTTTAAAAAACAGGATGTTCTCAGATCTCAGAAAAAATCGTGCCTTCTAAAAGAAAAACTATAATATGTATTTATGTAGTTAAATACAATCAAATTTTTTACTTCCAACCTGTTGAGATTAAACGCATCCATCCTGGCCATATTCTATGTAATATCAGTACCAGTAAAGAAAAAACAGAGCAAAGGAAAACCAGAGCTGGATGGAAGTTAAGCAGGGAAAGTAGATTTTATTCAAAACTATTGCAAAAGAGGGACAGAGACCTCAGTATAGAACCAGGCTCAACTCAAATACAGCAGAGTAAGGAGGGATTTACAGACAAGAAGCAGTCTGTAAATCCCTGGGGAATTTACAGTCTGGGGTCAGTGGATGAAGAATTACTAAGAGGAAGCATCAAGGGTAGAAGGGTTCTGGCTGAACCTGGCTAACAGGACCTTTGCTGAAGACAGACCTGGGGGATGATGGAGAATGAGGAAATCAATTAGATATTGAGGGGCCATAAGAGGAAGAAGGATGGCAAACTCACACTAAATTGAATTAACATGGCTCTTGCTAAAACGAGATTTTACAAACAGGTGCACAGATGGCCCTAGGAAAAGGCGATGGAGCTTGATTTAAGTTTAGTCAAGCAAGGAATCTGTGTCAGGATCATCCCTGGGGTTTGAGGGCAACATTATTCTCTTCAACTGCCATCACCTGTGTGCCTGCACATAGGAGCCACACACACAAATCGAACAACCCAACCCTGTCCACCGATGGTAAGGAATATGAGTGGCAGCTGACTAAATATCAGGTCCTCAAATCATCCAGTGACCTGGACTTCAGGAAAAAAATCACTGTGTGTACCTGGTGTTCGGCACATATATATAGTTATATATAAGTAAAGTCTCATATGTGGTAAGCCTTAGATACATGGTATCAATATCCTGTTCAGAGACTTCCCTGGTGGCCCAGTGGTTAAGAATCCTCCTGCCAATGCAGGGGACACTAGTTTGATCCCTTGTCCAGGAAGATCCCACATGCCTTGGGGAACAAAGCCTGTGTACCGCAGCTACTGAGCCCATGTACCACAAGTACTGAAGTCCTCGCACCCTATAGCCCATGCTGTGCAACAAGAGAAGCCACCACACCGAGAAGCCCTCGCATTGCAAACTAGAGAGTAGCCCCTACTTACCACAGCTAGAGAAAGCCTGCATGCAGAAACAGACCCAGTGCAGCTGAATTAATTAATTAAAAAAATTTCTGTTGAAAGATCCTATAAAACCCACGTAGGTTAAGCAGGACTTTGAGCAGCTGGTTCTGGCTCCCTCCTTCCTAAATTCACATCCTGTTTCTCCCCCAGGGCCCTGGATCCACACTCAGGTCCAGGATTCTTGTTACCACCAGAGTTTACCATTGGAAAAGTACCGCCCCTCTGTGGACACATGTGCTTTTCCCCAAGGCTGTTCTGTAGGCCACTAGCGTCAGAATCCTGGAGCAAACCTGTTGAAATGCAGGTTTCTGGGCTTCCCCTGGAGTTTATTGAATTTCAGTACCTATAAGGGAGTCCTGGAATCTGGATGCTTCATTTACAAGCAAAACTTTTAGAATCGTAAATATTCACAAAACATACAAGGGCAAAATGAGATTAAAAATAGAAAAGATTTTGTGATTGTTCAGTTGCTCAGTCGTGTCCAAGTCTTTGTGACCGCATGGACCGCAGCACACCAGGCTTCCCTGCCCTTCACCATCTGCTGGAGCTTGCTCAAACTCACGTCCGCTGAGCCAGTGATGCCATCCAAGCATCTCATCCTCTGTCGTCCCCTTCTCCTCCTGTCCGCAATCTTTCCCATCAAGGCAGGGAAGCCATATTTAACTGCACATCTCAGTGGCACTAAGTACATTCACAATGTTGTGCGGCCCTCACCATCATCCATCTCCTGGGTTGTTCACCTTTCTAAACTGAAACTCTGCCCCTGTTAAACACTAATTCCCCATCCCCACTCCCCAGCCCATCCCCTCTCTGACCCCTGGCACCGACCAGAGTACTTTCTTACTCTATGAATTTGACTCTTCTAGGTACCTCATGGAAATGGAATCAAACAGTATTTGTCTGCACCTAATATATTAATATACTGGGATGCATTTTTAATAATTTTATGTATTTATGACTGTGCTGGGTCTTCATTGCTGCACTGGTTTTCTCTAGTTGCAGAGAGCAGGGGCTACTCTATAAGTGTGGTACCCAGGCTTCTCAATGTGGTGGCTTCTCCTGTTGTGGAGCACGGGTTCTAGTTAGGGCACACGGACTCTTTAGTTGCAGCTCCTGGGCTCTAGAGCACAGGCTCAGTAGTTGTGGTGCGTAAACTTAGCTGCTCTGAGGCAAGTGGGATCTTCCTGGATCAGGGATAGAACCTGTGTCTTCTGCATTGCCAGGTGTATTCTTTACCACTGAGCCACAGGAAAGGCCCTGGAATGCATGTTTTAGGTTACCTTAATATATGTCCTACAAACAGGTACCTTCTTTTTTTCCCACCTCTGCTGTATATAGTAGGTTCTCATTAGCTATCTATAGTAATATATATATATATATATACACACATATATAAATATGTCAGATCTATAGAAATATATATATATGTCAATCCTAGTCTCCCAATGTATCCCACCTTCCTTTCCCCGCTTTAGTTCAGTTCAGTTCAGTTCAGTCACTCAGTCGTGTTCTCTATGTCTGTGTCTCTATTTCTGAAAATAGTTTCCCCTGTACCATTTTTGGGGAAAAAGAATATATCTCTTATAGATATTTCACACCCACTTAACCTATAATTTTCCCTTATTCCCCTCTGATCCCCCAACTGCAGCTGCTGCTTGATATATGTTGAAGCAACTGCTGGGCTCTATGGCACATTTGGCTGCACCCCAAGTGGGCATCATGGGCAGTCACACGGTGTGCTTCTCCCGCAGCCTCCTGACACTGAGAATCAGGGGATCTGGGGCTGTCGGAGCACACATGGTGTTATCAGCAAGCCCTGGGCATGCTTTCCTTGAAAGGGAGGTGTAAATATCCTTATGCCTGGAAGGAGTCAGGGAAAAGGAGAGAGGTCACCAAAGACTGCATTTTACATATAATCACATTACCCTAAACAAATGCTAAATCAGACAGGATGCCAGGTCAAAGGGCAAACCAGGACTGCCCCAAATAAACAGGAACAAATGGTCACCTTGTCTAAGAGCATCTATCATATGCAATATTAAGCAAAGGTAAGATCCAGCTTGGTTCGGCCTGCCACACTCATGCCGTGCTCTAAATGGTCATTTTCTTTTTCTAAATCACTGTTTCATTCTTAAGGAATTCACCCTTTCACCTCTATTTTTATTTATTTTTTAAATTATTTTATTGTTTATTTTTTGACACTTAAAAATTTTTACTTAATTTTTCGGGTATAACTGATTAACAATGTTGTGATAGCTTCAGGTAGACAGCGAAGGGGCTCAGTCACACATATATATGTTATGCATTCTTCCCCAAAGTCCCTTCCCATCCTGGCTGCCATATAACATTGAGCAGAGTTCCCTGTACTATACCAGAGGTCCTTGCTGGTTTGTTGTTGTTCAGTCACTCAGTCGTGTCCAACTCTTTGTGACTTCATGGACTGCATCACATCAGGCTTCCCTGTCCTTTACTATCTCCCGGAGTCTGCTCAAACTCATGTCCATTGAATCGGTGATGCCATCCAACCATCTCATCCTCTGTCATCCCCTTCTCCTGGCTTCGATCTTTCCCAGTATCAGGGTCTTTCCCAATGAGTCCATTATTCACATCTGGTGGCCAAAGTATTGGAGCTTCAGCATCAGTCCTTCCAATGAATATTCAGTGTTGATTTCCTTTAGGATTGACTGGTTTGATCTCCTTGCAGTTCAAGGAAGTCTCAGGAAAGAATCTTCTCCTTGTTGGTTATCCATTTTAAATATAGCAGTGTATACATGTGAATCCCAAACTCCCTTCACTTCTATTTTTAGACTTTCCTTTCCCTAAAAAAGAAATCCAGATAAGTTTATTCATTCATTTCTTTGCTCATTTATTCATGTGAAACATATTTTGGATGGTTCACCACAGCCAGACCCTGCTGATGACTCAGCATGGATGAAGCGGATTACACTTCACATCCTTATAGAAACGGAGGAGATAAAGGGATAAATACACAGGTAGATAAATATAAGTGAACACTGTGCTAAGTGCTATGAGGAAAGCTGATGTGATAAAAATGGAAAGAAGACTATGAGTGGGTAGGGAAAGGAAAAGGAAGCAGCTTGTAATGTGCCCCCTATCCTGTAAGAGGAAGTCATGGTTTAACCAAGTATCCCATTGAAAATGAAAACAATTACCTAAGTGACATTTTTCTCACCAGTGCTGAGGAAGAGCCCCAAGAGGACAGAAGCCCTTTCCTACACATTGGCTAACATGACTTCCTGGGCCAGGTGATCCACCTGGAGTTTGGCCCCTGACACAGAAGGAAGACTTGTTCAAAGGTCAGCAGGAAGGAAGCGAACACCTATGACTTGATGTGATGCAGGAAGCCTGGGTGGTTATAGAGGAAAGGTCAATACAGGAATAGTGGGTAGTTTAAACAATGCTTGTCTGCTGATTAGCCATGTGACCTCAGGCAAATTATTTATTATAGTTGCCTCCTCCATACAATGAAAGATACTAATAGTTCTTACCTGGTGGGTTTTTTTTTTTTAATTATTATTATTATTTTTTTTTTACTTTAAAATATTGTATTGGTTTTACCATACATCAACATGCATCTGCCATGGGTGTACACGTATTCCCCATCCTGAACCCCCTGTGGTGGGGTTTTATGGGAATAAAATAAGTGAATATGGGTTAACATGCATAGAACAATGCCTAGCACATAGCAGGTGCTCAATAAATACTTTTTAAAGGATATAGTCTACCTATAGATTATCTTTAAAGTATTGAAGTGGTTCACAACATGCCATCCTAAAATACTGCCACTTTGGCATATTGATTATTTTGAGAGCAAGGCAATTGAGAAACCATAGCTGGAAGGGCTCTCTACCCTCCTTTCTATCTAAAAGCTTGTCATGAGATTTCCATGAAAAAAATCTGCCCTCCCAGCACTAGAAAGAAAAAAATATTATTATCACTGGAGATTGTGAGTTGAAACCTAAATGAATCTATACAAATAAAACAATAAAAACAACCCTGATTTCCCATTCATTTCCCCATATATTTCTTGTGTGTGTTTCAGTTGCTCAGTCATATTCAACTCTGCAACCCCATAGGCTCTTCTGTCCATGGGATTTCCCAGGCAAGAATACTCGTTGCCATTTCCTCCTCCAGAAGATCTTCCCGACCCAGGGATTGAGCCCAGATCTCCTGCATTGGCAGGCAGATTCTTTACCGCTGAGCCACCAAGGAAGCTCTTTGTGTATGTCCTAGAAAGAAAGAAAATGAAGTCGCTCAGTCGTCTCTGACTCTTTGCGATCTCATGGACTGTAGCCTACCAGGTTCCTCCGTCCATGGGATTTTCTAGGCAAGAATACTGGAGTGGGTTGCCATTTAATTCACTGTCCCAAACCAAGTCCCTTTGTCTTATCCCATCCTCACAATTTATTGTCCTTTTTTACAATCATATATAAGCTCTAGAGCCTGAATCACTTCTTTACATCTTCATTTCCCTCATCAAGATTCCTGAGTGCAGGTAAGAATATTAAAACTTGCATGCTTTTCTCCTGTTAATCTTATGTTGTCAGGGCCAGGCACAGAACTTAGGAGGGTAGAAGTTTTTCCTCCCCAAATTTTACACAGCAGCACTCTTTACTAGTTGGTGAATAACATATGTAGACCTCTGTACTTGATCATGTTGAATATGAGAAACATATAACAGGACTCAGACAGTAGAGTAGCACAGAAGCCAAGACACATCTAGCGAGAAAGCAATAACTGAAAGCTATGAGTACACAGAAGCCATAAGGTATGGAAAAGGAAAGTAAGTTCTCAACAGTGGCACAGAGGCAGAGATAATTAAACCTAAGAACCAGATTACTAGATCTATGTTAGCATACTAGCAGTAGTACTTTATTTTGAAAATCATTTCAGTTCTTCATGAACATTTATTATGCTCCTGGATTCCCATGAGTTGGTATGATGCTCAGTGATTACTCCCTCATGATGCAAAGTAGCTGCCAACAGCTTTAAGCTTGCACTCCCACACCTTCATGGCACATAGAAAATGATAACATATCTTTCCTTCAACATACCCTGCCATTGTCCAAAGATTCCATCACACTTATTCTGACTAAGACTTTTGCCCATCCCTGAACTAATTTCTGTGGCTGGGAGAAAAGGGTATTCCAGTTAGCCAGGCATGAGTCACTTGCCCATCTCTGTAGCTCAGACTAATATCAATAATTCCCCAACCACAATGGGGATTGAGATGGATGGTAGGATGGTTCCCTAAAGGAAAATAGAGGTAGAAATGGACACTGACCACAAAGACAATAACCTCTACTGCAGTTGGTAGGAAATAACATCCGGGCAGAGTTGAAACAAACTTTCTTGAAATAAATGGAAGGCGCATGACCTGCAGTCCTGAGGGACATATGAAAGAGCTGAGCTCCTCACTCATAGCCTCTCAGAGATGTACAATTCAAGGCAGAAGCTTGACCCATTGATTCTGCAGGTCACCTCCACGCACTCCCACCACCACCAGCCGATCCACCCTTTATTGAGGATGCTGCCTCAGTGGGAAGGGTTTACTTAGAAGCTTCAGGAAAGTATTATTCAGAAAAAAGTGACATTACACCTCATTGTGTATACTTTACACAGGACCAATCAGGCCCAGTGTTAATTTCCATTATGTCCTGGGGGAACTATTTAATCAGGGATCTCATATCATCACTGTAATAAACCCTCCTTAAACAATTATAAACTTTCTAGCAACAAGGAGAATGGCTTTTGTTGTTCTAAAGGAGATGATGTCTCTGAGCTCCAGGCTCTGAAAAGAAATACAATATAAGAAAAGTGAAAGTGAAAGTCACTCACTCATGTCCAACTCTTTGCGACCCCATGGACTATAGCCTGCCAGGTTCCTGTCTCCATGGAATTCTCCAGGCCAGAATACTGGAATGAGTAGTTTATTCCTTCTCCAGGAGATCTTTCTGACTCAGGAATTGAACTGGGGTCTCCTGCATTGTAGGTGGATTCTTTACCAGCTGAGCTACCAGGGGAGTCCACAGTATAAGATCCCTCAGGAAAACAAAAAAACTTTTCTGTTTTGTAAGTTGAATCTTTTTGCTATTTAGGGGGGAATGCATGCAAAATTCAAATATATTCCTAGTCAGAAAATTAGAGTCCAGTTGTTCAGTTGCTAAGCTGTGTCTGACTCTTTGTGACCCCATGGACTGCAGCACACCAGGCTTCCCTGCCCTTCACTATCTCCCAGAGTTTGCTCAAACTCATGTTCATTGAGTCAGTGATGACATCCAACCATCTCATCCTGTGTTGCCTTCTTCTCCTTCTGCCCGCAGTCTTTCCCAGCATCAGGGTCCCTTCCAATGAGTTGGCTCTTCACATCAGGTGATCAAAGTATTAGAGCTTTAGTTTCAGCGGCATAGAGTCTAGGAAGTCAGCTAAAAATGCCGTCAAAATGTAAAAAAGACATCAAATAAAAATAGATGGGGAGACACTTTTCCATGAAACTCCAGCTCACTCTATTTCTCCATTAGCAGCAGTCTTGCTAGTGACCAAGAGCAATCCAGCTTCCTGGTTTTCAAACTCTATGGAGAATCTACCACTTCAAGCGTTCCCACCCATCCAAAGTTTTTTAAAGGATAGAAAGTAGCCATAATTATTTATAGACCTACAGTCAAACTGGAGAAGGAAATGGCAACCCACTCCAGTATTCTTGCCTGGAGAATCCCATGGACAGAGGAGCCTGGCGGGCTACAATCCATGGGGTCGCAAAAAGTTGGATAGGACTGAGCGACTAACACACACACACTCAAATATCAACATGCTGTACTTTAAAACTTGCATCTCTGGGCTCAAAACTGTAATGTGATATCTACCAAGATTTAGGAATCTACTCACTCCATTAATAATACAATCTGTGCTCTTCATCTCTATCACCAAATCAGAGACTATGATAATAGGATTTCTAGGGTTTGTGTCTTTTGGATTACAGAAGCTGAGGTGCAGTACAGATTGTTAACTCCACAGCAAGAATACAAATGATTCAGTGCTCCCAGCTAAGAATAGATCTCTAAATGCCAAAATGAGGGGAAAAAAAAAAACCCACACCCCACACATCTTCAAGATCTTATATTCTCCCGCTGGTTTATTCTTCCTGAACATCTTTTTTAAGGTGCCAATGCTTCAATTTCAGCAGTTACTATTATCTTCCAGCTTATTTTTTAGTTTTGAATCCATTTTCTGTTCTTTCTCTAACGGAAATAACACCCGCACTGCATCCGCAGCCTTTGGGGCTGTGTCTGTCACATGCATCTGTCTCACGGTTTATTTTATTCTGTGTCTCATCAACTTGCTCTGAACTTTCTGTTTTCTGGGGAAGCATCACTGTCATATTTCTGTTCACCTTTCAAGTTTTTCCTGCGGGGAATTAAGAGATGATTAGTCAGTCCTGTAAAGTAATTTTGGGTTTATGACTATTGCAATGAAAATTTAGTGATCTTAACTAGGCAAAAAGCTTTCTCAGGAAGAAGTATGGATTATTTCCCCTTCTCTCGCTCTTTTTTTTTTTGAATGGAGGAAATACGGCCATTTCTCTTTCTGTTAATACTGCTTTCCTTGGTGAATATTTTCTGTTTTCCAAGAGAAAAAAAAAATGTAATTCCCAAAGATTAAACTTGAATGGACCATCAAATACTGAGACTTGCCATATGCATTTCTCTAAAACCCCTTCCCTAAAATGGTAACTACAAATTGGAAAAGGGCACATGAGTGTCTGAAGGGACCAGATAGGTCTCTCCACTAAACAGATCAAAAGGCAATTTTGAGAGCCTCGACTGCAGAATGGCTAGGACAACATGGCAAAGCAAAGTTTAAATATGCTGGTATTTAAATTTAAAGTTTAAATTTGTGAAGATAATTAAATGTCCCACAGATATGTGGGGCATATGCTCTGGAGTGCATATGCTGCCAAAGCCTGGATCTGTCCACTAAAGGACAGTAGGAACAAATAGTGTAAGGCAAGTCAGATTTAAGAGTGTAGATATTGAAAATAACATCCCCTGTCTGCTTTCGGAAGTAATTTCAAAGAAATCCAGGCAGTTTCTTGATCTTCTTTTCTGCCCATTTCAAAAAGTTGCTTCCTCCTCATGTTATCACCTCCCCAGAATTCCTCCTGTTATGTCATTTCTCTGCCATATCCCTCCCCCTCAGCATGACTTCTGCCTCCAAGATACCCAGTGGGTTCATAACACTAATCCTGCTGACCTTTTCTCTCCCCTTTGATACTACCATTTGATACATGATGTGTGTGTCTATTAGTCGCTCAGTCGTGTCCGACTCTTTGCAACCCCACGGATGTTAGCCCACCAGGCTCCTCTGTCCATGGTATTTCCCAGGCAAGAATACTGGACTGGATTGCTGTTCCCTTCTCCAGAGGATCTTCCTCACCCAGGGATTGAACCCTGGTCTCCTGATACATGATACTATTGTCTATACCCTACTCCTCCTGGGGTCCCTTTATCCATCTCTCAGTGGCCCCAAGAGATGGTACTTTCTCTCCTTTTGCCTCTCTTTCCTTCACTGGTTTTGCCTCTTTGGTGTTTTTCCCCCACATCTCTGGCTCTCACACGAGAGTATTTTCCTCTGAAATCTCAGCCAGTCTATTGGCCACAACCCCTAAAAGGAAAACAATGTCTATATTAGTATCAAAGCTCATGTTCCCTCCCTGGCTTCAGTTTACCTCTCTCCCTGAATCCTAGAAGATGCTTTTAACTTCTGCTTTCTTCTAAGCCATGATCCTCTCTGCACATCCTAACTTCTGGCAATGGTGGCACCTGAATTCACAAAAATTTTCCTGTTAAGCTCTTATCGTTCTTATTCTCTTTTTTTTTTCTTGATTTGTCTTCACCAAGATCTTTCTCTTTCCTATGTTCAACCTACTGCAATCATCTTGCCCTAGGCTCTGGTGCCTCCACTCTCTCTCCATTCATTTATCTGAGTCAACAGACTCTAAAGGCCAGGGTGTCAAAGAAGACCAAGACGTGACATCTGCTCTGAAGAAGCTTCTGGGTTCAAGGCAGTGGAGGAGGCTGCGAAGGGTAGAAAAGTGCATTTATAATTTCCTGAACAACAAAAAGGTAGTAATAGGGTGAAAAGAGGCATAGTCTAGACATTTAAGTCACATTTAGTAGTCAAAGGTCTCCAGGGAAGGCAAACTTGGAAGGGTGTTTTAAATGATGGATATGAAGAAAAATGAGCATAAATGATATATTTAAAGCTCAGGAAATTTGGGGTATCTGCACAGGTTCTTTATGGCTAGAGTAAAGGGTGCATCTCAGAACAGGTGGGAGAGGAGGCCAGACAGCAGGCTGCATTGTTAGAGTCCCAGGAGGAAGAGCTGGGTATTCAAAACACTTGAGGTGGGTAGAATTTAACAAGGGAACTAGATATGTGGAAATAATGGGGTACATGGAGATCTAATAAGGGCCATTAACACCCACAGGCAACAAGGAGCAGAGGAAAGGAGTGATGTTACAGGAACCTGGGGCGAAATTTAGTGGAATTACCACCACAACCAGGTGGGAACAAGCAGCAAGGTGACCTTCACAGGGAGGAATGGGAAGGCAATCCTTCCCATTGTGGGTGAGAGCACCCAATCTGCTCTCCTGCAGGTGCTTCATGTTAGACACAGCCAGCCAGAACCCAGAGAAAGGAAGCCTGAAACCTCCCTCAATACACAGCCCTGGGGAAGGGGGTGCAAATGTGGGGGAAGAGCAAGCACAGGTATTTCTGAGCAGGTAATTCTGCAAGTTACAACTTGAGCTTGTTTGGCCATTGTAATTTGTATAAATTTCTGCTTAAAATCTATACTGGACCCGTTTTAATTTTTTATCTTTTGATTTTCTTATCCTATTTAATGGCTTCCCATATGGCACTAGTGGTAAAGAACTTGCCTGCCAATGCAGGAGATGCAAGAGACTTGGGTTTGATTCCTGAGACGGGAGGATCCCCTTGAGGAGGGCATGGCAACCCATTCCAGAATTCATGCCTGGAGGATCCCCATAGACAGAGCAGCTTGGCACGCTATGGTCCATAGGATCACAAAGAGTTGGACACAACTGAAGCTCCTTAGCATGCACATCCATATCCTATGAAACTAAAACAAATCACACTGTGATGAATTTCACTTCCTTGTAATTTTTAAACTTTACTTTAAGAACATGCTTTAATTGAACATGTTCTCTAATTCCCTGAAGAACATATTCCTCTAGGGAATATGTTACTATTCTTTTAGGGCTATATAAATGTACATTCCTTGAGGGTTATATCAGTTTGACCAGCAATAGTTTCTAATTTTCCATTCCATTCTCTGGCTTACATTTTATATCTTGGTGCATTAGAGCTCAGTGCTAAACACTTTCTTTTCCTGACGTCAGCCTCAAACCATCTACTTTCCTCTATGGTATAAAGTAAATGAAAGTGGGGAGAACATCTAAGTGAGAAGAGTTGTCTCATTTGATAAATGGAGTAATGTGAACAGAATTCAATCTATTTGACAAATGGGCCTAATTTAACCAGTGTCCTGACTCGGGAGAATTTCTCCATTTGGTAAGACCATCAGTGTTTGCAAGCTCTCTTGCCTTGGTATGTAGAAAAGAATCCAGAATGTGACAGAGGTGACGCCTGATCTTCCTGTGGAAACGTCCCCAAGATTTTAATGAATAATGAGAGACTATGCTTTGTCTAACAGATTGACAGATGTGTTCAAATCAGCATTTCGATGTTTTAGGGATTTTTGCAGGAAGAAGAGGAGGGAAGAGGGAGTGGGTCACATACCAAAGGGCTCAGAATGGAATCAGATTTCTCAACAGCTCCCCCCAAAATAGAAGAGAATGGAAAATTACCTTTGAAACAAATAAGGAATGATTTACAACATGGAATTATATTTCCAGTCAAATAATAAATCAAGTGCGAGTGTTGACTAGACATTTTCAGATACGCCAGGACTCCAAGCAGTGGATTCCCTGTAGATCTGTTTTCAGGGTTTTGGAAAATATGTTCCAATAAAAATGAAGAAGTAAAGAAGGGAAAGAAAGAAAAAGAGAGAGGGGCATGGAAGATGAGAAAGGGAGAGAAAGGTATAGAAATGAAGGACAAGAATTTCCATGACAAGGTGAAAAAAAAATCTGTGCAGAAATCTAAAGTTGCACCCAATCCAGACTAGAAAAAGAGGCATTGACACTCCTAGAGATGTGTTTACAGGGCTAAAATAGTCATGATAATAATAAAGACTGACGTGACCTGATATGTCCCATTATGTGATAGGTAGCTTTTGTTGTTCAGTCGCAAAGTTGTGTCTGACTCTTTGCAAGCCCACGGACTGCAGCATGCGAGGCTCCTCTGTCCTTCACTATCTCCCAGAGCTTACTCGAACTCATGTCCATTGAGTCGGTGATGCCATCCAACCATCTCATCCTCTGTTGTCCCCCTTTCCTCTTGCCCTTAATCTTTGGCAGCATCGGGATCTTTTTCAATGAATTGTCTCTTCGCATCAGGTGGCCAAAGTATTGGAGTTTCAGCTTCAGCATCAGTCCTTCCAATGAATACTCAGGGTTGGTTTCCTAGGATTGACCTCTGTAGCCTACCAAGGAATAGAACCCAACTTCCACACATAACTGCTTCTTTCCTCTGTGCTCTGGTTTTAAGATTTCCATTTTAGTTTTTACAGGGAAGCAGTAGGTTAGCTGGGGCTCAAACTTGGCTGGGTTTATATACTGTGGATTCCTGGTCTATAGTTGCTGACGTCCTCTGATGAGGTCAACCAACAGTAAACTTCTATGAATCCTTTGGCCCCACCCCTCTTCTCCTGATCTTTGGCTCATATGCAATATCCTCTTCCTCCAACCCCAGTAAAGGCTAGAACCCCTCTTTTTAGCCTCAGGTGAAATGCGGGCCATGGATGTTAACAACTGGAAACCCTCCAGACCGCCTTTCCTGTCTAAGAACCTGTGTCCTACTCCAGAAAGTGGCCCCACCTTCACACCAGCCTCACCCAGCAGAACCTTTCCCCAGAAACAAGTGGCCTCTTCCTATCAGAGTACATATTTTATTTCTGAATACCCCCAAATTTCTAAAATGAGGACTTCTCATTGTAGAAGTCATACCTGCTAGAATTAAAATATCTGTCTTGACTCAAAATCCTGCCATAGAATAGCCTCAGTCTGCAACCTAACTCAGAAAACAGAGCTCTGTTTCAGTATTTCTTCCTGTGAATTTATTGTTGGATGAAGGCAGCCACACTACTATAAAGAATTCAGATACAGTTCTTCATTCTTACACAATGAAGGCCCAATATGGACCACATCTATTCCCCCAAATCTCTTAAATATTGTTTGTCTGTGGTTCTCTGAATAACAACCACATCATTTCCTGAGCATTCCTGGTGCTAACTTGATGCAGATTCTTCAGATTTTAGGAAAGGTATGAATGGGTAGAAAAAATAAAAGTAGCCAAAGTTTTTTGTGTTTTTGCTATACATTTTTTTCTTCATTGACATACTGTATTGCTTTAAAATGGTCTGTTACACTGTGTCTTGAGACACTACACATAGAAATTTCCTTAGGTATGTTCATTCATATCTATGACATTTCATGTTTCCAGTACATGTGGATATGTAAGATGTAGTGAGTGTCAAGACTAATAGGTTTATCTTATGCTAAAATGCATAGTTTAATAGGCTCCCTTAGGAAGGGTGACTTATAAAGCAAATATTTATGCAGTGATGCACAGTTTTTGTGTTTTTTTCTGCATTTAAGTCATTGGATGTGCTGAGCTTGTGCTTTGTAAGAAATTATAAAAGGTTGTCAGAAATGAGAGATGAAGGGAGGTTGAAGTTTTATCAATACCCTGGCCTCATGGACATGAGATTGCAACACACAGGCACCTGGGTCCGTAAAAACTGAGGATTGGCCATTGAATTAATCCAAGACCTTCTGCATATGTGATTTGGTACTTACAGACCTGAGTCTTGAGGTGCCGGCCTGTAAAACTGGACCTGCTCCTACCTAGAGGGTCATTTCCAGTTTCAAATGAAATAATGAAAAAGAGTTTTCGATAATCTGGAACATACTGTGGAAAAATAAGATCATTCTGCCATCAGGTGAGTATACCACTTCGGTTCTCTTACCCCTGAATACACAAGCAGGCAAGGTCCTCTGGGTCCCTGGCAGATAGCAATGCCAAAAAGGCAAGTCATGTTGTAGAGGTTCAGCTAGTTTGCAATCATCCATGGAGTTAAAATGATAACCATGATCATGGCATCCAGTCCCATCACTTCATAGCAAATAGATGGGGAAGCACTGGAAACAGTGTCAGACTTTATTTTTATGGGCTCCAAAAATCACTGCAGATGGTGACTGCAGCCATGAAATTAAAAGACGCTTGCTCCTTGGAAGAAAAGCTATGTCAAAGCTAGACAGCTTATTAAAAAGCAAAGACATTACTTTGCCAAAAAAGTCTGTCTAGTCAAAGCTATGATCTTTCCAGTAGTCATATATGGATGTGAGAGTTGAACCATAAAGAAAGCTGAGCACCAAAGAATTGATGCTTTTGAACTGTGGTGTTGGAGAAGACTCTTGAGAGTCCCTTGGATTGCAAGGAGATCCAACCAGTCCATCCTAAAGGAAATCAGTCCTGAAGGACTGATGCTGAAGCTGAAACTCAAATACTTTGGCCACCTGATGGGAAGAACTAACTCACTAGAAAAGACCCTGATGCTGGGAAAGATTGAAGGGAGGAGGAGAAGGGGATGACAGAGGATGAGATGGTTGGATGGCATCACCGACTCAATGGACACAAGTGTGAGTAAACCCTGGGAGTTGGTGATGGACAGGGAAGCCTGGCGTGTTGCTGTCCCTGGGGTCACAAAGAGTCAGACACGACTGAGCTACTGAACTGAATGAACTGAATGGAGTTAAAAAGAAACAGTACTGTGCGAGGTGCCACCCAGATCGTGTCTTCTGTACCTGAGTGCTGATCTCCCCATCTGCTGTGAGTGTGGCTGCTGGCAGCTCACAGCTGAGTTCCCTCCAGCAATCGCCCACCTCAGCAGGAAACTGCCTTCAGGAAAGCAATCCATGTGTCAGTGCAAAATTCCGGCCCCTCACCTCCCTTGGGGATGATGTGGGAGTGTCTTCCAGTTTGAGGATGCTTTGGGGTCTGTGACAGCCCCTTTTGTAGTGACATTATCACAGTTCATGGTGTCTCTCAGTCCCATGCTTCTTCCCCCACCTCCTTATGGACTTCATTCCCAGGTCCACTGGTTAAAAAATTCTCCTGCTTGCAAATCTCCATCTCAGGAATTGGTGTCTTTTAAAAGCTCTCAGTGCTCTTATCTGAGAGTCTCATCTCAGTGATGACCTAGAGGGCTATGATGGGGAATGGGTGGGAGGGAGGCTCCAGAAGGAGGGGATATATATATACATATAACTGATTCATGTTTTTGTACAGCAGAAACTAACACAGCATTGTAAAGCAATTGTACTCCAATTAAAAAATAAAATAAATAAAAGCTCTCCAAATCATTTGGATATCCTTCAGGGCTGGAAACGGAAGTTTAACCTCTCCAAGCCCTCTCTGACAATTGGCATAACTACCTTAGACAGTTTTCATTAGAAGAGCTTTATAATGTGATAACACAACATCCACAGCATTGCAGATACTCAATAACTGTTTGTTGTAATTTTCTTTATAGCCAATCAGGAAGAACAAAGGTTACCATCCTGTATGACTGGGCCTTATGTATCAATAGATGTACTCTATTAGATACAGTACTATATCTATACCTATATAATGTACTCTATTATAGTAAAGAATCCGCCTGCCAATGCAGGAGATGCAGGAGATGCAGTTTCAGTCCTTGTGTCAGGAAGATCTCCTGGAGGAGGAAATGACAACCCGCTCCAGTATTCTTGCCTAGAGAATTCCGTGGACAGAAGAGCCTGGTGGGCTACAGTCCATGGGGTCACAAATCAGTTCAGTTCAGTCACTCAGTCGTGTCCGACTCTTTGCGACCCCATGAATCGCAGCACACCAGGCCTCCCTGTCCATCACCAATTCCTGCAGTATACCCAAACTCATGTCCATCGAGTCAGTGATGCCATCCAGCCATCTCATCCTCTGCCGTCCCCTTCTCCTCCTGCCCCAATCCCTCCCAGCATCAGGGTCTTTTCCAATGAGTCAACTCTTCGCATGAGGTAGCCAAAGTACTGGAGTTTCAGCTTCAACATCAGTCCTTCCAATGAACACCCAGGACTGATCTCCTTTAGGATGGACTGGTTGGATCTTATTGCAGTCCAAGGGACACTCAAGAGTCTTCTCCAACACCACAGTTCAAAAGCATCTTCAGTGCTCAGCTTTCTTCATAGTCCAACTCTCACATCCATACATGACTACTGGAAAAATCAAAGCCTTGACTAGACGGACTTTTGTTGGCAAAGTAATGTCTCTGCTTTTCAATATGCTGTCTAGGTTAGGGTTAGTTGGATACAAATTAGGGACTGATTAAACAGCACACACAGCAAAATTAGATATTCAGACAAATGCAAAAATAGAAAGAATATTTAACTGGAGAAAGATTAATAGTAACCGATAGCAAACAAAAGATAGTAGGAAGGCTATTTCATCAACTGAAGGAAGCATGATGTTTATTATAGAGATATTTTTGTAAGAAAAGAACTCATACATATATACCAAGTTTATTGTGGAATACTGGCTGAAAAAATGTTCACCAAAGTTTGTAGCTAACATGATAGCGGAATATATTTGGTGTGTGTTGGTTCAAGTCTCAGGGATAATTAAAAGATAAGAAACATTAACTCTGAAGATAAAGTAGAAACTTTGGGGAAACTGTTATTTTTTATTTTTGTAATTTTAAAAAGTTTCCATTATTTTATAGGAAATGGTGACCAGCTTTTAAATCTCTTGGATTTCATTTGGGAGATGGGAGTTGTGTAGAAAGACATGTAACTATTAATATTTTTCATTTTCCTGCTTATGTACTTTTTAAAAAGGGGTCATGTTACCCTTACCTTCTGTATAAAGAGAGATTCATCAAAAGACTCTGTTGAATTATCCATTCAAAAAAAAGTAATTTCTGGGTCTTAAAAGGATTGGATGGGGCAGGATACTGTTAGGATTGATAAAAAGTAATTATCCACCTTGCCATTCAGTAATCCCAATTAAAGAGGTTTAAATTGCTTAATTCCGATTTTTTAAGCATTTATAAATGATTCCCTGATTTTGATCATATAAAGACTCAAGTATAAGAACTGGGGGATTTGCACTAAGATTTGTCACTAATTTAAAAGAAAATCAGGTAAACTTGCTAATTTTCATATTATTTCCCAGCTGTATCTACCAGTTGTAACTCAGTCTCCCAGATCTTAGCAATCCATAGTAATAAAATAAGATCATGGTGAATATTTTTTGTAACTTAAAAAAAAAATTAAAGTACTTCAAATATTTAGGCAAGTAATATACAGGTTAATTGAATGAAGGCTCTAACACAAGACATCTTATTTTATAAATTCTTGATCATTTTGTATCACACATCTCAGATTATTTTAAGCAATAAAATACTATGAGGTATTTGAAAGCCCTTTATATATCCCACTGTAATCCCATTCTCCATTTCCCTTCCTAGAAGTAACTATTATCTTGGACTTGCATTTATCATCACAGTAATTATTTTTACAATTTTCATACATATGTAGGTGACCATTGAAAAATACAGTATTATTTTCATATAAATGATATTTTCAATATGCTTTTTCTGGTTAAACATTAAGTTTTAAAGATTTATCTGAAGTGGGATGTGTAAATTTAATGCATTCATTAACTTGCTCTGCAGTATTTTCTTTGTGACAGATAGCAATATCTTCATCCTGTCTTTGTTAAAAAATATCTTATTTCTAATTTTTCTCTATTACAAAGATCTACTGTGCCCTGGGTGAGGGCTTATCTGTGACCTATACTGAAGGGGAAATGTTTGGGTCTCAGGACCACAAACACCTTCAGTTTCCTTTTAAAAAAAAAAAAATTTTTTTTTTCTTTTGATGTGGACCATTTTGAAAGCCTTTATTGAGTTTGTTATAATAATATTGTCTCTGTTTCAGGTTTTGGCTTTTGGCCATAAAGGCATATGGGATTTTAGCTCCCTGTAATGCGATATAATGTATGTCTGACTCATTGTGACCCCATGAACAGTAGCCTGCCAAGCTCCTCTGTCCATGGGATTCTCCAGGCAAGAATACTGGAGTGGGTTGCCATTTCCTTCTCCAGGGGATCTTCCTGGCCCAGGAATGGAACCCGAGTTCCTTACATCTCCTGCATTGGCAGGCAGATTCTTTACCACTGAGCCACCTGGGAATCGCTTTTATTGTGACATAATTGGCAAAAACATTGTATTAGTGTAACTCATACATCATAGTGATTTGATATATGTAGATATTGCAAAATGATCACCACGATAAGTTTAGTTAATATCCATCACCTCACATAGTTACAATTTTTTTACTCCCCTTAATGAGAACTTTTATGATCTACTCTCTTAGCAACTCCATAATTAATTTAAATGGATGAGTGGTGTGGATTCCAGGTTTCCAAAGATAGATGTTCAAATCCCAGTGCATTAGCCTGAAAGGTTTCCTATCCTTGCTAATGTGTGGACACAGATGCAGGGGCTCTGGGGGAGGAAAAATGGTGCCTGGAACACTTGAGCTAAGTAATGTCTGGGAAGTGCTCCATCATTCCACACTCAGTGGTGGAAACAACATCCTGGGGTCATGTGATCTGAAGGAGGAGTTTGAAATCCTGCCTCTTATTCTTAGACTTCTGTGGTTATTATAATCCAGGACTCTTTCGTTAAGATAGAGAAGCACACAATCAGTGAGAAGATGGACAGCGTCATGGTTACAGTTGCCTACTTTATCCTTAAAGTAGGTTCACAGTCTAGTTTCGCCACGTACTCTCTCTCTTATCAAAACCCTTAGAGATTTAGTCTCCTAGTTGATGTAATAATATATTTACTGTTAAAATAATGTTTATTTCAGCCTGGCAATAATATTTGCTTCCTAAGCTTTTGACCAGAGAAGGCAATGGCACCCCACCCCAGTACTCTTGCCTGGAAAATCCCATATACAGGGGAGCCTGGTGGGCTGCCGTCTATGGGGTCGCACAGAGTCGGACACGACTGAAGCAACTTAGCAGCAGCAGCAGCAGCAAGCTTTTGACATGTTTAAATAAAAGCTATGTAAGCTACTTGGCATAAAGTAAAACATTTCATAGTACCTATTCTTACCTCTATTTAAAATATATGTTATTATAATTATTGTTGGCATGTTTCTTTTACCCACTATTCAGGGACCTCCTTAAATACAGAATATTTGTCCTGCTCTTTCCCTTCACTGTCAAGTTTTAAAACCGTACACAATAGACAGAAATGTTTTGCATTAATAATCAAGGTAGTACTTTAGAACTATTAATCTAGTGGTTTCAAATGATAGGTCAGAATGTAGAAAGACTGGAGCCAGGGAGATTGGCTAAAATATCCTTACACTGTGAGGGAATTTGATGGGAATGTGTGATCAGAAATGATGGTTAAGGATAAAGAGAGGTCAAAGACTTATATATATATATACATACACACAGTCATATATACACACAGTCATATATATATGACTGTATCAGGTATTAGTTGCTTCTCTCTAGTTGTGGAGCATGGACTTACTTGCTCCATAGGATGCAGGATCTTAATTCCCCTAACAGGGATGGAACCCACATACCCCAAATTGGAAGGCAAATTCTTAACCACCAGTCCACCAGGAAAGTCCCAGAAAGCAAATTCTGTAAACCTTTGCCCCTGAGGGAGCCAGTTTCTGTCTAAAGGGTGCCATGCTTTCCTGGTAGAGCCCTAGACTGATTCTTTGCTTGGAAGCCATTTGCTTTGAGAATTTTTCCCTTGGTGATAATAGGGTTGAGAATAGTTTATGTTTGAACCCCAAAGTTTTGGTTTCTTTATGGATCCTCTAAACTCACATTGAAACTTAACAAGTGCTTTTTAAAGTTCCTTCTCTCTTCATATATGTTATACACAGACAAAAGAAACTAGTTGGATCTTTGGACATTCTATCTGGAAATCTCCTTACCTAGATTCACAAGTTCGCTAGATACATGATCTATTTTCCATATTCTACAGCTGATAGTTTTTCTGTTCTTTCCCCTATGATGTAACACAGTTATCTTCTCTCCAGCGCTTTCCTCACTGTCCTTCAAGTCTTCCCACTCGTCTTCTGAGGAACCTCCAATTTCCACTTGCTAGCTGGTTCTAACACTGATACTACGTTTTGATATTTGGTTATGGCTGCATTCTGCCTCCAGGTAACAAATTCTGTTCCAGATACACCACAGTACACCTAGAGATACTATGGGAGCTGTCAGTGTTTTAAAGTCTGAACCCAGACACTTTACAACATCATTCTTATCAAAGTTCCCCAGGCTGAAGATGCCACCTCTCTGTGGGAGTGGTGCCAAATAAATTGGAGTCATTTTTAATCTACCACAGATGGAGAAGCATGAAGGAAGGGGGAGCAGATTTGAAGATGAAAGTTCAATTCAGCATCTGAAATTGAGAGAGACAAGTTAATATTGCAAATAAATGCAGCAACATGGAGGAACCTAGAAATTATCATACTAAGTGAAGGCAGATACTGAAAGACAAATATTATATGATATCACTTATATGTGGAAACTAAAAATTAGAACCAATGAACTTATTTACAAAACAGAAACAGATGCACAGACATAAAACAAACTTATGGTTACCAAAGGGGAAAGGGGAAAGGGGAAAGGAATAAATTTGGAGTATGGGATTAACAGATGCACACCACTGTACCTAAAATAAACAACAAGGATTTACTATATAGTGCAGGGAACTAGATTCAACATCTTGTAATAAATTAAAATGGAAACTTTTTTCAAAGGAATATAGTTATATATGTGTGTGTATATATATATTTATATAATATATAATTATGTCACTTTGCCGTACACCTGAAGCTAAGCAATATTGTAAGTCAACTATATTCCAATTTTAAAAAATTTCAAATAGACTCTTGGATAGGACTCTGGATCCCCAAAGAGACCTCCAAGCTTGATGAATAAATCTGGGAACTATGAAACTGAACACTACTACTCCAAAGAGAGTATGGAGCAAGAAAAGAAGGCTCAGTGCTAACGATCGAGAAATTCCAGTTCAGGCAGTGGAGTAGCTCATGGTATAAAAGAGGGAGAGTGTTTAGAAGAAGAGGAAGGGAAGCTGGCCAGTGTAGTGTTTACAGAAGACAGCAAACAGAGCAAGTGGAGACAGACAGACTACACAGAGGATATCTGCTCCTCCTCATCAGATGTCCTGCCAGCCCCACTGAATGGACCACATTCTAGAACAAATAACAATAGCATACTCTCCTACTGAGTTAAAATTGTCAGCAGGGTTTTGAATAAATCTAAGATTTGTTTTTGTACAAGTAAGAAAATATTTAAATAGCGTGAATTTCCGGGGGGATGGGCGGGATGTAAAGACCCAATAAACTTGACACCACGACACTTGGAGGCCAAGCAGAATATGTTTGTAATAAGAACAACATGTAGGGAAGAGAAAAAGAGCATCAAACCAACAGTATGTCTGCACACTGCTCTCGTACGGAAAAATCAAACATCTTGCCATTTCACCCACTTGTTTTTGAGGGGAAGGATAATCTTCTGGGAAAATTAAGAACCAAGATATGATGTATATTTTCAGTAAGCATAAATCATGTAGGAATGCTATTGACAAGTAGAAATTTCCTTTTCCAACTACATTTATGAAAGAGTTTTGTAAAGGATGGCCACCTGGATGGTACTGTAGGACAAGTACAAGCTGGCTTGAGTTTCTTGGAAGTGATTGCTGCAATTTGCTTAAAATATTCTTCCATCCTAGGATGGCTTATTCACCCACAGACCAGCTCCTGCCCACTTGGGATGTCAGGATTTCACCTCATCTCCCCTCCTCTCTGGCCTCCTCTCTTTCAGTGAACACAAAACACTGAACATGAAAAAGAGAAAAAAAATCTAGAATCTTTGCTCTTTAAAAAGCCCTGGAACATTCTCTATGGATGGTTGACAGTCATGGGAAGAAATTATAATATAGGACATGAACTGTTTCATCAACATCCTTTGAGGTGTGTGGGGTTCATGTCTTGCAGGGAGATAACCAGAATGCCACTTTGAGGGGGGTGGGTGTTAGTTCCCTGATCAGGGATCAAATCCGTGCCCCCTGCATTGGGAGTGCAGAATCTTAACCACTGGACTGTCAGGGAAGTCCCCATGAATGCCATTTTTATGTGGATATTTCCAAATTCCTGAGGCTCTGGAGAAAATGTCATCAACATAAAATCCTTCATGTTTAACGTAAAAAGCCAACCCAAAGCTTTGCTCCCATATCCGTAGGGGCAGGTGTCACCTGTAGGTTGGTTATCTCTGAAACATCCCAAAAAGGATCCTGAAGTCCTGATAGCAATTAAGTATAAGAATGTAGAGAAATCAGCTAAAAGAAAAAAATATTCAGAGAGAGGTGAAATGTAAAGATTCCAGGAAGGCCTGGGAAACTGTACAAGTTTTTCCAGAAGATTGATTTGAATTTTGGAAAAGTCTTCTAACTGCCCAGAGTTTATGCAAATCCAAGTTCTGAATGCTTTTGAGGTCTGCCCTATCAATTGTAATATATAATGGAAAGAACTAATTATCTTGGAACACTGCAGCTGCATGCAACCTTCAGATTAATATCAGAGTTCAAAGACAGAAGCAGATGTGTAAAGCAGAAACAATGCCAGATATGTACTTTGGAGTATTAGGAAATATTTGGTTTGATGAAAGAGTCTTATTCAATAATAATTTTCCATCTCTCAGCTATGGCAATGGGATTAATATATATTAGTCTGTCAACTAGGTTGCTGTTTTTCATTGTATTTGTTATTTTTCCATTTGGGGCTTAATAGACAGGAAATTGCAGCTTTCTCGGAGCTTGTGTAGATTTTGTAAATCCCATGTGGAAGACACTCAGAAAAACAAATCCAAATAAGGTGCCTCTGCTATTGTCAATTGAAATTTATTATGCCTCTTTTAGCAGGACTGAGAATAACACTGCACAATTCAATTTGCTGAAAATTGTCTCTTAATTTTTCAGCTAAAGAGCTAAGATTTGGAGACAAATTCTTAAGACAGTAAGTCTTTTTCAGTATTATGCTTTAAGTAATCTTTCTAGATGCCTCGGAAAGCCAGCCCAGATTTTGGGGGGCTTGGAAAACTCAAAGTCAAAGATGCTGAATAACCACTGTGAGTCTGAAAGAGGCCTAGCTTTCTGACATTGGCATATCTTTTCTGAAATCCAGCCTTCAATCAGATAAAAATATTTCACTTGGAAATGATCTAAATAAAACTGTCCACAGCAAAAATGTAAAGAATTGTCATTTGCGGGTAGAAGAACTAGGTGTGTCTTTCAAGTCTTCTTCCAATTTCTCTTCCTTTTCCTAAATTTCCTAATGGGAATTGAGTGATGTTTCATTGAGATAAAGCTAAATATATATTTTTTAATGTTCTACTTAACTGTTACATCTAACAGGATGCCAACTCCTTTATGAAGTGAACACATTAGCTTAATAAGTGATTAGAATTTACAAGTGAATTTTAAAATTCTCTAGTTCTCCTGGAAATATTTATTTATTGATAGAGAACAGGGAAACCTATGTCCCCCTGATGTCCAGTATTTAAGGAATATGAGTTTTCTCTATTTTCACATACCAATCAATAATATGGCTTTTGTTCTTCTTTATCTTAACAAGCTGAAATCATGGTCCAGTGTTAGTGATACGTCTTCCTTAATATGAATCAACCATCATTACGCTCTGGCACAAAAAGATACCAAATTGTAAGGCAATAAATTATGTAGGGTTAGATTTGGGACAGTCATCAGGGGAGAGGCAAGGCTGATCTTTCTGGACTCAGTCTAACCCAGATGTTACAGTGTGGGGTGAGCCATTGGAGAAGACACGACAGAAGATATTAATACAAGCTCTAGCCTGGAAAGTAGCAGCCCTCATCAATAACAGAAGTGAGGAAAAGGAGAACAGATCTTCAACAAACTTCTGGACTTTCTCCCTGGCACAAAGAACAGTGTAACTGCTGAGGTTCAGTGCCTGCATCCGCTACCACTGTGTCAACAAGTGCTGAGAAAACAATGCCTGGCCATGAATCCATCTACCATATTTGGGAACCCCCACTCTATGCTGAGCATTGTGGTAAATGTTTCAAATTCTTTATCTCATCTGGGACTCACAGCTCTACAACAGGTGCAGTTGAAACAGAGCAGGACCCTATGATCTTTGCCTCTCATGTCCTCAGCCTGCCATTTGTCTGTGGAAAAACTTTAGCCAAGAATAAGTATAATCAGAAAAGTGAGAAAATGCAGAAACAAAGGAAAACAGTCCAACAAGACTAAATAATAATAGTTTGGTCATTAAGAAAAGTTGAGGACCTTTGGTTCTTCCTCAAGGGCTGCTGTTGATGCTGCTGCTGCTGCTAAGTCGCTTCAGTCATGTCCGACTCTGTGCAACCACTGAGATGGCAGCCCACCAAGCTCCCCTTCCCTGGGATTCTCCAGGCAAAAACACTAGAGTGGGTTGCCATTTCCTCCTCCAGGGGATCTTCCCAACCCAGGGAGTGCATCCAGGTCTCCTGCATTGCAGGCAGATTCTTTACCATCTGAGCCACAAGGGACGCAGCTATGGCATAAGTTGCCACAATTCTGAGAATCGGTCTCAAAGAAATGGGAATAAACTGACCCTGAAACTGAAGATTGAAGTGAAGTGAAGTTGCTCAGTTGTGTCCAACTCTTTGCAAGCCCGTGGACTGTAGCCTACTGGGCTCCTCCATCCATGGGATTTTCCAGGCAAGAATACTAGAGTGGGTTGCCATTTTCTTCTCCAGGGGAACTTCCCGACCCAGGGATCGAACCGGGGTCTCCAGCATTGTAGGCAGATGCTTTACCATCTGAGCCATCAGGGAAGTCGAAACTGAAGATTAACTATACTTAAAACAATCAAGATGATGCTAATCAGACCACCAAAGATCGATTTCAAAATGACAGAGCTGACTGTACAGTTTCTGCATGTAGCCCCCTCCCTCCATCTATAAAAGCTCTTGCCCACTGGTTGTCAGTGAAGGTGGGGGTAGTCGACCTTTGGATAGGAGTCTGCCCTCCCCACCCCCGACCCCTGGTTGCAGCCCCTGAAATAAAGCAAGCTTTCTTTTCCTCTGACTTGTCTCTTTATTGACCTTTGAGCTGCAAGCAGCCAGGCCCTACTTTCATTTACACTGTGACCCCATTTAGCCAGGGAAACCTGAAGCTCAGGTTGGTAAATAACCTTCTCAAAATCACACATCTAGGAAAAGAGTTGGAGTCTGAATCCAGGTTTGTGTCACTTCCAAGCCAGTGCCCTTCAGTGTTAGGACGTGTTGCTCCTATCATCAGTTTCATGTATGACTAGCTTATAGCAGCTTCATAGCACCATGACGTGGGTTCTCACAGCAGCACTGTGATGAAGGTGGCAATATCACTTCTTTCCTAGACATAAAAGCACAATGAGCAGAGAAATGGAGTGCCCTGCTCAGAGCCACAGACCTAGAAACAGCAGAAATGGGGCACCAACATAAGATTCTGGTCTTTTTTTCCCCCTCTTAATCCATAACACATAGTCTGCAATTTCTCATTTCACCAGTAAACTGTCTTTGTGTGGCTGTGAAAGCCATATGTTTTCTACCAACTGAACAGGAAGAATAATAATCTAGAAACAATGTAGGATGTTAATAATCATTCTTTTTTTTTTTTTTTTTTTTTCATTTTTTGGGCCCTGCAGGATGGCATGCAGGATCTTAGTTCCCTGAACAGAAATTGAACCCACGCCCCCTGCAGCAGAAGCGCAGAGACTTAACCACTGGACCGCCTGGGAAGTCCCAGGTTGTTAATAATTCTTCCAGGACATTATTAACCTCTCTTTCTAAAGAGACAAAATATGCAAACTCTGACCAGCATAAGGAGTTAGATTTGCCTCTCATTCAAAGTATGGATTTCATTAGTTACTTCATTTATGGCTTTTCTGTGAAAATCTTGAACCTGTATTTTATGAGCAGCAAAGTCTTGTTAGATCCCTGTGACAAATCCTTTTTAGCATTAAGTATCACCATCAGGATGATAGAAGTACCCTTCAGTGATGAAGCTGCAGTCTGTTTTCCTGTTAATACTTGTTTGAACCCAAGTACTGTTTGTTTTACACGAGTGCTTTGCAGACATTTGTCCTATACCTGTTCAATCAGAATTCACTGGGGGAATTTGTTACACATTTTGGGACTCCATCCCCAGAGATCTGGATCACTCAGTTTGGGGCAGTGCTTGGCATCTGTGTTTTTAAACAAACCCCAAGAGTGGCGAATCGGGGCTTTATTACTGGACTTCCTGCTAATCCTGCGGCACTGATGCTTCCTGTGGGTGTACCAACTTCCAGGAATTCTGAAGCAGCATGAGGCAACTTGGAAAAAGAAAAAAGACAGGCAGACCGGCCCTTAGAGAAACAACTGCTGAAAGACTGAAAATTGCTGGACCAAGCACTGTTTGATTGAATACTGTCTCCTTCCTACATGTCTTGAAGGAGGACTTGGAATCAGATGGGTTGAAGTTCTACCTTGACCAGCCTTATTGGCCACAGTGAGGCTGTAGAACAATCCCTCGAAAAACAGAGTGGCTTGCAGCAACATGCTGTTATTCCCATGCTCTGAAATCTGCAGGTTGGTTCTGGTTCTGTGGCTTCAAGGTGGGCTCAGTTGGGCAACTCTGCTTCTGGCTGTGGCTTGGCTGATTTGGGTACCAGGTCAGTCTCCTCCAAGTATTAGACTCAGATCTATACCCTGTAGGTTTCCTCTGGAGACAAAGCTGGAGGGGCAGTTGATCCCTAAGTTCAGAGGAGGACCCTCTAGAGAGCAGTTACACCATCTCAGAATGTTTCAAATGTTTCCAGGATAGGTCTGCAAAGATTCCTGGGAGACTTAGGTTTTGAGATATAAAAATGCCTGTAACAGTGCTTCAACCACATCATAGTTTTTTGGGGTTAGGGGGGTGGGCTCTGGGGAGATGCAACACCTCCATAGTCATAAATTGCTCCTCCACTATCCTCAGGTTACAGCACACTTTTGGACTAGGGGATGGAATAGCTACATAACGCAGGGCTAAACAACAAATAGGTTTGCGTGATAAAGAATAACATCCATGGTTACATCAAACCCAGAGCTGAACATAAGACTATGAAAAATATCAAAACAGCAAGTGAATAAGTTCACCTGTACCATTTTTCTAGATTCTATGTATGTGGGTTAATATATATTTGTTTTTCTCTTTCTGACTTACCTCATTCTCTATGTGTAGGAATAGAGATGCAGATATAGAGAACAGAGGTGTGGACATGGGGTGGGGAGGAGGGATGGGATGAATTTGGGGGATTAGGATTGACATATACACACTGTGCTGTGCTTAGTCACGCAGTTGTGTCCAACTCTGCAACCCCATGGACTGTAGCCCACCAGGCTCCTCTGTCCATGAGGATTCTCCAGGCAAGAATACTGGAGTGTGTTGCCATGCCCTCCTCGAGGGGATTTTCCCAACACAGGGATCAAACCCAGGTCTTATTGCAGACAGATTCTTTTACTGTCTGAGCCACCAGGGAAGCCAAAGAATACTGGAATGGGTAGCCTATCCCTTCTCCAGGGGATCTTTGCAGGCCAGGAATTGAATCAGAGTCTCCTTCATTGCAGGTGGATTCTTCACCATCTGAGCTACCAGGGAAGCCCTATACACACTGCCATGTGCGAAGCAAACAGCCATTGGAACCTGCTGTGTAGTGCAAAAAGCTCAGCTTGGCGCTCTGTGGTACCTAGAGCAGTGGGGTGGGGGCAAGTGGAGATATATGTACACATATAGCTGGTTCATGTCGTTGTACAGCAGAAACCAACACAGCACTGTAAAACAGCTATACTGTAACAAAAAAAAGGGAAAATCCTGAAAACAAACAAAGAAAACAAAGTAAGTAAAAAGGACTACTCTCTCCTTTTTTGCCCCCCAAATTTAATTCCTATGGAGGGAGTCATAAGCATCTGAGCCATCTACAGCAGACAGAAAATGAATAAAAGATTGCCAACTTAGATCCCTATTTTCAAACTGATTAGAATGGCAGAGACAAAAATGATAGTTAGGGATTATTTTCCCCCACATTACAATACTCTGCTGTGATTATGCTTTATTTTGCATAATGAAAGGAGAGCATCTACTTGAGTGGTCTAAATTTACACTTGCATGTTTCAAATATCAGCATTCATAATTTATGGTCAACTGATTTATACTTCTTCATTTGAGTAGACAGAAAATGCTTCTCATTAAAAATAAATTCCTAACACATGAAAATTTTATCTTTTCTTTTTCCATGTTGAGTTTTTTCATAGTCATTGGCTAAATGTTGCCACAAAATCTAATTTTAAATTGATACATTTTTATGTCTTTATATTAAATTTTGAAAACACATCCTATATCTGGGAATATTATGACAGAAACAAAAAACTGAAATGCAAAATGAAGCTATCGCAGATGCCTAACAAGAAAATATGGACACACAAATACCCTCATAAATCTCAGTAAAGTATAATTCAATTTTGCTCCAGATTAGAAAATCTTGCTTGCTGGTTTGAGCTGAAGTTATACTGGCCCCACCTTGCACTGTTCACTTTCCATGGAAAGCAATCCTGTTGTCTGTCTTTTTTGACCCCTTGGTATGCACAGCTGTGGTGGACCACTATTCCAATTTGTCACTTCAGACAATGCTTCCCTCTGTGCTTTCTTAGTTTATCCCCCATATACCATGAGCATGCAATCCAAGGCTTTGCAACATCCCCTGGCTTCCAGGAAGATACGGACTAACCAGGATTTAACCATCCCAGGAAGGTTCTGGTTTGCTGGTAGGGGATTCTAAGAGTCAGGACATCATCACAGACACTGGCAAAGCAGAACTGTTGGTTTTAATTACCACTTTCAATTAGATCACCTTTAATTTTATGTCTTTATCTGAGAGTTCCAGATACCATCTCATTTGAATATGCGGTTCTCCCTTTTCTGCCATTATTATTTGTTTTAAATAGTCATTTTGCTTTTATATTTATTTACTTATTTTAGGCTGTGCCAGGTCTTAGGTGCAGCATGAGGGCTTCTCTCCAGTTGTGGAGTGCAGATCAGTACTTGCAACACACAGGCATGTGGGATCTTAGTTCTCCAACCAGGCACTGAACTCAAATCCCCTGCATTGTAAGGTGGATTCTTAACCACTGAACTGCCAGGGAAGTCCCCTCTCTTTCTTAAGTTCCTTGTAAGCACTGCCTTATAACCAATTCAGAAAATAGGAGGCAATGATATTCTCTGATGTGCTTTTCATTGAATCATTGGAAAGCTTACTTTCCAGATCTATCTGTACATATCTACCCACAACCTTCCATTTTTAATGTAGTTGCACACACACACACACACACACACACACGCGCACGCATATATATAGGGAGTGCTCAGTGACCTGCCAGCAGTCACTCAGTTTGTGTCTTTCTTGAGTCAAGTTATTTATTGCAGAAATTTTGTAAGAGATAAATTGGTGATTGAAGAGATCACATCATTTCATCTATTAGTATCTACCCATCAACTCACCCCTCAGCCTTCCATTCACTTTTGATCAGCACTAAGAGAACAATTTTTTCACTAATGCTGATGGGCATCTCACAGATGTAGGAAAAGATTCTGTAAATGCCTTTTCTTCTTCATGTTTATACCTTTATGAGCCTTCATCTAATTTTAGGAGGCATTAATTTGACCACATTGGTGGTATCCAAGGACGTGCTTAATCGTTGTTCTTTAAAATTCTCTGTAAAAAGAAAGCCTCCTCTATTGCGGCACACAAAGGAAGGCAAGAAGTAAAGTATCTTCTATTCCTGGAGATCTTGATCTCTTAAAGAGGTTTTATGTTGGCTAATTTATGTAACAGTCACAAGCACTTTGGTATGAATAGCATGTGGACTGTAGCCCGCCAGGCTCCTCCGCCCATGGGATTCTCCAGGCAAGAATACTGGAGTAGGTTTCTGTTTCCTCCTCCAGGAGATCCTCCGGACCCAAGGATCGAACCCACATCTTCCTGACCCAGGGATGGAACCCACATCTTTTATGTCTCCTGCATTGGCAGGGTGGGTCTTTAGCACTAGAGCTACCTGGGAAGCCCCTTTAGTATGAAGTCGCTATGCTACTAAAACAAAGGAAATGATTAAACTATGAAAAAAACTGTTTTTTGTTTTTTGTGTTTTACAGCAGATGACTCTAAGAATCACCCTTTCTATGTTTTGACCACCTCAGCATTGGAAGGTGAAGTCTTAACAATTGGACCACTAGGGAAGTCCCTTGAGAAGATTTTAGATAAGTTGTGAGTCACGACAATAAGTCTAGATAATGCTCTCTGTTTTACTTCTTGTCCTTCACGTAAGTTGAAGTTGCCATAACTGAACTGGTTGAATCTCTAAATCCCCCTGTGACCTTTTTATTTGCTCTTTAAAGTTAGTTTTGTAGTTTAATTTCTAGAGAGTTATTGTCAGTTATTAAGACTTTACTGCTCACCCTTCAGGTCTCAGCTTAAATATCACTTCCCCACAAAACATTCCTGAACTCTTTCGCCTACCTTTGGTCACCTGGTAACATGCACATGCAGAGAGTGGCAGATTTCTTTTAATGCATGTTTTGCAGCTTTTTCAATGACCTATTCCTTTCTTGTTTAATAAAGTGCAACTTCCAGGAGTGGGGAGTATGCCGCATTCACTAGCCACAACCTCAGACCTAAGATAACAGCCAGTGGATACCAGAGGCAACATAAATTTGGATAAATGTCAATGAATGCAGGATGGCATGGTGGCCACTGAGGATGCCAAACTCTGGAAGCATCTCAGGGATTCATTGTCTAGTCAGGCATGCAGGACAGGTAAATATAAATACAAACAATATGAAGTTAAAATGAAGAATAATCAAAAGTGTAACAGATTTTTTTAAAAGCTGTATCTTCAGTGAAGTTGACAAGGATTTAGGGAAGTGAGGACTGTGGCTTGGGATGACCAAACAATCAGAGGATAAAGCGATTTAGCTCTTGTGGAGAGGGTGTAGCCTTGACCACAATGAAAAGACTCAGGCCTATTGGACTCTGAGGATGTATCTGTAGGTTTTCATTTGCTTCTGTTGAATATGGAATATCGTATTCTCTCTTTCATTCTCTTTTTAGAACTTTTTAAAACTGGTTGAGGGTATTCCAAAGTAGTCATATATGAATGTGAGTGTTGGCCCATAAAGGAGGCTGAGTGCCAGAAAAGTTGAAGCTTTCAAATTGTGGAGCTAGAGAAGACTCGAGAATCCCTCGGACAGCACAGAAATCAAACCAGTCAGTCCTAAAGGAAATCAGCCCTGAATAGTCATTGGAAGGATTGATGCTAGAGCTGAAGCTCCAATACTTTGGCCAACGGATGTGAAAAAGGCAACTCATTGGAAAGGACCCTATGCAGGGAAAGATGGAAAGCAAAAGGAAAAGAGTAGGGGGGCAGAGGATGAGATGGTTAGGTAGTATCACTGACTCAATGGACAAGAGTTTGAGCATACTTTGGGAGATAGTGGAGGACAGGGAAGCCTGGCATGCTGTAGTCCATGGGGGTTGCAAAGAGTCAGACATTACTTAGCAACTGAACAAGTTATTACAAAACCAAACCATTTAGGAACATTTAACACGACAATATGTAGAGGTTAAAAAAAAAAAAATGGGAAGGAAAGGAGTTCACTTTTGTAACCATACATAAGGCATAAGAAGGAAAACAGCCAGGGAGGAAAGCTTTCCTTCTGTCCTCTTGGGCTCTGTGGCTGAGCCTAAGAATTACATTGCCATAAGACAGATTACAGGAAAAAGCCTATAGGTGTTATTTAATGTAGTCCGCGCTTAAACAAAGCAGGTCTGAACTGCATGGCTCCACCTATATGCAAATTTTTTTTTCAACATAGATGTGATTGGACTACAGGTTCTTCAGGTGGTAGATGTGGAACCACAGATATGAAGGGTGGACTGTAAGGTGATTTTTGTTTTTGTTTTTTGGCTGAGCCCCGTGACATGCAGCATGTGGGATCCCCAACCAAAGATCAAACCCCCAGCCCCTGCAATGGAGGCTCGGAGTCCTAACCACTGGACTGCCAGGGAATTAAGGTAGACTGTAAATTATCAGAGGATTTGCTACTGCACAGAGGGTAGCGCCCCCAACCCCTGCATTGTTCAGGGTCAGCTGTATTTTTACAAGCACACTGAGTGTTGATAAGGAAAATGAAGATCTGAAGAAGCAGGTAGGACCAAGCCCTTAGAAGTTTTCTAAGCAAAGGAACAATGTATTTGGAGAGTGACATGACAAAGAGGCTTGAGCTGGGACAGTGAATTGTGGATGAGTGACCAGGAAATAAATGGGGAAAAAGAGTGGAAGATCGGGGTTGTTTAGGTTGTTTAGGTTGTTTGTACCTATTCAGTCTGGGGATGACTCCCAGTCTCTAGTAATAAGAAAGAGCTTCTCTTACCGGTGCCTTGAGGGCAGATTTCTCACCAGAAATCATATGACCTGCTCTTAGGAAGAGAGGAGCAGGGCAGGGAGCGCCTCTTGCATCAACAGTTTCTCAAGCGACTTGGGTTCAAAATAATACTTCCAAGTGGCAATGTTTATGGGGTGGCATGTCTGAACCCCTTTGGTGGGAAGGAAGAGACAAGGACAGACCATCAGGATCTGATGCTGGATTGGATGGAAAAAGAAAAGGAGAGGGGAGTATCTTAGAGGATGCCCAGATTTTAACGGGATGTGAAGAACAACAGTAGGGGATGAGAGAGATAGAGTGAGAGAGCAAGAGAGAGAGGTGGGGAAGGTTGGATACTTTATTTGAAATGACAACAGCACAGCCCAGCTAGGAGAAACGCTTGCATAGGGTGTGATTTGTTCTGCCAGCCTGGAGAGCTTAGAAAGAGAGTCCTTAATTGGAGAAGAAAAATGTTAATGTACTGGCTTTGCTTTTCAATCTAAAAGACAATAATAAAAGTAGTTCTTTCGTGGAGACCCAGAAAGTGATACTGATCTTTCCTGTTCAAAATTTGCATACACCATCAGTGGCTTCTAATTGTCATAAAAAATTGGAACTATGAGTAGAGTTTAAATCTTTGACTATATTCATTACTACCGACCTAAGATGTTAAAGGTAAAAATCCAATGATAAACATGATGAATGTTGAAACCAAATAGATCACCAAGGCCAGTGTAATGACATCATAAATATGAAAATTCCATGCAATCGTTTACCACAAAAGAAGGGCTTCTTGTAAGAAGTGAACTTTTGTAGCATGAACTACTCTGCACCAAAAAAAAAATTGGCTTTGGTTTTTGAAACTGAAGAGCTAAGTGTCCAAAAAGTGAGCCAAAATAGCTGCAAAGTGTCAGGACTGTAAAAACAGTTCTGCAACTTTTCCCAATGGTGTGGTCTTCGAGTCATCTGGGATGTACAGCGTTGTAGTGGTTGGGTGGGTTTGTACTTGGATGGGTTGCTGATTCTTCAAGAAATTAACAGATAGTCAGCAACCACAGGACCAGCTATTAAATTACTCCAATTTTTATTGCTGAAAAGTTGACCCTTCTGTGAATGTGCCAGAAGCAATGATGAGACTGCAGGTCAAAACTGGACTGCCAAGTCCCACCTCATTAGGCTCCCATCTGACTTTCACATATTCTCTGCAGCCAGCCTTTATCCAACACAGGAAGCCCTCCTGACACTTGGCTATAGGTATTGGGAGCCATATTGAGAAAGCCAAGAGTGTGACCAGATGGTAGCTCTCTCTTGGACTTCTTCAGAGATTTATTTTTTTCCTATGAAGCAGAGGGAATTGGGCCAGTCTGCCAAGCACATGGCCTTTTTTGTACTTTCATTATATGAGGAAGCCCTGGCTAGTCTTTTGGCAGCTGAGGATTTGGCAGGCTGGCAATCTTGGCAAAGCCACACAGCTCACGGACTCAGGGGCCCTTCAGACTACAAAGCAATTCTTGCAATTTGCAGAGTTCCTAGATGAAAGGTGGGGGTGGGGGGTGGGATGGATATCATTCATTTCAGGCACCTAAAAGCATTCTGGAAATATGACCAGCTCTGCCAAGATTGAGAGTGAAGAGATTGAATTTAATAATTCTTTCCAAAAGAAGCCCTATTTTGAAGGTTTTTAAATGCATAAATGATGATGGGCATTATAGAAGGCCATCTATGTACTGATTTTTACACATTTTCCAGAATCATCTCAGACTTCATGAAATTTATAGTGAGGATGCGAACTTGTCATTTTGTAATTACTATTAGTTCCATAATTTAAGAAAAACTTAACAAGGGCACTAGAGGGTTATATGTGTCCCCGCTCCAATCTTTAACTTTTTTTTAGAGAGAAGCAGCATTAAGGACTTCCCTGGTGGTCCAGTGGTTAAGATTGCACATTTCAATGCAGGAGGTGTGGGTTCCATCCCAGCTAGGGAAGCTAAGATTCCACATGCCTCGGGCCCCAAAACCCAAAATATAGAAAAAAGAAACAATGTTGTAATGAATTCAATAAAGACTTTAAAAATGGTCCACATCAAAAAAATCTTAAAAGAAAAGAAAACAGCTTTATTGAGATACAACTCATGTGCCATCTAACTCACCCATTTAAAATAAAAAATCACAGTTTTTATTACATTGAATTATTAATTTAGTTAAACTGGTAAGATATATATAACATAATTTGCCATTTTGACTCTTAATAAATGTACAATTCAGTGCCATGAATTATATTCACAATGGTATACAAACATTGGTATATTTGAATTATATTTGAATGGTATACTAACATTGGTATATTTGTGTACCATTGTGAATATATGAATTATATTCACAATGGTATACAAACATCACCAGTATTTCCAAAACATTTTTATCACCCCAAATCGAAACTCCGTAATGAGTAAGCAAAACCTCCCCATTCCCCTCCTTTCACAAGCCCTTGGTAATCTCTAATCTACTTTCTATCTTAATGAATCTGCCTATTCTAAATATTTAATATAAATAGAATTATTCAATATTTTTCCTTTTCTTCATGGATTATTTCAATTAACACAATGTTCTTCTGGCTCATACATATTGTACTATGTGTCAGAATTTCATTCCTTTTATGGCTAAGTAATATTTCATTCGGAGAAGGCAGTGGCACCCCACTCCAGTACTCTTGCCTGGAACATATGTATCACATTTGTTTATTTATCTGATGAATGGACACTCAGGTTTTTTCCACTTTTTGGCTATTGTGTTCAACTGATTTTGTCAATTGAATGACATTTTTATAGTGATTATGTGTCCCAGATGCATATAGGAATAAGCAGCATGTACACTTTTAATACCTTGCAACAGTAAATACTCTAAGGACAGCCATCCCATGATGGGCATCCTCCTGTCCAGTACCAGAGAAGATTGACTGGAATGAATTGCATTGATATAAAAATAAAGAGCAGATCACTAAACATTTTTCTGAACAAAATCTATTTGGAAAAAGTAATGTGGTTCTCTTAAGCATAACTCATGCCTGACTAATCCAATCGACTTCTTGGAGGTGATACATATTTATGTGGAAAAACAGACACAGAGAATACAATTTGTTTAAACTTTCAAAATGTCTTGGAAAAAGTTGTACAGCAAGGCTATTAGGTTTTAAGAAAATCAACACAGAACTGTTTTACCATTATAGAAAATTGACATTTAATTTGATGAATATTTATTACATGCTTAGTTAGGAACTATGGAAAATACAAAGTAATACATACTCTACCAAATCCACAACCCAACAAGAAAGGAAGTACAAAGAATAAAATAAAATGTGTGTGACATAAAAGGTCACACATAAGAAAATGTGTAAACAATGGAATTTCGTAGAGAGTCAGATCTATTTGATCAGTTCTATTTGAAAGATCACAAAGTTCTAAAAGATCAGTTCTATTTGAAACATATTTCACATAAAAAGTGGTGGAGACCATATATGAGAAACTACCCAGGTTTGCATATGCCAATAAATTTTTCCAGGAAAGAAAGTCATAGATGAATTTATGCTTCCTAAATGAAAAACAATAAGAAAAAATGACTAATACATTCCAATTGCATATTGAATAATAATATTTAATTTAATATAAATTCATCATAAAATTAATTTTAACTTGTCAATTATACTCCATCAAATGTGACCTGGGATAAGTGACTAAATATGTTTACCCAAATCAAAATTATTATATTGAATCCACATGATTTTAAAAAAACAGCATAAGGCAATAATAGCAAGATTATTCTAGAACAAGCCAGAAAACATCTCCTAATCTAATTGTAATCTTGGAAGAGTCACACCTAGTCTGGGAATTAGATGTTTAAAGTTATCAAATTACAGAAGGTATATAACCCTGCAGTTTCAAAAGGTCCATTTCATTGAAAACATCAACTTTATAAGATAATACAAATCTCACTACTAAAAGAAGCAGAACTCTGTGTGTGTTTTTTTAAAGAAAAGCAACCCTTAGATTCACATTTTTTGCAAGACATGAACAATAGTGTGGTATGAATTATTAAAATATTTCGGTTTAAATTATGTTAAAAAACATTTCAAGCAAAAACTCAGAAAAACACATCAAAATTGATGAGAATGATGAGAAACAACCATTCAGCTTTTAGCAAATGTCATTTTCATTGTCAACAGCTTCCAGCATATTACCAGATGGTAAAGTCTGAGTTACCTAATTGTAGAAATTGTATAAAATATTATAAGAACATCATTAAACTAAAAGAGAGTTGAAAACATGTCAGAATACTCAACAAATGCCAAACTTTAAAAGTTTATGCCATATAACAATCATTGATCTAAATTAATGATGGGGCTTGTTACATATCCAGCTCTCCCTCTTTTTTTTTTCTTGCTTAAGATCACAAAGTTAATAGATCTATTTGTAATGGATAGAATAAAATTGACCTGGAAAAGATCCAGAGAAAACAAGTAAAATGATATCAGAGTTGTAGTGAGAGATGACAAGGAAGACAAATGAAAAAGTTTAGAATTGCAGTTGGAAAGGTAAAGACTGAGTGAGGTTATTTTGATGTTAAAAATTGCAAAAGCTGAAGATGTGAATGAAGAACATCAGCTAGTTCATCAGTTCCTGGGATGTTAGAGCAAGAAGGCAAGCTCTTCAGTCTTTCAGGAAGAGTTTAAGGTTAATATCAAGAACATAACTCTTCACCATGCTATGTGAGCTAACGTTCCAAAGTCTAAATGTGAAAAGAATATGATTTAAGTCAACTCAAAAATTACCAAGTTTGATGAAAGTGAAAGAGGAGAGTGAAAAAGTTGGCTTAAAGCTCAACATTCAGAAAACTAAGATCATGGCATCCAGTCCCATCACTTCATGGCAAATAGATGGGGAAACAGTGGAAACAGTGGCTGACTTTATTTTTCTAGGCTCCAAGATGGCTGCAGATGGTGATTGCAGCCATGAAATTAAAAGACGTTTACTCCTTGGAAGGAAAGTTATGACCAGCCTAGACAGCATATTAAAAAGCAGAGACATTACTTCGCCAACAAAGGTCTGTCTAGTCAAGGCTATGGTTTTTTCAGTGGTCATGTTTGGATGTGAGAGTTGGACTGTGAAGAAAGCTGAGTGCCGAAGAATTGCTTTTGAATTGTGGTGTTGGAGAAGACTCTTGAGAGTCCCGTGGACTGCAAGGAGATCCAACCAGTCCATCCTAAAGCAGATGAGTCCTGGTTGTTCACTGAAAGGACTGATGTTGAAGCTGAAACTCCAATATTTTGGCCACCTGATGTGAAGAGCTGACTCATTTGAAAAGACTCTGATGCTGGGAAGGATTGAGGGCAGGAGGAGAAGGGGACGACAGAGGATGAGAGGGTTGGATGGCACCACCGACCTGGTGGACATGGGTTTGGGTGGACTCCAGGAGTTGGTGATGGACAGGGAGGCCTGACGTGCTGCAGTTCATGGGGTCGCAAAGAGTCGGACACGACTGAGCGACTGAACTGACTGAACTGAATGTAAGAGAACAATTAGAATATACCAGAACCTTATGTTTATAGCCGATGATTATGCAGTCAAACACATCCATCTTCCAGAAATACATCTCTGCTAAGCTGGTTGTATACAATAACTTCAATCCATTCTTTTGACTCTTAAGTGCTTTTGTTTAAGGCAAGCTCTAGAGATGAGATCAGAGTGTGCTTTAATGAAAAATTAAGCAGACTGCATAATCTAAAAGGATAGGGACTATCTCCCTGGGAGTCTGGGAGCCTACAGCCATGCCTAATTTGGAGCCATTGTACAAAAAGCTACTACACTATGTTGTCCTTATTCTTTCACTCCAAGAGAAGAGGTAAAGAAATCTACACACTTTAGAGAAACAATGGGGAGAAGATTCTGAAACAATGAAAATTTTGAAATATACAAATGTGACATCATTATACCAAAGTTGCTAGAAAAGTAAGTCATATTTTCTTTTTTCTATTTCCAAGAGTATTTTTTTTCTGGAAAACTATTAAAGAATCTTACAATTTACATTTATTGTTAAAGTATTATTGTTGCAATCACAATATTTATCTAACTTCACAGCTTTGCTTGCCTGTGAAATGAGTTGACCTGTAGATCTTGCCATTTCTAAGTCCTTTTTTTTTTTTTTCCCCCAAAATTACATCTAAATCCAAGTTGAAGAAACTTGGATAGTCTCAGTAAAAATAGGTTAATCTGTCTTTGGCACGACAGTTATTAGTTCATATGTAATTTGGAATAGGATTCACCTCATTTCATGAACATTCCAATAACTGCATCTAAAACAGGGGAAATAAGCCAGGATTTTATCAGGACAATAAATAAATTATATAAGTAAAATGATAATTCTTTATTTATCAGGAAGTCACCTCTAATCCTAAAATGTTCCAGCTGGAGCTAGAACGATAAACAGATGACTACAGGAATTTAATGATAAAATAATGGTTGACTTAATTCAATTCAGAAACTATTGCCCTTTATCTGTTTAGGAACAGATGCACTAGGAACTTCCAATTATGGAACTAGGATCAGAACTCATTCTTCCCCCCAGTAAGAAAATTTGAAAGTAAAAGTAATGTCTCTCTTCTCTAGTTGCAAATGTCTCTAGGTACTTTTTCTGGAGGTAATGCATTGGTGAAAAATGCTAATTATGCTTCAGTTGAAGTGCTGTATCAGAAAGCATAACCACAAGATCCATTATTCAACAGCTTCACACCCGGATCATGTGGGAACACCGTCTGCTCACAGACCAAATGCCGGAAGCTTCAGGAAATCTACAATGACACAGGAAAAGAACTCCGTTCCCCAACCCCCATGCCCCATGAGCATACAGTCGTTGATATGTAAATGCTTTGTCATCTGGAGAAGTCTGTGAGGGAGCTGGGGACCAATGCTGTGTCAATAGGAGGGCAAAAATCTTGATGAAAATTTATTGAAGTCAAATCGCCAAATTTCTTGAAGGTGGACCAGATGTCTAGAATTGAGTGTCTCTGCATGACTCATGAGATTCTTTTCTTTTTCATCTGGACTGCCTGGCAGTGAGCAGACTTAAATTGCACTTGCTCCTGTTAATCCAGGAAAGATTAAGCTTTCCTGTTTTCCCTTACAAGTGATTTAGCTATGTAAACTGGCTTGACTTTGAGAGGGTAACAGGCAGAAAGACTAGCTGCAAGTGTTAGACATTTTTTCTCTCTCTCTTAAGCGGCAGGAAAAAACAAACTACAAGTGTCAGATTTTTTTTCCCCTTCTCTATACAAAATTTAAAGGAGGCATCTCTTAAAATTCTGTGTTGCCATGACAACACCTGGCACCACCTGAACTTAACTTTTGTCAAACCTTGAGCTAACCAATGCGTTTTTCTTATGGAAATGTTTTTCTTAAGCTATATTAGTGAACTATGTATTTACCCCAGACTCTGCCTTTAAGTTGGTTCCACTTAAGACTCAGAACCAATAAGGGCTCAACAAACGTGTATGTTTTACTCATACATTGTTCTCCTAATCTATGTTAATGAAACTACATATTTACTTGGAAACCTGCCTTTCTTCAAGATTCATGTCAATCGTTTTATGGCCCAGGATGACTCACCTGGTGCCAATGTTATCTCAAAATGCATGTTGTAAGTGAGGGGCCTGGTGCCACTCTGAGTTTTGAGACATCTCCTTTCTCTAATTAACAGCTTGCTGATAGGTATATAACATATTGCTAAAGGCTAGCAGGGGGCACTCTTTCTGCCCTCTTCTGATGTCTATGTCAGAAACTTTCTCTATCTCTTTTATACTTTAATAAAACTTTACTACACAAATCCTCTGAGTGATCAAACCTTGTCACTGGCCCCAGATTGAATTCCTCTCCTCCAGAGGCCAACAATCCTGGCATCTTTCATAGCTCAGCAACAACCTTTCAACTTCACCAACAAATTGTGGCTTTCATAAAAATGTTTTAACTGCCTGTGTTTAACCCTTCACAAAATCCACCATTTGATTTGTCTGAAATTTCACCTTTTGAATTTGGGAGTTGAGTAAACCAGTGTTTCTCAAAATTAAATTCTGATTCAGTTGTCTAGTGCAGGCCTTGATGGTCTGCATTTCTGACAAGCTCCCAAAACAGGCTATTACTGGTGGTCTGAAAAAATGCAAAAATGCAAAATGGGCTTCCCTGGTGGTTCAACTGGTAAATAATCCACCTTCAATGTGGGAAACCTGGGTTCGATCCCTGGGTTGGAAAGATCCCCCGGAGAAGAGAAGGGTAACCCACTCCAGTATTCTGGCCTGGAGAATTCCATGGACTGTATAGTCCACGGGGTCACAGAGAGTCGGACACAACTGAGTGAATTGCATTTTTTTTTTTTTTTTTTGCACTGGTGGTCTAAGGATCACACTTAAGACAGCAGAGTTAAGCAATTATTACTTAAGCCGTTAGTGAAAACACTTGGGTGTACTCTGAAGATACTCTGACAGTGCCGTTGAAATTCCATTTTTACATTCAAAAAATAGCCACATTTCCACTCAGGAAGTGATTCTAAGTCTGCCTGGATCATTCAGCATGTAGTTCCTATCTTGAATTTACAAAATCAAATCACACCTTCAAAGGACCACGCATAAATCAAATAAGGTCACCCGAATATAGAGAAATGTTTTTGAGTTAATAAAAGTCATTTTTTCATTCCAGAAACTTTGCATATAAAGAGTGAAAGCTGTTTTCTACTCTTAAAAGCTTCTTATCAAAAGGAGCGACAGTGACAACAGTTTTGAAAGGTCAAGAGATTTGCCTTGGTTCTACAGCTGAAGGCTTTCATTACTTTTTCTGTGGGGTGTTGAGCTGTTTGGACTTTGAAATGAAATATCTACTGTTTCAAAAATTGATCTCAAGTATTGCAGTTGTTCACAGGTACGTTTCTAGCTATAAAAGGTCGTGAAATGCTGGCTGACTCATTCAGGACATTGCCACAGGCTATGGAAGGATTCAGGCAAAACCTTTAGAAGCATAAATAATGACATAAAACATAATACATAAGAGACTGTCTTAACAAAATAGGTTGAAAACATATATAATTCAATAAATTTAGCAAGTTGCTTTATGAAAGTAAATTATAGATTTCTTAGGAAAAGACACATATCAGTTGAAATTCCAATCAAATAACACATTTTAGTAGTAAACATGTAGGAAAGAGGTAAGGGACAATTGAAGAAATGTAAGTGAACATCAGTCAGATAGAACTTGCAGAGATTCAAGTGGAATAAATATTGAAACCTCCCACTTCTGTCATACTCAACCCCCCAAATTCTATGGTTATGATTTCCTTTACATTCAGTTCAATTCAGTCACTCAGTCGTGTCTGACTCTTCAGGATCCCATGGACTGCAGCATGCCGGGCTTCCCTGTCCATCATCAACTCCCAGAGCTTGGTCAAACTCAAGTCCATAGAGTCGGTGATGCCATCCAACCCTCTCATCCTCTGTCATCCCCTTCTCCTCCTGCCTTCAATCTTTCCCAGCATCAGGGTCTTTTCCAGTGAGTCAGTTCTTCGCATCAGGTAGCCAAAATATTGGAGCTTCAGCTTCAGCATCAGTCCTTCCAATGAATAATTGGGATTGATTTCCTTTAGGATTGACTAGTTTGATCTCCTTGCAGTCCAAGGGACTCTCAACAGTCTTCTCCAACACTTCAATTCAAAAGCATCAGTTCTTCAGTGCTCAGCTTTCTTTATGGTACAACTCTCATATCCATACATGACTACTGAAAAAACCATAGCTTTGACTAGATGGACCTTTGTCAGGAAATGAATGTCTCTGCTTTTTAATATGCTGTCTAGCGACCCCATAGACGGCAGCCCACCAGTCTGCAGTCTATGGGGTCACACAGAGTCGGACTCGACTGAAGCGACTTAGCAGCAGCAGCAGCAGCAGCAGCAGGTTGGTCATAGCTTTTCTTCCAAGGAGCAAGTGTCTTTTAATTTCATGGCTGAAGTCTCCATCTGTACTGATTTTGGAGCCCCCTCAAAAAATAAAGTCTGTCACTGTTTCCATTGTTTCCCCATCTATTTGCCATGGAACCTGATGCCATGATCTTCATTTTTTGAATGTTGAGTTTTAAGCCCGATTTTCACTCTCCTCTTTCACTTTCATAAGAGGCTCTTTAGTTCCTCTTTGCTTTCAGCCATAAAGGTGGTGTCATCTGCATATCTGAAGTTTTTGATATTTCTCTCTGCAATCTTGATTCCATCTTGTGCTTCATTCAACCCAGCACTTCGCATGATATACTCTGCATATAAGTTAAATAAGCAAGTTGACAATATACAGCCTTGACGTATTCCTTTCCCAATTTGGAACCGGTTCCTTGTTCCATGTCTGGTTCTAACTGTTGCTTCTTGACTTGCATATAGACTTCTCAGGAGGCAGGTAAGGTGGGCTGGTGTTCCCATCTCTTTAAGAATTTTCCACAGTTTGTCGTGATCCACACAGTCAAAGGCTTTGGTGTGGTCACTGAGGCAGAAATAGTTCTTTTGGAATTCTCTTGCTTTTTGTATAATCCAATGGATGTTGGCAATTTGATCTTTAAAATGCCAAAGTTCTTAATGTATAGACTGCTGAAAGATAAAAATTGATAAATAAAGGAAAAATATGTAGTTAAATGCATATTACACTGATTTCACAGGCTTCATTCAAAATTGGAAACCAAGGCATTAACTGTAGATATTAAACTATCTTATTTTTTAGGATAAAGTGCTTCTATAGGAGAAAAGTATTAACTTTAAACATCTTATAGTATAGTTATTTTTATTTTGTTGAATTTGTTTATTAATTTGGAAGGCAAATAAACTGTTCTCTTCATATAGATCAATATAAGTGAATGGTTCCAATAAGTGAAGGTGACAAATAATATTTAGCAGTACCTGATATGAATAGCTGACTCATTGAAAAAGACCCTGATGCTGGGAAAGATTGAAAGCAGGAGGAGAAGGGGATGACAGAGGAAGAGATCATTGCATGGCATCACCAACTCAATGGACATGAGTTTGGGAGATAGTGAAGGACAGGGAAGCCTAGCATGCTGCTGTCCATAGGGTCACAAAGAGTTGGACATGACTAAGTGACTGAACAACAGCAACAGAAAATTTTAAAATAACAGAAAACATATACAAACATTTGCTACAACTTAAGAATTAGATTTTAAAGTTAAAATAGGAACTTCCCTGGCAGTCCAGTGGTTAAGACTTTCTATGCTTCCAGTGCAGTTTTCGAGGGTTTGATCCCAAGTCAGGGAACTGAGATCCCAAGTGCTGCTCGGTACCACAAAAAAAAAAAAATAGGTTGAAATAAATGTGGCTACAGAGTCTGCTCTCTCAACATAACGATACTGCTAATTGTATAATTGGTAGAGAAATACTAAGAGAAAAGTTGTAATTTGGACAATAATAGAAAGAAAGGATTAAAGATGGTAGCAGACAGGATGGAGATAATTCCAAAGAAAGTATTAACTTGTTGCAAGCACACACACAACACCTTGAAGCTCATATCCCCAGGAAATACTTATTTCTATTTAGATTTGGCAGTGAAGAAACAAAGGAAGTACCCTTAATACAATGCCTCTTTAAAAGAGTCTCTTCCACTATAAAAATCGAGGTGATGGTTATGTTAGATAACAGATTATTGGCAATATTGTGCTTTATATTTTAAGATATGCTTCCCCAAATGTTTTTAAACTTAATTTTGGTTGTTTGGGCCTTGGCTTGATGGTTTAACTCAGGAAAGAGTTTCCTTTTGTTATGCCAAAATTCCATCTAGTGGAAATTTAGGATTACTCTTAATGCTTGGCTGTTGGGAGGAAGAGGATTTGTTTAATCATGATTTGAAGGAGGGAAGGGGTATATGGAAACTCTCTAATTTCTGCTCAATTTTTCTGCAAACCTAACATTACTCTAAAATCGAAAGTATACCAGGACTTCCCAGTGAGGAGGACTTCATCTTCTAATGCAGGGGGTAGGGGTTTGATCCTTGGTCTGGGAGCTAAGATCCCACATGCCTTACAGCCAAAAGACCAAAACATAAAACAGAATCAATATTGTAACAAATCCAATGAAGGACTTTCAAAATGGTCTACATTAAAAAAAAAAAAAAACTTAAAAAAATAAAGTGTATTAACTTAAAAATAAAGAGCAATGCCATCCCTGAAACAAAAGTCACATAAAAAATACCCAAAAATGAAAAAAAAAAAATAGAAGCCTACCCTTTAGAAGAAATCATAGGACAAGAAACTAAAAGTGAAGTGAAGCTGCTAGTGGAATTTATACATTTTTCAATGGACTTTATATTTTTCATTTATTTATTTCAACTTTTTATTTTGTTTTGCATTATAGCCAATTAACTATGTATGATAGTTTCAGGTGAACCCTGAAGGACTCAGTCATACATACACCTATATCCATTCTTTCCCAAACTCCCCTCCTATCCAGGCTGCTATATAACATTGAGCAAAGTTCCATGTGCTTACACAGTAGGTCCTTGTTATTTATCCATTTTAGATAAAACAGTATATACATGATGATCCCAAACTCCCTAACCATCCCTTCAATGGGACTATGATTTTTAAATGTAGAAACAGAAACAGCAAACCCAAGATAAAATGATCAGGGGGATTAAGTCTCACATTACCATCAATAGCCAAATCCCATCAGGACCTCAAAATTACATGGTTATGCTCAGTATTCCAAAAAATTCATTTGTCTATTTTGGCATATGCAGTTTTCATATTCAACTCTAATTGATATTATAGTAATTAACAGTCCAGGAGAGGGGCCAACCTAATTTAATTAAAGTTTCTCAGGGAATCATCATCATACATTAATATTTAATGTATTATATGCTGCAAAAGGAAAATAACAGAATCATAATTCCATTTTGTCATGATTCTAACACCCTCATGAAATGTGAAGAAAAGTTATTTTCCTGTTGCATGGTATATTGGGAAATGAAAAGGGGAAATGATACAGAATTACAGATGATGGCCTGAAGACTCAATAATATACAGCTATTTATAGATATTGGCAAATGATATAGTATTTAAGTAGCCAAATATAACCCTGTGAATGAACATAACACCAAAGAGGAAAATTGGGTTGGCCCTGAAAGCCAAGAAGTAGTGTAATTACCACTTTGTTTTGGGAGGGTTCCTTGGGCATTTGTTGCTATAATTTAGAGTGGTATTAGTTATTGGCAATGAAATACTGTCCCTTTAAAGGCTTGATTGTTACTTGATTATTATTTATGATAAGGTCTTTTTTGTCTGTCAGAATGAATTTTTTTCTAAGTTAAACTGTGGATAGTGTAACTGACTCTCAATTAAAAATCACAGCATCAAATTTGCCCTCCATCTCTGAGACCAAACATAAAAACTTTGGGCTTCAAAAGACAGAGTGATAGCTAACTCAATATGGGATGTCAACCATTTTTCCTGGGTTTCACATATCTGACAAGCTTTCTTTCTACTGTGACATAGACGCAATAAAATGTCACCATGTTTCTAAGTCTATAGAACACAGAGATGTTCTGTCAAAGTTTCACTGAGTGATAAACGCCATTTGCAGTAGACATCTCCATCTGCTTAGAACTATTGAATACTCTGACCACTCTTGTAGGGGCAATAGTCCCATCAAGAGGGCTCCACCCTGAAGACCTGTTTATCTCCTGAAAGGCCCCACATCCAAATACCATCACATATGGTAACGTTGGGCTTCCCTGGGAGCTCAGCTGGTGAAGAACCCACCTGCAATAAAGTTCGATTCCTGAGTCGGGAAGACCCTCTGGAGAAGGGATAGGCTACCCACTCCAGCATTCTTGGGCTTCCCTGGTGGCTCAGATGGTTAAGAGTCTGCCTGAAATACAGTTTGATCCCTGGGTTAGGAAGATCCCCTGGAGGAGGATGTGGCAAGCCACTCCAGTATTCTTGCCTGGAGAATCCCCATGGACAGAGGACCCTGGAGGGCCACACACTATGGGGTTGCAAAGAGTCAGACACGACTGAGTGACTAAGTCGTGACTAAGCACAGCACAACACATGGTAACTTTGTGTCTTACGTTTTGAAGAATGGTCAAACTGGCTTTCTAAATGTCCTGAACCATGTTAAAGGTCATACAGCCATGTCTGAGAGTTTTAATTTCTGCACATTCTCACCAACACTTGCTATTTTCTTTTTGATTATAGCCATACTAGTCTGTGTAGTGGTAGCTTATAGTGGTTTTGATTTTTGTTTACTTCATGACTAAAGATTGAGTATCTTTCCATGTGTCTGTTAGCTATTTTCATTGTCTTAGGGCAATGTCTGTTCAGATCCTTGGCTTTTATTAACTGGATTATTTGTCCTTTTAACTACTGAGTTACATAACTTTTTATATGTTCAGGATGCAAATTCCTTTTAAGGTATATGATCTGCCATTATTTTCTTCTTTTCTGCTTGTTGCCTTTTCATCTTCTTGATGGTAGACTTTGCAGCACAAAATTCCTTAATTTTGGTGATGTCCATTCTTGTTTTTATTTCAAGAATGAATCATTAAGATAGGTGTATAGCATCCTGAAGGACTTTAGGTCCATATCATACAACAAGCACTACACAGTTTACTTAGGATGACATTTTTGATAAACAGTGAAAAATTTTTTCCAGGATAACTTTACTATAGAAAAACTTGGGGGAACATTTCCTATGTAACTATCTGATACAGTCATATTTTAGTAACCATTCTGAAGTGACTACTCACCAGAGCAATAAAACTTCTCAGATCATTATAACTATTAAAGCATTTAATGGATTTGTTTTGTACAATTAGCTTTAGTAGAATTAGCATCACAAAAGGGAACTTTCAGTTTGAATAAAATATCTGTTAATTAAAGAAATTCTGGTGCTGTGATGCCCCATGGGACAGGGGCTCACTATTACACATTCTTGTACCTCCTAAAAATCTGCAGATAGAAAAGAAAGAAAGATAAGATTTACCAAGCTCATAATATGTGTCAGATACTTTATAAGACATTCTGTGCTGTGCTGTGCTGAGTCGCTCAGCTGTGTCTGACTCTCTGTGGCCGTACACTATAGCCCATCAGACTCTTCTGTCCTTGGGATTTTTCCGGCAAGAATACTGGAGTGGATTGACATTTCCTCCTCCAGAGGATCTTCTTGACCCAGGGATCAAACACTTATCTGCTGCATTGGCACCTGGGAAACCCTATAAGGCATTCTACTGCATGCTAAGATAATTTATAATAGAGTCATTCAAGAGAAGGTCAGCAGCCACAACTTATGGCCCTCCTTTGTTTCCCATGTCCCTGCAACACAAAAATGAGGAAGTAGTTTAATTTGATCAAGAAAAGTTTGCTAAGTTCCTACTATGTGCCAAGTACTGTACTGTAAAACAACAACATTGTAAGGAAACCCAGCTGAGCTGATGCCGTGTGTGTGCTCAGTCACGTCATTGTTCCCAGGCAATACTGCATGAGTGAGTTGCCATGCCCTTCTCCAGGGGATCTTCCCAACCCAGGAATCAAACTCTCGTCACTTACATCTCCTGCCCTGGCAGGCAGATTCTTTATTCCTGGGCCACCTGGGAAGCCTAAGTATTGTACTAGATATTACAATTACAAAGTTGATATTTTTCCTCAAGAAGGTGGTATTTGGGGAGGGGTGAGGAGAAAAAGGTAAACAAATAGATATAATGAAGTGTTGCTGCTGCCGCTGCTGCTAAGTCACGTCAGTCGCGTCCGACTCTGTTCGACCCCATAGACGGCAGCCCACCAGGCACCTCTGTCCCTGGGATTCTCCAGGAAAGAACACTGGAGTGGGTTGCCATTTCCTTCTCCAATAATGAAGTGTTACTGGCAAAATAAGTATCTATAGGACACAGAGATCAAAATATTAGCAAATATAATCCTGAAAACAGGTTTTTCATTTCCACTTCACAAATGAGAAGTATATGGATCAAGAAAGTTAAACTTTCAAAAGTTCAAAGAAAATGAATAAGTGTCACAATGGAAAGTCAACCTGTTCATTTTCCCAGTTTGTGAATTAGCTTCATAGGACTCCTTCTGCTTATCTCTTCAGTCAGGCTAATCACACAGAGGTCAGAGAAGTACAGACCCCAAAGCGCTAGACTTTCTGTCAGCATGTCTATCCACGTGTCTAGTGAGGATTATTGTATTCTCAAAATCACTTTTCTTCACATCTGGAGTCGCCCTGCTGTGCTGCTGGACTACAAAAGTTATCAGGAATATCTAATAACTGGAGAATCGTTTTCAAACAAGGCATGTTGGCGCCCTTATTTTGATCTGAAAATGATAAGCTTTGTGGTAAATTGAATCATTGTTCAAAATTCTGTACTCTTGGGAATTTCCCTTGCAGCCCAGTTGTTGGGAACCCGAGCTTCCACTGCAGGGGACCCAGGTTCAATCCCTGTTCAGAGACCTAGCATTCCACAGGCCCCACAGCTCAGCAACCCTCCCCCCGCAAAAAATTATTAAAATTCTTTACTCACACTGCTCACCCCCCTCCCATCCCAATGCCTTATACATGTACAAACTTTGCCACGTGCTTTTTCAGTATCAGTGGCTAAGGTAGGCAGAGTTTAGTGTCCAATCTCATTGACATTGTGTTTGAGCTTATGTGAACGATGGAATAGGAGCAGAAATGATTATGTGCCAATTCCGGCTGAGCCTGAGGAGGGAAGGGTACGTCCACCTGAGAATGTCGTTCTGTCATGAGCATCATGATTGTGACATGAAGAGGTTCTTCTGTAGCCACTGCATCTTGCACCTGATCCCCATAGTAGACACCTTTGGACCAGACCAGAGCCCAGCGTGCACTGAGAAGCCCAACCTAGATCAGCTGAACCCTAACTATTTCACAAATGCAGGAGAAATAAATGTTTATGCTCACATGCCACAAGATTTTTGTGGTTATTATACATACTACAATAGCTAACAGAGACAAGTCTCATCTTCTTGCACATGGGGGAATTTATAATATGAGCATTCCAGATTTATTTACCCAATTTTATAACTCCACTGAGCTGCATCAAACTTAACAGCTCAAAAATCACTTTGTTTTCCCCACTTAATGTATTCCCCAACTTTGGTCTCCCCATCACAGAAAATAGCACCATGGTTTGGCTAAAAACCCAAGTAATCCTCAACAATTCAATGTCATTGCTCACCACATCTCATCCAAATGCAGTTTTCCCACAAATTTTCTGGGATTCATTCACTTCTCTCCTTGGCCCCATTCAGTCTCTACTCAGCAACTAGAGCCACGATTTCTTCTCATCAATACACACAAAGAAGAGAGTGAACGACAAATCCCTCACAAACGAACACTAAGATATGCTACTAACCAAAGATTGCTATAAGGCTAGAGTAGTGGTATCCAGTAGGAATATAATGTGAACCACAACGACAATTTTAAATTTTCTAATAGTCATAGTCAAAATGATCAAAAGAAACAGACAAAAATAACATATATTTTATTTATTCTAATATATCAAAAATGTAATCAAGTCAACAAGTAATTAGTACAAAAACTGGTAATAAGATAGTTTACATTTTTTCATACTGGTTTCAGCTTCAATTTTTATGTTAAACTTACAAAACATCTCAGTTTGGACAAATCACATTGTAAGTACTCAATAGCCACATGACTACTACAGTAAGCAAAAAGATCTAGAATATTCAAATGCTTATAAAACAATAAATAGTTCAGAAGAAAATGGGAAAAACACACGAACATAAGGGGAAGTACATGCAGCCTTCTTCTACTCTGTCCATGTTTATCAGTCAGTTCAGTTCAGTCACTGAGTCCTGTCCAACTCTTTGCAGCCCCATGGACTGCAGCACGCCAGGCTTCCCTGTCCATCACCAACTCCCAGAGCTTGCTCAAACTAATGTCCATAGAGTCAGTGATGCCATCCAACCCTCTCATCCTCTGTCATCCCCTTCTCCTCCTGCCTTCAATCTTTCCCAGCATGAGAGTCTTTTCCAATGAGTCAGTTCTTTGCATCAGGTGGCCAAATTATTGGAGTTTCAGCATCTCTCCTTCCAATGAATATTCCAGACTGATTTCCTTTAGGATGGACTTGTTGGATCTCCTTGCAGTCCAAGGGACTCTTGACAGACACCACAGTTCAAAAGCATCAATTCTTCAGCACTCAGCTTTATAGTCCAATTCTCACATCCATACATGACTACTGGAAAAACCATAGCTTTGACTAGATGGACCTTTGTTGGAGAAGTAATGTCTCTGCTTTTTAATATGCTGCCTAGGTTGGTCATAGCTTTTTTCCCAAGAAACAAGCGTCTTTTAATTTCATGGCTGCAGTCACCATCTGCAATGATTTTAGAGACCTTCAAAATAAAGTCTTTCAGTGTTTTCATTTTTTCCCAATCTATTTGCCATGAAGTGATGGGACCAGATGCCATGATCTTAGTTTTCTGAATGTTGAGTTTTATGCCAACTTTTTCACTCTCCTCTTTCACTTTTATCAAGAGGCTCTTTAGTTCTTCTTCACTTTCTGCCATAAGGATGGTATCATCTGCATATCTGAGGTTATTGATATTTCTCCTGGAAATCTTGATTCCAGCTTGGGCTTTATCCAGCCCAGCGTTTCTCATGATGTACTCTGTATATAAGTTAAATAAGCACGGTGACAATATACAGCCTTGACGTACTCCTTTCCCGATTTGAAACCAGCCCGTTTTCCATGTCCAGTTCTAACTGTTGCTTCTTGACCTGCATACAGATTCCTCAGAAAGCAGGTCAGGTGGTCTGGTATTCCCACCTCTTTAAGAATTTCCTACAGTTTGTTGTGATCCACAGTCAAAGGCTTTGGTGTAGTCAGTGAAGCAGAAGTAGACGTTTTTCTGGAACTGTCTTGCTTTTTCAATGATCCAGTGGATATTGGCAATTTGATCTCTGGTTCCTCTGCCTTTTCTAAAACCAGCTTGAACATCTGAAAATTCACGGTTCATGTACTATTGAAGACTGTCTTGGAGAATTTTGAGCCTTACTTTGTTAGCATGTGAGAGGAGGGCAATTATACGGTAGTTTGAATATTCCTGGCATTACCTTTCTTTGGGATTGGAATGAAAACTGACCTTTTCCAGTCCTGTGGCTGCTGCTGAATTTCCCAAATTTGCTGGCATATTGAGTGCAGCACTTCCACAGCATCATCTTTTAGGATTTGAAAGAGCTCAACTGGAATTCCATCACCTGCACCAGCTTTGTTCATAGTGATGCTTCCTAAGGCTCTCCTGACTTCACAATCCAGGATGTCTGGCCCTAGGTGAGTGATCACACCATCATGGTTATCTGGGTCATGAAGCTCTTTTTTGTATAAGTTCTGTGTATTCTTGCCACCCCTTCTTAATATCTTCTGCTTCTGTTAGGTCCATACCATTTCTGTCCTTCATTGTGCCCATCTTTTCATGAAATGTTTGCTTGGCATCTATAATTTTCTTGAAGAGATCTCTAGTTTTCCCCATTCTGTTGTTTTCTTCTATTTCTTTGCATTGATCACCAAGGAAGTCTTTCTTATCTCTCCTTGCTATTATTTGGAACTCTGCATTCAAATGGGTATATCTTCCCTTTTCTCCTTTGCCCTTAGCTTCTCTTCTTTTCTCAGCTCCTCAGACAGCCTTTTTGCCATTTTGCATTTCTTTTTCTTGTGGATGGTCTTGATCACTGCCTCCTGTACAATGTCATGAACCTCCATGCATAGTTCTTCAGGCACTCTGTCTATCAGATCTAATCCCTTGAATCTGTTTTTCACTTCCACTGTATAATTGTAAGGGATTTGATTTAGGCCATACCTGAATGGTCTAGTGGTTTTCCCTACTTTCTTCAATTTAAGTCTGAATTTGGCAATAAGGAGCCCATGTTTATAGACAAAGTATAGTTAAAGTGTTTTTTCTAAGACCAAACTGAAACACCACTTGGGGAAAGGGGAATGTCTTATCCTCTAAAAGGAATGAAAATGGCTACAAATCTTAATTCTCCTTAGTCATGATTTTGCTATGAGATTAAACAGGCCACATTACCACTGAAATTTCATGTTTAGTTCTATTATAATACAATGATTATCCATGTTCTTAAAATTCTAGTTATCCAAGGTAGTTTTTACTCAATTTTATTTTTATTGGCTATGCAAGCTTGTCAATTCATTCGTCTTAGGGAAAATTAAGCTTCTACCTAACAGAATCTTCATCATCAGCATAACAACCACCCCATCATGAATGAGTGAAAGGAAAAAAATCATGAAGGTGTGCAATATTTTCCTTAAGTCACAGAAAAGAAACTAAGTGACCAAGTTTAGCTTCTAATTCATTGCAGATAGCATTCCCAATAAAAGGTTATTTTCTTATCTCTTAAGAACATTCACCTTGTTGAGTCCATTTCTCTATACATACCAGAGAGTTCTGTCCTTTTAAAAGAACAATTATCATAACAATTCTACTAGATGGCTCATAAGAGTTCTGTAAAGGTTATCCATTTCATAAATGCAACAATTAGACTTTCTGGAGCTCTTTATTCATAGAGTTTCCAATAAGCCTCTTCAGAGACACAAGAGAATAAGGGAAATAATTACTGATGCCTAGGAATGAAACTTTAGAAAGTCTGGGATGGGAAAATGACTCATTCTGGGACTGGAGAGGGTTAAATATTGGAGCCGTTCCTGGGGTGCAAGTTCATTCTGAGCAGAGAGGAAGTTACCAATCCTGCATCATGGCAGTCCAGCATCTCAAGTGTCCTATGACCATGACCATGAGATTTAGCATGGATTATCTCAGAACAGGAAGTAAAAGAAATAAAAGTCCAATTTGACAATACAGTAAAACAATAAAACCATAAGAACTACAGCAACATTGAAAGAAAAGAAAAAAAGCCTAGCATGTGCAGGCCACCACGCTACCATATTGGCTATAGGCTAAGGAAGGAGAGATGACACCAAGGACAAATACGGTGACCACACAGCAAGGCTGTGAGTGATGGTAATATAAGAGTAACCACTGGGTCCAAGCCAATCAGCACTTTCACATGGGAATTAGGATAGACATTTCCATGGAAACCAAGAGGGGGCTACATCAACCACTGCAAGGGTAAAATAAATTTGGCAATAGAAACAGGAGCATTTTGGGTGAACCTGCCAGATATTCCTGCCAAGGGAAGGAAAGGGGTTGAGTGATTTGAGAGCCCAAAGAATGTGTTTTGTGGAAACACAGGGGAACAAATGCTATTTTCCTTTCACTGGAGTCCCCATCCCCACTCTGTGGTACTCTGGAGATGTAAGCTCCAGGTCATTCACATCTTACTTGTTTTGTAGAAGTTTTCAAAGTTTCCCATCAACGCTTTTTAAAACCTACTTACCAATTTTATGGACTACTTATTGTGTGTGGTAGGTGATTTATAACGTGAAAAATCCCAACCAGTCTAGTTTATGACCAGAAAGATGGTTCTACTGAGGTTTAGAATCGCTGTGCCTGTTCTTTGAGCTATAATATATAGCTCAGGTATTTCTGGGCTATTGCATCAGAATCCAAAATTTGAGCTGGAAGAAAAAACAAGAGCTTTATTTTAAATGGAGTCTTTTTAAAAACCATGTTTCCCCATTTTCTTCCCTTCTTTCTCAATTTGCCTCTCGGCAGTTAAAAAGGAAAGCGCTACTTCAGAAGATACACTTTTAAAGAACATTGTGGGGGGCATGTAATTTGAATCTAAAACATCCTACATTACCTGTCCATTAGCAAACATCAGATCTTGCACTCCCTGAACTAGTTTCATTTAATTGAAAGTGCTCAAAGTGCACTCCATAAATATTAAAATTCAGGAACTTGAACTAATACAACTCTGTTTGACTATCCTGTTACTGGATGAAATTGAAAGTAATAAAGCTAATAAGTACAGTTAATAAACTACCTTCACCTGGATTAATATAGATTAATGGATTAATCTACTTGATTAATATGGAAAGCTGATCTGATAAGTTAAAGCAAAACTTGCATTTTCTTCTTAGTAGCAAAAATATTTTTAATTAAAAACAGATATTGGAGTTCTCCCCACCCCCAATTTTATATTTTAAGAAATTCTAAGCCTATAGGAGATTTATAAGACTAAGACGGTGAACATTCATGTCATTTACCCAGATTCATCAACTACCAACATTTTGCCTCATTGGATTCACTTCTCTCTCCTTTTTATTTTCATGACCTTTGTAAGAAGCAGTTGATATCTTGACATTTCACCTTTAAATACTTCAGTCTTCATTATCTGAGAACAAAGGTATTTTCAAAGGTATTTCACAATTTAATGATCCTACTCAAGAAATTTAACATTGATCCAGTCTATTTTCTAACATTGAGTTCACATTCAAATTTCCCAAAATTTTCCAGTGATAGCCTTCATAACATTTTTAAATCAAGGATATGATAAAGAATCACACAGTGAATGTAGTTGTCAAATCCTCATCTACTTTATTTACTTTTTTATTAAAAAAATTTTGTTATTTATTTGGCCATGCCAGGTCTTAGTTGTGGCATGCAGGATCTTGTGACCTACAACAGTTCACCAGGTTTAAAATCTTATTATTTTTTTCTACACAATTCTGAGAGGAATTTGCAGATATTGTGCATAAATAATTTAGTATGACTTTCTAAAGAGTAAAAGTATTCCTTTACAGAAATACAGTATGAGTTTTAAAATCAGTAGTTTTTATCATTAAAATTGGTTACTTCTTTTTATTAAAAAATTTAGAAAACACAAAATAGTAGAAAAAAGGGAAAAATCATTACCTTCCCCTAGTGAAAAAGATGTTGACTATTTTGTTACACTTCCTTTTAGTCATTTCTTTATAAATTGTTCATTTGCATATTTGTTGATTTCACAACATTATATGGGAGCAATATCCTAACTGAAAATTTTAAATAATGTATTTTAACTTCCACTTAATAGCACCTCTAAAACCAGAATAATACAAACCATAACACACCTGGAGCAATGAGATCAGAAGCTTCAGGCTAATGACAGCAGAAGCCAATGTCAAGATAGTCTGGACTCCAAATGCTACGTGGAATTGTGGCAGTAAACTGACATCTGAAATCTTTCTATTATATTATTCTTTAGAGTTTCAAGGTAATTGTAATCAATAAAATGGTAACTTCAGCCAGACTAATCTGAATTCTAGAGTTTTCTACTGTGACACCTAATTGAAAAACTTCAAGTGAATGAGAGAGTGCATGATGGTTGAGTGTTCCTTCAATTGCATGATTGTAAATTACCCTAATTCCTCTTTAAGAACTGTCTAGAGGGTATTATCAAGATAAAAGAATAGTTTTAAAATGAACTCAGGGGCAGTAAAGGGCATCTAAAAAAGTCATTAGATTTGAGTTGATATAGTCTTGGAACAAATCCAAAACCTTCAGCATTTCACTAGATTTTCCTCCTTCATCATCATGACTGTGCTTTATACTCCCAGAGGCAAAGAGTCCTCAGAACCATTCAGAATATATTTCAAAGAAATGAGGATATAATATCACATGTATATTGACCTGAAGAGGCACTCAGGGACTAGTGATACCACCTGATTAAATAAGAGTCTAAGGTTTTCTTCAGTGTTTCAGTCAAAATGCTCTGGAGAGCCAGACCCAGACAAGTGAGATTAGAATACTGCTCAAAGCATATGTAGTTCTTACCAATCTCTAAGAGTCTCATATTCATGGTTGATGAAAGTATGACAAATTTTTAAATGACTGGACTTCTCTGAAAGAAAAGAGTAAGCAAGAAAAAAAAAAAGTGTAGGAGTCCTTGGTCTCTTATAACTACAAAGACATAAATGTTAAATGAGAGAAATTTATTAATTTAGAGTCATATACAGTTTCCTTAAGGGCTTCCGAGGTGGTGCAGTGGTAAAGAACCAGCCTGCCAGTGCAGGAAATGCAAGAGATGTGAGTTTAATCCTTGGGTCAGGAGGATCCCCTGGAGTAGGAAATGGCAACCCACTCCAGTATTCTTGCCTGGAAAATTCCATGGACAGAGGAGCCTGATGGATTACAGTCCATGGGGTCTCAAAGAGTTGGACATGATTGAGGGCACACACACCACGATTTCTTTTTTTCAGAAGTATTTATGTACTTTGAAAATTTCTAAAATAATTTTATGTGACCTCTTTTCCCTTCCTTGTTGAAAGGAACAATTCATTATTTTATGCATATAAAATTAAAAGCATAATTAAAGTGATAAATTATAAATAAGAGCTGTTTGTTCTCTGAGAAAGAGAGTTATTTTTCTTTTTGGTAGCTTTTACAGCTAAAAACAAAGTTTACATTTTTATGATATCATTAAATGTAATTGATATTCTTGATTTTTCCTATTATGTTTTATTTGTTTATTTTTAAAAGGGAATATCCATTTGTTCATATTAACACATTTGGATAGTTCTCACAGCCCATATAAAAATTAGATACCATATATTTTATATCGATCTATTCTGAAAAATCCATTTGTAGCATAATAGTCTGGTACATTTTTAAATGCAAATATAGCTATTATTTGTTACTATAACATAGCTTAAAATCCAGAGAACACTTCAGGAATTAAAGTAACTTTAAAACCCTAAGTGCATAACTTCCATATGAAGGTAATAAAATTCAAACTTAAATTTTCATTAAAATAAGTTGTATATGTAGGAATATATATATATGTATATGAGATGGAAATTCTATAGGTTTTCTCTGATTGGCAATGTCAAGAAGCAATAAAGAAATGCATTCTTAGAATGAATCCTTATCCCAACCCACAGTGCATGCCCTCACACACACAGTACTGCTGAAAAATTATCAATCAGCTATGGGAATGAAGATAAAACATAAATGTGTGTGTGTATCATCTTTTCACAGATGACACAATTCAGTTTACGTAAAGGACTTTCTAAGAGTATTGTCAAATTATTTCCACTAAAAAAATGAAAATGTCCTCTTAACACAGAACCATCAGGACTGAACAAACAAACACTTAGAAACAACACTTACTGAGATGTGTATCATCCAAAAGGAGAAATTCCTACTAAAATAGAGATTATGCATTGATAGTAGTACTCAGATGCTAATCATTAGATTCACGAAATTTGAAAGCCTTAGGTTAGGTGCTGCAAAAGGTAACAGAGTAGCTACTAAAGGAATCAGAAAGTAAGCTTCACACCTCAGAACATGAAACCGGTGGGACAGCATACGTGCTGGAATATACCTCATCCGTCTGTAACCAATAGTCATGGCTGAAGTAAAGCGTCCTGGCAGTCATGATGGCAGAGGGACATTCATTTGGTAGGGCATAAAATGCTATTAGGGATTTATATCTCTTCTTCTATTTATGAAAAAGAATTTGCTATTCAAAAACAGCAGCTATTTTAAAAGGGTGAGAACCCAGCTGCTTCCAGTCTCAACAGCAAAGATCACCATTTTGCGCATAAATGTGCTTTGAACCCAACCATTTCTTAACAGATGTAGCTGTCTGATTCTCCCAAGCACCTGCAGGGGTTGAAAGATGTATTGGATTAAATTCATGTCGATGTATGGCAAAAACCACCCCGACCCAATAGTATAAAGTAATCAGCCTCTAATTAAAATAAATTAATTTTTTTAAAAAGTCAGAAGCCATGGGTTCAAGTCCAGAAGACAACACCTTACTAAGTACTTTCATCTACCTGATTTAATATTTGCAATGATTTGATGTGGCAAATGTTATCAATTAATTTTCACAGGAGCAGAAACTTTCAAAACGAGTAAGCTGCGTAACTGGACTGGTTCAGCTGGAATTCTCCCATCATCTCCACATGCTATTCATTCACTCCTTTTCAGTATCACTCTTTGTGCAGTGGCTCCCTCATGGCTCAGCCATCCTTGTACCATGAACATAGGTGATGTGCATTAAACCTTTGCCCCATAAAGAATAATATACTGAGCAACACATGCTGGGCACAGGTCTTGACTTAGAACAGTCAACAAAGCCAAACCCTAATCTTGTGGAATTCACATTATAGAGAGGAGAGGCATGAAGCCTTATGAACAAATAATTGTGTATTTAGAGGGTGATAAGAGCCTGGCAAAAATAAAATAAAACTGGACAAAGGGAGAGAGGAATAGAGATGTGCCATTATAAATGAGATAAACAGAGAAAACGTATCCAAAGCAGTGGCATTATGCAGAGGAGAGTGACATTAAGGAATGAACCATCCAGAAATCTGGGGGAAGAACATTCCAGGCAGAGGAAAGTGCAAAGTAAGTACAAAGGCCAGAGTCAGGGCTACCACACTTGCTGTGTTTGAGGGAAAGTGTGGGTTCCTCTGTGGTTGGAACATCATGAAGGAATCAAAAGTGTTTGGAGATGATGTCAGAGAGAAGACTGGTTGGCAGATCAAAAGATATGTGGTGGGCATGTGAGAATTTTGGATTTTACTCTGCATGACATGAGAAATTAACCAGTGTGACATAATCTAACCATAATCTCACTTCAAATAGATCCCTCTGGATCAGGGAGAATTGTGAAGGGCAGGAGTGGAGGATGCTGGGATTGAAGCTGGGAGCCATCAGAAAAAGTCCAGAGAAGCAGCAGCTTGTTTGTTTTGCTTGCTTTATTTTTTTTTAGTAGGGGAATAATTGTTTTACAATGTTGTGTTGGTTTCTGCTGTACAACAATGCAAATTAGTCACAATTATATATATATAATTATGTATGTATGTGTGACACATACATATATATATATACACACACACAAATATATATATAGGGCTGCAATGCAGGAGACCTGGATTTGATCCCTGGGTTGGGAAGATTCCCTGGAGAAAGGAATGGCAACCCACTGCAATATTCTTGCCTGGAGAATTCCATGAACAGAGGAGCCTGGCAGGCTACAGTCCAGGTGCTTGCAAAGAGTGGGAGCCGACTGAGCAACTAACACTTTCACTTTCATCCCCTCCCTGTGGAGCCTCCCACCCACACTCCCATCCCACCCTTGTAGACTGACAAGGAGTAGGGGCTGCAGATGGAGGTGGTGAAGAACTGCTCTGATGTTTGGGATTTTGTGACTTTTTCCATTTGAGCCAGTTAAAGAGTTTACTGGGTCATTTTGGACATTTCTTTGTTCAGAAAGCAGAGATTATTCTTTAGAGGATGGGGGAAAGCTTGCTTAATTTTGGGGTGGTTTGTGGGTATAATTAAGCTGAAAGAAGGAATTTTCTAGCACCCACAGCATCAAGACAGCCAACCTAGGGCTCCTTATTAAATAGATATGCGGTTGAGCTTAAGGGACTTGGCGAATCAAGCTTATTGAAAACCTACTGACCTATTGTGCAATTTAATTAAGAATTGGATTCTTGCTTGATGGACTTGTGGCTTCTCCATGGTATCATCTTAAAGGCGGGGCAGGGAGGAGGGAAGTGGAATTGCCAGATCCTTTAAAATGGCCTAAACAAAAATGGAGAGGCTTCATCTCCATGAAAAGAACTCTCTGACTATCACAAGTGATTTGATTTTTAATACACAGAAATCAATGCCTTCCTTCCTGAGCAATTATCTAAATAGATATAGCTGTGCTTTGAAATTGTCTCATTTTCTGGACACCATTACTGTGACTTTGTCTTTGCCATCCTGAAGCCCAGAGTACAATCATCTTTGATAGCCAGGACAGTTTTTCAGGTGGATTTCCTTTGAAAAAGAGAAGTTTTTCTCTAGGTTTCCATTACAAGAAAATTAAGTTGAATTGGATTTTCAGGTGCCATTAATTGATGTAACAGAGGGAACAGAAATCTAATGATTTGCCTCAAGGCTTTTTTTTTTTTTAAGAAAAAGACTTCAGTGTGGAAAGCCTCCAGGCCTCAAATGTCAGCCTTCTTGCTGCTTCCACAGCAATACCTGTAGCAAAGAAAGGAAGCAATGTGCTTGATCATTTCCCTGGAGAATGCATGTTTTTACCTGCAGTTTCTATATACCATATTGCAGAAGAAAACCCAGAGATAGTTTATTTATAGCAAAAGTATGTTTAAGAGACAGAAACATTGAACAATCGACAAAAGAACCTAAAGTACATTTCACTTTTTTTCCTCAATCTAAATTTTGGTTTCTAGTATTTCTAATGATGACATAAAGAAATCTTTATTTGACATAATTATGTATGTGCCTCATAGGCTGACTGAATAATTAAAAGGCTCCTCACTTGTGGGCAGTAATGAATTGGGCCATTAAAAATAAATGTATTTTGTTAATTTCTCATTTTGAAAAATGTGCATTGAGATGCACAGGTGTATCTGGAGAAGTTGTTATAATCTACTAGGAATTTCTCATCTGGAAGGATATCGAACACTGGCCAAAAACCTCAAAGGCAAAGGGAGATGATGGGAGAGCTGATACCCAGAGCCTGTGTTCCCAAAGGGGTGATACTGCCCCCAGCGAGGTGAAAATTGCTTCTCAAAATTGCTTCTCAAAGAAAATGTTAGATATTACAGTGGTTCGTGGCCTTCTATGGCAGCCAGAAAAATGTCGCCCTAACTCTGGCCTTGGTGCATCAAAGAAGTCTATGCCCTAATCCCTGGAAACAGGGAACATGTTATGTCATGTGAAAAATAGGAATTAAATTTGATAATTTAGTGTCTTCAGAATGGGGAGATTATTTTGGATTATCTAGGTGGGCCCCATGTAATCACATGGGTCCTTAAAAGTACAAGAGGAAAGCAAGACAAGAAAGAGAAGTCACAGATGAAGTGTTTGCTTTGAAGGTGGAGGAAGAGGACCCCAGCAAAGACATGTGAGTGCCCTCTGAAAGCTGGAAACAGATTCTCCATTAGGTTTCTATAAAGGAATGCATCCCTCCAGCTTCATCATTTTAACATGGTGAGTCACACTTCTATTACTACAGACATATGATAACACACTTGTGTGTTTATGCTGTTAAATTTGTGGTCATTTGTTATAGCCGCAACAGAAATCTAATACATCCCCTGTGGGCCACAGAACATAAACATATACACAGTGTATCTATGGTACTAATTGGTAAGCAATTAGGGGGAATTGTCTAAATAAGGGCAATAATGGGGGGAAATGGAGAAACATTGCCCTGGAAGGTGGAAGGCTCTTATCCTTGTATTTAGTAACAGCGGACATAATCAATGTTCGGATGCTGCTGCTGCCGCCAAGTCGCTTCAGTCATGTTCGACTCTGTGCAACCCCATAGACGGCAGCCCACCAGGCTCCCCCATCCCTGGGATTCTCCAGGCAAGAACACTAGAGTGGGTTGCCATGTTCGGATGAGTGAGTTTTATAGCACTGGAATCTTTTGCTTTCTATGCAGAAGATCAGAAAAGTAGCACAAGTAGGTGGTGGTGGTTGAGTTGCTAAGTCATGCCCAACTCTTTGCAAAGTCATGAACTGTAGGCCACCAGGCTCCCGTGTCCATTGGATTTCCCAGGCAAGAATACTGGAATGGGTTGCCATTTCCTTCTCTGGAAGATCTTCCCAATCCAGGTGTGGAATGCACACGTGCACTGCAGATGGATTCTTTACCACTATATGCCACCAGGGAAGCCCAGCACAGGTGGAGTTATTTCTAAATACAAAGAACTAAGCAAATGTTCTTCAGAGAAAATATGTAGGGAAACAAAATAGCTCATGTGAAATAGAAAGCTGAAAAGCACTGATATGGAAAAGTGCCTATATGTACATTTTTGATGGAAAAAAACATTTGAAAGCTTTTAGGCCAAAATGTTAATAGTGGGTTTTCTGGGTGGTCCTTCTCTGTTTTGCTGCTGTTGTTTTTTTTTTTTTTGTATAACTTTCCTACAAGAATTATATATTATGGGAGGTTTTTATTAGATGATAGTAGTTGGTACCTAGATGGGGTCGAAAATTTCTTTGTAAATATTTTTTTAATTTAGTTTGTATACGATAAGCTATAAGGATATATTGTCCAACACAGGGAATATAGCCAATATTTCATAATAACTGCAAACTGAATATAGTATTTAAAAATTGTGAATCACTATATTATACTCCTATAACTTATATAATATTGTACATCAACTGTTCAGTTCAGTGGCTCAGTCGTGTCCAACTCTTGGTGACCCCATGGACTGCAGCACACCAGGCTTCCCTGTCCATCATCAACTCCCAGAGCTTGCTCAAAATCATGTCCATCAAGTTGGTGATGCCATCCAACCATCTCATCTTCTGTAGTGCCCTCCTCCTCTTGCCTTCAATCTTTCCCAGCATCAGGGTCTTTTCCAGTGAGTCAGTTCTTCGCATCAGGTGGCCAAATTATTGGAGTTTCAGCTGCAGCATCAGTCCTTCCAATGAATATTCAGGACTGATTTCCTTTAGGATGGACTGGTTGGATCTCCTTGCAGTCCAAGGGACTCTCAAGACTCTTTTCCAACACCACAGTTCAAAAGCATCAATTCTTCAGCACTTGGCTTTCTATATGGTCCAACTCTCATATCCATAAATGACTACTGGAAAAACCATGACTTTGACTAGATGGACCTTTGTCGGCAATGTCTCTGTTTTTTAATATGCTGTCTAGGTTGGTCATAGCTTTTCTTCCAAGGAGCAAGCATTTTTTAATTTCATGGCTGCAGTCACTATCTGCAGTGATTTTGCAGCCCAAGAGAATAAAATCTCTCACTGTTTCCATTTTTTCCCCATCTATTTGCCACCAAGTAATGGGACCAGATGCTATGATCTTCATTTTTTGAATGTTGAGTTTTAAGCCAGATTTTTAATTTAAAAAATCCAGTTTGACTTGAGTCTTTATTTTTAAAAATAAGACAAGAATTCTAAAAATAAATCTATTTTATCTTACATATTCTTATTATTAAATGTATGCTGCAAATAAAGCTATATTTTTGGGACTTCCCTGGCAGTCCAGTGGTTGAGATTCAGGGCTTCTAATGCAGGGGGCGTGGGTTCCATCCTGGTTGGGGAACTAAGATCCCACACGCAGAGGGGTGTGGCCAAGAACAAACAACTATATTGTTAGAACTGTGTTCTTAGTATAGATTCTGGAAAATAAAAGTTGTGGTAATTTTGTTTTTTCTTTATTTGTATGATTACTTGTTAAGATCCTTCACTTCATGTCTGAGGGTCATGTTTGCAAAAATATTTGAAGCTTTCATCAGTTTTCCCAGGAGTTTTGTCTAATCCTTATATAATCAAATTATTCCCTTTTGAAATAACTATTCTGTAGTCAACTTTGTGCATTTTTTTCTCTTCCTCAATTTAATTGGTAAACTATGCCAGATTCTCATTTGTCAGTGCTGTGACCAGGAGTTGGAAGAGTTCAGCAACATTTCTTTTCATCAAATGCATCACTCCCATATTTTTAAGCAAGATTTTCAATTTCATCCTGCATTGAATAATTAGATGTTTAACAGGTGCAAAGAAGGAAAATTTGAATGTGTGCTAATTTTATAATTGTTTAAGCTCCTTAGTCAATAATATTCTGGTGACCTTTGTTTTTCTACATAACTTCAAGTTAGCAAGAACTCAGATAATGCATACTTCAATAATAAGACCATCTTATATGTGAATAATTTGGTAATATTTCATCACACACATAAATAAAAACATATTCTGTACCTTATTTTCAAACATATGAGCATAGGACTTTTGAGAAATCTCCTGCCATACTTTTCAGAAAAAACTCAGTACACTTTTACCACAACAAAACACATAGCTCACAGGTTTTTTGTTTTAAATATTTATTTATTTGACAGTGTTGAGTCTTAGTTGCAGCACATGGGCTCTTTGTTGTGGCGGGGGCTTAATTGCTCCTCAGCATGTGGGATCTTAGTTCTTTGACCAGGGGTTGAACCTGCATCTCCTGCATTAGAAGGCAGATTTTTAACCACTGAACCACCAGGAAAGTCCTGAGCTCACAGGTTTTTAATAAGAATGTAGGTATGCTAGTTTGATTTAACAACAAAAAAGGGACAAATTGTGATAGTTTCAGCATAATGTGCAAATATACAAAATTCCTGTTTAGTCCATTCCATTTTTTGACAATCTCAGACAATGAATGTCTTCTCTAAAGAGTTGAGGGTTTCCAGGGTAACAGTCCCCCTTTCCAACATACTCCTCATTTGGCCCCACACTAGACATGTGTCCCTGGCCATTGAGGAGCATCTTATGATGGAGTCTTCATCCTTGTCTCCAGAGATGAGGTTTCACTCACTGGTGACATTCCCAAGAGCTGTTTTTCCAACCTCTTCGTGTATTGTCTGAAAGCAAAGAAAGTTGGAATTGAGAGTCACCTGTTGACCATCAAGCCCATACATCTTCATTTCATAGATAGAGAAACTGAGCGCCTTTGGCACTGCTGGGTGGTGCTGTTGACAGCAGAGCTCATCTGACATAAACACTCCCATGCACGATTCCTCCAAGTACAGAGGCTGGAAGATGTGATCGTCTGAACAATTCTTCACCCACACGTGGCAAAGTCCCCCAACCAGGGTACTCACACTGGTCAAAGCAGCAGAGCCCCAGAGGACGAATCAATCAAGAAAACTTGCCAGATCTTCAGAGGACTCCACATCCACCTGGCCCCCATCCATAGGCTCTCTGAGATGCCTTGGAGTGCCCAGGTAGAGAAGATGTTGTTGGAAGATTGAACATTGTTGACTTAAGCAAATAGGAACATCCTTCCAGGATTGAGCTCTTTCAGATAAGTCAGAGAGGGCCGCAGCTTTGGTCAGAACCACAGGTCCCATTGGAGCATTGCTGTCTCTGGGACCTTCTTCTCTATTTGCCCATAAGCCAGTCCTGAGGATCTGTAGGATTCATTCTGAGTAAAACTCCACCCCTCACATCCTCACACTACTCCGTACAACACTTTTCCCTTCCTACTGAACCAGGTGACTGGGGCTCACTCCCTCCAAAACCCCATGTCTCTCAGTCCCTCTTCCATTCACTTTGGCATTCCCTATTTCCTTTAGGATAATTTCAAGAGTCAAAACTTTCCAGAAACTTCTCTAATTTATCCCATAATGCTCACCACTTTATTCTGTTCTCCCAGCTTTTGGAGAAAGATTTTTACACAGATAGATAGATCTACAGATAATAGATATAGCAATAAAGATTTGGTATCTTCTACTGGATTCTTTGGGCTTCCCTGGTGGCTCAGCAGTAAAGAATCTGCCTGCCAATTCAGGAGACAGAGGTTTGATCCTTGGGTCAGGAAGATCCCCTGGAGAAGGAAATAGCAACCCACTCTAGTATTCTTGCCTGGGAAATCCCATGGACAGAGGAGACTGGCCAGCTACATTCCACGGGGTCGCAAAAAGAGTCAGACCCCACTTAACGACTGAACAACAACTGGACTTTAATCTCCTAAAGCCCAAATAGCACATTTTAAAATTTCTTTTATATCCTCCTTCTCCCATATTGTACTGTTGTTCCTTCCTGCATTGCCTCACTCTCCTACTTAGTAACTGTTTTCATCTGCCCTTTGGAATTCAGAGGTCTAGGAGGCTGAAAGCTATTGTCCTACAAATAAGAAATGGTGAACACAAAAAGGCTTTGTGCCTGGAAGGGCCCTTTAGGGTCCTGCTTGTTTTCCCTGAAGCTCATGCCTCTTCGTCTAGGTTCAGGTATCCTTGCCCCTTGATCTTGAATTTCCTGACATCCTGTCTTTCCTGGCTGCATCTCTGTTCTCTGAGCCCATCAGATTAGCTCACTGGCCCACCTGGTGTGGTCCTGACTGGCCCCAGCCTGCTGGCACCCAGCCCTGGGATCTCCGAGTAAGTTGATTGCCATTGGGATGACATTTCAGAATGATGGCTGGAGTGAAATTGAGGCATTTCTCTAACATCAGCTCTCATTGTTGGCTGGCCCACATCTGGCCTGAGTTTAAGGCCATGCTCTGCTTCCAGAGACTAGAAATCATGTTTCTTGATCAACTTTAAGGCCTTGGCTATCAGCTATGCTTTCTCTCGCAGGGGATCCATATTGGGTTTATGGTTTCTGGCACTGAAAGCCTCCATTCCCTAAAGCAAACTGAAAATTCAGAAATTTTCTCTGTCTGTTCTCAAAGATCCTCCTAAAACCTATCTTCCAACTTTTTTTATCTGACATCTGTTGCCTACACTCACACCCTCCATATCCACTTTCACCAACCAGACCACCCTTACTGCCAAAGACTTCCTAAAACCAGAGTCCAGAAATCTCTGTCAGTTCCCAGGAGCCAGTCAGCAGCTTTCATCTTCCTCCCCTGAATCTGGGGCTCCCTCGACAAGGGCAGGAAGAGAAGAGAGCAGAGAATGTGAAGGTTTTATTGTGTGTTTCAGATTGTCTTGGTCAAGTGCCGCCCTGCACATGTGAACTCACTGCAGACGCACAATGTTCTGAAAAGGAGGCATTGTCATGTCCATTTGATAGAGTACAAAACGGATGCTCAGAGAGTTGGAGTGACTTGCCCCAGAGTCACACATCCAAGATTCCAGTGGATCTGAACCCATGAAGCTGAGCTCAGGGCTGATCCACAAAGGAGCAGGATCCATTACTTGTGTGAGCTCACTGTTCCTCAGAGAATGGTACCAGGAGGAAAATCCCATATTTAAGAGGAGGCCACCTTTGACCAAATAAACTTGGGGGTGATGAACTAAGATGCTCTCCAATGTAAACACAAGCTTGGATGTCATCCTTAGATGGATCACATTGTGTTCTTTTATTCACTGTGGTCCTTTAAAGAAGGTCTTTTTTCCCCGCTGTGTCCATGTTGAGTGTCACTGCATTGGTCACTCCCTTGAGGGAAGTTAAGCTGATTGTGGGGAGGCTGAGCATGCCGCCAATATTTCCAGTCATGGCAGCAGTGAAAAGATAGTCTTGACTGCTAAGACCGAGGCAACGAATGTGTTGTCTGCCTCAGTCCAGAGAACAAGACTGGCACAGATCATCTTCATTCATGAGTGAGATGGAAAATATCCCATGTGGTGATTGTCCCCGCCTTCATGTCCCTGCTTCATGCAGGCTGGCGTGAAGCAGAAGCACTTCTTCCTACTGAAGAAACGCTGGACTATGCTGTGGAAGCCCTGCAGGGTCACAGTCAAGGTGACCTTTGCTCTTAAAAGACTCTTGAGAGATCTGGGGCTCTGGGTGAGTAACTGACTCCCTGAGTCTATGCTCCCTTAGCTGCAAAATAAGAGACCTGATACCTCAACTCAGAGGCCAAAGAGTGGCTGATTTAGAAATACAATATTTATGACTTTTTTTTTCTTTTCATTTCTGGTCAATACTAATGGTCTTAATACATTGGCAAAATGAGTCGTGTACAACATAAAGATACAGAATGCCACAAATATGTTGATAAAAGTTTGAGAAATTTGCATTCCTGTACATAGAATGTGGAAATGTATTCTTTGGGAAGGGTAATGGGCATTATGCATTAAAATTAAAAATCCTTTAGACTCTGCTCTTCTGTACTTTTACTATATAAGCATGATGTGATATGTATGGGTGTGTGTATTTTCTAAATGTTCAACAATATCCATGTGTGTGTGTTAGTTGTGTCCGACTCTTTGTGACCCCATGGACTTTATCCTGCCAGGCTTCTCTGTCCGTGGGATTCTCTAGGCAAGAATACTGGAGTGGGTTGCATTTCCTTCTCCAGGGGATCTTCCCAATCCAGGGATCAAACCTGGGTCTCCTGGGTCTCCTGCATTGGTAGGTAGAATTTTTACCACTGAGTCACAGGGGAAGATGTCCAACAATAGGGGACTAATTTTTTAAATGTACAACATGCAAAATAGAGGAGATTATACTATTTTTAAATGAACACATTAATATGAAATGTTATCTAAAGTGAATTAAATCTAAAGAAAAAAAGCTGGTACTCAGCCTCCTGTACAACATAAAGATACAGAAAGTATAATGTATAATGTCAACCCACTAATTAAGTGTATATGCAAACATATTCATATACTTTTTAAAATCAAGTATATATTTATTTCTATATTAAAGATCTGAAAGGATGTCCAATATAGCGGAAATCTTCCCTTCCCTCCTGCCTCCCAAGTCCCTATATTTCAAATGGATTGGAAATACTAGTTAACTTTAAGCCTGGCACAAGCCAACTAAAGTCAACTAATGTAAGAGTTGTGGTACCTTTGTTGAAGAAAATACGTGGAATTTACCTGTTTAGTGATTATGTAGTACTTGTATTAAGATAGCCACAGTCATCATGTGTAAAATAGATGGCTAGCTGGAAGCTGCTGTATAGCACAGGGAGCTGTTTGGTGCTCTGTGATGACCTAGAGGGGTGGCATGTGGAGGGGCGATGCTCCAAGGCAAGGGATATATGTATACTTATGGCTGATTCGTATTGCTGTACAGCAGAAACCAACACGACACTGTAAATCAATTATATCCCTATTAAAAAAAGAAAGTCATAGTCATAATTCCCAGTCCTTAGAGTTTTCCATAGTCTTGGATACCTGGACCAATTGACTTCACACCAGGTGGGAATACCTAGAGCTTAATTTTCCTGAAATGAAGAACAACACATGGAGGGGCAGTCTCAGGGAAATATACGAGGAGTGGAGAGTGCTCAAATTAGTGAGAAAACAGTACAATGGCTTCTCTGCTTCTTTTATCTACTAGAGATAAGCTTTGCCTACAGAAAGTAAGGACAAAGTTTATTAATGTTCTTGAACTTTTTATTTGACTTCTCAATGGGAAAAAAGAAATATTGTACCTAAATCCTGGAGTTTATTACCCTGCAATTGTTTATGGCTTTTGCTACACCAAACTTCAGCAGTTGAACTGCATCTCTATATATTTTGAAGATGAATTTACTTAGATGATAGCTTATACAAGTTTTATTCCTGAACTGGCCTCCCTAATAGTGGGAAAGTACCATTACTGATCTTCTTATTTTGATTATAGTTTTGATGGATTGAACATGAATGGGGGAGAAACTGGACTAGTTTAGCTGTGAAGGGCTACGGAACATGTACTTCTCTCTTGATGTTAAAAGTGTTTTTGTATGGTTATGGGGGGAACAAGGGGCAAAGGGATAGTTAGGGAGTTGGGGATGGACAGGTACACATTGCTATATTTAAGATGGATAACCAATAAGATATACTGTATAAAACAGGGAACTCTGCACAATGTTATGTAGCAGGCTGGACAGGAGGGGGATTTGGGGGAGAATGGATACATGTGTATGTATGGCTAAAAAAAAAGAGTGGATATGTATATATGTATAACTGAATCACTTTTGCTGTACAAAGAAACTAACACAACATTGTAGATCAACTATACTCTAATAAAAATTTATTAAAAATAAATAAGTTAGTGAATTTCCATCAGGAAAATAAAGTTTTTGGAACATTTTGAAGGCAGTGTCTGTATGTGTGTGGCAGGGGTGTATGTATGCATGTATGATATCACTTCACACCACAGAAAACTGGCAAGGATGTGGGGAACTGGAGCCTTCATACACCGCAGGTGGGACTGCAAATGGTGTGGTCATTTTTGGAACACAGTTTGGCAGTTTCTTAAAATGCTACACATAGGCTTACCATATGATCCAGCCACTCCACACCTACCTGTTTACCCAAGAGAAATGAAAATATATGTCCACATAAAAATTTGCACATAAATGTTCATAGCAACATTATTCGTAATGGCTAAAACAGGAGAAACAAACTAAATTTCCATCACCCGGTGAACGGATGAATCTTCAGAATGGAATCCTAGTCATCAATAATGAGGAATGAAGTACAGATAGAAGCTGCAACACAGATGAACCTGGAAAAGTGATGCTAAGTGAAAAAAGAAAAAACTAGCCACAAAAGACCACATATTTCACGAGCCCAAGTATGTGAAATGTCCAGAATAACTAGGTAACTATATAGGGACACAAAACAGATTAATGATTTCCCAAGCGTGGGTTTGAGCCCCGAGTCAGGAAGATCCCTGAAGAAGGAAATGGCAACCCACTCCAGTATTCTTGTCTAGGAAATCCCATGGACAGAGGAGCATGGTGGGCCATAGTCCATGGAGTCAAAAAGAGTCAGACACAACTTAGGCACTAAACAACAAAAAATTAGAGCATAGTTTCTTTGAGGGGGTGATGAAAAATGTTCTAAGTCAGATTGTGGTGGTGGTGAAGTCTATAAATTTACTAAAACCCATTAAATTATACATGCCACATGAATGAATTTTATGATATGTAAATAACTACTGAATAAATCTGTTTAAAAACATATGGGAAAGTTACCAGTGTGCAAAAGATACTAGCAAGAGGTCAAGACCATGGTTACTGGGGAGGTCTGGACTAGGTGTATAACCAAAGGGCCTTGTGTATAATATTTTACATACAAAGTCTGTATTTTAACAGGACATGTGTTCAGAGAACGTGTAATCTTTAGCTGGAAAACATTTTGCTGCTGAGTTTTCTTTGAAATAATGTTTTGAGGTAGGAGTGCTATTGAAATGTTCACCTTGACGGGCTGCTCTTCAGATTATTTTTCCCTCAGAACAAGTCGAGTTGTTTTCTTCTTTTTTAAAACAACCATAAATAAGTGGAAATTTTTGACACACTGTACAACACAGTTTTTTTTTTCTTCTTTAGAGACTGCAGGAAATGTTTTAGATTTTATTCCTTGTGGAATTCACAAACAAACAAGAAACAGAACAAGAAAACCTGTCCAGTCTTACCCTCTCTTTCTAACTTTCTCTGAAAGCCGGCTAAGATACACGAAATCTGATTCTCTTTTTATCTACCCAAGTGCAAGGATCCTCATTAGCAAGGAAAAAGTTTGCAAAGCTAAGAAAATTGACTGAAGAAGTTCAAGGTCATCTCACCAGAACCTAAAATACTCACTAGGTGTCCCGTAATTAACAGTAAGAAGACAAATGTCCCTGGAGTGAAACAGAACACATTTCAGCACTCAACTTTGACCTTCCTTGATCCTTTTCCTAAAAGTTCTGTTAATGAATGATTACAGGACACCAGCATGTGAACAGGAAAGGGGAGGTTTGAACCTTTGCTTTAATCACTGTGATGGCAAAAATAGTGCTTTAGAAACCTTCACTTCTACTCCTTTCAAACCCAAAATAACATTTATTATCAATCTGATCATCAATCCAACATGCAAAGAACATCAGTACACAAAGAACTTTTAGACCTCGGTTACCTTCTCATATTTTAAACAACTTTACTGAAGTACAATTTACATATCATAAAATTCATCTGTTTTAAGTATAGAATTTAAAGATTTTTAGTAAATCTACAGAGTTGTGAAGCCATGCACAATTCAATTTTTTCTACAGAAAACAGGGTTAGACTCTGAAATTTTTAAAGTAATTAAAGAAAGGACTTGCTTGTGCGCTCAGTCGTGTCAGACTCTCTGCTGCCCCATGTAGCCCTCCAGGCTCCTCTGTTCATTGAATTTTCCAGGCAGGAATATGTGAGTGGATTGCCATTTCCTTCCTAGGGTATCTTCCTGACCTAGGGATCAAACCCACATCTCCTGTGTCTCCTGCATTGGCAGGTGGATTCTTTACCACTGAGCCCTTGGGAAGGTGTAACAAAAGGACTGTCAGAAGATGAAATGACCTGTCAAGAGTAAGGTATACTGCATTCAGGGCTTCCCAGGTGGCACAAATGGTAAAGAACCCACCTGCCAATGCAGGAGATACAGGAGACAAGCGTTTGATCCCTAGGTCAGGAAGACCCTTTGGAGGAAGGAATGGCAGTATTCTTGCCTCTTCAGTATTCTTGCCTGGAGAATCCCAAGGACAGAGGAAACTGGTGGGCTATAGTCCATGGTTGCTGAGTCGGACACGACTGAAGCAACTTAACATGCATGCTTGAATACTGACTTCAAGAACTCTTAAATGAAAAAAAGAAATGGATACATACCATTACACCAAATTATAACATTTTAAAATGTTATACCTTTTAAGTATATGTTTCTCACTTCTTATTTTAAAATTGAGGCATGCCGTTATTGCTATTTCAGGGATCTTACCAAAAATAATAGTGTGCTATTTTGGTGCCATCTCCGTTTGCTTCTAAAAATAAAAATCTTTGATGCATGAATTCTCAAAACATTTAAAAATTTTAAGTCTTTGAATTCTGCCTTTAAAGTAATTGAAAAAAAAAGAATAAACTCTTGAGGGGGTATTAAGGGATTTTGCTGCTTCTAACAATAATGTCTTCCTTTAAGGAAAATGAAAAACAGATTCATAGAAGTAATCAAGGAAAACTGTTGGCCAAAATGGTAATTAGTCCCGTTAAATGATAATAAAGGAAGTTGTGATTAAAAAAAAAAATGAAACAAGCAGTTCCCTTTTTTCTTGATGTGTATTGACTGGGTATGGAATGAAATGCATTTCTCCTGAATTCCCTGGTCACCTGCTTCATTAAACAAACAAACAAAAAGCTTATCTTTCTATTCCCATCCCTACAGAGCAAATATACATTCAATCCAAAAATGGCATGACCAGCTCCGGATAATAAACATTGAAATGGACCAAACATTGAAATAAACACAGTGCCACCAGCCACAAACCTGTGTGTAACTGACAGTGATGCTGGATGGCAAAGTCCTTGGGCCATCGTCAAGATTTCTTCATTTCAAGGTTGTCTATGACGGCCACGAGAATTAAAGAGTTATGGTAATATTCCAATTAACTGTATATCATTATTAGAGTAATGAAAGGGAGTTTGAAAGTGAAAAGTGAAAGTGCAAGTCGCTCAGTCGTGTCTGACTCTTTGTGACCCCATGGACTTTACAGTCCATGGAATTCTCCAGGCCAGAATACTGGAGTGGGTAGCTTTTCCCTTCTCCAGGAGATCTTCCCAATCCAGGGATTGAATCCAGATCTCCCACATTGCAGGTGGATTCCTTACCACCTGGGCCACTAGGGAAACCCAAGAATATTGGAGTGGGTAGCCCATCCCTTCTCCAGTGGATCTTCCTGACCCAGGAATCGAACCAAGGTCTCCTGCATTGCAGGCGGATTCTTTACCAACTGAGCTATTAGGGAATCTGTGAATCATTCTATACAACATCTGACAGTGACCAAATCATCTGGAGAATAGTATAGTGTTAAACCACTTATAGTCTGAGTAGATACAGTTTTATTCATTCACTCAATTATTCAGTCGGGCAACTGATATTTACTAAATTTTTATTGTGCCTCATAGAGTTGACATAGAGTGAGTCTTTTTATTTGGTCCAATGTATGAAGGCCACAGAAAGAATTTCTTCTGAATAGCTTTACTTTTCTCTATAATAACATATGTTTAATAATGTGGGGGAATTATCTGGCAGTCTGGTGGTTAGACTCTGCATTTCTACTGCAGGAGACACGGGTTTGATCCCTGGTTGGGGAACTAAGATCCCATAAGTTTGATGTGGTACAGCCAAATAATAATAATAGTTTTGAATGCACCATTATCTTTATGTAAAGAAAATTCACTGAATTACCCTACGGCTAATAATCAAATAAGTCTGTTGATTGGATTTAATCTAAATCCACCTCCTCTCCACTATCAAGTTCCTCCCAAAGACATATATTAATAATTATTTCAGTCAATTTCAAGCAGCCCTTACTTTTAGAACACTGCAGATGGTGATTGCAGCCATGAAATTAAAAGACGCTTACTCCTTGGAAGGAAAGTTATGATCAACCTAGATAGCATATTGAAAAGCAGAGACATTACTTTGCCAACAAAGGTCTGTCTAGCCAAGGCTATGGTTTTTCCAGTGGTCATGTATGGATGTGAGAGTTGGACTGTGAAGAAAGCTGAGCACTGAAGAATTGATGTTTTTGAACTATGGTGTTGGAGAAGACTCTTGAGAGTCCCTTGGACTGCAAGGATATCCAACCAGTCCATTCTAAAGGAGATCAGTCCTGGGTGTTCATTGGAAGGACTGATGCTAAAGCTGAAACTCCAGTACTTTGGCCACCTCATGCGAAGAGTTGACTCATTGGAAAAGATTCTGATGCTGGGAGGAATTGGGGGCAGGAAGAGAAGGGGACGACAGAGGATGAGATGGCTGGATGGCATCACCGACTCAATGGACATGAGTTTGAGTGAACTCCGGGAGTTGGTGATGGACAAGGAGGCCTGGCGTGCTGTGATTCATGGGGTCACAAAGAGTTGGACACAACTGAGCAACTGAACTGAACTGAAATTTTAGAACACTTATTCTTTTCCAGATGTTCAAAGACATAAGATCTATAGCAGGAGGTTGGGGAGAAAGAACTTTTGGCTTCCGCCTAACTTTTCTGGACTTGCTAAGTGAAATGCAAAAAAAACCAATTGGTACTTGAAAGAGCCTAAGGAGGAGAACCAGAAATGAGGTGATGAGATGCAGGGGGCAGTCTCTTGCTTCCCCAGTTTCAAAGGCACCTGGTCGGTCACCTCCAGGCACAGTTATGCCTGTAAGGATAATGTACACAACTCACGTGACCCCAAAATATAAGACTTATGCCTCTAGGTGACTGATAGGAGCCAAGAAGCTCTCATCTCACATAAGCCTTAGAGAAACAGGAGGAGACACACTTCGGACTGGAATTCACATGCAGTCAGAGAAATGAAACCAAGACCGTGCAAATGCCCTCTCCAAGTTGTGGAGCAAGCCAGCGTGTAGGCCAAGTCAACCCGTCCTCAATGCGCTGTGTAAATTACTAAATCCTACTGTCTGCATGGAAAGCCTTAGACTGAGTCTCGGGGATCATCACCTTTTCCAGACGATGCTCTTTGTAGTTTTATAGAGATTTAAAAATTGTGTTGCAGTGTTTTTTTCAGTTGGGTTTGATGGTATTTTTGCAACTTATTCGCAAACCTGGATCTGAAAACGCTTTGTAGATTTGAGTTTCATTGATGGAAACATTTCTATTCTTAATAATAAACAATAAGAGACACATTTTGTTATACATCATTCTTAGCTTTCACTATGAGGGGCATATCGACAAAAGGATAATAAATGTACTCACATTTTTTAGAAATCCATCATTTTTCTGTTTGCAGTTGCACAGAAATATAAACAAAGTACAGTTCTCAGTTAAACATGTTTCGTTAATGGGGATAATGTACTAACATAAAAAGTCCGATCTTTGCTACTCGAGACCCATCAAACTGCTAAAACTGGCTCAAAATCAGAATAGTTGTTAAAAATAACAACTGTTTTTTGGGGGTGGAATGAATTAGGAGATCAGAATTGACAGATATACACTAACGTGTAAAATAGATATGTGGTGGGAAGCTGCTATATAGCACAGGGAGCTCAGCTCGGAGTTTTGTGATGACCTAGATGGGTGGGGTGTGGGAGAAGGCAATGGCACCCCACTCCAGTACTCTTGCCTGGAAAATCCCACGGACGGAGGAGCCTGGTGGGCTATAGTCCATGGGGTCGCTAAGAGTCGGACACAACTGAGTGACTTCACTTTCATGCACTGGAGAAGGAAATGGCAACCCACTCCAGTGTTCTTGCCTGGAGAATCCCGGGGACGGGGAAGCCTGGTGGGCTGCCGTCTATGGGGTCTCACAGAGTTGGACACGACTGAAGCGATTTAGCAGCAGCAGATGGGTAGGGTGGGAACAGGAGTTGGAAGGAGGTCCAAGAGGAAGGAGTTTACATACGGTGATTCACTTCATTGTAGAGCAGAAACCAACACACCATTGTAAAGCAACTATACATGCTCAATTCCTAAGTTGTGTTCGACTTTTTGAGACTCCATGGACTGTAGCCCACCAGGCTCCTCTGTCCATGGAATTTTCCAGGCAAGAATACTGGAGTGGGTTGCCATTTCCTCCTCCAGGGGATCTTCCTAACCCAGAGATCGAACTGGTGTCTCCTGCATTGGCAGGAGGATTCTTTACCACAGAACCACCAGGGAAGCCCTAAAGCAACTACACCTCAATATAAAAAAAGAGGAAAAAAATAAAACCCTATTTTGATTCCCGAGCTTCCCAGGCGGTGCTAGTGATAAAGAACCCACCTGTCAACACAAGAGACATAAGAGATGCTGGTTCAATACCTAGAGAAGATCTCCTGGAGGACAGCATGGCAACCCCCTCCAGTATTCTTGCTTGCAGAATTCCATGGACAGAGGAGCTGACAGACTACAGTCCAAAGGGTCACAAAGAGCCAAACACAACTGAAACAACTTAGCCTGCTCACATGCATGTTTTGATGCCTAGCTGCCTGCACTCTTTCCTAGGACCATTGCTCCATATGGAGATCATCAGCCCTATAGAGGCATTTGGGCATTATCTAGTACAATATGTTCCCCATTTGTATGTCACTTCCAGATTCGGGGCAGAAGATCAGGTTCGGAGCACTTTCCCTGTTTCCTATCCACCCTACCATCCTCTCACCTGCCTCTCCCAATGTTCACTCAAGGCTTTCAAAGATAATGCACATTTCTGGATACCACACTAAACAGCAACAATTCTGGGTTGAAATTTTCTACATACTCTCTACTCTCTGTCCTTTCCTTCTGCCCTTCAAGATATGTGCTTCCAAGATGCCTTGTGTGAAATCCTCAAGACCAAGTATTAGAGGTCATACAGCTTTCTTTGTAAGCCACCAGTGAAAAGCAAGCCTCCAGGTATCTCGCTGGATTTGTATAATTTCACTAAGTAATAGAAAAAGAAGCCCAGTAAACAAAGAACCAAAATGCCTATGGACGCTCCTTGTCAAGTTACTGTCTGGAGCATTCAAGTTTCTCTTGCTAACTAAGATCACCTTACAGAAGCCAAGATTTACAGGGAAAAGAATTCTGAAAATAAGGTATTAGAAATCTTTTGTTTAAAATGTACTGGCCTCAGGACTTCCCTAGTGGTACAGAGGTTAAGACCTCCTCTTCCACTGCAGGGGCTGAGGGTTTGATCTCAGGTCAGGGAGCCAAGATTCCACAGGCCTTGTGGCCAAAGAGCCAAACCATAAAACAGAAACAATGTTGTAACAAATTCAGGAAAGACTTTAAAAATGGTCCACATCAAAAAAAAATCTTAAAAATAAACAAAATGTACTGGCCTCATGTAAACAGGCTTTCTTCTTTCTCTTCCTTCCTTTCTCCCTTGTTCCTCCTTTCTTTCTTGCAAAGATGCAGTTGTATTTATTGAGTACAATAGATTGCTCTAAAAGCTTGTTGAATTAAAATACAATAATGGGATGCACCAAATATATTCTCTCTAGCAGAGGATTACTGTGGATGCTCAAGACGACTACAATTTAAACAGCAAGTCAAGATTTAGATAAAGCCCCTCTGAGTTTCAGAAATCAGAAGCGGAAGCTTCAAGTTCCTTTAATAGTAAACACTGTTAATCGTAGCTGAGTAATTAAGGATAAGAAGCTAAAAAAAACATGGACATTCATCCAAGACTGATGTGCTTGTTATACCAGTTTACAAATCCTTGCATCTTCATTTTGGGACTAGTAGCCTTTAAATCTCTTTTTACTCTGGAGAGGAAAAGAGTTATTTGGCAATGCGAAGGATACGTGAAGATAAACTGCTAAGACATTTATATCCTTATGCGGTCTCATCCACTTGAGTGAGATGCAGAGTCATCTCAATGGCTGTAAAGTTGTTATGTTAAATGTGTTTCATTAATATTCTTCATGTGCCAACACCAAATGAAAGAAGCACGGGCATAAAGTGGTACCATTTTGAAATACCCCAGATGGGAGTAAGACAACTGAGCATGGCAACATAGCTGTCCAGATACTCTGATGCACCACTACACCTTAAGAGATCGTAATATTGAGGACTATTTGACAGTTACATTTAGAATATCTTATGGCTAAGATCCAATATAAGCTTGCTACTTAATTCCATTGTATTGTGGGTATCTTTGTAATCTACATCTCAGTAATTATGAGATGCCTTTACAGCCTCACACGTTTTGTGCCGTGAATCCATCTATTAGAACTTGGATCTTAACAAAGTATATAGTCCAAGTGAAGAAGGAAACATTGTCCTGACTTTGAACCCTTGCCAGACGTTCCAGTAGGGATGCTGGTGATAATGACCAACACTGGCAGCTCTAGACCCTTTTGCCAATGAAAGTATTATTTAAGTAGTATTTCTTCAAAGGAAGGAAGCCTATTTTGTGTTGTGGAGTTCCTTTGCCTTCGAATTTACTTCGTGCTTTTAAAATGGCTATAGTGTCTGGTATGCAAAATAAGAGGTGGCGAGTTAGAGGTGTGACAGGTGTTGGGACTGTATTACTTGTGTCTACTCACCGACGTACAAACGCCACAGTTTCCACAGATCTCCAGTAGAACAGCCATGACTGATAAGAAGCAAAGATGATTCCACCCTTTATTGATTAAAAAAGGAAATGTCTTAAAAATGCAGTATAACAACACAATCTTTGCAACAATGTATATATAGATTGAATTCTCCAGGGTTTTCAGCTTCTATGGCTCTTCTTCACATGCTCCCCAGGCTCTAGAAGATCCAGCCCACTTGGACACAGCAGTGGACGATCTTGTACTTGGAGGTCCCGGCAATAGCTTTCTGTACCAGATGCATGTAAATTGCATTGCTTCTGTTGTCTTTAAAGCAACTTCTTCGGAAATTTTATCTAACCGATTCTCGCTATATAACCCATTCAGCTCAACTGAATGGCTTTATGATAAGGCATTTGATAGCATTCTTTTCAGGCTTTCCAGGTGGTAAAGAATACGCCTGCCACGCAGGAGATGCAGGTTCAATCCCCGGGTTACAAAGATTCCCCTGGAGAAGGAAATGGCAACCCACTCTAGTATGCTTCCCTGGAAAATCCCATGGTCTGAGGAGTCTGGAGGGTCCATGGGGTTGCAAAAAGAGCTGGACATGACTTAGCGACTAACACAACAATAAGCATTCTTTTCACAGGATAACACATGAAAGTCTGCATAGCAACAGTGAGATTAGGGGAGTTGAACTTAAGCACTTGGTGTTGATTATCCATGTAAAGACACTTGGGCACTGAAACTTCAAAGACACAGACACCCTGTTCTCTTGGGTTAGCCCCACAGTTTAAAAATTCATCATATATCTAAGCTCCTGCAGCCTGAGATCCACAAGTCTGATTTCTAAATGAAACTTTTTCTGACACTCTACTGCCATTCAAAGCCTTGGACATTTTTACCCTGAGGAGTTTTATCTTGGGAGAAATGGGGCAGTGGAATATTGATGAAGCAGTTGAAGGTGTCTTCGTGGAAATGAATTTCCCTCTGAGATATTCCGGAGACACATCAAAAGGAAAGACCAGGCACCTCATGGACTCAGTCAACTTTGAACCATTTCTCTTTCAGGGTGGCTGATACCAGATATTAACTTCACCATTAGAAACACAAAGTCTTCCTCATTCCATTTGCGATTTTATATCATCACAAATAAATTTGGCTACTGAGAGACATTTTACTTTTCGGGAATGAAAAGTAATCTCTTATACTATTTTAAAAGTAACAAGAAATAGAAAAATGATTACCTATAATTTTATTATCCAAAGGAAATTATGGATGACATTGAAGTATATTTTTCTAGCCTTTTTCCTATGAAATTTTAAAAGACTGAGCTCATATAGCATACACAGCTTTGCAGCATGCTTTCTTGAACATTTCATCATGCTTTTTCCCATATCATTAAAAATCTTTCAGGAAGACTACATGTTATTCCATAAACAAATGCATCATAATTCATTAATCACATTTCTATTGTTGTAATTAAATTATTTATAATTTTCTCAATTATTAATAGACTTTAGTAAACATCTTTAGATGTAAAACCATGATAGATTCTCAAGTTATTTCCTTATGAAATATAGATTTGCAAAATTTTAATTGTGGGATTAAAGTTATGATCTTTAAAGCTCTTCACACATTTTGCCAAATTGCTTTTCAGAAAATAATTATACCAATTTAAACTCCCTCAGGCTGGGTATGAGAATAAACACTGTGCTTTCTGTCATTTGTGTCAGGTCATCTCATTTTTAAAAATTTTTGCTAATTTGATGAATGAAAATAGCATCTATCCAAAAGATACCAGTCTTCTGAAAATTGCTCTATGGATTCAAAGCAATTCAATAGAAGTTCTAACAGAATTTTTCATGGCACTTGAGAAACAATTCTTTAAAAAGAATTATTTATTTATTTGGCTGCGTCTGGTCTTTGCTGCAGCATGCCAGCCCTTGGTTGTGGCATGTGGGCTCTAGTTTCCTGACCAGGGATTGAACCCAGGCCCCCTGCATTGGGATCATGGAGTCTTAGCCACTGGACCACCAGGGAAGTCCCAAGAAATGTTTTCTTAAATGTATATGGAAGAGTAACAAGCAAAGGAGAAACTAAATGTTTTAGAAAGATAACAATGGGGAAATTCCTTTTCATTTGATATCCACACTTACTTTGAAGCTCAAGTAACTAAGATGATGTGGGTGTATATGGACGTAGACAAAGTGAGCAGTGTAATAGGCAATATAGAAACAGACCCATTAAAATACAAACATTTGATTCATGATGGTGATGCAGGGCAGGTCAAGAGAAACAGAACAAACTTTTCAATGATTAGAGCTACATAAAAAATTACACATACTAAAAAATATAGAATAGGATCCCATTTCTTTCCAAATACAAAAATAAATTCCAGACAGATTAGGACTTAAATATAAAACTTTGAAACTTTTAGTTTTATTGGCAAATATGTTGCTGACCTTGAGAAGGGAACAGATTTTTCAATTGAGACTCAAGAAGCATTAGCTAGACATAAGACACTCATGAAAAAAGAATGATGAATCTAAATACATTAAAATTTAAAGCTTCTCTTCAATATCATGTTATTCAATACTTTGAGCAAGTGATTTAATTTCTCTGTGCCTTTGCTCATCTGTAGAATGGGATAATAATAGTACCTACTTCTTTGGTTCTTTCTGCAAATCAAGAGTTAACTCATGTTCTCATTCAGAACAACTATCTGATATTTAGTGAACACTCAGTAGTCATCAGCTCATTATTACTGTCATATGAAAGGTTTATATGTTTTGTATAGTAAAACAAAGTTATCTTTATTATTTTCTTAGTGATTTTATTATTTGACCTTAAAAATATCCCCATCTAGTTCCCATTGAGATATAACATTCATGAAACAATATGCTTAATTTTTATATACTGATTATTATTAATATATTTCATTTTTTAATAATGTAAAAATTTATTTTAAGGCATACTCTGAAAAATGGACTTAAACTAATTATCCAGGCATTGTGCTTCATAAATCTTTACTCTCTTAGTGATTCATGAAATCTGCATGATAGAATATTAAATTTTGCCTCTTTGTTTGTATTTGCATTAATTTATTCTTTTTCATTCTGTAATAATTAGTTGGAGTTGAATCTTTTTGACAATTTATCAGGGAAACTACTCATATCTCTTACATCATTTTCACATGTATACAACATAAAATTGATTTTTGAGGCTTCTTCAATTTTCCAAGCATTTTTTCCAAAAGGCACAAAATAAAAGCTCCAGAAGTCATCTAGACTTGTAATTATAAAACCAATACCGATTCACATTAGTCAGTTATAAGGAAGCCCAAGTCAGGCCTCTCTAGTACAAAAAGCAGTTGTAAAATATACATCAGTACTTGACTAGTTTAGTCTGAACCTTTTCTGCAGAAAGACATTTTATTATTTTTCAAAAAAAAAAAAATGAAAAAGTTACATGATTGCTTATCATCAGTCTTTGGGAGATTTAAAATCATCATATAAGCCCCAAATTATGAATGTATAAAACATCAACTGTGTGATGATCTTTTGGAACTAAGCTCACCACTGGAACAAAAAAGGCTGACTTCCTTCTAGGCTGCATATAATGCAGAACAACAACAGTAGACCTAAAATAAATATGCTTGGATGTGCCACTTTCTTAGACATTTATTATAAGTTACCGTTTTACAATCTGAAGTTTCAAGAAGTTTTTTTGACATAATTGAGGACAGACATGAAAATAGCTATGTTGTAAAATCTATATAGCTGAGATTCTTTTTTTTAAGGCAATACATAGTTTATCAAAATCCTTGGTTGGTCTAATTAAAAAGCCAGCCTGCCTAGAAATGTAAGGAAATGAAGTTAGCCTGGTGAAGCTGAGGAATGCTCAAGTGATGGGAGCTGCTGCTGCTGCTAAGTCGCTTCAGTCGTGTCCAACTTTGTGAGACCCCATAGACGGCAGCCCACCAGGCTCCCCCGTCCCTGGGATTCTCCAGGCAAAAACACTGGAGTGGGTTGCCATTTCCTTTTCCAATACATGAAAGTGAAAAGTGAAAGTGAAGTCGCTCAGTCGTGTCTGACTCTTAGTGACCCCATAGACTGCAGCCTACCAGGCTCCTCCGTCCGTGGGATTTTCCAGGCAAGAGTACTGGAGTGGGGTGCCATTGCCTTCTCCAGTGATGGGAGAAAAACCCTTAAAAACATTAATGCCCTAAATAAGTGGAGGAAAAAAAAAGAAAGCTTTCACCTGAAGTGATCAACCTGCGTTCTTTTTCCACCTGTTTTTTATTAGGTTTGGAGACACCTTGCTTCTGGAAAGTGGCATAATCTATTATGTGCACGCATGCTCAGTAGTGTCCAGCTCTTTGCGACTCCATGACCAGGCTCCTCTGTCCATGGGACTTTCCAGGCAAGAATGCAGGAGTGGGTTGTCAATTCATCCCCCAGGGGATCTTCCCGACTCAGGAATCAAACCCACATCTCCTGTGTCTCCTGAATTGGCAGAGCTGGTTGTTTATCACTGAGCCACCTGGGAAGCCCTAATCCATTATAAGCACCTAAATAAAATAAAGACTTAAAAAATGTCACTTGCCTGGACTTATTACCAAATGTCTCTATTTCAACAAACTTAAAGTGTAATCCTTGCATGGTGTAAAAAAGCACCTGATTAATAAAAGAGAACCTTGTGTATAGCTCAGTCTCGGCCCCCTGAATCCTTGAGTCCTTAAGCCAAGTTATGTAACTTTTTTTGCCTTCATTATCCTCATCCTTAAAGTCAGGGTCCAAACTAGATGCCGTCAATGTTACAGGGTTATCAAACACGTAAAGTGCTTAGAGCATTGAGTCCCTAGTGAAAACACAAAGAATTGTTATTTTCATCACTGAAATGTATGATTCTTTTGTTCAGAGCCTTCTCAGCATCTCCAGCCATCTTCAGAAATCCAGTTTATTCTAATAGAACTAGCCATTATCTTAAGTCCTTTGTGATCCTGTCAACCCTTGGAAATCAGAATGGTTTGGTTCTCCACAATATGGGCATGAATAAATCTTTCTTGCCCACACCAGACTATGAGACATATTCTAGAGCAAGGGGAAGAAAAGAGAGTATCTTCTCAGGGGCACCCTAACTTCTCTGTGACTTCTTAATATGTTCTGCAGTTTTCCAGGAAAATTTTACCCATAACCCCTCTCTGTGCATCCCATTGGCAATATCCCTCCATGCTGGAATTAAAACCAAGCAATATGAAATTTTAGAAAATTCTTCCTTTTCTGTGAATCCATTGTTTCAAATCTGCATATTAAATTATTTCACAACAGATATTTTATTTGGTAAGAAAATGCAGATTGTTAGATGATAGAGAGATAGACAGTTAGAAATGAACATGAACTAAAAGGAAGTCTGCCAATAAGACTTTCTTCCAATGAGTATCAAATTTGGAACTTGGTTTTATATCAATTCCTTAGTGGGACATGCTGATGTTTTCCTAATCTGAAAGAAATAGGTGTGTGAGAGAAGAGGAGGGAGGTCTTAGGTGAGCAATCAGTATCCATCAGAATTTTTTTAATCCAATTTAATTTTGGTGGCTTAATTATTCCTGAGGTCTGGCAATTTTGACAAACTGCTGAAATACATCAAATACAAGTGGCAGAGCTGAAGACAAGGCCCAGTTTGAGACTTATAACTAGAAAATGATAGAATAGTAAAGGCAGAGGACACTTCTGGAAGAATTAAGAAACGGAAGTGCAACTCCAGACTTTGATCCTTAATGAGGGCGGTTTGGGCTTCTCAGGTGGCGCAGTGGTAAAAAGTCCACCTGCCAAGCAGGAGACGGGGGTTCGATCCCTAGGTTGGGAAGATCCCCTGGAAAAGAAAATGGCAATCCACTCCAGTATTCTTGCCTGGCAGGCTACAGTCCATGGTGTCTCAAAGAGTGGAACATGATTAAGCGTGCACGCATGAGGGCATTTTAGGTAGAGGTGTAAACAGATGTCTCAATTCCTGAAATCATTGTTTCAACTGCTCATTAACATATTCCTCTAGATAATTTTAGGTCTGCGAAGCAAAGAAGGGCAAAAAACTTAAAAAGAACTGTGGGGCAGACTTCCTGAGCCCCTTCAGGATTTGCCAAGGGTCAGGGTGGGAGGCTGAGCATACTTTTTGGCTAAATAAGAAAAAATTTTGTTGCCAGTAAGCCGGAAACCTAAGTGGTCTCACTACTCTGCTGTTCAGCACGGAGCAAAAAGACCAACAAAATCTGCAGCACTGGAGAACTTCATCAGTAAATGAAGTGCTATATAAGGGAATAATGTCTATTTTTTTCTGGCTTGGAACACAAAAACTGTCCTGATCCTATTATAAATAAGATTGTTATTAGTGGAATTTTAACCCAATGAAGCTCAGACTTTAGAGCAGGAAGAATATTAAAAATACACATTCTCTTTCACTTAATGACATTATTTTTGTGTTTTTCCTATGAAAATACATAGGTCCTTCATGAAATTTTTGGAAGATGCAACCACGGGCAAAGAATAAAATACAAATGTCCTGCAACCCCAAGACCTAGTGATGAATTCAGTTAACAGCAAGTGTCCTTATAGGGCAATGTGTCCTTGTGACACAGGATTGCTTTTTAGCAATAAAGCTACTATCTATGACATAAGAAGGGGGCAGTTTTAAAAGTGAACATTTTTATTAAAATAAAGTTCTCTTACCATTTCTGGGAAAAATTATATTCACACATATTCACAAGTGTTTGACTAAAAATATCCTTCTGATACCAGAGAAAGGATTCACTTTCTCAGTTGGTTATTTGTGCAATGTTCTGTGAGACTTTTTCCTTTTTTTTTTTTTTAAACTAGCTTAGCTTAGTTTCTGTGGTTTCGGGGGAACCTAATCCGTTACTAAGACATATGATTTATTCCGATTTCCTTATTTCTTCCACCAACAGCAAAATTGCACACCATCATCTGTTAGCAGAACTATGGCAGTGATGGTTTAATCTGTCCAATATAGTGATGAGTAAAAGATTGCAGACCTATTACTCTCAAGGTGATATGCTGCCATGTGATAAAATATCACACAATCCCACCTAGTACTCAAATATGGAAGTGCATCAAAGTAAGTTTTAATTGAATGTTTCATCTTTCTTCTTCACTTTCATACTTAATAGAGGCAAATAGGTGGAGAAGGCGATGGCAGCCCACTCCAGTACTCTTGCCTGGAAAATCCCACGGACGGAGGAGCCTGGTAGGCTGCAGTCCATGGGGTCGCTAAGAGTCGGACACGACTGAGGGACTTCACTTTGACTTTTCACTTTCATGCATTGGAGAAGGAAATGGCAACCCACTCCAGTGTTCTTGCCTGGAGAATCCCAGGGACGGGGGAGCCTGATGGGCTGCCGTCTATGGGGTCGCACAGAGTCGGACGCGATTGAAGTGACTTAGCAGCAGCAGCAGCAGCAGAGGCAAAAAGGAAGGAAAAAAACTTTTTGTTACATTCTAGAAATAGTCACAAAATTTCACTGGGACATTCCATTAGACTTCCTGATGAGAGAGAATTCGGGTAGAGAGAAAGGGAGAGAAAAAGGGAAAAGTGAGAGAAGAGTGACATCATCCGAGAGGCCAGGATGTTTCCTTGGTAGAGTTGTCAGTTTTGTAAAATTGGTTCAAAATGGATTTTTTTTAATATCTGGAAGCGCACTGGTTACCCACCTACACACAAGGACCTGTGTCCACATGCCCCTGTCTGCTCACAAGGCCGTCACACCCGTATCAGTTGTGCTGCTGCTATTAGGATCTATTTCTACCCTCAGGATCCGTTCAACACTGAATCTGTGGGGTTTTCCCACACCGACAATCAGTTCTCTAATTCTCCAGACACCAACTGGGTATCCAAGGATTCTATCCAGTTGTGACACTAACCACCCCCAAGGGCTCAGTCCCATAGGACCACTCCCACCTCAGACATCAACCACAAGTCTGGGTTTCCTGTACTGCTGGCTGATCCACTATAAGGCCAGGGACAGCACCATCCTCTCCTCAGGTGTGATAATTTGCTGTAATGCTTACAGGTCTCAAGAAAACAGGTCAGGTGCTATTCCTGCTTTATTATTAAGGACACAACTCAAAAACAGCCAGATAGAAGAGATGTGTAGGCCAAGGAATGCTGGCTTTTTAGACTCTTTCTTTGATATTTGATATTATGTAATGTATTTGATATTTTCTAATATATTATTGCTGGAGAAAGAAATGACAACCCACTCCTGTATTCTTGCCTGGAGAATCCCATGGACAGAGGAGGCTGGCGGGCTACAGTCCGTGGGGTCGCAAAGATTGGACATGACTGAAGCAACTGAACATGCAATATATTCTTGGGCTTCCCTGATGGCTCAGATGGTAAAGAATCTGCCTGCAATGCAAGAGACCTGGGTTCTCTGACCGGATCTTTGAGACAGGATCTGAAAGATCCCTTGGAAAAGGAAATGACAACCAACTCCAGTATTCTTGCATGGACAATTCCACAGACAGAGGAGCCTAACGGGCTACAGTTCATGGGGTCACAAAGAGTTGGACATGACTGAACGACTAACATTTTCACTTTCACTTCACTTCACTTCAATATTTTCTTCAATATATTGAATATATTCAATATGATTGTATTCCCATATTATCTCCTCCAGACCTATTACACTGATAGCTATGTCTTTATGTCATATTAAATTCAACATTTTAGAGTAGATCTAAACAATTTGGATTAGATTTAGATCTTGTGCTTCCAGTTTCAGTTTGTTTGTTTCTTTGTTTTAAATCGGGGAGATTTCTATCTTCTGAAGGGACATTTACAAATGGAATGATCTTATCTATCATGTTCAATTATATAGTTCAATTAAATATTTAAGTTTCAATGGGTATCCTTATTTAACTGTGCTTCAAGTTTCTGAGAGAAATTCATTATTGTTGCTGCTAAATGATTCATGAGGTGTGATAGTGGGTCAGTGTGTTGCGGCGTTGGGTTCTGAACACCTGGCAATAAACAAGGATACGTAACAGAACTGGACCACAGAACATCAGGACTAGAAAGAACCTTTGGAAATTTCCTAGTCATGTTAAACAGAGAACATAAAACTCAAGACCACAGCATTGTCTAACTCAATGAAACTAGGAGCCATGCCATGTAGGGCCACTCAAGACAGACAAGTCATGGTGGAGAGGTCTGACAGAATGGGGTCCACTGGAGAAGGGAATGGCAAACCACTTCAGTATTCTTGCCTTGAGAACCCCATGAACAGTATGGAAAGGCAAAAAGACAGAACACTGAAAGATGAACTCCCCAGGTCAGTGTGTGCCCAATATGCTACTGGAGATCAGTGGAGAAACAACTCCAGAAAGAATGAAGAGAGAGAGCCAAAGCAAAAACAACACCCAGCTGTGGATGTGACTGGTGGTGGAAGCAAGGTCCGATGCTGTAAAGAGCAATATTACATAGGAACCTGGAATGTTAGGTCCATGAATCAAGGCAAACTGGAAGTGGTCAAACAGGAGATAGCAAAAGTGAACATTGACATTTTAGAAATTAGCAAACTAAAATGGACTGGAATGGGTGAATTAATTCAGATGACCATTATATCTACTACTGTGGGCAAGAATCCCTTAGAAGAAATGGAATAGCCTCATAGTCAACAAAAGAGTCCAAAATGCAGTACTTGGATGCAATCTCAAAAATGACAGAATGATCAATGTTTGTTTCCAAAGTAAACCATTCGGTACCACAGTAATCCAAGTCTATGCCCCGACCAGTAATGCTGAAGAAGCCGAAGTTGAACAGTTCTATGAAGTCCTACAAGGTCTTCTAGAACTAACACCCAAAAAAGATGTCCTTTTCATTCTAGGGGACTGGAATGCAAAAGTAGGAAGTGAAGAAATACCCGGAGTAACAGGCAAATTTGGTCTTGGAGTACAAAATGAAGCAGGTAAAAGCTAACAGAGTTTTGCCAAGAGAACGCACTGGTCATAGCAAACACCCTCTTCCAACAACACAAGAGAAGACTCTACACATGAACGTCACCAGATGTTCAACACCGAAATCAGATTGATTATATTCTTTGCAGCCAAAGATGGAGAAGCTCTATACAGTCAGCAAAAACTAGACCAGGAGCTGACTGTGGCTCAGACCATGAACTCCTTATTGCCAAATTCAGACTGAAATTGAAGAAAGTAGGGAAAACCACTAAACCATTCAGGTATGACCTAAATCAAATCCTTTACAATTATATACTGGAAGTGACAAATAGATTCAAGGGATTAGACCTGATAGAGAGTGCCTGAAGAACTATGGACAGAGGTTCGTGACATTGTACAGGAGGCAGGGATCAAGACCATCCCCAAGAAAAAGAAATGCAAAAGGCAAAATGGTTGCCCAAGGAGGCCTTACAAATAACTGAGAAAAGAAAAGACATGAAAAGCAAGGGAGAAAAGGAAAGATATACCCATTTGAATGCAGAGTTCCAAAGAATAGCAAGAAGAGATAAGAAAGACTTCCTCAGGGATCAATGCAAAGAAATAGAGGAAAACAATAAAATGGGGAAGGCTAGAGATCCATTCAAGAAAATTAGAGATACCAAGGGAACATTTCATGCAAAGATGGCACAATAAAGGACAGAAATGGTACGGACCTAGCAGAAGCAGAAGATATTAAGAAGAAGTGGCAAAAATACACAGAGGAACTATACAAAAAAGAGCTTCATGACTCAGATAACCACGATGGTGTGATCACTCACCTAGAGCCAGACAACCTGGAAAGCGAAGTCAAGTGGCTTCAGGAAACACCACTATGAACAAAATTAGTGAAAGTGATGGAATTCCAGTTGAGCTATCTCAAATCCTAAAAATGATGCTGTGAAAGTGCTCCACTCAGTATGCCAGCAAACTTGGAAAACTCAGCAGTGACCACTGGACTGGAAAAGATGTTTTCATTCCAATCCCAAAGAAAGGCAATGCCAAAGAATGCTCAAACTACCACACAATTACACTCATCTCACACCCTAACAAAGTAATGCTCAAAATTCTTCAAGCCAGGCTTCAACAATGCATGAACCATGAGCTTCCAGATGTTCAAGTGGGATTTAGAAAAGGCAGAGGATCCAAAGATCAAATTGCCAACATCCATTGGATTACTGAAAAAGGAAGAGAGTCCCAGAAAAACATTTACTTTGCTTTACTGACTACACCAAAGCCTTTGACTATGTGGATCACAACAAACTGAGGAAAATTCTGAAAGAGATGGGAATACCAGACCACCTGACCTGCTTCCTTAGAAATCTGTATGCATGTCAAGAAGCAACAGTTAGAACTGGACATGGAACAACAGAGCGGTTCCAAATCTGGAAAGGAGTATGTCAAAGTTGTATATTGTCACCCTGTTTATTTAACTTATATGCAGAGTACATCAGGCGAAATCCTGGGCAACATGAAGCCCAAGCTGGAATCAAGATTGCTGGGAGAAATATCAATAACCTCAGACATGCAGATGACACCACCCTTATGGCAGAAAGCAAAGAAGAACTAAAGAGCCTCTAGATGAAAGTGAAAGAGGAGAATGAAAAAGTTGGCTTAAAACTCAACATTCAGAAAACGAAGATCATGGCATCTGGTCCCATCACTTTATGGCAAATAGATGGGGAAACAGTGAGAGACTTTATTTTCTGGGGCTCCAAAATAGCGGGAGATGGTGACTGCAGCCATGAAATTAAAACATGCTTGCTCCTTGGAAGAAAAATTATGACCAACCTAGACAGCATATTAAAAAGCAGAGACATTACTTTGCCAACAAAGGTCCATCTAGTCAAGGCTATGGTTTTTCCAGTGGTCATGTATGAATGTGAGAGTTGGACTATAAAGAAAGCTGAGTGCCGAAGAATTGATGCTTTTGAACTGTGGTGTTGGAGAAGACTGTTAAGAGTCCCTTGGACTGCAAGGAGATCTAACCAGTCCATCCTAAAGGAAATCACTCTGGAATATTCATTGGAAGGACTGATGCTGAAACTCCAATAATTTGGCCATCTGATGAGAAGAACTAACTCATTTGAAAAGACCCTGATACTGGGAAATATTGAAGGTGGAAGGAGAAGGGGCAACAGAAGATGACATGGTTGGATGGCATCACCAAGTCGATGCACATGAGTTTGAGTAAGCTCCGGGAATTGGTGATGGACAGGGAGGCCTGGCATGCTGCAGTCCATGGCGTTGCAAAGAGTCGACACAACTGAGCGAATGAACTGACTGAAAACTCAAGAAGACACGTCTCCAAAGCCTGCAACATTTGTTTGCAGGCTGGATGTTTATTTAGGTTACAATACGAGTAAGGGTGTACATGGGAACTTTCTTAGTGGCTCCGACAGTGAAGAATCTGCTTGCAATGCAGGAGACCCAAGTTCAAACCCTGGGTCTGGAAGATCCCTTAGAGAAGGGAATGTCAACCCATTCCATTATTCTTGCCTGGAAAATCCCATGAACAGACGAACCTAGGGGGTACAGTCCATGGGGTCACAAAGAGTCGAACATGACTGAGCAACTAACAAGGGTGTACATAATAGCATAATACTTAGGAACATATCCAGAACATATGTTATTTTTAGAGCTGTTCCTCCAAGTGAGGATCACAGACTTCCTGAAATAAATCACAAGAGGTACTTGTGAAAAATGTAGACTCTTGTCCCAATGTTGAATAAGAATCTCTGACTATACAATTCAGAAACAGGCTTTATTAACCATCTCTGCAGATGATTTTTAGACAAAATTGACTTGAGAGCCAATGGTTGATGGCTTCAACCAGGAAAGAGTTATATCACTTTCCTGAACTTTGGAGTGTGTCCAGTTAAAATATACTCTTTATTTCCCGAAAAAGAAGCAAAAATCCCTAAAAGCACAGAAAGAGAACCAAAGATCAGAGAAGGATAACCAGATTGATTGAGCCTCTGTTTCCATTTAACTCTAACCAGAGCATTTTCATTTGTGTTGGGAATGTCTTTGCTTTGGACTATACCAAGGAAATAACTGTGAGAAGAGTATAGAACCACCTGTATATGTTTTCCCTTATGGTCTATAGACCTCCTGAAACAGATGTATATCAAAGAATGTACTAAACAATGACATACTTTTCCTCAAAGATCACAGGGATAGAAATGTTGTCAATAGGATGGAAAAATGTCTTCTTGGCCAGGAAACGAGGATAAAAGAACTCCTGGTGAAAGTGTTCATTGGTGTAACCACCGTAGAGAGCGGTGTGGTGGAATCTAGAAAAACTGAAAAATTGTTCCTTGTGCTTTGGAAATTCCATAATCAGTTACATTTCTAGGTAAACTCTTCTTAATATACACGAGTAGACCTCAAAATAGCTGATGTTGAATAAGACCCAGCGTGGTAGCTCATATAACAATCACCCAAGAGACAGATGCATTTTATTGTAGATGAATTGCTGCAAGTTGGGTAGGATGCTAAACTCATGTGGCTAGCACATGGACAGTCAGGATCCCACCCAGGTTCCCTTGCTGGGAACCCCTAGGCTAGACTGCCTCCGATGGTATCCTTGCATGCATGCATGCTAAGTCTCTTGAGTCATATCTGACTCTTTGTGACTCTACAGACTGAAGTCTGCCAGGCTCTTCTGTCCATGAGGTTCTCCAGGCAAGAATATGGAGTGGGATACATGCCCACCTCCAGGGGATCTTCCCAACCCAGGGATCGAACCCTCTTCTCTTACGTTTCCTGCATTGGCAGGCAGGTTCTTAACCACTAGCACCACCTGGGAAGCCCAGTGGTATCTTTATTGGCACTGAATTGTGTCCTCCCCAAAATCCATATGCTGAAATTCTAACCCCAATATGTCTCACAATGAGACTGTATTTAAAGATAGGGTCTTTAAAGAGATAAAATTTCATTTTGTTGTAGGTAGGGGTGGGCTCTGATCCAGTATGATTGGTGTGCTTTTAAGAAAAAGGAGAGACACCAGGGATGTATGTGCACAGAGGAAAGGCCACCTGGGAACACAGAGAAGTCGGTCCCAAACCAAGGAGGGAGACTTCAAGAAAAACCAAACCTGCTGACACTTTTTTCTTGAACTTTCAGCCTCTAGAATTGTGGGAAAATAAATTTGTTATTTAAGCCATCTAACTATGGTGTTTTGTTTGGTGGCCATAAAACTGTATGTATATAATAGAGATACTTGGGAAGATAAACACAGATTCTCTATTGGTAATAATGAGCTATAAGAAACACACCCAATAACCAGCTACAGGAAGAGTAAGTGGAAGGTGGTATGTTGATGTGCTGGAGCCCCATGATGGTGCTAAACAGGATGGGCTAGATCTTGATGCAGTAATATGAGTAGATCCCAAAAACCATGTTAAATAAAGAAAGGTGAAGAATGATATATCAAGTGTTAAACCATTTATGTGACTTTAAAACATGCTAACCCAACACACTTGTATAAATCAATGTAAACACATGATATGATTTTTCCATATCATGTGGGATTGTCCCACGAGACAAGAAAGAAATGCATCCGGGCATGCAGGACAAGCAGGAGTTGTAGCTTACTTGGCAGAATAAAGTTTACCAGACATATTAAGTAATAGAAGATGTCTTTAAACATATATGAAATGTTAATAGTTGCCATTCTGGGCTGTGGTTATGCAAGCCTTTTTATTTCTTAAACTCAACATAGTCTTAGAAAAAGAATATTCTAATTCAGAGGTCCTCAGCCTCCAGGATCTGAGGCCTAATGATCTGTGGTGGAGCTGATGGCATAATAATAAAATAAAGGGCACAGTATATGTAATGTGCTCGAATCATCCTGAAAGCATCCTCCCACCCTGCTCCATGGAAGAATTGTCTTCCACAAAACCGGTCCCCAGTGCCAAATGGTTAGATTCTAACTAGTGTTAGATAAGAGTGGTTCAGACATTCCTGAGGAGACATGAAACATACAGGCTTGGTTTCTCGGGTAGTCTATGGTATAAAATATGCAAGTGCTCAGAGTAACGCCCAGTACACTTAGCCTTCCACTATGGATTTGCTCCTAGGACTATTATAACACAGTTAGCCTAGGATTCGAAATAATACATGAAAAACATGTGGCACTCAATTGGAATTTTATAAGCAACAACTCTGCAGCCCTAATTAAGAGTACTGGATGATTTGAGAAAGAGAGGAAAGTTGGCTGTAAAGTTAATATGAGCCATCATGGATCCAAAAGATCTGGATGAATCCTCTTTCTCAGGCCTTAAACTCTGTTCTCATCTTCTAATCAGGCTTCTCCAGATGTATGGCATTAACTCTCTTGTTGTCCCCAAAGTGCCTTTCACACATGAAAATGACATCAGTCTCTGTTACAAAAAAAAAAAAGAGGTTCAAAACCTCCAAATGAGAATGTACTGATCCAAGTAGTCCATGTTGGATCCTTCTGGGATTAGTTTGAGGTGCTGCAAGTTGTTGAAAGCTGATAAGTCTTTCTGAGAAGTCGTCATTTACAATGCCCCTGTGGCCTGGCAGAGTCAATGCCGCCTTCAGCAGCCCCTAATTATCTCCTGGAAGTAGTCTGAGCTCTGGGATAACCAGACTGACTAAGAACACACGAAGAGGTGAGGCTGCTAATTACTCCCAAAGAGCATTTTTGGCTTCTTGTTGGTGTGGCTGAACTATATGCCAGAACTGACTCTGGCATTCTTCCCTGTGACCTGCTGATCCAAAGTTCAATCCCCAGATTTCAATGCATGGATCAATGGGAGATTAAAAGAAATCCAGATAGAAACACAATTGGAGATTCCAAGTTCAGATACAAATGAATTTATCCCCCTGTAGAACTCCAATCCGTTCTACACACATTCTGCTAGTAACTTAAAAATGACACAGATAAAATTTTGAAGCCCAGCAATTATCACATGCAGAGAATAGTGAAGCAGTTGAAATATAGATGCCGTAGCCAAACTATCTGCTTTGCCGTCTGCATCTCTATCCCTTGCCACACAGCTGTGGAATATTTATGCAACTTCTTGATTCTTCAGTTTACTTATCAGAAACACAAGGATAGTCAAATCGCTTGTTTCTGGGATTGTTATAAGTCTTCATGACAAAAAAAAGGACCTAGAACACTGCTAGGTGTTCAAGTTCTATATGAGTGTTAGCTTTTGTTATTACTATATGAAATCTAGAAAACTAGTACCAGTGAACCTCTTTGTGGGGTAGGAATAAAGACGCAGATGTAGAAATGGACTTGTGGACCCAACGAGGGAAGGATAGGGTAGGATGACTAGAGAAAGTAACATTGACATATACACACTACCACGTGGAAAATAGATAGGTAGTGGGAAGCCACTGTATAGCACAGGGAATCCAGTCTGGTGCTCTGTGATGATCCAGTTGCTCAGTCGTGTCCAACTCTTTGTGACCCCAGGGACTGCAGCACACCAGGCCTCCCTGTCCATCACCAACTCCTGGAGTTTACCCAAACTCATGTCCATTGAGTCAGTGATGCCATCCAACCATCAAATCCTCTGTCATCCCCTTCTTCTCCCACCTATAATCTTTTCGAGCATCAGTGTATTTTCAAATGAGTTACCTCTTCATATCAGGTGGCCAAAGTATTGGAGCTTCAGCTTCAACATCAGTCCTTCCAATTAATATTAAGGACTGATCTCCTTTGGATGGACTGGTTGGATCTCCTTGCAGTCCAAGAGACTCTCAAGAGTCTTCTCCAACACCACAGTTCAAAAGCATCAATTCTTCAGTGCTCAACTTTCTTTATAGTTCAACTCTCACATTCCTACCTGACTACTAGAAAAACTATAGCCTTGACTAGATCTTAGTTGACAAAGTAATGTCTCTTCTTTTTAATATGTTGCCTAGGTTGGTCATAACTTTCCTATCAAGGAGTAAGCATCTTTTAATTTCAAATTTCATGACTGCAGTCACCATTTGCAGTGATTTTGAAGGCCCCAAAAATAAAGTCAGCCACTGTTTCCCCATCTATTTGCCATGAAGTGATGGAGCCAGATGCCATAATCTTAGTTTTCTAAATGTTGAACTTTAAACCAACTTTTTCACTCTCCTCTTTCATTTTCATCAAGAGGCTCTTTAGTTCTTTTTCACTTTCAGCCATAAGGGTGGTGTCATCTGCATATCTGGGGTTATTGATATTTCTCCCAGCAATCTTGCTTCCAGCTTGGCTTCATTTGGCCCAGCATTTTGCTTGATGTACTCTGCATATAAGTTAAATAAGCAGGGTGACAATATACAGCCTTGACGTGCTCCTTTTCCTACTTAAACCAGTCTGTTGTTCCATGTCCAGTTCTAACTGTTGCTTCCTGACCTGCATACAGATTTCTCAGGAGGCAGGTCAGGTGGTCTGGTATTCCCATCTCTTTCAGAATTTTCCACAGTTTGTGGTGATCCACACAGTCAAAGGTTTTGGTGTAGTCAGTAAAGCAGAAATAGATGTTTTTCTGGAACTGTCTTGCTTTTTCAATGATCCAGTGGATATTGGCAATTTGATCTCTGGTTCCTCTGCCTTTTCTAAAACCAGCTTGAGCATCAGGAATTTCACAGTTCACATACTGTTGAAGCGTGGCTTGGAGAATTTTGAGCATTACTTTACTAGTGTGTGAGATGAATGCAAGTATGTGGTAGTTTGAACATTCTTTGGCATTGCCTTTCTTTGGGATTGGAATGAAAATTGACCTTTTTCAGTCCTGTGGCCACTGCTGAGTTTTCCAAATTTGCTGGCATATTGAGTGCAGCATTTTCACAGCATCATCTCTTAGGATTTGAGATAGCTCAACTGGAATTCCATCACCTTCTCTAGTTTTGTTTGTAGTGCTGCTTCCTGAAGCCCACTTGACTTCACATTCCAGGGTGTCTGGTTCTAGGTGAGTGATCATGATTATCTGGGTCATGAAGCTCTTTTTTGTATAGTTCTTCTGTGTATTTTTGTCACCTCTTCTTAATATCTTGTGCTTCTGCTAGGTCCATACCATTTCTGTCCTTTATTGTGCCATCTTTGCATGAAATGTTCCCTTGGTATCTCTAGTGTTCTTGAAGAGATCTCTAGTCTTTCCCATTCTGTTGTTTTCCTCTATTTCTTTGCGTTGATCGCTGAGAAAAGCTTTCTTATTTCTCCTTTCTATTCTTTGGAACCCTGCATTCAAATGGGTATATCTTTCCTTTTCTCCTTTGCTTTTCACGTCTTTTCTTTTCTCAGCTATTTGTAAGGCCTCCTTGGGCAACCATTTTGCCTTTTGCATTTGTTTTTCTTGGGGATGGTCTTGATCCCTGCCTCCTGTACAATGTCACGAAACTCTGTCCATAGTTCATCAGGCACTCTGTCTATCAGATCTAGTGCCTTGAATCTATTTGTCACTTCCCATGTATAATCATAAAGGATTTGATTTAGGTCATACCTGAATGGTCTAGTGGTTTTCCCTACTTTCTTCAATTTAAGTCTGAATTTGGCAATAAGGAGTTCATGATCTGAGCCACAGTCAGCTTCCAGTCTTGTTTTTACTGACTGTATAGAGCCACGCCATCTTTGGCTGCAAAAAATTCACTCAATCTGATTTCAGTATTGACCATCTGGTGACGTTCCTGTGTAGAGTCTTCTCTTGTATTGTTGGAACAGGGTGTTTGCTATGACCAGTGCGTTCTCTTGGCAAAACTCTATTAGCCTTTGCCCTGCTTTATTCTGTACTCAAAGGCCACATTTGCCTGTTACTCCGGGTATTTCTTCACTTCCTACTTTTGCATTCCAGTCCCCTAGAATGAAGAGGACATCTTTGGGGGTGTTAGTTCTAGGTCTTGCAGGTCTTCATAGAACTGTTCAACTTCAGCTTCTTCAGCATTACTGGTTGGGGCATAGACTTGGATTACTGTGATATTGAATGGTTTGCCTTAGGAAACGAACAAACATCATTTTGTAGTTTCTGAGATTGCATCCAAGTACTGCTTTTTGGACTCTTTGTTTGATTATGATAGCTACTCCATTTCTTCTAAGGGATTCTTGTCCACAGTAGTAGATATAATGTTCATCTGAGTTAAAGTCACCCATTCTAGTCCATTTTAGTTCGCTGATACCTAAAATGTTGACGTTCAGTCTCGCCATCTCCTGTTTGACCACTTCCAATTTGCTTTGATTCATGGACCTAACATTCCCTGGATGTTACCGCTGCCCCTCCTGACCTTGAACATAGAATAGCTCCTCTAGGCCCTCCTGCGCCCGCGCAGCCACCACTCCTCGGGCGGGGGGTAGCTTCTCCCGGCCGCCGCCCCTGACCTGGATATGCGGTAAATCATCTTGGCCACCGCCCCTCGGCCGTGGGGTCCTCCCGGCTTCTGCCCCTGGCCTCAGACGTGGGGTAGCTCCTTTCAGAGTACATCATGAGAAACACTGGGCTGGAAGAAGCACAAGCTGGAATCAAGATTGCCGAGAGAAATATCAATCACCTCAGACATGCAGATGACACCACCCTTATGGCAGAAAGTGAAGAGGAACTAAAAAGCCACTTGATGAAAGTGAAAGTGGAGAGTGAAAAAGTTGGCTTAAAGCTCAACATTCAGAAAACGAAGATCATGGCATCTGGTCCCATCACTTCATGGGAAATAGATGGGGAAACAGTGGAAACAGTGTCAGACTTTGTTTTTTTGGGCTCCAAAATCACTGCAGATGGTGATTGCAGCCATGAAATTAAAAGACGCTTACTCCTTGGAAGGAAAGTTATGACCAACCTAGATAGCATATTCAAAAGCAGAGACATTACTTTGCCAACAAAAATCCGTCTAGTCAAGGCTATGGTTTTTCCTGTGGTCATGTATGGATGTGAGAGTTGGACTGTGAAGAAGGCTGAGCGTCAAAGATCTGATGCTTTTGAACTGTGGTGTTGGAGAAGACTCTTGAGAGTCCCTTGGACTGCAAGGAGATCCAACCAGTCCATTCTGAAGGAGATCAGCCCTGGGATTTCTTTGGAAGGACTGATGCTAAAGCTGAAACTCCAGTACTTTGGCCACCTCATGTGAAGAGTTGACTCATTGGAAAAGACTCTGATGCCGGGAGGGATTGGGGGCAGGAAGAGAAGGGGACAACAGAGGATGAGATGGCTGGATGGCATCACTGACTTGATGGACGTGAGTCTGAGTGAACTCCGGGAGTTGGTGATGGACAGGGAGGCCTGGCATGTTGTGATTCATGGGTCGCAAAGAGTTGGACACGACTGAGCGACTGAATTGAACTGAACTGAGCATTCCAGGTTCCCATGTAATATTGCTCTTTACAGCATTGGACTTTGCTTCCATCACCAGTCACATCCACAGCTGGGTGTTGTTTTTGCTTGGCTCCATCTCTTCATTCTTTCTGGAGTTGTTTCTCCACTGATCTCCAGTAGCATTTTGGGCACCTACTGACCTGGGGAGTTCATCTTTCAGTGTCGTATCTTTTTGCCTTTTCATACTGTTCATGGTGTTCTCAAGGCAAGAATCTGAAGTGGTTTGCTGTTCCCTTCTCCAATGGACCATGTTTTGTCAGAACTCTCAGTTATGGCTGATTTTCATTGTACAGCAGAAACCAACACAGCCTTGTAACACAATCATCCTCCTATTTAAAATAAAACAAAATAAAATAAAAAACACATCTAAACACAAACACAGAAATAAAATTTGAAAACAGCCATTCCTACTGTCTATCTCCATTTTTGTCCAGCATCACTGGTCTTCGGAGGCTTTTCAAGTTGAGTACTGATTGAGTGCTCTTGCTATTGTCTGTCTCTCTAACCAGAGTGTGATTCCCCCAAGACACTTCTGTGGTCTCCTCTCACATCTTATTCTAGTCTTTGCTTAAAAGTCATGTCCTCAGAGACAACCTTCCTGGAAATGCCACATCTCTGGCCTGTCACACTCTATCCCTATTCTTGCTCTATTTCTTTCCCTGTTGCTTCTACTACATGAAATTTCTATTGTATGCTTATTGATTTACTTCTTCTATGTCTCTCTCATATGGAAAAGCACAGGTACCTGTTCTGTCTTGCTTCTTAAGAAGAGTGTTTGCCTAGGACACAGACAATAAGAAAACATATTAAGTGAAGGGATGAATGAATAAGCTGTACCTACATCCCCAGAATTTCCCTGATTCCTATCTTTTCTAAATTTGGTAGTTGTTCAGCTTTTCACTTTATTTTTCTAATGTATTTTTTCTCTTTCTTTCTTTCTGTTTTGTTATGTTTAAAGAACTTAAGTTTCTGATGCTAAAGAACCCCAACTGACAGAGATCAGTGCAAAAGTACCTTTAACATCTTTCTCATAAAGCATTTCACAGCAGTTCTGGCATGCAAGTAGCACAGAATTTGTATGAATTTTTATCCCTTTCTTTTCCCACTCCCTTCTAGCTAACCTCGGGGATGGCTGCAGTAGACCAGAAGATATATCTGGTATTCCTAGGCACACAGTAGGTGTTCAAAAGTAGTAGTTGAACATTCCATTGAAACTGAAAATGACTACTGAATTACTGCCCACACCTCTAGAAAAACTCTATTTCCCTGGTACAAGAGTTGGGACTTGGCAGGTGGCTAAGAAATGGCATCCCCAACCTGGCATATGGGAGGGTTGGGATATAAATACTGCTTTTATCAAGAAGATATGCCAGAAGATATGCCAACCTCCTCTTCCTTCTCTGCCATTAATTAAGACATTTGAGCTGGGTCTTAAGGAAGACATTTGCTTTGTGGAAAAGAGAGAGGACATCCCAAGCAGACAGCTGACCTACTTTCTCAGGGCTGAATTACATAATGCACTATCACACACTCGGTAACTTAAAACAAAGGAAATGTATTCTTTCACAGTGCTGGGGGCCAGAAATCTAAAATCAAGGCATTGGTAGGGCTAGATTGTTACAGAGGCTCTCAAGGAAAATCCCTGTCTTGTCTCTCTCCTGGCTTCTGACGACTTCCAGCAATCCTTGGCGTTCGGTGGCTTATAGCTGCATTACCTACAATGTATCTCTCTCCATCTTCACACACCCTTCTCCTTCTGTTTGTCTCTGCGTTTTGTCTCTTACAGACCACCTATCTGTGGATTTGGAGCCTGCCCCAATTCAGAAAGATCTAAAGATCCTTATCTTAACGACATCTCCAAGGATTCCTCTTCCAAAGTAGGTTGAGTTTTGAGGTTCCAGGGGGAAGTATATTTGAGGGGGCCACAATTTAGAGGGCACACTGCAATGTGTAGAGACATAAAATGTCTGACACGGTTGTGGGTGGCAAGACAGGCCATCTGGCTGGGAGTTTCGGTGCTACTGTGGCCGGTGGAGATGAGACTGGGGTGGCGTTCGTTGCAGACTGGGAAGAACCTTGGCATTCTTCTGTGAGTAACGGGGACTCAAGAAGATTGTCAGCAAGACAGTGATGTGCTCTGACTCCTTTGGGGGCTTGTGACTCTGAACAGGAAGATGGACCAGACTGAAGAGAAACTAATGTTATGAGCCGCAGTGATAGCTGGGAAAATCCTGGAGGAGCCCCTGGCTTCTGGGTAGTTCTGCTGCAGAGAAACAGGCAAAGCTCTAAAGCAAGTTATCATTTGAGCTGAGAATTTACTCCTACATGACATGCTCAGGAGCTCAGTTGTTTCTGACTCTTTGCAGCCCCATTCCATGGGACTGTAGTCTGCCAGAATTCTCTGCCCATGGAATATTCCAGGCAAGCCTACTGGAGTAGGGTGCCATTTCCCCTCCAGGGGATCTTCTCAACCCAGGGATAGAACCCACATCTCTTGCATCTCCTACATCAGCAGGCAGTTTCTTTACCATGAGCACCACTGGGGAAGCCCCACATTACTCCCACAGCTGCTTCCAATTTTGTTTACCTCAGGCCCATCAACACAGTCTAACTAAATCTAGAAAATAAATACAACCCTTTTGACTTTAAATTAATGGGCAAATGCAAAACCAGTGTTTAAAATTATATCTATTTTTGACAGACCAAATGTTGAATAAGACTATTGATATCCAATAGGTTGAACAATTAATATCAATTGATGTAAATGATGAAATAAGTCACTACTTTGTATTAACTATTTCCAATACAAGTTCATGCCTTCTGATCAGCTGCTTATACAAACACATAATCAACAAGAGGTTCATGAAATGATTGCCGGGCTCCCTCCTTTATTACCAGCACAAATGCCTAGCATTTGCCAGCTGCATGCTGAAACTTCCAATTGCATTTAAATTATGATATTCAAATGCTTAAAATTTCATGTTGTCAAAAAACAGCAACATTATCAAAGGGAAATGAGCATGATATAAATATATACTCACTTTTAGAAAAATGCACAGCATTTCATTTCCATAATAATCACCAAGTTCTCTTGTAGAAAACCACATTTCATGTTAAGAAGACTAGTTCTGTTCACTTAGAGATTTTTGCAGAGCAGAGTTGGGGTGGTTTCGATTCTGGGCAAATACTCTAAGTTATTTTCAGAGAACTGCTTTTTTCAATTTCATTTCTAAGAAACACACTTTCTTTTTAAAAGAATTTTAATGCTCTCTTGCTCCTCAGACCATACATCTTTTAGAACATTAATTGCAGTTGTTTTATCTCATTGTTTGTGCTTCATTTAGCTGCCTTAATAACTTAAGAAAACTTATGCAAACACATTCATCATTACTTCAGAGTTCGGCTCTTTTGCTTTCAAGTTTGCACACAGTTTCAGGACTGTGTGAAAAAAAAAATTCAGTTTGTCACATTGATTATAAACCCTACATTTGGCAAATATTTATGTGTATATATGTCTATTGAGTTTTCTCCCTGAAACTTCTTTACCTTTTCTCCTTTAATGCTAATATTCATTTTAATTCTGATAGTTTCATGTCAGCTTCTCTAATCAGGTTTCATTTAGATGCAGATTAATAATAAATTTTTCATGAGGCTATAAGATGCTTACAAAATCCATCATCTCTGCATTTTGATACTAAAGCTAAAAAATGACGAGTAATTAAAAACAGATGTTTTTATTTCTTTTGGAAAATCCAAAATGTCCACGGATTGATGAATATACCAGACTATTAAGGTTTAGAACAGTGTTATCTGTATGGTGGACAAGGATGGGATGGGAGCAGCATGGAGGAGGAGCATGTGGGGAATTCTAGATGATTCCTGTCATTCTATTACACTGGGTGAAAAATACAGGTATACCTCACTTTATTGCACTTTTCCGATAGTGCATTTTTTTTGCAAACTGAAATTTTGTAGCAACCATACATCAACCAAGTCTATTAGTACTCTTTTCAACAGCATTTGCTCACTTCACATCTCTGTGTCACATTTTAATAATTTTCACAGTATTTCAAGCATTTTTATTATTACTATATTTATTTGTTACGTGATCTGTGATCAGTGATCTTTGATGGTAACATTGTGATTGTTTTGGCATTTTTTGGCAATAAAGTATTTTTTAATTAAGGTGTATACATTGTTTTTTTTTTTGGACATAATGCTACTGCAGACTTAATAGACTACAGTATCATGGAAGCATAACTTTTACATGCACCGAGAAACCAAGAAGTTCATGTGTCTCACTTTATTGCGATATTTATTTCATAGTGGTGGTCTGGAACCAAACCCAAAATATCTCTGAGCTAAATATAAATATGACTGTATGTGTTTTTTTCTTAATATTTAGTTTAGATACATCACTTGTTTTATAAATGTGTGTTTGTATCTATTCAATATTTAGTAAAAATAAAAAGAAGAACCAACTTGTACCAGATAGGGAAATGTCCTAGGCCCTTAACCTTATTTCTTATTGGTATCCTCTTTTTGTTTGTCCAAGTTTGTTTGGTTATTTTTCTTCCGTTACATTTAGCTCTTTGTTCTCTTCTTATACAAAGACCATCGTTATATTATCTCACTGGCATCTGAAATATAGATCAGTTATCTGCAATCTCAAAAGTCAATATGTATACAAAATTGAAATATTTCTGAGGCATAAATTTGAAAACAGCACCCACTTACCTTGTGAATGAACTTAACCAATTGTTCAACAGTCACATTTCCAAGAGGTTTTGTTGTTCCTGACACTTGGTTTCAGAGGCAGTGACACTCAGCATCCTTTATAGCATTTAATGGAGTAAATTATGAGCTATAATTGCATTTATATATTTGGGAATGTACCTCTCACAGCACTAATTGCTGAAAATTATTTGTTTCTGAATCTACACATCCTCCAGATTTTTTAAAAATTATATTTTTAAAAATATCCCACACTGAGCTGATCCCCCGGGCATTTTAACCTCTGCACGGAGGTAGCCTAGGATTTTACTGTTACGGGAGGTAGCCTAGGATTTTACTGTTATACCGTTGGAAGCCCAGCAGAGTTGGGCGCACAGTCAGGCATGTATTTTGTGGCTGGAGATCATTGACTTTTCCTCTGCTCACCTAAGAGAGAAGGGAAGAGAGAATATATTTTCTTGCCCTTTCCCATTCAGAAAACTTGCCTTCTGGGCTCAGAAAGACGCAGTGACTGAGTGAGCCCTGTGAGAATCCTGGTTAAAGCTGACCTCCTCCCCCATCTCATTAAAATCTTACTTCCTTTGGGGTGACCTTTGAGGAGATGTACAATATGTCATTTATATAGCAGTTTCAAAGGAGGAAGTAAAGGGACTTCCCTGGTGGTCCAGTGGTTAAAACGTCACCTTCCAATTTAGGGGTTCCGGGTTCCATCCCTGATCAGGGAATTAAGACCCCACGTGGTTCATGGCCAAAAAGCCAGAGCATAAAACAGAACCAATACTGTAACAAAATCAATAAAGATTTTTAAAATGGCCCACATTAAAAAAATTTTTTTTTGAAGAGAGAAAGTAAAAGCCAAAATAGACATTGATAAAATCTCTATCCTTCCTGGCAGTTGATTGATATGGCAGTTGACAGTCATAACAGGAGGTAATATATTCATAAATAAACATTGAGGTGGGAAACCAGAAAGAGAGGATGGGATGGAAACTTCCTTCCACTCTTTGCTCCAAAATAATGGAGACAGCGCTGATAGCTTCTGTGTTTGGTCCTGACCTTGGAGCTTTACATGTGCTTAGAGCAGAGTGGGACACTGGCACAGATGAATGAGGAAGGCTCTATTGTTGTTTTATTGAGGGTGATACTGTGGAAAGTGAGGCCCAGAGGGATTAAATAAACTGCTGAAGGTGGAACCAGGATCAGAGATGCAGGCAGTGAACCACTTTGTCAGTGAATCTCGTCCCCGCCTTCTTCATTTCTCCATGGAAAGGGTAGAGACTGGGAGTGAGCCAGGACCAACCAGAGGGCAACCCTGAGATGTTGACACAGTCTGGAAAAAACACTCAATCCTCACAGAACATGACCTGAAGTCCCAAACAGGGAACGCTGAGACCAGAAGGAAAAACTAGCTTTTCACTTTCCCTAGTCATTCTCCTGTGGTGTATTTCCTAAAAGACTAGACCTGGAATTCAGGTCAGACTCAATGGACATCTGATTCCTACCATGATGAGGTCTCCTTACACTAAATTCACCACGTGCCTTTCATTTTTACATAATGAAATTATTTCATTGGCATTAATATTGTCTACTGATGGAATAACCGGTATGTGATTATCTAAACTTCTATTTTGATCTTTTTGCTATTTTGTTATTTTTGACATTTTGTATTTTGATATTTTTCTCACAAACACAGATATTTCAGAGGAAATCATCAATCTGAGTACCATGTTGCTTTACATTCTGTTGAATCTCTTTCTCATTCTTATCCAGCTTTCATCTCTCTGGTTTAATCTGAGGGAGTGTGGTGAATATTGCCATTTTCCTGTTCAAATCCTTTAAAAGATTTCCTGTCACCTATGGGATTGGACTGGTGGCTCAGACTGTAAAGTGTCTTGTCTACAATGCGGGAGACCGGGGTTCGATCCCTGGGTCAAGATCCTCTGGAGAAGGAAATGGCAATCCACTCCAGTAGTATTGCCTGGAAAATCCCATGAACAGTGGAGCCTGGTGGCTACAGTCCATGAGGTCCCAAAGAGTCGGACACGACTGAGCGACTTCACTTACTTCACTTACTTATGGGATTAAACTCACCCTTATCCTGGTGGAGCTGACTTTCTTTCTAGATCAATGGACAAGTTAGTCTGCCCTGCAAGTAATGAAAGTCTACATTCTCATGCATGGAGAAAATTTCATGTAGGCTTTTCACGACTGTTGTTCCAGTTTCTATCAGCAAGGTCTCCAAAAATCTCAGACATAAAAATCAAGGTCATGTAACCTATTGATATCATCATTCAACATTGTCTTCACTGATGCAGCTGTATCGTCATGATTTTATCTACATGAACTTGGTGAGTTCTACACACAACTCCCCAGGTAGTACATCATTTGACCTTTATTGATGCTAGTTTTTCTGTTTGAAATTGCCAGCCACCTTTATATATACATATGCATATATATATAATTCATCATCTGGGATTTCCTGGTGTCTGAGTGGTAAAGAATCCGTCTGCCAATGAAGGAGAGGTGAGCTCCATCCCTGGGTTGGGAAGATCCCCTGGAGAAGGAAATGGCTCCTCACTCCAGTATCCTTGCCTGGGAAATCCCATGGACAGAGTAGCCTGGTGGGCTATGGTCCACAGGGTCGCAAAAGAGTTAGACACGACTTAGCAACTAAAACAACAATAACATAACTATCTAGAGAGGACAATCATCATGCATGTAGTTCCTTAACGATTCGGGACACACTTCCTCTGTTTGAGAGTAGCCCACATTATGAATTCCACTCCCTAAAGTAAGAAACTAATGGATTCTTTTGGTTCTTTGCTGCCAGGGTCCAGGCATGGGATCTAGCTCCTGCCGTGTGTGTGTGTGTGTGTGTGTGTGTGTGTGTGTGTGAGCGCGCGCTCACTCAGCCATGCGGACTCTTTGTGACCTCATGGCCCCTGCAGGAGCAATTCAGTGAGCATGGCGCCCTCTCTCGGCAGCTGAGTGGTAGAGCCTGCGAGGTCTGCAGTGGCTGGGGTATGTTTGAGAGGCAGGCAGTCCTTCAGTAGAGTGTGGTTTAAGCTAAACCCTGAAGAACGAGAATGAGCAAAGTATGGGAAGAATCTGGAGAAGAGACTCCCAGGCGTGGGGAAGAGCAAATGCCCAGTTATGAGCTCTCAGCCAAAGAAGAATGAGGAGACTTTGGAATCACCCCAGGGGAAAACCACAGTGATGATTAAAGGGCTGTGAATATGAGTCATAGATGAAGGGGAGTGACCAGCTAGCCTTCATCTCCCTCCTGGAAAAAAGAGGAAATTAGAAAACAAAGGATTTCACCTAGTGTGTTTTTCTCTTTGAAGACAAATAACCTGTGAGCACCCTCTGTTAAGCTGACCGGATCCTGAGGAGTTCAGTCTGGTCTGAGGCGGATCAGCTGTACAGTTCATTAAATGGGAACCTTCGTAGACCAAACCTCGGAAAGCCCAGCTTGTGTTGGCTACATTTAAACACTTGGGAAAACTACAAAATTCCAGGTCCTGGACATCAACAGTCCTGCGGGATAAAACCAGCAGTGTGTGCCCAGTTTAGCATGGCAAGAAAGGAAAGGTCCGAATTCACTCTTTTAAATGGATAAACACACACCCCATGTGACCTGAGGTACTTAATGAATAAAATTGTAAGATATTTAACGTATAAACATGATGATTTGATATCTGTCTACTTTGTAAAAGAACCCCCCCCTCCCCATATTGAGTAAATTAACACAGTTGTCAACGTGCCTTGGGTCAGAGGGATTCTGAGAATAAGAGAATAAAATAGAAAGATGGACGCAGGTGTGTGCCAGGGGTCCAGTGGGTCTGTGTCCCAGCTAGGATCCCCAATCTGGAAACACCCAATCTTATAAAGAGGTTCTACAAGCAAACCTGCTTAAACTTTACCCCAAAGGGAGATATCATTTTAGTATACTATTTATGATACACATCTGCCCTCTGACCCAGATGGAGATACTCTGTCTAATTTCTAAGATGTTTGCTATACAAACATCCTTCAAAAGGTAGTCTTGAACAAATGCTATCACCAGTACACTATCACCATGGAGAACTGCCCCACAAAACAAGGTAGAAAAGATATAAAACAATGAAAGGAAGAGATATATGAATTAGGGAGAAGAAATAGAAATAGGATTTAACACAGGATATCTCTATAGACTGCGGCTTCCCTGGTGGCTCACTAGTTAAAAAAAAAAACCCACCTGCCAATGCAGGAGATATGGGTTCAATCCATGGGTCAGGAAGACCCCCTCGAGAAGGAAATGATAATCCACTCCAGTATTCTTGCCTGGGAAATCCCATGGACAGAGGAGCCTGGAGGGTTATAGTACACAGGGTGGCAAAACTACTGTTTTGCCATTACTTAGCGACTAAAAGAACAACATCTCTTTAGATTGTCATACTACTAACTTTGTTAGCAACTATTCTACTTAGTACAAGATAAGCCTTGCTAATAATATATTTCCTCTCATCTGAAATATGAGTGTGTTTGATACTTGTTAGCAAAAGTTCTTTAGAGCCTTTTGCCCAGGGATGGTGACTGGAGCCATGAAATTAAAAGATCCTTGCTCCTTAGAAGAAAAGTTATGACCAACCTAGACAGAATATTAAAAAGCAGAGACATTACTTTGCCAACAAAGGTCTGTCTAGTCAAAGCTTTGGTTTTTCCAGTAGTCATGTATGGATGTGAGAGTTGGACTATAAAGAGAGCTGAGCGCTGAAGAATTGATGCTTTTGAACTGTGGTGTTGGAGAAGACTCCTGAGAGTCCCTTGGACTGCAAAGAGATTCAACCAGTCCATCCTAAAGGAAATCAGTCCTGAATATTCTTTGAAAGGACTGATACTGAAGCTGAAACTCCAATACTTTGGCCACCTGATGCAAAGAACTGACTCATTTGGAAAGACCCTTATGCTGGGAAAGATTGAAGGTGGGAGAAGGGGATGACAGAAGATGAGATGGTTGGATGGCATCACCGACTCGATGGACACAAGTTTGAATAAGCTCCGGGAGATGGTGATGGACAGGGAAGCCTGGAGTGCTGCAGTCCATGGGGTGGCAGAGTTGGACACGACTGAGCAACTGAACTGAACTGATTCAAGAAAAATAAGGAGATTATTAGATATCATTTCCACCACCATACTGGTTCCATTACTGCAATAGTCAGTAAAAACATTAAAATCTTTCACTTACCATTACTAATCAGCAGCTGAAAATTCAGTGTGTATCATTTAAGGAGCATTCCCTTAGCAATAAAAACCTCTTTACTGCTTTCTGTTAATGAAGAAGACATACAACACCTTCCTGCATGAGAGACAACAGCTGAGCAGGAATAGAAGTGCCTCATCTGTAAGTTCTAAACACAAGCACCAAAATGAAACTCTTGAGTCAAAAACGCATCTACCCTCTGTCTGCCCTCTATCCTCAAGCAAGACTAGTTTTCAGTGATATCTAATGATTCTCTTTTTTTAAAAAAAAAATATTTACTTTTAATTGAAGGATAATTGCTTTACAATATTGTGTTGGTTTCTGCCATATATCAACATGAGTCAGCCATAGGTATACATATGTCCCCTCCCTCTTCAATCTCCCTCCCATATCCCACTCCATTTCCACCCCTCTAGGTTGTCACAGAGCCCTGCTTTGAGTTCCCTGAGTCATACAGCAAATTCCCACCTGGCTATCTATTTTTACATATAGCTGCTGCTGCTGCTGCTGCTAAGTCACTTCAGTTGCGTCTGACTCTCTGTGACCCCATAGACGGCAGCCACCAGGCTCCTCTGTCCCTGGGCTTCTCCAGGCAAGAACTGGAGTGGGTTGCCATTTCCTTCTCCAATGCATGAAAGTGAAAAGTGAAAGTGAAGTTGCTCAGTCGTGTTCAACTCTTAGCGACCCCATGGACTGCAGCCTACCAGGCTCCTCCGTCCATGGGATTTTCCAGGCAAGAGGACTGGAGTGGGGTGCCATTGCCTTCTCCATTACATATAGCAGTGTATATATTTCCATGCTACCTTCTACATTCGTCCCACCCTTTTCTTCCCCCACACTGTGTCCATAGCTTCTCTTCTTAAAGACTCCCCTAAATATTTGTCACACATAAAGGAATCTAAAAATCCCCCAGGCTACAAATTGAGAGCTATTATTTTGGTCTTCCCCTTCGGGGCAGCTGGTTTCTGAAGTTGTCACAACATTAGATCTGGTGCAAGTTAGGTACACAAGCCTATGACGAGAAGCTCCCCAACCAATCTCACTCTGTGGTCCTAGAAGCAATAAGATGGGAGTTTGACTGATTTAGGTGGTAAATCCTTGAGTGTTCTTAAAGCTGCCAATCATGAATTCAGCTTAGTAAAAATTATCTGGAGAGCTTTGAAGAATGAAAAGAAACTGATGCTATATTGCCTTGAACACTACTGTAAAAAGAAAAAAGGTTGAATTACTTCTGATTGAAAACACAGTTGGAATAAGTACCCTTAGAGCCATGGTTTTTCATTTCAACCTACAGGCTTTGCATTACTTTTCAAGTCTAGCAACAGCCAACAGCTAGTTAACCACTTGTTTTGATATGCGTGTTTGTGTGTACGTTGAGAGCTGCAGAGGGGGAAGGACAAAAGGCTCTTTTGATCCACTGAGGAAAAAATAATTTAATTTGTGCTATTTGAAGTCGCTTTAAAGAGGTATCTGGATTCCTTCAATATGTATCTGCTTCAAAAAGTGAAAAATTTTTTACAAATATAAAAAGAGCTAATAATGAGTTCTGTGAATTGGACTGGAGAGTCATGAAGTCACTGTTCTTTCAAATACAAAAGCTAGTTTTACTCAAGCACATCTGGTTTGATTAAAATTCCCAGTGATTTAAAATTTTAAAACTGCACAAATTGACTGTCTTTAATATTGGTCTTAATTATTAGAAAATTATTAAAATTGAAAAAAATATTTTGCACAGACTCATTCTGGCCATGGCTAATTCCTCACCATATGGAAAAAGCAAGTGGAACTCAGGAGTAGATGTTATTTTTAATAAAAATGACAAATTGGTCCCAACATTTGGATAGTCCAGACTGTAAAGAATCTGCCTGCAATGTAGGAAATGAGGGTTCGATTCCTGAGTCTGGAAGACCCCCTGGAGAAAGGAATGGCTCCCCAGTCCAGTATTCTTGCCTGGAAAATTCCATGGACAGAGGAGCCTGAGGGTTACAGTCTATGGGGTGCAAGAGTGGACACGACTGAGCGACTAACATTTTCACTGTCATTTTAACTATTACTGGCCAGCAAAGGAGACCAAGATAGCATGAAATCATTTTTCTCTTTCTGCACCTTAGAGAAATATTTAAGGATTTTTCAAATTTTTCTCTCAGTAGTTGAGGAATACAGTGAAAATAATTTGGCAGTAAAAGGAAACTCTATCTGCATTTTTTAGCAAATTATGGATCCCCATTTTTGTTCTTCTGAAGAAAAATCAAGAGAATAAAATTGTGTCTGACTGAACAAACACAATTAATTAAGGGAGAAAAAGGATTTTTAATGTCAACAAGATAGAAGAACAGATTTAATTGAAAGAGGTTAAAAAGATCCTGGTTGGGCTGATTTGTTTACACTGAATTTGTTGTTTGTTGGATTGAATTAGCTCTATCAGTGTTCACAGTTTGCCTGAATTGAAATTCCAGTTCTACTGTTTACTAACTGGATTCTCTTGGTTAAGGTCATTGTCTAAGTCTCAGGTTTTCTGTTCATCATCAGTTCAGTTCAGTCGCTCAGTCGTGTCCAACTCTTTGCAACCCCAAGGACTGCAGCAGGCCAGGCTTCCCTGTCCATCACCAACTCCCAGAGTTTACTCAAACTCATGTTCATAAAGTCGGTGATGCCATCCATCCATCTCATCCTCTGTCGTCCCCTTCTCTTGGCTTCTGATGAGTATGTTGGTGTCTGTCAATACAGTTCTCCAGGTTGTCAGAATTTCATGCCAAAGTGCTGGTCAAGCACCTAACGCAGTGTTTGGCACATATTAAGTACTTAAAACTGTTTCCTGTAATTGTCATCCACCCAGAATTCTTAGGAATGACCAGTCTTTACTATAAATGAGGTTAGTTAAGTACTATGGATTTGATGAATAATATGTGCCTTAAGCTATTTATATGTCTTCCAATTTTCACCCTGAAGTTTGATGTTTCTATTACTGGTAACATTACTTTCTCAATCACTCAAACCTGATTTTTAAAATTTAATTTACTTTTTTCTTGTTTATTTGTTTTTAAAACTTTTTATGTTATATTGGAGTATAGCCGATTAACAATGTTGTGATAGTTTCAGATGAACAGCAAAGGGACTCAGCCATATATATACATATATCCATTCTCCCCCAAACTCCCCTCCCATCAGGCTGCTACAGAACATTGAGCAGAGTTCCCTGTGCTATACAGTAGGTCCTTGTTGGTTATCCATTTTAGATATAGCAGGGTATACATGTCAATCCCAAACCCCCTAACAATCTCTTCCCCCATCCTTCCCCCTCTGGCAACCATAATTCATTCTCTGAGAGTCTGTTTCTTTCCATCAAACTTGATTTTTAAAAATTGTCTATATATATATACACACACACACATATATATAATATTTTTATTTATAATAAAAAACAATAACACCAATACTCATGTACCTGCCACCTGGCATAAGATAAAGATCAATGCCAGTATTTTGGCATCTCCCATATGCCCCTCTCTGGTTACACCCCTATCTGGAACACAGTGGCCAGCTTGTAGGTCATGCTCCTTGGAGCTGACACATTGACATCACCTTTGGCCATCTCCTGCCAACTTGAAGATGATTATTCACAAATCTCATTTTTCTTCATTAAGAAGTTTCACTCCCTGTATGAGTTTCCTGTTGCCACTATTACAAATGACCGCTAACTTAATGGCCTAAAACAACACAAATTTGTGTTCTGACGATCTCAACAGTTCAGAAATCCAGAATGGGTTTCATTGGTCGTAAGTTGGGTTATCAGCAGGGCTAGTTCCTTCTGGAGACTCTGAGGAGAGAAGCTAGTTCCTGGCCTTTTTGCAGCATCTTGTGACCACCTGTATTCCTTGGCTTGCAGCCCCTCCCTCCGTCCTCAGAAGGCACACTCCAATCTCTGCCTCCGTCCTCGCACCCCCTTCTCTTCTGAAGCTTCAAGTCTTTCTCTTATAAGAACTATCATCCTGGACAATCCAGGATCCTCTGTCCTTCATTTAATCACATGTGTACAGTCTCTTTTTCCATGTAAGGTAATGTTCACAGGGTCCAGGGATGGACACATCTGGGGACCATTATTCAGCTCACGCCCCCATCCATTTACTTATTTTTTATTTGCTGTGCTGTGCTTAGTCACTCAGTCATGTCTGACTCTTTACAACCACGCATACTTACATAAAAATACAAACACAAATACTTACACAAAAAACAAACAATAAACCATTTTAATCTTACAGTACAGGACCTTGAAAAGTGCAGTAGTAGAGTACAACAATGGGCATACAGAGGCTGGCATGCACATTCACATCTTTGAAAGCTCGCAACCTGAAGGTTTGTATGTAGGGGACGCATTGTACTTCTAACACATTGTAATTAGCTCTAGGTCATTCCTGTCTGCTCAGATGTAAGGCAAAGCTGGAATTAAGAAGAATACATATCCTCTAGGCACCAACTAATGAGGAGGGGTAACAGATGCCAGAGAATGTTTCTATTCCAATTTTGTCCTAAGTTACTAACTTTACTGTTAGTAACTAACTTTATCTGTTGTGCATGGAGTATGTAAGAGTGTTCCAGTTATGTATTTATCATTTCTCAGCAATTATCAAGCCCAGATAGGGGGAGAGGACTGGAACAGAGTGCATTGTCTCTGGATACCATTTATCCTCTGGACATCAGGACACTTGTTTCACTTGCTCTTCTCCAGCATCAGTCCTGCATGGAAATACCAAACCCACTCTTTCAAAACACAGGACACTGGCTTATCAAAACATATGAATAAAGAAGAACAAAATAGTCAACAGCGACAGTCATTGCCTACAACCTGTTTCTCAAACATTAGGTTGACGAGTAACTGGAAGTCGTGTTACTTCAGGAGTAAGTGGAAAAAGTAAGGGCTTTGGCCCCAGATACACCTGGGATTAAATTCTGAAGCCCTGCTTTCTAAGCTCCACATCTTTGGGAAGAATGTATGTCCTCTTTAAGCCTTTGTCCCCTAATCTGCAGCTTTTATTGAGAGGTTAAAATGAGATACTACATGTAAAAAAAAATGTTTAGCCCAGCCTGGCACTTGGACTCAGAAATCTTGACTCTCTCCTTCTTCGTTAGTGGAAAACTGTGCTCTTTGCAGAAAATAATGAAATATTCATCATCCAGACTAGAGTAATATTTGTAGCAGACTCTGTGACTACGTAATACAAAATATAAACTATGAGGACAAGTTCTCAAGCAAAAAGTTATTACACTAAACCCAATTAGCTAATTCTACATTTTAGGGTAAATAATTCCTTTGCTATTTTTTTCTTATGTTGACACTGACAAACATTTGCTAGCAGATGAGCAGTAGCAGTGTGTGCCAAATGTTTAAAGAAAATATTTTGGCTAGAAAAATTGCCCCCCAAAATTAGGGGAAGAATACTCATTAATTAGGTTTTCAGCAAGCTGAAAAGGTCTGACATTATTTAATTTTTAACTTCAGAACACCTCAGTACAAGGCACAAAATAAGAACATTCCATGGAAACATGGTGTGAAGAATCTATCAGATAAAATCCAAATTGCTTCTCCTGACCTTCAAAATGCCCTCACTTTGGTTCCAATGTGTCTTTTCAAAGTTTTCTTCCTGGAAACCCTCTGTCTAACTCAGATTAGTCTGAAGGCCCCTGGCTAATTGCCTTTCTGCCCATCATCCTGCCTGCTTCTCCCTTGTTTTTATATCAAGGTGACAAGCTCAAATGCCACAGCTCTGGCGGGCCATGAAGATACACAGACCCATAGTGATCAGGTCCGAAAAATTTTCAAGAGAAGCCAGAACTCCGAAATCTGGTGGAAACTTCTCTCATTTTTAAATATTTACAACGAATTAAAAATGTTTAAAAATTGGATGAGTCAGAAAAAACACACTGGCAGTCTAGATTGAAACCAAGTCTCTAATAAGCATCTCTCCAAAGAAGCCACTCAAATGTCTGGAGAGGCAGGTCTGAGCCATGAGCTCCCCTATGTCTGGATCCATACACTTGCCCTTCCACCCCTTCCTCTCATTAGCACTTACAGGTAGGTTTAAACTGTTACTTCATATTTTTCCTTTTAAGTTCTTGGAGGACAGGAATCATACTGAAAGGAACTTTGTCTTGTACTATTTTTTTTTTAACTCAGAACACACTGCTATTGGAAAATGAATAAATTACTCACATCAGAGGTTCTTTTCCAAATTCCACTGGCTGACGTCATGATCATTGTCTATTTATCCAATGAATTCTTTTATGTTTATTTTTACTTCTCCACATTTTTGACTACTCAGCAGGGAGTCATTTAAACATTTTCCACCTTTACCCCAACTCAAGAAGGGCACGATTAAAAAATATACGTGCAAATATGTGATTTTAGACTTAAGGTTACTCTACTTGACTGGACAGAGGAAAAGATAGTTGGATGGCATCACTGACTCAACGCATATGAGTTTGAGCACATTCCAGTAGATGCTGAAGGATGGGGAAGCCTGGCTGGACAGTGAGTGAGTGAGTGAGTGAAGTCGCTCAGTCGTGTTCGACTCTTTGCCACCCCATGCACTGTAACCTTTCAGGCTCCTCTGTCCATCAGATTTTCCAGGCAAGAGTGCAAGAGTGGATTGCCATTTCCTTCTCCAGGGGATCTTCCCAACCCAGGGATTGAACCCGGGTCTCCCGCATTGCAGGCAGATGCTTTACCATCTGAGCCACCAGGGAAATCAGTACTGAGAGACTAAACAACACCACCACCCTGACTGGACTAACGTGTGTTCTGTATACCCTGGACTTAGGGAAAAGACTCAGGTGGGTGGAATTGTTTGGGAAGCTTTTCCTGAGTTCCTTATGTATCATCTGTCTTCAACATTGTACTGGGGTATTGACATTTCTTGTTGTGCCAGAAAAAAACCTATAATCAATGATAATACCCCAAATTTCTACACTAAATCTTTATTATTTATGCACCATGAAGATGTATTGCTTGGATTTCACGGACCATGGCTGGGTTCCATTTCTGTGGGAAACTGAGAAATGTCTGAATGTCAAAACCAAAAGCTATTTCTATTTTCATTCATGCCCTTCCTTCCTTAATCATGTCCAGTGCATCCTTTACATCTTTACAATGTCTGCCCATTATTTGTCTATAGTTCAAATCGCTGTCCATGTTGTAAAATGAAGGGCTTCTGCTTTTATAACAGCTCTGGGTCCTCTCAATTCATGGGCAAGTCAGAGGACATAAGCTTCATACAGAGTGATGCTTACTTGGGGGACGGATTAACTTCGGAGCTTCTGTTTTCTCACCTGTAAAATGCAAGTAGTTATACTGAGCTAATGGAGGCATTAGGAGAATTCAGAGATTTCATTGTTAAAAGAAGAGATACAAAAGAGCGGTAGCTATTATTCATTTTCCCTTCCCTTCCCCCTCCTTTCTACTCCTCTGAAGTGAGAAATCTACAGAGCATGCCCATCCTTTTTCCAAAAGGATGTGGAATCTGGAAAAAAGCCTTATTATTTGGTGACACATCCCATTTATAGTTTCTCTCCATGGAGTTACCTCCAATGTTGCTCAATATTTTTTTTATCATTTTCTTCATTCAAGAAATATTTGTTCTCCTTGGAGCCATTTGTAAAATGAATAAGTGAAAGCTATAATGTCAGTTGAGCCTACTAAAATTACAACATTATTGTTGTTGTCGTTCAGTTGCCAAATCAAGTCTGACTCTGCGACCCCATGGGCTGCAGCACACTAGGCCTCCCTGTCCCTCACCATATCCCAGAGTTTGCCCAAGTTCATGTCCTTTGAACCGTCCATGCCATCCAACCACCTCATCCTCTGTCATCCTCTTCTCCTTCTCCTCCTTCAACTTACAACATAGGTTTTATTATTTTTAGTGCATTGAAACATAATTTATTAATTAGAGTTATGATGTCAAAGTAAGTTTATGTTCTTCTCAAAATGTAAACTTTAAATTCAGGAAGGAAGAAGACTTGCTGGCTACAAAGTGATAAACCAATGAGGAAAACTGTGTGTGGTCTTATTTAACCAGGAGCCAGCACCAAAGTCATTGGAAAAGGAAGTCAAAATTTATTAATATGTAAATTTCAGTGTAATAATCATAGAATCTTTTACCTTAAGAAAGATACCTATAAAGTCAGCATTTATTCATTCAAGAATGAATTGAAGGTATTAAACACCTTCAATGAACTGAACATGAAGGAAACATCTTCAGTTTTTAAAAAAATCTAAAATTGTATCACTTGAGAAGTGAGTCCTCAAGAGAAAATGGAGCCCAAAGGATGTCTTGTCTTACCAAGAAAAATGATAGGAGAAAACAAAGGAAATGTATAGGTTAGCCTAGAAGAGAGAAGGCTAAGAAATAAGTAATAGCTGACTTCAAAATAAAAAGGATTTCAATGAGAAAAACAATGGAAGATTTTAATTGCCACAAATGGAGTAGCCATCATGGTTAACAAAAGAGTCTGAAATGCAGTACTTGGATGCAATCTCAAAAACGACAGAATGATCTCTGTTCATTTCCAAGGCAACCCATTCAATATCACAGTAATCCAAGTCTATGCCCCAACCAGTAATGCTGAAGAAGCTGAAGTTGAACAGTTCTATGAAGACCTACAAGACCTTTTAGAACTAACACCCAAAAAAGATGTCCTTTTCATTATAGGGGACTGGAATGCAAAAGTAGGAAGTCAAGAAACACCTGGAGTAACAGGCAAATTTGGGCTTGGAATACGGAATGAAGCAGGACAAAGGCTAATAGAGTTTTGCCAAGAAAATGCACTGGTCATAGCAAACACCCTCTTCCAACAACACAAGAGAAGACTCTACACGTGGACATCACCAGATGGTCAACACCGAAATCAGATTGATTATATTCTTTGCAGCCAAAGATGGAGTGGCTCTATACAGTCAGCAAAAACAAGACCAGGAGCTGACTGTGGCTCAGATCATGAACTCCTTATTGCCAAATTCAGACTTAAATTGAAGAAAGTAGGGAAAACCACTAGACCATTCAGTATGACCTAAATCAAATCCCTTATGATTATACAGTGGAAGTGAGAAATAGATTTAAGGACCTAGATCTGATAGATAGAGTGTCTGATGAACTATGGACTGAGGTTCATGACATTATACAGGAGACAGGGATCAAGACCATCCCCATGGAAAAGAAATGCAAAAAAGCAAAATGGCTGTCTGGGGAGGCCTTACAAATAGCTGTGAAAAGAAGAGAAGCAAAAAGCAAAGGAGAAAAGAAAAGATATAAGCATCTGAATGCAGAGTTCCAAAGAATAGCAAGAAGAGGTAAGAAAGCCTTCCTCGGCAATCAATGCAAAGAAATAGAGGAAAACAACAGAATGGGACTAGAGATCTCTTCAAGAAAATTACAGATACCAAGGGAACATGTCCTGCAAAGATGGGCTAGATAAAGGACAGAAATGGTATGGACCTAACAGAAGCAGAAGATATCAAGAAGAGGTGGCAAGAATACACAGAAAAACTGTACAAAAAAGATCTTCATGTCCCAGATAATCACGATGGTGTGATCACTGACCTAGAGCCAGACATTCTGGAATGTGAAGTCAAGTGGGCCTTAGAAAGCATCACTACGAACAAAGCTAGTGGAGGTGATGGAATTCCAGTTGAGCTATTCCAAATCCTGAAAGATGATGCTGTGAAAGTGCTGCACTCAATATGCCAGCAAATTTGGAAAACTCAGCAGTGGCCACAGAACAGGAAAAGGTCAGTTTTCATTCCAATCCTAAAGAAAGGCAATGCCAAAGAATGCTCAAACTACTGCACAATTGCACTCATCTCACATGCTAGTAAAGTAATGCTCAAAATTCTCCAAGCCAGGCTTCAGCAATATGTGAACCGTGAACTTCCTGATGTTCAAGCTGGTTTTAGAAAAGGCAGAGGAACCAGAGGTCAAATTGCCAACATCCGCTGGATCATGGAAAAAGCAAGAGAGTTCCAGAAAAACATCTATTTCTGCTTTCTTGACTATGCCAAAGCCTTTGACTGTGTGGATCACAATAAACTGTAGGAAATTCTGAAAGAGACGGGAATACCCGACCACCTGACCTGCCTCTTGACAAATTTGTATGCAGGTCAGGAAGCAACAGTTAGAACTGGACATGGAACAACAGACTGCTTCCAAATAGGAAAAGGAGTACATCAAGGCTGTATATTGTCACCCTGCTTATTTAACTTATATGCAGAGTACATCATGAGAAACGCTGGACTGGAAGAAGCACAAGCTGGAATCAAGATTGCTGGGAGAAATATCAATCACCTCAGATATGCAGATGACACCACCCTTATGGCAGAAAGTGAAGAGGAACTAAAAAGCCTCTTGATGAAAGTGAAAGTGGAGAGTGAAAAAGTGGGCTTAAAGCTCAACATTCAGAAAACGAAGATCATGGCATCTGGTCCCATTACTTCATGGGAAATAGATGGGGAAACAGTGGAAACAGTGTCAGACTTTATTTTTTGGGGCTCCAAAATCACTGCAGATGGTGACTGCAGCCATGAAATTAAAAGACAATTACTCCTGGGAAGGAAAGTTATGTCCAACCTAGATAGCGTATTCAAAAGCAGACACATTACTTTGCCAACAAAGGTTTGTCTAGTCAAGGCTATGGTTTTTCCAGTGGTCACGTATGGATGTGAGAGTTGGACTGTGAAGAAGGCTGAGCGCCGAAGAATTGATGCTTTTGAACTGTGGTGTTGGAGAAGACTCCTGAGAGTCTCGTGGACTGCAAGGAGATCCAACCAGTCCATTCTGAAGGAGATCAGCCCTGGGATTTCTTTGGAAGGAATGATGCTAAGCTGAAACTCCAGTACTTTGGCCACCTCATGTGAAGAGTTGACTCATTGGAAAAGACTCTGATGCTGGGGGAGGGTGGGGGCAGGAGGAGAAGGGGACGACAGAGGATGAGATGGCTAGATGGCATCACTGACTCAATGGATGTAAGTCTGAGTGAACTCTGGGAGTTGGTGATGGACAGGGAGGCCTGGCGTGTTGTGATTCATGGGGTCGCAAAGAGTTGGACACGACTGAGTGACTGAACTGAACTGAACCAGGTATAAGGGTTTCCCTGGTGGCTCGGTGATAAAAATTTGCCTGCAATGCAGGAGAAATGTGTTCAATCCCTGGGTGGGAAAGATCCCCTGGAGAAGAAAATGACAACGCACTCCAGTATTCTTGCCTGGGAAATCCCATGGAGAGAGAATCCTGGTGGGCTACAGTTCACGGGGTCACAAAAGAGTCTGACACAACTTAGCAACCAAACAACAACCAGGTATAAACAATAAAACTGACCTAAAGACAGAGAGATTTCTGAGGAAATAAAGACACATTTTCTGGAGAGGCACTAAACAAGGAATTCTGAGGAAGGCACCATACTTTCTGTCCAGAGGATCTCTAAGAGAAAGTCATCAGTCATTGCCAGAGTTTTGTGACACTCATCCACATTGAAAGTATATGACATACAGTAAGGAGGTTGAAAGAAACTCCAAAGAATCTTCCTATGTGATCCGTTCTAGACAAATGGTTCAAAGGACCCCTGAAAGTAGCTGTTTACCCTTTACTTTAAAATCCTCGAAGAGAGAATTTACTCCATGCCCACTGATAATACATCATACTGTCTTTGTTGTTATTGTTGATAAGCTACAGTGTTTTTTGATGTATAGCCTAAATTACTAACCAGAAGAATACAGCTGCCCTCAATGGGTCTGGGTGCTCAGTTATTAAGGAAAGCCTCAAGTGTTAAAAACTGACTTAGGGATTGTATTTGCAAGTCTGGTGATTTTCCATTCCCAGGACACAAATGATAAAGATTGTTTGTTTTCCTTTTTAGTCATTCTTGGGAAGACTTTCATTCTAAAAAATATATGCCTTCAACTAATGAGAGACATTTTTTAATCTTCTTTACTGGAACAAAAAAAAAAAAACTTGTATCATTAAAGGTTATATAGATTCTTAAGTGTGAGATGTCTAGACTAGGAGAGAAGAATAGCCTGAAATTAAAAGTCTGCTGTGAGTTACCGTTACAGTGGCGCTTCTTCTATAGCTCTAAAAACCATACAATTCATCATCTAAACTGGAATGCTTTTGAGACTGAACAGTTGAGGGGCTATTAATTACTAGAGCAGGCAACAGGCACGAACTGGAACTCTCGCAGAGAACCTGGACGTATGGCCACTCTATCAAGAATCAAATTTCTCATGCAATAAAAATGATAGTCAGATCTCTTTAAGTTATACTAAAAAATAAACACATTTGCTGCATAATTTATAGATACTTTTATGTCTATTTTGAAGATTTGTTGCTATAAAATTTTGAACAATACTGATGACCATAGAGAAATTAATTTTTCCACTTATTACCAGAGGAGATGCTCATTGATTAGAACACATCTCCTAAATTTTTTCATTAACCTCAAGGAAGCAGTGATTAAAACAAAAACATGGTAATTGCATTCCCAACGTTCTTGTGTTAGAACTTTCTGAACTCATCTCCCATTGGAAGATTGTGATCTTAGCCTAACATAAATGATAGTGCATTCTTCTAGGTACAACATCAGATTCTGTGCTTGATACCAGAGAGCTCTGAATCTGTGAATTAGCCCCATGAAATCAGTTTCATTGTTATACAAAGCACATTTTCTGGGTGACTCTGGCCCAGGATCCCTATGAACAATTTTTCTTCCAAATTAGCATTTTATTTCCAATATTTATTACTCTCCTGAGAGATGAATTTATTTTAAATATCAGTCAGTATTGTCACGGAGAAGGCAATGGCAAGCCACTCCAGTCCTCTTGCCTAGAAAATCCCACGGACAGAGGAGCCTGGTGGGCTGCAGTCCATGGGGTCGCTCAGAGTCGGACACAACTGAGTGACTTCACTTTCACTTTTCACTTTCATGCATTGGAGAAGGAAATGGCAACCCACTCCAGTGTTCTTGCCTGGAAAATCCCAGGGACGGGGGAGCCTGGTGGGCTGCCGTCTATGGGGTCACACAGAGTCGGACACGACTGAAGCGACTTAGCAGCAGCAGCAGTATTGTCAGCTAGTGAATAGAGAATATTCTCACAACTGGTCTGACTTGTCATTCTTTTATTCCTCTTAAACATCTCCTCTCCTTCCCATTTCTCCAGTTACAATCCCAGTTTAAGTATCTGAGGATCATTTAGTGGGTGCAGTTTCCTCATCTGTGAAATGGAAGGTTTAAACTAGATAAGGCTCAGATCTGCCTAACTTTACATTTCTACAATTAGATCTCATGGGAACCACCGCAAGAGCTCCCCCACCCACCAGAATCTTCCCACCTTTATTAACTCCTGTGGTGATTCAGTAACACATGATGCCATGTGTTGTTTCAATCACCATTTTCTTTCTTTTTTGGCCATGCCGTGTGGCATGTGGGATGCAGAATCTTAGTTCCCCAACCAAGGATCAAATCTGCACCCCTTGCATTGGAAGGGCAAGTCCCAACCACTGGAATGCCAGGGAAGTCCCCTTCTCTTTCTTTCAGAATCGATTTATACTTATTATGTACTTCAAAACTCAAATTTTTTTCTTCTAAATATTTTACCTTAATTCCCTTCCTTAAGAGTGTTTATGCATTAGGTTAACTTTCTGGTGTTTTTTTCTTTTTTTAATATATAATCATAACATTTATTCAACAAATGTAGGATTGGGGCAAATAGCAATTACTATTTTTAAGACACTGAGGAAGCAGCTGTGAATCAAACAAAACAGTACAAGTTCTAGCCCTGGTGGAGCTCACATTTGATGGAGAAGACAAACTATAAGCAATGAATGAAGATAATTAATGAATGCTCGATAATAATAACAGCAGAGGAGGAAAGACAGTGACTGAGGAGGTGACATTTGAATAAACACCAGAAAAAATCAGGGATCCACTCATCTGAAAGTCTAGGAGAAGGGGGAGGCCCCAGCAGTGGGAAAGCAGATTTGAGTTATAAGAAGACTGATGTGACTGGAGCCAAAGTCCTACCTTGACCTATAGACCATCATGTTCCCATCGGCTCCCTTCACTCCTTCTGACTTGGCTACTCTGGCCTCCTCAAAATTTTTCGAACATGTTGAACATGGTCCAACCTCAAGCTCTCTGTACCTATTGCTCTTACACTTGGGATATTCCTCTACCAGACAGACATGAGTTCACAGGGATTTGTGTATTGTCTATTTCTCCAGTTAGAATGTAGTTCTAGCAGCTCCAGAACCCAGAACATTCCCAACACACAGATAAATATCTGTTGGCTATATGACCAGTGCATAATCATTAAGTACACAGGTCCTACCTATCTCAAAACCTGAGCCCTTTCCTTGTATGTCAAAATTTTAAAACCTCTGAAAATTCAGAAAGCCAATTGTCCTAATGATTTTCATGACTACCAAATTATTCAAATTTAGAAGCTGTAAACTTCCTAGAAAGGGGCTGCTGTAGAAATCCCAATGATCATAAAATGGAAGCTGTCATTCTCCAGGAAAATAAAGAAAGCAAGAAAAAGCAGGCAGCTTTCAAGCTGTTATTGTAGGTGACTGAATCAATAAGAAAATGCTAGTGATACTGCAGGGTCAAACCTCCAAAAAGAAAAATAAATAACATACTGGCAACATGTTTTTCAGCTTCTGCACAGCACTTTTGAGCTGCAATGGAAGACTTTTATGAAAACCTTGAGGTTCTTATTATGAATGCAATTTCATTAGGATCCTAACACTGACCTATTTAGTACATTTTTTAAAAACTCACTACTACTCCTCAAAAGAAAGAATGTAAACATGGATCTAAAAGAAAGAATGTAAACATGGATCTTCGGTAGAATAAAAAGTATGAAAGGTGATTATGATCACCAGTGCACCAGGCAATCCAAGCAAAACCAGAAATAATCACAATCCAGTTGAAATATTGGCAAGCTTTGTGCAAGGGAGGACTGGAAAGAGAAGAGAAAAGAGAAAGAAGTGACATTTACAACCTATAGGAAAACTATGCTAACAAACTCCTTTAGCAAACAAATCTAGGTTCCAACAAGATTTGGTATTCCCTGACATAATTATTTTTCTCTTAGGACCTTCTATGGACTGAATTGTGTTCCCCTAAAATGCATATGTTGGGCCTTCCCAGTTGGAGCTAGTGGTGAAGAACCTGCCTGCGAAGGCAGGGGACGTAAAAACTGGGTTCAATCCCTGGGTTGAGGAGATCCCCTGGAGGAGTGCATGGCAACCCACTCCATTATTCTTGCCTGGAGAAACCCATGGACAGAGGAGCCAGGCGGGTTATGTTCTGCAGAGTCGGACACAACTGAAGCAACTTAGCGCAGCATGGTTCAAAATGCTTATGTTAAAGCCCTAGCCCTCAATAAGATGGTATCTATTTATATACTTTTTAATTTTTATTTTTCACTAATTTTTATTAAAATATAGTTGAATTACAAAGTTGTGTATGTGTTAGCTTCTACCATATAGTGCAGTGAATCAATTGCATGTGTGTATATATATACATTCTTTTTTAGATTGTTTTCCCTTTCTATGTCATTACAGAGTATTAAGTAGAGTTCCCTGTGCTATACACTATGTTCTTATAAACACTGCTTGGTGTGTATATGTATGTTCTCTACATCTGTGTCTCTATTTCTGTTTTGTAAATAAGTTCATTTGTGCCCTTTTTTAAGATTCCACATATAAGCAACATCATGATATTTGTCTTTCTCTGTCTGACTTATTTCACTCAGTGGACCTAGAGATTGGCTTTTGGAGATAATTAGGTTTAGATGAGGTCATGAGATTTAGGGGCTTCTGTGACGGGATTAGCATCCTTATAAGAAAAGACACCAGAGAGCTTGTTTACCTTCACTCTGCTCATCTCTCTGTCTCTGCATCTCTCTCTGGCAGGGGAGGACACAGCAAGAGAGTGATCATCTGCAAGCCAGCAAGAGTTCTCGTCAGAACCTAACCATACCCACCCCGCAATCTCAGACTTCCAGCCTTCAGAACTGAGAAAATAAATTTCTGTTGTTTAAGCCCTGCTGTCTACAGTTTTGTTACAACAGCCTGAGCTGACTAAGAAAACATGGGGAAGTTTCAATTTCCTTCTGGATATTGTGGCATCATAGTGTAATTGTAACTTTTTATTCTTCAAAGAAGCACCTGAGTAAAATGATGGTTACCTTCCTACATTCACAGATGGGAATGGGTTGGCAAACCTGCATAGCATACAGCTTTGTGGGCTCCAGCTTCTAATTGCAATTAAGCTCATACCTACTTGCCAAAAGAACTGAAGAGAATTTTTGAGGTACAAGCTGGATCAGTCTGTTCTAATGTTGATGAGTCCCAATTAGTCTTTGAAAACAGCAATTTACAAAGAATGCAATAGTTGTACCTTTCCTAGTGTTATGGTATAATAAAAACATCAGAAATAATGTGTTTTGCTGATTTTTTCTTGCTGGTTTAGTATCCAGTGTTGACAGATTCTTCCATTAAGAAAGCAGTCATTTTTCCTATGAATTTAATGGCAACCTAAACCAAGAAGGTAGGTGACATGTTAATGGGTTTTCAGGAGTGTAACTTGGACCAAGTGGTTAAAACCATCCAGAAAAGCCTAATTTTCCCACAAATTCCAACCCTAATCTTCAATTATCTCCAGTCAGGGCAATTCAGGAAGACTCACCCTCCCAAAAGGAAGATAATCAGGGAAAAATCAAGTAGGGGAATTTGGGGGTAGGAAGAAGACAGCCTTGGGGATCATTTGCAAAGAACAGAAACTCACATTAGCAAACTCAAGTTAAATAAATATTTATTGCAAAGATGTGGATAACCTCAAAAAATGGGGGGAAAAAACAACTGAGTCATCAGGCATCTCCTCTCTTGAAACATGGTTCTCTGGCTTTTTCTGTGTGAATTTTTCATTCTGTTCTGGGCAGGTCCATTTCCTCTTCTAACTTGTGGCTTTAATTCCCAAGACTTTCAGATTTCATGTCTCCCAATTCTTTTCAATTACATAGTTCATCATTGTCTCTCAGTGCCCCTATGTCATATTCCCAAGAAAGGCTGTCCAGTCTTTTCCAATTAGCTTTGCTGAAGGAATAGCAGCCGGAAACATGGATACATAAAAGTGTATACATCCATTACCCAGGCAGAGTCACAGGCTCACGGGTATTCAAAAGCTTCCTGTCTTTAGATAAAATATGCCTGGGACCACAAAATAAGGTCATACTTCCTTCAATATAATGATTCAATTCCAGAAGACAATGGTTGCTTTGCCATGATACCAATGGGTAGGAAAATCAAAGCTCAAGAAAGAAAAGCTTCAAGTTCCTGCTTGTCAGGCTGGGTTTTCATCAGCATTTGGGAGTAAGGTTCTTTCTGTCTCTCTCCATCCGAGTGGAAAGTGAAAGTATTTGGGCATATTTTTAAAGCTCCTACACTAGTCCCTATTGTTGCATCTGCTCAGTTGCTGACACTATTCTGTGAACTGTGCCCACATCCATCTCCTTTCGTTCGCATAGTTATTGCAGGGGGAAAGCATTTCGAAACCTGCAGTCTTCTCTCCCTCCACAAGGTTTGTTTGTCCTAAGGTGAACAGTTGACTTAAAATAGCCAATCGAGTCATTTTCCTAGAATGTTAGAACTGGGACGAAGAGAAAGAAATTAAGAATATTTCTCTCTCTCCATCTCTCTGCTTCCCTCCTCTCCTCTCTCCCTCCCTCCCTTTTTCCTCTCCCTCCTTCACTCAGATGAAACTTTGAGTTTTCTGCATCTCCAGGATGTAACAGGACAATAAGCAAGTTCAGCTGGGTAACGGAGGAACTCGACAGAGGCTGGCTGAGTGTACACTGGCAAGAAAGGGTGAGGTCCCCAGGGAAGGGGCTGCAGAGGAGAGTTTACATCCTCCTGCAGGCTTTTTCTCTACGAACTTCACCAGGTGCTCACAGAAAAGACTGGGGAAGTCCAAAAAATCTGCAGATTGGAGACGAAGAAATTGAGGGATCTGAGAAGCAGAGAAAGCATGTGAAGAAAGAAAGTAAATAAATGTGCAGAGAGAACCAGGGGAGCAGAGATCTGACCATTCCGGGGCTAATAGCCCATCACACCTTGGAGACTATTAGTCCCCAGAATGTTCATTATCGCTGAAGTTATAGAGGGATGGGTCTCTTAAGAAGAACCAAAAATATCTCAGCTTAGACTGCTTTCCTGGTGATTTTCCATACATAGAGAGTTTGCAACTATTTTCCAAATTACCATCTCACTGTTTCTTGACCACAGAGGCATATCTGTAACCACCCAAAAAAACTGAAAATTTTCAGCCCACAGTTTGGCAAAGTGGATTGCAAATTCATTTCCCTGGTGAAGCCATGAGAATTAGAAATAAATTCACATCCTACTATTGTCGTCATCATTATGGGTCCTGGCGACCTTTCTTTTCTTCATTTCCTATTTTCCATTAAAATCCAGAGAGAGAGAACAGAGGAATAGTCCATGAGTCTTGGCATGAACAGAGCTCCAGAAAGGAAAATCTCTTGTGCTATCTTTTCTTACTCTAACCTTGGCCCAGATAATGACTGAAGTGTTCATTCATCAAAACAGAATTATACTATCAAACAAAAATACAATTATTTTGCTTTTTAATGAGAAGGACTTGCATTTTCTGTCCTGGCAAACAGCCTCTGGTGTTAAATATCCCCCAAGATAATAAAGAAGTAATATGAAGGCAATTTTAAGTAATTGTGTGTATGATAAAAGGGATGAAAGTGTTCAGACACTTGCCTCATTTGTACACAGTTTTCTACAGATTGCAGGCTGGAGTACATTTTTACTAATTAAGTTAGTAACCTATTACTCAAAGAAATGAAACTTGATTATAATAATGATTATTCATTTACTATGCAAAAATCTTTGCATTGCTGAGTGAAAAACCTTTTTCAGGCAGTTACTAGTCACTCATTTCATACACTTTGCTCATTCTGAATTTCCCACCGGAAATATGTGCATGTTGCTTGGTAGACACTGAAAGATGATAATGACCAATCCGGTTCTTTGGGGCCCTTTCAGAATTTACAGAAATATAATTTATCCTCCAAATTGACTGAACTTGGGATGGCATTATGGTGATCCTAAACAGATAAAAATGGAGACTATTTTCCTTTTAAGCCCCTCAACAGCTATTTAATTTAAAATGCCTTGCCTTTCAGTATTTAAATAAATTAGCTGACAGCTGCAAGAAATCACTTATATAAGATTTGAGAATGTGATTGATATGTACAAACAAATAGATCCTAAAGGACATGGAGCAGAGAAAGAATGGAAACATTTCCACATCATGTTTTCTGATTATTTCTTTTTCTTCCTCCTTGAAACATGGGCCCAAGGGAACAAGCTTCTCCTTTACCCTGACTACTTCTACAGCTCAACAGACATTCTAATGAAAGGAAGCTGCCATCCTCAATGCTCTTTGCAGAACAAACAATATACTTCCTGTGACCACATTATGCACTGCCACAATCTCCTCCAATTTGGTGCACTTGAGCCTGTGAGCTACAGGAATCAAAGTCACCGAGCAGTGGGGAGTAAATGAAATAATTGTCCACCAGTTGTTTTATTAAAGATTGGGCAGCTGGAGTTGTCTCCAAGCAAATGTATCTGCAGCCTCTGGGGATCGCTAAGATGAATATTACAAACTCGAACTTAAAGAAACCCTCTTAGAGGAATACATCGCTTTTTTGGACCAATGCATCAGTAGTATATTTTACTTTCCTCTAACATGCAGGCTGCCTGGGGAAAGCAAAAGCAAATAAAAAAATTCCCTGTGAATAATAAAATCCAAAGTGAGGTCAACATTTCTATCCTCAGCAGGTTATTCCAGTTTGAACTGTCTTCTTTCTAATCAGGGATAATTTCGCCAACAGCACAGCAGTCCCGCTAGTTCACAGAAGATGAATTTTGTGTTTTCCTAGTTTGATGATTGCCGACTCCGGCACTGGAGCAATTTGAGTTTTGATGCTACTTTTCTGCTATTTATTGTTGAAGGAGGGGAAAATATTGCCTTGTGTTTTTTACAACGTTTAAGGCTGAAAGATAAAAACAGTGAAGCAACACTTTACAGCTTTTCCCATGCATAGAGATTGCTAATCAAGAATTGAGATGAATAAATAGCAATTACATCTTGCTGGGGTGAGGGGAGGGGGAAAGCTGTTCCTTGCCCATGGCTAGTATGTGAGTAGTCCCCCTAAACCCATCAAAATCCCTTAAAATAATAAAATACCACAGGGATCGTCAATTAATCATCAAATATATACCATATCGATGTGCCCCCCAATGGTTTTAGATTCCTATAAAGGATCCCCAAATTGCCCTTATGATAACAATTTTTTTAACATTTTCTATTGGAGTATAACTGCTTAACAATTTGTAATAGCTTCTGGTGCATCACAAAGGGACTCAGCCATAAACATACATGTATCCATTCTCCCCAGACTCCTCTTTTATCTAGGCTGCCCCATACCACCAAGTAGACTTCCCTGTGCTATATAATAGGACCTTGTTGGCTATCCATTTTAAATGTAGCAGTGCGTATATGTCCATCCCAAACTCCCTAACTATCCCTTCTCCTCCATTCTTCCCCTGCTCCCCAGCAAACATGTTTGTTCTCTAAGTCTGTGAGTCTGTTTCTGTTTTGTGAATAAATTCATTTGAGCATTTCTTTTTAGATTCTGCATATAAGGGATGTCATACTCGATAACAATTTCATGGCATTGACCTCAAGAAATAAGTAGTAGAAAGCATACAGGCAACTGCCCAGGCCATGACCTTAATAATCCCCAAGGTTTGAATAATTCCCAAGCCAGTTCTGATGTGTCCATCTTTTCCTCACCTCCTTAACCAGAGGGTATTTACAGCCAAGGAGAAGCCAACGTATTGGTAAAGAGTACGAAATTTGACTGCACTGCCTTGGTTCATTACCTAACTGCAACAACTAACTAGCTGCGTGATTTTCAGCAACACTCTTACCTGCTCTAGAACAATTTCCTCCTCTGGAAAGTAGAAATAGTACGTGTACATGCCTCATGGGCTTGTCTGGCGTATTAAATGAGTTAACATTTACAAGATACTCAGGGTGGTAACAGACTGTAGCCCACCAGGCTCTTTTGTCCATGGAATTCTCCAGGCAGGCTACTGGAATAGGTTACCATTCCTTCTCTAGGGGATCCTTCCAACACAGGAATTGAACCCAAGTCTCTTGTGTCTCCTGTATTGGCAGGTAGATTCTTTACCACTTCTGCCACCTAAGAAGCCCAAAGCAAAGCTACTCTAGGGAAAAAGGTAAGACCTTGGGGGTTTCAGAATTACCCTGTATTGTGTGGACATGGGTCAGATTCAGGAAATTATCCAACCAATCTAGCCTGTGTAGTTGGGCTTAGTCATATTTTAAAAGGCTGTCTCTTGAGCATGTCAAAGTCATCTGGTGCTTTCAGATTGCCTAACCTGACTTTGCACTCAGTCTCTTAAGGGACAGCTGCCCTGCTATCCAGTACCCTAGTGTTTACAGAACTTCTTTATATCAACACTGAGTTTCAGAGACTTCATGGCAAATATTAATACATGAGTATGTTGTTGTTGTTTAGTCACTAAATTGTGTTCGACTCCTTTGTGATCCCATGGACTGCAGCCTGCCAGGGTCCCCTGTCCACAGGATTTCCCAGGCAAGAATACTGGAGTGGGTTGCCATTTCCTTCTTTAATTCATGAGTATGGTGGTGCCTTATTCAGTACCTTCTTGATGATAGGAAAGGTCCAATAATGAAAACAACATGAATTCAGAATCAAAATAAAACTGAACTGATCCATTCTTTACTGGAATTGTAATTTGAGTTTCAGTCTGTTTCCATATGGAGCGAGGATTAGATTAAATCTAGAAATCTCAACCTAAGGTTTCCTAATTCTGAAGTTTTATGGGTTTCTACATTTTTTTTTTTCCCAAAAAGTAGTCTGTGAGCAATTTTCAACATTTCAAATAGCCTAAAGGAAAACCTGCCTTTACTCAAGATAACACTGTGGGGGGTTGTGGAAACTTTAAGTTTTATTACTTGGCTGGTTTCCTTTTTTTTTTTTTTTTTCTATTGGCAAGAATTTTATCACCTTGGTGCAGTGACACCGGATGTCTTGTGCTGATGACAAGTTCTGAATAGCAATATAGATGCCATTGGTAGTAAGAGATAAAAAACAAATTTAAAGATTACGAAACCAAATGTTTTGGTCTAAAGTTTTTAGACCAAAATCTTTCAAAATAAGGAACCTCAAGGAGAAGAGAAATAATAAAAGGGATTTTTAATAGGAGAGACGTTGTGATTCAGAAACTCTGTGAGGCCCCTCTTAGCACCACGATTCCATAATTATATGATTCTAATGACCTACATACTTTGCATGGGGTTCTCAAAGCAAGAATACTGAAGTGGCTGGATGGCATCACCGACTCGATGGACATGAGTTTGAGTGAACTCCAGGAGTTGGTGATGGACAGGGAGGCCTGGCGTGCTGTGATTCATGGGGTTGCAAAGAGTTAGACATGACTGAGCGACTGAACTGAACTGAATGACCTACATCATAGACAATTTGAAAAATGAAATTAATTTAATTTAGATGACAGAGAGCAAGACAAACTCTATGAAAGAAAATATGAAGTAAGGACTAGTTAGAAATGTACATGTTGTTGTTCGATCACTCAGTAGTGTCTGATTGTGTGACCCCACGGACTGCAGCATGCCAGGCATCCCTGTCCTTCACTATCTCCCCGAGTTTGCTTAAACTCATGCCCATTGAGTTGGGGATGCCATTCAATCATCTCATCCTCTATCATCCCCTTCTCCTAACCTCCATTTTTCCAGCATTAGGGTCTTTTCCAATGAGTTGGCTCTTCACATCAGGTGGTCAAAGTATTGGAGATTCAGCATCAGTCCTTCCAATGAATATTCATGGGTGATTTCCTTTAGTTTTGACTGGTTTGTTCTCCATGCTATCCAAGGGACTCTCAAGAGTCTTCTCCAACATCACAGTTCAAAAGCATCAGTTCTTCAGCACTCAGCCTTCTTATGGTCCAACTCTCACATCTGTATATGCCTACTGGAAAAACCATAGCTTTGACTATATAGACCTTTGTTGGCTAAGTGATGTCTCTGGTTTTTAATACACTGTCTAGGTTTGCCATAACTTTTCTTCCAAGGAACAAATGTCTTTGAATTTCATGGCTGCAGTCACCATCTGCAATGATTTTGGAGCCCAAGAAAATAAAGTCTGTCACTGTTTCCATTTTTCCCATCTATTTGCCATGAAGTGATGGGACTGGACGCCATGAGACATGACCACATCACAAGAAAGGTTCATCTTCCTCCAGAAAGAGAACCTTGAAAAATCATAATAATAAATTAGAACAATGAATTTCACAGATAACTTATTAAAGTTAACAAAATAATATCATGACAACAATTACTAATATAAACTGGGAGCTGCATACCAAGAAGTATCCATCCATCAGTAAACAAATAAGAACCCATTTCTCAAGAGTAAGTTCTTAGGGTCCATGGGGCCTAATTTTTTAGACTGGATTCAAAGATATCATTCATGGTGGGTAAAGGAGAGATGAAAATATTGACAAGAATAAGAGAATAAGATGAAATATGCAAAACTGGAGAGAGTAACAAATCCAATTCTGATTTTTCACTTTATGAGGCCTCGATTATATTTGCCCCTAAATACAACAAAAGAGAGAAATTCCAGTTAAAGAAGACAAGACTCACAACTGCAGTTATATATCATAGGGGTCAGAAGAAAATGTGAGAAAGGTTATTTGAATGTGAGAGAAGTGAGATTTGGCCAGCAGCAGTAATGGACTGACTTTTCCAAGTAAACATATGTTTAATCTAAACTATTAGTGGGAAGATTTGGGAGAATGGCACTGAAACATGTGTAATATCATGTATGAAATGAGTTGCCAGTCCAGGTTTGATGCATGATACTGGATGCTTGGGGCTGGTGCACTGGGATGACCTAGAGGGATGGTGTGGGAAGGGAGGATGGAGGAGGGTTCAGGATGGGGAGCACATGTATACCTGTGGTGGATTCGTTTTGATGTTTGGCAAAACTAATACAGTGTTTGAGGTTTAAAAATAAAATAAAATAAAAAAAAACTATTAGTGGATCAAATATTCCAAATGGATGTTCATGATATAGTAGAAAGAATATCAACTTGGGAGTTAGATTCCTGCAACATTTTTATTAACAGGTTATATGATTTGAAGTGAAAAAAAAAAAGCTTTACTCATTCTTTTCAGCAGATATTTATTGATCCCTTGCTACACAGTAGGCACAATTGGCTACTGTCCAATTTCTTTATCTGTGAAGTGAGTGAAGTGGACTAAATGATTCCTAAATGAATTCCAACTCTAAGAATCTTTGTCTAAAATGTTAACTGACATAGTAATTTCTTATCTTCTGTATCTCAGAACCGAATATCAATAGAGTATGATGAACTTACCAATGCTATCTCCAATTGTAGATTTTAATTGTGCACAAAGTTGACAAAGAAGAGAAAAAAATATAGAGCACAAATATTTAAATGACTTAGTTAAGTGATAGAAACTATTCCTTGGAACAGGACTATTTGAGGAATTTATCATGAGAGTATAGAATGCAGTTTTATTTAAAAAATTTTTGATGTGCACCATTTTTAAAGTCTTTGTTGAATTTGTTACAATATTATTTCTGCTTTATGTTTTGGTTTCTTGGCCACAGGTTATGTGGGGTCTTAGGTCCCCAACCAAGGATCAAGCTCGCACTCCCTGCATTGGAAGGCTTTGTTAGTCTTAACCCCTGGACTGCCAGGGAAGTCCCTGGAATGCAGATACTAAAACTTCCTTAAATGTTGAGCATGAAAAGATGCTCAACATCACTCATTATTAGAGAAACGCAAATCAAAACCACTATGAGACCATTTCACGCCAGTCAGAATGGCTGCGATCCAAAAGTCTACAAGCAATAAATGCTGGAGAGGGTGTGGAGAAAAGGGAACCCTCTTACACTGTTGGTGGGAATGCAAACTAGTACAGCCACTATGGAGAACAGTGTGGAGATTCCTTAAAAAACTGGAAATAGAACTGCCTTACGATGCAGAAATCCCACTGCTGAGCATACACACTGAAGAAACCAGAATTAAAGAGACAGGTGTACCCCAATGTTCATCGCAGCACTGTTTATAATAGCCAGGACATGGAAGCAACCTAGATGTCCATCAGAAGATGAATGGATAAGAAAGCTATGGTACATATACACAATGGAGTATTACTCAGCCATGAAAAAGAATATATTTGAATCAGTTCTAATGAGGTGGATGAAACTGGAGCCTATTATACAGAGTGAAGTAAGCCAGAAAGAAAAACACCAATACAGTATACTAACGCATATATATGGAATTTAGAAAGATGGTAACAATAACCCTGTATACGAGACAGCAAAAGAGACACTGATGTATAGAACAGTCTTTTGGACTCTGGGAGAGGGAGAAGGTGGGATGATTTGGGAGAATGGCATTGAAACATGAATAATATCATATATGAAATGAGTCACCAGTCCAGGTTCGATGAACAATATTGGTTGCTTGGGGCTGGTGCACTGGGACGACTCAGAGGGATGGTACAGGGAGGGAGGAGGGAGGAGGGTTCAGGATAGGGAACACGTGTATACCTGTGGCAGATTCATGTTGATATATGCAAAACCAATACAATATTGTAAAGTTAAAAAATAAAATAAAATTTAAAAAGAAGAAATATTAAAAAAAATTCCTTAAATCACTTCTTTGTAGTTTTAAAATTATCAGTAATTGTAATTTGCGATAACACCAAATAGTCTACTTATGTTTATGATATCAACCTGAAATTATTTTATCTCAGTGTGGAAATATTTTATGACTTTTAGAAAATATTGCATCAATGTGTAAGTTAGTTTCTTTAGTGCTAATACTGTAATTATACACTGGACTTTTTTGTTAGTAAGGTTGGAATTTTACATGGCATCATGACAAGTGCGCTAGACTAGACATCGAGGAATCTGGGCTCTATTTTGGACACTGGCATGTCATTTTAGACTCATCATCTTTGTTCTCTAAGTCCCCTCCACTGGTAAAATGAGGGCATTAGACTCAGTGGAGCCGGGATTTTGAAAGGAAACAATTCAAAATTCCATCCAGTTACTATAATAAATCCAGCTTAAAGTCCAAGAGCTTCAGGTAACAGTTAATCCTTTTAATCAACTCTGGAAGTCACTCTGTTGTCTGATGACCCACAACCTGAATGGCCAGTTATTACCTCCTTTGCATCCTGCTCCTCACCATGCCTGAAACCCAGTACTGCATTCAGGCTAGGATGCCAGGGACCAACACTCCCATCTGCACATGGAAAGAACGGGAAATAGGTAGCAAAGAAGGTCCACAGCAAAGAAGAAAAATCCTGCCAGCCAGGAGTTGTGTGCTGGCCCTGTTATAGAAGTGCTGGAAATTTCTTGATTAGACTCTCATTCTTATTTTCTGAAAGGAATTCATTAATGCATTTACTCTGCACCTTCTTGTTTTTTTATCTACCACAGCCAAGCTGAACTTGGGATTTGAGAGCAGTGCCTCAACAGAGGGCTTCCCTGGTGGCTCAGACAGTAAAGAATCTGCCTGAAGTGTGGGAGACCTGGGTTCCATCCTTGAGTCGGGAAGATCCCCTGGAGAAGGGAATGGCTACTCACTCCAGTATTCTTGCCCGGAGAACTCCATGGACAGAAGAGCCTGGCGGGCTACAGTCCATGGGGTTTCAAAAAGTTGAACACGACTGAGTAACTAACACTTTCACTAACATAAAACACAAAACTTTCTGGAAGTTTGGAATTTTGGGGGTGTTTCAAACTCAATTTTTATTCCAGATTTCTCCTTTGTTGGCAGTAGAGTTTTCTAAAAATTTGCTAAACTTTTAAATCTATTTTTGTACATAAACATGCCAAAATTTCTTCTTTGATGCAATAGTCCTGATTTTTTTTCTTTGTGTCACAGCCCACACTTTTCTATCCACTTAATGATACCTCCCTGGGGGGCATCTGAAATATTATAATAGGCAGAAAGGCCACTCCCTTCATCTGATATTTGCTGAAAGCTGAGTCAAGTTCACATGCTATATCTTACTAGCCTTTGTCACTCACTGTGCTTAATTGCTCAATTGTGTCCGACTGTTTGCAACCCTATGGACTGTAGCCCGCCGGGCTCCTCTGTCCATGGGGATTCTCTACGCAAGAATACTGGAGTGGGTTGCCATGCCTTCCTCCAGGGGATCCTCCCAACCCAAGGATTGAACCCAGGTCTCCTACATTGCAGGCAGATTCCTTACCATCTGAGCCACTGAGAACCCTCACTAAGGCTCTTAATTCAAGACCTGAAAGGATGACACCATCAAGGTATTACATTCAATATGTCAGCAAATCTAGAAAGCCCAGCAGTGGTTATAGGCCTGGAAAAGGTCAATCCTCATCGTAGTACTAAAGAATGTGCTAACCATCAGACAACTGCACTCATCCCCCATGCTAGTAAAGTCATGCTTAAAATCTCGCATGCTAGGCTTCAGTATTATGTGAACCAAGAACTTCCAGATGTCCAAACTGGATTTAGAAAAGGAAGAGGAACCAGAGATCAAATTTCCAACATTCGCTGGATTGTAGAGAAACAAGGGAATTCCAGAAAAACATCTACTTCTGTTTCACTGACTATGCTAAAGCCTTTGACTGGGTTGATCTTAATGAACCGTGGAACACTCTTAATGAGATGGAATACCAGACCAACTTACCTGTCTCCTGAGAAACCTGTATGCGAGTCAAGAAGCAGCAGTCAGAACCCTGTATGGAACAACTGATGGTTCAAGATTGAGAAAGGAGTACGACAGAGCTGTCTGCTGTCACCCTGTCTGTTTAACCTATATGCTGAACACATCATCAGAAATGCTGGGCTGGATGAGTTCCAAGCTAGAATCAAGATAGGTGGGAGAAACCATCTCAGATATGTGGATGACACCACTATAATGGCAGAAAGCAAAGAACTAAAGAGCCTCTTGATGAGGGTGAAGGAGGAGAGTGAAAGAGTCGGCTTAAAACTAAATATTAAAAAAACTAAGATCATGGCATCTGGCCCCATTACTTCATGGTACATAGAAGGGGAAAAGGTGGAAGTAGTGACAGATTTCCTCTTCTTGGGCTCTAAAATCACTGCAGATGGTGACTGCAGCTGTGAAATCAGAAGATAGTTGGTTCTTGGCAGGAAAGCTATGACAAACCTAGACAGTGTGTTGAAAAGCAGAGACATTACTCTACCGACAAAGGTCCGTATAGTCAAGGCTATGGTCTTCCCAGTGGTCACCTATGGATGTGAGAGTTGGACTGTAAAGAAGGCAGAATGGCAAAGAATTGATGCCTTTAAATTGTGGTGCTGGAGAAGACTCCTGAAAGTCCCTAGGACAGCAAGGACAGAGATCAAACCAGTCAATTATAAGGGAAATCATCTCTGAGTTCATATTGGAAGGACTGAGGCTGAAGCTGAAGCTCCAGTATTTTGGTCATCTGATGCAAACAGACAACTCTTTGGAAAAAACCCTGATGCTGAGAAAGATTGAGGGCAGAAGAAGAGAGCATCAGAGAATGAGATGGTTGGATGGCATCACTGATGCAATGGACATCAACTTCAGGAGATGGTGAGGGAGGCGGAGGCCTGGCATGCTTCAGTCCATGGGGTCACAGAGTCGTACACGACTGGGTGACTGAACAATAACAACAAGGCTCTTAGTAATTGCCGTCTCTCCCATTTGCAACACAGGATTTTGCATTTGCCATAGAAGGGAGAAAAGAGTGAATAACTGTGACTGGGAGGTTTTTAAGGCCAGGTAGACATTATTCTCACATTTCATTGACAGGAGCTCTGTAACTGGAAAGGAGACTTAGTCATGGATCTAACTCAGTATTGCCCAGTAATTTCTGCAATGGTGCAAATACTGTTTCTACACTGTACAAAATTGTAGACATTCACTGTACGTGACCATGGAATACCTGAAATCCAGCTAGTACAACTGAAGAGTTGAATTTTTAATGTTATATAATTGTAAGTAATTTAAATTAAATAGCCATGTGTGGGTAGCAGCCACCATATTGGCTAGTGCAAGTTCTTATTTTCTCAAGAAATGAGCTGTGTGAGCAGCAAGCTAGTTTCTGCCCCAGGTGTGGGCATGTCCATCTGTGCTACCAGTAAGAGGAGAATGTCTCTCTCCAGTGTATTCCCTATGTTGTCTTCCAAACACTGTCCTGTACAAAAACTGGAAGTCATCCCTGCCCTCTTTATCCAAACATACCAGTGTAAGCTGAGAAAAAATGCATTCCTTACAGTAGGTTGTTCTAAAAGCTATGCATGCGAAAATTATTCATGTTCTATATATAGAACCAGGAGTTGAAAGTAATCAAAGGGACCTTATGCTGATCACAAGAGTTTCTGGTTGTTCCTTTCCCCTGTTTCATAAATAAGGAACACATTAATCTTCTCATTTTCGATTTGGAATCAGTTACGCACAGGCTTCAGTCAGTTGAAACTTTTTCATCTACAATATTTTGTGTACGAGAATGTCATGAGAAGGTTATTGGGGTGGTGAATTGTGTTAGCTATTCACTAAAGAAAACTAAATCCTAGTTCATCAAAATGCAAAGCCTCTATAGCCAAGTGTGTAATAATAATTTGCGGTAAAGAATTAACTGCAAAAATAAATTTTTAAATTGCTTCCTTCCTTAGATAAAGACACATTCATATTTTATTAGTCATATTTATTCCTAAAAAATGAAATAAGCATCTTAATAAATCTAGGAATCATCTCCAAAAATTAGATTTTAATTTTTTTAATTTCCCATTTTTTCCCAAATCTGTGCTGCTGTACTCATATAGAATTTGTGATCATATATTTCTTTTTGTCAGAAAAGATTGTGCACTTGGAAAAAAAAAAAGAGAGAACAAGTATCTTTCTTGTGAGTTGGTTATAGTATAAAATGAGTAGAATTGAGGCATCTTAGAGCAAATAAAGAAATATTATATAACCCAACTCATGCAAGGCACACATAACCCTCAACCCCATTAAAGTTCAAGACTTTAGCATCCCATTAACACTTAAGGCACATAGCCTCCTTGGTATCCACAGGGATTGGTTCCATGACCCCACAGATACCAAAATCTGAAACTGCTCAAGTCCTTTGTATAATCTGGCATGGTATTTGCATAGAACTCATGTCCATCCTCTTTCATACTTTAAATCATCTCCAGATTACTTATGTAACTAAAACAATGTGAAAGTTATATAACATTCAGATAGTAGTAAATACACAATCTAAATGTGGTCTATTAATAAATACGGTTACACTCCAGAGATATTGCAAGTTCTATTCCAGACCACCACAATAAAGCAAATACTACAATAGACCGTCACACAAATGCTTTGGTTTCCCAGTGCTTAGAAAAGTTACCTTTACACTAGACTGTGGTCTATTAAGGGTGCAATAGCATTATGTCTAAAAAGACATTATAGACCTATTTTGAATAAAAAACACTTTATTGGGACTTCTCTGGTGGACTTCTCTGGCTAGGATTTCACACTCCTAATGCAAGGGGCCTAGGTTCGATCCCTGATCAGGGCACTAAGATCCCACATGTTTCAACTAAGACCCGGCACAGCCAAATAAATAAACAAAATTAAAAAAAAAAATTTTTATTGTTAAAAAATGCTTTCCATTCATCTGAGCCTTCACCAAATCCATATAATGATACCCAGGATCACTGAACAAACATCACCACAAAAATTATAGTAATAATATGTGTGCTCAGTCACTTCACTCTTTGTGACCCCATGGACTATAGCCCTCCAGGCTCCTCTGTCTGTGGGAGTCTCCAGGCAAGAACACTGGAGTGGGTTGCCATTTCCTTCTCTAGGCCATCTTCCTGACCCAAGGAATGAACCCGTGTCTCCTGCATCTTCTGCACCAGGAAAGCCCAGTAGTAATGAAAAAGCTTAAACTATTGTGAGGATTACCAAAATATGACACAGAAACACGAAGTAAGCAAATGCTGTTGGAAAAATGGCACCTATAGGGGCTTGCTTAGCACAGGGTTGCCACAAACATTCAATTTGTAAAACGTGTGATATGTGGGAAGTGCCATAAAATGAGGTCTGCCTGTAGCTGTAAATACAATATAAATGTTCTGTAAATAGTTGGCTGCATACAGCAAACTGAAGTTTTGCTTTGGGGAATTTTCTGAATTTTTTTTTCAAATATTTTTTAAAAAATCAAAAATTTTGATCCGAGGTCAGTTGAATCTGCAGATGCAGAACCCAGGATACGGAGAGCCCACTGTATTTTTGTTCAGTAAAACATAATTATATGAAAGATAGTCTTCATTTTCCACATTATCTTTTCCTGAATAGCTGGATGCAGTCCTTTGGAAAAACAACAAACAGAACTAGCTCTAAGCAAAACTGTAAAATAAAAAAAACCTCTACTTCCTGTCCTCAACCATCCATCCCTTCCTTAGATTTGTCGGTACCTTTGCACTCTCCTGCTTTAAACTAATCAAAACCTGTTCACTTTCAAGGTTGGATGTGATGATTTTGCAATCATCTGAAATGGCTTGAATTAGAATGTTAGCTGTTCTCCTAGCTATTTGTATTTTCAGTCCATCACCCATTCCTGTATAGGGTGAAAATCTTTTCTGATGAATCAACTCCAAGTACTAGAAAAGATGTTGAAGGACATTTTACTTTGGTCTTCAAGGGCTGCTAAAAGTCACACAGAATTAACAGTCAATGAGCACATTACACCTAAGACTGGTCCTCTGGGAGAAATTGCAAGTCTCTAAGTAGCTGATTCTGAGCTTCAGGAAAAGCGATGGCATTTATATTACACATCTCTTTCATCTGTGAGAACTACCTGAAGGCTTACATAGGAGAAGTCTGCAGAAACTAATTGCCATTATCACTAACTTAAAACTAAACTGTGTGGATTTTTTTTTATTAGTTGTCAAGTCATATAAAGTTAGAAACACAGTCACTTCCTTCTCGCACTCAGTTAAGTTCAGTCACTCAGTCGTGTCCAACTCTTTGCGACCCCATGAATCACAACACGCCAGGCCTCCCTGTCCATCACCAACTCCCAGAGTTCACTCAGACTCAAGTCCGTCGAGTCAGTGATGCCATCCAGCCATCTCATCCTCTGTCGTCCCCTTCTCCTCCTGCCCCCAATCCCTCCCAGCATCAGTCTTTTCCAATGAGTCAACTCTGCATGAGGTGGCCAAAGTACTGGAGTTTGAGCTTTAGCATCATTCCTTCCAAAGAAATCCCAGGGCTGATCTCCTTCAGAATGGACTGGTTGGATCTCCTTGCAGTCCAAGGGACTCTCAAGAGTCTTCTCCAACACCATAGTTCAAAAGCATCAATTCTTTGGCGCTCAGCCTTCTTCACAGTCCAACTCTCACATCCATACATGACCACAGGAAAAACTATAGCCTTGACTGCTGCTGCTAAGTCACTTCAGTCGTGTCCGACTCTGTGCAACCCCATAGACAGCAGACCACCAGTCTCCCCCGTCCCTGGGATTCTCCAGGCAAGAACACTGGAATGGGTTGCCATTTCCTTCTCCAGTGAAAAGTGAAAGTGAAGTCGTTCAGTCGTGTCTGACTCCTAGCGATCCCATGGACTGTAGCCTACCAGGCTCCTCTGCCCATGGGATTTCCCAGGCAAGAGTACTGGAGTGGGGTGCCACTGCCTTCTCCTAGACCTGACTAGATGGACCTTTGTTGGCAAAGTAATGTCTCTGCTTTTCAATATGCTATCTAGGTTGGTCATAACTTTCCTTCCAAGGAGTAAGCGTCTTTTAATTTCATGGCTGCAATCACCATCTGCAGTGATTTTGGAGCCCAAAAAAAAACAAAGTCTGACACTGTTTCCACTGTTTTCCCATCTATTTCCCATGAAGTGATGGGACTGGATGCCATGATCTTTGTTTTCTTTTTTTTTTCTTTTTAAAATGATAGCAGTAGGATTTTTTTTCTTTTTTTTTAATTTTGTTTTATTTTATTTTTTAACTTTACAATATTGTATTGGTTTTGCCATACATCAATCTTTGTTTTCTGAATGTTGAGCTTTAAGCCCACTTTTTCACTCTTCACTTTCACTTTCATCAAGAGGCTTTTTAGTTCCTCTTCACTTTCTGCCATAAGGGTGGTGTCATCTGCATATCTGAGGTTATTGATATTTCACCCGGCAAACTTGATTCCAGCTTGTGCTTCTTCCAGTCCAGCGTTTCTCATGATGTACTCTGCATATAAGTTAAATAAGCAGGGTGACAATATACAGCCTTGACGTACTCCTTTTCCTATTTGGAAGCAGTCTGTTGTTCCATGTCCAGTTCTAACTGTTGATTCCTGACCTGCATACAGATTTCTCAAGAGGCAGGTCAGGTGGTCTGGTATTCCCATCTCTTTCAGAACTATCCACAGTTGATTGTGATCCACACAGTCAAAGGCTTTGGCATAGTCAATAAAGCAGAAATAGATGTTTTTCTGAGCACTGTCTTTCAGCTCCATCCTCAATTTGCAAATAAGTCTTGTACTCACCTTCTTTAGTTCCCTCAGAATTGGAGCCCAAGTACTATGCTTTTGTATTTATAGGTCATCTTTTTTCCAGAACCTTCTTAATGATTTTCATCCTCTTATTATCCTGCCCTGGATGAGGATTGGAGTATAGATTTTTCTAAGACCAATTGTCTGTTCAGGTTATTTGTTAAAACATTTTCTCTTAAATTAATTTACCTGAAACCTCCTTACAAACCAATTGCTATTGCAGAAAGTTTTAAAAATTACTTTAGTTATTTAATAATTTTTGTTATTCTAATTATTAGTTGTTAGTGTTCTTTCCATTTGAATGATACTTATTTGCATAATCATGCAATTTTCTCTCTCTCTCTCTCTCTCTCACACACACACACACACACACACGTACACACCCGTAGTTGGCACTGAAGGTTAACAGTCTGGGTAACTCATAAATAGCTGTTCTTACACTAGATGCGAGCTTTACCTCTCAGATGTTGGCTTTTTTTTTTTTTTTTTTTTTTTTTCAAATTTCTGAAAGAATAGCTCACTCTTAGACTAGAGTGACCATATAATTTATCATCCAAATATGTACAGTTTTGAAAGTGAACAGGAGTACTATTATCAGTTATGCCGTGACCAAAGACCCATTCTTTTTCTGAAACACAACTTCACCCTATCTGACCCCTCTCTTTGTACCCCATCCACACTTACAGCACTTTCCTGGGCATGTGGGTCTATATCCCCACCTCCCTCTGCAAATTGTAAGTCTCTTGGATCTTAGCTAATAACTCCCCTTCCTTCCCACTAATGTTGGGTATGAGGGGAGGTCCGACTAGCAGTCTGATGGTGGACGTGATGGCACCTAATGCTGTGTTAACTGGGAAGCCAGCCATCCTGTCTGTACAAAAAGCATGGAAGTCTGAGCTCCAGGCACTGGGTGAGAACCATTCTCAAGTCCAGGATCCAGACAATTCTTTCTACAAGACTCACCTGCAGTCAAGAGGCATGGTCCTTGATGGGCTAGTGTTATAAAGAAAATTATAAAAAGAGGAAGAAAATCAAAACTATGTTCAAATTGAAGTGCAAAAACTCAAAATAATGTTCCAAAATTAAATTCACAGGCAGAATTACGACAAAACATCAGCATGACTCTTTATGGCAATCCATCTTTACTCTCTCCTCACCAACCCATCAATCAAATTGGGGTCACATTAATAATAATCTAAATTGAACTGACTCTAGCTCTTAAATTGTATAAACTCATCTCCTAAAATTTCTCCCTCAGGCACTTCTGGGGTAACTGGAATGTTTCATATGTGCTTAACAATGGTGCTTTAATACGGCTTCCCCCTTTATGCCCACTTGTTAATGTCCCTGCTGTTACAGCAACTGAGGTTAGTGACAATGTGATCACTGATGCCGGCTCCGTGGAATGCACTCCCAGGTCTGCGTAGCTTTAGGAAAACTAGCAGAACTGGCTGGACCTGGGGCGGTGAGGACTTTGAGGAACTCAGCCTGGTTGTGATATGTCATTACATTTCATGGGGTTATGAGATGCTTCCCACCTCTCAGTTCATAAGGTTGCCATAAACTGTTAACTCCTGTTTTCTGAGTTGGTCTAATAAACAGAAAATCAGGGCTCCCAGGAGTCAATCTGTATAAGAACTTTTGGCTTAAAGAGACTGAAGCAAGGGGTGTTGTACACATCTGGGGGAGGATGTTGTGAAGTGGGAAGAGTAGATGCCTTCTCCTTCATCATTCTGTGCTTTGTTCAGCAAAGCCGGGACCTGAGGACCCCAGAGCCTCTAGTGCAGCCGGTCCCTCCTCCTGGGAGCACAGATCCCATTGAGACAGTGACGGGGAGCCAGATATGTGGAGATGAAATGTCAGCTTGACATTTACAAAAGCTGGGCTGAATCACACAGGTTCACCCACTCAGTGACAAGTCCTGCTTCTCAGCCATGGGCTCGTTCAACTTGGGGAGCAGATCCCAGAACTCAAAAGGAGAGTGGAAGGGGTTGACTTGACCATGGTCTAGTTCAATTCCCAAGGTCAATAAATCACTCACCTGGAGAGGACTGAGGTGTGGGGCAAGGAGCTTCTCACTAACAAAAATTCCACCACATCGAAATTCTAGGCAGGAGGAAAGGAGGTCTCCCAACCACCTTCCTGAGGACTCAGACACTGGCCCTTGGACTCAGACAGGGAACGTGTTTTCCCACTTCAGCTTTCCTCCCAAGAAATTGCATAAATACCTTTCAAGGCCACAATCCACAGTCATTTGAGATCAAAGCTCTTAATAATTATTTTATATCACTTCCCTGGAGTCCCTTGTTACTGGATTTCAATAAATGTTTACTTAGGTCAAAATAATTATTCTCATTATCATCATTCTTTCAATCATAAATAAATTTGGATAGCTAACTGCCTTTTTCTAAATTTTGTCTTATATGTACCCAAATCAGAATAATCACTTGCTATACTCTCTCTCTCTTTTTATTTTTATTGGAGTATAATTGCAAGGAAATGAAACCAGTCAATCCCAAAGGAAATCAACCCTGAATATTCATTGGAAGGACTGATGTTGAAGCTGAAGCTCCAATACTTTGGCCACCTGATGCAAAGAGATAACACGTTAGAAAAGACTCTGATGCTGGGAAGGATTGAGGACAAGAGGAGAAGAGGGCGACAGAGGATGACATGGTTGGATGACATCACTGACTAAATGGGCATGAGTTTGAGCAAACTCCAGGAGATGGTGAAGGACAGGGAAGTCTGGCATGTTGCAGCTCATGGAGTTGCAAAGAGTGAGACATGACTTAGCAACTGAACAACAACCATAATTGCTTTACAATGTTATGTTAGTTTCTACTGTGCAACATTTTGATCAGCTATATGTATACACGTATCGTCTCCTTCTCGATCTCCCTGCCCCTCATCCGACCCATCCAGGTCTTCACAGAGCACTGAGATGAGCTCCCTACCCTATACTGGAGCTTCTCACTAGCTATCTATTTTACACATGAGAGTGTGTATGGGCTTTCCTTGTGGCTCAGTGTAAGGAATCTGCCTGCAATGCAGGAGCCACAGGAGACACAAGTTCTATCCCTGGGTCGGGAAGATCCCCTGAAGAAGGGCATGGTGATGCATTCCAGTATTCTTGCCTGGGGAATCCCATGGAGAGGAGCCTGGAGGGCTACAGTCCATGGGGTCGTAAAGAGTCAGACACAACTGAAGCGACTTAGCACACACCTGAGTATATGTATGCCAGTCCTAATCTCCCAGTTCTTCCCACCATTCTCTCCCCCTCTGTGTCCACACATCCATTCTCTACATCTGCATCTATACTCCTGCCCTGCAAACAGGTTCCTCTGTACTATTTTTCCTGATTCCACATATATGCAGTTTGGAACATACTTCAAAATGAAAGTCGATGTATAAATCCCTTCAGCTCATTTTTCCCACAAAGTAAGTGTGCTGGAGATATCTTTTTTCATCAGGCATGGTAACACGTAGAGTCTAGAAGCTGGTTTTTGGAGAGGTAATATTAACAGGCTCAAATACTCAGTGTGCTTATGTTTTTAAATAAACCTGTACCGCATAAAGAAGTTTGCACTTGATATGCAAGATATGAGAGTTCCAGTCCTTCCACAACCTTTGCTGACCTTGTATTTCCATAGTTGGGCAGGAGTAAATAAAATCCCAGCTTATTTTATGAGAACATATGTGGAACCCACATCAGCCAGAAGGGCATGGACTGATTTTCCTTTGTTTCCTTTCACCCAGAATAGGATAGACTAGATCTACTTTGGGATTTTTGCCTCTTAACTTGCAGTTTTAATTTTAGATATATGATTATAGAAAGATAATAGTCTGAAAAGTTGCAACAAATGGTCTTAATTTTTTTATATGTAGTATATTCCTTTCTGGATGTAAAATATAATTTTAATATAACAACAACTTTTAGTGAGGGCAGAATCCATTCATTAAATAAGTAAAAAATACTGTGGCAGTAAGAGTGCCAGTATAGGGGCACTTATTCTGAGGCAGATGGTAGCTGATCCTTGGACACAAGATAGACAATAAAATTCCCACCTCAGCCCTGGAGCTAATGAAATTCAGGACAAATCTGGCGCAATTCAACAGCTTCATTATGCCATGATGTTTCATATTCCTAATTAGCACACTTTTCGTTTCCCACAGAAGAAAAACAAAGTTCTTTCTGCTCATAAATGGTCTCAATTTAGTATTCATTAGTTTATAAGCTAAAACTGAGTGTTCTGAGTTGTGTTGGCAAATACTTATGTTCATCAGTTTGTTTCTTATTTGCTTCAGTGTGTTTCTAGTGGATTTTTTAATTTTAAAAATGGATGTTAATTTTCTTAATTTTATTTTTACATAATTACTCAGAACAATATATTCAGATTTTGTTTTAAAAGTCTACCCAACAGACTCCGTTCAAAGTTCATTCTTAAATAAAATTAACCTTTGTTAATGGATTATTATCCAGACACAACGGTGGTTTATTTTCAAAGATCACACTTGCTTCAATTGGGGTTTTCTCATTTGTACCAGATTCCTGAGTCCTTTCAACCATCAGTATGATTTATACAGATATAGAACAGATGGAAACGATTTGCCTGAAAAAAAGCTGGCTGGGACTCGTTTGTACATTGAGGTTCTTATTCTCAAAATAATTATATACTATTTAGGTACTTCCATATAGTTTATAGTCAAATTGAAAAAAAAAAAAAAATCAGCTATCCATTCCAGGTTGAAATCTCTTTTTTACAAAATGTTTTTTGAGATTTTCCTCATGGTCCAGTGGCTAGGTACAAGCCCACTTTGCAATGCTGGGGTTGCAGGTTTGAGCTCTGGTCAGGGAATTAGATGCCACATGCTGCAACTAAGACCCAGTGCTGCCAAATATATACATAAAAAGAAACATTTTTAAAATGCCATTTGGACAATGTGGTTGGCGTAATAATGCCCACCCCCCCAAAACTGTTGTTGTTTAGGCCCTAAGTTATGTCTGACTCTTTTGCAACCTCATGGGCTGTAACCCACCAGGCTCCTCTGTCCATGGGATTTCCCAGGAAAGAATACTGGAGTGGGTTGCCATTTCTTCTTCCAGAGGATCTTTCCAACCCAGAGATCTAACCTTCATCTCCTGCATTGGCAGGAGGGTTCTTTACCACTGAGCCACCAGGAAAGCACCCCCGCCCCCACCCGCCACCCTCCTTAAAAAAAAAAAAAAAGGCTGTGTCCTAATCCCTGGAATCTGTAAGCATGTTAGTTTACATAGAATGGGGATTTAAGTTTGCCAATCAGCTGAACTTGAGATGGAAAAATTATCTTAGTGGGTCCACTGTAGACACAAGGATCTTTACAAACAGAAGAATGAAGCAGGAGTGTCAGAAAGAAATTTGAAGATGCTACACCTCTAATTCTAAGTTGGAAGAAAGGACCATAAGGCATGAATGCAGGAGATTTCTAGAAATTGGAAAAGACAAGGGAAATAGATTTCTGTCTAGAGCCTCCAGAAGGAACATGATCCTGCCAACACCTTGATTTCAGCCCATGTGTGCATGCGTGCTAAGGCACTTCAGTCGTGTCCAGCTCTGTGCGACCGTATGGGCTGTAGCCTGCTAGGCTCCTCTTTCCATGGGATTCTCCAGGCAAGAATACTGGGGTGGGTTGCCATGCCCTCCTCCAGGGGATCTTCCCAACCCAGGGATCAAACCCACATCTCTTACATTTCCTGCATTGTCAGGCAGCTTCTTTACCACTAGCACCACCTGGGAAGCCCTGATTTTAGCCCATTGAGATGCAAGTCAGACTTCTGACTTCCAGAACTGTATGATACTAAATTTGAGTTGCTTGAAACCACTAAGTTCTGTGATAACATCAGTAGCAGGAAACAGATACAGCAATATGTAGTAGCATCTTGAGGCGCCCTCCGCAGCCTACTACCAGCATTAATTCAAACCTTTATCCTCTGTTCAGTAATCATTTTGGGTACCCGCCATGGGACAGGAAGAGGGTATCAAGAGAACCAGGAAGGGGACTTCCCTGGTGGTCCAGTGGCTGTGATTCCATGCTCCCAAAGCAGGGGGCCTGGGTTCAACCTTTGGTCAAGGAACTGGATCCCACATACAGCAACCAAGGGTCCACATGCTGCAATGAAGATCGAAGGTAACTCATACCTCAACTAAGACCTGGTGCAGCCAAATAAATAATTAATATTATTAAAAAGAGAGAGAGAGAAACAGGAACATTGCTCCTGTCCTCTGAGACCCTTACAGTCCAGTGTGGGAAACAGATTCAAAAAGGCATAGAGACAATAAGTGAAATAAACATTTATAAATCACATTCATGTGCTTTAAAAGAGCAAGTGCCTATGTAACAACCTGGGCTTCCTAAATTTAAACAAATCATTTAGTCTCTTGGTCCACAATTTATCTGAATAATAAGAACAGTATGTTTCACCAAATATACCTTCAGGAATAAAGATGATGCTCTAGACTGATTTACTCAGTTTGCACCAATTGCATCTCCAGATGGGACCAGTTTTACTGGCCAAAGGCTGGCACAGAGACTTCATCATCAGTGATCTATGACCTGGCAAGTGCCACCAAGGCTCTATGTTGGTGCTTATTGGCACAGTTTCTAGCTGGTTTTTAACTGTAGGTGAAACTGTAAAATAAGCTAACATGCAGTGGTTCTAATTCGGTATGTTACACCTTCAAAACATGATAAAAGTGACCAAGATAGGTTTCATGCCAAAAGAATTAATTGATTGCTTCAGGTAGAATATAAAAATATTGTGATCCAGGGAAAAGGGAAGTTCTAGAGACAAAGTTCCGGAGAAGGCATTGGCACCCCACTCCAGTACTCTTGCCTGGAAAGTTCCATGGACGGAGGAGCCTGGTAGGCTGCAGTCCATGGGGTCGCTAAGAGTCGGACACAACTGAAGCGACTTAGCAGCAGCAGCAGAGACAAAGTTCACGTGGTTTAATCAAACCACATGGACAACTTTATCAGGCATTTCTGATACCAGACATTCCAGCTGTATCTATAAAAAAGATTCTGCCACAGAACAAAAGCAATTCAAAGTTATGGTTCAATAAAACTAAAGATGCATATTGAAAAGTGAAAATTTATAAGCTAATCATCATAAAAATTCAAAATATATAACTGGAGGGAAAAAGGAATTGATGGTGTCATCCAACTGGACAATAATGATTAATAACATGTCTTAGGAGAATTAACTAGATGATGATATGAGAATTTAAAGCAACAGGCACTCTTCTCAAAAGAACATCCAATCCTTGGGGCTGAGTTTAGAACTGTCTTCACCATCAGGTAATAACAATTTCCTGTTTCGTTTTTGCTATTGTTTCAGAAATTATGTTCATCAAGTCACTCTCAACTACCATTATTAATATACTCATCCAATCCTTGGGGCTGAGTTTGGAACTGTCTTCAACATCAGTTAATACAATTTCCTGTTTCATTTTTGCTATTGTTTCAGAAATTATGTACATCAAGTCACTCTCAACTACCATTATTAATATACTTAAAAAGGTGATCTCATGATAAGGCACCTAAATTTTTAAGTGCTCTTCTCTTCTCAGTTGTGCAGTGATCCAGAAATAAGTTTCTATATGAAAAACAAATTGTTTGCTTTCCATAAAACTAAATAAGTAACTTACTAAATAAGGCACTTAATGTTTGTTAATTTCATGCTTTATTCTAATACTAATTCTTTGATGGAGGTGTTGACTCCTGGATAGTCTTATTTTGTTGATAGAATTTTTCTCAGTAAAATAAATGGAAAAAATAATTTATCATGATATAATATTAAGAGAAAGCTAATTATTTCAAATAGAAAGCTTTGGCTTCAGATTATAGTGACCAGCATCAAGACCTTTTAATCTTGAAAATCCCAATGAGAACACAAAGGAATATAACCAATGATTGGACTTTCTTCCTTTGACTCGGAGAGAAAAGAATTAAATGAAACAAAGCTCACATTACTTTTCAATTGTTCTAACAGCCTTTAGAAGTCTTGAATAGCAGCCATCAATATGAAAAACTTGTCAAGGGATAAATCACTCAAAGGAAAAAATAAGCATAGATCCTTGTACACTGGGAGAGAAGGACTAAGTTTGGGGCACAAAAATATTGGTTAGACACATCAGGAATATGAGTGGAAAGGAACTAACCTTCTAAATGTATTTTGTTCAGCATTTTTTGCCAAAACTGTCACAAATTTTATTTGTGGTAAAAGAGTCAAGGGAAAAAAACTCTTTCAAAAAGGGGGAAAATATAAGGTGATTGGTGTAAATCATGCACCTTCATTTCAACACCTAGTGAAATACCTAGGAAAGCAAAGAGCAATGAAAAGCAAGGCCCTTTCTGGAGGGGTTTATAACAATCCAGTTTTCCTCTCTGTTATACAATGATAGCCCATGTGGAAAAAATTGATTTATCAGCTGCTAAAATTGTGACTGCTTTGAGATCTTCCCCATTTGACACTGTTAACAATAAAATCCAAAGAGGTGGTCAAACCATTATTGTGCTCAGTCTTTGTGACCCCCATGGATTGTAGCCCAGCAGACTCCTCTGCTCATGGAAGTTTCTAGGCAAGAATACAGGAGTGGGTTGCTATTTCCTTCTCCAGGTAATCTTGGCTCAGGGATTGAACCCGAGTCTCCTGTGTCTCCTGCATTGGCAGGCAGATTATTTACCACTGAACCACCCAGAAGTCTCAAATCATTGTTACTGAGAAGATTAAGGGGTAAATTAGTGACCTAAAATTTCCCAGTGTCAGGAGGCAGCAAATTGCCTGGAGGGCTTGTTCAAATCTAGATTGCTGGGCCCTGCCCTAGAGTTATGGTCTGGAGCAGGACCTGAGGTTTTGCATTTCTATATGGTGACCACATTTTGAGAAGCACTGATCCGAAGAATCAATGTGGTTCCTGGCATCTATAGATACTTTTAATACAGGTACCTTTACTAACTACCTATGTAAAAGCCTTGAGATAATCCTGTGATTGCAGATGATGAATCATGTTTCATGCCACAATGGCTCTTCCTTTTCAAAAGTTATTTTCTAATTTTTTTCCCCTACAATTAATAGGCATCTTCTGTTTTCACCTATAGTAAATTGCATTAATGCCTCCAACTCTCCAGTTCCTTGCATCTCCCTGTATCCATACATTCTACAATTTCCACTGGACGAGAAGGAGAATAGACTTTCCTTACTCCTCCATTGGTTGAACTTGTGAGTTGCTTTGGCTAGTAGGATGAGGCAGAAGGAACAGTGTGCCAGTTCCCAGACCAGATCCTGCCAGTCTTTGCATGGTTCTGCTTTATAGCATTGTAAGTTAGATAAACCTGAGCTAGTCGGCTAGCCCCAGGAGGAGGATGAGAGACAGGTAGGGCAGAGCTGTCTTGAATGAGCAGCTTGCCAACCTGGTCCAGAGCGAAACTGTCAGTCAATCCACAGACCGGAAAAAGCCCAGCCACGATTAGCCTGGCCCAGCTGAGATGAATCAAGCCTCACTCAGTTCAATCAGTCAGTTCAGTCGTTGAGTCATGTCCGACTCTTTGCGACACCATGAATCGCAGCACGCCAGGCCTCCGTGTCCATCACCAACTCCCGGAGTTCACTCAGACTCAATCCATCAAGTCAGTGACGCCATCCAGCCATCTCATCCTCTGTCATCCCCTTCTTCTCCTGCCCCCAATCCCTCCTGGCATCAGAGTCTTTTCCAATAAGTCAACTCTTCGCATCAGGTGGCCAAAGTACTGGAGTTTCAGCTTTAGCATCATTCCTTCCAAAGAAATCCCAGGGCTGATCTCCTTTAGGATGGACTGGTTGGATCTCCTTGGAGTCCAAGGGACTCTCAAGAGTCTTCTCCAACACCACAGTTCAAAAGCATCAATTCTTCGGGGCTCAGCCTTCTTCACAGTCCAACTCTCACATCCATACATGACCACTGGAAAAACCATAGTCTTGACTAGACGGACCTTTGTTGGCAAAGTTAATGTCTCTGCTTTTGAATATGCTATCTAGGTTGGTCATAACTTTCCTTCCAAGGAGTAAGCATCTTTTAATTTCAAGGCTGCAATCACCATCTGCAGTGATTTTGGAGCCCCAAAAAGTAGTCTGACACTGTTTCCACTCTTTTCCCATCTATTTCCCATGAAGTGATGGGATCAGATGCCATGATCTTCGTTTTCTGAATGTTGAACTTTAAGCCAACTTTTTCACTCTCCACTTTCACCAAGAGGCTTTTTAGTTCTTCACTTTCTGCCATAAGGGTGGTGTCATCTGCATATCTGAGATTATTGATATTTCTCCTGGCAATCTTGATTCCAGCTTGTGCTTCTTCCAGCCCAGCATTTCTCATGATGTACTCTGCATAGAAGTTAAATAAGCAGGGTGACAATATACAGCCTTGAAGCACTCCTTTTCCTATTTGGAAGCAGTCTGTTGTCCCTTGTCCAGTTCTAACTGTTGTTTCCTGACCTGCATATAGGTTTCTCAAGAGGCAGATCAGGTGGTCTGGTATTCCCATCTCTTTCAGAATTTTCCACAGTTTATTGTGATCCACACAGTCAAAGGCTTTGGCATAGTCAAGAAAGCAGAAATAGATGTTTTTCTGGAACTCTCTTGCTTTTTCAATGATCCAGCAGATGTTGGCAATTTGATCTCTGGTTCCTCTGCCTTTTCTAAAACCAGCTTGAACATCAGGAAGTTCACGGTTCACGTATTGCTGAAGCCTGGCTTCAAGAATTTTGAGCATTACTTTACTAGCGTGTGAGATGAGTGCAATTGTGCAGTAGTTTGAGCATTCTTTGGCATTGCCTTTCTTTGGGATTGGAATGAAAACTGACCTTTTCCAGTCCTGTGGCCACTGCTGAGTTTTCCAAATTTGCTGGCATATTGAGTGCTTTCACAGCATCATCTTTCAGGATTTGGAATAGCTCAACTGGAATTCCATCACCTCCACTAGCTTTGTTCGTAGTGATGTTTTCTAAGGCCCACTTGACTTCACATTCCAGGATGTCTGGCTCTAGATCAGTGATCACACCATCGTGATTATCTGGGTCGTGAAGATCTTTTTTGTACAGCTTTTCTGTGTATTCTTGCCACCACTTCTTAATATCTTCTGCTTCTGTCAGGTCCATACCATTTCTGTCCTTTATCTAGTCCATCTTTGCATGACATGTTCCCTTGGTATCTCTAATTTTCTTGAAGAGTCTCTAGTCTCTCCCATTATGTTGTTTTCCTCTATTTCTTTGCATTGATTGCTGAGGAAGGCTTTCTTATCTCTTCTTGCTGTTCTTTGGAACTCTGCATTCAGATGCTTTTATCTTTCCTTTTCTCCTTTGCTTTTCGCTTCTCTTCTTTTCACAGCTATTTGTAAGGCCTCCTCAGATAGCCATTTTGCTTTTTTACATTTCTTTTCCATGGGGATGGTCTTGATTCCTGTCTCCTGTACAATGTCACGAACCTCAGTCCATAGTTCATCAGGTACTCTATCTATCAGATCTAGGCCCTTAAATCTATTTCTCACTTCCACTGTATAATCATAAGGGATTTGATTTAGGTCATACCTGAATGGTCTAGTGGTTTTCCCTACTTTCTTCAATTTAAGTCTGAATTTGGCAATAAGGATTTCATGATCTGAGCCACAGTCAGCTCCTGGTCTTGTTTTTGTTGACTGTATAGAGCTTCTCCATCTTTGGCTGCAAAGAATATAATCAATCTGATTTCAGTGTTGACCATCTGGTGATGTCCATGTGTAGAGTCTTCTCTTGTGTTGTTGGAAGAGGGTGTTTGCTATGACCAGTGCATTTTCTTGGCAAAACTCTATTAGCCTTTGTCCTGCTTCATTCTGTATTCCAAGGCCAAATTTGCCTGTTACTCCAGGTGCTTCTTGACTTCCTACTTTTTGCATTCCAGTCCCCTATAATGAAAAGGACATCTTTTGGGGGTGTTAGTTCTAAAAGGTCTTGTAGATCTTCATAGAACCGTTCAACTTCAGCTTCTTCAGCATTACTGATTGGGGCATAGACTTGGATTACTGTGATACTGAATGGTTTGCCTTGGAAACGAACAGAGGTCATACTGTCGTTTTTGAGATTGCATCCAAGTACTGCATTTCGGACTCTTTTGTTGACCATAATGCCTACTCCATTTCTTCTGAGGGATTCCTGCCCGCAGTAGTAGATATAATGGTCATCTGAGTTAAATTCACCCATTCCAGTCTATTTTAGTTCACTGATTCCTAGAATGTTGATGTTCAGTCTTGCCATTTCCTGTTTGACCACTTTCCATTTGCCTTGATTCATGAACCTGACATTCCAGGTTCCTATGCCATATTGCCCTCTACAGCATCGGACCTTGTTCTATCACCAGTCACATCCACAACTGGGTATTGTTTTTGCTTTGGTTCCATTCCTTCATTCTTTCTGGAGTTATTTCTCCACTGATCTCCAGTAGCATATTGGGCACCTACTGACCTGGGGAGTTTCTCTTTCAGTATCTATCATTTTGCCTTTTCATACTGTTCATGGGGTTCTCAAGGCAAGAATACTGAAGTGGTTTGCTATTCCCTTCTCCAGTGGACCACATTCTGTCAGACCTCTCCACCATGACCCGCCCGTCCTGGGTGGGCCCGTGGGCATGGTTCAGTTTCATTGAGTTAGACAAGGCTGTGGTCCTAGTGTGATTAGATTGACTAGTTTTCTGTGATTATGGTTTCCGTGTGTCTGCCCTCTGATGCTCTCTGGCAACACCTACCGTCTTACTTGGGTTTCTCTTACCTTGGACGTGGGGTATCTCTTCACAGCAGCTGCAGCAAAGCACAGCCGCTGCTCCTTACCTTGGACGAGGTGTATTTCCTCACCGCCGCCCCTCCTGACCTTGAATGTGAAATAGCTCCTCTAGGCCCTCCTGTGCCCGAGCAGCCACCGCTCAAGCCTCACTAGATCAGCTGATTCCCCGGTCAATGGATAAATGGGAAAGTTCTACTAAAAAATGGTTATTTAAGTCATCGAGTTTTGGCTGTTTTGCAGTAATACTTAATATGTGACCCCTAGATGCTAAACCCTCTGTTTTTCACCACCAGGCTAAATGGACTGATTTTATGATAAAAACTAGATTTAATTTGATTCTATAATTGCTACCATTATCTTTGGGAGAAAATGTTTCAGTAATTTCATGTCATAGCTGTTCTGTCTCAGGTAACAACAGATTATGTGATTTTGTAAAATCTTAGGTGATAAATTATTTGTGCAATTATTATTCTAAGATCTGAAATCCAGTCACATTGGCTTCTAGAATATGGAAATCCTCCAAACCATAGGCTTTGATGAAAATGGAGGTAAATCCATTAATACTTAGAGATGTTTTATAACTTTGCTGTCCTCTTTTAAACATTAAAGTTTCTTATTTTTGATAAAATAGCTGCATTGTTCAGGATCCTATAATTTGAATACAGAAAACTTACAAAAATAAAACAGGTGTATGACATTACATTTGATGGAAGAGAGGATTATACTATTAATTTTGATAATGAGCATTACAAGTAACAATTTCTCATGAGGCTACATAGCTAGTATTACTTTTCCTTCATCTATTTGATACACAAAAGCTCACTGTAGAGTGACTTTTCATCAATAGCTCATCATAAATTTAAAAAACAATCAATTTTCTTCCCTCAAGACAAAAGATTTACATGGCTAAAGAATTGAGGTAACCCATCTTCTATAAAGGGTTTCCCAGGTGGCGAGAGTGGTAAAGAGCCCACATGCCAAAGGAGGAGACATAAGAGACGAGGGTTCAGTCCCTGGATCTAGAAGATTCAGGCACAGCAACCCACTCCAGTATTTTTTCCCAGAGAATCCCCTGGACAGAGGAGCCTGGTGGGCTACAGTCCATAGGGTCACAAAGAGTCGGACAAGACTGAAGCAACTTAACACTCATTCATACATCTTCTACCAAGGTAATAAAGAGCTCAAAAAAAAACTTACGAGCGCAGAAAAAATTTCTTTGAAAAGTACAAGAAGGAAGATATCTCTCTATGTGGGGACTATTGATACAAATCGAAACCAACAGTTCTTTGTTTTTGAGACTAAAAATATATACAATATTAACATACAATACGATGTAAACCAGTCAAGTGGGTTCTTTAAAATTCATTTCTAAAGAATTAAATCAAACTAGTCTGCTTTGTTCATTCTTCGTTTACATTTGACTTTATAAAGCTTTCAATTCTTGGTTCTCAGCATCTTGGTGTTGCTACTTAATTGATGTCCAAATAACCGGTTGTTTATGCCATTTCTTAAGTTATTCTGATAGGTTTCCAATAGACCTCTATTTTTCGGCAGTGAAATCAAGTCACCATAGCCATTCCTTGAATTTCTGGTTCCCAATCACATCCATCATGGTGAAGGCAACAACATTTTTCTCATATAATCATCCACGTCCTTTGAGGAGCAAGAGCCTGCCTTTCCACAAGGACACTGGGGCAGCTGGCCATGTTTGCAGCCAACACGCTTCATAGTTAATTACATATCTTTATCCATCCATTCATTTGGCAAATATTTACTGAGGGCAGTTATGGGCCAGGCACTGTTTTAGGCTTTGCGGTTACAGCAGTAACTAAAACAAACTCCTTGCTCTCTGAGACAGACAAAAATGCATGTATATCAGGAAGTGCTCTGAAAAAAAAAACAGGCAAATAAGGAAAATGGACATTATTTGTTCCTTCTGAAGAACTCAAAAGGATTTCAGATATGTTTGCTGAGTCTCTCAGTTGTCATTAAAAATATTGGGTTGGCCAAAAAGTTCATTCAGATTTAAAAACCCAATAGAATGCCAAAAATTTAGGATACATAGAGAATTTTCTGCTGGTTCAGTGGTTAAGACCTGCCTTGCAATGCAGGGGGCTCGAGTTCAATCTCTGATTGGAGAACTAAGATTCCCACATGCCACGGAGCTACTAAGCCTGAGTGCTACTGAGCCCAAGTGCTGCAAACAAAGGCTCTCACATGATGCAACAAAGATCTTGAGTGCAACTAAGACCCGACACAGCCAAATTTAAAACATTCACACACACACACACACACACAGAACAGAAAACTTAGGATGTACAAACAGAGCAAATTTTGTTAAATGAGTAAATGTCAAAGAGAAAAATATGTTCCCAGGAAACAAAAACCCCTTCCACTGATATCTAGTTTTCTAGTGCCACTGACTGTATCAAAGGAACTTAGATATGGATGTTTCTATGCATTTTGGAAATGCAGAAAGAGTCACAGAGTGTGGCTTCTATTCAGGCACACATGTGAGACGATAGCGGGAGGGTTCTTGAAAAAGAGAATTGTTTGGCTGTGTTTCATTATTCTTATCTTTTCCATTGACATCTTTTTATATTAAAGAAAAGCCTTCTGAACAACTCACACTCACACACACACAAAGAAAGAAAAAAAAACAAGGAAAGAAAAAGAAAATGATTTTTCTAGTGACTCCTTCACTAAAGCAAAAAGGAGTTAAGATGAAATCAAGACTTGTGATGCAGGTCCTTGATTTAAAATAGAGCTTGAACACTTCAAAGGGAAGAACAAGATTAACACAGATTTCTCTCAGGAAGGAACACCTGTTGCTACCCCAATAGTCGTCAAAAAGCTACTCCAAAGGTCACTGATCTCATCCAGGCCTGGTCACTGGGCTGTAGTGCAGGATTGCATCCCATCAGGCAGGCACTAACAAGCTGCTCGGTGCATGGAGCCTCCCCCAGGCCAGTTGGCCACCTGTCCTGGATTCCTACGTGAGGCCCCCACGTGCAGAAGCTGGAGCCTCTGTTCAGTCACCACTTGAATATTCAAGCCCTAAGTTACAAAACCTCAAATCAATGAGCTTGAGAGAGCACTTTAAGTTACCCATCTATTATTAGGATAGTGATGCTATTTAGTTCATAAGGTTATTAAAAGCATAACATGAGCCAGTATCTTTAAAGTGCTTACAGTGTAAGTGTCTGGTACACAGTAAGTGCTAATATGCTTCCCAAAGAATGTCAGTAAACACAAGAAATAAATCTGTAGTAATGTAACCGCAAGTGGGGTCTGGCTGCTCGCCACTCAAAAGCAAAAAAGAGGCAAGGTTGATGAAAAGGAAAGTGGCTTTTTTTTTTTTTTGGATGCTGGCAACAGAGTAGGGCTTACGTGGGCAGATTCCTGTCCAGAGGTCGGCCTCCCCCCACTGATAACCAGTGGGAAAGAGCTTTTATAAACGGAAGGCGGGGACTACATGCAGAAACAGCACAGTCAGCTCTAACAGTCATCTTGAAATTGGTTATCGATGGTCTGATTAGTGTCTTCTTGATTATTATAACTACAGTTACTCTTCAGTTCCAGAGTTAGTTTGTTCCCATTTCCTTGAGGCCAATTCTCGGAATTGTGGCAGCTTCTGTCATGGCTGCAGTCTGATCATCATGTAGTTAACCTCTTCCACCTGGTGGGGGTTTCGGTATCCATAAGACAGCTCACAGGATATGGCTCAGAATATAACCTGTAGTGCTTGAGGAGGAACTAAAGGCTCTTGACTTTGCTCAGTGACTAAACTATTACTGTTTTGTGCTGTTTGACTGCTTTTGTTTCTGGATTTTCTCACTTATCTAATTAAAATAAGCTTATTGTTTGGCTAAAGTTTTTCTACAGACAAATGGCAGACAGATGACATGGGGTGGGGGTGGGGGCGGGGAGAAAAACCACAGGGTCCTGCTCTGTTTCAGTAATAGTCTGCTTTCTTTGGAAATTAAATGAAACATTCCCTATGATACTTTCGCTCTATTTCTCCCAGTCAAAACTACATGTCCTCACATCAGTACAGCTCTGTTTCATTTATGTACCTACATCTTGTTTACTTGCTAAGTCGTGTCCAACTCTTTCGCAACCTCGTATACTATAGCCCACCAGGCTCCTCTGTCCATGGGATTTCCCAGGCAAGAATACTGGAGTGGGTTGTCATTTCCTTCTCCAGGGGGTCTTCCTGACCCAGGGATTGAACCCATGTCTCCTGCATTGGCAAGGCTCTTTACCACAGACTGAATCATCAGGGAAGTCCATGAGCTCCCATTCTGACCTAACATTGTGGTCCCCAAAAGGGCATCCATGCAGTTTAGGGTGCAGAAGACAATCTACTAATGTCGGTGAAGAAAATATTAGAACTTTTCTTGATATTTGTTCTATCTTAAGATAGAAATCACGCTTTTCTAACATTTATTAGCAAACTGACAGGGGTAGGAAACGTGAATTTTAGATAAATGTGTATTTATTGGGGATACTTGCACAAAAATATTTTATTGATGAAACTTTTTGAGAGTACAGATCATCTGTATGTTCTTCCCTACTTCAGGTCCAATGACAGAATACATATGTACATTTTTACTTAAAAAGCACAAAATATAGTGCAAACTTTCCTAAAGTGGAGTTCATGGATCCTTGGAGGATCCATGGGTGGAATTCGGGAGATCTATGAGTCCCGGGAAATCACATAAAACATTTTATAGGCTGTACTTTTATTAATTTTATTGGGCTTTAATACAATTTCCAAAGAGCCAATGACCTCCCTAAAATTCATGAGGTGAGGGAAACTTTTCAAAGTTCCAAAAGTCTATCTTAAGGCACACATATAAATACCACCTTTCAGTGAACACAATTTAGTTACAGAATTGTTTATAAAGAACTCAGTCACTCTCGGGAAGTGATGTCAGCATCATGGTGGAGTAAGACATCCTCTTTTTTTTTTGGCCGCAGTGCTCGGCAGGTGGAACAGTGGTTCCCCAACCAAGGATAGAATTCACGCTCCCTGCAGTGGAAGCACAGAGTACTAACTGCTGGACTATGGCCAGGGAGGTCCCAAGATGTCCTCTTTTTTTGGTCTCCCTTTTGTAGCAACTAATTAGACGTCCATGAACAAACATGCCTCTGTGGGAGTTGTGGGGTCCAGCATCACATGCTGAAAAAGCCAGGATGAGTCTCATCCACCTGTGCATTCCGTGGTAGGCAGACACAAAACTCGGTGTAGGATGCGGAACCAATGGAGCCAGAGAACCAGCCCCAAGCCCTCTCAGCCACGGTCAGGGAAAACCTGAAGAGTACTGATCTGAGCAGATACCTATGGATGAGAGAGAATCTACAGACGCTCAGCTTCCCTTAGCGGTATCAAGGGCAAGAGGAACTTGGTCGGGGCCACCCCTCCCCCAAGATTACTCAGAGCAGGGCTGAACTCTCTCGAGGTGACCTCTCCCCTAGGGAAAAAGGAGAGTGATGTGTGAGCAGCTACCCCATTTCTCTCCAACGGCACCCAGAGAACTGGGGGTAAGGCCTGTATGCTTAGGGGGAGGGAGGAGATCAGGAAAGGGCCAGATAGGAACATAAAAGGCATTAAAGGAATGTAGTTCATGCTGACTCTGATCAGGAAGTCAGCAGGACGTTTACCCATGAGCCTCTGAGGGGACTTCATCCAAGGTCCTCAGCTACCTATAAAGCCCCAAGAGCTAAATGCAGACCCCCCGCCTCCCCCCAACTATGTAGCCAGCCCCTTGTGTACAGAAGTGAATGTCGGTCAGGTAAATAGAGTGCCATCAGAAATATTTGTGGACAGGGAAAAGCTACAAACTTGAGCTACAGCGCCACCTTCTGGAAAACAAGAGAGGCGTCCTGCAGCCAGCCGGCTGAGCTGTAAGAACCAGAGTAGACATAAAAAGCTCAAGAATTCTTCCAAGAAATGTAGAGAAGGTGTATACATACAGGGTTGGAGAAAATCCAAGATATAACAGAACCAACAAGCAAAGGTAACTAGTGAAGATTTGAGGAGGTGTCTGCTTCTTCCAGTGTGAATGCAGCATTGCAAAACTACGAGGAACAGGTTGACACCAACAGATTAAAAAAAATAATCCTTCAATAAAGGAGCTCGAAGACAGAATTTTGTGATACAGCTGATAAAAAAAATAAAAATAGCTCTTTTGAGGAAATTCAATGAGTTATAAGAAAACTCAGAAAGATAATTTAATAAAGTCAGGGGGGAAATTCATGTAGAAAATGAGAAATTTAATAAAGAAGTCCTTAAAAAGAACTAAACAGTAATGCTGGAGCTGAAAATCTCAATGAATAAACACAAATGTAAAAGAGAGCATCTATAGCAGAGTAAGTCAAATGGAAGACAGAATAAGTAATCCAGAGGACAGGATTTGAAGAAGTCAAAAAGGGGAAAATTTTTAAAAAAGAATGGAGAAGAGCCAAGAAAATCTATGTGACCTATGGGATTCCACCAAACTTACAAATATTAAATTAATAGAGTTTCCAGGAGAAAAAAAAAGAAAAATGGGAGGGAGAGAATGAGGAGAGAAGAAATAACAACTGAGAACTTCCTAAACCAGAGGAGAGACTTGAATATTCAAATTCAAGAAGTTATCAGATCACCTTATTATTTCAGTGTAAAAAGACCTTCTCCAAGACACATCATAATGAAACTGTCAAAAAGTGAAGATAAAGAGAGAACCCTAAAGCAGCCAAGGGGAAAAGGTGATAATTTACAAAGAATCCCTGTTTAACTATCAGTGGATTTCTCAGCAGAAACCCTATAGGCCAGGATAGAGCGAAATGATATATTCCAAGTCTTGAAGGAAAAGAAATTGGCAACCAATAATGCTCTACCTGGCAAAGTATTGGAAAAAAAGACTTTCCTAGACCAAAAAAATAAAAAATAGGAGTTCATCATCCCTAGTATGTATACAAGTTCATCATCCCTTGTACGTATAACGTACCAGCTAAGGCAAATATCAACAACTTTAGAAAACTTTAACCCCATAATGGAATGGTGTATTAACGCCTCAACCACAGTATAAAGATTAAAGGAAAACAATACCTTAAATAACTGTAGCTACTGTAATTTGCTAATGAACACACAATATAGAAAGGAGTAAACTGTGACATCATAAATATAAAAAGGAGAGAGAAAAAACATGGATTTTTTGTATGGGGTAGAAGTTAAGTTGCCATCAGCTTACAATGGATCATTTTATCCATGAGATGTTTTTTGTGAGCCTCATGGTAACCACAGGTTTTCCCAGATGGCATTAGTGGTAAAGAACCCGCCTGCCAATGCTGGATATGCCATAGACAAGGGCTCGATCCCTGGCTTGGGAAAGATCCCCTGGGGAAGGGAATGGCAATCCTCTCAAGTGTTGTTGCCTGGAGAATTCCATGGACAGAGAAGCCTGGCAGGCTACTTGTCCAAGGGGTCGCAAAGAGTCGGACAAAACTGAAAAACTAACACGAATGCAGGATTGCATTAGCTAAATCAATCACTCAGAGAGTAATAGTTGTAAGAATTGAGAGGAAATTATGACTGACTCACATTGTTGTAAAGCAGAAATCAATATAACATTGTAAAGTGATCATCCTCCAATTAAAAAAAAAATTTTAATTTAGAGGAAAGGATAATTCTTTCAACCTACAGGTGGTCAGTACCACTAGGTAACCTTCCAACATCTTGCCAAGTCTCATAGCTAGCTTCTAGAACAATATCAAGAATGTGAGAGAATTCCAATGGGCAAAGGTGAGATGAAGCCCAGCCTTTATTCTTCTTAATGTTCTCAAACAATTTCAGACAAACTGGATATGTCAGCTCCATAATTGAGTCCAGGTCTATACCCACCAGTGTGTCAGATGTGTGATGGAAACATCCATTTCATTCAGGTCTAGGTGGCAAGTGGCAGGAGTAGTATATTTTGTTCCTGACAGCTGGCCGGCCACGTAACTCATTACAGAATTCAGAAGTCTTACGGTTTTATCTCCAAAGCTGTGGCTCTGTTGGAGGTGTTCACAGTTCTTATAAATTCATTTTCATTTGTGTGCTAGGCAAATTGATTCAAGGAACTATTTGGCAGAATCTGTTATAGAAATCTGAGACTATTTTGCCACTGATGAAATGTCACCACATTGAAGCCTTTGATAAGACCCAGAGCTTTGCTTTATTACTTAATTTTTTTAAATTATACAACCATAAATTTTTATTGATATCGTTATGAGGTTGTGTTTGGCCCTTTACAGATCTGTGAATGATTCTGGCTCTAACTTTGGGGGAGGAACTCATTATCTTTAGTCCCATGTTAAAGTTGAGATTTGAACTTCTCATAGACCAGAAGAAATTTTATTTCTTTGATCTCTCAAGATCCAGCCCAAATGTCACTCCATCTGTGAAATGTTCTGTCTTTTGACTCTGGTAGCACTTTGCATATTCTCTTACTAAATCAGCTCTACTTCATTATAACTGCTTTATAGGAATAGGTGTTGAGCCCCCCGTAAGACTGTGAACATAGTGAGATAAAGGATGGTCCTATTCCCCACTGCACCTTCATGCCTAGCGCCGTGGCACTATGTCTAGGAAGCAGGAAGCACTCCATCAATGTGAACGTGTCGCTTCTGATTGTTTGATTAAATAGGACACAAGTACTTTGTCCTCCCACACCCTGACCACACATGTGACTGCAGTTAGCACAGAAATGGTAGAAGCAAAGCTGGAAACGGGTTGCTGACTCTGGCCAGGGGGGTGGGTGGGTGCGGATGGCTCAAAACCCAGTCCATGAAGTTGCACTGAAATCAGGACGAGCCAGAGCGATTCTTTCTCTAGAGTGCCTCCACACTTTGAAATCTTCAAATTTTCCAAATTGTCTTGAAGGACCATCTTCCACTTTTATAATCAAACAAGGACCAGAAATAGACATATTTTCATGTAAAAACAAAATCAGATTTCTAAGGACCAAACCCTTTTACTCTGGCAACTGCCATAAAGTCCAGCCTGCTTCTATCATACATTTTCCACTGTCAAACTTTTGTTCACTGATTCCTAAGATGTTGATGTTTATTCTTACCATCTGCTGCTTGACCACATCCAGTTTACCTTGACTCATGGACCTAACATTCCAGGTGTTAGGTGGTTAACCTTTGTATGTGCCATAACCAAAATGAGGATAAATTTTGAATGGGCAGCTCATTTGTTAAATGTTTCTATTAAAATAATTGTTATAATGTTTGGTAATCACATAGACTTGAAAACAATTTGGGGAAATCACCCTAGTATAATTGAAACAGTAGAGGAGCAGAGTGATGCAAAACAATATTTAATAAAAGTACTAAATGGATCGGTGATGGCAGTTGAAGTTTCAAGACAAATCCTAGAAAGATCTGTGATTTCCTCCCTCAGGGTTTCTGGGAGTTTCTACAGGTTTTCTGAATGGGAGTCAAAGCCTCTAGAACAACTTTCCTCAGACTTAAAGCTAAACAGAGAGGTATGCCAAAGAGTGCTCACTTATATATTTATCAGCATGTATTAATAGCTATTAAAATTAAAAGACACTTGCTTCTTGGAAGAAAAGCTATGACAAACCTGGACAGTGTATTAAAAAGCAGAGCCATTACTTTGCTGACAAAGGTCCATATAGTTAAAGCTATGGTTTTTCCAGTAGTCATGTATGGATGTGAGAGTTGGGCCATAAAGAAGACTGAACACTCAACAATTGATGCTTTCAAACTGTGGTGCTGGAAAAGACTCTTGAGAGTCCCTTGGACAGCAAGGAGATCAAACTAAGTCAGTTCTAGAGGAAATCAACCCTAAATATTAATTGGAAGGATTGATGCTAAAGCTCCAATACTTTGGCCACCTGATGTGAAGAGCTGACTCATTCGAAAAGACCCTGATGCTGGGAAAGATTGAAGGCAGGAGGAGAGGGGATGATGAGTACGAGATGGTTGGATGGCATCATCAACTCGATGGACATGAGTTTCAGCAAACTCCAGGAAATAGTGAAGGACAAAGAAGCCTGGCGTGCTGCAGTCCATGGGATCACAGAGTCGGACGCAACTGAGCGACTGAACAACAACAAATTAATAGCTATTAAACTTGTGATATAAACAAAGGGATGGGGGAACTTACTAGAAAGACCACTGTTTTAGTTCCTTGCCCAAATCAGGGGTAACTCCCTTATCTGAATTAGATATGATTTGAAGATGAACATTTCAGTTACAAGACACAGAAAGCCAAACCTTCCAATTTATGCTTCATCCTATCCATGCTATGCAACACACAAATACCACCCAGACCACTTCAGAGGCTATAGCCAAAGATGTCTTCATGCCAAAAGTCATTGTCATAGAAATTTTGAGCTGGCATAGCTCACTTGCCTTGGGGGACAAACCCACTGGGGGTTGTTTGCACCCCTTAGCCAAAAGGTAGGGGAACACCAGGTGAATACCAAAATAGAAGTCTCTTTTATTATTTCCCTGGGACAGAACTCTTGGGTAAGGGTTATATTCAGTCATTATTACGTTATTTCAACGGCAGAACCCCTGTATTCACCAGTGGCAACACAAACAATCCTGGGCAGAAGGATTTTCTGCCAGACTTTTCTACCTATTACATGTTTTCTTATTTGCAATACACATGTAACTGTATTCTAGGAACATTGCATCTTGGTGTAAGTGATAGGCAAGAGTGACAATTTGCTAATCTTATTTGTTTCCACTGAGAACAGAAAAAAAATCATCTGAAGAGTGTTGGAGAGATTCAAACTTATTGAAGGCAATTTTACTAAGGGTTCTCCGAGCTCTACTATATCCCCATGGAAACAGATTTCAAGTGCATCTAAGTAGCAATTTACATTGGATGGTCATTTTTTGTTCCTGTATTCTTAGCCTTTCTCAGAGTTCTGTGATTTTTGTGCTATCCCCATCAACTTGGATGCATAAAGCTGGCTACTCTCATAAATAAATTTCACTCCTTCAGTAAATAGAAGTTCACTAACCCACCAACTATTACATCATTCTTTTCACCTTTAAAGATCTTCCATTCCTTAAAAATTAAGGAATATTTCCCTTACCACTCTTTTTTTTTTCCCCAATGTTATGCCCTTAATAGGTGAAAACACAAATTGACTCATAATAATCTAAATCTTATCATGCAGCCAAAATATACCTTCAAAACTTTATCCCAAAGTGCCACAAAATAAAGAATGGGGGAGGGGAGGGGAGTACACCCTCTGTGGACTGAAAGGTAGAGAAAGGTTTAACGAAAGACGTTAATCTTGAGATAAAGCATTTGAGAAGAATTAGGATAAGTGGATAAGATCAGTGTTTAAGAATAAAATTATTGTTCAAATTATTGTTTTTACAACAGGTAACCAGAGACTAGCTGCCCCATTATGACTTGGATATGAATATATGTTTGCCTTTCTACACTGGCCTTTGAAAAATAGCAATGAACCTAAATAATGCTGACTTTCTGGGAGAAGGAAAGAGATGCTACACTTGTTAAATCTGAAACCTAAAGTTTACACACACACAACTACATGCTTTTCATATCACATACCAATCCAGTAAATATTAAATCACTATGTACTTGCCATAGGATGACTTTATGATGTTCAGTTCAGTTCAGTCGTTCAGTCATGTCTGACTCCTTGCAACCCCACAAATTGCAGCACGACAGGCCTCCCTGTCCATTACCAACTCCCGGAGTTCACTCAAACTCATGTCTGTCGAGTTGGTGATGCCATCCTGCCATCTCATCCTCTGTCGTCCCCTTCTCCCACCCCCAATCTCTCCCAGCATCAGAGTCTTTTCCAATGAGTCAACTCTTCGCATCAGGTGGCCAAAGTATTGGAGTTTCAGCTTCAACATCAGTCCTTCCAATGAACACCCAGGACTGATCTCCTTTAGGATGGACTGGTTGGATCTCCTTGCAGTCCAAGGGACTCTCAAGAGTCTTCTCCAACACCACAGTTTAAAAGCATCAATTCTTTGGCACTCAGCTTTCTTCACAGTCCAACTTTCACATCCATACATGACCACTGGAAAAACAATAGCCTTGACTAGATGAACCTTTGTTGGCAAAGTATTGTCTCTGCTTTTCAATATGCTATCTAGGTTGGTCATAACTTTCCTTCCAAGGAGTAAGCGTCTTTAATTTCATGGCTGCAGTCACCATCTGCAGTGATTTTGGAGCCCCAAAAAATAAAGTCTGACACTGTTTCCACTGTTTCCCCATCTATTTCCCATGAAGTGATGGGACCAGATGCCATGATCTTAGTTTTCTGAATGTTGAGCTTTAAGCCAACTTTTTCACTTTCATCAAGAGGCTTTTTAGTTCCTCTTCACTTTCTGCCATAAAGGTGGTGTCATCTGCATATCTGAGGTTATTGATATTTCTCCCAGCAATCTTGCTTCCAGCTTGTGCTTCTTCCAGCCCAGCATTTCTCATGATGTACTCTGCATAGAAGTTAAATAAGCAGGGTGACAATACACAGCCTTGACATACTCCTTTTTTTTAATTTGGAACCAGTCTGTTGTTCCATGTCCAGTTCTAACTGTTGCTTCCTGACCTGCATATAGGTTTCTCAAGAGGCAGGTCAGGTGGTCTGGTATTCCCATCTCTTTCAGAATTTTCCACAGTTTATTGTGATCCACACAGTCTAAGGCTTTGGCATAGTCAATAAAGCAGAAATAGATGTTTTTCTGAAACTCTCTTGCTTTTTCAATGATCCAGCAGCTGCTTACTCATTCTGTTGCCTAGAAACAAGAGACATTCTAGTTTACAATGTTAACTTTAGCCATGTAGAGCGTATTAATTTTAGGGTCATGCTTACTCACCTATGAAAGTGTTACTGTCTACCATCCAGTGTCCTTGTACAAAATTCTCTTACTGTAACTTCCCAGTTGCCAAGCAGGGTCAGATTCTTTCTAAATAATGTTTAGCTTTTCTCCTCAACTTCTCAAGGGCCCAGGAGTACAGGATTCCAGTAACTGGGCTCTTCATTCTCTCACAATGAAATTTAATTCCATCTATGATTAGAATGTTTCTTTCTCTCTTGATGTTTGAGTCTGGTAGTCCTGGTTCATTTAAATAAAGTCTTCCAAAGGCTAAAAAAAGCCACCATTTTATAAAGACTGTCTGTGTTCTAATTCTTTTATAAAGAATGCTGAAAATATTTTAATACTACCACATTTTAAAAAACAGACTTTGAAACTCACTGAACTAGACATGGGATATAAGTTGCAAGGGTATATTCACCCAGTGATCGATTATCCTCTGAAATCAATCAGTGTGGTTTGACTAGGAAAAATCTTCTTGGTATGTACACTGTTATGGACTATTACATGCTGTCTTTGATTGTCATAACCCGTTTCTACTTAACACATTTCTAATGACAGATGTGCTGTGCCAAGTCACTTCAGCCATGTCGGAGTCTGTGCGACCCCATAGACTGTAGCGCACCAGGCTCCTCTGTCCATGGGATTGTCCAGGCAAGAATACTGGAGTGGGTTGCTCTTTCCTTCTCCAGGGGATCTTCCCAACCCAGGGATCGAATCCATGTCTCTTATGTCTCCTGCATTGGAAGGCAGATTCTTTAGCACTAGCACCACTTGGGAAGCCCAATGACAGGACAGGTACTTAATAATACTTACTGAATTAAATGGAATTGAACTCAATGTACTGTTTTTGACAAATAACAGTAGACTTGGAAACACATAATTTTTAATTTAAAAGAAAATCCCACTGATTTCTCCTATCCGCTCCCCACCCCTCCCCACACCCCACTCTCAGTGCCATGATAACAAGTCTGTTTCTAGAATTCATTGAGAAAACTGTGCGTAAATTCAGAAATCTCTTGCGGAGACACTACTGCGTCCATACACCCCTCGTCTCATTGCCCGTGGTCAAGTGAGAAAGCACACATACTGAGAACTGCTAGGATAATCTGAGAAGTGTATTTAAAGGAAGACCAATAGAAGATAATTAAGATTTCCAAGGCATCTTTCAACTATGTTGGGGAAATATTTGGAAATGTATAATATTGCATTGGCCAAAAAGTTCTTTTGGCTTTTCATTGGCCAAAAATTCATTCAGGCTTTTTAACCTGAATGAACACTTTGGCCAATCCAATAGAAGTGGGTAAACAGATGAGGGGAGAAATTATCACAAAATGGAAAATTATAAAAAGCAATAGAAGAAATCAGTTGGAGCTTTGCCAACTGCTGACAGTTCTCCACAAATACCAGGAGAGCTTCCCTGATTTACTGTAAGGCTGTAAGGTCTGCCCTGTTCTTTGTTGTGATTTTCTGTGTCTCCTCCTGAATCCTTTCATATTTGTATCTCCTCAAAATGTTTTTTCTTGCTCACAATAAAAAAGAAATGTCTTTTTTTCTGTTTGAATGTTACACGCTCATTATACAAAACTCAAAACTTAAGTACAAGTATTTAGAAAAAAAAATAACACTTGCCTGAATTTCTATCACCCTGATATAAATCAATACCATGGTAGCCTTGCATTCATTGACCATTTGGATTTGCTCTTCTGTAGATTATTTATTCACAACCTTTGACCATTTTTATTGTCTTTTTCTTATCAGGTTGTAAACACTATTTATGCAGTATTTTGTCAGCTGCTTTGCAAATATTTGTTGTACTTATGCAATATTAAAGTTTTTATTTTTGGAGTAATTATATATTTAATGTGTCTGTTATTTTGGCTCTATAAAAGCTTTCATACACAGACAGTCTAGTGCATCTGTTCTTTCTTTTGTAACTTCTGGGATTCCTGTCACTGGAAGACAGACTTTCTGCCACACTGTTGAGCTGGAGGCTCCAGGCAGTTGTTATTTTATGCAAGAACCAGAACTCAAAATCCATCAGGTTCCCCAGTTGCATTAATGTCTGATGTTTCCAAATGGTGACTAAAACCTGTGTCTGGAGTGGTAGAAACGTCACAAAACCTGAGCTTTGTCTCTGCTGGCAGGATCCCACCTCCATGGAACGGGTCACCAGCGACTGCACACCCTACAGGCACCCCACGGATCAGAGGAAAATAGCACAGACGTGCCCATCTGCGTTTGTTCCGTAAACTCATCTCACTTCTGTTTCTTTGTGTTTATGTCTAACTAAACCAGAACCCAGTTGCCTCCTCATCCCTACCCACCTGGACCTCTCCTAGGCATCTCCAACTTACAAGGCCCACAAAGCAAACTCTTGATTTCCCCACATCCCCCTAAACTTGCTCTGTCCTCCAGTCTTCTTCATTTTAAAAACTAGAGATTTTGTTCATTCCATTCCTCAGATCAGAAACCTTGTAACCATCCTTGATTCTTTTATCTCAGACCTTACAGCCAAACCATTGGCAAACCTGGTTGGCCCTTCCATTAAAACGGATTCTAAGAAAATACAACATTGTAAAGAAACTGTACTCCAGTAAAAGGTAATACAAACAAACCAGATTCCAAATCTCACCTCTTTTCACTTCACCACTGTACCACCCTAGTGGTGGAATTGGTTTTACTTCTTAGAAAAGTCTATTGCTTTGCTCTTAACCATCACAAAATACCACCTTCACACACACACACACACACACACACACACACACACACACATCACAGAGAGGATTTTTACAAAATTATATTATTTTCCACAGCTGTTATATATTACTGAAAAACAAAGTAGAGGATGAAACACACTTCCAATAAGGAAATACCTTTTCACTTTCAATTGTTTTTAATTTGGGGTTTGTCCATGCAGAAAATGTGTAAAACAAACGTATTATATTCCAAAAAGCTGATTCTCTAGAAATAATATGCCACTCAGAGTAAATGCTGCTGCTGCTGCTGCTAAGTCACTTCAGTCGTGTCCGATTCTGTGCGACCCCATAGACAGCAGCCCACCAGGCTCCCCCGTCCCTGGGATTCTCCAGGCAAGAACACTGGAGTGGGTTGCCATTTCCTTCTCCAATGCATGAGAGTGAAAAGTCAAAGTGAAGTCGCTCAGTCGTGTCCGACTCTTAGCAACCCCATGGACTGCAGCCCACCAGGCTCCTCTGTCCCTGGGATTCTCCAGGCAAGAACACTGGAGTGGGTTGCCATTTCCTTCTACAATGCATGAAAGTGAAAAGTGAAAGTGAAGTCGCTCAGTTGTGTCCGACTCTTAGTGACCCCATGGACTGCAGCCCACCAGGCTCCTCCGTCCATGGGATTTTCCTGGCAAGAGTAACGGAGTGGGGTGCCATTGCCTTCTCCACAGAGTAAATGCATAGATAATTAATTTAGGTTTGCACCTAATTTATTGATCCATAGCCTCATTTTTAGATGTTTAAGATAGAGTGCTTAGAGGGTATTTCTCTTCTGTATATGTGATTATATATGTGAAAATATATTATTTTACCCATCATTTTGGTTACATCTACTAGCTTTATCAATAGATATAATCATTTCAAGTAACTGGATCTTATGAAGTATCTTTTACTTGTACCATTTAAGGCAATTATTGGTTTTATATATTACATTTTTCATGGACTATATATTTTTTGTCAGCTGCTTTGCTGCCAAAACTATGTTTCCCCTGTTTTTATTTCTCTGTGTCATGATGAAGCAGATGATGGTCAAGAGAAGACATATTTGACTTACAACCAAGAAGTTACCAACTTAAGAAAAATTATACCAGAGGCTCACTACAATGCCGTCACCAAGGTCTAATAATAAGGACATGGCCCAGAACACCCTCAAAAACAATGAGTCAGATGAGGATCCTCTGAGAATGACTCTGAACTTTAGGGAGCATTCATTGAATGAAGGGGGTCCAGTGGTTTTGATTGACTAAGTGAATATCTTACAATAATGCACTCTGATATCCAAGGACAATACTTTCATTATTTTATGAAGTAAAAAACAAAACAAACAAAAAAACTTTCTAAATACTCTAAATGGAATATAATCATTCTCTTTCATTTATTTGAGTGGTAAATGACAGTACCTACAATCCTGAAATTAAAATAGCAGCCCCTTACTTTTATGTACATCTCTATCTAAATGAAATCTACCATACCTCAGGGCCTATGTTCAGTGTGATAGTTTTGTTCAGGCTCAGTCTATAGTTTGGGTGCTTCAGTAATAAGATTCTGAAAGCATTTATTTTTTCTATTTCAATTCTCTTTTGTATACTAAGAAATATTTTCCAGAAGGAAAGAGAAAGAATGTCAAAGATTTTTTTAATTTGTGCTCTTCACTTTTTGATTTTTCATAAGTAAGCCTCAAAAGTTTATTTTCCTTTTGAAAAGCTCCCACTTCTATGAGTCTTCCCCATAAACAGTAAACAGAGGTAGAATGTACCCAATAACCTAACAACCATCCAAATTCCATCCACATTCCTGCCCTGTGCTCTGATTCTTATGGGAAAGAACCACACAACCCAGGAATAGACAAGAAAGACCTGAAATCTTTGCGACAAAGCTGGAGAAATAGCTGTGAGCAAAGCATTGTGTAACAAAATGGTTTTGCTTTCTACAAGCATGCTAGGTTTTATATTTCAGTATAAAGGACCAAGATTTTGGTTCAAGTAACTAGAAAAAGAATTTCCATTTACTGAAGAGAGAACAAGTTTAAGGAATAGAGGTAATTAAAAGTTCTGTTCTGACATGTTGAGTTCAAAACACACTAATAGGTATTTCCTCCAAGAGAAGGATTGCTGTGGACAGACAATGACTGGATGAGGAGACAAGTGGGAAGAGGTAAGATGACTGAGTCTTAAGATGTAAGATGACTGAGCACCAGCCTTGGGAGCTAATGAGGATGGACCAGCTAAGGAGAAGAGGTCAGCAATAGGCAAGGGCAAGATGAAAGCCAAGTGAATGGAGTATAAATAGGAGAGAGTGATTAATCATGCCAAGCTCTGCTAATAGAGGCAGAGCTTTGTGGCAGGCAAGATGACCACAAAATGGTGTTTGGCTCTAGCAGCCTGGGAGTCCCTGGGGACATGAACAAGCATTATTTCAGAACAGTGGTTGGGACAAAAGCCTGAAGGAAAGGGCTTTTGGGGAGACTGGAAGTGGAAAGCGAGCCCTTTCCTCACTACCTCTGAGTGGATGGACACATAATAACAGAATGGTGGCGGTGGTTTAGTCCCTAAGTTGTGTCTGATTCTCCCAACCCCATGAACTGTAGCCCACCAGACTCCTCTGTCCTTGGGATATTCCAGGCAAGAATACTGGAGTGGGTTGTCATTTTGGAGTGTCTCAATCTTACACTGCCTTTAACTTTGTGATTTGGGGCAGTTCAGTTCAGTTCAGTCGTTCAGTCATGTCCAGTTCTTTGCAACTCCATGGACTGCAGCACGCCAGGCTTCCCTGTCATCACCAACTCCCAGAACTTGCTCAAATTCATGTCCATCAGGTCAGTGATGCCATCCAACCATCTCATCCTCTGTCATCCCCTTCTCCTCCTGTCTTCAGTCTTTCCCACCATCAGATTTGGGGCATAACATTTAAAACTGAGGAACCAGAGATCAAATCACCAACATCTGCTAGATCATAGAAAAAACAAGAGAGTTCCAGAAAAACATCTGGTTCTGCTTCATTAACTACACCAAAGCCTTTGACTGTGTGGATCACAAAAAAACTGGAAAATTCTTAAAGAGATGGGAATACCAGGCCATCCTACCTGCTTCCTGAGAAATCTATGTGCAGGTCAAGAAGCAACAGTAAGAACTGGACATGGAACAACAGACTGGTTCCAAATTGGGAAAGGCTGTATATTGTCACCCTGCTTATTTAATTGTATGCAAAATACATCATGCCAAATGCAGGGCTGCATGAAGCACAAGCTGAAATCAAGATTGCCAGGAGAAATATCAATAACCTCAGATACACAGATGACACCACAACTTATGACAGAAAGCAAAGAAGAACTAAAGAGCCTCTTAATGAAGGTGAAAGAGGAAACTGAAAAAGTTGGCTAAAAACTAAACATTTGAAAAACTAAGATCATAGCATCTGGTCCCATCACTTCATGGCAAATAGATGGGGAAACAATGGAAACAGTGACAGACTTTATTTTCTTAGGCTCCAAAATCACTGCAGATGGTGACTGCAGCCATGAAATTAAAAGACGCTTGCTCCTTGAAAGAAAAGCTCTGACCAACCTAGACAGCATATTAAAAAGCAGAGACATTACTTTGCCGACAAAGGTCTGTCTAGTCAAAGCTATGGTTTCCCCAGTAGTCATGTATGGATGTGAGAGTTGGACTATAAAGAAAGCTGAGCACTGAAGAATTGATGCTTTTGAACTGTGGTGTTGGAGAAGACTCTTGAGAGTCCCTTGGACTGCAAGATGATTCAGTGAGTCCATCCTAAAGCAAATCAGTCCTGAATATTCATTGGAAGGACTGATGGTGAAGCTGAAACTCCAATACTTTGGCCACCTGATGCGAAGAGCTGACTCATTTGAAAAGACCCTGATGCTGGGAAAGATTGAAGGCAGAAGAAGAAGGGGACAACAGAGGATGAGATGGTTGGATGGCATCACTGATTTGATAAACATGAGCTTGAGCAAGCTCCAGGAGTTGGTGATGGACAGGGAAGCCTGGCATGCTGCAGTCCACGGGGTCGCAAAGAGTCGGACATGACTGAGGGACTGAATTGAACTGAAAATATGTGATAACTACCCTTGTGGCTCAGAGGGTAAAGCATCTGCCTGCAATGTGGGAGACCCGGGTTCAATCCCTGGGTTGGGAAGATCCCCTGGTGAAGGAAATGGCAGCCCACTCCAGTATTCTTGCCTGGAGAATCTCATGGATGGAGGAGCCTAGTAGACTACAGTCCACGGGGTGGCAAAGAGTCGGACACGACTGAGCAACTTCACTTTCACTTTCACCTTCCATTAGGATATTTTTCTACTCTACAATCCCTCCATTTAAATATCCTTTTCCAAACTTGACTTTATTTTATATTTAAATTTTCTTGTTGTATTCGCTTGCTCTCTCTCTCTCCCCCTCCCTCAACACCCCTCCTCCCTGCCCAGTCTCTCTTCTTCAGTAGCCAAATAAGAGAAAAGCTATCATTAGTATTAATACATCTGTCAGGAAATATAAGCTTATATTATGAACCAAAAGATACATGAAAAATCAAGAATTTTTTTGAAATGGAAACAAACATATAATTTATATTCAGGCTGTTTTCTGTAATTTAAAAATAAATAGCCCTCTTTGCATCTAGCATTATTTAATATCATTATCCTCATTGATTTACTTTTTATTTTGCAGGTGTGGAGGCAGATAATATTTTTTAAATCAAACACAGGCCTATTTTATAGGATGACTTGAGTGTGAGTTACTGAATAATTTTTGACTCATGAAGTGCTTTGAGCTCCTCAGGGAATCTGGTAAAACACAAATTAACAAAGAACAAGCTATATCTTTCATTTGTTCTAAAATTGAGTGAAACTTCTTACTGTGACTGAGGAATAAGTATTAAACAGTGATAATCTCAGATTAAGACATGTCACAATGCTCTCTTCTGTGTCCCCCTTCCACTGAAAAAAACCCATAGAAGCCTTTTGTAGAACCTTCAGATTCTTAAAAGTCAGGCCAAAATGCAGCTCCAGGATGGAATCTTAGGTGGGTTCCCAATGTGTACACATATGAAAGAGTCAGGAGGTTGGGAAGGAGGGTGCCCCCCGCCCCCCGACCTCTGTTAGTCCTTCCTTATGATGGAGCAGCTGGCAACTGAGCCCCAAATGATGGGATCCCATCAGGCTGCAAACAGAAGTGCCACTGGGGAAGCTGAGCCAAGAGTAAGGATGATGAGCCAGAACTCATTTCTTATTAACCTCAGGGTTTGGGAACTACGGAGCCCCAATCACCAGATGACAGTATTTGGTGCCCCTTCAATGTTCTTTAGTATGTATACATCTTTTCTTTAGACAAGACACAGATCATCCTCTTTCCTTAACTGCCCTAAACAATTTGGCTCTGATCACAGACTTAACACCTCACCCTGCAAAATAGAAGCCCTGAAATTATGGCCCCACCCTCCTTGAGATGGAACTCTAGGAATGCCTTCATAACTAAAGCGTGCCCCTCCCATTTCCTCCTTTTTGGTTTTTTTGTGGTTTTTTTTTTGGTTAGTAGACTATTTTTTTAGGTTTAAGAAAAAATTGAACCAAAGATACAGAGAGTTTCCATATATCCCCATTCTGTCTCCCACCCTCCCACTGTTCCTCCTATTATTAACATCTTGCAATGATGTGGTACATTTGTTATGACTGATGAACCAATATTGACTGATACATAACTAAAGGTCCCTAGGTTAAATTGGGGTTCACTCTTTGTGGTGCACAATTCAATGGATTTTGATAAATGTATAATGTCATGTATCCCTCATTACAATGTCATACAGGATGACTTAACCATCCTAAAAAAATGAAGTGAAGTCGCTCAGTCGTGTCCAACTCTTTGCGACCTTATGGACTGTGTCCATGGGATTTTCCAGGCAAGAGTACTGGAGTGGGTTGCCATTTCCTTCTCCAGGGGATATTTCCAACCCAGGGATCGAACCCAGATCTCCAGCATTGTAGGCAGATGCTTTACCATCTGAGCCACCAAGAGGAAAACAAAAATGAATGACCCTCCTTTTTCCTTTAGAGGTAATTTATCCAAGTATCCCTTATCAAAGTCATCCGTCTTATCACATCTTCAATGATGTTTCATTGCCTGGGAGATTTTTTTTTTTAACATCCCTTACACTGAGCCAACTGTCTGGCTGGTCCATAATCAGATGCTGGCTATGTGAACAGTAAAACTGCCAGTTTCCACTTCAATCTTACCAAGATAGAATTTCAAAAGTACGGTTAGCAGGTGAGAAGGTGACTATATATATATAACCAGTCTTCATGCGTAAGTTCAAACTGGGGCAAGAATAATGAACCCCAATACTGATAAAGAGTTCCCGGTACGCTAAATTCACAGAAACACTGAGCAGAGATGAGAAAAGAGAAAACGCTGTTGTGAAGGCAAGGTTATCTTACAAATCAAATTCTGATTCCTTTTTACTAAGTTCTCTGGAAGGAGAGTGGATCTCTTTCTGAAGCAAGCTCACGTTTCCTTTCTTTGTAGGGAATCTTAAGTTCCAATCATTTGCTACCATTGTATTCAGCGCTTGAGTTTTCTTGTGATAAGATATGTGACTCTAAATATAATGGAAAGGCTGATGCATCATTCAAAGATGGATCCTTCAAAGTCATTCAAAGTGCCTGAAGAGTTCTCCCAAATTATTTAACTCTGGGGTACTCTGTGCCTCGCCTTTTGAGCATTATACATATAGAAAAATTTAGGGAGAGAGAGTGCGCTGAAACATTTGAGTCAGTAAAGATCAATAAAACTGAAGCTTTTCAGATAGATGCAAAATTATTACCATGGAGGAGACAGGCAGCAGTGAAGTAGAAAAAGATGCCATTTAGAATCAAAGCTGAATTTAAATCCAACCCCAGCCACTGTGTAGCTGCATGACCTTGCCTAGCTTCCTAAATCTTATGGCCCTAAATTGCATCTATAATATGAAGAAAATAATTATTCTGGTAATTAAGTTCAGTTCAGTCGCTCAGTCGTGTCTGACTCCTTGCAGCCTCATGAATTGCAGCACGCCAGGCCTCCCTGTCCATCACCAACTCCCGGAGTTCACTCAAACACACGTCCATTGAGTCAGTGATACCATCCAGCCGTCTCATCCTCTGTCGTCCCCTTCTCCTCCTGCCCCCAATCCCTCCCACCATCAGAGTCTTTTCCAAAGAGTCAACTTTTCACATGAGGTGGCCAAAGTACTGGAGTTTCAGCTTTAGCATCATTCCTTCCAAAGAACACTCAGGACCGATCTCCTTTAGAATGGACTGGTTGGCTCTCCTTGCAGTCCAAGGGACTCTCAAGAGTCTTCTCCAACACCACAGTTCAAAAGCATCAATTCTTCGGTGCTCAGCTTTCTTCACAGTCCAACTCTCACATCCATACATGACCACAGGAAAAACCATAGCCTTGACTGCTGCTGCTGAGTCGCTTCAGTCGTGTCCGACTCTGTGCGACCCCATAGACAGTAGCCCACCAGGCTCCCCCGTCCCTGGGATTCTCCAGGCAAGAACACTGGAGTGGGCTGCCATTTCCTTCTCCAATGCATGAAAGGGAGAAGTGAAAGTGAGGTCGCTCAGTCATGTCCGACTCTTAGCGACCCCATGGACTGCAGCCCACCAGGCTCCTCCGTCCATGGGATTTTCCAGGCAAGAGTACTGGAGTGGGGTGCCATTGCCTTCTCCGTAGCCTTGACTAGACGGACCTTTGTTGGCAAAGTAATGTCTCTGCTTTTCAATATGCTATCTAGGTTGGTGATAACTTTTCTTCCAAGGAGTAAGCGTCTTTTAATTTCATGGCTGCAGTCACCATCTGCAGTGATTTTGGAGCCCCCCAAAATAAAGTCTGACACTGTTTCCACTGTTTCCCCATCTATTTCCCATGAAGTGATGGGACCAGATGCCATGATCTTAGTTTTCTGAATGTTGAGCTTTAAGCCAACTTATTAAGTTAGATCAACATTATGGAGTCCCATTGGGTTAGGACAAAAATTTGAACTACTCTCTCTTTTTGTAGCATGTAGGCTATTAAATAAGATTATATTTATATTTTTAATTGAAGTTATTTTATTTCTATAGAAAAATGTCTTCAGAGTATTATCTGTTTCGTAGCACACTATGCTTTGTGTTGGCTGATTGTTCATTGTGGCTTGATGAAAAATATCTTCAGGTTTTTTATTTGATTGAATTATTCTATTACTAAGAATAGTCTGCAGAGAAATAACAATTTGTCTCCCATTAGCAGAAATGAGTTTCCTATCACAATCTCAAATTATCTTTTGAACTTCTTTTCAGGAATGGCCTTTAAAACAAATGATAATGATCACATGAGTACAGTAACATTTTCTAAGCCAACAAGATGGAGGATTTAGCATATAGATGATTATCCTTTCAGAGGAAAAGCAAGCAGCAAATCCCCATGTTTGCCAGCTTGTCTTTCTTTAGGAAAGTAGGCGGAACCTAACCTCACACTGAGGCCACCCTGAAGAGAAATATGCCACATAGCAATGGCATCTCCCCGAGATACAGATAAGAATGGCCGCCATCTTCTTGAAGCCAATTTTTTTTAATTAGTTTTTTAGCTCTTTTGTCCTCATGGGAATTGTGGCTGAACTTTAATTTCCCACCTCTACAATGATTTTAGGAAAAGATTAGAACCAAGAGACCCTTCAGATAAGACAAAACTTTTTCCTCAAGTAGTAGTGAATGATTTATGTAAAACAAGGAAACAAAAGACAGTTAAGACTAAGAGAACCAAGAGAACCTTCAGTTAAGACAAAACTTTCCCCTCAAGTAGTAATGAATATTTTATGTAAAACAAGGCAACAAAGACAGTTAAGAGGAACATATTTATTATGAGTGCTAAGGTGTGATCATGATCGATTATTATGAATAACTCCATTGCTAGCTTCTCTCCCTTCTCTGGGGGAACGGAGGGTGAGGGGGAAATTCCAAGCTTCAAGTCATGGCTTGGTCTTTTCAGTAACCAGCCCCCATCCAGGACCCCACCCAGGGTCCCCTCATTTTAACAAAAGACACTCTTATCACCCAGAAAATTTCAAAAGGTTTAGTCACCCTGTGTCAGGAACCTGAGTCAAAGACCAAATATTAGAACAACAGGTGCTCTGGTTACTCAGGAACTTACAAGGAGTTCCGTGCCAGAACCAGGAGTACCAATATGTGTATTTCTATTACATCACAACCTCAAATCAAACATTTTTCTGTACATGGACAAATAGTATCAGCAAATTAGCACATCACCAGAGTCTGCCCACAGACACAGCTAATCAATTACTTGTGATTTTTAAATGGGCATTCCTGTTTTTCTAACTTTAATATATCTTAATGAAAAACAATAGTTTTATTTTCGTATTCCTCTTATTATTGCTCTCATTATTCTCTATTCCCAATAAGTTAGAGAAAAATGAGAATTTGGATGAAATGATTTTCATACTCAGGATATACAGATTAGACAGCTGGTTTGAATGAACCCAGGTATGAAGCCTGCTCTTCCGGTGTCTCAGAAACCAGGGAATGGATGTGCAGATAAAATTCCCCATAATGAATACTTTATGGTAATTCATAAAATATAATATGTAGCAGGTGTCAATGTGATATATTCATATGTAAGTATAAATATTGTTATATGGTTGTTAACTGAAGCAGAGATTAAGCTCAACATACATTACCACTAATTTTACCTTTATTCTGAGAGACAGAATAATTTCTGTGCCTGGTTATGCTCAGGGGAAATCAAATCTACACATTGAAATGTAAACAATCCCAGCTCAGTAAGAGGAGGCTTGGGAGGGATGACACAAAGTCTATTTTAAACATTAAAAACTGAAATAGATATTTAGGAACAAACATCTGTGAGCCTCAACTTTTCTTGTTTAATTTTGCAAGAGTTTGACACTAAATGAATGGAAATTTACATTTTTTCCATTTATTTAACAATAGCTTTAAAGTATCTGTTCTACAAGGGGTGGGGGGGGGGGCGGGGAGGGATCTTCATTTTACATTTTGATCCCTAGAGGGCAAGAGTTATATCTGTTTAATTTGATCTGTGGCACCTGAAATAATGTTGCTGCTGCTGCTGCTGCTAAGTCGCTTCAGTCATGTCCAACTCTGTGGGACCCCATAGACGGCAGCCCACGAGGCTCCCCTGTCCCTGGGATTCTCCAGGCAAGAATACTGGAGTGGGTTGCCATTTCCTTCTCCAATGCATGAAAGTGAAAAGTGTAAGTGAAGACGCTCAGTCGTATCTGACTCTTAGCGACCCCATGGACTACAGCCTACCAGGCTCCTCTGTCCATGGGATTTTCCAGGCAAGAGTACTGGAAATAATGTTACTTGATTGCAATTATACAGCTGCAACGATGATAAGAACTCTGCTGATGCTTCTCAGAAGAGACTCAAGAAAATCCATCCCTCAAGCTTAAACACAAGTTTTGCTGAGACAATATACTTTTAGCTCATAGTTTAACTGCATCCACTTTTCAGAAAGGCCTGAAATCATTGTAAAAGTACAGACAACAATGAGAGATACTAATGTATTCACTCCAGGTGGGTTTTAGGCAAAGCATTAATTCTTGAACATGAATATAAATAAATAATAAATAAAATAGAATTCATCCCAATCTATCATAGAACTTCCTTGACAACATAAAAGCCAACCAAATAAATCAGAATAATAGGATTTTGACAAAACAAGACATTTATCTATTACCAGAGAAACATTGGTCGCACAACTTATAAATTGCCAATAGGAGTTTTTCATCCATCACCAAGATTCCCATCTAATGACAGGGAAATAATTGCCATACCTTTACCATGTCATGGAGTCTTTTGATGTGTTAGGAAGTGAAACAATGTGGAAATGCAGTCCTTGGTGTGTGTACAATACGTGGGGATGTGGGTAGATTTTCTTTTTTTTCAATAACAGCGTCTAAATTCTCTAATGAATGAACAAGGGATGTTTGTCTGTACTTGTTCTATGGCTTCAAGAAAGACTGCAGAGAGGTTTTCCTGGAAGAGAGAGAAATGTTTAATCTTGGACCTTCCTACAGTCTGTCACAGCCCTTTCCCCACTAACACATCCCAAAAAATATGCTTCCTAATATTTTAAAATAACATTCAATTGAAGGGGTTCCTCTGGTGGCTCAGTGGTGAAGAATCTGCCTGCCAATGCAGGAGACACAGGTTTGATCCCTGGTCCAGGAAGATCCGCATGACGCAGAGGAACTAAGCCCATGCACCACCGCAAGTGAGCCTGTGCTCTAGAGCCTGGGAGTCACAGCTCCTGAAGCCTGCACCCTAGAGCCTGTGCTCTGCACCAAGAGAAGCTACAACAATGAGAAGCCCGGGCACAGCAACTTAGAGAGTACCCCCAGCTCACTGCAACTAGAGAAGAGCACAGCAATGAAGACCCAGCAGAGCCCAAAATAAATAAGTTTAAAAAACAAAAACAATGACTTGGAAGCTTCAGATTCACTTCCATTCACTGGGTCCTTTCAACTTAAAAACAGAATTTTCCCTAACCTGAAACCTGTAGGCATCTATTAGCATTGAATTTGAATATTTGAATACATGAGTTGGGAATCTGTTCCCAAATTTACATATTTATTTTTTACATATATATATATATATATATATATATTTACATATGTATATGTGAGATAAACTCTGTCCAGAACTGAAAGCCTGAAAATCAATTCAGAATGAAAAAGAAAAAAGGGACCCTGCTGTTAATCAGGCAGGGAGGACAGACACATAAATGCAGCTGTGTAATCAACAAGCAACATTTCTCCCAAGGTCATGCAGCAGCTGAGAAATGCCATAACAACTTCTTCTTGAGTTACTACTGCTTGTCCCCAGTAACTCTCAGACCCCCTTGGCTGTAACTCCTCTATTACCGGGGATACCCAGCCACTAAGCCTCGCTTGCCTCATGACAACATGTCATAATCCCTAATTTATCTTCATTTAACCAAAAAAATCCAGATCTGATCCTCACTGGCTTCCACTGGACTCTACTCAACCCTTCAGTGCGAACCCAAACCTTGTAACAGACACATCCTCTTGTCAAGAAGCATGCCTGACTCTTCTGAAGGGCCCTCCCTCACTGCAAGTCAATAAATCTGATTTTGTCAGGCTTCTGGTTCATCTCTAGAGACTTGTAACTCATTAGGCTATTTATTTCAAGTGGGAGGTTTGACTGAGAAGTGTGTACATGCTCAGTTCAGTTCAGTTCAGTCGCTCAGTCATGTCCGACTCTTTGCGACCCCATGAACCGCAGCACTCCAGGCCTCCCTGTCCATCACTACTCCCCGAGTCCACCCAAACCCATGTCCATTGAATCAGTGATGCCATCCAACCATCGCATCTTCTGTCGTCCCCTTCTCCTCCTGCCCTCAATCTTTCCCAGCATCAGGGTCTTTTCAAATGAGTCAGCTGTTTGCATCAGGTGGTCAAAGTATTGGAGTTTCAGCTTCAACATCAGTCCTTCCAATGAACACCCAGGACTGATCTCCTTTAGAATGGACTGGTTGGATCTCCTTGCAGTCCAAGGGACTCTCAAGAGTCTTCTAAAACACCACAGTTCAAAAGCTCTCAGCTTTCTTTATAGTACAACTCTCACATCCATACATGACCCTGGAAAAACCATAGCCTTTGTTGACAAAGTGATGTCTCTGCTTTTTAATATGCTGCCTAGGTTGGTCATAAATTTCCTTCCAAGGAGTAAGCATCTTATAATTTCATGGCTGCAATCACCATCTGCAGTGATCTTGGAGCCTAGAAAAATAAAGTCTGACACTGTTTCCACTGTTTCCCCATCTATTTCCCATGAAGTGATGGGACCGGATGCCATGATCTTAGTGTTCTGAATGTTGAGCTTTAAGCCAACTGTTTCACTCTCCTCTCACTTTTATCAAGAGGCCCTTTAGTTCTTGACTTTCTGCCATAAGGGTGGTGTCATTTGCATATCTGAGGTTATTGATATTTCTCCCAGCAATCTTGCTTCCAGCTTGTGCTTCTTCCAGCCCAGCATTTCTCATGATGTACTCTGCATATAATTTAAATAAGCAGGGTGACAATATACAGCCTTGACATACTCCTTTTCCTATTTGGAACCAGTCTGTTGTTTCACGTCCAGTTCTAACTGTTGCTTCCTGACCTGCATATAGGTTTCTCACGAGGCAGGTCAAGTGGTCTGGTATTCCCATCTCTAAGAATTTTCCAGTTTATTGTGATCCACACAGTCAAAGGCTTTGGCATAGTCAATAAAGCAGAAATAGATGTTTTTCTGGAACTCTCTTGCTTTTTTGATGATCCAACAGATGTTGGCAATTTGATCTCTGCTCAGTGGTGTTCAACTGTTTGTGACCCTGTGAACTGTAGACTGCCAGGCTTTTCTATCCATAGACTTTTCCAGCCAAGAGTATTGGAGTGGGTTGCCATTTCCTCCTCCAGGGTATCTCTACTGAGGGATCAAACCCATGGCTCCTGCTTCTCTTGTGTTGGCAGGTGGGTTCTTTACCACTGAGCCACCTGGGAAGCCCTCATAGACAGAGATCCTAATACCATAATAATGTGCGTGTTCAAGACACTTTAAATCTCACCTCCTCCAGGCCTGTCAATTCCCAGTTGTATGAGTTTTGCACTGAAACAGAGATCTGATAACCTTTGGCTTTTTCATGTCAGGTTTATTATGTGTCTCCCAAGATTTGGGGTTATGAATCTGATCTTTTCAAACTACAAGTTTGTTCCTGGTAGTCTAAGAAAATATATAGGTAGATGTATAGATAGATAGATACATACCCATACATACATACTTATATACATACATAAATGATAGAATTGTTTCTTCAAGGACAAAATCTTTTGAGATTAAAGCATATTTTTAAATCACAGATTTAGATACTCAACTTCCTACTTTTAAAGTAATCAATTGTTTTTATTAACTACAAATATATGAATATATTTATTAATATGATTTTTTTACAGTGAACTCTCAATAATCACAAATGAGTTAGAAAGGAGAGCATACATTTATTTAAGAAGGGCTATAAATAGAAAGAAGAAAAAAAATTCATGTGGTAGGTATGTGAATTCTTCTTGGAAAAAAACTTGAGAAGAGTGTATTTTTTCTGAGAATTCTTGATCACCTCCATAAAAATAATTTCCTTGCTCTTTTATGATTATATGAGTGAGAGATACATTTGGCCTCTTTCTCCTCTAGATAGCTGGTAACTCCCCTTTTTAAAAAATAATCAGGCAAGGGTTTTTAATAATCAGACAGAGAAGACTTGGGCTGATTAACAGTTTTGTCTTTCTTCTCAAGCCACAATTACCTACGATCAGAACCCTCTGATAATTTGTGCTGCTATTTTAAGATTCAGTTTCATTCTACAACTGACTGAAGCATGAAATGAACTACAATAAACTGAACTGAATGGAACTGAACCGAACTGAAGTGAGATGCTGTGATTTCCAGGATACTTGATGCCTTAAGAACAGAGCAGGGGCCTCACCCATCTTCCTCCCAGAGGTGTAAGCTCAATGACCAACCCACGCAACCCCCCAGCTGCATGATTGTTGAATTTCACTAACAGCAACTCATTTCTTTCCACACAATCCACTCTGCTTTTAACCAGGGCTGCAAATATCCCAAGCTACATTTAGCTCAATCTGTAAGCTAACTGCCAAGGGCTTCCCAGGTGGCTCATTGTTTAAAAAAATTTCGCCTGCCAAGGTAGGAGAGGGGAGTTTGATTTCTGGGTTAGGAAGATCCCCTGGAGGAGGAAATGACAACCCACTCCAGTATTCTTGCCTGGAGAATCCCATGGACAGAGGAGCCTGGCGGGCTACAGTCCATGAGGTCACAAAGTCAGACACAACTGAACAACTGAGCACAGCCCGTAGCACAGCAGTAAGCTAACTGCCAAAGCGCACAACTTGGTTCAAATATATTCGTGATTGCAGTCAGATGTGAGAAAATACAGTTTAGAAGGTAAATGAACTTGGATGCTCAATACCAATTTTCTCTTGACTTACCTGGTTTCCTTCTCTTCGCTTCACTGGCCCTTTTTTCTATTCTCAATCTCATCCTTTTTCTAGTATTTGTTGAATGTTTACCACATGCCAGTCCACATGCTGAGCACTTTTCCTGCATCGCATAATTGGTCTTCACAGTAGTGTGCTGTTTAGCATCAGGCTTGCCCAAGGCCACTCCACTGATCAGTTTTGAAACACATCCTACTCCAACCTCATCTTTGGTTTTCTGAACCCACCTCCTCACATACTGGTGAGATATGGCGTAGAGACAGTCCTATTAACCGAACCCACAAATTAGCCACAGATTTATAGGCAACCAAGCAGGAACTTTCAAGGAAGTGAACACACCAGGGAGCACTACTTCTGCTCCCTCCTCCAGTTTTCCTCTGCTCTACCTCACTGCCTGAGACCTCCCCCAGCACCTGATGCCAACCCCTGTCCCCTCCTCCCACCCCCCTCTTTTTTATCTTGCTCCACACAGCTCAGGACTGACAAAAGGATATGAGAAACATCACTTCCTAATTTCAAAGACAAGAGCTAGTGCATTAGACAGTCTATACCAAGATTTAAAGTTTAATGATGTCTCAAATCAAAATTGGATTAACTGTTTGATTCCACTTATATGAGGTACCTGGAAGAGTCAGATTCATAGTCAGAAGGTACATTTGCAGATGCAAGGGGCCCAGGCTGCAGGTTGGAAGGCAGGGGAGAGGGGAATGGGGACTTAGTGTTTATTAGGGTCAGAGTTTCAGTTTAGGAAGGTGAAAATTTCAGGAAGTGGATGATGCTGAGACGGCTTAGTTGACGCTAGTGGAAAAGAACCCGCCTGCCAGTGCAGGAGACATTATTAGACACAAGTTTGATCCCTGAGTCGGGAAGATCCCCTGGAGGAGGGCATGGCAACCCACTCAAGTATTCTTGCCCAGAGAATCCGATGGACAGAGGAGCCTGGTGGGCTACAGTCCATAGGGTCACAAAGAGTTAGACATAGTTGAAGCAACTTAGCACGCAAACACACACAAATAAGCTAGTAAATACATTAAAGGTAGTTTCCTTAACGTAAAAACAACTTATATATAAAGTTACATCTGAGTTTAATGACTTTTAAGTGTTGTGGGGTTTTTTTGCCTATCTTGATTGCTATTAGCTGAGCACATTTCTATTTGTAAATCATCAGATAATGAATTTATATTTAGGAACAGAAAGTCATTTCCCTTGATAAGTATGCAGGTGTCGGTGTTCCAGAGCACCAAGCACCAGATGTAGATGCTGAACATTCAGTTTCATGGAAGGATTCACATTTGAAGATGCACTGGGATCATAAGGCTTTTGGAAGGCTAATTTTCAAAAATAACTATTACCATTTTCACATAACAGACTGGTAAATCATTCTTTCATTATAAATCTTTTTTTGTTGTGAAACAATTTACTCACTTGAATTCTAGGTAGTATGCTCACTTTAATATTCTTTCTTTCCACAGAAATCCATTAAAAATAAATCCACAATCTTGGCAGATTAGCTAAAAGATTCATGTCAGACTTCTTAGAAAAGAAAATGAGTTGAGCAGACTTCTGACTGAACAGCATGTGCAGTTTATTTATTTATTTTTGGTTCTTTTATTCTGTTTTGTTTCCTTTTCTTTCAGCTAGATTTTTGTTTTCATCAAGTTATAAATGCACATAGTTGAAAGAGTCAGATAGTTCTTTTAAACACATTATGAAGAACAACAGAGCCCTGAAACCATTGTGTACACATATGTGTATTTCCCACTCTGATGGCAACCATTTTCAATTTACAGCTTTTGTGTTATTGCTGTTTATACTTACCTCCATCACTCTAAATATGCTCCTTTTTGGTCTTTCTGCTTTTAAAATAATTTATAGTTTTCCCTCCATAGAAGATGAAGATTCAGGTTTCTTTCACTTTCCCTCAACTCAACTGACCTCTAGTGTGATCTGATACTAAATTTGGTTAGATTACTATTCAATACTTACCTTATTATAGTTATATAAACACTAGGCCATACAGGAAGAACTTTTCCTTATTCATTGCATCCTATTTTTGTTTTACTTGGCATTATTAATTGACATGTTTTGGTTTGTTTAGTTTTGTACATACTTTTAGCTAATTTATCTGCAAATTTTTCCTCCAGTGTCTAAACCTCCTATCAGAAGTTTCAAGCACCTGAGAAACTTTTATCAGGTTCATCTCCTGGGGGACATTTCTGACCTCTTTTGGTCTGGAGAAGGCCTTCTCCCCAGTCGGCTCTTTTGTAACCACTAACTTAAAGTTGGGATCCTGTGCCTGGATCTGGTATATTCCTCATTCTTAGTTTAAGTTCTTTTTTTTTTTCCTTTTTGGTGGAGCATGTTCTCAACAGCATCCTATAAAAGCATGTGTGTGGGAAGCAAATTTTACAAAGCCTTGGACTGAAAATATCTTTAACTCATTTGAAATTATTTTCCCTTAGGGTATTTAAGGTATTACCACTGACTCCTTCCTTCTGATATTGTTTTTGAAAAGTCTAAAGCCATTCTGATTTCTGATTCTTTATATAAAACCTCCTTCTGGAAGCTTTTGGGCACTTCTTTTTGTCCCTATATCTGAAGTTCGTAATTAAGCTTTTGGTGTATTTCTATTTTCATGGATTATATTGTGAAATGGACCCTTTTCATCTGCAAACATGTCATAATTCTGGGTAATTTCTCAAGTTTTTTGGCTTGATAATTTCTTCTTTTTCTTTTCTCTCTGTTATTCAGATGTTAGAATTTATAAGCTAATTGTGTTTTCTCTTTCTCTCTCTTTCCTCCTGTATCTTCTGTTGAATATTTCATTCCAACCACAGTCTTATTTCCTGGAGCCTCTCTCTTTTGTTGCTGTTGGCTGGTTCTTCTGTTTATACAGAATCTGTTTTTATTGCATGATATCCGCTCTTATCTTTCAGTTAAGAGTGTTTTTTTTTTTCCTCCTTGTATAATCTCAAGTTGCTTTTCTCCATGTGTTTGTTTTGTTCACTTTTTTCTCATTAGAAGCTTTTCTCAGATAACTAGTGATCTTCTAAAGGGTTTACATTTAAAAAACAGAACTAATTGGGAAATCCATGCACACTGCTGAGGTTTATGAACTGTGAACTGTGACATTCATTGCTCTGGGATCTGCTGGACGGTTTTGTTTGGAAAGCCTGATAGCAGTACCTTCCCCACCCCCCCACCCCTCATTGGCCAAGTTACATTGCCAAGAAAAAACTCTTCCAGTATCCTGCCTTGAGGCTAAAAACCTGACCCTCTGTTTGGGGAACCAAAGTGGGGAACAGTACAAGTGTCTCAAAACTCAGTATGTAAACTTTCCCTTCCCCCTGGGTTGGGAAGGTCCCTTGGAGGTGGAAATGGCAACCCACTACAGTATTCTTGCTAGAGAATCCCATGGACAGAGGAGACTGGCGGGCTACCATCCATGGGATCAGACACAACTGAGCAACTAATTTTACTTTACTGTTTTACTTTTAAACTTTCACTTAATACTCTTGCTTATAAAATGGTATCTCTACCCTCAACTCTTCTTAAAGGCTTTCAGCCCCAAACCATCTGCTTCATCCAGGGTTCTAGCATAAAACTGATGGTAATAATTAGGATAACTTTAAAACAGTTTAATAGAGAGACCCTTTACAAAGGTATGGGCACTCTGAAAGGTGTAAAGAAACTGCCTGGACAGTGTTGAACTCCTTGTAACCATGTGTTAACCCCCATACCCTACGGATAAGGGAAGGAAGGGAAAGGTTCTAGAACACAGGAGAAAGCCCTGTAAAGAGACTAACTTCTGAGGAACCATGGCCTTCAGTAGAGAGAGGAAGTCATCCCAAGGTGACCTCACAGGGAGAGAAGTTGGAGGATAAATGCCCTTACTTTCTAGCAACCTCTGATCTCCTGTCAGGGCTCATCATTGACCAAAGCAATGGGAAGCCAAAGGACAAGGAGATCCATTATTTAATCCACACAGGTCAGCCTCTTAAAGCAGAGGAAGAGCTGGAAGGGTAAAAATGCATCCGGAGAGACACATGAGAGATATATAGCACATCTCTAGAGAAAAACTCAATGCTGTACTGGGGTGAAGAATACTAGTCCTCAGGCTTGTGGAGGAGGAGAGAAATTCTGAGGGTCTAAATGTTTCTTAAACTGACTTCACTCTAACCCTCTAATCTTGGGTTATATTTTTTCAACTTTATTGAGGTACAATTGGTAAATAAAATTGTATACATTTAAAGTTTTCAGTTCAGTTCAGTTCAGTCACTCAGTCGTGTCTGACTCTTTGCAACCCCATGAATCACAGCACGCCAGGCCTCCCTGTCCATCACCAACTCCTGGAGTTTACTCAAAGTCATGTCCATCGAGTCGGTGATGCCATCCAGCCATCTCATCTTCTGTCATCCCCTTCTCCTCCTGCCCCCAATCCCTCCCAGCATCACAGTCTTTTCCAAGGAGTCAACTCTTCGCATCAGGTGGCCAAAGTACTGGAGTTTCAGCTTTAGCATCAGTCCTTCCAAAGAAATCCCAGGGCTGATCTCCTTTAGAGTGGACTGCTTGGATCTCCTTGCAGTCCAAGGGACTCTCAAGAGTCTTCTCCAACACCACAGTTCAAAAGCATCAATTCTTCGGTGCTCAGCTTTCTTCACAGTCCAACTCTCACATCCATACAAGACCACTGGAAAAATCATAGCCTTGACTAGATGGACCTTTGTTGGCAAAGTAATGTCTCTGCTTTTCAATATGCTATCTAGGTTGGTCATAACTTTCCTTCCAAGGAGTAAGCGTCTTTAATTTCATGGCTGCAATCACATCTGCAGTGATCTTGGAGCCTAGAAAAATAAAGTCTGACACTGTTTCCACTGTTTCCCCATCTATTTCCTATGAAGTGATGGGACCAGATGCCATGATCTTCGTTTTCTGAATGTTGAGTTTTAAGCCAACTTTTTCACTCTCCTCTTTCACTTTCATCAAGAGGCTTTTTAGTTCCTCTTCACTTTCTGCCATAAGGGTGGTATCATCTGCATATCTGAGGTTATTGATATTTCTCCCAGCAATCTTGATTCCAGCTTGTGCTTCCTCCACCCCAGCATTTCTCATGATGTACTCTGCATAGAAGTTAAATAAGCAGGGTGACAATATACAGCCTTGAAGCACTCCTTTTCCTATTTGGAACCAGTCTGTTGTTCCATGTCCAGTTCTAACTGTTGCTTCCTGACCTGCATCCAGGTTTCTCAAGAGGTAGGTCAGGTGGTCTGGTATTCCCATCTCTTTCAGAATTTTCCACAGTTTATTGTGATCCACACAGTCAAAGGCTTTGGCATAGTCAAGAAAGCAGAAATAGATGTTTTTCTGGAACTCTGTTCCTTTTCCAGTGATCCATTGGGTGCTGGCAATTTGATCTCTGATTCCTCTGCTTTTTCTAAAACCAGCTTGAACATCTGGAAGTTCATGGTTCATGTATTGCTGAAGCCTGGCTTCGAGAATTTTGAACATTACTATACTAGCATGTGAGATGAGTGCAATTGTGTGGTAGTTTGAGCATTCTTTGGCATTGCCTTTCTTTGGGATTGGAATGAAAACTGACCTTTTCCTGTCCTGTGGCCACTGCTGAGTTTTCCAAATTTGCTGGCATATTGAGTGCAGCACTTTCACAGCATCATCTTCCAGGATTTGAAATAGTTCAACTGGAATTCCATCACCTCCACTAGCTTTGTTCATAATGATGCTTTCTAAGGCCCACTTGACTTCACATTCCAGGATGTCTGGCTCTAGGTCAGTGATCACACCATCGTCATTATCTGGATCATGAAGATCTTTTTTGTACAATTCTTCTGTGTATTCTTGCCACCTCTTCTTAATATCTTCTGCTTCTGTTAGGTCCATACCATTTCTGTCCTTTATTGAGCCCATCTTTGCATGACATGTTCCCTTGGTATCTCTAATTTTCTTGAAGAGATCTCTAGTCTTTCCCATTCTGTTGTTTTCCTCTATTGCTTTGCATTGATCGCTGAGGAAGGCTCTCTTATCTCTTCTTGCTATTCTTTGGAACTCTGTATTCAGATGCTTATATCTTTCCTTTTCTCCTTTGCTTTTTGCTTCTCTTCTTTTCACAGCTATTTGTAAGGCCTCCCCAGACAGCCATTTTGCTTTTTTGCATTTCTTTTCCATGGGGATGGTCTTGATCCCTGTCTCCTGTACAATGTCACGAACCTCCATCCATAGTTCATCAGGCACTCTGTCTATCAGATCTAGTCCCTTAAATCTATTTCTCACTTCCACTGTATAATCATAAGGGATTTGATTTAGGTCATACCTGAATGGTCTAGTGGTTTTCCCTACTTTCTTCGATTTAAGTCTGAATTTGGCAATAAGGAGTTCATGATTTGAGCCACAGTCAGCTCCCGGTCTTGTTTTTGCTGACTGTATAGAGCTTCTCCATCTTTGACTGCAAAGAATATAATCAATCTGATTTCAGTGTTGACCATCAGGTGATGTCCATGTGTAGAGTCTTCTCTGTGTTGCTGGAAGAGGGTGTTTGTTATGACCAGTGCATTCTCTTGGCAAAACTCTATTAGCCTTTTTCCTGCTTCATTCTGTATTCCAAAGCCAAATTTGCCTGTTACTCCAGGTGTTTCTTGACTTCCTACTTTTGCATTCCAGTACCCTATAATGAAAAGAACATCTTTTTTGGGTGCTAGTTTTAAAAGGTCTTGTAGGTCTTCATAGAACCATTCAACTTCACTTTCTTCAGCATTACTGGCTGGGGCATGGGCTTGGATTATCGTGATATTGAATGGTTTGCCTTGGAAACGAACAGACATCATTCTGTTGTTTTTGAGATTGCATCCAAGTACTGCATTTTGGACTCTTTTGTTGACCATGATGGCTACTCCATTTCTTCTAAGGGATTCTTGCCTGCAGTAGTAGATATAATGGTCATCTGAGTTAAATTCACCCATTCCAGTCCGTCTTAGTTCGCTGATTCCTAGAATGTCAACATTCACTCTTGCCATCTCCTGTTTGACCACTTCTAATTTGCCTTGATTCATGGACCTAACATTCCAGGTTCCTATGCAATATTGTTCTTTACAGCATCAGACCTTGCTACATCCACAACCGGATATTGTTTTTGCTTTGGCTCTGTGTCTTCATTCTTTCTGGAGTTATTTCTCCACTGATCTCCAGTAGCATATTGGGGACCTACTGACCTGGGGAGTTCCTCTTTCAGTATCCTATCATTTTGCCTTTTCATACTGTTCATGGGGTTCTCAAGGCAAGAATACTGAAGTGGTTTGCCATTCCCTTCTCCAGTGGACCACATTCTGTCAGACCTCTCCACCATGACCCGCCCATCTTGGGTGGCCCCACACGGCATGGCTTAGTTTCATTGAGTTAGACAAGGCTGTGGTCCGTGTGATTAGATTGACTAGTTTTCTGTGATTATGGTTTGTGTGTCTGCCCTCTGATGCCTCTTGCAACACCTACCATCTTACTTGGGTTTCTCTTACCTTGGACGAGGAGTATCTCCTCACGGCTGCCCCTCCTGACCTTGTATGTGGAGTAGCTCCTCTTGGCCTTCCTGCGCCCATGCAGCCACCGCTCCTTGGACGTGGGGCTGATCACGTTTATCTAAAGTGTGCAAGTGATATTTTGGTATACTAGACTTTGTGAAAAGCTACAGTTGCCACAGTCAAGTTAATTAACACATCTGTCAACTCATATAGTTATTATAACTTTGTATATAGTGAGAACACTTAAGATCTACTCTCTTAGCTAATTTCAAGTATACAATACAATACTGTTAACTATAATCTTTTTCATCTTTTTATACAGTTCATGAGGTCCTCATAGCAAGTACACTTGGGTGGTTTGCCATTTCCTCCTCCAGGGGATCATGTTTTGTCAGAACTCTCCACTATTACCCCTCCATCTGGGTGGCCCTACACAGCATGGCTCATGGCTTCACTCACTTTCGCAAGTCCCTTTGCCATGACAAGGCAGTGTCCCTGAAGGGGCAGGGAAGCCTGGCATGCTGCAGTCCACAGAGTCACAAAGGGTCAGACAACCGGGTGACTGAAAAACAAAAACAACAACTACAATCAGTAAGCTTTACATTACATCTCGAGAATTTATTCCTCTTATAACTGAAAGCTTGTGCCCTTCGACGGACATATACCTGTGTTCCCCTATACCTAAGCCCCTGGCAACTACCATTCTACTCTCTACTTCCGTGAGCTTTATGTTTTCAGATGCCACGTATAAATGAGATCATACAGTATTTGTCTTTCTCTGGCTTATTTCACTTAGCATAATGTCTTCTAGGCTCATTCATGTTATCACCAGTGGCAGGATTCCCTTAATTTTATGGTTGAATAATATTCCATTGTACTAATGCATCACATTTTCTTTATCCATTCTTCCATTGACAGACTTTAGGTTGTTTCATATCTTGGCTATTGTGAAACATACTATTTCCCAAGAGGAAGGAGGGAAGAGCATGAAATCTAAAGACATACAGCAGGGCTTAAGAAAATGTGCTACATAAATGACAGATTCTAAAATATTAAGCCCAGAGAGTACTTTATTACTTTACTTCTGTGGTAGGAATTTATGGCCTCAAGTTACCACCAAAATTTCAAAAATTAAGTTCTTATTTGTACTGATTTTTGTCTCAAACTTCACCAGATCCTTAAAAACCAGGAGGTTTTTAGCTGCTTTGCAGTATTTATGAAATATGAGGCAGCTTCTAAGCTGGAAAAGAAAACAAACTGACAGAGCCAAAGAAATCTTCTGGAAAGAATGTTCTGCGGTGTTCTTCATCTGAAGCACTAAATAGAAAGTATGCATTCAGATGTTTCTTTCAAGAAACACCTACTTAGTTTGGTAACTAAGCTGCCAGATTCACTGTAGTTCATAATATTTACTCAATCTCCTCCATTTGTTTTTGTGGCAAGTATTGCCCATTTTTACATGAAAATAAGTTAGATTTAGAAATAGCAAATGACCAGTTTTCATACTATAAGGCCTAAATAAAATAACAAGATCACCTAATACAATGGCATATATTTGCAAAAGTTTGTCAATGGAAAGATCAAAATCTATTGAAAAATTATTTCAAAGAAATTTGCAATGAAATCAATAAAGAGGGAATCAAAGTATATGCCAGCCATCATCGACCAAATAAGGACTCAAAGGGACCATTAAATGCCTTTATTTATAAAAGAAATGATTAAATAAAAGCATTTGCACTCAACTATAGAGATATATCGGAGAAGGCAATGGCACCCCACTCCAGCACTCTTGCCTGGAAAATCCCATGGATGGAGGAGCCTGGTGGGCCGCAGTCCATGGGGTCGCTCAGAGTCGGACACAACTGAGAGAATTCACTTTCACTTTTCACTTTCATGCATTGGAGAAGGAAATGGCAACCCACTCCAGTGTTCTTGCCTGGAGAATCCCAGGGACGGGGGAGCCTGATGGGCTGCTGTCTATGGGGTCGCACAGAGTCGGACAGGACTGAAGCGACTTAGCAGCAGCAGCATAGAGATATATATAAAAGAGATGCACAGTGTACCATTTCCTGAAGGGTCACTTTGCCATGATCAAGATGCTTAGTGAAGGGAGTTTGGGGGAGAATGTATACCTGTATACCTCAAAGGCTGAGTTCCTTTGCTGTGCACGCAAAATTATCACAACTTTGTTAATCAGCTACACTCCAACATAAAATAAAAAGTTAAAGAAATGCTTACTGAAGATGAGGAGGTATAAGCAGGATGAAAGAACCTCTAAAATATCGATCTCATTTCAGAAAATACTGGCACCATGGAAGACTAAGCCATGGACTGGAATACGTTCTAGTTGCAACCTGACAGAAAGTCAGGTATCCTCCCCAGCTTTTAAACAAGAGAGCACTAATTCAACCATCCAACAGATGAGACAGAGGGTCTGTCTCTTTCCTGTGAGGAACATGCATGGCATACAGTCTCTGGCTCTTCTGCCTCTCAAAATTTTAAAATCTAAAAATTTTAAAAATGTAAGATTAATGCTATAAGAGTTAAATATAAAACAACAGTTTAAGAGTTATCACAAAGCAATGTGTTACTATTTACAAAGTGTTTGCATAATCATAACCTTTGCCTTTCTTTTGGAAAGGGATGTGTGAAATCAATTCTTTTTATAGTTAACTTAATGCCAAGCTTTGCATTATTGTGTTTGCACTACAATAAGTATTAACTTATTACAATATGAAATTCAGAGCATAACCAGGCTCGATGACACACATAATTCAATAAAAAGAAAGAAATCCTTTGTCTCTGAGTCATGAAAACCCTACAAAGGATTCATATTTCTTTTGGCAAGATGAATTTTCAGAAGGTTTAACAGGGAAGTACAAAATTGATATTGAATAAAAACAACAAATATTTTAATGAAGTGATTAAGCGCTAATCACTGAGGAAATAGATGATTCAGCATTCCTGAAGATTAGCCTAAGCACTTGGCTGCCTGGGGCTAGCAAGGAAAATGAATCTCAACAGAGCCAAACATTTGGGCTCATCCCTTCATCTCCCCAATTGGCTTCTCCCCCAGGGTGAATAGCCTTTAGTGAATAGCCTTTCCTCCCTACAACACCCTTATTCTCTTCCAAACTTTCTCCCCACTCCTCCTCCAAAGCTGCTCTCAAAATGATGGCCTCCATGTGGCTGTGTCCAATGATTAATTCTTGGTCATCACACTCGTCCTCCCAGCAGCCTTTATTGCATAAAAAAAGAGGGTGGACCACTCCACCCTCTTTCATACACTTCCTTCAGTTGGCAGTACCTCCACTTGGTTCATCCTTTACTTCACTTGTTCCTTTCTAGTTCTTCCTCTTCTCTCTCCTTCTGAGAGTTGGATTGGTTCAGTCATTGATCTTCTTATTTCCATTCATGCTCTACATAACCTCATCTAGTGCCTTTGGTTCTAAACACCATGCTTGTATCTCCTTCTAAGAATGTATATCTCCAGCTCAAAACTTTCTCCAGAGCTCTATACTTGCTCATCCAACTATCAACTTGAATATTCAAAGTTGATTGATTCCTTCACTTTGAAACTGAAATCCTGGTGTTCACCATCTCACACTCAAATCAGAACCTTCATCATCTCAGATGATTTAATTCCATCTTTTTAGCTTTTCAGGTCAAAACCCACTGTTTCCTAATCTATCAGAAAATCAAGAGGATTCTGTTTTTAAATGAATTCAAAATCCAGCCACTTACTTCTAGTTTCACAGCTATCTTTCTCAACCAAACCACCATCAGCTCTCATTCAGATTATCGCAATAACCCCAAAACAGCCCTCCCTGGTGTTTTTGCTGCCCTGTGATATATTCTCAGAGGAGTGGTCAGAGTCGGACTTTTAATGTATGGATACCAAGGAGGGAAGGAGGAAATGGGATGAGTGGGGAGATTAGGACTGACATATTTACACTGTTGATACTATTGATATGTATAAAAGAGATAACTAATGAGAACCTACTGTATAGCTCAGAGAACTCTACTTAATGCTCTGCATGCATGCTAAGTCACTTCAGTAGTGTCCGACTCTTTGTGACCATATGGACTATAGCCCACCGGGCTCGTCTGGCCATGGGATTCTCCAGGCAAGAATACTGGAGTGGGTTGTCATGCCCTCCTCCATGGCATCTTCCTGACCCAGGAATTGAACCCACATCTCTTATGTCTCCTACATTGTCAGGCAGGTTCTTTACTACTAGCACCACCTGGGAAGCCCACTCAGTGCTCTGTGGTGACCTAAATGGGAAGGCAATCCAAAAAAGAAGGGATATATTTATCTGTACAGCTGATTAACTTTGTTGTACAGTAGTAGAAACTAACACAACATTGTAAAGCAACTATACTCCAATAAAAACAATTTTCTTTAAGTCAGGTCATGTCACTTCTCTGCCCAAATGGCCCTGAAATGACTGCACATTTCATTGCAGAATAATAGCCCTCCACAAGGCCTCCAAGACCTGAGGCAATCAGACCTTCTAGTTACCTGTCTCTTTTTATCACCCACCATTCCCTCTCCACCTCACTGGGCTGCAGCCTCATGGCTTTCTTGCCATTGATCCGGTTTCATCATCTCAAAAAGACCAATGATGACAACTCTGTTAATGAAGGAATGTCTTCTGCCACCCATCCCTTAACTTTCCTTGTGATTTTTTTTTTTTTTTTTTGCCCACATTTCTCATCTTCCAACATACTTTAAAATATATATATGTTAATTTTTACTGTCCTTTTCTTCCAGGGATCTCTGTTTTGCTCAATGGGATAACGCAGCACCTAAGACAGTGCTTAAAACACATTTAATTAAATACGCATTTAATTAATACCTGAGAAAAAAAGTGAATAATGGGCTCAGCTACTTCCCAGGGGCTCAGACCAAGTACTTTGGAGTTACCCTCAATTCCTCACTTTCCTTAACACCCACCCAATCCATGAGAAAAAGCTTGCCATTCACCACTTTGATTTATATTTGGGGATAAGCCACTTCTCACGCCCACCTCCTCGCACCATTTCTGTGGCAGCAGCCACCACCACCTGGGCTTACACTGGCCCAGCGGCCTTCCACTTGGCTTCCTCACTTCCACCTTTGTTCTCCTCTATTTTCCATCTTCCACAACACAGTCAAAGAGACTTATAAAATCCTCCATCATCTAATGTCGTTTTTCACAGAATCATTCAGTGATTCCCATCACACTTAAAATCCAGGTCCTAACCTCACTTATTCAGGCTCCTCTTCATCTGGACCCTGTCTATGCCCCAAATGTGTTTTTTTTCCTCTCTCCACTTCCTCACTTCACTCCAGGAACATTGACTTTCTAGACGATCTTCAAATAAGCAAAATTTAGTTCCATGTTAGAACATTTGTACTTGTCTTTCCTTCTTTTTTTAAATAGCTTAGATAGGTAGGAAGATATTTGGCTGTGCCAGGTCTTTGTTGCAGCATGGGGCATCTTTAGTTGTCTGTGGCATGTGGAATCTAGTTCCATGACCAGGGATCAAACCAGGGCCCCCTGCATTGGGAGTTCGGAGTCTTAGCCACTGTACCCCCAGGGAAGTACCTGTTCTTCCTTCTGACTCTTCTTCCAGATTCCAGACTTTCTCATGCTTCACTCTATCCTTCCACTGAAGTCTCCCCTTAAACGTTAGAGCCTCAAAATCTGCCCTGACCACTCTATGTAAAAGAGTCCCTTCACCTACTTTCAATATTTCCCTTCCACTTATTTTTCTTCATAATGTGCATTATATCTGGAAACATTATAATATATGTATATACTATATATTTGTTTATTGACTTCTTCCTCCAAAATATAATCTCCATAAAACCAGGGACTTTGTTGTACTGGCTGCTCCATCTCTGGGGCCTAGAACAGTCCTGATACATGGCAGGAAACTCAACAAATATTTACTGAGTGAATAAGTGAACGAATTATCCAGAGACTTACTCTAATCCTTGAGCTGGATAAAGTAACAAATAGAAATATATTCCAACCTGTTTTTTTTAAATGTTAACAAGTCCTAAATTCCATTCAATAGATTGAGCTTTGGTGACCAGGACAAAGCACAAGGTCACGCAAAGAAACCCATACCATTTTTTGGCTCCAGATTGTAGACAGACATAATTTAAGTTTTAGGCATAAACGTTACTACATCTCTTTGTGAAGATCTGTGACTTCTTTCTAAATGGAACTCTACTCTGCAAAATTGAAAAGGGTTTTATTCTCTCCTATTCAGCTTTTATTTCATGTAGAAACTCAACTATGTAAGTTAATTGCTGAAACAAGAATGAATAATCCCAGAACAAGGCTTTGCTTGAGATTAGAGTCACAATTCATAATTGCCTGGATACAGTCCCATTATCCAGATGCTCAAACCAAAGGAATTCTCTTTGAGGTTTCTCCCGCTGCGCATTTTTGCATCACAGGCAATGCTTTGCTGAGTATTTATGACTAAAGTAGACAGACCCACTCCTAAACACTTAGTAAAATTTTATCTCTAAAACTTCAATGTGTTATTTCCTGTAACTTTATCATCCATTGACCTAGGTCATAACCAGAAAAAACAGTGATAAGGAGAAAAAAGTATGAGAAAAAATAGGTACTGACATAACAGATGATTGCTACTGTTGATTTTTTCCTATTTTGGATTTGGGTTTTGACTGTGTTGTCATAAGTGTTGATTTCTGATAAAGATTCATCAAATGTTGACTTTCTTTCCTCAGATTTTGTCTAAGTGGTAACCATGTGGAAATAATTACAAAGTACCATTATCCATACATGAGTTGTTTTATTAGCAGAACACAGAAACATCTTTGAAAATTGGCTAAAACCTGAACAATGGTGTATGCAGTAATCCCCGAGCTATTTGCTAAATATTTGAGCAAAGAGAGCATTGTTTATTTAGTTCCTGTCAGCTCCCATTGGGCATTCTTGGAATGAAGTGGTAGGTTTTCCGTTTGGTTGTAAGGGAAGCCACAGTGAGAAAATCATCAGCTTGAACCTAAGAAGCTACACCATCATTTTGGGCATAAACCTTTCTGTGACTCTTCACCTGTATCTAATGACGTCCCCAGCCCCATGCTGCTACATCATGATCTTTGCTTTTGCCGGTTCACCCTTTACATGCAGGCACTGAACCATTCATCCTAAAATGACTTTTTTTTTTTTTTTTTTAACTGCTGGAGGCATGGGCTCTGCTGGCCCAGGGATTTGAAAGACTCTAAGGTCATGTGTTCCAGAGTAAAATAGACTTCCCATTGCTGGACCCAAGAGGTCCCAGGCTTATTTCTGATTTCGCCCTCCTACATTTTCATCTGTAAACACCCACCTCCAAGTTCAAAATGTCAGAGGGAATGCAGTTCCTCTTCGGGTCTTTCTTAACTCTACCCTCAAAGATAATCAGAGCTGTCAGTAGCATGAACATTAAGCATAGATGAAATTTAGAGGCTTTCTAATCTATTGCCCTTCCTCAAGCAGGATCACATCTTAACGATCTCAAGACAATGACAGTTGGGTACCAAAAGAGCCAGATGACAATTTAAGACAGTCTCATCCCGAGCTATCCAACCTACCTGTTTTACAGTCAGGACCTGTCCTTTCTCAAGTCGTGCTCCTCAGGAAAAATAAAGTCACAATACTTTTCATGGAAAACAAAAAAAAAAAAGTCCTTGAACAATATACTTAACAGTATACTCTGTTTATTGTCTTAACTTGTTATCATTTAACATCAAAAGTATTCACTAAAAAGGAGTGAATATATTTGTGTGTTTTAGTAGCTCAGCTGGTAAAGAATCCTCCTGCAATGCTGGAGACCCCAGTTTGATTCCTGGATTGGAGAGTTCTGCTGGAGAAGGGATAGGCTACCCACTCCAGTATTCTTGGGCCTCCCTGATGGCTCAGCTGGTAAAGAATCCACCTGAAATGTGGGAGACCTGGGTTCAATCCCTGGCTTGGGAAGATCCCCTGAAGAAGAGAACGCTACCCACTCCAGTATTCTGGCCTGGAAAATTCCATGGACTATTTAATCCATGGGGTCACAAAGAGTCAGACACGACTGAGTGACTTTCACATATATATGTATATATATAACTGATTTATATAATAAATGATTTATATCATATATATGTGTGTGTGTGTATATATATATATATATATATATAACTGATTTACTTTGCTGTACAACTGAAAATAATGCAGTATTGTAAATCAACTATACTACAATAAAAAAATTTTTAAAAACCAAGACCTAAATACATGTATATACATGCATATATATACATACACAACAGAATTCTCCTAAGCCATAAAAAAAAAAATGAAATGTTGCTGTTTACAACAACATGGATTAACTTTGATAGTATTATGCTAAGTGCAAATATCATATGATCTCATTTATGGAATATAAAAACTGAACGAAGTCATACAGAGAACAGAGTAGTGGGGAAGGCGGGGTGAAATGGGTAAAGGAGGTCACTGTATGGTGCTGGGTGGAAACTAAATTTTGGGTGGTGAGCACTGTGTAGTGTATACGGAAGTAGAAATATAATGTCATACACGTGAGACTCAAATGATGTTGTAAACCAGTGTTACTTGAATAAAACATTAGAAATTAAGAGTATGCAGTGTGAAAACCGTTTTAAAACAAACTCAAGTTTTCTGTGTTTGGAACAAGGATTTTCATTACATAGTGGCAACTGATTGTAATCCACAGTGTCCTTGAGTAGTTTTTAGTGAAAATGTGTAAATAAAAGAGGTCTGTTGAGCAGAAGCATCAGGGAGATTACAGAATTGTTTATGGGTCAGGATCTTTGCTACTGAGATTTCTAATTTGTTTTTCAAAAACAGAAAGAATGAAATTTATATCAATATTTCTAACACTAGTGGGTTATTTTTGGCTATCTTATTTTTAATAATTTAATGTTTTAAAAGTAAATATAGACATGCATGAATAAATGGGAAAAATTATTTTAACTTAAATACCAAATAACTTTTTAATTTTAAAGCCATTATTTGAATGGGGACCAGTTAGTGTTCAGGGAATGAAATACAGGGAGAAAAAACTAATTAAGTTATTTGATTACAACCTAAGGATTCTTCAAATAATAATACATAATAAATGCTTTTCAAGGTTTTAGAAATCACAATGCATTTGATTATAATTTATTTAAATTTAACTTTTTCTTCTTTTTCTGGCTCTAATATTCAGAATTATATGAACTTGTGTGCTCAGTCTCTCAGTTGTGTCCAACTCTTTGCAACCCTGCGCCCACCAAGTTTCTTTGTCCATGTAATTTTCTAAGCAAAAATACTGGAGTGGGTAGCCATTTCCTTCTCCAGGGAATCTTCCAGACCCAGAGATCAAATTTGCGTTTTCTGCATTGGCAGGTGGATTCTTCACCACTGAGCCACCTGGGAAGCCCTATATTAACTTACAAAGATTTATTCTTTCTCTTCTCACGTCATATCCATTTTAAAAATGAGCTACTTATGTTAATAAAACTCTGGGAGGATTAAAATTAAGAACAGAACTTTGCAATCAATCCTCTTGTTAACAAGGAACACCATACCACTTAAAACCTAAATGAAATTTGCATAAAGTGGATTTTCTTCCACTTCTGAAAGACTTGGTCATTTTGCCTAGCTGCCCTATAAGTCAATTTGGTTTAAAGTCTAATAATTTTATTAGATATATTATAGTGTTGATTCTGCTGGATCAATTTTCCTGAAAAAAAACTATATTCCTTTTTAAATATGAATATTCATGTTTTCTTCAATTTACAGGAAGTTTTCTTAAATATCAGATTAAAATACGTAATTCAAAAGTTCTCTTTTCATGCTATACTGCTAATCTGTATTTTATATTCAAATTATAACTCATTGGCAGAATTTAATATTTGGGAATGTCTATATTGTATGACATGAAATTAAAAGACACTTATCCTTGGAAGGAAAGTTATGACCAACCTAGACAGCATATTGAAAAGCAGAGACATTACTTTGCCAACAAAGGTCTGTCTAGTCAAGGTTATGTTTTTTCCAGTGGTCATGTATGGATGTGAGAGTTGGACTGTGAAGAAAGCTGAGCGCCAAAGAATTGATGCTTTTGAACTGTGGTGTTGGAGAAGACTCTTGAGAGTCCCTTGGATTGCAAGGAGATCCAACCAGTCCATCCTAAAGGAGATCAGTCCTGGGTGTTCTTTGGAAGGACTGATGCTGAAACTCCAATACTTTGGCCACCTCATGCGAAGAGTTGAGTCATTGGAAAAGACTGTGATGCTGGGAGGGATTGGGGGCAGGAGGAGAAGGGGACGACAGAGGATGAGATGGCTGGATGGCATCACTGACTCGATGGACGTGAGTCTGAGTGAACTCCGGGAGTTGGTGATGGACAAGGAGGCCTGGCGTTCTGTGATTCATGGGGTCGCAAAGAGTCGGACACGACTGAGTGACTGAACTGGACTGACTGATATTGTATGAGGTTTTGTCCAAGCTGTTTACATATGCTATTATATGAACATATATGTTACCTATTTGTAAGCCCCTGACATAGGCATTAACATTCCCATTTTTATAGATGATGACTAAGATTCAGAACTAGTAAGTGTCAGAACTGGGACTTGAATCATGTCTTTTCCTTCTGCAAACCATATATTTTCCTGTACATCATCATCACAGACAAAACAAGGGCATACACAAATTACATAATCACGTGGAAAGGAATATACATATATCTATGTTTAGATATTCGCTTATCTGAATTCAAAGCAATTTGTGAAAAAATGTTAAATGGCCAGTCTAAACAAGCTTTTTTCTTAATAGTAACCTACAAAGTTCTCTCCTAGGTAACCTATTTGTTGGCCTTTAGTAAAAACTTATTTTAAAAAAAGAAAGATGCAACAAGATGAAGTTCTAGAACTTCAGAAAAAAAAAAAAAAAATTTACACTTAGCTAGTTCTGATAGCTTACAGTGAATGATGTCAGATTTGTGATCTCCGAAGAAGATTTAGCTTTGGTACCAGGGACCAGGCTTGATTACTCAAGAGCTTTTGTGTAGCAGAGTTTTATTAAAGTAAAAAAGGGACAGAGAAAGCATCTGACAGAAGGGGTCGGAGAGTGCCCATCTCGCTAGTCTTAGCAAGGGAGCTGTATACTTTTTAAATTGGTTATTACAATAAATCAAAAGAATGTCTGAAGGTTGTAAAGATCTTACCAGATCCACTTCCACAATTTACATTTTAAGATGACAGAATTAAAACTAACAATAGAAAGATCTTATCAGACCTACTCCCATATATACATTTTAAGATAACAGGATTAACCAGAAGGTTCTCAAGCAGGAGAAACTGTCCTCAAGCAGGAAACATTGTTGTTATATAATCCTTAGTACAGATTTTAAGGTAAGTTGTTTTGTTGTGTGATTATCAGCTCCAGGATTAAAGAAAAAAGTTTTATGTGACTAAGACTAAGGAATGTAGAGAAAAAAAATAAAGACCTTTGTCCTTTTCTCCTCCTTGAGAATTCCAGACCCCTCTATTCTCCTGGTGGGGGGTGCGGGGGGAGGGAGACCCCAGGCTTCTTATCAACCTGCCTAGGAATTGACTCTCTCATTTCTGTCTCCTGATTCCACAGATGAGAAAAACCAAGACCCAGGGAGCTGAAGGCAGGTGTCCAAGATGATTTAACAGCCTGTTAAATTTGGAGCTGGAGCTTCTTAGAGATTTGAAATCATCTCTAATAGGAGAAGTTGTTGTTTAGTGGCTGAGTCCTGTCCGACTCTTTTTCAACCCCATGGACTGTAGCCCATTAGGCTCTTCTCTCCATGGGATTTCCCAGGCAAGAATACTGGAATGGGTTGCCACTTGCTTCTCCAGAGGATATACCTGACCCAGGGATTGAACCCATGCCTCCCGCACTGGCAGGCAGATTCTTTACTACTGAGGCACCAGGGAAGCCTCTAGAGGAGGAGAGACAGGTACTAAGAGGAGTTTGGCATAATTTGGAACTATTCTCACCTTACAAGAAAATTTGCCTTCTTCAATGAATTTTGATCCTCAAGAATTATATAGAGTAGAGGAACGTGTAGTACCTGCCAAACTTTTCATGTTTATTGTTTTAATGAAACTTTTTAGTGCTTGAAAGACTCCTACCTCTATCTTTTATAGAGATGAAAGCAATGATGTCTACAAAGCTACCCTGCACAGTTCACTCATGGGTGTCTGGGTGGTTTGTTCGGACCATCACACAGTCCCTTTATTGTGCTGTATCACACTGTCCCTTTATTCATGGTTGGGGGGGGGGAGGGTGGGTAACTGTAATATCGTACACAACCAGACAGAACAAACCATATTATGGCAGCAGGCGCTGAGGCACTGGAGAATCTGAACACTAATAGAATGAGATGCAGTTTATTTAATATTAGCAAACAAATGTTATACCATGTGCTTCTCTTAGGAAGTCATATGTCTTCTCATTGGGGGATAGTTCGATATACATCCCTTATATATATATTATTTATTTATTTACTGCTTTTGAAGCACTGGCTTCTAACCCTTTTATTCATAGTATCTAAGGGGAAGCTTATAGTATATAGTCTTCTCAATTCAGTCTAGTATGAAATGAAATTGCTGCTTCCATGTTTGGACATACCACAGACATTTTTTAGTCTCTTTGTGTATGACTCAGACTTGCAGTACTTATCTAGGTTTAGACTAGGGTGATGGCAAAATAGAGAAATGAAAAATCACCGATTTCTTTTAAAATGAGGTAACTGTCAGTTCAGTTCAGTCGCACAGGTGTGTCTGACTCTTTGCGACACCATGAATAGCAGCACGCCAGACTTCCTGTCCATCACCAACTCGCGGAGCCCACCTAAACCCATGTCCGTCGAGTCAGTGATGCCATCCAGCCATCTCATCCTCTGTCGTCCCTTCTCCTCCTGCCCCCAATCCTTCCCAGCATCCGGGTCTTTTCCAATGAGTCAACCCTTCACATGAGGTGGCCAAAGTATTGGAGTTTCAGCTTCAACATCAGTCCTTCCAATGAACACCCAGGACTGGTCTTTAGAATGGACCGCTTGGATCTTCATGCAGTCCAATGGACTCCCAAGAGTCTTCTCCAACAGCACAGTTCAAAAGCATCAATTCTTCGGTGCTCAGCTTTCTTTACAGTGCAACTCTCACATCCATACATGACCACTAAAAAAACCATAGCCTTGACTAGACGGACCTTTGTTGGCAAAGTAATGTCTCTGTTTTTCAATATGCTGTCTAGGTTGGTCATAACTTTCCTTCCAGGGAGTAAGCGTCTTTTAATTTCATGGCTGCAGTCACCATCTGCAGTGATTTTGGAGCCTCAAAAAATAAAAAGTCTGACACTGTTTCCCCATCTATTTGCCATGAAGTGATGGGACCAGATGCTATGATCTTAGTTTTCTGAATGTTGAGCTTTAAGCCAATCAAGAGGCTTTTTAGTTCCTCTTCACTTTCTGCCATAAGGGTGGTATCATCTGCATATCTGAGGTTATTGATATTTCTCCCAGCAATCTTGATTCCAGCTTGTGCTTCTTCAAGCCCAGTGTTTCTCATGATGTACTCTGCGTAGAAGTTAAATAAGCAGGGTGACAATATACAGCCTTGATGTACTCCTTTTCCTATTTGGAACCAGTCTGTTGTTCCATGTCCAGTTCTAACTGTTGCTTCCTGACCTGCATCCAGGTTTCTCAAGAGGCAGGTCAGGTGGTCTGGTATTCCCATCTCTTTCAGAATTTTCCACAGTTTATTGTGATCCACACAGTCAAAGGCTTTGGCATAGTCAACAAAGCAGAAATAGATGTTTTTCTGGAACTCTCTTGCTTTTTCAATGATCCAGCGGATGTTGGCAATTTGATCTCTGGTTCCTCTGCTTTTTCTAAAACCAGCTTGAACATCTGGAAGTTCACAATTCATGTACTGCTGAAGCCTGGCTTGGAGAATTTTGAACATTACTTTACTAGGGTGTAAAATTGTGTGGTAGTTTGAGCATTCTTTGGCATTGCCTTTCTTTGGGATTGGAATGAAACTGACTTTTTCCAGTCCTGTGGCCACTACTGAGTTTTCCAAATTTGCTGGCATATTGAGTGCAGCACTTTCACAGCATCATCTTCCAGGATTTGGAATAGCTCAACAGGAATTCCATCACCTCCACTAGCTTTGTTCGTAGTGATGCTTTCTAAGGCCCACTTGACTTCACATTCCAGGATGTCTGGCTCTAGGTCAGTGATCACACCATCGTGATTATCTGGGTTGTGAAGATCTTTTTTGTACAATTCTTCTGTGTATTCTTGCCACCTCTTCTTAATATCTTCTGCTTCTGTTAGGTCCATACCATTTCTGTCCTTTATTGAGCCCATCTTTGCATGACATGTTCCCTTGGTATCTCTGATTTTCTTGAAGAGATCTCTAGTCTTTCCCATTCTGTTGTTTTCCTCTATTTCTTTGCACTGATCGCTGAGGAAGGCTCTCTTATCTCTCCTTGCTATTCTTTGGAACTCTGCATTCAAGTGGGTATATCTTTCCTTTTCTCTTTGCTTTTTGCTTCTCTTCTTTCCACAACTATTTGTAAGGCCTCCTCAGACAGCCATTTTGCTTTTTTGCATTTCTTTTTCATGGGGATGGTCTTGATCCCTGTCTCCTGTACAATGTCACGAACCTCCATCCATAGTTCATCAGGCACTCTGTCTATCAGATCTAGTCCCTTAAATCTATTTCTCACTTCCACTGTATAATCATAAGGGATTTGATTTAGGTCATACCTGAATGGTCTAGTGGTTTTCCCTACTTTCTTCAATTAAGTCTGAATTTGGCAATAAAGAGTTCATGGTCTGAGCCACAGTCAGCTCCCAGTCTTGTTTGTGCGGACTGTATATAGCTTCTCCATCTTTGGCTGCAAAGAATATAATCATTCTGATTTTGGTGTTGACCATCTGGTGATGTCCATGTGTAGAGTCTTCTCTTGTGTTGTTGGAAGAGGGTGTTTGCTATGACCAATGTGTTCTCTTGGCAAAACTCTATTAGCCTTTGCCCTGCTTCATTCTGTACTCCAAGGCCAAATTTGCCTGTTACTCCAGGTGTTTCCTGACTTCCTACTTGGAGCTACCGAGAGGAGCTACTCCACATCCAAGAAGCCTCGGCTACGCCAGCGCAGAAAGGCCAAGAGGAGCCACTCCACATTCAAGGTCAGGAAGGGTGGCCTTGAGGAGATACCCCTCATCCAAGGTAAGGAGCAGAGGCTGCACTTTGCTGGAACAGCCATGAAGAGATAACCCACGACCAAGCTAAGAGAAACCCAAGTAAGACGGTAGGTGTTGTGAGAGGGCATCAGAGGGCAAACACACTGAAACCATAACCACAGAAAACTAGCCTATCTGATCACATGGACCACAGCCTTGTCTAACTCAATGAAACTAAGCCATGCCATGTGGGGCCACCCAAGATGGACGGGTCATGGTGGAGAGGTCTGACAGAATGTGGTCCACTGGAGAAGGGAATGGCAAACCACTTCAGTATTCTTGTCTTGAGAACCCCATGAACAGTATGAAAAGGCAAAATGATAGGATGCTGAAAGAGGAACTCCCCAGGTCGGTAGGTGCCCAATATGCTACTGGAGGTCAGTGGAGAAATAACTCCAGAAAGAATGAAAGGATGGAGCCAAAGCAAAAACAATACCCAGTTGTGGATGTGACTGGTGATAGAAGCAAGGTCTGATGCTGTAAAGAACAATATTGCATAGGAACCTGGAAGGAATAAAGGCAATTAGAAGTGGTCAAACAGGAGATGGCAAGAGTGAACGTCGACGTTCTAGGAATCAGCAAACTAAGATGGACTGGAATGGGTGAATTTAACTCAGATGACCATTATATCCACTACTGTGGGCAGGAATCCCTTAGAAGAAATGGAGTAGGCATCATGGTCAACAAAAGAGTCCAAAATGCAGTACTTGGATGCAATCTCAAAAACGACAGAATAATCTCTGTTCGTTTCCAAGGCAAACCATTCAATATCACGGTAATCCAAGTCCATGCCCCAACCAGTAATGCTGAAGAAGCTGAAATTGAATGGTTCTATGAAGACCTACAAGACCTTTTGGAACTAACACCCAAAAAAGATGACCTTTTCATTATAGGAGAGGTAACTATAGAGCCCATTAATTCATTGGTGAAGTAAAGAAAATAAAAGATAATACCTAGCCTTCCAGCTTGAGCAATTTGGTAGATAGTAATGAATTTTACTATGACAGAACTAGAATAAAAGTATTTTGGTACAAGAGAAATGTCAAGGATTTCATTTGGGGCTCATTAAGTTTAAAGACATCTACATGAAAATATTGGGAGGCAGTGGCAAGGGAAGTTTCAACTGGGAATAAATTTGGGAGACTTTAGCATATAAATGATATTTGAAGCCAAGGAGAATGGCTGTAATGAACAAGGAAAAGTAATGAATTTGGTCTAAATTTTACATACCACCTGGTGCCAAGGTCTTTATCCTTTTATAATGTTGATTTGCTTTTCAAATGTCTTCCTTGGTGGCAACTAACTGGGGGATTTACCATTTCTTCATTTCACTTATGCTACATACTTTAGACAACAAATCTCTTAATAAATGGGTTATTCCTCATTTTTCTAATGCCAGTGGTTTATCATTTTCTTTTTTCTTCAGTGAAGAATATATGGTTTATTTTATATTGCATTAAATAACAATCCTAACATGAATTCTCTATTGCAGCATTGTTGTAAGAGCTTTATAATTTATTCATTTATTTAATTTTTGTTTTTGTCCAGGTTGCATGGCATGGGGGAGATACGCACAATTCTAGTTCCCCAACTAGCCCCCTGCAGTGGAAGTGTAGAGTCTAAACCACTGGACTGCCAGGGAAGTCTCTCTCTGTATATTTATTCACTAAATTCTCACAGCAATTCTTAAAGATGGAAACAATTACTATTCCCAGTTTATAGATGAAGAAACTTAGGCTTACAAAAGGTTGTATAACCTGCCCAAGATCTAATTGTTTAGAAGTGCTAAAGCCAGAACCCACTTATAGAACCAGTGACTTTTACATGTTTTTTTTAACTAGGGGAATTATTTTTAATATTGTATCAAGTAGCACTCCAGTCACAAAAGAAGAAAGAAGAGGCCAAGCTTAGAGACTCCATGACTCAGCACCTTTCTTCTCCCATCTGTTTCCCCTCTCCCTCCCTCCCTCCCCTGAGGCAGAATCTGAGGACCTTCCATGGAAACCTAGAGTTCATTGACCTAACATTTAAATGTCATTCCTGTTCATGTAATCACATTTAATCTTTTGATTTCTGTTTCACAATCACATCATATCCAATTTACCATGAATTCTTTCTAATCCAAATATCTTATATTTGTAATTGTCCCTGGCCATCTCTGTGCAACGTTAAGTATTTTTCAAAATGTCTGCATTCTGATTTTTTTCTACATTCTTAGTAGGACTGAGATGAAAACTAATTTTAAAGAAAATTGCTCAGAATTAGTCATTTCCTCTTCTAGTAAGCAGTATTTACCAGAGCTTGTAGATTTCTCTTCTAAACAAAGCGTATTTACCTCTCTCTCTCATTTTATAATTATCATATTGTCATCACAATATATAATAGTAAAAGCGATTTCAGAATTACAAGATTCTTTATAAAGATTTTATTGAGTATATTTTGCTGTTGTTGGGCTTCCCTGGTGACTCAAGTGGTAAAGAATCCACCTGTCAATGCAGGAGACTGGGTTCAATTCCTGGTCCTGGAAGATCCCACAACTAAGTCCGTGTACGACAATTACTGAGCCTATGCTCTAGAGCTGGAGAAGGCGATGGCACCCCACTCCAGTACTCTTGCCTGGAAAATCCCATGGACGGAGGAGCCTGGAAGGCTGTGGTCCATGGGGTTGCTGAGGGTCGGACACGACTGAGAGACTTCACTTTCACTTTTCACTTTCATGCATTGGAGAAGGAAATGGCAGCCCACTCCAGTGTTCTTGCCTGGAGAATTCCAGGGATGGGGGAGCCTGGTGAGCTGCCATCTATGGGGTCGCACAGAGTCAGACACGACTGAAGTAACTTAGCAGAGTAGCAGATGCTCTAGAGCCCATGCTCTGCAACAAAAAAGGAGATAGTTGCTTAGTTGTGTCCGACTCGTTGTGACTCCTCTGTCCATGTAATTCTCCAGGAAAGAACACTGGAGTGGATTGCCATTCCCTTCTCCAGGGGATCTTCCTGACCAATAGATCAAACCTGGATCTCCTGCATTGTGGGCAGATTCTTTACCTAATGAGCCACCAGGGAAGCTGTAATGAGAAGCCTGCACACTGAAAATAGAGAGTAGTCCCCGCTCACTGCAAATAGAGAAAGTTTGAGTGCAGCAATGAAGACCCAGTGTAGCCATAAACAAATAAATCTTTATTTTGCTGTTGTTGGTCAGAGGGGAGTATTGAAAATTTTTACTGAGAAATTATTTTTCAGTGAAATGAATTATTGTTACTGTTTCTGTAAGAAGAGAAAAGCAAACATGTAGAAACCCATCCAAAGAGGATAATATTGTTTAAAAGTAGAGGATATGTTGATGAATGGCAAAAACCACCACAATATTGTAAAGTAATCAGCCTCCAATTAAAATAAATTAACTAATTTTTAAAAATAGTAGAGGATATGTTAAAGTATCTATATTCTTAATTTCTTATCCTCGGAGATAACCAAAGAATGGCTGGAGTCATGTACTTACCTCTTACTCTTACTGCTTCTCAGACCAGCAGTGTGGATGGTGAACTTAGACATTAGAAATTTACTGAACATAAGGTCACACAAACAGATTGAAGCAGGGAAGAGAATCAGTCAGCCAAATAATTGCAAAAATTGCAACACTGCCTTGAATATCTTGACCCTTTCAACAAAGTTGGACTTTCACCAAAAGAATTCCAGCAATAATTACAAGCCTCCCTCTGATTTGAATATTTACATACAAGATTCTGATAAGAGCTAATTATACTTCATTGGTATGAAACAAAATAGAAGGAACATATTGCTTTGACTTAAAGACAGTCTAGGAATTCCCTGGTGGTCCAGTGGTTAGGACTCAGTGCTTCCACTTTAGGGGGCACGGGTTTGATCCCTGGTCAGTGAATAAAGTACCACAGGCCTCCCAGCTCGGCCAAAAAAAAAAAGAAGGCACTCTAATGTCTAGAGGAATTTATTGAACCATTTTGTCATATCAGTAAGAAGTAATACAACTAACAAGGCAGCCTCTCAGAGTACTAGCTTATTTTTTCTTTCTTGGGGCTGAGCTTATTCAAATTCTTTAAACCAGGCTGATTTACTTTAAAGGGGACCCTCTTTGCTCACCTGTGATGAAGACTGTTGATTTCACCTTTCCAGGCTTGTCTTTATTCTGAGCACCAATAACCATGCTGGTTAATGTATCAATAAAACTTCCTAATAGTTAGGATTACTCCTAGAAGTTTATCTATGAGAGGAAAACAGTTCTTTATATGACTTAATTCAACCTATTTCCCCGAGATCTCACAGAAGATGTAGTCATGTAAAGGGGCAAGAAATGTGAATCAATTATCCAGTGCACATGCAACTCTGTCAGAAGCAGCAGTCAGCAAGTTTATTAGCTGCTCCTCACACACAATTGTATTGCCTTAGTTTTGTTAGCAGCTTGGGGGTAAAGAGGGATATTCAGGCAGTCATGAAAGTGAAAGTGAAAGTCGCTCAGTCATACCCGACTCTTTGTGACCCCACAGACTATACAGTCTATGGAATTCTCCAGGCCAGAATACTGGAGTGGGTAACCATTCCCTTCTCCAGGGGATCTTCCCAACCCAGGGATCAAACCCAAATCTTCCACAATGCAGGTGGGTTCTTATCAGCTACCCATGACAAGAGGCAGTCATGGGTCAAAGCAAATTTGATAAGCTGAGTTTTAATCTCTTATCTGTGCAGTTCTCAGGCTTCCCAGGTGGCACTAGTGGTAAAGAGCCTGCTTGAAAATGTAGGAGACTTAAGAGATGCAGGTTAGATCCCTGGTTCAGGAAGATCCCCTGGAGAAGGGCATGGCAACCTTGCCAGTATTCTTGCCTGGAGAATCCCATGGACAGAGGAGCTTTGTGGGCTACAGTCCATAGGGTCGCAAAGAGTTGGACAGGACTGAAGTGACTTAGAAAGCATGCATGCATGAGCAATTCTCTCAAAATTTCCTGAAGACCTGCTGCTGTTGCTGCTGCTTAGTCACTTCAGTGGTGTCTGACTCTGTTCAACACTATGGACTGCAGCCTGCCAGGCTCCTCTGTCCATCAAATTCTCCAGGCAAGAATACTGGCGTGGGTTGCTATGCCCTCCTCCAGGGCATTGTCCTGACCTGGGGATCGAACCCCGGTCTCCTGCACTGCACACAGATTCTTTACTGACTGAGCCACCAGGGAAGTCCTCTAAAGACCTAGGACAAATATTAATTTATCCTTTAGTATTTGAGGAAAGTTGCTTGTTGCTTTTTTAAAAAATTTATTTATTTATTTTAATTGAAGACTAATTACTTTATAATATTGTAGTGGTTTTTGCCATACATTGACATGAATCAGCCATGGCTGTATACGTGTTCCCCATCCTGAACCCCCCTCCCACCGCCCTCCCCAACCCCTCCCTCTGGGTCATCCCATTGCATCAGCCCTGAGCACCCTGTCTCATGCATTGAACATGGACTGGCGATCTGTTTCACATATGTTAATATACATGTTTCAGTGCTGTTCTCTCAAATCATCCCACCCTCGCCTTCTCCCACAGAGTCCAAAAGACTGTTCTATACATCTGTGTCTCTTTTGATGTCTCGCATATAGGATCATCATTACCATCTTTCTAAATTCCATATATATGCGTTAGTATACTGTATTGGTGTTTTTCTTTCTGACTTACTTCACTGTGTATAATAGGCTCCAGTTTCATCCACCGCATTAGAACTGATTCAAATGCATTCTTTTTAATGGCTGAGTAATATTCCATTGTGTATATGTACCACAGTTTTCTTATCCATTCGTCTGCTGATGAACATCTAGGTTGCTTCCATGTCCTGGCTATTATAAACAGTGCTGCGATGAACACTGGGGTACACATGTCTCTTTCAATTCTGGTTTCCTTGGTGTGTATGCCCAGCAGTGGGATTGCTGGGTCATATGGCAGTTTTATTTCCAGTTTTTTTGCTTTTCTTTTGTATTTACTCTACTAATTGAGGTATGATATGCATGCCTCCTCAACTATGTCCTCCTCAACTTTGCAATCCCATGGATTGCAGCCCTCAAGTCTCCTCTGTCCATGGGTTTCTCCAGGCAAGAACACTGGAGTGGGTTGCCATTTCCTTTTCCAGGGGATCTTCCCGATCTAGGGATCAAACCCAGGTCTCTTGCACTGCAGGCAGATTCTTTCCCGCCGAGCCACCAGAGTGAAAGCGTTAGTTGCTCAGTTGTGCCTGACTCTTTGCGACCCCATGGACTTCAGTCTGCCAGGCTCCTCTGTCCTCGGGTTTCTCAAGGCAAGAACACCGGAGTGGGTTGCCATTTCCTTCTCCAGGGGATCTTCCTGACCCAGGGATGGAAACTGCCTCTCTTGTATCTCCTGCCTTGTAGGCAGATTCTTTACCAACACTCACCACCTGGGAAGTCAATTGAGGTAACATGCTATCTAAAATAAAATAAAGCAGACCCTGAATTTTTATTCCCACCTTAGGTACATTTTAAATTAAAATGTTGCCCTTTTTTCATAAGGCTTTGGTAATTAGTAATTCCCTTTGTAAAAGAAAGGAAATAGTTTCAGATATCTCAGATGTCAAAATAAGAGATTATGCTTCAACTAATTCTCCAGCAAATTCTCCTGTTCTCCTGCAAAGTGAACTATGCATCTCCTGACTATGCATTGACAAGATATCCTTAGGGATACTCCAGGTGACTGGCATATAGGTTCAAGGCCACACTGAAGTAATAGGAATAGGAATTTAGGAGTGTGCTCACTTATGAAGACTCTAGCCCCAGAACTCTGACCTGAGGGAGCTTCCCAGGAATGTCTAAGAGGAATGGAAAACCCCCTGGTCACTAGAGCTACAGAAATATGTGGAAATAGCCAGGTACATAAGCAAAGCTCCTAGGATGATTGAACAAAGAAGAAAATATTTTATATAAACTCGTCATTCATTCATTCATTCATTCCCTCATTCAACAAATATTTGTTAAGACGTTGCTAGATAGCAAGTTTTTTTAAAAAAAAAACTTCAATTTTTTAAAAAAAAGTTTATGTCTCTATTGTCAAATGCTTTAAAGTGTATTTATGAGTCTGTGCACTGGGAGATGTTCCATGGGACAATATGTACCAATATCTCTTTCTTTTCCACCGCAAGAAAAAATACACAGAAGGACTCTTTCATGGCTTCTGGCCAGCACAGCAGATCTGCTATTGCCCATTATAGAACTCAAAGACAACAAAGAGAGGTATTGTTTTTTTTCTGAAATGAGGGTATATCAGGGTGTGCTGCCCCAGAGGGAAAGCCAAGTGCTGACTCTGTTGGTAGCACTGCAGGGTAGGCTATCGGAATGGATATTGTCAACCCTGAAAAGATAAGGAATGTCCCCCAGATAACACCATTGTGCGTTTAACAAAATATATTTTTGCTAGATAGGAACTCGATGTAAACTATGATTCTGGAACTGACAGAAAAATTCTCCTACTGTTTCTCATGTTGTCATATACAATTTGTCAATAATGAAATTATTTCACTGTGACTTTGATGTTCATGTATCATCTCTGATTTTACAGTCCACTTAAGAAGTTCCTTTAAATCACCAATACAGGAGGTTGGCAAATTCAGAAAGGGTCCTAAAGCATAAGTCCCAGATGATGTGTGAAAGCTTCCCCCAACCCCCTAAACTTTTCTCTGAATTCACTTCTGTCCTTTCAACGTCTCTTCTGTGATCGTGGAATCCTTATGCCATGTTCATGGTCCTGATTAAGGAATTTCTGAACAAACCTCCATAACTGTGAAAATCAACCATTGCAACTTGAAAATGTTTTCCATTTGCATCACTCCAGTGTAGCTAGTGAAAGTCCTTATACCTCTTGTTCCAAGTCACCTTGGGCCCAAAAGAAACTCTGATTTGAAGGCAAACACCAGAGTTGGCTAGATCTCACTAGAGATTTAAGGACAGCAGCCTCACTCAGGCTTTTCATCTTCTTTCTCCTGCCCAAGGGAGTGCCTGCCTTCCCCAGAGGGCAAAAATCATTCAAATCAAGAAATATGAACACAGATGTCAGCACTTGAATTTTCCTTCAGCCTTCATTACAAATAACCAAGGATTAGTAAATTGAGCCATTTAAATGGAAAATGTAGGTTTTGAAGCAAAGCCAAAAATATTATTCTCTTTGCGGATGTGTTCTGTTGGTTGTTAAAATTATTTCCCTCACTCCCACAGGGCTTCCCCCATAGCTCAGCTGGTAAAGAGTCTGTCTGCAATGCAGGAGACCCTGGTTTGATTCCTGGGTCAGGAAGTTCCCTGGAGAAGGGATAGTCTATCCACTCCAGCATTCTTAGGCTTGGAGAATTCCATGGTGTCACAAAGAATCAGACACGACTGAGCAACTTTCACTTCACTTCACTCACATCCACGAACTCTTTCTAATGTAAGGAGACTGCCACATGGGATTAAATGTAAGAGTGATATGTCTGACAGAAAATTCTTCCAGGAGATAAGGGATACAAGTGTCATCAGAACAAAATAAGAAGGAGAAAAAGAGTTAGCTTCACCGGGAACACCAGCAAAAACATTGTAAACACACATCATATGGCCTCTGCTCTTCCCTGCTTGTCTCCCCAGGGGTACTGGTTGGACTGGGCAGTGGAGTTTTTAAGTGTCTGGTGTTAGGAATGAGGAAGGTGTATGCTCACATTTTAAGACTCTTGACAAAATATAAATTTTTAATTATTAGGAGATATAAATGTATATAGGCAAAGACTTCGCTGGTGGTTAAAACTTTAAGTTAAAAACTTCCAGTGGTTAAAACTTTGGCTTCCAATGCAGGGGGTGGGTTCGATTCCTGATCAGAGAGTTAAGAACCTGCATGCCCCTTGAGCAGACCACCAAAACATAAAGCAGAAACAACACTGTAACAATTTCAATAAAGACTTTTAAAATGGTCCACATCAAAAAACAAAGTATTTTTAAAAAATTACATATCAGAAAAAGGATATAGACAAATACGTCATTATTTAGCTTGAGCACTGAATTTTCCCAGTGTCATAGCACGTAATACATTTGTCATTGTAGCTACAGATATCTGTTAAAAACAAACTTTCAAAATTCCATTTGAATTCACACAATTGACAAAAACAGTGACTTCTGGAAGAAAAATCTGCTCCCACATTTAATAAATACTTGATTTTGAACTGGTTAAATAACATTGTAAGTCTCAGTGTCCTCATTTGTAAAAAGGAAATAACAGTGCCCATATCAGAGCATTATTTTGTGTGTTATATGTGCTACTCTGAAAAATAAATCTGTAGCTGGATGTCTAACAAAACAAGCCCTCGAGAATATTAGCACTACCTGAGAAAAGCATTAGTGACCAAACAAAATAGCCTGGAGGTGGAAGAATGAGAGAAGAGGTCCTGCTTTAGAAAGATGAAATCAAATATTTAAAATCTGGGTCAACATCAACTCAGAAGGGACATAACACAATTCATAAAAGTATACCCCAAAGAAGTGTAGACTGAAAATATGTTGGTGAAATGTATCAAAATGACAAATTTATGCACTCGAAATATATAATAGTCTCTTAGAGAAAAACAGGGATGCTTTGAGGCCTATGCATATTTATTTTCAGAGATTGTTAATGGACAAAAAAAATATGACCCCTTCTTAAATTCTTTTCCAGAACTAATGTTGGGAGTTGAGAGCTCACTGAATGCACAAGAGCAGCATTTTTTGGTTCACTGATAAGAAATTGCATGAGGCAGAATTTCAGTGGAGAAAAGTTATAGTCATTTATTCATTAGGTCAGCTGCCATTTACTGAGTGCTGTCTGTGCTTGCACTCAGTGAAAGACACAGAAAATTGAAATACAAACAAACCAAAAAAGCCCCCAAATCAGTGAACATAAGCAAATATGGCTCACTTGTTTCCATATGTTGGAATCACCCTTATCAGTAGTTATTCAGTAAACATGTGTTTGCAGATATCATTTCAAGATATTAATTTCAATTCTTTTGGATATGTACAAAGGACTGGGATTGCTAGATCATAGAATACTTCTATTTTTAATTTTTGGAGAAATCTCCATACTGTTTAAAGACTTACCTGGTGGTCCAATGGTTAAGACTCTGAACTCCCAATGCAGGGGGCCTGGGTTTGATCCCTGGTGAGGAAACTAAATCCCACCTGCCACAGCTAAGACTCAGTGTTAAAAAGCAGAGACATTACTTTGCCAACAAAGTCTGTATAGTCAAAGCTATGATTCTCCAGTAGTCATATATGGACATAAGAGCCGGACCATAAAGAAGGCTGAGTACCGAAGAATTGATGCTTTTGAATTGTGGCGTTGGAGAAGACTTGAGAGTCCTTTGGACTGCAAAGAGATCAAACCAGTCAATCCTAAAGGAAATCAATCCTGAATATTCACTGGAAGAACTGATGCTGACTCCAATACTTTGGCCACCAGATGTGAAGAGCTGACTCATTAGAAAAGACCCTGATGCTGGGAAAGATTGAAGGTGGGAGGAGAAGGGGCCAACAGAGGATAAGATGGTTGGATGGCATCACCAACTCAATGGACATGAGTTTGAGCAAGCTCCGGAAGTTGGTAAAGGACAGGGAAGCCTGGCATGCTGCAGTCCATGGGGTAGCAAAGAGTCGGACACAACTGAGCAACTGAACAGCAACAACCATATTTTTTTCCACAGTGGCAGCACCAACAGTGTGAAAGAGTTCCAATTCTCCATGTGCTGACCAACATTGATTTTGTTTTCTTTTTGTATAATAGCCATCTTAACAGATGTGAGGTGATATCTCACTGTGGTTTGATCTGCATTTCCCTGACGATCAGTGATGGAGAGCATCTTTGCATATACTTGTCAGCCATTTGCCTATCTTCACTGAAGAAATGTCTATTCAACATAGAGAAACAGACAGTAGGATGGTGGTTGCCAAGTGACTGGGAGGAGGGGGAGATGGGCAGTTGTTGTTCAGGGGAATAAGTTCCATTTCAGCAAGATGAGTGAGTTCCAGATATCTACTGCACAACCTTGTGCCTGTAGTTAAGTTGCACACTTAAAAGTTTGTTATGGGGATAAACCTCAAGTTAAATGAAAAAAATAAATAAAATGAATAAGATTGATTGTGTAAAAGTCATGATGTCAAAGGACTGACAAATAAATGATAGGCAAGAAAGTAGAGTGAGGAATGTGGTCAAAGGTTCTGAGATGTTTTGATGAAAAGAGAGAATAAATATTAGAGGATTGAGAGTTGGGATGAAGTGGCTACAGATCAAGGAGTTTGAGGTGGTTGTTACTTTCAGGTGTTTTAAGCAAAAGGCGCTGAAATGGAGAAAGTGAGCAGGAGTCAGGATTCAAGTACAATTCAGTTACTATATAAACTGGGTGAAAGTGAAAGTCACTCAGTCATGTCTGATCTTTGCGGTCCTGAATTCTCCAGGCCAGAATACTGGAGTGGGTAGCCGTTCCCTTCTCCAGGGGGATCTTCCCAAACCCAGGGATTGAACCCAGGTCTCCTACATTGCAGGCAGATTCTTTACCATCTGAGCCACAAGAGAAGCCCAAGAATACTGGAGTGGGTAGCCTATCCCTTCTCCAGTGGATCTTTCCGACCCAGGAATCAAACCAGGGTCTCCTGCATTGTAGGCTTCTTTACCAGCTGAGCTACCAGGGAAGCCCCCATAAACTGAGTCAGTTCAGTTCAGTTCAGTTGCTCAGTCGTGTCTGACTCTTTGCGACCCCATGAATCGCAGCACACCAGGCCTCCCTGTCCATCACCAACTCCCGGAGTTCACTCAAACTCATGTCCATCAAGTCGGTGATGCCATCCAGCCATCTTATCCTCTGTCGTCCCCTTCTCCTCCTGCCCCCAATCCCTCCCAGCATCAGGGTCTTTTCCAATGAGTCAACTTTTCGCATGAGGTGGCCAAAGTATTGGAAGAGTAAAATCATTCGATTCCTTAAGAACTGATTCACTTTCTAAATTTCTGTAATGAACTATATGTCCTTCTAGTCTTCTCTTAGAAAGGGTCGTTGTTAAAAAAAATTTTTTTAATTAAAAAAAAAAGGGTCATTGCTCATTTCAGGGGAATCTGGGGTAGCCATTTGGTGTCTGCCTCCAATGAAGGGGACCTGGGTTTGGTCCCTGATCTGGGAATTAAGATCTAGCCTGCTACTGAGGGCATGGCCAAAAAATAAACAAAAATAAATATGTATGTTTCTATCCAGGCTGAGTAATGAGAGTGAACACAGCTCAGGGTTAACTCTGTGAGACTGAGCTAAGTAAAACCTTTGCCCAAGGCTCCAGAAAACCCATTTCTGGAAGATAATCATATCCAAATAACTATTTCTCAGGGTGAAAAAAATGTAATTTTTCTCCTCTTGGGAGTAGGCATTTTTGCCTATTCATTCTTTTTTCTAATTATGGGTTTCATTACATTTCATCAATTTGCAGGCTTATCTCTGGTTGAAATATGTCTGTTTGTCAGAGATCCAATTTACTGTGTCTGGGATTTATCCTGGGTTTGCTGACCTCTGGCAAAGCTCTGCCAGGACTGGGTTCCCTCCTTCTCACTAAGTCTGCCTTGATAGATTGCCTTAACCGAGGGATCTCATAAGCATGGAGGATGTCCTTGCTCTGGGAGGTTTCTATTTACTTTTGGTCTTAGCGCTGGGTCCCATTCTCTCAGATTCCCTGGAGCCTTCGTCTTTTTATGTCCTCATGGTTACACCTTGGTTACCAGCCGACCCTTTGTCCCAACTGCTATTTACTTAGAGAGTTTAAAGATTTATTAAATGACCTAGATAAAGGATTTCAGCTAATATCATCTGTTTGTTGTCTAAGAAAAGTATGACTTGTTTCTGACCTAACATGACTACAGATCATGATTATGAATGTATCATCTTGGAAGTGTTTGAAGATGACTTTAAAAAGAAAGAAGTGTTAGAGGTCAGTAAAGAACAGACCATTGTTGACAGAGAGACAAGGTAATTGGAATGTTCTGGAAGGTTCAAATCACCAAAAATGAGCTGAGTTTGACTTTAAAAAGATAAAATAAAGATGAATATGCTGTCAGCCACGTGCTCTAAAGGTAACCCCACAGCATTGTGAATGGAGATAAATGACAACCATGGTCAGATCATTCTCAAATAATAAGCAATTTTTGGTTAACAGCTCTAGAAATTACATTTATTTGTTGTTCTAGGTTAAAAAGAGGCAAAGCTTCAGTCCCCTTTGAGCTTACATTCTAGTAGGGAAAGATTGGCAATAAAATAAGCAAGGGAATGTTTTACGTGTCGAGCGGTGATACAGATAAAAGTCAGGGAAGGGAGGTTGGTAGAGAGGGGAGTGTGGTGGGGGAACACCTCAATGAGAGAACATTCTGGCAGAAATGTGAGAGAGGGAAGGGACTGGCCATGCTGGTATCTGGGGTAAGGACATTTCAGGCAGAAAGGTCAGCAAGTGCAAAGGACAAGCACAGGCAATGAGGATCTGGCGTGTCTGAGGAAAAGAATGAGTGAGGAAAGAGATAGGAAATGGTTTGAGAATCTAGAATAAATGTTTAATCAAGTATCTTGGTACCACAGCCCAGCCAAGTTGTTTCATAAAAGTAACCATCGAGGCCATCCCAGGAGACTGTTGTGAAGAAAAGGAGGAGGTGGAGGGGGACACGGAGCCTAGAGATGAGTTTTTTGGATAAGAGGACTACTAACATATTTTTAGACTAACAGAAATGAAAATGTGGAGATGGGGGAAATGACATGCAGAAGAGAGAGAGGAGAAACGTAGGAACACATTTGTCCTTAAACGCGTGAGGAGAATGGTTCCCATGCACAAATGGAAGGATCGACCTTTGAGGGGAGCCACGAGTCACCCCCGTCCCAGGAAAAGGTCTGGGGCTGAGACTCAGGTACAGGCAGTAAGTCGATGCAATAGTGGAGCTTATAAAGGTTGTCTTCTGAATTCTCCTATTTTCTCAGTGAAACAAGAAACAAGGTCACCAGTGAAAGGTGAGAACAGAGAAAGTGTTAGAGGCTTGAAGATCCAGGGAAAGATATAAAACACTTAAGAAGAATATGAGATTGAATCTCTAAGGAATCTGAATAGGATTTTCAGATTGCACTCAGGATTCATTTAAAGTTAAGTGTCCTGAATTGAAGGTGTGATCAGCCTGCACAGCTGTGTTTTTCTGCAACCATGCTCAGCAGAACCATGGCAGGTGATGGGCAGGCTAAGAGCTGGAATTGATCAGACCACAGGAATTTGCCTGGTGAGTGCAATGAAAGGAGAAAGGGGCAAGGGAGTAGACAGTTCACATGAGGGAGTGAATATGATGATAAATCACAGAGTCTAAGCTTCATAAGACAGCAAGTACAGATGTGAGGGTGATGAAGGACAGCAAAATTAATGTAGGATCAGTGGATGACTTGTTAGGGGCAAGGAATTGCTGATATTGGGATCCTGGAGGGAGTGAGCAGGGAAACACAGGGAGGGGACTGGGAGAATAAAATATTGGAGTTACAGAGAGGCCAGAGGGGTCAGTTCTTGAAAACGGCAACTGATATGGTGTGCTTGGCTGAGGACCGTGTCATCGGAGGAGAGGAGACCAAAAAACTCAAAGGCCAAGGCACAATACTTCAGAGTTGACCTCTATGGATATTGAAATAACCATAAACACCAGGACACCATTGGAGAGAGTGACAGGGAGTCAGGGGCTGAAATCAAGGAATGAGGGAGGTGGCTTGGGGGTTAGTGATGACTAGCATGAAAGGATCATGGGTTGAACAGCCTGAGGATCTGGTCACCATGGGCAGGAACACAGCTGGGCCTAAAGCTCTGCTGAGGGGTTTTAGGAGGAGAGGCAGAGCATAATCTGCAAATGACACAGAAGCAAGGAGTCAAGTTCTCTCATTTCTAGACCTCCTGGGAGGAGGGCTGTGGGAAGGGAAATGGCCATGACTCAAAGGGGCTGCTGGGGCGGACACAGTGTTCAGGGAGCTAGGCCTGGTCTCAGGTAGAGTGAGCAAGTGATGATAGGTGTCAGCAGAAAGGCTGAGGATGGAGGCCACAGAGCAGGTGATGTCAGGAAGGGGGCAGGCAGGTGAAGTGAGGGGAAAAAATGATGGGTGATGATCAAAGTCTAGGGGTTCGAATTCCATGCTTCCTGTGGGGTCTGACAGGAGTAAACATAAAGAGTATAATGAGAAGAGTCTTGATGTTCTCAAGGCAGACAGTTCATGTGGCTCATTTACATTGTTAGGAAGGCGTGGATGCTACTGTTAACTGGCAGGATTTATACTGGGGAACTGAGTCTGGGCAAGGGGACAGAGCCTCATGCCCTGTTTCCACTCCTATCTCTGGTGACATGTTGGTGGGAGGGATATCTCATCTGATCTGAACATGGTGAATTCCTGGTCCCTCCTGGCTTGCTCGGGAGCATCCAGAGCTCTCCAGGCCAGTCGATTTATTGATTAGGTTTTTTTCTCTTCAGTCCATGGGCTGGGTCTCTTAACCCAATTTGACTTGGACTCAGTGCCAAAGGCTTCCATGAACAGTCTGGGTAATAGTCAATGTCCTTAACTTTGCCAGAACAAATCTGTCTCTCTCAGCAGAACTTCTTCCAAGACTCCTGTTGTGTCTTCATTTGCCCTGAGTTAAAATGCCAGAGTCAGGACAGCCTGGAGCCACAGCCCTAGACCGTGGGAGGAAACCTGGGCTCCAGTCCTGCCTTTGCCTCTCGGGGACCCTAGACCTGTCGAGTTTGAGTCCTTGGCTGTTAAAGGAAAGCATGCAACTGTGAGAATGGATTCAGCTCACACATTTTCTAATGATCCCTCTGCTCAACGTGGCAGGCACACTGAATGATCATTTCTCAAAAGCCTGTTCAAGAATGAAGGAAACTAGAGGAATGAAGGTAATTTTTTTCAGTGATGTGCATCAAAAGAAGAATGTCAGGTACTTTTGAGATGGTCCTTCCCATGGACTGGGCAAGTCAGAGATATAAGGTCTTCCAACCCAGGATCATTAGGAATGGTCTGGAGATTGAGAGAAACACTGTGGACCTGGTCACTGAGAAATGGGCCACCAATTTGAATGCCTATTGAGACCTAGAAGGAAGTAGAAGTAAGTATCATGGGCCAACTAGAATACAATAGGGCATAGTGGGGACTGTGATAAAATAGAATGAGTACTAGCTTTAAGGAAAGCCATTAATTCGCTGCAGCTGATTGTTTTCTTCCAGGAGCACAGGTCTTGTACTGTCAGACCTTGTTTTTCTGAAGCAGCCAGAATCTTGATTTTATATGAAATTTCCTTATTTTTCAAAATTTTCAACTAAATCAAAACATTAAAACTATTCCATGGTGGTGGTGGTTTAGTCACCAAGTCATGTCTGACTCTTATGACTTCATGGACTCGAGCCCACCAGGCTCCTCCATTCATGGGATTTCTCAGGCAAGAATACTAGAATGGGTTGTCGTTTCCTTCTCCAGGGGATCTTCCTGACTCAAGGATTGAACCTATGCTTCCTGTGTCTCCTGCATTGCAGACAGATTCTTTACCCACTGAGCCATTGTGGAAGTCCCCGGGGTGGGAACTTATAGGCAGATTTGACATTCAGCATAACAAGGTACAAAGAGTATTCTAAGATTATCCAGTAAGTCCCCTATATAGGAACCCTTAGGTTGTAAACTTTCAGAGATATGAATGTGCCCCTCTGTTGTGCTGTATTACTGAATGCCAGCTGTTGTGCTGTGTTACTGTACTTTTCAAGATACTATACTGTAAGATTAAAACTTTTATTTATTGTGTTTGTTTTTTCATTTATTATTTGTGTGAAAAGTATTATAAACCTATAGTGCTGTATCGGCAGTACTATATAGCCAATTGTGTTAGATGGGTCCCTAGGCTAACTTTGTTGGACTTACGAACAAATCAGACTTGCAAACAATGCTCTTGGAATGGAACTCCTTCATATGTGGGGGACTTACTGTACATGGGAGAAGGTCAAGTTTAATCAAGGCATCTGGAAGACTGTAAAGTTCTCCAACGTCTCTAGTCACAGGGTTAGTGAATCATGCAATCCTTGGCACAGAGTAGGTTCTCCTTAAATATTTCTTGAGTGAATAAACATACAATCAAAGAACTACAGCCACTGCTGAGTCCAGTCGTTTTCAAATGTCTTCTGGCTTCTATGCTCTAGTCAGTTTTTCTAGGAAACCAACTCTCTGATGGAGACTTGGCTACAACCACTTCAATAAGAAGATGCTGTCAGGAGCAACACCTTCCTGGGATTGAGGGAAGCAGGAGGAGGGGGTGGAGGGAAGTTGGGAAGCAGTCATGACACAGACCCAGCCCATCCTCTGAGTTCTGAAGCTGGATTGGAACTTCTATGAGCTCCCCACTAAGGCTGGGGGCTGGGTCTTGGTCATCAGACATGAGCTGCCCCTATGATTGGGCAGGAGAGGGCATCAGCTCTGAGCTGTCATCAGCCAACACCCTGGCGGCTGGGACAGTGACTGCCTGGCCCTAAAGCGAGCATCTGGGCAGTGCACGGTGGCATCTACTGCACTTCCCAACTGTTGGGTATATAAAATCGCACACAGAAATGTAATGCAAAGCAAAGTCAAGCAGAGTCGCTCTGGTTGTAAATGGGATGCAGACTCTTACCTCACCGTGGCCTTTCCTCTCCCCATTTCCTTCCTCCATGGTGACTCTAAGAACGCAGCTTCATCTCTGACTATGGAAATAGCCCTTAGAAGTTACTCACTTAATTCTCAAGAATCCCTTAATCTGAGACCCTAAAGAAGCCCCTTTGGGGGACCAGCCCCACCTCCCAACTAGAGCCCAGCCCTGCTCCCCTTTTACATCCCACCTGGGCTCTCAGCACCCCAGCTCATCTCCTGGGGGGAGCCACACGACCTCAGGAGAACCTCTTAAATAGCGCACATTGCCTTCTTAGGGAATATTCTCTGATAGGAGTGAAATGATCTGAAAATCATGATCAAGGCTTTCTTTCACTGCAAGTGATTCATCCCTGTGGAGATTGCTCAGGTTTTCTTTTTCAGAGAAGTCTCCCCAGTATACTTGGCTTCCTCTTTGAAGAACAATATAATTATAGAAAAGAACAAAGAACGCCACGCAGATTAAAATGACAGGTTCTTAGGCCTTACAGACACCCCGGTGCTGATGGAACAGCACAAATGTCCCCAAGCTCACCTTTTAAAGAGCGCTTTTTCAGAACTGGAAACTTTTTCAAACGAAGCCTGCTTGCTGACTGATTTCTCTTTTCTTTCACTTAACCACTTACCTTCCTCACCTCATGCTAAAGAGCTCATTAAACTGCCTCAGACCTGTTTATTTTCCCCAGAAATTGCCTCTCTCTTAGTCCCTCCACTGAGTTTCTTTGATATCTTTGTTTGGATGGAGAATAATGCATTTGAGTTGCCGCTGTGACATTTTTAAAAAGTGCTGCTGGCTGCTCAGAGCGGTCTCTCCACCACATCCGTCACTTACAAGGTCTTTCCGCAAAATGAGGTCTAGTTTGCATGCACGATGCCTCTCTTTTCTCTTTCCCTGGCCATCATTTCACCTCTCCTCACCCTCACCCTCACGCACTCAACCACACACCCTCCACTCACTCAGGGCAATCTTAGAGCAGAATACCTGCCTCCTTGTCCCAGCAATGGACCAGATTCTTGCTCATTATCCATAACAGTGCATTTGGCTGGGTGCCTATTTATTCCCTCTGCTTACTCAGCTAAAATATGTTGTCTGGAACGATTTCAACCATCAAATTCAAGAAAGCAATCTGAGGGTGGTGTTTGAAGACAGAGACATATTATTGACACATGCTACAAATCCACAGTTCACATCGTTCCCATGAGTCTTGTGCCAGTTTCTCTCTCATCAGGCACCAAGATAAGAAAAGATGACACCCCACAGCACAAAAGCAGCCCATCAAACAACCAAGACGCTGACATGCTCAGCAGGACTACAGGAAAGCTGCCATCTCACCTGTCAGATGTAACCTTTTCTTCTCTGTCCTGGACTTTTCTGAAAAGGTAGGGAATGCCTGCTTACGTTTGTGAGGTTGGTGCATTAAAAACTCTGGAAAATAGCTCACAAAGCATTTGATGGCTTAAGTGGGACCTTTTTTTATCTTAATAACACAGGCTCCTTTCCCCCTACAGAATACACCTCCCTACCAAGGCCATCTTCAATCTCTACAAAAGTCCCCAACTCCACCACCTCTTCATGTGGTCACTGCATGGGCACCTTCCATGCCTGCTCTTTAGTACAAAGGTCTACACACAGCTGATTCCCTCCCCACAGAGGCCAACACTTTTGATTTCATCAATAAATCATTTGTAATCAAGACATTCAAGCTCAGGCTCAAACAGGCCAGAAGTTCAGCTTCTGGAATTGACAGGAATAAATTTGTCAGATGTAGATTCATACAGATAAACAGTAGAAAATAAGGACCTCAGGAGTTTTTTAAAAACTGGAAATTTGACCCAGGAAATGAAATTAAAGTTGAAAGCTTATTAAGGATTCACTCTTCCCTTTCTCAGCCCCTATACCTCCAGCTTCTGTTTCTACCATAATCTGAAACATATAATCTTGAGAGTGATAGCCATCTGTCTAGTCCAATTGGTGTAACTTAATTGGAAGAAGAGAAACTTCTCTCTATATTCCATCAACCACATAATCAAATTAACTTCAGAAGTCTCATGTAGAAGAGAGTGGTTACTTATACCCGAGTTCATAAACACATGTCACCTAGAAACTCTTACAGAGACACATGTACTCTGACAGTCACCAGGTCCAACCAAAGGAAACACAAGAGAGGTGCTTTCTTTGTGTTTTCAAAAACAACAGTTGATGCTTTTACCTACACTAAAAAATCATGAAATAAGATGGTCTGTTTATAAAATGCATTATGTGTAAGCATGGTCTGAGTGGTGTTTATAAACCAACCCATTTTGAAAAGGCCAAAAATGAAAGACATTTCGAACTTGAAGGGATTATATAGCTGAATCCCTTAAGCTACAGAGGGAATGTCTACCTCTACTTCCAAATAAAAGTCACAAGCCCCCTAGGTAACAGGGGGCTCCATCCACCTACTTGAACTGAAATTTGTCAAGCGAGCATGACCAGCCTCAGCCAATGAAGAGTCAAAAGTGCAGCGACAGGCCACACCAGGATGAAAACTTTCCTCTGCTTTCCTCACTCTACCTCCAGGGAGTTTCTCTAGTATGCTGCTCTCTTAAGAAGGAAAGGTATTTGTTTTTCATAATATAATATAAAATATTCTGCTTGGTAAATGAGCAGGAACGTGACAGATACAGATTATTAAATTACCAACAAGAGAATGCTTACTTGGAGACCTGAGCTGGTCAGAGAATTCTCATATCCTGTGGTCTGATGGTAATCACTTCTTTTAACACAAGGATTTAATATCAGTTTGGAAGAATCAGAAAGCCAGATCCAGACTGTTTTTTGTGTGTTTTGTTTTGTTTTGTTTTAAAGCAGAGACAATGGTAAAGTGCTCTCCTATTTTTAAGATGCATTAACTGAATCTATATAGCTTATATTTATTTTATAGTTAAATAGCCACTGTAATTCTCATGTCTTCTAGCAATTTTCTTTTGCTTTTTATAGATTAGGCTTAACAACAAAGCCACCTAAATAACGATGTTGTGATTTTTCTATTTAAGAGTTTGCCCAGATCTAGGTTGTTTAGAAATATGAGGTTTCCTAAGTAGGGTGAGAGTCTGAAATTAGTAAGTCCACTATTTAACATGAATGGAATCTTGAAATCAGTACTCTAGGTGGGGAAATACCTTCTTGCTGGTGTGACTTCCTTATCACAATTATTGAAGGATTAATACTACTGATTGTTATTTAAATGACTTTTTTAGGATTAGAAAATGAATAGAAAAGTAAAAAATGAACTTCAGCTTGTCTCATGCAAAAAGTGAATATAAAAATATGATATGCATTCAGGGATCCGCTGATCACTGGCATCTGAAATTATGTCAATGAAATGTAGAAAATGTTGTGAGTCCCTCAAATTGTCAAGACCCAGCCGGAAATATTATTGTTCAAAAACCAAGAGTAGGATGGAAGGTGCCAGGTCAATTAAATTTGACAGCAGGTTTAGGAGTTGATGGACAGTTCTGGCCACTGTCTCTTTTGGCTTTTACCAGATTTTTTGCAAAGTTTTAAAATAAAACAAGGCTATGGATATAAGGGCAAAGGGAAACTATAAGGAGAAACCATAAAAACTAAAATTTATAAAAACTGAACTTATAGCCTATAAAAGACAGTTCAGGAGAAATTTCATTCTTGTATATAAAGTTTTAACTGGCCTAGTGAATGCTAAACTCAGTTACTATTTCTTCAAAAGACAGATATGAAAGCTTCATGCATGACTGCAAAATAAAGAAAAATAAATTTGAAACAGATGTCATAAAATCACACCCAACTCTTGTTTTAATTATAGAAAACTCATGAGTTTGTATATACAAAAGCTTACTGGAAAAAGATAGCAAAACATGAACATTGGGAGATCCTTTAAGAAATAATTACTGTAACCAGAGTCCTGAGGGGAATGGAATATTAAAAGAAGATAAATCTTAGTGGACTGCATAGGCTTCCATTAGTCCCTGAGATTTTTTTAATTTTCCTAAACCTTAAAGGAAGTACAGTAGAAAATGATAAATTAGAAGGGCCCAGGATGAGGATGAGATGGTTGGAAAGCATCACCAATTCAATGGAGATGAACTTGAGCCAACTCCAGGAGATAGTGAAGGACAGAGAAGACTGGCATGCTCAAGCCCATGGGGTCATGAGTGACAGTGACTGAACAACAACAGCAGGCAAGTTAAGTGGGTTTTTTTTTCTCTCTAAAACTTGATTCCTACTGAAAAACCAGTGTTCAAATCTCTGTACTTTTAAAATGTTTGAAAGGATTGAACTTTCCCCCCACCTCCAGGAAAATCCAATGGCCCCAACTCTTGCCTAAGTTTCATTCAGCTGCTCCTAATAGCTTTTTAGTATTGGTTTCATAGCTTAAGATACCCAGAATATTTCCAGGGAAAAAAAAATCAGTAAATGTGCAAATCCTCACTATAAAATAAGGAGAAAAGTGTCTAGGACAAAATGTTCCATCTATGTACTAAATTTCCAAGCAGTAGGTTTTGATATCAATATTTTGCTTCTGACGGTTTAAGTGTTTCAGACAAAAATTTACTAAGTTAGATTTTATTTCCCACGTGGAAATTCTTTAGTTAATAAGATTTACTTCTTTGTTTTGGTAAAGTTTTTTGGTGAAGTTTAAATTAAAAATTACATTTAATGACTGAATAGAGGGTTAGATAGATGAGCAACAAATCAAGTAGGATAATGGTAGAAGCCAGGCTGTAGAAAATGAGTGTTCACTGTATACTTCATTTCAAGTTTACTGTGTATTTGAAAAATGTTATAGTTAAATGCTGGGAGAAAAGAGTCATAGTTGAGAAGGAACGACCTTTCTCAACTCCACCACTACCACCACCAACAAAAGATTTGTTTCACCAGCTGCAAGTCAAACGAAACAGCAACAAACTTTCAAGTGAGTCCATGACGGGTGATTAGTTCATATCCTGTAGAGAGCTAATCACCAGAGGGTTGAGTCCAACTTAAAGACGCAGTTAGCAGATATTCTAGGTCAGCAAAAAGTTTGAATGTGTATGTGGACTGAATATTATTAATTTTAGAAAAAGTCTTAGCCTATCTGCAAAGCCCATAACCCTAGAGATTGGGCACTCAGAGGACCTCAAGGTGTCTTAGACAAGAGCAGACAGGTCTAGACAAATTAGGACCACAGGAGTCTAGAACTTCTCTCAGCTGCCCAAGTACCTGTGTTTCCAAACCTAGTTCTCTTCCCTCTTTTCCCATGGTTAGCAAAGTCTCTACCAGTTGAGACATCCACCAAGCACCACAGGCTTTGGCAGCTACAAGAAAAGGCCTGAGGCCAGCAGGAGCCCAGATGGGGTCTGCGGGTAGGGAGCATCAGGTTCCTCAGTGGGTCCAGATACATGGACACCCTGCAGCCCCGGTGAGCCAGGAGAAGCATCACAAGCAAACAGCCTTGTGCCTCCCGATTCTAGGGCTGGCTTCCAGCCTCAGATTTTGTCATTTAGTCATCTGGGGGGTGGGGCAGATGAGAGATTTTAGGTATGCTTTTTCAGGTAGAGAAAAGGCAAGTCCCGTAGTTCAGTGATTCTAGGTTACCATGGAGCAGCAGTTCCCACTGTTTTTGACCTCAGGAACCCTTTACAACGTTTAAAAATTATGAGAGCCTCCAAAGAGTTTTTGTTTATGAGGGTCATCTATCAATATTTACAACACTCAAAATTAAAAGGGGGGATTTCTTAGATATTTATTTATTACATGATAATAAATTTATTACACATTAATGTAAATAGCATCTTAATGTGACATGTAGCCTCTGGAAAACTCTATTGCTATTCACTCTTGAAAGAAATAGAAGGGAAAAAAAAATTAGGAATATCTTAGCATAGTTATTAAAATAGTTTTGACCTTGTGGTTTGCCTGAGAGAGTCTTGGCACACCCCCTCCAAGTAGTCCCTGGAACACACTTGGAGAACCACTGACATAGAGGTGATGGCTAAGACTTTGAGGGTTCCTGACAGTAACTGCCATTGTAAAAGCTGCCCCCAGAATGGTAATGGTAGTTTACACACATACACACACACATGCAAACACAACTTTGTAGTAGTAAAGGAGAGATGAATGACCTACGTACTTTGTACAGGCTCCCAAAATGGCTTAAATAACTTTGACATCATAGGCAGACTATCCTCCAAATTTTAATTCTTCAAGAGGTTTTGCTTTCTTCCCCTTCTGAGCCTTTAAAGTTGTTTATTTTTTTAAGCAATTTAGCAGCTTGGAAACAGTTACAAGTGATTTCCTCATGTTATTACCCCCATTATATGGGCAAAGAAATTGACTAAACCCAACACAGATCATCAGGGGCTGGAAGGTTGGTTTTTTCTTTTTTTTTTTTTTTTTTTGGCTGCATGTGGGATCTTAATTCCCAGACCAGGAATAGAACCCGTGCACCCTGCATTGGAAGTGCAGGGTCGTAAACCACTGGACCACTAGGAAGTCCCTGGAAGACTGGTCTTTCCCTCTGATGGGCATCTAGGCATTGCTTGTAGGTCTCCATGCAGGTCTCACTGAGCCCGCATGAGCTCTGCAGATGCATCAGGAACCAGCTCCTTTGCTCATACCCTTTGGGTAGCAAGCTCCAACTTGTTCTGAAGGCCAACCAAAATTGTTTTTGGCAATCTATTAGTCCTTCTCACTTAACACCTCAGAAATTCTAAGTCCTGTTTTTAAGAAAAAACAAACTGAGCCACAAGGAGGAATCTCCCAGGATCCCATATAATTAATTGGCCCAGACAAGAGTAATAGACAGATCGTCTTTGATTATCACCATCCACAATCCAATTAATAGTCTCCTATGCCTCTCTGCAAAGTAGACTATGTTCCTGACTCAATAAGTCAAATGTGCTTGTATTTCACGTTAAAACTAGAAGGGCAGTTATTTATGTTATACTTCTCTTCTGTACTTCACTAAAACAATGCCAAGTTCTGTAATGATGAACACAATTTGTGTTTAAATCTGAACCAGAAAGTTGTTCAAGAGAGAAGGAGACATTCCTTCAGTGTCTCTTCTGTGCATTTACACAGTGCTCTCTCCTCAGTGACTCCTCAAGAGGTAAACACTATGCTTCTTCCCCTCTACAGAGTTAACTATTTAATTTCAGCACTATTTGTCTCATTCATTCATTTAGCCAACAAATACTTATTAGACATCAATCATATGTGTTAAGCGCTGGGGATACACGGCTTCCATGTGTCTTTCTTACAAGGTTATTCGCACCCGAGGGGAATTCCAGAAACCTGTGTGATCTTGGTAACACCATTGTGCCTTCTAAACCTAAAGCCTCGCCACCACTATCTCCTGAGAGACCAATAGAAGAGCCCTGCCTGGTTTGCTTCACTCACCCAGATGCCTGCTTCCTTCTGTACAAGCCTCGTTCACTAGCTGCCTCCCATCTCCATCTCCTGAAGTGTTAGTGCTAGTCCTCAGTTGTATCCAACTCTTTGCGACCCCGTGGACTGTAGCCTGCCAGGCTCTCTGTCCATGGCATTCTCCAAGCAAGAACATTGGAGTGGGTAGCCATTCCCTTCTCCAAGGGATCATCCTGACCCAGAAATCAAATCTGGGTATCCTACATTGCAGGCGGATTCTTTACCAACTGAGCCACAAGGAAGCCTTCTTCATCTCCTGAAACCTTTCCAAATCCAAAATCCAAATCCAGCATGCCGTTGTACAAAGTCTGGTTGCTTTTTCCTAACCTAAAGGTAGAGTAAAGGCTGTCCTTTCCTGGAAGGATCTCTCCTCTGCCCAACCTGCTCCCAAAACAGAAACTGGTTGCAGGACTTCCCTGGTGGTCCACTGTTAAGACTCCACCTTGAAATTCAGGGAACACAAGTTCAGTCCCTGGTCTGGAAACTAACATCCCACATGCCATGGAGCAACTAAGCCCCAAGCTCCAGTGCCACAACTAGAGAGCCCGTGTACCGAAACAAAAGATCCCGCATAATGCAGTGAAGATTTTGTGTACCCCAACTAAGACCTGATGCAGCCAAATAAATACATAAATAAAACTTTTTAATAAAATATTTTTAAAAATTGGTTGCATTTATGAAAGTATCTTCTGTCTCTTACTCATCCAAGAAGCCCTCGTCTTTGGGAAATTCAATTCTTTCACACGTATTTGAGTCCATCGCTATTCCATGGTTTTAAAGAAAAATATGACTGGGGGTGGAGGGAGATTTCATCTAAAAATGTCTTGTTGTTTCAGCAGAAATAAAGGTACTCCTAACTTGTAGCTAGAAGTGGAAACTAATACTTCTTAATGATGGTTTAAAATGTAACATAAGGAAGATGATGCACAATTTACTTCTGGTAGCCTCATAAAATGACCAAGCGTGCTACAGGAACATTGGCTATTTCCCCAAAGGGAGAATAATGACATATGGTACTCCTTCAAGAAAAATAAAAAGGAATAAATGCTGCCTTGCATTCTAGTAATTGAAAAATAGCTTCATTGCTATTGCTGACACTGGAAATTTCATAGCATCTGTCTAAAGTAGAGACCTCTATTGTTAGGTATTAAAATAGCCTTTACTATAAATGGAGTTGGTTATAGGCAGTAACTGTTTGTAATCAAACTTCCATAAAGATTTTTGGTCAGTGAGCAGAAAATAACCACAGCTACACAATGAATGGGACAGACTCTAAAGCTTTATGATCTGTTTTGGTCAAAGCTCTCCTTACTCAGCTAGCATTAGCATCATGGATTCTAATAACAATGCAGTATTGTTATAAGTCTATCAATATGTTTTACAAATAGTTCTGAATACTTAATGGTTTAGAAATCATCTTCCAAGAAGGTGTCATCTGTAGTCATTTACAGCTGCTACAACAAAGTACTCCCTCCCCTAAGCTGGATGGAGCTGCACAGAACTGGTTTTCTCTGTGACTTGGAATACTAGATTAGACCATGTAAACATTTTAAAGTATCCTGAGTCTTAGCGTCTGCTTTCTTGCCTTGAGTGTCCAGAGCCAATCAATCATGTAGTCTTCCTCAGCAAGGAAAAATGGAATTTTCATTTTTAAGCTTTTTATCTCTCACTTTTTTTCAGCTGCACTGCATGACATGGTTCCCCAATCAGGGACTGAATTTGTGCCTCCTGCATTGGAAGTCTAGAGTCTTAACCACTGGGGCACCAAGGAAGTCCCTGGAATTTCAAATCATTGTTACAGATGAAGACTTCTTCCTATGACTCTTGTGTGTACTTTATGAATTACTCATAATTATTTCTGTGAATTTGTTTGAGAAAAGTTCTAATTTTATAGGAATATTGATCTAGGAATAAGTGCTAGGCAGAAGATCATTTTAAAGAATATACCTGCAATGCTGGAGACAAAGGAGATGCGGGTTCGATCCCTAGGATGGGAAGATTCCCTGCAGGAGGGCATGGGAACCCACTCTAGTATTCTTGCCCAGGAAATCCCATGGACAGAGGAGCCTGGCAAGCTACAGTCCACATAGCTGCAAAGAGTCGGACATGACTGAGCACACTTGCAAGAACTATCATTCTGCTAGGCAAACACATGGAGGAAACCAGAATTGAAAGAGACATGTGTACCCCTATGTTTATCACAGCACTGTTTACAATAGCCAGGACATGGAAGCAACCCAAATGTCCATCGGCAGACAAATGGATAAGAAAACTGTGGTACATATACACAATGGAATACTACTCAGCTATTAAAAAGAATGCATTTGAATCAGTTCTAATGAGGTGGATGAAACTGGAGCCTATTATACAGACCGAAGTAAGTCAGAAAGAAAAACACCGATACAGTATATTAACACATATATATGGAATTTAGAAAGATGGTAATGATGACCCTATATGCAAGACAGCGAAAGAGATACAGATGTAAAGAACAGACTTTTGGACTCTGTCGGAGAATGCGAGGGTGGGATGATTTGAGAGAATAGCATTGAAACATGTATATTAACATATGTGAAATAGATCCCCAGTACTGGTTTGATGCATGAGACAAGGTGCTCAGGGCTGGTGCACTGGGATGACCCTGAGGGATTGGATGGAGAGGGAGGTTCAGGATGGGGAACACATGTACACCCATGGCCGATTCATGTGAATGTATGGCAAAAATCGCCACAATTTTATAAAGTAATTAGCCTCCAATGAAAATAAAATAAAAAGAAGTCATCATTTTAAACAGAAATTCTTGCTCTGTGATCCAAAAAGAAAACAAAACAAGTTGTTAAAAAATTCTCTTATCTCTTATGTTGCTTATCAAACTGGAGTCCTTTACCCTAAGTACTTATCTCCCACTTTGCCAGCCCAACGCCAGTGCTCACACACATTTGATCTCAGCACCCTGACCTGGCAGGTCCCAGTTGGGCAATACTGACACCACTAACCCAAATGAGAAATGTCTGAATTAAGTGAGATCATCTCCCTGTGTCCCTCACCACACTCTTCACTCTATCGTTATAGTATTTAGTAACAGAGGAGTAGTACGAAATTGAGGAATCAGCTTGGATTTTTCCCTAAATAAAGGTCAACACACATTTAAATAAAGGTTGTTGCCCTGAAAGATATCATCAGATGAGCCTTTGTTCCTGCCATGCCAAGATTTTTTGAAACTTCTCATTATGGTTATTATTATTTTGGCCATTCTGAGCAGCATGTGACACCTTAATTTCCCCAACCAGGGATTGAATTAGCATCTCCTGCAGTGGAAGAGTGGCATCTTAACCTCCAGACCACCGAAGAAGTCCCTGAGAACAGCTTTTAAAGTCCGTGCCACCGTAGCAGCATTGGTGGAGCACAGTTTTCCACGAATAGTGGATTTGGTTTTTGAGAATCAATGTAACAGGACGATGTCATTTGTTTTGGAAAATACCTTGCTAGAACACTTGTGAGTGGAAAGAAGCTTTATACTGCATAGCCTGCAGCAGTGGAGTAAAACACCCTTCACAATAGGATGAAATCTACAGAAAAATTCCACTTCACCATGAGCAATGCACTTGGGTATTTCCTATTTGATTACATTTTCTTAAAATGCTTATTTCCCCTTACAGAATGGATTTCTCAGCCCAATAACTGGTCACAACCTGCAGCTGAGAAAAGAATTATTAAAACACAGAGAAAGCTAATCTACTTTGAATAAAAAATTCACAGGAGTTTGGAGGCAAAAGGGAGGAGTGGGGAAAAGAAAGGCAGTGAAGACCGAGGAACATGGAAAGAGGTTGGAAACTGGTGAAACTGGCCAAGGAGAAACGCTCAGTGACAAAATGCACGAGGACTTGTAAGTTGAGGGTTAATTATCTGTGTTAAAGCGTCTAGGGACAGCAAGGTAATTAACCATCCTATTGCTACAAAACGTCATTAAAATTGTGCTGCATTTTACAGTTTTGTGTTTGAGAGAGGTCAATGAGAATGACATGTGCATAAGGCAGAACAAGAAAAGCTTGGAAAACATAGCAAGATCACTCAGAGACTGATGTGGTTCAATGAAGTTAAGCTCAGAGCCAGTAGAGACCACATAAAACAACTTTCTAGCTCCCCTAACTGTCCACTGCAAAAATAGATAAAAACAGCAACCAAAAACTCAGAGATATTTCAAGGACACTGGACAGCTTAGGACTTGTACAGTGGTGTGTGCTCAGCCACTCAGTCGTGGTCCAACTCTTTGCGACCCAAAGGACTGTAGACCGCCAGCCTCCTCTGTCCATAGAATTTCTCAGGCAAGAATACTGGACTGGGATGCCATTTCCTTCTCCAGGGGATCTTTGTGACCCAAGGATCAAACCTGCATCTCCTGCATCTTTGGCATTGGTGGGTGGATTCTTTATCACTGAGCCACCAGGGGAAGCCCCTTTGTAGAGTGGAAATAGTTTTTATCTGAGTCTCAAAGGCTAGGATGATTGCAGGTGGGATCAAGTTTGCACACCCACAATTTTATTCAGAGTCAAGTCAGGTGATTAAGGAAAATTGCCAAGCTGGATATTTCTATCTGAAAGAAAGAATCTCACAGGAAGCATGCTGTCTGTTGAACACTGTTGCAGTGAAAACATCAAATATGGGGACTTTGCCTTGGCATAGATCTTCTTAAATACTTCAGAACCTGATGCCCAGTCTGCCCTTGTGAAGACAAACTCTGCAAAGTCTCTGAGCTCAAAGAAGCAAAACAACCCTGTCTTCACTTGTTTTAACATATGGACTTACTCAGATGTCAGATATTTGGCTTTGATATTTGGTTTCTTGATCAGAGTGAAAAGAATCTGTTATATTCAGTATTTATTCTTGCCTTCCCTGGCCCCTGCTGTAGTTTAACCCAGCCCGATGGCAAGTTCCTAAATCAGTCTTGACCGAAGTAGGCCAGAGATCAGTAGGCTTTCATGGACCAATCGGTGCCACCTGAAACTGCTCTCACTGCAAATAAATCAGAGCCCAGGGAGGCTGCTGTGAGCCCAGGTCATCTGCCTGCTTACTGCACACGGGCTGTCAGGTGACTTTCACTCTTTGTCCAAGTCCATCTGACAGGGCTTCTGCTAAATTCTTAGGGAAACCTTATCAGCTTGACTTGGCCCTATGCCTCTCTCTAGTCACTGAATCCTTTCGCTTGTATTCCTAGCGCTGCAGGCAGGAACCCTAATAAATTGTGTGGATACACACAGACCCAACTGACACTGACTGACACTCAGCCTAATAAGACCCTGGACCCGCAGGAGCGGACCTTCTTAAAGACCAACATTGATCCAGGTCAGATCTAGACAATCCTCTTCTGCCCATCCGCCCATTCCCAGCCTCCTCCAGGCTGGCCCAGGACTCCCGTGTGTCTCACTCCCCGCCCCTCCTCCTCTCACTCTCCCAAGCAGGAGCCTCATGACACCCAGCCTGTGTCACGAGGTCAACATTAAGTCAGCAGAGATGTCTCAACATTAAGTCAGGTCAACCTGTGTTTGGAAAAGAACAGAGATTTTTAGACCTTTTCTGTTTCTCTCCCAAGATATGGCCGGATCTTCCGAGAAATGTTTTTTGCGTTCATCATTTTCTTTCAGACCAAATCTGCTTACCTGACTCTTCAACAATTTGAAGACCATCTATCAGAGAAAGCCAAGTCTCCGAATCCAGGAAAGCCACCTCATGCCTCAACATAGACGTCTGCCCTTCCCCCCATGAAACCCCTCAGTCATCAGAAGCTCTTGCTCTTGGCTTTGCAATTGTTCCTTCTACCTAGTCACAGTACTACTCAGATGTATTTTATGCACTTTAATGAACATTCTTTGCTCTAAAGAATGGTGATTTATTTTTATGCAGACATGAAATAACATATATAAACAAACATAGCATAAGATTGGCCAATGGGCTTTTCTAGTGGCTCAGACAGTATCTACCTGCCAACTCAGGAGACCCATGTTCAATCCCTGGGTCAGGAAGATCCCCTGGAGAAGGGAACAGCAACCCACTCAGGTATTCTTGCCTGGAGAATGCCATGGAGATTCTGGAGAGCCTGAAGCCCTGGAGAAACCCTGGAGAGCCTGGGGTGCTACAGTCCCTGGGGTCAACACTGCGAACCAAAGCATGCACTGCCCACCTATGACATGATTTATACTCCTCTGGTGGGAGGAGTCACTTACCTCTCTCTCTAATTCACACTTTATATATCTTGAAATTCAAGTATATTTAAATTAATTTTTATCTAAGAAATTTAATACCCTCTAATACCCTTGGCGGAGAAGGCAATGGCACCCCACTCCAGTATTCTTGCCTAGAAAATCCCATGGACAGAGGAGCCTGGTGGGCTGCAGTCCATAGGGTTGCTGAGGGTCAGACACGACTGAGCGACTTCACTTTCACTTTTCACTTTCATACATTGGAGAAGGAAATGGCAACCCACTCCAGTGGTCTTGCCTGGAGAATCCCAGGGACAGGGGAGCCTGGTGGGCTGCTGTCTCTGGGGTTGCACAGAGTCAGACACAACTGAAGTGACTTAGCAGCAGCAGCAATACCCTTGGAGATGACTGGTAATGCCTTAGAGCAAAACTATACGGTAGGACACGACAATTTTCTCTCAACCATGTTACCAGCTCACAGAGACCCAAGTCCAAATGTTAATAGAGTAAATACTTCAGAATCACAGACCTGTCTATATTTCAGATGCCACAGATAAGTTGGCATTCACGGGACCCTTTGTCTTCACAGAAATTCCTCACCAGTTTTAAAGAGGCAATAATTCTGTTTTTGTTTGAAGGCAGAGTTGTGAATTCATTTTTTTTTAAATTCCTTAAGGAAAAGGAATATCACTGATATTTTCAAATTTCTTTTTTAAATGGAGAAGAAAGTTAAACAGCATATGTGATGGTGAAACAGAAGCTTCTCTCAAAAATTCCTTACAAAATTAAAGAGGTACCTTACTGTCAAATTTCATTTTAATTTTCTTCCATAACAGCATAATAGTTCTCAAATATATTTTTGTTGGAGCCCCTGCTGTTTGCCGAGTCTCCTTATTGCAGCAGGCGCGTCTGGGTGACGGCAGCAGAATTAGTGCAAAGAAACATTTGAAAAACAGCAAGCAGCAGAATCTTCCCCCACCGCCCCCACCCTGCTCCTGTTGACTGCAATTCACCTGTCAAACTCACTTTACTTTCCTGATCTGTGTGCTGTTGACTTTAGGAAAATTAGTCTAAGTAATTTTAAAAATTATTCCTGGATTTCAAGAACAAGTGACAGAATTTGATATGAATGTTAAGATGACTTTGGGGAATTCCAAAGCCATCATGGGTTGAGAGTTTATTTGTTTTTCTCTTGAAGGAAATTCTAAAGCTCAGGAAACCTGACCTAAAACAAGAGAGAGCGAGACAGTAGCACATACAGGAAACTATGCTCACCACCTCCCACCCCATCCCGCTCTCCTATAGAGAAGTCTAGATGAAGATTTCTCCCTAATTGCTGCCAGAGAGAGGCAGGTGATGCAAAGGAGTGAATGTTCCTCCCCTCTATTCAAATAAACCACAGCAAGATACAGGTTAAAATTGCTATCTGGAGAGAGTTTAACAAGTTTCAAATGTTATGGCTGGCTGCTCAGAGCGTTCCCACAAGGTTGCAATTACCTTGATGAGGTCACTACGGCCCAAGGACTGGTCTCAGGCTAGCAGGTTAGGAAACCTGATTTCCCTGAGCCCTTTCAAAGTAGCTCTGCCACCCCTCAGAGGTAAGCTTGCCTTAATCAGGTTCATGGAGTCTGAATGCCTGTTTATGGTTATCTAATGAGAAGCAAGCATATGGGAGACTGAGTTATTAGAGGGTTTCATGGCAAGCACAGAGGCAGAACTCAGGAGCGAAGAGGATCTTAAAATGAGTCTCACAGTGAATAATGTCTCAGACTCTCTTACCAGCCACAGGAATAGCTCTGCCAATGAATCCATATGTCAATGGGCTGAAGTCTCCTCCTCCCTGGATGGTGTTTGAACATCACGGCATTGATTTGGGGGAGAAATATCTTTTGTCTCAGCTATCAGAGTGACCAACCCTTTAGGCTCAAACATTTGTTGATAATACTTTGGCTTCCATTCAGTCACAACCACAAGCAAGCCCACCCACTGTGTTTGACTCCCAAGCCCTTGAGAGAGCAGGATAGATGCCTCTGGTGCATAGGGCTTACCTGCTATGGTTCCCATGCACTCACAGCAGCAATTAGGTCAATTAATAAGCCCACTGATAATTAATGAGTACCTACTATGTTCCAGGAATTCTACTAGATAAGATGGTGTACAAGACAGGTAAGTGTCTCCAGTCCCCAAATCCTTTTGTCTGTCTCTGGAGAGCAAACTACTCCATGTAAAAATAATTTAAACCATAAATGGCTGTTACAGACCATACATGCAAAAAGAGTTTTAAATATGGAGGAATTATCGTTGAGTTAAAATAGGAGTGGCTTCCTAGAAAAAGTAGGACAGAGCTAGAATCTGAAAGCTGAATGGAAAAAATAATAGAAAGTGATTTTCCAAATTGGAAAAGTAGCATTAACAAAGGAAATAATATGGAAATTAGTACAAAAGTCTGGAAAGTATTGGAACATAGTAGGCACTCAGAAATATATATTCAATAAATGAATGTAGTTAAGGGTGCATAGTTAAAACACCACAAGAAATAAGATCATTTAGTAATCTGGGAAAAAGTAGACCAAGTCTTGAAAGCCAGGAAGAGAAATATATGCAGACTTGATATCTTATTAGATATAAAAAATACTGGAGATTCACCTAGAAAAATTACTTTCCAAGTTTCTTTTTTTTTCTTTCCCAATTAAAAAGCCAGCATTTTTATCATGGCATAATTCCATTTGCAGAAGTGCTACTCAAAACTCACAGTGCTTAGAATGAAATTTCCAGACAAATTACAGGTAATGATCCAAGTAGATAGTTTATATAATAACCATTCGCCTACCATGTTCTCTATAATTCTTTTTAAAATCAAAAGCTTTTCTCAACTTTAAAATTATGAGGGTGGGGAAGACCCATTTATCCTCATTTTTCTCTTTCTTTCCCCCTTCTTTCTACATGTCTCATTCATTTATCCATTCAACAAATATTTAGTGCTTATGATTTTCCAGGCTTGTGCGAAGAACACAGTATGTGCTCAAAGAGAAAATTGACAAGATGCTCACCTCGTGGAGAAAATTGACAGGAAGAAGTAAGGAAAGAAGGAAGACTCCACAGCAAAACTGTGATGAGCAAGTTGTGTGTGTGAGTGTGTGTGTTCAAACCTCTGTGCACGCACACATGTGTGTGCTGGCAGGGCATGGTGGTGAGAGCCTAGTGTTCCAGGCAGAAGGCCCTGAGACAGAGAAGTCCTCCACAGGCTTGAAGACCCATGAGGAGAGCAGTTTGCCTGGCGTGTGTTGGCGTGGAGGACAGAAGATGTGGGACCCCAGGCACAGCCCATGAAGCACCTCACAGGCTGAGTTTAGAGTTTAGTCAAAGGGTGAGCAGGCCCAGGACTGTTCCCACAAATGATGACCCAGGTTTCTAGGTAGAGGTCTAAAGGACAGAGAGTAGAAGCAGAGGAGTGGAAGGAAGGGCTGGTGCAGGATCATGGTGAGGGCGAGGCGGCTCGGCCTGAGAAGGGCAGGTAGAGAGGAGTGCACAGACTTCAGGCAGAGTTGGAGGCAGGAAAGATGAGGCTTAGTGATGGACTGGAGTTCAAGAGGGAGGAAAAGGAGAAAACAGGATATCTGCTTCTCTCTCCCCACCTCCTTCTCGTATAAATCCCACAGTCTTGTCATGAATATTTTATGGTACATATTTCTTGGTGTCCCCCTTCCTGCCTTAGGTCAAATGAGGGTTGAACGGCAGTCAGCCCCAAACAAATAAGCATTCTTATTTTAGACAGTGCTAGAAACAAGTGGAAATATCTGGAATACCACTCTCAAATGACACCTTTAATTGTATCAGAAAGAAGCATAGGAATGATGGCATCATCAAATGAGAAACCATTATCTTTCACTGGGAATCAGTCAGAGAGACCACAATTAAAGTTACAACCTCTGCTGTGGATTTAATTAACAGGAGAGAGATTTAATCATATAAACCCATGTAATGTGAAGGAGTCCCTATACATACCATCTATGAGTGGAAGTTTAGTCACTGAATCCCATGACAGTAAATGCTTAACAAATGAAGCTGAGTAAATGGGGGAAGGGAGGGCGTGTGTCATGGAGTGCAGCCCCCAAATCACAACTCACAAGGCCCTGGCCCAACCTCCTTACAGCACCAAACTCAGCTCCCACGTGAAGGCTTGTCCATCTCCAAACTGCCAGGCACGATACAAAGTGATTACAAGGAAGTCCCCCCTTTGAATACACAGACTGGCTTATGAGTAGGAGTTGTTAAGCATTTTCTCAAAACCACCCTTAGAAGCAGACGTCTCCCCCCACCTAGTAGCAAGGTGAAAAATTAAGTTACAGCAAGTTGAAAAATTAAGTCTGCAAGTTCCTTCATCTCCTGAGTCCTTGCCTTGACACAGTCAATACTGGAAAGACTTGTTCAAGTCTGATCATTAAGTGAGCAGTGACTTAAACAATTGTGCACGGGAGGTTTGTCCCTTTCAAGCAGTAGAACACAGAGCTCCCTAACATCCTGTTAGGATTCTAAATCATAATTGTGGCCAAAATACATGCTAGTCCAAGCCCAAAAATCCTTCTCATACTTGCAGTTCTGAATTAAAAGTGTCTGTCTGAATGCTATTTGGTTTATGAATATATCCGTAGTAACACAAGTAAAACTTCCTTTAAAAGAAAATTGTTTCTGGGCTTCCCTAGTGGCTTAGTGGTAAAATATCCACTTGCCAATGCAGGAGACACAGATTCAATCCCTGGTCCAGGAAGATGCCACATGCCATGGAGCAACTAAGCCCATGCAGCACAACTACTGAACCTGGGCTCTAAAGCCTGTGCTCTGCAACAACAAAAGTCACCACGTTGAGAAGCCTGCACACCGCAGCTAGAGAGTAGACCCCGCTCTGTGCAGCTAGAGAAAAGCCCACACAGCAACAAAGATCCAGCACAGCCAATAAATAAATTTTTTTTAAGTTGTTTCTGTGTTATTTTCCTCTCATTTTTAACTAGCACTATTCTCATGCGAAGAGTTGACTCATTGGAAAAGACTGATGCTGGGAGGGATTAGGGGAAGGAGGAGAAGGGGACGACAGAGGATGAGATGGCTGGATGGCATCACTGACTCGATGGATGTGAGTCTGAGTGAACTCCGGGAGTTGGTGATGGACGGGGAGGCCTGGCGTGCTGCAATTCATGGGGTCGCAAAGAGTCGGACACGACTGAGCGACTGAACTGAACTGAACTGAACTGATGAGGTTAGTTACCGTCAGACAGTCCCTTACTGGCACACCACATGTATCTTAAAGTTCTATTTTTTGTTCAGGAACCATATTTATCTTGGAGAGAAATGTCAGAAATTCAGAATCTCTGCAAAGAACATCTAGGTCATGTCTACATAAAACACACAATAGTACTTTGGTCCCAGCCGTGGTAGGAGCTGTATCTTAGTCTGACTTCCAGTTTAAACTGGTTCCACATCCAGGCATAAAGCAGAAAGAAGACTTGAATTATGCCCTCCCCCAAATGCTTACGTGACCTGCTGACCTCCAGTACCTTAGATGTGGCCTCATTTGGAAGGAGAGTCATCACAGGTCTAACTGCTTAAGATGAGGTCATAATGGAGTAGGCCCTGATCCAGTATAACCAGTGTCCTTATATTGATAAAAGCAATTCACTGCCGTATAAGGTGTCACAAACAGCCCATGAGAATCCGAATAGACTGTATGCATCTTATCTGTTTATTATACATGCATACATATTACATAAACATAAATACATAAATAAAATCAATTTGTTCAAAATTTTAAAAAGCCATGCTCACAGGGTGAATGCCCTGTGAAGGTGAGAGTTATGCTGACAAGAGCTGAGGAACTCCCAGAAGCTAGGAGGTAGTGCTAGAAGCTAAGGAGGCTTCCTTAGAGTCTTCAGAGGGACCACGTGGTGCTTTGCTACGGTGGCCCTGGAAATCTAATACACAGGGACCTCAGAAGTATCCCATGGCATTACCTTCCTTATGAACTGCTGTGTTCTCTACTGAAAAGATCCCTTTCTTTCCATACTATGCTTTTTTTCCTTCCTCACCAAAACCTCACCCAATTCCGAAGTACCTCCTTGCCTAACACAGGGCTTCTCCATTCTGAGCACACATTAGAAAGTCCTGGGGGATTCCTGGGTTCAGTCTGGGTGGACATCACCATACATCTTCCCAAAGACTTGAAGAGTCAACTTCAAGTGACCAGGCAGGCAGAATTCAGGTAGGAAATGCCCTGGGCAAAGCCACTGACACGTGGTGGAGCCCAGGGTTCCAGGAGAAAAAGAGAGGTGGAACTCATGGGGTAATCTGGGTGGAGCTGCCCAAGAAGGATTTCTAGATTAACTTATGTTCACCTCAGGATTTCGGAATGACAGCAGAATGGTTGGGATAAAATCCTCGGAAGATCATTTATCAGATGAAGCAAAAATTATCCTGAGGTTAATGGGGAGAAGGGAGAATCGTATCAGGAAAGTTAAGTAATGTTTGTTTGGTAATAGAAGAGTCAGGCTTCCCTGATAGCTCAGCAGTAAAGAATCTTCCTGCAATACAGGAAACGTGGGTTCGATCCCTGGGTTGGGAAGATTCCCCTGGGAGAAGAGAATGGCTACCCACTCCAGTATTCTGGCCTAGGAAATCCCATGCACAGAGGAGCCTGGTGGGCTACACAGTCCATGGGGTCGGAAAGAGTCGGACACAACTAAGCAACTAAACAACAGCAGAAGAGTGGCCTCGAGTTGAAAAAGACCATCCCAAGCACAGTAAAGTTGTCTTATCTATGAGCCTTCCAGCCTCTCACCCATGGATTCATGGGGAAAAGTATAAAACAATAAAGTGTTTTATAAATATAAATAAAAGTATAAAACAAAAGTATAAAACAGGAATACAAATCAAAACATCGATAGCACCAAAAGTTCAAGTCCCAACAGCATCAGTGCCCAGCAGTCAGGCAGGAGATCCCACACTCCTTGGAGGAGACAGCATCCTGACACTGGACACAGAGAGCATTCTGAAGTCTTCTAGAAGCTGTATCTGCAGCAACCAGTTAGCTACACCCCCAGGAAGCATCAGGGGATCCCACAATGAAGGGCAGACCACAGTGCCACAGAGCAAGAGGAATCGTGCTCATAACACATCTGAAACATCATTTAGGAACTAACTCAGCTTCTCTGGAGGAACTTAAGGAGGGGCTATGGGCAGGGCAGGGCTATAAGGGAGGAGCCAGAAAAAATATATGTATTTATGATTCTTCTTGCGGTCCTGATTTTATTCCCAGGAAAGGGCTACAGCTTTCTTTTTCATCACTGCTGACATTAATGGAGAGGCAGATCTGAGCACGTGTCAGTCACAATAAACCCAGACTGAACTGGGAGGACTCATGAGAGCTCTGATGATCTGGGACACTTTACCTAGTGAGTTCATACCATTATTATTTAAAAATCAATTTCATGAATGAGTGCCTATTTGCTAACACTCTCACCTAATCAAGGTAGAAAAGATATGAATATATGATTGATATGCTTCAGTTCAAATTATTGCAGGAAAGAATAGCACAGAAGAGGAGAGATGCAACTGGAAAGAAATGGAAAGAAAGTTACAGGTAGTTCTGAAAGGAAAGATGGTGAGATGCCATCAAGACCAATAGACCCAACCAGTAAAACCAGTAAAAAAAAAAAAAAAAAAAAAAAAACTTAAAAAAAAAAGTCTAAAAGCCACACGAGAGACTTCCAATTTCTCTAACAAAGAGAGCAATTTCCCTTTTTATTAAGAAGTGCTCCAGCTATGATTCCGGGAAAATTGAATCTCAAAGGAAGTTGTACAAAATCAAATAAATTATTTTAAAAAACCATAAAAAGATGCAAAAACTCTGAAATTCCATCTGGCCCCTCACTCTTGTCAAAACACTAAGCTTTTGATTTTGTTTGCAATACTCCCCCTGACCCTGAACCATAAAAATTCTCTAAAAGCATGACAAGGGCATCAAATAGCCCTCCCTCCTATGTGAAGGAATCTTCCTTCCTTAGCCCCAAGGACTTTGAATTTTCCCTCATATTACCCATCATAAATTCTGTCACTATCTGTCACAGATGCCCTACTTATGAGGCTAAATGCTGAACTGTTGGCTTAAGGTCTTCTGACTGAAAAATGGGTGTGTGCTTCTCACTTCTGACCTGCTGGGTTTGGACACAGCTTCCCTATGAGGAAATGCTGGCCACCATACTTTCACAGCTGCTAAGGGTGTGGGACCCAGGCTGGCCACGGGCAGAAAGGGGCAGGGGAAGGAATGCCACCTGGAGCAAGCATGGGGATGTTCCCAGTTCCATGTGAGGTGCAGGTGGAAGGGGAAATGCTGCTCAGGAAAGCATAGAACACTTGAAACAATGCATATGGAGGGTGAACAGAACCCTGAGGATTACATTAGAGTCAAACCTACACTGACCAATCAGAACATCAGTCCAGGAGATGGGATACAGAGAAGGAATGTGCGACAAACTAACCATTCTGTCTTCCTTAAACAAGAAAGGAAGGAAGGAAGGGGGAAAGAAAGAAGAAAGGAAGAAAAGAAGTAAAGAAGGAAGGAGGGAAGGAGGAAGAAAAGAGGAGGAAAGAAAAGAAAAAAAAGCCCTTACTGTGTATCTTTTCTTTACCAGCCTAGAAGCTTTGTGTCACATTTTACTTTCTGTAGTGGGTATTATTAAAACACAGGCATATAAAAAAAATCCACTATGAATACCACCTCCTCCTCCATGCCAGCGTATTCTTCTCTGTTGGGAATCTCACTCTCATATTTAGAGAAGAAAAGAGTAGGCATTTCTGGGGTGTGATGTTGCTCACTTAGCGAAGGTATGAAATGAGCAAGAGGAGGAAGCATCTTCACGAAGTGCTATGTCACATGGGAGGTGGGGAATGCAAAATGACTTCCTGCATCACAGAGAATGTTTTCAGCTCAGTCCCAAAGTTCAAGTTACTCTTCCCAACAGAAGAAGAAAAACTAAGAACACAGTTCCCATCTCTGCTAAGTGCCTGGATCAAAGATGCCATGCAGCAAGAGACCAAGATAAAGAGAGAAAAGCTGTGATACCAGGACATCAGGGGCCACACCGTTGCTGGGGTGATAAGTAACAGCAGTGGGTGTTTTTGCAGAATTCTGGATGGAGAAGAAACCACCTGGAAAGCAATGGTCAAATCTTTCTATTTTGGGTGATCTTCGAGATTTTTGGCGTAAGTTCAGACTAAATCTTCTGAATTTTTTAAAGCTTAAATATAGTTAGTTATATCTCTCTCCATATGTCCATTCAGATCAGATCAGATCAGACCAGTCGCTCAATCGTGTCCGACTCTTTGTGACCCCATGAATCGCAGCACACCAGGCCTCCCTGTCCATCACCAACTCCCGGAGTTCACTCAGACTCACGTCCATCGAGTCAGTGATGCCATCCAGCGATCTCATCCTCTGTCGTCCCCTTCTCCTCTTGCCCCCAATCCCTCCCAGCATCAGAGTCTTTTCCAATGAGTCAACTCTTCGCATGAGGTGGCCAAAGTACTGGAGTTTCAGCCTTAGCATCATTCCTTCCAAAGAAATCCCAGGGCTGATCTCCTTCAGAATGGACTGGTTGGATCTCCTTGCAGTCCAAGGGACTCTCAAGAGTCTTCTCCAACACCACAGTTCAAAAGCATCAATTCTTCGGTGCTCAGGCTTCTTCACAGTCCAACTCTCACATCCATACATGACCACGGGAAAAACCATAGCCTTGACTAGATGGACCTTTGTTGGCAAAGTAATGTCTCTGCTTTTGAATATGCTATCTAGGTTGGTCATAACTTTCCTTCCAAGGAGTAAGCGTCTTTTAATTTCATGGCTGCAGTCACCATCTGCAGTGATTTTGGAGCCCAGAAAAATAAAGTCTGACACTGTTTCCACTGTTTCCCCATCTATTTCCCATGAAGTGATGGGACCGGATGCCATGATCTTCGTTTTCTGAATGTTGAGCTTTAAGCCAACTTTTTCACTCTCTACTTTCACTTTCATCAAGAGGCTTTTGAGTTCCTCTTCACTTTCTGCCATAAGGGTGGTGTCATCTGCATATCTGAGGTTATTGATATTTCTCCCAGCAATCTTGATTCCAGCTTGTGTTTCTTCCAGTCCAGCATTTCTCATGATGTACTCTGCATATAAGTTAAATAAGCAGGGTGACAATATACAGCCTTGACGTACTCCTTTTCCTATTTGGAACCAGTCTGTTGTTCCATGTCCAGTTCTAACTGTTGCTTCCTGACCTGCATACAAATTTCTCAAGAGGCAGATCAGGTGGTCTGGTATTCCCATCTCTTTCAGAATTCTCCACAGTTTATTGTGATCCACACAGTCCATTAGTCAGTTTCAATTCAGAATGACACAAGTCGAGTCTGGCGCAGGACTTTCCAAACAGAATCAGCAGAACATGAATCATATAAGTTGAAATAAGAGAATTCCCCAGATCTACTTGGCTGATGATGCCATCAATTTCTATTGAGGAAGAATGGAAAGCTTAGAAGATTTTATCAGAACACCAATGTGTATTACATCTGGTTCACAGCATAATTGTACTTTAGTTAACTGTATGGTGAACCATTATTCTCATTCCATAGTTAATTCTGTTTCAAATAAGTTTATTGGAAACTTTTTATGGACCATTAAGTATGTTAGGTAGGCCTTGGAGATATGAAAAGTCTGAGTCCAATCATTCTCAAAATCCTTTTATCTTTGTACAACTCCTAGTTAAATCCTCCTCCAAATATTGCCATAACAAGCCAGATGGAGCCCAAAAGGCCAGACACAACTCCAATGGGCAGAGAAGGTGTATAAAGTAGGTCATCATCCCAGCTGAAGAATTCTGCCTTGAATCTTTTATCCAAGTTGGGGTACTACATGTCAAAAATGCATTTGCTTTATTCCTGATTGAATATGTCTATGAACTACTTTTCTGGCTGTTTGTGGTAACCATACAATCCACTAAAATGGAATTTTAAACGTTCAAAGGAACTTTTGAAATCAGATACTTCAAGTACATTTTGGACCTTCTGAAATGTTCAGGTGGATATTTTTGAATTGTACTCACTAATGCACGCTCCTCCACTAAAAACAGAGCAGTCGTGATTGAAGTAATGTTTAAATGATCTAATGACCCAGAAACCTAGAGTTTTCGAACACCTTGCTTTCATCTCTGGGCAAAATGATAAGCATTCATTAAAATAAAAATCTAACTTAAATAGCTCAGACAATTTCAAGCTGTGAACATCAGCCATATGTGCCAACCTGGGCAAGTTCCATCTCTGTGGGATTTTGTGAGTGGAAGGAGGAAATGGATTATCAGACAACCAGACAGAGGTTCAAAAAGATCCTGACATGGCAAGGCAGCCTGCATCCATTTCAGCTTCCTTAGAGACAAACAGAAAGAACAAACAAAAGCTTAGAGGTAAGGCAAAGAAAGCACATTGCAGGCTGAATGGTATATCAACTCAAAGACAAGATTCAGTTAATAGCAAAACACATTTTTTTCCCCTTAGGAACAAAAACACTCATTGAGAAAAGAAGTAAAAGTATGCTGTTGGTACCCCGTAAATGTGTAACCACCACAAAGGGTTTGAACCCAGGACAATTTCTCACATCTATACATTGCAGTTGATATAAAAACAAAAGGATAAGACAATCCACATGGATCAGGGGTAACTTTTCCTTTGTCTTTGGCCTCCAAAGAAATGTTTCAGATAACGTTTACTTCTGCTTTCAATGATTCACAAACACCAACATAGGAATTGATCTATGAAAAGGGTCTGAGGAAGGCTGCATGGAAACTTGAGAAGAAAGTGACAGAAAATCTTAGAGTCTTATTATGTGTTACTCTGTAGGGAATCTTGTTCATTGGGTTTCCTTACTCTGGGCATGAGAATCATGACTGTACGAAATCCATAGGGCTCACAGTGGGTTTAATTCATTAGAAAAGTGGCTTCCATGACACTTTCAGTAACATCATTAAACTCCCCTAGGTACCAAGTGGATACAACTATTTCCACCTGTCTTCTTGGGGTCCACACTTTTAGCTCTTCAAACCCAATCAAGTAACTTACACAGTGATAGATATTGATAGAGGAGAAGCTGAAGCTGCTTTTGACTAATCCTCATCACTGACTGGTGAGAAATCATTTTTTTAAAAAGGTATTTTACCAAACTGTGTGGTTGCTTTCTTTACACAAGGTATCTTGTTCTAGGACCTCCTTTAAAGGTGTTGGCCAAACACCTTTCTTTGCTTTGACTTGAATCTACTTCCAAATATATGTTTTGCCAAAATAAATGCTTATAAAGTCGGTTGTCAGCTAAGAAATACAGGCTGAATTAATGAGGTTTTCCTGTTTCCCTGCTTCCCCAGTTGAGTGTTTATCTGTTTCTCAATTTCCTAAAAGGCGTCATTATAGATTCTTCAATAAGTTAGAGATTCTCTGCAGCTTTTCATTGACCTAAGTGCATTTCACATTAAAAGTAATGAAATAACATGAATACTTACGTTCACACAAAAATCTGCACATGAATATTTAGAGAAGTTTCATTCATAATTGCTAAAAACTAAGGACTATCACAAAGGTCTTTCACCTGCTGAGTGGATAAACACATACATACAATGGAGTACTACTCAGCAGGAACCTTTTATCACTACTGAACCCTGTGAAAACATGGATAAGCCTACTATGCATTATGCTATGAGAAACAATCAGACTCAAAAGGCTATATACTCTATGATTCAATTTCCTCTGAAAATGCAAAATCACAGGCACAGAAAACAAAATCAGTGATTGCCAGAGGCTGGAAAAGGGTTGAATACAAAGAAACAAAGGAACCCAGGGGAATTTAAGGGATAGGCAATGGCACCCCACTCAAGTACTTTGCCTGGAAAATCCCATGGATGGAGGAGCCTGGTAGGCTGCAGTCCATGGGGTCGCTAAGAGTTGGACACGACTGAGCGACTTCCCTTTCACTTTTCACTTTCATGCATTGGAGAAGGAAATGGCAACCCACTCCAGTGTTCTTGCCTGGAGAATCCCAGGGACGGGGGAGCCTGGTGGCTGCCATCTATGGGGTCACACAGAGTCGGACACGACTGAAGTGACTTAGCAGCAGCAGCAGCAGAGCTATTCTTTGATTATGTTGATTATACAACTGTATGCAATTGTCAAAGGATGAGATTTTACTATATGTAAATTATATACATCCCTCAATGTTTGCTCCCCATCAGCACCTGCTCATGGCTTGTCTTCTTAAGATAGGACTTGTATAGGGACATGAGTTGCTCCAGAGACCCCTTCCAAAAACTGTTGTAAATGGAAGGTATGGTGCCATACAAAGTGTTACAACTAGAAAGTGAGTTTCTAGGCAGGCCTTCAAACTTTGCCTACCTACAAAGTAGGTCAATAATGGAACTCTTGGTTCCATTCTTCATTCCATATGCTAGTCAGAATATGGAAATAAGTGGCCAAGAAGCATGTGCAAAAGGAGATGGTAGATCTGGATCAACTCTTTCCTTCCTCGCTGCAGGGCCAGTCCTAGACCAACTTTTGAAATCAATGACTTGAGTCTCTGGCCTGCTACTCTTTCCATATTTCTTTCCCAGTCTCCTTGCCCCTTGTCTCAGGTAACTATTGTCTTCAAGAGATAAAGGGACCATGCTCAGGTCTGCCCTCCTTGCCAGCTCCACCAGCTGGGTTTTAGGAGAGAAAAGACTTCATAAAATTGCTTCACATTAAAGTATAAACAACAAAAAGAATCTTTTGATCCTTCCAAGTGATTTATAATTAAAAAGAAATGCATCACTGAGTCACAAGGCAAACTGGTAATTTATCTAGCTTAACACAGCTTATTTTACATAAATAAATTTTAGCCTAATATAAAGTTTCTCACCCAAGACAGGAATCTTTTTAGCTCAAGTAAATCACAAATTTATAACAAAGTAAAAGAAAAAGCTAGTAAAAGAAGCAAGATTTTATGTTCTACATATGTAAACAAAATTAACTATTTGAACCTAATTAATTCTTGTTGTCGCAAGTTGAATCATTTGTAATTTTTTCTATTCTTGTTATCCATCCTACTATCTTGGCATAAAAATGTGGAAGGGTTTACATATATAAATTCTTAACACTTACACATGAACCCATGAGACAAAAATCCAGCTTTGCTGCAACAAGTCCAGTCTAAGTGCAGTCCTATCCAAATACTTATGCTAATGGCATAGCATAACGGTTAGAGTGTATAACCAAACCACAAAACCACATAACCAGCATTCAGTTGGAAACACTTCTGTCTATTAGCTGGAAGTTAGAGATTCTTTCTAAACCCCAGTAATATTATATATAAAATAAGGGTATAATAGCATTTACCTCATTTGTGGTGATGATTATATGAAGTAATAACGCGTACAAAGTGCTCATTCTGCACAGCCTGAGCACACGCTAATTATTCAATTAATGTTGGCAATAATTATGATGATTGATAGTGATGTCAGTTACTAGACTATAATTGTTGGGAGAATATCAGAAACACTAATTTTTGGAATACCCCAGAATCCAAAAATTTCAAAATGATAATGCAGATCATTCCATAAAGATCCTTGCCCAAGTTCCTCATCTGTTGGAGGAAGAAGTTGAGTGCTTGATGGACTGGGTGTCACAGAAGACCACCTTGAAGTGTCTGTGGTTCTCATTGTCAATGGCACTCAAAAATCAAAGAGCTTTGCTGAACTCTTAAATTAGATACAACCTCATAGAAGTCCTCTTTCCTGAAAACAAAGCACAAGAAATGAATGGTTTCCTAGCTGATTCTAGTTTTCCATCAATCCCTTCAAATGTCAAAGTTAAATCCTCAGGAGGAGGATTTAATCACACTGAGGGTGGAAACAGAGAATGTGGCAACAATCCTGCTTCTATTAAGCATAATAAAGTCGTTTTTAGGAGTGAATTCTATTGAAATGCCACTGATTTTTACTCCCCCACCTGGCCAAGTAAATAAATGAAATTAAGTTTTATAACTAGCTTTATAAGTCCTAGCACAGAGTTCTTCTGATTTTCAAAATTTACACATTCCAAAAATCCAGAGGAAATAGTCAGAATAAATACTCTTAAAGAAAAGGAGAAAACTAAAAATTATAAAATATATCTATTGCTTTAAATTGTATTAACTCTCTATTCTTAAAATAATCATTCATAAATTATAAGGTAATTCTTAGTGCTTCCCTTTTTTCCCTGGCTTCAGGAAGTCAGAATTGAGCCCAGTACTAAATGTGACACAAAGGTTTAGTAATATCATGACCCTGGGTCTCTGGTTTGATTTGTTACACATACATTTCTTCTCTTTCCTTCCTTCTTTCTGATCACCTTATTCTCCATGACCTTTGATCTTGTACTGTTTCATTTATTCAAATATTAATTGAGAGTCTACTTAAGAACGAGATGTTGGTGAAGTGAAATGGAAAGCTGTTATCAGCTGAACTGTGCCTTCCCCAAATTCACACATGCAAGTCCTAACCCCCAGGGCCTCAGAATGTGACCCCATTTGGAGACAGAGACTCTACAGTGGTCATTAAGGTAAAACAGCACCATTTAGTTGGGTCCTAATCCAATACAACTGGTGTCCTTACAAGAAGAGATCAAGATACAGAGAAGATGGCTATCTACAAGAGACCTGCTGCTGCTGCTAAGTCACTTCAGTTGTGTCCAACTCTGTGTGACCCCAAAGACGTCAGCCCACCAGGCTCTCCTGCCCCTGGGATTCTCCAGGCAAGAACACTGGAGTGGGTTGCCATTTCCTTCTCCAATGCATGAAAGTGAAAAAGTGAAAGTGAAGTCGCTCAGTCGTGTCCAACTCTTAGCGACCCCATGGACTGCAGCCCACCAGGCTCCTCTATCCATGGGATTTTCCAGGCAAGAGTGCTGGAGTGGGGTTACAAGAGACCTAGAAGAAACCAAATCCACCAACACTTTGATCTTGGACTTCTAGCCACCACAACTGTGAGGAGAATAAATTTCTGTGTTTAAGTCACCCAGTCTGTGGAATTTGCTACATCACTTGTAACAGGCTAATACAAAGGCACAATTCCTACATCAGCGAGCTCACGATTTAGAGAGACGGACAGGTAAGACACAGCCAATTGCAGTGTGGTAATTGCTGTGACACAAGGAAGCATGAGAGAAAAAAGTGATGCCCATATTGAAGGTGGAGGACATCAGAGACTTCTTGGAGGAGGAGAAAAGGAGCTACCAGGCATTCTAGAACAAAGGAACAGCATGTGCTAAGACAGTAACAGAGCTATAACAGAGAAAGTTTGAGAAAATGAACACTCTGTTATACTAAAAGGTGGGTAGAAAATGGGTGAGGAAAGTAATGGAAGAGACTGGAGACATAGGAAAGGGTCAGATCAGAAGAGGCATGATTGCCTCACTGAGGAGGTTAACCTTGTGAGAGCAAAGAAGAGCCACTGAGGAATTGAAGCAGGCAAGACAGTGGATTATAGAGAAGTGATCCTGAAGACAAACAATCTGCTAAAGGGTAGTTCAACAAACCTAGGGGCCAAATAATGAAGATCTGTTCACTAAAGGGACAAGATGCCTCCACCAGTTGAAGGTCATCAGAGACAGTCTCCAGGTTTATGGCCTGGGTGATGGGGCACCGTTGACAGAACAGGAATAGTCTGGAAGGTTAGGGTCAGTTATCCAGACCAAGCAGGAGAAGGCATAGGTTAGGCAATGAAGCAGATGGTTGGAGAAGCAGGTCTTGAGTTGAGAGCACACATTGAAAAGATCGGGCTAAGTGCTAAACCAGATGCAAAAAACCCACTTAGGCCACTCAGGCTGCTATTACAGAAATACCATAAGCTTGGCAGCTTATAAGAAATAAACATTTACTTCTCAGAGTTCTGGGAAGTCCAAGATCAAGGCGCCAGCAGATTCAGTATGTGGTGAGAGCCCACTTCCTAGATGGTAGCCTTGTGACTATAACCTCACGTGGCAGCAGGAATGTGCGAGGTCTGTGGGATTTCTGAGGACTCCACTCTTGTGACCTAATCACTCCCAAAGGCTCCACCTCCAAATGCCATCACATTAGGATTTCAGCATATGAATTCTGAGGGGGCACAAACACTCAGACCAGAGCAGTCACATTGTATTATTCCATTTTCATGAAATTTCCAAAACAGGCAAATCTATCAAGACACAGAGTAGTTAGTGACTGCTAAGGATTTGGGGAGAAGAGATTGATTGTTAATATGTACAGGACTTCTTTTAGGGGTGATAAAAATGTTTTGAAGTTAAATAGTGGTAAAATGGCAACCCACTTCAGTATTCTTGCCTGGAATATTCCATGGACAGAGGAGCCTGGTGGGCTATTGTCCCTGGGGTCCCAAAGAATCAGACATAACTGAGTGACTGAGCACAATGGTTACACAGGGCTTCCCAGGTAGCTAATTGGTAAAGAATCCACCTGCCAATGCAGGAAACATGGGTTCAGTCCCTGGGTGGGGAAGATCTCCTGGAGAAGGAAATGGCAACCCACTCCAACTTGCCTGGGAAATCCCATGGACAGAGGAGCCTGGAGGGCTACCTTCCTGAGATCTCGAATGAGTCCAGACACAACTCTGAGACTAAGAACAAACAAAAACAACAGTTATACAACCTTGTAAATAAAATATACTAGAAACTACTGAATGATACTTGTTTAAAGTGTACAATTTGTGTTTGTGAACTTATATAGAATTTATACTATGTGAATATACTTCAATTAAAAAAATTGGGACATAGGAAAAAAAAGTATCCATCATAACATATAAGTGATTGTTGACGTCATGGGTATGAATGAGTTTTCCCAGGAAGACTAGGAGAAGAACAAGTTATAAATTATGCTTTTATTATAAAAATGCTAAGTCTTTTTCGAAAGTGGCCAAAACAAACAAGTAAGCATGAGGCTTCCCTTATCTTTGGGGGAAGCTGAACTCTTTCAAAGTATATGTGAATTCTTCATGCTGCTAAGTCGCTTCAGTCGTGTCCGACTCTGTGCGACCCCATAGACGGCAGCCCACCAGGCTCCCTTGTCCCTGGGATTCTCCAGGCAAGAACACTGGAGTGGGTTGCCATTTCCTTCTCCAATGCATGAAAGTGAAAAGTGAAAGGGAAGTCGCTCAGTCGTGTCCGACTCTTAGCGACCCCATGGACTGCAGCCTACCAGGCTCCTCCATCCTTGGGATTTTCCAGGCAAGAGTACTGGAGTAGGGTGCCATTGCCTTCTCCGTGAATTCTTCATAATTTATTTTAAAACTTGGGATAAAATGTGAGTGACAGCAGCATATAAAACCAAGGCTTGGGGTGTCCAATCCCTGCCTGGCCATGAGCTTTGTCCCAGTATTTGCTGAAATGTGCTGTTCATTTCATGGCAAATGTCCTCTCCAAGTGACAAATCTGAATACAAAGCTATAGTGTAATTTTAATATAATATTTTATTCATTTAGCTATTGGTCTGTATCCCCACTAATGGTGGGTTAGTCACTCAGTGGTGTCCTACTCTTTGCGATCCCATGGTCTGTAACCCATCAGGTTCCTCCATCCATGGGATTTCTCAGGCAAGAATACTGGAGTGGATTGCTATTTCCTTCTCCAGAGGATCTTCCTGACACAGGGACCGAATTTGCCTCTCCTGCTTTGCAGACAGATTCTTTACCAACTGAGCTGCCAGGGAAGCAGAGAGCCTTCAAAACCGTGATTGTTCAGTATTATTTATTGTTTTGAATTAGCTTCTAGATAAATGTTTGCTATGTAAAGAAAGATGGTGGATGATGGTTAATTGCACAGCTATGTAACCTGTGGAGGTAAATTTCTTAATGTCTTTAGGGCTGTAATTCTGTTTAGTGAATGTTTGTTGAGGGCAGTATGTTTTAAAGCTGTGGATTTTGCTCACCTGCCACCCATGATATTTGGCAGTGTCCAGAGACATATTTGATTGTCAAGTCTTGACCAGGGGTGGAGATGGGAGTTCCTATTCTGTTTAGTGCTAGAGGCTAGAGATGCTGCTAAATATCCCATAATGCACAGGAGAGTCCTGATAATAACAATTATCCAGCCCAATATGTCAGTAGCTCCCAAGTTGAGACACTCTGCCTTAAAGTAACACGGACGTATAATGGCCATAAAATTAACAGGAGACTATCTATGTTCCAGGATCACATGAGTCAATTCAGTATAATAATTTGTTGTAATGAGACCAGATTGAGGCAGAACTTCTGTAAACTCTTACCAATATTTTTAAAACTTCTGCATAAAAAAGCAATGGCCACAGGGCATTTCAGAACACACATATTATACATTTCATCCTCACATTATTTCCATCCATATCACAGACTGAAAATCAGTGAGAAACTACACAGACATTACAGTATCACCTTCTCATAGACCTACAGAGATCCTCTAGTTGGGCAGACTAATTTGCACTGAGAACACAGAAGTTTGATCTTTTTCTCCATTCATTTAAATTAGCAAATAAAGAAGCTAGTAAAACAAGTTTATGCCCTGCTCAAAGTTCAGCACTGTTTTGAAAGTTTCACCTCCTTATGAGGGCTTCATAAAAACATGAAATCAGCTTAATTAATCTTGACCGTGAGAACTATAAAAATTATTCCCAACAGGAGTTCCCATAAGCCCTGGGGGATATGCAAGGTTAATTTAACTATTTAACTACCTTCCTCCTGGTCCAGAACCCTGAGACTTTCTAGCTATTTCCTCTTTCCTAATAATGAAGAGGACAATGAGCACTGCAGATAATGTGTGAGTATAAATAGACAGGTGACAGAAACTTGTACTGTTTTATGTTTGACAAAGATAATTCATCACTCACAGTTTCAGCTCCTTGGGAATGAAGCAATCTGTCTGCTTTCCAGTCTCAGGGCCCAGGAGGATGTGAAAATATTTCTTCTCCAATTTTCTGTCAACTGAGATAAGCCTGAGTGTGAATGTTGACAGTTTGGAGAATGAAGACAAAGCCTTTTTCCATGAAGGAACTACTTTCCTTAGTCTCCCTTCCCCTCTAGAATCCATTAGGCTGGAGTCTGCTAGCCTTCAGGACAGAGAGACAGGATTATCTGAGGTTCAGGTTACAGTAAATTCCCTACATGCAAACCCTCAAAGATAGGAACATGCATTCATCTGTCCAATCCCTTGTTGGTTTATGTGTCTATGAGATTACTTAGTGTAAGATTAAAAATGGTTTCTTTATTTATTGTGTTTGTTTTATGCTTTATTTCTGTGAATTTTTACAGTACAGTTCTATATAGCCAACTGTGTTTATTGGGTCCCTGGGCTAACATTGTTGAATAAATTGGACTCATGGACACGCTCTTGGAATGGAACTCATTTGTATAAAAGGGACTTACTGTATTTCCACAGGAAAAAAAAGGGTTTTATGGGTCTTAGACCCAAATTTTTAATCACTCTGTTTTTTTATTTCTGATTTATCATGACCAGATGATCACTGACTATAGGACACACTTTATGTGTTTTATGAATATAAACATGAATAATAGAACAAAGAATTGATGATTCAACTCACAACTGACTATGACAACTGCCCAAAGTAACTGGAAGCCAACTGCTTACACAAAGAAAAAAAAGTTACTTGATAAATGAGCTTAACGGTAAATCCAAACTGCCTCTGTCAGTCTATTAAAATGAAACAAATGACTAAGCATTCTATAGATGAGAAAAAAATGATACAATTTCATTCACTGATTAATTTTAAACAATCCTAGGAAATTTGCTCTCTGCAAAATGTTTTTGTAAACTGTAGTGAACACAAAGATGAAACAAAGGTAGGCTCTGTCCGTGAGGAAGATATAGTCCAGTTTGGATATTACACATATAAACATGTAATTATGAAGTAAGGTAGAGAAAGATGAAAACTGAGACAAAAACCTTTCAGCTACATTCAGACCTTGCAGAATGAAGTCCAAACTCCACTGTTCATCAAACAAAACCCTCTATGGTTTGGCTTCCGGATACATTTCTTGCCTCTTTTCCTGATGTTTCTCTATATGCTATGGTTACTTCCACCAGAATGAACTGCTAGCACCAGGCCTTCACACGTGACTTTTGTCTCTAGCTGGAATATGCCTGCCACTTCCCTTTTTGTCTAATCAACACTTTGCCTTCAAAATTCAAAGCAAGCATCATCTGGCAGGAAATCTTTCATGAAGACTCTTCTACATGACCCCTGAGGTCTATGCTTCCCTCGCTGTACTCACCCCTGCAACACAGTAAACACACTATTTGTCTGTCCAGCTAAGTCCTGGAGTGCCAAACGCAGATCCTGAGCAGTGAGAGAACTTAAGATAAGGAGATTAAGAGAGATTTTCTTAGCACATAAGTTGTACCTAAAAGAAGGTAGGGTTCAGATACTCATAGGTCAGAAATGTATATTACACCCAGATTGATGTAATGAAGATAAGAGAAAACTTGTGCATGAGACACATGCAAGTGTGGAAGCCATCCTGCCTTTACAGAGCCTTCACTAGGTGCAAAGAGTATACAAGTTGCTTTATTAATCTCATTTCATCTTTACAGTGGCAAGTAGCAAGCACTATGTCTAGAGCATAGTATTCACCTATTGGAATAATGGGAAATAAGTAGGAAAGGTAGACCCGGGCCATACTCTGAAAAAGTCGTTCTGAGCAGGAATATTATCAACTCCTGAGGAGCATGTGGACCTGTCTGGTTGTCAGAGTAACAGGAAGACCATGCATGCTGAACATGCTGTGATGCATAGGGCAGCCCCTCCCAATGAAGGATGGTCTTGTTGAAATGTCACTATGGACCAATGGAACAAGCTCAGAGATTTTATAAGCCAGACTAAGGAGTTGGAACATTATTGGTAGCTAAGGGGAAGTGGCTGAAGGCCTTCTAGCAGCACAAAAATTCTGAAAATAAGACTTTGACCACTTGCACCTCCCTGTGAAGCTCTGGTCACATCCCAGAGGAAACCCAAGGAGGACTGACCGTGAAAACAGAATTACTCACTTCTCCTTCTCAAGTGTAGGTGGAGATCAAAGCCTCCTGGCCAAGAGTTCACTTGGAAATCTGCACCATGATATTCCTCCTGTTCCAGATGTGCTGAATGAAAAAAACTGAAACCCCCCAGGAATAGTTCTGGAGCCTATGCAAGCTTTTCAGAGAGATTTAAGCTTGGTTTTTGGGGGGGGGGGGGGGAGTTTGATTCTGAGTTGAGATTGAAAGGGAAAGATATTTTTATAGTTTTTGGAAGAGACTTCAAATGAGCAACTTTTCAAAAAGAATGCATCACTAAACAGATCTTAGAAGTCAAACCCCGATCCAGAGGTGTCACAACGATGATGGTTTAATTCTACCATTGGTCCCAAGAGGCCCTTCCAGAAGAGATAGCTATTAGCCTTTAAGTACAAAACATATTACCATCCCAGGCCTCTCATATGAGAAGCACAGGGCCTGAGCAGTGTTTCTAAAGTAATTAGGGACCACATTTTGGAAGGAGATACAGTCCTGAGTACCTAAGGTCTGGACGCTTAACAGTGGAGAGTTCAAAAATAATAGCTGTGCTCTCCTAACTTAGGACTCAGAAAATTGGGCTGAATATGGGGATCAGGAGGATAATTTAGTCATCTGACATCTTGGTAGACAAATTTACATCTCTGAGTGGCCCTGATGGCCCATTTACAAAGACACTCTGGGCTAGTACAAACCTCACCTATCTGTACTCTGCAGATATAAAACACCCCACCTGAGGGACAACAATGTATGGACTATGTTCTAGAATTCCATGCTGCAGTCTAGATTTTGCATTTTATATCTGCCAGAATGTTGAGGTTCTGTCTGTTTTCAACTCTTTTCCTTGGTTCTTTGCATCACCTGCTGCTACATATTTACTTACCTGGGCTTACAAAAGCACTCGGATACAAAAATTGAAATGTCACTCTATTCCTACCCAGATCCTGGGAACAACAGCTGGCTCAGTCAGCTGCAAAATACCAGGTGCTAATGACTGTAGTGAAGGTGAACAGAAGATTATGGATGTGAACTGCTGTGGCTAAGAAGTCAGATTTCCTCTTTTGTGTATTTTTTAAGAGTTCTGCCTCTATCTGCAAGTGCTCTTGTTGTTGTTGTTGTTCAGTCACTAAGTCATGTCTGACTCTCTGTGACTCCAAGGGCTGCAGCACACCAGGCTTCTCTGTCCCTCACCATCTTCCAGATGAGTTTGTTCAAACTCATACTCATTGAGCCAGTGATGCCATCCAGCCCTCTTGTCCTCTGTTGAGGGACTTTCCTGGTGGTCCAGTGGTTAAGACTTCGCCTTCTAATGCAGGGGGTGCGGGTTTGATCCCTGGTCAAGAAGCTAACATCCCATATGCCTTATGGCCAAAAAAAACAAAACATAAAACAGAAGCAGTATTGTAAAAAATTCAATAAAGACTTTAAAAATGGTCCACATTAAAAAAAAAAAAAAAAAAAAAACACCTTTAAAATATAAGGAAAATTGTTTAGCAGAAACATTCATTCAATTCCCAAATTTCAAAATGTTGAAAGGGAGCAGTGATGCCCTTCTTAACCACAAAGGCATAATGTTTTTAAATGTGTATTTAGCTTTGAGGTAAGTTGGGGTGTCTGTATTTGAACAATAGTGCACTCTGATGTTCTAGGAATTCACGTCACTAAAAGCTGTTGTAGGGCCACTGGAGGAACTAAATGCTTATCCATCTTCCTCCAATCTCTGCTTCCTTCCCCATTTAGTCATCCCTGCAACAAGAACAGGCTTTTTCTCAGACTAATGGAAAGTAGAGATCAAAGCAGGAAGATACATGTTCTCCAGTCTTTCCAGAATTACAGTTGTTCTTAAGCTTCAAATAGGAGTCTTTCCTTATTAGACTCTGCGCTCAAAGTAGATAGTATACAGTTTGCCTTCAACCAGGACACAGTGCAAAAATCATTGGTATGAATTTGTAAGGAAAAAAATTTTAATGGTACACTACGGGTATATTGAAATGTCAGTATATTGTGAAAATGAAGTGTTAACTTTGATCTTAGTGGTAAACCAAGTAGCTGTATGCCACTAAAAAGAGCATAGGAAAAAATTCCATCATCTACCAGAAAGTTGATGTGTCTCCTATCTCATTGTGTGCCTACTGGGTCATGAAGATAAGCACAAGACAGCATGTGTGAAAACCACCCAATGTAGGGAAGCAAGATTTGCCACCTGGAATGTCTCTTTGGCATGTGGATTATTTCAAGCTGAAAACAATCCAGACCCAAAAGACTCAGGGAGAAATTTTGACCTTACCCCTAACTGCCTAAAAGAATTTAGATTGAGAACCTGTTCCTAGAATACAGCTATAACCAGACATGTCTGCAAAGATTCTGGGCTGACATTTTCACCATTACTATTCAACATAGTTTTGGAAGTTTTGGCCACAGCAATCAGAGCAGAAAAAGAAATAAAAGGAATCCAAATTGGAAAAGAAGAAGTAAAACTCTCACTGTTTGCAGATGACATGATCCTCTACATAGAAAACCCTAAAGACTCCACCAGAAAATTACTAGAACTAATCAATGAATATAGTAAAGTTGCAGGATATAAAATCAACACACAGAAATCCCTTGCATTTCTATACACTAATAATGAGAAAACAGAAAGAGAAATTAAGGAAACAATTCCATTCACCATTGCAACGAAAAGAATAAAATACTTAGGAATATATCTACCTAAAGAAACTAAAGGCTTACATATAGAAAACTATAAAACACTGGTGAAAGAAATCAAAGAGGACACTAATAGATGGAGAAATATACCATGTTCATGGATTGGAAGAATCAATACAGTGAAAATGAGTATATTACCCAAAGCAATTTATAGATTCAATGCAATCCCTATCAAGCTACCAATGGTATTCTTCACAGAGCTAGAACAAATAATTTCACAACTTGTATGGAAATACAAAAAAACCTCAAATAGCCAAAGCAATCTTGAGAAAGAAGAATGGAACGGGAGGAATCAACCTGCCTGACTTCAGGCTCTACTACAAAGTCACAGTCATCAAGACAGTATGATACTGGCACAAAGACAGAAATATAGATCAATGGAACAGAATAGAAAGCCCAGAGATAAACCCACGCACCTATGGTCACCTTATCTTGACAAAGGAGGTGAGAATATACAATGGATTAAAGACAATCTCTTTAACAAGTGGTGCTGAGAAAATTGGTCAACCACTTGTAAAAGAATGAAACTAGAACACTTTCTAACACCATACACAAAAATAAACTCAAAATGGATTAAAGATCTAAATGTAAGACCAGAAACTATAAAACTCCTAGAGAAGAACATAGGCAAAACACTCTCTAACATACATCATAGCAGGATCCTCTATGACCCACCTCCCAGAATATTGGAAATAAAAGCAAAAATAAACAAATGGGACCTAATTAAACTTAAAAGCTTCTGCACAACAAAGGAAACTATAAGCAAGGTGAAAAGACAGCCTTCAGAATGGGAGAAAATAATAACAAATGAAGCAACTGACAAACAACTAATCCCAAAAATATACAAGCAACTCCTACAGCTCAATTCCAGAAAAATAAATGACCCAATCAAAAAATGGGCCAAAGAACTAAATAGACATTTCTCCAAAGAAGACATACAGATGGCTAACAAACACATGAAAAGATGCTCAACATCACTCATTATCAGAGAAATGCAAATCAAAACCACTATGAGGTACCACTTCACGCCAGTCAGAATGGCTGTGATCCAAAAATCTACAAGCAATAAATGCTGGAGAAGGTGTGGAGAAAAGGGAACCCTCTTACACTGTTGGTGGGAATGCAAACTAGTACAGCCACTATGGAGAACAGTGTGTAGATTCCTTAAAAAAAACTGGAAATAGAACTGCCTTATGACCCAGCAATCCCACTGCTGGGCATACACACTGAGGAAACCAGAAGGGAAAGAGACACGTGTACCCCAATGTTCATCGCAGCACTGTTTATAATAGCCAGGACATGGAAGCAACCTAGATGTCCATCAGCAGATGAATGGATAAGAAAGCTGTGGTACATATACACAATGGACTATTACTCAGCCATTAAAAAGAATACATTTGAATCAGTTCTAATGAGGTGGATGAAACTGGAGCCTATTATACAGAGTGAAGTAAGCCAGAAAGAAAAGCACCAATACAGTATACTAACGCATATATATGGAATTTACAAAGATGGTAACAATAACCCTGTATACGAGACAGCAAAAGAGACACTGATGTATAGAACAGTCTTTTGGACTCTGTGGGAGAGGGAGAGGGTGGGATGATTTGGGAAAATGGCATTGAAACATGAAACGAGTTGCCAATCCAGGTTCGATGCATGATACTGGATGCTTGGGTCTGGTGCACTGGGACGACCCAGAGGGATGGTACAGGGAGGGAGGAGGGTTCAGGATGGGGAACACGTGTATACCTGTGGTGGATTCATGTTGATGTGTGGCAGAGCCAATACAATAAAATTGAATTTAATTAAAAAAATAATAAAATAAAAGAGTGACATGTTTCTGGAAAAAAAAAAATGATTCTGGGCTGAGTGTAGTGGGGGAAACTTGGCAGGGCCTAGAAATCAGGGTCCTCTCTGTGTCCCATTGTCTCTGCAGGCTCCGCAAACATTTGTTTACCAAACATTTGCTTTTCTATCTCCATAGTGAAATAGAACCCACTTGCCAATGCAAGAGACACAGAAGACATGGGTTTGATCCCTGGGTCAGGAAGATTCCCTGGAGGTGGGCATGGCAACCCACTCCAGCATTCTTGCCTGGACAATCCCATGGACAGAGGAACCTGGCGGGCTACAGTCCACAGGATCACAAAGAATCGGACACAACGGAAGGAACTTGGCACACATGCATGCACGCTCCATTTCCTTCCTCCCCCTTGAAGTCCCAAACCACTACTCCCAACATCCTCTTTTGTCTTTAACTGAAGATGGTATTTAAGGGAGGGCTTCAGCCATTTTGGCGAGGTACTCAGTTTACCTGGTCTCTCTCATGTGTACATTATTAAACTTTTGTTTGACTTTCTCCTGTTCATCTGGCTCAAGTCAATTTAATTTTTAGACCACTCAGAAACCTACAAGGGTAGAGGAAAATTTCTTCCTCCCCAACACAAGCATTGTTGTTAACATTCCCCTGAAAATCCTAAGGATGGGGCAGAAATCCTGAGATAACACTATCTTCATGAAACAAAGATCAGTGACACAAAGGAAAACCATGGTGTAACAGAGCCTGCCTCTCAAGGTGGAGAAAACTTAGGCATGTGAAATGCAAAATGACATAAATTGTTGAAACTTCTACGGTGCTTGCCTAACATACAGTCCAGCCAAATAAACACAAGGAGATAGAGGAGGCTGTGTAAACAGTGTTTACCAACCATGTCTCCTCAAGATGTTGTGGAAACAAGTTACAGCTGTGGCTTTGGAGGGACGAGATTTGCAGCCTGGAGATTTCAAAGCCGACTTATTTGATGTATAAATCGGGTTCAAAGAACTTCCATGAAGTGGGAGAAGGTGCCAGGGACGCACCTTCTGGAAACAATTGAAGACCAGACATGAATCTATAGATTGAGAGATATGACCTGATGAGAAGAAAAAACTAAAAAGATTCAAGGACAAGAACATGATCCCAGAACCTTGACTGTCACATTACTTGGTAGAGATGTGACTGGGAAAACCCTATAATTTCAAAAATCACAAAAACAGAGTAGGCATAAAAGTCATATTATAATTTCTCAAATACAGACCTCAGTTCAACCCAGTTTAATCCAGTGAGCATTTAGGATGATGAGTGAGTTAGTGTAGCAATTATTAAAGATTCTTCACTGAGCTGTGGCACAAAATGCAAGGAATTCCTCCCTTTTTACCTCTCTCCTTTTGAAAAAAAAAAAAAGTATTGCCATCTTTGGGCTTTAAAACATACATTTGAAATGGATTGAAAAAGAATCCAGTCAGAAAGTGTCAACTTGTGAATTAGATTTAGTAACATTTGCTAATCTTAGCTTTGATCTGGGAAAGTAAGGATAAACCTAACCTCAAGATGGGAGAAGGCAATGGCACCCCACTCCAGTACTCTTGCCTGGAAAATCCCATGGACAGAGGAACCTGGTAGGCTGCAGTCCATGGGGTCGCTAAGAGTCGGGCACGACTGAGCAACTTCACTTTCACTTTTCACTTTCATGCATTGGAGAAGGAAATGGCAACCCACTCCAGTGTTCTTGCCTGGAGAATCCCAGGGACGGGGAAGCCTGGTGGGCTGCCGTCTATGGGATCGCACAGAGTCGGACACGACTGAAGCGACTTAGCAGCAGCAGCAACAGCAACCTCAAGATGAAAACTTTGGATCCATCTGCAGGAGAATTATGCTGATCTTCAGTGGCCTCCTGGTATAGGAGGCTAAACAAAAAGTCCAAGTTAAAGTGATTTAAACCTATGACTCTTTTAATTAAGTAAAACACTTTAAGTATAACCAACAAATATATAAGAAATTATTGCAACTTACAAATTCTGGTACGTTGAGACTGTGATAAGGTTCTGCTACCAAGAATAGCTCCCAAGTAGCCAAAATCTTAGACAGCATATAGAACATATAGGGCTTCCCTGGTGGCTCAGAGGTTAAAGCATCTGCCTGGAATGCGGGAGACCCAGGTTCAATCCCTGGGTCAGGAAGATCCCCTGGAGAAGGAAATGGCAACCCACTCCATTACTCTTGCCTGGAGAATCCCATGGAGGGAGGAGCCTGGTAGGCTACAGTCCATGGGGTCGCAAAGAGTCAGACACGACTGAGCGACTTCACTCACTCAGAACATATAGACTCCGTGGTGGCTCAGACAGTAAAGAATCTACCTGCCATGCAGGAGACCTGGGTTTGATCCCCTGGATCAGGAAGATCCCCTGGAGAAAGGAATGGCTACCCACTCTAGTATTCTTGCCTAGAGAATGGGGAATTCCATGGACAGAAGAGCCTGGCAGGCTACAGTCCAAGGGGTCACAAAGAGTCAGACATGACTAAGCACTTGTATCTAAATATTAAGATTTCCTGGCTACAGGTAAGAATTTTATCTGGGAGAATCATTCATAAATTTATGTTCACTAACATCACAGTGTCTCATTGGCAGGTGATGAAATAAGGTTTTCAGAGGGAACAGGGTACAAAGCAGGGTGGATGGACGAAAGGAGGCCTCAAGCAGCAGGAAAAGAAAGAAGAGAGAGCTTGGAAGTAAGAGGAAAGTTGTTCAACAGCAGAATGAAAAGCCGCGAATAACTAACTTTCCACCAAATGGATCCTAGGCTCATTGGAGACCAGAGGCATGCTTCCCAGAGCTCAGCTAGCATGCGATAATATATCCCCACCTGCGAGTCTAGGAAAGAAAACTGAGCCGCTCCATAGGCAATGAAAGTAAAAAGCAGCAACTAAAAGAGAATAGAGTGGGTAGTAAAATACAACAGCGATTTGGGGGAGAAAAGCTACAGTTCGGTATGGTTGTGCCATTTGTGAGTAATATGATACTGACGCACATGCAATAAGAACCTCACCACTTCCAACATGTTCCTTCTCCCAGGATATTGCGATACTGGAGATAGAGACCCATCAGCCATCCTTATTTACCACTTGAATAAATATTCATGAAGCGCTTTAAAGTAATCCTTTCAGGCTTCCACACAGGGGTGCTACAATTAAACCATCCCGCAAGTCGTCTTCCATAGACAATGCTGTACTGAACATCTGTTTATACTCTGGATGTTTTGCAGTTGAATTTTCATACCTGGAATATTTACAGCTTGGCTCTAAAAGGAAGTGCCCCTCCACTTGAGATCAGGATTCAGTACTGAGTTCTGAAGAACAAAACTTCTCAGTAAGCTTCAGAGAATCCAGTACTGTTCATTTTGCCTCCTGTAGCCTGTCGCCTAGAGTTGAGAACTGCCTAGCTGACTTCTCCTTGTGGCTACAAAAACAAACTTTCAATCAAACACAGGTTGACGTAATCATTTGCTTAAATTGACCAAGCCATGGGATGACAGACTTGCATCTGTAAGGGGTAACATGTTTGCAAGAACTTGAAATCTTAAAGAATTCTGCCATCAGCAAGAGTTTTGACAGGAAGTGGGGTGCAACTGCCAAGTATTCAAAATCGACACCTCTGCTGTTCATCTTTCCTTTTTTTTTTTTTTTTTTTTTTGCTTTCTGAATCATTGTTCCCAGCACTGGGTACTTTTTCTGATGTCTAGTTTTTCATTCACATTAGAGTGATTTTGTTCTGTTGATTTGTCTGGGGTGGAGAATCTCCCCTGATCTCTCTCTTTTTCACACTGGTTTCAGGCACACTTCTTTGAGTTTGAGTTGGGTGTGTATTCACAATTTCCCATGGTACCTGGCACCTACTTTTTGTTAGCACATAAAGAGGATTTTCTCTCTCTTGCAATCTACATCATGCCTGTTCTCACTTCAGCTAATACCATGTCAGCTTCAGGACTACAGAAAATGAAGGATAAGTCAATGATTTATACTCAACTGCATGGCTTTAACTTGGGACCTTTTACTTTATTTTTATTCCATTTCTCTGCTTCAGTCATCAAAGCTTTCTGGGTAGCTCAGCAAAGATGCAGTAGTCGCCATTTTTATTCAACTTAATTCTTATTTTGTGAAGATATTCCACCCCCCCCCACAAAAAAAAGCAAAATCAATCAATCAAAATAAAATTCTGACTTCAAAAGGTTGCTTCTTTTCCTATTTCTTTTTTTTAAATGTTTTTCCACCACCTTTTCACTTTCCATCATGTAGTGGTTTCTTCTTCTCCCTACTCTATCTCCTTCTTCATCCACCTCAACCCCCAGCTGTCCATTTGGAAAGGTTCAGATAAATGACTATCTTATCTCTCTGAGGATTTTCTCTTAATAGAAAATACTTCTTAGTCCAAAGGAAAAAATCTCTAATGGAAGAAATTCCTGAGAATAGGGGTTGGGAGGGATGGGAGGGACTTTGAAGGAGCAGAAGAAAATTTGGGGGAATTGTGGGTAGGTTCCTTATCTTGATTGTGGTGATGGTTTCACAGGTACATGCCAAAATGTACCACATCATGCATTTTAAACATATGCAGTTTATTGTATGTCAATTATACTTCAGGAAAACTGTTTAAAAATAAACATGATGCTGGAGAGGATTATGGACTATTACTCAGCCATAAAAAAAGTTATAATAATGCCATTTGCAGCATGGATACACTTGGAGATTATCACACTAAGTTAAGTCAGATAGAGAAAAACAAATACCATATGGTATCACTATATATGGAATCTAAAAAAAAAAAAGAAAGAAAGATACAAATGAATGTATTTACAAAATGGAAACAGACTCAGAGACTTGGAAAACAAACTTGTGGTTACCAAAGGGGACATGTTGTGGGGGGTAGAAGGGATATATCCGGAGTTTAGGATTAACATATATACACTACCATATATAAAATACATAACCAACAAAGACCTACTGTAGAGGAAAGGGAACTCTACTCAATATTCTGATAAGCTATATGGGGAAAGAATTTGAAAAAGAATATATATATATATATATATATATGTATAACTGATTCACTTTGCTATACACTTGAAACTAACATAACATTGTAAATCAGCTAGACCTCAATATAAAATAAAAATATTTTTAAAGGAAAAAAAACCAGAACAAAACCTCTCGAGTGTCTCTCTTCTATGCATAGTTCTCTCTCTGGCTCCACCACTGGCGGTAAGCTCTCACAGAGAAGAACATGGGTTTAGCTGTGCATTTCCCAGAGTGTTGGCTGGTTCACTGATGGTGTTCATTCAGTATCTACTGAATTGTACTGTGACGTCTGATCGTAATGGTTACTATTTCTGGTGTCTATTGTTTGCCACCACTTTTTACTGATTAACTCTTTAATCCTCACACTAGCTCTCTAAGTTGAGTCCTGTTACGATTCCACTTTGCACTTGAAGAAACCCAGGGACCCACTCCAGGACCCTTGCCCTCTTTAATATGACACAGGTACTGCCTTTATGGATTACACTTAAAATAAATGAGAATCTTCAGATATCTGAAGCGAAGACCATAGAGCCTGTGGTATGGAGAAGCCAGAAAGTTTAGGAATAAGGTAATGGATACAAAAGACCAAAGGAACAGTACTAAACTTGGAATTAGAAAATTTGGTGTTAAGACCCAACAAGGCCACTTCAGAATTACTGCAAGGATTAGGTGAGAAAATGAGTAGAGAATTACCAACGTCAACTGAACAGCATCATGACCGTGCTCTAGGATAAACCCTTTTGGATTATGATAACCCTAAGTAGGAGACAAGTTTCTTAACAATATCTAGTTCTCACTGCAGCACATTTCCTTTCTATTACAAAGATAAATTTAGTTTTCACATACCAAGCAGTGTGATCTAGAGGATGACCCTTACTCTGAAGGCATGACCAAAACATCCATTTGATCTAAATGAAAAGTTGTTCTTCTCAGAGAGACATCTAAATAGACCTTCTGCAGTCCCTGTGATAACTTGTTAGCTTAAAACAACTGATTTTTTAAAAGATAAAGATGCTTCCTTGATAGACTTGTGTCCTTTGGTCTTCATATGGTCACTGATATTACTATCATCTGCCTCACAGATGAGAAATGTTTAAGTTACACAGTCAACGTCAACTTGTCTGAGAAAATTAAAAATCAGTATTTGGTTTTTCAGAAAACATGTATATCTTTTTCTGACATTATTTTTTAAATATTTTTTTCCATTACAGTTTACCACAGGATTCTTTCTCTTTTTTAAGTCATTTTAAGTCAGTTCTGGATGGTTTGTTGTAAAAATATATATATATATTAATTGACAAATAATGAAAGAAATAAATAGTGGTAGATTTATCCTATAGAATGAATGAGTTACTGGAGTAAGAACACGCAGACCACTCGCTCAATTCTCTGTGGTGGAAATGTTTAGCCTCTAGCTCTCACACAAATATAATTTCCCATTTTCCACTGATTTCATTGACCAGCAGCCTGATGATTTTATACACCTTGAAGGTTATAGCAAAGCTAAAGGACAACTAGCTGATACACCAAGTAACACCAGGTAACAGGCAGCAAATACTTCTATCATTATCTGAAACAAGAAGGAATTGAGTTATTTACCCTTTGTGTGTCCAAGAGCACTTGGCTTTATCACTGGATGTCCTGAAAAATTAATGTCCTTAGAAGGATATTATTAGTTATCTTGAGTCTGGAAAGACTCATATAAAAAGAGAGATTGGTTACTGTTCGTGATCTTTCATATTTAACCATGCTTTCAGGCTATTAACGGGAAAACTATTCATAGTTAGTTTAACTATTAACATAACGTGGGATGAGACCATAGCAGAAGATGAAAGGATAAAATGAAGGTCTATCAACCTCCACCCTTACTACAAATGCAGCTATTAATAGTAAGATTAATCATATGCCATATCAATGAATCTATTAATAATCTTTAAAATATATTTGAAAGAATTTGGACACAACTTGGAAGAATCCCAGGGCAACTGATACAATTCAGGATTGATTGTGCCTGGCAGACTAGGTTGTGTGATCATCCTGCTACATAAGCTATTTAAAGAACAGTGAAATTCTTAAAAAATGAAGAGGAAGGAGGAGGGTATAATGGAGGGGGAGACTATGACTATATGAGGAAGAAATGATATTTCCAAGTCAACTTGGAAAAATGAGGCTGTTTTTTGACACTAAAACATGCTGTTTTTGTTCTGGTTTAGGCTGTAACCGTGTGGTGGTGTTTCTTCCTATCCCTTTCCAAAAATGATTTGTGCTTACTTAACTGCCAAAAGGGAGGAACAAAATATTATATAAAATCCCTCTGGCTTTCACATATTGTGGTCTCTTTCCAGTCTTTTAAGCCTAACATATTTTAAAAAAATCAGAAACATTTCTGTGCTTTACAACAGGGGTTCAAAGCTAATTTAATATTTTTCATCATCATTCTATTTTTATGTTGATAGTTCATCACATACAATAGATGGAAATGTTGCATAATTCCACTTCCATGTAACAATATTCATAAGTAACAGGTTTTATTTTCAACTGTGAATTTTAAACTTAATTACTCCATGTGTGAGAAGTAATATTTCTTTTTTCTTCACATATTACTTGTCATTCCCAAAGCTATTTCTAATGAAAGAAAACTCCCCTAATCCTGAAAAAAACACAGAAGTCACCTTCTTCACCTCTTTCTCTTTTACTTTCACATATTCAGCATTTATACCTACACTAATTAATTTGTGTGTCCTTCATTAAATGTGCACTGATCGGAGGCAGCAGTTAAGTGCTAAGAAGATCAAGCAATTTCTTCCGTTTCACTGTAATGCATCCACCTGGAACAACAGCCATTTCCTGATCTGTGGAGTTCTCAGCTGACAATGATCACCCTTGGCTCCACACTGAGGACGGTCATTGAACTGGACCACATGGTATCTCTGCCCCTCTGCCTGGCTCCTAACCCAAGGGCAATGCTTATACCCTTGGAATTGGAAGTATGGGAATGGTGCTTATGAGAAGAGGAGATGTGTGGTTCTTAAACTGTGGGTTTCTCAGACTGTAACTACCACCCTTGAGCACAAGTTCAAAAGTCTGAGCTGCTACTTTGAGTTCTCCTTCTGTTTCTGAGTAACATCTGTTTGGTTCAACTCTGCCGATGGTATTCTTGTGTTTTTGAATGGACCCTTTTTCACCAAGTCCTTTAAGATATCGGTAAAATATAAAATATACAAACAGCTCATACAACTCAACATGAAAACAAATAAACCGATCAAAAAATGGGCAGAAGATCTAAAGGGACATTTCTCTGAAGAAGAAAGATAGGTAGCCAACAGACACATGAAAATGCACTCAATGTCACTAGTTATTTGAGAAATGCAAATCAAAACTACAATGAGGTATCACTTCATGCTAGTTAGAAAGGCTATCATTAGAAACTCCACAAATAAAAAATGCTGGAGAAGGGGTATGGAAAAGAGAACCCTCCTACACTGTTGTAAGTTGGTATAGGCACTGTGGAAAATAGTATGAAAGTTCCCCAGAAAATTAAAAGTAGAATTGCCAGACAATCCAGCATTCCCACTCCTGGACATATATCCAGACAAAAGTCATAATTCAAAAAGATACCTTCACCCCTATGTTCATAGCAGCACTATTCACAATAGCCAAGACACATAAACAACCTAAATGTCCATCAGCAGATGAATGGATAAAGATATGGTACATAAATACAATGAAATGCTACTCAGCCATATAAAAGGATGAAATAGTACCATTCTCAGCAACATGGAAGCAGCTCGAGATGATCATACTAAGTGAAGTAAGTAAGAAAGGAAAAGACAAATACTATATGATATCATTATATGTGGAATCTAAAACATGGCACAAGTGAAACAACTATGAAATCAAAGCAAAATTAGGGACATAGAGAATAGATGGCTGGTTGCCAAGGGGGAGTGGTTAGGAGAGGGTAGGAGCAGGAGTTTGGGATTAGCAGATGCAAACTGGTACATATAGATAAACAACAAGGTCCTACTGTGTAGCACAGGGAACTATATTCAATATCCTGTGATAAACCATCAAGGAAAAGAATATGAAAAAAATTATAATCATGCACACACATATACATGTGTATATATATATGTGTGTATATGATGGGTTATGATGTAAAATATAATTTTTTCTACTCTGAGTATGAATCAAAACAAGTAGGAAGAATACCACCTCCTTGGTTAACTCAGGATATTTACTAAGAAAGAATATATTTGAAGGCCCAGGTGAGAAGAAGAATGAGGACTTACGCTATAGGAAGGAGGAGAACTAAGGGCAAAAGTATACATTGTAAAAGACAAACATCAGCTTAGCCAGTGGGAGAACAATTCCTTCCCAGTAATGAAACACCCAATCTCTCCGAACTCATGGGGACATGGGTTTCCACTGAAAAAATAGTTGGTTGGTCACTTGGATGAGCTGTAGAAATAGTGATTCCTGGATTTAGTAAGTAGTAACTCTGTATAGCTCAGTTGGTAAAGAATCTGCCTGCAATGCAGGAGACCCAGGTTCGATTTCTGGGTTGGGAAGATCCCCTGGAGAAGGAAATGGCAACCCATTCCAGTATTCTTGCCTAGAGAATCCCATCGACAGAGGAGCCTGGCAGGCTACAGTCCATGGGATCACAAGAGTCAAACATGACTTGGCAATTAAACAGAGAGAGAGATAGCTCTGTATAATTTCTATCCACTCCTTTGGATGTCTTCATTTTTCTACAATGATCACCAATTCCCAAGTTGCTGGTTTTACTATTGAACTCTAAGTTTTTAAGCTATTAAAGATGTTTTTTAAAACTTTTTTTTTTCTTATATAACTTGACCCTTTTTCTGCCTTTTGATATATACCCTTATCTTTAAAATAGCACTTTTAAGGTTTGGGACTGAGAAATTTCAAAACGGTAAAAAGCAATTGCCATAGCTGAAAAGTAGTCCAGGTTATGTTTCATTTTATTTCTTTTTTCTTTATGTTACCCAAAAAAAAAAAAAAAAAGAAAATCACGTGTCACAAAATAGGCAAGAACAAATAAAATAATATCAGTTGCAGTGGGAACACTTCGAAATTGATATTTGGCAAAACTAATACAATTATGTAAAGTTTAAAAATAAAATTAAAAAAAATAATAACCTTATTTTTTACTGAAGATTAGAAAGTTAGAAAGTTAAGTCACTCAGTCGTGTCCAACTCTTTGCAACCCCATGGACTGTAGCCCACCAGGCTCCTCCATCCATGGGATTCTCCAGGCAAGAATACTGGAAATTACAGCATATTTTAAAATGAGAAACTCTGTAAAGTGGTCAGTATTAGTAGGCTTGTGTTTCTCAATGGGGAAGGCATATAAATTCAGCACAGGATGTTATGTTGGACAAAGAAGCCATAAAATTAAATAAAATGAGTACTTGTGTGGGTTTTGATTTCTAATTTCAAAATCCAACATGCTGAATTTATGGCTTCTCAGATACAGGCCTGGACCTTAGTATCTGGTTATAAAAGATTTAAACATTTTGGATAGGGATAATCACCAATAAGTAGGATGAAATGCCAGTCTGGGTTTTACAAGGATCATTTTGGTAAAGAAAATTTACAAGTAGAGTTCACTTGAACTACACATGCCTTCACAGTGGAGGAGAGCGACTGCAGGGTGTGTGGCTTGCTTGCCAGAGAGAAGGTAACCTTGGAACACCAGTCTTCTGTTCTTTCATTCTCTTTATTCCATTCTGTTCTACTTAGGTTAATGTCCCTAATTGCCAAGAGGAATCAACTAATTCAAAATCCCCAGAGAACTGTACCCTACATGGGCCTTCAGGGTCCCCCATGGGTGAACATAAAGCCCACGGAAATAAGAAATGACTTCCTGAGACTAACTGGCCATTCACCCCAGAATGACAAGACTTGGAAGACGTGTGTAGGATCACAAGCTTTAAAAGTTCAAAATTCATTTTAAAGTCGATTCACTCAGTAATTTAAGTGCAGTTAAGTAAGCTACGCTGATAAATTCAATTTCATTAAGCATGCAAAACAGATATTCTTCTATATAGTTAATCACAGGGGTTGGAGTATGTACTAAATTATTTCACAAACCTAGAAATCATATTCTAGTGTGGAAGCCCAAATTGCTCACCCCATCTAGCTTTCCATGAGCAACAAAATTTCCAATATAGCTTAAAAACTTAGGTGGCATAATGCATAATATGTATGAGACTTAGAACATTCTCAATTTCTTTTTGCTTTCTCCTTAATGCAGCTGCCAGTGCTCCTATTATGTAGAAGAAAGAGACTGAGTTGGTGCAGGCGCCAGTGGTCTAGAAGGCTAGCTTTTAAAAACTCTAGTAATTAATTTAGGCTAATTATACCTTAGGAATGCAGTGTCAACCACTTGTCATTGGCTAACAGGCTCCAGACCTTTCACCCCCACAGACAACCACTCCCTCCCGTCATGCTGCTGCTAAGTCACTTCAGTCGTGTTGGACTCTGTGCAACCCCATAGACGGCAGCCCACCAGGCTACCCAGTCCCTGGGATTCTCCAGGCAAGAACACTGGAGTGGGTTGCCATTTCCTTCTCCAATGCGTGAAAGTGAAAACTGAAAGTGAAGTCGCTCAGTCGTGTCCGACTCTTAGCGACCCCATGGACTGCAGCCTACCAGGCTCCTCCATCCATGGGATTTTCCAGGCAAGAATACTGGAGTGGGGTGCCATTGCCTTCTCCGCCCTCCTGTCATAGAATCTCATTATAGTCATGATTTTTATAAGACATCGCCCCATCTATGACCCTGGCCTTTGCCATTGGTAGGAAAGATATCCTTAGTTAGGCAGGGTTTTCATATGTTCCACACTTTTCTCATTCATTAAAACCCCTGCTAACAGAGAAGCATATATTTTTCTCTGATGTCTCTCTATAGTCATCATCCCTTTGATGGCATCTCTCATTTGCAGCTGCTATACCATATTCCTTAAATTTTCTAATATCATTTCATAAAAATTCCTTTTTATTTCCTTTCAGTTCCACTGCCTGCTTTTCAGTTCATGAGCACTTTTTACTCCAGTTGCTCCCTAACGAAGGAATCTTTTCAGTCAAGACTACTCTCTAATCTCTTAGGCCTCAACAAGATTTTCAGAAGTTCAGGCTTAAGTGATGCAGGCCATTCCAGCTTCCTTTTTTGCTTAAAGCAAGGAAGTCTGCTGTGTTTGATTATGCTCCCAAGTTTCTACTGCACTCGTGAGTTTTAACTCTTCTTTCTAGTGCACCAAGATGACCCAGTTTCTAAATTCACTTCCAAAAGAACTAGTACTAACTATAACAACCATATTTTGATTTCATACCTCAAATCTATTCTTCTTTTAAATTGAAGTATAGTTGATATACAAAATTATATTAGCTTAAGGTGTACAGCATAGTGATTCAATATTTTTATATATTTCATTTAAAGTTATTATAAAATATTGACTATATTTCCTCTGCTGTATACTAAATCCTTGTAGCTTATTTATTTTATATATAGTAGTTTGTGCTTCTTAATCCCTCACTGCAATTTTGCCCTTCCTCTCTTCCCTCTTCACCACTGGGAACCACTAGCTTATTCTCTATAACTGTAAGCTGTTTTGTTATATTCGTTTGTTTCATATTTAAGAGCCCATATACTAGTGACAATATACAGTATTTGTCTATCTCTATCTGATGTATTTCACTAAGCATCATACCCTCTAGGTCCATCCATCTTGTTGTGAATGGCAGGATTTCATTCTTTTTTATGGTTGAGTAATATTCTATTCAGAGAAGGCAATGGCACCCCACTCCAGTACTCTCACCTGGAAAATTCCATGGATGGAGGAGCCTGGTGGGCTGCAGTCCATGGGGTCGCTAAGAGTTGGACACGAGTGAGCAACTTCACTTTCACTTTTCACTTTCACCCATTGGAGAAGGAAATGGCAACCCACTCCAGTGTTCTTGCCTGGAGAATCCCAGGGATGGGGGAGCCTGGTAGGCTGCCCTCTATGGGGTCGCACAGAGTCAGACGCAACTGAAGCGACTTAGCAGCAGCAGCAGCAGCAGCAGCAAGATTCCATTGCGGAGATATATATGAACCCTTAGGTTGCTTCCATATCTTGGCTATTATAAAAATTTTGCTATGAAAATTGTGATGCAAGTATCTTTTCAAATAAGTGTTTTTATTTTCTTCAGGTAGGTACCCAAGAGTGGAATTGTTAGAGCATATGGTAGGTCTATCTATTTTAGTATTTTGAGGAACCTCCATACTGGTTCCTATAGTGGCTACATTAATTTACAACAGTGTGTTGGGGCTCCTTTTCTCCACACCCTCGCCAACATTTGTTATTTGTAGATTTTTTTTTTTGATGACAGTCATTCTGACAAGTGTAAGGTGATATCTCACTGTGGTATTGATGCATTTCTCTGATGATTAGTGATGTTGAGCATCTTTTCATGTGCTTGTTGGCCATCTGTATATCCTCTTTGGAAAAATGTCTATTCGGGCCTTCTGCCCATTTTTAATATTTTTTAAATATTAAGTCGTATGAGTGAAGAACCGACTCATTGGAAAAGACCCTGATGCTGGGAAAGATTGAAGGCAAAAGGAGATGGGGGCAGCAGAGGATGAGATGGTTAAATAGCATCACTGACTCTATGGCCATGAATTTGAGCAAACTCCAGGAGATAGTGAAGGACAGAGGAGCCTGATGTGCTGCAGTCCATGGGGTCACAAAGAGTTGGACACAACTTAGCAACTGAACAACAAACATAAGCTGTTTTCTCTCAATTCTATCAATAGTTATTGTGGGCAGTACATGCTACACCCTTTGGAAAAATCAAGAGAAGAGATAACCAGTCTCTGACTCACAGATATTACAAGGTCATTCAGGAAACCAGACTCATGCACGTGAATGGTATCTATATACAATGGAATGTAATTAAATGCCAGCAGGTTTGAGCTGAAAATTAAGAGGGCCTGGTTGAGTGCTCTAAAGACAAGCTGATATTCAAGCAAAGCTCATTAACTAATACCAGTAATAATTTATAGCCAATCTCATTAGAAAGTGTATGTCTGGCATTCCAAGATAATGATTTTTAGAACATAAAAATATATTGTCCTGGCCACTAATATCAACAGAGGCTATAAATGTTGACTTCCTCTTTTTATTTTTTTTTTTTGGTCATTTGTTTTTATCTTAATAAATAAAACAAAATCAAGAAACAAAAAAATTTAAGACACACTGCATCATAGGAGAGCTGCATAGAGAGCAGGAGGAAGTTGAGCGAAGTGAGGGTCATTTCCCCTCCTGGCCCTTGCAATTGCTGTAATTCATAACTATTTGAGATCCTGTGATACTCCGACTTTATGTTTCCATGAAACAAGCTTATCAGCAAGCTTCCCTTCAGTGTTCACCTCTACAAAGGCACTTTCTTTCCCTAGATTCTTGTCATTGTTCCTGTCAACTGCTGGTGAGAGATCAACAGCCCCAACATAACCTGCAGGCTATCTGCCAGGAGCACAGGACCAGCTGGAAGCGAAGAGAACAGGATTTTTTCTTCTCGGATAAGCACCTCTCCTTTGTTACTTTATCCTTAGGTCTATGAACTCCTCTGGCTTGGAAAAAATAAAATAAAAAAGAAACCCTCTTAAGGACCTTAATATGAAAAGAGGCCAAGAAAATATTACCATTCACCCACCTGAAGTAATATCCAGTTATTATAGTACAAAGACAGAGAAAATCTGCATCGGGTAGAAATTTCATTATCCTACAGGATATTAAAATCCTGATATCAAGGTTGTCAACAATGTGATATCAAATGCAGCTCTAAAACTGATTGCTTCTTGAAATGTATCTTTAAAGATCATTTATAATTCAGTAATATCTTTACTACTCTGGCTGCTAATATTGATTAGCAGTCAACTGCATTCATCAACTGCACACAATGAAAAACTCCAGGAGGAAGAAACACAAAAATGAAGAGAAGCCAGAAGGAACTTTTGCAGGACATTTTTTAAAAATAGAAAAATCACTTGGCTTTTCTTCAACTTCTGGTTCCTCTGTGATAATAATAACCAAAAGGAAGGTACAGTTTCAGCAGAGCAGTAAAAAAAGATACAGAGAATATACCAGAAACATCCTCTAATACTAAACTTGACTTCTATATTCTAAGTTTAAAAATATAATAAAACCAAAGTTTATAAAGAGATCTTCTGGCACCTTTAAGAAGACACCCCTTATGGTAAAAGTCAGACTTTTTAGGCAGAGCTTTCTTAAAAGATTCCTACAGGCATTTCCCATACTATAAGAGCTGAACGCCAGTATTATTGAAGCCTGTAGGACAAAATTGTAGGAAAGGCCAGTATGCAACATTCAAGCAAATAACTCAAGAGAAAGACCTAAAAATGCTCTGCACTATTGACGCAGAAGTGCCAGCCATGTCCACCAGAATGCCTGTTTCTAGATGGTTTCTACCCCACTTTGCTTTGGACACACTGGTTGCCAGACAGCACTTTAGCAAACCCCAAGATATGGATACGTGGAAAACTGGGGAGATGGTAATGACTAGGTCACCCAATCAACTATAGCTCCAGTTCAAATCCCCCTTTGCAGCCTTAGACCAAGAATGAATCCTTTTAAGTCACCATATCAATAACAATTGACTCACCTAAACTTAAGGATGGTTAGTGCTTGAGCATCACTTGCCTATGTGTTCCTATTACCAGGTCCCATTTTTTACATTCCTGTCCAGAAACAATTCTTGGGAATTCCAGATGAGTCTGTGCCCACCTGGGTCATGGGAATGCTACTTAAACTTGAACAGTTGAGTAAGAGGGTCTAATTGAAGAGAGCTTATGGAATGTAAGAAATCATACAATTAATTTTCATTTAGTTTAAGGACAACCATATGTGCCCGTATAATCAATCCAACCTGCCATGGTGTGGAAGTGAAGAAGTAGAATATTTGCCATTTTTCCTCCTGCTTGTTCTTAATCTTAGCTCTCAGGGATTCCTCTCATCTTTTCTGACCTCCAGATCCCAGTGACTATTTTGGGATTTTTCTAATCCTTTTGTCCATTTCTCTCTCAAGACCCTATGCTCAGCAATTTAGATAGGCTGTTTCTGTTTTCTCTGTGCTTTTAAAGTGAAGTTAATAGCCTCTGTGGAAGAGGTTAAAAGGAAGACTACTCCCTTGGCAATAATAGGTTACTTGTTTAAATCCTTTTCCTTTTTCAAAATAACACTTCCAGGTCCTCTGCTCATACTACAATGATGCAAGGGAAAGATGAACATTTATAACATACATAAAATTTTAAAAATGAAGACTCTATCAAGGTGTTAAGTTTGTCTTGTCATCACAGAATTTTGGCTGAAGCTTCAGACTTGAGAATATAAAGTATTTGGTGTTCACATATTCTCAAGAAAGGGGATGATCAATATAAAATGTGGTAACAGGTGATTAAAAAAAAAACAAACGAACAAGAGACTTTGCTGGTGGCCCACTGGCTAAGACTCCATGCTCCCAAGGTAGGGGGTCCAGATTCAATCCCTGATTGGGAACCAGATCCCATATGCCACAACTAAGACCCAGAGCAGCCAAATAAATAAATACAATAGAATAAAAAACAGAGAGGTGACCTCAGCTCCCCTACCCCAACCTCAAGCCAAGTAAAGAAGGCTTCCAGAGAACTGCTCAAAGAATGTGGGAACATTTTCTAGAACACAAACCTCTCCTGACTGTATGCATGCCAAGCTATGTAAATACATGGGTCCCTCTCTACTAAGGGACCTAGAAGAGTGTGACGACAGATATCTTGAAAGAACCTAATATGTGTCCCTTTGAGTTCAAGCAACACAGAGACTTCTGCCTGACACTTACTTGGAGAAATTCTAAAGATCAGAAGTTGTCCTGGCTGGATTGTCCTGCTAGCAGAGTAAGTAGAGAAGCTGTCGTGAAAGCAAAATGCCTTTCCAGTGATGAATTTACCCGTGGAAAAGAGTAGACCTCACAGAATTTAGCTGGACTTGATTTATCTTGAAAGACACACTGCCCAAGATGTGTGCCAAGGAATTAGGTGAGCCCAACAGAAAGAGGCTGTGAGGGATGAGCCGTAGAAGGTTAAGTAAGAAGATATTAGTCAGAGTATGACAGGAAACCTCAGGAGGGAGGATGTATGGAGAAATCTGTTTGAGTTATTAGTTACCTGTGGTTGTAAAAAAACAAGAACGTAAACTTTGGAAACAAGGCACAGTTTCCATGGGTCACAAGTCCAGACATGGCTGACCTGTGTGTTCTGCAAGGCTGCAGTTGAGAAGCTGGTTGGGACTGTGGTCTCATCTGGGACTCAACTCGGGGAGGATCCACTTCCAATCTCACGTGGAGGTGGACAGCTTCAAGTTCCTCATGAGGGTCCTGTTGAGGGCTTCAGTATCTTGCTTACTATTAACTGGGAGCTGCCCTCGGCTCATTGTTAAATTGCCTTCTCCACAGGCAGCTCACAACATAGCAACCAGTTTCAAAGCCAATAGGGGAAAGAGTGTTTTCTCACACGAAAAAGAAATGTTTGTTATGAGAGAAAGAGTCGGTCTTGAATGTTTACCACGACCAAGGGCATTTGGGAACCAAGGGAGAGATGCAGACAATAGCAGCCAACTGAGATTTTAGCTCTCCCCTCTTTCTCCCCATTCATCCAGTCCTGGAGGAGTCAGGACCAGCAGCACGATGGACAGGAAATGAAAAACCCAGGATAATAGTTTAAATGTCAAGCCGTAGTCCCTTCCCCACTGTAGACTTCTAATCCTATGTCAGACTGGGAGCTGAGAGGATGGGGAAAAAGTCATGATCAATAAGGCTACATTTCTTTTTTTTTTCTATTATGGCTAAATAAACATTAAAATCTGAACCTAAGACTCTACATGAACACACAGAAGTGAAGGAAAAATCTATAAGATCATCAAAGATACCATCCTAGGAATGTCGTTGAGGAAAAAAATCAATGTGCTCTATAACTTCACTTCTATTAAGTCCAGGTTGTTCATTAAACTGTTTTTCATGAGCTTATTATATAGGAGGTTTCAAGAACCAGTGAGAAATATTGGACTCATCTAACTGGACTCATCTAACAAAGAAAAAGGAAGAGAAGTAGTAATAGAAGAATGAGGAGATAAAATAGGAAGAGGAAGAGGTTGAGGAGGAGAGCAAAAAGGAAAGAAGGGAGGAAGCAGAGAGAGGGAGGGAGGATGGAAAAGAAAGAGATTGTCTTTCCTTTAAAAAACCAGAGGAAACTGGTTTCTATGAGACATCAGCTCAGACATCAGTCGGGCAGGAGAAAGACTAGTGAAAGACAAGTCATTTACTGACTTGTACCCAAACAAGTCTAGCTTGTTCCTAAAACAAATTGCCACTGCCTTCAAAGAGTTGATATTTCAGTAGCAAGTGAAACTGAATACTATTAAATCATTGAATTATTCCCTGATCTCTCTCTTTTGGATTATATTTACTCCTATCTAAAATGCTATTCAAAAGCCAATCAGATAACAGCTCTAAGTAGCCTTGTTCATCTGAAGGATACCCTATCATTCTTTTTCAATTTACATAAATAAATTAATTTTTCATTTACATAATTTAATTTCATTAATCAAAGGGGAAAAGAATAAAAAGTATCAGATGTCTCAAAATGACTTCTGTGTATCTCTCATCACCTCTAGGCCCAGTTCCCAGTCCTGATTCTTTTTTCAACTCACTAAGCTCTGACTTCTGTTGGTAACCTCTGTTTTTCTAAATTATCATGCTTTATTATTTTTGCATCTTAATTTTCTAAATGTTAGACATTATGATAAAGAATTATCTTTCTTACAATATTCTAACAACACCATCCTTCACTCATCTTTCCATTATATCAGTAAGTTAAGTAAATCATTATTTGCTATTGATTTATGTGAATAAATATATATGTAATATTTTTTCCTGAAACACTAAGTGTAAATCCATGATTACAATGTTTTCCCTTTTTTCTAGTTTATAGTTGCCTTAAAAAAATACCCTTGGTCTAATTATTTTTTGTGTTTTTTCTCAATACAGTGGATCCTTTGGGACTTCACTGGCTGTTAAGGTTAAGATTTTCTGCTTCCACTGCAGGGGCCATGGGTTCAATCCCTGGTTGGGGAACTAAGAATCCTGCATCCTATAAATAAAAAAAAAATAAAATTAAAACAATTTGACCACTAATATATTTTAAATAAATAAATATAAGCAAAATGGAGCCTTGGATAACAGATTTGAACTGTATGAGTCCATTTACATGTAGATTTTTTTCACTAAACACTTATGGTACCACACGATAGTGGTGGATTGCAATTGGTTGAGAGGGTCAGCAGTAAAGTTACAGCTGTAAAGCTGTAAACGAAGATTCTCAACTGCACAGAGGGTTGGTGCCCTTAGTCTGTTAAGCACCAATGCCTTTGATCTCCTGTTGCATCAACAAATACCCTTCTTAGGAGCAAAATAACCCAAGTAACTAACTGCTGGCTAGTTAACTTTCCAATCAATGAGGAGTTTTTCATGAATCATACTGTGTATCACAGATGGAGACCTAATGATTGCTGTATATTTTGTACCAAAAATATTTTAATGCCAAAGGAAGATTTGGGAAGCAAAAGTAATACCAAACGAGTTTCTAATTTTAAAATTCACTCTAGAAATTATTCAAATAAATTAATAATCCAATAAGACTTTTGCAAATAAGTTAATTTACCCTTGAGTTTCTAATCTAATGTATAAATGTACCTGCTAGAAGAGAAACATTTAAGAAAAATATCAAAGGATAAAAGGATGACCGTAAGCAGTAGCTTAGGCATGATCAATAACCTAAGAATATTTTCAGAATGTTGTGAAATATTGATAGCTTGGGGAAGAATTTTCCAGGCACAGTTCTAAGGGTAGAAAGACAAATTCTCTCAACCTCATGTGACCTTCAGAAAGCTTCTTCACATTATTTGGACCCCTGGACTGGAAAACTGAGTTCATCCAGAATCAGCTGTCTCATTGCATGCTGAGAAAACATTGTGGTTTTCAGCAGGCTTGGCATCCAAAATATGAAGTGGTTTGTTTTCAGTGAAGTCGTTCTCCCTGCCTACCTCTCCCATACACACAAATAAGCAGTTAATCATCATAGAAAGAGCTCATATGTGTGTGTGTGTGTGTGTGTGTGCATGTGTGTGTGTTCAGTGCACAAGGCAGAGTATGCCAAACCTTTCAAATGCTGCATTTGTTCAATCATCTGGAAAAAAACAAAAGAAGTAATTTCCATTTTCAGTTTAAATAATGCAAACTCTCTCATCAGAAGACGACAAATGGTTTATGAAACACTGTCTCTGACAAACACTACCAAATCACTCCCTGTTTGAGAATAAAAATTCATGCTGAGCACAGGTCAATCGTCTTTCCAGCATGAGCAAGGAATGAGCTGAACTAATTTCCACACCACAGTTTGTGCCTCTCCCAACAGTAACTGGGTAACAGCCACGTGCTGACTGTGTGGATTTTGCAGCTAGCTCTCCCCCACAAATGGCAAAGCATCCCATTTCCAGAGACACATTTGATTTCACATTATTTATGCTCAGCCAGATTTCCCTTTCATTCTCTGCTCAGATGCCTTCATTTTAATCTTGAGAGTTCTTTATGATCTTTCAGCATACATCTATCTATCACTACAGCCTCTCAAATATCACAGGACCTCTGCTGAAGGGGATGTTTTTGAAGAATTAACTCATTCAATCACTCAACGTTTTCCAAGCCAGTTATCTTGCATCCTAATGCCAATGAGCATATGCCCCATCCAGATTGATGTGAGGTGTGCTTTCAGTATCAGGTACATTCATGTCCCCCAGTACCTCCCACACCATGACTTCTCCTGTCACTCAGCATCATAGCGATGGAGACTGAGCAGCCAGTCTCTCGCTGTCTGTTATCCCCACCCTCAGGAGCCCACATTCTTTCATGCCATTCTCCACATTCAGGATCAAGGCAGAAAACTGAGAGGACAGGAAGATAATGCCTTATTACTTTGGAGAGCCTGAAATCTATCCTGAATGGTACCTCAGTGTTGGAGCTGGCAAGAAGCTAGACCCCCATGGAACTTCCCTGGCTGTCCAGTGGTTGGAACTTCACCTTCCAATGAGAGGACCCAAGTTTGATCCCTGGTCATGGAGCTAAAATCCCACAATACTCACAACCAAAAACCAAAGCATAAGACAGAAGCAATATTGTAACAAATTCAATAAAGACTTTAAAAATAGTCCACATTAAAAAAAAAAAAAAACCTTAAAAAAAAAGAAGAAACTAGACCCTAAATCCTTGTGTTTGAGTCAGAGTTCTCCATAGAATCAATAGGATGTGTAGATAGATGATAGATAGATAGTTAGATAGATATATAGATAGATAGAGAATTTACTTACAAAACTTACTTATGCAATAGAGGTTGAAAATTTCCAAGACTGGGGGTTAGCAGGCCAAGGACCCAGGAGAACCAATGGTATTGATTTCAGTCTGAGAGCCAGCAGGCTCAAGACTTGAGAGGAGCTGACATTTCCATTCAAATATGAAGGCAGGAAAAATACTGATGTCCCAGCTAAAGCATCCAAGCAGGAGGAGTCTCCTCTTTTTTGAGGGAAGGTGTCAGGCTCTTTGTTCAAATGAATGGATGAGGCCCACCCGCAGCAGGGAGGGCAATCTGCTTCACTCAATTTACCCACCCTGTTCAAATGTTCAGTTCAGTTCAGTTGCTCAGTCATGTCTGACTCTTTGAGACCCCATGAATCTCAGCACTCCAGGCCTCCCTGTCCATCACCAACTCCCGGAGTTCACCCAAACTCATGTCCATCAAGTCGGTGATGCCATCCAGCCATCTCATCCTCTGTCGTCCCCTTCTCCTCCTGCCCCCAATCCCTCCCAGAATCAGAGTCTTTTCCAATGAGTCAACTCTTTGCATGAGGTGGCCAAAGTACTAGAGTTTCAGCCTCAGTATCAGTCCTTCCAATGAACATCCAGGACTGGTCTCCTTTAGGATGGACTGGTTGGATCTCCTTGCAGTCCAAGGGACTCTCAAGAGTCTTCTCCAACACCACACTTCAAAAGCATCAATTCTTCAGTGCTCAGCTTTCTTCACAGTCCAACTCTCACATCCATACATGACCAGTGGAAAAACCATAGCCTTGACTAGATGAACCTTTGTTGGCAAAGTAATGTCTCTGCTTTTGAATATGCTATCTAGGTTGGTCATAACTTTCCTTCCAAGGAGTAAGCATCTTTTAATTTCGTGGCTGCAGTCACCATCCAGCTTCCATCCAGCTTCATCCAGCCTAGCGTTTCTCATGATGTACTCTGCATAAAGTTAAATAAGCAGGGTGACAATATGTAGCCTTGATGTACTCCTTTTCCTATTTGGAACCAGTCTGTTGTTCCATGTCCAGTTCTAACTGTTGCTTCCTGACCTGCATACAGGTTTCTCAAGAGGCAGGTCAGGTGGTCTGGTATTCCCATCTCTTTCAGAATTTTCCACAGTTTATTGTGATCCACACAGTCAAAGGCTTTGGCATAGTCAATAAAATCTCATTTGATGAGGTTCAAATGTTAACTTTATCCAGAAATCTCTCACAGACACACTCCGTATAACATTCGACCAAATATCTAGGCACCCTATGGCCCAGTCAAGTTGACACACAAAATTAATCATTACACCTTGGTTTACAATCTCAGTGTAAACTAGCATCAACTGAGAGCTAATCCCACACTGTTAAATATGGGGAAGTAGCCAAACCACAGCAGGAGGCCATGGGAAAACCATGCCACAGGGTCTTGGCATGCATCCCTCATTCCCGCAGAGCAGAGATGGAGCAGGCTGTGTTTTCCAAAGATGCACATGGTATCTTCCATAGATTTGGCCCTCTTACAGTGACATTTTGACACTCTTTCCATTGAGAGATGAGTATATGCTGCCTCCACTTAATTTAGGCAGGCTTGTAACAAGGGCTCCCATGACCTAATGTGACCTCTGAGGCCAGATCATGAAAGATGATCCATCTACTGCCTGGCTCCCACAGGGCACTTGCTGTTGGACCCAAGCCCCATGCTGTGAGGATGCTCAAACAGCCACATGGAGAATCAATGTCTAGGTGTTCTAGTCACTGGCCCCAGATGAGATCCCAGCTGAAACCAGCACTAGCTGCCAGTCATGTGAGCAAATCAGCCTTCAGATAATGCCAGTTCCCCAGTCATCAAGTCTTCCCAACCGAAGTCCCAAATATCATACAACAGAGACAACCTATTCCCAGAGGCTCTTTCCAAATATCAAGCCAACAATATACTAGCTTAATAAAATGGTGGCTTTCTGTCTTTAAGTTTCCAGTAAGTTGTTCAGATCAGATCAGATCAGTCGCTCAGTTGTGTCCAACTCTTTGCGACCCCATGAATCGCAGCACGCCAAGCCTCCCTGTCCATCACCAACTCCCGGAGTTCACTCAGACTCACGTCCATCGAGTCAGTGATGCCATCCAGCCATCTCATCCTCTGTCGTCCCTTCTCCTCCTGCCCCCAATCCCTCCCAGCATCAGAGTCTTTTCCAATGAGTCAACTCTTTGCATGATGTGGCCAAAGTACTGGAGTTTCAGCTTCAGCATCATTCCCTCCAAAGAAATCCCAGGACTGATCTCCTTCAGAATGGACTGGTTGGATCTCCTTGGAGTCCAAGGGACTCTCAAGAGTCTTCTCCAACACCACACTTCAAAAGCATCAATTCTATGGTGCTCAGCCTTCTTCACAGTCCAACTCTCACATCCATACATGAACACAGGAAAAACCATAGCCTTAACTAGACGAACCTTTGTTGGCAAAGTAATGTCTCTGATTTTGAATATGCTATCTAGGTTGGTCATAACTTTCCTTCCAAGGAGTAAGCATCTTTTAATTTCATGGCTGCAATCACCATCTGCAGTGATTTTGGAGCCCAGAAAAATAAAGTCTGACACTGTTACCACTGTTTCCCCATCTATCTCCCACGAAGTGAAGGGACTGGATGCCATGATCTTCGTTTTCTGAATGTTGAGCTTTAAGCCAACTTTTTCACTCTCCACTTTCACTTTCATCAAGAAAGTTGTTGTTCATCATGAAAGTTCACCAGTAAGTTGTTACAGTACAATAGCAACTAGGGGCTTCCCAGGTGGCACTAGTGGTAAAGACTCCACCTGCCAATGCAGGAAATGTAACAGACATGGGATTGATCCCCAGGTCAGGAAGATCCTCAGGAGGAGGGCATGGCAACCCACTCCAGTATTCCTGCCTGGAGAATCCAACGGACAGAGGAGCCTGGCAGGCTACCATCCATGGGGTTGCAAAGAGTCAGACATGACTGAAGCTATCTAGCAATAGTAACTAGACAGGAGGCCAGGCCATCATTTTCTTCAGTGATTTCCATCCACAGGAATCTGTAATTATTGCTATTATTCTCAAAATTACTGTGAGGATACTTTCATTAGGAGGAAAACTCAAAACAACACATTCTACAGCAAGTTTCTGAAGAGGTCATGGCCATGAAATCCATTGACAAGAGTGTGACTTCAATATATTGATGCTATGGCAATGAATAACAAAAAACCAAACTGGATGCTTTCCATTGAAAATTCAAAACCACACAATCTTTTAATGAGGAATACCTAAAGTGAATTAATTAGTGAAGCTAATATTTGTGGACCCATACGAACATTTTTTATCAGTACCCTCAATTTATTAATTACCATAGAATTAGAAACAGAGGAAACAAAATATCAACATTCTTAGCTTTGGTCAAGTATAACATTTTATGGGGCTTCCTGGTAGCCCAGCTAGTAAAGAATCCACCTGCAATGCAGAAGACCCTGGTTCGATTTCTGGGTCAGGAAGATCTGCTGGAAAAGGGATAGGCTACCCACCCCAGTATTCCTGGGCTTCTCTGGTGGCTCAGCTGGTAAAGAATCTGCCTGCAAGGTGGGAGACCTGGGTTCGATCCCTGGGTTGAGACGATCCCCTGGAGAAGGGAATGGCTACCCATTGCAGTATTCTGGCCTGGAGAATTCCATGGACTATATAGTCCATGGGGTCTCAAAGAGTTAGACACGACTGAGTAACCTTCACATAACATTTTATAGTAAATTTAACTTTATTTTGCTTAAAGTATTTTCTTTATATTTCATTTCAATTTCAAAATAATAATACTTTCACCAGCAGAGGCACAGCTTGGTTGAAAGCATATGGATGTCATTGGTTTTCCAGCTCAGTGAGAAAATCACATATTCAGAAAGTGAAGCCACAATTCTCCAGCTTAGTTCAATAAAAGTTTATTCAGTACCTACTAGAAGACATCAGTGGGATGGCTCCATTTTCTCCAGCCATGTTCACTTGACCACAGACAGCCTAACAGTGTTTCCCTGCACTGATAGATCTGACTGGCTATGTTGGAATTACAGAAATTCATTACTCTCCATACCTATCATGCCATAAGATGAATAGTTTCATTTTCATTTATGCAGCTCTCCTAAGCTAACACGAAGAGCATCACAGTTCTTAAAACTGTCTATGCCAAGAAGCATAAATGAATTTTTCAATATCATTTTTTTCTGGCAAAAAAAAAAAAAATAGCCATGTGCTAAAAAGAACACTTTAACAAGACAGACTGAAGAGAAGTCTACCTCTTCTTCGTTTTTGTTGTGAATCCATGATTCTAATATACTTAACGGTGCCACTTTGGCTCAATAAATGAGCCATTGCCTAAGTTTTAACAAATATTAGAAAATATCAAGTTACAGTTAAGATTTTTGTTAGGAGAATCTGAGTCCCAGGATTTTAATTCCTGATCCAAGTAATAGAAGATCTGGGCTAAACAAATGTGTTTTTAGACTTTCCAGCTCCCAGAGAAGCTGCTTACATTTGGGAAATCATGGAAGCTGCATTAGAGAGCTAATTAAATACCCAGAGCTAGTTTTAGCTTTACTGCTATGACTACTGAGACCCTTACCGTTTTGTCTCTGTGATTCTTCATTGATTTGGGTCACATTTCTTGGCTTTTATGATTTTGTTTGAAAGAATAGAGAGGAAATAAGCTAATATTTACCAAATGAATAACATTTGTTGAGCACCTAATCTGTTTTTGGAGAGAAAAAAGTTAGAGCAAGTTTTCAAAATAATTCTGTGGGACAGAGATCATTTCCCCACAGTCATTTGAGTCATAATTGGCAGAACTGGGAGCTCAGCATAGGTGTCTCTGGCCAGAGAGTTCATTTTCTACCTTCAATGCAAAAGGACATTGGAAAATACTGAAACTGGTATTGATTTCAATGTCATTTCCTCTCTTCAAAATATCTCACCAACAAGCTTATTTCTGGAGCCCAAAATTCCACCATTGATTGATCATATCAACTCATTGATATGATACACTGATGCCCATTAAAATAATAATAGCTATAGAGGGCTCAGCAGTAATGAAACTGTCTGCAATGACTCCATCTGCAATGCAAGAGACATGAGAGACATGGGTTCAATCCTTGGGTCCGGAAGATATCCTCTGGAGGAGAAAATGGCAACCCACTCCAGTATTTTTGCCAGAATGATCCCATGGATAGAGGAGCCTGGCAGGCTACAGTCCATGAGGTCACAAGGAACTGGATACTGAATTTATATGTTGAATACCCAAATTTTACATAATACTATAAATCAACTATATTTCAATAAAAGTCATAATAAAATTTAAATAAAAAAAGTATTCAGGAAGGGGAATAGGAATATAATTTGCATCCTAATTCATCCTGCATAAAGAGGAAATAGGACAGAGACTTAGGTAGCAAAGTTTGGCCCTAACCCTAGGTTGACAGCTGTTGAGGGCAACATGTTGATTGAAAACACAAAGAGCCAAGATATGGCACTTTTGACAGTACGCTTGAAACCAACCATCTTATCTGCCCAGCTCATGAACAAGACTTCATCTTTTTGAGGATACAGTGAAGTGGAAATAATGACCCACTTGTATTTGGAGACAGAACAAGAATATATTTTAAAGTCCTTTATCGAATGGAAAAAAAGAACAATTCATCAGAAAGTTATGTTCCCACCATCTACATACACATAGACAGAACAACTGCCAACCGAATTACAGGGCTGAAAAGAATTTGTGCAATCATTACATTTTTTCAAAGCTAAAAATACACTTTCCCCAGAAACAAAAATAATAATTGAGTAAAAACTTAAAGCAAAGAATCAGACTTTAGAGATTGTACCAATTTCAGATGATGTCAGATTTAAAGATTTTACAGTTTCAGGGAATTAATTAGAATCATTCAATTTTATATGCAATCTGAAGCTCTTACATAATGTTTCACTCTTGAGGGGTCTTCTTGCTTGCTATTTTTTTAATTTTTCCATATTAATGTCCTTGTAGAAACTTTGATGATTTAAGAAACTACTAGGGTTCTGCATTTACAGAATTTGAGAAGTGTAATTCTTAGACAACAGCTAGCATCTCTTCCTATTTAGGGCCACACCACCTAATCAGTGACCAATATTATGGGAGTTCAATTGCCTAGGAAGGAAACTTCACTTATGTCTCAGAAGATAGAGTCAGAAATTCATTTTCTTTCATAGAAGCCTGATCAGTCATTCTGCAACAGGTATCAGTTCAGTTCAGTTCAGTCACTCAGTAGTGTCCAACTCTTTGCAAGCCCAAGGACTGCAGCACGCCAGGCTTCCATCTCCATCACCAACTCCCAGAGCCTGCTCAAACTCATGTCCATCAAGTTGGTGGTACCATCCAACCATCTCATCCTTCATCATCCCCTTCTCCTCCTGCCTTCAGTCTTTCCCAGCCTCAGGGTCTTTTCCAAGGAGTCAGTTCTTTGCATCAGGTGGCCAAAGTATTGGAGCTTCAGCTTCAGCATCAGTCCTTCCAATGAATATTCAGGACTGACTTCCTTTAGGATTGACTGGTTGGATCTCCTTGCAGTCCAAGGGACTCTCAAGAGTCTTCTCCAACACCACAGTTCAAAAGCATCAACTCTTTGGCACTCAGCTTACTTTGTGGTCCAACACTCACATCTATACATGACTACTGGAAAAACCATAGCTTTGACTAGATGGACCTTTGTCAGCAAAGTAATGTCTCTGCTTTTTAATACTCTGTCTAGGTTTGTCATAGCTTTTCTTCCAAGGAGCAAGCATCTTTTAATTTCATGACTGCAGGTATAGCCCCATGTGATCTCCAAGAAGATAGATTAGACTATTCCCCTAACCCCAAACTCAGCTGAATCAGGAAGTCCCCCTCCAGTAAAGTATGAGTCAGATAAGACTACAGATGCTTCATGAGTGTGAAAAGAACCAGAAGAGTTTAGCCAGTGTCATGGGATAGCGGGGCTCACTTAACTCACAAACTGGAAACAACTTGATTTCTCTTCTTCACTCTAAGATGCTCTGATGGCTCTCCCTTCCCCACCATGATGTGGGAAGAATCTATAATTTCTTCTAGATACCCTAGGTCCTAATAAACAAATGAATGTGAACAAATAGTATATAACCACATACTACAATGTTCCATTTGTCATCCCACCTATAGCTCCTTCCATTCCCCATAGCTCAGAGCTTACCCACATTCAAAAACCTAGAGTAGGAGTAGTTTTCCTCCTCCCTCAACACCCTCCCCAATCAAGAGCTGTTAGTGGTTTCTCTAAGGTTGGGGTGAGAGGAATCCAAAAGAGTTAAGGGGACAAAAGGCCTTTGCAGAATGGTCCTGGAGTGGTAGATGTTAGTGTTCTCTGTGTGTAAGATGCTCAAGTGGCAACTCTTCACCCACATGGCTGCAGGTGGCTGTGGGGCTATGACTATGTCTCAGCCACCTATTAGCAAGCCCTGCCCATGGAGATGCCAACACTGGTCTTTAGAATGTGTTCTTCTCAGCTAAAAATACAAAACCAGAAAAGTCTCATTTAATATTCTTTTATATCTTTAAAACTGCATGGATGCTGGGGGTAGGGGGAAGGTATGGAAGTTGTCAGGTGACAGGGTGCAAAGACAGCAGCCTTTCCCTTGGCATCAGAACACCTGGACTCCTTCTCCAGAAGAGTCAGTGGCTGCATCAGCCTGACCAAGTCAGAATAATTAACTTATCTTGGCCTCAGTTGCTTCCTCTATATTCTGTATTTGGTTGGATAAGGAGATCTCAAAGTCCTTTCCCATATCTACCTTCCTATGGAATTGCTGCTGCAAATACTATATAGCCCCCAAATATCAGAAATTTTCCAAGACATACAAGAGATTTCCACAGAGTATCTATATCTCTAGCATGTCAGAACCCTTGTCCAGGTGAATGTAGGCCACTGGAATCCAGATTTCTTGTTGTTTTCTGAAACCTGTCTACCTACCCCATTCTGCTTCACCTTCATGAACATCTTTAATCATCAGTATTCTCTTTGCCCATGCTCTGCCATATTTACATAGCTTTTACATGATATTATTTTTTAAAAGCATGTTTAAAAACTATCCAACTGGATTCAGAGAATAAAAATCTCCTGTGGATTCAGGCTGTCAGAAAACATAAAACTTTGCAATGCTCAGACCCCAGGGTTTTCTGACCTGAAACTGTCAATCAATCCATTTCCCTCTGCCTTCATCCAATTCTACCTTTATCCTACTGTAATTCATTAATTATCAAAATAGGAGAAACTATCGCTCATTCTTTTTAATTGCTTATCTGAAGAGTTTCATATAAGAAGCCAAGAACTCAAAAAAAAAAAGAAAACGAAAACAGATACCCTTCAATGGCATTTAAGATAGTGCTAGATAAAAACAACCCTTGAGAGACAAGATTCTCACTGTTAGGATTTTTTATTAAATCAGACTATATGTAATGTAGCCAGCTGGGTATGTACCATCCTGGGAAGACACCTATTGCTAAATCTCAATAATCCTAAGTAATGAACTGGATATCAGAAAACATACTGGAGATATTACCTAGCCATATAAATTCAGGCTATATTTTATACAAACTAAAAACAAGTGTACCAAGCTATTTTCAAAACATCTGTTGTAGGCAATAGAAACTACCCCAAGCCATCAAATTAGGAGTTATGACCCATCTGCATCATATTGAATAATTTATTTAACTTTTCTGCTGCCTTTTCCAGTTTTCTCAACAGTTCATCCAGTTTATCCAATAGGTCCAGCACTGGTTGGTCCCTGTTGAAATGCTGCAGCACATTTGTCAAAATCAATTGACCATGTAAGTGTAGGGCTAATCTCTAAACTTTATTCTATTCCATTTGTCTATAGAATGCCATTATTATGTCTTTGTTGCCATAATTTTAAGTCTTGAAATCAAGTAGTATAAGTCTTCCAGCTTTATTATTTTGCAATATTGTTTTGACTATTCTAGGTCCTTTGCATTTCCATGCAAATTTAGAATCAGCTTGTCAGTTTTGCCCATCAAATGCTGTATTTTGAATAAGTGGCATGTCTAGATGAAACTGGGGAGAATTGATGCCTCAACATATATTGAGTTTTCCAATTCATGAACAGCAATATTTCATGGTTTTCAGTAAAGTAAACTTGCACGTCTTTTGTTAAATTTATCCCTAAGAATTTAAAGATTCATGCTATTGCAAATAATTAAAAAATTTTTTCCATGTATTTGTTATTATTTGTAGAAATATGTCTGATTTTTGTATATTGACCTTGTTTTCTGAGAACTTGTTCATTCTAGTTGTTCTTTTGCATCATCCTGAGGGGTTTTGTCATATGTAAACATCATCTGCAAATAAAGGTAGTTTCATTTCTTCTTTTCTAATATTTATGCCTTTTATATCTTTTTCTTACTTTATTGGACTCTAATCTTCAAAACAACATAAAATAGAAGTGGTGACAGCAAGCATCCTTGTCCCATTCTAGATCTTAGAAGAAAGTATTAAGTTTCCCTTTTAAGTTTTCGGTGGATGCCTTTTTCCAGATTGAGAACATTTCTTTGTATTTCTACTTTGCTGAAAGTTTTTAATTTTAAATAGGTTTTGATTCTTTCAAGTGCCTTCTCTAACCCTATTTGAAATCCTATGACTTTTTTCTTTATTCTGCTAATTTTTGGTTTGGATGCATAGTGGTTTTTCCAGGGTGGACATAACAATGCCATAGACTAGCTGGCTAAAGCAACAGAAATTTATTTCCTCAAGCTCTGGAGACTTCAAGGCCCAGATCAAGGTGTCAGCACAGTAGGGGTGGTTTCTTCTGAAGTTCACGAGGTAAGGATCTGCTCCAGGATTATCTTCTTGGCTTATAGATGGTCATCTTCTTCTTGTGTCATGACAAGGTCTTCCCTCTGTGTCCGAATTTTATCTTCTTACCAGGACCCCAGTCATATTGGATTAGGGTCCCCCTAATGACTGCATTGTAATTTAATTCCCTCTTTAAAGACCCTACTTCCAAACAGAGTTACACCCTGAGGTCCTGGGTATTAGAATTTTAGACCTACAATGTATGATTTTGGCAGGGAGACATAACCAGCTCCTAGACATGATGCATTATCCTTTGGCATGTCGCCTAATTCTATTCACTAATATTTTGTTAAAGATTTTTGTATTTGTAACCATAAGAAATAGTAGCCTGTAATTTCAATTTCTTGATGTCCTCCTTAGATGATCAGTCTCCTTTCAACTCAAACAAGTTAGTAAGACAGTGCTGAGAAGAGCAGAGCTAGAGAATGTTCAATGTCTATAAAATAAGCACCGAGAGGTTTAATATGCAAAATGGCATGACCAGGTCAGCTGCACTATTGCACATGGAACTACCATGTTTTGCTCAGTAAACTGTTATTAATAACGACTGTGTGGCAGGATCCGGGATTCAAAAGCAGACTAGGCAAATTCTTCACCCTCAACGCGCTTGCAACAAGACACAGAAAACTATAGATTCAAAACAGCATCTAATCAAAATTGTGAAGTCGAACACATAATTGAGAACCAGTGCAGACTGTACAAATGTGAGAATAAAGACACTAATATGATTCTAACTAAGAAAATAGAAATGGAGGAGAAATCCTGAGGCTCCAAAAGTAAGACTCGAATGAGACAGACACAATGATGACACAGAAGTAGAAACTTTGCTGCCTTGCATGTCCATGATTACATACTTCATGTCCAGCATTTCCCCATCTGAATGTCTCCCCAGCTCCACATCCAAACCCATCCACTCTCCAGGCTAGCCTTCCTTATTTTCAAAGAAAAACTTTTTGTTTTTTAAGATATTTTTTTTTTGATGTGGATCATTTTTAAAGTCTTTATTGAATTTGTTACAGTATCATGTCTGTTTTATGTTTTGGTTTTTTGGCCCTGAGGCATATGGGATCTTAGCTCTGGAACCAGAGCTTGAACCTGTATCCCCTGCATTGGAAGGTGAAATCTTACCCACTGGACCATCAGGGAAGTCCTTATCCCTCCTTTTTTATGAAGGCTCCCTTACACTCCTCAAGAGGAAGTTACTCTTACACTTCGCACTCCCTACCTTTTATTGTGTACATGTGGTTTCACCATTATTGGAAATACTAAATTCTTTTAAGCCTATCTATGTGTCTCTCAGCATCCAGGACATAGTCCTACATTTGGGCACAATTCACTCACTCTTGTGTTCTATCAAGTCAACAGTTTCCATGTCATTACAAGTCCCATAGTCTCAGTATGAGACAACCTAAGATCAGATCAGATCAGATCAGTCGCTCAGTTGTGTCCGACTCTTTGCGACCCCATGAATCGCAGCACACCAGGCCTCCCTGTCCATCACCAACTCCCGGAGTTCAATCAGACTCACGTCCATCGAGTCAGTGATGCCATCCAGCCATCTCATCCTCTGTCGTCCCGTTCTCCTCTTGCCCCAATCCCTCCCAGCATCAGAGGCTTTTCCAATGAGTCAACTCTTTGCATGAGGTGGCCAAAGTATTGGAGTTTCAGCTTTAGCATCATTCCTTCCAAAGAAATCCCAGGGCTGATCTCCTTCAGAATGGACTGGTTGGATCTCCTTGCACTCCAAGGGACTCTCAAGGGTCTTCTCCAACAGCACACTTCGAAAGCATCAATTCTTCCGTGCTCAGCCTTCTTCACAGTCCAACTCTCACATCCATACATGACCACTGGAAAAACCATAGCCTTGACTAGATGGACCTTTGTTGGCAAAGTAATGTCTCTGCTTTTGAGTATGCTATCTAGGTTGGTCATAACTTTCCTTCCAAGGAGTAAGCGTCTTTTAATTTCATGGTTGCAGTCACCATCTGCAGTGATTTTGGAGCCCAGAAAAATAAAGTCTGACACTGTTTCCACTGTTTCCCCATCTATTTCCCATGAAGTGATGGGACTGGATGCCATGATCTTCGTTTTCTGAATGTTGAGCTTTAAACCCACTTTTTCACTCTCCACTTTCACTTTCATCAAGAGGCTTTTTAGTTCCTCTTCACTTTCTGCCATAAGGGTGGTGTCATCTGCATATCTGAGGTTATTGATACTTCTCCCGGCAATCTTGATTCCAGCTTGTGTTTCTTCCAGTCCAGCATTTCTCATGATGTACTCTGCATATAAGTTAAATAAGCAGGGTGACAATATACAGCCTTGATGTACTCCTTTTCCTATTTGGAACCAGTCTGTTGTTCCATGTCCAGTTCTAACTGTTGCTTCCTGACCTGCATACAGATTTCTCAAGAGGCAGATCAGGTGGTCTGGTATTCCCATCTCTTTCAGAATTTTCCACAGTTTATTGTGATCCACACAGTCAAAGGCTTTGGCATAGTCAAGAAAGCAGAAATAGATGTTTTTCTGGAACTCTCTTGCTTTTTCCATGATCCAGCAGATGTTGGCAAGTTGATCTCTGGTTCCTCTGCCTTTTCTAAAACCAGCTTGAACATCAGGAAATTCACGGTTCACATATTGCTGAAGCCTGGCTTGGAGAATTTTGAGCATTACTTTACTAGCGTGTGAGATGAGTGCAATTGTGCGGTAGTTTGAGCATTCTTTGGCATTGCCTTTCTTTGGGATTGGAATGAAAACTGACCTTTTCCAGTCCTGTGGCCACTGCTGAGTTTTCCAAATTTGCTGGCATTTTGAGTGCTTTCACAGCATCATCTTTCAGGATTTGGAATAGCTTAACTGGAACTCCATCACCTCCACTAGCTTTGTTCATAGTGATGCTTTCTAAGGCCCACTTGACTTCACATTCCAGGATGTCTGGCTCTAGGTCAGTGATCACACCATCGTGATTATCTGGGTCATGAAGATCTTTTTTGTACAGTTCTTCTGTGTATTCTTGCCATCTCTTCTTAATATCTTCTGCTTCTGTTAGGTCCATACCATTTGTGTCCTTTATCAAGCCCATCTTTGCATGAAATGTTCCTTTGGTATCTCTGATTTTCTTGAAGAGATCTCTAGTCTTTCCCATTCTGTTGTTTTCCTCTATTTCTTTGCATTGATCGCTGAGGAAGGCTTTCTTATCTCTTCTTGCTATTCTTTGGAACTCTGCATTCAGATGTTTATATCTTTCCTTTTCTCCTTTGCTTTTCACTTCTCTTCTTTTCACAGCTATTTGTAAGGCCTCCCCAGACAGCCATTTTGCTTTTTTGCATTTCTTTTCCATGGGGATGGTCTTGATCCCTGTCTCCTGTACAATGTCATGAACCTCATTCCATAGCTCATCAGGCACTCTATCTATCAGATCTAGTCCCTTAAATCTATTTCTCAGTTCCACTGTATAATCATAAGGGATTTGATTTAGGTCATACTTGAATGGTCTAGTGGTTTTCCCTACTTTCTTCAATTTAAGTCTGAATTTGGCAATAAGGAGTTCATGGTCTGAGCCACAGTCAGCTCCTGGTCTTGTTTTGGTTGACTGTACAGAGCTTCTCCATCTTTGGCTGCAAAGAATATAATCAATCTGATTTCGGTGTTGACCATCTGGTGATGTCCATGTATAGAGTCTTCTCTTGTGTTGTTGGAAGAGGGTGTTTGCTATGACCAGTGCATTTTCTTGGCAAAACTCTATCAGTCTTTGCCCTGCTTCATTCCATATTCCAAGGCCAAATTTGCCTGTTACTCCAGGTGTTTCTTGACTTCCTACTTTTGCATTCCAGTCCCCTATAATGAAAAGGACATCTTTTTTGGGTGTTAGTTCTAAAAGGTCTTGTAGGTCTTCATAGAACCATTCAACTTCAGCTTCTTCAGCATTACTGGTTGGGGCATAGACTTGGATTACTGTGATATTGTATGGTTTGCCTTGGAAACGAACAGAGATCATTCTGTCGTTTTTGAGATTGCATCCAAGTACTGCATTTCGGACTCTTTTGTTGATCATGATGGCCACTCCATTTCTTCTGAGGGATTCCTGCCCGTAGTAGTAGATATAATGGTCATCAGAGTTAAATTCACCCATTCCAGTCCATTTCAGTTTGCTGATTCCTAGAATGTCGACATTCACTCTTGCCATCTCTCGTTTGACCACTTTCAATTTGCCTTGATTTATGGACCTGACATTCCAGATTCCTATGTAGTATTGCTCTTTATAGCATCAGACCTTGCTTCTATCACCAGTCACATCCACAGCTGGGTATTCTTTTTGCTTTGGCTCCATCCCTTCATTCTTTCTGGAGTTATTTCTCCACTGATCTCCAGTAGCATATTGGGCACCTACTGACCTGGGGAGTTTCTCTTTCAGTATCCTATCATTTTGCCTTTTCATACTGTTCATGGGGCTCTCAAGGCAGGAATACTGAAGTGGTTTGCCATTCCCTTTTCCAGTGGACCACATTCTGTTAGATCTCTCCACCATGACCCGAGACATCCTAAACCTGACAGCAAAGATACATGAATCGCTTCTCTTCAAATTTCAAAATCTCTTTTTCAATAGACTACAGAGCCTACATCAAAGATGTTTAATGAAATTGCCAGTTGTGGCAAAAACACATTTGCAAAACTATATTTTTCATAAATTTTAATATATTCTAATGTTTGCTTGTGACATATAGATGTAAGTCACTATTTTATTATGGTCATAAGCACCTGCCTTTTGATTTATGAGCTTTCAGTACTAGATAATCAAATTGGTTGGAGTTAACAGTGCTTCAAAGTCCTGTGCAGTCCTGAACCTCAGTAAGGGAGCAGGATACTGGTAATGCAAACCACCCTCCAGGAAATCGCTGCATAATGTATGGCATCTGTCTGCCAAGTGTGAGATGGCAGGAATGGGATACACAGAATAGAAACAGATTCTCAAATCTCAATGTGCCATCCTATGAGATGGGCATCTGGCTTATTGTGTCTTCTTTGAAGTGTGATTACTTTGAGAACACAGCTGAAGAAAACTCAAAGTAATTGTGTTTTGAAACAGAGTCAGGTAACTTGATTTGGTATCAAGAGTCATTATCCAGAGACTGGTTTCCCAAATGACTTTTCTCTACTAGATTATGATACTTCAAGTGACTGACTTAATATGCCACAGTGTCTGTCTTGCCTGCTGTAGACTCCTATGGTCTAGGTGGTGTCTGCATCTTCCAAATGTCTGTAATCTCCAGCCAGGAAGATTCGGAGCTACCATGGCCTAATCTGTGTGAACAACTGTAGTGAGAATTATAGAACATCTGATTCTCCTATCAGCCTCCTCACTAACCAGCTGTCTCACCTTGGGACAAACATTTAAACTCTATTAAATGGATTTCCTTTCTAGAGGAATTCCCATACTATAAACACCTTCTAGAGAGGTATAGTGGTGTTTACAGTGTACTATTCTTGCCAGATATATTCGATCAGAGATGGCTTCTCATGCAATTTTGCCTGAGATGATACCAATTCTTTAGGATACAGGTTTCAGTTCAGTTCAGTCATTCAGGTGTGTCCGACTCTTTGTGACCCCATGGATTGCAGCATGCCCGCTTCCCTGTCCATCACCAACTCCCAGGGCTTGCTCAAACTCATGTCCTTCTAGTCGGTGATGCCATCCAACCATCTCATCCTCTGTCATCCCCTTCTCCTCCCCCCTTCAGTCTTTCTTAGTATCAGGGCTTTTTCCAGTGAGTCAGTTCTTCACATCAGGTGGCCAAAGTATTTGAGCTTCAGCTTCAGCATAAGTCCTTCCATTGAATATTCAGGACTGATTTCCTTCAGGATTGACTGGTTTGATCTCCTTGGAGTCCAAGGGACTCTCAAGAGTCTTCTCCAATACCACAGTTCAAAAGCATTAGTTCTTCAGCACTTAGCTTTCTTTATGGTCCAACTTTCACATCCATACATAACTCCTGGAAAAACCATAGCTTTGACAAGATGGACCTTTGTCAGCAAAGTAATGTCTCTTCTTTTTAGTATACTATCTAGGTTTGTCATAGCTTTCTTCCAAGGAGCAAGCATCTTTTAATTCCATGGCTGCAGTCACCATCTGCAGTGATTTTGGAGCCCAGAAAATAAAGTCTCTCACTGTTTCCATTGTTTTCATATCTATTTGCCATGAAGTGATGGAACCGGATGCCATGATCTTAGGATACTGGTTTGGGAAACAACAACCTAGCCAGATCCCACAAACAATAGGCCTAACTCATGGGTTCTATACATAAGTCATGATATTAGTATTCACTAAGCAGGATGGTGACGCTGGGAAAGATTGAGGGCAGGAGGAGCATGGGGCAACAGAGGATGAGATGGTTGTGTGGCATCACTGACTCAATGGACATGAGTTTGAGCAAACTCTGGGAGATAGTGAAGGACAGGGAAGTCTGATGTGCTGCAGTTCATGGGGTCACAAAGAGTGAGACATGACTGAGTGACTGAACTGAACTGAAGCAAGATTGGGTCATGAAGTGCTCAGCTATCACAACTTCAAGGGCCAGCCTACTGATCCTTTGGTTTGTAGAGCACATGAGGGATTCTGTGAATGCCAACCTTCCAGATGCATAAGGAACCGGGGTCATGAGTAAGAGTGAGCAGATGACAGAATAGGATTGCATTAAGTCTTATTTCCATGGCCATTGTTGTAGAAGGCAATCAAAGAAAAGACTCTGCCAGGATTGAGACAAGTAAAATTTTCTGTCCTCCTTGGTCAAGCTCTGTACAGGATGAAGCCCAAGGCCAGACTTCTTTGGAGAGACAGGAGGACATGCTGGATGAAACAAGGACATCGGGTTCACACACAGCTGGGAAGAGGAGGGTTCTGTCATGTGGTCCAGCTGGGTGATGACACCATGCTTGTGTGTAAGGGCAGGACTTATGGGGCAAGGGTCGCCTAAGGAGCAAGGCCTAAAAGATTCGTACCTGCACAGCAAGAGGAGAGAGCTGAGGGAGAAGAGGTTGGCAGATGATCAGGGCCAATGAAGACTGGACCTCATCCAAAAGACAATAGATTTCAGCAGAGAGAAATGATACAAGTAAGATGTGATTAGGGAAAGAAAGGACTAGCTTCTCCATGAGAAAATTCGATGCAGGGGAAAGGGGGGCACCACAAATCCAGAACGGCATCCGGTTTTCTGGATTAGGCAATTGGGTGGATGAGGCAAAGACAAGAAGACAGAAAAAAAAAAAAAAAAGGAATCCAAGAAGCAAAGTTGTGATCAAAGTCCAACACAGCTCTCAGATTCCAAAGCAGCAGCGGCCCATGGCAGTAGCCACAGAAAGAATGACAAAAAAACAACCATGTCTTTTGCAGCTTTATGAACACATCAGCAGCTCATCAATGACTTTATTTTTTTTTTTTTTTACTTTACAATATTGTATTGGTTTTGCCATACATCAACATGAATCCACCACGGGTGTGCACGTGTTCCCCATCCTGAACCCCCCTCCCACCTCCCTCCCCATATCATCCCTCTGGGTCATCCCAGTGCATCAGCCCCAAGCATCCTGTATCCTGCATCGAAACTGGACTGCTCACCAACAATGCTGCATTGAGTGTTCTTTAAACGAAATCATTTGGATAATGGGGTGAGGTTGGAATCCTTCTAAAAGACTCTGGCCAGGCCAGGCATGTAGAAAATATTTGAGGTGTTACAGAATATTTTAAAAGTCAGCTGTCTGCTTTACCTTCTCCACACAAGAAATTCGATGAGCCTGGAAAAGTTCAGCTTCACAGGCCAGAGTGCTGCAAGACCCATAAGGTGGAAGTCACTGAAGGTAAAAGAAAATTTCAGGCAGTGATTGCTAGGTTTAGTAATAAACAGTCCAGTGAAGGACACTGAGACCTTCAAAATAGCACACTGTGGTGGAACTGGCAGTGACTACAATTTCTACACAGTGCTATTGGTTTTAACAAAAAATTATTTCTTAAAGCCTGCACTTAATGTCTGTAAGTGGCTATTTAAACAGTGCTGTATTTAAGAGCCTTTGCCCCTCCTATGCAGAAAGCCTGGGCTGTGTGTTACAGGGAGGGAGCCCCACCCATGGAAAATTAGAAATAAAGAAAGCTGGCTCACTTCCTCCCACTTTGACTGTTTTGGGACAAAATGGAATCATGCTAGATAGACGTGTTGTAGTCTTATTCAGAAGCCCTAAACAATTTCTCAAACGTATGGTTTCTTTCTTTCCCTTTGCCCATACGTCTACTGTATGTTTTGACTTTTGATTTCTTGAGGTTCTGTTATGTTTCTTGTTTCTCTCACTCAGGGACCTAAGGTGCCATCAGGATGTTTTAAACTGGTGGGCTTCTTTTCTTGCCATTCCTTATCATCAAGCCGCTGAAGCATCACTCCCGAACTGGTTCTGTGTGATTTCCTCCTCTCTGAATCTGCCAACCAAATGCCCTCCAGCTAAAGTCACATCACATCACACAAGTTAACAGAACAAAGTTGAGTCGATCCCAGGTCAGAACCCCTTCAGTGCAGACGTTGGGTGTATTTACCGAGCATTTACCAGACATCACGTCATATTGAAGGAAACGTTCCTTCTGTATCATGGTTAGCAAAGTTATGGGAAAATGAACTTATATACTACATTGTTTTTTGGAAAACTAAGTGTGACAACCTAATTGAAATGCAGTATTTAATAGAAATATTTACAGCTTCATACAGGAACTTTCAACCAATACTCTTAGAGATTTCTCTCCCTTATTACCCACCTCCATGAAAGTTGTCTCTAATGCATCTGATAATCAGACACACACACACACACACACACACACACACACTTCTAATTTAGGACATGAGGACATAGAGTTATTCCTTATGCTTCAGCAGTTAACCCCAGTGAAACAACCAACACTTTATTTCTAATTCCCTGAAAAACATAAAGCTGGCAATAAATCTATAAGCAAAAGCCAGATCTACATTAGCAAAATGAAGCACAGAAATAAAGCAATTATTTAAAAAATTTATCATGAGCCTGGGGTAGGTAGCTGAATTACTTAAATGAATATTTCAAGGAGAAAATGCATTTTTGTATAAAAAGAAAAAAAAAAGGTTTTGAAGACTCTCTCTTGGCTCATTGCACAGAGAACAGGAAAATCATTACAATGATGAAGTCTATGTGTACATGGAAGTACCCCTGCTGGAGCTTTGCTTTGAAAATGTTCAAAATGTTACTGTGATTTAGAATTTGGGGGCATTTGGCTAAATAAATAAATAAAAATCTGAGAGTACAAAACAATGGTACCAAACACCTGGGCTTCGGTTCTCTCCTCCATCCTTTCCTGGGTCCTACAATGTAAAGGCTCAAGAACCTTCCAGGTGTAATTTCCTTCCCTGTACTCATCTCTAGGTGAGTCCAAAGTCAACGTTTGGTCTCTAGGTGAGTCCAAAGGTAAACACTTACCTTGACTGCAGGAGACAGAAGCAAATTTTGTTTGCAAACAAAGTTTCTCAAGATGAGATACTTCTTCCCTTCCTTCAGCGCTCAGCCCATCTCAGAAGGCAGGTTTTTTTGCTCTGACTTGGCCTCAGTCAGTTCCTCTATTCCTGCCACACAAGAGCCTTGGGTCAGGCCCTCTGAACTGGCTGGGAGGATGCAGGGCAGGGTACCAGGCTCTCTTGCCAAGCAGGGGGATTTTAGAGCCTTGCCACAAAAATGTAGCTCATAGACCACCAGCAGCAGCCACATCTGGATGCTTGTTAGGAAAGAGGAGACTCAGGCCCTACCTGCACCTGCCAATTCAGAATCTGAATCAGCCCCCAGGACATTGATCTTGAGGACATTGTGGGACTGGGAGAGGAAGGGGGAGATGTTGAGTAAACTGGCAAAGGTGGAAGAAAAAGGAAAGAAGGATCACAGAGGGCTGCCCGAGTCCAGAGCTCAGAGGTCTGAAAAAAAGCAAAAGGACTGTGAACAAACCAGGTCGTTGAATCACAAGCCCAGAGCCTGCTGACTGTTACTGCAAGCGGACGGTCAGCCCTCAGGACTGCAGAATTATGGCCACAAAGTGCTCAGAGGCCTGGCTATAAATCCTCCCCTGCATCCTTGTTAACCGTGTCCTTCCCTGGAGGCAGGTAATGTACATAGAAGATGTCCAGTCCCCTGGTCTTTATTAGAGGCTGGAGGATGTGGGCTGGGAGTGATGTGAGTATAGACAAGAATGCCCAGTTTATACTCTTTCTCACCTGAGTTGAACATGATGCAAACATGCTGTTTCCATGGTGGGGACTGTGTTAGCTTCTATTTAAACATATTATTGCTGCCATTAATTTGATTATTTTACTGACTGGTTTTGCAGAGCTTTGCATCCTGAGGCTTTTCTTTTTCTAAGCAGAAAGCTCACTTGAAGATGAATGTACAGATTCCACACGTGGCTGAAACCAATTTCCTCTTTATTTGTTCTCAGAAAAGATGGAAAGCAGCTGGCAGGCTTCTTCCACATGTCCTTAAAGAGCACAACTGAGTCCTAAGAATTCTCATACATCTGAAACCCAGCAGGATTCTATGGGGCTTCTGGGCATGGAAGCCTTTCTGCGCCCTCCCCACCCCCCATCCCCCGCCCTCCCTGTTTCTTGTTTATAGGGAATAGGCTTCAGCCTCCATGACCTTCCCTGAGTGTCAAAGGACAGGCTCAAACAGTAGCTAATGAGGGAAGGGAAGGGATGCGGATACACTCCAGTGCTCTTGCCTGGAAAATCCCATGGATGGAGGAGCCTGGTGGGCTGCAGTCCATGGGGTCGCTGGGAGTCGGACACAACTGAGCGACTTCACTTTCACTTTTCACTTTCATGCATTGGAGGAGGAAATGGCAACCCACTCCAGGGTTCTTGCCTGGAGAATCCCAGGGACGGCGGGGCCTGGTGGGCTGCCGTCTCTGGGGTCGCACAGAGTCAGACACGACTGAAGCGACTTAGCAGCAGCAGCAACAGCCAAGAAACAATAGTGCTGCTTCTTGGGACAGGAGCCTGGTTCTGCCTCAAGACATAGCAATATCTTGAGCTCCTCGGCAGAACTAGAATCCATAACAAATGGAAGATGTTAACTACTTGATGGAGCATTCTTCATTCCAGAGAGAAGGTTACAGTTTGATAACCTTCTGAGCCACAGAAACTCATCAGGAGACCACCTGAGGCCAGATTAGAGGAGTGCAGACCCTGCACAAACCCTGATCCTTATCAGCAGCCCCACCCTTGAACCTTTGCTGTAAAAACTCCTCACCAAATCCCTCTGGGTTGGAACACACCGTTTTGAGGCATTAGCCCCTTCTGCCCAGCGAAGCGATAAAGCTATTCTCCTCTACTTCACTCAAAACTCTGTCTCCAGGATTCCAATTGGCACCGGTGCACAGAGGCTGAGTTTCAGCACCATTTTCAGGCTAAAGAACCCCAGGCCTAATCCCCTTGTCAGTAACATCAATAAGACCATTTACTGCCACCAGCTATGTGTGAAGTGTGATGCTGTTGTCTCCTAATTTCATAATAGACTCAAGTTCCCGCTGAGTTCTAGTCTCTGCTTCAAAAGCTCAGCCATTTAACTTCTCTTTTCCTGACCAGACTACCTGCCTTGGCTGCAAACCAGGGTTGTAATAAGTATCAGATGAGAACACCCCGTGGGAGGGAGCAGTTCATCATGTAAAGGCTCACTCTGCTCCTGTGGAGCTTCTGTTTCCGCCTGGAACTTCTTCCATAAAAATGCCCACGCAGGATTCAGAGGCAGCTGGTACACTGACTAATGCGTGGCCGCTGGGCTACCACTATCAGTAACTACCTCTCTGTGCAAACAAGGCAGCCCTCCCATATCAGACAACTTTCCCTCCCAAAAAGCATTATGCTCTCCTGCTCATGATACTTGTCAAACTTTAACTCCAACACTGCTCTTCACACTATTAGCCACACACACCCCCACTGGAGCCATCAGCGGGTCCTCCCCAGAGCCCCCCTGGGTCAGAGTCATCTAAACACCATCAGTTACTTCCTTCAGCTAGCAAGGGCAAGGGAAGTTAATTTATTTGAACATCAGATGTCCTGGAGAAGTCTGACTGCACTTTAACACGTCTAATCCATACTTGAAATGCTGCAGAATGAGATTCGGGATTCCAAATAACCAATCTGGGGACGTAAGACTCAGATTCAACATTTGCTGTTGTTCAGTTGTTAAGTCATGTCCAGCTTTTTGTGACCCTATAGACTGCAGCACGCCAGGCCTCCCTGTCCCTCACCATCTTCTGGAGTTCACCCAAGTTCATGTCCATTGAGTCGGTGATGTTATCCAACCATCTCATCCTCTGTTGCCCCTTTCTCTTCTTGCCTTCAATCTTTCCCAGCACCAGGGTCTTTTCCAATGAGTCAGTTCTTTGCATCAGGTGGCCAAAGTATTGGAATTTCAGCTTCAGCATCAGTCCTTCCAATGCATATTCAGGATTGATTTGCTTTAGGATTGACTGGTTTGATCTCCTTGCAGTCCAAGGGACCCTCAAGAGTTCTCCAGCACCACAATTTGAAAGCTCTGTCTATGTCATAGTTTTCCTTTCAAGAAGCAAGCATCTTCTGACTTCATTCAACATAATGCTTTTTCACCAATGCAGATTCAACATCCCATAATGCTTATTAAATAGCATCTTTCTCTCCACTGAGTCCTGTGGCAGATATTTCACCTGTATTGGATATTTCATCCTTACAAGTAGCCTTATAAGAAAAAAAGTATTACCCCATTTCTACAGTTAAGGAAACAGAGGCTCAGGGATGCTAAATGTCTTGTCCAGAGTCATGCTGCTACTTGGAAAAACTGATGTTCAAGTCCAGGAATCCCAATTCCCATCCAGATGGCTGCCTACAATGCCACACTTGCCATCAGAGTCATGTGGAAGAAACATTCACAGCACTCTTCACGGAAAGCCTTACCTTTATTACATCTGGGAGCTTTGTAGAAGTATCTTGAGATGCTTAAAAAGGAATGTCACTTGCTTGATTTAGCTGAATATCTATTTTCCTGTCACTACTTACCTCATAAGGGTGCAAAACACATGAAGTCCCGACTGCAGTGCTTTATAGTGTTCATCTAAAATGACTAAGAGTTATTTCATATTTGGCAGAGATTAGTACATTCTGTCAGCCTGAAAGAATTTTTGGCCAACAGGTTTTATTTGGATCCACAGTTGTTAACTATTAGAGATGTCTGAAGAAACACTCAGATCGGGCTGGTTGAAATATTTAACTAATGGCCAGAGTTGACTGAAACTGAGAATCTCTAGTTCTATCATGCCACGGGCAACCAAAAGCAAAGAAGAATTTAATTTTCTCTCATCATTCAGGACATAGATTTTGGGAAGCAGATTAAACCTTTCTGTTCTAAGATGTGCTAAGTGGATGATACTGTTTTGCAGATTTAGACTCTCCATCCTGTTGAAGTATTTATCATTTAGGAGAAAAAGCCCAATGAGTTGTATTACTTAGAAATTTCATTTAACTCCTGGCAACAAAGATCAGAAAGACAGTGATTTCTTTATTTTCATAAAAGAAATCTGGAGGCAGGCAGTTTAGGGCTTGTGTGGCAGTTCTACCATGTCATCAACAGCCCAAGGTCCTTCTATCTTTCTGTCAACCATTCCAGTAGCTTCTACTATCAACATGGTTTCTTGGTCCTTGCTAGCTGCTGGGGCTCCAGCTAGTGTTTCTACATTCCAAGGAAGCATGAGGAAGGAAGCAGGGCAAAAGAGGACCTAAGAGCTGTCTGTTGCCTGCTTACAAAGCCTTCTCAGACTTACACAAAGCTTCCTATCTTCAAGGGAAGCCAAGTTTCTTTCTTCTTGTTCTTAGCCAATAAAAACTGAGCTTTCTTACTAAAGAAAAAACTGGGGAATGGGTATTGAATAGTTGACTAAGTGTCTCTTGCAGTTACCAGAGATAAAAGACTCCCTGTTCATTTGGAATCTTCTTTGGGTGGATTCCAACCATGGATTCATAAGCTTTTAGAAAGATCAACTAGTCCAACACCTGCCTTTTAAAGCTTAAGAAATGGAGGGCCAGAAAAGTCACTGGATCTGGCAGAGACAGTAAAGGCAGTATGCATTAGAGCTTGGACTAGAAATGAGGCCAGAGATTAGGGTGCCAGAGGTCAGGTACTTGGTGAGGGCTCTCTTCCTGTACTTCCTTAATGGCCATTCCTTGTTGTAGTGTAGGCACAAGGAGAGAGCAATGGCCCTATTTTTATAAATGCATTAATCCCATTTTAGGGGCTCCACCCTCATGACCTTATTTAACTTTAATCACCTCCCAGAGGTCCCACCTCCAAATTCTATCACATGGGGGATTAGGGTTTCAACATACAAATTAGGGGTGGGGAACTGGACACAAATATTTGGTCCATAGCATCCACTCACCACTAACTGCTCCAGGCTTCTACCTCAAGGCAGCCCTCTGGGTTTGAGGGCTGGCAGATGGTGTGGAAGGACACACTAGAAGCCACGCCCCCTGAAATAAGATTGGTTACAAAGAGAAGGGGCGGGGCTGAGCATGCTCAGTGCCTTCCCCCCCCTACTCCGTCCCCTGCAGGTACAAGAGGAAGCAAAGCAAAGAAAGACCAGAGGCTGTCATCTAACAGTCTACTCCAAATGGAGCGTCTTCCACATGAGACTAGAGAAGAAGATCCTCCCCCTCAATACCTGTGTTTATCTGTATCCTTCATGCTTCCTTCATGGTGTTCTACACAGCAACCCAAGGGCACCCTCCCTGACCTACCGTGAGACTCACTATGCTGTTGAGTGTGAAAGAGACTGAAAAGTAAGACCCCGAAAGGTAAGGAGACTTGTTCCACATCACACAGCAAGTTGGGGACCAGCTGAAAGTGGCCCCACTTTTGGAGTTTTCTCTACTTTTGGCTGCCTGTCTTACAAAGCAATTGTATACCACCCAGCTAGAGACCTGCTGGAGCACTGGAAGAGCTGGCAAGATTTTGCTGGATTTAGAGGGCTGCCCTTGCAGTTAACAAAAGTCTCTGAGGGTACAGGATACTCAGGACAGGATACTTTGTGACAATGGCTGGTAAGCTGGAGAATTAACTCAACTGGTCAACAAACATTTTCAGTCACCTTCTGGGTGACAGACTATTAGTGGGATAAAGTGGTTACAACAAACAAACATACTACTAATAGTTGAAAGCTGTCTGAGCCTAGTAGGGAAGGCAGAGAAGACAGACCCTACCGTGACTAGTGCGATGACAGGGGGGCAGAGGGGACAGGCTTTTGGAGCAGAAAGCAAGCAGGGGTGGGAGACCATGCCTCCTTCTGATCATTGCAAGTCACTTAGAATGACAGGATCACATGATGCAAGGGAGGGCTGGAAGGGACAGAAATTTCCTAGGACACACGCAGATTGATGTACATCTATTCAGGCCAAGCGTGAAGGGCCCATCAAGGTCTGAGGTCATCAAAGGTCGTCTGTCACAGTAAGAATAAACCTAGAAGCACCCATTTGAACATTATTCTTCTGAACCTCCTTTCCACTCTCCTGCTCCTGTGGTAAAGTGTTACTGCCGACAACTAAACAGAGCCATCGGTATGACTAATTTCCCACTGAACGGTTTCTTTTATGCGGATGTCGATGTGCACTTAGCAACGTAGCTTATGTGCTTCCGCAGATGGACTCCTATTTGCGCTCAGCGTTTTCACTTACACTTTGTTCATAGCTCTGGCTCCTTTCTGAAGCAGGCCGGCTGTAAGCTGGAAGTAAATTCAAATCAACTTGGCACGTTTGTGAGCAGCCAACTGAACAGGTTGAATGGGAATCCATGTTGCTTCATTCTTAGTCTCCACTTGGGATTTCAAGTCCTCAAAATGACTTTCTACATGTAGATTTTCAAAAAGTTTAAGCCTCTAATCCTTTTCCAAAAGTTATACTGCCCAGAACTTCACAGAAGAAGCTGATTCCTCTCCTGCCTCACCCCTGTAGCAGCACCCAAGACACCCTCACAGACCCTCACATCCCCCTGGGAGACAAGGTGAAAACTGCTGATCTCTGAGTGGTCTGATCTGGGCAAAGATGAGGGTTAGGGGCAGGGGCAGGGCCCCTGTACATAACGGTCCTCTCAGGGCCTCACTCCTCACCCAGGCTGTGGGTGTGCCAGCCACCTCAACTTCCTCCCAAACCTCCAAGTTCCCTGGTTAAGAGCACTAGCTCCGGCCTCCAGGCCTGCTGTGGCTAAGCCAGTTCCGAATGAAACTACAGGAGCCCACTCATCTGAGATTCCCAAGATCCAGTCAAAGACAAACTTCCCTTAAAAATAGCAAATGCAACACAACTTCTGTAATTAACTGTTCCCTGTATCATACAGTTTCCAGGCCTGCTCACTACCTTGAGAATTTTCTCCTGGATAGAATCCAGTTTTTCAGAGTCTAAGAAAAAGAGAAATTTAAGAGGACAATTAAACTCTGCAGAACTGGAGAGCAGAACTATAAAGTTTTTGTGTGTGTTTTTTTTTTTTTTTTTCTTTTTGTGGGAAAGACACATAAAGACAAAAATATTAGAGGTGGCTTACAGTGTCTAGGCATTTCACATATGTTACATCTTCTAGTCTTTAGGTAACAGCTAGAACAGAGTTAGATCACTAGTAAGACAAAAAGTCTCTGGTGATTTTTCTGTCTTATAGCAAAGCCAAAAAACAGCAACAAAATGGAAAAACAAGATTCAGGCCTGGGGATCTTCTTGGATTCTTCAAGGATCAAACACCTTCTCACTCACAATTCCATCATTCCTAACAGGTAGCCCTCGATTTCATGATTCAAGGAAGCATTTCCTTTCAGGTGGCAATATTGAAAGAGAGAAGGAAAAATAGAGATGTCCAGCAGGTGCCCGGTCTTAAGGAAGGTTTGTGGACACCAGCACTCAGTTCTTCTATTGGGTCCCATTGGTTAGAACCTTGCCACGTGGCCATATCTGAGTACAAAGAGCCCATGAAATGAATTCTTTTGTTTGATGGCCATTGGCTCAGCCAAAATTTATTTTATTCTGGAGGAAGGGGAAAATAGATATTTGGAGATGAACAGCAGTGCCTACCACACAGTCCAACAGCTCCACACACAGGTATTAGTAAATTCATGGAGCATATGGGGAAACCAGGGTTCATGATGTTCAAATAACTTGCCTGCAGTCATACAACATGCTACATCCACTACCTAAATTAGAAGATTTTATAACAAGACTGTTGTATTTCCCTTCTACACTCCCATAATAAGAGTGGAATGACATTTATATAAAAACTTGTCCCATTTTCCAGCAGTAGTATCACAGCCTTGGTTTTCAGGATGCTCTGGTGAATTCAAGGAAGTCAACTTTCTCTTCTATTTCTTTTTGCGCCTGCCACCAGCCTAGTACAACCACATCGCCTGATTATTGCCACTGCCTCCTAATCAGATTCTCTCCTCTTCTCTGCCACCCCTCCAATTTATTCTCCACACAGCAGAAGGGTGGGCTTTTAAAATCTCAAATGTAATCATTTTATTTCACTGCTTAAAAACCGTTAATAACTTCTCATGGCTCTTTGGATAAAGACCAACGCCATCCATGAGGTTCTAAGGCCCTGTGTGCTCCAGCCACCTACCTTCCCGGTTGTTTTGCTCATGACTCTCCTGCTTTCCTCTCCAGGCTACTCTGGGCTTCTGTGGACACTCCATGGGTCCTCCTACCTTGGGGCCTTACACAGGCCATCCCCTGTGTCCTCAGTCTCTTCCCCCTGTATCTTTGTCAAGTCCAAAATAAATTCCTCACGAATTTGTTAAGCTCTACTAAACTTGTAATTAATTATGGAAGAAATAACACATTTATGATGTCTGATCTTTTCATTCAGGAAGAAATTCAGGAATAGGGTTCTCCATTTATTCATACTTTTATATCACTTAGCCAAATCCTATCATTTTCTTCTTATAAATCCATTCATTTCTTGTAGAATTATTCTTAGAATTTGTTGTGCTTTGTGTCTGGAGGCTTTCTTCCCATGCAGAAGGAGAAGATATCCAGTTTCCTAAGTTTTATAGAATCCGTGTTCCTAAAGCAGAGACTAAGGAGAGGAGGAGAAAAGAACAGGTCTACCTACATGTAGGCAATTATAGATTATTGATTGTCATTTTCATCAGCCTTGAATTGAGTAAAATGAGCACCTTGATCCTGGCGTCTAATGTGGTAGGCAGTCCTAGCTTCAGTTTTCTTTGTCAGTGTTCATAGGTCCTTCAGAAAGACTTTGCAAGAGTCAGTGGGGGAATTCACCAAATGTCATTGCGCAGCAATTTTTTTGTTTTTTCGTTGTGAGCACAGTTTTCAAACAAGTCCCAGCCATCCAAGAGTACTTTTAATTACCCTGTGTACTTTGCCATATTATCCACAGTGATATCGTGACCGATTTTTGTTAAACATTTTCCTAAAACCAAGAAACACTAAGTCTATGTTACTCCCCTGATCTCTCAGCTCAGTAAAAAATACTTTCATAAAAGATGAGGTTAGTTTGGCATGATTTGTTCCTGGTGACTCCATGTTTTCTAGCAGTCAACACATTCCTTTCAAAGTGTTCATAAGACATCTGCTTTAAATTCATCCTATAATCTGACCAAACGTTGACCAAAGTTAATAGTCTGTAATTCTGGGGGTCCACCCCTTTTCATAACTTATGACATTTACTTGTCATTAGCTTTCTGATTCTTCTCTTGTTGTACATGATTTTTAAAAGATTACCAGTGGTGACTCCCTGATTGCATATTTGAACTCCTCCAGCACCCTGGGAGGAAACTTGGCTGCACCTGAAGACATGAACTTATGACATGAATCAAGGCTTGCTCTCTATTTCCAGTCATTTGAGACTGCAATTCCTTTATTATATAGGTTGTTCTACTCTGCTGGAAATCAGGGACTCTCCAGAAAACAAGCAGCTGTGGGGATGTTCTTGTGCTTACCAGGAAAATTGTCTTAAACCAGCACAAAAAGCAAAGTGTTTCCTGACTTGTGATCAATCCCATCCAGACTTGTGGTGGTATGGTTTACTCTCTGATCTTCATGCTGTCGTTGTTGTTGTTGTTGCTGTTGATTTGTGCAGTTGCTCAGTCATGTCCGACTCTTTGTGTCCCCATGGACTGCAGCACATCAGGCTTCCCTGTCCATCACCAACTCCTGGAGCCTGCTCAAACTCATGTCCATAGAATCTGTGATGCCATCCAACCATCTCATGCTCTGTCATCCCTTCTCCTGCCTGCAATCTTTCCCAGCATCAGGGTCTTTTCTAATGGGTCAACTCTTCCCATCAGGTGGCCAAAGTATTGGAGCTTTAGCTTCAGCATCAGTCCTTTCAATGAATATTCAGGACTGATTTCCTTTAGGATTGACTGGTTGGATCTCCTTGCTGTCCAAGGAACTCTCAAGAGTCTTCTCCAACACCACAGTTCAAAAGCATCAGTTCTTCAGGACTCAGTCTTCTTTATGATCCAGCTCTCACATCCATATATGACTACTGGAAAAACCATAGTTTTGACTAGATGGACCTTTGTTGGCAAAGTAATGACTCTGCTTTTTAATACTCTGTCTAGCTTTGTCATAGCTCTTCCTCCAAGGAGTAAGCATCTTTTAATTTTATGGCTACAGTCACCATCTGCAGTGATTTTGGAGCCCAAGAAAATTAAGTCTGTCACTGTTTCCATTCTTTCCCCATCTATTTGCTGTTCCTGGTTTCTCAATTTCTGAGCTTTGTTACCTCCTTGTTTCCTCTCATTGGAAACCCCGTGCACTAAGCACATTTGGATATTTTGAATGTCTGGCTCATTTGTATTTGGTCCTCCTGCCTGAATTGGACCTGCAGGAGGACCTTAGGCCACACAGTCCTGCCCTGTTGTTTCTAGGTGTAACAGTCAGCTCCTGAGTCTCTGTGCCACTCCCTTATGACCAGTACTGTTTCACTGTATCTTCTCCCCATGAATTCATACACACTGTGCACCAGGGTCTTGGGTATCTTCCCCCAGGCTCCATTAGGATTGTTACAAATTTGTCAAACCAGAATGCACTGCAGCACAAACTATTGACCCCATGGCCATACAGCATCCTATTTCCTTACCCCTTCCCTGATCAGTTCTTGTCAGAAAACCCTGGGTAGCTTCTTTGCACCCACATGAACTGAACCTGGACAGAGGTAGAAAGTTAATAAATGCTTATTGAAGTGATTTAAGTAATAATGATCCATTTACATTCACTTTTCAAAAAACTCTGTAAGTTTTGCAGCTGCCCATTTTCACAAACCGGGTTGATCCTTCCAAAACCACAACGGAAACACAAGAGATCCATCCCACATCTGTCCCTGATCTATAGTGAGACACAGCCCTGTCCTCTGCTGTCCTCAGGCAACTGCCCAAGCCCCTTAAACTGGATGCAATTCAGGCCTGGAACATCCTAGGCATCCTCAGGGCCCTTTGGCTCAGGCATATTATCCTCGTGCCCAGGACCTCTCTGAGCCCCAGGAAGGGACACCCAGACAGAGGTCACACCACTGCTCTCCAGGTATCATGCAGGATATTTACTCATTGTGGGTTCAGAGATGACAAAAGCACCAGAAGCAAGCCAACCTCCAAGATTCATGAGAAAACATGGAGGCTGAGATATTCCTGTCCAGCCCCATAGGACTACTAAACTCTGGTGAACCAGACACACATTTTGTTCCAACACACAGGCTTCCTGTGGGGACCAGGTTGTGCCTTGGCTTATAAGCCCCTGCCTCCGTCTTCCCACCTCATCCTCAGATCAGCCAAATGATCTTTAAGCATCGCCAGCAAGTTGTGTGTCAATGTAGTAAATACGGATAATCAGGAGGATGCTACTTCTATCATTTTTGTCAGTCTTCACTTGCCAATAAGGATTCGAGTGGTACGAAGAATTAAATTATTTCTAAATAAAATAATTTTATGACATCTATGTAATAAGTTTATGAAAGATAATTTCCTATCACACTGATTATACACATATTCAATTTTAGCCTAGTGTAGCAAAAGGTATTCAGAAACAGTACACAGCTGCCCTCTTGTGTCACTTTCATATAATTAAATCTATTAGTGTCTAAATGCCAGGATTCAATTAGCTATGCATTTTTAAAGGTCACCACGTACCACTACTTTTCTACTTCTGAAATTAATAACCTAAATGTTAATTCACAAGGTACAGTATGTAAAAATATGCTGGATATTTCTATCAACTAAACAACTTATTGGCATAAACATCTAAATATTTTAAAAGTAATATAATTACTCTGTCCAGGTCCTCTTGTAACCCAATACTGGAAGTCTTTACCTGCGTTTGTATTTTCTCATTATACTTAGTTAGTGCTCAATTAATATTTAATCTGCTCTCACTGAGTGCATGGATTTGCACTAATGTTTTGCTACTGGCCACGCAATGGCCACCTAGAAGATGAGATGGAAACGAGTTCTATTTTATAACAACTGACAAGGGCACCTCCCAGAGAAGACCACTATGGTCTCTGTTGCCATTCACTAAGCATCTAGTATGAGCTAAGTCTGTGCTAAGTTCTTTACAACCAGGATGTGAAGAACCTGCGTGAAAGGGAAAGCTTATCTCTGTTGAACAGATCAGGAAACTCAGGCGCAGGTGGCAGGCAGTGCCTTCCAAGAAGCTTAAGGTGGTGTCATTCTTCAGCCTGTAACTCTGTCAACCCAGATGACTGCTCTTTGCTTTGGCATCCCTCCATCATAATAAGCCATCTCTGCAAGTTCATGGTCTGCCAGCCATACAGCATCCTGAAAACAATCTGATTAAAGTGAGAGGAAGCTTAGACAATGAAGACATGTTTATCATCAGTGTTGACAAAAATGGATGCTCTGTTTCTTTATTAAGTTGTTGTGTTTCCTTACTAAGTACTATATGCTTCTAGCTCTGAATAATGTTTTCTATATTAAGCAAGAATGAATATAAAAAATGGAAAACAAGCCATGTTGTTACAGGACAGTTAGGAAGTGGGCTTTGCATGGGTCAACACTGAATTGTGGCTACACACAGTAACCAGGGAGAGGATCCAGTGGTGATGCGAGAGGACTGACCACAGTCCTTAACCTCCTGGGAGAAGAAGCATCTAGAACTTACAAAGGAAAAACAGAAATGAGATGCAGTTAAGCAAACATAAACTGAGGTCTAGCGTTCTGTGACTATAACCTGGTATGGGAAGGGGAGATTCTGGAGAAGACTTGGAGGCGAGGAAAGGGTGAGGGAAGTGGGATGTAGGGCACGGAGGAGCCTGCACCTCCACATTGTATCAGTGTAGAAACCCAGCTCCTCCTGTGGAGCAGTGGAGCAGGAGGCGAGCTCCCTCCAGAGAGGGCTTCAAATGAAATTGATCCTGCTACATTGACTCTACCCGAGAGAGAAGGAAGAAGTGGGAAATCATCCTTCTGCAGACTGTAATTTAGCAACAGGGATTTGGAGCCTATTGCAGTGAATTTCTTGGCTCAAGATCACTGCCAGGGGTTGGAGTCAGAGCAGGAGGGGCCCAAGGGCACAGCCACACTGCAGAGCTGAGCTTTCTGAGGGAGTGTGGGGCAACAGGAAAACCAGGAGAGTTGAAATCCCAAGTCCTAGGCTCCTGTCCTAGTCTATAACTAACTTGCTGTGACTTTGGGTCAGTAGGCTCACCTTTCTCCTTCCTAGTTTCTTTATTTTTCAAATGTCTTCCTTGGGCACAGTCCTATTTTTGAAATTTTCTAAACTCAATCCCTTCCAAGGTACACCTGTTTGTGTCTGGCTGCCCGCTAGTATGGATTTTTTTCATTCTTATTATGGGTTGAATAATACCTGTAATCCCACTTCCCTTTGTCTCCTCAAAATTTATATGTTGGATTCCTAACCCCCTGATATCTCAAAATGTGACTGTATTTAGATACAAGGTCTTTAAAGAGTAAGTAATTTAAAATGAGGTGATGAGGATGGGCCCTAATCCAGTATGACTGGCATCCTTACAAGAAGAGGAAATTTGGACAAAGACCCAGAGGGAAGAGCATGTGAGGACACAGGGGGAAGAGGGCCATCTGCAGGCCAAGGAGAGAAGCCTCTGAAGAAATCAGTCCTGCTCAGACCTGGATCTTGGACTTCCAGTCCCCAGAAAATATATTTTTTGATGTTTAAGTGACCCAATCCCCAAAGAATTGATGCTTTCGAACTGTGGTGCTGGAGAAGGCTCTTGAGAGACCCTTAAACTTCAAGGAGATCAAACCAGTCAATCCTAAGAGAAATCAACCCTCAATATTCATTGGAAGGACTGATGCTGAAACTGAAGCTCCAGGTACTCTGGCCATCTGATGCGAAGAGCCGACTCATTGGAAAAGATCCTGATGCCGGGAAAGATTGAGGGCAGGAGGAGAAGAGGGCAGCAGAGGATGAGATAGTTAGATAGTATCACTGACTCAACGGACATGAATATGAGCAAACTCTGGGAGACAGTGAAGGACAGGGAAGCCTGATGTGCTGCAGTCCGTTAGGTCGCAAAGAGTTGGACATGACTTAGAGACTGAACAACAGCAACTGCTTTGTTATGGCAGCCTTAGCAGACTAATGTGATTCTATACTCTTTTCCTAGTCATCCATTCTCCTTTATTTCCAGCTTCTTCTCTGCATTTTCTTACTTCCACCCCTGCAAAATCTTCCACTCTCTGCTCTGTACTGTGAGGTTTTAACACGCAGCAATTGTGTAAGTAAAAATAATGGCATATACATGCACCAGACATAAAACAGTTTCTGTAACTAAAAGGGATACTCACAAAAATTAAAACAAACAATAGCATTCAATGTCAGAAAGGACTTGATGCAACAAACCCACAAACTGTCGGTGGCAGTATAAATTAGAAGAAATTTCTGGGTGGCAATTTGGCCACATATACCTGTGCATGGTGACTGGTGGTGAAAAAAAAAAAAAAACAGCAGGGAATGAACTGCAAACAGCCAGTAAGCATGTGAAGAAAATGTTCAACCTCCCTAGCAATCATGGAAATAAAAGATATAAAAGAGGAACAATCTATTGATACTAGGTATCCAAATTGTAAATTGTGCTAAATGACAAGTTTAATAACAGTATTTATTAAAAGCCTTCAAATCATACAATCCTTTTGTCCCAGCAGTTCCATTTTAATGGGATTTACCCTAAAGGATTGGAGAAGGCAATGGCACCCCACTCCAGCACTCTTGCCTGGAAAATCCCATGCACGGAGGAGCCTGGTGGGCTGTGGTCCATGGGGTCACTAAGAGTTGGACACAACTGAGTGACTTTACTTTCACTTTTCACTTTCATGCATTGGAGAAGGAAATGGCAACCCACTCCAGTGTTATTGCCTGGAGAATCCCAGGGACGGGGGAGCCTGCTGGGCTGCCGTCTATGTGGTTGCACAGAGTCAGACACGACTGAAGCAACTTAGCAGCAGCAGCAGCAACCCTAAAGGATATAATAATGGAAATAATAATATGAAAATATTCGCTGCATTATTTTTAAAGGGAAACAATGTAAATGTCCAGTAAGAGGGCTAAGTAATTTATACATATGATGGAATATTTTTCAAAAATTATTCAATGATAAAAAATTTTCATTATACAATGTCAGATGGGGGAAAGGTTCACAAAATTATTTATAAGACAATTACTGTTAAAAAATGTATGCATATATAACAATAAATATTCTACAAGATACACATCAACACCACAGTTTCTGATAGTAGACTTAGAAGTCATTTTTTCCTTTACTCTTCTGAATGTTTTACAGTGAGGATGGATTACTTTTTTAAAATTTATTTTTATCTGCAGAATAATTGCTTTACAATGTGTTGGTTTGTGCGATACAACATGAATCAGCCATAAGTATACATAGATCCCCTCCCTCTTGAAATGGATTACTTTTTAAATTAGAGAACCAACACATTCTTTTAAAAGCAGGAACCAGAAGGGATGGAAGAGAAAAGAAAGACAAGGAAGGGGAAAACAGGATGACTCATAATTGGGAAAAAGGTGACTTGTCACAAGAATCCAAATCCAATGCCTGCTGGCATCACAAGTGGACAAACATTTAGGTGTTTAAAAAGTGCTTGTGGAAATGACACACAAGCTGGTTAGTAGTCTGGAGGCATTCTAACTACTTGAACAACAAGAGGTTTGAGTTTGGACCAGATGGCAGCTTCCCTCACCCTACTAAAGTCCCCCCAGGAGAAGAAAGGGCTGGACATGGAACAGAACGCATTCTGACTTCAGATCAGTGCTCTGAAGACCTTGTTCTCCTTTCATCTTAATTTGCAGTTTCAGAGTCTTAAAGGAAATGAGATACTGCCTTCCCAACCTGTGATAGGAGAGTCTGGACACCATCACTTCTTCTGCTCCTCCAAAGGGTCCTTGCCCTAGTTTGGGTGATCAAAGTCAGGCACCGCCTGGGATCGCTTTCCTCAGCCCACAGCTGTGCAGCAGAACTGGTGTTGGGACATTAAAGGAACAACAAGGGCAGCTTCAGATAAGCACTCACTCTGCCCCTCCCCATGTGAACAGATTGAGCGGATATCAAGAGCCACAGCATGTGAGGGGAGGGGCGCCGTGATGGAAGATAGAGGAGCTGGCTTTTTATCCACTTTTTATCCCTTCAAAGTCCTGCCACTTGACTATGACAGGGTCACCCTGGGCTTCTAATCAATACAGTGAGACAATCATGCCAGGTCTTCCCGAAGCTGGGCATTGGACTGATGGTCTCTGCTCCCCCTGAAAATCTGTGAGTCCAAAGGCCATGTGCCTGGAAGGGCACATGTGTTGCCTGTGAAAGTGCATCCCACCCAGAGATGGGAGACACCCAGATTCAACAGAACGCAGGACCTACTCAGCTCTCTGCCAATGAACACAGCTTTCTCAGACTTAAAAGAAAAGGAAAAAACAAAAAAACACATGAAGTCTGGGGTATCAGACTATCCTAAGCTCAAAGACTATATCCCAACTTGCACTCATGCAAAGTGAATTTTCAGCATTTTCAGATGCTTTCTGGAATCTATCTTTCTCCCAGAAAAGTTCAGTGATACAGCCGAGCCTGGCATTATTTTGTGGACATGATGAGAGTGCATGGGAAGTGGGAGATAAAGAAGGCCGATACAGAGAGACTCTACCTCCTGATACTGGAATAATTTTGAAAGACTAATTCCACTTGAGAAAGACTAATTCCACTTGACGCTAACACTTCGGGTTTTCATCCAAGTGAGGCCTTGGGCTCTTCACCTGCCCTTGCCCTGGCTACGTCCTTCCTTCTCCTTCCTGTGATGCTATTCTTCCACAGGTCTTCTCCCACTCACCAGACATGGGCATGTCTGGCATAGGACTTCTTTTGGCTAATTACTCCCCTCCACCCCAATCAATCACATGTAGATCTTGGATCTGTGCAGAAATATAATAATAAACTGACTCTGTCAAATGCTTAAGGAGTCTGCATTATGAAAATACCATTCTAGGGTCTCTGTCATGAACAAGTAGCCTATCAAGACCAGAAGGCCCATCTGAAGCTCTGAAAATGTTTCGGTATTCTTCAAACAGGAAATCTTTCAATACTACTAAGAGGTTTCACACTATAATGAAGTTCTCATGCCGAAAGTATTTCTTCATTCGCCTGTTTTGAAAAATAAATCCTCACAGGAGCCATCCTCTCCTCCACTGTCATAGCTTTTTTAGGACTTAAGTCATGGAAGATGGAAAAACTCTCCTGTGCCAGTTCCTTGTTTTTCCGGGTGGAGGATGACTGCAGGCAGAGAGAAGCCCTGTTCACCTGGACTAGGGGATGCATCACACAAAACAAGTTTGTTCCTCTGGGTTTTCAAGCACCTCTTCTCCTGACCCCATTAAAATGAATGTAAAATAGTGGGCATATGGTTTGTGAACAAAAGAAACTTTGTATTACGATACCAATTATGATGCTGTAGTTGGATCATCAGAACAACTCTTTTTGGAAGAAAAACAGCGCAATGAAGAGATGGAGAAGTTCAGAAATCACTTTGCAGGGCACCATTTTGAAAGTCAAAACATTTCTTTCTAAAAGAAAGTGTACATGCAGCCAGGAAGTATTTATAAATATAAAACGTATTCCCACAGCAAGCCTTATATTAGGCATTGATGAAGGAAGACAACACATCCAAAATATTATCGATCATGAATTTAACTGGGGCAAGGGTACCCAAGATAAAATGTGCAAACATATCGTCAGACTTTTGAAAGAGGCAGATGATCAACAATCTTGCCAGAATTCTATAAACAAAGCTATGATTTACCTCTGAGCGAGGATCTATTATAAGTAATCATCAACAATTGACTTGCTTTGTGGGTGATTTTTCCCTGTGTTGCTCAGTTAATGTTGTAAATCTAACTTGTATCACATATTAGATGGAATGACAGTTTCCCAAATCTGTGGAATCTAAAACAGGAGAGAACAGCATTTTAATCAATGGTTCTGCTGCTCACTGTACCACCGTAAACTCCAGTAAGCACATGCTTTCTAAAAATATTCAGGGAGGAAATAAGGACACAGGAAACTCTACATAATAACCAATTATCCAAAAAATGAAGTGAAGCATTGCACATCTATAAAACTTTGTGTATATAATTCACTCTTTGCAACTTGCTGACTTTCTAAGTGGAATGAAATCATAATTCGAATAATCAATGGGTAGTGCATACACACCTATTCATGCACATCTGTAACCCAACTTTTGTTCATGAAAATTTAATTGTATGAAAACTACAAAAATCTGCATTGCCACTTAAATTAAAATTGGGCAGGAGACTGGAGTATATCTTCCATTAGCTGCCAGTGACTAAATTTTCCCACATGTCTAAGGCTTAGATGGACCGAGCTCCAAGTTCAAATAGCAGCTTCTCGGGGTCTTCCACGCCCTTCCCACCACAGATCACCCCTGCCCAGCTACAAGAACTGGGGTAGGACTAGGCTTCACTTTCACAATACCTCTCAAACCGCAATGAAGCAATTTGCTGTTTAAGTATACACGACGATACACATGTGGATAAATGTATATCCTTGGTTGGTTGTTTCCCCTACCAGTATAGTAGGAAAGTCTCTGTGTTCTATTCCTTGAATCACATAAACACTGAATAAATATATGTTGAATGAATAAGTTACAGTCACTGCTTCATCTACCTTAGTCAAAAACTATCACTGAGGAAACTTGGAAGAATTAGGTATTTCTGAAAGCTCTGCAGAAACAATTCAGCTTTTGTCCCTGGGACATCAGTGCCTGTGTCATTCTCTAAGGGAGCCCAGTCATTCCCATGTTCTTTACCCAACACTTAGAAATTGATAAGAATATTTTTCCAAATCCCCAATCCTTTCTTTGTACAAACCCACTGGTTGAAGTTAAATTCTTTTGTTATTAATTACTGATACCTTTCATAGAGCCCAGGGAAACAACTCCTAACTAAAGTGATTTTCAGTAGGATATATACAGTGAAATATGCCACATTATAAAAGAAAACAAAATGATTTAAGACAATGTTGCAACATGGCAACTGCAAAAATACAACTGGCATTTCAATCACATTGACCACTTGTGGCGTCTCATTTGGGGACACCCCACAAGTGTTACTAACATTCATGCAATCTGTTCTTTATCAAGAGGAGGTGGGGTCCCACAGGCAGCAAGACTAGAATGGAACCATGTGCTTCTGATATGGAGAGTGGTCACTCCCTCTGCCACAGGGGATGGGGCTGCCGAATCTCAGGGGCTGCCTTAAACAAGAATCAGCGTCTTCCCATCTTTAGGGCTCATGCTACCAACAATCATGCCCTTCACTTTTTGCTCCATCTGTTCTAATCTCTTCTCTCCATCTCATGCTTTCTACTCACTCACAGCGACACGTACTCCTGACTTCCTCCTTCTTTCTCTATGGCTCTTAGTTTTCAGTAATCACACCAGTAAACCAACCAGCTCTATACTGTGAACTCAGACTCCCCAGGGAGATGTGGACAGGTTCAGTGACCATCCTCCATGTTGGGTAAAGTTCTTGTGCGGCTCCTGTCAAGGGCTCCTGGGCAGCCTATAGATCGGTCAGGTCACAGCCATCTATTTGTCTGTCACCAGAGTGACAAGATAATGAAAGTTAATTAGGGCCTCGTGGCCTTGGATAGCAACCCTTTGGAAAAAGTGGGCTATCTTGACTCAAGAACCAGAAACTAGTCCATTTTAAGAGCAATCTAATCACTAAATTTGGGATGCATAAAACTTCCTTATTTTCTCAAATGGAATAACAGGTGATCAGATTTTGCTCATTTCTCTATTTTAGTCTACTAGTCTCTTTTATGTTTGCAACTTTAAAAAAAAATAGTGAAAGCACAGATCAAAATGTCATAGTATAAATACAAAATCAGTAACTGGGTCCTTTGTTCTAATATTGACTTTTCACCCTTTAAACCCATTTTCTCATTCTATTTTTCATCAGAACTCTGCTGCTCCCAAGTACAAATATAAATGGACAAAGGCCTGAGAATTGTGCTGAGAACTGCAGAAAGTAGTTGAAGTTCACATTTGGACCGTATCCAGTTTTCTGCCATCACAAAACTCTATTCAATCTCTCTGCATAGAAGAAGCAGATTACGTAAAGAAAAGAACAAAACTTTCCTTTTATCTACTTTTCAATTTACTATGTATGAGTATTTTTGTAAGAAGTTACTTTGCTAGATTTCTAGTGGTCATGTATGTCTCAATTATTTGTAAAACTGGCTTCACAAGGTTTTAAGTTAATAAAAATATAAGATTACCTTATTCTAAATCTAAATCATTTTAGTTCAGAAAAAAAATCTTGCTAAGTTGGTCATTTCTCTGTGGCTTGAGTTCCCAAGGGTAAAATTTATGAGCATAGTGGGGGAAATAAAACTTAGAGAGAAAAAAAGTATATTCTTCAAATAAATAAATAAGCTGATTTACCATTTGAAATATTATAAGTATGTTTAATGATGAATAGCATACAAATATTTCATCCTTTTGGAATATGAAAAACAGAAAATTCAAGATTAGGAAGAGTATTCTTTGCGCAAAAGCACTAATTGTGTCATCAGCAGAGTTTATCGGTTTATAATTAGGAGAATTTAGGCACCATCAAAGAACTGTTACAAAATAACACAATAAAGCTAAGACCCTAGTCTCAGTAGATTTACATGAGGGCAAAAAAAGGAACAAACTCACTTTTTCCAACTATGGGAAAATTAGGAGGAAAAGCAATTATCCTCTATGATAAATGAGCCATTCTGAGTTGGGAAATCAGAGCATCTCCCTGTTTCATGTGCCCAGTTTGAGCATTTTCTACTCTTTGCTGCAAGCTGTTTCTTTCATCTTTCAAGCACAAGAAAATTAAAATCGTACTATTGAGGACATATGAGGAAGTCGGTCTTGGAAGCAGTGAACTACGATGATGAATTACTGCAGCACTTTGATATAAAATCAGAAAGAGACTCAGCTTGAAAAAGCATACTATTGTTTTCATTTAAAGCTAAGTTTATGTGTAGGAGGAAGACACATTCTAAACAGCTCACCAAGGTAAGTGGTCTGAGGCCGGCACAGACCTTTGAGGCGATTTGACGTGAGTTGTCACGATAAACCCACACCCAGGGAATTATCAATGAGCACTGCTCTAAGAAACCAAGGTGAGAACTGACAAGTGGAACCATTTTGTTACATCCTGCATTTATTTAAGCAAACCGAATGTGTAGAGATAGGAAATTAAAGCGTTATAATGTTTTACAAATACAGAAAGAAGACACAGAATAGTAATACCCTGGAGAGAGTGCATCTGAGAACGAGGCTTCATCACAGGAGAACACTTGCAGGGACCACTTGGGAGCCATGGCCGATGCATCCGTCTGTCATTCTTGTTCTGACATCGTTCAAATGGTTTCAATAGATAAGTCAGCAATCTGCTCTTACACGAATAATACTAATGATCATGGTAGCCTTGAAGGGTTTGTGAGTAACTGTCTGTACATACACGATGCTCGGCTGAACATGTTATTTCAGTGCTGCTGTACATTATGCGGGGGAAATAACAGCATATTACACAATTACTGTGACATCCACTGAAATGTGAACTGGTTTGCATAGGTTAGTCCTTTGGGCAGCACGATGTTGCTCTAGTCCACCAAGGCTTAAAGATTCACAGTGTAGAGGAAAAAATATGAATTAAAGCATTTCTACTAAAATATATTTTAATAGCTGGTGTTAACAATTTGCATAACAAAAGCCAAATTATATTAATAACGTATCATTCTGTAAGCTCCTTCATTTTAAAACATGAAGTGTTTTCTATAAAACTGTAGGCTCTCAAAGTTAGTACAATCTTGCTAATTAATCATCAACCACAATTCTACATATTTTGAAGCAAACAGAAACCAATCTGCACAAGGATTCAAGTTCATGTTTTAATCACAGGTCAAAGAGCGAAGATTCCACAGCCTGCCTGTAATACACTTGGTGCTGCTTATAAATGCTCAGCCGTTCATTGCATGAACACTAAAGAAGGGAACTATGATGTCGTTTTCTCTTTTCCTTTAAAGTAAATTGTTCTTAACAGCAACTGGATTACAAAGAAGTGTATACTATGCAAATTGAATACCATATATCAAACACAAAAAGCATATGGAATTCCCATGAAGATACTGAAGTAACAAGGACCACTAGGGCGTAGATTTGCCCCAGGGGTCCTTCCAGGCTTGTGGATCCAGTAGTCTAAGCCTCAGGGAATGATGGCCACAGAAGTAGCATACAATGTCTTGATTTTCTTGAATCAGTGATAGTGGACAATTGTCTGGAAAGAACCTTTAATGGGCGTGGAATACTTCAAAAAGAGACTTCATATTGGCATTCTACACTTGGTTTACAGAGCTTCTTATTAACGAAAGCTTTCTCGCCTCCATGTCAAGTTACCCCAAACAACCATACTCTAGCCACTTTCAGATTATCAGAAGCAAATAGCTAAGGTATAATGGATTTATGAAGTGAATTTCATCTGGTGTAATGAATTCAGCCTCATAACATAATTCTTCTAACTTACAACAGGTATTTTAAATCTCAAACCTAAAGTTTATGTTTATGCATCTCAACTATATATAAATCCACAAAGAAACTTTCAGAAACAGACGAAAGAAGTCGGTATTTTCTAAAGTTCTAAACCTCTAGAGGTAAAATACAATCAGTTATCACCTTTCCTAACCGTCAGGAGCATCTCACTTCTCCACCATAAAAATACCAATGATCATATAATAAAATATTACTATAGAATAGGCAGAAGCTTACTTGCTTGCTTGGTTTTCTTTCCAAGACCATAATGAATAAACAAGGGTAATCAAAAAGGCACCGATATTTTTTATCTCTATATAATTATAATTTTGGTATAAACTATATTCACTTTATATAGAGGGTGTTATTAAAGGATCACACACAATTTCTTTAATCTTTTCATTAAAAAACATTCCACTGGAGATGGGAAAACCTGAAGAAAAACACTGTGTGTTTAGGGAAATCTTCCTCCCAAATCCCAGAGTGTTGTCGAGCTCAACACAGACAAGATAAGGAAAGAAGACTGCAGCGAGACTGGCAAAAGTGTGTGTTCGCCATCCTCAAGTAACTAACGAAACTGGCGGCAAGAGGGGGGCCGGTCTAATCGCATCCACATTCATAAAAGGTGCTCCTGGGCACTGTGCTTGCAAATTCCTATGTGGTCTCTGAGGTGGGGAAAGCCTGAGAAGATGCAGGGACAGTGTGGAGATCTGACAAGTGGAGAATTATTTCCAAGTGGGCTACACTGTGGATGTGTAAACAGTAAGAAGGAGACGTGGAGACGTGCCTTGTCACAGGTTAGAAATAGAAAGCTTTCCCAGAGAACAAGAATTAGTAAAAACGCTGACTACAGAAACACACCACAAGTGATATATTCGGTTGCTATGCTATGCTCAAGAGAGAGATGATCCATGTAAGTTCTGTTTTCGGAAACTTTTCAAAGCGTATCAAACTGCCCTTGTGCTTTTATCAGTTTGAGAACACATCACAATTAGAAAATCAGGTGCATGCTCTCTGTGCTTGGGCATTTACAGCCCTCTTTTAAAAGACTTGTTTTTTTAAAACCCTTCTTGAGCTGTCACATTATATAGGATATAACTGTTGCCAAATTGAAAACAAGAGGGGCGGCATGTGGAAAGGGGAAAAGGTGTTCGAGAATGCAGTCTTGAAAATGATGCTGTAAAAATAGCACTTTGGTTTTATACATATATTGTTTTCTGTATTTCTGCTGAGATGCTTAATATCCTGACAGGCTTTAATAACAGTGACAACACCATCTAATTATAGCATTAGGAACGTGTGCAACTTGTCCCTCGGTCTTTATTGTAAAATAACTGCCCTCTAGTTAAATTCTGATCAGTTCTTAATTCCTAAAGGCGGGAAGCAAAAGTATCTTGCTATGCAAACATTATGTGAAGCTTAAAATTTGGGGAAAATTACTCCCCAAATAAGTATTGACTTTTACATTCAGTGAATCTGATTTTAAAATAAGTGGAAGAGAAAAACAATGAAACATCAAGCTGTTACTTTATGACTACTTCCCCATTATAATCATCATTTGAAATCGGTTTCCTCTGAGCTTCCTATAAATGTGCTACTTATCAAAAAGTGTACCCGTCCCACATTTAGTCTGCAGATTTAATCAACAACTACTCTCTTATAATCACAAAAAATAGTCTGTCTGGGTGAATAATAAATATTTATTTAATGGTATAATAAAACTAAGCAAGCTTGTTGCCCTCAGTTTTAATGCAAAGGAATTTTTGCAAGAATATTCCAAGTTCTGCTTGTTTTCGTAGGTTTGTGTATAAGACACCAAAACCAGTATGGGGTTTAATCAATTGAATTGCAACTGATCATTTCAATGACAGAAAATTAGGCAAGCTGATTATGTGGTGATCTGTAAAACCCCCTCAAATAACCTCTAGTTATTTGCCTGAATTTTTCTCTTCTCAGTTTTACATCAGTGTCATATAGTATGTTGCTTGAGTGTAATAAAGCTTATCTAATTACTCTTTTAGCCTGATAAAAATGAGACTACATATTTCAAAACTATGTGCTTACTTTTCAAAGGTGTAAATGAATTAATATTTGCCTTTGGACTAATAAACATTTCAAGAAAAGATGTTTTACAGCTTATTTTGTTAATTTCTTTGAATATATCATTAAAGCAGATATCCCCAAGGCCCATATATTTGATACATGTTTATAATTACATTTTGCTTTTTCAATTTCATCATAGCTGTAGAGTCAGACCCTACATGACTGCTACCCTGTTGCAAGTCTCTCTAATGGCACAATCAGAAAAACCCAGAGTTGCTGATGGGCATGAATCTCTCCAGTGATCTTGACTGTGGACTCCAGGTAAAAACTTGGTGATGTGATGGTCATGTCTGTGAATCCAGCAAGAGCCTGCAAAGTCACTCATTTGAAAATTAAAATGTGACAACAATTTCTTTTTTAATGAACAACTTGTCAAATCTCTGGTGACATCTCCCTCTCACTTCCAAATGTGATTTAGAAAACAAAATCCAGAAAGTGGAAAGGAAGTCTTTTCATTAAGCAATTTCAGTAGCTAGATTTCCATCCCAGAATCTGAATAGTGTTTTCCCAAATAAGAAACCAGATCACCTGTCTCTCTGTGTGTGCAGCTGGTAATCTTTTGTTCATTGGTTTCTCCCAGCACACTTCATATTCCAGCTTTGTCACTGGCTTCTAGGAAGTTTTCTTAACTTTTAAGTCAACAGTGGCATTAAGTTAATGGAAGCTGTTCAATAAATGCCTAAATCACTTATTTGCTAGCGTATGCATCTATGTTCTAAGGTGTAAATCCTTCAAAACTAGAGTGCAATGCGGCAGGAGAATCTCAAGCAACTTCTCAGGTTATGCTTGTCTGCTGAGCTGGCATCTAGAGGGTAGGGCTTTTAGGTATCGGCCACACTTTTTGTTTGAATAACAGGAACAGGGCAGTGCAGCTGCCTATGTTACAGAAGCTTGAACCTACATGACATGCAACAGGGTAAAGGCTATTAGTATTAGGGAAATAACACAGATGACCTTAAATTTTGCCCTTTGCAGAGCAGCTGTGAAGTTATTTGGTCCTGACATTCTATGGAGCCAAGCGTGTACTTAGGTTCATAGAATGTAAATGGAGAATAGCATATGCCTCAGTACAAATGAGAAATAAACAGACCCAAGTCGGCCCAAGGAACAAGGAAATTTCTTTGTTCATTGAAAGTTTCTAGATCCCTAAGGCCACCAGTCAATATAATTTTAACAGAACTGTCATTCTTCCACTGCTTACATTTATTATATTTAGGCAATTTTCACTTGAATTGGAAATCACCTTGTGACTCAAAAGCTAAAATGGTTTTTAAATTATCAGCTGTGTTATTGAATTAAGAGGACTGGCTTCTGGTGATTCCAAAGTGACAGCTAAGAAGTTTCATATATTTGTGACATTTAAGGGACAATCAACATCTCTATTAAAGTTTACAAAAATATGTTTTCCCAGAAGGGTTCAATAGCCAATCAAAGGAAACCATTACCACAACGAGCAGCACCAGGTCTCCAGACCTAATTATTTCTTTATACCAATTACCAAAAATGCTGCTGTTTTTCAGCCCAGAAGTCATTCCTTCTTCCTGCGTGTCTAATTGTCAAAGGAAGGATAGATTATTGTAAAATAACTGCCAAGTTGTCTTAAAAGTATCTTCTATCTTTTAAAAAGATTGGGTTTAGTATACATTAGAACAAAGCTCAGAGGGCAGGGAGAAATGATTAATTAACAAACTCAATGTAATTCGCTGGAAGCATTCCGGTTTTTCCAGTTCTCTGCACCGTGCCGTACATCCAGCCGTCGTCAATGGGCTGCACATTGACGATGTAGTCACCATCTCTGAAGGAGACTTCATCTTCATCCTGGGCACTGTAATCGTACATGGCTCGGTAGGTCCTCTGAGAAAGGAAAGATGAGGTCACACAATGGACACCAAGACAGTCAAGGCTACAAATGCCAACCGTGACAAACCAGCCCACACATAAAGGAACTACCAGGAACTTTCTAAGCACATCTATTTCTGGAGCCTACTGTCTGTCCTGACTGTGTTCATTTCAAGCTTACTAGTCTGGCAAAAGGGGTAATATTGTGGACCAGAGCAAGCCACTAAATACAACAGCTAGCTGTCAAAAAGTAAGCTTTGAGCACTTGGAACTCCGCTCCGTGTTATGTGACAGCGTGGATGGAGGGCAGACAGTTTGGGGGGTATGTATGGCTGAATCCTTCCGCTGTTCACTGGAAACTATCACAACATTGTTTGTTAATTGGCTATACCCCAATACAAAATAAAAATCTTTTTTTAAAAAGTAAGCTTTGAAGCAGTAAAGCCACTCCCCCAGCTTCAGATAAGCCCAGAGTCCTTAGATTATGTAGATTCTCCCCTAGTCCACATTCTTCAGAGAACAAAGCCCACCATAGTGGCAGACAGGCCCAAGTCACTGCCAAGTCATTACAACCACTGGTCCCCTGGCAGAGGTGATGAACTTTACTTAAAAATTTTGTTTCTATTTTAAAATACTTAAGAAAAATAAAAAGAAAAAAAATCCATAATATACTCAATAGGATTTTGTATCACATAATAGGAGACATTTAGCATATAAATGTCATGAATATTGAGGTACATATAATTAAATCCTTGTTATAATGAGTTGAGTTTTACTATATTTGTTTTCATTTGAGGCCAAGGATTTAGCTAATAATATCAGACAACCTCAAAATCAAGTGCATTAGTAGACTGAGGAAATTGGCTGAGATGCAAGAATTTTAGAGTGATTAAAGATTCCTTGCTGCTGCTGCTGCTAAGTCACTTCAGTCGTGTCCAACTCTGTGCGACCCCATAGATGGCAGCCCACCAGGCTCCGCCGTCCCTAGGATTCTCCAGGCAAGAACACTGGAGTGGGTTGCCATTTCCTTCTCCAATGCCACTCGTTAAAGGAAATAAGTCATAGACATGTGATGTATAGCACAGGGAAATAGTTCAATAATATTATAATAATTCTGTATGGTACACAATCTATAAGAATACCAGATCACTATGTTGTATACCTGAAACTAATATAATATTAAAGTCAACTATACTTTTACAAATATATTTTTAAAAGGTATCTTACAAGCTGTTTAGAAGGGCCACCTATTTCTAAGGACACAGACAAAGGCCAAGTGACTGTGTCAGGAGCTTGAGAAGCCATTTCATCATAACATGCCAAACTGAACTAACTGGTCTGGAAGTCTGCTTCCAAGTCTTCCATTCAATGAATGAGTCAGCACTCCAAGATTTCCAAGAGGAGAACTCAAAGACATATGTTGACCGTGTTGTTTAGGTTTCCATGGCCATTTTGATTAACTATTTAACATGACCAAATATTTGTGCTTTTTTATTGAATGAAGACCATGGCTGACTATTTCCAATCATGAGGTAACAATGAGGACAGAATACCGGTAAAGTCTTACTATGTTTCATTGTTTACATGTTTTCACATCATGCTTTCCCTTCTCAATGGTTTATCGTCTACTTCCTTCTACTTCCATAGAAGAAGCTATATAAATGGCAACACATCATCATTTACATTTTATGTAAAAAATGAACCCTATTCAATCCAACTGTACTCCATGTGCTTTTATATTCTGGAGATAAACTATGAAGACCAGGGAAGGAGGAGCACTTCAAACGGGCACTTACTAGATTTGGTGAATGCTGCATTGACCTCACAGATGACAGGCTGGTCTGGTGCATGTACCCATACCCTTGAGAATGGCTTTGCTGGTAGGCTCCAGGAAGAACGGGTGCTGGACATTAAACAGACACACACACACAAACACAGAATCCTTAAAACGAGCCTCAGAGTACCCATCCCAAGCCCTCAAGTAATCCCATGCTCAGCTAGACAATTCTGGAACAAAACGCCATTTTCAGTGTCATGTGAAATTTGAGCAGTGATGTTATAAGTGATCTCTAGGGTACTATAAATTTCAGTCATTAAGGGCATATATATAGGTAATCAGTGTACCATGCAATCAAATATATGTTAGAAATGCTTGTAATGCTCTATTGCAGATGCTATATATTAAAACAACACAAATAACAAAAATTCCCATAATCTCTTTAAAAAATCATGTTTTCACTTGGCTGTATGATCTCTGTAGGCATTTTCCAAAATAAAAATAAGAAATTTAAAGGAATTTATAGCAAAGACTTACTGTATAGCATAGGGAACTATACTCAATATTTTATAATAACCTAGAAAGGAAAAGAAATCTGAAAAAGAATAGATTTACATGTATATGTATAACTGAACCACTGTGATGTAAATCTGAAACTAACACAACATTGTAAACCAGCTATATGTCAATTAAAAAAAAAAGAAATTTAAACGAATTTAATTGGATTTTCAAACCAGTGACAGGATATAAGTATTTTCACAAAATATTGAATACTTAACAATAGATGCTTTCAGTATTTTGAAATACACTGCTGAATGTTACCTTTACAAAGATGGTAAACGTAGCATATGTTTAGAAACAAATGTTTGTTAAGCAGTTAATAATAAGTCTGTACATTTTAAAGAAAATTTTATTTAGAATATATGGATCATATATATGAATCATATAAGAATCATTTTATTTTGGCTATAAGTCAGTTGAATAATGTTACAAAACCTTAGGAACCAAACCAGTTAAAGAATTTCATAAACATTAAACTTCTACATTAAAAAAGAGTATTCACTTAGTCTGTGCTAGTCTCACACTAATTAATGACATTCAAAAGACATAGTTTCTGCTTTGAAGAAATCAGAATTCTAGAGAAACTAATACAGAAGCTAGATAAAACCACACAAAAATCAGTAGTGTGTATTTGTAACCAGAATCAGGGGCTATACATGAAGGTATTTTAGTAGGCATTCCCTTCATCATAGTAAAACTTGTATGATACAAGTCCTATAAAAACCCACAATAGATTGTCCTGTTTGTTCAATCGGGTTGAGTATATAAAGTATTTACTCAGGACATTATAATAAAAGAATAAAGCAGATGTAATTCTTGGGTATTATGAATAATTACTATTTTATAAGTGGCACACTCATTCTAATGATATATGAGAACATAAAACTTTAAAGAAGTTTAATCATCAGAAAGTTACAAATCATTAATGTATTCTCCATATCATAGTGATATTAGGTTAAATGGAGATTTTTAAAGTAGTTCTTGAATTAATGAATATTATAATGTTGTAATTGTGTTTATTCAATGTCTTTCTAGAGAAAGCACTTAACTTGGATTGCAGTATATTTTAAAGTTATCAAACACCAAATACTTAAGAAAACAGTACTTTTTAACATTATCAACTCAATTTAAATGTTTAATGTTAATAGATGTCAAGGATGTTGTCAAAATTCACTCATGAAGAAAAAATAATTTCCATAAATATCTAGACCTAATTAATTAGCTGAGTAAAAAAGCTTTTCCTTGTGTTGGAAGCAGAAAGCACTGACCACTTATTTATTTTCTCCCTTGACTATCAGAAAATATTTAAAAGACTCCATGTGTGCAAAGAGCTTACTACCCTTCCTGTCACTTGGTAAGCCTGCATGGATGTGAACAATTTTCACTGTCCACTACATTCAAAGCATGCAGGCATTAGAGAAGTGACAAAACCAGTTGTCTTCCTATAGATGTGATGGTCTTGGATACTTATCCTTTGCCTAATTAAAGAAATGGCTCAGGATACTTAAGGCATTTCCTTAAATACATATTAATCAGTGACTCCAACTGCATCTGAAGGCTAGCACTTCTGGACTGGGTTTTTACCCATTTAAACAAGTCGTTTCTTCATTATTATCTTGATCTATATGTGAATCAGATCAGATCAGTCACTCAGTCGTGTCCGACTCTTTGCGACCCCATGAATTGCAGCACGCCAGGCCTCCCTGTCCATCACCAACTCCCAGAGTTCACTGAGACTCACGTCCATCGAGTCAGTGATGCCATCCAGCCATCTCATCCTCTGTCGTCCCCTTCTCCTCTTGCCCCCCATCCCTCCCAGCAGATTAAATAAGTAACCCTTTAAAATTAATTAAAATTAAAAATTAAACTCTCAATCCTTTATCACACTATTTAACTATGATCTTTAAATTTTGATGTACAGAGTCAAGCACAATCATTTTGAAATATTTTGGGAAAAAAAATCAAGAAAGGACAATGATGAAAAAATTCTTAAAGATGCTATCTCATAGGCTGTAACATATTTAAATTTGCACAGGTTTAGCACCCATCAGTAATGACAACTCAAGAAATATCATTTAAAAGTATTCTCTAGATTCAGAACCATAACTTGAAAAGATACATGTATTCCAATGTTCACTGCAGCACTATTTACAACAGCCAAGATATGGAAGTCACCTAAATGCTGATCAACAGAGGAATGGACAAAGAAGATGTGGCACATATATACAATGGAATATTACTCAGCCATAAAAATGGAACTGTGCCACTTTCAGAGGTGTAGACGGATTCAGAGACTGTCATAAAGAGTGATGTTAAGTCATAAAGAGAAAAACAAATATCATATATTAACACACATATGAGGAATTTAGAAAGGTGGTACAGATGGATTTATTTACAAAACAGAAATAGAGTCACAGATGTAGAAAACAAGCTTATGGTTACCAAAGGCAAAAGGAGAGAAGACTAAATTAGGCGATTGGGATTAACATATACACACTATCATATATAAAATTGATAATAAAGACCTACTGTGTAGATCAGGGAACTCGACTCAATATTCTTTAATAACCTATATGAGAAAAGGTCTAAAATCTAAAAAATAATGAATATATGTATAACTGATTTACTTTGTTGTACACCTAAAACTAACACAACATTATAAATCAACTATACTCCAATAATAATTGTTTTAAAAAGTTTTCTCTAATTTTGTCATTTAAAAATGGAGTAAATTTGCTGCTGCTGCTGCTGCTAAGTCGCTTCAGTCGTGTCCAACTCCATGCGACCCCATAGACGGTAGCCCACCAGGCTCCCCCGTCCCTGGGATTCTCCAGGCAAGAACACTGGAGTGGGTTGCCATTTCCTTCTCCAGTGCATGAAAGTGAAACATGAAACATGAAAGTGAAGTAGCTCAGTCGTATCCCACTCTTAGAGACCCCAAGGACTGCAGCCTAACAGGCTCCTCCGTCCATGGGACTTTCCAGGCAAGAGTACTGGAGTGGAGTGACATTGCCTTCTCTGGAAGTAAATTTATGCCTACTCAATTGTTCAAATCTTACCTCCAAAAGGAATCTGTAGCTACTGTGAAATACAGAGGGAGAAGAAAGTGTTTATCCTAAACATGCATGGGTTGGAAAGAACAGAAGAGTTTAGAATGAGAAATCTCAGAGTAAATACAAGCTATCTTGTCCTTATGGTCTCTCCTCACACCTTTATTGATTATTTTCATCTCCCTCTCTGGCTATATTATTTAACACAAGTCCTTTTGGGATTATCAAACTTGTTATCTACCTTATACTTGGTACAATAAAAGATTTTTTTTGGCCCTGGAGTACGGAATGAAGCAGGGCAAAGACTAATAGGGTTTTGCCAAGAAAATGCACTGGTCATAGCAAACACCCTCTTCCAACAACACAAGAGAAGACTCTACACATGGACATCACCAGATGGTCAACACCAAAATGAGACTGATTATATTCTTTGCAGCCAAAGATGGAGAAGCTCTATACAGCCAGCAAAAACAAGACCAGGAGCTGATTGTGGCTCAGATCATGAACTCCTTATTAGCAAATTCAGACTTAAATTGAAGAAAGTAGGGAAAACCACTAGACCATTCAGATATGACCTAAATCAAATCCCTTATGATTATACAGTGGAACTGAGAAATAGATTTAAGGGCCTAGATCTGATAGATAGAGTGCCTGATGAACTATGGAATGAGGTTCATGACATTGTACAGGAGACAGGAATCAAGACCATCCCCATGGAAAAGAAATGCAAAAAAGCAAAATGGCTGTCTGGGGAAGCCTTACAAATAGCTATGGAAAGAAGAGAAGCAAAAAGCAAAGGAGAAAAGGAAAGATATAAGCATCTGAATGCAGAGTTCCAAAGAATAGCAAGAAGAGATAAGAAAGCCTTCCTCAGCGATCAATGCAAAGCAATAGAGGAAAACAACAGAATGGGAAAGACTAGAGATCTCTTCAAGAAAATTAGAGATACCAAGGGAACATTTCATGCAAAGATGGGCTCAATAAAGGACAGAAATGGTATGGACCTAACAGAAGCAGAAGATATTAAGAAGAGGTGGCATGAATACACAGAAGAACTGTACAAAAAAGATTTTCACAACCCAGATAATCACGATGGTGTGATCACTGACCTAGAGCCAGACATCCTGGAATGTGAAGTCAAGTGGGCCTTAGAAAGCATCACTATGAACAAAGCTAGTGGAAGTGATGGAATTCCAGTTGAATTATTTCAAATCCTGGAAGATGATGCTGTGAAAGTGCTACACTCAATATGCCAGCAAATTTGGAAAACTCAGCAGTGGCCACAGGACTGAAAAAGGTCAGTTTTCATTCCAATCCCAAAGAAAGGCAATGCCAAAGAAAGCTCAAACTACCACACAATTGCATTCATCTCACACGCTAGTAAAGTAAGGCTCAAAATTCTCCAAGCCAGGCTTCAGCAATACGTGAACCGTGAACTTCCTGATGTTCAAGCTGGTTTTAGAAAAGGCAGAGGAACCAGAGATCAAATTGCCAACATCCGCTGGATCATGGAAAAAGCAAGAGAGTTCCAGAAAAACATCTATTTCTGCTTTATTGACTATGCCAAAGCCTTAGACTGTGCAGATCATAATAAACTGTGGAAAATTCTGAAAGAGATGGGAATACCAGACCACCTGACCTGCCTCTTGAGAAATCTGTATGCAGGTCAGGAAGCAACAGTTAGAACTGGACATGGAACAACAGACTGGTTCCAAATAGGAAAAGGAGTACGTCAAGGCTGTATATTGTCACCCTGCTTATATGCAGAGTACACAATGAGAAACGCTGGACTGGAAGAAGCACAAGCTGGAATCAAGATTGCCGGGAGAAATATCAATAACCTCAGATATGCAGATGACACTACCCTTATGGCAGAAAGTGAAGACGAACTAAAAAGCCTCTTGATGAAAGTGAAAGTGGAGAGTGAAAGTTGGCTTAAAGCTCAACATTCAGAAAACGAAGATCATGGCATCCAGTCCCATCACTTCATGGGAAATAGATGAAGAAACAGTGGAAACAGTGTCAGACTTTATTTTTTGGGCTCCAAAATCACTGCAGATGGTGATTGCAGCCATGAAATTAAAAGATGCTTACTCCTTGGAAGGAAAGTTATGACCAACCTAGATAGCATATTGAAAAGCAGAGACATTACTTTGCCAACAAAGTTTCGTCTAGTCAAGGCTATGGTTTTTCCAGTGGTCATGTATGGATGTGAGAGTTGGACTGTGAAGAAGGCTGAGTACAATAGAATTGATGCTTTTGAACTGTGGTGAAGACTCTTGAGAATCCCTTGGATTGCAAGGAGATCCAACCAGTCCATTCTGAAGTAGATCAGCCCTGGGATTTCTTTGGAAGGAATGATGCTAAAGCTGAAACTCCAGTACTTTGGCCACTTCATGCGAAGAGTTGACTCATTGGAAAAGACTCTGATGCTGGGAGGGATTGGGGGCAGGAGGAGAAGGGGACAACAGAGGATGAGATGGCTGGATGGCATCACTTACTCGATGGACATGAGTCTGAGTGAACCCCGGGAGTTGGTGATGGACAGGGAGGCCTGGCGTGCTGCGATTCATGGGGTCTCAAAGAGTCAGACACGACTGAGCGACTGAACTGAACTGATTAGGACTATAAAAATATAACTGAGAGCTCAGAAGAATCAACTTACTAAAAGCAAATGCCTATTTAAAAGCAGGCACAAACGTTTTTTATTGTTTTGCTACATGAATGTTTTTTATGAAACATAGGTGGAATAAGCAAAAGGAAATTTCAAGCAATAGCTCTGGAAATTGGGTTTATTCCTTAATAAAATTTGAGTAAAAGATGAGTATGAGATATTGTTCATGAAAAGATGGAATTCAAGCAGTTTTGCAAAAGCAAGATATTAGGCTAATTTTGCAATGAACCAGAATTTCTTAAGAAAGAGAAGAACACACAGCGCCTTCCTTATTGCACTCATGGTCAGTCCCCACGCACACTGGTACAGATGATGGTAAAGGGTGATTGCCTTCCGTCCCAAGAGTCTTGAGGTTAAGCAGTTTCTATTTCAAAACAATAAAGGCCAAAAAACAATAGCTTTCATGATACTAAGGCATCCACAAAACACAAAAGTGTGCCTCAACTTCCATTTCACATTGATAAACCAGAGATTGACCAGAGATCTGGAAGCTGACTAAAGCTCTGCAGATTTGGGGCTCTATTTGAATGTCCTGTAATATTTATAAGGGTTTCCCAGGTGGCACTAGTGGTAAAGAATATGCCTGCCAATCAAGAGACATAAGAGTGATCGGGAGGGTCCCCTAAGGAGGGCATGACCATCCACTCCAGTACTCTTGCCTGGGAAACTCCATGAACAGAGGAGACTGGAGGACTATGGTCCATGGGGTTGCAAAGAGTCAGACAAGACGGAAGCAACTTACCATGAATGCATGCATAGTATTTATAAAACCGAAATCTCTCTTCTAGTGCCCAATAAATTCTTCCATAAACAGCCAACACTAATATTTTCTATTTAAGGTCTAGTCTTACAATGGAAGGAAAGAAAATCAAAGTAAAGAAGTAGACAGGAAGACCATAAGACAGAAGGTGAAAATGTATGAAGAAAAATCTTTAGGAGCCTTCAGAAATCTGAAACTAGAAAAATAAGGGAATGCATGCAAACACACGAAGATTAAATGAACCAAAAAAATTTAATGAAGAAAAAGTAGAATTACCTCAATTAGCAGTAGAAAAAGCACACCCAAAAATGTCCCATCTGGGGGAGGTACCCAGAGTGAGCAGCAGAAGAAAAGGAGTGTCCTCCATGTGCCTGGGGCTTTATATATTGCCACATAGCAAAACAGAACAACCCTCTAATACAGGTGTCACTGAATTTCCACTTTATAGAATAAAAATCCAGAGGCTAGGAGGTTAACCAGGAAGGCATCAGAATAACTATCTCTGCACAGTGACCACAATAAAAGTCTCAGGTCATTACAGACAGAGTGGAGGTTTTGACAGCCTCACAATAACTATAGAATAATAGTAGATAGCCAAATTTCAAATGCAGAACATAACAATAAATATCATGCTGTACTGATGTCTTGGCCAGGTATAAAACCATCTGGGCTGGTTTAAAAACACCGGACTAGGTGACTTAACCAATATCATTTCTTTCTCACAGTTCTGGAAGCTGGGAAGCCCAAAGTAAAGCATCAGCAGATTTGGTGTCTGGTGAGGATCTGCTTCCTGATTCACGGAAGGCTATCTTTTCACTGAGTCCTTTACATGGCAGGAGGGGGAGAGGGTGATGGAACTCTGTGGGGTCTCTTTTGTTTTTATTATTTACTTATCTATATGGTGGAGGGGGGGAGTCTCTTTTATATAAGGGCACTAATCCCATTCACGAGAACTCCACCCTCACAAACTAATCACCTCCCAAAGGCCACATTATCATCATATAGGGGGTAAGGATTTCAATATATGAATTTGGGGGGACACAAGCATTAAGTCTATAGCTACTATAGACAACATGCACAGAGAAAATAAATTGGGGGTTTACTTAAAGGCATTTTTAAAAATCTAGAATAAGGAGAAAATCAGCCCTCAGGAATTTTCCAGTAAAGAATACAAGATGCAATGAAATCATCATATTTTCTAACCCCTGACTATGGTTTTTATCAGCTAACACATGTCAAAGAATTTGATTTGGTTTTATTTTCCCCTGGTGGCTCAGTGGTAAAGAATCTGCCTGCCAGTGTAGAAGACCTGGGTTCGATTCCTGGGTCAGGAAGATCCCCTGGAGAAGGGAATGGTAATCCTCTCCAGTGTTCTTGCCTAGGAAATTCCATGGACAGAGGAGCCTGGTGGGCTACAGTCCATGGGATTGCAAAGAGTCAGACACAACTTAATGACTAATCAACAACAAGAAGGACAAAAAAGATCTCTATTTAGACAAGCACAGGAAAATTGGTAAATTGAATGAAAACATGAATTTTAAAGAGAAAGAATGCAGATGCTGTTAGTTTTGAAGTAAATATTAAACAATAAGCTTGATCCTATCTGGGGCTTCCCTGGTGGCTCAGATGGTAAAGAATCTGCCTGTAATGCTGGAGACCTGGATTTGATTCCTGGGTTGGGAAGATAGGGTATGGCAACCCACTCCAGTATTTTTGCCTAGAGAATCCCATGGACAGAGGAGCCTGGCGGGCTACAGTCCATGAGGTCGCTATGGGAATAAAAGGAAGAGACAGAGAGGATTCAGTTACTTGCAGTGAGTTTCAACCCTGGCTGCATATTAAATTCACCTGGAGTATTTTAAAACCAGGCTGTTGTCCATGTCTCCCTACCACCCTGATTAATTAAATCAGAGTCTCTGGGGTGGGAGTGGGAAGGAGTGGACACTGGTGTTTTATTTTTTAAATCTTCCAGGCAATTCAAATGGGCAGCCACAATAAAGAGCAACTAAGCTACCGCCGGAGTCCTTCTTCTCCACCTGAAACAAATTTAGGGGCACATGTGACCTTATTTATGCTACTCCCAAATTCCCCCTCTCCCCCTGCAATGGACCAAATGTCTGTATCCCCACAAATTCATGTGTTGAATCCTAATCCCAAAATGTGGTGGTATTTAGAGATGGGGACTTTGGGGTGATTAGATCATGAGAATGGAGCCCTCATGAATGGGATAAGTGTCCTTATTTGTGCGGGCAAATATTTAACCCAGGACTCAAGGAACAACTGGGGATTGTGGGAAGAAAGCTGAGCCATAAGCAGCTCACTGCAGGATAACTGAGGGGCTAACATGCGACACTCCTGGTGAGGCCAATGACAGAGGGGTGGACAAAGTCCCCAGTTTTGGGGTGTTGACCAGGGCAGGGCCATCTGAGAGGAAATGCAGACTTTGCAGCCAAAAAATGTTTTTCCAATAATAAAATTTCCCTTTCCTCCCCAGAGAAGACTTGTTTCCTAGTTGGGTTGATACAGATACTGTCTCCCTGTGGGGCAAAAGTTGGACAGGTTTGCTAGATAATCTGTGATTATCTTACATGACTTCCAGCTTTCTGACCTGAGCCCTTCTCAGCTGCGACACACAATCTCTGTGTGCTCAGCATCTACCTGGGCTTGCACCCATGACCTGTTGCCATATCTTCCTTGGAACTCAGAGGATGGAGGGGCACAGGGAATCGGCATCCTTGCCACATGAAGCCCATGCTGCCTGCTGTGTTGTGGGTATAAAGGCCTCTTTGTTTTCTTACCAGCTGGATTTATGGAAGTGTGGCAAGACAGCCCTGCAGCCACACTGTGCTTTGGGATTGCTTGATCACTTGATTAAACAGTAGCAATCTGTGATTATATTTTCTTTTGTGTATAATTTTTTCCTGGAGGTAACAGTTAACCTCTTTTATTATTCACACTGTTCTAAGCATCTGGAATACATTTTTTAAAACTATCTTTGCAAAATCAAAAATTATCTCTCAAGCCAATGCTACATTCCTAACAATTTCTCCTCCATGTCATCTTTAATTTTCTAGTTGTATGTGAATTTTATTACCATAAGGTAATGTAAATCTCTTTTAGGAAAATGCAGTACACTTGAAGATGTTTAAGCACCTAGATGTGAGCCTCTGTGAAACCTAACAGGGGAAAGATGTAACATAGGAATACAAAATATAAATACAATAAATTTGAATAATATAAATGAAATGCTTACAACTAGGGGGACTAACTCAGCTTGCGACTTTCTCAGGTTTTGCACTGACGGTTCTGCTTCCCAGGAGCCCTCTTGGTCTTGGGTAAATTGGCACAGTTGGTCCCTCTCCTTAAACCATGCAGGGCCCTGCGCCTAGGGTGTTACGCACACAAACTGGTGGACTCGTCACCACTTTACAGATAGTAAATGCCCACTTTACAGACAGGAAGTCCAAAGGTTAGCAAGACTCAGTAACTTGGTCAGAAATATCAGAGCCACATAGGAGCTAGTATTTAAATGCTAACAATCTGACTCCAGAAACTAAACTCTGGACTGTACCACATCAACATGATCATGGGCAAAATGACAAGGTAGCAAAAGAGGAGTCTACAAATATGCATTATAAATTCAGAAATGTGGAAGAGCTCTACGGTGTGGAGAGGAGCTTCTAGATGTGGAGAGGGCATGACCTTAAGTCAGAAGAGTCAGCATCAACCACATACCCCCACCAGTGGGGCAGACGGGAGCAAGAGGGAGGGGAAGAAAACAGAACGAGGTCTAATGGGGAGAAGCACAAGGCAGCTTCGTATGATCTCAGAGGCAACTCCAGTTGCCACTGACTTTTTGTGGTAAATGTAGGGTACAAACGCCACAAGAAGTTCCCATGTCTGTGGTTGATGAGGTGTGCCTGAACATCCCTGGAACAAATTATAGTGAGAATAATTCATTCAGTTTTGGAAAAGCAAGCTGAAATCACAGACAGCAGCATCACTTCTGAAGCAGCAGCTTTGAGATATCTCTAAGGGTCATTCTGGCCTCTGATTAGTCTCTGGGGTGTGCATCTGAATGTGTGTTTAATCTTCCTGTCGCCAGTACTATCCTACGTTACCCAGGATGACTGTCATTCAGTCACCTCGCCCCGTTTGAATAATTTCAAGTCTATGTTCAAGTCACATCTCTTAATATGACTTGAACTACTTTTCCAGTAAGCAGCAAAGACCCCCATCATGATGCCACCTAACAATTTTCAAAACCATCCTGTAGAAACAGCCTGAAAAATGTGACTGCCTCAACTCATCATCAGCATAGTGACAAATCGATTCCCACAGACATATCAAGAATCTAGCTGAAAATACAATTAAGCCAGGAGACGACCTAAACATTTTCTTCCCTAAACTTAAATGACAGACTTAAATGTTGCTTCAATCAAATATGTTGGCTAGTTAAATATTCCTAATTACCTGTTCACCACAAAAGGAAAAATATATATGAATTATGTACTTTTTAGAGCCATACGTACATATATTTGGCCATTTTATTTATATATTTGGCTTAGTTGTCTCAAGTAAGAACTTCTGAAATATTGCTTTGGGATTCTGCAATTCCTAAATGTTGAAAAAGACACAAAATTAGTTAATATGTTAAATTATCTTCCAGCTAAACGTAATTAGTCTCAAAAAACCAGAAAAGCAATACATTTTGATTTCAAAGCTAACTGTTTTTTCTCTGGAAAACTTCAGTCTGTGAATGACTGAACTGACAGAACTGAGCTGTGACATAATGTGGTTTGAATAGAAATAGAATGCTTTGGATTAAAGAATATCTGCTATTTTGCTTCAGAATAATCTAGTCAACTCATTCCTACATTTACATTTGAATTTCAACTTGCATAGTTTTCTTCTCAGATGTATTTCTAAATTTTAGCTATCAAAGCCAGAATAATCTCCCCAACTATAACCATAACCCAAACCACAAATACAAGTAGGTCTGTCACTGATGGAAAAGGAAATAATTTCTGCCCCAGATTAGAGAGTCTTTAATAATATTCTCAATTATATTTATATTTAATAATATTTAATAATATTCTCAATATACACAAAATCCACATTGCACATATCTATATCTACTGCCACATGCACACAGTCCTCCAAAATAAGACAAAAAAAAAAAAAAAATGAAGGCATGCATATTGTGGATACGTATGTGGTTTCCTGACAAGAACTATACAGTTTGGGGCAGTTCTCTCATAAGATGAAAGCAATAAAGAACTTAAGGACAGCAGGTAGATGGGGACACTGTTTCCATTTAGGTAAGCCATACCACCCAGACTAGCCATTGCACACAAATTATGCCATGACTGAAAAGCCATCTCACAGCAAATCCCAATTTTCCTCAGTGACCACTACTGCTGATATTGTGTAAATCTATCTTACATAGCAAGATTCATCATTATTCAAGTACAATGAAAGAAAATCTCATTACACTATTGAAGAAGCAATTCTGTAAATACTTATTGGATTAATATATGTAATATATTCTTAAAGATATAAAACTGAACTATGCATTTAGTTTATTCTAGCACCAATAAGATACTCTTAAGGAGCATCATCAATCCATGAGGACTTCCTGAATAGTTTTACATTAGACTGCCTTAGTAACAAGCCACACTAAATATCACATCTAGACACGTCTCAGTATTGATTACATTTGTGAATAAGCAGGCATGTTTTTCAACCAATGGAAAAACATTTATGAAACTGATGCAATGTGCCTCTGATATGATTTGAAGATAGGGAGATGTGGAAAACTGAATGTCAAGGATTGTCGGGCTTTCCCAGAGCCCAAGCTCTACGTTCAAGGTGAGTGGTGGGGGCCAGAGAAATAGACAGGTATGAAAAGTCCCAGTCAGGTAGGAAGGTGAATAAAGGGTCACTGTGATCAAGGCATACATTTATAAGCACACTGAGACAGGCTCTAGGAAAGTGCCTGACAGAATAGTAAATAAATTCAGAGTACAAAGGTCAGGTATATGGTGTAAGATAAAGATCAAGAACCAAAATGTCTGAGAAATGCAGCATAAACAGAGTGTTTAGGAGGAGGGCAGAGATCAGACAATAAGAAATAGGAAATCTGGTCACAAGAGAAGCAGCATATAACAAGGAGCCTGGATGGCAGGAGCTAATGAGAAAAACGAAGGCCAGAAACTCAATCCATCGCCCAGCTGTATCAGCCTGTGGACATTTTAAGTAGTTCCTGAAAGTCACGATCCAACCCCTATGACCTACTAGCCTGGGGCTTGGGGCGGGAGGATGTGGGCACCTGGATGAAATAGGAAGTTGGGGGAGAACAGGGAAATTTGTGACTACAAAGATAAGATTACAACTTGATTGTTTTATGTGTAAGACAGAAATGTAAATATATATGTACACTCAATCTATTATCCAACTTGGACCTCAATTTTGATCTATATAAAAACCAAAACTACCACTTCCCATCTTCATTGCTAATGTTTAACAATACTTAATAATAGATAATAATAAAATACTAAACAGAAAGCAAGAATGCCCAGTCTCTCCTTTATGTGTAGCCATTTACGATTTATAAAGCTCTTTCAAAGCTTACTCATTTGACACAGATGCTATAGCCACATTTATATCCTTCTTGATGATCAAACCTTCTCTTTTTCCCAATCAACTTAGCTTCACAGGAAATATATTTTTAAAGTTTTATTGTTTGCTACTTCAAGTGTCAGATGGTTCTCCTTCAGACACATATGGAATCCTTTGATTTAATTTTGGCAAATCAATGAAAGACACATGTGTATCTTGGAACAAGTGCTATTCATTAGTATTTGATCCTTTCCCCAACTTCACACTCAGAAAAGGAAACTTATGACGTTTCTTTCATTCCAAGTCTATTGATACTAGGAATATGAGTCTCTCTAAGGAATTCGAATTCAGTCAGAGCCCTGAACCTTTTTCTTGGGGGAGCAACAGAACTAAAGAAGAGTTTCTAACAATCTACATTGTGTGCTTTTTTCTCAGGCTAGATCTACTGACTAAATGGCTAAATATAATTATGTAATGTTCTACTAACTGGATTTTATATTAAAAAGGAATCATTTGTTTTCCTATAGATTCATTTCACCATAGAAATTCAGTATTTCAATCAACTCCTTAAACCTTCCTAAACTTAAAGTGAAAGTGAAACTGTTAGTTGCTCAGTCATGTCCAACTCTTTGTGACCCCATGACCGTAGCCCACCAGGCCCTTTGTGACCCCATGGACTGTAGCCTGCCAGGTTTCTCTGTCCATAGAATTCTCCAGGCAAGTGGGTAACTATTCCCTCCTCCAGGGATCTTCCCAACCCAAGGACCAAACACTGGTCTCCCATACTCAGGCAGATTCTTTACCATCTGAGCCACCAAAGAAGCCCTAAACTTAAATGAAGATATTAAACCATCACTTTTTTGACAGATTCTAGCAGACATCTCAAAACTGGATGGGAAACAACACTCAAATACACAGAAGGGAAATAATATAACTGGGATTCTCTTATTGAATGTACTTTATTTACAGAAGTCAGGCTGGGAAGGATTGGATTTTTTTTCAGGGGATTAAGGGTTGTCAATCAGTAATCACAAAACTGAATTAGTGGCAAAAATAGAAATACTGGAAAGCTTATTTTACATGAAGGCAAAGAGTTTAAAATCCAGAGTGTATTTTCTTGTAGGCTGTTCTGGTTATCTAATTTTAAAAATGCTCATCACTGAAAACCAATAACATGAACTTGGACAGAAAACCATCTATAAATCATAAGACAGAAATCTTCAGTGGAAAAGAGAATCAACAGAAAATTAATGTGACTACTGGGCAAAGTATTGTGACTTTATGGACACTATTCATATTAAAAGATATTTAGAAACACTGCTGATTGGATACATACCCATCCCTTTCAAAATACACTAGCAGTTTATTATTGTGCCTGCGTTTAACATTTCTGTTCCCCATTTCATAGCAAATTGAGCTCTCCATGATGTCTATTGTCCTTTAGGAACTTAAGGCAGGTCCTAGTGGTCTTCACTGAGCCTAGGAAAGCGATGACTTGTTCAAGCTCTTCACCGAGCGAGCACTCCTGGTCCTGTGCCAGGCACCGGAAGGAAAGCCACATGGGCCATTCAGTTCTCTGACTCCATGTATTTCATGATTGAACAAGAAGCTAGAGTACACCAAGAGAGGAGCCATAAAAGGCATGGATTTCAGAATTCTGATGGGCACTTCTACTCTACTGAGTCCCTACTGAGAACAGATGTCCTCAATAAACAAAACACTGAGAGCAAATTATTTATCTGAGAATGGAAGTGTTAATGTAGGAATAATTTCCTGATGTCGTGGTTTTGAAAGGTCATTAGCTGACTCAGTATTGTAATAAACATAGGTCTCAATGTTACATTCTGGTGATACATTCTACATGACTTCTTTTTAAAAAATTATAACCAGGATTATTATTGCACTGCCACATTCAAGTCAAATTAACTTTAATTAACACTAATAAAGACTAATGCCAAGTTTTAGAGATTTAACACACGCAGCAAAGCTGTTTCTTTAAATTTCAGATCAAATTTAAGTGGAATATATTTATATATTCTACAATGTACATGAGTGTCTAATATGAGGTCTAAATTGCACCTACAGTTTACAGTACTGTATTACGCACTCTAAAATATTTTACAAGGGTAATTCTCATGTTAAGTGTTCTTATCACAACACACAAATGTACACACAAAAGAACACAAGGAAATGTTTAGAGGTGGTATACATGTTCATCACCTTAATGTAGTGACAGTATCACAGGCATATGTGCAAGTCTGAACTCATCAACATTTATAGATTATACAGGTGCAAAATTTATATGTCAATTATGCCTCAATTCGGAGAAGCCAATGGCACCCCACTCCAGTCCTCTTGCCTGGAAAATCCCATGGACAGAGGAGCCTGGTAGGCTGCAGTCCATGGGGTCGCTAAGAGTCGGACACGACTGAGCGACTTCCTTTTCACTTTTCACTTTCACGCATTGGAGAAGGAAATGGCAACCCACTCCAGTGTTCTTGCCTGGAGAATCCCAGGGACGGGGGAACCTGGTGGGCTGTCGTCTATGGGGTCGCACAGAGTCTGACACGACTGAAGCGACTTAGCAGCAGCAGCAGAGCTTAAAAAGAATTATAGAGAAAAATAAAGCAAAGCAAAGGGAGAGTTATGAGTGTGTGTGGGTTGAGAGATTTCAAGGTACAGTGATCAAGAAACCTTTTCTGATTTGTTGTTGCTGTTGTTCAGTCACTAAGTCATGTCCAACTCTGCGACCTCATGGACTGCAGCATGCCAGGATTCCCTGCCATTCAAGATCTCCTGGAGTTTGCTCAGACTCACGTCCATTGAGTTGCTGATACCATCCAACTATCTCATCCTCTGTCTCCCCCTTCTCCTTTCTGATTAGTTGGCATTTAATCAAAGACCTGAAGGAAGTCAGCAAACCACAGAAATATCTGGGATAGACTGCTCCAGACAAAGGTATCAGAGATTGCAAAGGCCCACATGTGAGAACACCTAATATCAATAGCCCAGAGGTCTGTGTGGCTGGAGCAGGTAGTCCAGGAGAAGATGAACAGGGGACAAGACCAAGGGCCAGACGATTTGACGCTTTGTAGACTGGATCTCGGTTTTTTAGACACAGTGTGATTGAAGCCATTATATTATTTTGAACAAAGATGTAATGAGATTAAGTGCAAGTTTTTAAAGGTCACTGGCAGCCTAGTGGTGGCCAGCCCGAAAAAGAAAGAATGAAATTATAAAGACCAGGAGCCAATATCCGCAATCTCTAGGAGACAGAATGGTGATTCTCTTGGGGTGCAGTGGACATGGTGAGACGTGGCTGGATGAGACATAAACACATTCTGAAGACAGAGCTGACAGGCTTACAGATGGATTAAATGTGAAGTGTGAGAGGAAGACAGGTAATGGGGGTGCCATGGTTTTTGCCTCGGTACTGAGGTCAAGTATTGTGTCATCAGCTGAGCTGGTGAACAAAGGCAAGAGCAGATGTTTGTTTGTTTTGTGGGGAAGATAGGAAATAAGATTTTGGTTCTAGACATAAGACTTAAGATGCCTAGTAAATATCCAGCTGTTGACTATTTTGTCTGGAGTCTGGGAGTCTTAGAGTAGGAAGGAAGGTACTTAGGTTTTGGTGTTTCTGCTCTTCTACACAAATGACAAATGTCAACAATAAGAGTAGTTGTGATATTTGAAATAAAAATCCACCAGGCTGTCTCTACACCATTAATCCCTCCAGAAGACTGATAAGACCTTGTGGTCATTTGATGCCCAAAGAGTCAAGACTCTTGGTAAAATCTAGATTATTCAAAGAAAATGGATTCACAGCAAAGTGGATTAAACTTCCAAGGCAGAGACTCAGTGGCTTACCAGGCTAGGTAACTGGTCCTCTAAACAGCCTCTACATCTGCTGCACAATGAAGTCCAAGGAAACATGCAAAGAAACCATATTCAATTATATTCAGCAGAACTCTGTCTCTGAAGAGACAGTGGCTCAGCAGCACCCACTCTCTGGCTCTGGCTCATCCCTTAGATGCACAGTACCCAGGCTTAACGTATGCCAAATACATTAAGTTTCCAATGTGCTATATTCTCTCTCACATGCTACATTCTCTGCCTAAAACACTTCTTTTCCATCAGTCAGCCTGGCTGATTCTAACTCTCTATCACAATGCCTTCCTGAGCACAATGGGTTCATGCATCTGGTTCACCCACCAAAAAGCAAGTTCACTGATGACAATAACTTTATCTTTTATATTTGTGTTTCCAGAATCTCACAAATATGGGAGATACTGGATAAATGTTTGGTTAATGGACAAATGGAATTATGGGTGTTTAACCAGGGCCACTGGCTATCTAGTTGGTGTACTGCCCTCTTGGCACATCTACAGACCATATACTGAGAATCCCAGAAGGTATTGAAGCATCTCTTGCAACCTAACCTCTTTTGAGGACACATTATATGGAATGGAATGCTATAAAGCACAGCCTAACTGGGACTGTCCCTGAATTCAGAAACTTGTTTTCTATCACTTAAGGCAGGATGAGGATTCTGGTCCAATAAGATCCTTCCAGAGCAAAATGGAAAAGTTCACAAGGCTAAGACATTGAGGAGGTCGGCTTTGAAAAGTGCATCTGCTTTTCCTCCCCATCACACTCCCATCCCCTTTATGCTCCAGAGGAAAGTAGAAACACATAAAATGCCTGAAGCAAAACTGAACTAGAAGAGTAAACACTGGGTGAGATGGCAAACACATAAAAATATAAGTAATACAAAACACTGTGAATTAAAAGAAACCAAAGAGATACAAAGCAGTACCAGAAGGCAAATACATGTTGCCGGCAAGTGACCTACAGACAAACACAAAGATCAAAGAAAACCTTGCAGTGAAATAAGCAGAAATCATCAGGATTATTCCCACTCGAGGAAATGTGTGTCAAATGAAAATAAGTTAAACTAATCTAGTACCACAAGGCAATAAAGATAATTTCAAATAATACCATTCAAGAATCAAAACAAAATTAGATGACATTTAAATAAAAGCCTCCTTTATTGAAGCAAGGCAACACAGTAGAGATGGAAAATGCAAGCCCCTTGGTAACGTAATATCTTAGAAAGTAGACCTAAAACTAAAGAAAGCCCAAAATAATCTCATAAGAAAATGAAAATATTCAGCAATCAAAGCAAGATGGGAAAATATCATGAGAAGCGCCTAACTACAACAATGATAAAAACGCAAAGGAGAAGGCTTCTATGTTAATGCTCATGAAAACCAAATGTGAATGATGAAAACATTGTACTTCCACCTCAAGGAAATGAGCTGATTGTTTAACCCTTTGTCCTAACAACCTAAATTTCCTGTAACTCAGAAAAAGGACCCCGAAATTATAATTCTCATAACTGTCCAGTCATTCAATACACAAAGTAAAGCAGGTCACCTTCAGGACATAAACACATTCTCATACATAAAAAAGAAGAGAAAGAAGAAAACAAGACTTTATTTCAATTATGGCACTTGGCTTAGGAAATGTAAAACATCTTAGAAAAGCTACTTGTTACAGAAGTGGAATCTGAGCCGGGTAAGATTGGGTGACCTCCCGAGACCCCAGACCGAGCAGTGCGAGAGTGGGATGAAGCCTCCTGCCCCTACGCAGCATTCTGTCCACCACAGGATAAGCTACGATACACACCATCTCAACAGCAGGGAGTCAGCCCAACAGGAAAGGTCACCTTTCTGGGACTTCATTCTTTTTATCATATGAAATTCTAACCTAAATGGAAAGAAATCAGTAAAATCTGGAATAAAGAAAAAGATGGCATCTCTAAATACAAACAGTCTCTTTTTTCTCCATTTTACCAATAATAAGCATTGTTCTAAAGTCCCTTCCAATTTTCAGAATAGTATTTAAACAAATGTATGTGTTTAACTGAGGACACTAAAGGTTTTCATCAAACCTGTCATCACCATGGAAGTTACCTCCTTCTACAGACTCACTCAGCACCTCCTGACCAGGGCCCAGCACAGCATGCATTTCAAAGGGGACCCCAAATTTCAAAGCAACCAGGACCTCATGGATACTACTTCTTTGCCTCCCCACCAGAAAAGAAACTATCCTGGGAATGTTTCCACTTTCAGGTCTTTTTTTCTCTCTTTCAGCTATGCTTTAATGTCATTGAAACATATCAAAACAAAAAAGGAAGGCTTTTCTTGAAGGCCTTGCATAACAGATTTTCATATTTTTTTTTAAACTTACATATATTTATATATGCAGTTCTAATTTTTCAGATATTAATATTTTGTACACCTAAAACTAATACAATTTTATACATCAATTATATCTCAATTTGTTTAAAAAAATGGAGTGGAATGTGTGGAAAAAAAATATTAATTTGACCATTTCATTTATTCACCAAATATTTGCTGAGTGCTTATTCTAAGAGCTGGAGACAGAGTAATCATAGTAAACAAAACAGCCAATATCCCAGCCCTGGGTTCGATCCCTGGGTTGGGAAGATCCCCTGAAGAAGGAAAAGCTACCCAGTATTCTGGCCTGGAGAAGTTAATGGACTGTATAGTCCATGGGGTTGCAGAGTCTGACACGACTGAGCAACTTTCACTTTCACTATGGGCATCTATCCTAGTTAGGAGAGACAGACAAGCACATAAACAAATAAATATATATCTCAGGTGATGTCAAGTGCTATGAATAAAGAGCAAAGAGTAAAGGGCCAGACAGAACGCGAAGCAGTGCTGTTTTATATCTGGTAGTTAGAGAGGGTCTCTCTGATCAAGTGATCCTGAGCAAAGATATGAAGAAAACTAGGTCTAGACAAGCAAATAGCTCAGGTGCAGTGGGAGGGAGAGTTCCAAGCTGGGGGCACATGCAGGCACAAAGGTGAGTAAAAAGCAGGGAGACTGGGATGGGGAGAGAGGAGGAGTGAACCAAGAAAATCAGGAAGTGGTTCAGGGCAGCAGTCAGGGCCCAGGTTGGAAGAGTGCCCTGTAGGCAACAGCAAGGATTTGGGTTTTATTCAGAATGAAATCGTAGCAGAAGAATGATGTGATCTAACTGGTATTAGATTTATGTGTTTCCTAAAGAACCTCATCCTTAGGAATCATCTTTAGGAATGCTCAGTGAGCTTGCAACGATTCTTAAAGACTAAAAACTGCTGAGTTTGACAGTACAGTAACTCATGTCAGTACATGTAACTCATGTTCTGGTGATACAGTTCAAAGCACCCTGAAGTGTACGCTTGGAATTCTCAGTGGATGCTGGATCCTAAAATTTGAATGGGTGAAAGCATGTCTACAAAGCAAAGAATGTGAACAGGAAGAAAAGTATGAAATTCCTGAAGGACCACAGAAAAGCAGGCTCAACAGAGAACAGCTGTTGCCAAAGCTGTTTGATGCATGTTATTTCTATTCTGGGGGAACCTTCAAACACCATCTAAAGGACAACCTTATTAAGCTTGTTGCTGCCGGTGGGGGCCAGATCCTCATTAGAAAGCCCAAGCCAGACAGTGACGTGACTCAAACCATCAATACAGTCGCATACCATGCCAAACCTGATTCTGATCAGCGCTTCTGCACACAGTATATCATCTATGGGGACTTGTCTAATCATCGCCCAGAAAGGGTTCAGCAGGGCAAAGTCTGAATGGCTCATTCCAGCTGGTTTATAGATGGTGTGATGTCCTTTGAGTTGCTCCCTCTTGACAACTGAACTCACACAGTGTGATAACCTAGTGATTGCACTGTTTTCATCAGTCATATTTTTACAAATAGGTAGACTCATTCATCGGAGAAGGCGATGGCACCCCACTCCAGTACTCTTGCTTGGAAAATCCCATGGTCAGAGGAGCCTGGTAGGCTGCAGTCCATGGGCTCGCGAAGATTCAGATATGACTGAGCAACTTACTTTCACTTTTCACTTTCATGCATTGGGGAAGGAAATGGCAACCCACTCCAGTGTTCCTGCCTGGAGAATCCCAGGGACGGGGGAGCCTGGTGGGCTGCTGTCTATGGGGTCACACAGAGTCGGACACGACTAAAGTGACTTAGCAGCAAAGAGCCTCTGGCTGCCAGGCGGAGAACAGACCAAGGCAGAGAGAGGGCTGGTGGCTTGGGGTGGCAAGAACAGAAGCTGGAAACTCATCTGGAAACTTCTGTGATGACTGGAGGCAGAGAGGGCAGCAGCTGAAATGGGGGAACAGTGGGGTCCCAGGGGCAGAGGTGGACCATGCAGTCAGATTCTGGATGTGTTCGTCCCAGGCAAGCTGATAAGATCTGTTAATGGTTTGGATGTGGATGTGAGTAAAAGACAAGTGTGGAGGATGATTCCTAAGGATGTGAAGTTAGTATCTGGAATGTTACAGTCGATACTTAGCAACGGGAGGCCTGGAAAAGCAGCAGAATGTTTGTGGAGAAGATGGGGAGGCATTTTTGGACTTATTAGTTTAGATATGTCACTGATTGTTTGAATACAGACATAACGTACCAATCAGTAGAATATGATTTGCTTCACTTAAAATTAGAAGCATATTCTCAGGTATCCCCAAATCTTTCTGAATTAACCTAGATACACTGTGGGTATGCCACTGTGTTAATGTTATAAAAACTTACTGGTACATCTACACTTTTGCTTCATCCCTCAATATCAACTTTCCAAAGTTGGAAATGTCACCAAACACAAGCCTTTTAACAGGTGACTGAGAATGACAGGTTATAAACACCTCCAAGGAGTCAGCTTTTCTTACAAGGCATTATTTAAGTTATGGAGACACTCCTTCCTGCCAAAAACCTTCCTTCTGCCACCTTTCATGGAGTCTGATGTTCCTCCACTTTAAAAAAATGTAATTATTCTCTCTTAACCATGTGTTGCTGATGCTGCTAAGTCACTTCAGTTGTGTCTGACTCTGTGCGACCCCATAGACGGCAGCCCACCAGGCTCCCCCGTCCCTGTGTTACTCTTACTCAAATTCCATTATAAATATAAGAACATTTATGTATACTTTCTTTCAATGGAGACATTTCTTATTCATTTTGGCATAGTGTAGGGTCCTCTTGCTAGAAATAATTAGAAAGTAGTGGGGGCTTGAGAGGAGGAAGAGAAGATAAACCAACAACAGTGGGGTTTTTGATGAGCCAACAGAATCGGAGACAAGTGCCAAACTCCTCCCTGGCACAGACGGAGCTGAGAAACCTGCAGGAGGGGGCTCAAACTCTCCTTATCCGCACGGATGAATCCAAGACCTGATCACGGACACAGGCGATGACTTCCCATTTGTCTCCAGTGCAGCCTCCTCCTCTGGACTCTAACTGCCTGCTCGACGCCTCCATTTGAATATCTCATTGATGCACCACTTCTGTGTTCTGCTCTGTCTCTGAGAAACATTATTTTCCCAAAGCCCATTGGCATAGTTCACTTCCATTTAGCATTCACATCTCAGCTCAAATCTTCCTTCCCTGAGGAAGGCTCCCGTGACATTGAGGCCAGATGGAGTACCCCCTTGTGGCCCCCATGTGCTCCCCTCCCAGCACTTACTCTGGTCATAATTATAGATTACTTGGGTAAGTATCTGCTCAATGTCAGGGTCTTCACCAGACTCCAAACCCCTTAGAGCAGATTCATATCTCTGCTGCTCACTGCTATGTACACTGCCAGATCTGAGCTCTTGGCTGATGCACAAAAAGCGCTCAAACATTTGGTGATTAAATGAATGAATGCTGTGTTTGTGTGTTCAGACATGAAGTTAAAGGGTCCCCGATGAAGCAAAGACTCTAAGGTGCATCGCTTTGGGGAGAGACATCAGTTCTACTACGTTGAACTGAGAAAGTTAAATAAGGTTGATGGAAATTTGTTCTTGTATTTGCTTTGGGTTTTATTTATCTTACCAGGCATCAATATTATTCTGTACCTGTAGAGTCACAGAGGACATGGAAGGGAGAAATCAATAGCCCTAAGCCAAAAAAATAAAGTTACTGAATCCTTTGTTAGATAAGTAGACACTGAAAGAGGCGCTCTCACACATTTATCTTACCTACAAGAAAGAAACACTAGTTCATAAACATTAGAAGCATAGAGGAAGGAGACGCTTAAAAACTTTCTACAAAGATCAAGCCAAAAAAAAAAGAAAAGTCAAACTCCTAGAAACAGCAGAACAGTAGTTGCCAGAGGCTGGGGGAAATAGGTAGAAATTGGTAAAAGGGTACAAATTTTTGATACACAATAAATAAGGTACAAGAAGCTAAAGAATAACACAGTGACTATAGTTGATAACACTGTGCTGTATAAATGGAATTTGTTGACAGAGTAGAACTTAAGTGCTCTGGCCAAAGGAAAAAAAGAAGATATATTTGTGAGGTAATGGATATGTTAATTAACTAATTGGGGAGAATCCTTTCACAACATACCATATATCAAATCATCATGATGTACACAGAATATCTTACAATTTTGTATGTCAATTATACCTCACTTTATCTGAAATTTAAAAAAGAAACATCTTTCTACCAAGCTAAGGCAAGTCTGAATGTACAATTTAAGATTATTGACTGTAATTGATTTTCTTCTCAAAGGGGTTTTTCCTATAAGTGCAAAAAATCGATTACTCAATTGCAAGAGATTTCATAGTTTCATCAGGTCCATAGTCACATTACTTTTCCCAAGATGTTAAACTCCTCCACTTCAAAATCTCCTGCCTTAGGGATTTCAGTGCTATGGCCTTTGGTTGTAATGGAAATTCAGTTTTCCTTTTGTTTTGTGTTCATTCCTCTCCCCCTTCCCACGGCACTAAAATGTAGCTGTACCTTAGTCTTAACCTTTAATAATAGTTAGAGTAGTTTAGAGAAGGCAATGGCAACCCACTCCAGTACTCTTGCCTGGAAAATCCCATGGACAGAGGAGCCTGGTGGGCTGCAGTCCATGGGGTCGTGAAGAGTCAGGCACGACTGAGTGACTTCACTTTCACTTTTCACTTTCATGCATTGGAGAAGGAAATGGCAACCCATTCCAGTGTTCTTGCCTGGAGAATCCCAGGGACAGAGGAGCCTGGTAGGAGGCCGTCTATGGGGTCACGCAGAGTCGGACACGACTGAAGCGACTTAGCAGCAGAGTAGTTTAACATCCAAAACAATTTCAACGACCAATTTCTAGACCTAAGCCATCAGCTTGGATCCAGAAAACAGAAGAATGTAGAGGACAAGGATAGTAATATAAAATACAAAGATTATTAACAATCAACAGTATTTTCCATTTAAAAAAAAATCTCATATCCCAAGTACATACCCCATTTCTTTTTGGCAAGATCTAACTCTGTCTGCAACTGTATATGAATATTTAAACATATAAATTCATAGCACTCTCTTAGCCACTCAAATATAACCATAAGATTGATTTTCCTTAATGGAAATCAGATATGAACTCCAAAGAACTCAAGTTTCCACTCTGGCTATGTATATCCATCACATACAACTTCTGTGAAACAGATTCACGTACCAGATCCCAAGACCCTGTTGTCATTAAAGATCCATTTTTAGTGAAAACAGTGAGGAAAGATACGAAAAACAAGCATGCAAAAAATGCATATTATTAGTTTTTAAAAAAGACTCAACTTTCTAAACATAATTTTAAATGTTCAAACATATCCATGCCATATGTTTGTGCAAAAGTGAAGAATTTGTTAAAGACACACTTGTGATACATTAAAAGAGACTTCTGACAGTGGTTAATGTTTGATACCTCCTTCATCAGATGGTCTTGTTACCTCACTGCAGCATGAAAAGCTACGGTAAATCTCGGATATTTCTGATTTGTCATCTCCCAGACCTGTACCAAAAGTACTGCTCGAGTAAGACCGAGACCGTTGTCTCCTATAAAGGTTCGCTTTTTCTATATTGGAGGGAAAATATTCATATTTGTGATTAAGTGACTTGAAGAACAAAGAAACCAAAATAATTACTTAAAAATTTAACAAGGAGGAAAAATAATCCCTCATTAAATTGCAACCCCAAAGCTCAGGTATTATAAATTATAAATTATAAATTAAATTATAAATTCTAGTGTGATCATTCACACTCAGTTTGGTCTAAATTTTAAAGGAGAGATGAGGCATGGGAAGTTGACAAGAACTAAGAAAACACTGGCAAATTAGTAAATTTCTATCAAAAGTTTGGTTATAAATAGTTCTTTTCAAATATCACTAATGATAGAGCATTTGTTGCCTTTTCCTTATTTTTAGAAAATTTGGATGACAATTTGGCTAACTATGTGGATCAAATTACTATAAAAATATTAGAATTTCTACTTTGCCTTGGGCTTTCAATTTTGTTAATGTTAACAATTAAACTTGGAGTCACAATTGGGGGCAGAGAAGGACCTAAATGATAGATCTATTTATATGTTAAAAAAAGTCCCATAACTGTCAAATCTTCAGTTTGCTAAATGCAGTCTGAAAGCCTACAAAGATCAACCCTTGCTATTGCTATACCCAAATATCCAAACCATTTGGGTTTTACTTTTAATTATAAACATACAGTTGAAGTTAAAAGTCAAATAAACTTCCTGTGTAAACTACAAATTTTGCATTTTATAAAAACTCAGAGATAAATTTTAAGGATACTTGAAAACCTATTTTAAGACATTCACGATGCTATGTAGAAAATCTCTCCTCTGTTTTATATAAAAGTCTTCAAAGAATTCCTTAAATTAAAGAACTGTATCTTTAAAATGTTGTGCTTTTCATAAAACAAATCTTTATGTTAGCAGTTTAGTGCAGTCCAAATAGCTGCATTTCAAAGCCCAGAGAACTTCTAAAATCATATTCACTAATAAAAAGGAAGTGTAAGTAAGCTCTAGACACCTTTAAAATAAACCTAGAACTAATCTAGGATATATTAAAAAGCTCTTTTGTAAGTTTTGTTTTCATAAATGATTAGTGGCATATTAAATAACACAGCAATTCTCTTGGTTTTTCGAAGCCCAAACTTAAAATTTTACATTACACAGAAGGCACAATGAACCTGCACAGCTCACAGCAGCTTCACTTTGAGGACAAAAGCCATGTAAATGGGGAGGAACTCAAAACGTAAGCAGTACCAGAAAGCATATGTAGACTTCTAGACTGAATATTGTCTTCCAGGGGATCAATGTCGAAGATGGAGCCAGGATCTGTGCGCCAAACTTTGAGGTCTTTTACCAAAGGAAGAAATAAACAAATCAAGAATGAATTAAAAAAAAAAAGTCAGCACCCAGGAGAGTCAAACAAAAGCCTGAAAAGGGGCATATCCAAAAAGCAAGCATGTAATATAGGCAAACCCACCGTGCAGCAGACGTCAAAGGAGAACGGAGGGATATTCACACTCACAGTGTGATTCACACTCACAGGATTTGCTAAAAAACCTTGCGATCAAATATAAGTTGCCTGGTTTATTCTTTGTTGACTTTCCACTGGGAGCCTGTGACTTATCACACATGCACACCACACCACTCCCCACATCCCCAAACCCTCATCACTTATGCTCTCCACACACTGAAACAGGGAAAATGTTGGGTTAAAACTCCTGATTAAGGACATGCGAGTAATTTATAAGAGGCAACTAAAAGGTTTTTGTCTAAGAAAACAAAACAAAAATAAAAAAAACTTGTCTTCCTACAACAAAAAAAATGTTGAACAAATTGAAAAAAATCAGTATCTTTCCTTTCCTTTCTTAAGCTTTTAGTTTGTCACCATTCAACACTATGTTCCTAAGATTTTCCCTGGATGACAAGAAAGAACAGAAGGTTGAGGCTCCTTTCTCTCTGATTTGTGAGACTTTTAGACAGCTCTACTCTCCCAGTTCAGAAATAATATTCAAAAAAATATAAGCTATTCACATGGTAGAAACCATCAGAATCTCTCAGGCATGTCTATTTGACGTCAAAGGACCTATATGGGGTTACTTCTGTTCTGTTACCCATACAGACAATGTCTGTATTGATGTACATGTCAATGATCAATGTCTTATTGATCAGTATATAAGCTAAAAGTGAAAGTGAAAGATGCTCAGTTGTGTCCGACACTTTGCAACCCCATGGTCCGTCCATGGACTTCCCCAGGCAAGAATACTGGAGTGGGTAACTGTTCCCTTCTCCAGGGATCTTCCCAACCCAGGCATCGAAATCAGGTATCCTGTACTGTAGGCAGATTCTTCATCATCTGAGCTACCACGGAAGCCCACATAAGCTAAAGGGAAACAAAATAATTGCTTAATCTTCATTATCACCTATGTCTGATATTTGGGCTGCTTCTTTGCGTAGCAAGTAGGAACACTCAAGACCGGAAGGTTATTAAAGACAGAGAATGTCCAACTACAGAATGAATTTGCAACAACACCTGGCAAAGGCCATGAATTCCCTCCAACGTGGTGCGAACAACAACACTTTGCCTTTGGTCCACTTTCACCTGGGCACCATGTCATGCATTTGAGGAGGGGTCTGATGAATAAGGAAGTGAATTCCATTAATAAAAACAGGGAAAGCACGATCTTTTTGACTGTGCAGACCTGCCAGGCAGGCCACTCAGCTTACCAACAATGATTCCAGGTCTCCTGTCCATCTCCACGATGTGAGGATGGACACCTTTATAGGCGGCATCGCTGACGACCTGGGTGTTCCTTCTCACTCGTTCTGTCACTGGGTCATCCACAACAGGAGTAAAGCCCCTTCCCTTTGTCTTTTCAAAATCTTCATGATATTTCACCTGAAAGAGGGAAAAACCATAGTAACTCCACTGAAATTTCCTGAATGCTACACAGCTCACAAAATTTGAGTATAAAGAAAGTTACTATACCAGCTGCATCTAGATTATTTTCTACATAAATGTATTTTTTCCAATTATTCCAAAAATAATTTATGAAATTTCAGTTTCATAGCATCAGAAATCAAGTGCTGATATTTTCACAATGCTTTCCATCATTGCAGTTAGCAGCTCTTTTAATATATAAGCTTGCATATAAGTAAGAAGTGCTGAAAGATTTATTTTTCAAATCCTAGTTACTTTCTAAAATGTACTCACTTAGGTATAAGTTAATTTCCTATCTCTTAAACTTTAGTATGCAATAAAATGATAAGCTATTTCTATACTATTATTTAAGAAAGCAATATTATTTAAAATTCAATTAAGAGAGCAAGTTACAAATAACTATATATATAATGTTTGTATATAGTTACAAAAACATACTTCAAAACACATGTTTTTTGCATTCTGAAATTAGGTTAGGGTGATGGTTGTTTAACTCTGTAAATTATACTAGAAACTACTTTGTATACTTTAAATGGGTGAGCTTTATGGTATATAAAATATATCTCATGAGACTGTTTTTTAAAAAAATAAATATTTTCATATTCTTTAAACATGTAAACACACCAAACTCCATCTTAATATTAATTGAAAAAAAGAAGTCCAAGCAAGTATCTTCCATAAAAAGCATTTATAGTAGCAGTCACGTTAGAAATAAAAACACACCCCAAAAAATCACTGAGAAAAATTATTTTATTAGACTAAATATTTCCCGTACATTTTAGTAAGATTAGAAAGTTCCCCCCAAAGGATGGGCCCGTGGGCCTTTCCATGCTTTGTTAGTTATCCAGATTAACAGTGAACAATGCTATCGGTGCATGGGGTGGTGCCACTCCTTAGTACATTTTCGTCACGGAGGGGGGACCTGTTGGACCCTACCATTGAAATACGATTTTGAGCTTCTTTGACATGTCTGAGACCAGGTGTATCTAAAATCAGACTTGGTCTACCTTTCATCTGTTTCTGGTCCTGGGTATATTTTACCTGCAAAGTAAATAACAGGACATACTTCACAAAAAGACAACTATAATTTAAAAATTACCTAAGTTTTTCAAGCTTTCCAAATGAGTGAGGCATATACAACATATTCTGAATTACTTCCCAGGTAACTTATTTAGTGAATTGCATTTCCTTCTAGAATAATGAGCTAAAATTTTACTCTTGATGGTCTCCTTTAAAGGCTACGGCAAAGATGACCGAAATCTCTCTACAAACTGAATACAAATGTGTAAGTGACCAACATCCACTAACCATGAGTCTGTAAAAGTGGGAAATACTTTATCAATAGGGAAAATCCAAAACTAAATGGAACCTAAATTTCTTTTTCTGTTTCTCTATTTCCCCATTTTCTGCTATAACACTGTGGAAGCATGCATAAGAAACATACCTCTATCAATATTTCCTTTTATTTGACAAAAGCAGATGGTAAGAATCATTAGGTATCCATCTTAGGTTCCCTCTAAACAGCCACAGCTTAAAGGTAATTTGTGTTGAATACAGTCAGCATCTCTGGGCAGAAATGCCACTAGAGAGCTGCACAGTTTAAAATCTAAATGCTGATTCCCAGGCATAAAGCTCTTTCTGACATCTGACTATCAGAACATTGCTTTTTGTGAGGCTGATTCTGTGTAAGATCAGGATACGGATTATTGCAGACATGAGGGGATATGTGCACTCAGAACAGAAGCCCTGGTATTTCCTGAGAGAAGGCGCACTCCCCAAATAAGACCCTGACAGCAACACGGAACTTCAGTGAGTAACCGATTTCTGTGTTAAATATATTTAAAGACTGTTTTTTCCTCTAAGTCCTTACTTTGGAGTAATGATTCATTTCTTATTTTGTTTTGCAGAGAGGACTTAACAATCAACATTCAATGGAATACATCTGTAAAATGATAATTGTTTAACTTATACATCAAAGACTACCACTTTCAAAGACACTGGCTAAAATAACATGACTCATTGTTTAAATGAACATAATTCAGTTTAAAATGAAACTTTAAATATAAGTGTTGGTCACATCTGGAAACATCAGTAGGGTTCAGGACAATGTAAAGTTAGACAGTGGCGGCTTTCAGATGTCATCTGAAATAACACATGTACTTTCTGCATATCTTACAAAAGCTTCTTGGTCTGCAAATAAATAATAAAGAACATGTCCTTCATGATAGCCCCAAGTGAATAAAACAACTTGCCGAACTAATATTTTCTTGATTCTTCTTTACTCTTTCCATTTCAGGAGTTACACTTAAAGCTGTAGCTCTTCCCATCTGAGATTTATAATAAACCTATCATTTTGGAAAACAAAAAACAGAGCACTGTGAATCAATTCAACTAAACAAGACTCTCATAGTACTTATTTTAAAGAGCTAAGCAAGGATAGGAAGCTGCGGGGGTGGGGAAAAAAGGAGGCTAGTAGAGGGCTTTGTTGTTATTTACTCACTAAGTCATGACCGACACTTTGTGACCTGATCGACTGTAGCCCGCCAGGCTCCTCTGTCCATGGATTTTTTTTCCAGGCAAGAATACTGGAGTGGGGGTGCCATTTCCTTCTCCAGGGGACCTTCCCAGACCACAGATTGAAACGGTGTTTCTTGCATTGGGAGGCAGATTCTTTACCACTGACCCATCAGAGGTCTAGTCATATTTAAAATGCTTGCATCTTAAATCATTCTATTTTAATTCATCCTATGGCAGAGAATCACTGTGAATGTACTCATTATATGGGTGACCAGTCAGTAAGGCTATAATAAGCATTTCATCACAAAGGAGTAAGGTAAGAAATATCTTCACGGATGTTACTTTAAGATATTCTTACCCATATAGAAAGCTGCTGGACCATTATGGTTTCTTAGTAATTAACTGTGGCAGAATTTTTGCCATGATGCCTAAGCAGTAACCATGGTGATCCATAAGGCCAGCATGCTCCCCAGTGCTCCATCCCTCCTTCTCCAGAACCATGTTCCCTTTGGAGAGTAATGGAGTTACATCAACTGTGACTCTGAATACATCAGGAGAAGGTAAGTATCTACTTCTCCAAAATACAGTTGTCAGGGACAATGCCAAACAATTAACTGCCTTTCCTTTATAATCTGGCCAAAGGACTTTAAAGGTTTAAAGAATAAAAGATTTCTTTGTATCTAACAGATTTTCAAAGTTCCTCTTCCAAAGAACACAATTTATTATTAATGACTTCAGAAAAAGGATTCTCTCAGGGACTTTCCTGGTGGTCCAGTGCTTAAGACCATGCTTCCAATGCAGGGGGCATGGGTTTGATCCCTGTTTGGTGAACTAAGATCCCACATGCTGCATAATGCAACTGAAAAATAAAAGTAAATTTTTTTAAAAATTTAAAAAGAAAATAAAAAAGTACTCTCTCAGCAAACTGCATCCATGGATTACATGACAGAAAGGAGTTAGAACAGGCCAAGAATTGGTGTCTGAGTAAAACTTGACAGCCCTGAACAAGTGCCCTGAAAATGGACCTGTTTCATATGACCTATTCAGCCAGGCACACTTCATAATTTTTTCCCAGCATCATCTAAAAATAAAGTGATGATAGCTATGAGTGGAAATGGGGTTGGACAGGCTACAGAACAAGAATACATTTATTAATACATTTGGAGTAAAGGGAGTGGGAAAGCTTATTTGTAGAGCCAAGATGCCAAAAACTGCCATGGCATCCCTTTGGAGAATCACTGAAACTGCAAGCACAAAGAGCAGATAAGAGGGATATACAATAACCTGCAGACAAAAATCACATTGCAGTCACTGGGTACTCTGAGCAGGGTGTGCCTGACTGGACCCACAATGCCTAACACCCTGAAAACTTTCCAATAAATTGACAGTCAATTGAGAGCAGAGGCAATCAACTCAAGGTCATGAAAACTTTGTAAACACAATCCCTTCATTGACATGTTGACAATATGTTTGCTTTCTTAAGAAAAAAGTGACTAAAAGTGACTAAGATCACACATTGCTGAGGTTCCTCTGGTTTTCTTTCACTCTCTTCAGCTCTGGTGGATCAGAAATTGCAGTCGCCTGTTTAATCTCTCCTCTGTATTTTACCTGTGGAGGATTAATATGAATTTTAATAAATAGCAGAATGGTCTCCAACCAAATATCAACAGAGGATAAGCCTCAAAATTAACCCTGTTTTTTACATAATTTTTCCCACAGTAGGTGTATGTCAGCCTTTCAGTTCAAATCTACGTCTGGCTTCTGATTCTTCTGACTTGGCAAGCACCGAGTGCTGGTTGTACTTCTTAAAAATGATTTTTAATAAATATTTCTGTGTTCAATACCAAAACTAATTGCAAAGACCACGACTAAATGTAATAGAAATACAAAGGGAAGACACTGTAATGAAATCATCACAAGGGATATCCTTGCCGGTTCAGTAGTTAAGACACCATGATGTCTAAACTTCCACTAGCGGTGGCCACATGTTAGATCCCTGGCCAGGGAGCTAAGATCCTGCATGCTGTTTTATTTATAAGGTTCCCTGCCAGGACATTATGTCTCAGAACCCCAGTCAAATCAGGTCTTCCTTTGCCTTATGCCAATAGACAACTTTCTCTTTTCTCAGACTGACAACCTACCCACTATGCTGCTCTCCGGCTCTTTAGATTTGGATGTAGTTTTAGAGATTTACCATCTAAACTATGAGGCCCATGAAGATAGGAAGGGGTCTTATCTATCTCTGTGTACCAGTGACCAGGATAATGCCTGCCACATTGCTTAATGAAGAGTTCTTCAATAGGGACTTCCCTGGTGGTTGAATGGTTGGAACTCTGCCTTCCAATGCAGGGGGTACAGGTTCAATCCCTAGTCAAGGAGCTAGGATCCCATATGCCTCATAGCCAACCAACCAGAACATAAAACAGAAGCAATATTGTAACAAATTCAATAAAGCCTTTGAAAAACAGTCCACATAAAACAAATATTTTAAAAAAAGATTTCTTGAATAAATAAGCATGGCCGAATAGTAGCAAAGCAGTTCCCAACTTCCTGGACTCTCACAAGGGTGCCACAGTCCACACACCTCAGTATGGGATAGTAGAAAAGGAGTGACCAAGATGTAGAGGGTCTAATGCTTTTCAGAAAGCATTGTAAAGAATAAAAATAGCTAATGTTTGGTAAAATACAAGAGCAACACAGAAACAACTTGCCGTGCTCAGCTGCTCCTGGTTTCTCCTCACTCTCTCTATCTCGGGCGTCATGCTCACAGGAGTTGCTCTGTCACACGGCTCTTTGTACCTGAGCTGGGAGACAAACGCAAGATGGTGTGGGGTTACCGGAAGGAAGAGGGAGCTAACACCAAGCAACTGGTGAGAAGGAGCGTCACACAGCACTCATTAGCTGACATCTTGCTAGGATTTTACAGCGAAAGCTGCTTTGCTAATAGATGTCATCATCACAGTGATCCTGGAACTAAGCTTTTCCTTGCCCAAGTGTTTTGAATTATACCTGGGGTTGTTTTTCTTCAAACTGTATTATTTCTTGGTGGCCTCTCTGAGTTTGAGCCTATCAGTAATGATAAATGACCACTTCTGTGAGTTCATTTCTTCACAGTACTAAAATGACATTACCAAATGACCATTTTATATTTACATTTAAAAATAAAAATTCTGGATTCATCACTAGAAAGAAGGGTTATGCCAGTCCTATGCCTTCACCTCAGTGATCGGTTGTCACTATAAAAAGAAACCCTGAACCTCCTTCTCCACCAAGTTCCAACACTGGAAAGCCATGCTCTGACCAGCATCGTGGAGATATTTCTTTTTAAAAAAACATTTATTTATTTATTTGACTGTACCAGGTCTTAGTTATTGTAAATGGAATCTTTAGTTTCATCAAGTATGAATTTAGTTTTCTGACCAGAGATGGAACCCGGGCCCCTTGCAGTGGGAGTGGAGCCTTAGCCACTGGACCACCAGGGAAGTCCCATCATGGAGATACTTCTGACCTACTGCCAGAGTAGGGGATCAGAGTCCAACATTTGTGGTCAGCTTTCCCAGTAATTCCACAACATTCCAGGAAATAAATGAGGATCCAACACAGGGAGATAGAAAGCATGTCCACCAAATGAATTTCTGACAGGTAAAAGGAAAACTAGAGGTTAAAATTCCATTACAAAGAACTCCACAGGGACAGTCTTAATGACTTTTTGGAGCTTAAACTTAGTGTGAAGGAATTTTTTCTTTTTTTTTTTTTGCAAGACATCACAAGGCCTGCAGATAAAATGGACTTGAGATGTACACCCTCAGCAGTGCATGTGCAAGTGAACAGATATCTGATAAGCCTGGAAAATAAATGACAAAGGGTCAGGCTCTTGCCAGTGCGACTTCTTTCTCTCAAACCATGGCATGCAGTTTGGGAGTTTAGGCAGATTGTGTGTCAGATAATTGCCTAAAGTGAGGAAAGTTCCAAAGTAATCTTTGTTGATGGCAGGATATAAAGAAAGATGACTCTGGGTAGAGTTCAGAGGAGAAACATTTGTGGAACAGCATCTCTGATGTAGAGAAACTGTTGCAGCCAATTTCTAGTGGATATAAGTTTGGGACATAAATTTGATATGGAGACGCTTCATATTGCATTCATCCACTCACAAACATGCTGAGTGCTTTACAGGCAATATCTCACTTAATATTCTAGTCCCTGTTTTAAAGATGAGAATGAGGCTTGGAGAGGTTGGTGGCTTAGGAAGGATATACAGCAAGTAAGGTCTGGAGCTAGGATCAAACCAACAGTCCAGAGCCCACATTGTTCTCCACTCCAGAGTTATTCACATTTCAATCATGTATACACCACTTACCGTATGCCATGCAAGGTATCACCTGAGCTGTGATTTCTAGTAGTTTTTAATTAAATTAACTCCTTATTTTCAAATAGTTATTTTAAGGGAGTGTTATGCTTCTATGATAAATTGAAAACTAGTAAACTCTTATTTAATTTTTGGAGGATAATTGCTTTACAAGGTTGTGTTGGTTTCTGCTGTGCAACAATATGCATCATCTACATGTAACATATATCCCCTCCCTCTGGAACTTCCCTCCCAACCCTCATCCCACACTTCTAGCTCATCACTGAGCTGAGCTTCCTGTGCAACTCTTCTTTCACAAAAAGGGACCTATTATGACAATCTCTAGGTCACACTGAGTGAAGCCAGTTGGAGAAAGACAAATATCATATGATATCACTTATACGTGGAATCTTAAAAATGGCACAAATGAACCTATTTACAAAAGAGAAATAGAATCACAGATGTAGAAAACAAACTTATAGTTACCAAAGGTGGGGGGGGGGGAGGGATTAATTGAAAGATTGTGAGTGGCATATACATACTACTATATATAAAATAGATAACTAATAAGCACCTATTGCATAGCACAGGGAACTCTACTCAATTCTCTGTAAGGACCCATATGGGGAAAGAATCTGAAAAAGACTGGATATATGTATAACTGATATACTTTGTTGTACAGCAGAAAGTAACACAACATCGTAAGTCAACTTTACTCCTATAATATTAATATTTTTTTAAAAAGAACACATTTAAGCAATTTAACTCATAAGTCAAGGCCTGAGCATAGGCAGGCCATCTGAACCAGGGACACTGGCACTGCCGGCAGCCTCCTCATGGCCTGAATTATGCTTTCTCTCTCCACCACCTCTCTCCTGCCATCTTCCACCCCAAGGACTCATCACACTAAACTTTCCCCTCTTTGAACAGATCTCAGATCATGAACACATTCAGTTTGCACTGCCAGGAGGGCCCTTCCTCATGAAATCCATCCCAAACTTTTATTAATTCTTTAAGATCTAGCTCAAATGTTACTCTTTTTCCAAAGGTTTTCCTCTCTCTCACTGACATAGCCTTCCTTCTCTGCATTTCCCCAGCACTTTGAAAATAGAGTTATTATTTCACATTAAATGAGATATTGCATGTAAAGAACCCCCCAAAGGTAGTAAGCACTCAACAGATATTAATTATTTTAGAGCACTTAATGCACAATCTTTATTTATCCCCACAACTGTTTCTCCTAGAAACCCTGAGAATACACACAGCCTCTAACCTTAAGGTGTAGCTCACTCATCTTTGAATGCCCCCAAGAACAAGAACAGAGTAGGCATTCAACACCATGTTCTTTAATAAGCAAACGCGCATGCTTGGTGTAATGCTAGCCCAACACAAAGATGTGTGAACTCTTATCTCCATCTTCCAGGAACTGGCCTTCCTACAATGGTATTCATTCTAATTCATTCTACTGTGCAAGCGCCATGCCCAAAGAAAACAACACTTAAAGAAACGTGATCACACATTGCTGATGTTCTTCTGGTTTTCTTTAACTCTCTTGAGTTCCGGTGGATCTGAAATGGCTGTGGCATGTTTCACCTCTTCTTTATATTTTACCTGCATGATTTATTTTTTAAAAAAAAGTGAGTCTTATTCAACATAAGTTTTAAAAAAAGTTAAGAATGCTTCATGTTTAACTATTACATAGCCTATTTTTTAATTTCAATATTAATTTTCCTTCAATGACAACACACATTTTTATTTCATCTGGTGTTTTCAGGATTCCTGTCTGTTAAAGAACAAACCCATATTTATTCACCTATCCATCACTGCAGAGGTTTTTTTAACTAAAATAAGCATATACTGCTTATAAAAATAAATTTTATCATCAGGCAGATGCACCAAAAATTTTGGAAATTATCTTAATAATTCATTATTTTTCTATAATAAAAGCAATTTCTATTTATTATTTGTGTTCTCACCATGTTAAACTGAGTTAGCTACTAAGTCTTGAAAACACTGCTTATCTGACTGAGAGTACACAAATAATCTAGAATAAGAAAAAAAATGAAGAGAAAGAGGAAAGTGGGAGGAAATATGTACAAGCAGATTCCATTGAGTGCTGATCACTATAGAAGGGCCAGTAGCAGAAAGTCAGGAAGTGTCTTCTACCACACAGTCATGTTATGTGAAGCCCGCCTATATCCTGGCATTCACAATAGTCAAAAGCTCCTCAGTCAAGTCTACTTAGAGGAAGATCAACCAGATAAATGATAACACCGGCAAACAGTTATGCCCAGGACAAGCCCTTTAAACTTATAAAATGATTAGTGATGCTATCCTATCACATGGTATTTTAATATGTCTAAAATGCACAGAAGATTGCAATTGAGATAAAGGACACGTATATACATACAAATATGGACACATCAGCTAGACTTAAGTGCCATATGTTGAAATTTAGCAAAGACTTAGATCTATGCAAAAGACGTTTTAGAAATCACTTGGTAATGTTTAAAATGATTAAGGCTGAAATTCATGCTGAGAGTCATGAAGAAAGTGAAAGTGAATTCGCTCAGTCCTGTCCGACTCTTTGTAACCCCATGGAGTGTAGCCCACCAGGATCCGGCATCCATGGGGTTTTCCAAGCAAGAGTACTGGAGTGGGTTGCCATTTCCTTCTCCAGGGGATCTTCCCGACCCAGGGATCGAACCCGGGTCTCCTGCACTCTAGGCAGACGCTTTTACCATCTGAGCCACCAGGGAAGTCCTCAGTACCTAAATATCTTCGCTATCATCTATGTTTTAGCATCTGTACATTTCATACGTGATATGAGTAACACCGCCAATATTAGGCCAGATCCAAAACAGTTAAATTAAGAGTACACTGAGACAGACTGTCTCCGAGTAGGACTCCAAAATAGTTCTTAAGAGAGAAAAGTAATACTCAAAAGGCTCATACTCTGGAGGTGGAAAATGTTGAGATCTTTAAATGTTAGAGAATCCTATCTTGGTTTGACAGATCTTGCTAATCTTGAAAGGGCAACTTTCCATTTGAATACTAAGCAGGAGTTTATGGCCCAGGCTCATAGATATACAGAACTATGCATTTATTGTTTGCTAGAAGATGCAGGGGGATGCCGGGAGAAGAAATGATAGACTGTGTGATTTTCCTAGGGTGAGACGCTAAACACGATTAAAGATGAACATTTTTGTTTTTCATACGACTCCAAACTAATGAAAATGGCACAGTCATTTCGCTGTAGGCAATAGAACTGTGCGGTACAGAACATTTATAACATTATACCCCAGTACACTGATGGGTACATTTCAGATGTTATCATTTGGAAGGGAAGGAAACGACCACTGTACATTTCTCAGCTGAGCTAATTTCTCTGCCAGGCTCGAGTGTTGCCTGACACAGACTCCTGCCACAGCAGATCGGCACTCTCGACGCCAGGTCCCCTTCCCTACGCTTTCTTCAGGAAATCAGATTCCTTCCCTGTACAGGGCTCTGAGTGTACTCGCATTCTGCAGGTTTTCTGCAAGTTCATTTTCTGTAAGTCTGTTGACTACAGCGCTCCCTTACCTTTCCTACTCTGTGTCCACAAATGCCAGTGCACACATACTCTAGGATGCCAGGTAACCACCGGAGCTCCTGACAAAGGCGTTTAATCCAGGCAGTTCGACTTGGATGACTTAAAGAAACTCTGCCTCCAAGGGTGAAGGTGAAGAGAAACGTCCGGGAAGGAGATGTAAGGAAAGAACCCTCAACAAGAAACTAAACAGCAAGCTCCTCACATCCTCGATGTGGAACCTAAGGATGTGGAGGCCCAACAGTGAGGGATGTGGGCATCCGTAGATGTTGGTGTGAGTATGTGTGAATGACTGTGTGTGTGTTTGTGTGTGTGTGTGTGTGTGTGTGTGTGGCAGGGGCGGGGGGCGGGGCTCCTGCAACCACTCCCTGTGGGCACGGAGGGATGACTGTATAACAACTATTACCAAATACACCTATTGGTAAGGGTAGCAATGATCCATTCTAAATGTCAAGCGCTGAATGAAGTTTTTAACCCATAACATTAAACACCTCCTCTACCCTTCCCCCAAGTTCAAAGGGCACTGGGGAGGGGGGCAGTAATTTATTTTACAAATTATAATGAAGGTGTGTGCTTTTCTTTGCTGGAAGCTCAAAGAAGTAGAAGGTAAATGGGGCCTTTGAAACCTTCTCTTGAGCCACCAAATAAATGTTCTAGTGCCTTTAATCATTCTATCAGGATAAAATTTCTTTCGTCCAAGTGGAGGGGAGGTATTGAAAAGTATCCTTCCTCTGAAAATTGTAATACAGCTAAAATTCTGTTCAAAACGATGAAAACTAATCCTAGATTTCATTACTGTACTATTAAAGTGATCTATCTCTTATGCACTATGATATATATATATCAAGATGAAATACTGCTTTAGGTTCAAGGGGAACAAGGCTACAGTTTCCTTCTGAAAGTTAGGTCTTTGATATTTGATGAAACAGTGTTTCAACAAAGTGAAGAAAAAAAAGAAAAAGGCAGCTAGTTTTGTAAAAAACTAAAAACATTTATCTAACTTGTGTTTGCTTTTGCAAAGGATAATTAATGCCACAGAGAACTTACTGAACTAATGTTCTGCTGATTTTTCTTCACTCGTTCAATCTCAGGAGTATCTTTTACTGCTGTGCCAGCTCCTACTTCTTTCTTATAAAATACCTTTATTACAAGAGAAGGAAAAGAATAACTAAGCTTTTTAGAATTCAAGTCCTAGATTCGATTCTTGTAAAGGAACATTTCTCAGGTTTTAAAGTAATGTGAATACAGCGTCTATTTATGAGAACCAATGTTACATTAATCAATTAAATAATCCATCATGGGAATAAATGTAGAACTTTGGTTTTGTATTCCACAGTCTTACAAGTAAACCTCTACTACCTGTTCTAGGGTATGCCTGGTACCTTACATGGCTGCAGATTACTTGCTCTAAGAATATAAGTTTTCTTCTTCAAATACAAATATATGTCACATGTGCAGCTGAGAAAAATTAAAGGACATATTACAAAAGCTCACTAAGCAGTTACCATTTAATTCAAAAATAGCATGAAGTTTCAAGCAACTGCTCTTCTTCAAGTGAGAGCAAAGACAGTCTTATTCTCTTCAAAGAAAATATTAGCTTTACCATCAGCATCAACACTAAGTCAGCCTGTTTTCCTTATCTTCCACTTATTCCTTAAACCTTCCCACATCTCTCCATCCCTACTGACGCCTACCCCTTTCGACCACAAAGCAAAAGAAAAAACAAAGTGTCCTACAGAAAAACAGACTAATTATAAAGAAGTCATTCGAGGCCAGAGCTACTCCCTCTCTTCTTTAATTAATTTTTAAATTGGAGGATAATTTCTTTACAGTACTCTGATGGTTTCTGCCACACATCAACATGAGCTGGCCATAGGTATACATGTGACCCCTCCTGCTTTCCTCCCTACACTATCCCTCTAGGTTGTCACAGAGCACCGCCTTTGGGTTCACTCTCCTGATGTTTGTTAACCAGTAGGTCCCAGTGGAGGTCAGGAGAGCAGGACATATGAGATGTTCCCCCGCAAAAGCTAGAAATCTGGAATCACAGGCGGTAAGGGCCACACGACTCTTCTCCCTCATCCTCTCTTCCAGCAAGATTTCTACATCTCTTGGCACAGCCTGCCTGTGAAGACCCTAGAGGTACCTGAACAGCATACCTGCAGAGTTAAGAGGTTTCCAACTTATTAGAAAGTAGAAAACATTCCAGAAATTTTCAGAAATAATAGAATTTATATTTTTAATAACATTTACTTAACCACTAAGTTAATTCTACATTAAAATATTGGCTGTACCATCAATTTTTATTTTAGAATTCAAGTTCATATACCCATTACATATAAGCCCACTATCTTAATCAATGATGCTAATAAAATTCCTATTCCTCAAAACAAAAATATGAACGTTTAGGAATTGATTGTTGTTGGTTAATCACTAAGTGGTTTCTAACTCTTTTGTGACCCCATAGACTGTAGCCTACCAATTTCCTCTGTCCATGGGATTTTCTAGGCAAAAACACTGTAGTGGGTTGCCATTTCCTTCTTCACGGGATTTTCCTGACCCATGGATTGAACTCACATCTCCTGAAATGGCAGGCTAGTTCTTTACCACTGAGCCACCAGGGAAGCCCTTAGGAATTGGTTACAAACTAGTAAATCCCTAGATGTATTATCAATGCAATTAATCAATGACCAGGAAGGCAATCATTTCATATGACTATTTTTATCTTCAAAATAAAATATGTGTGTAAGATTAAGATCTCTTTCCTAAGTGAAATTTTAAAATTCGGTTAAAAGTACCTGTTGCTTGTACCTAAAAAGGAAATTTGAATCTGTAATTCTAAAATAATCGTGATAAATTATAAGTTGTAAGAACATTTGGTGTTCTTATGATTTTAAAGAAGGAAAGATATACATTTGACAGAAAATTCAAGCAAGGCAGCAAAAAAAATCAGACTGAGGAACAAAGGCCCCCTTTCAAAACATCATTTCAAGATGACAACTGGAAAGAGACAATGGCTACTCACCGCACTAATGTTTTGTTGAGTTGTCTTAATTCTCTGAATTTCAGGAGTATCTGCCACAGTAGAATAGCTAGAAAGCATCTTCTCTGCCTCATCTTTATACTTTTTCTAAAAATATAAAGTGAATGTGAATCTGAAGCTCTGTGTGCCATATTCAAGAGAGACAGAGACAAAGAGAAAATGGTACTACTTTTTCCAACTCTGCTATACCTGAAAGTGAAAGTCACTCAGTTGTGTCCAACTCTTTGCAACCCCATGAACTATACAGTCCATGGAATTCTCCAGGCCAGAATACTGGAGTGGGTCGCCTTTCCCTTCTCCAGGGCATCCTCCCAACCCAGGGATCAAACCCAGGTCTCCCGCATTGCAGGTGGATTCTTTACCAGTTGAGCCACAAGGGAAGCCCACTTGCTCTACATTGTACCTTAGGATTCAAATCAGTTGTTGATGTGTTTGTGTGTGTGTGCTCAGTCGCTCAGTCTTGTCCAGCTCTATGATGTATTTATGCAACAGTAAAAATAAACAGCATATGCAAAAGGGGTAAGCAAACAGTCTAGGAAAATACATTCACCTTCTCTCAGGCAATGGTTCCCACTCAAGACTATTCAAACACCCTGGGACAGCCTGACCTCTATGAGTCGTAAGCCTAGAACCTACTCTCTTATGAGCAGTTCCAGTTCCTGTTCAAAATAGCCCATATAACTCCTACCAGTAACCTGACTCTCTTTGTTTACTTGTCTTCATGCTTCTAGATTTATACTTTGCTTCCTACTTCAGATAAAGATACATTTGACTAAGGAAAAGGTACTAGTATTTTGTGCTAGAGATAAAAATCTCAATTTTCCTTTTGCTACTAAATGTACTATTATGAGCTCAGATATATCCTAGGCAATACCTTCCACTAGTGCCAGCATTTACATAGTAGTTCAGTTCAGTCCGGTTCAGTCCAGTTCAGTTCAGTCGCTCAGTCGTGTCCGACTCTTTGCAACCTCATGGACTGTAGCATGCCAGGCCTCCCTGTCTATCACCAACTCCCATAGTTTACTCAACCTCATGTCTATTGAGTTGGTGGTGCCATCCAATCATCTCATTCTCTGTTGTCCCCTTCTCCTCCTGCCTTCAATCTTTCCCAGCATCAGGGTCTTTTCAAATGAGTGAACTCTTCGCATCAGGTGGCCAAAGTACTGGAGTTTCAGCTTCAGCATCAGTCCTTCCAATGAATATTCAGGACTGATTTCCTTTAGGATTGACTGGCTTGATCTCCTTGCAGTCCAAGGGACTCTAAAGAGTGTTTTCCAACACAACAGTTCAAAAGCATCAATTCTTCAGCGCTCAGTTTTCTTTATAGTTCAACTCTCACGTCCATACATGACCACTGGAAAAACAATAGCCTTGACTAGACAGATCTTTGTTGGCAAAGTAATGTCTCTGCTTTTGAATATGCTATCTAGGTTGGTCATAACTTTCCTTCCAAGGAGTAAGCATCTTTTAATTTCATGGCTGCAATCACCATCTGCAGTGATTTTGGAGCCCCAAAAATAAAGTCTGTCACTGTTTCCACTGTTTCCCCATCTATTTGCCATGAAGTGATGGGACTGGATGCCATGATCTTAGTTTTCTGAATGTTGAGTTTTAAGGCAACTTTTTCACTCCCCTCTTTCATTTTCATCAAGAGGCTCTTTAGTTCTTCTTCACTTTCTGCCATAAGGGTGGTGTCATCTGTATATTTGAGGTTATTGATATTTCTCCCGGCAATCTTGATTCCAGCTTGTGCTTCATCCAGCCCGACATTTCTCATGATGTACTCTGCATATAAGTTAAATAAGCAGGGTGACAATATACAGCCTTGACATACTCCTTTCCTGATTTGGAACCAGTCTGTTGTTCCATGTCCAGTTCTAACTGTTGCTTCTTGACCTGCATATAGATTTCTCTGGAGGCAGGTCAGGTGGTCTGGTATTTCAGCTTCAGCTCGCACCAGAGGCAAGGGGTGGCGGGGTGCAGGAGCTCAGGGGTTTTGGGTTCCAAAACTTGGGGAAGGTTGTCAATAACAAGGAGAGGGCAGGGTGCAAGGAAGTCGTGGGGGGCCAAGGGCAGGCAGTGTTGCGGGGTCCTAGGGTTGGGATGGGGAACAGAGTGGCCAGAGGCCAAAGTGGAGGGACAGGCTCTGGTCTGCAAGGCTGCACCCTTTGTAGCTCTTGACCCCACACCTAAGCCTCCAGCATTTTCCTTTGTGAAATACAATCCTGGAGCTCCCGGGAGGCTTGGCGCTGCCCAAGACCTGAGGGCAGGGCAAGGAAGGCTTTCCAGCAGTGGAGAAACAGGAAATCAACTCCAGCAGTGCAGTAAAAAGGAAGCAGTGCTAGTGAAGGCCCTACCGAGTCACAGGAGAAGCTTCCAGCCCCAGCCTTTGGACAGCATGACAGGGAAGGCAAGACATTCTGGAGTCCAGAATGGCTACCTGCTGAATGATAGATACCTCCTAGAAGATCAGAGAAAGATAACCCCACAAGCAGGTATTATTATCCACTCTTGGGGAAACTGAGGCACTAGCTAAGTGTCAGAACCAGGATTTAAACCCAGCCACTCTGGTTCCAAAGTCAGTGAAGGTAACTGCATGGCATACTGCTGCTTGTTAAGGAAGGAGAATATTGTTCACATTGAAATGCACCACAGCATCATTAAACCCTTTTAAACATTCCCTTTTATCTCAAATAACTAAAGTTCTTTAAAATCAGATGTACCCTCATATCACACTCACAAAAGCAACACTGTTAAATTAAAGCAGGAATTCTAACAACTCAGGCACCACTTCCTATGGGAAGGGTTTACTTTTGTTATCTTTACTTTCTGGTATGACCACCTAGATAGCATATTCAAAAGCAGAGACATTACTTTGCCAACAAAGGTCCATCTAGTCAAGGCTATGGTTTTTCCTGTGGTCATGTATGGATGTGAGAGTTGGACTGTGAAGAAGGCTGAGCGCCGAAGAATTGATGCTTTTGAACTGTGGTGTTGGAGAAGACTCTTGAGAGTCCCTTGGACTGCAAGGAGATCCAACCAGTCCATTCTGAAGGAGATCAGTCCTGGGATTTCTTTGGAGGGAATGATGCTGAAGCTGAAACTCCAGTACTTTGGCCACCTCATGCAAAGAGTTGACTCATTGGAAAAGACTCTGATGCTGGGAGGGATTGGGGGCAGGAGGAGAAGGGACGACAGAGGATGAGATAGCTGGATGGCATCACTGACTCGATGGATGTGAGTCTGGGTGAACTCCGGGAGTTGGTGATGGACAGGGAGGCTTGGCATGCTGCGATTCATGGGGTCGCAAAGAGTCAGACACGACTGAGCGACTGAACTGAACTGAGGACATATCATAATTTGTCATACTATATTTGCATGATTATTTGATAATTAGATTACCTAGTAGTTCCCCAAAGCCAAAAATCCAAGTCTAATTTTGCATGTAAATGGGTGTTCAAGAAGTATCTACTGAATGTATGAATGAGTTTGGCAACTTTTCTCCACTGAATCAAATGGCAATATGCCCGTTTTAAGAATTTATGATTTTTAGTTTAGCTGATACAACTAGTGTCAACTTCTCCAAGTTCAGTGCCATCATGAGACACTGAGGACAGATGAACACACTTCAGGACCGTCCCATCTGCTCTGTCACTGAAGAAGGCTGAGAAGCAGGCAGTTCCTTGGATAAATACTTAATTCTGGCATCATGATACCCTTTAAATGGAGCAGGACCCCATGGGGACTTCCCAGGAGAGACTCCACTCCCCCATTACCTCCACCTATCTCTTGTCTATAGAAACTTTAGTCAGAATAAATTTCATCAGAGAATTTAGAAATATGGAAACAAAGGAAAGCAATGAAACAAGGCCAAATAAAATTTAGTCATTAAACAAAGTCAAGGACCTTTAGTTCTTCCTGAAGAGCTATAGAGAATATTTTCAGCCATATCCTTTGAGCTGTTTTGTAAATGCTGAAACCTCCACCAGGTGGAAGAAGCTAACTACATGATGAAACAGACTATCGCCGTGACATAAGCTGCCACAGTTTTAAGAACTGGACTCAAGGAAATGGGAACAAACCAGTCTTGGAACTGAAGATTAATTGCACTTAAAACAATCAAGATGACACTGATTAGACCACCACATGATCAATTTCAAGAAGACTGTCTGACTCTTTTCTGCTCACAGGCCCCCTCCCTTTGCCTCAGTTCAGTTGCTCAGTTGTGTCCGACTCTTTGCAACCCCATGGACTGCAGTACACCAGGCTTCCCTGTCCATCACCAACTCCCTTTGCCTATACACCCCTAAACTTCCCCTATAAAAACTCTTGCCCCTGATAGCAGGGGATAGTTGGTTCTTTGGGACATGAGTACACCTTCTCCCTAGGATTGCTGGCCTCCTCAGCAAAGCTATCTTTCCTTTTACTCACATTTGTCTCTCAATATTGAATCCTTGCGTGACTAGCCCCTGAACCTGAGTTCTGTGACACTCTAATTTTGAACCAGTGGATGTTTCAATTCCTTGCTTATTAGTCAGAATTTTGACAAATTTGGTCAAATTTTGTTAAAAATTATGTCAACATAAATCCCATTAGCCAAATCCAATTTCTTCATTATCTTTTTTTTTTTTTTTCATTCCTCTATACTACTTTTCCCAGAGAAGTCAATGGCACCCCACTCCAGTACTCTTGCCTGGAAAATCCCATGGACGGAGGAGCCTGGAAGGCGGCAGTCCATGGGGTCACTGAGGGTCGGACACGACTGAGCGACTTCACTTTCACTTTTCACTTTCATGCATTGGAGAAGGAAATGGCAACCCACTCCAGTGTTCTTGCCTGGAGAATCCCAGGGATGGGAGAGCCTGGTGGGCTGCCATCTTTGGGGTCACACAGAGTCAGACACAACTGAAGTGATATAGCAGCAGCAGCATACTACTTTTCCATTGGGATTCATTCTTTTTATAACAAATATTATAGCAAATAAATTATTCACTAATGAATAACTTTGCCCAAATCAGATTTTATCAATAACTTTTTTCTTCCATTATACACTTTCCTGTGTGGTCATTATTGCTCTTATATCCAGTTTTCTGGCAGATTTGTCACAGATATACTTGGCAAATTAAATTTTATCAACAAAACTTAGATCTTACATTAAATTTTGGTTAATCTTAATCTTCAATTTCACCTTATACTTTGTACAGTTTAACTTATTCTTAGTTTAAGTTGTTTATTTAAATTAAAATATGCATGATGAAATAGATAAAAGAAAATTCTTTGTATTTTTTGCAGGATAAGCATTAGAGCCAAGTTCACAATGGAATAAAAAAATGGAAATAAAAAGGTCAAAATGTCCTTGGACTCAAAACAGAGGGACCTAATAGGGATGCTCTGATGCTCAATAAGTTTTGTTGAGATGGATCTACAGCAGTTGTCCCTTTCATTATTGACAAAATCAAGTTTGGTTAGTGGTTACTTTATAATAGAGTGCATTTACTTTGAATAGAAACCCCTCAAAAAGGCACAAATCATAAAGACACACAGAGCAGAAGGTGCTGGGATATTAGAATATATTATCCTGAGCATCTTCATTCTCTACCAACCTGGCTATAGATTTCAGATGCCCTCTTGGCTCGAAGCATATCCGGGATATCCATGCTCACTTGCATTCCTTTCCCTTTAATTTCATTTTCTAAGTCTTTCTTATATTCTTTCTAAAAGAACAGAAAACAATCTTCAGAGTTTTGCATGGCTTTCCATAGCAATGCAGATATTTACATGTTTGAATCTCAATGTCACACATGTGGAAACACCATTTATATTTCTTCTGTATACAATTTGATGTGTTTGTTTTAAACTTCGTGTCCTGTTAGTTTCTTACCTGACTGGCCATTTCAGATGCTTTCTTGGCTCTCTGGATATCGAGAGTGTCTGTGCTCACCTGCATGCCTTTCCCTCTAATTTCAGTCTCCAGATCTCTTTTATAATCTTTCTGCAGAAAATAAAACCTGAAATTAGGGCCTTACAATAATTTGAAAATCTGCGTTGGAAAACTTGATGTCATTTTTGATGTCAAGATCATGGCTTTTAGAAATAAACTGGATGTAAATTCACTTCTCTTTTTCTAGGAAATGACAAAGACTTAATTTGTGGCAGAACACAACTTGGAGTGACCACAAGGACTCAGGCAGCTTTTTTTCTACTAACGTGACTTAAGAAAGAAAACACAGGGAGGTGAAGGAAAATATTTTATATTTCAATAAAGTGATAAAATATTGGTTAATATATAATTTGATGAATATCAATAAAATATGAGTGTAAAAATGTCACATTACATAAGTTTTCATTTCTCTTGAGTATATAACCTAGAAATGAAATTGCTGGGTCATATGGTAACTGTTTAGCCTTTTGAGGAACTGCTAAACTGTTTTCCAAAGTGGCTATTCAGTCTTACAATCCTAGCAGCAATACACAAGAAGGGTTCTGATTTCTCTACAACTTCACTAACACTTGTTATAATCTATGTTTTTTTATCCTAGCCTTTTAGTGGGTGTGAAGTAATACTGTGGCTTTCTTTTGCATTTCACTGATGGTGTGAAGTAATACTGTGGCTTTCTTTTGCATTTCACTGATGGTAATGATGCTGAGCATCCTTTCATGTGCTTATCGGCCATTGGTATATTCTCATCTTTACTGGCAAAAGCCCCAATCCATAGTAAATAGACTATATTAAAGTATAATTTTATCTGTTATGGAAGATAATATATATGTAACTTTATAATACATGTGTTACATTGCTATTGACTAGTTGACAAAATGTTATACTTTGAAAACATTTAATTAAATACGTATTGATTTTAAAAAATTGTCGTATCTCATTCTGTAGTGAATAATTGCTGGTTGCCTCCTGGAACCTCACTCCTGTTTTTCCTTCATTCGCTCCTTGATTTGTCACTGGGCAACTCGCTGCTTCCTGTTCTAAGCCCTCCAACTTGGCTGAGACTGGCCCCAGTGCAAGGACCCTACTAGGCTGAAGAAAATCGTTACACCCCACCCCTGGCCCTTCATGATTGGAACATTTAAGGAAAGGAACGTTTCTCTTTCCACACAATGTATCAGGAGACTTTTCTTTCCTTCTGGACATGAATGAAGAAGTTTGCAGCCCTGGGAGCTGCCATGCGCCTCCTTGCAAATGGAGAAGAAAGCCTGCCCCAGAAGAGAAAGTCAGAAGCTAAAACAGAATCACACTGTGTAAGTCAGTCCTAGATTAAGCCATGCCCAAGGATTCCTCTACTGCTGGGTCACAAGAACAATAAAAATTATCTGCTTTTTTGAGCTGGATTATCTGTTACCTATAAAATGTCATGATTACATAGACACAACTGTCTTAAGACACTCTTGTCACATTTTAAAGCTACTGATTATTCTTATTCCTATAATTGAACATTTATATGTATGAATGTTATTCTTCAATGAAAATTATATTAAAAGGAAACTACTGACTATATCCTATTAAATTTCTTCAAAAACAATTACTTCCTATTATGCTGACATACCCAAGATTTGTGATTCCATGCTATAAAATAAATTTTGTTTTGCTTATTTGTGATGTTGTAAATTTAGAGAAGTTGTAAACAAAAATTTCAATCTAGAGAAATGGTATTTACTATCTACCCATAAGTCTGCTACCCATAAATCTGCCCATTTGCACTGACTTACAGTCTCAGTTTTACTTTCCTGAAGTGAAATAATAAAAAAGTTAAACATTCAGGTAAAAATGTTTAACTTTCAAACTAATAATATTAAATTATCACTATGCCTGTAAAAAGCTCTGTTTTTAGCTAAGGCCCAAAAGCAAAACACTTCATTTGAAAGATAATATATGTAGAAACTGAGGTACTGATCATAGATTACCACCAAAATTCCATGGTATAAATATGCCATTTAATATTTCCAATATGAATTTTCAAATCTAAAAGCATTCAAAAGCACATAAATAGACTACATGGACTGTAGTCACATCAGCTAATATTGATACATAATAAAATATCTTACAACTTAGAAAAACTTAAAAGAAAAACATGATGACATCTATGTTCCAAGAGCCTGAGTCAGATTTTTTAATGCAAGTCACATGGGCAAGCCCACCAGCAAAGTTAAACTGTGAGAGGTCATCTGTGTAACAATACAGCACATTCACTTTATCTGGAAAAACAAAAGCTGAACTATTGCAAAGTCCTGAAGTCTAGTTGAAAAGGACTTGAGAACCTGTCATTTGAGCAAAATGCAACATAGCTATAATTATACACAAATGAGACTGTGGATGACAAAGATACGGCATCACCAGAATTGGTCTGGGCCACAGTACAGCTGACTCTTCAAGGCCTGTTTTTCCTTGGGTTCTCAATAACCAAAATGCACCATTTTCCTAGTGAGTTTGAGTCTTGAACAAAGTTTGAGTCTTGATCATAGATTCATGGGTTTGAACTGTGCAGCTGCACTTGTGTGGTGATATTTTCAACAGTAACAAGTACAGCACTACATGGTCTGTGGTTGGTTGAACCTGTGGGTGTGGAGAAACCATGGATATAGAGAGCAGACCATAAGTTATATGGGAATTAATGTCCCGTGTTGTTCAAGTGTCAACTAAATGCAATCCCAAGGTATACAAAGACATCTCAATCAGTGTATCTCTGAATAAACTAATGTATTATCATTCTAAGGAAACATGCAACACTTCAACTTGTCATAAAAGGAATATGTCATAGAAGATTCTTAGGTAAAAGTGTGAAATGCAAAATTTCTGTTCTTTCCACATTACTTTCTCCAGAGAAAGTATGCTTTATTTTGGCTTCAAGTTCAGTCCCATGAGGATGATTTTGAAGACTCTTCTCCAGCTCCAAATTCCTCATCCCGCCCCCATAGTCCAATCCAGGACCTTGAACGAATACTGGATATTGCACTCTCTTCATAACAACAAAAATAACAGAAAATATAAGTAGTGATTTGATAGTTGATAGATAGTCAGTTACTCAGAAGCCCAAGGAGGCGACCATAAGGAAATACTAATAAATCTAAGAAAGGAAGGACAAGAAAGAGCCAGCCATGCAAAGACAAGGGGAAGGACTTTCAGGAAGAAACAGAGCTATACAGAGACTGTAAAACTTGTGGAGGTGCAGCCAGCCTGGAGCCTTTAAGACTAGAATAGATGAGCAAGGGAGAACGGTACAGGGGTTGAGAATGAGCAGGAGGGAGAGCATGGCACCATACCAGAGCAAGGAGTATGGTGCCCATACTGCACATGACTGGAAACCACTGGAGAGTTTTCAGTGGGAGAAATCAGAAAACTTAACTCTTCAAGGATTGTTCTGGCTT